>NC_134591.1:29255859-32152526 GCF_037038515.1 Microtus pennsylvanicus | reverse complement strand
TCCATCCACTCATGCAATGAATATTTATTAAGTCCTTATTATGTTTCAAACATTGTTCTAGGCCCAGCAGATGTAGCAGTGGTCAAAACAATCAAAACTATATGCCCTTGAATTGTTACAATGCTAGTTTCTGGGCTGAAAAGATAGTTCAGTAGTTATGAGCACTTGATGCTCTTCAAGAGGAGCCTGATTTGGTTTTCAACATCTACATGGCCGCTAACAACCCTCTGTAACTCCAGATCCAGGGAAACCCCTGCCTTCTTTTATGCAGGTAAAACGTCAGAAGACACAACACTTAAAAAAAATTCCTTAATTCATCTCTGTTATGTTCAGAAACAGAGTCAAGAATAAAAAATGATAAACTATGCAGTAATATATATATAGTGATATATATGATATATATTAAATATAGTGATATTGCTAGGTTGGAAATACAAAAAGAGGATAAGAAGTATTTGGGCCTTTGAAAAATTTTGGTATTAAATATGGTACCTAGGAAGACTTTATTGGGAACAACTGAGTGAAAGCTCAAAACACTGTGGTCTTCAGTCATAAGAGAAATCATTGTCCTCAAAAATAAACTTCAGAACTAAGTGTCAGAACCATGAACCATCAAGGTTGAGAAGCACAAAGTAACTTGTTTTGAACATAGCCAGTACATGGAGAAACTGTGATTTGGACATAGGTCTTCGTGACCTCAGAACTTCTGTTTTTATCTGAGTGGTTAAGTACAGATCTACAAAGAGATACACACATCAGTTTCAAAAGATGCATTCTGGCCCTTTTATTCATATAACTTCAAGATCAGCCATGATGTTCTCATAAACCTTTCAACAAAACCTAGAAATCTGTTTACAGAGTACTCAAGGTTTTTCAGCAAGATATTTTCCCTGAACTTGCCAAGCTTCGTAAAATTTGACTTTGACCTCACTAACCAGTGGTACAGGAACTTGAACATCACAGCCAACCTGTGGATTGGCCAGAGCCTCTGTGTACATGTCAGATCCCACATAGAGAAGCTAAAGCTTTTTTTCTAAGTGTATTTGTTCTTATTTTGATCCCCTGAAACACTCACAGTATCTGCTCTCACCAAAATAACTCAAGGAAAAAAGATTCCTTATAAGTCAATTCTTCTCATACCTAGAAACAGACAACCAGTTTATGTTATAGAAAGTTTGGAACACAAGAGAAACTTAAAGGACAGCAGGCATAATTTGCTCTTGGAAAGGAATGCAATAATAAGAGTTCATGCTGAGAAGAGGGTCATGAAGATAGATAGGGTCATTTTAGTGTTTGATTCTTTGGAAGAATTTAAATATAAATCTTGAAGTTGGTCTTCAGAACTTGGAGTCAAGTCTTGAAGGAGAGAGGCAAATGAAGATTCAACACTTAACCTGGGTTGTTTGCCTCTCTATGACAAACTCCAAACTGCCCTTACAAATGTTCATTAAGTTTTTACTGTCACTGTTGCCCTTACATTCTGCTCTTTATGCTTCCTTCTCGTCACTCCTGCCTTGTTCTGAACATTGTATGCAGGATTTTATTTCTATGGAATCTTCCACCAGGATGGTTTCAATCTAGTGAGTTCTTTGCCTAACAAGGATCTTTCTCTCATCTTTGCATCTCAAGATGTGATGTCCTTGTTGAAGTCTCTGCTCAAAGGTTCTCCACTGTGTAAGTTTTCCTAAAATTTTTAGTTAATACTAACTCTTTATGTTTCAGTGCTTCCTTACAGGAAGATAATAAGAAGGAAGAAGAAATAGGAGGAGGAGAAGATACTGGAAGAGGAGGACAAGGAAGAAAGCACAGAAAGAGAAAGATGGGGTTAATGCAGAGAGAAGTGTTAGTTATCATGGCTTGCCTACAGTAGGCTCAAATGGGTGACCTTTTAAACAATATCTCAGGCTAAGCATGAGGGTGGTTTTTTTGGGGGGGATATCTTAAATACAGCTCCTATTATCACAAATTATGCAACTGGTTTTCCACATTTGGGGAAATCACAGTGTCAATACATCCAGAATGTGACCAGTGAGCCTTGACTTGGGAAAACCACCTTTGTGAGCATGGCAACTTTCCTGCAAGGTAAATTCACCAGTGAATTTTGCACAATGATATATTTAGCAATTCCTTGCTTAATAAAAGTAACAGGTGACAAGGGGTACATTGATGTTTAGTATGAGATAAGTGAAACTCCACTTGGATTCTAAAAGCTGGGTCTTTGGATGAAACGGTCCTGCACTCTTTTTGCCTTGCACAATTGCCTGGCTCTGGCTCTCCTGATTTTGTTTTTCTTTTCCAAGTGTAACATTGATCCTAATGTCCAGGTCAGATCTAGCTAAACTTTTTAACGGTCATTTGAAGTGGGCTCTTCACTCTTGAGCTTGTATTTCCTCAGTGGTGGAGCAACAGGCATAAACTCTGGCATCCGTTCTTCCAGCCACTGTCCCAGCTGCAAGTCTGTTTTAGAAAGTGGATATGGTTTCCTCAATATGTTTTAAAATGCAAACAGAACATCTCTCATAGACTTTTACATGAATTAAAAGAGATAATATATACAGGACTAACTCAGAATAAGTACAAAATAAAAGATGTAATTATAACAGCTAATGGCAATGGTCTCTCTGTAGGCAGTGTTAGATAGAGTTGAGCTGTTCTCAGTGGTCGTTTCATAGACTCTATGTCTAAATCATGTAAGCTGTTCAGGCTGCTTGTTCTTTTTATGGTAGCTGACCTATGATGACCATCATCAATATAATAATAATATGTTATTATTATTATAGAGTTCTTTACCCTTCCAATCAAATGAGGACAACCAGGCTCTGGTGGTGGCCCTTAGTCACTTCTGAAGAGAATGTCTAGGTGCATGTCATTAAAAATAGCATACTAATGCCACTTGTGTATTAATGGTTTAATTATAAAATGATCATAGATTTATAAAAGGTTTTAACAACTAACCAATAGTGCTTGTGCCTACCACTGTGCCCTTCTATTACTGTGGTAAGACACCATGACCAAGGCAACTTATAGAAGAATTTATTTGGGGCTTATGGTTTCAGAGGGTTAGAGTCCATGATCACCATAGTGAGGAGCGTGGCAGCAGGCATGATACTGGAGCCGCAACTGGGAGCTCACACCTGGATTCACGCATGAGAAGCAGAGAGTACCTGAAAATGGGACAAGTCACTTAAAATCCTTTCAAAACATCAAAACCAGTTCTCAAGGACACACCTACCCCCAAAAGGCCACAAGTCCTATTTCTTTCCAATTTTACCAACTGGGAACCAAGTACTCAAATTAGCACATTCCACTTCCTGGCCCCCATAACCTTGTGGCCCTACCATGATGCAAAATATATTTAGCCTAACTTCAAAAAATCCATGTTTTCATTGAGTCTCAACACTGTTTCAAAGTCCAAAGTCTTGTGAGACTCAAAGCAAACTCTGAATTGAAAACACCTGTAAAACCTAAAAATATTACATATTTCCAATATAAAATGGCAAAGAACGTATATTACCATTCCAAAAGGGAGGAATTGGGGCATAGTGAGGAAATACTGTATCAAAGCAAGAATGAAACCCAGCAAGGTAAACAATAAATCCTGTGACTCCATATCTGATGTTGGAGGGCTTAGATCGCTCTGCCTTTCTGGCTTCGGAGACTACAACACAATTTTGTCTCTTGGATTGATCCCACTCCTAGTGTATAGCCCTCCTTGATAGATATTTTATGACTCTGGCATGTTCAACATCCCATAGTCTTCAGTGCAATCTAGACTTCCCTTTCATTGCTTCATACAATGACCTTTCAGGACTTCTTAACCCCTCAGAATTTTCATACAGGGCTTACCCTGCCATGTGTTGATTGACCTCTAAATCTAGAACGACGTGGATGATGTTACCAAATTTGGATGCCCACTTGGGATGGATTCTGGTTCCTTCAAATTACATCTACAGCCTGCCACTAGTGACACACCTCCAACAACAAGGCTTTCTCTCTCAGTTCTTTATAAATACTCCCACCAACTAGGGACCAAATATACAAACATATGAGTTTATGGGAGCCATGCTCATTCAAACCATTTATCCCATTAACATGTTTTTCTGTTCCAGCAACACAGTTTGCATTTAGTGGTCATGTATTCTTCACTTTTGATATGGAACACCTTCTGCATCATCTTTTTTACTTTATATTTGGCTCGATACTTTTTTTTAAGGAAAACTGGCCAAATACTTTGTAGCACATTCATTCATTAGCTTGGCATTTCCTCCTATCTTCCTGGTTGTTCACATGCCACAGAATGATACTGGGTACTCTCCAGTTCACTGACTCAAGAGGCACATGAAACCCACTTGTCCCATTACTGGAGATGCTAATTCTGATTCCTCCTAGTCTTTGGCATAATAATACTTTCATTACTCCATGACTAACACAGCATAATAGTACTTTCATTACTCCATGGCTAACACTCTTCTAGACCTGGCCACCGGAACCCTTTCAAGCTGACTCCTGTATCCTTGATCATTTGCTTATGTTTTATTCTGAATGCTGTTATAACACAATAAAACAAATCCCCTCCCATTACACAACTCTGTTGATGACCTTACTGCCCTAACAATGACTGCGGCTTAGCTGTGTCTGTATGTATTTTCCAGATGGTGTCTGCATGTCCATTTCACGTCTCAATGACCACTATGCTATCTGGCATTACCGGCGGTTCATTGGTAGCATCTTTGAAATATTTTGTAAGGACCCAACAGAACAATTCATTATGGCCACTTGAGCTCAAAAACATACTTTCTACATGGTTCTTGGGCTGGATTCTATTTAATTAACTTTTGATTTTGCATTGCAAGACCCTGATATACATTAGAAGGTCACCGCCCAGCCATTTATCTTTTAAAGTAACTAGACTGGTTATTTTTTTCAGTGTTCCATCAGGTTAAAACAGTTAGCAATTTTTCTCCTTGCAGCGTCCCTTCAGCCCGGAGCAGACGGATAATAGATCAGCATAGGTTCAACTGCATTACAACATTAGTCATCAATTAGGTTTAAACCAGAACTGTAATATATCATTTATCTTGCCTGCCACAGCTCTTTTGAACATTTAATTTTTTAAGGCCTCTTAGGGTTTTTTTTCGCTTCTCTTCTGAACTGGCCTCCTGCCTTTCTCCTTTGTCTCCGGCACAGACATCTCCTTAAGGAACAATAAAAATTAGATTTGTTTGACCTGCTCTCAGGGTTCATTTCAGAGAGATGGATTTTAATAGCTTTGACTGGTTGGGCAGACAGCTTTTATGCAATATTCCAGACATTTACTCACTGTCTTTTGCTGCGCCCTAAGCAGGTGTGTGTGGAAGAAGGCACTCTGTGTGCCACGGAGGAGCTCCTTACCATTCCCTTCACAGCAGACAGTAGTCAGAGAAACTGTTTGCCCACACGTGGTGGGCATCTCATTAGGAGGTACAGTCATTAGCTAGCCTTCCTGCATCTAGTAGCCTGTTTTAATCTCTTCCATCCTACATTTATTACATTGTTAATTGAGAGGGATGGCTTTGCTCAATGAGGTCTTTCTAAGATGGGCTAGGTTGTAATGGGGTCTCTGCTTTTACATTACCTTCTTCATGAATATTCTGCTTCAGGCGCAGGATGTTTTCTCATTTCAAGATAGATTGAGGTCATGATGAGAGCATGTATTATAGCCACACTACCCAGAATTTGGATTTTGATGCAGCCATTCACGAGGTGATCCACCGTCTGAAGCTTTCAGTGCCCACCGCATCAGAATAATGATACCCACCTCACAGCACAGTTGCCAGGCTTTGTTTATTTGTTTTGGTTTTCCTTTAAAAAGCTGTGGGTTACTGTGGCATGTCTGACATAAAACCAGATTTTTTTTGACCTGTAGAGATGACAATCTTCAAGCTGCAAATATCTACTGAACATCTACTTGGTAGCAGGCAGTCTTCTAGGTAGGAGATGCAGCAACAAACCAAATAGACAACACGTTTGGCCCTTAGAGATTCAATTTTTGTGGGAGACAATAGCAGAAAAGGTAAGTAAGGCAATGATGTGCTAGATAGTGTTGAGCACCAAGTAGAAAAAGAGAGTGCACTTAGTTGAGGTTATTAAATAAGACAGAAATGATGAATAAAATATTAAATAAATATATTAACAGAAGATGTTTTTCTCTAGTATCTGGCACAAAACCAATTGCACATTCATAATTTTTATTTATGCAAATCACTCTTTTCTTATTTTTTACATATTTTTTAAAGTTAGACATCACATCATCCATCTTCCTTTTCCTCTCTCCAATCCCAGCCTCTACCCCACCACACAAACACATACCATGGTCCCTGTTATAGGATATTTGAGCAAACTGTGTAAAGATGTGTCACTGTTTTACCTTGCCTTCCTAAGGCTACTGATTGGTTTAATAAAGAGCTGAATGGCCAGTAGTTAGGCAGTAGAGGTTAGGCGGGACTTCCAGGAAGAGAGAGGAACTTGGGAAAAATCTAGGCACACAAGGGAGGGTCCAGTGAGACATAGGAGGAGTCAAATATAGAGAATAGAGGAGAGATTAAAAAAAACCCTCTAGATTAATAGTAGTAGGTTAATTAACTTATAAGAACTAAAGGCAAAGTTTTCATAATTAATAAGTCTCTGAGTCATTATTTGGGAGCTGGTGATCCCTAAGAGAAAAGTCCAACAAGAAAGTTCTACAACACTCCAATTCTTTCCTCTTGAAACCATAGCCCATTTTCCTTTGAATATGTGTGTGTGTGTGTGTGTGTGTGTGTGTGTGTGTGTGCTGTTTGTTGTTTCTGTCCTGCCCAATCCTGCAGTCATTCAGTCCCAAAGAATCACACAGAGGTCTACATCAGTTGTGAACTGATTAGACCAGTATCTCAGGCTCTTCTTATTAACTAATTCTTATAACTTATATTAGCCAATAATTCTTGTCTGAGTTAGCCACATGGCGTGGTACCTTTTTTGGCAAGGCAGTCACATCTTGCTTCTTTTGAGGCTGGGTCAAGACTCTGAACTTAAACTTCCCTCTTTCCAGAATTCTCCTATTCTCATTGCCCTGCCTCTACTTCCTGCCTGGTCATCTTGCCTATACTTTCTGCCTGGTTACTGGCCAATCAGCATTTTATTAAAAATAATACAATTGATAGGGTACAGACCATTGTCCCACAGCATATATGTGTAATTATATAATTTATATTATATATGGATATATATATAAGGCCTAAATATATAAATATATCATACTCACTTCATTTAGTGTTACCTGTGTGTGCGTGCTTTCAGGGCTGATCACTTGTTTTCCACGTTAATTCAACATCTGCGAAAATAATATTTTAGGCTACACATGGATCCTCTAATTCTGAGTTTTTTTTCAAACTGTGAAGTGTTAAATTATTTCATTCATTTATTTATTCATCCACTGAGCCTCTATTTTATACAAGGCACGTTGCTAAGAGCCAGTGTATGGAAATGAATAGGCAGTTTCCTGTGTGCCAGTTGCCCAGAGTCTAATGGACTCTCAGCTACAAAGGAAGCCAAAGAGTCCTGGAGACAAGAGGAGAGTTGGACTGGAGCCTAGAAGGAAGGACAAGGGGAAGAACTACAAGCTGACAGATCTGGCCAGACACGTGGCACGGCAGACTCTCTGCTTCTCGATGCTGATGGGAACGCCCGTCAATGATCCAGGCTTCTGGACTGCCCACTCTGCTTTCTCAGCTGTTTCTTTGAAGCCACCTCAAGATCTAAGAACAGGGCGTGAGCAGGCCGGACAGCTGGTGAGACTCAAAACAGATTTCTTTTATACTATGGAAGCCCCCAGTCTTCTGCTTGAAGAAGAATAAACTATCAGCTAAAGCAAAGACTCATGCTGAGGAAAGATTCTCTGACCAAAAAAATGTATAAAATTAGTTGGAGTTTTCCAAACAAGAGTTTAATGTGTTTAGAGAGTTCCTTTTAAATCTTGACCTTGTCAAGAATTAGATGTTTAAATGTAGATTTTGAATAATTTATTGATTAGATTAGATAAGTTTTAACTCTGGGAATAAAGCCATAAAATTAATTACTCTGGTAATTAATGGTGTTAGGATGTATCCCAGATGGTAAAGTGCTTGACTGGCATGCGAGAAGCCCTGCACCACATGGATGAACCTGCAGTCCCAGGGCTTGGGAAGTGAAGGCACAAGGATCAGAAGTTCAATAGCATTGTTTGCTACATAGGAAGTTCTAGACCAGGCTGGGCTGCATGAGACCTTGTCTTAGAACAAGCAAACAAGCAAGCAAATAGCGCAAAGGACTTGCAAAAGTTTTTCAGTTTCTGCTAATTTCTATGGCTGTTTCCTAACCCATTTACATGTTTCCATTGGTCCATCTACTTTTGAGCTTTATCTCTAAGCATCATATTTTGCACAATGCTATACAAAATTTGGGTTCCTATATTCCATAAAAAATGAGTCTCTGGGTTGCATTTTTGACAATTATTTATATTCTTCAAGAGTTTGTTAGACAACATATAATTATAAAATAACAATAACTTCTCTCTGTTCAGACCATATAGCATGAAAACTGAAAGAGACAGGACAGTGCAGGTTCTATTTTTCCCTTCCATAAAGAAGAAAAACAGAACACAGAAGAACCTTATGGGAGCAGCAGGGGTTCCTTCCTTGGCCTGAGTGGTGGGAGCATCAACTTCCCACCTCCCTCCATCTCTGGATGAGCAGTAATATCGCAATAATGAGCAGATCATCTCAGTTTGTTTGAAATTTGTTCCGGGCTTAATACTGAAAGCCCAGCATCTGTCAATAGATGCTGAGCCAGGACTGGACAAACTTGGTTAACTGGTCACCCAGGATGCTGGATAAAATCACTCCTGTATCACTGGACATGGGTACATTAACGAAGTCAGTAAAACTTACTGATTTAGAAGAAAACAAATGAGAGTCATGCTGGGGACGTTTTGTTTCTTTTTTGGCATAAGGTGGTGCTCTTCTTCAGGGACCTCCCCAGGAAGAAGCTGATGATGAGATAGGACACGGTACAGAATTATGAGGTTACAGTGGCCATGTGAGCCCCTCCATTCATTCATTGAGTAGCTACTGAAGGGACTTCTAAGTATTCTTTGAAGGTTATTTTTCTTCTTTGGAAGATAATCATACTTTGGGTATAAATTGGTGAGTGGAGGATAAGTTTCCAGATGTTATCAACATGAGAGCATCCCAAAGACTGCATTTCCTAGAGGAGATGACTCTACCTCTGTCTCTTCAAGACAGCACAACACTAGGAGAGGCAATAGAGCGCTTGCTTTACGTGGGCGAATTAACTTCCCAAGTAATTAACAAGGTTGCTTTGTTGTCTGTCTGTTTTTGAGAAGACTGATGCCCAGGCATTTCCTCAAGAAAAGAGAATGATAGATGGTGTCAGGACAAGTGAAGAGGCCAAGGTCTTTTAGAGACGTGGAGGCCTTAAGACAGCTCATTTCTATTTAGGGGATCTCAGTGCTTCTGTTGGAGATACTGAGCTATGCCTGCATCAGCTCCTTTAACCCTATGAGGGAGGTGAGGAAGCAGCTAGTTCACACACACACACACACACACACACACACACACACACACACACACACACACACCCGTGAACAATGTCCTGATTCTAAGCAGGCAGGCTCAATGTCCCATTGTGCTGAGACTCTTTGGCTCTGAGACTGAACCATTTACGATCAGGGACAGATCACTTAGCTAACCAGAGCTGCAGTTTCTTCATCCACACACTTGTATTTTGTATAAACCACAGCAAAGTGCTGAAGTGCTGACCACTGCCTGGGAGATTAGGGACCTCTTGAGTAACTCCTAGCACAGTGTCAGAGCTGGGTAAGATGCATAAGGTACCTGGGGACCCAGGAATTTACTTCAAGGACATTAAGCTCTCCCTCATGCAACAATTTTCACTAAAACCAAATTTTCATTAATGGATTAAGTGATTTGCAGAGCAAATGTTATTGATGCTGATCATGTTTTTATTATTTTTCTGTACAACACAGTACACGATTTCTGATTTTTCTTATTCTGATTGTATTGTAATAAAAATGCCTTTGTAAAAGTAAATAATCCATCAGTGTTTTTCCTTGTCAAATTGAACTGATTATAGCTTTTGTTATTTCGAGTTTTCTTTTATGAATATTCAGTCCTCAAAATTCAGTGTCAAAATCTGCTTAAGAATAGCTCAAAATTTGTTGATTTATAGTCATTAGTATATAATATATATAACATAGTATATAATATATATGTATATAATATAGCTTTGTCTGCTATCAGTTTTATTCCTGCCAAATCTGTCTACTAGTCCTGTTTGTTAAAATTACCCAGGCTTTAAACCACAGTGATAAATGGTCCTCACTGGGTCTTCTAAAGCAAAGACAGAGCATTGGGAAGGCAAGGAGGTAACATGACTGAGTCAGACTATAAACAGTGGTCTTGAAGGATCCTACTTCATTCTGGGTCCATTTCCCCACCCCCTCTCTCTCCCCCAACCCCCTGCCAAGCCCTGGCCTCTGACATTACACACACCTGAAACTTGACTCCACCTGAGCTGGCCTTTTTTTTTTTTTGTTTTCTCACAAGAATTATTGCAGAGCAGAGGCACATTAAAGTGCTCTTTACCCTTGCCAAGTTTCCTAAGTAGTTCGAATTCAGTGCTGGCCTCTTCTTTACTCTTTCCCAGTCCAGCCCAGCTAAATTTGCGTCTTAATTTTCAACAAAACAAAACTTAATTTAGTAAAAACCTTTTCTGAACACAGATGTGTGGTGGTGAGTAAAAGAAAATGCTGAGCAAAGTACTTAATTTTATGATCTTGGCTTTTCATCTGCAAAATATGGATCTGAACCTGTCTAGCATCTTGAGCTACCATAAAAAATATCCTCCATTTTCTCCTCGTCTCCAACCTGCACCGAGTGTTCTTTGCCAGCTGCCGCACACTCAGAGCCGGACACCTGTAGAATCCCAGCAGTCAGTCCACGTCATTGGGACTGCCTGTGAATGGCCCGATGACATTTTTAAGCAACAGAATTTTCTGAGAGTGGCTACTCATAAATGATGGTTTATGGCTACTTCCGGCCTAAAAGTCTGGTTCAAAGGCTACATGTTTTATACCCGCAAGCTTCAGAGAGAGATAATTTTTGTGATTGTGTCCGTTTTGTTTTTTTCCAACAAGGGATTGAGCTTGGCATTATTCCCACCCACCTGAACAAGACCCACAGAACTCAATAGGCATCCTATAAATGGATCCTGAGTAGAGACCTCAGCTAAACCTGGCAGGGACAGTCTTATAGGAGAGCTGAGAGGTGGGGATGGAAGGTCTGAGGACTCAAGGACCTTCCTCCTCCTCCTGCCCAGAACCTTCGGAAAGCCTTTCAACACCTTGATTTCTATGTGCTCTGACACCACATGAATTATGGGCCCGTTCCAGCTGTGAGCGCAACCCTTGTCTGGAGAGGTGCCAGCCGCCAATTGGATCAGCTCAAGCAGTGATGAGGTAGTTAAGGCTGAGCGGAGTGCAGCTGGCTAAGCAAATGGGTAAATATTTTATAGACTGTACGGTAAATAATATATATATGTTCAGAGAAACAAGGTGAATCTTTTATAGGTTTGAGCCCCCGTTAAGCCTGCAATTAAATGCTGGTGCTGGAAGAAGCAGAAGCAGGCTTCTAAACCTCCCACCCTACTGAGAATCAAAGGCCAACCCGTAAATCCTCAGCGCCAGGTTGGTACTGTTCACTGAGGCTGGATTGCTCGAACTGAATGTCTTTCTTTCCTATTAAAAATAAAAAAAGCCCTTTTCCTTATCCATTGATACAAAAACACTTCATTCTATTTGTACATTTTAACTTGTTTTTATTGGCATGTCTATGTAAGACCTTTGTCTGTTAGATTTATTTCAGTCCCCATGCAGTTCCAGTAAGATGAACAAAGTAGTTGTTAATAAACATTTTCATTTCACTTGCTTGTTGAGGCCCCACTTTGTGCCAAGCCCTTCCCTAACTCAGGACTTCTTAAACCTTTCCCACATTTTACATCTTTATTGATGAAATAAACATTAAGAATTGTTTATAAAACAGTGCATTTATAGGTATATAAAATGGATAAACAATTCAAACATTTTCTGATAAATCACAGAGAAATCTCTATTAAATGGTTCTTCGCTACACATATGATGACTTATGAAACTCAAGTGAGTCATCAATTCAAATCATTTTTAACACAATACAATCCAAGTAGGCAAATATTGAAAGTGTTTTTTTTTTCCAGAATTAAACTCTTACTTTTCTGTAAGCATTGAAAATTTTGTATGGACAGTAAAATAAAATACTAAATAAAAATAGGATGCTTCAATTTATAACATACAGTAATCTTGAATCTGAGCCAAGATATTTTCGGTGGTTTTCATTGGCACTGCATGGCAGAATGCCTTCCACAGGGCAATGCCAGCCTTTTGCATGTTCATGTCAAGGCATTAGTGAGGTTGACTGATACACCAGGGGTGAGAGCTGTCAGAAACACCTGGGATTCGTTGCAAGTTGAATTTGGAATTTGTGTTTGATTATTTCATGTTCAGAACCATTCCACTGCTACCAAATATGGACCCATGATGGGTCTTGAGATATAATCTAAGAAGCTGAAAAATATACAATGTAGGAATAACTTGAAAGATTTGATATTTACAAAACGTCCTTTGCTTGAGAGTATATAATTGACCCTGTGCCTGGTGATTGTGTGATCAGCTCCTGTGACCTGCAATTTAAAAACCTGGACTCCAGGTTCAGGCACCCTAGGTCTGGAGTAAGAAGTCTTGTGGTTAGGAGGGCAGTGGGAATCAAGATAATCAAAGTGGGGAGATAAGGGCTGAGGAGAAAAGTGAGACAGAATGGGGGAAGAGAGGGTTTGTGATAGAGGGTGTGCTCATATTGTGGGGGCCAGGAAAGGGGGGGATAGGTAGGTGGAGTGAGGGGGGGAAACAGAACAGGGGGAAGAGAGAGTTTGTGAAAGAGGGTGTGCTCATATTGTGGGGGCCAGGAAAGTGAGGGGGGATAGAGAGGTGGAATGGGAAACAGAGGGAAAACAGATTAGGAGGAAGAGAAGGTTTGTGATAGAGGGTGTGCTCATATTGTGGGGGCCAGGAAAGTGAGGGTGCAGATGAAGAGGGGGAGTGGAAGAGGGAGGGGAAACCAAAGGAGGAGAGAGACAGACAGACAGACAGGAAGACAGAGATAGACAAAGACAGAGAGACAGGGAGAAACAGCAGGCATAAGGGTCTCACCCTCTCCCTTCAAAGGCATACCCCCAGTTGCTCAAGCTTTTCCTAGTCAAGCCAATTCTCTTAAAGATTTCACACTTCCCAATAGTGTTACATGCTGAGGATCAAAACATAAGCACAGAACTTTAAAAAATATTTAAAATTTAAGCTGTAAAATGCTGGGCATGGTAGCACATGCCTTTAATCCCAGCCCAGCGCTTGGAGGCAGAAGTAGGAAGATCTCTGAGAGTTCGAGGCTAGCCTAGTCTACAGAGAGTGTTCCAGGACAGCCAGAGCTACACAGAGAAACCTTGTCTCAAAAAACCCATAATAATAATGATGGTAATGATAATAATAATAATAAACCTGTACCACACATATGGGTAGAAAGAAATTAATTAGCTACTGCAATAGCTCAGGCATTTGAGAGACTTAGAGGATAGAAACATTATAAGGATGATGCAATTGGGTGGTTTAGTACAATCAATACACTGGCAAAATATGAAAGCTTGTGTGATTAATCACCAATTTATATGGATCTCAGCAGTCCTTCTTGGCAGCATGTAAAGAAACTCTCATTTGCTGAAAAAAAAAACTAACCCTCAGGCCCAGAATTTAATTGTAAAGATGGCAGAGATCTAGAAGAAATCCAATTTATTTATTTTTATTTGTTTTTTAACCACAGTAAGCTGGCTGCACTGAAGTCAGGCCCCTAACTGGGCAGGAGTAAAAGGCTAAGACTCTGGGGTGATTTCATTTGAAAACCATAAAACTCGCAGACTTTTCTAGACTTTCGGGACTGTGGAATCAAATATTTATCTTCGTTAAAGATTAGTGCACCCCTCTCTCTTAAGAATAATATAGATGCTTCTGTCTTGCCAGGTAAAGACGACCCACCCACTCCTGCCCTATGCCACCCACCACGGATACACGCCTTCACTTCTCTTCATGTTCAACAAGCCAGTAATCATGTGAGGTCATAACAGAACCAAGGAGGTGCTGGTACTAGGTTGCCAGATACAGCAAATCACCTGAGAAGCTGAAGCAGGAGGATTGTGAGCTTGAAGCCATACTTGGTTCTGGGTTATATAGTGAACCGCTGTCTCAAAAATGAATGCATGGATGAAGAAATTTAAAGCATAAATAAGTTAAGTTAATGAAAAAATAAATGCAGAGAAGAAAGGAGAGATTACATTCTGAAATAGCAAAGGGATCTAGCAATACAAACCAGCAGTGCTGGGAGGATATGCTTTGGTGACAGATAAAGGAAAACAGGGCACAAAACATTCTCAATGATATAGTCTGTCTGAACATCTTGGGAGGGACCCTAGGAGAGGACACTGACATCCTATAAAGGGCTCCCAAAAGCTTCACAACAGGGTTTGCCCATGCTGGTTGAAGGATCAACAAGAGGTTCATTAGCAAACGGGAGAAAGGGGGATGAAAAAGAAGCAAGAATATCTGAATGAGCTCAGAGGTAAGCCCACAATCAGAGGACATACTGTTTATCAAACTTGGCCAAGATGTAGACTGAAAAGTATAACTGAAAACCTTTGGACTCTTACGTGTGTCTCAGCTAATGGTAGAGGACAGCATCACAGACCTTGGTCCCTGGCATCAGTGGGGAGAGACCACAACAAATGATAGATTCATTTGGTGGTACTTAGCTACTAGAAGCAAGGTCAGGATGGCCCACCCCTCAGAAAGTGATGTAAACAATTTATAGAAGACAGAGTCTCTAGGTGCAATATGTATTATCGCCATGGCTGGTGTCATTCAATCTGTACCCCCAAAAAATCTACAGTATAAAATCAAGAGATTCTCTACTTCCTGGACCTAAGTTAATACATGGGTTCAGAATCTACTGGATAAATACTAAAGCACCCTGAAATACCAAAAGAAGCACATTTAACAATGATTTTTCCCCAGAACCTTCCCCCAGAGAGCATACAGCCTTTTACATGAGCGGGTGAGCATACACAGGGACAAGGGGTATGTCCGTGTTTCAGGGACTGCTGATCCCAGGTTCTGGGTTGACAGCTTCTTCTGGGAGTGAGAAGTAGTGTCACATCTCCCTGCTAAGAAGGAGTGTACAGGACCGCTAAGTGAATGGAATCCTGGCCTAAGCCCAGCTCAGAGTGTCCTCTGGGTCCCATCTAGCACAGAAACTTTGGTTCCTGATTGTATAATTAAAATATATATAGAAGGTAGCTGACCCTGCATTCGGTCCTTGGCTTATAACTAATGATCAAAGTAGGAAAAGTGAAACAAAAGCCATTTAAATTAATACTTTACTGGTCACAGCAGAAAATTAAAACTAATATTCCACCCCAGGAACATGTAGAATGCAGAAACTTACAGTCATTAAATACCTTAAAAAGGCAGGGGTGGCAAACTACATTTCCGGTTTAATTTGTCTGTCTGGTCCAGTACCATGAGGCCTCATTCATAAGATCTAGTCTAGCTATTGAGTCTGGCAAAAGATTCAATGAGAGAACATCAGACCAAATCTAAACTTGTGATAAAATAGTATTCCTGAGGAAATGAACAGTTTGGGGATGTTTTTGAAGGGTCCATAATTCTCCCTGTTCAGAATCAACATATATTTTGGGTATAGGTTTGCCTTTTGAATTTGTAAACCTTTCTACTAGTCAAGGATTTTCAAATGAATCATCAATAGACATTATTAATGGTATAATATTATGCCAAGAAACTCATTTCCTTGTAAAGGGGGCAAGTGGGTGCGTGATTGGATTAACTGGTCCTATTACGTACTGTATGACTCAGTTCTGCCACTGTGACAGAGTAATGGGATGGCCATTGGAAGAATCATCCGAAGCACCAGGTCTGAGGTGTGACCTTGTAAAAATATTCATCATCTCCCAGAATGAAATAAACATGCTAAATCAATGACCATTATTTAGTGTTATGTCCCAATACGTAGGATTTGTTGGTTTGGTGACAAAGGAGCAGCGGATGTTCTTATTTGCTGTCACTTCTAATATCCACTCGGAGAATTTGTGCCTCTTGTCTTCACTATTTTGGACTCAGCAGGTATGGAACCAGATCCCTCAAAGTAGGGAATCTTCACCAGATGCATTCTAAGTGTCCTAAAAGTGTTCAGATGTCACTGTCTTCTGGCCACCTTGGCAGTCTGAGTTCAAAGGGAAGCAGAGAAAGATGGAAATCAGGACCTTAGACAAATAATTAACTAGAGATAGGGTATCTTCTATACAACCAGGACCTGAAGGAGTAGGTTTGACCTCCAGAGCATCCACCATGTCATCTTTTGGTGCCCCCCTGTAGTCTAGTATTAATAGCAAACAGATTTTATATCCATACTTCCTCATGGAGGAAGGTATAGACTAGCCTGCTGTGCATAGCTAGAAGGTGAGGAAGTTATAAAATTGGTACCAAACTGGAAAGGATGACTATCTGAGGGACCAACTGCAGCATCAGCAACTCATCTACCCTACCCACCTTCATCTTCCTATGGGATAAAAAGAAATTTGGAATCTTATATTAACTCATTCCAGTTGTGTCGAACTTGGTATCTAAAGCCTGTGATTCTGAAAAGCAACGGAAGCAACTGTTAGTGGACGTTGTGCTACCCCACAGATACTCTTTTTGGGAGTGAAGATCTCATTCTTCCAGCATCCATGGGTCTAATGATCTTCCACATGATGAGGAGCAGATGGGAAGGCTGTGAGAAGAGGGGCACCTATCAAGATTTAAATTTGGAGTGAAGATGAAATTTGAGACATAAGCAATTTTAGTTTAAAGGCATTTGAAGGCATTCTGTTATTCCAGAAGGGTTCTTGGTACTAAGAGAAGTCTATGTCTCTCACCTCACTGCAGATCTTCAGATTTGTGATGGCAGGCAAAAACTACTCTCTGCACTGGACATTGCGCTGGACTCAACATGTGGAGGCTGCAGCTGTTCCTCTCTTCTCCCTGGGGGTCCCCTGGGGCATGCCATATTTCTCTCAAACATTCCTGGAATATTTCTTGAAGCATGAACTTTTTAACTCTTTTCCTGTGGAAGATTTTTTTTTCCTAGCTAAGTTACAAACTGACATGGAAACTCACAGAACTTCTGTATACAGCCAGAAGGGATTCCCTTTGGTGGTCAGTATCCTGTTCTCATAAGCCTAACCCACTGAAATCCAATCATTTATTTGCTTGCTCCAGAATTTCATCGAAAATGGACTTGGTCAAAGGTACATCACTAGGTGGAAGCTCTTTGTATTCCAAATGAATTAACCCACTGTGCCCAACTTAGTATGTTTGATTGTACTAAATGACAAAATGAACCAATTTTTTTTGTTGTTGTTAATGATACTCATGGCTTTACGTAATACTTTTAAATTATAATATTGGGATAGAAAAGTTGAACTGGGATGGCTGTAGATTCCTAATAAGAGAATGAAAGTCTGCAAGAAAAATTCTTTGGAGACAAAACTAATATATAACATTACAGATTTACAATTTTCCCTCTGATATTCTAATAGCCCATGGGAGATTCACCATTACTTCTTTTATAGCAAAGGGAATTAGGATCCAAGGACCAATGAACTTGTTCAAGTTTTCCCAGCTTGTCTAAATCAGTTCATGTAGACTGTCTGAGGTCTTTTCACAAGCCTCAGTCTCTGGGGACAATTGTCATCTTTCTGAAAGGCTGAATTTCTCCAGAAGTCAAAGCATGCCTTGCCCAGCCACTGGGCAGAGCTTTGCATTTTCTTAGGAGGGAAGAGACTGATAGCAGCTGTTACACCCTACTCCATTCCCAATGCCCCACCCTCTGACATCATGGGTGTATAGCTCATTTCTGGAAGGAATCACCTATAAAGGATCCACCCAGCATCATAAAATGAACCCATTCTCAACCAGAAGAGTCAGTTCCTGATCCCAAAGCAAAGCAAGAAGTCAATGGTTTCATGAACTTTAGATCAGATACCAGAGCCTCGGACCAGGAGCTTGGAATCATTGAAACTATTCCAGTAGTTCCATGCCAGTGATGCAAGATCACAGTTCTGTAGAATAGCCTTTAAATAGATCCAGTTGTGTCAGGAATAAAGTGTCAGGACTTAGCCTTGCAAGCAAGGTCACTCAGGACCCACGAATTCCATCTGCACCTCTTTCCCTACCACTCATGTGTTTAAAGACGTGAAACGGCCCCAAGTGTCACATGCTGCAGACTTATTGCAGAAGCTGGTCTTTCTTGCTGTTGTTTTCTCTTTTTACCCCTTCACGGACTGGATAATTCTAACTCCAGTCTCATATATTCTACGAGAAATCTTCCTGAAAGTTCAAGTCTAGGTAAGGTACTCAGCTTAACACCATAAACATTTGACATTGTAATTATGTATTTGTCCACCCTTAGGTTGTGAGTGACACAGACTCAGGGAACACACATTGAGCAATAACAGCATCCTTAGGACTGAGCAAAGATTGGCCATTGCCATGAACAAAATATCTGAAGAGTTTGTGGACACGCATATCATAATCAGGGTGACATTCCTTCTAGGTTTGATCACTCAATAATAGTGTGCCACGTCGACTTCCCAGCCTACTTCTGAATCTAATTGGTACATACATCTTGGGGGTTTTCTTCCTCTTCATCCAGTTCTTACTCAGTTACTCTTCTGTCCATGATAAAGTGAAGAGTTTTGGATTAATTCTGTTGGCAGAGAAAATCTCACACCAACCCAATAAACACTGTTGTATGGATATTAAGGATAACTATAATGAAGATTCATAATGAAAAGGAACAAACTTATCAGGGTAAATTACAAAAAGTAAATTTTGAGGCGAAAAAGAGCACCAGGAAGTAGAATGGAGCTAAATTTTATGTTCAAGGAATAAATGGATTAAGGAATGAAAAAAAGGGAGTGGTGACCTCAGTGTAGATCCCACCCAGCTAAGTTTCCAACTGGTAGAAAGAAACTAAAGAAAAGCTTAGAGCTGGGTGTGGTGGGAGCACATCTTAAATCCTAGCTCTGGAAAGGCAGAGGCTGGCAGAACTCTAAGTTTGAGGCCAGCCTAGGCTATAGAGCAAGTTGCAGAACCACCAAGCATAGGCAATGAAGAAAGAAATGCTGGTTAAGATGTAATTGAATCAGGGGGACATACTCTAGCCCCAGGAAGCAGGAGAACTTGGCAACTTCAGCCATGTGGGTTCTGGCTTTAGAGTTAAGCATAGAAGAAAGGAATTATGGAATAAAGCTGCTAAGGTCAGTTAAATGTTAGGGGATTCTGTGAATGGAGGCCAAGTAAAGAGACCATTGTATGAAGCTGTGAAGTTGAAGCCTGGATTGCTTTGGAGAACCTGAGATGTCAGAGATGCCAGAGTTGTGGAATGAAAGCAGAGATGAGCTGCTAACAGGGAATGTAATCAGCCCAAGAGAAAGAAGACTGTTGCAATAAATGGAGTTGGAGATATGGAGAGCATTTTGGCATCAAATGTGGAAATATAGAGTTTGGAGTTTGCCCAGCTGGTTTTTGGTCTTATTTTGGTCCAGTACTTCCTTACTATGTTCCCTTCCCTATGTTTTGTAAGGCTTCCCTGTTGTAGGAGGCTGCTTGTTTGTTCCCTGGCCACTGAGACTCCTGAAATAACCATACAGAAACTGTATTAATTAAATCACTGCTTTGCCTATCAACACCAGATTCTTATTGGCTAGCTCTTACATCTTAATTTAACCCATTTCTATTAATCTGCATATTGCCACATGGCTGTGGCTTACTGGCAACGTTCTGTCTAGTGTCTGTTTCTGGCAGAGCTACATGACTTCTCCTTGACTCTGCCTTCTTTCTCCCAGCAGTCAGTTTAGTTTTGTCTGCCTAGCTCTACTTGCTCTATTACAGGCCAGTGCCGATTCTTTATTCATTAACAAATAAAACTAAAACATATACATAAGGACCTCATACACCACTTCCCCACCACGGAAAGTGTGAATGACACTTTGTCGTCATTGTCATCTAGTTTGCTTAAAACAGCATGACCAAAACCTTATGAATAATGAATTGTACTGTAATGCTAGGAAAGAGATGTCACCAGGTGAGAAGGGTTTTTTTTTTCATTTCTGTTATGTTTTGTGGCCTACACAGGCCACCATTGAGTGAGATATTGCTATGTGGTACCTAACTGTTTTACAAGTTCCTAAATAAGATGGGTCATTTTAAGCGTCTGGGTCATGGATGTTATTTGGGTTTATCTGGATCACTAACTAGGTCATAAGCCCTGGAGAAGAAGCTACTGCTACTGTTCTGCTAAATGGACAATGAATCTTTCACCCTACATCAGAGAGGCTTCTTTTTTTAAGAAGGTGGCAGTTAATACAGAGATCCATAATTGGTCAGCATACAAAAAATAAGAATAATAACCTGGGTGCTGTGGAACAATGGTCTGTACCCTGTCACTTGTATTTTAAATAAATGCTGATCGGCCAGTAGCCAGACAGGAAGTAGAGGTGGGGCAATGAGAATTCAGGGAAGAGGAAAGTTCCAGTCTGCAGTTGTCACCCAGATACAGAGGACGCCAGACACAGAGCAAGCAAGATGTGACTGTCTTGCCAAAAAAAGGTAACAAGCCACGTGGCTAACACAGACAAGAATTTTGGGCTGATATGTTTATAAGAGTTAATAAGAAGCCTGAGCTAATAGGCCAACCAGTTTATAATTAATGTAGACCTCTGTGTGTTTCTTTGGGACTGAATGGCTGCAGGACCGGGTGGGACAGAAACCTCAGTTGACACCTGGGAAAGGGTTGTGTAAGACACTTGGACCACAGAGCCTATTCTCATGGCACCCATAGGAGGTCATGATTGACAGATTTTATTTCTTCACCTACTTCACCAATCAGGTGGCTCACGCCCAGAAGTGGAGTCAAAGCGAAAGCATCTGTCTTTCTTCCTGAATGAGGCAGGATTTTCTCTCCTCTCATCTACTCCCCCCTTACTGATTCTTGGCACATGGCAAGGCCAAACAAGTGAGTTAGCTATAGTACATTTTAGCCTTCACAAAGGGGTGTCCAGTAGGCCTTGGTAACCTGTTTCTGCAGGGAGACACCAAAGGCCCTGATCTTATCTGGGGTAACTTATGACTGTGTGTGGGTTGCCTGTTGCTTGCCACAATGTGCTATGAGTCCCCCAGAGCCTAGTCTCTCAGTTCTGCTCTCTTTGGATGCCGAGATCTTGGTATAGATCCTAAAACAATATTTAAGACATGCATGAAGAAACGTAACTTGCTTCCTTTATTTAATCTCAAGTAATATGTCTAGCCTTGTAAAAGTTCCCATTTCTCCTGAATCTCAGTATCACCTTGGGTGACATTCACACACATGATGTTGACCCTATAAGGTTGTAAAAGAGGCAGGCCCTGCTGGCCCAACTGCACAGTCTCCAAGGTGAGCCTGAATGTGCCTGCTACAACCACACCTCCAGGCCTAACTCTACTAATTTGGTTTTGAAAAGATGTGCTTTTGTCCTTGTTCAAATATTGATTTGAGGTAACTTGAGCCTGGCAGAAAAGGCCTTTGCTGGGGCCAGTGGGACTGTTTGTTGCCTTAATGACATTTCTGCGTGTATGTAGAACATGGGCTGATAGTCAAGTAATCATTTCCATGGAAGATTTATGGGACTTTATGCTGTGGAAGATATTATGACAAACAGTCAATGAAGGCACAAGGCATAAATCAGGCCTCTCAGGCCAACAAAAGAGAGGTTGGAAATTTTTCTAATTGCCTCCCACCCCCTCATTTGCAGCTGGAGATGGGGGTATTGGACTAGACACTGGGTTTTATGACAAGAGTCCTCCTCTGGTTTCCTGGAAGAATGAAGAGAAACAGGTGATGTGGGATTCTCGTCTATATGCTATGAATATGTTTTATTACCATTGGTTATTAAAGAAGTTGTTTTGGCCAATGGCTAGGAAAGCCAGACAGGAAATCCTGACAGAGATATGGGAGAAAGTAGGCAGAGTCAGGGGGATGCAATGCAGCTGCTGAAGGAGACAGATGCTTGGGAATTTACTCAGTAAGCTACAATGTTGTGGTGATACACAGTTGAATAGAAATGGGTCACTTTAAGATATAAGAGTTAGCTAAGAATATGCCTAAGCTATTGACCAAACAGTGTTGTAATTAATATGCCCTCTGTGTAATTATTCAGGTCTGAGCAGCAGGGAACTGAATGAGCAGTCACCGCCTACAGGCAGGGGAGAGGCATACTTTGGAATCAGTGCAGGTGGAGTTTTTTTTCTAGACTGCCAATCAGTTTCCTCTGCCAACCTTTTTCCAAATAGCCACATAAATACTTATTATTAATTGTAAATGCTGGGACAATAGCTCAGGCCTATTACTAACTAGCGCTTACATTTTAAATTACCCCATATTTCTTATTTATCCTCTTTCACGTGGTGGTACATTTATTATTATCATCTCTTGCTGTGTCTGACTCTGCCATTCTTCCCAGTGTCCTTAGTTTGGTTCTCTCACCTAACCTTATCCTATCCAGCCATTGGCAAGTCAGTTTCTTTATTAAAACCAATCATAGCAACATATATTCACACAATGTAAAGGACTATTTCACAGGTCAGATGCTGAGCAGGCAGGGTTCCATGACTCTCAAAATGGGTTTTACAACAAGAGCTCTTACTTCTGCAGTTCAAAGCATAGTTTGAAATATTCTATAGTAAAGATCCAAAGCTATAAAAACTAGCATGCCCTGGGTCCTACTGGGAAACTGGGGTGGTTCAGGCAGAGTTATTGGCTGTTACAAAAGAAGTCAAGGAAAATCTATATAAGATGTTAAGTAGTGGCTGCTGGGTGCTGGGGACAACACCTGGAAAGAGCAGAACCTTACTAGGCTTCAGCATTAGGCTACCTTGATAGTAACTAAGGTGGTAAGTGGAGGAACCCCCCCCCCAAAAAAAAGGTATGGTTCCTGGGGGCAGGGGAGGACTAACCTCTCTCCTCTGTTCCAAGGTCTCTTGGAGATAGCTCCCATTGGGTCTATGTGCTCTGTAAAGTTTGGCATCTACTTTTGAAGGGAGGAGATTAGCTTTGAGGGGATGAATGGAGAGAATCCACTCTGTATCTAGAGTCATATATGCCACTACATGATGGAAGTCCCTACCTCCCTGGACTTCCACCACTTGTCAGCCTTCTGACTGGCAGTTGGTTTACATGGTTTAGCAAGAAGGACTTTGGTAATTTTGTTCAACTTTCTTCCCATGTTATAAACAATGATTCCGTGTCTGACTGAACAGGGGAAGCCTGTCACTAAAGTCCACAAGGAAAGAGTATTGACTATGAAATATATGTTAACTAAGAGCATGTGCACTGAGTCCGTGCACAAAGAGATCTTTGTAGTGACTGTTTCTTAGTGTCTGGTGGCTTTGGGCAAGCTACACCACCTCTCAGAGTCTCTGTTTCTTACTTGTAAAATGTTAAAAAAAAATTCCTGGGGGCTGGAGAGATGGCTCAGAGGATAAGAGCATTTCCTGCTCTTCCAAAGGTCCTGAGTTCAGTTCCCAGCAACCACATGGTGGCTCACAACCATCTGTAATGGGGTCTGGTGCCTTCTTCTGGCCTGCAGGGATATATACACACAGACAGAATATTGTATACATAATAAATAACTAAACAAAAAAAACTATCTAAAAAAATTCCTGTAGTATTCAGGCAATGCCATAAAGCATGCAGTGCATCATTTAGGGCTGAGTGCATGGGTAGACTTTGTCAGCAGCAATGAGTCTCAGATTCAGCATACTCTCTGACATCAGGCAATGCTAAAACTCTCAACCTTTTGATTTCTACATGTTAATCTCTAATACTGTGTCTTTAGGCTTCCTGGTCAGAACTCTACAACCTAGGGATTACTTCCAGAAGGTGTTTAGTAATCTCACCTCTTATCATTGACCTGCTCATTATACGAATATATGGCTTTTACGAAACCCCTATCAGCTATTCCGACTAAGGTCTCCAGCTCTCCTTTCTCCACCATAACCACGACCATAGCATCTTCCAGGCATCACAACTTGTCCAGAGCCCCCGCTGGACTCTGCAGGTCCTTGCTTTCTCTCTTCAGGCATGGGAGGCTTCGCCAAGGGAGGCTTGCCCCAGCTGTACTCCCTGGCACATAAAACCCAGATCCTGTCAAAGCCAAAACAAAGAAGGGGTGGGCATGGGTGACCCATGCCATTAGCCTCCTTGCTCATGTACCCAACACCACCAACCCTTTTAGGGCCCAGGGAGACAAATAGCCATCCCACAACAGAGCAGCTGGCCTTGGCCATAAGTCTGCACCATTTACCTTGGCTTTCACTGACACAGAAAATGAAGTCATTAGAAGAAGAGAAAATGGACAGGACCCCTGGACAGGCAGCAGTAAAACATGTAGCCCTGGGCTGGGAGGCAGCCCTGCAGTCATGGCATCCTCGGCAGCAGCCTGTAAGAGGTAAATAATTTCAACAGTCCTCAGCTAGAAGAGAAAATACACGCTCTTAGGTACACAGAGGCCAGCTCTAGATGTTACTCTTGTTTGATAATTTCATTGAATCTATGTCCTCAAGGGTTAGGAATGTGAAGTGGGGGAAGAAAGAACGGAGAGCCTACATTACAGAAGCAGGCAGGGAAGGCCAACACGCCTGCATGCCCACCCTTCGAGGCCTACCTCCTCCAGGTTTACCGCGTTCCCCTCTGCCCTCAGTTCTCAGACCTGAGACTTGTGCCCTCTGAGGCCTCTGGAAAGCTCAGCCTCACCATTCTTTCTGTGGCTTATTTCTGTACATCATCTAATCTTAGCCAAGGCACCACGTCCTTAGGGTCTTTCCTTCATTCCCCCTTTCTGTTTTCCTTTCTGGTGGCTGAAATGCAGTCATTGTCATTGGAGTTTGAGAAGCACTTCTGAATGTGAAGTAGAAGCTAAAAGCTATAGATGTTGGAATCATAAGACGAAAGAAAAACAGATGCCTGGAATTTCCAGAAAGCTTCCTGTAGGTTCTGAACTTCCCACCTCTACATTTCTTAAGTTCCATTTTTTTTAAATTAAGCATTAGACATTTAAAATATATAACCCAGTGATACTGACTATGTCTGTCATAAATACTGCCTGTGTTTCCAAGACTTTTAATCACCCCCAAAGAGTCTCTTCATTCCCTACTCTCGGGTTACTGGCGAGCTCCAGGCTGCTTTCTATTTTGATATATTTCTCTATTATGGACATTTATAATAAATTAAATTGTGAGTATATGACCATTTGCCCCTAGTTTCTTTTACTTAGTACGTTCTTGATATTAACCCCTTTTGTATCATGGCTAAGTATTTATTATTCCATGTTATGGATATAAGGCATTTCATTGTCCACTTCTCTGTTGAGTAGGTATTTGGGCTAAATGCCACTTTGGGTTATAATGAATAATGTTATGAGAATTACTAACATATATTTGTATACATATATATATGTGTGTGTGTGTGTGTCTAAACTTTTATATGACATAAAATATATTTTTATTTGCTTAGCTGATTGGATCTCTATCATTCTAGGATCATGCTTTTAACTAACACAATTTAATGTAGGTGGGTCTTCTATCTGTTGTTTCATTGGTTAATTAATAAAGAAACTGCTTGGCCTGATAGGTCAGAACATAGGTAGGCGGGAAGACAGAACAGAATTCTGGGAGAAAGAAAGCTGAGTCAAGCAGATGCTATAGCTCTCCTCTCCAAGATGGATGCAGGTTAAGATCCTTCCCAGTAAGCCACCACTTCATGGTGCTTATTAGATTAGATTAGATTAGATTAGATTAGATTAGATTAGATTAGATTGTTAGAAATGGGTTAATCAAGATGTGAGAATTAGCCAGTAAAAGGCTAGAGCTAATGGGCCAAGCAGTGTTTAAAAGAATACAGTTTCCGGGTAATTATTTCAGGTGTAAAGCTAGTCGGGTGGCAGGACGTAACCGAAGCTCCTTCTACAACAATTACTAATTTATATATGTTCCTTATTTATCTTGTCTACAACCAGAGAGGATGAAAAGCAGAAGGATTTAAATACTGCCATTTTCTTTCTGCCATCATTTCCTGTGTTTTCTTTGGGTCTCCACAATCTTTTCTATGACTTGGGATTGGCAGGTCACTGAAGCTGACAGTCTAAACCAGATAATCTCTTGAAGTCTCTTATAAAGATTCTTTAAATTTTGTTGTGAGTGAGCTCCAGGTTACAGAAAACATGGGGCCCATTGAAATACAGACCCAATTTCCTTAGAGCCCCTGCCTCCTTGCCTTCCTTTGTTCTCAAGCTACAATTGCTCCTTTCTCTTTCTGCCCGGCCTCTTAGCATTTCAAAAAATGTACATTTTCATAGTCTGTCTTTCTAAAGATTTTTTTGTCCTTGTATATGCACAGGCACAGGCACCTGTGTGTGTGTGTGTGTGTGTGTGTGTGTGTGTATGTGTGTGTGTGTGTATGTGTGTGTGTGTGTATGTGTGTGTGTGTGTGTATGTGTGTGTGTGTGTGTATGTGTGTGTGTGTATGTGTGTGTGTGTGTGTATGTGTGTGTGTGTGTGTTTATGTGTGTGTGTGTGTGTGTATGTGTGTGTGTGTGTGTGTATGTGTGTGTGTGTGTGTGTGTATGTGTGTGTGTGTGTGTGTGTGCTAGGTGTCTATAGAGGCCAGAACTTAATATTAGATCCTGTGGATCTAAAGTTGCAGGCAGTTGTGAGCTGCCCGAGAAGGTGTTGGGAACAGATCTCTCAGGTTCTCTGGAGCATGCAGTACTCTCAGCCGCTGAGCCATCTCTTCAGTTTCTTCATGGTCCATCTTGAAGCCATTGTGCATGAATCTATTTTGTCAGTACAATATACAATCCTTAGAAGCAAGTCCTTTAAAAGAAAGGGTCTGTAGATAGAGCAGCTGTTTTCATTCTAGCTCGTCTTGTCTAACTCCTGCCAATTCCAAGACCCTCTGACCCTTGGGCTTTGGTATCCAGATTTTGGTGACTCTGATGAACATATTATTATGTCAGTTGCCAGTATTGCCCCAACTCTATCTGATCATCAAGGTCATCAGCTATGGTTCAGAGCCATGACAAACGCTGACTTGAACTCACAAAACCCTCAGTAGCTTCTGCTATCCCTCCCTTCTTATTTTTAAATTAGCCTGATTCTTGAGGCAGTTAAACACTTGAAAACCATTTAATGTTAACAATCACCAATCTTTGTCACTTGCTGAGAACTGTACAACTTCTTTTAAAATAGATCATGTATTCCTATGAACTTCTTAAGTAGTAGATTATATAATTATCTTCATTTTATCTATGAGGACACTGCAACCTGCCAGACAGGATGAGTAACTTGATCAGGGACTCAGAGTTTGTAAAGGTTTACTTGGTATAAACCCACAGCTACTGTGCTACCCTCAGAATGAAATTCAAATGCTTCCAGGTGTCCATTCCTCCACTCATAAAGCTGAGTGCGTCTGCCAGTTCCCTCGTGGTAGAGATATTAAGATGGGGGCTCCCACATGAAACAGGATAACACGAAGAACTCCAGCGTTATTTGTGGCATGCCTCAAAGTTCCCAATTCTCCACTAAAATCACAGAATATTTCTAAATGATAAGATTCTTCTGAAACTCTCCATATTTGTAACAAAGAGATGTTTATAGTAGGCTGAGGAGAGGAATGTCAAGATACTAGATATCTCTGGAGTCTGTAAATGCTACCCATCCAAAGCCAGAATTTTGAAGACACAATACTCTCAAAGGGGACATAGTCTGGATTACTTCACAGGTGTCCTGAGAGGAAGGCACAGGGAGACTGGCTCACACCCAGGAAGAGGAGGCCCTGAGGTGGAGGTTGAAGAGATGTACCAGAGCCCAGGAATGCTGGCGGCTGTAAGGGATGTAACAGGCAATGCGTGGGTTCTCCTGTTCTCTGTAACCTCTGGGGAGACTCTTCGGAGGCCTGAGTAGGAAGTTCTAAAGCTGTGAGCTGAAGGAAGCCTTTTGTATTAAACAGCCAAGCTGTGGTCACTGCTTATGGTAGCCGCATAAAACTAGCTCACTAGTATCTGTACCCTGGGCCCATTAGAATCCAGGACCAGTAGGAAACACACAAAGTAGGAAACTGAGATTCAGAGAAGCTGATGGGCAGGGGGTCACCCAGACAGTGATGAAGGAGTAGAAACTAAAGCCGCATCCTTAGCGGAGCTCTGCCGATCTCGTCATTGTTGGTGAACTTTCCACATTCCTGTCAGTTCTCAGGGGAGCCCACCCAGCAACGTGTTATTCCCCTTTCCTTCTTTCAGATGGGCAGACAATCTTGAGCCCAGCTGCTGGGACCGAAGGCCTCGCTGGATCCACTGCCCTGGGACCACCACCCTCTGGCTTCTGATGTTAGGCTGGGCAAAGGCCTCTCATGAGCTTCTCGCCAGCCTCGCTCAGGCACTTGCAGCTTATCAGTCTGTCTGTGGAAAACATGGCAAGCCCGCCCATGGAGGAAGCTGCCTACAGGCCAAGGCGCTGGCTCTGAAAGACTGCATTGTCCTTATTTAGAATTGCCTTCACTTGGACTAGCTCTGCTCTTGCAAAACATGTTTATTCTGGTTTCCTCTCCCTCCTGGCTGCCTGACTGGCATAAGACCAGCGTGCAGCAGCTGTAACGTAGACCTGGGCCAGGCAGGGCAAGCAGACTGGCAAGAAGGACACAGGGCAAGAGTGCCACTGCGGTTGCTGCTCTCTCTCTCTCTCTCTCTCTGTACTGTGTGACTCTTGGGAGACTTGATTCCAAACACACCCTGCTGAGACTAATCTTAACCTACACAAAGAACACGAGGTTAGAACTTTGCCCTTTTGAAATCCAAGCCGTTTTAGCATAACAACAATAACGATAATGATAGTCTTCACGCTGCAGCAACTTTCTATTATTAAATACTTAGAAGGCTGGGGAGATGATTCCCTTCATCTGTCTAGTCAAGGCTTGTAATCCCGGTGCTGGGGACAGAGAGACAAGTGGTCTCACTGGCCAGTCAACCTAGCCTACTTGGAAAGTTCCAGACAGTTAGACACCCTCTCTTTAAAAAAACAACAAAAAAGGGCACTTGTCCTACTTGTCTGGACTCCACATACAGGCGAACACTCACGAGTGGCACACAATACTATAAACCAAGCATGTTGTTAAACCCTTTATATAACTTATCTCACTTAATTTTAGGTAGTTGCTTTTAATAATCCTGCTTCAAAGAAGAGGAACTGAGTCTTAGATGAGGTTAAGGTTCTCAGACTCAGAGCAGAAGTTTGAAACCAGGTCTGTTTAGTCTAGAGGTTATTATCTTACACAGAACTGTATTTCAGTGACACTAGTCTAAACATTGTGTTAAAAGAGTTAGGCTCAGAGCAAATAGTGACTTGCCCAAGGTCTCTTCCTAACAAGGCCAGTGTTCTGAGGTATCAGAAGGTTGTCTCAGTGAAACCCAGACTTTAAAACAGAAGAATAAGTTGATGGCTAAACAATGAGATGCTGTTATCTTTGGACCTGGTATACATCTTTCAGGGGCATGACAAGGCAGTAAGAATTAGAGAAGCCCCTGCACTGAAGGGCTGTGCTGCCCCTGTCTTTGATACTTCACAGTGTGCCGACTGGAAGCAGCTCAGGAATACCTTCTTCTGGGGAGCAGCCTCCTTTCTCAGGCCAAAGACAGTGAAGGAATTAGTTAAGGAAACTGTTTAAAAGGAGTTGACCCCGTGGTTTTTGACAGTCTGATAACACATTGTGAAGAATCTGGACTTCCCTTCAGTTAGAGAGTTTTTCTCATGAAGCTCCTATTATGTATGCATGTCTGTCTGTCTGTCTGTCTGTTTGTCTGTTTCTCTCTCTTTCTCTATCTCTTTCTCTCTCTCTCCTTCTCCTCTCACACTCCCTACTTACCTACTATCTATCTATCTATCTATCTATCTATCTATCTATCTATCTATCTATCTATCCATCCATCCTATCTATCTCTTTCCCTTTTGAAATGGATATCTATCCATCTTATCTATCTCTTGGAAAGTTCTGGAAATACTGACTCCACATAAAGGAAAAGAGGCGTTATTTATTACTTTACTCATAACTGACAAAAGACCTGGCAGAAGCAACTTAAAGAATGTTTTGCTTTATTCTGTTGCGTAGTTCATCATGGCAGAGAAGTCATGGTGGCTGGAGCAGCTCTGTCCTTAAGGTAAGAAGTGAGAGGCTGCTTAACATGTTGCCAAAGAATAGTGCAAAGCTCAGAGTTGAAACCAAAAGTGAACATTACCCTCAAGACCCACCCTAGTGACCCTCTTTTGAGCCATGGGACCCATTTCCAAGAGTTTTACAACTTTTCCAAACACCATCACCAGCTAGGACCAAGTTTTCATGCACATGAGCCTGGAGCACAGTTGGAAAGGCAGATGGATGCGGGAGTATGGACTACACATCCAGACCTGAACACGATGGAAGACTCCCAAATGCATCTTCTTGGTTGTAGGATGGGAAAGTTTGAGAAGAGAGAAACCAAAACAAATAAAAAAAATCAACAATAAAAACACATTCCAAGTCATTCCCTCTTGGGATCTTAGCACATTTATCAAATAATCTTTCTTTAAAAAAATGTAGCACATGACAATGGGAGTTGCTCTCTTACAAAGACTAGCTACTACTGAGCATCTGAAGGAGAACAGGCATAGAAACTAGAAGGAATGAGCTAGTGAATGGGGGAAGTGGTGCATCTTCTTCTGCCTGGTGGACAGAAGAGAGGAGCCTCCTTTGAGGTCTTGCCAGAGTCTATTAACTGGAGAGAGCTGGTTTTCCTCTTTTCCCACATGGTTTTTGCCTTATTCTTGTTCTGATTATCCACTGTTAATCATGCCATTGTAGGGACATTGCTGTGTGTGTGTGTGTGTGTGTGTGTGTGTGTGTAAGATTCACAGTTGGCTTTACAAAAGGTCATGATGACATTAGCCTGATAAAATATAAGGTTCACTGTTTTCTGGGATCTCTGTAATATTTCTTCATGCACGCCCCTATTTGTAAAAACTGCAATGGGAATACTCTTAGTAGGGTGTGAAGTGGAGCCACGTTGATTTTGCCAAAGAGAAGCCTTGATTTTTCTCATCTTTATGATTGCAATACCATTGTTTTCTCAAGTGCTATTTTGATCAATGAAACACACAAACTTTGAAAATCAACAAACTACTAGATCATTGGACAGACCAAATTTGATTTCCCTCCCATTACTGGGGGAAAAAAAAATACTCTCTACAGTCAACTTGTTATTACACAGATCCTCTCTGCTTTTCAAAGCAGACCTCAAAGGATGTGTGTAGGAAGGAAGGGTCGTGGGATCCGGGGTGGAAATATGCTTGCCTGGTAGAAACAAATCTCTAATGTTTGATACTAGGAAAACTACTTAACCTTTCTGAGGCTCAGTTTAACAGCCTGTGAGGAGACTCCAATCCCCATGACATAGGGCTATTGTGAATCTTAATGAGAAATAAAAATCAGATACTAATTTGCAAACTTGTGTCTGCTACTTGGCTTTAATGACAACTACACTCACACTGTCCTGAGAAATCTCTGGTGTCATCAGCTACAGAATAAAAGAGGACTCTCTTTAGTGTCTTTCCAACGCCATTTCCCTCAGTTTTTAAAAAACCATGTGTTAAACAAATCCTTTAAAGTTAGTAAATTAATGTGAAAACGGGAGGAACAAATGTCTGACACGTCATGTGTTTTAGAGTTGATGGTCTCCAACAATATCTGACCTCAATTCCTTTGCCACTTTAGTATGTGTTACTGTTCCATATATCACAAGGGAAAACCCATGAATCTTTCCTGGGAAGCTGGGGTAGTTTCTGTGATTTACTTGACCTATGGAACATGGCAGCAGTGATGATCTAGGACTACCAGGGCAAGAGCCTAGAAGCTTTGCAGTTAGCTCTGGGGTCCTTTGGAGATAGTAGGCCCTGTTTCTGTAAGTTCCATATCCGGAGTCATGTATACATTTTTCTTTTAAGTTGTATACATGCTGAGTATGCACAAGTTTATCTTGTTACTCTTGTTTAATAATACCTTACAATTATTTACATAGATCTTATTTTTTTAAATATAAGTAATCTATAGTGATTTTAAATTTACAGGAAGGGATCTGTATGTTACTAAAAATGCTATACCATTTATAGGAAGACTTGAATATCTGGAGATTGGGTTTTCATGAGAGTCCTTCAAGTTGTTCTCCATGCTGACCCTTGGGCTATTTCATCTTGGTCTCTAACCTTGGGCAGTAGGATGTTCATGCCACGTGGGAAGTCCATGTGCAAGTGCTCTACACTGACAGTCCTAGGTGAGCCCCAGACAACATCATCTGTAGGAACCAACTTGGATGCCAAGCTCAGTTAAGACTTCAGATGATCCCAGGCCAGCTTGCAGGGCAGCGAGTAGATAAGGGACTTAGTAAGTGTTGCCCAGCTGATCCAGGCAGCCCACTGCATTCTGGGAGGAAGCTGTTGCTGTTATTTTAAGCTTAGGGTTTTTTTCTGGCAGTCCTAAGACAACAGAAACACAATTTAATTGCCTTAGTAAAACTTGAAGTCTTAGTCTGCTTTATGAAAAAGATACCCGAAGCTCAGAAAAACTGTTATCTAAACTCTCACAGAAAGAGGCCAAGATCTCTTCCCAAGCTGAATCTATTTGGTTCCAAATCATGCATTTTTGGACCACCTTCTTGACCAAAGCATTCCCCCACCCCATTTTTTAGTAAAGATACTAGACCAAGGTAGACAACTCAACCTATGAATTATCAAATCTGAGGAAATTAGAAAATAATAGCTCTGACATCCTTTTTCTGGGAATTAGCAATCTGTCAGGTTCTAATTATATTTGTTAGGGTTGTGAAGCTAGTAAACATTTTCCTGCATTTGAATGCTGCTTTGTCTAAACTTCTGGGCCAATGCATTGTGAAACACCAATCCAAGGATACCCTCCCTTCGTTTCTCCAGAGCCCATCATTCTTGTCTTCGATTTTGCAGTTGTCTCCCTCTATGTCACCTGTCACCTGTCCCCTCTATTGTACTGTGCCTTAAACCCTGGGAACTCATTCATTAAACAGTAACTGAGTACTGTCCTTAGCAACACAACCCTTGGTACCAAGAACTCAGAAACTAGGATCCAGAGGACAGACAAACATATGGATTAGGTCTGGAGGAGCAAGTCATCTACCAGTTAGGACAAAATGGGGGTGTTTGGAAGCTGACTCCTGACGCTCTGTGACAACATACACATTCATGTTCATTTCCACTGTGCTGAGCTAACACCTACCTGTCAGCCGGTGGCACGCCTCCCTGTCTCTCACCCCTGCCTATACCTAGGTTATATTTTTGCTGTGTGCTTTCCCAGGTGGTGAGCCTGTGTGTTGTTTTATCAGTAAATTTACCATCTTATCTTCTGTTTACTTTGTGTCCCTTACCCTTTCTACTGAGTTCGAAGCAGTGATTGTCCTTTTCCAGTTTGTTTGCCATTTCTAAAAGAAAACCCAAATTTACAGCATGCAATAAGCATCACTGAAAATAACAAAGCTAGACTAATAAATAAGAAGCATTTCAGCTATGCATAACACTCAGTTTACTGCTGTGCTTTGTTTTAGTTTTTGAGTTTTAAAACCCGAATTGTTGCACAAACAGTTGAAGATGTGAATTATGGCGCCAAGCCTCACAATCTCAGGGGAGTGCAGTTTGCAGAGCAGACTGTCAGGTGTTTGCTCAGAAGGCTGCTAAGATGTCACCTACAACACATGACAGTTTTACACACACATACACACACACACACACACACACACACACACACACACACACACACGTCCTCCAGAATACTAAGATAAATGACATATTTCATTTTAGGCCAAAGAAGACAGAAATAGGATGATATTTCAGAGAACAAAAGAGGAATTTCATATGGAATGTGGGGAAAGACTTTTTGTTGTTGTTGTTGTTGTTTTCCGTTTGTTTTTCGAGACAGGATTTCTCTGTAGCTTTGGAACTAGCTCTTGTAGACCAGGCTGGTCTCGAACTCACAGAGATCCTTTTAAGAGGTGATGCTTGGGTTTAACTGAAGGGTGCAGATGTTCCAGGTGTTCAAATAACCAAGGCAGAACAGCGAAGGCAGAGGATTCTATATCTCATTTCTACTGAAGAGTGGAGTAAGAATGTGGCTGTCACACACAGCTGGTGGTTGACAGGGCCATGACGAGGTCCCTATAGCAACACTCTTATTTCACGTCTGAGATTCCTAACCACAACCCTACAGCGAGGAGCTGCAGTTGATCCCAAAACCAAGCTTTCTCCCACGCCAAACCGCGACTTGGTGCCAAGACTGGATTTATTACCTAGTAACTGAGGACAGAAATAATTGGTCGCATTAGTGCCTGGCAGCTGCACTGGGGGCTCCATTCTAGAAGGGAGGCAGGGACTAAAGAACTGAGACAAGTTTACTTTGCACGGCCCAGGTGCTCTCCCGAGGCCCGCCCAGCCCTAATGAACACTGCCAAGGCCCGTGCAGCTGACCGGCTGGTTCCCCATTTGCAGAGGCCCCATTCCCCCCACCACACACACACCCTCCGCCGCCCCAAGCTCTGAAGAGAAAACACTAGCTAAGGAGAAAAGAAGAAACAAGAAATGGGCTGCTCTACCTGCATCGCCTGCTGTGGTCATTTGTTCCCCCCCGCCTCCCCGCAAAAAAAAAAAAAAAAAAACAAAAAACCAAACAGTTCTACTCCGTCAAGTGAGTGTGGAGAGCAGGCAATTACCTAGGAGGCCCAAGGAAAAAGGAAGGGACAGAATGGAAATCAGGCTGGTCCCTGGCTACCAGAAAGACTGGACATGTCCTTTTCCATACTGGACAGAGTGAAGTGCTTGGACTCTGGGGTCAGGTGGCTCTGCATTTGAAAATGAATTCAGCAACATCCTCAGTAAGATGTGCCCATGCCGTGCCTCGGTTTACAAGTACTTGGTAATGGAGCATGTGCACCTGGGGACATGGGAGCTGGATTCCCTCTCTAGCTCTGTTACTATCAAAAGGAAAGTTCATGAGCTTCTAGGGTGGATGTCTTTGTCTCTGAAGTAGTGCTGAGCCTGTTAGTTATCCCAGCCCTTGAGAAGCAGAGTTGGGGACTGAGTTCAAACCCAGCCTGGGCTATATAGTAAGACCCTGCTTCAAATAAACAAACAAACAGGACCCAATTACACGGCTGCCCTGAGGAACTGTCAGAATAACTGAGTGATAGCACAAGGGCAGGTGAGCAGTACCTGTGGAAATGGTTGTTACAGAGCCACTGCTTTCGTTTCAGGAGCGTATTTCTGAAAGTAGCATCACCTCCCTCCTGGAACCTGGCAGGCACATTCTCAGGCCCATCCCAACCTCCTGTACTCTAGGCGAAGGACTCTCCTTAGCAAGATCTCTAGGCATTCTGGTGCATTACTGAAGTTTAGGCATCTCTGATCTAGGTGGAGATTTTGAATACCTTTGAAAGATTTCGTTCATCGGTAAATGTCTCGCACTCCTAAGAACTTGTTCAACCCAAGATCTTTCCAAATGGGCTCCCTCTCGTTCCTAGAGAAGAAAACAATTTGTTGCTCAGGATTTCCACCTCAAATTTACAGTATCTTCTGTATGTTTGCAATCTTTCAAGCATGCTGATTGTATTTCTACACGGATTAATATAATTCACCTCTGCAGTTATCTTTATTGAGCAAATAAGGAAAGCAATGCTCCATGAGGTGAGATACATTACCCAAATATTTGCAAGCTGTGGGCCATTCAACTGTCTGTTAAGTTGGATTCATTGGTCTATTTCTAGAACCAGTAACCTCTCTGCCTTATCCCATTGCCTTTTCACGACAGGAGGAAGAAAGAGCTGTCTAGTTGGGTGAAGAGATTCACTCATGGACCATGCGTGTACAGGGTGTCTTTGCCCATCATGAGACTTCTGTGACCAGGGAGCTCATCCACCTGATGATGCTCCAACTGCAGAACACAGAAGCAGTAGGTGGAAACCACAGAGACACAGACTGTGGCTCAGCAAAACAATAGCTTTCAGTGACTGTGTCCATTGTTCAGAACTTCCTGCCCTGTGGGCAGTATGCTGGCTGAGTAGTAGAACAGATGTCATAGAAGGAAGATTGACAGGGCCTTCTCTCTCTCTGGTGCTTCGAATCAGAGTGAAACTTTGTAGGTAAACTTCCCCAACCCTGCACAGACTGTGATATCTGTGCATAAACTGGAGATAGTTCATTTGTGCAGAAAGGAGACCCCATTCTTTCCTGGGATTCAAGAGAATGGGTAGTGGTATACACCTCATGCTCCTGTACACGTTGTATAAGAGAATCGGTTTCTGACTCCTTGAGAAATCCTCCTGCTCCATCTGCCTCCAAACATATCCTTCCCATGGAAACAGACATCCTATCCTGTATGTGGCATGTAGTACCAAAATGTATGAGCGAGGAATAAAAGAAAGGAAAGAAAAAAAGAAGAAAAAGAAAACAGGGAGAAAGGACAGAAGGAAGAAAAAGCAAAGAGCTGCACCAGAAAGAACACGTGACTAGCTGAATGTTCTTCCCCGCTCATTGTTGTCTATCTCCTAAGCGGTTTTCCGATTGGACCACGGTTCGTATGTGCGCAAGGCTCGAGTGTGTAAGCATTTGTAATAACCCATAACGTGCTATAATATTATGAAACCCTTGGAGAGAGCATGAAGAAGAAGATAGACTTGCACCAAGCTACTTGCAGTTCTATGCTCATTTGGGGCAATGCTCACATGGGGGAAGCATGTGACCTCTGGGGTAAGGAGCACTGTACAGCATGCTCTCCACTGTGGACCCCCAGGATAAGAGCAGAGGGTTCCAGGTACAGATCACGCAAAATTCAAAGTGGCTCTGTATCAAACTTGCTTCATATGGGGGACAGGTCTAGTGGTGGATTTTGAAGTTTTTAAGAGCCCATGGGCCCACCAAAAATGTCTGTGGGGAACATGCTAATTTATATGTGTTTCTAAGGGCTGTGTAGACTTGTGTTCAGAGAAAACTTTAACCTCTTAAGGCTTCTTAAAGAAGCCACTGGAACTTCCCCTGCAGTCCCAGGCAGTGGCTCCAGAAATTCCAACACAGTCATTCTTTGTGCTGGATATAAGTCAGGAGGCCAACTGAGCTGAGACAGGCTTTTTCCTGGGAGATGCTCTTCTACCAAAAGAAATGGGGTATAGGGAAGTTATCCAGGAGGGCAGACTTTGCTGGGTATGATGGGGAATGATGACTGTACCACGGAATCTCAAAGATGTTGCAGCCGTACAAGCTCTGTACAAATCCTCATCCCTGCTTCTCTGATACATTCAGACCTCCCCCTTCCCCAAAACACACCTGTAAAGAAGGCAGAAAAGGAAAAAGACACAAGAAGGTCTGCTCAAATGCCTTCAACTATGAGGAGACCTTCTGCTAGGCCTTCCTTGCTTTGGTACATTCTAATTGAATGAGTACACATTGCGTGCTCAGTACTACCGTGCAGAAGGGACACCGCTGAATAAAGACAGGTGCAATTTCAGTAGAGTTGACAGCAGTGGTAAAGACACATGAATCCAACAGGCACAGTTTCACATAGTGACAACGAAAAGATGCCACTGACTTACCCAAATTTAAAGTAAGCTTTATTAAACACTGGCTAGGAAGATAGACACTGAGCAGGTCCAACACCAGGATGCCCAGAGAATGAATGGCTGTGAATTAGTCAGGTGCTTATACAAGCAAACACCACAAGGTTACAGACTTCCTGCCTTCGTCCAATGGGGCCGAGCATACATCCTGACGTACTTCCTGTCTACAGACTTCCTGCCTATCTGTGGTCAAGCACATCCTGTGTAGTTGGGACAACCAGCCTTGTTTATAGAAGTGAAAACACCTGGCTTATTATCTTACGTGAGCAGCCCCAGCATTCCAGGAAGTTGTCTGTCCTTGGGCAAGCGAGACTTACAGGTTAGAGGCATTTGTTTTACACATCTCTCAAGCACAATAATTTAAAACTTAAAACATAACTTTAGCCCCTACAAAACCTGACTTTAGGCCTCTGCTTGTCCAGTAACAATCCTTCTGTTTACCTAGTCAAAGTCCTTCTGTTTAGGACATTGTCATCAGTACTGCCATTTTGGGGGACACTTTGGACCTAACAGGAACATCGCTCTTGTGGTGTCCCTTCGCCTTGGTCCCTGCTCAGCCTGCACCCAGGCAGTACCAAGAGCCCATTGTCCCTGCTTTCATACCTGGTAGTAGAATTGTAATCTTCAGGGAGAACCAGGGCCTGAGGACTCTTTCTCTGTGGTTGGCCTTTGTGCATACCCTGCGTGAAAGAAGGAAAAGAAGTAATTTTTCATGGTATTTTTCTTTGTAAAGGTTGCTTCAGGGAGCCAAGCATTGACTGAGTACTTCATTGTGAGAGGGCTATGTGGTAAACTCCCTTGTTTTCCACAGATGTTGAAACAGCCGGAGCCAGAATTCAGGAAAACTGCTCTCCCTCCATACCCACCCTAACCCCAGGGGCTGTGATAAAGTTGATTAAACTAGATTCAGGTCAAGTCCCTAGGCTCAAGTGACTTCACAGAAACCTCAGGATTCCAGTGCATCAGAAACAGAAATGGCGACTGCAGAGTGTTTGCGATAAGAGGGAGATGGGGAGCCCTTGCTGAGTCGGTGGAAGTCCTGCATTGTGGGAGGTTCAGGTGCCAATAGCTAGGTTGCTGCTCTTGGGATAAATGATCTATATTGCTGTCCATATTTTCTGAAAAAGTCCGGGCCACCCCACAGCACTCCTGGAAATGTGCTCCTTACTTGGGACTGAAGTGTCCCTTTGTGCAATACCCTTGCTTGGGACTTTGGTGCTAGTGTTTTTCCCTGTAGCCACAATGCTTGGGGAATCTCCCCTCTGCAAATGTTTTATATTTAACAAAATACCAGCTGTCACATCCATGAGCAACCCAAGAAATAGGGCAACTGTTCTCTGAGGTCTCAGGTAAAGACATGCATGGCTTAAAAATCTGTACATACTCAGGTAAACTTAATCTCTGGAGTCTGAGAGCTAGGTTCATACCCATGAGCCTTGTGTCCTTGGCAAACCCCAGAAACCCCTTGAGAGCCAGGTTTCCGATGTGAGCGTTACACACGGAAGAGGGCTTTTAGGAAGTTAAGTGAAGGAAACACGCTTGACCTTCGACTGGTGAATCTTGCTTTCTGTTCTTGAGGTGTGCCAGAAGATGACAGAGTTCACAGAATGTCAGCTCTGTGTGTGGACTGGAGATGTTCTAGTGCCAGATGCAATATTCCTGTCCCATTCACCGTTTTCTGTCCCCAGGCCTCCAGACACTGAAATTCCCCCAGAGGCCTGCAGCTGGCAGGATCTGGCCCAGCCCAGCAGTGCTGTGGTCAGGAAGGAGCCTCTTTCTTTGTTCTGAGATCCTTGAAGCTTGAAGTGATCGCGTTTAAACATCATTGCTCAGTCCATCCCCATGCTGGGGACTGAACTCAGGGCCTCCTGTGTGCTGGGCAAGTCCCCTACTGCCGAACTACATCCTCTGCCCCCTTCGGTCTTTCTGTTGCTCTTATTAGTGTTAGCACAGCAGTGTGGTAGAGGGGTGGAAAGGTTCTCACCTGCTGAGAGTTCGCCGTGGTTCAGCCACTCCACCGATGCCACGTCTGCGCAAACCGAAACATACATGTGTAAAGCAGTGGTATTCCTGCTTCTGCGGTGAAAAGTCCAGAGAGGTTTAGTATCTTCCCGTAGGTCATGCAGTTAGCACAAATGGCACACATTAGCAGCACAGTCTCCAACCTGTCTCCAACACTCATGCTCTGTGCATGGGGACTCTCATGGATCTAAAATCTGAAGGTCCGTTTTCTCAGGGAAACCATTAGAATACAGGCAGGAAAATTTTGAATTTGAGATCAGCTGAAGCCTGACAGTGAGACCCTTTTTCAAAACGCAAAATAACAGCATGTAGAATCTTGACGTCGTAATTCTAAAGCCCTTTTTATTTTTTGAGAAGCTGCTTGTGATATACTGGTTTATTACTATTTGAATCATACCTTTGAGAAAAGGAGCATGAAAATTTACAGCGAATGCATTTGCTATTTTCCATTAAAGAATAGGAAGAAGGAGGAGGAACGATTACTGTAGAGGACATACCCTGTGAAAGCTATTTTTCTATAGGTTATTTCCAGAAAATGTCAAGCTCAATCTTTTTCTCTTTCCCCACTGAATTTTTTTAAGTATAAACTACTGGGCTTTAGAGCACGCACACGGAGGAGAACGGTCTCCCCCAAGTTGTGCTCCAGCTCACATACAATATACAGGACCTTACTGAACCCACTAACACCACTACGAGTTAGGCATCACCGCCTTGATTTTTGCAGCTGATAAACGTCGGGACGGCTGAGTAATTTGGTCAGAGTGCTCATAACTATTATGGAGGCGCTCAGCTGGCTCTTTCCTCTTGACCACTTAGCCTTCAAGTTATGCGAACAGGGCTAACAAACACCCCAGGGGCCTCAGTCAGATTCTTTGAGGATGTCACAACAGGCATTTGGGGTTGGGCCTGAGTACAGCTTCTCTAGAAACAAGCTGCACTTACAGGGTGGGGAGGTCACTGGGGAGACCTGGAGGGTGGTAACTCGGTGTCTAGTGGAGCAGGCAGAGCAGATTTCCAGAAAACTTGGGCAGGGCAAGAGTGAGTGGTCCAGGCAGCTGTCCGGGACACGAACTCCAGCAGATTTCCAGAGAGAAAATTTGGTACCCAGAGGTCCGTGGAGCCCAGCTGCAGGGATGAAGGCAGACTACAGAATTAACAGCACATGCCTGGGGCTGAGCAGCTCCAATTGTCAGGAGTGATGGGTACTCTGATAGCTGGGGTGGCCCTCCCCGTGGAATCACCAGCGAGGTGGAGTAACATGGTGGCTGAGGGGAAAGGTTTCTGAGGCCACACTGGGTTCCAACCCCAGCTGATGAATGTTAGCTGTGTAGCCTTGCAAAGTCACCTGAGTCCTTTGTGTCCCATGCTCTTGATCTCTCAAATGGAGGTACTGATGTGGAGAGCAGATTAAAAAAAATGAGGGGAAGAGAAGGAAAAAAAAGCACTGGATCTCCCGCAGTGGTCTGTACTGCAGGCACTCAGTGCTGTGGGTATGGAGGAGAATCGTATGATGGTTTAGGGAATGGACACAGAAAGCATGGCAAACAGTCCTTGGCTCAGAAGCAGTGCCATGCAAGAGATGCTGTTATCATCTCTGGGTGGGTTAGCTTAGGCAAAGTGGGGTATAGGGTGGCCTAAGAAGAAAGCGCAAAAGTGAGGTTAGAGTTAGGAGGATGCAATAGCTGTCTCCATCGACTCTTCAAAGTAGTCAAAATACAGCTGAGTACCCCTTATTCAAAATATAGAGGCACGGACATATTTTAGATAATTTGAATTATGTCATTCACCTATTGGTCATTCCTAATGGAGAAATCTGTTATCCAGAAGCACTCCAAATCCGTTTTGGGAGCATTCCAAATTTGGGGGCTTTGGATTAGGGATGCTCAGCCTGTAGCAAGTGAGATTTAATCAAACACTTCAAAACTGCCAACTCAGATGTGGCGGGTTTGACTGGAATGAGCTCACTTGTTGACTATGCACTATGGGCACATTGCCTGGTCTCTGTGTATCTTAGCCTCTCCATTTGTGAAACGTGGGGAGGAGTCTCACGTATTTGCTCGAGGCACTGAAGGGAATAAGAATATTCTGCTTCGGGCCATGTAATTTTATTAAAGTATGACAGAAATGACAAAGTCAGGAAGATAGTCAGGGGTTGTCTGGTTACTTCAGCTTGATATGAAATTGAAAGGAAGAGAGGGCTAGGGAGATTAAAAGTAGGATTATTTAAGTCCCCACACAATTTTATCAACTTAGAATGTGTTCCTCTGCATCAGAAGAATCTTTAGACGCTCCTTCATCCAGCCTCATGTTATTGTGGACCTCTTCTGCAGGGTTACTGGGAATGATGAACATTTGGATGTCTATCTCTCTTCTTAATGTTGACAAGACACTTGTTGGAGACCTTGTTTCTCTGACAAAATGAGAATAAAGCTAATTCCTACTCCTCAAGTTTATAGTGAAGCACAAGAAAGAAAACACACACACACACACAAAGGTAATGTTTTCAGCAACCTTGGAAAGTCTTCCTACAGAGTGGCCTATCATTTGAAGACCCAATTATCTACTGAGTTAATGGCCATTGATCAAGGTGTTTTCATGTGTTAGTATGCATTAACCCCTTGTGAAAAGCCACATGCATAATTGGTAGGGTACAGGCTAAGCAACTATATGAGATGGTCTTCTATTGGGCTATGTAACACTAAAGTTCACAACTATCACAACTATCCTAGATCATTCCCCTTTGCAGGTGAGCATGATGAGATTTGAGAGTTTAACTGATGTAGAACAGGAGCTGGAAAGCAATGAAGCTCCTTGCTCTAGTGCAAATTAGAGATAAAATTACCCATGCAAGTGCAGATGCAGTGCAAAGACAGTTTCAAAGAGAGTGTGAGCTCTTTGGCTTGGAGAGGTAAAAAAAGGCTCTCTCTCTCTCTCTCTCTCTCTCTCTCTCTCTCTCTCTCTCTCTGTCTCTCTCTCTCTCTCTCTTTCTCTCTCTCTCTCTCAATCTGTGTGGGGGTATATGTGTATGAATTTTATCTGGGGCTTTATGGATGAGCAGGAGATGATAAGAAAAAATCAGGGCAGGAGCAGAGAATGAAAAGATAGAGGAATGAAGGTAGGACTGGATATTAATAATGACACACAGAGACACGCAGATATAATGTGCCTAGAGGAAAATGTACAAAAGAAGGAGGAGGATCAAAGAGATGAACAAAATGCATATGGACCACATAATATTTGACCTACTAGTTCTTTAATGCAACAGAGTCTGAGAAGGCTAGGATGTCATTTTGACACCCCTATATAGCTTTCAGTATGTTTAGTTAACTAAATAATGAACACACTGTGACAAAGCAAAAAAAAAGTGGAGTGAAATACTATATAAGGTTATTCAAATCGTTGATTAATTGTTGAGAACTATCCTTGTTATGATTTGATAGAAGATGCCTCTTCAAAGTTCATACATTAAAGCTTGGTCACAATTGGGAAAGAAATGGCCGGATGCTTAAAGGGTGCACACAGTTAAAGGAAGTTAGGTCATTAGGTTGTGCCTTTTAAAGGAACATTGGGATCTCAGTCTGGTCCTCTCTCTTTTTGCTTCCTGGTCACCTTGAGGTAAGCAGTTTCATACTAGTAAATGTTCCCAGCCTTGATGTTAGGCTTTGGCACAGCCTAGAGCAAGTAGGCCATATATTGGGCCTAGTTGTGAGCCAAAATAAATCTTTCCTTTAACAAGTTCCTTACCTGAGGTGTTCTCTCATGGGGACAAAGGGGTAACACAACCATCACTGACAATGAATGTCATTTCATTACCTAACTTGTGAAATGTTGGGCAATGTGAACCCCCAAAGTAAGGAAGCTGACATTAGCAAAAAGGGACAGAAAAATTGCCTAATGGCCAGGCCTGCTGTTGATTAGAGGTTAGAGAAATCCTGGAAAAGAGCGAGCCTACAGGGTATTGATTCCAAGAAATTTCCAAGAATCTCAGAGCTGGGGGTGATTTATTTGTTATAGGTTGTTTACTCTAGCTTTTCATATTGTAGATAAGAGATTTGAGCTCAGGAAGTAGGAATGACTTTGTAGTTCAGCAGAGCCATCTCTAAAATACGCTTGGAGACAGAACAGAATGCTATCTCTGGGCTCCAAAAATCCTGTGAGATGAAGAACATGCAAAAATTAGTAAATATAAAACAGCAGTCATGAGAGGAGTCATGTCCTCTTCAAATTCATGACTGGAAGCCTAACCCCAGATACCTCCGAATTAACATTGTTAGGAAGTAAGGCCAGTGAGGATGCAATGCATTAATGAGAGCATCCTGGGTTAGAATGGGTCCCAGATCCAATAGACTGATGTCCTTAAAAAAAGAGAGATTTTCAGTCTGCGCACACCTCATAAGCATGAAGACAGAGAAGAAGAGCGCTGTATCTACGAGCCACACAATGCCAAGCATTACCTGAAATTACCAGAAACTAGGAGAGGGCCCAGAGTGGACTTTCCTTCACAGCCCTCAGAAGAAATCCACTGTATGAACCTTGATCACAGACTTCCTGCCCTCAGCACTATTGACAACAACTGCCTATTGCTTAAGATTTAGTTTGTAATACATTATTCAGAAGCCCCAGGAAACAAATACAGAGTCTATAAGAAAGAGTATCTAGGAGTAGTATGAAGGAAAGAGCATTGTGCTAATGAAATAATTAAGCTATACAATAATTCATTCGATCAAAAAGTATAGATGAGGAGCCTCTTTGGCCCTAAGCCAGGAAGAAATAGAATCCCACTCACTTTGGCCTTTGAGAAGCTTGAAGTGTGATCCCATCAGATGAATGCAGAAGTAAACATTTGAGGACAAAAGACAAGAGATAGGGCAGGAGCTTGGATAAAACTGTGGTGTCTGAGTCAGACTTTGATGGATTAGAATATTTTCCTGCTAGTTGCTTAATGGAACCAATTATTCATGACATTGAAATGAGCTTCCTAGAATATTTTACCTGATCTATACAAGCAATAAAAGGGAAGGATCACAAGCTTACTAAATTTATTTAATAAGGCAAGGCAAACAAACAGCCCCAACATCCCATGTTATTTAATATGATCTTCTGCCCTACCTGGACTGCTATTCACAGGAACAGCAACTGAGATGCTACCCTCTGCATGCTCGGGGCCAAATTCTCCTGCAGTTGTAGGCTCATACAAGGAGTGGTTTCTGAAATTCACTCCACTGGGGGTCTTCTTAGTCCACCTGCCCGGAAATCTCTACAGTGGTAGGAAGTCAGATTGTGTTATCAATGTAGTTAAAGCAACAAAAATAACATTTTCTCTCCAAATTTCCCATGCATGGGAGCCAAGCCTTCAGCAGATTGGCAATATGTTGAAAGGCTGTGTGCTCTCGGACCCAGAAACAGGAGCCAGGCCTACTGGTTATGGCTGTGGGATCTCTTGGCTCCTCCATACTGGGGGCCCCAGGCTCCTAGATATTGACTTCCAGAGGTGGCTGCACTAAGCAATCAACTACAGCTAGCCTCTCCAGATGTTCACCACTGATTGATTGCCTTTGCTTGAGTCACCTTTGTGTCTGCTTTAGCTCGGCCACTTGTGCAGAAAGATTTTAAAGTCTTTCTTTTCAAACTTATGGTTCTTTCAATTATTTGTTGCCCGGTGTCTCATTCTCAACCCGTCTACTAGCGTTTCTCATAAAACCATCTCCCTCCAGAATCCTTCCCTCTGTTTTCCTATGTCTGAAGCCTGGAAGTATTTCCTGCCTTTCATTTCTGGAAGATTCATTCTGTCACTGTGCTTGCCATGCTGAAAGGAGTGAAGATCATCTAAAGCACTAGTTCTCAACCTTCCTAATGCTGTGATCCTTTAATATAGTTCTTCTTGTTGTGGTGACCCAACCATAAAGTGATATCTGTTGTTACTTTAGAACTGTAACTTTGCTACTGTTATGAAACATAAGTTTTCTGATGATCTTAAGCAGCACCTGTGAAAGCGTTGTTCAACTCCTCTACAAGGGATCATGACCACAGGTTGAGAACTTCTCTTGTAGAGACACTTGTGTCCCCCTCTTTGGTTGTGAGACTATTGAGATAATGGACTCTAAGAAATTGGAATTTCTCAAGAATCTTGTGATAGGAGATAAAAAGCCTTTGGGGAAGCCAGAATAGGGACTACCTCCTGGGGAAAAATGAACAATTTTCCAAGTGACCGTGTAGGATAAATGGAGTTAAGACAATGGTGAGGCTGGGACCACACCTTGACTAGATTGCTAAATTACAAATATACCCCTTGCTTTCTGTTTAAACCTAAACCTCATGTGGGACACTAGAGATGACATGGAGGTGAATGGATCTTGCCAATGTGGACACATTGACTAAATCTCGTTTCCCCAGAAATACTTGTTTATAAAAAGTCTTTATTGAGAACAGGTGGGTAAGCCTTGCTTGTTGGGACTTTCAGGGAGCAGGCTTTGATTCTATTGAATCTGGAAACATTTCCTAAAATCGATTGGTCTTTGCTACAATTTCTTACAACTTCATTCTCTTTATCCTTACTACCCAAATTCAGGGCTATGTCTTTTTTGGTGCAGGGGGCTATGTCTTTAGACATTACGGTGGTTTCCAAATGGACCTCTCTGCTATTAGTTCATTTTAACCCAACTCATTCTACACTTAGCAGTCAATATATTATTTTTAAAAACTGAAAATCCATACTGAAAAGGCTAGAAATAGAAGGAAGCCAATGCAGTAGAGTAAAGGTTGAATATTAAAAACTCACATCTGACCTTGTGCTGTGGAAAGACTGAAAGCTTTCCCTTGGGATCAGAGGCAAGGCGAGAATGCTGCTTTTACTGTTTCTGTTAAATGTGGTGGTGGGATTCTTAGCTAAAGCTGTTAGGAAAAAATGAAACAAAAGGTTTAAAAGTATGAAATAAAATTGTATCTGTTTGTAGATGATATTGTTTTATATGCTGAAAATTCAAATGATTCTATCCCCAAACTGTAAGCACCAATAAATGAGTTAATAAAGCTGCCAAGTACAAAATCAATACATAAAAATTAGTTGCACTGGTTGTGGGGTAGTTGTACACACCTTTCTTTAATCCCAGTATTCAGGAGGTAGAAACAGGTAGGTGTCTGTGAGTTCAAGATCATCCTGGTCTACCTAGCATATTTTAGGACAGCCAGAGGTATACAGTAAGACCCTCAACTCAACAGCAAAACATTGAAGAGAATGAAACTTGGCATCTCAGCTCCTGACCTGAAGCTTGGAGGAAAGCAAGAGTGAGGAAACAGGACTTCACAAAGTCTTGCCAGTGTTTTTACCAAGTGGTGCTCGAACTCACGTGTGTGAGTGAGTCAGTCAACGGCTACAAAATCAGCTATATAATTTCAGTAACAGAGCTCTTCCCTGGCATACACAAGGCCCTGAATCCAATGCCCAGCTTTGAAAACAACCATGAATGAGCACATGAGCAGAACACTGAGGGTAGAAAGGCAGATGAGCTGGGTACAAGAGAGAGCCTCACATTGTACTTGTATACACGGCTGAAGGATTTTGGAGAAGGGTGCTGCATTGCAGCCTTTTCTGAGGCTGCGAAGAGACACTCTGACCAAGGCAACTTAGAGAAGAAGGGGTTGGTTTGGGCTTCTATTCCAAAGGGTGGGATGGAGGCAGCTGGTAGAAGGCATGATGGCTGGAACTGAAGCTGGGGTTCACATCATGAACCACGAGCACAAAGCAGGGAGAGAACACTAGCAGGAGGTGAGGCTTTTTACTCTTAAAGCCACTGACATACTTCCTCCAAGGCCTTGTCTCCTGAGCTTCTTCAGACAGCTCCACTAACTGGAGACCACATGGGTCTCTGCCACCAGCATGGTCAACAGAGCAATAAGAGGCAGTTGTTTCAACACAATTCAGAAGCTGGTGTAGGTTCCAACTTTAGGAATCTGACCCTGAACAGTTTATTTTAAGCATATGTAAACAGCACAATTGGGTGGAAAAAAATTCCTGGTGATAATTAAATCAATCCCATGTGCACAACAAAGCTTAAGAGATGGCTACCTCAAAACTCTTTGTAAAGTATATGTGACGTCTTCCGTAAAGATAGCTTCTGTAGATTCACTGAGGAAACACACACACAAACACACACACACACACACACACACATGATAAGGGAGGATCTGGTGTTGTCTCAACCACACAGATAGGTCAAAGGTCACCATATTATTAAGCACATCTGCTCTTGGCCTTCTGAGGACAAAAATCACCAGGTTATTACCCACATCCAGTCTCAGGCTTCTGGTTGAAAACTGGTTGTATATCACTTCCTTTGAAGAGATACCCAGTATCTTTACCATACCTGGTTCCTTTGGTGCTTATCTATGAACAACACAAGATCCTCTGTGCCTCCCACAGGGGACCGAGTGTTCAAATGCCCGAGACTACGGAGGACATTCCAACAGTGTAAAGATGGCTTAGTGGGAGCAAGTACACACTGTACAACAGACAGCACCGAGGAAACAGGATGTGTACATGCTGAAAAGGTTAGCTGAATCCCTTCTTTAAAGCACGCACAGAGTTAACTCCGAATGAACCACTGATCTTACTGTAAAGCTGGGAATGGAAAAAAATAATTAAAGATGACATAGAAGAAAATTTTGATGGCATTAAACTTGGCAATGATTTCTTGGGCATGACATTGAAAATATAGGCAACAAAAGAAAAATGAGTTGGGATTAAAATTAAAAATGTGTGTGTGTACACTGTGAACAGGTGGAAAAGGACCTCACAGAATGAGAAAAACAGTGTTCTCAAATCATGTCTTTTAACGAATTGACAATCAGTATATTCAGAGACCTTCTATAAGTCAACAAAGAAACAAAAATAATGTAATTTACAAATAAACTTAAATGGATTTCTCTATAGATAAGATATAGGCATGATCAATAACTATATAACAAGATGTTCATTCTCATTAAATTCTACTCTCAATGAGATATCACTTCCCACCTGTTAGAATCGCTACTAAAGACAACAATCCAACAAACCCACCCAACCAGTTATCATCCAATCAAACAGAAAAATAGAATAAACTTTGGTGAAAATTTGAATATATTAGAGTACTGGTAAGAAAGGAAAAGATGCAGCTGTTGTCACAACAGTCTGATCATTTCTCAAAAAAAAAAAAAAAACCCCAGACTTATCAGTAATATCAAGTATAGCCACATAAATGAAAGAATTGAAAATAGGACTCTGTTTTACACAGTAGCATTATATACAACAGCTAATATGTGAAAGTTATGTATGTAAAATGTGTTTTTTTTTACATAGACAATTATTCAGCCTTCAGAGAAAGGAAATTCTGACACCTTCTGTGGTAGTTTGAATAAGAACAGCCCCCTAGAGACTCATGTATTTAACTCTTTAGAGAGTAACACCTTGGTGGAATGGATGTGGCCTATTGGAAAAAGTTTGACCCTGGAGTTGGGATTCAGGGTTTGAAATACCCAAGTCAGACCCAGTGTTTCTCTCTTCTGTCTACCTGCAGGCCGCCGTATTTCCCACCAGGATGGTTTTGGACTAAACCTCTGAACTGTAAGACAGCCCCAATGAAATGTTTTCCTTTATGAGAGTTGCCAGGTCATCATGTCTACTCACAGCAATAGAAACCCTACGTTGGTACCAGGGACTGGGGTATTGCTGTGATGAACCTGACCACGTTTTGTTTGGAGGAATGTGGACTTTGGGATTTTGGATTAGGAAAGCGGTTGAATGCTTTAAGAGGGGATAAATGGGCCATTCTAGTTGGAACATGGATGACAGAGGGTGATTTCAGCTGTGGTTGCTTACCTAAAAAGGTTTAAGAGGAGAATATGAGTATGTGGCCTAGAGACCATCCTTGTGATATTTTGGTGGAGAACGTGGCAGCCTTTGAACTTGCCTGAAAAGTCTGCTGAGGATAAGTTGAAGAGTTTTAGATTAATGGCATTGACAAATTCAATTTCCAGGCAGACTAGTATTGACTTTGTCCTGTGGTTTTTAGTGTCCAGTCTTATGGAGATCCACAATGAAAAAGAGCGAGACGAGCAAGGAAAACACAAAATGAACAGTTTTAGGAGAAAGGGAGGACCTAGAAAATGTTTAAAGAAAAGCCTGGTCTTAAATGTAACAAAGGGCATGGTGACTTCAGGGCAAGGCCCCATCTACCCAAGCTTCCAATTTATGAAGAGGAATTAAAGGGTGGTGTCACATGCCATTAATCCCAGCACTTGGAAGACCAGGTGAGATGGGTCTTTGAGTGTGAGGCCAGCCTGGTCTACAGAGAGAGTTCCAGACCAGCTGAGCGCAGGCAGTGAAGGGAACCTTCTAAAACAGAAAGCTCGTGGTGATGTAATTGAACAAGGGGACCAAGTTCTTAGCAGCTTTGGCCATGTGGTTCTGCTTTAGAATCAGGATGTAGCGAGCTGCATAGTGTAACACCTGATGGAGATGTATGATCAACTCCTGAGATGGCTAAGGACCTATGCTATGATCACGCAATGATTATCAGCTGCCTGCATATGCGTGAGCCTATGGGCAGTGCCCACCTGGCAGTTCAGGGTTGGCAGCCCATACCTTCTTAAGGGCTGAAAGAGGGTTTGCCCAGAGAGAGAGAGAGAGAAAAAAAGAGAAGGAGAAGGAGATAGATTGCTGTGAATAAAGTCCTGAAAACTGCTGCAAGAAGAGCTCCAGGTGTTGCGTTTTTCCTTGCTGATCAAGGGTGGACGCGACATCAGGACACAAGAAAGGGGACATGGAATCTCTCTCCATGACTAAAGAAAGCCACTGAGGCCAGACATGTATCAGGGGTGTCCCTGCATGACGGCCTAGACAGGCCATTGGGTGAAGCTGTGTAGGTGAGGTCCGGAGTGCCTTGGAGATCCCAGAATGTTGGAGAGGTCAGAGGATCTCTTTGAATACCAGCCGAGGAAAACTGCTAACAGGGAGTAGTACCAACCCAAGAGAAAGCAGTGTATTGTAATCAACATAGCTGAAAAGAGTTGGAGATCTGAAGAGACTCTCTGATCAGGTATGGAGATGCAGAGTTTGGTGTTCGCATAACTAGTTTTTGGTCTTGCTCTGGTCCAGTATTTTCTTCCTATACTCCCTTCCTCCCTTTTGGAATGGCAATGTACATCCTATGCCATTGTATGTTAGAAGTCTGTAATCAGCTTTTAGATGTTAATTTTATAGGGGATTACAGTTAAAAGACTGCATGAATCTCAGAAGAGTCTTTGAACTTTGGACTTTTAAACAGGGTTGAGACTGATAGACTATGGGGACTTTTGAAGTTGGGCTGAATGCATTTCTGCATTATGATACGGATGTTAAGCCTATGAGGACCAAGGAGTGCAATATGGTGGTTTGAATAACAGCCCTCATAGACTTATATATTTGAATGCTTGGGGAATGGCATTAGAAGGTATGGCCTTGTTGAAGAGGGTGTGACCTTGTTGGAGAAAAGTATGCCACTGGAGATAAATTTCTGCGGTTTGAAATGCCCAAGCCAGGTCCAATGTCTCTCTCCCTGCTGCTAGCCAATCCAGATGTGGAACTCTCAGCTACTCTCCATGTCTGCCTGCATGCCACTCCCACTCTATGTCCTACCATGATAATAATGCAATAAACTTCTGAACCTGTAAGCCAGCCTGAATTTAATATGTTCCTTCATAAGAGTTCCCATAGTCATGGTGTCTCTTCACAGTGATAGAAACCCTAAGTAAGACACATGCTGATGGATGAATCTTGAGAACATTATACTCAACAAAATAAGTATGTCACAAAAGGAGAAACAGCGTATTAACCCATGCCCCCATGCTCTCTGGAGCAGCGCTGGGCAGAGGGGGGGTCAGGAAGGAGCAGTTGGCAGAGGTCACACTTACCTTAGAAACAAAAGGGAATGGAAACGGAGAAGTAGAAAAAAGAGAAAGGGGGAAAGAAAAGAGACTTATAGGAAACAGGTGAGAAAGACAGCTGAAACCCTTTTGTGTCTTGTTGGATGTCAGGGAGGCAAAATATTTCAGAATTACCTCTAAGGACTGACCTCAGTGATTTCCAATAACAATAAGTATTAATCCTGACTTCTCAACTTTATACCTCTGGTTATATTAACCCGTGTTGTGTGTCTGTCTTTAATTCCATAACTGTGAAACTTAGATATTAATACTCAGCAGAATATCCAGGGAGAGCAACATGGAAAAATAGAGATACAAATTATTTAGCAAGTAAAAAACACCATTTAAGTCCAGGCTAACATCCCTTCTTCTTACTTTTGGACCTAACCGTTTTACAGTGAGTTCCCTCATCTGTGAAAGGGATAAAGGTGGACACTATACTATAGACTGATAAAGGACTAAATGAAATGAGTCTTTGCCACATGTAAAGGAATCAATGAATCTCTGTGTTTACAACAAAGACAGCAATGGAAACATTTCTTTGTAGTTGAGAATTTAAAATTAACAACCAACAAAAACCCCAGACAAACGGATCAATTTAGGAACGAGGAACTCATGGAGAATGTTAAAGGTCCTTGTTGTCAGCCTTCTGATTTTCCCCCACCCTGAAAAACTGCTGCCAAATCGCTGTCTTTGCTTCACAAGGTTAGAAGCACCCCACCCCCTACACTCCCGCCCACTCCTGTGATTAACCACTCGCATGATGCTGGATCACTTCCTGGATTTCATTTACTTAATAACTAATCTTTCATTGCCTCTCCTCTTTTAAAGCCAGTCAGGCTTCTTCCGGCCTCCATCTCTGCTCAAGGTCTCCCCTCTTTAAATCACTGAGATAATTCGGAGACACACTCCAACCCACTTTAACAGAGGGCTGATGGGCAAAGGCGGTTTTCCCTCATCTGTTTCCTAACCTTGCAACATTTCAGATGCCTCTCAATAATCCCATCAAATCACTCACGCCGTTTTGCCACAGACACTTAGTAAATACTAATTCTGGGAAAGGTTGTTCCACAGGGGCCCAGAACTCAGCAAGAGGGTGCAGAACGTGGGCAAGCTAAGCCCTGGACTTCTGAATGATTGCGGTCCCCTAGCCGGACATGGGTGCCAAGCATCGGGCAGAACACTGAATCTCCAGCAAAGTGTTTACCCCTCTGAAGCCCAAAGTGCTCTCTTGTATATCTTATGAACAGAGAAACTAAGGCACAGGACATTTTTGTCCATTCCCACCACCTCCCTCCCCACCTCCAGTCTGGTCCTCTGAGCAACAGTATTTCCTCGGTAGAAACACAGCAGCTTGCCCCCCGGATGAATAAGCCACTAAGGTGGTATTCAGTAACCCATTGCTTAACAAGCCCTCTAGGTTATTTTGACACGTGCTTAAGTTTGAGAAACCTTGGGTTTAAAAAGGTGAGTACCTTGCCAAATTCACAGAGCTAGTAAAAGGCAGAGGGAGGGCTGGAAAACAGAAATGAACTGATTCTTAAACCAGAGTCAGGGGGGCTTTAAAACAATACCGCTCACACCAGGATACAAAGTAAAACTCTACTTAAAGACTAGACTTTTCTTCAGTGGCAGCTCAGGGGAGCTTCACTTGATTTAATGGAGCAGGTCCATGGCATTCTTCTCATTCTCTTGGTCTTCTCTTCACATTTCACAAGAGGACTGCTACAATTCCAGTCTTCATATTTTGCTTCTCAAATGTCCAGAGGTGAAGGATTGCAGGCAAGAAGAGGCTCTGCCTCTTCTCCCATATCTTTTTAATTTATGTCTCAAGAGATCTCATGCATTATTTTCAAGAGATTCATGGCGTGCTCATTTCAAATCAGCTGCTGAGAAGCAAAATGAAATAATGTGATTAGGTAAGACTCATCAAGAACTCGCGACCTTGGATTACAGGGAAGGACGTGGTGGCTGGGGGAGCTGTGCAGATCAGAGCAGAGAGTACAAGGTATGAAATGGGAAAACAACAACAACAACAAAATAAAAGCTAAAACAGAGAATCATAAACTGACATCAGTGCTAGGAATCAAAATAGAAAAGTTAAGACTTTATGATTAAAGACAAGCCGAACCATTTTTTTTCTTTAAAGCAAGAATGACTATGGGCATCCTTGAAGAAAGCCAAGTATGGAGGACAGATGACCCCTGGGTTCAGGAGAAAAGAATGGCATGACAACGGCCAGCTGTTTCTTTAACCTTAGCAGAGTTTGCCAAGGTCTGGTCTTGGCAAGTCACAATAGGTAAGAAGAATGGATGAAGATAAACCTTTTATGTGGAGAGAGAGAGAGAGTGGGTGACTGAAGGGCCAGGAGGAAACAGAGCATGAGTCAGGGGCTCTTACTCATTCTCACGGGTATGGCCAGCTGTCCCTGCCTTCCTCTGGGATCAGGATGAAGAAAAGGTACCAACATCTACAAAGAGAACTTTGGGGAATGGAAAGGAAACTGGGGCATATGATATCTTAGTGAGAAGCCTGCGCATTGGTTTCTAAATTTATTGGTTGGCTCTGTGGCACACTAGAGCAGTAGTGCTCTTTCTGATAAGTCTATTGTGCCTTGACAGTTTATTTTTCCTTAGATTAATGTTAGATTTTCAAATATATACAAAAGGAGAAATCATGATGTCTATAATGAACCTCCATGTGCTATCTTACTGAGGGTTACTATTGCTGTGATGAAGCACCATGACCAACAAGCAAGATGGGGAGGAAAAGGTTTATTCAGCTTACACTTCCACATTGTAGTCCATCATTGAGAAAAGCCAGAACAGGGATTCAAACAGAGCAGGCTCCTGGAGTTGATCTAGAGGCCATGGAAGGAGGCTGCTTACTGGCTTGCTCATCACGGCTTGCTCATCCTGCTTTCTTATAGAACCCAGGAGAGGAGCCATGCACAGCTGACTGGACCCTCTCTCATCCACCACTAATTAAGAAAATACTCTACAGCCTTGCCCACAGCCCAGCTTTCTGGGAGCATTTTCTCAGATGAGGTTTCTTCCTCTCAGATGAATAGTTTGTGACATGTAGCCAGCTGTAGAAACTAGCTCGATTCGGGAAATAACCAGGCCAACTTAAAGATAAACAATTATATTTTTAATTGTTATAAGGGGAAACTCATGCCACAAGAATGGGAAGTCCGAGTTCCTCAATGTCTGGTGGGAGTCACCCAGAGAGAGCACGCACCTGGTCCATCCCAGTTTTTCTTTCTGGGCTCCAGGTAGCCACGCCTTAACTAGGCTCCACTTCTTAAAGGTGATTGGTTAACAGAGCTTCCCCCATCAGCCAGCAATACCCTAGTACTAGCTCATCATGCTCAAATCTTAGTCAATTGATTTTGTTTCCTTTATTCTCCTGTCTCAATTATCTCACTATCTCACTCCAAGCCCCAGCCTACAGTACATTATTTTAAGGACAGAGTTACTGATACATAATTTTACAACATATAACTACCTATTTAAAATTTATAATTCAGTGGTTTTATAATATTTAGAGTTGTGTGAACATTACTACAATTTTAAAATGTACCATCACCCCAAAAGGAAATATATATATCACATACATGTACTTGCAGTAGAGTGAGGAGAAGTATATGGGAGGGCTTGGAGGCAGGGAAGAGGTAGGAGAAATGTCATAATTATAGTCTCAAGAAATAAACCGTTCTTAATGGAGACTCTAAAAACCAGAAGGTTCTGGACAGATATTTTACAAACACTAAGGGACCATGGATGCCAGCCTAAACTACTATACCCAACATGTCAGAGTTTAAGAGCAAAACAAACTATAGAAAACCTACAAATTCATGGAAACCGAACAAGTCTCAACCGACCCACCACTGGGTTAAGGAAGAAATAAAGAAAGAAATTAAAGACTTCCTAGAATTCAATGAAAATAAATCCACAACATACCCAAACTTATGGGACATAATAAAAGTAGTGTTAAGAGAAAAGTTAATAGTGCTAAGTGCCTACATAAAGAATTTAGAGAAATCTCTTATAAGCAAATTAGCAGTACACCTGAAAGCTCTAGAACAAAAGAAGCAAACTTACCCAGGAGGAGTAGATGGTAGGAAATAATCAAACTCAGGGCTGAAAGCAATATAGTTGAAACAAGTAGAACAATACAAAGAATCAAAGAAACAATTAATTGGTTCTTTGAGAAAATCAGCAAGATAGAAAAAATTTTATCCAAACTAACTAAAAGGCAGAGAGAGAATATCCAAATTAACAAAACCAGAAGCCAAACATATACAATGGAAAAAAGAAAGCATCTTCAACAAATGGTGCTGGCATAAACAAATATGACATGTAGAGGAATGCAAATAGATCCATATCTATTGCCCTGCACAAAACTCAAGTCCAAGTGGATCAAATTCCTCAACATAAGTCCAATTACACCAAAGATGATAGAAGAGAAAGTGGGAAGTAGCCTTCAACGCATGGGCACGGGAGACCACTTCCTGAATATGACACTAATAACACAGACACTGAGATCAACAATTAATAAATTGGACCTCCTGAAACTGAAAAGCTTCTGTAAGGCAGAGAACACTGTCAATAAGACAAAATGATAGCCCTACAAAAAGGGGAAAAGATCTTCACTAACCCCACATCAGACAGAGGTCTGATCTCCAAAATATACAAAGAACTCAAGAAATTAGACATCAAAATACCAAATAAATCCTTTAAAAAATGGGATACAAATTTAGAGAATTCTCAACAGAAGAATCTCGAATGGCCAAGATACACTTAAAGAATTCTTTAATATCCTTAGCCATCAGGGAAATACAAATCAAAACGACTCTGAGACACCATCTTACCCCTGTCAGAATGGCTAAGATAAAAAATGCTAATGACAACCTATTTGGATAGGATATGGAGTAAGGGGAACACTCATCTACTGCTGGTGGAGGTGCAAACTTTGGAAATAAGTATAGCAGTTTCTCAGAAAATTGGAAATCAATCTACTTCAAGACCCAGAGAAACCACTCTTGGGTATATATCCAAAGGATGCTTATTCATACCACAAGGACACTTAATCAACTATGTGCATAGCAACATTATTCATACAAGCCAGAACCTGGAAACAACCTAGATGCCTCTCAACTGAAGAATGGATAAAGAAAATGTGGTACATCTACACAATGAAGTATTACTAAGTGTGTGGGGGCGGCATCATGAAATTTGCAGACAAAATAATTCTGAGTGAGGTAACCCAGACCCAAAAAGATAAACACTAGGTATGTACTCACTCATAAGTGGATATTAGATGAAAAGCAAAGGATAACCAGGCTACAATGCTCAGCCCCAGAGAAGCTAGGAAACAAAGAGGACCCTAAGAGGGACTCATGGATGTTCCTGGGAAGAGGAAATAGATGAGATGTCCTGGGCAAACTTGGGAAAGAGGGTAGAGGGGAGGAGGTGCAGGGATGGGAACATGAAGGACCAGGATGATCAAGTTGGGGGGTAGGATGGAGGGAGAGAGTAATAAAAGATATATCGTGATAGAGGGAGCAATTATAGGACTATGGAGAAATCTGATACTAGAGAATTCCCAGCAATCCACACGGATGACCCCAGCTAAGACTCCTCGCAATAGTGGAGAGGGTGCCTGAACTGGCCTTCCCTGTAATCAGATTGATAACTACCCTGATTTCATCAGAGAGCCTTCAACCAGTATTGATAGAAGCAGATACAGAGATCCACAAACAAGCACTGGACCCAGTTCCAGGAGTCCAGCTGAAGAGATGGAGAAGGAATTCTATGAGCAAGGGGAGTCAAATCATGATGGGGAAACCCACAGAGACAGCTGACCTGAGCTTGTGGGAGATCACAGACTGGACTGACAGCTAGGGAGCTGCCGTGGGACCAAGCTAAGTCCTCTGAAAGTCATCTGAAAGACAGTTGGGTAGCTTGGTCTTTTGTGGGGCCCCAAGGAATGGAACCAGAACCTCTCCCTACCACATGATCTGGCTCTTTGGAACCTCTTCTCTATGATGGAATGCCTTGTCTAGCCTTGAGGAGGAGCGTGGTCCTGCCTCAACTTAATATACCACACTTTGTTGACTCCTCAACTTAATATACCACACTTTGTTGGCTCCCACAGGAGGCCTTACCCCTTCTGAATGGAGACAGAGGAGGAATAGATGGAGTCAGGTAGAAGGGAGGTGGGGGGAGGGGAATGAGAGAAAACTGTGGTTGTTATGTAAAATTAATTAATTAATTAAAAAAGAAAATAAACCTTGTACCTTACACTTATCACATGTGATAAGTTCAACTCTCAGCCCTAAGCAATTACTTCTGTACTTCCTGTTCTAGAATTTCCTATTATGAGAACTTCACAGAAATAGAATCAAGCAATGTATAGTCTTTGATAACGGCTTTTCCAATGCAGTATTTTTGAGGCTCATCCGTGTTGTAGTATACATCAGCCCTTAATTTTGCTTTATTGCTAGAAATAATATTACACTCTATGGACAAACTGCCTGTTTTGTTTGTGTTTATTTAATCCAGGGTCATTACGTAGTCCAGGCTTGTCTCAGGCTTGAGCATCTCTAGCCCCTTCTGTGAGAGGATTGTGAGCATTCATCTCCCTGCCTGTCTAAATCACACTGCCTTTACCATGCACCAGCTGCTAGATAGTCACATTAGCCCTACTCTGGAGGTTTTATGGCTAAGGATTCTATGCATATTTGTGTATGAGAATGTTCACATACAAGAGTGCATATGTTTTCATTTCCCTGGGATAAGGGTCTTGTAAAGGATTTGCTGAGTCATATATTAACTCTCCTTGAACCATTTGAGGAACTGTCAAATCAATTTCCATACTGTCTGTACTAGTTTATGTTCTGCTACCAGAGTGTGAATGTTCCAACTTCTCCGTATCCTTTTTCCATATCACCTCCAAAACTTATGACTGTCTTTTAAATTATAGTTATTATAAGGATTTAGAGTGTCATTTTCATTTACATCTCTATGATATTGAATAAATCTGTAGGGATAAGTCCCACCCCTAAGGGGGTGTGTTCGCCTCGGGCCAATGTTTGCCTATAAATTTGGCGAGCGTGCGCCCAGCCGCTGCTTCTGCTTTCCTGGTCTCCGCGGGAATGATGGTTCTGTAAGTCTATTTCTCCATTAAAGCTATATATATATTTTTACAATCTGTCTGCATTCGTTTACGCCGCGGTGGTGGCACACATCTGTAATCCCAGCACTCGGGAGGCAGAGGCAGGCAGATCTCTGTGAGTTCAAGGCCAGCCTGGTCTACAAAGGGAGTTCCAGGACAGGCTCAAAAGCTACAGAGAAACCCTGTCTCAAAAACACAAACAAAAAAAAAGAACACGGACTGACTGGCACTAACCATAAACACGTCTCTATGGAAACGAGAGTCACACTGTGCCCCACATTGGGTGCCAAAATGTAATGGTGTAAACGAATGCAGACAGATTGTAATACATATATTTCCAGATTTTTATTCATTTGCATATAACTTTTGCAGAACTATGTGTGCAGGTCGTTTTTTGATTTTTAAACTGAGTTATTTTTCTTTTTGTTATTGAGACAAAATTACCAATACATTGCACAGAAATAAAATATTCTTTTAGATATATATGGATAAATGTTTTTTCTACATTTGGGGTTTATATTCTCTGTCTTATTTTCCTTCTCCTCCCTCGCCCCTTATGAAGGTCTCACTATGTAGCCCAGGCTGGGCTCCAACTCACAATCCCATAGCCTAGCATTTCAGATGCTTGGGTTAAAGGTGCTGCTGCCATACATGGCTTTTTTCCCTTTCCTGATAATGTACTTCAAATCAAAACAGATTTTCACTCCGACAAAATCTAAGTTATCTATTTTTTATTGTTATTTATATTTGTGGTATCTTAAGAAATAGCTGCCAATTTGTGATAAAGATGTGTGCTTATGGATTTGTTATATTGTTTATAGTCTTAGTTCTTACATTTAGGTGTTAATCTATTTTTAATTAATATAATGTAAGATTAGGAGTCTCAACTTTTTTTACTTTTGTTTTTGAGATTAATGAGAACATTTCTCCCTTCCCTTTTGGCCCTCCAACCTTTCCATATATGCCTTCTCCCTGCTCAGATTCAAATTTATGGCCTCTCATTAATTATTATCACATGTACACATGTATATGTATATATACATACATACATATGTCTATATAATGTTACCTATATGCATATTTTCAATACCCAGGGCTGACTACTGGGTATTGAATAACCAATTAGTGTTCTCTTCTCTGGGTAGGCTTCTCTCTCTCTCTCTCTCTCTCTCTCTCTCTCTCTCTCCCTCTCTCATACCCTCTTCCTCTCAGTATTCCTTACTTGCTTGTAGTCCTTTGTGTAGGGCTGGGGACTTGTGGACTTTCCTACATCTACTTTAGCATGCCCATTGGTGTCATCCTTGTTTAGGTCACGTTTGGGCAGCCATGTTTGGGGAGACTTTATAGTACCTTTATAGTACCTTCTGATGTCACTAGGAGACACACTATCAAACAAATTCCCTAAATCACCAGTTCCTTTGAAGTAAATCTTAGAAATTGCATAAATTTATCTGTTTCTATATAGATTTGAATCTTCAGATTTCAATGCCCCAATCTGCCTCTTCTCTGATTCTCAGAACCAACAAAATTCCAGTGTTCATTCTGACAGAAAGGGACATCGAAGCTTTAGAGGTTGAGTGACTGGCCCAAGATCACGCAGCTACTTAAGGGACAGACTTAGAGGTAAGCTGTGTGCCCTTCCTATTACCTCATCATCCACTGTGGCCAAAGCAGAATGTAATATTGTAAGAGCAAAGGCAGCATGACTCGGGCAGTGCTGTCTCTTGCCTCACAGACATCTTAGAACATGTTTACTTTCTTCAAGGGCTTCCTCATCATCTCTCATTGACCTTCACCAAGCACCTGCTCAGAAACCACAGCAAACATGAGAGAAGCAAATTAAAACTGTGGGGGATGGGAAGAAATCTGCCAATTTGTATCAGTGTGAAAGGTGACAGTACCCACTATGAAGTGACAAGCAGATTGGACAACCCAAACCTTTAAATGGAATTTGAATTTTGTTTGCTAGGAGGAAGAATAGAATTGCACAGTCCTTGACTCCAGGAGTAATTTAACCTCTTATTCCACACACTCCACACACCCGAGTGATTTTCCAATACTAAAGGGAACCTATATTTCCAGTACTGAGCATCTTATTGTCACCAAGCCAAAGATGATGGGCTCATGAGGCTTGAGACATTTTACAGAGATGTAGGATGGGAGAGAAAAAGGAAATCTCTTAAGATTAAGACTTTTCTGAACCTGTCCATGAAGAAAGGTACCTTTCCAAGGATTAATAAGGTAGCAAACAGTTGAACATCAGCATCAGAGATAAGAAACGAATTCCAGCAGTTACAGAAAACACTTGAATTTGACCATCTTTGCAATAAGGCAAAAAAAGAAAAAAAAAGAGTTGGCTTCAGATCTGACAACAAGACATTGTCTAGGACACAGCAGAAATGGTCCTGAGAGCCCCAGGGGCTGGCACAATGAAGGCAAGAAAGAGCAGTGTAGGGTGGCCTAGAAGAGCTTAGGGACTACCAGGAAATACAGATTCCAGCCAAGGTGGACAACTGTGGAGAGACCTTGACTTTGGGTTCAGGACGAGTACCTCCTACCCAGCCTCTTCCTCCACTAGCAGAATGCTCTTGGGGAAGGCCTCAATGGAAACTTTGTGCAAGTTTAGAATAAAGCTTCATGTAGACCAATATGCCCATCCATTTTCTTACTGACTACCTGTGTGATCACAAGTGAACTGTTTCACCTTTCTGAGCACATAGCTTTAGGGTACACTGTATGCTTCAACTGAGAATCCCCCCCACTTAGTCTCTCTCTGATTACGACAAGTTTTCATCTCCATTACTTTTTTCTAGGTACCACTTGGATCATATTGAGGCAGTTTTCACCCTAAAAGAGGCTCTGCTGAGGAACCTGAGGCCAGAGTTTTGAGGGCAGAGGGATTATTTGGACTCTCTGCCTGATGCTTGCCCCTCAGCATCATGGTGGTATGCCTGACATATTAGTTGTCGTGGTCACCTAATTATTTCTTCTTGATCTGACCACCACGGGGAATTGGAAAACTTCCCAAACTTCCAGAAAAACAAGCAGCAGATGTCCAATTGGGGGAAAAAAAGAAAGAGAGAGAGAAAGAAAAGAAAAAAAAATCATTCATGAACAATAATGTTTGGTTTCCCATCAATCACACAGATATTCTCAGAGACAGAGTCAGGGAGAGGCAGCGGGGACACTGGCTTACTTACCATCCACAATTTCCTGTGTAACTACATAAGAACCACACTTGGTGTGAGGTACTGCTTAAAGGACAGGAAATATACTTGCATCCAGTTGGCTTTACAATAAGCCCTGAACAGCTACCCAGCAGTAGAGGACTAGAAATAAGTTTTTAGAAAATGACCTGGTGTCAGTATCATATTTCTTAATGTCTGGCTTGATGACTTTGGCCAAATCCATGTATCTACAGTTAGATTTCCTTTATTAAAGTACAGCTCCTAACCAAGGTGAGAGATTAAGTTATAAAGCACAATGATTTAGCACAGATCTTGAGTCTAAAAATGTCTTGAAGGATGTCTGCTCTGAAATTGGATGAGACTTGATAAATTCTATTGGCTGCAGAGTCCTCATGACTTATTATTACATGCCATCCTTTCATGTAACACAGATGGAGATTTATATTACAGGTTGGTTATACAGTCTAAATGGTTGTATAAAGTTAAATGCCTTTTATCTGCTCAAACATAAAAGAAAAAAATCATCTTTTTGTTTATTTTTTGCTTGAGTCAGGGCTTCTCTGTGTAACAACCCTAGCTGTCCTGGAACTAGCTCTTGTAGACCAACCTGGCCTTGAACTCACAGAGATTCACCTGCCTCTGCCTCCTGAGTGCTGGTATTAAAGGTGTTTGTAACCACTACCCAGCTTAGAATAAAATCATTTTTTAACTGACTTGTGCACACTGTACATTTCATACTTGTGTTAATACAGATATATATATGTTAACTTGAAAAGTTTATGTGTTTTCAGGAGAAAAGAACCAGACACCAATAAAGAACAGGTGATCCGATCTCAGAATGCCTCTGTTGCAGTTTCTTCAAAATTCTACATCCAGAACAATCTGCTAGTTGAAATGGTCCAGCCTCACAGACCACTCTAGCCAGGACTTCAAATAAGCCCTGTGCTTTCCTATTACACAGAGACTGGAAAACAAATGTCACAGCTATCTCTCCCAGGACTTGAACATTACCCCCATTTTCCCAGGGTCCCATAATAATGCTGTCACTCCCAGATAACAGGAAACAGTCTAGAGAACATGATGCATACATTTCCAAAAAATGGGGTGGGTAGTTTTTGGTCATTAAATGGATTATGGATGTCTGTCATTGTTTGGGTCATGGTCAGAAAAAAGTTGAACAAAAGAAATTAGATTCAGATATCTATTTCTGAAGGGAAAAAGGGAGTACAGTATAGAAATAATGGGATGAAAGGTATATTGATGCAAATTTAATGTTATTTTTTTGTTGTTTTATATATACTTATATATATGTTTTTACTTTTGTTTAAGATACTGTACATATGCAGCTCATTTAAAACTGCAATGTCATTTTTTAATTCTTGAAAGCCATTTAGGATAATAAAGATAGGTTAGTAGTCATCTAAAATAAATTAAACTTATAGTCATTTTAAGTATATTTTCAAGGTCAAACAAATATATTTTAAACAGATAGATGATTTTCAAATATTTCTAATACCTACAGACTATGGCATTTAAATTTTTAAAATTAACATAAGGCTTTTCATGACAGTGAAACACCTCTGCTCCTTGCAACACCAATTTACTTAAAAAAAGAATGAGGGGTATTAAAGAACCCCATATGGAGTTTGCTTTCAATGTGGCAAAGCTAGACATTTGGGCAAGAAACTTCCCTTCAACTGCTGACAATATGCTGTTCAAACTGGACAAACAAGACAGCCAAACTGAACTGCCAAACTTTGCCAAGACAAGGCAGGTAAATCCTTTAAAATTCCTGGTCCACAGAAAAGTCTGTCAGATATTCTATGTCTGTAGGCCAAAGATGGATGTCCCAACATTGCAGAGGAACCTTGGATGACTGTCTAGGTAGTCAACTATTTTTGTCCTTTTCATAGTTTGGAAGTTGTTTGCTCTGCACTTCCTTTTTAGTCAGGTAATATATCTTTCTTGGATCTTTGATGGGGTTGAAGACTATATAGTTATAGTTTTATAGTGTTCCTTGTTACCAAATTCTGAAAAGAAACTTCATAAGAGATGTAAAGACTAGAAGGTTGAGAAACAAAAGCTTAAGTTGTTTATCTAAAATGATGTTTTAAGATCTAAAAACATACTTCTTAAGGATGGTAATAAAATTGTAATAGAAAATGATTTAGGTATAAAACTTTGGTCTCACTAAGATAGAATAGATAATGCAATACTTTCTCTAAATTTGCCAGATACAAATGAACTGGATCAATATCAATATTAATATAGCTCTTACCTAATAATCATTTTTTATTGTATATACTTTTATTGTGTTAGAGTTAAAATCTTTCCTTTTTATTTAGACAAAAGGGGAAAATGTTGTGGGATATTTGTACACTATGTGACGATGTATTGTTGTGATTGTTATAATAAAAAGCTGAATGGCCTATGGCTAACCAGGAGGTATAGCCAGGACTTCCTGGCAGAAAGGAATGAAGAGGTGGAGGAAACCAGGTGTGCAGGATATGCTTGGAGACATGGAGAGGAAACAGGAAGTACAAGATGGAAGAAAGTAACCCCATGTGATAGAATATAGATGAATATAAATGGGTTAATTTAAGATATAAGAGTAAGTCTAGGCTATAGGCCAAGTTTTCATAACTAATAGGAAGTCTCCATGTCATTATTTGGGAGTTGGCTTTCAAGACAGAGAAAGACTTGCTACACACTACTATCCTTATCAGACAAATGGATGAATAAGAGCAGTGGTTCTCAAACTGTGGGCCATAACTCTTTTGAGGTGGTCAAACAGCCCTTTCACAGGGGTCACCTAAGACCATTGAAAAACACAGATATTTACATTAGGATTCATAACAGTAGCAAAATTATAGTTTTGAAGTAGCAATGAAAATAATTTTGCTGGGGGTTACCACACGGGGAATGGAATTAAAGGTTCACATTATAAAGAAGGTTGAGAAGTGCTGAAACCAGCCGTAAAGCACAGGTTCTGCGTTATCTTTTCTATGGTGTTTTTTTCCACACCAAGTTCCCTTCTGCTTCGTGAGAACACTGAAAAGACACATGTAGGAACCACAGAACTGGCCCCACTAGACACCAGATCTAATAGTGCCTTGGCTCTGCTTTCCAGCTTCTAAGAGGACTAGCACTGAATTTCTGTTGTTTATAAATTACACTTTCTAATATATTTTGTTATAGCTGCCAGAATGGATCAAGACAATAGGGAAGAACAAGGAAAACACCAATGTGCATGCCAAACTGTACAGAAAAGCCCATGATCTGTCTCAAACTTACACAAAGAGCGGTAGACAACAGAGGAAAACTGGGAGTCGGAGAGGTGATCTTCCCACCAGGGAAGAGCTCACTAATTAGTCCAGGGCCAAACAGTACTGAAAACATATGTACAGTTAGCAATATACTGAACAGGCTATATTTAGAAATACATATCAATATACATTTACATATATGTACATAATAACAATTAGTTTTTTAAAAGGCCATGAATTTAAAGTAGAGTGGGAAGGGATATATAGGGGAATTCGGAGGGAGGAAAGGGAAGAAAAAAGCGTTTTGATTAAATTATAATTTCAAAAATTAAAAAAAACAATTGTGAACAACAACAAGTAAACAGACAACTCTGCTTACTTCTTATATTCTCTGTATTAATGTGTTTATTAATGGCAGCAACTATCTACATTTACAAAGGTAATAAAGGGTCCTGCTGCAAGTGGAACCTATGGTTTGAAATCATGTGCATGGGGGGCCTGTGTGCATGTCTGTCTCTCTGTCTGTCTGTGTTAAATGAGGTATGTGTTTTTAACTGGTGCTTTTCTAAAAATAAATATAATAATAATAATAATAATACTGAACAGCTTTTCATGAGCTAATGTGCTATCTACATTCCCTTTTGGTTGAAATGGTGATTCAAACAATTTGTCCTTTTCATTTTTCTTGGGTTGTTTGACTTTGTTACTGTTTTTGTGGGTTTTAGCTCTTCCTTCTGGAGTGGCTTCTATGTTGTGAGTGGAAATTCCAAAAACTACAGCATAATTTAAGGGTGCAGGCATTAAGTTAGGGCCAAGGTCGGGGATTCTCAGGGAATGAGGTAAATGCTGCATGGTTCTGCACACAGTCAGTCGTCATACCACTCTTAACAGCTCAGTAAACTTCCGCCACCTCTGTAGCTGGACCCAGGAAACTTCTTTCCTAGTGTTTCTCTGAGAGCTGACAAAGCACTCTTCTTAACCGAGCAACATCAGACAATGAAAAAAACAACCACTGCTGAGTCAATGTCCTAAAAAGGAGGCTACTTAACGAAACTTTAATTGTAAAAATGCTTCGTGTCTCTTTAGTGGGAGAGAACCCTAGACCTCCGTGGCATAACGGTACAGGGGGTCCCCAGCAGCTAATAAGGAGGCTTGTTTTCTCTCCTTGTGCAAAAAGCAAGGGGGGGGGGGGTTGTCTCTCAGCACCTCTGCTGTGATCTGAGAGGCCTGTTGGGAGTTGAGCTGCCCTTTCTCTGCTCTTGGTGGGGGGAAGGATAGGGTGGAAGAGATTGCCCCTGGCTCTCTGACAAGAAAAGAGCAGCTTCCAGACAGAGTTCAACCTGAGAAAGGGCTCCCCTGCTGTGGGGGAATTATTCACTCAGGGATAAGCTTCCTGGGCAGAACATCAAATGTTCCTGTTGGCTGCAGAAGTTCAGATTAAATAGCTTAACTGTTTCATGCCCAGTCTGCAGGAAGCACAAAACCCCTTGCCTCAAGGCAGTGGGAGGTCCAGAGTGCCCAGCCACTACAGTTCTCAGGTTGTGATTCTGACATCAATCTCTAGGGCTGGGAGACATCTCTGCAAGTGTCCCTATAGACTGATGCCACTGAGGTTCTGTCATTCTGTCATCATTACTACCTCCCAGGAGCTACTTCTCCATGCCTTTTGGCTCCTGTGGGCCTCATTCCCTAGGCGTTTCTGTCTGGTTGAACCCAATAGTGGAAGCTGCTAAGGGCCCATGTCCAGACCAGTGAGAGCTACAAAGGGCCGGTATACAGGCAAACTCACTAAAAACTATGCACGGCCAGTTGGAGTAGGACGTGCAGAAGACATTGAGGCGGAAGGATCACAGATTGAAGGCCAGCCTAAAACATATCTTTTTTAAAAATTAAAATAAAATTTAAAACTTTAAGTATGTGTGTTCCTGCCATTCTTCTAGGACTTGGACCTTTCAGCAAGATCTTTCGCCCTTCTGTCCTCCTGAGCAAAGATGGCAATATTGTACAGAAAAAAAAAAGCCTATACTATATCTGAGACAGCTAGCAACTGGAAAACTTGTACTTGTTTTCGTGGAGGAATTCCTAACAAGGGCATGTGAAGGGGCAGGTTGCATTTGACTGGGAGTTCTGCAGGATATCAAAGAAAGACTGGCATAGACTCAAATGCTAATAGCCAGGCTGATGAGGACAGACACCGTGAGTACACAGAGAGCAAAGCCAAGTTGTCCATTCTCTTCTTTGCTGGCAGGAACAGCCTTCCTGGAATGGTTCCTTCCTACCTCCTATCCTCTTTGCCCTTAACAACTTCAGGGAATCTTCCTTCCTGCCCCAAAGCTGTCTAGACAAATGGTTTGGGAAGTCAGCCTCCGCAGAAGCCTCAGTGATTTACCTTCAGAGAAGAACAAGTAAACAATTAGTCCTTCACAGAGGAACGCCTCTATGCCAGAAGGAGCACTAGTCCTTTAAAGCACATTCAGAGAGTGGTAACAGGAAGGGGGGGGTGCATAGGAAGTTGGCAGCACACAAAGGCCCAGTGGCTTTATCATTGCTATCATCCCTTCAGGCTTCATAGCAATTGTTTGGTAATAACTTGCCGAACCAGCCTGCCTCCATCTTGGGCTTGAAAGTCATCTTATAGTACAGGCAAACTAGGTTTACTCCTGGTTGTGGTTGAATCTCTTTTCCTCAAGGATTGGGCCATGCCCTCTACCTGTAATCTTAACTACAAAATGATTCTGTATTACCTGTCCTGGGAAAAGCAACCATGCCCTTGTTTCTAAAGGTCATTATGGCCACCTGTTGTTATGACTACCTTGTTCTGATCACCTTGCCACCATGTCTTCATTTCAGGAGGTTGTTGTGATCACCTTGTTATGCTTACATTCTGCTTCTGCAACCCAACTGCCAAACCCCCTGCCTTTGAGCTATAAAAACCTTATTTTCTCACTACCAATGCTGACTTCTTGAACCCTGCCTTGGTGGGAGAAAGCCCATGTACATGAATAAAAAAGAATGTTTTAACTAATTGCTTGCTAGAATTAATTTAGCCACGATTTGGATAGGTAGTCTTTCTTCTCTCATTTGTGGGAATAACAAAGTAAGGCTACTAATGGGAACAGAACGAGCACAGAGTCTAAAGGGATTATTAGAGGTCTCACGGTGATTAGCGGTCAAACCTAGGACTTACATGAATCCATCTCATTTCTAAAATACATGGGTCCCTCACTACATCTACTTTAAATTTTTCACAAAGACTCTGTTCCTCACTCTAGTCACCCATATGCCATGCACTATCAACTCCTGCAGCTGGTGGTGCTGTGCGCATCAGATCCTAAGGCTGTGCTGGACCCACCCCTTCTGGCCACCTACCTGTGACTAAAGATGTGAACTGAAGTGTTCCAGGAAGCATAGGAACAAGCAAGGCTTGGTAGACTACAGGAAGGGAAGGAGTCAGTTCTACCTGAAGGTTCAGGGATAAGGTGGAGAAGATGTTCCTATAAGGTCTTGAAGGCTATCCACCAAATGCCTTCCTTAAAAATGGCTGGAGGGCATTTTACCACAGAGTAGACTTTGTGATCAAGGCAAGGGAGCTTGAGAAGGTAGTCAGCCCTCTTTTTCTCCTTCTGGAGCCCAGGGAGAAAGAAGAAAGTAGTAAGCCATGAAGTTTGAGAGAAAGAAGGACCCAGAATAAAAGAGACTTTGTATAGTAAGTACATGAGTTTTGACTTTCTCTGAGGTGAGAAAAGACTCTTTAGAACATGAAAAGCAGGGTCCAGGAGAAGTTGGTTTGGGAGGGATTGTGCTTTGGTATGACTTCTATGTTCAAAGGTATGAGCTGAGATGGCAGAAACTTTAAGAGGTTAAGCCTACTGAAAGTGACTAAGACATTGGGCATGATACCCTTAGAAATGATTAACCTGTTCTCTTGGAATACTGGATAGCTGCTTTGTTTTAAAGAGCGCTAGTCTGGCTCCTGATTTTCTCTGGTTTCCTGCTTAACTGTGTAATCTCTTCTTCTCACAAATGTTTCCATTATAATGTGGTCTACCCTATTGTGATGTAGGAATGAGGCACTCATCAAAGATGAACAAACAATTCTAGAATCAGGTTCTCGAATCTGGAGAACTGTGAATTATAAAAATCTGGTTTTTTTTCTTTAAAAAGTTCCCAGCTTCAGATATTTTGGTATAGTGAAAAGCCACGGACTGATCAAAAAGAAAAAAAATCACTGAGCACTTTCAGGAGACGCATTGGAATGGGGAGACTTTAGCATAAGGAGTAGCTGGGAAGAAATGGCAATATGCTAGACTAGACATAAGTAGGACCCACATTAGGACTATGGGTATTAGGTTGCAAAGTAGAAGCTTGAAAGATATCAGGTAGTCGAGTGAATCACACTCAGCTGACCTAAGGCAACTGGAAGCTTTAACTGTATGCATACTACGTGCCCAGCTGCATCCGTGAACTCGTTCCAGCCTGGTGCTGGATTGCCAAGCCTAGTCCAGTCTTCAGGTGAGGAAACTGAATCATAGCTGCTGCACGGTGAGCACAGGATGGGAAATAAGTGGGTCTGGCTTTGAGTAACAGTTGCTCAACTGATTTGCTATGATCTCTGCTTTATTTCACCTTATAAATCTTTCGCCACCTAGAAATTCTGGCTTGAGGCAGAGTCAGGAAGTTTTTGAGCCAAAAAGTTCATGGCTGAATTTCTTCACGTCTAATGAGCCCTGAAATCAGAGCAAGTTTGTGTGCCTTTCCCGCATAGGTTTATTGTGTCTCAGAGAATCAGTGGCAAGGCTTTTCAAGGGATTGTCTGATAGGTCTTTGGTCTAAGTATAGGGTTTCAGAACGTTACCTTAGACCAGTGCTTCTCACAGAGTGACCCTAGGCAGCAGCAGCAGAGTCTCCAAGGTCTACAAGGATGTCATTTTCCAGGCCTCACTGCAGCAACTGTGCGGCTGGTGCCCAGAGATCTGTCTTAAGAATTCCAATGATTCTTCTGTGCTCAAGTTTTAACTCCTGCCTAGAGTATAAGCCTTGGTGAGGCATTCACAGTGCATGCGATGTCAAGGAGAAAGGCCAAAGTCTCAAGCCTGAGGTCTTTGGAAGAAAACACTGGGATGCAGCCTGAGTTGAGCTGATGTTTTGAATAAAACCTTCACTGAAGGATCCCCTCGGCTCAGAACCAGCATTATAGCCAGACATTCGTCTTTGTATTTGCAGCTTAGTAGATACAACCTGCAATGGGTCTATCAATCCTACCATGCCTTATGAGCCAACTCTTTCTTCTCCATACGGTTTCCTTCAAGGGTAGATGATGTGGGATTCCCCTTTGTATGCTGTGAATACCATTGGTAAATAAAGAAACTGTCTTAGGCCCACGATAGGGTAGAGTAGAGCTAGGTGGAGAAAACTAAACTAAATGCTAGAAGAAAAAAGGTGGAATCAGGGAGAAGCCATGGAGCTGCCGCCGGAGACAGACATGGCAAAACCTTGCCAGTAGGCCACAAGCCTCAAGGTAAAATATAAAATAATGGAAATGGGTTAATTTAAGATATAAAAACTAGCCAATAAGAAGTTAGAGCTAATAGGCCAAGCAGTAATTTAATTAATATGGTTTCTGTGTGGTTATTTCAGGAGTCTGGGCAGCTGGGAAATGAACAAGCTGCCTCCTACTACAGATAGATTTAAATATCTTGTTTTATCAAAGATACACAGACTGTTTAAGACATTTCAGGAGAGGATAAGTTGCCTGGGCCTATCAGTTTCCACTCTCACCCTGCAAGACACTAGAGGCCCTGGCCCACACCTCATCCACTGACATGACCATTGTGCAGTCTGTGCCCATGATGCCAGTTCTTTTCTACACCATCTTGAGAACACATAAAAGTCATGAAACAGCCTTCAGAGTCTGATGATGGAGATGGTGAGGATTCCTGGATCCTGGTGCTCCCTCCCCCCAGCCCAGGTCTGGTTTCATCCCATCTGATAACTCATAAAAAGCTGGAACACACTGAGGGTAGGGAAAGTGAGCCTGCTGGTCAGAAAGGTTCTGGGAATTCATTATGATCTAAACAACTATTCCAGTTATTTGTGTGACTCAGCCCCTGTAGTCAGGATCTTCTTGTGTCCACAGGCGGCTGTTGCTGACTCAGTGCTGAAGAGGGCACCTTGTAAGCCCTGCTGGGTTCTTAGCTCCCCTCTTGGCCGCATCTGCATCCCCAGAGGACACTGAAGGGATCCGTGATGGAGCTTTTTAGCATTCAGTTTCATTTCCTAATAAACGGCCAGCCTCCTCCTCCTCCTCCTCCTCCTCCTCCTCCTCCTCCTCCTCCTCCTCCTCCTCTCACTGTGGCTTTTGGCTGTACACAGCTGTCAGTCTCTGGTATACACTAGAGAAAAGCAGGCAGACACAACCACTAAGCACTATGTACTTACACATTCACTCTGTGTTCATCCAGCACCTACAGTGTGTCTGCTGATTGCTAAGGATTTGGATCTGGAAAGGTATAGGTTGCATCTGCATATACCATTCACGGGCTTGGTGGGGTAAAATGCATGGACAGACACTGAGGAAGCCATGGAAAATGCACAGAAGCAGAATGTCAGGGACCTCTGAGAATGGCCAGCACTGGTGTCAACTCTTTGTGCCTGGAAGTCCTCCAAAACGGGGAGCAAAATAGAGAGAATGCATGGAGATCTAGGAGGGCTTCGAGAGGAAAGAATATGCTAGCAACTGGTATGGCAAGAGAGGCTTTCCCAGAAGAAACAGGGCAGGCCAAGGAAGTCAAAAGGGTCTTCTCATTGCGGTGACCAAATAGTCGACAAGAAACAGCAAAAAGAAGGAAGCGTTTGGGGGCCTCAGTTTGAAGGGATCATGGCAGACCAGACAAGACAGGCAAAGCAAAGCGGGAGAAACAGGGGGGCTGACTTGCCATAGTCCGCCTGTATTTAGGAAGAAAAGTGACGTGAGTACCTCTGCTCAGCTCGTCTTCTCCTTTCTCTGCAATCCAAAGCCATGGTCCATGTGATGCCATTGCCCTTATTTAGGGTAGTTCTTTCCACCTCACTTATTCTAATCCAGACAGTCCCTCACAGATACAGTTAGAGTGTTTCCTCGGTGACTCTAGAGCACTGGTTCTCAACCTTCCTAATGCTGCGACCCTTTAATACAGTTCCTCATGCTGTGATGACCCCCAACCGTAAAATTATTTTGTGCTACTTCATAACTGTAATTTTGCTACCATTATGAATCATAATATATATCTGAGATGCAGGGTATCTGATATGATAACCCCATGGAGTTTCAATCCACAAGTTGAGAGCCACTGTTCTAGGCAGTGTCAGGCTGTCAGTATTCATTGCCATAAATAGCCAGGTTCACTGTTTTTCCCAGAGGTCTTTGTTTTAAAGTTTGAAACTGCTATGCACCACCATCTTGGTAATACAGCTCTCTGTTCTGATTGGCAAATTCTCTGCGCTTCCTTCATTTATTTCAGGAGGAAATGGAAGTGGCAAAAAGAAAGGGCATATACTGTCAGATAAAAGTTAAATAAAAAACTAGCCTGAGTATCTCCCATCTATCATGCCAAGCCTTCCTATGTACACTCTCTTATCTTACTTAACACTAGAAGAATACATGTGAACACAGGTTCACAGTAGAGTAATGTGGGATTTCTCTGTATGCTGTGAATACCATTGGTTAATAAAGAATCTGTTTTGTGCTGATTGCAGTGCAGAAAAGGGCAAGGCAAGAATTCCAAGCAGATAGAGGAGAAGAGAGTAGGCGGAGTCAGAGAGAAGCCTTGTAGCCACCACAGGAGACAGGTGAAGGATGGAACCTTACCAGTAGGCCACAACCACAGATTAATAGCAATGGGTTAATTTAAGATGTGAGAGCTAGCTAGAAATACGCTTAAGCTATTGGCCAAACAGTATTGCAAATAATATAGTTTCTGTGTGATTATTTTGGGTCTGATAATGAGCAGCTTGACAGGCAAGGAGATTCAGAGTGGGTGTGGCTAGGCTATAATTAGAGTGTGTTTTTCCAACTTAGAAACTGATTGTGCATTTAGATAGACAACACAAAGAGATGTCCATGTCCATTGTACGGAGGTACAAATGGAAGTCTGGGAAAGTTAGGTAACTTTTCCAAACCCCATCTGTGCAATAGCTGATCAGACCTAGCTCTGTCTGAATTCAGAACCTGGACCCTTTTCAAAATACCACCCTGTTGTTTTCACTGTGTTCTGAAAATAAATTCCATCCCTCTTTAGTATCTATTGCATGGATAACCTTAAATATAAAGTCTAATACCACTGCCATCCAGGATTATGATTTTAACCCCCTGCAAATTTACCTAAAATCTTTCTTATCAGACTGAACAGGCTTCCTTAGGCATTTACTAACTCATTATTTTATATTAAATAGTTGTGTGATGGCCAGTCCAAGTTCACAAATGCAGAACAATGGAAGAGGTGAATTGTTTCTCCTCACAGTGTTTGGAGGTGACAAGCAATCCCTTTTACTATAATTGCAGCAGGTAGTATATCGTTGACACCGACACTTCTGTAGAATTTATCATGTACCAAGAACTATCCTAGGCACTCTTGGTAAATCAACTCACTGAATTCTCCTAAGAGAATCACACATCAGTGCAGGAACCCATCTGGAAACAGGAGAAAGGAGTATCAGGTCTGAGCTGTCTGGGTGGACCTTAGCCACAAAAGGGTGCTGAGCACTTGACACGTGACCAAATTGGTGTATGTTCTAAGATACACATCAGATTGTAAAGAATTGGCACAGACAAACAAGGTAGTATAAACTCTCTCATTGTTTTTACGTTGGTTACATGGTAAATCAAGGGATGGAATATATTAGATTCTATCCAACACATTACTTGAAAAGGCCCCAGAGTGTGTGTGCCTCTGGATTGGACAAAGACAGCAGCAAGTGTCTCTGCAGAAGTGGTTTAGGGAGAAAGGGGAGATCTGTGCTGGAATGAGTTGGTACGTCCTGGTTGGATATGTTAGCCAGTCTAGGCAAATAATGAATCTTGATGGCTGGTCCTTGGTGTTTTGATAGCTGCACCTTAGAGTTTTAATCAGATATAAGGAAGTGGCCAAATAAGGGACTAGACCTTGGGGTCTAGCTTTAGGATTATAATCCAATAGTTTAGCGAGGGGGAGGGAAGGGAGGAGGGCAAGTCCTACCAGCACCACGTTTGCAATGCTTGGGCATGCTAGAGCCCTTCGTTACTAAAGTCAACGTTACCCATTTCCCTGCGGTATGATATAATTTGAGGAATCAGAAACAAGGCTCATGTGTATAAATTGATACTCCTCTGCAATGTGGGGTCTACTGGGGAAAGTAGAGTATGAGGAGCTGGTGAGAATGAGATGGAACAAAAGAAAGCATTGGGGGCACCCTGGGGTTCTGGTCTTCTGCTCTTAAGCCCAAAAAGGTAACCCCAACTTGCCCAAATGTGAGCCATTAGGTTCCATTGTCTTGTGCCTGGACAGCAGCAGCTGCGGCTATGTGCTAGGCATCTCTGCAAACCTTTGAATGTTTTGAAGATGGAAAAGGCAAGAACCAGAAGGGAGAAAAAAAATGGAAAAATATTAGGGTAAAATCCAAGGCTTTCTGTATAGTAACATCCAGACCTCTAGGTCAGTTCTGACATCCCGCTCCTTCATTTAACTCAACCCCCAATCATCTCCTTTCTCTCCCCTCCCCACCCCTGCTCCTTGACCCCCCAACCCTTCACACAATCACACTCACCATCTTTTCTGGGAACCTTAAGAATATGCCATTCTTTTCTGGGGACCTGCTCTCTGACTGTTCGCACTGCCTGAAATGCTCCTGCTGGAGCTTCAGGGGGCTAACTAGGCTCCACGCCACTTTACCAAGAGGTCAACCTGACCGTGTTGTTTCGAGTTGTAACCCCCACTGCTTTCTCCTCTCCGTGCTTTTGTCCCTATCCTCCCGCGTGGCTTGTATTACCTTTGAGCTCACTCAACCAGTGAACCTTTTCATCTGTCACTCTTGATTTTCTCATCTGCGCTCTCCAAAGACAAGGGTCTCAGTGTTGGTCCCTGCATTATTTCCAACAGTAGGACAAGTTTAGCTGACAGGAATTCTTTTTGTTTTGTTCTGTTTTTGTTTCTCAAGACAGGATTTCTTTGTGCAGCTCTGACTGTCCTAGAACTCTCTTTGCAGACCAGACTAGCCTTGAACTCACAGAGATCTGTCTGTCTCTGCCTCCTGAGTGCTGGAATTAAAGGCATGTGCCACTACCGCACACAAGAATTCTTAAATGAATGTTTTATCCCCTTCCTGAAGTAAGGCTTGTATGTCTAATGTGTTCAACCACTCAGTTTCTATGGCTCTGCATTCTCTTCCTTCTGAGTCCCAGATGGTAGGCTCCTCAGAGAGTTGATGTGAGGGTAAAAGCAGCCTGGACCAGATGTTGGGTGTTCCAGGTGCCTGTTCAGCTTTGCTCAGCTACAGGTCCCGGACCCAGAGCCATTTCCCTAAGGGTCAAGGTTCCAGGTTCTCTGGAATAAATACTTAGGGCGTTGAAGAAGAATATGATGCCATACGTGCTACCTGAAAGGGAGTAATCCCAAGGGTTGGTCCTCGAGCTGGACAGGTCACCATCACTTGGCAGCAGTTCTCAGCCCTCACACCAAACCAACTGGATCAGAAACTGAAGATGGGCTGAGCCGCTGGTTTTCATAAAGCTCAGGGAGATGCTGGTGCCCTACCTGCACCAGGGATCGGTTAGCGCCCAGCAGGTCACCCGACACCTGTGGGTTTGGCAGGGCAAAGGCCCTGTGAAGCTAAGAGGCCATCTCATCTTCTCTTTGTCCCAGGAATCCATGGAGTGTTCCAACTAGGTGGGGGTGGGTGGGGAGACTGATATAATGTGGGGATAACCAGGGATCCCAGGCACTCCCACCTCTTGGCCAGGCTTTGGTTTTCATGAGGTTGTGCCTGGACAGGTGACCAGTTCTACTCCATTCTGCACCATCACCTTGCAGAAGACAGAAGAGTGGGCACGTGGGCCCTTTTCCTTCCTGACCAGTCCTCTTTATCACTCTACCCTCGGGCATCTCTCACTTCCTATCTTTATCTCCCCCATCCCATTTCATTCTCTGCATCCCGTTGTCCCTTTTCATTTTCTCTCAGTTTGTCAAGGAGTACTGACCTTGTGCCTGTGTGGCACCAGAGGGTACTAGGCAGAGAAACAATAGCCCCTACCTTCTAGGGAAAGTCCCTTTTCTTGGCCCTCCCTCCCAGTGGTTCCTCTTTCTCCTCTTTAAAATTTAAATTTGTACTTTTTAATAGCTGAAGGAAGGCTCCACTGAAGGATTAAAAGCCTCCTTTGACTCTTTATTGTACCAAAGAGACACTTGCACGTCCATGTTTATTGCCACTCTGTTCACAGTGAACAGGAAGTGGAAACAGCCTAAACCTCCATCAAAAACTGATGGGATCATGAAAATGTGATACATATACACAATGGAATTTTACTCAGCACTAAAAGAAAATGAAATTATGATCTCTGCAGAAAAATGGATGGATTTGGAAAGTATTAAGGCAGGTCACTCATATCCTGAGAGACAAATACTGTGTGTGCTATCTGGTATACAGATATTAGCAATTCCTATAGATACGAGTTGGAATGTTGGTGCATGCCATGAAACTAGAAAGGGGGCCATGAGAAAAAAAGACAGGTTGGGGAAGTCATGGAAAGTAGAAGTAAGTGGGAAGAGGAATGGGGGGGAGGGGATGGAAGGGTACAAGGAGAGAGCAGGGGAGTCAGGGGGGAAGAGAGGGGAGGAACAACAAAAACAAATTATGTGTGAAAATGCCGCAACAACATGCTAACTAAAAATGTAACAGGATCAATGTTTAAGATAGGAAAAAGGTGCCTTCTTTTGTCTGCTTTTTAGAAAGCTGCAGTTTAAGTGTAAATCTTCCCTGGTTCCCACAGTTTAGCGACTGCCAGCCATGGCTACCTCGGTTCACAGGTCATTCACCTGAAGCAGAACAGGTCATTCACCTGAAGCAGACAGCCCTTCGCTTGGGGAGTTGCTGACTGAGACACTATCATCTTCCTGCTTTCATTCTTGTGCTGGTCTTCCAGCTAGCTACTCACTGCACAGTGGTGAAAAGTGACAGATGTTGCTCTCCAGGGGTGCTGACCAAAAGAAGTAAGAATATATGAAATTCCAAGTTTCCTAGCAATGTTACAAAATCAAAATTATACAGGTGCAATTAATTTTAGTACTGTACTTTATTTAACCCAATAGAACTTTAAACAGCATATTTTGATAATATTCACCATTTATTTTCCCCCCTAATGTCTCCCAGATTCACCTCCACCTCTCCACCCTCTCCTAACTTTGTGCTTGGCTTGTTTCTTGCCAGAGTTTCTTAACTTAAATTATCCTGTTTACCTTTTGCCTCTGGGTTTTACCCTGCTTTCTTCCTTACTCTGTGGCTGGTTATGTAACAGGTCCCTGGCATCCTTCTCTCCTCCTTTCTTGTTCGTCCCTCTTCTCATTCTTCTCTTTCTATTTATTCTCTTTGCCTAACAGCCCCACCTATTTCTCTCTCCTGCCTAGCTATTGGTCGTTCAGATCTTTATTAGACCAGTTAGGTGTTTTAGACAGGCAAAGTAACACAGTTTTACAGAGTTAAACAAATGCAACATAAAAGAATGCAACACATCTTTGCATCATCAAACAAATATGTCACAGCTTAAATGAATATAACAGACCTTAAGTTAATATTCCATGACACATCTTTATTGAAAACAAAGCTTTGGTATTGTATTGTGCTTTCATTTTTCTTTAGTTCTAGGAAATATTTTGTTTCTTTCTTGCTTCTTCTCTGGTTTCATCATTCAGTAATAAATTATTTAATTTCCATGAGTTTGTGTATTTACTAGAATTTTTTCTATCAATTTTAAGTTTTTTTGCACTGTGGTCAGATAGGCTATAGTGATTTCAATCGTTCTGAAGATTGAACAAATTATAAAGATTTTTTTGTGTACCAGTATGTTGTGTATTTTATAAAAATTTCTGTGTGCTACTAAGTAAAATGTGTATTCTTTGTTGTTTTGGTGGAATAGTCTATACATATATAGTAAGTCCATTTAATATATAATATCAATTAATTCTGATATTCCTTAGTTTACTATTTGTTTGTTTATTTATATTATCTATATACTTTTTCTAATGACTTGCTTGTTAGAGAAAAAGAGATATTGAGATCACCTGTTGTTGTAGTTTGAATGTAATTGGCCCCCATAATCTCACAGAAAGTGGCACTTAGGAGGTGTGTCTTTGTTGGAATGGGTATAGCCTTGTTAGAGGAAGTGTGTCACTGTGGGGGTAGGCTTTGAGGTTTCCTATGCTCAGGATACCTCCCAATATTTCAGATAACTTCCTGTTGCCTGCAAGATGTAAGACTCTCAGTTATTCCTTCAGCACCACAGCCGCCTGTATGTTACCATGCTCCCAACCATGATGAGAATAGACTGGATCTCTGAAACTGTAAGCAATTCAGCCCAATTAAATATTTTCCTCATAAGAGTTGCCATGATCATGGTGTCTCTTCACAGCAATAGAAACTTGAACTAAGACACCTAGTATTGACGGATTGATGCTAATCTGTGTCCTTAAATCCAGTAGTACTTTTTTTTTTAAATGAAATTGGGTGCCTTAATGTTTGGTGCATATATGTTTACGGTAGTAATATCTTCTTGGTTAACTGTTCCCTTTTTTAGAATGAAGTGTCTCTCTTTATATCTTCTGATTGGTTTTAGTTTCAAATCTATTTTATCACATATTAGGTTAGTGACACCTGCTTGCTTTGGGTACTTTTGTCCATGTTTTACTCCAAGGTGATGCTTGTTTTAAAATAAAGGTGGGTGCTTTTTAGATAACAAGTTAGATTTTTTCTTGATCCATTCAGCCAGCCTGCTTTTTTTGATAATGAAGTCATTGATATTTAAAAGTTATTAAAATGTGTGTGTCTATTATGGTCATAATGTTGTTGCTTTTTGCTGTTACAGTTTGTGTTCTGGGTTGTATTTTGTCTTTTAATAGTATGGCTTTGCTTTTCCTTCTGCAGTTTCTCTGTTATGCTCATCCCTCTCTAAAGCACAAAATATTGTTTCCTGTAGTGAGGAGCTGTGTTCAAACTGTGTTGGACTTTGTTCAAACATACTCCATCCATATTTATTTCTCTCTCTTCTACAACGTATTCATTCACTGAGTATTTAACACATTCTTAGTGCAAGCAGGGGTTCTCTGGAGGTACAACGAAGGGTAAGATTTTTCAGTTCCTGTGTTCATGGAAGTTGGATCCTTAGTTCTGATGCTGTATTCCTCCACAGAGCACTAGTCAAGAGAAGCAAGGCCTCTCTAGTTTGACCATCAGGGCTATAAATACTGTTCACTGCTGAGAAGAAGCATTGATCACAGTTAATGAACAGTATTTGATGGCCTAGCTTGGCCGATGGTTCTACTAACCTCCACTCATTTAAACACTAGTCATTCCATATCATCATCAGGGCATAAGCATGGGAGGTGTGTTCCTTCTCATCTCTCAAATGAGCCACAAAAATGTGGAGCCAAATACAACACAGGGTTTAAGACTCCAAAGAGTAGTTTGTAGCTAATATCAATCAGGACATGGCCTTTTCCTCCAAGGGATGCCTGACTGGTATTCATTGGAGGATCAGGGTCTGTACGGGTTCTCTTGCCTCTGTGGCCCCGCTTCTGCCATTCTGATGTTGTAGTCTGCCATCCCAGCAAGTCTGGGAAAGAGCTCTTTGCTCTTTAAAGGTTCCACAAGGCAAGTTACCCTGGAACAGCTCTTTCTATAGTTGCCTGTCTGGAATTATTTTATATACAACAAAACATGAAACATGAGACACTGTTCTCTACTAAACCTGTGGAACATTTTTTTTTAATTGAAAAACAGATTTTTTTTTAAATAAAATACATTCTGATAATACTTTGTCCCTCCTCCAATTCCTTCCAGGTCCTCTCCATCCACCCAACCCCCCCCCCTCTTTCCCTTTCCCTTTCTCCTTCCTTCCCTCCCTCCTTCCCTTTCTCTCTCTCTTTCTTCCTCTCTTTCAAAACAAACAGCAAATAAGCCAACCTAACAAAGACCCTTCTCTCTCTCTCTCTCTCTCTCTCTCTCTCTCTCTCTCTCTCTCTCTCTCTCATACACACACACACACACACCACAAAAACAGAAATCAAAATATACTTGCAAAAGACCAATAAGAAAAAAAATGCCCAAACAAAACAATTTGAGACAAAAAGTCTGAAAAAATATTTTTGTTTGTTTTGTATTGGCCACCTATTTCTGGGCATGGGGTCTACCTTGATGTTGTTTAATATATTATTTAATTGATTAATGTCTTAATACCCAGTGAGACTCCATTGGAAAAAAAAACATTTTTTCCCTTCACAACCAAGAGTCAATTGCAGTTAGCTTTTTGGTTAGAGATGGGATCCATGCCCGCTTCCCTCTCTCAGCACTGGGTCCCATCTGACTTGAACCTGTCTGGTCCTGTGCATGTGGCCACAGTCTCTGCGAATTCAAATGTGCATCAGTCCTGCTGTGTCTGGAAAGTTCTGTTTCCTTGGAGGCATTCAAACCCTCTGGCTTTCTGCACATTGCCTAGTTGTGAGTCTCTGTGTTAGTTCCCATCTCCTGCAAGAAGATGCTTCTCTGATGAGACCTCTGAGTGGGGCACTGACCAGAGTCCCAGCCCAGTGTGGTCGCTGGTACACAAAGGAATGTGATGGCTAGACAGGAAGGCTGAGAGGGTCCTAGGGAATGAGCAAGCTGGAACTGCACGGAGAAGCAGAGTCAGGCCTGTGGGATGTGAAGAAGAGCTGAGAGGAGAGGAAGAGAGGCAGAGCAACAGTGAGCAATCCAAATACTATAGGTGAGGGGCCAGGCTAGTCAAGGCTAGCTCATAAAGTCATTTCTTAAATCAAGAGGGAGCAGGTCAAACTGATATCAATTGTCGGCTTCCTATTAAAGAGCTTTGGACATATATGGGAGTCTCAACTTACCTGAAATTACGCATTACTTTCAGTGTTAACTCATAGTTGGACTTTGGAAGTTCCTTCCTATTCAGGGCTTTAGTTCACTTCATCTAAAAGAAAAAAAAATGAAAGGTAGGGATACTAGCAGACTTCACATACTGGATAGCCCCTCCTTCTGAACTGCTCTTAGAGGGCTAATCAACCTTCAGGGGATGTTATTGATAAATCACAAAAGATAAATAGAATACCTTAAAAGATTTTATATTTCTTATTTAAATTTTACCTGTCTTTTCTGCCAGAAGGCTATCATTCAACTCTTCCCAATCCAATAGCCCTGCATAAATAAAGACCAAATAAATCAGAAACTGAGTGCTTTTAAACTCACTAAATGAAAGCAAGTATTCACGCAGTGTCCCTCCAAATTAATCACCAGATTAAATGCGAGACATGCACACCAGATCAATAGCTTGAGACAGAGACGTCCTGCCTGTGGTGCAGGAAAATTCCACTTCCTTTCAGATGCTGTTGCTTGAAATGTCCGGAAGTTTCCACTCATCTCCGCCCTTGAAAATGCCACCATCTCCATCTTCCTGTTCCTTGCTCCCTTTTCTTCGGAGAAACCCAGGCGCCTTGCAGAGGAAGCCCACTCTTCATAGTCTCTGAGGGTCTCAAGATGGGCAGCATGCAGAGGAGAGGCCTAGAGAGCTTCATGTGGATTAACTTACTGAGTCCTCATAACCGTCTTTTCAGGGACATGTTGCTGTCAGTTCTTACCAGCTGAAGAAACAAGTACACAGCATTTGGTTGCCTGCTCCGGTTCATCACTGGTGTCTTCGCCAGCTCAAGTCACTATGACAAAACACCACAAACTAGACGACTTGTAAACATTGAACACGTGTGTGTCATGGTTCTATGGGCTAGAAAGACCAAGATCAAAGGCCTACAGAGTTGGTGGCGAAGCTCACATCCTCATTATTGGCCATTGTGTTGCTGTGACCTCATAAGATAAAAAGATGGGGAATCTCTTGGTTTCAACAAATTAACCCAATTCAAATGGGGATTGTTCGCATGACATATTCGTCTCTTCTAGACCCCATCTCTGACACTTAGGCCTTGGTGTTAGCATTTCAACATGTGGATTTAAGGTAAGGGACACAGAGAGACCCTGATCTTCACAGCTGTGGGTATAGGAGCTGTCCTGTCTGTCAGAGCATGCAGGCTCCATTCTTTCTGATTTGACAACATTCTTTATTTCTTGACTTTCTACTTCTCTAGGGTTCAGTGTTCCCTGAAATGGGACTGAGCGGTTCACAATTTTGTATTCCCAAAGTTTAGCCCAGAGTGGGCACTTCCTGAATTTGCAATGAAGTAAAAGTGACTTATGCAAAGAACAATAGACGATGAGCATTCAACAACAGGGGCTCTGTCTTGAGAAGATGACTTAGCACACTTGAATGCTGTAGACACAGACATCATCTCACATGGGAGATTCTCAGCCAGACTGGGGCAAAGCAAAGTCAAGATTGATTCAGACAATAACTGAGGAAAAAAAAAACAGAGGAAAAAAAGGAATAAAAAGAAAACACAGGGAAGAGATGCTAAGCAAACTTCAGGAAGACCTTTGGAAGGCCTGACACCTGCGTGTTCTTAATGAATCTTTGTGATAAAGCAGTTCAGCGGGCATTATGAGAGCTGGGTCTCAGACCTAAGTGGGACCTAATAACTATTACAATCTAGAGCCCTATGTGTTGCAATCAAGAGTCTGATGATAATAGTTATGCCACAGAAGGAAAATGGCAACTGTGTGGTCATTAGAGGGATTCAATTCCAGGAATGATTGAGGTATTTGCCACATCCAGGTTCAGGGAAGCTCGGGGGAAGTGAGTATACTTATATTCCATTAGCAAAAAGGTAAAAAGAAAAAGCAATTTTGGAGCATCCATTCAAATTTCATCTCTCAGATTTTGTCACTCTAAAATACCATCACCTCACTGACAATTATATTAGCAAACATTTTCATTCAAGCTTCATTCATAACAGTGAGTTTCTAAAGCAGAGAAATGGCATAGAAAATGCATAGCATACGCATCTAGTAGTTAAAAGGCAATGAAAATACATTGTCGACACAGAAAGACCAGACTGGCAACTGAAAAGGGAACCTTGGGTTCCACAAGTGGCCTCTGAATCACTGCTTCAGCTCTTTGTCTACTTCAATGGGACCACGCTTAGGTCATACATGTATACAGCTAAGTGGTTGGTGATGAGGGGTTAGAAGTTTTAAAACTATCCCTCCATGTCTCCTTCCCATCTTTCTGTCCTTGATGATACAATGAACAAAGCTGTTACAGCAAAAATATCATAGACCAGAAGGTTTGTAAACAATGAGTGTTTACTTCTTGCAGATGCAGAAGCCAGATTTCAGGCCAAGATGAAGCCCAGAAGATCTGGAGTCTGTCGACGGCCATCTGATATGGGATGTCCTTCTGTGTATGTATTGTTTTTATTGGTTAATGAATAAAGATGCTTTGGCCTATGGCAGGGCAGAATATAGCCAATCTGGAAGAGACATACAAAGAGAGTAGGCAGAGTCAAAAAGATGCTATGTAGCTGCTAAAGGAGGAAAATACCAGAACCTTACCCTGTAAGCCACAGCCTTATGGTGATACACAGATTAATAGAAATGGGTTAATTCAAGATGCAAGAGCTAGCTAGAAATATGCCTGAGTCACTGGCCAAGCAGTGTTGTAATTAATACAGTTTCTGTGTGATTATTCGGATCTGGGTGGCTGGAAACGAAGGAGCAGCCTAACAGCCTCTGTTTATGGTCATCCTCCTCACCAGTGACATTTCTCACTATGTCCGTATTATGTAGCAGAAGAAGCAATGGGGATCTCTCTGGCCTCCTCATTTTCTCAGGGCACCTATTCCTACTGTGAGGTGTCTGCCCTGGTGAGCCCATCAAGGCCCCTCTTTTTAATACATCATCTTGGAGGCCAAAACTGCAATGTATGAGTCTGGAGAGAATGCAAGTACTCAGGCCATAACAATGCATTCTGTCTGTCTGTCTATCTATCTATCTATCTATCTATCTATCTATCTATCTATCTCCCTAGATATATAAATATATGCACACAGACACACACAGACACACACACACACACACACACACACACACACATATATATATATATATATATATACTCTTTTTGGTTTGGTTTTAGTTTTCTGGTGTCTAGTGAGGTTAAAACAAACTTTATGGCAGTGATTCTCAACATGTGAGTCACAACCCCTTTGGGGTTGAATGACCTTTACACTGGGTGGGATCACATATCAGATATCTTGCATATCAGGTATTTACATTATGATTCATAACAGTAGCAAAGCACAGCTATGAAGTATCAACAAATTATTTTTATGTCTGGGGGCTCCCACAACATGAGGAACTGTATTTAAGGGGCACGATATTAGGAAGGTTGAGAACCTCTGCTCTGTGGGTTGAGGCTTAATTCAGTCTTGGTCTGCTGTGTTATACTGTGACAGAAATATCCACTAAGCTGTATGCTAATATAGAGGGAAATGAAAACAACAACAAAGGTCAATAAAGAGACCAGCAGGGAAGGTAAGGGGAGGGGACCTGAGCCTGGACTGGCATCAGGAAATCTCCAGATCTGTAAAAGCCAAAGCTTTGTGGGGTTCTGCAGCTAGACATCCCCAGGTGCTCAGATCGTGTTTTCTGTCTTGAAATGTCGCACAGAAGTAGCCCCATCTAAGAAACAGCCCAAGTTTAGCTCTCCTTGGGACAGTGAAGGCAGAGTGTGAGAGCAGGAAGGAGGGTTTATTTGTCTTCTCTACCCTGCTTAGGCAGCCTTGACATACACAAAGGAAACTCAGCCCATGGAAATTCCTGAGAAACTGTGATGGAGCCTAAATAGGAAATGCCAAAGAAGAGAATTCACAGTGCCAAGTTCAAATGCCGTGTTCAAGCTAAGCTCTTCAAAGAAAGACTGTTACCCGTCAGTTATGGGTGGAACACTAGCAAGAGGTTGTAAGCAGGGCCCACTCAAGTCCATTACATTGTGTCCACCCTTTCACCGACACACGCTTTCTGCATGCTGATTCTTTTTTTAACAGAGTTTAGGACTGAGGCTTAGGCCAGTTTAGCAAACTACTCAAGGTTACAGTAGGGTGATGGTGTGACATCATAAAATAAATCCTTTGCTGCTGGAATAATATGGACCTGTTTTAGAATCTTTATTTCATGATTCATTACTTGGGTGACTTTGGAAAATTGATTTTACTCTTCTAATACACTTCTCCATAGATAGACTCTGGGTTACTCTGCCTACCTCTCAGAACTGGGGAAATAGGGAGTCAAGTGACATATGCCCACTTCTTCTCCCTTGAGCTGCAGTGACTTATCTTTACGTGGATATTTTGTAGAATGCATCCTGTAAAATACTTCCACTTTCCAGCCGCACCTAGGGGTGGTCATGCTATATCATACTGACCAGTGAGATAAAGCAGCCAGTCCTAAAGAAGAAAGCTAAGCCTTTTTGGGAAAAGCATTTCCTCGTTTTTCTTGGAATGGGGAAGGGAGACTCGGAGGTACAGCAGCCATCTAAGCAAAAGGCATGAGTCTGGATCTCGGAGGAAACTTTTGGCCTACCTTTCCTTGGATTTAGTGATAAAATCCAAGGATAACTAGTTTCAGCTGAGTGTCTTCCTGACCCATGGAGTAATCAATGGCTTTGACCCATCACACAAACCCAGTAGACAATATCTTTTAAGGAAGGGGGAGGAGTTTCAGGTCCTGTACCTCTACATAAAACAGAATTACTCAATATGATGTTTTCTAGATCCATCCATTTGCCTGAAAATTTCAAGATGTCATTATCTTTTTTTGTGGTGTAGTATTCTATTGTGTAAATGTACCACATTTTCCTTATCCATTCTTCGGTTAAGGGGCATTTAGGTTGTTTCCAGGTTCTGGCTATGACAAACAATGCTGCTTTGAATATGTCCTTGTGATATTGAGTGCACTAACCCAGACCCAGAAAGACAAATATTATATGTGCTCACTTTGTAAGTGGCTTTAAGACATAAAGCAAAGAAAATCAGCCTACAATTTACATTCCCAGAGAACCTAGACAACAATGAGGACCCTAAGAGATACTTACATGGATCTAATCTACACGGGAAGTAGAAAAAGAGACTGAGTAAACTGGGAGCATGGGGACCATGGAAGAGGGTCGAAGGGGAGGGGAGAGGAAGGGAGAGGAGCAGAGATAAATATATAACTCAATAAAATCAATTTTAAAAATTAAAAAAAAGCAGAACATTTGCTCTACCAAGCCAATCCCAATGAACACCTTGCTCCCATCCTTTTCTCTCACTTGCTCCTGTCTTAACTCAGGCACACAGTCCTCTGTACCTGAGCACCAATGTCAGCTGAAATGAGATAATGTCTGCAAGATCCCTAGCACCGTTCCTGGAACAGACGTGAAACAACTGGACTTTCCTTTCTTACAGATTTTGAAGAGGCATCTGCAAATGAGTCTTGTTGACTGACAAAGAACATTGGCAAGTTTATAGGGTGTCAAGACATCCATGGTGCAGAAATCCGGGTAACTTTACCTTAGACTCCAGTCCTCGGCTCCTAGCTAGAGTTCTGGGCTCACTTTTCAAACACCCTTCCCCTGTAAATGCACAGAAGGGATTCGTGCCTGCTGTATTAGTTCATCTGATTGGTAATCATTGTTTGTCCCTCCCACTGAAGGTGAGAATTGAATCTCCTTTAGCTTTGACTCTTCAATAACTCAGCACTCACAATGGATAATCAGTAGATTACTGCCAAGTATCAAGCCAGTGCCTGGAAGAGGTTTTAGCTCCCATGCATATGCTCAACAGAACTAAGCTTTTGCCTTGCTTCCTTAGCTTTACACAAGGAATTTCCTGTGCTTGGATTTTCTTCCTCCAATCAAACATTCAGAACCTCTGTTTACTCAGTGAACCTATCTCGAACAGCACTTAGGCAGTTCCCAAGGCTTGTCCCCTTATCCTTTTGATATATATTTTCCTTCTCTGGTAGCATATGTCTGTTGTAATTTGTCTATATGCCCTCAATGCTGCCAGACTGTAGGATTTAAAATAATTCAATGATTTTTATCAGTTATACTAAAATATAGGTCCTAAAACATGGTAGGTGCTAAGAAATTTGATGAACTTAGTCACACAAACTTTAGGCCTTGGTCCCTTCCTCTTCCATGTAACTAGGCCTGTAATATCTAGTATAGATAGACATTAGGTAGCTACTGAAGGCCAGACATTTTTATGATCCTTTCTGCCTCCAGAATATGGATGAAGAATGTCCTTGAAGAGCTGTGACTTCACTGAGGAGACATACTGCACTTGCACAGATCCTTTAAAGACTGGTATAACTTGAAGTAATGGTCTCTTTAAATCTTATCTTTGGGGTGATTAACTCATAACACCTCATGGCCTTCAGAACCTCAGGGAACCCCGGTTTATATTCCGAGACCCAGTTCCAAAGATACCAGAGCCTGACCCAGGCCAACCCAATCAGAGAATTTCAAATAGAAATATGATGTTTGGAATGGGTTGTAGAAGAGAGTGGGTGTTCTGGGCAGTGAGTCACATTTCCTCCAGGGAAAAGGCCATGAAGAATGTTGAGATACCAGAGTGGCCTTCGGTCCTCCTATCTCGGTAGTTCAGCACTTCCTTTGATTCTCTGAGACACCCACAGCATCCTTCCAATAAATTTCCCCTTTGCCCAAGCTAGACGAAATCCATTTCAGATGCTTGCAGGTTTGAAAAAAAATGTCATAACCAATATGTCTATGTCCCTGAAGAATTTCCTGTTTGGTTTTCTGAACTGGTCAGGGTTTGTACCAACTGCAAGTGAAAGAAAGTCTACAGCAACAGACACGTATAAAATATGTTTATTTCTCTCCATTAAAGGTAGGCAACTAGAACTAGTGACATGGTCTTTAGAGTTCTAAGCACCTTCTATTTTATTGCTTGACCAGTTTTAGAAGGTGGTTTCCATCCTATGGATCAAGATAGCCTTATCAACTCCATCTGATATGTCATTATTCTAGCTGACAGAAATGAGCAAGACACATTTTGACATTTAGAAACATGTATCCCAAATTGAACATGCAACATCTTCTTACATTCTGTTGTCTGAAACATAGAAATTTCACTGCCATATTTCTGCTCCCTTCCATCTTCCATGTGATTACCCATTCCCAGACTACTTCTGTGCTCCCCATTCCCAGACTTACTTCTGTGCTCCCCATTCCCAGACTTACTGCTAATTCTTTTCTCTGTTCTTTGTTATGGTGGCTGACTTTTGTAGACTTCTTCAATGGGATATCCTACATCTGAATTCTATGGTTTTACTGAAGAAAATGGGGTATCTAGAAAGAGATCTGAGAGAGAAAAATAGGGTACAGGTATTTATTTCTCTAAATATCTTCTTTAAGGTTGAATTAGACTGAATCTGTCCATCAGCTCAAGATTACCGATTCTTGAAAAAGGGTTAATCCTACCTCATCCTATCTCTTTTAGGTAACTGCTGTTTTCCTTATATTATCCTGTCCTAAAAAGGTAACAGCTTCACTGATATGATATCTATGTTGCTATACAATACTTACAGTTCCTCCAAACTCATCCTTGTACATATCTTGTTTATTAAGGAATTCTCTTTGGCTTGTCTTGCTTTGGTTATACCATCTGTATTTGCTTGTCAGTTTGACATATCTACCTAACTTCAGGATTTTGTCACATACCTAAAAGGGAAAGGTTGCATTACTAATAATAAGAGTCAGTATTACAAAAAAATCAGCACTTGTACTGTAGTCTCAAGTCCCAAATCTTTTTTAATTAGTTCTCCATAAAGCAATATTTATCATCATTTTATCCTCTGCTCTTAACTGAATGTGAAAAAAATATCATCTTTCTTATCTCATACATGGCTGTCATTGCATTATAGAAGGTTTGGTTCTCTTCTGTATCTGATCTCCAAGAATTATTTTATCATTTTGGGGGAAGAAGCATTGTTTTAATGCTGGGAACTAAACCAAAATATTGAGCAATTACACTTAGCTATTCCATCCAGCATAATTTATTTATTAATTGAGTTTTGTGTTAATAGTTATTCACAAGTCACAGAAAAAAAAATCCTGATCCTATTTTCAAGCTTGAGGAAAGGAATACAGAGGAGAGAGTGAAAGATCCAAGAGGTCACCCAACCAGAAGCAGGACAGGAGCCTGGCTCACTCGAAATGTTGCTATTAGAACAAGCAAGAGATGGAAGGCAGAGCAGTGGACAGAAAGTACCCACAGGAGTGTACAGGCATCAGTCACTAGACATCCAGAATCACATACATGACAAGACAGTAATCAAACCAAATAAACACCAAGAAATGCCCCATTAATTATAGAATATTCCACTTGACCAAAGCAAAATTTGGGTTTCAAATATATGACATAATGGGGGCCATTCTTATTTAAACCACACATTCATCTATGCCTTGTGATTTTGATTTCCAATAACACAACTCAAGCCCAAATAAGTTTTTGCCTTAATTAATATAGCTTCCTGTTGGGCCATTATTTTCCTCCTAAAGACCATTTTCCAACTAAAAATGATAGCAGTTTTCTAAAACATCAAACAGATCATATTATCATCCCACAAAAACTATTAAATAATTTTCTTCAGTTCTCTTAGAGTTAAAGTGTCAGTAAGGCTGTATGTTACATCACGACTATGCATCTGTTCAGCTTCATCTTACTCCATTGTGTTTCTTCCCTCCTGGCACTTCATTTTCCTTTTAAAAAATTACATTACAGGGGGAGTAGGGAGATGGCTCAGTGGTTAAGAGCACTGACTGCTTTTCTAGAGGTCCTTAGTTCAATTCGCAGCAACTACATGGTAGCTTAAAACCATCTCTGGTAGGATCTGATGCCCTCTTCTAGGATGAAGGTGTACATGCAGATAGAACACTCATAAATAAATATTTTTTTAAAAAGAAATTATATAGGTTTTCTCATGTCCACACATGTGGGCACATAAATGTGACTTTTTCTTTCCATAACTTTTACTTCCCTCACCTGGCACTTTCCTTCTAACTCATCCATCCAAGGACTACTCACAAGTCTTCTAAATGATGAGGACAAAGAATAAGTCGGGAAAATAGAGACAAATAACGGGATGGTAGGTTGAAGCACCACAATATTGTCTAATCCATTAAACCTGGACAACACTATATCACTAAATTCAAGTGAATATAGTTAGAGTATTCAGATTCAAAGATAGAAAATGTGACAAGGTGCTATTAGCGATCTCTTAATTAAAAATTAAAAAGTGGGTAAATACATTGTGAAAATACCAATTAAAAGAAAGCTTGAGAGATCTGAATGGGATTCTGTATGAATATTATGACCAGGGATGAGGAAGGGGCTTCACAATGGTAATAAGGGGAATTCTTCTAGACATTAATAATCATAATTGCTATCCTTCAGCTATAGGTTCATGATGAAAAATGACAAAATAAAAAGAAGAAACAGACACACAATAATATTTGAGAAGTTTTAATATTTATTTATGAATAATAAATATTTTAAGCATAAAGAAAATCATCAAAAATAAAGCAGAATTGAATAAAGATATAAACTTACTTGACATGAGTCTATTTATAGATTGTTTCACTAACGTCAAGAGGTTTCATAGTGCCAGAAGGTTCTATGTAAGTTCCTGGGGGGGGGGGGGGGGCAAGAAAATTTATCAGTGCTCTTACCCAGCTGTGAACTTTGAATGCTATAATACTGAACAACCCTGTAAGATATGCCTACTGGTGTAGTAGAAGCATTATTGTTATGGGGGAAAACAACTACTTTCTGGTAGGATTTGAGATCAACTCTATAAGAGGAAGCCCATATCAAGTCTTGGAAACCTGTCAAAAGCCAGGTTGTCATAGTTTTTAAGGGAGAACTTACTACTGATGTTTTGCTAAAAGGACAGCATTTGATTTAAATATTTAAACTTATACCCACAGATTAGTGCTGCTCCCAGACTTGGTCAGGGAGGCTTCCTTTTGCAGTGGAAGGTGGTGAATATGAAGACTCAAAATGGGTCAAAGTACTGAGTGATTGGCCCTAAAAAGGACATTAATATCACTTCCTCCAAGGCTTATAGAACATTGTGGAAGAGGGAGCCAAAGAATGCAAATGCCAGAAAATGGAGCGGAATGGTATGAAATGCTTGCTGTCTTTAGACATGGTGTGGCTGTTACACCTATGAACTCCTAGCAATGGTAGTTACTTGCACAGACTGGACCATTCAATATTTCATTATGAATGAGGAGAGTGGTTTATAAGACCCCCACCTCTTTCTGAAGAGCTATAGACAGTTAATAGTTGCTGGGGAAGAGAGAGAGAGTTATATTTTTCAATAATGTAACCATTGGGAAACAACCCTTGCCCAAGTAAACACCTCCCCAATCCATGCTCATGCAACAACCTTAACGAAATGCAATGGGGAACCAAAACAAACAAACAAGCAAGCAAAGAAAACATGAAAGTAGGAGAGAGACTTGTTGGGTAAAAGAAGTAGTTTGGCAGAGAAGGATTAGAGAAGATAATGGGGTTGAATACAATCAAAGTGAAAGAATATATTTGAAAAATAATTTCTTGGTTTGTATCTTAGTTAGGGTTTTTATTTCTGTGAAGAGACACCATGGCTATGACAATTCTTATAAGAGAGAATATTAAATTGAAGTGGTGGCTTATAGTTTCAGAGGTTTAGTCCATTATCATAATGGCAAGGAGCATGGCAGCATGCAGGCAGACATGGTGCTAACTACGTCTTGATCAGAAGACAACAGGAAGTGGACTGGGACACTGGGCAGTATCTTGCACATAGGAAACCTCAAAGCCTGCCCCTACAGTGACGCATTTCCTCCAACAAGGCCATACCTACTCCAACAAAGCCTCCTAACAGTGCCACCCCCTATGAGTTTATGGGAGTCAATTACATTCAAACTGCCACAGCTTGTGACGTAGTGATTCACATTTCTGATAATATCCTTCCTCACCAAACTGCCTATCTTGAAATATTAGGTGGTTTAAATAGTGAAAAGTTTTTGTGATTAATAAATCCTCCAGCTGTACTCTTGAGATAGCCTTTGAGCTTGAGGTCTCTCACCTTTAATTTCAGAAACTATTTTTTCAATTTTTGGAAGAGGACAATCTCTCAGGATTGACTACCACCACCACCTCAACCACCACCATCATCCATCACCACCACCTCCAACACTATCACCATGTCCACCACCACCACCGTCTCTATCACCAGCACCACAATCACCTCCAGATTCACTACCACCACCTCTACCTTCATCATAACTACCACTACCACCACTCCTATCACCACCACCACCATCCCAGTGCTCACCCTTGGTCTAGCAGCCTATCAGTAATTGTAGTGGGTAGTTGGGCATGAGGCTGCAGAATGCTGGGTCTCAGTAATCTGTCAGGTTGTGCTTCAGGCTTGTGGTTCAGAAAACAGAACTCGGTAATGCACGATTTGTCTATAGTTCCTTACAGCACAAATCCTGACTCCACCTGAACAGTGATCACTGCTCTTAACCTCAGATTTCTTACTGTGGGCTTGCTCATGCCACCACAAAATTTTATGAACACCCCTGAAAATATAAATTGTCCTGAAAGTCTTTAGACTGATAGACGAAGGCTTTGGCCAAGTGGTCTATGCACGTGTGTCTAGAGCCACAGAACCGCTTAAAGGAAACCTGGAAACAGCAAGTGGCAAAACTTCTCCATGGCTTACAGATGTTCCCAACAAATGAAAGGACCATGCCAAGAACTAAACTCACTAGAGCAGCATCTTACCAGCAAGCTAAGATCAGCAGGAAACATAGGCTTGAAGTAAGCAGAGATTCCAGAGCTCGTGTCTTCCCTATTCTGCTTACAACATGATCTTATTATTTTTCTCCTCAGGCATGCATGGTTACTTTAGTTTCTTCCTGAAGTGTGCAGGCACAGTTGAAGGTTTACCTGCTCTAAACTCGGCCTGTACTCACCAGTCTTTCAGAGGACATTGCCTATCTAAGTTTCTTTGTAGTTTTATAAATATAAATACTCTGTAGACTTCTGGTCAATTGTGAATTTCCCCAACTATGGAAAATATGCTAGCTTCAGGAAACATGAAAGTGTTCACTTAAAACTCTTACGTACAGTAGTCACTTAGCATTTATTTAATATGCTTTGTCTATTAATATCAGCATTTGATCCTCAACAGAGTCCTCTGGAAAGGTTGAAGGCAGCTTCATCTTCCAAATAAAAATACTGAGACACGGCTGTCACAGCTGTAGACTGAGTGCCAAGAAGTCCAAGTTCAAAATGCCTGTGTCTCACTGTGCTCTATTTCAGCAAACACTTGCTGAGTATCTAAGAGCTGGGCATTGGGCTAGGCACTGGGGATGGTAGTAAACTCAAGAGCAAAGCCTGCCCCATAGAGCTAACATTTCGTTTCCCATTTGTCACATGAGTTTCTGGCAGTTTCCTTTAGCCAATCTCTTTTAAAGTGCTCCTGATTTAATAACCCTAAAAATAATACTACAAGGGACAGCATACTGATTTATAAATCTATATCCCAGCATGTTCTGAGAGTCACATGCCACAGAAAGGAAATTAGAAAGCTCAGAGGTATGAAGATTTATTCAAGTTCTTGATTTCTACTGCTATGAAATTGGTTCCTATCTGCCCAAAGAATTCTTTCTCTTACCCTTTGGTACCTGTAAGCATAGCAAAGATCATGCTAGGCCCCAGGTATCATAAAAATCTGTTATACATTTCGAAGTCCATTACTAACATCCTGCTGTTCTCTCTCCCAGCTACTCATCCTCTTTATAATCCACATAATTTGTCTACCTCACTCTCTCTATGTCTATTTCCACTCTCACTACCCTCTTTTTTTTCTTTCTTTCTCTTTCTCTTCCTCTTTTTCTTTCTCTCTCTCTCTCTCTCTCTCTCTCTCTCTCTCTCTCTCTCTCTTTCTCTCTCTCCCTCTCTCTGTTATCTTGTTCTCTGTCTCTTGTTATCTTGCTTTCTCCACTATTCTCTCCTGCTCTCCCACATCCCTATCCCTGTCCATGCCTAGTATTTTTCTCTTTATCTCTACTTTGGACCCTTACAGATGCCTCTGATTATTTTCTTTCTCTTACCTACAGCAATAATCTTTACCCTGATGAAGCAGTTGTACTAGTAGCTTCTTTACTGTGCTCCTTCGCATACATTTGGTGCTGAAACCCAGGTGGTAGGTAAATGGATCTCTTTTCAAGAGGCCTGGCCTTTCTTAACTGAGCCAAGTTACTGATTTGACTCTCCTAAGGTGTGGATCACTTGTTTCTGCTGGTTTCTGCCACTAATCATATTTGACCCTAAATTCTAAAGTTCACCTTTTCAAGCCACTTCTCCTACACTTGCTCTAACCATTCATCTCTCTTCTACTCACTAATGTCCTCTCTGTCTCTCTGAACCCTATGTCCTGCTACACTCTCCTGGGCACACATCATGTGGAAAGGGTCTGCCTCTTGATGGCTTGTTGGATTCTGCTGTACACTCCTATGCTTCTCCACTGTGACTCAGGGTATTTCTTACCAAGGCACTTAATCCTCTCCTTCTATTAGAATCCTCCTTCTGGTGGAGTTCCTGTTTTCAACCCCTTTCCTCAAGTCTCTCCCACCTCCGCTTTGCTCTGTTTCTAAAGGATGTCCTCTTTCCTGCTTGGACTATCTCTCAGCTTGCTCCTGGAACTTGCTCTGTCTCTCTTGCTTGGCTGCTGGAGCCTAAACCCATGGGCTCTTACTGGACTACTCACCTGCATTTTCTAGTCTTTCCTTCCTTGAACTCATATACCATTAAAGCCTTATACTCTCTTACTGCAAACAGCTTGGCCTCTGTGCAGCTCAATTGTGAAAACCAGGGCACACCCATTTTCCAAATCCTTGAAGATTGTAACAACACCCATCACTGCACAAATAAATGAACCTTCAAATATCTTTCTCTAAGCTGTCTCTGTTCTCCACTCTTGAAAATATTTTTTCTCTAGATCCTTCTTTTGCTCTCTGCTCTCAAAAAATCTCTTAAGACTATTGTTTAAACGTTCTGCATCTTGGGACTTTTAAGGTTTTATTGGGCATGATTAAAAGTGCTATAAAATCTATAACAAAAAGTTAATTTAAAATTTCTGACAGAAATGGTTGATATTTTTTTAAATCTATACATAGATAATCTTAATTTACTTAATTAAGCATGCCCTGTTTATCTTTTGCAATAAACTCACAAAACAGGTTTCAGGAAAGACAAACTCAAAATACCATGCTGTTGTTCTTTACTGAAAACTTACTTTTTGCTCTTCTTTTATTAAAAGAGAACTGGCTTTTAGTAACTGCTCTCAGTAATCAAGCGCTTATGTTTCCTGGTAAATGATTGGATATTTCCAGATTTTGGAGTGGGGTGGAGTTTAAAGCCTGTATAAGTTCTGAAGATCTGAGGAAGTGATGATGTTAAGGCTTCAGAGTTCAAGGTTTAACATTCATCAATGGAGTTCTGCTGTGTTATTAATCTAATCTTGGTGACTGTTACATTATTGTGGTCACAGGTCCCAAAATTTAAATTTCCTTTGGTTGTTTTCTAAATATAGATTTTAAAGTGCTTCTCATTGTGCTAAAAACATCTCTGTCCAGTCTATATATATAGCCCCTCAAGCTCCTCTTCCCCTTTGTTCTCTTCCTGACAAGAACTTTCTGTCTTATTACAAATAAATGTTTATGCTTCTATTGTGTTGATAACTTCACATCTCAGAGATGTGAGTCTACTCAGACTGTTTATGGACACTTACTAAGTTCTTTCTTCACAATGAGGGTTTCAGTCCAGATTAGGGACAGGGTCATGCTAAAGCCTTCTGTCCCTAGTCTGTGTCTGTCCTAGCGCATTTCCATTCAGCTGAGGCCATCCAGGAATCAATGGCAGCCCTGCAGACTACTCTGAAAGGGCCTACACTTTGCCAACCCTAGGTGGTCCCGCTGAAGCCCCAAACTTGCTGAACCAGTCCAGCCAAGGGAAAGAGAACTGGTTTGCTAACTACAGGGACTGACTCCAAGGCTATCCATGGTCTCCCTTGGCCCCTAGCTCTTACCCACTCCCTAACTTTGACTCATATTCCAGTCTTCCTAGACCTCTCTCCCTCTAACAATGACCCTGTCCAGCTGAGAAGCAGTCGCAGGAGAGACTTGTTGTCCTTTATCATCAACCAAAGGCTGGAAATTAGGTCTCAGGCAATCAATTCAAATATCCATTAATGAACCCAGTTGGCTGTAGAAGGATTTGTGGTGGTTAGTTAGAAACCAGCATTCCTCAGGAGCTTAGGAAACTGGTTTGCACTTACCTTACATCTGGCAGAAAGAACATATGGCGACCTGGGACTCCTATCAGTATATGAAAGCTCATGTTGGCCTCAGTCTCCCTCAGAATCACAAGTAGTTATTACATATTTCAAAGTCCATGTTAGCATCGTAGCGCTTCCCTTCCCCCAGCTACTTGTCCTCTTTCTAATCCATTTGATTTGCCCACCCCTTCTCTATCTCTATTTCCATTTTTGCTACTCTCTATCCCCCGCTATCTCTCTATCTCCATTTCTTGCTATCCTCTTGCTCTCTCAATATGCTCTGTTCTCTATCTCTTGCTGTCCCCACTATTCTCTCCTGCTCTCCCACTTCCCTACCCCTGACCATGTCCAATCTGTTTCTCTTTCTCTCTGTTTTGGACTCTTCTAGATGCCTCTGGATATTTTCTCTTTCTTACCCAGAATAAAAGCCTTATAGAGTGATCATATCAGCAGTTTCTTTACTGCACCCCCTGCATACACTTATCCCACTCATGCATGTGAAGTGTATGCTTCCCTTAGACAGACTAGAAGGGGGAAGTTAGCCTCAACCTCATCCTACACCTGCTGAGAGAACTTGATGGGTCCATGCACACAAACCATTTAGCCCTGTGCCCAGCTCAGGAATACCATCAACAAATAATTGTCCAGTGAAAGGAAGGATAGGTAATGATCAGTTAGCCTTAGAGGCTGCCAAATGAGTCTCAAACTTTAGTGTATATGGAATTGAGCAGTAGCTTATAACAATGAAAACCGTAGCTCTTTCTATCAGAGATGTGGCTCATTACATCTGGGATGGAAGTGGTCCAGATTTTGTTCATAGTTTACTGATCACTGAGCAGCCTGTAAGTTTTATGGCATTTCTCTGTTCCTTTGCCTATATACTCAGTACCTGGGCAACTGTAGCTTCTTAAGGAGGGCAGACTAGACCTTTAGTCTCACTATTTCAGTCTGTCAGTACAAAGCAGACTGAACGGAGGATTCTGAAATGTAGGAGTCTTGTGTTTCCCCATAGAAAAGTCTCAAAATTATAGCCACCACTGTCTCATGCAGAATCTCCCCCAGATGCAACTTTGTTGTCCACAGTAGTGTCAAAAATTAAGTGATTTACTATATTAATATAAATTAAAGTGGTTTATCTGATCTTATCCTCATCACAGCTCCCGGAGAAACTGAGGCTCAGAAAGTTTGTTTTTCTTGTCTGAAGTCACAGAGCAAACAAACAGCAGTTTGGGTTGCAATGTAGGCATTGCGAATTGGCAAGTGTGAGCGCCTCCCTACAGCTTAGCAAACTGATGGAGGAGAACAAGGGAGGAGTAGCACTCTTGGCCTGCTGGGGCAGGTGAGCTGTGGGATCCCGTGTATGTGTACCCGTGTGTATGCCAGGAAATTCCTGATTAGAGGTCATTGCACAAAACAGCTATTTTCCCCTTATACGTAGATACTATAAATATAGTGTATTAAGTCACTCTGACTTCACCTCTAGCCAATCAGCTCCTGCCAGTTTGCATGCTATACATGTACGCATGACTCAAAGGACCCTCAGGCAGAGGGTGGGTTAAAAACCAATCAGACAATACTAATTTTCATAAATGGGAACTCCTTGTCTCCTCAGTTGGCTGTTCAGCTAATCGTGAGTCATGAATTTCCTTTTTAGGATAATATTTACCATAGGGCATGGCTGGTTCTAGGGTTTACGTAATATCCATTTATCTGATGGGAAACATGTTCTTAAAACATTACCTAATGATAGATTTTTACCTGATAAATAGTCCTTTGGATTAAACAAAAATGTTGAGGAAAGGCTTGGAAGGGACGGTAGGGGACAGATAGGTGAAGAAAAAATGCACCATGACTTGAGGAGGGGATAAGAGAGGTGCTTGCCTAGAGCTGGTTGCACACAGAATTCCTCTCACACTAACTAGAATGGAACGGAGAGGATCCAGAGACCAAGGATAGGAATGGGGGGTGGCTTGAGGACGATCACAGGAAAGTCAGTGATGTAATGAAGGTGACTTATCACACCTTTACACAGCGTTAGCGTCCTTTCCCCTGGCTAATGATTTTCTATGTTTTCATGATTTTCCCATTTTCCTGGGGAATCCTGGCTCACTCCTAGAGCCTTCCCCTCTCTCGGATTCCAGTCAGAAGAGTAAAGTCATTGAGGTCACTGGCCCTGCAGTGTCCATGCTTGCGCTTCACTCCCTATTTCTGCTAGCAAAGCTCCATTTATACAAGCCTCAATGTTTTCATCTCTAAAATGGAGGTTATCTTACAAGCTGTTAAAAAATGAATGAAGTTAGTACTAAAAGGGCTTAAAACAGCGTGTTATACTGTAAAGTCAATATTCTGATACTGTTACAGTTCGGCTGAGAAAACTGAGGTCAGCAGTAAAATCACCTGTGCCGGGTCACAGACGTAGGGAGTTGAGGAACTGAGCTGTGAACTGAAGCCCGTGCGTCCTCAACTCTTCTTTGATCCAGCTGATGGGAGCAACAACGGTGAGCCATCAAGAGATAGGGCAATGCATGGTAAGGCACATGAAATTAGCATCTTTCACTTGTCCAAACAACATCAAGTTTATGGATCAATTTAGGACAAGAAAAGACAATTTAAAAGGAACCTTACAGGTCAATCCTCTTGTTTCCTATAGCTATGATTTACAGCTATGCACAGTATTGGCAGGCCAAATGAATTTTCAAACTACATGGGACTTTTTTTTAATTGTGTGATTTCATTAACAACCCCCTCCCCCCACACACAAATATTGAGGCATGGTCTCACTATGTAATCCTAGCATAGATCAGACTGGCCTTAAAGTCACACCTCATACAACTGAGATTAATGTCATGTTACCAGTAGAGAAATGAAAGCCCAGAACGGGAGGCTGAATATTTCCAATATCTTGTCTTCTGACAACACTTTCTAAAGTTCGGTTCTCTTTATTGCAAAAACCAGATCTGTACTGCAGAATATATATGTAGGTTAGATAATGACAGGGTTTTTTTGTTTTTTTATGTTTGTTTGTTTGTTTTTTTTGACTAAAACCAAGACTGCTGGCGTGGCAAAGAGAATGCTACTTACCAGTCTTCCTTTCTGAGGGCCATGCAGAGGAAATCAATTGTGTTGCTGGTAAAGCCATGGCTAGCAAACACTTGTTCAAGCCCAGAGTAAGAAGGTCTTCACTGGGTATCTGGGAGGTGGAGAAATATTTAATGTGGTATTTACTATCAAGACACTTAACATGTTCACCAACCTAAGACTAAGGTTCTTAGGCATCCCTTAGTCTAGATGGGGACATCTGCCTCCAACTTTTGCTCAGTATCTCTCATGCTGTCAACCACTACCACAGAAAGCTTAGTCAGTGAGTCAACTGACACCATTTCTTCCACTGAGCAATATTCACATAGTGGTCGCTTCTCCCCCACAGGGAGTGGGTCTTGCTGATTCTTCATTCTATGAAAGACCCAATGCTGACTGGTGGAGCTCTCCTACTCACCTTTTAGGAATATTTCCTAATGGAGCTTCTCCACCGCTGGTGCAAAGAACTCCAATCAAACCAGATTAGACCGAATCAAAAATGCCCACGTTTAATGAATGCCACGCTCTTGGGTGGCCGGGAGCATGGCGGGGAAGACAGAGGGAGAGCATGTGCAAAAACCTGAAACCACCATGTTCCTTTTTCCAGTGTGAGCCTAAATAATATGTGGGAGTGGTCTTGACCCTCCCTGGGGAGGGGTCAGCACTTGGCAGGCTGGAAATTGGAGTCCAAGTGCTTGGCAAGTCCCAGGCAAGGCTGGGGTGACACTTCCAACTCAATATGACACTATCTATACCTATTCTTGACTTTTTGGGTTATTATCTTTGTTTCTAGACAGGGTGGACCTTACGGGTAAGCTCACGGTTTTAATCAAGGTTCCATTGCTGTGAAGAGACACAACAAAAGAAAACATTTCATCGGAGTTGACTTACAGACTCAGTGTTTAATCCATTAGCATTATGGCTGGAAGCACAATGGAGACAGACATGGAGCCAGAAAGGAAGTTGAGAGTTCTATATCCAGATCTGCAGCGAGAGAGAAAGAGTGGGGGAGAGAGAGAGGGAGAGACTGGGGCTGGCTTGAGCATTTGGAACCCCAAAGCCCACCCTCAGGGACACACTCTTTCCAACAAGGCCATACCTATTCTAACAAAGCCATACTTGCTAGTAACATCACTACCTGGTGACCAAGTGTTCATTTCTTAGCCTATGGGAGCCATTCTTATTCAAGGCACCACAGTCTCATATTTGAGACTTGTCAGCCGATCTAACACATGCTGGCAGGGCCTCTACTGACTCCCGTTCTGGGCTTTCATTGCTCTACTGGTAACATGATATTAGTCTCCGTTGCACGAGGTTACTGTGATGTTTAAATGAGTTAATGAATGTGAGACAGAATCTGACACCAACTATAGCAGTCATTATCACTGCAAATATATTTGTAATTAGTGATACTAAATTGCCTCTGGTCTGTCTTCTCCTACGGGTAAACTGCAGAAAAATCTTAGATAAAAGAGAGGAGACATTTAACACTTGCCGAAAATTTGAAGTGTGACCTCCAGCTGTGGCAGGTGTGTCAAGTTTTCCTCCCCTTAGCATTTTCACTGAGGTAGCACTGCCCTTGGGAAACCACCTTCCGGGGGGCTCCAGCTTGCTGTCTTTACAGGCGAAGGTGAACCTGTTGTAAGGAGACTGGTACACATCCATCTTTTGTTGTTAGTAGAAGCGGACAGAACACAGATAAACAAGTCCTAGAGAACTCTAAGATCATCTGCATCACACAGAGAAAGAAGTCTGAAAACCTAAGGTACTGTACTCTCATCTTCCCACCAACTGGCTGGGTGGCTGGACGCCAGTTAGAACGTGTCCCTGGATCCCCCTGGCCCGTGGGCTTTTGATAGCCATTCAGTAGGTGTATCATAAGATTAGAGAAAAGCTGTACCACGGGGATGCCTTTGGAGTCCTCTGGAATCTCTTTTGTTCACCTAGGGCTGGCCCAGGTGGAACTGGCATCTGGGTGGAGCCTGGGTGCATGCCCAGGCAGCCCTCCATGAGCTGTGAGCCAAGCAAAGTCTGCCTATTGCCAGAGTGGGATTGTTCCTGAGATCTGGCAACACCCAGCAAGCATGTCCCATCAAGGCTGAACTAAAAATAGGTCTTATGCATGGGGCCTAGAAAATCCAGGAGCCCAGCACACAGAGGTTGGCTAACCAGGTCAAACCAAGCTGCCACCACCATTCCAGGTACCATCACTACCTCAGATGCCACCTCTAATCCCCTTCCCCCCTGGGCACAACAGCTGATCTATTTTTCCATAGTTCACCTGTTTTCCCACCTGTAATCTCTGCCCTGCATCTGTTCCAGAACTACTGAGTGTCTCCTTCCTCTCTCCTCTCCTTCTCTTTGGATAAACTGACTTTTGCAGAGGTACAGAATGTAGGCATGGCGCACTAGGCTCACATTCTGGATCTATTATATTTCTGGCCATTTAATATAAAAGCAAGTGACCACATGGTTCTCAGTTGCCTTAGCAATACAGTGCTATTAATTATCTGAACTTCTACCCCTCATGTGCCTTGAGTATTAAAAGCAGCAAGCGGCACAGTACCGACTCTAGAAATTTGTCATGCACCATAATCGCTCGGGTGGATCAGGCTTGCTGAAGCAGAGGGGCTTGGACCTCCCTAGTGCTTGATTGCCTGGGTCTGGAGAACATGATTGCTGCTGATGGTGGTCTGGGTACCACATGGTAAGGACTAGGGGAGATGGTAGAGTGTGAGTTCTGGGGTCAGGCGGGAAGGGTACTTACTATTCTTGGCCCTGTTCCCTCCATTGGAGTGGCTTTAAGCAAATTATTTTCTCAACCGTATCTAGAAAACAGGGGACTAATAACTCCTATTTTATAGTGTTGATGGGAGGATTAAGTGAGTTAATTCACATAAAAGCACTTAAACCAGCATCTGGCAACAGCGAGCCCTGAATAAACATCAGCCTCTATTTGTATCCCAGAGTCTGCACAGAACACGCATTCCGTGCCTGTTCTTTTCTCTCTCCACATAGTCGCTGTCAGCTGCACTTAAGTTTCTTTCTTTCTTTGGCCCTGGCCCCTCCCAGGCTCTGCATGAAAGGGATGAGCACATACAAAATGTTTAACTAGTAGAGACTTACAGAAGACCTTGAGACAGGCATGAGCCTACTGCCTAAAGGGATGCAGGTTGGAGGGGCAGAGTGAAAATGAGACCCAAGTTTCCCATCTGCCCAGTTAGGGCACTTTCCAGAACGTGAGGATCAGTCCCTGCAGGCAGACTGGCTGTTCCCAAGATGCTTAGGGAACAACCTGCCCCCGCCTTGCCCCTAGGCCACTGCCAACATTTGGATTGTTTCCCTTTTGGTTGTTTATGACTGGAGACAGCACAGCTGTAAACATCCAACATCTGAACCTAGATGGCCATTTTATTCTGGATTATTTTTCCCTTGAGCTCACATCCTCCAACTATAATTACTAGGTCAAAAAGTACAGACAGTGTTACAGCTATAAGAAGGTTAGACTCCTTGAGCCTTTCAGCAGGAGGGACTTCCCATTTTCCCAAAGGGTTTAGGAAGGCTGGGGATGCTGGTGCTTGAAGTAAGTCTCAAGAGCCCTGGGCTGGCAGGGAGGAGGCTGCCCTAGCTACGAGGGAGATGCTGTTAAACCAGCAGTACCGTCTCTAAGAAATGGAGTTTGGATCAGGGCTTCTCTCAGATCCCTATGCTTAGGAATTGCTTGGGGACCTTATAAATATGCATCTCTATTGTACTGGGATGGGAACACAGCCCAAGCTTCTGCATTTCTAGCAAGTTCTGGCTAAGGTTGGTTCTGCTGATCAAGGGACTTTACTTTCAGGAAGCAAGAATTTAGAAGACCCTGTCTTTGCCCACTCTATTCCTTCTCCTGACACATCATTCTCAGCATCCTTTCAACTTCAGCCCCAGATATTTCCCCCACCAGATGGGGGAGGCACCCCTACACCTATTACCATCCAGCTCTTAAGGCTGTCTTGTTCCTTGCATCCGGGTAGGGAACCGCAGCAACTAAGCACACTAGGCTGTTAAGACCAGACCGTGACTGTGACTTTTCAGTTGCCTGGGCTTTCATGACTCCCTTTCACCCCCTCCCCACAAAGCCTACAGTTGGTGACCCTCCTCTGATCCTTGACAGCTTTTCCTAGGCCCCCCCAAGATGCCGGCCCTGAACCAAGAATGAACTCAGATAAGTGAATAAGATCCAGGAAGCTTAGCGTCCCTCACAGGGTGGCTCTAATAAATTCCAGAAAACAAAAAGCAGGTGTTGGCGATCCTCCTCCTGCCCGAAGAGTTATTTACACAAGTTTCCAAAGCAATCCCCTTCATCGTTTGACATGCCTATTACACGGTTCTCTTCAGGGTAAGGTCTGGAGTTAGTTAGCTCAGTGGATTAGGGAGTAAGTCTCTCAAGGGCAACGGGCGTCTTTTCCTTCCCTCCACCCCCAGACTGTATGCTGGTGGCCCCGTTCATGGTGCCTGTGCCGCCTGTGTCCTGACAGGTCCATAGGCTGGAGAATGAGACCAGTCAACGCGACCCACTGCTCTATTCAGAATGGAAAGCGGCCACAGCCCAGAATGAACTTTGAGCTTGGGCATCGCACACGTGAGGAACAACACAGCCATCTTAGTCATCCGGCTGCACCATCATTTATGCTGAAATAACGTCAACCTTAAAGAAAGTTCCAGAAACACTACAGGAACCTCCTATGTACCTTTATCCCAGAACCACCGGTTTATAACCGTCTGCCGCGTCCGCCAGATCATTCTCCCCTTCTTCTGTGTCAGAGTCTCTGACAGAAGATGACAAGAGCTCACTGGAGTGACAAACAAAATATTGGAACCGGAAAAGTATGTTCTTTGAAAGCCATAAGAACTAAGACAAAAGAAACAGAAGGACATTCTCAAAGGAAACTAAGCTGGTAACATTTCTACTTTAAAAGCTAATAGAGTTGTACTGGGAGTTTTTGAGATCTTATATAACATTAATGTATCCTAGCATTTTCCAGAACCATTTGAAAATAGGTTGCAGGCATAGAATGCCCCTTAGGACGCAGTCAGTATATTAATGCATCTATCTAAGAGTAAGGATATTCTCCTATGTGTCCTCAGTGTAGTCTCAGGGAATCTAAGAGTCATAAAGTATTTTAATATGTGTGTGGTCTGCATTATATTCTTTTTCATATATATCAATAACATTTTTATAAACCACATGTCCTTCCAGTACCTGGAGAACCTGGGTACATTTGCTTCACTTTGTATTTATTTTTATGGTTTTCCTTCTTGACTTAATTGTATTTATTTTCAACTTTTTTTATTGTTTGGCAGTTTCATACACTTAAATAATGAATCTTAACCTTTTCCTCTCTCTCCTCCTCCTCTCTCTCCCACTGGAAGACTTCTCAAAAAGCCCTCTCCTATTTTTCTATCTTTTTGGGGTGAGGCCCATTGTGAGTTTTTTTTTATGCGTTTTCTTTTTCTTTTATGTGTACATTTGTCTGTGTGAGGAGGTTGGATCCCCTAAAACTGGATTACAGACACTTGTGAGCCACCATGTGGTTGATGTGAATTGAACTCTGGTCCTCTGGAAGAGCAGCCAGTGTTCGTAACTGATGAACCATCTCTCCAGTCCCATGGCCCAGTGAGTTTAGTCAGTGTTTCTTGCCTGAGCATGGGGTGGAAGGTTAGTCCTATATAGCACGAGGCTATTACCTAGGGAAAAGAGGCATCCGTTCCCTCAGAAACCTTCATCTATCCCTAGACCCTCAGGGAGGGATGAAATAAATGCTGATAGGTTCAGTGTTATACAGATCTTTCCCACAGATAACCACACTACAGTGAGTTCAAAAGTTCAGAGCCTAAGTCATTCTAAAAGATGTATTTTTGCTGCATCTCTCCCACCCTCTATCTCTTGTGTTTTTCCACCCCCTTCTTCTGAGGAATTTTATTTTTGAACAGGAAGATCAACATGTTTCCAAGGTCACATGTAAAAGAAAAGAATCACACTTAGAGAAACATCCTCTCTCTCTTCTCTTCCCACTCCAAGGACAGTCCACAATAGGTGGCCCGTTTGATTTCCTGGTTTATTCTTCCCAGATTATTTTTAAATTTAAAACAAAGGATCAGATAGATGTATGTGGGCTTTCTTGTTTATTCTTCTTTTGTAAAATGAGGAGTCCTATAGAGACATGTTGCATTTTTTTCTTGGCAGTTACTCCACCGATGATCATGATGTTGGCCTCCATTCTTTCTCATCCTTGCACATCCATAATAAATTTTCATAAACCATTTGCTGTTCCTCTCCCCCTTCTGCGTGGCTCTGAGCAACAGTAAGTAACGCATACAACGTCCTGCACTTCCAAGCCACGATCTTGGAGGAATGTGAGTTTCTTTCTGCTTTCTCATTCTTGGAAGGAGCCAGCATGCTGCCAGAGGCTCAAAGATGCTACTGGGCAGCAAGAAGCACATGCTGAGTGGTCCTGGAGGCTAGCTTTATCTTTTAGCATCTGTTGAATGTGGTCAGCTGAGTGACCTTAGCCTACATCCTGTGGCTAAACAGAAACACTCACTTGGATCGCAGGAGGATGGAGGGAAGGTTATATGCAATGGTTAAGGCACTAAGGTTTGAGACCATTTGTTACAAAACAATGGAAAGCGGAAGCTGTAGATTCCACTAAGAGAAGATCCAACCCCTTCACCTTCAATTATAGATAATGCTCCAGTGAATGAATTTGTATATTCCTTTGTGTTATCAGAGTATATTTCAAGGATGAAATCCTAGAAGTTGGATTAGTGGCTGACGAAATATTTAGTGGCTTTGTAACCATAATTTATTATTTTACAGGTTTTTGTTTTTTGTTTTTTTGAGTCAAGAATGTAGGCTCAGCTTGGCCAATGCCTCCAGTTCAGGGCTCTTTAAAACAGCAAGCCACGGTGTCTTCAGAGGCTGCACACATCCTAAGGTTTGACTGAGGTATCATCCAATCTCAAGTAGATGCTGTAGCTATTAGAAGGCCTTAGGTCCTTGCTGGCTGCTAGCTAGAGACATTGGCTCCTAAGTCAATGGGTCTCTCTAGAGGGTAAATCACAACACAGCAGCTGGCTTCTGTCACAGCAAGTACACTAGAGAATTAAAAGGCCAATGTCACATTCTTTTGTAGCCTAATCTCAGATGAAATATCCTATCACTTTTATAGAATCTAGGTCTAGCTCACACTCAACTGGAGTGATACAAGGGTGCAGACCATGGGAGACACTTAGGGGCCACCCGTCTGTCATAGCATTGCTGCACGTATGGGTGGGCCTCTTATGCGCATTTCCTTTCTGTTCATCCATGATGTGGCATGCACTTTTCTCCTCGACGGGAGGAAGTTCTTTGTATATTTATCATCTCACATGTCATCAATCTTGGCCCTTTCCTCAGGGTATGTGTCACAAATATTTGTCCTCAATTTGTCATTTGCTATTTGTTTATTCTCATGATGCCTTTCCATGTAACACATTTTTTAAAAGAATTAGTCAGATGTATCAATCATTTCTTTATCACATCTTGATTTTGAATTATAGCTAAGAAACCATTCTCTAGACCCCACCAAAGGGAATCAATCCTATTTTCCTCCGCAACTTGTATAGTACCTTGCTTCACGTTTTGTTCCTTGATGTATTGGAAATTCTTTTTTTTTTCTTTCTTCCAGCATGAAGAATGGGAACCTTTACCCAAATGTTGAACTAATTGTCTATTTCTGGTCCCCCTCCCCCATCTGGAATCCATGCATTTAGAAATAGCTCTGCACTATTTCAAATAGAGGGACATATTACTGTTGAGTGGAGTTAGTGTTCACTCTAACTTTGCTTCCTAGTGTGTTCCTATCCATTTTATTCATACTGACTATTGCACATGAATTTTAATACAAGCTCATTTATCTTTGGAAATAAAAGGTTGTTGTTTATTTATTAAAATTTTAGTGAATTAGTAGGTTAGCTTAAGGTAAACTCAGATCCTGGTGGTGTTGAGATGTCTGAATAAAAAGCAGGAAGATTTTCTTCTTTTGTGCAAAGTCATATCAATGTGGTGGGCATGTTTTATGGTTTTATTTTGTGGCTATACTTTGTGGATATTTCTCATTAAAAACTATGCAAATTTGGACTGGTGAGATGGCTCAGGAAGTAAAGCCACTTGACACCAAGCCTGATAACCTGAATTCAATCCCTGGATCCCACATGGTGGAAGGAGCGAACTGACTCCCACAGATTGTCCTTTGATCTCCACTCACATTAAAAACTTTAAACAGGTCGTTTATTATTCTGTTCCCCAGATTTGTCATCCATGAAAAAGGTCACAGTATCTTTCTTAATTTAAAAAAGTTTTAGAAAACTAAATAAAATAAGGTACAACATAAGTTGTTTGTAAGCCTTTGTTTGAGGCTCCTTCTCTTGAATTACCTCCACCCCGCCACCACCACCACTGGTCTGGGAAGGAGAAGAGCAGCAGCCCTCTTGCATGTCTGGGAAGAAAACGATCCAGGCCAATCAGTCAGTCAGTTGTTATGACAGAGTTAACCCCCATGCACCAGGAACTATGCTACTTGCTGGTGATACACTGGTGGGAAAAGCCAAAGGGATTCCTGTTCTCATTAAACCTTTGGTTAATGAACATTTGCCATTAATCATACAGCATTGTGTCAAAGCCAAATGGAAAGGCAATTAGCAAGCTAAGCCCTGGAATTTGCCAGATTCTCACATTGCCTAGCAGAGCAAAGTAAAGGCTTTTCATTCCGGATCCCAGACTAGTTTATCCTGAAAGGAAATATGACCAGGGGGAGACACCCAGAGAAGGGAAATGGGTTAAAAATGGATCCAGTCATTGAGCTGGACCTAGAACCTAGGGATCCTAACTTCTAGCTGGGGTGCTTTCCCTCATATGCCCACTTTCATTTCAATTTCCATATGAGACTCCTGTCACTGACACGTATGTATCAGAATTTCAGCTGTCAATGCCGGTTACCTTGGGGACAATAGTGCATTTCCAAGATGGCCTGGTATCACTAGGGTCCCTAATCCACTGCTGCAACTCAGTCCACAAAGGTGTGATTGAATGTCAGAGTTGCTCTAACACTGGTTTCCATACAAAAATAATCCGTTTTCTGTGTGATTCTTCCGGATTGATTTCACTGACCTTTTTCTAATTTCTACCTTTGAGAATGAGTGTTCTAGAACATTCTTTGTAGTGTCTATGTGAGGAACTGTTTGCTTTGTCATCTTTTGTGTTACAACCTCCAGTTCTTATCTGAGCACATGGCTGTCTGGAATAAAGAGGATATCGTCTCTGTTTCCAAAGAGAGACAGCTAATTCTCTGCTGTGGTCAGCAGCACTGGTACGTCCAATTTTCACAAAGCAAAACTGAGAGAGCCACGGACCATGTGACCTTTTCCTCTGTTTTCTTCTCCATTTGGTTGTAATACAGGACTGAAAACTGAAGCTAGACAAGCAACTGGAGACCAGATACTCTTTGACATCAGGAACTGCAAAGGATTATGAGAGAGAGAGAGAGAGAGAGAGAGAGAGAGAGAGAGAGAGAGAGAGAAAGAGAGAGACCATTAGTTAAGAGAACTTGCTGTTCTTCCGGAAGAACTGAGTTCAGTTCCAGCACCTTCTGTAGGCTTTAGGCTGTTCACAACTGCCGATAACTCCACCTCCTGGGGAACTGATCCCCTCTTTGGATTTCCCCAGGCAATCAAACACATGTGGCATTCATTCAAACAGACACAACACACACACATATATACATACACATAAATAATGATACTAATTAAATAAACAAATTTGAGATGCCTTGAACCTCACCTAATCTCAGGAGATCTCTCTGATATGTAAATATAAGCTTAGGATGTTTCTCAAAGTGATAGGAGGAAGTCCCACCACTACTGACTCATTGCTGTCAGGGCATATGTCCCTTTACCTTCATGCTATTTTTTTTCTTTTGACTTTGTAGGAGGAGCCACTTGTTTGGTTCCCGGCTGCTGGTGCGAGACAATTCTGTATTCTGTCAATTATGTTTTAAATAAATGTTGATTGGCCAGTAGCCAGGCAGGAAGTATAGGCAGACAAACAGACAAGAAGTAAAGGCAGGGCAATGACAACAAGAGAATTCTAGGAAGAAGGAAGCTCTCTCCCCAGTCCTGTCCAGATACCTAAGAAGCAGGATATGACCCTACCCTGCTGAAAAAGGTACCGAGCCGTGGTGGCTAACATAGAAAAGAATAATGGGCTAATGTAAGTTATAAGAGTTAATAAGAAGCCTGAGCTAATGGACCAATCAGTTTATAACTTATGCAGACCTCTGTGATTTTCTTTGGGATTTACCAACTGTGGGAACTGGGCAGGACAGAAACCCCAACAAGCAGGCCCTCATGCTACAGGCTGCTCATCTAGCTTAGACCCAAAATAATCACACAGAAACTATTAATTAAATCACTGATTGGCCCATTATCTCTAGCTTCTTATTGGATAACTCTTACATATTAATTTAACCCATCTCCATTAATCTGTGTATCACCACGAGGTTGTGGTCTACCAGCAAAGTTTTAACACATCTGTCTCAGGCGGTGGATCCATAGTATCCCCCTCTGACTCTACCTTCTTCCTCCTAGCATTCAGTTCTGTCTTCCCCACCTACCTAAGTCCTGCCCTATCAACAGGCCAAGGCAGTTTCTTTATTTATTAACCAATAAAAGCAACACATAGACAGAAGGACCTCCCATACCATGACTTTAATAAAGTCAGCTCATTTTCTTTGAGGAACTACTCCCTCTTCCAACTCTTAGTAGAAGTATTAAGTTATATTACCTTTCTCTAAGATGGACTAACTGAACTTTGAATTTGATTGAAATCTGAATCTTGGACAGTATAACACAAACACTAAGAATGTTGTCAGTGTATATATGTCCCAGAGGTGATTGCTCTTCCTCCACTATAGAATATTAGCCAAGAAACGAAGCAGGGAGACTAAAAATAGAAAATCATTTACAGAAGCCATAGCAATAGATCCAAGCAAGAGTCATCAATGGAAGATGTTAAAACCATTAGATAAAGAAAAGGTTAGTGAACAGGATAGTCACCCAGCCCTTCTTTGGGATGTCATGCCAACTACAGGGATGTAATGCCACTTCCACAATGGTGAGATCTGATGGAACCCACTCATTAGATGATTAAATACAACATCATCAGTGATAGAGTAGCCTGAAGTTCTGGTTTGCTCTGTGGGGCATGTATGTGGCACCTAAATAGTGTGCACACCAAACAGGGAAACCTGAATCTAAATAGGAAGAAATAACCAAGGGACTCCAAACTGAGGGACATTCTGTACTTAAACTCTCCCTGGGGCACTATTGTGACCAACCAGAAAGGAAGACAGCCAGATAAACAAAATTCCCTGGGGGCATTTCTCTAGATGAAAAGAGATTAAGAAAATATGGGTTAAAATGCACTATTCTCAACGGCATTGTGAAAAAACAAAACAGATATAAAGGCCAGTTTGGGGACACTTGGGAAAATTGAATATAAACTATACATAAGGCAGTAATTTTTTGTCAATATATACTTTGTAAATGTCAAATTCATATGAAAGACTATTCTAATTTTTCTGTTCTTATGATACCCATATTGAAGCGTTTGGGGGCAAAGAATCATGTGGTCCATAATTAATATTAAAATCATTCAGTGAATATATTAAAAATAGATATACCTACATTACTTAGGTGTAGGAAGAACCCACCATCTCAGAATCTTGTCCCTTCTGCTCCATTAAAAGTAATCTCCACATATGTAGATCTAATCTACATAGGAAGTAGAAAAAACAAGATTTCCTGAGTAAATTGGGAGCATGGGAACATTGGGATAGGGTTGAAGGGGTGGGGAGAAGCAGGGAGGGAAGCAGAGAAAAACGTAGAACTCAATAAAAATCAATACTTTTTTTAAAGTAGTCTCCGAGAGTGTTTAATGGTTTTACAACTGCTCAATCCACTCAGCCCTTCTGAGTTCTTGTCTTAGTGAGTTCACCATGACTTTTGTAGGTTGGTCTCCTTCTCCAAACTCTGCCTTCTGCAACTCAGTGACACAACTTTCCCACTGTGTCACGTCTCTGCTATTACCAAGCTCATAACAAGTCGCTTTGTCATGGCCATGCTTACTTCTGGTTGGTCTCTCTAACTCCAATGGGGTGGGGCCCAAGTCCTTACCATGCAGAGACAGTCCTCTTCCACATTTGGATCTTTGGGACTTTACGTAGCTCTTTTCTCAACTCCTTTACCACAGTTTGTCCCTATGTACAAGCCAGTCTAGATATGCCAAAGTTTGTCAGATGCAATCCTTGCTGCTTTGGACCTCAATGCTGCTAGTTTAACGTGGGCTTTCTCTGGAGCTGTTGGCCCCCACACACTCTCTTCAAACTTCAGCTCAGCACCTTCTTTGGTTTTCCTAGTCTCAACCTAATCCAGGAGGTACGGCTCCACTAGCCTCCCTCCTGCCTGGTTTTAGTCCATTCTCTCCTAAGCAGGAAGCTGAGATCCTTCTCCCTTGATGATCATTCCCACACAACCTGGGGACTCTCTGAAGCTGGTAATGGCGTCTGATTCATTCCCATGCCAGGAGGGTCTGTCACCAAGGAGATCCATTTCGTGGATGAGAGAATGGGTGAATTGAAGGTAAAGGACTATAGGTTTAACAATGGAAACAACAAGGACCATAGCAATGCTACTGATGACTGACCCTTGTGGAGCACTAATTCTGTGCCAAGTATTGCCAAATCATGTTTGCTAAATTATTAAATCCCCAGAAGAATCTTGGAGTATTAGTGCTAATAACAATCAGTCAATCCTGACTTATCTCCATGTGTCCATGCATTTTGCAAGCATGCTCATTAAGCTCATAAGCACTAGGTGAATAATTATACAGGTATTTTCTTTTGCTAATGAGAATATTGGAGTTTAATCTCCTGAGAGGTTACTTGCTCTAGGTCACACATCTAGGAAGTGGAGGAGCTGGGACTTTCTTCCATAAAGTTCAGGGCAACTGTAGCTACACGGAATTGTCCAGTGCTGGATTTTGAGTACATTTGAGATTCACATGGCTATGGTACAACATCTCTGAATTGCTGCCACTTAAACTCAGAGGCAGCAAGGACAGTTTGGTTGCACCAGTTGAGAGATAAGCCACACTACAAAGCAATTTAGCACAAACACAGATACATGACAGGGAGGCCTTTGGGAAAACCATTTGCTTTGGATTCCTAAGTCATAATCCCCTCATAGAGTATTTGAAATCCTGCCCTGCTGACAGTAAACAGACTAACCCTTGTGAGATCACACCCGTGAAGAGGATGGGCTGCCACAGGAGCCTGACTTGCTGGCTTCAGCTTCTGGCCCCTTGTATACAGAACAAAGAAGAAACTGGAAAGCTAATGCTTTGGGGCCTTTCAGCACGTATGCTTGAATCACGGTGGACCTCAGGATGAGAACTGGCCTGAGACTTGCAGTCCCCAACTGCAGAAACTTTGGAAACTAGGGACAAGAGTGAAGGAGCTGAGTGAGAGATGGAGGTAGTGATGATGTCTGTATCCTTCAACTTGGGGGGTAGATTCATGCTCTGGGGTTTATTCTTTGTATGAGCTTAGGCGAATTACTCAGCCTTCGCTAGCCCTCGGTGGTTTTATCATCTATAAACAAGAGCAACAGCTGCCACCTCACAGGCTTGAGAGAGGAAATGATAAGATGATGATGATGATGATGACGCTCTAGTAAAAGGAAAACATTTATTGGGTGCTTCTCATGCCAAGCACTGTGTGAAGCATTTGAAAATATGTGCCAGGTTACCCTACCCTCCCAAGAACTCTACGAGAAAGCTAGATGAAGATCAGCATGCTCTGATGAGACACGAGGGGCCACAGAACTGAGATCAGAAGCACCAGCTATCCCACTTGGTGTGTGCATCTTGTGTGTACACCTGACCCCTTGCCAGCTGCTTGCCTCTGCCCCCAAGAAGACAGCACAAGGGAGAAAGCAGGCTTGCTCTGGATCCATACAGATGCTGTGCTTAGTCCAACTCGTCCACCTACTGCTGAATTTCCCTAGGCAAGTTAGCTAGTCCTCTGAACTATAGTTTAGATCAAAGGGGATAACCAGTTGAACTAAGTAGTAGCAATGAAGACTGAGATAGATCTACTTTATTAAGCGCTCAGTGATCAAGTTCCTACTCTAACTGAGATGCCCACATCCAGGCAGCCCACGCTTGCAGCTTCAGCCTCACTTCAGACCAGCCTTGCAGGCCTCAGCCTCACTTCAGACCAGCCTTGCAGCCTCAGCCTCACTTCAGACCAGCCTTGCAGGCCTCAGCATCACTTCAGACCAGCCTTGCAGGCCTCAGCCTCACTTCAGACCAGCCTTGCAGCTTCAGCCTCACTTCAGACCAGCCTTGCAGGCCTCAGCCGATTTGCACTCTCCAGAAAAAAAAAATCCACACAGACAAGAATTTTATTAGTGATCTTATGCCAAAGCAGAGGAGGTATCTTACAGGGCACATTCCAGAACAAACATGTAGGATGCTTCAACACATTTCTACTCAATCTTTGCTTCCATGCTGCCTCTGTACTAGCTATACTCCGTACCACACGGGGCTCCAGTACCCTGCTTTTAGTTGGCCATCTTTCCAGACTCTCACCTTCCGTCTTTAGTTCTTGACCAAATTTCTCATTTAAACATAGACAACGTAGTCAACAAACCAACGTGATTTCACCGACCAACTGATCCTTTTAGAAAAGTTTAAAGTCTCCCATCAGCTTCTTCATAAACACACAGTAGGGAGATGTCCCACTAAGTACAGCTCTCTCTGGCCCAGTTTGCTACATGTCCATATTACTACATACTACATGCTACATACACCCATACTACTAATGCTGTGCAAGTGAAGCAGAAACCTTCCCAGGAAATGGACAAGATATTATTGTTTCCACTTATTCTTCCCCAGGAAAGCAGGTTTCTAACTGACTTCTACTTTTAAAGACACTTTGCTGGAAGGGAAAAGTTACCCCAGCTGTGTGTCACAAATGCAAAACCTGCCAGGAACAAAGCGCACTGCAGCATGGCCTCTTCAGGTGAGCTAACATGATTCTTTCCCGAATTTGAAATGGAAATATCATTTTTAGAGAGTAAAATGTAATCTAGGCAGTGGTGGTGCACACTTTTAATCTCGGAACTTGGGAGGCAGAGGCAGGCAGATCTTGTGAGTTTGAGGCCAGCCTGGTATAAAGAATGAGTTCCAGGACAGCCAGGGCCACACAGAGAAACCCTGTCAAATAGTCAACTAAACAATTCAGTAGCAAGTTGACTTTACTCAGGAAAATGGGCAGACTTGTGGTAAAATAGGTAGAACATTATGAGACGTCCCACAATCTCAGACAGAAAGAAAACAAAACACCACGCCTTCTCCCTCAGATGCAGAATCCAGCCAATGGTATGTGTATCTATGCAAACAAATGTGCACGTGGGCACCATATAAAGTGTGGAAAAGAGGACAAGAAGGGCTAAGCATTGGAGGATGTGGAGGGACTGAGAGCAGGTGACGCGCACCAGCCATGAAAGAGGACATAAAGCCAGCCATCTGTCTCGTTCTAACTCTGCTGTGGGTTTTTTTCCTTGTTGGCAGTGGATGTTCAGAATGTACAGAAATGTAAAATCCAACACGAAGCCCCACAGCTTCCATTTCTAATGGCTGCTCTAACTATATAGACGTGCATTGACTCCTATCATCTTTGGGCCTGGCTAATTTTCCAGTGTGCATTTTTTATTATTATTTGAAATGTTCTTGTAAGAAAGTCCTTTAAAGTTAAATTTTAAAAAGGAAGTTGAATTTGTATGTTTGTGCTTCATCTCTCAGTAACAAAGAAAGCAACATGCTATCTGCTTGTTAAAAGCAGCTGCTTTTTTGGGCTGTGTGTGTGCGTGCACACACAACACAAAACAGCTAACTACTGATGATCACTAAGCAATGTTTGAGGGAAAGTCTCCAAAATTTCAAATATCATCTACTCTGTTGTCAAGAGGAAGGCCTAATGGAATCTCAGACGTGCATGTGTGCAGATGGACCAACTGAGTACTACCCTCCTACCCCGGATATCTTTCTCAATCAGTTACCTAGACCCTAGGTGCTCCCCTCTCCTCCTGGGAAAGAAGGAAGTTCTGCTTGGGCAGAAAGAACTATCCAGGGAGTCTACTCTCTTAATGAGAATTATCTGTTTGGAGAAGTTTTATAGTTCTTAGTAGGTTGCCACAGTTCTAAGGGCTTTTCTTATTGTTTTAAAATTATTGTCATTATTATTTTTCTATCGTTATCATTATTTTGTGGAAAGTGTGCATGGTCTAGGGGCATAAACCCAAGAAAGAGTATTAGGAAACCAGAAATAGGAGAGACAGAAACAAGGATGGGGAAGCAGGAAGTGGGAGAGACAGAAATGAGGGTAGGAGGAAACAGGAAGTGGGAGAGACAGAAATGAGGGTCGGAGGAAACAGAAAGTGGGAGAGACAGGAACGAGGGCAGGAGAAGTGTTTGCTGTGCAGCTGTTATATTCCGGGCATACTTATAATATCATGCACTGACATAACGATGTTTAATTCTAGGAACAGAAGGTGAGCAGTATTGGGTCCATTAAACAGTGGATGAAATTGAATTCCCCAAAGGATAAAGGGTTACTGTTTTCAGAGCATCTAAAGGACAGTGCTGAACTGCTTTCTGGGCATCACAGTTGAAGGTTCTCAGAATACCACAATGCCTGTGACAGAAAGAAGAGCTCTGGTCTCTACAGCCAGGCCTTTGAGGTATATGAGATCATGGTAATTGACCCAACATTGAAGAGCATTTGCAACTTAGCTCAAGGCTCTCCCGAAACTTGACATACTCCCAGACTAACTTGGAAACAACTGCTACTCTAGAGATTTCTTCTTAGAGTTCCTTTCCTATCTTCTCTGCTACCTCTGCTATCCAAGACCTTCCTCTAGGACCTTCCAGGCCTCCTTATGGGTCAGCAGCCCAATGGATAAGTCATTGCTCAGTACCTGTCTACCTGCCCTCACCCAAATCTTTGGCCAATCGGTTCTGACTCAGGTCATCTTCACTTATTGGTTGCTAATACTTTTGAATGTGTTCCTGACCCCAGCCTCCTTACTCATCCTTCATAATGGGAAAAAGGGACAGTTGTGTATTTTAACATGGTCCCTTGATTTTTGTGGAGAAAAAAATGGGCAAAGACAGAGAAGCAGAGGGAAAGTAGTATAAGGCAAGAGACAGAGAAGGATCTGCCTAAAACAAGTGGAGGGTCTGGTGAGAAGGCTCGCTTCATAAGAGCACTTGCTACACAAGTTTGTGAGTCTGAGTTCAGATCTTCAGCACCGAAATAAAAAGATGGGTGTGACCTTCAACCCCAATTCAGGTGTCTGATGAATCCTTGACTCTTCTCATTTCTTTGGTTGTTTCATCAGAATTCACCTGAGAGTTTCCAGGTACAGAATTCACCTCACAGATTCTGGGTACAGAATTCACCTCACAGATTCTAGATATAGAGTTCACCTCATGGATTTTAGGTACAGAATTCATCTCAGATTTTGGGTACAGAATTCGCCTCACAGATTTTGGTACAGAATTTACCTCAGAGATTTTGGGTATATTGGGGGCATTCCTCAGAACCCTTTCAATGCCTTTTTATCTATCCCAAATGTTATCTACCAACCTTCAAGGATTTGAGCTCCTCAAGGTCGTCCCCCTTTCTGAAGCAATGACTAGGACTAGCCATGCTGTTGAGAGCTCTGAAGGTCTGAGTTCTGAGTGAAGCAATCAAGATCACTTGGGGACCTCATTGTGAACTGTCTTCTCCCTCTCGGCCCTGCTTCCACTGTCTCTCTTTGGTTAGACATTTGCTTCGCTGCCCTCTCTCAGACATCCTGATTAAAACACTCAAGCCTGTTGGTTGGGAGACTACAGCATATGACAAGATTATATCAGAGTCTGAATCCACCGATAACCAGCTCTCTGTATTCATAACTCACCAATGTTTTTGTTTTGTTTTGTTCGTTGTTGTTTTTTTGTGTCTGATAGCAGTTACAAGAGAAATGCTCTCTCAACTGTTCAATGTATCAAGACTTCCAGTGACCCTCTGGGGTAGTGATTATACCATTCAAACTCATCAGCTCTGATGCCCAGTTCTGAACCATTACTGCTGTTTCCATTTTGCAGATGAATAAAGTATTTAACCTGATGGCTCCAAGTTCTTCTCGAGGTCACATGTTTAGGGGTGGACCTGGCTCCTAATCCCTTCTTCCTGCTGCCAATCTCCGTGTACCTACCCATTTCTCACCCACCAATGTATTAAACAAGGAGATAAAAGCACTAAGTTCAGAGAGACAGCTTGTGTTTCGCAGGACTGGAGTCAACACAGAACATGTCTGTTTGGAGGCTAATGTTAAAGTGTGGCCTATTAAGGGCACAAGTTAGTAAAGCTCCCCAGAGAATTTGATGCATCAATGAGCCCTGGGGCCACTGATGTAGGCGGCACCTGTTGGCACATTGAAAACACTTTAGTAAGTGCACTTGAGAGGCCCTGGGCTGTTTGAGGATCTGGCATGGCCGCCTTCGCAGAGAGAGAGAGAGCAGGGCAGACTGTATCCTTTTCCGGGGTCTGGGGCCAGAGCTCTTTGAGCCGCACTTCCTGAGATATGGCCAGGAACCTGCCTGGGCATCAGGAGCCACATACCTAAAGCATCCAGGGACTCCGCAGGAAGTGGAAGCTTTGGGGGAGGTACTGGAAAGGGGAGGGGAAGCCATGAGGGAGGAGGTGAGCGACGCCCCCTCCGCCAAAGCATTGTGCTTTCCTTCCTCCAGCAGGATGCCAGGAGCACCACAGAATGGGCTCTTTGGCTTCGTTCTTAGCACAAGAACTTGTCTCTGGCCTTTTTCTCAGAGCCACGGGATGTGGGTTCTGCCAAGAAAGAAGAAAGGAAGGAGTCAGGCCAGGGAAATGACAGGAGCTGGGCCTCTTTAGGCCCCCAGCTGGACCTGACCCTGGACCCTGAAAGCCCTAGGACTGTCTGGGTCCGGCTGGGCACAGTGCGCAGCTGCAGAGGAATCTGTAAATAATGTTACTCTGAGAAACTGAATTTTAATTCTTGGGCAGCTGAGTGGCCTTTTCAAATCGAGTTTGCTTCGAACCTTTTGAAAGAAAAACAAATTATTTCGGTTCAGTGTGGAGCTTTCTTTCCTTTTTTACCCTCGGTGTTAACATGAAGAATATACGCCGCAGCTTTTGAAAACAACATGCTTGTGGTTTAGCTATTTTCTGTGCTGACTCAGACCTGCAACACCCAAAACTCCAAAACTCCCAAACTCCAAATCTTCCCCTCTCTCCTCTTCTCTCCCCCCTCCCTCCTCTCCCCTTTCACTCCACAACTGCTGGGCTGAGGAGAAAACTTATCAGTGGCAAAGTCAGGGAAAAGTGACTTATCTTGAAATACTGGAATCAATATTGCAGTCTACTACAAAAAACAAAACAAAACAAAACAAAAACAAAACCTCAATGAACTTTAATGAATGTTTGTTGTTTGTTTGAAGGCACGGGGAAGTGGTCTCACGGGCTCCTTCATCTCTCCATCACTTAGAGATGCTTTCGGAGATTTCTGGAAAAGGTGAGACAACAGAAGGGTGAGGGAGAATGAGGACGATGGAAGGCAGAAGGGTCGAGGCAGCCACTACTTGCTAAATATGTTCCATAAATATGCCAGAAACTGTTTTGGGGGTGAATCCCTCAAAGCTATCCCAGAAGCTCACAGTTTGGCAGGTTCTCAACTGAGTAGCCTAAGAAGCTAAGGATCATCCACTTCTCAAGAGCCAGTGTGCAAAAGACCCAGGGCCCTGCTAAAGAGAGGCTGTCCCAAGCCAGGCAGATGGAGAGGGTCGATAGAAGAATGAATCGGAGTTGGGGGGACTAAGATGCCAAAGAGAATTGTGTTCCTTTTAGAGGAACATTGTAGCTTTTTTTCCTAAGGTCATTCCAAAATCACAATTTTTATTATATTTTACATTGTGTGTGTGTGTGTGTGTGTGTGTGTGTGTGTGTGTGTGTGTGTGTCACCGTGCACGAGTAGAGGTCAGAAGACAAAGACAACACTTGTGGGAGTCAGTTCTCCCCTTCCACCACGTGGGATCCAGGGAGCAAACTCGGGTCAGGCTTGACTGCAAGTGCCTTTATCTTCTGAGCCATCTTGAAAGCCCAAGATAGTAATTTTTAAGAGCATACTGGTGTCTCCCTGTGATTTCTGGTTTTAATCCCGAGGTGGGATGCAGAGATAAGGTACCAGGGCCTGATGGAGTTTTTGTGAGAGGCCCTGGAATGAAAGGAAAGAGGCTCCTGACCCTGAAGATCTCCCAGCCATTTGAAGGAATGGGGAAGGGGTCTCGCGGGCTCTCCATTACTTAGGGATGCTTTCGGAGATTTCTGGGAAAGGTGAGACAACAGAAGGGTGAGGGAGAATGAGGACGATGGAAGACAGAAGGGTCGAGGCAGCCACCACTTGATAAGTATGTTCTCTGTCGAGCATGTTAAATACAATTTCTCTCCGTTCCATCAGGGCTCAGCACATAGCACCCCAAAGAACAGCACCTTGGCATGTTCAGTGCTGTGAATGGAAGGAGCCTCTGAGTCCACAGAAGCAAAGTCTCTCTGACACTCCTCTGTATGCCTGTTTCTCTGTTCTCCCAAAGCGCATGACAAGGAGCAGAACTGACCTTCTCCAAGACTGCAGGGCCGTGAACGCCCTTCCCAGCAGGCGAGCGAGAACATTAAGGAGGAACACTCAGCTCTTTCTTCAGAACCCTCCTCCGCACTGGGAGGAAGGGATGTTGACAGAGAGGCTCGGTTGTCCTAGTTTATCACTACCCTTTTTACCCAGTTATATTTCTCCATAGCTGTCTTTTGGTTTTCCAAGACAGGGTTTCTCTGTGTAGCCTTGGCTGTCCTGGAACTCGCTTTGTAGACCAGGCTGGCTTTCAGCTTACAGAGATCCACCTGCCTCTGCCTCCCGAGTGCTGGGATAACAGACAGCTTGGGACCCAAGAATGGCTCGGTGCATAAGACCCCTTGCTGTTCTCCCATGGAACCCAAGTTCAGTTTCCAGAACTCACACTGGCTGGCTGGCTCACGGTTGCCTATAACTTCAGCTCCAGGGGATCTGACACTCCCTTCTGACCTCCATAGGCCCAATCTCCCCACCATATACATATACACTGTACATACATAGACACGAATATATACATATAAATAATAAAGCTTTAAAAATACATTTCCTGGTCTTTAGGTCTATGAACTTTATTTTGAGAGTGATATTAACATTAGAGCTTAAAGGGAATCTTGCTCCTTTCTTCTTCTTCTTCTTCTTCTTCTTCTTCTTCTTCTTCTTCTTCTTCTTCTTCTTCTTCTTCTTCTTCTTCTTCTTCTTTCTCCTCCTCCTCCTCTTCCTCCTCCTCCTCCTCCTCTTCCTCCTTCTTCTTCCTCTTCCTTCCTTCTTCCTCTTCCTTCTTCTTTCTTCATCTTCCTCTTCCTTCTTCTTCTTTCTTCCTCTTCCCCTTCCTCTCCCTCTTCTTCTTCTTCCTCTTTCTTCTTCCTCTTCCTTCCTCTTTTTTCTTCCCCTTCCCCTATCCCCTTCCCCTATCCATTTCCCCTCTCCTATCCCCTTCCCCTTCCCCTATCCCCTTCCCTCTCTTCCCCTTCCCTCTTCTTCCCCTTCCCATTCCTCCTCCTCCTCCTCCTCCTCCTCCTCCTCCTCTTCCTCCTCCTCCTCCTCCTCCTTCTTCTTCTTCTTCTTCCTGTTTGTTTTTGTTTCCATGACAGGGTCTGACATATCCCTGGATCCCAGATTGGCCTTTCAAACTCTCTCTGTAAAGATAGTGACCCTGATACACCTACTTCTAAATTTGAGTTCTGGGATCACAGGCATGAGCCAGCAAGCCCAGCTGATGAAGTACTAAAGATCAAACCCACGGCCTTGTGTCTGCTAGCCAAGCACTCTGTCAACTAAACTACATCCCTACCCTGACTATTCCTGTTCTAAACCTGAAAGTTCTAAAACCCAGGAGCCAATTCACTGCTAGGCAGACGATGACATTTGGTCAATCTACCCATGGGTTCCTTCCAGTTATAAAATGGCAAGGTCCTGTATAAGCCTGAGAATAGGGGTGTGGGTAGGGGCAGGATTCCCCATACTACTACAAACAGCAGCAAAGCACATAAGCACTTGGACACTGGACTCAGCTATCCCTGGGCCAGATCCTAATGTCATCAGCTTGATCTGGGTCAACTTGAGTAAATCCCTCATTTTCTGAGATTTAGTTTTTCACTTGTCAAAAGAAGTGATCACTGTAACAAAAGCTGTTACTTGGTGTGCCATGATGGTTAACCTAATCAAGCTTCGCACTGTGTGAGCACCCAGAACCATGCTGGAAGTTAATTTGGAGATTCTGAAGGCAGTGGGGTCACCCATTAGGGAGCCTGGGATCAGAACATCCATCACCAAGGCATCTGTTGAAAGACAGGTGACTGGCTTAGGAGCCATCAGTTCCTGCTCACAACTCCCACAGCCTCGGCCGCAGACTTGTGTCTAATAAGCAACAGTTCAGACAGCTTAGGGAGTGTTGTCAACTCTCCTGCCCCTGCTGAGATGAAGTGACTGACACAGCAAGTTTACTAAAACACAAACTGATCCTTGTCACCAAAGTAGGCTTTTTGGCAGGGCTCTAGCAAGAAAAAAAGGGGAGGGGATGCGAAAAAAAAAAATGCCCCGTGTTGCTGAGATAGCTCTGTATTTAGACAATTAAATTTGGAAAAGCAAGACAGTTCCTGTAATCACCTCCCACACCCCCTACTCAGAGAACAAAGGGTTTTGTTGGAAGTACTCATGCGGATATTAATACCGACACTCTAATGAGCCCCTCAGCAAATGCATCAGCAGGAATTGCAGCCAGCCATGCTGCTGCAGTGGGAAGGGTACAAAGGAGTCTCTCCAAACATTAGTCACTTGCGGGTTAACCCCCCAGTCACGCAGCTGCCTACACCTGATGACTGATTCACAAATACTCCTCAACACTCCTGTGATTAAAGAGGACAAATCACCATGGAAAGCAGAGAAGGAAACGTCTGCATTCGTGAAAGACCTTCACATCTGAGGAGAGTTTCTATGGCTGGGTTAGTGGTGGCAGAATTTCTAGTACTGCCTAACTCTTGTAGAGGGCCAGGCAGGACAGTGAACATTGTATTGTCCCTGTCTCATCACACTAGATCTTCACTTGAGTCCTGGGGGCAGGAATGCGTTTATGATGCCTTTGTATAGTCGAGGAAAATGAGGCTCAAAGGCTGGGAAGGACTTTGTCCAATCTTATTTCCTAAATCGGTAGAGCCAGAGATTTGATTCCAGGTTCTAAGTATGATACACATACACACGTGTGTGTGTGTGTGTGTGTGTGTGTGTGTGTGTGTGTGTGTTGTGTATATAGTCCCTCCTTAGTCACTGTACATACTATATAGAACCCTTCTTAGTTATTGTGTGTGTGTGCGTGTGTGTGTATAGTCCCTCTTTAGTCATATAGAGTCCTCATTAGTCTCTCTCTGTCTCTCTCCTTCTCTCTCTCTCTGTGTGTGTGTGTGTGTATTTTTTCTCCTCTTGGAGAAGATCACATAAGAGGCCAGGTTCTGTCCCCAGACCTACTGTTCTGCCTGAAGTGTCACCTTTCTTTTTCCAACATGCTGATTTAGACAAATAACATGGTCTGAGTAAGAGACCAAGAATGAAGAAAAATGAATTCAAAGGTGTGATCAAGAGACTACGGTCCCAGCTACCTGGGACCGGCAGAATGTGAGTCCAAAGCCAATCTGGACAATTTATTGAGATCCTGTCACAAAATAAAAAGTGAAAAAGGACTGGGGGTACAGCTCATTGGGGAAGAACTTGTCAAGAATGCACAAGGCTATAGATTCAATTTCCAGCATGGGAGCAGGGGTGAAAAAGAGAGAGAGAGAGCCAGACTTGGCTTGATTTATTACGATTACACTTAGTTACTAGCTATGAGGTGACACTATCTGTGACTCAGCTTTCTTGCCTTTAAAATGGGGCAATGATCCTTGTCTCATTGAATTATTGTGGTGGTCGGATGTCTGTATGTTTCCTGAACATACAGGTCACTCAATAAATCAGTTAATCTGCTCCCCTCCTCCCTGTCCTTCCAGGCTGCCTGGTTTAGTCCTTAAAACAACTCATTGACTATGACAGTCTGGTTCTACAACAGAGAAATTACAGGCTGAGTAAGGGGAGATAAGAAGCCGCAGATTGCCCAGCAAATCAAGGTCTTCACCAAAATCCCAATGCAGATCTGTTGTTCTCCAAAGACTGAGCCTGTACATTATGTCTAAACAGGAAACGGTGAGGCTGGGGGAATCAGAATGGACTGAGCGATCTCAGTCTTCTTTGACTGCTCCACGAAAGGGCTGTTGAGAAAATTATCCCAATCATGTTAATGAACAATTGCGTGTGAACTTTCCCTGGGGAAAACTAGCCAACAAAAGCTCTGGCCAGGGGCCGGCAGCCAAGAGCAGAGAGTTACCGCAGCTGGCACTACTGATGGGCTCTCGGCTGGAATAATCAACCCAATTGCCTCCTCGTAGAAGTGAATTGGGGCTCATAAATTGTAACCATGTAGCTCATGGAAAATGGCTCCTGCGCTCCCTGGTGAAATGCTTTCAAGACCATCTGGTGCTGAGTGGTATCCCTGCAAAAGCTGGGTGTGTGCTAGTCCAGGGAAGGCACACGTCAAAGCTCTCATGTTGGTTTAGTAGAGTCAGGCCAGAATCCAGCTCCCATCAATTCACTGGGTATAGCCCTCAACCACTGAGTCTGGGCTCTTCTTGTATGAAAAGGAGTTGACAGGATTTATGTCACAACGAAGGGTTGGGCAGGTCAAAAGAGAGATATTTAGTTTTGTTTGCTTTTCGTGCTAAGGGTGGCCTAGAGTCATAAATGCACCGAGCATATATTGTACCACCCAGCGGCAGCCCCCATCCTTAAGGAAAGACCTTAATAAAGGTCAGGTAACAGAGTAGACACTCCCTATACTTGAGAGTTTTCTTGCTCAAAGAGATCTCTCTGAAACAGGGAACAGAGAGAAACATGTAGTTCTCACATTGGTTGGCATTTCCCTGCTGGGAAATGACAGTTTTCCAACTCCAAGACTGATGGATTTGAGTAGGCAATTATTTTTTTCTGGTGGCTCGGGCATACTTTCATCTGTTTGGCATCCCTCCCACTCACTCCTTCTGCTCTCCAGAAGCGTGTTTCTTCGCCACCCACAGTCTCTTATAGGGCATTTCCACTATCTCCTTTAACAGTAACAAACGAATGGTCTCATCTGAGTGTCAGCTGCTCATTTGAAGAGATGAATTAAAGTAACAAACTTGGGGTCATTTAGCAACAGGTACAAGAAAATCCTCATGTATATATCCACACACAGATACACATACATGCACTTAATTAGAAACTAATAAAAAATTATTAAAGAATGTATTATTATTTTAGAGTAATACTAATGTGTCAAACACTCCTCAAGAGCTCTTCTCACTAAATCTCCTTCTAAACTAAGAAAACAAGTCTCAAATACTTTAAATTGGTATGTACTTTTAGATGATGATAAAAATACAGTTAGATCTGTTATAACATACTGTACATGTGATTTTATGCTGCTTTAAAATATATTATATATAGCGATAAAAATTTAAGATTATAAAGATTTATTTCAAATGAGCAAAAACTAAGCTAGAGATTTATACCACCCAGCCCTTCCTGTAAGTTGTTTATAACAGTGGCCTAATGCAGCAAAATTAAATTAAATCAGGTATAAACTGAACCTAGAAGAGAATTCCCTCCTGAACTGTGTGGCCTTCACTGTTGTCAATTTTTAGTGTTAAGCTTCTGTTGCAAAGGGGAATTTTTCTTTACTTCTTTGTCCTTCACAAGCATAAATCTGATCTGCTAAGTTAAAACCAGTTAGACTCAAGCTGGAGGACTCTGGGTAAAACATTCCTCCACAACCTCTCATCCTGTGTTCAGCTCTCCAGGCAGATTCTGACCATTATAGTCATAACTCAGATATACCCAATAGACAAACAGTCCTCTGATGTTCAGAGAGCTAAAGAAATTGGCTTGTAAAATGTTTAATTAAAAAGACTTTTTGTAATAGAGAGACATGCCAGCTCCTGGCACCACCCCTATTTCCTCCAAAGAAGATGGATGATCACAGAAGAACTTCCACCCAGAACTTGCTTCACACGTGGCAGCCCTAGCCACTGAGAAAACCTGCCTTTCACCTCAGCTGCTGACAACCTCTTCAGACTGTGGACACCAGATAAGTTGGCCCTCCCATGCGTCCTTACTCCACAGAAGCCTGTGGAATCTTCTGGAACCTTGCAGGCTTACCTCTGCCAGCTGGAAGATGGATGTTGGCCTGAGACCCTGGGGTCCTTCTGTCTATGTGTTGCTTTTATTGGTTAATGAATAAAGAATCCGTCTTGGCCTGCCATAGGGTAGAGTAGAGCTAGGCAGGGGAAACTAAGCTTAATGCTGGGAGAAAGAAGGCAGAGTCAGTGAAATGCCTTGGAGCCACTAGAGGAAAAAGATACAAGGCGCCAGCTGGAACCTTGCAGGTAGACTATGAGCCTCATGGTAAAATATAAAATAATAAAAATGGGTTAATTCTAGATGTAAGAGCTAGCTAGCAATATGCTTAAGCTACTGGCCAAACAGTGTTGAAAATAATATAGTTCCTGTGAAAATAATATAGAATAATTATGTTGGGTCTAAGCAGGCAGGAACAAATGAGTGGCCTCCTCGAACTCACAACCCCTGAGATTAAGGGTCTCATGTTCTACCAACTGAGCAGCCTCCTACTACAAACTTCCCTACCTCTCCCTATTTATTCTCTCTACACATCAGCCCTGCCTTTCCTTTCTCCTGACTAGCTATTGGTCATTCAGCTCTTTATTAGACCAATCAGGTGTTTTAGACAGACAGAGTAACATAGCTATGCAGAGTTAAAGAAATGAGACATAAAAGAATACAACACATCTTTGCTTTGTTAAACAAATGTTCCACAGCATTAAACAAATGTGCCCCATCTTTAAGTAATATTCTACAACACCAAACTTACTTCTGACAGAACACAAAGTCAGCCTTTGTTAAACCCACTGATCAAGAATAAGAACACTACCACAATTTACAGCCAAATTTGAAGCAAACTTTAAATTCTGGCCTGGTAGATGGGCTGTGGTCAGTTCAATATCCAGTGCCCCAGAAAATGGCCCCAATAAAATTTTGCAAAGGCTGAAGAAGGAAAACCCATAGTTCATTGTATTTCCCATGAGGTCTAATCAGGGGCAGGCATATATCCTGACGTATTTCCTGCCTGCCTATCTCCTGCCCACATGGGATAAAGCACATCTGGTGTAGATGGGTCACACTTGTTAGGGGAGTGAAAACACGCGGCTTGTCATCGCCCATAAACAGTAACCTCCAGCATTTCAGAAACTGTCTGTTCTTGGGTCAGGGGCTTGCAGATCAGAGACATTTTTGTTTCATGGATCTCTAAGGCATAGTGATTAAAACTTAAAATGTAACTTTGGCTCGCACACCTTCTGCCACTCAGAAATGACAGAGTTAAACCTTGGTTCCAAGACATCCCTACCCCCTTGGGTGAGGAAATGTTATTGAAAGCCTCAAAGATTAAGGAGGAGAAGAGGTGATTTGGGATGCTAGAGCAGGAAAGCTTGGGTAAGTATGCCATTCCCAGGAACAAAAAACACAAGCCAGATAAAATTCAAATTCTCTCGAAACTGCTCCAAGTGAATGCAAGTGAGCTTTATCATTTCATCATACCCTTTCTTGGATGATATGAAATAGGGAATTCACAGGGCAAAGAAATATAAAATACAATGTTCTTAAATCTTTCAAACTTCCCTTTTCAGGATTCACTTGTAATGATTGTATGACTTCAGCTGATTTTTTTCAAACTGTCTTAGTATTGGCTTAAAGCCTCAAGCATGGTACTAGAAGGAACAAAAAATAATATAGGTTTTTAACTAGAATCACTTATGTTGAAAATGAGAATTAAATATTAAAAGGACAAGGCTTGTTGGTTTGTTTATTTTGTTTTGAGACAGGGTCTCCCTACATAACCCTGACTGTCCTGAAATTCCCTATGCAGACCAAGCTGTTCTCAAACTCACAGAGATCCACTTGCCTCTGCTTCCTAAACGCTGGGATTACAGGCATGTGCACCAATAGATTGTTTTAAAAAAAATTTCAAGTATCAGTATTCAGAGTGGAAGAAGGATAATTTTGGTTGCATTTCTCCCCTTATTACTAAGTCTACAAACTATAACACCTTTAAAAATAAAATGTCGATGTAAAATAACTTTAAGAAGAATCACTCAGATGGGAAATCAGAAAACATTAATCAAGAAATTTACTGGGCCAATAATGTCTTAGTTTATCATTATTCAAACATTAATTATGTACCTCCTCTTGCAGAGCTCACACTGTCTTCCTTTTGATCCCTACAGTAAACTGTAATAATTTAACTTAGAGGAAAACCAGGATGGAATATAATACTTCTTTAGGGTTCCTTTTATAAAAGCCTAATACATGTGGAACAAGGTCACCTTTCATAGTTTCTGTAGGACTTCCATAATGACAAGCAGTCTTGAGACGCCCAACCTAGGAAATCTTACGGATGCAGAACACTGCTTTGGTGACTATACCCAATGCCAGTTTTCATCACAAATATTTGCAAGATTTCATGGCTTAGCGTCTCTGAGAGTTCCAGGCCAGCCTGGTCTACAAGAGCTAGTTCTAGGACAGGATCCAAAGCTACAGAAAAACCCTATCTCAGAAAAAGAAAAAACAGTCCCAAAGCAGACCATAAGGCCCCTGTGAGTCCTCTCATCACTGCGGCCACAGAGCATCTGGGATGTCACTGTTGCTGTGTTTGTGTCTCACAGCTCAGACATTTGAACCTCAGAAACTGAGTTCACACAGCCTAAGATGGATGGATAGACATGCAGCCCATCTTCCTTTCTCTTTCCTGCAGGACAGCAGGGAAACCCTAGACATGTGCTGATTACATGCCTTTAATCCTCCATTTTTGTGAAGCCCTGAGACCATTCAGCTATAAAAATGGGGGTGATGCCATCCATCACCTGGGAGTCTCCGAGGCCTCACTACTCAAAATGTAGCCCACAGACCAGCAGCATCTGTAGTCCTGGGATGCAACTGGAAATACAGAGCTTCAGATCTCCTAAGTCAAACTCATTAGCGGATGTATGCACAGCAAAATTCAAGATATTCGGAATCAAAGGATGTGGGCTGTTCTGTCAACTGGGAAGTCAGGTGTTCCATGTTAGCAGTACTATGACAAAAATGGGTATCTGTGTTGCTGCGCACAGAATTTCCACTCAGAGTCTTTATCCACTTGCCGTCTGAGTAAATTGGTTCCTGGAAACCCAATTACATGGAGCATTCAAAAATCTTTTTTTTTGAATTTTATTTTTGAGAGTATAATATAATTACATTTCTCCCTTCCCTTTCATCCCTCCAAACCCACCCATATGCTTCTCCCTGATCTTCAAATTCATGATCTCTTTTTGGCTAGTTATTCTATGCATACATGTGTATGTGTATACTTATATTTTCCTAAATATAAGCTGTTCAGTCTGTATAATGCTACCTGTATGTATGCTTTCAAAACTAACTGTTTGGCACTGGATAACCAATTAGTGCAGTGTTCCCAGAAGAAGAAGACCTCCTTTTCTTCTCCTAGCTTTCCGCAGTTGCTCATAGTTCTTTGTGTAGAGTTGAGGTCTTATTCCCCTTTGCTCATTTATTTTGGCATGTCCATTGGTGTGTTCCTGTTCACTTCACATTTGGGTAGTTATGTCTTTATGAGACTTTACCAGTGTAGCTTCTGATATTACTAGGAGACAAAAAACTCACGACAAACTCCCTGGTTCTCCGGCTCTTACACTCATTCCCCACCCTCTTCTGCCCTGTTCCCTAAGTCTTAGGTGCAGTTGTATTTTATAGATATATACATTGAGACTCAGCTCTACCATCTCTGCATTTTGATTGGTTGTAGTTTTCTGTAGTGATGTCCTGTTGCAAAGAGAAGTTTCCTGGATGAGGGTGAAGATGAAGACTATACTTACCTGTGGGTATGAGGACAGATATTTATAGATTGTTATTAGGGATCAGAAGACACCATGCAAGCTTCCGAAAAGGCAGAATTCTTCCTTAATCACTGTTCTATTGCGAAGAAACACTGTGACTAAGGCAACTCTTATAAAAGAAAGCACTTAATTGGGGGCTTGCTTACACTTTCAGAGGTTGAGTCCATTTTTGGCATGATGTGCGTGGCAGCACACAGGCAGACATGGTGTTGGAGAAGTAGCTGAGAACTACATCCTGATATATATATATATATATATATATATATATATATATATATATATATATATATATATATATAGAGAGAGAGAGAGAGAGAGAGAGAGAGAGAGAGACTTGGCATGGGCATCTGAGATCTCAATGGCACACTTCCTCCAACAAGGCCATACCTCTTAAACCTTTTAATTCTATCATGTAGTGTTACTCACTGGTGATTAAGCATTCAAATATATAAGCCTATGGAGGCCATTCCTATTCAAATCACATTCCACTCCTTGGCCTCCATAGGTCTGTATCCATATCATAATACAAAAACACATTCAGTCCATGGCCTCTGTCGGTATCAACTTCTGCCTCCAGGTTCCAGCCCTGCTTGAGTTCCTGTTCTGACTTCCTCCCCTGATGGACTATGATCTGGAACTGTAAACCACATAAAGCCTTTCCTCCCCAACTTGCTTTTTTGGTCACGGTGTCTCTCATCCCAGCAATAGAAACCCTAAGACACTATCCGTCTCAACATTGTTTAAAGGTTCATGGAGGCCCAGTTCTGAAGCTGCACTGCAGTTGAACTTCCAGGATGAATTTCTCCCTAAGTTATTTTGCCCCTCATTCAAGTCATTTGCAGTTTACAACTAGGAAAACTGAGAAATGCTAACAGCCCTGAAAGGGTTTCCTAATTATCCCTCAATCAGCTGCTAATGGGCCCTAGCTGCTAGCCCTGGGCCTCGGCTAGAGATCCAGCTGGCCGACATTAAAGAGAAGCTGAGATACTGTTGGTCTCATCAACTGGAAGCCATGAGGCGTGGTGGAAAATGTCTTCTTTTCATTTTTCCTGCCCTGCCCTTTTCTCCTAATGTTCCAGCATAGCCATGAAGTGTCTTGAGAGAAGCCAGAGTAGTCTAGGCAGCGGGGAGCCAAACAAGAAGTGAGCTGTTAGCAATGAGAGGGAATTAGCCAACAAATGACCACTGTAAGTTTACAAAATGCTGGCATTTTGTATTGTACAGAATGTTCTTCTTGATCTTGTGAAGATGGATGTTGGAGGAAGAGATAAAGTAAAGATGTGTAGATAGGAGAATTCTCAGACCAGGAACGAGAGAGCAAGTCATGAATCAGACGGACCTCTAAGCTAGCAAGAGAGAACAGGAAGCTGACATTGCTGAGCATGCTCTAAGACAGACTTTGAATTAATTAACATTTGAACAATGTATTTGGGGAGGCTCTGGTTATCGAACTCAGGACCTCATGTAGCCATAGCTACAAGATTGTTTAATAATTTAGTACTTCTAATAGTAGCTGCCATGAATCATATACCTATGAGGAATATGCCAGATCATCAAAATGGCCCTTTAAATGGACTTTACTATATCTATTTTATACATACCGAAGCTAAAACGTCACAGAAGTTGCTAGCACTGTGAACACTAGAACTCTGCTACTTTCTTGACCCTGAGGTTTGTATGTATTCTGTGACTGCTTTTGTCATTTTATTGACTTGGATTTTTAGATGATTCAATAGGGATACATATTTTAAAGATCAAAAGTAAGGGGAAAGAAAATTGTATCCTGTGTCAGTAGAGACCCAACCAAAAGAATTATTTTAACAGATATAATTTAATATAAAGAATTTCTGTCTGGTAAGTTATAGATTTAAATGACAAATGATAATGCTACGGTACTATAGGGGTAATTCTGTAGGAAGTATCTACCTATAGTACTAGCTCACAAAAGGAAGAGACTGCCATTGCAAAACACAGCTATGGGGTAAAGACCCTCACAGAGCCGAAACTCAGACTCTGAGAAAGGACACTGATGGTGTCCCAGAGTTTGAAGGACAAAGTGTTTTAACCTGGGTCACAGATCTCTGCGGAAAGGGTCAAGTTGACTGGTACTACTAAGGGGGCCACAATGTGGCAGATTCTATGTGCTGAAAACATGAAAAGTGGATTGAATTTAGCTGCTACCCCTAACAATGACTTCTACCTTCACAGTGAACATGTCATTGCTCACAATAGAGTTAGGAAGTCAAAACAAACACGAAGCGGAAAGGAGCAATCCATTCTTTTGGCCTTCCAGGTGTGCAGGTTTCTCCTAGGGCGCCCCTGTTGGCTGAGTTCAAGAAACAACTAGGTGGCCAAGCTGAAATTTGGTGAAGAGTCCTAGTCTGGGTGTATCAAAATATACCTGGGGTATAGTGGAATGTAATCAAACACCTTTAACTAGTTTAACACCTTTAACTAGCGTTTAACTAGCTTTTCTTTTTACTCCTAGTTCTCTTTAATCCATTAATATTACATCAAGACTGATTATCTCATGCATACATCATAAAAGTATTTCTTTATTTTAAGCTAAAGGGAATCTGTTTCCTCTTACAGGAAAAGCCATGTTTCCTCCCCAGAAACTTAAGCCTTATCCTCAACTATTTCTCTTAATTACTGTGGTCTGGTCACCTGTGTCCTCCTGAGTTTCTTCACTCCACTGAGCTCCGCACCACCCCAGAAACCCGGTTCTTCCTTGCCACACTCTCCCTCAATGCCTAGTCCATCACTTCTTCCACTCCCACCACCCCGTTTTCTGTTACCTGGCATCCAATCCTAAACGTACATCCTCGCACCATTTTCCTTATTATATACATCATATCTTTCTGTAGGACTTAAAGGGCTTCAGGTAAGTTTCAAATATTTAAGATCTATTTGCCTATTAGATTTTGAGCTTCATGAGAGAAGAAATACTATCAGTTTTGTTGTTTCTTACAAAGCACTGACTCTGACGTAGAGTCATGATTTTTTAACACCCGTTGTGGCAGGCGTAGGCTTTTCTGTAGTCCCCACATTGCTGAGTCTATCAGATTATTCATAGAGCACATGGGGACTTCCTCTCCCATGGCTCACGCAGTGGTGGCTAAACAGAAGATGGATGAAACGTGACCCCCTCTTCATTTATAGAGACTCCTCAAATACAAAGACGTTTACAAATCTTATGGATCCTTTGGTACATTTCAGTGTCTGATCTGGAGCTGGTGGTGGCCACCCTGGAGTGGAAATTAGGGAGACTGTAACCACAGCTAAGCATGTCAACAACAACCACACACCACATAAAGGAGTGATGAAGAGCAGAGGTTATGGACCGCCCGGCTTTGGAACCCAGCCATACCATTAATACTAGCCACACAACCTTGGGAAAGTTCTTTATTCTCATTGTGTTCCAGTTATTGAGTATTCCTATAATGTTCGGAACACACATAGATGCTAATGGTATAAACAACACATATCTAGTACTATGAGTGGGAACACAAGCACACAACGGATCTCCCCACCTGCCTCTCAGTTAACTCTTTGCCTATAACAAACCATACCTACTTTCCATCCCTCACTTCCAAAGTAGTTTATTATGTGGTGTCCCGTGACCTGAAATCCTTATTTTCTATCACACATGCTTCCGCCTGTCTGCCTTTTTGCTCATCATATTCCCAAGTATAAATCTCAAATGTTCTCATCTTAGGTGATTCTTATACATGATTTTGGGTCTTTCAAATGTACCACCTATTTCTCAAAACCACTTGTTGGTCCTGTGCTAGTGTTTCTTTTGCTAATGAGACTTTAGGACATAAACTTGGCTCAATAATGATTGCTTAACTCTATTCCAACAGCATGTAGAAAACCCTCTTCCTATTGGTTTAAGAAGTTGTGGCTGTGTCCACTGGAGACTACCATTCTTCTAGCCAGTTTAAACAGCACAGGATTTGTTATTTTTAATCATGCATGGAAGATTATTATTCTAAATTTATTATTTCCATCCTTTTGATACTAAAACTTTATTCTACATTTTAACTGAACATTGATTTGACTACCAGTGCAGAAAATGCTTTTTCCAGTACTTTTATGGTTGAACAGTGTTCTGTGCATATGATAAAGCTAGTGGGATACGTGGAAACATCATGCATGAAGTTTTAAGTTAAATACTTAATGCACTTTTTCCCAAAATGCATTTTATTTTAAATTATGTATATGTTGATGGGGGAGGGAGTTAATGTGCACATCAGTACACGTGACCTGGATGCCAGAAGCACTGGTCCTTCCTGAAACTGAAGATACAGGAGATGATGAGCTGACAATATGGCTGCTGATTTGCAAACACAGGCCCTCTGCAACAGCAGCAAGTGCTCTCCAGCCCTGGAGTCATTTCCTAGAAAAGAAACTTCTTTCCAAGGGCTGGTGAGATGGCTCAGCGGATAAAGGTGCCTACTGCCAAGTCTAAGAAAAATAAAGTTTCATTCCTGGGATCCACATGGTAGAAGGAAAGAACGGTTTCCCAAAAGTTGTCCTTCGACCTCCAAATGCATGTCATGGTATGTATGCATGTACACACACACACGCAGACATACACACATATACACACACATACACATATGCATGCACATACATGCACAGTGAACACACATAAGCACTCATTCACACACACTGAAACATACGCATACACACATATGTGCTTGTATACACACAGTTCAAATAAATACAATGTTAAAGATGCAGCAGCTGCTGATCCCCTTGGAACACTTTTTTCCCGCTCTCTACTGGAATATGGGACATATTGGAGGTAATAGCTTGGTCTTTAGGGTTAGATCAACAATTAGGGATGATGGCAGAAGACCAAGACATGTAAAAATTGAATCCTCAAGTAACAAGGCTGCCATGTTCCTCTGTAATACCCACCACCTTATAATCTTCTGGGAGGACAGAGTTCCTATCTTGCTTAAGTGATTTACACTAACACAATCACTGAGCCAATGCCCCAGTAGAAAATAACCTAGCTTTCAAATGGCCTATACTCTAGCTTGACTGAGGAGGCTGAAGAGGTACGAACTCTAGTTGGCCTTTAGGAACTATTCCAAAGTTCTGGGAAGTTCTGAAATCTGTCTTTTCTTAACATCTCCTATGAAATGGAAGTTTTCATTGCAAACCCATCTCACAAGGCTATGAGTATGACAAGCTGTGTCACGCCCGTCACAGTCTACACCAGCGGTGTTTGCCTCATGCACGCCCCTTGCCATCCATCCACTAAAGAGCGGAGGCCACATTGGCCTCTCCACTGCTAGTGTTGTCAAAAATACTAACACTCTCACAACTCCGCTGGCCAGGCCATGGTGCAGGGGGCAGCAGCGTATCTTCTCTTCTGCATCCTAGATTTCACGCTCATGAATCTGACTGGCTGAACTGAAATCTTGGCCAGAGCTAAGTTGCAGGCATCTTCTGCCTTTCATACCACAGGCTCTACGCTAGGAGGAGACAGATTTTTGAGGGCTAGCTCGCCGCATCCAACAAGGGGGAGTTGTCAAGGTCCTGAGAACAGGTGGCCAATCCCTAGATAGTTCTGAGAGTCTGTCCTGTGTCTGTCTGTTAGTTAATACATGGAGAGTGTGCATGCTCACGTGAGTGTAGCACCCTTTGCTTTCAGAGAGTTCTCCCCACAATTTAGAACCCAACAATGTGGTGAGGAATTTAAGGACCTACCATCTTAAATATGGCTCCAGGGCAGATTGAAGAAAAACAGCTGAGGCAGGAATGTCCCTCAGTCCTTCAATTCTTTGTCCCAAGCATTTCATGAGAAGGCTGTTCCTAACCTTTGCCTGGAGCAAGTCATAAGGCACTCAACTGAAAGGAAGCCGCCCTACACCCAGGGGACAGGCAGTTCCTCTTGGGAGGAAAGTTCACAGGGAAGGATCTGCAAAGACCTCAGCTCAGTTTCCCAGTTTATTGCTGTTAGGTCACACCATTGTCGGCAACACTATCTACTGCTTAGATGACCTATTATTTGGGTTTGCTTTTCTGGGTCTTCATTTCCTAATGAAGTCTTTGATGTCCATAGAACATTTCATTATATTACATATTATAACATGTGTTAGGATTCATTATGTATATTCTTCTCCTGTAAATCTGCCTTGTGTGTTAAGTGTGCAGCATGAACCTGGTGTGGCTAAGGGGTGTCTTCCTCTCTATAGAGGAACGCATGGCGTTCTGATGAGGGCAAATTAGGACTTGCTCAAGTCCCACACACGTGCAGAAACAGGAGTAATGGTTAGGGAAGCCTTGAGCAGGTGGTACCCTGACTGAGTCACAGTGGAGAGGCAGCAGAGCTTCGTGACTGAGCCCTTGACCTCTGGTGTGAGATCGATCACAGCAAACCTCATCCATCACCCAGACTAATTGTTACACAGGACCTCGAGGAAGCTCAATGTACGCCCAAAAGCAAAGTAAAGTCAACTCCCCCACCCCCACAAAAGAGAGAGATTGCTAAAAAAGAGTGAGTTGGATTTTTCTATACTATTCCTTACAAAAAAAATAGTGTTTTAATTTCAAGAAAAAGATATGCCACTCGCTTGAAATAATGTTAGCGGGATATATGGTACTTTGAGAGGAGCAGTCCTTCCATGGTCACCCCCCCCCCCCAGCACCTTGGTAGGGACTCAGCTGAGCTTTTCTCCACTTCTCACCTCTTAGCTGTCAATCAGATTATTTTTCTTGACTCTTGACTGCTTCTTGCTGAGACCTTGGCCCCTGATTTCCAGAGAGTCCTTTTGGTCCTAAAGACGTTCCCCACTCAGTCATATCTTCAGCCTCAGAACTCCCAAGGTGTCAAGTAAGGATTCCTTGACTCCTGCGGTTTTCTGGGGGGGAGGGGGGGCTTTCCAAGCCCCCCTATAAGCTATCCCCTCTGCTGGCTGGTGTGAACTCAGATATCTCTTAAGTTCAACAGTATACCCCCAAACCACAGGGTATATTCAGATCAAGAGGAACCGATAGACAGAGCTGCAGACCCTGTGCTTAATAGATCTATAAAACAAATAGGCCTCAAACTTGTAAGCCCTACTTGCCCAAGGATAGATAATTTCCTGAACTGCTGGGGACTATTGTATGTGTAAGATAACAAGCCATGTGTTTTCGTTTGTATAAACAAAGTTGGTTGTCCTAACAGCACAGGGTGTGCTTGATCAAATGTAGGTAGGAGACATGTGGGCAGGAAGTATGCTGGGGTGTATTCTTTCTCTAAATTGGACAAAGACAGGAAGTATATAGTCTTGTGGGCTTTGCCTTTTAAGGAACCCATGAATGTGGTTTGCAGCCATTCCCTAGGAATTCTGGGTATGAACCTGGCGAATGTCCATCATCCTAGTCAGTATTTAATAAAGCTTCCTTCAAATGTGATTCAAAAATTCTGGTAGTGGTCTTGTTCGTGCTCGGTGGAATTAACAAACCCAGACACACCAATGTACGGGTATCGTCTCGTCCATGTGAGCGTGCAAAGAGCTGAATACAGACTCCACAACTGGGCTGCCCAGCACCCACAAAAGCAGTCAAGTCACAAGCACTGACTCCGACCTTCATATCGTGGCCCAGAAGCCAGCACCTGTACAAAAGAGGAATATCATCTAAAGAATTCTTTGCCTTGTCCTTTGCCTGTCTCTGACTTTCCAGAAGTTCCTTGGTGACATGGACCTACCCAGGTTTTTCTGCCTCAACTGTTTCCAAATCTGCCCTGGTCTTTTTCTCAAACACAACCACTCTTTGAGTTGGGGCACAACCCAGGGCTGACGAGTGGTACCCAGTGCAAAGGGTCTCTTATCCAGTAGTTTTAAACTGTGTTGAGAGACAAAATATTGGAAGATGTTCACTTACCATGTGGCCCTGAGACCTAGAACACATTTTCTTATGAATAGATAAACAAGCTGAGTTCTGGAAGACTGCAAACTACAGAAGCAGGTTTGAGGATAGGATCTGACACCCTGAAGATGCTAATATGTGAACATTTCCGAAAGGCCTCACACTCCTGTTTGCAGAATCCAGGAGCTAGCTGATCTAGAGTTTCTCAAATGCTAATGTGCAGACAAATCACCTGAGGGCCTGTTCAAATGCTTGGGATTCTGCACATCTCTCAAGTTCCTATTGAAGCTGATGAGAAAAGTCGAGCAGAGTTCGATGAGTAACGTTTCAGAAGTCTCCTCCATTTTTTGGGTCTGGCTTACCTCACTCAGGATAGTGTTTTCTATTTTCATCCATTTGTATGCAAAATTCAAGAAGTCCTTGTTTTTTACTGCTGAGTAATACTCTAATATGTATATATTCCATACTTTCTTCATGCATTCTTCCATTGAAGGGCATCTAGGTTGTTTCCAGGTTCTGGCTATTACAAACAATGCTGCTATGAGCATAGTTGAGCTTATACTTTTGTTGTATGATAGGGCCTCTCTTGGGTATATTCTCAAGAGTGGTATTGCTGGATCCAGAGATAGGTTGATCCCGAATTTCCTGAGAATCCGAAACACTGCTTTCCAGAGTGGTTGCACAAGTTTGCATTCCCACCAGCAATGGATGAGTGTACCCCTTTCTCCACAGCCTCTCCAGCAAAGGTTATCATTGGTGCTTTTTATTTTAGCCATTCTGACAGGTGTAAGATGGTATCTTAAAGTTGTCTTGATTTGCATTTCCCTGATCGATAAGGAAGTTGAGCATGACTTTAAGTGTCTTTTGGCCATTTGAAGTTCTTCTGTTGAGAATTCTCTGTTCAGCTCAGTGCCTCATTTTATAATTGGGTTGATTAGCCTTTTACGGTCTTGTTTCTTGATTTCTTTATATATTTTGGAGATCAGACCTTTGTCAGTTGCGGGGTTGGTGAAAATCTTCTCCCAGTAAGTGGGTTGCCTTTTTGTCTTAGTGACAGTGTCCTTTGCTTTACAGAAGCTTCTCAGTCTCAGGAGGTCCCATTTATTCAATGATGCCCTTAGTGTCTGTGTTACTGGGGTTATACGTAGGAAGTGGTCTCCTGTGCCCATGTGCTGTAGAGTACTTCCCACTTTCTCTTCTATCAAGTTCAGTGTGTTCAGACTGATATTGAGGTCTTTAATCCATTTGGACTTGAGTTTTGTGCATGGTGATAGATATGGATCTATTTTCATTCTTTTACAGATTGACATCCAGTTTTGCCAGCACAATTTGTTGAAGATGCTCTCTTTTTTCCATTGTATACTTTTAGCTCCTTTATCGAAAATCAGGTGTTCATAGGTTTGTGGGTTAAAGTCAGGGTCTTCTATTCAATTCCATGAAAGGAGACAGAGACCCACATTGGAGCACCGGACAGAAATCTCAAGGTCCAAATCAGGAGCAGAAGGAGACGAAGCACGAGCAAGGAACTCAGGACTGCGAGGGGTACACCCACACACTGAGACAATGGGGATGTTCTATCGGGAACTCACCAAGGCCAGCTGGCCTGGGTCTGAAAAAGCATGGGATAAATTTGGACTAGCTGAACATAGCAGACAATGAGGAAGAATGGGAACTCAAGAACAATCGCAGTGGGTTTTTGATCCTACTGCACGTACTGGCTTTGGGGGAGCCTAGGCAGTTTGGATGCTCACCTTAAGAGACCTGGATAGAGGTGGACGGTCCTTGGGCTTCCCACAGGTCAGGGAACCCTGATTGCTCTTTGAGCAGATGAGGGAGGGTGACTTGATCGGGGGAGGGGGAGGGAAATGGGAGGCGGTGGCAGGGAGGAGGCAGAAATCCTTAATAAATAAATAAATTAAAAAAAAAAAAGAAGTCTCCTCCAGCTCCTGGGCCCTGTATACTATATATACTAAACATGCTTTTGTAACAATAACACAGTAAGTGGGTTTAAATATATTTATATATACACACATTTGACAAATTGCACATATAACAAGTGATTTAAAAATTCTGACACTGCAGAGATATTTAAAAATATAACAAGTTTATAAAAGTCTCGCTCATCCCATATTCCACAAGAAAGAACTACTGTTAGCTGGGCAAAACATTCAAGAATATGTCAACCATCCAGAAAGTCTGTGATGTCCTGCTGTCCCTGTTCATTCAGCCTATGGGGTGGATTTAGTTTTGGCGGGGGGGGGGGGGGGGGTTGTTGTTTTGAGTTTTGTTTTTGTTTGTATTTGTTAAGTATTAATATTTCTCCTCTATGTCAAAGCCATTGTAATAACCAGCACAGGGAGTGACCATGTTATGAGTTGGGGGCTAAGAAGACCAAATGTCAGAGGCCTTGGGGAGGCATTCTCAGACAGAGGATTAGAGCTGCGACTACAGACAGGAATCTTCACAGAAATAAGGGATGGGGCATGGTGGGAATACAGCCTTAGAAATCTTACCACTAGTGGTTCTCCAAGGGCTCTCTCCTGCTCGGTCTCTCCGAGGAGACGCTGCTCACCTTTTAGGAGTCAATCTAGAGCATTCTTCTTCTAGAAAATAACTAGCAACATCAAAGAGTGACCCAATGAGACAAAGAGAGAGGAGAGTTTCTTCAACGGGGCTCAGGAATGGCTGAGCTGTGGTGACCCAGAGCAGACTCCTTGGTCCAGGAATTCAAGAGAGAAGCAAGTCTTGTCTCCTGTGACCTCATACATACAGCTTAGAGGGCCAGAGAAGACTGTTGTCTTGCTGCTGTTTTGAGAAAACTCCTGAGGAAGTTCCCAGTTGACCTCAAGACTGCATTCGAACTGTTTGTTGTATGGCAGTTTCTTGCAGGAGGGGGAAGCAGTAGGAAAAGAAAAGGTCACATGTCAGTGGAATAAAAAGGAGTAAGCAATTGCTGGGGAAGGAGACTCTGGGTCCAGGGTCACAGTTTTCATGAGTCATAACCTGCCAAGCCTCTTTGGTGGGCTTTGGGGTGGTATGGCTGCTTTTTTGAGTCATATTTGCTCCTTGTAAGTAACTTCTTACCCATATTCCTGTTAATCACTACAATAAAGACTCATTGATTCACCAAGTTGGACACTGATACAATTATTACTTTGATTTGTTATGGGTTCCCTTTCTGTGGTGAGTAGACACGAGTGTTTTGTCTTCCAGAAATGTCTGTCACCCAACACTGTCACAGAGGTAATCAACTTTTCATCACTGAAAAACTTCCCCCATCAAAAAAAAAAAAAAACAAATTAGGGAGGAAGCATTAATTTTGACTCACAGTTTCAGAAGCATCAGGCATGGTCAACTGACTCCATTGCTGTAGACCTGGAGATGTGGCAGAGCAACACCACCCAGGTTATAGAGGTCAGGTGGCAGATTATAGATGTGGTCAGGTTATAGAGGTCAGGAAGCAGAGAAAAACAACAAGGGGCCAGGGCAAGATATACCATTCAAAGACATGCCTCCTGGTGACCTGCTTCCTCCAACCAGGCCCCACTTCTTTATGAAACCTGGCTAGGAAATCATAAAAAAAAATGATTTCTTTCTTTTTGATAAAGAAAAACTCTTGTAATCCAGTCACCTCTACAGGATGGCATCTCCGATTTGAAGACAAGTCTTAAACACTTTGTTCTTCAGTCCATCTCACTTGTGTTCCCCTGCCCCTCCTCACTGTTATTCAGAAAGAAGCTTTGCTGGGTGTTTGATTAAGCCTCTAGCTCACCCCTGCACAATCCAGAAAGCCCCATTCCTATCTCTCTTTCTCCAAGCCTGCCTGCTCAGAGAATCTCCAAAGAAAAGGAGCCAAACAGCCCAGTTCCTTACAACCTCCTCCCCTGTTGTCACCAGCAGCCCAGATCCCCACCTAAGCACTCAGCTTTTGACCATACTTGGGCACAATCCCAGCTTGTGGTGGACAGGTCATCACCCCTCACCTACAACCTATAAAGCCTCCCTGCTTTAGTTCAAGAATGTGATTTCTCTGTCCTCGGTCTCTGGGACCAGAGAACCTGCCCCCAGGACTTTTTCTGCTCAGATATACCTGTTGTTATAGTTTTTCAGTCCAGCTGTATCTGACTTACTACATCGGTGGAGAAACTTATCAGGGGGTAGAAAATCTATTATTGGGCACACAAATGCAGCTTTTCCAGAAGAATATGCTGTTTCCTGCCTCTGGACACACTTCTGGGAACACTCTCTAGTTCTGTCACCCTCTACAACATTTGCTGTCCTCCCCTTTTCCTCTTTGCAACTACAGTGCTTTTGTTTGTCTCAACTGGAATCTTCCACCAGCCCTTCAATGACACTGAATTCTACTTCTATCTCATATTAAATTATGAAGTCTGTTCTATGTATGTGCTCATAGTTAATATGTGCCCCCTGAATATTGGTTGGATAAATAGAACTATCATTGACCAAATGAAAATTAATGAGTACTGCTAAGATTCTTGCATTGGGCCACTGACTCCCTTGATGGATAAATATCGAGAAGACAGTATGGCGCAGTGAACAACCCACTGGCTCGAGACCAGAGGCTGAACTTGTAGCTCTGATGGTTGATGTGTTCCACCTCACTCGATAGGTGTTTACCCTTTCTGCGCATCGTGGTCTTTAATGGAAAAAGGATTCCTATCACTCACAAATGATGAAAGGAGAAAATTGGTCCAAATCCACTCCCATCCCAACCTGCAAACTACAACAACAAAAAAGGGCAGTGCTGGCAGCAGTGTCCTTAACAGGAGGACTTTAGCCAGGTCAACAGAAGGACTGTTATTAGTTGAACAAGCCTAAAGGCCGGTTTTCTGACAGGTTCTCCTAAGGGGCGTTCCTGAAGGTCAACTACCTAGATCCAGACAGCCTGTATAAGCTCCGATCCCTGTCCTGCTGTCATAAAATCTGCAAGCTTTTCTGCCATTTTACTCTTCTCTTTGCCTCTCTCCCAGCCTGAGAGATGGCCTTGGCAGTTTGATTCCCAAATAAACCTTTATTTCTACCCTGAATGGTTTAGTTTGGTAGTTTTTCTCTATCATTACTTATAACAGACATGAGATGTACAAATGTCAGCCGTTGCAATGGAATGTTTAACATGCATATAGAAGTACTGTCGCCAGAGTTGGAACTGGGTCCATGTACAAATCATGATTCTTCTTGTCAGTTGCAGGCACCCCATTCAGTATTCTGGACACACTAGACCGACACCCTTTTAGAAACAAATTTCTCTTCTTGGCCTTGACAATAAAGGTGTTGGGTTGGCAGAAGAAATGAAGACATGTTACTTCAGTTGCTTCATCTTCTGTCAGGACCACCCCAGCCTTGTTTCTTTGTGAGGGAGTCCGGTGTAAAGTATTACAGAGCTCTGAACTAGCTTCACCTATTTCTCTGTGGTTTGGACCCCAGCACCAACTACAAGTACTCCTAAAGACTCTAGGTCCCAAGTACAGAGCAACTCTCTCAGGCCAGAGGTTCCGCACTGACTAATACCTCTGTAATTCAGTGTCCCGAGCACTGCAGCTTCCTAAAACACATCTGGCTCTTTAATTTCCCTAGGAGAAATTAATATCCCTGCTCCCTTTGATTGCTGAATCCTATTATTCTCGTTTGTTGTTGTTTTTTTAATTCCTTAACATTTCATTAACAATCCTTTATAATGTTTCTGTCTCTTTGTTATATCTTGAGCAACTCTACTCACAACCCTGCTAGACCTGAAGAAGAAACAGGAGAAACGTTGGCAGAAATAAGCTTAAGAGATTCCAGTAGTCTTGAAAAGAGAATCTTGAAAAATCTCAGGTTTTTCCTGATGTGAGCAGCTCTAAAGACTGCCCCCAATGATACTTGCATGCTAGGCTTCACGGAAAAACTGATTCGTGGCCACTCCTGAAACTATATTATAAAAGCTCTGTGACTTCCATCTTGAAATCATATTCGTGCAGCCCACTTTTGAGGAGATAACTGTCAATTAGGTAGTCCTGAAGAAAGGGGCCAGAAGTGTGGGATAGAGGCTTGCAAACACAAGAGTAAGCTTGAAAGAAGAAAAGCTACTGCTCCTTGCAGTTTGAGCTCAGTTGGACCACAGCCTTATGGAAACCCTTAAGCCAGCCCACACTCAGATTTCTAACCACAGAACTGAGATGATCAATATTTGTTGTTTGAAAACCACTAATTTGGAGACTTAATTGTTGTGCAGCAATGGATGTTTCGTAAAGCTCCCTTTGTTAAAATGCTACAGAAAGCCCAAAGGAAACAGAAAATGTGGAAAATTTACCTAACAATCAGCAGTTATGTATAATTTCATTGAATTGAATATTAATTCGGTTCTCCTAATTATATTTTCTTTAAACGTGTGTGTGTGTGTGTGTGTGTGTGTGTGTGTGTGTGTGTGTGTGTGTGATGTGCACTATTAGAAACTGGGTCAAGGAGAAATAGCCCATATTTGGCTGTAATTTACAGATGGGAATACTATGAGCTGTGGGCTGGATACAGGAAAAAAAATATTTTAAACTCTATATCTTCATTAAAAAACTAAGAAGATGATAAGGCATATGGGAGAACCCAAGACTAACCAGGATTCTCATATTAAAATATACAATTAGCATAATAGATTAATTTCTTTATCAGGCAAGAACAATACACCAGTGTTTCAACATTACAAGTTTATTTTTTTGGCTGCTAGTTGTACGAAGAGGCAGCCAAGTTGCTGGGAATTTTTGATGCAATGTTATTTCTTATAGAAGCTGCACATATCCCAAGAATTAACTACCTCTTGAACTACTCAGTTACTGGCTTGGAGCAGTTGTGGATCATGGATGAACAGTAGCAGCACCAGCGATAGATAGAACTCCATGGATGAACAGTAGAGGCATCAACGATAGATAGAACTCCATAGATGAACAGTAGAGGCATCAGCGATACATAGAACTCCATACTCGTGGATTTAGCAGTATTGGCATTATGAAAATAGCTATATACAGATTCAATAAAATCTTCATCAAAATTCCTACTACACTCTTTACAGAATTAGAAGAAACAAACCTAAAATTCATATTTAAGTGTAAAAGACCCCAAACAGCAAAAGTGATACTAGACAGAAAGAATGATGACAAGTTATCACAATACCTGATCTCAGACTATACTAAACAGACACAGAGAAAAATAGAACAGAACTCTACAACTGTAGCTACCTCATATATATTTAAAAAATATTGGAAAAGACACAGTCCCTTCAATAAATGGTGATCAGAAACCTGGGCGTCCACATGAAGAAGAACCCATCTCTCTCACACACAGAAAAGGAAAATAAATATAAATATTCTAAGAACCTTAATTTACAACCCCAAACTATGACACTTCTAGACACAGGTAAAAAGTCTTCAAGTTATAAACGTAGGCAAAATCCTTCTCAAAAGGATTCCCATAGCACAGATAGTAAGCCCCTAAATGACAAGTGAGATTACATAGAATTAAAAGACCTCTGAGCAGTGAAGAACACCAGATCATTCAGTCAATATATGTGCTAGGGATGGCTGTTGCTCAGTGTTTCCTTCAACAGCACAGCAATAAACTAATGCTAATGCGTTGAAGAGACAATTTTCAAAAGAAATACAAATGAGGAACAAATATTTGAACGACGTTTCCATGTTGGCAAACATGGTGTAGCTATTCCACTCATGGGCTCACGGCAGCTGTGTTTATCCGCCCATGGAGGACCATTTGCAGGGAGATTGGAGACCTGCAAGATGGGGGTGGCATGAAGAACAGTAGGGCATGGGATGGGGTGTGAATAAGAACAAAGTATAATCACGTATGTATATGAAAATTTTATAATGAAACCTTTTACTTTGCATGCTAACTAAAAAATCAATAAAAAAAATCCGTGACTTTATGTATTTTAGCATCCGTGATTTACAGAGCTCTCTAAGCCGTGTTGAAATGAACTGGATATGGTAATGAGCATATATAGAAAACAGTGAAGGTGGAGCAAATGTGATTACAATCCTGGAAATGCTGTGCTACCCCGCACACAATCCTTTGACTCCACCATGGGTCGTAAGCAGTATTGTTACCATAGTTACTTGTTCTTTTGAGGTCTCTATTGCTGTGATAAATGCCATGAATAAAAAAATAAATGGGCAGAAAAGGATTTATTTGGCTCACATGTTCTGATCACAATCCATCATGAAGGAGAGTCAGGACAGGAATGCAAGGCAGGAAGCTGGAGACAGGAACTGAAGCACGGGGCTGGAGGAATGCTGCTTACTTACTTGCTCCTCCTGGTTGGCTCAGCCACCTTTCTTATGTAACTCAGGACCATCTGCCCAGGGATGCCACCACCTACAGTGCATTGGGCCCTCTTATATAAATCATTAATCAAGAAAATGCTTCACAGACTTTGCCTATAGGTCAACCTGATGGAAGTAATTCTTTATTTGCCATTCCCTCTTCCCAAATGATGCTAGCTTTGGTCAAGATGACAACCATTTTAACCACAGTTCCAGGGTATCTGAAGCTCTCTTCTGGCCTTCACAGGCACCAGGCACATACATGGTACACACACATACATGAAGGCAAATACTCCTACACATACAATAGAAAAAAATAACTCCATTTCTAAAGGACTCCTCTGGAAAAGAATTCATATTTAATTTGAAACACTCACTCCTACATGAAATGTCAAGTTATTTTAGCTAATTTAGTGTACCTAAATAAGAAGTCCTATATATACTCTCCAAGGTAAGCAAACAGGTCTCACTGATTGCCCAGAGTCTCCAGTCAGGACCACAGCATTCCCAGAAAGGAAGGAGGCCTGAACTCAGGAGGGCACCATGCAGATCACTACACATGATGCTCTCCTTCCCTACTTCTTTCATTACAGCAGAGATGCCCTGCAAAGGGGACTCTGTCTACCTGGAAAACCAGTCACAGAACCCTTGACATTCTCTCAAATGTGTGTCACGTCCTTTCAAGCTGATGTCCTCCTTCTAAAGGCTCCACCACCTGCAGCTGCCAGACTCCAAGGGAGTCAAGTGCTAGAATCAAGTAACTGCCTGCTTCCCATTAATGCTCCTCTGCTGCTAGTTTTATTTCAGCTTGAGATAAGCTAGAGTCATTTGGGAATAGGCAACCTCAGCTGAGAAAATGTCCCTACAAAACTGGCCTGTGAGCTGACTGATGACTGATGTAGGACTACTGCTTACTGTAGGTGATGCCACCCCTGGACTGATGGTTCCAGGTATTAAAGTAGGTTAACAAGCCAGTAAGAAACTCTCCTCTATGGCTTCTGCTTTAGTTCCTGCTTCCAAGTTCTTGCCTTATGTTCCTGTCTATTGGCATACGAAAGAATTCCACAATAGCCTGGAATGGAGTACAGCAAAGATTTATTTATCTGGAGATAAACTGACAGAAAGAGTAGCAATCCACAGTTCTCTGCATGCACTGGGAACTGTAACCAAATCCAGAAGCCAAGAGGCCTGCTCATGCTTTATGTCTGCATTTATAGTACATGAGACCATGCCCAAAGTAGGTGGGTATCTTAAAAGCTATTGGCTGAAGGAATTCCTACAGCACCTCCCCCTTTTGTCTAAATAAGAGAGTTCTAAGCCTAATACAAAACTATATACAATAAGAGCAAATATCAAGTATTGTTCAGGGAAAAGAAGAGGCAAAAAATACACAAAAATTAGAATTATAACCAGCATGAACAACATCAAACAAGAAACATATGCTAAATGTTTCAATAGTTATCCTATCCTAAGAAGTTTAAATCTTATATTAAAAATGGCTTGACTAAGTCATGAGAGGAAAGTAACTATGTCTATCTAGTCTTCAACCTCATTAAAGACCTGAGAAGGGAAAAAATATTATTTGAGTATTCAGGAAGTGCAATCAAGCAACTTCCAAAAGGTAAAAGGAAATGGCAAAGACAACCAGCTACCTGGGCAATTACCCCCCTCAAAAAATCTCCTTTGTAATGATGGGGTAACCAACTTTGGCTAAGGCCTAGAGAGACTAACAGACCATTTTCAGAGGCAAGAAAATTTGAAAAACCATCTTACCCCATCTTGGCAAGGTTTAGAAGTCTTTTTTTTTTAATATCCTGCTTGTCCAGTCTGGACACAAAGCATTTTGTCAGCGATTGAGGGAGGGGTGGTTCTTTGCCCAAAGGCCAGTTTTGCCAAGAAGAAAACAAATTCAAGTGGAGTGTCTTCAGTGCCCAATATTCTCTTGGGAATAGATTCACCAATCTTCCAGGAGCATTCGTATCTTATACCAACAGAACCCTAAGTTATTTAAATGCCATATCCTACAGTACCTTGAAGTGTTTGAAGATTACCTATCTGTGTAGAATACAATCTGTCTATATTTAAAGAACCTGATTAGTCTAAGTATGAGAAACAAAGGATGACTATTGACCTGTAATTCTTAATACCTATATAGTTTAAAGACTTAGGCTTCATATTAAAAAATTAAACAATCTTTAAAGAAATGTGCAGCAAAGGAGGACAGTGACCTCAAAATGTAAACAATGTATAAGTATCTTGGTCAGAGGTAGAAATGTATAGTGTAATATGATAAATATATCTTACAATTGCATTAATACACAAAATGTCTAAAGCAGAGGCAGAAACATGCATGCATACAATATGACAAAATAACTTTGCATAGGTGCACAAATATTGTAAACAGAAATAAAAGCATATTCAATATAACAACTATAATCTGAATTTGTATCAATATATAAGAATATACCAATGTGAATTGTCTATAAATAATACCTCACACATAATCTCACTATTACTCACTATTATTATTAATGTGAGTAAGCTCACACTAATCTACCTATTTGGTATGAGATTCTTAATCCCAGAGTCATAGGTTCAAGCTCCATGTCAAGCACCAATTTGTTGGTGTACAAAAGAGTTCCACAATAGCCCAGAATGGAGTATAAAAAAAGGTTTATTTATCTATACTCACAAAAAGAGTAGTGATCCGCAGTCCTCTGATGTGCTGTGGACTGGAATCAAATCCAGCATCCAAGAGGCCCGTGCATGCTTTTCATAGTACATGAGACAATGCCCAAAGTATCTTAAAGGCTATTGGCTGAAGGTGTTCCCACAGCACCTATCCTGACTTCCTTTGACAGTAGATTGTGATGTGGAACTGTAAGTTTGAAATACACCCTTTCCTCCCCGAGTTGGTTTTTTATTTTGGCATTCTATTGCAGCATTAGAAATCCTAACCAAGAAAGCTCCCCTCCCTAGGGCTCAGGCTTCACTGCCCTGCAGTGGGTAGAGAGGTCATCCATCAAGTCTCATGGACATGGTCTTCAGTTTGGCCTGTCCTTGTCCAACTGAGACATTGCACACTAATGATTTACCTTGGAGGTACACTGCCCAGAGTGATAATAGCAAAATGCCAAAAAACGTGGATGAGAGCCAGGGAGGAGAAGAATTCAAAGTATATTTTCTATTGGTACTAATATTAGAAGTCAAGCATTTTTATTCCATTCACAAGGGTTGAGTGACTTGCTCAGGACACACAGCCATCTTGGAGGGGAAGCTCACGCATGGCAGATCAAGAACTCAAACCTGACACTGCCAAGCCGGGTCTGTTCATAACTCCACATTGTCAGAGATTGGTTTTCTTTAAGGACCTGGTAGGGGTAAAGATTCTCCAGTCAAGATGGCTAGTTCTGGGAGAATAGGCAAAACGAAATCACATTTGAAGGGCACTGGGGTGGCAGGCAAGGCATTCTTGTCGAAAGTGTTGATTGAACCCTTACAGACCAGTGCTTACTCATCTTCCAGCTGGGCTGGGGATATACTCCTCCTCCAAGGGGTCAAATATGGGTGAGGAAGTTTCTGCAGAGTTGGCCTGAGGAGTCAGTGGGAACCTGGAAACACTACCCTGATTTGGTACCCTGCAAGTCTAGGCTTGGATCCCAGCCCGCCCTGTGACCCTGAGCTAATTCGTGAACTTTTCTGTTTTCAGTTTGCTGATAATCCTATCCTCCCGACTAGCCCTCCTGCCCTCTCTCTCTTTCCTTCTCGCGACTGCCATGTTATACCCAGGAATAATCTTTTACAAATGTGAGCCTAATAAAATCAGGACTCCTACACTCCTGAAATGAGGTATCAGTAAATAAACTCCATACATTTCTCATGGAACTTGAGACAAAATCCTCCATCTTTCTCATGTGACCTCCTCATGTGTCTCGGGTGACCTGTCCCTTACCTGCTTCTCTATCTCGCCACCCCCTGCACTGAAACTTTTCCAGCCTCTTCTCAAGGCATTTATTTTCCCCAACACTCCCAGTCACAAAGCCTTCTCATTTTCTGGCCCCTCCTTTCTCCATGTTACATGTCGCAGCTTCTCCTCCTGAAGGAAAACTGCCTCACATACTGTGGAAACTCGGCCACTGCTTTGTTGTTTCTTGCCACTCTGTATTCTCTTTCCAAACGTTAAGCAATATTTACAACCGTACATTTGAGCATGTGATTCCCTGATCATGGTTATCTCCTCCATAAGCTGTAGATCCTTTAAGAACAAGGCATGAACCTCTTTTGACCCACTCTGTCTAACTTGGAGCCATCCCATCATAACAGGCTGCAAGGTCAAAAAATACATGGGATAGAGAGCACTGGTGAATGAAGAAGCCTATGTCAAGTATATTGGGGACCTTCAGCAGACCTTTTGCAACCCTGTCCCTGCAGTTACCCCTCTTAGTGGATATAGTCATAGCACTTTTCAGAAACGGGGACAGACCCTTCTTCCTCTGCATTAAGAAATCCGTGACAGTGATGCTCAGGGGTTGACTAAAAGCAGTTACTGCAGCTGTGGAGGCAAGCTGGGCAGATCAGATGACAGACCCTAGCACCCAAGGGATCAGAAATTGCCTAGTGGGGAGTTTGGAAGGTGCTGGGGAGCCAGCCCCTTGGGTCTCATCAGACTGAGCCCTCCCGGTCTCCCCTCAACCCCCAGCCCTCTCAGAAAGCTGCTCTGCCTGGTCCAACGCCAGCTGAGCTGCCGCTTGTTTTGTTGTATGCGCTGCTAGGCAACCGGCCTGTTTTTGCTTATTTACCTCCCCTGGGCCATTTCACAACACTTAGTAATAGGCGCTGCGCTCTGTGGTGCACATCTGGTTTGGATTTAGCCTGTCAGAGCCCCTTTGCAAGGAGAGCTTACACTTTTCTCCCTGGTCACCAGCTAAGACTCCCAGGATCCTGGCTGCTCCTGGGCGTTGGTCACTCGCCCAACCCCCAGAGGTCTCCACCCTGCACCTCCTCCTTGGGTTTTCAACAGTTTACACATTTATAAGCCCAAAGAGGAGGAACTTTGAAGAGAAAAAGGCGAGGGAGCGTGCAAGGACTGTAAGAGCTGAAAGCAAACTTAGAGAGGATGATGCCTTCAAAGCCCTTGAGTGCCCGTTTCTTTGACAGAACTTGCCTCGCTCAGGACACAGAGAGACAGTTATGGGCCCAGGTCCTGGTTCTCTCAGACCCAAGCCTTTCTACCACGACCACTTGGCATAAAGAGAGAATTGGAGGCCATATTAGGAGGGGGATATTCACCAAGTGCTTATACATGAAATAGCTTTATACATGGGTTAGGGTTAATAATATTGAATGAATGAGAGAATGAGTCTGACTTTCTTTTCAGCTCTTTTACTGGTGATATTTTCTATGCTTCCCTTTCTCTTGCAAAATAAAATGCTCATCTGTCATGATGGACTATATGCAAGTCTTCATGAGTATTGCTTGTCTCAGTACCAGCTCATGGTGATCCTGCCCATCTCTGGACAGGTTCTCTCTCCACTTAGAAGACCCTTCCTATTCAACCCTGCTTCTCCACACCTCCCCCAGAAGGTGGACCTCTAATTTCTTATGCTAGATATCTATCTCAGTAATTGCCCAGTGCCACTCTCTGGTCTTCATACTCTTCACTCACTGATCAATGAGAGACAGAACACTAGATGGCCAACTGTATGGCCATGAGGAGCAGTCTGTGACCTGCATCCTTGATGGTTCTCTATCGAGTCTTCTTTGTATTGACATGCCAGCTGTTGACCTTGAGTGTAGACTTCTTGGGGTCCAAGAGGATGTGTGTTTTACCTGCACATCTGTCTGTGCACCACATTTGCGCCTGGTGCCAGAATCTAGAAGAGGGTGTCAGATTACATGGAGTTACAGGTGGTGGAAAGCCGCCATGTGGGTACTGAGAACTGAACTGGGGTCCTTTGCAGGGCAGCCAGTGCTCTTAACCACTGAGCCACTTCTCCAGCACCAGCTGTTCAAGAGTGTGGGGTGAGATGCAAGAGCAAAATCTTGATAAGTTTATATTTCTATGTTTCCCTTATCCACCCTGAGGGGAAACACTATCCTCTTGGTTTCTTAACCCACGATTGATCAATAGTCCTAAATTCTATCCAATTCCAGATCCCTACCAAACTCCAGTCCTGCCCCTGCTTGCTTCGTACACTTCTCCTTCTTCCTTATCTCTCCTACTATGTGACCCTAGTTCCTAGCCTTGCTACCTCACCACAGGCTCTCATGATATGGGAGTGTCATATATCAATCTGTTGATTTCATTGGTTAAGCAATAAAGAAACTGCTTGGCCCTCATAGGTTAAAACATAGGTGGGAGGAGTAAACAGAACAGAATGCTGGGAGAAAGAAGCTGAGTCAAGGAATCGCCATGATTCTCCCACTCCAGGCAGACGCAGGTTAAGATCATTCCTGGTAAGCCAGCTCGTGGGCTACATACATTATAAGAAATGGGCTAGTCCAGGTGCGAGAGTTAGCCGAGAAAAGGCTAGATATAATGGGCCAAGCAGTGTTTAAAAGAATACAGTTTCCGTGTAATTATTTCAGGTAAAGCTAGCCGTGCAGGCGGCTGGGTGCCGGGGACGCAGCCCGCCACTCCTATTACTACACTCTCAGTTTTTATTTCCACGCCCAGGTAGTAGGCATGATCGTGTTTTATTAAAGTGTATACCTAGCGGTGTTTCTCCTGTGCTTTACGCTGCCCTAATGACCTTCCACTGAACTCGGTAGAAATCCAGCCCTTTACCTGGACCCCAGAGGATGCCGTCTATCTCCCACTCACCTCCTCAACTTCAGGCCATGCTCAGCTGCCTTCCTACTTTATCTCACTATGTTCAACTCTATTCCTTACACATATCAACTTGTTTGAGTGTTGGAGCTTTTCCATCAACTGCCTTCTCTCCTTGGAATTCTCTTCCTTCACGTTCCCGTGTGCCTGATTCCTTCTGCCCATTCATGTATTGTCTTCAGTAGCACTTCTTCACAGAGGGCTTTCCTGGACAGGACTCTCTTTCCCATACACAGACCATGACACAGAATCATAGTCTCATCAAATCTTTTTTTAGATTATCCTCAACAGATATGCCCTGATTTTTTTTTTCTATCTAGCACTGTCTGGTTAGAGTGAAACTCTACAGGTGGGGACCATTGAGAACCAGGTCTGAAACGTAATGATCACTCAAACTGTCCATTGAGTAATAAACGAATGGCTTGAAGGTAGCCTGATCCTGGTGCAAAAGCCAGAGGGTACATCCTGTGTGTGCACATCTCGCTGGGCTACTCTCAGGCTGGGTGACTATCTGGGACATCTCAAGGGTATCCGCCTCCTCAGTGTGAGGAGCAGATGACGTCTTGAGTGGATGTTTATTATTGACACGAGCATAGCCAATTCAAGGGCTCCAGTGTCTCAGATCCACAGGAACGGCAAATCCTCCCCGTAGTCCATGTGCAGATGTTAACAATATGTACAGATAGCACAGAGTGCAGCGCCCTCATTTGGGATGACTGCAGCCGAGACTACTTCACTGCAGGGAGAGCACACAGTGCCCCCATCCATGCTTTGCTTGTGTTGTGTCTGTCTGTCTGTCTTTCTTAATCTCCCCTCTCCCCAGCCAGACTTTCAAAGCCAGCCACTCAGCCACTGCTTCAGAGTTGCCAGACTGATGAGATGCTGTGGAAGAGGGTACTTGGAAGAACTGTTTAAAAATTGTGCATTTTATAGACTATAATTGGTTGCACATTGGAGGTTCTGCATGCTGCAACCCATGGAAGTGTTACACGGATTCAATGCAGGAGTGCAGGGCTATAACCAGCAGGAAAGGGAAGAAGAACATCTGAAAAGAATGCCATGTTCTAAGTGGGGTCTGTCTTACAGTGATGGCCACACTTGTTTGCTGTGCTTGCACTGAGCAATAGCACTGCAAGTTTTGCATAGATTATCTCATTTTTTTTCCCCAAAGCAAGTTCTGTGAGATCCTCATTCTACAGTCAAGCAAACAAAGGTTTATTATGGTTAACCTATTTGTTTCCCATGACACCATTTAAAAACAGAGCCAAGACTTACAAGTAAGACTAGGAAAGACTGGAGGTGCAGGTCCTCCATGCAAGCAGACTTACCGCTAATGGGAAGAATGAGCTATCCCTTTGCCTGTGATGTGTAGACCTGGGCATATTCTTCTGCCAAGCCACTGGCATGGTATTATAACTGGTAGTGAGCATCTGTTCTCCATGGCTGCCACTTAAGTTCGTTTAGAATTCTTCTTTTTTATTTTTTTTATTGAGAAAAGGAGAAAAAAAAACAAATTTCCACCTCCTCCGAGCCTCCCATTTCCCTCCCCCTCCTCCCACTCTTCTCCCCCTCGTCCCACCCTTCTCCCCCTCCCCCTATTCCTCTCCCCCTCACTCTCCAGTCCAAAGAGAAGACAGGGTTCCCTGCCCTGAGGAAAGTCCAAGGTCCTCCCCCCTCCATCCTGTTCTAGGAAGGTGAACATCCAAACTGGCTAGGCTCCCACAAAGCCAGCACATTAAGTAGGATTAAAACCCCGTGCCATTGTCCTTTGCGTCTCATCAGCCCTCATTGTTCGCCATGTTCAGAGAGTCCAGTTTTATCCCATGCTTTTTCAGTCACAGTCCAGCTGGCCTTGGTGAGCTCCCAATAGATCAGCTCCACTGTCTCAGTGGGTGGGTGCACCCCTCGTGGTCCCGACTTCTTTGCTCATGTTCTCCCTCCTTCTGCTCCTCATTGGGACCTTGGGAGCTCAGTCCAGTGCTCCAGTGTGGGTCTCTGTCTCTATCTCCATCCATCGCCAGATGAAAGTTCTAGGATGATATGCAAGATATTCGTCAGTATTGCTCTAGGATAGGGTCATTTCAGGTTCCCTATCCTCAGCTGCCCAAGGAACTAACTGGGGACCTCGGCTTGGGCACCTGGGAGCCCCTCTAGGGTCAGGTCTCTTGCCAACCCTAATTCTTATAAAATTACAATTGTGATGTGTGCACATGTGTGTGTGTGAGAGAGAGAGAGAGTGTGTGTGCATACATGTGAGTGTGCGAGCATACATTTGAGAGACTGTGAGTGCATACATGTGTGTGTGAGAGTGTGTGTGCATACGTATGAGTGTGTGTGAGAGTGTGTGTGCATACGTATGAGTGTGTGTGAGTGAATATGTGTGCATTCATATGAGTGTGTGTGAGTGAATATGTGTGCATACATATGAGTGTGTGTGAGTGAATATGTGTGTATACATATGAGTGTGTGTGAGTGAATATGTGTGTATACATATGAGTGTGTGTGAGTGAATATGTGTGTATACATATGAGTGTGTGTGAGTGAATATGTATGCATACATATGAGTGTGTGTGAGTGAATATGTGTGCATTCATATGAGTGTGTGTGAGTGAATATGTGTGCATACATATGAGTGTGTGAGTGAATATGTGTGCATACATATGAGTGTGTGTGAGTGAATATGTATGCATACATGTGTGTGTGAGTGTATGTGCATACAATGTGCATACGTGTGTGAGAGAGAGAGAGAGAGAGAGAGAGAGAGAGAGAGAGAGAGAGAGAGAGAGAGAGAGAGTGTCCAGACATGAGGTCAGAGAACAACATTCTGAAATCAGCTCTCTTTCCACCACATGGAACCAGATGTAGGGTTGGCAGCAAGCACCCTTACCTCTAGAACCTTCTCTCTGGTCTTTATCTTGCTCATTTTTTTTTTTGTATTTACAAAAGGCTTATATTCCAAAAAGCATATGTAAAGAACTCAGCGAAGTTTTATTGAATTGCAAGAGCTAGACAGATGACAAAAGAGTAGTTGGTATCCCCAAAGAATATCTTTGTTTTGCTTGTTCAAAACTGTAAAGGAGGTGGGCGGTACCATGCAAACAATAGGAATAATGATAAAAAATATTTGTGAAGTGCTGTCAGATCTCAGGAAATTTCTGACCATTCTCTGTAATCCCTGTATTACTTGCCTAGTCAGTTGACATGGCCTTTGTCACTTTGACACAAATCTGCACATATCTGAGAGGAGGGAAAGTCAACTAAGGATGAGGCTGCTCCTGTCAGCTGCACTGGGGCATGTCTGTGGGCTCATTTCCCTGATCATCGATCCATGTGAAAGAGTCACAGCCCAACTGTGGGTGCTGCCGTCCCTGGGTTGTATAATAAAGATAACTGAGCAGGCCACGAGAAAGATGCCAGCGAGCAGGGCTTCTCCGTAGTCTCTAGTTCAATTCCCACTCCAGGTTCCTGCCTAGGCTTCCCTCGGCGATAAACTGTGACCTGAGAGCTGAGAGATGAAAGAGACCATTTCCTTCCAAAGCTGTCCTTGGTCAGTGTTTTGTCATGGCAACAGAGAGCAAGCTAGAAAAGCAGCGGTGCCAAGTCCAAGCAGTCGTCCCCCGAGGACAGCATATGGTCTTTCCAGATACTGAAACCACGTCCATGATAACTCTGTACTGTGGAAATGTGTTTGCTCTGACTGGGGTCACACAGGGCACTGAACTGAAGAACAGCCTTTCGTTTGAATTCCACAGAATTCCATGCTGGGTGGACCCCCAGTTTCTACTGAATGCCTACCACACCCACACTCCAGAGCCCCACAACTGTGTCAAATGCATGCTTGACTTGATTCTGGTACAAAGACTTGATGTGGAGCCAGGGAATTTCAGAGCCGTGCCTGTAAGTCTGGAATTTAAATATTAGCCTTTTTGACCTGGGCGGCTTTGATCTCCCAAGTTTACATTCACAAGTATTGATAACACAGCTCAAATCACAAGCAAGAACACGGGGCCTGCAGCCCACAGCTGCCAAGTGTGTGCATATGTACAGGATCTCCGCCGAGATCAAAATGGTCTTGGCTTGTGAAAGCGCTTATCTGATGCTGGGGGAGTGCCACACATGGAACGGAGAAACAGAGATCTTTTCACACAGCCCATCTGGATGGCTTCATCCTATAGGACAGGCTTAAGAGTGACCTGTAAGTGACCCCAACCAGAACCTGGCCTTACCTGAGAGCTGGCCTTCCTCAATTTTTTGTTGCTTCCTCATTGAGATGTGACCGTAATGCTTACCCATTATTTGCCAAGTATCCATTTTATACTAGCTACAGTGTCAATGATAGTATATGAAACATTTATATATAGTACTGCTGTCACCATCGTTACTCAGATGAGGAAACTGAGGCACAGAGAGTTCATTAGTGAGATTCATACTAGGAGTAAACAGCAGAGCAAGGATCTGAACCTGGTGCCTGATAGTATTTCTTCTTTTCATTTTATGAATGGGGGGGGGCAGATTTGGGTTAATTTCACAGAGAAAGAGTACTTAAGTAACTTGCCAAATGTCACATGACCTGTTAATCTGAATTCAAACATATTAATTTGACTGAGAATGGCCCATAGGCTCATGTATTTGAATGCTTGGTCCCCTGTTGATGGAATAGTTTGGGAAGGATTAGGAGGTATGATCTTGTTGGAGGAGGTGTCTCTAGGTGCGGGCTTTGAGGTTTCATAAGATTCCTGTGATTACTAGTGTTCTCCCCCGCCCACTTCCTTCTACTTGTGAATCAAGATGTGAGTTCTGAGTTACTACTGCAGTACCACGCTACTGCCATGCTCCCTAACATGATGGCCATGGACTTTTTAACCCTCTGAAACCATAAGCTCCAAATAAACCTATTCCTTTATAAGTTGCCTTGATCACTGTGGCATCTTAGTCTTAACTAAGACAGTAGCAGAACCAAAATTCATGCCCAGGTCAAAGTCCAATGCCTGGATTTCACAACCATGCAGAAGCCTGTTTTTGTGAGCTAATCATGGTTTCCAGTGCTTCTAAAGATTGTTACAAAGAAGGGGAAAAGAGAAGGAGAATTAGCGGGAGAACAAGGAGAGGAGGAAGTGGTGGTGGTAGAGGCAACAAGAACCTTATGGTTCCTCAAAGCTCAGAATATTTAGTCTTGCCCTTAGTGGAAAGAACTTAGTAACCTCTTCACTCTATGGTCTCCTTTATGTTTTGGGCTGATATACTGCTTTAAGGATCAAATAAAGGAACTGGGGGGGAGGGGTGTGGGTGGTGTTCAGAGATACTGGCTCCCCTTTGCAGGGCTTGTTCCCCAGCAGACAGAGCAATTGTAGATCTCTAGGCTCAGACTCACCTTAGGGGAAGTCTGAAAGAGCTGCCAGATAGTACACTGCTTCCTCTGTTCTGCCTCCCATCTCATTCCCTCATCCCTGTCTTACCATGAAGAATTGCAGATATAATTTTACTTCAATAAAGTAGAAAAATAAAATCCCCCATATAATTTCTGGATGCTATAATGTGCCCTAGCTCCAAACCACCATCCCCTCTACCATGGGCCCCCAACTCATGATACCTTTGTCTTTAGAGCTCAATATAGTCCTTTGTTTTCAAAGTCCAGCCCTCTACCATGTGAAATGTCTGGGTTTCTGTGAAAATCTTACAATATCTCCTACTATTTCCTCCCTTGACTTCAGTGGTATTCACCTTAAATAGGGTTTCTATTGCTGTGATGAAACACCATGACCACAAAGAAAGTTAGGAACAAAAGGGCTTATTTGGCTTACACTTCCACATCATTGTTCATCATCAAAGGAAATCAGGACAGGAATTCAGACAGAGCAGGAACCTCGAGGCAGGAAAGGATGCAGATGGAGGCCACAGGAGAAAGCTGTGTATTAGTCTGCTCTCATGACTTGCTCAGTTTTCTTTCTTATAGAATCCAGAACCACTGGCCTGGGCATGGCACATCCAGAATGGGCTGGGCCTTCCTCCATCAACTACTAATTAAGAAAATGACCTGCAGTCTTGCCTACAGCCCCATCTTATGGAAGCATTTTCTTAACTGAAAGCCCCTCCTATTCAATAATAGAAACCAACTGATCAATACATAAATCTGGGAAGAAAGAACCTGCTCATTTCCCTCCCTGTTGTTTCCTGGTATCCTACACTTACCTTCTGCTGTCTCTAGGCCTAGTATCCCTGGCACTTTAAGGATGAAGGTGGCTCCCTAGTTTCTGACCTCTTTTCTCCTCTGTCTTACATAGTCCTGTGTGGTCAGACAGCTTTGCTCTGGGAGGATTTGTCTCTTTTAAAGTTCTAACTATCAACTTCCTCTTCCTGAGGAGAAATCCAAGCAGAATATTCCCCAAGACATTGTGAGCTTACTCTCACCTTCAACATGGGCCTGATTTAAGGACTGAGCAGTGTTCACTGTAACCCCACGCTTAGCGTTGAGAGACAAGTGGGAAAGACACCTCAGTCTCATGGTACCAGCCTGCTGAGTTTGTCTCCATCTTCTTCTAGGAGGGTGAATGTCCACCTGTACAAACCCTCACCTTTGTTCCCATGGGCTTCCCCATCTCAAGCCCCTTCTTTAAATAAGTCACTACTCTGCATTCAGGACCAAGAACTGCCCCTCAAGGCAAGCCCACCTCAGTCATTTTCCTGCTCTCCTGTCTTCAGTGATCCTTGGTGATTTCAGAAGGGCAGCCCCTGCCCAGCTCCCCATGACCCAGGCCTTGTCACCGCTTCCCTCCTCCTTTCTCAACAGTGAATCATTCCTTCCCTATGGCTTTGCTATGCCAAAGCAACTAAAACACTCTACGCATTCCTGACATTATGCTAGCAGGTTCTTTCTCTCATCAGGATGCCTGTTGCCAACTCTGCCTTACAGAAAATATCTGCAGTCTTCAGGTACATACAGGGTACCTTTCAAGGCCTTCTATATCCACACTTTTCCTGTCTTCTGGTGTTCTGAGTACAGGGAGTTAAACTGGATCTGTAGGTTCTTAAGTCTTCTGTCTCTGGTCATTTTTGACCAACTAGTAGCTTGGAGACCAGAGGCATGAGGTGGAAGATTGGATCATGGGCAGCTCTATTCTTGTTTGACTTGCTTGCCGGTCAACAGTGTGAGACTTCTGAACCCTCCTTGCTGTGTATGAGCCCCCCAACTCTGCTCTGTGATTCTTCTACCTCCACATCTTTGTGAATAAGAAAAACAAGTATGCTGTTTGTTGGGAGCCTTAGAACCCTCACCTAGACACAGTGACTGGGTACAAAGGGCTCTCAGGGGGTACCTTGTGAGTCCTTTTGTCTGTCATAGATCTGGTTCCGGATGTTGTCCTTCCTCTGAGGCTGTCTCATTTCACCTTGACTTAAAGAGATGCTGCTGCAGGAGCTCCTTCCACTCCTTCAGCCAATAGCCTTTAAGATACCAGCCCACTTGTGTGTGGTCTCTTTTGCTTTAAAACCAGCGGTAGCCAATTAATACAGTTTCTGTGTGATTATTTTGGGTGTAGGCTAGCCAGGCGGCCAGGACAAACAAGGGGCCCCCTCCTCATGTAACAAGATGCATGCTGCTTCCTCACATTAGTGAGCAGCTATTATATGTTGGACTGTGACCTAGGCACTACCGATTTAGAGGTTACTAAAGGCTCACTGGTGTCTTGCCGATCTCTGACTTCAGCACAGGCAATTAAACTTGAGCCTCATTAGATAGAATGGCTATGGGCACAGCACCAATTAGCAGTCAAGTCCCAGTTCTGTGAATTAGCTGGGCTGTGACTAGATTATCTCTCTGAGCCTCAGTTTCCCAGTCTGCAAGTTCAGTAAAGAGCAGTCACCTCGGGCATTTGTTGTAAGGACCCACATGGTTAGCCTAATCTCCTGATATGTGCTTGTCAATCAGTAAGCATTCGTTATCATGTTTATTGCAGCGGGTACTTGGTTTACTTACAGTAAGTAAATAAATAGACATATTACTGAATGATAACTGAATGAATATCTCACTCACACAAGTCCAGCTGTCAACCATCTTCCCTCAGCAGCTGAAACTCTGCTGTTTTTCTGAATTACTGGGCGTTCCAGATCCTGGGGAAGTGACCTTGGCTTTTGCTGCCATTTCCTTGCTTTGGAATACTGCCCCCAGAGCACCATGACCCAGTCTGTGGCAAACACATCTGGCTGCAGGTGCTCCTGGAGCTTGTAAACAGGGGTTGCCAGGATCTTCCCTGAAGCTCACAGCTTCTCAGAAACTGTTTGGGTTCCTGTTCAGTTGCCTCTCTTTCTGAAAGGTTTCCACAAGCCCCACTGCCCTTCTGGTAAACCCTACTGGCGGGGGTTCCACTTTCGCTTTCCCTGAACACCCCCAAGGGGAGATTTCTCCGCAGTAAGGGCATTCTCCTGTTTCCTTTGGTCAAACCCTAAAAGCTTCAGAGTTTTTAGGATGTACTGAGCTTTACACAGATGCTCCTCACGAGCACAAGCCTCTCAGCTGCTTCAGTAATTGGGGGGTCTGCTGCCTGTGGCTTCCAGCCTGTATGGGACATGCTTTCCATACTATTCCCTCTCTTGTCCACAGTGGTACTTCCCTGCAGGCAGAGATTTAGAAGCACTTCCTACACTAGCAGCAGCCTGCCATTATAATTGTTCTGTTGTATCTGTAGTTGATAATCTCTCACTGAGCCTAATTTGAAAGCTAAACTTGATCGTGGGTGTTTATGTGTGGGAAAACCCTTGCACGCCCAGGTTTCCATACTGTCTACACTTGAGGTGGTGTAGCATCTCGGGATGTGTCCCCTACCAATAAGGGGAGGTTTCAGTATACTCTCTGTTCCTCTCAACATCCCTATATGGTGGGCATGATCCCAAGCCAATAAATGTGGGGACTTGTGTCCGGGGTGGTGGAAAACCTAGAGTTGGGAGGTTTAAAGAGAAAACCCCACACCTTTGACCTTTAGAAACAAAGTCAGGAATGACCGCAGATGGAAGCCCCCAAGGGAAACACAGCACAGCTATTGAAGCCACTTGGCTTCCTACAAACTACCAGGTTACTTGTCTCTCCCACCCGGCCCCTCCTCCTCAAATTGTCGGTGAGGCAGTTCATCCTGATCATTTGTCCCAGTGCACAATTTGAGTTGAGGGAGGAGAGATCAGCAGTGGTGAGGGGAGTCTGAGAAGCCCACACCAATCCAGAAAGCTGAGAAGGGATGGAGGGTTGCTGTGGGTACCAGGTCATGGAGGGGCTTACAGGTCACCAAGGAGCACGGTTGAACCTTCGTTGTAAGGGGAAGTCACTGAAGGTTTCTGCGAAGAGCTCTCGCATGATATAAAAAGAGAATTCTACAGTGGGGTGAGAGCTGTTTAGAAGACAGTAGGAAGAAGCCAAAATGGCTGAGATGAACACTATTGTAGCCCAGGCCAGAGTTTGGGGAGACTCTCAAACTGGAGCAGGGGTGGATCGAGCTGTCTTACCTCACCAGTAGTGTTTCCCCCATCAGTGGCTCTGAGCGAGGACTGAGAGTATGTTTCTATCAAAGTTGGTACCAATAGTCTTCCAGCACCACTGGATTGGAAAGGGTGGGGCAGGACACAGACTTGTCCTCTCAAGATCTCTGTGCATGGAAAAGGCGGCTGGCAGTGTAGTTCAGAAGCAGCAGATGTGTATCTACTGCAGGACATCTCACGGGAAGCTTCTAGAAGAGGAAATGGCAGGTGAGCACCCAAGGGACGTCCTGGGGAAGGGTAGTAGAAGGAGATAAAGCAGAGGGCATAGCCCACGAGCCAGAAAACAGCAACATGTCTAAGCAACTGGAGCCGAGATCCCAAATGAAGAGTCTGATGAAAATCAGAGAGGCTGGTGAACATCACTGCGTGTGCCTGATAGCTGACCACACACATTATCGGTCTCACAGGTCCCTAAATCCTTCCTGTAGCATCTCTGACAGAGAATGTCACTGTTGGGCTCATCTTTTTGCTAGGTTCCTAGGGTTAAGTCACAAAGTAACATTTGATCCTTCTTTACCTGGTTTGAATGTAGGCTGCTGGGCAGTGCAGGTCAGCTGAGCCACATGAGAGAGTCAACGGGTATCTATTGAATAGATCCAGAGTTCCCCGTGACTCTCAGCACTAGAGACCGAGGACACAAAGGCACCATTCTGGTAAGATGTGAAATCAAAGGCCAGACAGTGAAGGCTTGTCAAAAGCTGGACAGCACACCTGGGCACGAGGACAAGAGCACCACAAACTAAACTCCTCGTGCCAGCCTCTTGCCCTACGCTGGCCCTGGTGTAGTCTGCCTTGGACCCTTCTTGTGATTCTAAAGTCTTAGGATTCTCTGGCTTTACCGGCAAGTGGCTTTCCACTATCCCTTGGGTACGTTGGGTACCCTGTGATCTTGGGCTGAGCCACCTGCATAGTTCGTAAGCATTTGGCTCCCTGCCTTGATTGCCACCTTCATCTCTAACACAGAAGAGCCTCTTCAAAGATTCCCCAAACACTTTTCCTATTCTGAGCCTCGGTGTTCTAGGCAGTCTTCTAAAACCTCCAGTTTCTGCTGTATCTATGGCTCCTCAGCATCCAACTCCTTTCAACAGTGATTGACAGATTTTATTTCTTTCTGGGGCTAAAGCACTGATCTGAGAACTTTGTGTCTTCAAAATTGCTATTGGGACTCCCCTTGTATGGATGAAAACACAAGAAACCCACGGAGAAGTCACACGCACAATGTAAGGCTATGCAGCTAACATGTTGTGGATCCAGGAGTCAGACCCTAGCACACTACTCCAGGGTCCATGATGCTTGACCCAGGAAACAGATGCTGAAGGATTAAAGGTGCATGAAGAACATAGGGACTTCAAGGGAAGTCCTAGCAACAGAGGGCTTACTGCTCCTGGAGGCATTTTCTCTTCTTGTTCCTATTCTGCAGGTTGTGCAGTGCCTCGTGATATCCTACCACCCGTGGAGAACAAACAAGAAAGCATCTAAAGACCGTGCAAAGAACTTCAGACTTAGCAGACAAATATACAGGCTGCCTGGCTGAATACTCACGGGTGTTGCTTTGTCTAACTGGTGCAAAAGATTGGCATAGAAAGCATGACAGAATCAGTTCTAAAAACATAAGAATAAGCAGGCCTGCTGATGCAAGCCTGGTGATTCTTGCTGCTTAGCAGATTGAGGCAGGAGGACAGCAAGTGCAAGACCTGCTTAAGGAACAGGCTGAATTTCAACCAGCCTGAATAACTTTTTGAAACCCTTTCTTAAAATTAAAAACTAAAAGGAGGGCTGGAGATCAAGCTTTAGTAGCAGAGCTTGCTTCACACATGAGAGGTGCTAGGCTCAGTTCCCAGCACAGACACAAGCACGGCACATGGTGGGCCCTACTCCTTCAATGTCTCCCCTGGGGAAACCTGGAAAAGGCTCTCCGGCCTGGAGTGGACCTCCCTGGGATGGCATGCATAAGCCTGCCCATGGGTCGTGTGTTCCAGGTTCCGTTTCTAAGGGTCCTCACAGTGTCTCCTACTGTCACCTCCTGCCCTCTTCTCTTCTTAGCTATCTCCTGTACCAACTGGAAAAAAAATTAAAAACCAAAAACCACTTATGGATGTGACCCTCCCCTTCCTCCTTGACATCTCACAAACCACGTCTAAGTAGATCGCTTGCTTGCTTTTCCTCATGGTGCATGTGACAGGGGTCTAGGAGAATAATAATGGCTCTCAGAGGACTGTGACCTCAACAACATGTTACAAATTCTCCCAGACCTCCTCTAGGACAGTTCTGAACTCAAAATATGTACACACACTTGTGCTAAAGCTTGCTTTATTCATGACTGGTATCCCAGCAGACCAAAGTGTCCTCTGTTCCTCATGGCCTGACTTCAACCACGTTCCCCTGTGCCCTGTGTCCAGAGGTTTCCACCAGCAGAGCATGTCTGAGTTCTTTGGCAAACTGACTTCCCGCATGCTCCCAAGCTGCTCTGTCTTCACCAGTTACCAAGATGTCCCAGGTCAGATCGTATTTACACGACGTGTGTTTGGATGGGTATACCTTGCCTGCTGGGCAGCCACACTAAGTAGAAGAGAAATATGCATAGGATGTAAATCAGCATCCCAAAGAACAAGAGGATGCTTTCTTGGGCATCCAGAATGCGACCCTGGGGGCCTGAAGGAGGACCTGTCATATGCACAGGATCTGGAAACAAGGCATCAAAACAACGTGCGTTCTATTTTCGGCCACTGTGCTTTCATACCACAGATTCTGTATCCTTAAGTGTCTTAGTTAGGGTTCCTATTGCTGTGAAGACACCATGACCACAGCAACTCTTATAAAGAAAACATTCAACTGGGGTAGCTGATTTACATTTTCAGAGGTTCAGTCCATTATCATCATGGCAGGGAGCACACCAGCTGGGAGTATGATGGTGTGCAGGCATGCTGTGCACCGTGGCCCCCGTCTGCGCTCTATGCGCTAGACCCCAGTTTGCGAGCTTCGGGCAAGGGGCTGGAGGTTGAGAATACTCATGCAGAGACAGACCAACACTCAGACCTTTTAACACTGATACCAAAGCCCCTCTTTATTAGCTAGCACCCTATAGGCTTAAATACACTGCAGTCAATGGCCAACAGGTGAAAATCCCATCCTCTGATCCTCTAAGCTAGGCACAGCTTCTAGTAACTTTAATTAGAAGGTTCTAGGAGGGGAGAGCAGCTGAAGGCCAGCAGGACTGATTAATCCCAACACAGGCAGATATGGTGCTGGAGAAGTTGCTAAGAATCCTATATCTTGCAGGCAACAGGAAGTCAACTGAGACATTGGGCGGTATCCTGAGCATAGAGTCCTCAAAACCTGCCCCACAGAGACACACTTTCTCCAACAAGACCACACCCACTCGGGTAAAGCCACACCTCCTAATAGTGCCACTACCTATGAAAGTATGGGGTCAATTACATTCAAACTAACTCACTAAGACTTAGCACAGAGCCTATGACAAAATATACACCCCTCTTCCACTTACGTCTTGGTCATCCATTCACTGAACATTATATACTCACACATGGTACGGGAAGTCCTTCTGTATATGTGTTGCTTTGCAATGGGGTGGGGAGGAACTAAACTGAATGCTGGGAGAAAGAAGGGGGAGTCAGAGAGACACCATGTAGCCACTGCCACCGAAGGAGACAGATGCCCAGGGAACTTTACTGGTAAACCATGAACCTCATGGTAAAATATAAAATAATGGAAATAGGTTAATTTAAGATATAAGAGCTAACTAGCAACATGCTTAAGCTATTGGCCAAACAGTATTTTAAATAATATAGTTTCTGATCTGGGCAGCTGGGAAACAAACAAGCAGCCTCCAATAACATATACACATGTGCATGCATAATCCCAAACACTGTTTACAGGTATGCATGTGCACACACACACACCTACTAGCTATTGGAAGACGCAGAATGTGTCATTAGAATATTGGAATTGGATAGCAAACAAATAGAAAGTGAATATGCATGCCAGTTGTTAGTATATCATGAGGAAAACAGCATTTCAGGCATGGGGATGGAGGCTGGGAAGATAACTCAGTCAAGTGCTTGCGCTGTAAGCATGGAGACCTGAGTTCAAACCCAATCGCCCATGCACAAAGAGTCAGATACAGAGTTACAATGCCAGCACTAGAAAAGCAGAGACCGTAGAATCCCTGGGGTTCTGTGGCTAGGCAACATAACATACTTGAGGAGTTTCATGCCAGTCAGAGACACTGTTTCAAACAACAAATGAACAAAAAGCCTACAAAGGATGGTTGTGAAATAATCTTTTTGTACCCTGTGAAAAAGTATCACTCCGATTGGTTTAATAATATTTGAATGGCCAATAGCTAGGCAGGATTTCCAGGCACAGAGGACGCTGGGAAGAAGAGGGTGGGAACAAGAGAAGACACAGAGGGAGCAAAAAAGCAGGCTGGACAGCGCATAGATGAGGTAAACCAGCCTCGGGGCAGCACATAGATTAGTAGAAATGGGTTAATTTCAGTTAAAAGAGCTCGCTAAAGATAAGCCTAAGCTATTGGACAAGCTTTCATAGTTAATAATAAGTTCCCATGTAATGATTTGGGAGCTGACTGGTGGGATAGAGAAAGACTCGTTACAAAAAGGACAGGCAGTACTTGAGCACACAAGAAATTGTCCTATGGCTTCTTCATGTACTCATACACATGTGCATGCCCACTCCCAGACCCTATATAAAGGCACACACACACACAAACACATACACACAAGTACAGGGAGATAACACAATTGGTAAAGTGCTTGCCATTCAAGCACGAAGTCATGTTAAAAAAAAAAAACAGGTGTGGGTATATGTACTTGTAACCCCATTACTGAGGAGGCAATGACAGGAGGATCCCTGGAGCTTGCTAGATAAATACTCTAATTAACTCAGTAGACTCCAAGCTTGATAAGAGACCTTGTCTCAAAAAATGAGATGCAGAATAGTTGAGGAAATCACCTGATATCAATCTCTGGCCTCCACATACATGCGCAAATATATGTGCCACATGTACATGGACAAACACACAAACTTGTTGCGGTGCTTTGAATAAGAATGGCCGCCATAGGCTCATATTTGTGAGTGCCTAGTTTAGTCATCAGGGAGTGGCATAATTTGAAAAGTATTAGAAGGTGTGCCTTGTTGGAGGAAGTATGTCACTAGGGATCATTTGAGTCTTCAAGAGTCCATGCAATAATAAATCTCTCTCTCTCTCTCTCTCTCTCTCTCTCTCTCTCTCTCTCTCTCTGCCTTCAGATCAGGATGTAATTTTCAACTACTCAGCTACTGCTCCAGCATCTGCCTACATGATTTCATGTTTCCTGCCATGAAGATAATAGAATAAAACCCTGAAACCATAAGCCAAGTTTTAATTAACTACTTTCTCTTATAATCGTTACCTTGCTCATCATGGTGTCTCTTCACAGCAATGGAACAGTGACTAAAACACGTGTGCACACACATACAAAGTGGGGACAGAGACATGAAGATATACTTTATGTAGGAAGTGATCTGGGAAGATGTCTCTGATTTCATAGTTTTTCAGTGGGCAGAGCCTTAAGGCAAATGAAGAAGTAAGCCATACAGCTACCTGTGGGGAATATGTCCCAGGGCAGCAGAAGGGAAGGAAGTGCAAAGACCAGCTGCAAAGCAAGAGTGTAAGGAAGTGTTAGAGACAATGAAGAAGGTGTGGGAAATGGAGCAGGGGTTGGGGAGGAAGAGCAGCTGGAGAGACGGTCCAAGAAGATCTTGTGGGCACTCGAGCTAGTGGAATGGGCAATGTTTCAACTGACAGGGAAATCCAGTTGGGAGTTCAAGTTGATCAAGCTCTCTCTGAAGGCTATGTCTGTATAGTTGAGAGTGAATACGAGGGTAGAAACAGGAGCTGCTAAAGGTTATTGCAACAGCTGTAAAACGAGATGATAGTGGCAGTGACCAAGTGGTGATGCTGAGAAATGTGTAGATCACTTAGGAGCTCTGCAGTTCCCGTTGGCCTAAAAAAAAGAAGGAAGACTCTAGATTTCTGATATGGCTGCAAGCTGAGCCTGTATTTGTTTTTCTCTTTTATAATTTCATTGATATATATTTGACAAGCATAAACTGCATTCATGTAGTATATAATATTACAATTTGACTGAACCAGATAGCTTGCTCTTGCCAGCCAGATAGCTCAATTTTTTTTTATGTTTTCTATAGTAGCTAAATAGTGAATTTATATTTGCACCATTCAAGAGTACCTTATCCTTGTCAATGCTTACCCTACTACTCTGGAAGAAGAGCAAGTGCTCTTTACTTTTTGCTGAGCCATTGCTCTAGCCTCCTTCCTTTTCTCATTCTGTGAAACAGATGTTTTCAATGCCGGGTTAAGCTTCCCAGTGAGTGGTGGACAGTGATTATAGGACCTCCAGGCATGCTAGATAATTCAGGGAATGGAGAGGTGATGGATTCCAGGCATCTTTGGAATTCCCTAAGAAAGGAGGCAGGTTATATTACAAAGATGTAACCAACCGTTTGGAATAAAGATTTTATACAAAACTGAGAAAATGTCATTTACAGGTAGCAGCTGAAATCACGCAGGTAAGTTAAGAATAGTCTTTCCCCATTTCTATATTGTGCAATTTTCCTGTAAGCTACATGTATCTTGATTAACAAAAGAAAGAAGAGATAAAGAATAATTGATCTAGAATACTATGTTAAGAAAGGCAGGAAAAGGAATCTATTTCCTGGAGCTATAATTGTTTTTTAATGAAGTAGATCTACATTTGTTAATTAGGGAAAGAAAGACAACTTAGCCACACTGTCTGGGGACTGAAATTTTCATTGGTGTGGGTCACCCAAACACATCTAAGGTCTCTGGTAGTACATGTTTCTTCATGAAACATGAGCTTTCTTAGTTCATCTGTGTGGTTTGTGGGTTCCTTGAGGAAACTGTGCACATGTTATGTTTCGTGTAAAAGGTTTTTGTGCTTTAGAGTGTGTCTCTGTGTGTTTTGTCAATTAGTGTTTGCTCTATCTACCCCAGGAGCCCAAGAGCAGCAGAGCTGGGCTCCTGTCTTAGCTCTCACTATCTCCCGGTGGCATCTCCAAGTTCAGATGATCACTTAGCTACCTGGAGTTGAACGACCACGTGCACTGCTGACATTGCTCTGTGGAAAGGACACCAGGACACTGTGATCCTGGAAAGGAGGTCAGGACAGTCCAACAAATGGGATACCCAGAAACCCTACAGCATGAAGAAGGGCTGACAAAACTAATATGCATTCTACATGGGAGTGGCTGAACCGGGAAGGATGTGATAATACCATCAAAAAGTTGACTTGATCCCAACCCACACTGTTACTGAGCCAGAGATAGATTTTTAACTCACTATTCACAGAAGAAAAAAATAAAATAAACAACAAAAACCAAACAATCCTGACAGTATTTGCCACTCAACAGTGAAATGAACTGCGTTAGAAAGAGTTCCCATTCTTGGGATAACGGAGAGATGGAGTTCAAGGAGCAGACCTGAGATTGAACTGCATCTTCCTAAATCTCCTCTCAGTTTGCAGATGCCCTTGGGTGATGAGTGCCAGGAGCGAGCCCAGCTCTGCGGACTCCCGTATACCTGTGATTGATAGTAAAAACACTAGTCAATGAACAGCACATGAACACATTGTTATGCACAAAACCATGCTGCATGGACCCTCACCATCAATTTCACTATCTTCTTCCCGTATTTTTATGCTACTCTAACTCTAACACAGGGAACAAAATTGCACGGGCTTTTCCTAAATGGCTATTAAATCTCTGGTTCCTTCTTACCAAGATGCACACTGTCAGTTTGACCTAAGATAATCCCAAGGCTTCTGAGAAATTTACAGCGAGGCAAATACCTATCATTCCTCAGGCTTCCTGGACCATGTGGTGACTGCCTTCAGCCAGGCACTGAAAGGCACCCTTGCCCCAGAAGGTGCCTGCTCCTGGTGTGGCCCCAGGTCAAGGCCAATCAATTTGGCTTTGAGGGAAGGAATGTGAAGCAAGTCTCTCCAGGAAGGTCCAGATGTTCTGTTGCACTTTCATGACGGCTTCTGCTAAATGACATATGGCAGAGTCCTTGAGAGTCTGGCCAGGCATTGTCAGGAAAGGCAACCACTGATGGTCAGGCCCCCTGGAGGACAAGGGAGATGCAGATGAAGTAACAGAGGAATGAGCTGTCACAGAAACCGGGGACTAGAAGGTGGTTTTCAAGCCAGAGAACCTGATACTCACACAGCTTGACCTCTTCACTTTTATAGACGAGGCAGTGACTTTCCAGAAGCGAAGTCCAAGGTCAGCTCTGCAACAGTCAGAGCTGTACTTACGTGGCTCAGAACGTTATTTCCCTCTGGATTTATACCTGCAGATCATTGTTTAGCTCATCGCATCTTAACCCTGAACACACTATACCATTTAGGCTGCAGAGCATCCACTGCACTCAAATGCCTTCAGAGGGATTGACGAATTTTAAATATTTGCAGGCACCCTGCTTCCCACCCCGAAGTCACATGGTGAAATCTTAAATTCCAAGGTGATGGTATTAGAAAGTGAATGGGCCTTTAGGAGATGATCAGGGTGGAGCCTTTGTGAGTAGAATTAGGGCCTGTGTCAATTTTTGGTGTTGTAAAATCTATTATAGACTGGATTATCTCTAAGTAATAGAAATGTATTTCTCCCAAGGTCGAAAGCTAGAAAGTCCACGATCAAGCTAGTGTGGAGTGTTATGAGAACTGGTTTCTGCTTCTTGCTGGATGGTGCCCTCTTCAAAGAATGGATGCTACGTCATCCTACGGTAAAAAAGTTGAAAGTGGCCCAAGCGCTTAATGAAACTTCTCTCCTCAGGGTCAGAATCTCCGTTGCGAGGGAGGAGTCCTGTGACCCTGTGACGTCCTAAAGGCCAGGCCTGGTATTATTACTGCATTGGAGGCCAAGTTCTAACAGGGGTGAAACACAAACACTTGAGCCACAGCCGTGCTCTTATTTTAGAAGGCCCCGGAACCTTCTTCCTCGCCCCTCCCCCGGGTGGCGAAATGGCAAGAAGCCATCATTTTTGAGGAAAGTGGTTCTCACCAGGCATTAAATCTGCCTGCACCTTCATCTTAGGCTTCCTGGCTTCCAGAACTTTGAGAGACAAGTTGTTACTGTCTGTAAGTCCCCTGGTTTATGGCGCTTTCTTCTAGCTAAGCTGGACCGGACTAAAGAAGAGATTCTATCCAGGGAAAGTGCTGAATTTCCTACCAGGGCAGGGGGCTATACCCCCAATGGGACAAAGAAGAGCTCCTGTCCACAAGCAACCAAGGGGAATTCCGCCATCTAGTGACAGGTTCACTGTGGGCAACTATCCCACTGGGTAATCAGAGTCTCTCTTGAGAATTCAAATCTACAAAGAGGTGCAGTGTTACACAAAGTACAGAAACAATTTAATTTGTTTTTTTTTTCAAACAAGGTTGCGTTCTATGGCCCAGGCTGGTCTAGAACTCAGAGATCCCTTCTGTCTTTGCTTCCCAAGCGCTGGTATTGAAGGTGTGCCAACACACTGGGTCAAGTTCAAAAGTTTGAATCATCAAGAAAGGATAAAACTCTTCAGATGTTAATTAAGTAAACTTACTGTTCCTTAATTCTTGTTTCTGTGTGTCCACCCTTTCCTGTTATGGAGAGCTAGAGGAAAATAAAGACAGACAGATAGACAGAAACAGAAAAGCAGCCCCAACCCGACTTTTCAGTATAAATAATTGGAGCAATTCTTATACCATTCACTGTTTAAATTCCAGGCAATCACTGCACGGGTCACTTGATTTCTCCTTCCTCTATTTAACATTGGTAGAAAACTCCATTTATTCAAGGCACAAAGATAGTTAACTCTTATTCCTCAGTCTCAGTCTTAGCTGGGAAGTGGAGGGGGAAGCACTATTACTACTCGGTAATGATTAATATGGAGAGATCAACAGACAGTGTTGGGGCAGCACACACACACACACATAACCTGTCTGGTGAAGTGGATCTGAGAGCAGGGAGGAACACTGGGAGCACGGTTGCCAAAAGGAGTTGGATTTCAGCAAAGAAAGAGCGGGGCCAGGCAGGCCAGCTTCCATCGAGGGCACTGAGCTAAGGATCTGTATGTGTACGTGGGGAAAACGGCAGTTTGACGGCCATAGGGCTGTTAAGTCACCAGGGCATAGCAAGAAGGAGGCTGACCATTATCAACAAAGATAATAACTCAGGTTTCATGTTCTGGCCAAGTCTCACCAGCAGTCAAGGCCAGAACAAGCTTCACTGAGCCTGTAGACTAGAATTTTCCAGAATTCTTAATTTGAATGTCATTAGTCAGCCAAGCTCAAGTTCATCAGGGTCCCTACCACACCTCCTTGCCTGTGTTCTCTTATGGAATGTATTTCCTTCTGCCCCTTCTGAGTGTGGTCCTTGCTCTCAGAAGGGTTGTCAGTTTTCTATGGGTAAGGGGATGATGGGACCCCTGCTTTACATGGGTTATCTCAGGAGATATGGAAGGGGAGGTTCGGAAGGATGCTCTTGAGGGAGAGAAATCCCTTAGAAAGACACTATAAAAGACCAGCCAAGAGATGTCAAACACCTATAGCTATGCCCCGAAGGACACAGAACATGTAGAAGAGTGGCATGCATCACCTCTTGCTATTCCAACAACTGTGGAGCTTTTATTGCCTTTCCCTCCATCATTCTTTGAAGGCACAAGAAGGCTGACTCAATTATCTCTATGAAGCATTGACCTGAAATTCAGACTCTAGGTTACACGATGTAAATTTCACTCAACTGCACTCTCTTGTGTGAGATTTTTGTGGCATCCAAAGGTAGCTCAGCTGAAGCTTAGTATGGACTTTGGGATCCAGGAAAAACCACTGAAGATGGCTCACTGATCTGTGTGCTTGAAGCTGGTGGATTGCATGGCCTTGTCTGCGTTTATTTGGGCTGCAATAGCAGTATACTGTAGACTGAGTGGCTCATAAAGAAAAATGCTTATTCCTCACAGATCTGAAGAAGTCTTTGGCAAGATACAGTGTCCCATGAGGACATGTTACCCCTGTGCCCACATGGTAAAAAGAAGTGATTATCCCTCTGGGATTTCCTTAATAATGACACTTATTACCCTGTTCAGGGGCCTCTCTACCCTGACCCGGTCACGTCCTAAAGCTCCACCTTCTAATATCAACACTCAGGGAATGCAATTTTAACATATGAATTGGGCTGGGGCACAGACATTCATACCACAGCACTTGGCAAAACCTCTCTACATTTTCCCTTTAGAAATAAGAGGAAAATAATCCAAGCTTGGTTTGTATAATAAATCACAAACACCAAAGCAAGGTTAGGTGTTATAATTTGGCTTTCAGAACCACTGGTTTCAAATAGGGTCAGAGGATCCTTTGTAGGCCATAGCAGCCTAGACTGGGAGCCTCTATCTCCATCTCCCCCAGTTCTGAGGAGAATTTAGAAACTACCCCCATCCCTGAGCAGCACCCCCAGAAACTGAAATGCTCCCCCTAAGAGAGAGCTTCTCAAAGTGCAGATCCAAGAAGATAGTATGGGCATTGTTAAAGGTAAACAAGGAATAATTTCAGTGCTGTACAAAGAACCATGTAACAGAGAAAGTAGCTCAGGAGGTAAGTCACCTGTAAAGATTAGCTAGCAAGCACACTGGCCAACGTGACTCCCATCTTTTATCCATGACATCCATGACGGTATTTCACCCCATCAGTGGGAGCTAGACTTCACAAACTGATGCAACTGGCTGATTTTTGCAAAGGGAGATGTGAAGGTTCAGAAAACATGAGTCCTTGCTGACCATACTGTCTTCAATGTCTAAAACAAAAGGCAAAGGAGGGCTCTTACAACAGATCGCTTGGGCACCTGCAATGCTGGATTCTCAGGCCCCCTCCTTAGACCCCTTGAACTGTAAACGCAGAAGTTTGGGTCTAGTGATCAGCTTCCCCAAGCCTGCTATGGGATTCTGACACTGAAGACTGAAACCATTGCTCCAAAGGGCAGCAGCAGACCAGAAAAGTGCTGTTGAATTCGTGAGTCTCTCCTGAGTCCTGGATTTCATCCAAGTGAGAAAATTCTGCAAAGTCATTCAGAGCCCCAGATGTTATTGGTCAGAGTGAACGTGAGCAGACAGCCTGTTGGGAGGTTCAAATTCAAGTTTCACGTAGTTTTTTTAAATCTTTATTTATTTCTTGCTCTGATCTTACCTGTGATGATGGCTCCTTTGGGAAGCCTCTACTGACCATCCTGGCCCTGTGTCACATGTTCCTGCTCATCATCCCAGTGCCTGTCACCTTTTGGTCACATACTCCCCACTCTGGAGCCAGATGAATAGAGACATTGACCTTCTTGTTTATCCTTGAGTTTCCAGAATGTAGTAGTAGTAGTAAGGTATTCAGCAAATATGTACTTGATTGAACACCTTGCTCACCTTTGCTGAGAAAGCCCATTATGGTAGCCCTTGGCCTGAGTTGATGCTCCTCTTTTTGCCTTGTGCCTTGTTCTATCCCCTTCAGTCCAGCTGTAGCTACTAGGCCATTAGAAATGCTTGGGCACTCTCTTTCTAATATGCAGTCTATGCTGAACTCTAAGTTGGTCTCCAGCATCCCACAGCATTACAGTCAACGCTATAGTCACTGTCATCCCACAATCCTACCCCAGAATTCAGGATCTACCATGAGGGAGTGCTCCATCATGATCTATTGTACTCTCATTACACAAGAGGCCTCAGTGAATGACTTATCACTGACTTACTTATTCAACATTCAAACATCAGCTATAAGGTCATTGAGGAGACGAAGAAAAACCAACCCCAAAAGGAGTGACTTGCCTGGGCTATACAGCAAGTGGGTAGCTGGGCTATAGCTGGGATCTATGGCATCAGACTTTCATCAGACCACTTTATACCTCTGTTGTCTCTTCACTGAACTAAAATGTTTGGTCTTTTTTTCCTGTAAGTAATTGGAGCCATTGAATCTCTGATGCTTCGGGGAAATGGCAAGATGTTTTCTATTACCCGGAAGGTAAGTGCCTCCTTCCTCTTGCCACATTGACTTGCCCGATTTCAAAGGCATCTGCTTTCCCAGAAGAGGGTCACAAAGTCACCACTGCACCCCATAAATCCTTCCTGGGCATTTCCTCACAGCTGTGCCACTTGACAGCTCTGAATCCGCATCACAGTGGAGATGCCAGGAGAGCTGTCCCAGCACGTCATGTGCACAGCCAATGATGGCCCATGGCTGCAGGAGTGCACCTGAACCACGGGAGGCCTGTCCACCCTGCCTAGCTGACCATCACAAAGAGCTGATGCATCCCTTGATTTACGCCTGTGGATTAAATACGACTCCCCATCCACTCTTGCTCAATCATTGCAGAGCATCATAAGCTGGAAAGGAAAGTTGTTTCTTGGCTGTTACTTTGAGTGAAAAGGAAAACACGATGTTCACGGAAACATTTTAATCATGTCAATAAATAAATAATAAATAAGGTAGGAGAATTGGCTGAGCCACTAGCTGGCACCTTTCAGAGGAAGGATGTCTTTCATAAGAAGAGTTATTATAGTAAGACAAAAGGAGACAAATTCAATTTTTTATAATAAATTAATTTGAAAATTAAGTTACAAAATATAAGTATCCCATGAGCTTGTTTTCTTTTAGAAAAGAATCTTTGGCTAGATGGATGAATGAATGGGTGTATAGAAGAATCACAGAAAGACATGTAGGAAATTTGATGTGTGACTCCCGAAGACATCAAAACCCCCACAGGTTGAGAACCCTGCTTTGGAGAATCAAAGTTTGTATAGATGGAGACGCGTGTAAAGGAAATATATAGTAGCTGTGAAAACAAACTATGTCCTATCACAGACTAGACTGAGCTCAATCCAACCACACAATCACACAACCACACAACCACACAGCCACACAGCCACACAGCCAGCTTTCTACCCAGTTCACACTGTCTGGAATATAGTGTTTACTCAGTAGATATCTGTTAGTGACAGCCATCCTAGTAGCTATGCTGATGGAATTCTTATAGCTGACAGTAATTTTAACATGGATTTAATAAGAATTTGCTCATTCTTACAACACTATGAAACAGTTTATTCCCATCTTACAAGCAGAAAAGGTGAGTCTTAAGAGGCTGGAAGGCTAGGCTAGGATCACTCAGCAATAAGGACTTAAACTGAGGCAGAGAGACTATAGGATGCTGTACGTTTCTCTTGAATTAATCCACCAGTAATGATAGTCTACCCACCGATGCCAGCAACAATTCCCAACTCGAGGAGTTCCGTCGGAAGAAATGGTAAGCTGAATACCAGATGAGTCTAGTGAGATTCTGAAACCGATGGGCATCAAAAGTCCATCCAGAAACATGGACAACCATGGGTGAGGGTGGAGAAGCAAGACAGCCAAGGGCTTCCAGGCTTAGAAGAGCCAATGCAAGGGCATGGAGGTAGGCTGGAGCAAGTCTAAGCCAGCTTCTGTAGTCAGGCTTCCTGTCTTCATTGTGCTTCTCAAGGACAAAGCCACTTTGGAAGCATCTCCATTTTCCTAATCCCAAACAGCACCTGGAACTGGGCCCTCAGTGAAAGTGTGAAAAAATCAGTAACATTGGCTTCTGTGTTTCCAAGAAAGACAGAAAATTGGATTTCTAGAAGACACTGGAAGGCTGAATTGGAAGATGACTCCAACTTGTAAGGAGTAGCCAAAGATGACCAAAAGGAAATGAATTAATGTTTTTACCAAGACATTCTGGCCTCAGGCCCCATCTCAAACCTGTTCTCCCAGTAACAGAATGCAAAAGCCCCCACCTCTGACTAAGGTGCTGTGGAGTTGCTGGGATATGAACATATTTACCCAAAACCACAGACATTTGGATCAAGGACAGCCTCCTCACACGGGGCCCATCATGGGGATGCAATCAACATGAAGGCCTCCGGGAACTTGGAAATCAGCCGGGGAAGATAATTGCCTCAAGGGTGCTTCGGCTGAAGCTCTCCCCACATTTTGCTGTAATAAGTTCTTTTTGTTGTTGTGGTTGTGAAGTTCATCTGCTTTGGCCCCTTTGGGGCTGTAAAATTCAGTTGTGATTTGCAGCAACTTTTTTTGAACTTAAGAAAACGTGAGGGAAAAGAAAAGAGTCAGATTTTCCCACTCCACGGTCTCTGAGTTCCCAGTCTGCCTGTGTTTGTGACTGCTCGAGATGCCCGGGGAAGGAAAATAGGGCATGGCAGGTGGGGAGCACTTTGGTTGAGAATGATGGCGGGGCAGGTGCCGTGCACCAGAAGATGGTTGCTCCTGCGGTGATGCAGAGAGATGGGGATTGCCTTTTATCAAACTGCAGGCCACAGGACCCACTCACTGCCTACAGCAAGGCCAGGTACTTAGCTTGCAAAGGCTTCAAGTGGAGAGGACTTGCAATCCCCGGGGCTTGGGAAGCTAAAGCAGGAGGATCACAAATTCAATCTGTCAAAAAAAAAAATTTAGCTAAACTTGATGCCAAGGAGTAGCTTATCACAAGAGAGCCCAATGGCCTCAGCTCCCTGGTTTTTAGACCTCGTCTTCATTATTAAGCTCTCAAAATCACGATTCTCTGTCAGAGTCTATCCAATAAAGAACTGTACACTTGTCTTGGCGTCATAGTCACCGAGTAGTTTTTCAGCCCCCATTCTGTGTGATGGATGGACAGTGAATCACACAGTTGTTTCACCCCAAATTTTCATAGAGATTGCAGTCAAATAAACTCCTCTTTGGTTGAAGTTACTGTTTCAACGGACAAACTATCTTCAATTTAATTATTGCAGCAAGGGTGACTCAATCTTCACACTTCTGAGACGCTATTTGAGGGCACTGATTGCTCCCCTAACCCCCAAATAATCATCCTAGGCCACAACCTTTACGATGGCTGGAGATTTGTTCAGTTTTTCATCCTGGTAACTTTGGTGGCATACCAGGCAACACATACAACTCTGATGGTTACACTGGCAACTTCTATGGCTTAAACTATATATCCCATAGTTCACTGCTTCAGCTTCTCTCTGGTTCTCATGGGAAACTAACAAGCCCTTTATTGAAGTGCCCAGGCTCCAATCACATGGCTCTCTTCATTTGCATATATTGCTCTTTCCCAGAGCTTCTTGTGTCAAACCGAGGCCCACATGATCATCTCTAAAGGAGTACTACAATCGGACTATCTCTATCCTTGGCTTTGACCACGACATTGCAGGAAATCCAGCAGACAATCTGTTGCTAGAAGTCTGGAGACCTTATCAGCCTTATCAGTAGTTTATGTCTTCCTGCAAATCCAATTAGAACACTTAAAATTATTTTATTTTGGAGCCCAGAGAGATGGTTCGGTGGTTAAGATAACTAGTTGTTCTTCTAGAGGACCCGAGTTCAATCCCCAGCGCTCTAATGATGGCTAACAATCATCTGTAACTTGAGTTCCAAGGCCTCTGCCAGCACCAGGCATGAACATAATACACAGGTATATGCAGACAAAACACCTATAGACATAAACATCCTGAAAGTAGTAGTATAAATTAGTTATGTTTTCTAAACCCTGATTGTTTTGTATTTTGATTTTAACATATTGTGAAATAAACTCTTGTGAATAAAAGCCATGACTTTTAGAAGCCACCACTGTTGACCCTGCTACACAAGGTAGAGAGGCCGATGACCGCTCTGGGTTCCTCTTGGTTGAGGAAGTGTTTCAAGTTCAAGCGCTAGTCTTTAAAAAAGACTTTTTCAAAATGTTTTCTTCATACAATATGTTTGGATTATACTCCTCCCATATCCTCCACACCAAGAAAAGGTCCCCCCACCTCTCTCTTTAGAAAGCAAACAAACAAATACAAACAAAAAAAGCCCCACTCCCTCCCAATGGAAATTAAAAGAAGATAAATAAGACAAACAAACAAACAAAAAGCCCAAACAAACCAACATGAGACAAAATGTCTTCAAACACATCACTAACTTCATTTTGTGCTGACCATTTAGTGCTTAGCTTAGGGCCTTCCCATGTGTGATTAATATTCCCTGTGAAGCTCCAGTGGAGAAAACTAACTTTTCACCTGTCAGCGGTTATCAGCTATAGATAGCTTCTTGGTCTGAGGTGGGAGCTCACGTCCACTTCCCACTCCCAGCGCCAGGACCCTGTCTAGCAGCCTCCTTGCTTTCAAAAGGTGGCAATCTGGTTCCCACAGGAAAAGGAAGGAAGAACGTTCACACTGAGTTGCTGGAAGAAAAGGCAATGAAAAGAGCACAGGCTTAGGTGCAAAGGGAACCCTGGCGCTCGACAGCAGCAGGAATCTGTTACACAGCGGATGTCTTCACGGGCGAGAGGAGGGAACAGCTCCAGAAATGAAAGACAGTATTTGTAAGGAAGGGTCCGCTGCTCAGAGGCTAACCTGTTAGAGCAGGCCTATAAGCTTGAGAAGGGAAAGCTGAAGGGTTAAACGTCCATGTCCTTTGCCATAACCGCTACTCACTGCTGCTTCCCTTAGGCTGGGCTCCTCCAGAAGTTAAGAGCTAGCACTGCTCAGTGCCGTGACCCCTGCAGGTTATCTATCTGGGTGCAGGTGAGAACAGAGGCCTGGGGGTAATCAGGACTGGTGTGGAAGTTTATCAACACAATAGTTACGACTTCGTTGATAACCAATGTACAAGTAGGCATGACTGTAAGGGATAACTGCCGTGGTACTTGGTATACACTTGGTCCTTTGAAAATGCTTATGTAGACTAACTCATTGAATCTTCAGCAGACACAGGAGGTAACACAATCACGATCCTATTTAACTGACTCGGAAACCCGGGATCGTAGACCTCAAACACTAACTGTAAGCGAGAGTGTAAACTCAACCTGGTGTTTGTAATTACAGATTCAGTATTTATTGTCCACCTTACCCCCAAATGATAGTCACTGGTTTAGATCTTAAATCCGAGACAAAATAGGGGGGTGAATGAGGTGTGGGCTGGGACGCGAGCTATTTATTGTCATCAAGGTCAAGCAAACATCCTCCAGTTAAAAGACGTTAAAGTATAACCCCGGAGAAGAGAGGAAGAGGCGAGGGAGGGAGGAGGGGCTGCCAAGCCAATGGCACATAGAATACAGGCCAAATGTCTAATTATAGCTGACAAGGCTCTCATGATCTGGGCCTCTTTCCCTCTGCCCCCCACGGGGCACTGTGTCCCAGCCAAAGTCAACTTTGTTTAGTTCTCTAAATAGCCCGCAGGTCTTTGCCCCAGCTGCTGCTTCTGCCTGGAACACCTCACCCTGTTTTCTATTGCCCCTTCTTAACTCCTGCTTACCTAACAGGCAGGGCCCAGTGAGGGCCTTTCTTTCATCATTCCTCCCTCTCCTCCCTCTGATAGGTATTTATTTGACTGCCTGGTGTACACGGACGCCATGATAGCTGGCCCTAGGCCTGCAGGGTTCTCTGAGGAAACTGCTCCTCCACATCCACGTGTAGGCTGGGTATTTTCCAGTGTGTTGGCATGACATCCTGGGCTTATCAGATGGCAGCTTTCTTACTCTGTGCCATGGCACCCCGGATATGGATCTGTCTCTGTTATACCACAGGCTCCACAGGACAGAAGTCTGTCTGTCTGACTGGGTGGGTATTAGATTTCCATGCTTCAATAACAAATTGCCTGACTCTGAGGCTTAAAATGACAGTTTACCGTCTGTGGTTACCTAGGTATATGTTTCACAGAAGTTCACTGGGCTAATAAAGTCAAGACACCCAGCGGCTCTTGGGAAAACCTATTTTCTTGGCTTTCCAACTATAGGCTACCCATAGTCTGTGGCCAAGAGCCCCTTCCTTCATCTGCAAAGGCATCTAAGGCGGGTAGCAGTTGCTACATCACTATGATGTTGACTTTTGTCTCTATCTTACAGTTTGTAAAGGCCCTGATTATATTAGGCGGTCCTAGATAAGCCAGGTCAGTAAAAAGACTTTTAACTCTAGCCAGCACGTTAATTCCCTTTTGCTTACGGGTTCCAGGGATTAGGACTGAGATATCTTTGAAGGCCTCTCCTTCTTCCCACTATAGTGTGCTTCCTAAATGTAGGATATCCAGGAAAGACCAAATGTCTGAGTATGTGGCTAGAAATGTGAGTGGACGGGACACACAGAACCTCCAGGTATATGTTAATGTGTGATGCATAAAACTGCTGTGTAGCTGGATATTGGGGTTGCAACAGGACCATGTGGGGGGGTGGAGTGGGGAGCTGAAATTACACACTGCCTGACCTCACTGATGGAGCGCTGGTATGTAGTGCATGTTGGGAGCTTAGGGATCATCAGAAACGGGAAATAGAAGCATGAAATCCATAACAGAGTTCTATTTTCCTGAAAGTACTGTGAAGTATTTAGTTTATTTCCACTGTAGATACTCATGCTTCTGGACCTAGATTTCTTTTTTTTTTTTTTTTTTTTTTTCTAGACAGGGTTTCTCTGTAGCTTTTTTGGTTCCTGTCCTGGAACTAGCTCTTGTAGACCAGGCTGGCCTCGAACTCCCAGAGAACCGCCTGCCTCTGCCCGGCCTGGACCTGGATTTCTGCACTCTATCTTCACATGTGCCTGTGGCCACACTGAGACTGAAAACCCTGTCTTGACCTGGAACAGGCAGTTCTGAGGTTGACTTGGATGAGTCAGCACACAGCTCAGACACACGTGTGCTGCCAGCATTGAGAAATCAATCACTGCACAGCTCCCTGTTGTTACTCTGAGGGCCACAGCTCCTCACACAGATGCTTTGATTCCCCAGCCCACTTCTTACCTAATTTCACAGATCTAAGAACAGTAGAACCCTTAAGTCATGTCTAGCCTGACTTTCTTTTCACAGACAAGCTACTTCCCAGTGAGTGAGTGCAGATCCTGAGGAAGAGGCTGAGAGAGACACTTAGGATACAGACTCCAGAACTGCAGGAAGTCTTCCATTGTAGTGCCACAGTCTCTCAGGGAGCCTGGAGGAAGAACACAGGATTTCTGGTTCAATTCTACATAAAGACGGATTCACTCTTCCAGAAAGCCCCACCTGCCTGTATCCTTGAAGAGTAACTACACTGTCTCCCAAGGGGAGGAAAAACACTACACAACTCCCCATCAATCTTTCTTCAATTCATGCATCCCCGTCTTACTGTGGGTATGTGTGCTATCTTGGTATTGTTAGCTGTTGTGCTGAGCTGATTGTGTCAACTGACACAAACTAGAGTCATCTGAGAGGAGGAAATCCCATGAGAAAGTATTTTCATAAGTGCAGGCTATAGGCAAGCCTGTAAGTATTGTCTTAATCTGTGGTGAATGTGGAAGGCTCCCAGCACACTGTGAGTGGTGCCAGTTCTGGGCTGGTGGTACTGGGTACTATAAGAAAACAGGCTGAGCAGGAAGAGATGAAAAGTACACCAGTAAGCAGCTCCCCTCCATGGCCTCTGCATCAGCTCACCAAACCTTCAGATTCTGCTCTACTAGGGTTCTTGCCGTGACTGCCTTCGGTGATGAACTGTTGTGTGATGGAAGTGTAGGCGAAATAAACCCTTTCCTCCCAAGTTGCTTTTGGTCATGGTGTTTCCTCACAGCAATAGTAACCTTAACTAAGACAGCAGTTGTCATGTATACATGCTGTGACAGAGGTAAAATACAGTAGGAGCTCCTTCTGCTCATTCAGCCAATAGCCTTTAAAATACCAGCCCACTTGAGCATGGTCTCTTAACTATAAATGCAGCTGTAAAGCCTGTGCTCGCTCTTTTGCTTCTGGCTCTCGCTTCTGGCTCTGCTAGACTCTGTTCCTGTTCCCTGTTTGTGTAGAGGACTCTGATCTAGGAAAGTGATCTGTGAGTCTCCCCTAAATAAATAGTGTTTTATTATACATAATTCTGAACTAGTATGGGATTATTTTGTAACTTCTGCCATAATCTGGTGCCACACTTTTTGGGATTGGTCTGCCAGTCGTGTGGCACATTGGGCACTGACTCTCCCGCCCATGGCTCTAGTTGGCCCTCAGACACAGGCTGCTGCTCATTGCTCCCTGACTCATGACCCACATGCTACCTCTCTGTGTGTTGCACACCAGCCCACACACTGCTGCCTGAAATGCCCATGGTGTATACAGTCTGCAACTCACACTGGCAGAAAACTTTGAGTTTTCTTTTTTTTACCCATGGACCCCAACAAGATTAGCTTCAATTAATCAAAGCGGTCCTAGAAAATGGACCTCAGCTGCTTTGGAAGTGTTGCTGGAAAGAAGAGGCAAAAATTTTAGAGCAACAGGGGAAAGCAAAAGGATTTGAGATGTCCCAATATCAAATTTTTAGTGAGGAACATTACTCTGATCCTCAGGAATATTTGGCTCACTACGATGAACACACCTTGTTCTATGCAGTACAGCAGCTTTAAATGCTTGGGACAGGATTCAGGAACTAGGAAAGAGGACTGAGTCATATATTAGGGTTAAACAGAGCCAGAGAGAATCCTTTACTGACTTCGTACAAAGATTAACTAAGGCTATACAATTAGGAGTGACAGACCCTGAAGCTAGATGTACTAATTGAATCCTTGGCTTTTGAAAATGTCAACTTAAAATGTAAGAAGATCCTTGGTTCTTTAAAGGTTAGATCAGCACCCGTAGATGAATGGATCTTGCATACAATGAATGTTGAAACATTTGACTATAGTACTGAAGCTTGGATAGGAGAAGCGATTTCCAGTGGTAAAAGGAGACACCAAAATGCCAAATGTTTTAATTGTGGAAGAATAGGGCATCAAGAAGGGACTGTAGACAAGGAATTCCTAAGAATAATGTCTCCTCAAGGAATGGTAAGGAAAGTAGGACTCAGTCTTCTGGTAGGAGATGTGACAAAGGCTGACAATGAACTAATGAATGTAGGTTGACAAAAGACAGACAAGGCAACCTGATAGCACTGAGAAATTCCTTGGTGGGCCTCTCACACAGTCTCCAGTGTCAAACAAGGTCCAGTCATTCCCAGTCACTGTGGAGAACATGTCTCACCAGGAAAATTAAACAATCCAGTGTCTACTGTAAAAAAAAAAAAAAAAAAAAAAAAACCATACTGTTCTGGATGATGAGATAGACTTGAAAGATGAGTTAAAAACTCCAATAGGAAATAAGAAATGTATATTTTGGCAGACATCTATAAATAATCAAAGACCAAGCTAAGAGTGCATATAAATGACATTGTAATTAAAGGATTACTAGACACAAGTGTGAATGTGATTATCATTACTCCAGAACCTTGGTATCCAGATTGGCCTTTTCAAGAGGCAGATATTTAATTCCTAGGAATTGGAACAACATCTCAAGGAAAACAAGGCATGAGATGGGTTGAATGCATATGGCCAGAAGGACAGAAAAGAAGGCTGAGGCCATTCGTAGCTAGTACTGCAGTGAATTTATGGGGCCATGAACTATTGCAGCAATGGAAAATTCAGGTTAACATTCCTGCAGTCCCCAAAACTCATGTTTCTTGGAAGGATATTATAAAATATTATAAGCAGAGGTCACCAGCCATTCAGGCTGTACAAGAACACAAAGCAACTAGCAAGCTGTCAGAAGTACTAACAGCCTTGTCTTTAAAATGGTTGACTGAGAAGCTCATATGGGTTTTAAAAAATGGCCTTTAATGAAAGACAAACTGCAGGCTTTGGAACAGCTGGTACAGGAGCAATTAGATGCTCAACATATGGAAGAATCAACAAGCCCTTGGAATTCTCCTGTATTTGTTGTTAAAAAGAAATCCAGAAAATGGAGAATGGTGACAGATCTAAGAGCTGTCAACAGGTTATCCAACCTATGGGCCCTTTACAGTCTGGAATTCCTCTGCCTTCTCTATTACCAAAAGGATGGCCTCTTATAGTTATTGATTTAAAGGACTGTTTCTTCACTATACCTTTACAAGAAAAGGATCGAGAAAAATTTGCTTTCACAGTGCCTACTTATAATAATTCTCAGACTACTAGGAAATACCAGCGGACCACCTTCCCACGGGGAATGCTCAATAGTCCCAACCTGTGCCAATACTTTGTAAATCAGCCATCGGAAATAATACACAAGCAATTTCCTAAGTCTATAATTTACCATTACATAGACAACATTTTGTTATATGACTCAAATGCAGATACTTTAGAAAGAATGTTTGAAGAAGTAAAAAATTTAAAAAAAAAAGTTTTGCCTAAATGGGGATTACAAATTTCTCTTGAAAAAATACAAAGAAGAGATTCTGTCAATTACCTACGTTACAAAATAGGTTTAGAGAAAATTAAAACACAAAAGGCACAAATCAGGAGAAACTGATTACAGACTCTTAAAAACTTTCAAAGATTGTTAGGAAATATTTCCAGTCTATGACTGGCTGTTGGGATAATACCTGACCTAATAATTCATTTAAACAAAACCTTAGATGGTGACAAAGACTTAAATAGTCCCAGAGAATTAACAGCTGAAGCAGAAAAAGAATTGATGGTCTATGAAAAGAAATTACAGAAGACACATGTAGATAAAGTGAATCCAAATCTTAATTGTATTCTAGTCATATTGCCTTCCAGAATTTCGCCTATAGCAATTTCAATGCAGAGGGGAGATATTATCTTAGAATGGATCTTTTTACCACATAAACCAAGTAAAAAAATTAAAACTCATGTGGAAAAAAAATCTCTGAATAAATTATAAAAAGAAAACTGAGACTTTGGCAACTAGCAGGTATAGACCCAGCAGAGATTATAGTTCCTTTTACTGCTGATGAAATTAAAAAATTATGGGAAGACAATGAACCATGGCAGAGACCTTGTGCTAATTTCTTGAGAGAAATTAATAGCAATTATTCCAAATGTGATAGAATTAACCTATTAAAGATAACTACTTGGATTCTTTCCTGAAGTGTGCATGATGCACCAATAACTGGAGCCCATACATTTTATACTAATGCAAATAAATCAGGAAAGGCAGGTTACAAATCAGAAGAATTAAGTAAGGTGGAACAAAGCCCTTATAATTCTGTCCAGAAGGCAGAATTATTTGCTATTCTCATGGTACTAAGGGATTTTAAAGAACCTCTCAATATAATTACTGAATCACAATATGCAGAAAGAGTTGTCTTGACTATTAAAACCATTGAATTTGTACCAGATGATACAGAATTGATTGCATTATTCATACAGGTTCAAGATATAATCAGGAATAGGCTTTGTCCCATATACATAACACACATCCAATCCCATACAGGTCTGAGAGGTACTCTAGTTCAAGGTAATGCACAAATTGATCGATTATTGATTGGAAATATGCTGAAGACCTCAAAATTTCATAAGAAACATCATGTCAATAGCAAAGGTTTAAAGAGTTTTCTATTACATTGCAACAAGCTAAGGAGATTATAAAGAGGTGTCCTATTTGCTCTTTCTATAATCAAACACCATTACCAGCAGGAAGTAACCCAAAGGGTACTCAAAGAAATGAGATCTGGCAGATGGATGTGTTTCACTTTACAGAATTTTGAAAATTAGAATATGTACATCACATCATTGACACTTATTCAGGTTTTCAATAAACAATTGCCTTGAGCTTAAAAAAGGCTGATTCAGTAATCACACATTTATTAGAAGTTATGGCCATTATGGGTATACTTACACAAAGAAAGGCAGACAATGGTCTAGCATATGAGTCTAAAAAAACAAAACAATTCTTTTGCTTGTTACAATATAAAGCATATTACAGGTATACCAAAGAATCCTACAGGTCAGGCAGTTATAGAAAGATCAAATCACACTATAAAGGATATGCTAAACAAACAGAAAGGAATGAAAAATACTCCCAGAAATATATTGCATAATGCTTTATTAACCTTGCATTTTCTTAATGGTAACGAGAAAGGAACAGTGGAAGCAGAGAGACGTTGAATAATAGAAAAAACTTCTGAATTAAATCAGCCAGTATATTTCAAGGATGTGCTGACCTTACAATGGAAACCAGAAGATGTGCTATGTTGAGGAAGGGGTTTTGCTCTTGTTTCCATGGGAAAAGAAAAGCTATGGACACAATACAAATAGATAAATATTCAGTTTGAAAAAGAGAGACATCTTGAGAAAGAGAAATGATGGCTCATCCATAGAGGTGACAATCATACAGGTGGTAAGAAAACCTCATAAGGGTTGGGGCAGGGTTCTGTTCTTGTCTTTGCAGGAAAATATTTATCTTCAAAGAATGGTGAGACCTTGGACATCTAGGTGCCTAAAGACAAAAAGATAGCTATCCAGAAAGAGTCAACAAGCAAAGAGAAATATACCTTATGATGCTGTATTATCTGCATGGTAAAATTTGATTATTTGGACACATATACATCTCTAGTTAAAAATCAGAGCTGGCTTTGGAGTTGGACAATGACTATCCTTCTCTAAATCCAAGCACGTTGTTCAAAGAAAAAATTCAGAATTTCTGTCTCATGTCAGGAGCCATCTGGTATGGGACAGGAAGAAGATAGATTTTAAGGAAATATACTTTTCTCCATGCCTATTTTGTTTATATTGTATCTTTCATTGACTATATGTCTATATAAATAATGCTTAAGTTTTCCACAATGAGCAGTAGATTTTCCTGCAGTAATGTTTAAAGCTTCCAGGAAGAAGATGGGACCCCACAACAATGACTCCACCTGGTTGATATAACATCATGATGCTAATAGCACTACTATGAGACCAGTTTTTAGGTACCAGCTGCAGAAATGGTGTATCTTCTTACATTTTGGCCAGAACTACAAATAAGAACTTCAAAACAAATAAACAAAGACCCTATCAACTACTCAGAGACCATCTATAATTATACAAAACAGCAATCTTGAAACTTAGCCATCATTTTACATTTACGGGATCCCATAGAAAAAAGCATTGCCCACATGACAGCAGAAAGCATTTCCAGAAAACAAAGTCCCCTCTCCCAACAAAGTTTGTCTTCATGGTTAGAGATACCATTTAGGGGTTCATTATTACTCACATAGGGCTCGGGGTTGGGGTGGAAATTATATAGGCCTAGAGATCTCAATTTAAAAAAAAGATTGAATGAGATAATAGGTAATTTAATGTGAACTTATTCACACTAATAATAATAATAATGAGTAATAGAGTGATACTTGTGAACTATTATTTATGGACAATTTACACTGGTATAGTTTCTTGTATATTGATACTTCAAATTATATTTGTTAATTCTGTTTACAATATTTGTACACTAATGGAGGTGGGTCTTGTATCTATCTGTTGCTTTCATTGGTTAATTAATAAAGAAACTGCTTGGCCTTTGATAAGACAGAAAATTAGGTAGGCGGAGAAAACAGAACAGAATGCTGGGAGAAAGAAGCCAAGTGAGGTAATCACCATGATTCTCCCACTCCAGACAGACGCAGGTTAAGATCTTTCCTGGTAAGCCAGCTCGTGGTGCTGCTACACAGAATATTAGAAATGGGTTAGATCAATATGTAAGAGCTAGCCAATAAGAGGCTGGAACTAATGGGCCAGGCAGTGTTTAAAAGAATACAGTTTCCACGTAATTGTTTCAGGGCATAAGCTAGCTGGCGGCCAGGAGTCAGATGGCAGGAACGCGGCCCGCAGCTTTTTCAACAGTACACCTATGCAAAGTTATTTTGTCATATTGTATGCATGCATGCTTCTATCTCTGTTTAAGGCAAATTGATACCATTTTAAGATATAGTTATCATATTGCATTATATATTTCTACCTCTGATTAAGCTATTTATACATTGTTTACATTTTGATGTCATTGTCCTCTTTTACTGAACAGTTGTTTAAAGACTTTAATATTCTGATATGAAGTCTTAATCTTTAAGTTATGTAGGTATTAAGTATTATAGGTCTATAGTCATTCATGTTTGTTATCCTTTTAGTCAGACTAACTAGATTCTTTAGATACATAGAGATTTATTCTGCATCGATTGGTAACCTTCAACCACTTTAAAGATCTGTAGTACATGACATTTAAATAACTTAGGATTCTGTTGACGAGAGACACAATTGCTCCTGGCAGCACTGATCTATTCCCGAGAGAGAATTGAGCACCAAAGACACTCCACTAGGAGCTTGTCTTCTTCTTGATACAACTGGCCTTTGGGAAAGAAACTGCCCATGCCTCAACCACTGACAAAATGCATGATGTCTGGACTGGACAAGCAGGATACAAGAAAAAAGACTGTCAAATCTTGCCAAGACAGGGTAAGACAGTTTTTAAAAAATTTCTGCCTCTGAAAATGGTCTGTCAGTTACTCTAGGCCTTAGCCAAAGTTGGTTGCTTCAACATTGCAAATGAGACTATGGGTGATTGCTCAGGCAGCCAGTTATCTCTGCCATATACAGCACATTTTGGAAGCTGCTTGATTGCACTTCCTGCCTACTCAAGTAATATTATTTCCCTTCTCAGGCCTTCAATGGGGTTGAAGATTAGTCGTAGTTACCATCCTCTTATGATCTAGCCAAGCCTTTTCCAATGCAAGACTTAGACTCCTTAGGATAGAATGTTTATTAAAACACTAGGTTATGTTCCTTGCTTAATATTGTTTACGCTGGTTGTAATTCTAATCTTGTACTTGATATCTGTTCCTAGTGTACATAGTTTTGTATTGGGTTTAGAACTCTCTTACTTAAACAAAAGGGGGAAATGCTGTGGGAGCTCCATCAGCTCTTTCAGCCAATAGTCTTTAAGATACCAGCCTTCTTGGGTGTGGTCTCCTATACTATAAATGCATCTGTAAAGCTTGCACAACTCTGGCTTCTTTCTGCTTGACTCTGTTCCTGTTCCCCATTCGTGCAGAGGGCTGTGATCTGTGAGTCTCCCCAAAAAAATAACCCTTTATTATATATAATTCCAAACTAGTGTGGGATTATTTTGTAACTTCCACCATTAAGGCTAAGAGCAAAAACCACTAATCTGTTGCCATTTAGTAAACCAATATTTATTGAAGCACTACTAGGTGCTGACACCACAATAAGTTTATGCTGGTAATTCTAACCTTGACCTGTGGAACAGGCACTCATAACCCTGTACTGCAAACAGAACAAGGAGATGAACAAGCCAAGAGCAGACAGAGGAAGGCCTTGGATCACACTGGGATTCAGACTTTCCTCAGGCCTGCCTTTTAGCTTTCTCTAATACCCACCTCCTGCAGTGAGTCTAGAATTCTTGAAAAACAGCAATGTCATGAAGTCACCTTAGTCTCGACAGCACCTCCATAATCCACAGCACACATTAGGTTCACAGAGAAGTGATCTGGATGAATGAATAAGGTGTGGGGTCCTAGAGTCTTTACTATATCGTTGGAGTCTTAGAAGAGGGGCTTTTGCCCTCAGTTCCAGGTACTCGTTGCTACCCTACTTCTGGGCAAAGTGTGCAGAAGTGGGATTGTCTCAGAGGCACACTGAAACATCCTCAGGTCTAGCAGAATCCAGGTGAGGCCAGTACAAGAGGTGGAGCAGGCATGACCTAAAATGAGCACCGGTTCAATCCTACACAAAATAGGAAGCACGCCAAATTCAGGCATTGGCCCATGTGTACCTAATATGTATGTGTGCTGGGGGGCATGACAACAAGGGTTCCAGGCAATGCATCCACCTGATACCCAAGCTAGGAGATACCCAAGATTCCCCTTTTGTTCTGGAAGGGTGACTGAATTGAACACAACTGAAGCCTCAGCCCCATCCATTTCAATCTTGGTCACCCCTAAACTTGTATTAAATCTCTATGGTCTTCTACACAACACAGGAGCTCACTGTCACCCTCATAACCTCCAGTAGTTCCCAGAATGGGTACCACTTAAAATCACCTGAATAAAGTCTCCCATGTCCATCTTCCACGCCAGAGTACGCTAGGTAGAAGGAAGCAACTTCAGATGAGACTTTTAAGGACCTTATAGGACAGGTATGATGTCGGAGGCTGGAATGTGAATAGAAACAGACACTGAGAGAATGTGTGCAAGCTCCTTCCTGAAGGCTGAGAGGGAATGTGTGAGTTCAGTTAGGGGAATTTGGGAAGGCCTCATAAATATGCATGCATATGAACTGGGCCTTGAAGGTTAAGCAGATGTTTGCCGGCTGGAGAAGGGGCACAGAGCAGCCAGAGTCAAGGGAGCTGCCCTGGAGCATAAATAATACGTGAAGAGAGGGTATCCAGCCACGTGGCTGGATGAGCGGACCAGGCACCGAGTGGGGGAACAAGGCTGGTACAGCCTCACAGAAGGCACGAGTGTGTTTTAGAGTTTTCGGATTTGTGCACATTGCACTCTAAGCAAAGACAACAGGGCCTCTAGCCACCCAGACTCCCAGCGAGTGCCAGGGAAAACGTTTAAGGTATCATTTCACCTGAAGCAAATGTGTCATCCGCGTTTTTATAAACCTTCAAGAAAGAAGAAGAAACAAAAGCTGTTGAAAAGTGAAAATGATTAGAGAAGCGACTTTTCCAGGGAACAAACATGGCCCACGCTGTGCAGAGGGAAGAACAAACAAATTTAGGGACGGTTATGAAGCTGTAAAAATCCCTGTTTATTTCTGAAGAGAGAAATAACGTTGGAGCAAAGCCACCCCACCGAGTCTGTACAACCATAAATCAAGGCTGAGGCGGGGAGGAAGGAGGAGTCAGCCGATAAATTCAAAGGAAAGCAAAGCTGCCTTCCAGCTGTCCCAGGCGGCCTGGGAACCTGTTCTGCTGGGGTTCTGCAGCCCAGGAAGACAACAGCCAAAGTTAGCGTGCCCCTGGGTGTGTTCTCCTGTGTTTGCCCCATCAGAAAGGCTTTGGCTTGGTTGCGATTTAGGAAAGCTAGTCTGAGAGTTTCACTTTTCAAAACGAAGTGGGGGGAAACAGAACAGCGGAGTCTCCCCTTCTCTGGCTGCTTCGCGAAGGGTAGTTTCAGCCCAACAGAAACCCTGAGCAGGCAGTGAGGCATGCTCAGGGCTCGGGAGGGAATTCCCACCCTGTCTGCTCGCCCACCCCAGGCTGCTGGCTTCGGTAAACAGCCTCGGTGGAAAGGTCACCACTGACCTCCGGGCTGAGGGATTTTTCTCGTCTCACACCTCGGGTTTCTGGAGAGAGAGAACGAGATATTGTTTACCGAGAATTTGCTCCACTAGCAAAACTGAGCCCTGAGCTGCCGGCAGCGTTTACAGAGCAAGCACCCTTAGCAGGCCAGGCTTCAGCTCCATGTTGGTGAGCACTTTAGTGACGCCCCCTGCCTCAGACCAGCATGCCTCATTTTCAGTCTTTCAAAGAATGAGGAGAGCAAGTGATTTTACTTCATTGAGTTCTGACCTCTCCTTCACTAGAAGCCACATAAACTCACCCGAACGTCGCATAACCTGTATACCAGCTCTGTATGGTAAACACCGCTGTGTCCTAGGAAGACAAGCAGCTCTGGTAAATAGCTTGCAGCAGCGGTCGGATGTTGCAGTCAGTACGTGGGGGCGGTAGGAGGCAGGAATACCTGCACTATCTCTTAGCCACGGAACTCTGTGGTTTCAGTAGCCAAAACTCTTATCTAAAGGAGCTAAATGGTTCGAGAAGATGGGAGGTGAAAGTTCAGTCGAGGGAATTTGCTTCATTAAGAGGTGAGTAGCCACAATAACAAATTATTCAGTGCCAAGACAGTTACTGGAGAACCAACTTGCCTAGCCAAGAAGTTCTTTACATATGCTAATTCAGAGCTGCCAGAAAAGCACCGTTGAGGAAGGTGGCAACTCCATTTTCTAGATCAGAAAACTGAATTAGGGAGATGGAAATGTCTGAACCGGTCACCTTACTGGAAGAAGCAGAGCAATCTCGCTATTAAAAGTCAATTCTTGTGTGGTATCTGAGCTGTCTGCAGACAATAGAAAGCGTATTTTCTGTTTAAAAAAAAAACTTAAAATAACTGAGTTTTTTTTACTAAATCAGATGCCATCCTAACAGATGTCCAGGTTTTCTTGAGATTAAAGCAAAATTAATCACCTGTACCTTTGTGTATGTTTGTGGGTGTGGCATGTACATGTTCACGGGAGTGTGTGCACTTGTACATGCATGAGTTTACCTATATGCATAGCTACCTACATGGTAAGAAGGTAGATAGACTTTCTTGGCATTTGACATGTCCGCTGGCCCTAGTCAGGACTGAAGTTCCCCCATCCACTTGTAGGCATTACTCTCTAGGCTCTACATACGTGGAAAGGGGCTATCACACATTGTATCATGTTTTCAAAGGGCCCCTCCTATCAGCCCTGTCAAAGGTCACTTCCTCAACAGCATCATGTGATTGAGATTAAGGATAACCATTGCCAGCATGGCGTATGCTGCTCTGACATACAAGCTGTTTTCACAGTCATTTTTGTTGTTCTCAGGAAAATGGTGTGCCTGAAATAACAGTGATGTCTCCAGCGGTTTGTTGGGGGGGGTTGTTTGTTTTGTCTTTTGTTTTTGTTTTTGGGGTGGTTCTTTTTTTGTCTGTTTGTTTGTTTGAGATAGGGTCTCACTATATAGCTCTGACTGTCCCAGAACTCACTCTGTAGATTAAGCTGACCTCAGACTCACAGAGATCTATCTGCCTGTCTTCTGAGTGCTGGGATTAAAGGTTGAGGGACTGCCTCCATCAGATTGGCCTGTCCCCCCACCTTGGATGGTCCTGGAGTCTACACCAGAGCAGGCTGAGCAAGCTGTGGAGAATGTGGCAGAGAGCAGCAGTCCTTCGTTCCCTCAACTGTGGTTCCTGTCTCCAGACCCCTGCTTCTGAGTTTTTGATGATATCTCGTATCAACTGGACATGTAGGACCCACAGAAAAGTGACTGCTAAACTTGCCAAATCATTCAGGATTCCTCCTTCACGGAAGAAACTGCCAGCCATTCTGCTGGACACAGAAGAAAGCAACAGATGAACTTTGCCAGTACAAGGCAGAACAGATCCCCAAATTTCCTGCTTCACTGAAAAGTCTGCCAGATACTATGGGCCTGTAGGCTGAAGAAGAATTTCCCAATGTTTCAAAAGAACTTTGGGTAACTGTCTAGGCAACAAGACGTTTCTGTTAGTTCTAGAGTGTTTGAAGTTTCTTTTAGTGCTCTTCCTGTTTACTTAGGTAATATTATATTCTTCTGGGGTTTTTGATGTAGTTGAAAACTGCATAGTTTTCCTTAGTAATGATAGAAGATAAATTAGATATAAAACCTCACAAAGATAGGATAGATGATAGAGTATTTAATTTTGCCTAATACAAATAGAATAAATGTTATAATAATTCTTGCTTGATAACTGTTTTGTTATATGTAATTTTACTATGTTAAAGTTAAAACCTTTATTTAGACAGAAAAGGGGAGATTATGTGGGATGTCCTTCTGTATGCTGTGAATATGTGTTGCTTTTATTGGTTGATGAATAAAGCTGCTTTGGCCAATGAACAGGTAAAATATAGCGAGGCAGGAGGTACAAACAAAGATACACAGAGAGAGAGAGAGACAGCAAAGTCATGAAGACTCCATGTAGCTGCCAGGGTAGCTGGATATGAGGTAAGAAATCATGAGCCTCATGGTAAAATATGAACTAATAAAAATGGGTTCATTTATAGTTTAGAGCTATCCAGTAAGAAGCCTAAGCCAATGGCCAGACAGCTGTAACTGATATCAAGCCTCTGGTTATTTGGGAACAGGTGGGCAGAGAGAAACTGGCCCAGGGGGACCAGAGAGACAGAGAATACTTCTAGCTATACACTTCCATATTCACAGGCATTTATCTTTGGGAAGCCTACTCCCATGTTCACGGGTATGCTTTATCCTTCCTCTGAGTGCTCTCATTCTCTTGACCCTTGTGCTTAAGCCTATAGGAATATAATTTTATGGAAAACCTTTAAAATCAGCACACTATGGATTAGATGTTGTAATGAAATCTTTAAACACAATTTCTTTTAGTTGATTATCCCACACAGCTCTTCCCCATGCCTTTGTCTCCATTCTGCTTTCATATTACCATATCTCCCATGATCTGTCCTTTGCTTCATCTCCTTTTAGCCTTTCTTGGTTTCATTTCTAGTTTGGGTGAGAGTTGGCCACATTAACTCCCATTTATTTAAGTTACAATCTAGGATTTGTATATGAGAGAAAATATACTTTTTTTTTTGTCTCTCTAAGTTAGGGCCATCTCACTCAATATAATATTAGCCAAGCCCATCGATTTCCCTGAGAACTTCAGAATTCCGTATTTCTTTAGAGCGAAGTAAACTTACTTCGTGTGTTTTCACTTTGTGTGTTATTCATTCGTGGGTGGGCATATATTGTTCAGTTTGCTTGCTGTTGTGAATTGAGCACTAACAAACCCAGATGTGTGAAGCATCTCTACCATCGAACGTGGAGGCCTTTAGATGTCAAATGGTATTTCTATGTTTAATATTTTGAGAAATTTCCACAAAAATTTCTATAATGGCTGGAGTAGTTCACACCACCACCATCAGGTAGACCCTCGTTTTTCCCCACAGTCTTGCTAGCACTAATTGTCAGTCTACCTGATGCTAGCCATTCTGACTAGAGAGAAATGGTATCTCAAACATGTATTAATCCATATTTCCCTGGTGGCTAGGTATAAATTTACTGACGAAGTCTATTAGGCATTTAAGGGAGATTTAGGATCAACACTTCTCTTAAAGAGAAGGAACACTACCAAATTCATTCTTTGAAGCCAGTACTTCCTGATACCAAAACCAGAGAATACAAATAAAAAAGAAAATGACGAATCAAAAGTCAAGACTTTTCTTATCGAATATGGATACAAAAATTCTCAAGAAAATACTCACACATCAAATTTGTGAACATATTAAGAATGTATGTCAAGACCAAATGGGTTTTATTCCAGAGATGCAAGGTTGTTCCAATGTACACAAAGATATAATACATCATTATAAATAAACTTAAGTATGAAAATCAAATGATCATCTTCATAGACATGGAAAAGGCACTTGACAAAAATCAATATACTTTCATAATAAAAGCCCTGGAAAAATTAGAACCAGATGGACCATACATCAAAATAATAAGGGCCATATATGACAGACCTATAGCCAACATTATATTAAACAGAGGAAAAACTGACAGCATTTCTGCTCAAGTCCAGAACAAGACAAGGATGCCTTTCTTACTCAGTATAATATTTAAAGCCTTAGAACAATAAGACATGAGAAAGACATAAAAGATGTAAAATTAAAAAGGAAAAAAATCAATTATCTTATTTTCACACATTAATTACACTTAAAAGGTCCCATAGAACTCACCAGAAATCTCTTAAGTCTAATAAACAATTTCAGTAGAATTGCAAAACACAAAATCAGTAGCTTTTATCTATACAAATAATGAATTCACAAAGAAAGAAATTAAGAAAACTATCTCATTCACAGTAGCTGAAGGAAAAAGAGGCTTCCTCTGGTAGCAGATAGGAGCAGGTGCAGAGTGCCCACGACAGCCTGATATTATCCGAGAAAGAGCCACTCCTCTTGGAGGACTGGAGGAGTCACAGGGGCTGGAGGACACCAGGAGAACACATCCCACCAAACCAACTATGAAGGACTCACATGGACTCACAGAGCCTGAAATGGCAAGCATGGGTCCTTCTGGACCAGGTCCTCTGCTTGTATGTTATGGCTCTTAGCTTGGTGTACTTATGAGACTCTGAATAGTGGAAGCAAGTGTATCTTTGACCCTTTTGGCTGCTCCTGAGACTCTTTTCCTCCTATTAGGTTGCCTTGTCCAGTCTTGATATGAGGGATTTTGTCTTATCTTCCTGCATCTTGTTTAGTCCTGTTTGACTGTGGTCTCTTGGAAGCCTGGTCTTTTCTGAAGAGGAAATAGAGGGGCAGTGGATCTGGGGAAGAGAAGAAGGAGTACTGGGAAAAGTGAAGGGAGGGGAAACTGTGGTTGGTATGTACTATATAAGAGAGGAATCTACTTTCAATAACAACAACAAAAGGGGGGGCATTACCTAGGAATAAACCTAACCAAAGCAGTGAGAAATCTCTACTCGTAGACATTGAAGAAGGAAACCAAAGAAGATATTAGATGGTGAAAAGACTTTCTATGCTCCTAGATCGACAAAATACATATTGTAGAAAGAGTTGTATTTACCAAAAGCAACCTGTTTGTTCAGTGTAACTCCTGTCAAAACTGCAATGCCATTCTACATAGAACTAGCTAGAAAAATAAAACAGTTCAAGAATTCATAAGGGAATGCAAATGACCACAAATAGTCAAAAACATCAACGGAGAAAGAACACTAGAGGGGATAACAATACCTGACCTTAAAATAAACTACAAAATACACTGTAGTGACAAAGCAACTTGGTACAAGCGCAACAAAAGACACACGTGCCATTTGAAACTTTGATGAAATTTAGAAATGGTAGACACTATGCTTCAATATCTTCATCTCTAAGTAGCTAGTAATGGCATTTACCTCATAGGTATTTCCTTCAGCCTTAACCAACTCTATGCAAATCACTTAGAAAGATGCCTGTCAGGCTAACGTTTTTTACCACCATATTATGGAACGTAGTACACTATACAGTAACTCGAGGTCCACCATTGATTCTGTGACCAACTCGAGGGTAGTGTTTACATGTTCAACACACATTAGATAGTCAATAAATGATTGGTGTATATGGAGAACTGAGAAGTCAGGTCCAAAAATTTCAAAACCCCTCCAGAGCTAGAGGAGTTGCTCTGCGGCTGGGTGACTTCCCTGCAGGACTATTTAGGTGTGTCTGCACCACTGGGAGCAACCAACCAGTTTCTAATTTAATTATGTGATTAGAGAAATAGCTCCTCCACCCTTCACACTTCCCCACCCTCTTTAGAAACCAGTAATGAGAACCTGAATTTTTGCCACAGCCCAGCTTTCTCTGAAGAGGATGCACACTGCCCCCCTGGCTCAGCAAGATCACTATCAGACTAAGCAAAGAATGGTGGGTGTGGTCTTGAGAATCCTAGTGGGTCCTGGACTGACTCTGAGGCCCAGGAGCAGGTTCCTGACTGGAGGGGTCCATGGCAGGCCTGACTCAGTTCCCAACTCCAGTGCCCATCCTCCTAGGCTCACTCACTATTCCTCCCTCTTAGGGGGGGGTGGGCAATCAAGTGCAAAGGCCTATAAGGCCTCCAGGGTGTGTTTTCACACCCCTGTCCGAAACTGTGCCCCTCAGCTGCCCTACTGAGGCAAATGGGCCTCTGGGGAACAAGTCCTTCCCTTTTCCTTGTGGAAGATTTGCTGAGGCTTCCCCGCCTATCCAGCCTTCTCCTTTTTCATTTCCCAGCTATTTGACTTAGCAAATAAATTTTAAATTTTTATATTAAGTTTTAGTTTTTTTAATTACATGCTAGCATGTTAGTTAGTTAGTTGTGGTAAAATACACTTGACATAGAAGTTGCTATTTTACCCAGGATCAACTAACTATGGTGCCCAGTGGCATGAGGTGACCTCACATGGCGTAAACCATCTCCATCATCCATCCACAGACCTCTTTTCATCTTCAAACCTGAAGAATCACACTCAGCCAGCAATAATTCTCTACCGTTTTCCCATTCTAGCTCTTTCTAAGCACTACTCTTTCTGTTTCTGTGGTTCATTGTTCTAGGTACTTCATACAAGTTTTCTGTCAACCTGACTGACTTATTTCACTTGAGCATAGTGGTCTCATGGTTCATCATTGTAGCACGTGGCAGAATTCCCTGCCCTTTTAAGGCTGACTATCACTCCACTACATGTTGGCCGAGCATCTTACATATTTATCTGCTCAGTGGACACTTGAGTTGCTCCTACCCATCATGACTAACACTGCTACAAGCATGGGCAGACAAATCACAGATCTGTTGGTCCTGACTCCAATTCTATTGGATACACAAGCAGAAGTGGACTTTCTGGATCATATAGGGTAATTATAATTTTTCAATAATTTCCATGTTGTTTTGTACAGAAGCCAGCACTATTTCATTGTCCCAACATTAGTGCATAAGAATTTCAGGTTTCACCAATACTTATTTCCGTTCCTCTCCTTCTTTTTCTCCTTTCCTTTCCCTTTCTTTCTTTCTTTCTTCCTTTCTTTCTCTTCTTTCCTTCTGTCGTTTTTGTTGAAATAGGAGTGGCGGGGCTGCATCCCTGGCACCCCTGCCGCCTGCACAGCTAGCTTTAGCTTATGCCCCAAAATAATTACATGGAAACTGTATTCTTTTAAACACCGCTTGGCCCATTTCTATCTAGCCTCTTCTAGGCTAGCTCTCGCACCTGGACTAGCCCATTTCTAATAATCTGCTGTAGCCCACCAGCTGGCTTACCAGGAATCATCTTAACCTCCATCTGTCTGGAGTGGGAGAATCATGGTGACTCTCAGACTCAGCTTCTTTCTCCCAGCCTTCCATTCTGTTTACTCCACCCACCTAAGGGTGGGCCTATCAAATGGGCCTAGCAGTTTCTTTATTGCTTAACGAATGAAATCAACAGATTGATATATGACACTCCCACATCACTTTTTTTCATCTTTTCTGACAGTAACTATGATAATTAATCTTCACTGTCAGTGTGGTTGGATTTGGAATCACCCAGGAGACATACCTCTGGACACGTCTGTGAAGCTGTCTCCTAAAAGCTTTAACTAAGCGAGAAGAGAAACCCCACCGTGAATGTGGATGGCAACACCCCATAGAGTGGGGTTCCCAACCAAATAAAAAGGGGAAACAGATGAAACTAGCTGAGCATCAACACCCCCTCACTCTACTGTCTGCTGCCAGGCTGGGAAAGCAAAATGACTAGCTGCCTCATGTTTCCGCCCCAATACATTCCCTGTCATGAACCTAAAGATTAAACCCTTCCTCCCGCTAAGTTGCTTTTTGCCGGGCATTCTGTTACAGCAACGAGGCAAGAGCTAATTCAGTGGCCATCCTAAAAGACATGCCACAGGATACTGTTGTGGTTTCTAACAAGCAATTTTGGTGTGCGGACTCTTACCAGATCTAAAGAAGAAGATAGTCGGGGTATGTAAATAAACTCTTGTCCCTTTCTGCCAGGAAGGGAGAAAAAAAAATCAACCTGAAGCGAGCGAAAGCCCTGTTCCTATCACTTCTTTCTTTCCTCACCTCCTTTCCAAGGCGGATATAACTAACCAGTGAAGGGACCAAGAGTGATGGGGTTCCCTGGGGTTCCCTGACTTGTCTCATGGTTGGAGGGCTGATATTCATGTATGGCTCAACCGAAAACATGTTTGGAGACATAGGTAGACTCTTTTCTCGGTCACTGCTGTTCTCAGACTTGTTTTTGCCTTTGTTTTTAACAACTGAGCCAAAGAATGTATTAAATAACTTTGCGTTATTTAATGAAAAATCTGGAAAGTGATGACACGCCATCTAATATCACTATCCTTGCTTGCATGAAATGAAAACTCAGCCACGCCCCTTGGAAACACACAATAAGGGAGAAAAGTGATTCGATAGAATGAGCCAAGCTATAGGAAAAGCTGGTTGGTTTTTTTTTTATAATCTCAAACCATGGCTAGTGTTTAGCCTGCAGATGTTAACCCATCTAACCCCACAAGTCCTCAGGTAGGGGCTGGCCATGAATTTGCCTTCATAAACCACTGTACAGATCTTGCCATGTCTAGAAGCAGATCTGAGTGTCCTCTAAGGGTTAGCCAGCCCGTCCTGTAGTGTCAAGGCCACAGGAAGCATTACTAAAGCCCCTCTTCTAGAGATCTCATCACCCCCTCTGATTTCTCTCCTTTTCTCACTACTGGTTCTGGTCCCATTTTCCAGAGAAAACGGAAAGCTTCTATACAACAAATATCACCATAAAAAAAAAAACATATGATTTGGGACCAGCCTGTGAAGTCTGTGTCCTAGCCCCTCCCTCACTGGCTTTCTGATTGACAATACGTTGTTGAACTTCCTGAGCTTCAGTTTATCTGTACATAAGGGGCGGGCAGACCTCATCACTGGCCGTGTAAAGTCAATTATTCTGCTAGAAGTTGCGCCTGAGCCCTGCCAAGCCACAGAAAGTGTGCTGGAATTGCTAGAGAGAGTCATCTGCACAAAGCCCCCCACCCCTGGGACCTGGACTCCTTCCCCCTTTGCCTAGGCCTCATGCCATAAAATCCTAGCAAGCTTTAATCATAGTATTCATGCCTTTTAAGTAAAGAGTATATTTTTGACATAAAATGCTGACCGTATAGGAAAGTATCAAGGGTAAAATAATGCATGATCATGTACTTCCCTTCTGTCCTTAGACCTTACTTTTGTGTCGTGTTTGAGTCACAGTTTTAAAAAGAATTTAAGCGTTACGATTTAGAGTCATTTTAATGTTCCCTACTCCCTTGAAAGCATATGTGGTATCTGTAAGTAATATGAGATAATTTGCAAAGTATTAAACTTTGTGGCCATGATATCATACTGTATTCAGGATAGCTCTGCAGTCTATTCACTGAGTATGGGTATCTTTCTTCATTCAATGTTCTATCTTTGAGCTTTGCTCATGCAGAAATACATATACAGGCTTCTGTAGACCCTTTGTCAGCCTAGGGGACTCTTTATTTTCAGTTTGCTGAGTCTGTCAATGATGAGTATGGTCTTTTCTGTGTCTATGAATGTGTTACTTTTCCGTAGCTGGTTGATATGGCGGATTACATTTGCGATTTTCAGTAACGAGTTGCACTTGTGTTCTTCATGTTACCTTCAGTTGATTGTGAGAAATTAATTTTTCTATTGGTCTGTATTTGATTTACGGATACATTTGTTTCATTTTGTTGTATGCTCTGGGTATTGGGATAATGCCGACGACATAAAATGTATTGAAGATGCCCTAGTCTCTACCTTGTCTCCTTTGCTAGACAAAGATTTCCTGAAACACAGCCATTCCCATTCGTTTGTATTTTGTCTGTAGCTGTTTTTATATTACAATGACACAGTCTAAAATACTGTCTGTGTCTTGTCTTTACCGAAAAGGCACATCAGAGCCTGATCCTGCTTCGTGTTCCTCATCTTAGTTACCTGGCCTTTTCTAGGCAATTGTTTATTTCTGTTATTAGGTCTTTCAGATATAAGATTTCCAGTGTGTGTGTGTGTGTGTGTGTGTGTGTGTGTGTGTGTACATTCCCATATAAACATGTGAATGAAGATACACAGGCATTGAGTCAGGACAACTTCAGGCACCAGCCATTGCCTTCTATGTTCTCAAAGTCCAGTCTCTTCCTTGCTTATTCCATGCTAGCTAGCCCCCAGCCTCCAGGATCTTCCTCTTTCTACCACCCATCCTCATGCTTGAGAGAGCAAGGATTACAGACCCTCACGCTATGCATCCAGCTTTTTGTGGGTTCTGGAAATTCAATCTCAGGCCTTTATGTTTAGGTCACAAGTGTTTTTACACACCTGAGCCATCCCGCCGCTCCTATTACAACACAACCCCGCCTCTGTTTTTTAAATAGCTTCTATTTCTTAACTGATAACTCCTGTTTTTTTCCCTTGGTCAGAAATACATCTTTCCTTCTCTAAGTTACTCTCAGGTGTCTGTCAAGGGAATAAGAAATGTAAATAACTCGGTGTTTTTGTGTCAGGAGATGAAAGCATCATGGCCTTCTGCTCTCCTTTGCTCTTCACAAGAAATTAATCCCCCTCTCCCATTTATCTTTCTACTTCCATCTACCCCATACTAACCATCAAGACCACTGGGCTTGTTTCTTCAGGCCTACCGGCCCAATGGCAGGAACACCACTGCTGCCACCACCATATCTAAACTCACCTGCCCAATCCCCTATAGAGGACTTACAAGAACAAAAGTCTTGCTATGCACCTGGGTTTCCCTTTACCCACAAGGCCAAATGTCAGCTACTCCACAGGACAGAGATAAAAATAGAGCCTGCCAGGCCTGCCCACAGCTGTAGCTGCTGCTTCCTCTAGCTGTGGGTTCTGTTCACACCTGTACTCAGAGACATCACCGGGTTGTCTCTCCCAGGGTGCTGGGCATCTTCACACCCCGCCTTCCTCTCACTTTTGTGTTTGAAATAGCCGGTGGTAACCCCTTCTCGGTCCTACTCTGGAGCGCTATTTCTAAGATTTCAAGGTGAAATAGGAGGCTCCGTCTGAAGATTCATAGCTACTGTGAACCAACACCTGCACCTCTGTTAAGGACTCAGTTCTCCCATTGACCTCATTTTACAGGCAGTAAACGCTCAGAAATACAGAGTGACTTTCTTAATACATGGGTAGCAAACAGCAGAAGCAGGATTTGAGCTCAGGGGCTTGACAGCCCAGCTGCTGAGCCACAGTCCGTCCTGGTTTTGAAGACAATGCTACAGTCTGGGCTGTGTCACATTCTGGCTTTGTGACCCTGAGCTAAGTCCCTCTTCATTCTGAGTCTCCATTTCATCTTTGTAAAAGAAGGTGGCAGGAGACGATGGATTCTCCTTGTGAGAATACATGGACACCCTCTGATGTGTCCACAAGGCCGAACCCTGGCTCTCTGACAAGCATCCCCAAGTCAGAACACTGACGATCCTTTCTCCTCTCACGAGCATTTTTACACCAGTCTCCAGACGAGCACACACCTCTGCCAGGTGTGATGTCTGGACTTATTCCTGGCTTCTCCATCTCATCCTGGACCCAAAAACCCATTAGGAGAAGCGAGATGACAAATCCAAACATGATTTTCTCATGGAATCACACTCAATTCGCTTCTTTCCTGATGGACCACAAGTCAGTCCATGTCCGACTCTTCATCACAATGTCCCTGTATATCCAATAGGAAGAGTGGTGTAAGGAGACAGAGGCCCCTTCCATGCCTAACCCGTTCTACAGTGGGGCATTGCCCGAGGGAGAGCTAGTTGGTAAAAGCGAGCCATCAAACAAAGCCCCATTCTCCAGGGAGACCCTGCCCTAAGTAAATTCGGGGTGCCCATTTTGGAATCACTGGCTATTTTCCCAAGTTCAAAGGCAGACTCTGATGCAAGTTCCCCAAAAAGCAGGGTCTTATCTTTGAGGAGAGAAGGAGAGGGGAAAATAATAGCCATGTGAGGACCTTCTGCTGAGTGCAGAAGCTTGGTGCTCTTCAGCGTAGCCCACCCTCCTCTGTTAAGTGTGCTCATAAGCATTGATCCTAACCTCTCTGGGTGCAGAGTTGTTCCAGATTTTATTGCTGTTCTCGAAACTTGAATGCTGGCCCTGACGGGGAGCTCACTGCTTTCCAGATGCATGCATGTTACAATCTAACACCCACTAAGCACCTGCAGCTTCCAGTGTCCTCCAAGCTTTGCCATCCCAGCAGCCTCTCTCCATAGTGTTTCTCGGCCCTTTCAGTCACCTATGAAAGGCAGTTCACATCTCCATCGCTGTTGCTAAAACAACCCCCATAGAAAGTTCTCTGTGACTACCCAACTCTATGAGGCCAGAGCATTTCCATTCCCCGAGCTCCGTTCATATGGGAATACTAAACAACTTTATGTTTTACCAATTGGTCACCTTGACTTGACTCCAGTTTCTCAGGAGCAAGGACTGTCCCTCTTAACGTTTGTGCCTCTAGCCCCTCAGCCCGGTCGGGTACCATGGGAAAAGTCATGGCTAGAGAGGTTGGAGCAAAGATGCCCTAGACTATGGAGCTTAGGAAGAACCACCAGAAGTGTAGCCATAATCGGAGCTCCCAGCAGTTCTCAACCAGTGGGTCGCAGCCCTTTTCAGAGAGTCAAATGGACCCTTTCAACAGCGGTCACTTAAGGCAATGGGTTGCTTGCCCACATGTCCACTTAAGGCTCTTCCCACAATCACAAACAGTGTTGGCCATAACTCCAGCAGTCACCTGGCTTGTTTTCTAGAACACCTACAAATGGATCTGTGTGGAGGGCCTGGGTTGCTCGTCTCAATTTGTGACAACTCAGAAGAGACAACCAAACCACAGAGCCCCGTAGCTCTATCTTGTTCAGCGTCTGTGTCTTCCCAGTCCTTCTCTAGTCCCCTGCCTCTCGACAGGTGGCTCTCAAGAGCATTTGCCTATGACCTGTCCACAGGCAAGTACCTGCACTGAGTCTGCTCCTCAGACGTAAGACAACTGGTTCCATGCATAGCTCTGCCCCAGGGTCTGGGTCACCTGAAAGCTAGCTGGCCATGAGACTCCTCGCTGAGGTTGGAAGGGAACTGAGAGCATATGGCACATAGGAGTGAGACACAAGGACTGCATTCTTGGGTTGAGTATAGTAAAAGAAAAGGTAACCATAGCTGCAGGGCTTCAGGGTATCAGATATTGGAGAGATGAAGGGAAGGAAGGAAGGAATGAAGGAAGGAAGGAAGGAAGGAAGGAAGGAAGGAAGGAAGGAAGGAAGGACAAAACTATTGAATAAGATGACTACTGAAATAATAAATAAATAAATAAATAAATAAATAAATAAATAAATAAAACCAGTCCCCACTAGTTTCAGATTAAATGTGGAAGTCAGAGGGCCTCCTTGGCAGAACTGATTTCCTGCAAGGAGACAAGGAAAAGCTGCAGACTGAGCCTCGAACTTGCTCATCAGGGTATCAGAATTTAGAGAATTAGAGATCAGATCAGATTCTTTGGCTTTATGGGGTAAATCTAGCCAAATATGACCATTCGCTGAGTTTTTTCAATTATTCTTCCTTTCTCTTTCCCACTTTGCGTATTTTACTTATTGTAGGCATGCAGCGTGATCTGCATGATCCCTACGGTCATCCTACTGCTGTGTCTCAGGGGGCCTCACTAGCTGTTAAATATGAGGCCAAAGAACACTCTCTCCACTTTCCAACATCTGTTCCTGCTCTCCTCCTGCACCTTCGGAACCTGTTTCCAACACACTCTTGGCTTCTGTCACTCAGGTTGGTGAAGTCCTTTGCTTCTTTAGGGTCTAGCCCCTTCCTTGGAAGCCCAGCAAATCCTTGACAGGTTATGTTGCATTTGGTCTCATGACTTAAGGGAGATGTAGCAATGTTCTTTGCCAGGTTGAGCTTCCCTCATCATCTTTAAACAAGATGAAAGAGTTATCCTGAAACAGGGAAGATCAGCTTCTGCTGCCAGGAGAAACAGACAGAACCAGATCAAGATTGGTAGGTTCTCAAATTCTCATATCTTCAAACCCAATGTCCTCTCCCCACACCTCTCAAGCAGGGTCTTAGCCTTAGCGATGCCATGGTGGAAATTCTTTAATCTCTAATTCTCTAAATTCTGATACCCTGATGAGCAAGTTCGAGGCTCAGTCTGCAGCTTTTCCTTGTCTCCTTGCAGGAAATCAGTTCTTGGCGTGCTGCCAAGGAGGCCCTCTGACTTCCACATTTAGTAAAGATGCTCTGAACATACCTGGAGCATAAGGGACAATGCTGAGCTTGTAACATAGCTAGTCCTGGTCCATAAAACTATGTGTGGAATACTGTGATTGCCGAGTAGTGATTCTGATTTCTAAAAACACAGGACCCAGATGGATACATCTCAATGGACACAACTCTTCTAAAATGTCAGTGGAAGACTCCAGATATCCACCAATCAAGGAAGAAAAATAGAGGTACGTGGAGTCACACAGACCTGGATTTAAGTCTGGATATGATGTAATTTCTCTTAGAGCCTGTAAGAACTTGGGAAAATGTTCTAAGATCTTTGGGTGCTAATTAGCTCACCCGTAAAACTCAGATGGTGATATGCTCTCCATTTACATTAAGGTGAGGCACAAACAAAATGCCTAGTTCAGTAAATGAATTGAAAATGCTCCAAAAATAACTTTCTTCTCACATGTTTCTGTTAGGCTCAGCCAACTCCTTTATATGAAGAAAAATAAGAAAAGGTGTCTTCCTCTTTCTCCCTGCATTTGTTCTTTCTCTGGATTATTTACTGGGCAGAGCTGGAGCATCTGTTCCAAGCCACTCATCTTCCCCAATGGCTCTTAAAGACTTGACTGTTTTCGCATGCTCTCTGCAGCCATCTGGGGTGAGGAGCTGCTCCTTTAGGGGATGTAGAAGATCATAACTTTGGTTCTGACATTGCTAAGCGTGCTAGAGCCACTGCAGCATCTCTGGAATAGGCTTTTATCTTTAGGACATGATAGATGGTCTCGGAGAATTGACCCTCGTAGGGATGCCTGAACAACACACCCCAAATTAAATAGGAAAGAAGGCATTGATGTTGTTGAGAAACACAATGGTGATCTCCTCCAGGAAATCATCAAGCAGTACATTATGTTTTCTGTGTCAGACACAGACACTGGGCAGTGTGTCAGGGAGATATAAAATTATATCTAACAAACCAAACCAAACAAAACAAAAAAACCCAGAAGCATTATTTCTGGCTGAAGAGAGAAATGAGCTTAGCAGAGAGACTGTGGAAAGATGTGCAAAGGCATGATTATTAAAACACAAAGTACCATTCAGAACACAAACAACAGCACCAAAATTCAACAGAATGATTATAGCAACACACATATTGTAATAATAACTGTAAATATAAATGGACTCAAATCTCCAATAAAAAGACACAGACTGTCCAAATAGATCAAGAAACAAAATCTAGCTGTTGATGAGAAACACATCTTAGTTTTATATAGGCACTGCCTTAAAGCAAAAGGATGAACAAAATTTCTGCAGTCCAATGGGACCAGGAAGTAAACAGGTGTTGTTATTTTAATATCTGACAAAACAGAGACGATGCTAAAACTAATCACAATATACAAAGAAGCACGCTTCATTTTACAAAAGGAGACATGAACCAAGAAGACAATACTATCCTAAACATTTATGCACCGAACTCTGAAACACCTAATTTCATTTAAAAAGTACTTTTGAATTTAATACACAGATTAACATCAATCCATTTATTGTGTATGGTTTCAGTCCCTTACTTTCTCTAACAGAAAGGTCATCTGAACAAAAGTAAACAGAAAAGCATCAAAATTAATTGACATCATATATCAAATTAACTTAGCGGCTATGTATAGAACATTCCACCCAAACTCTGAACAGACATTCTACTTAGCATTAAAAAAAAAAACTTTTCTAAAATTGAACACATCCTGGGACATAAAACAAATATTTACAAATTCAAAAACAATGAAATAACCCCCTATGTTCTATCTGATTACAATGCTATACAATTAAAGTTGACAGAGGGAAAATCTCTTGTTAATACTCAAGTCATAGCAACTAAGCAACTCATTACTCATTAACGAATGGATCAAAGAAGAAAGCAAGAAAGAAATTTAAAAAAAACTGAAACTAAATGAAAATGAAACCGCAATACAATTAAAACTCTAAGACACACTGAAAGAAGTCCTACGAGGGAAACTTATAGCGCTAAGTGCTATAAGTTTCTAAAAGAAATAGAAAGAACACAAACAAATGGCTAAATGATACAAGTCAAAGAGCAAAAAAAACAAAAAACAAAAATAAAAACCAAGAACAAACCAAATCCAAACCCAATCAATGGAAATAAATAATAAAAAACAACAGATATCAATGAAATAGAAACAAAAAATAATACAAAGAATCCATGACTATAAGACCTGACTCTTCGATAAAATTAAACAATACTGACAAATTGTTGACCCAACTAATCCTAAGAAATAGAGGAACCAAATTAACAGAATTAGAAATGAACAGAGTAACATTACAACAGACTCTAAAAAAAATTCAGAATATTTTAATGGAATATTTTAAAAGCCTGTACTCTATTAAGCTGGAAAGCCTAAAAGAAATGGATGAGTTTCTAAATTCAGCTAAACCACCAAAATTAAACCCAGAATAAGTCAACAACATAAATAGATTCATAACAAATGAGGAGATTAAAATAGTAATAAAAATCCTTCCAGCCTAAAAACATGCCCTGAGCCAGATGAATTCATAACAGAAGTATACCAGATTTTCAATGATTTACAGTCAATATTTTTTCCTAAATTATTCCAGCAAAGTGGAATAGAAGGCATGCTCCCAAAGTCTTCCTATGAAACCAGTATCACTCTAACACCAAAACCAGGTAAAGACACAACAAAAAAGAAAGAAGAAGGAAATTAGACCGTGTCTGTCATCTTGGACAAAAACTAACTCCAAATGGATCAAAGACCTAAACATGAAACCTGAACCACTGAAATTACTAGGAAAACAAAAACAAATAAACAAACAAAAACCATACACAGAATCTTACAGGTATATAACCTTACAGAATATGGGTTTAGGAAGAGACTTTCTGAATAGAAACTTCCAACAATTGACAAGTTGAACTTTATAAAACTACAAAGCTTCTACACAGCCAAAAAAAAAAAACAGTTGAAGAGGACACCCACAGAATGAGAGAGAATATTTACCTGCTATACATCTGACAGAAGAGAAATACCCAGAATATACAAATAACTTTTTTTAAAAAAAAAGTCAGAAAAACAAAAGACACATGAAAAATGGGCCTGAAACCTAAAAACAGTTCTTAAAATAAAAGAAAAAATGGCTAAAAAATAGCTCAAAAACTCTTCATCATCCCTAGCAACTAGGGAGTTGGAAAACAATGTGAAGATTTCATCTTACAGCAGTCAGAATGGTAAAGGCCAACACAAATAAACTGACAAAAAATGCTGGAGGGATGTGCCAAAGGAGAAGCTCTCACTTGCTGTTGCTGGGATGGTAAAATGGGGCAGTCGCTATGGAAAGAAGTGTGGAGCATTCTCAAAAAGCTAAGACAAATCTACCATATGCTCCCTCTGTGCCACTCCTTGGCATATGCCCAAAGATTCACAAATATCCACAGATATTTGCTCGGCCATGTTTACTACTACTCTAGTCACATTAGCTAGGAAACGGAAACAACCTAACTGTCCTTCAACCAGTGAATGGTTAACGAAAATGTGGTATCATGAACTCTACAGGTAAATGGGTTGATCATGTTGAGTGTCAGAACCAGAGCCAGAAAGACACGTGTCTCTTGTTCTCGCTCACTAGAGGCTTTTAGCTCTAAATCTTCAGAGACAAGTACATAGCCTGTAGTAACTACATAAACCAGGAGAGTAAAATGGGACCATTGACAGCATAGGGGTGTTGGAAAGACATAGAGAGGAAGATGGTAGGATATAAGAAATCTGGTCAGGGAAATGGAAAGAGAGGTTCTTTAACAATGGGGGAGATATGTTAATACAGAAGGAGGGATGAGGGTAAAATAAGAATAAAAATATCTGGAGAAGTCATAAGGAATCATACTATTAACTATTTATCTTTTGAAATTACAACACATACAATTCTGTATATAAATATACATAGTTTTACTTACCTTTTCACATCTGGGGTAATAATGCTCTCTCAATAAACTGAAGACCACCTAACAAAAACTCAAATATCAGGCATAAGAAGCCCTCTTTTGAGTTATTGGTTAGAGATGTCCAAGAAACTCCCCCAAACACACAGTCTATTTTTCTTACCCTTGGTTGTCTTCCCAGAGGTGGAAGATAAGAGATTTTGTTGCTGAAGACACCAGGCACTTCATAGGCAAGGCCCAGAGGCTCCTGATCTGGAATTGACCAGAAAGCATCATGCAAGCTTCAAAGGAGGGAGGCAACCAACAGTCAACCACATCAATGATCAGCATGGCACAATAAGCTAAGGGTGCAGTAGTGGCATTCATAACATGGAGGTAACCAAAAGTTTCCTACTTGGGCTTAATACATGCTCAAATAAAGGGAAACCATCCTTGGTACCGGAAACCTATTTAACCACTCAGTACTAGTAAAGTCATGAATATTAGGAAACCTACAACCACGACCTTGCTAAACCAGCATAACTGTTGTCTTCACCATTCATCATGAAACTTCTCTTTGCAACAGAGACCAGTATAGAAAATCAAAACCAATCAAAATGCAGAGTTGTGGAGCCCAGTCCCTATAGATACATCTACAAAACCCTACCACACCTAAGGCTCAGGGAACATTGTGGAAGAGTGGGTACAAAGACAGGAAGAGCCGTAGGATCAGGAATTTAGCTGTAAGATTCTATCTCCTTCTAATGTTAGAAGCTACCCCCCAAAGTCTCGCCAACGTGGCTGCTTCAACATGAGGTTAACAAGGACAACACCAATGGCCATGTCAAAGTAGACAGAGAAAAGCCCAAGAAACCTAAACCCTACACAAAGAATTCTAGGCAGCTAAGGAATGCTGAGAGTGAGAAAAACAGTCTTCCTCAGGGAAGAACTCATCAATTGGTTATTTAATACCAAATACTCTTCCCTGAAAACATATATAAGTAACATTAAACAGATCAAACAGTGTATGTATATATATATGTGTGTGTGTGTGTGTGTGTACATGTGCATATATATACATACACACATATACATGTAACAACAATTAATGTAAAAAGAGGCTATGAATTTGAAAGAGAGCAAGGAGGGGTGTATGGAAAGGCTTGGAGAGAGAAAAGGAAAGTGAGAAATATTGAAATTATATTATGATCTCAAAAAGAAAAAAATAATAAGAGACTTTTCAAAGGCAAAAACCTGTTTTCAATTTCTTTGTGATTCCCCAAAGTAAGTTAGCATAATGCGTATTTGATAGCTGTTCCCAGTGAACAATCACCTCTGTAGATGTATCCCTCTTATCTTTCCTTTTCAAGAAAAAATATACCAGAGTAATGGAAGTTTAAAAAAAATAAAGGAACCTTTACCTAACACGTCAGCAGCTGCAACCACTACCCAATAATAGCAACAGCTCACAAGTGTTTCCTCTTCTCTCACTTCAAGCACCTTCTACATCCCTGAGAGGGGAAGAGAGTAAGTGAAGCTGTGCTCCCAGAGCACCCCGGGGACAGCCCTGGGAGACTTTCCCAGTGCACAGAGGGACTCAGGATAGAAGCTGCCCCTCACAGTCTCTCAGCTCTGGGGTCTGGATAGGAAAGGTACCCAATGTTTGAGGATCAAATGACCTCTGAGAAAACAGGCTCAGAAAGGTGGATGACTTACCCAAAGTCCCAAAAGGGAAAAGTCCTAGCATAGAAACCGAGTCATAAAAAAACCTCTGTCATCATACCAGGGGCCTACAGGAAGAAATCAATGCCCATAACATAGACAACACTGCTGAGACACTGCAGCTGAGAAGCGAGTCTGACCATGTGGGTACTCATCTCCCAGACTCTCCTTCTAAACGAATCCTAGCCTTTCTGTACTTATGGTCTCTTCATCCCCCTCGGCCCCATTTCACTTCCTCTATTCCTGCACAAAACCTCATACAGTCCTCAAGGGTCAGCAGACTGTGACCAAGTGGGCAACCTTTCCTCTCTGCTGTAACAGTACATACGTGCCAGTATACAGATGTCTTCTCTGTAGTGTGAGCCTCTTGAGGACAAGGGACTTTGTCTTATTTATCTTTATACCACCGTACTCAGAATAGTTTCCAAAGACTGTGGGTAGCTCACTGAAATCTGTTGACCGAGGGTGCATTAATCCTTGTCCTGGCCTCTTAATGAGAGACCTAATCCCCTAAAAGACCTTTGCCTTCCCTGGCTTGCAATGGAAGGTCCTCATAGATCAGCTTCTGAGAGGGAAATATAAGCTGTTTATTCTCCCTCCTTATTGTCAAGCTTAGAAGTGGGACAGTAGATTGCTAAGGCAGATGGGATGGCTTAAATAGTAAACACGTTTTTCATTGCCCTGGAAGCTAGAGGTTTAAAAATGAAGGTTTCTTTTGAGGTCTTTCTTATCTTCTGAGGGCCTTCACAATGTCTTTATATAAAGTGGGGTGGGGGGTGGGGAGTGTGCTTCTCTGTATTCAGACCTCTGCATAGTGGATTAGATTCACACTCACAACATCATTTTAACCCTGTCATCACCCTGTGACGTGGTGTCCAAATATAATAACAATGTAAGACACTGGAAGTTGAGTCTTTAACACTGAGTTCTGGAAAGGGACACAGACTCAGCCCATAGACGGTAATAACCACTTCCCAGTTTTGCAAGTCTCTGCGTGTTGGGTCCCTAAGCCTGTCCATGTCTCTGCAATTGTGCCTTCATGAATTCTATTTATTGTGAAGCCTATGCAATCATGCTGGACACCCTCTGGCAGATTTCTCATGGAAACAGGTGAGCGCCACCACGAAAATCTTCAAGCATTATTTAATTCCTCAACCAGCAAAGCAGAGCCCATGCCAAGTTCTGTGAAAATCAAACGCTGGGTCCTTCCTCTTCCATACTATTGTCTCCACCTGGCAAATTGGACACTGGGACCCTTAAAGAAGCTGTTTCACATACATGAGCCTTGGGTACGGACCGTTGTTAAAGAGTGCATTCTAAATCAAGAAATTTCAGTGTAAGCTACACAGAGAGAAAGGCTCCAAAAGACACCCCTAGGAGCTAGTATGGGGCAGGGGAGAGGGGGGTAGGGTATGCTTTGATGGCCTCAGTCAAGAGAGACTCTTTTCAGGCTAAGCTCTGGGCAGAGAGAGAGCCTCTTTTCTGCTCTGTAGTAAGAATGACAACTTCACAGGCTTGCTGGGTATCTGTGAAAACCAGTGCAGCCAGGGATCCTGGATACATTTATTTATAATGATGTTGACATAGAAAAAACCAGTACATTCACGCAGAAGTCATGCTTCCTGTTTCTATAAACATCTTCAATGTGAGCAAAGGCTTCAGAGGGTCCGTGGGTACCATTTAACATCTGCTCTGTGCCAACCCAAATGCAGCCTGAATACCATCCCAATGAAATCATGAAGATCATTGATTCAGGGTGCCAAGGCCTGGCAAGCACGGTGGATTCCAAGGCCCCTGTGTCTAGTTAGCCTTTAACTTAGGGAGCAGTGAGGGCCAACTTGACTCGGGGGTGCACCACAACGAGTCTGAGTTTGGGCATTAGACCCTGAGGGATCAGAGCTGGCACAGGACCTTGTTGGTGACTGAATCAGGCCCTAGTCTCCTCTTCCTTAAAACTAGGTTAGTGAGGCCACCTTCAGAGGCTGCTGGGCAGCAAGGCAAGTGCTTGCTAACTGGTATCTTTTTTTTTTTTTTTTGGTTTTTTTCGAGACAGGGTTTCTCTGTGGTTTTGGAGCCTGTCCTGAAACTAGCTCTTGTAGTAGACCAGGCTGGTCTCGAACTCACAGAGATCCGCCTGCCTCTGCCTACCAAGTGCTGGGATTAAAGGCGTGCACCACCACCGCCCGGCACTAACTGGTATCTTAAGGCCCCTTTCTCTAAGTGCCTTCATGCTTCTAAAAGGGTTTTCTTGTTATTGTTGTTGTTTTTCTTGTAATTTTTAAATGGTCTCCAAATTGACAGACATTGAGCAAGTCACCAAAATTACATTGAAAAACTTTGCCACTTCCTCGAAATCGCTGAGCACTGCCCCAACCCCACGTCCTGGTTAATTTTATGTTAACTTGACACAAGCTAGAGTCATTTGGGAAGAGGGAATCTCAGTCGAGAAAATGTCTTCACCATATTGGCAAGATCATAGGGCATTTTGTTGATTAATGATTGACGTGGGAGGGCCCAGCTCACTGTGGGTGGAACCACCCTGGCCTGGCCCTGGGAACGCTAAGAAAGAGGTTGAGTAAGCCACAAAGAGCAAACGAGTAAGCAGCTTGCCTTCATGGTTTCTGTTTCAGTTTCTTTCATTATATTCCTGTCCTGACTTCCTGGACAACAGACTGTGATGTGAAACCATGAACTTGAAATAAATCCTTCCTCCCCCCAGTTGCCATGGTGGTATTTCTCTACAGCAGTGCAGACTCTAGACATCAAGTACGGAGTTCAATGTCTTTCTTTTCTTGCTTGTTTCTCTAGGATGTGGTTCCCATGACTACTTATAAGTCAAGTGAGTGGTTTACCTACACAGTCTCAATAATTATGAAAAAAAAAATCAGCAGTAGCCAGGCACCAAGAGAAGTTAGGTCACCATCCATAACACTGCTCTATAGGGGATTGAATTGGCTCACAGGTCATAGCGGATCTTTGGCAGTTTTGAAGAAAAATCATCGTCCTAGCCGAGTTCTCACAAGCTTTTGAAACTGGCTTTTCACAAGCCTCCCCATCCCCCGCCACCACTCACTACCCCATCTTCTCCCCCCAACACACACACCTGTTCCAAAAGGCCACTTTCCAGAGCAGCAGGAAGCATGCTGGCTATCACTTCCAGCATGGTGGACTCAGAATACCTGACTTTGGCTGGACCCCAACTGCCTGCTTCCACGTGCGCCTTGCACAGTCATCTCCCAAGCTTGGCTTTTTAATCAGTGAGAAGGAAGCGTCCATTCAGTGCTAACTTCCTCTGGGAGCTGAAGACTCACCGAGAACAGGAGTGTTGGAGGACTCTGGCTACAGAGCATCACCTTAACAGGACGAAGAAAAGGTTGCTTATTTCTAAACCCAAACCTCAGCCTCACTCTGCTTCCATCGAGGACCCAGCCTCATCCATTTAGATTTCCCCTCATCTACCACACACTCTCCTAGCTCTGGCTGTTTAGGTACACGATGATCGTTTGTATTTAAAGTATGTTCATTTGAGTATTTCTTAAGATATTTTAAAAATAGGTATGCTTGTTTGGTTCCTTGTATGTATGTACACATATGTGAGTCTTGTTTGGTTCCACGTGTGTATGTACACATATGTGAGTCTTGTTTGGTTCCATGTATGTATGTACACGTATGTGAGTCTTGTTTGGTTCCATGTGTGTATGTACACATCTGTGAGTCTTGTTTGGTTCCATGTATGTATGTACACATATGTGAGTCTTGTTTGGTTCCATGTATGTATGTACACGTATGTGAGTCTTGTTTGGTTCCATGTGTGTATGTACACATATGTGAGTCTTGTTTGGTTCCACGTGTGTATGTACACATCTGTGAGTCTTGTTTGGTTCCGTGTATGTATGTACACGTATGTGAGTCTTGTTTGGTTCCATGTGTGTATGTACACATATGTGAGTCTTGTTTGGTTCCGTGTATGTATGTACATATCTGTGAGTCTTGTTTGGTTCCTTGTATGTATGTACACGTATATGAGTCTTGTTTGGTTCCATGTGTGTATGTACACATATGTGAGTCTTGTTTGGTTCCATGTGTGTATGTACACATATGTGAGTCTTGTTTGGTTCCATGTATGTATGTACACGTATATGAGTCTTGTTTGGTTCCATGTGTGTATGTACACATATGTGAGTCTTGTTTGGTTCCATGTGTGTATGTACACATATGTGAGTCTTGTTTGGTTCCATGTGTGTATGTACACATATGTGAGTCTTGTTTGGTTCCATGTGTGTATGTACACATATGTGAGTCTTGTTTGGTTCCATGTGTGTATGTACACATATATGAGTCTTGTTTAGTTCCACGTGTGTATGTACACGTATATGAGTCTTGTTTGGTTCCATGTGTGTATGTACACATATGTGAGTCTTGTTTGGTTCCACGTGTGTATGTACACATCTGTGAGTCTTGTTTGGTTCCATGTGTGTATGTACACATACGTGAGTCTTGTTTGCTTCCATGTATGTATGTACACGTATGTGAGTCTTGTTTGGTTCTATGTGTGTATGTACACATATGTGAGTCTTGTTTGGTTCCATGTATGTATGTACACGTATGTGAGTCTTGTTTGGTTCCGTGTGTGTATGTACACATCTGTGAGTCTTGTTTGGTTCCTTGTATGTATGTACACGTATGTGAGTCTTGTTTGGTTCCGTGTGTGTATTTACACATATGTGAGTCTTGCGCTCTGTGAAAACCAGAGGAAGTTCTAGAATTTCTTGGAACTATAGTTACAGATGTTGTGAGCTGCCGCGTGGGTGTTGGGAACTGTACCCGTACCCTGTGCAAAAGCAGCCACTGCTCTAAACCACTGAGCCATGTCTCCAAGGTCTCGGGGTATTTCAACATCTTATTCTAAAATAATCTTAACTTATAGAAATGTCACAAAGCTTCTGCACATAAAAATTAAATATATCATCCATTAGATTTCCAGAACGTTGAAAACAGATTTCCAGAACGTTGAAAACATTTTACCAGCCTGTCATGCTCTCTCAACGTTTTAATTTCCAGCCTTAAAGTCCTCTTCTCAAAGGTCGCCTTTGGAAGCACATGGCCCCACCCCATGGTACCATTCCAGTTGCACTCTTCTGCCCAACCCTGAACTCCAGATGCTATTTTTCTTGGCTCTTTGTTACTGGTTCCCACCCTGCCTCCCCCACTAGGGTGGAAGCCTTAGCCAAGTATTGGCGTTGTGTCCCTCAGTCTGTTCACTGCAGGATCCTCAGGACACAGAGCAGGACTCCAGGGCATTGGCACCAAATCATAGCTAAGAGGATTAGGGCGCTACTGCCTCTGGATGGGCAGGAAGGAGCTTGGGAGCACATGATGCGGTCTCTGCAACCAAGATGCTCCCGTCCTCCACAATCCAGAATTTGCCCTGGAAGGGGATTACTTAGAGCCCAGCTAACATTTGGATGTAGCTCCTCTAGAAAGAGAGAAAAAAAACTACACAAACATGGATGCTCATACGGAGAGGGAGAATGGCCAGCTCGGTGCTTTATAAGTGGCCATGTGGTCACACAGCCTGTGCACACACTGGTTCTGCCACTCATCACTGTGCGAGCTCACAGGACTGCACAGACCTCAACTCCCTGTGAGAAAACAGAGGCAGTAAAAATACCTTGCTCGTATGCTTGACACACGAGTAAAGGTGTTACTATATTTTACACGCTTAGAGCTATGCTTGATACACAGTAAGTGTCCAATAAACGTCATCATAATATATACTTACTTAATTGGGACCAGAGAGTTCCTACTATTGTGTAGCCTTTTTCTGCTTGACATAGTATCATTTTTATAGATAGTCTTCACCATATGATTGTTAATGGCTTTTAATTTAATGATTGTTCATACTTCTCTGGTAGATAGATATATTGTAAGTATCCTCACTTGTTCCACTGGTAGATATTGATACTGTTTCCGTGTTTTCTTACTATCAGTGTTACACTGGCCATCCCTGAGCACACGTCATGAGACATCTTAGCAATTGTTTCTTCTCATTGTTTTCTTAGAGATGGAATTACTGGGGCAAAGGCTATGCATGTTTTCTGAGCTGAGATACAGTTTCCCCGTGTCCAAGACAGGTTGTCCTGGCAGAGGTGTTTCCTCCTAGACTTAAGTTCAGAGGTCAGGGTGAGTCCTAATCTTGGCCACTTCCCTGCTGTCCTGTCTCCCAATGCCAGCCAGCCTTTGGCCCGTGTGTCAGAAACAGCCGCCACAGGTTCCCAAAGTCCTGTTTACTCAGCTCCAGGAAGGATCAGCGTATTCTTGCTCCAGCGAACATCAAGTTTCATCTATGAGAATGAAAGCAAGCACAAGCCACATGCATGTTGTTCCCCAGCTGCCTTAACCTCTGCCTGAGGCACAGAGGATCTGGTTCTCTGGAAACCCTTTCAATTGTGACTTTTCCATCCACCTCTGTTACCAGAAGAAATGCTTAGGTCAAGAACTGCCTCTCTCAAGACTAGTCAACCCCACTTTACTGTTATGTGGGAAATCTGTTAGATGGCCTCAGGCCAAGGACAGAGCTGCATCCAGCTCCACCCTACTCGTGAGCCCCTCCGCCCTCAGCTGAAGCCAGGAGTAAAGCCATAATCCCAGCACCAGCCACTCAGCACAGAATGGATTGTGCTCTTGAAGGGACCCTGTGCTGCTGCACTGGGAAGTGGAGTCTGTGGGTTGGTTTCATTGTCTAGGCTGTGGGCTGGGATGTGAGTGCCATTTCCATGTCCCCAAGAGAAGGGAGGCCACTCATGTTCTTATGAAGAGCTAAACAGCCCTTCCACATCCTCTTTCTACTTCCCTAAAAGAAGGATTGATGATTCCTGGGCGGGGAGAGGGAATCAGGGCTGAAACTCAAGTCAAAAAGGGACCCAGCAGTAGCCATTCTGCAAAGTGTAAAACAAACCATGGTGGTAGCTGTCTCCAACAGTGGGGATCTTCATTCCTCTCCCGTGCAGCACCACAGTCTCGGAAGGCAGGACCTAGCAAAGCAAGCTTCCTAGGAAAAGTCAAGGTTGAACTGCCAGGAAGTATGCCTATGGCCTGCGAAGGAAGACTGCTGCCTTTGAATGAAGTCCAGCAGGAAGACATGCAGGGTTGGGAGCAGATGGGCTAATGCATGTGCAATTGGCAGAGCTTCCTTTAATGCAAACCCTACAGGACAGGACTGAAGAGACGACTCAAAGGTTAAGAGCATGAGGTGTTCTTCCAGAGGATCCGGGTTCAATTCTCAGCACCCACATGGCAGCTAAAAAACTGTCTACCTTCCCAATTTCAGGAAATCCAGTGTATTCTTCTGGCCTCATGCACTCACTTGGTGCATACAGACTTACATTCAGACAAATACCCAAACACATAACAAGAAAATAAATCTTCACACACACACACACACACACACACACACACACACACCATTCCCTCTGCCATGGCAGCTAACTAAATAAGATCACACATGGGGGTGGACCTCAACAGAACCTACACTCATCGGGGTTATACTGCTATTTGACATGGCTGTGTGGACATTTTGCTGGTGTCTTCCTCAGAAGGGACTTGTGTAGTGAGGTTTCCTAAAGGTCAAGCTCCTTATAGCACCTTTGGACCTGAGACATGTTAGCTCTGACTCAAACCAGAGACAGACCCTTATCTAAACTCTATTTCTTAAGAGCCCCCAGGTTCTGGGGCCACCCTACCCTTTATAACTAAAAGGAGACTTTCGCTCAAACTGGAGAAGTCTGCTTTGGGAACCCAAATAAATGTGTTACTTTGCACCATAGTGTCGTAAAAACACCCTGACTCCTCCACACTCAGGAGACAAATTTATTTTTAAAACACCAACAAACAATATATCCCTTCTGAGTCTCAGTTTCCCTGCCTCGCACAAAGGGGTGATAAAGCCTACCTCGCTGGTTATACACCCTAATGTGTGCAAGGGTCCTGGCATGGAGAGCTTGCATATTTCCCGAGCATTCTCTTGGTACCTGTCTTGATTAGGGTTTCTACTGCTGTGAGGAGACTCCACAACCAAGGCAATTCGTATAAGGAACACACTTAACTGAGGGCACTTGCTTACAGTTTCATTGGCTCAGTCCTTTATCATCATGGCTAGGTGCATGGTGGCATGCAGGCAACACAGTGCTGGAGGAGTAGCTGAGAGTCCTAAATCTTGTAGACAACAGAAAGTTGACTGACACACTGGGCGACATCCTGAGCCCAGGAAACCTCAAAGCCCACTTCCGCAGGAGCACATATCCTCCAACAAGGCTGTGCCCACCCCAACAAAGCCACACCTCCTAATAATGTCACTCTCTATGAGATTATGAGGGGCAATTACATTCAGACTCTAAAGAGGAAGATCAATCAATTAAACCAGCCCCATCCTCCAAGGCCTCAACTGAACCGTGCAAAGCAAGGGCAGATGGACCTAGAAGTTGTTAGCTCACTGGCAAGAGGCTCACAGGCTCCCTTGGCCCAAGGTTTCAGGCACAGAAAGTTCCAGATGTCTTTAGGTACCATGTGGGATAACATGGGTGGGGTGTATCTGATGCTACCCTGTGAGCCTTGGCCACCCTCGGAGCGAATATTTGAGAGAACAAGGGAATAACTAACTGAAATGAGGCCACTGTTGACACATAAGGGCCACGGGTCAAAATGTCCTGTTTCTGCCCTGGATCTGAGCCATTGGTAAAAATTCTCTCCTAATTTCCTGAGAGGCCACTTGTGATCCCATCCCCTTTGCAAGACGCTGACCTCAAGGTCCAAGTGCAGGGCTGGGGTGCTTCCCCTTCCACTTAATTCTCCTGAATTCTATTTAAATGAGCATCTTCATACTCAGAGGAAATTCAAACCACTTCCTCCCTGCTCCTAGAGAGTTTTGAAATAACCACCCTTCCGAATGTCTACCCAATTGTGAAGAGTTATTATCCCTTGATTGAAGATAGTTCCACAGCACTTTTCCTGGATCCTATGCTGATCCAGGTCATTGAGACTGTCAAGAAATTCCCAGAGTACCTCCCTTTCATTGTTTGTGCTTTACTTGATGTTAACATCCTTCGACCGACTGGAGTCTGATGCCAAGTCAACAGCCTCGCTCCATTGACATGTGTCCAGATCCCAGTCTCCTACACCTGGATGGCTGTTCTCACTTTCTTCTTCCTACGACAATGAAGGCATCGACAGAGGGAGTCTGGATGGAGAGCCAGGAGGCCTCAGTCTACCAGCAGTGTGTGTATCCCCAGGGTTGAACTCTACATCCATGCCTTCATGTATAATTATCTCAGGTTGGGCCATACCAGCTCACGGTCTCAGAAGGCTCAACCTGTCCCCTGCTCATGTTCTTGCTAGTGAAGACTCTATTTCCTACTCATCAGAGCCTAAAATATAAATATCAGTACTTCTCTTTAAGTCCATCATTCAGGGTGTTTTTGTACTGACCAGGCTCTATGTGAACTTCCAAATAAATTAAATAAGTAACACAGGGGGATGGGAAATAACTCAGGTGATAACGTGCTACTCTCAAAAGCCTGAAGACTGAAGTTCAATTCCCAGAATCTACATTTTTCAAAAACCATGTGTGTTCCTGTGTGTGTGTGTGTGTGTGTGTGTGTGTGTGTGTGTGTGTGTGATTTCACTTCTAAAGAGTCAGACACAGAGGGATCCAGGGGACTCTCTGGGCAGCCAACCTAGTCTTGCTGGTCAGTCTCAGGTCAGTATGAGACTGTATCTCAAAATAGATTGATAGTGCTGAGGAATGTTACCAGAAGTTGTTCTCAGATCTTCATATACACATACACATGTGTACCTACACATGCACAAACATGTACATGCGTATACACAAAGATAAACAGACAGATAAATAAAATACCTCAGTACTTCCAGCAAACAAATGAAATCTATGATGCGTAGAAAATCCTGAGAAAGGGCATAAATGGTAGGAAAGAAAACAGGCACTCAGGAGTTTTGCCTTGGATGAATGTGGGTTCACACTAAGTCTTGACCAGTAAGTGGATTTGAGGAGGAAAAGAAAAAGTCTTCCAAGAAGGGAACAGTATTGCAAAGGCCAAGATCTGATTCAATGGGCTAGAATAATCCAACACAGTTGTTGTGCGGTGTTTATGGATGAGGACCAGAAGGTGTAGAACATGTACAGAGAGAGCAGGTACAGAGGTCCCTAGACCTTGACCTCCCTCTGCAGAAAGAATCTGCTGGAACTTCCAGTGCCATCTGATATCAAGGACCTCACCAAACACAAGACCTTAGTACAGTTTGTTTTGAACCTCAGGCTCTTTGTGAGTTTTGCGGCAGAATTTCTGACTAAGACTTGAAAATGGTCTTCATGCTAAGACAAATATTTAGAGTTTCACGAACCAAGCCTACAAATTTGGAGCCACGTGGAAATCAAATGTCAGATGTGCAACTTTGCTTTCCCTAATTTAAAACAGACATTGTTTTCTGGTGGAAGACAGATTGACATCCCTCTGCCTTCTCAATAACATGGTGAAAACCACTTCTGAAGAGCCAATGTTTTATGTTATAGACAACCAAATTGAATAAGGTAGCAGAAGAGAAAGAAAGTGACGTCAATATGGCTTTAACCATGAATCAAAAGAAATATAGCCTCAGTTTCACTGAAGTCATTCCAGTCTTAATTGAAGTAGAAGGGAAAAGTGAAGTTTTCCATCTCTGGATTCTCTTTTCTTCCCCCTACCCTGACCCTAACAGTCGTTCTGAACAAATAGAGCTTGCTCAGCAAGAGAGAGGGGTTTCATGCCTCTTTCTCCATCCTCCTTAATGTGGAGGGTGGGCCAGGGTATGCTTGGACTCCTGAGGACCTGACGGGTCTTTTCCCTTTGCCTACATGTTGAATCTATCGTAATGCACAATCCAGCAAGAAGACTCATTTTCATTTTAAAGACAAGGCAACCAGAGCTCAGTAAAGAACTGAATTTGCTAAGGTCATATAACTCTGGCCATAAAACTCTGGTCATATAACTCTGGTAGCACCAGATGTGCCTGGCATGTCAGAATCTGACCCCCAAACATTTTAGACCCACTCCTTCCCACTTCCTTTGTGTAATCCAGAGACTTACTTAATAAGAAGTGGCTGTCTGTGTATGACTCTATGATGGAGGGATTTCAAGGAATTTAATAGAATAAACCATCAACCATTCAACCATTGAACAGATAGTTATTGGGCATTATGATGTATAAGGCTTACTCTAGGCTCAAATAAGATTGGCAACCCCTGGTCCCCATGTAATTCATATTGCACTGGCAGAACAAGACTTGGGATTAAGGACTCAAGAAGAAGTCTCTTGACTCTACCACCTGTGAACTGCATGACTTTGGACATGGTACTTAACCTCTCCGTACTTCAGTTTCCTCTTCCATATGGAGAGACACATACCATGTCTTTCTTTACAGTGGCTCAGGATTGGTTGGCTGATATTCACAAAGCAATTGGAGCATGCAAGTAACATTACAGAAGCACTATTGGACCAAAGGTAGTAAATCCAATATTTATCACTTTCATTACATGACACAATATGAAGATGAACAATAAATCAAGGACTATTGGTAGGGCCTGTTGATAAGGTTGCAGAATCTTAGTGGGGTAGCCAGAGAGGCCACACTGAGCAGTTATCATTAGAAGCCCAGTGACTTTGAAAAGTCACATTTAAGCCTTGTGCTGATGACTTGGGAGGAGTAGAATGTGACTCTGTCTGTGTTGGAATGTCAATTACTTTCCAATGTCTAGTATAGGGGTTCAGTTAAGAAAATGTACCCACACATGGCTATGCGATATGACTCATTAATACTCTGTAAGACATATCTCTTCTAAATCTGTCTCAGATGCCAATAAAAGTGTTGTGTACTGGAAGGACAAAGTCATTTCTGGAACATTCCTTTATGATAAGAATAAGCCTTCCGAAGTTAGTCCCTGATTCCCAGGGTGTACTTACAGACCTTATCACCTAGATAAGGGTTGTGCTTGCTGGCTCCTGGGCTTGTACACTGTGTGCCATCATCTGCTTGTGATTTTCTTTAAGACCACACCTGACTGTTGTTTTAGTGTCTCGCCAAGCCATACAACCGTCCTCCCTCTGCAATGACATGGAGGAGAGGTTTAGAGAAAGGTCTTCAGACTGTCTCCTGATCCCCAGAGACACACAGGCTTCTACTTCCAATGAAGCTGTTGATTCATGTAGGAGGTTCCTCATGCTCCCCCAATGAAGCTGTTGATTCACATAGGAGGTTCCTCATGCTCCCCCAAGGCGTTACTTCTGTGTATAGTTTCGGTTGTCTCCAGAGTAGAATGATGAAACAGAGGGAGGCCTTGGAAAGTGTCTGTCATTCAACTGGCCAGTTTGTCCTTGTGGTATTGCCAGAGGATCTTCAAAGCTAGATTAAAATTCATGGGGTAGGCATAAGAGGAAAAGAGCTACTAATGATCTACCACTCAAACTGTAGGAAACAAAAAGCCACATGTGTAGAATGGCTTCCATAGGGAATGCTGAAACCAAGGTGACATCATCCTGAAAAGGTTCTCAGAAAGTATTACCACATTTTTAGAAAGAAGATATCGGGGCTGGGGTAAGGTGAATGGGCAGCATGGAGCTGGGGAGGGATAATGTCTGAGCTTGTATATCATCAGAACATATAAGATGCAATCTTTCAGCCACAACACTTCACATTTGTCCTAGATTGCTTCTTGTTGCTGTGATAAAAGACCAACCAACACCAGCATGGGAAAGAACAGGTTTATTTTTCTTACACATCACCATTCATCATTGAGGGAAGCCAAAATAGGAACTCAAGGCCTGAATCTGGGGTCAGGAACTGAAACAGCAACCACAGAGCAAAGTTGTTTACTGACTTGATTTCCATGGTTCTTACACAACCTAGGGCTACCTTCCCAGGAGTTCTACTGTCCACAGCGGGCTAGGCCCTCCCCCCATTAATCATTGTATTAGTGAATTTTCTGTTTCTCTGATAAAACACCATGACCAAGGCAGCTTGTAGAAGGAAGGGTTTATTTGGGGCTCTGGTTCCAAAGGGATGAAAGTCTACCACCATCACAATGGAAAAGCAGTGATCTACACTAGATAACTGTTTTTAATCTGAGCATACCTTTCAGCGTTTAATGCTAAAATTCAGATTGAAAATGGCCATGCAACTACAAGTGTGCCACAACACTTACTGGCAGGTAACGGTTACTGCACCTACTCCAGCCTTTTAGAATTTAAAAGGACAAGATGACAGACAATTTAACCATCCAGGAATCTAGTAGCTTTTTTACTTATACCATGCACGATGTACAATTTACATGATTTCCCCTCTACATCCCTCTATTTGATTCCTGGGATTAGCTTTGTCCTTCATATTTTTTCCTTAAAAACATAGTTTGATAGTAGGGCCAAGATTGAGGCACTTTTAGAAATGATAGTCTTTACCGACTGATAATGATCAACTAAAAGGGAAATTCAACAGTCTGGAGCAGGATACAACAAATTTGACAAAAAAATCCAGTCAAATGACACACTTTTAGAAATGATAGTCTTTATAAACTGGTAATGATCAACTAAAAGGAAAATTCAGCACTCTAGAGAAGGATACAGCCAATTTGACAAACAAAACCCAGTCAATGACAGAGAATGCTGAGATATTGTCTGAGAGAATTCGTACTGTTGAATGTATTAATCAGACTCTGTTGAAGGGTTATGATAGACTGACTGATAGAATGTCTCTCCAGGAAGGTAATATGCATGCTATAAAAATTATGACCAAAAATGAGACCTTACTTTTACTGGACAGACTTCACACCTTGGAATCCTCTGGGAGATCCAGATGTTACAAAAGGCAGTGGTAAAAAGATTTAAAAAGATTGAGAAATTTATCAAATTTGATGACCAGGAAAAAAAGGTACAAAGACAAAATGTAGCATCATCTGTATGTATAAACTCCGGTTCGGTGATATCATCAGAAAGAGCATCTGGCACCAAATACCCTAAGTTAGTCAAAGAATATACATGGGAGCCCGTATGTATGACTGATCTAAAAAAAATTAAACAAGCAGTTGTAGCTTATAAAATACATTCATCCTTCGTTTAAAAAAAATGGTAAAAAAAAAAAAAAGGCTTCAAGCAACAAAGCAATGCCACAAGACAGGATTCAGTTAATCTCAGTGGTCCTAGAAAATGGACCACAAAGCAAAACACAGTTGCTTTGGAGGTGTTATTAGAGCAATTCTAGAGGACGGCATCACCTCTTTAAAAAAAGTTTGCCCTCAGGGTTGGGAAAACTTATTTAGGGGTTGTTAATTATTGCTTGTATCAGGTAGAAGGTTGGGGTAGAAAAGGGGGGATCATAAGAGCGGGTAATAGAGTAAATACTTGTGAGCTGAAATTTATGGATAATTTACATTGGTATAGTTTTTGTATATTGTTATAAGTTCAAATCATATTTGTTATTTCTGTTTACAATATTTGTACACCTATGCAAAGTTATTCTGTCAGATTGTATACATGCATGTTTTTACCTTTGTTTAGGATATTTTATATATTTATACAACTTTTAAAATATATTTTTGTATTGCATTATATATTATTCTTGCCTCTGATCAAGATACTTATACATTGTTTACATTTTGAGATCATTGTCCTCATTTGCTGCACATTTGTTTACAGATTATATAATATTCTGACATGAAGTCTTAGTCTTTAAGATATACAGCTATTAAATATTATAGGCCAATAGTTGTTAATGTTTGTTACACATATAGTCAGATTAATTAGGTTCTTTAGATACATAGAGATTGTATTCTGCCTAGATAGGTAATTTTCAATCACTTCAAGGATCTGTAGAATATGGCATTTAAATAACTTAGGGTTCTGTTGACATGAGACACGATTGCTCCTGACAGCACCAATCTGTTCGCGAGAGAATGTTGAGCACCAAAGACACTCCACTCAGAGTTTTTCTTCTTGGCACAATTGGCCTTTGGGCAAAAAAACAGCCCATGCCTCAACAATTAACAAAGTACATGGTATCTGAATGGATAAGCAGTATACACACACACACAGAGAGAGAGAGAGAGAGAGAGAGAGAGAGAGAGAGAGAGAGAGAGAGACACACACACACACACACACAGGACTGCCAAACCTTGCTAAGACTGCCTCTAAAAATGGTCTGCCAATTATGCTAGGCCTTAGCCGAAGTTGGTTGCTTCAGCATTGCAAATTAGACTTTGGGTAATTGCTCAGGTAGCCCATTGTCTCTGTCATCTATTGCACATTTTGGAAGCTGCTTGATTGCACTTCTTGCCTACTCAAGTAATATTATCTCTTTTCTCAGGCCTTCAATGGGGTTAAAGATTAGATAGTCATAGTTACCTTCCTCTTACGATTTAGCCAAACTTATTTCTGATGCAAGACTTAGATTCTTTGGAATAAAATGTTTGTTAAAACATTTGACATGTGTTCCTTGCTTAATATTGTTTATGTTGTTTGTAATTTGTTTTGTATTGGGTGTAGATCGCTCTTGTTTAGACAAAAGGGGGAGGTGATGGGAAAGCCTTGTTAACCAATTATCTTTAAGAGGTGGGACCAAGTTAGGGTATGGCTTTCTGGGACCCAGAGAGAAATGGGCACAGGGCCGGGTGTGCTCTCTTTGTGGCTCCCTCACGGCACAGCTGAGCTTGGACTTCTCATTCCTGTTTCATGAGATTTCCCCTTATAATAAATAAAAATACAATTGTTTATCTTTTAGCTAGCCTGATTATTTCCCAAATCGAGCTAACTTCTACACAAAACAAGTCACTCTCACACCCTAGACCAAAACATTCTGTAGGCAAACCATTCCCTGGGTGGAATCTATTGTTATTTCCCCAAGGGAACTGGGACTTAGCTGGATCCTTAGGCTTTTGTTTGGGGTAGAAACAGATCTACTTCTCTATTCCTGAAATACAAGGTCTGGATATTAGCCACACCTGTTAACAATAACCTTGAGAGAGCAGAACTTTTATTTGGGGTAGAAACAGATCTACTTCTCTATTCCTGAAATACAAGGTCTGGATATTAGCCACACCTGTTGATGATAACCTTGAGAGAGTAGAACTCTCTGACTCGAATCTTAGTGGGACCTTTGTTTGGGGTAGAAACTGAGAATAACCTTGAAGGAATGACCTAAATTCCAGCACTCTGACCTTTGGTAAAGGTGAAAATAGGCTCACATTTTTAGGCCTCCATACTAAATTACATATTTCCAACATACAATGGTACAGAGTATACATTACCATTCCAAAAGAGAGGAAAGAAAACATAGTGAGAAAACACTCGATTGAAGCAAGACAGACACAGCAGAGCTCACCCCAAGTTCTACAGCTCTATGTTTGAGATCCAAGGGCTTAGATGGCTCTTCAGATCCCCCACTCCTTCCAGCTTTGCTGACTTTGGCTGGCTTCACATCCTGTTAGCAGCTATCCTTGGCAGGTAGCCCATAGCTCAGGAATCCCCATTATCTTGGGGTCTCCAACAAAATCCAGGCTTTGCCTTCACAGCTTCACTCAATGGCCTCTCTGGGCTCCCATGTGGGGACTCCCCTACCACACATCTAGCCTAAGCAGCTTTCCTTAACCACAGAGGAAGATTCCACAATACATTTATTCCTGTACCCCTCTTGGTAAAGTCGGAACAACATGGGCAAAAATGCCAAGCTGTATTGCTCTCCTGGACTGGAACCTGGCCCCATCTATGAATTGCATTTACTTGAGCTTTGACTTGTTGGTGTTTTGGGGGTGGAAGAAATTTCTCAGCCTCTTCATCCCAGGGGATGCAGGATTAGCTGGGTGGTGTCTTGCCCTGAGGGCACAACTCCCTTTATTCCATTTCTCCTTAAGTTTTTCCTTAAACTTCTCCTTTCTTTGAGCATAAGACTTGGTTCCAACATTAAATTTCCTGGTGTTCTTTTTCTCCTCAAACTGCACATTTTCATTTTTGTTTTCGTTTTTTTTTTCCCAATTGCAATTTTTCATTGTAAAGCTGCTTAAGAAGGACCACTGATGACCATACGACACAGAGACTGCCAGGCTGTTTTAAAATGACCTCTGCTAATGACATTACTCCAAAACTCTTCAATTTAGCCTCAGGTTAAATTTGGAAAAGGGCAAAAAGCAGCCACATTCTTTGCCAAAATATCACAAGAATGGTTTCTAGTATTATCTCCTGCTAAAGCCTCCTGAGCTGAGCCTTCACAGTCCACATTGCTATCAGCATGGCTGTCTCCCATGTTCCTACTAGGATGGTCTGTTAAGATCTACTTAGAGTATTCAGTTGTTTTGCTAGTCCAAAGTCCCAAAGACTGCCATATTTCTCCAACAAAGAGCACATTCGGGCCTGTCACAGCATTACCCCAGTCCCTCGCACCAACTTCTGCTTGAGTTACTGTTATATTCTGTGAGATGACACCGTGACCAAGGCAATTTACAGAAGCTCTATGTGGTGTTTATTCACAAAAGTGGAAAAGGGGACGAAGGGTTTTCTAGCATTTCCAGGGACTCCAGTTATGACCTATTGTGTCTCTGATGCCATTTGTGTGTGACTCTTACCACCTCGGTAGGTTGGGTTACTAATTCCCATTTTGTAGAGGAGAAATTCAAGTCTTGGAATGGTTGTGAATGCCCCAAGGTCACGCCACTGAACTGGAAGTTCCGCTCAAATCAGGTGACCAGGCCCAGGTCGCGCTACCTAAACCAGGAGGAGTTCGGCCCAAGGCCTGTTAGGTGAGAGGCTCAGGCTGCATCTTCTCTGTGTCATTACTTGCCGTCCTAAGATCCAGCTTCCCAATTTTCACAAGTACCTGCTGGTCTCTGCTATGTGCCTGACCCGTCGAGCAAGGAGTGGAGCAACAGCAAGGCTAGAGCTTAGCTCTCACCAAGATGCTTGCTAACAGAGGGCAGAGAAGGTCTGAGAAAAAATGCCCCTGGTAATCTAAGTAAACTAAGTTAAAAAGAGGACAGGGAATGTTGCCTGAGGATGGAAAGTGGGGAGTGGAACTACTTCCCTGTGGGAGAAGCTCTCTGAAGAGGAAAAGTATGGGAACAGGAGATCTGGGAAACACGCTATATGCAGAAGGAAGTGCAAAGGTGGGGGGGGGGAGCAGCAGACTGAATTTGCTGCTCCAAGGAAAGCAGTTGGCCCTGCAGGAAAGGGGCTTGTGAGAAAGTGGGATAACTCAGAGGTGATACCATCAGAGTTACAGCTTGCCCGGGAGAGCTGTTCAAAGGTCTAGCACAAAGAAAACATCCCACTCTGGGTTGTTCTGATTGTGTGACTCTGGAAAGGGGACCCAAAGTCTTTGGACCTCAGGATCCCACTGTGTACAATGGAGGTCATAAGATCTGCCTCGTAGGCTGGCACATGAGATTACATACTAAATGCCAGCTTGTCTCCTTGCTAAAGAGTTCAACAATCTCCTGGGGACGCTGAGGCCCCTAACACGCTCTTGAACATGGTGACTTAGACAATCTATTCCTAACACACGCAGACTGGTACTTTTAAAACTGCTGAGTGGTTCTAGGTCATGGGAGCTGGTGCTGGGGGCCATAGCAGTCTGTGGGACTTGGGGCAAGACTCCGCAGTGAAACGTGATAGCTAAAAGTAGCCTTCTGTTGCTTTTGAGAAGCATTTCTTAAACTAGGACATGCGTACAAATTCCATGGGATTTGGTGGCATTGTAGATTGTGAGTGGCCTGGCTGGGCCGGAAATGCTAAATTCCTCACACTCTCTTTGGTGAGGTGGTTCAACCAGAGCCTCGCTTTGAGAAGGAAGGAAATAGAGCCAATGACCTCCATGTCAGGAAAAGTTGGTTACCGCTGATGGAAAAGCCACAGTGTGTCATCATTGCTTTTTTTCCCTGAATGCACTAGGAAAGAGTCCTCCTAAAAACCCAACTCTATACTGGGCCTCGCTGTAGGCACTGGAAGGTAGGGTCTGCTTTGCACTGCCCTGCACTATCCTAGTAGCAGAGATCCAGTTTGTGCAGCAGAATAGCCTATACATGGCCTGAAGCCATCCAGTGTTAGCAAGAGAGGACCAAGTGAGTGACATTTAGAACCCAGGTCTAGTGCGAAAGGAGTCTGCACACAGCTGGAACAGTAGCACCAAGGGCCAAGTCTGCCTGGCTACAGAAGGATTTCACCAACTTTGATTCAAATCAGTGGCCTGGTCCAGCACTTTGCTCTTGCTAAGTCTTCCACGAGACATGAATCAAGTCTTGCAAAAGAGAAGCTCCCAGCTGTCCTTCCTCAGAAATGTCAAGCCAGCTGTCCCTGGACTAGAGAAATATCTGGGAGGCAGAATCCTGCCACCTGACAGGCCTGACAGTTATGAAACTCACCTCCGCCCCAAGTACGTTGCACCAACAATGCCACCCAGGCAGGGCTTTAAATGTCCTTCTTCCCAAAGACTTGTGATGAGGAAGTGTGATTGCCCTTTGATCACTGCTAATAATAGTCCTGACTCTGCTTTTTTTTTTTTTGAAACAACAATGAACTTTGAAACATGTGATGGCAGCCACTCACATCAGCTGATTGTCCTCAGAAAGCAAAATCCCAGCACCCTGGAAGCTGCCAGGACCCTTTGGGAAGAAGAGACAGGAATGCAGCCAATACAAGCATGGCCTTTGTGCCGTGCATGCACACAACGTATTTAAATTAAGTCAAGGTGGCATGCACAGGCTTGGCATGAAACGAAACACTTCATGCCCTGTCAGCCAGGCCCCTCCCCTCCATCTCTGTTTTGGAAACAAATTCCTCTCTTGCTTGCCTTATGGAAGGTACTTACTGGTTAGAAGTTTAGCTGAGCAGCTGTCAAGCTGGGAGCACTCACTGAAGGAGAGGGAGAGAGGAGGATCTCACTGAGCTTCCAAACAGATCAAAGATGGCAGCTTTGAAGTTCTTGACTGCTTGTCTTGCTTCTATTGCTGTGAAAGCTTCTATTACTGTGAAGAGACACCATGACCACGGTAACTCATAAAGGATAACATTTAATTCAGGTGGCAGCTTAGGGTCCCAGAGGTTTAGTCCAGTGTCATCACGGCGGGATATGGTGGCTTGCAGGCAGAGGCAGTGTGGGAGAGGTAGATGAGTGTCCTACATCTTCGCTTGCAGGCAACAGGAAGTGGTTGTGTGTTACACTAAGTGAAGCTTGAGCAAAAGAGACCTCAAGGCCTGCCTCTACAGTGACACACTTTCTCCAATAAGGCCACACCTATTTTCACAAAGCCACACCTCCTCATAGACCACTCCTTTTGGAGGCCGGTTTCTTTCAAACCACGGCACTGCTGACCCCAATGTCTCTTCATTTTTCATGCTCTCTTCTTGTTAGAGTCATACTATCTTAGCTGCTTTTCTATAGCTGTGACAAGACACCATGGCCAAGGCTACTTATACAAGAGTTTATTGGGAGTTTATAGTTTTAGAGGGTTAGAGTCTATGGCATTGTGGTAATGAACTTGGCAGGAGGCAGACAGACATGTGCTTGAGCACTAACTGAGAACTTACATCTTGATCCACAGCATGAGACAGAGAGTGAGCTAACTGGGAAGGGCATAGGCCTTTGAAACCTCAAAGACTGCCCCCAGTCTTCAAAGGCCACGCCCCTTAATCCTTTCCAAACGGTTCTACCAACTGTGAACCAAGTGTTTGAACTTATGAACCTATGGGGGCCATTCTCATTCAAACCACCGTGGGCATCCTTTGCCCTAAGCTCTACAAGGCCTCTCTCACTAGAGCCAGCACGCAATGAACTTCCTTTCATAGCATTGCAGGGCCTGAATATTTGCTTGCTATGAGCAAGGCAGATAGAAAGGACAGAACGGCAGACCTGGACTGACAGCTGTCCATTTCTATATTTGCATGTCTTCCTATAAAGGCTTTCTGCATTTATTCTTCCCCAACAACGAGGCTCTCCTCCTTCATATCTGAACCACCACCCAACTGGAAGGGTCTAGACCTGCAGGCCCCTGAAATCCTGTCTGTCTGTCTGTCTGACTGTGTTTGTTTCTTCCAGGGTTCATTATGCTGCCTCAGGATGGGGGTAACACCTTCTGCAGCCCTCCATACCCAGCACCTAACAGTTATCTGTTTCTATATTATCTTAATGGGGAGTCTACTCAATATACACTTTCTACAAATAGAATTGAAAATTCTGTCCATAATTATGCTGGAGAGGTTGTGGGGTAAAAGGAACACTCCTTCATTGCTGGTGGGAGTGCAAGCTGGTACAGCCCCTTTGGATAACAGTATGGTGCTTTCTCAGAAAATTAGGAAACAACCTTCCTCAAGACTCAGCAATACCACTTTTGGGTATATACCCAAAGGATGCTCAATCATACCACAAGGGCATGTGCTCAACTATGTTCATAGCAGCATTGTTTGTCATAGCCAGAACCTGGAAACAACCTAAATGGCCCTTGACCAAAGAATAGATAAGGCAAATATGGTACATTTACACAATGAAGTACTATAAACTGTGGGGAAAAAAAATGACATCTTGAAGTTTGCAGGCAAATGAATGGATCTAGAAAACTTTATATTGAGTGAGGTAACCCAGACCCAGAATGCAAATATAATATGTACTCACTCATAAGTGGCTTTTAGACATAAAGCAAAAAAAAAAAAACACCTACAATTAATTCACAATCTCAGAGAACCTAGACAACATGAGGACCCTAAGAGAGACATACATGATCTAATCTACATGGGAAGTAGAAAAAGACAAGATGTCCTGAGTAAATTGGGAGCATGGAGATCATGGGAGAGGGTAGAAGAGGAGGGGAGGGGAAGGGAAGGGAGCACAGAAAAACATATAGCTCAATTCAAAAGAACAGTTTTTTTAAAAAAGAAAACTCTGTCCACATAAACACATGTTCAAATTTGCTGGAGGTAGTTTCGGGAGGTTTTGCAGACTTGCTCCCATGCAAGGCTGGTAAAATTTCTCTTTAGCCAGTGTTGGCCCTGGCCCAAACTGTACTGGATCTTGCAGGCTCTGGGCAGGGAGCCTGCTTGGGTTTTGGTTTAGTTTTCTTTCTTTCTTTCTCCTTCCTCCTCCTTCTCTTTTTTCTTCTTTAATTAGAAGTGGAACCATAGAGCTCTCGGAAACCCCTTTCCAACCAAAACTCTCAATTCCTGTCACATGCTTACAGGCCTTGCAGATTCATGAATGTACCCAGAGGTCCAGTCATAAATTGTCAGAGAGCAAATTTCTCTTGGAAGGACACAAAAGGAAGTTCAGGGGGGATCCTGTCTGGAGATTATGATCCAGGCTAGTCTTGTTCCCTCAGAGCAGACTATATTTGATGACTTGCTTTGATGGACAGCTTCTAAGACCAGGGAGGCAGGGACAATGAAGGGCAAAGAGATACAGAAGATGGAACTCCACAGTCACATGCAGTTGTATCCACGTGCTGGTAGGGGTGGCAGGCAGAGACCTTTACGTCTCTGAGTCTCATTTCTTACCTATGAACTTGGCAACACCTGCCTGGCAGGACTCATGTGGTTTTTTTTTAATTGTTTTTATTGAGCTATATATTTTTCTTCACTCCCCTCCCTACCTCTCCCCTTCCCTTCTACCTTCTCCCATGGTCCCCATGCTCCCATTTACTCAGGAGATCTTGTCTTCTTCTACTTCCCCTGTAGATTAGATCCATGTATGTCACTCTTAGGGTCCTCATTGTTGTCTAGGTTCTCTGGGATTGTGAATTGTAGGCTGTTTTTTCTTTGTTTTATGTCTAAAAGCCTCATGCTGGTTTTAAATGAATTTCTGTGTGGGACAGAGGGGTGTTTCAGTAACTGAACTCCAATCTTAGAACTGGAAAAGGTCACCTGAGCCCATGTTTTGAACCATCCCCATTCCACCTGAAAAGGGCACTCACCCCTCATGGTTTCTCCTCTGCCTAGCTTGCAGGCACCCACGATGGGGTTGTCACTACTACAGAATTCTTTCTTGGGCTGAGAAAGTAGTCTCCAGACCACTTTCCTTTTAGTCTTCCCCCAGGGCACTGAAAACAAGGCTAGGCCCACACCCCAGTGCAGCCTCTGCGGGAGAGAAGAAAGCTTTAGGCCATCCCGGTGAGGCCCAGAGAATTCTTGAGGCTTTAGCTGGGTTTCTACAGAAACCTATTCAAGTATAAAGAAAGGGAGATTGATATGTTGTTTTGCAACCCCTTTACATTTTTTTGGGTCTCCATCCACGGATTCAAGCAATTGTGGGTTGAAGTTACTACTACATGAAGAGAAATCTTGTGTCTGTATTGGATACATATCCACTATTTCTCTTGATTGTTTATTGAATGATAGTGTATAACAAATGTTAAAAAGCGTTCACATTGTTTAAGATTAACCTAGAAATTTGTGAAATTTAACAGTGCATAGGTTTTTGGCAAATACTTCCTTCTTTTAAATGAAGTTTAGCATCAGCAGGCTTGGGGTTTGTGTATACAGGCAACTATAAGAGACCATGTTAGCACACATTAGAGGTACCCTTTGGAAGTTCAGGGGGGCTTCTTAGAAGTAGGAGTTGTGGACTGCTTGTGTAAAGAGCTCTGGCCAGGAGAGTCAAAACTGAGATGCAAGCACAGGCCTTCACTGTCACAGTGCTAGGAGACAAGTGATGTCAGTGAGGGATTTACGACAGCCAATCACCATGGTCAAGCTGCCAGTGCTTGCTAAAGCCTACCCTGGGCTGTTTGCGCTTCAGCCCCAGCCTTGACCTGACAGCACCTTTTCTCACTAACCTTGTAATAGGCAGAAGACTAAGAGTTTGCAGTCTAGACACAAGACAGTTGAGGCTGGGTGCGAATTAAGCTCCAGCTGCGTGGCTCCTTCTCTTTGGACAGTGCGAGTGGGAACGGCAGGGCCTCCTCCCCCACCCCCCACCCCCCTCCACCCCCTCCACCTCCCCCACTCCCCACCCCACCCCACCCCCGGCTGCTGTGTGGATTGAATAAGAGGTTATAGGCGAGGTAGCCCAACCCCTGGCTTGTGCACAACAGACATTTGCCTTCTGTCCTTGTTTGACAAGGACGTGCTGGCTGACCTGATCTTAGACTTCCCTCCTAGTAGATAATGTCATTCCCTCTGCTACTTGCCAAGGACTTGCATCAGAACTGAGTTCTAGAAAGTTCGGTGACGCGCCAGGCCCAGGGAAGGGTGGATAAGGACTTCAGGGGAGCATAAGGCCTGAGGCCCATGAAGTTGCCCTGGAGGACAGGAGGTGATCTCTATGACAGGTTTCAAACACGCAAAGGGGAAAGAATTGAATTCACACCATAGTGATCTTGCAAAGGCCTCAGCAGCAGAGACGGCAGACGTTTCAAATGGCAGAAGTGGTGGCACTGGCTCCTAATGGCGCCTGGCTTCTCCCCTGAGGCTGCACTCCATCCTGGGAGCCTGCTCTTCCCTGGAGGGATGACAGAAACTCCTCAAACTAGAAATCAGCCTTCAAACCTGCAAAGACTTGCCTTTGTTTCACACCTTAATCCCTAGCTCTCTGAGGGGGACCTGCTTTGGCTATAGCCCACACTCAGAGAGGTTGGGCGTCCTGGAGCCAAGAACACCAGCCTCTTTTGAAAGATTGTCTGCACAGCATCTCTGCCTGTCTTCTCAGAAGCCACCAAGGTGCGAGGGGATGAGGATAGCTGCCAACTGTGTCAGCTCATGGCTACTGCTGGGCCTCTCGGAGAAGCTTTCCTGAACCCTTCTGGAAGGATTAGCATGGCCAGAAACAGGATGCAACAGGGCTTCATTGAGAAGAATCTGATGATAGGTTTGGATTGAGAGGTAACGGAAGAGTTAGAGAAACCAAGAAGGAAGGTAGGCTAAGCCAGCACTGGCAACAGAGGCAAAACACATCAGGTTATAATTGAAGGTAGTCCTGGATGCTTGAACAAGACAACTATCCACTTTAGGAGTTATTCCATAGAGTTAACAGCCAACTAACTCTAGGAGAAAAAGAAGTTCGGGGCTGGGTGGGGGCATGACTGCTGTCTTCCTGCTGCCTGCCTTCTGCTGGAGTGTATCTTTGGCCATAATAAAAGGTCTAACTAATGACTTAGAGGACCCAGGAACCTGATGATGCAGGGCTGGCTGGTCCTTCTAGGGAGCAGAGCAGGCAGAGTGGGTGGAGCAGTGGATTGGATGGAAATGACCTATAGAAGCATCATAGCAGGCTTCCTGGAATCCTGGAAGGAGAATAAAACAGCCAGCCCTGAGGTGGGGACCTTCCCCAACAGCGAGACTGACATTTAAGGGGAAGAGCCATCCAGGCTGCAAGGCAGCTTTTGCTTTCCCAGCAAGACCAGAGTGTGCAAAGATCCTACGTCTGGCATATCCACCAGAAGATTCCACACGACCACAGACATTTCTTATTCTGGTTCTTACACAACCATGGAGAGCAAAGAGGTTGTCCAACATTCCTGGATCTCGCCCATCTTTCCCAGGACAGATATCCCGGCAGGCCACAACAGAGAAAGCAACAGTTCCCCTCTAGTGGCAAAATAAACGGGATTCTGCTAAACAGCTGCTAACTGGTTTGCTGGAGCGTTTAAGGTACTTGGAAGGAAGAATCAGTCCATGTTTGCCAGCTGCAAAGGCAGGGTACTGACCATTGGGAGAGACTGTCTCCAAGGCCAGGTGGCCGCAAATTTCCAATAGACAGGAGTCCTGCCCATGACGTACGCCACAGTTGACTCTGTAGTGGACTTGCCATGTGGCCTGGCACACTCAGTTTTCCAGCCTTGCTCATCTTCTGTGGTGTCCTGAGCACACCCTGCCTCTCCTCACCTTTGCATAAGCTGGTCTCTTATCCAGAGACATTGCTTTTCCACTAAGTCCTCTCCCGGCTGGGAGAGCTCCACTGTAGTTTGGTATCATTGCTTGCTCCTCAAAGCCTCATGGGTATCTGGAGTCAGAGACATTTCCTAGGAGTGCTTACAGCCACTCTACAAAGTTCCCCACAGGGCTCAGTTCTCCACTGTATAATGTTGGGACTTGGGCCGCCTTCCTGGGAAGACTGGGAAAGACCTGTCTTGTTTACTCTTTACCCCAAGATCCTAGCCCACTGTCTGACACCCAGTGGGTGACTGGAAAGCCTGAAGAGAAGGTCGTTGATGCTGACATGAAGACCAATGAAAGAGTTTCTAGTGATGGGGCCAAAGGACAGCCACCTCCCTGAGAAGGAACTCCTAGAACAAGGGCTGCAGAACAGAAAGTCTCATAGAAGTAGGCTTCTGGTCAGCACAAAAGAAAAAACAATCCAGGCTGAAGAAATAGCATATGCAAATGTCCCAAGGAAGATCTTAGTGAGTCAGAGAACGAATGGCAGGAAGGGATTGTGAAGATGTGGGACACAGGTCTAGGTGAGGGACCTTGGCCAGGGAGCAGGGGACTGTTGCTGGTTGTTTTTTCTCTCTTGGTTCTTTGGTCTTTGAAGGCCTGCCACCCAGATCCCAAGTAAATCGCACACAGAGGCTTCTTATTGCTGATGAATGTCCAGCCTTAGCTTGGCTTGTTTCCAGTCAGTTTTTCTTAAGTTATTTCACCTACCTTTTGCCTCTGGGCCTTTTCCTTTTCTCACTTCTGTATACCTTACTTTCATTCTGACTCTGTGGCTGGCTGGGTGGCTGACCCCTAACATCCGCCTCTCCTTGTTTTTTTCTTGCTCCATCTCCTTCCTTGTTCCTTCTCCTTCTGTTTATCCTCTCTGCCTGCTATCCCCGCCTATCCTTCCTCTGCCTTGCTATTAGCCGTTCAGATCTTTATTAGACTATCAGGTGTTTTAGACAGGCAAAGCATCACAGTTTCACAGAGTTAAACAAATGCAGCATAGACAAAAATAACACGCCTTAAAATTTTTCTAAAACACGGGACATGTGGTGAGCACAGGGCTTGGGAAGGCCCAAGACGGGGACAGTTCCATTTCTTGGTGACATTCCTGAGTCTCAGCAAAATGGGATAATTGTGGTTATTCCCTCATGAAGGATTCTCTAAGAAGAAACTAAGAAGTCTTTGACCCACACTCCATGACAAACACACCAATCGCTCTTTCCACGCTGTCCTTTCTAGCAACAGGGATGTGGCCTTGTGAGTCCTTTCCAGTGTCCATCCCATCGGGCTCCCTAGAGGACACCCCAGAGATGGGACAGCACCAAGGAGGCAGACAAGGTTGCTCAGAAAGGCTGTGGAGTTGGGAGGAGGCAAGGGGAATTTTTAGCAGGAAGAAAATCCTGAAGAGGTGAGGTGAGGCAGAGGGAGCATGGCTATTGGGAAGGGAGCCCAGCATGATTTGAGAACAGAGGTATTAGAGGGTAATAATCAGACAATGGGGCCTTAAAGCAGCGGGGGGTAGGGTGTGCCTTGAGCAAGTGGAGAAACTCTATGGGATTAAGCTTTCTCCCTGCTGAAACAGACTTGTCAGCCTTCCCCTCTGTGGTCTGTGGAGTCACCCAGTGTCATCCTGTCAACTGAAGGTGCAGGCCATCATCATAAAGGGAAGGGCAGGTGGTTTTCTACAAGGCAGTCAGGGTGACCCGAAGGAGACCAAAAGATGTCAGGGTCTACATGTTCCTGGAGTGAACTGCCGAGCCCACCTGCCACCTGCCACCTCTGACCCGAGAGTGCAAACCTCCTCGAGGCCCTCAGCAGCCAAAGGCCTTTTTGATGTGGGCACAGGGTACTCAGAGAGGGACAAGAACAGTTATTCAGGAAGTGCCTGAAGTAGACCTGACCCTTGTCTGCTCTGTGAATACTGACCACAATATGGCCCCTGGGACTTGTAGCAGACAGGGACAGGACCAAGTGTCAAGTCTATCACCACCAGTAACAACCATGATTACACCCTGAGCTTCCTGTCACTGAGTCATGCTCTGGTTTCCCCTTAGCTCCCAACTCCTTGTGTTTACCATCAAATGTATTCAGATGAAACCGAAGAATGTGTTAAAGATAAAAGAAGGACTCTGTTACAGTTAGCTTCAGCTGCCAACTTGACACAAGTCACCTGGGAAGAGGGACCCTCGGCTGAAGAATTGTTTCGATCAGCAAAACTTGTAGCCATGTTCATGAGGCATTTTCTTGATTGCTATCTGACATGGGGGGCCCAGACCATTGTGAGCAGTACCATCCCTAGGCAGGTGAGTCAGCATCATTTAAGACTGGTAAGAATGTAAGCCTGGAGCAAGGCAGTAAGCAGCATTCCTTCATGGCTCTTCTTTAATCCCTGCTTGAAGGTTTCTGCCTTGAGCTCCTGTCCAGGCTTCTCTTGATGAAGGAAGGACTCCTATATGGAAGCATAAGCTGAATAAATCCTTTCATCCCCCATGGTGTTTTTGGTCAGTGTTTTATCAATGCCACAGAAACCAAACTAGGACATACAAAGACGAGATGGGACATCTGCCTAAGGGACTATTATTGAGGGAAGCATTGTTACAGGGCAAGGGTAGAGTGGTCAAAGGGACCATTGCAACAGCCTACACTTCAGGTAGGGTTTTTATAGTATTTCCCCTCTGCTTTGTGCCATATCACTTGTGTGTGTGTGTGTGTGTGTGTGTGTGTGTGTGTGTGTGTGAGAGAGAGAGAGAGAGAGAGAGAGAGAAAGAGCATGTGTGTGAGAGAGATAGAATGTGTGTGTATGTGTGTAGAGAGAGAGAGAACATGTGTATGTGTGTGTGTGAAAGAGAATGTGCGTGTGTGTGTGTGTGTGGAGGAGAGAGAACGTGTGTGTGTGTGTGAGAGTGAGAGAGAGAGAGAGAGAGAGAACACGTGGGGGGGGGTGAGAAGGGGGCATGTGTGTGTGTCCACAAGAAAGAAAAAAAATATGTGATATCTGCCTATCTGTATCCAATTTATTTCACATAATATGATCTCTAGTCACACCCATTTCCTAGCACATAAATTAATATGAGCAAATAAATTAGTGAATGAATTAATCTTTATGGATGAATAAAACTCCACTGTGTATATATATGTGCTACATTCCTTTTTTCCATTTGTCTATTGATGGACACCTAGCTGATTCTAACTTGGCTATTGAGAATTATTCAGCCAGGCAGTAGTGGCACATGCCTTTATTTCCAGCACTCGGAAGGTAGAGACAGGTAGATCTCTGTGAGTTCATCTGCAGAGTTCCAGGACAGCTTCCAAAGCTACAGAGAAACTCTGTTTTAGAAGAGAGAGAGAGAGAGAGAGAGAGAGAGAGAGAGAGAGAGAGAGAGAGAGAGAGAGAGAATCATCAGTGTACCTTACCGTAGACTCCTTCAGACACAAACACAGAAGCAGTCTAGCTGGGTCATATGGTAGTTCTAGCTTTAGTTTTCTGAAGAACCATGACACTGATTTCTATAGTGGCTGAGACAATTTGTACCTCTTAACCATTGTAAAATTTTAGCACCTAAGAATTCAGAATAGTACAAATATTAATATTCAGTAAAATAATGGAGAAAACTGTGCCATAGGGCCTTCTGTCTACTGTTACTTAACTTATCCAAACCTACTCTGTCAACTTCCTATTATGGATGTGCTGCTTCTGAAAACAGCTTGGAGCAAGAGTCCGTGGAAGATTCCTCCTGTACAAGATTCAGTCCTCAAGCAGGGAGGAAATGAGGGCTGGTGCTTAAGTGGTAGGTGGGATGCTAGGGTCACTCATGCAGTCTCTACAACTGCCTACACAATAGGTTCCTTGTGACACCCCTTTATAAACAAGGAAGCTAATAAACCATGGGTTCATAGCAACCAAATATGACATCTAGTAAGCTGGAAGGTGGACATGTCATAGGGTTGGGGTGGACCCCCCCCAATCCTGGGGCACTTTCTGGTCCAGGCATACTGCCGATATTCTGCATGAAATATACACTTAAGGCTCAATTCTAAGGCAGACTGATACCTGAATCATCTAAATTTTGCTAGGAGCCTCTCGATGGAAATGCACAGCTACCCTTGACTTGCATACAGTTCAGCTGAGGAATAGATCTGGATAATAAGCGAGCCAGAGAACAATGAGATGAAGGTTTCCTTCAGCAGTGGACGCCACCCTCTTGACTCAGCCTAGACTTAGACCACCCGCAAGGTTGCCAAGAGGTAGTTTGTAAAGGAAGAAGATAATGGGGTTGGAGTTGTGAGGGTTTGAATATAAGCGTTGCCCCAAATTCTAACTTACTGAAGACATGGTCCTCAATGCAGGCAGAGGAGGGACCTTTTTGGAAGTGAAGGAATCTAAAGGGTCCTGTTTTCATGAATGGATACATCTTATGATGAATTTCTAATTTTCTAGCATTATTTGGAAGTGATAGGTTAAAAGGCAGGACCCAGTTGGAGGAAATAGGTCTCTATAGGCATGCCTTTGAAGGGTGGATCTTATCCACTGCACTTTCCTCTTCTTTTGCTTTCTAGTGGCCATGAGTTATGCATGCTTTAAAGACCATGACATGTTGCTTCACCATGGCCCCACGACCATAGACTGAAACCATTAACCAAAATGGTGCCTATTTTGCAGTACTGGCCAAGGCTGGTTGTTTCTGGATCCTGGGGTCTAATGTGTGTTGGAGGGGGGGGGAGGAGGAGGAGGAGGAGGAGGAAGAGGAGGAGGAGGAGGAGGAGGAGGAAGAGGAGGGAGAGAAAGGAAGGAAGAAGAAAGAAAAAAGGAAGGAAGATAGAAAGAAGAAAGAAAGAAAGAAAGGAAGGAAGGAAGGAAGGAAGGAAGGAAGGAAGGAAGGAAGGAAGGAAGGAAGAAAGAGGAAAGAGAAAGGGAAATAAAGAACTGCAGAAGGACAGTTTCAGACAGGAGACAGGGTTGGTTAACACAGCAAACCTTACCACTCTATCTCTAACCTAGATTTTGTCTCACTTTGCCAAATGACGAAAATGAGCATTTGTACTGTTCTGCCTTATTGGATGATCAGTAGGGTTTATCATGTTTCTGTCCCTCCCTACTCTGGACTGATTTCACTTTATCCTTTCTAAACACTCTGGAAACAAGTCCATTTTACCCAAAAGTGGGTAACACTGATGATGGGGTTGTGGAGAACATATGAAAATAATCTTGGCCTTTTCAGGCTAAGAGACTCTAAAATCCCCCTCCCCTCACCCTCCAACACAATCATCTTAAATTCCCTTGTATTGTTGAGCAACTAGAGGTCAGAGTTAGTAACTTTGCCCAGTCACCAGTGAGTAGCAAAGCCCAGATCTAAGCATGGGTCCTCTAACCACAGATAGCATGCGCGTATTTAATTTGGTCAGACTTCAAGGTCTAGAATATGGCTTCTTGATGGCAGCAAGACCAATGGCTGCTTGGTCTGGATGATACTGAGCTATGGAGCATGGGCACATATACAACAGAGACCTGATCTCTACCACTGTGCCAGTCCCATTTGTGTTGATTAGTTCTTTGTCAGGTTCACACACACACACACACACACACAACAACAACAACAACAACAACAACAAGGAAAACCTGACCAGGAGAAATCATATTTGCTATATAAATTGATGATAGAACAGGGACATGATTCTAAGAAAATATGGTTAATGAGGACAAAGTAAATGCTATTTGATGGGGGAGAGGAGAGGTCAGAAGGGTGTGGCTACTGCTCTACTCAATAATTCTAGGTCATCTCTTCAGTCTTAGCCTTCTGAGAACAAAGGAGAACTCTCAGTGGGGCAGCACAGACTGTACTTCTCTTCTGTGCTTCAGCTTCTGGGAGGTTCAAATGGAGACGCAGAATCAACCTCACAATGTCTTTAGATGGATCAATAAGATGGAGGCGTGCTGGGCTGCTCAGCGCACTCGGGCACAACACTCAGAAATGCTCTATTTTTATGTGGCTCCGTGAGAAAACAAAGGCTACAGGGTATTTCCAAATTGCCCTCAGGTCTCGTACTCCTGTGCGGCTTCACCTCCATTCAACCCCACGTTCCCACCCCACCTCGGCTGTACCTCTTCTCACTTGAGTCCCATGAGACCCCAGAGAATTCACCTAGAAAAGAGCACACGGCTCTTTCATCTTCTACAACTGTGGCTCTGCGCCTAGTCCACAACTGCACGCAGCAACGTCTCTGGGATGTAGTGAATAAATCCCTTCTCTCCAAGCTCCATCTGACAGTTGCCCCCGCCATCCCGCCCCCCCATCCCCACCCCCCCCACCCCATTTATTTTCTCATTGGAGACCTTGAGCTACTGCTCCAGGGGGTACGTAGTGGGTAGGTGTTAGTTTATTTATTTATTTAATTTAGAAGACTAGATAAGCCAGTGACTGAACTACAGAGACAATTGGTTTCTGTTTGGGAGGTCAAACCTCAACTAGTTGTTGTAAAATAGTCATAAGTTTCCCAGGAAAGCCCCCCATCCTACGCCAAACAGCTAGAATGTTCCTTCAAAACTCTAGTCATTGCCGATCAGCCTCCCGTTGACTGCAATCTCCACAAAAGTCTATGTTCCCCCTTTCATGTCCCTAACATTTTGTAGACTTCCTGGCACTCAAGGGCACTCAAGAAGTACGTGCTTGTGGAAGGTTCAAGCCCATAAAATAAGGTATGGTCTCTAACCTCTCCTAGTTCAGAGGTTAGAAGTGACTTGGCCGCAGTCTCTTAGCTGACTGGCATTGGGACAAGATGTATGGCTGCCTCGGTTTCTTTCGCTTTTCCTCATAGTCCTCCATGTGCTCAGAACACTAAGTTTGTTTCCCTGGGAAATAAAGGAGCTGTCAGTCCCCCGTAGGCATGGGGGGAGGTGTTTGTTAGTGAGGTATAGCCAGCTTTCTAGACTGCACCAAAGTAAGGATGGAGACTTTGTGGGAGCCTCTGCCCACTCTGAGTCCTGCTCAGCAAAGAGTGACTAAAGGCACCGTGCAGATGATCAAATGTGTCAGGAAGAGGAACCCGTAGGCCCATCCCAGAAAACGAAAAAAATCCTCTCAACCTGCCCACTCCCCTGCTATCCCTCTCCTCTTGCTCATACTAGCAAAGGGTGGTCATTAGTCAGATTGGGTGTGTGTTCTGAGCAAACAGCTTAACATCACTGTTTCTCAGTCTACAGAAGAAAAATAACGCAGTAAGTGCCTCCTGCCTAGAGTGTCTGTGATTGAAGCTAGGGGCTGACTAGTGCCTGGCACATAGAGCTCGCTGTGGCAGTGTGGGTCACCTCTCTCGGAGTGTACCTCCTGGCCCTCAGCCGCTCTTGCTCGGATCTCTTCCATCAGTGTGGATGAGCCCTGTGTGCTGGTCTGCGTTCAATTGCTGTGATAAAACACCGTGATCAAAAGCAGCTTTGGGAGAAAAGGATTTATTTGGCTTACATTTCCATCATCAAAGGAAGCCAAGACTGGAACTCAAGGCAGAGCCCATGAGGAATAGTGTTTACTGCTTTGCTATGCATGGCTTGCTCAGATTGATTTCTTCTGATATAACTCAAGACCACTGGCTCAGAGGTTGCGCTGTCTACAGTAGGCTGGGTTCTCTCCCGCCAATCCTTAATGAAGATAACACACGTCTACAGGTCAATCTGTCACAGGTATTTTTTTTTCCAGTTAATATTGCCTTTTCCTAGATGACTCTAGCTTGTGTCAAGTTCACCGAAAACAAATTGGCACGCTCTCCCTACCAAACACCTGCTCTTTATTGGAAAGCAGATCCATGCTAGACACCTTCTCATCTTCCCAGGGCTGCTGCTCCAGCGGCGCTCCCCATTCATGCCCACATTGCCACAGCTTCTCTCCAGGACACTGACTGTTTCTACCGTAGCATGCACATCATCGCATCTTCCTTGTCAACATGAACACATTCTGCCAAGCTCAGATCCTCCGACAGCTACCACCCTGTCTCTTTGCTCCCTAAACTGGTAGATATGTGTTCTACCTCTACACCCTTTAATTCTATGTTCTTAGGTTCAACCTGGCTACACGCTTGCCTCCACCCTTACCTACCAAACTGCATCTGTGCCTTCCCCCCTCACCTCTCTAGCTGCTCGGCAAGCGCTTCTGGTTTTCCCTTCAGAACTTCATGTCTTATTGCCTCTGCCACTCCAGACTGAGTACGGCTACTTCTCACCTAGATTTTGTTTTGATCATGTTCTCATTTTTGTCTGCTCTCTTCTCCACAAAGTCCAGAAAAAGTCTTGTTAAGACGCACATCTGCTCAAGGCCTCTGTTCAAAACCCTGCCATGGCTGCCTTCACTGTTAGAGTAACAAAAGCTAGAGCCACCGCAGTGACCAAGAAGGCCCTCTGTGGCCTAGCTTCTCTTCCTGTCACCTCACAGGACCTGTTTTCTTTCTGCCCCTCACTACACTTCCTCCATCCTGCTTCTAAGAAACTGCCTGTTTTCTCCCCTCAGAGACAAACCACAGACTCCCCTCAAGTCTCCCCTCCAGGCTACCTTCTCCGTGGCATCCTTCCTGATTCCCCCTTTGATTGTACACCCTACCCCACAGCTTCCCCTCTCTTTCTCACTGCCATTGTGACATTCTATCATTTTCCTCACCTGCCTTCCTGGCTGTCCTGCCTAGCGGCTGAGCTCCATGCCGTCAGGGCGACTGGACATGTCTATTCGCCATCTGCCTCACAAGGAGTGGGTTTCTGTGGACTTTGTCTTACTCTGTTGGTGGTGAGGAAAAAGCTGCCTCCTACCCATGTGTTCTATGTCCTGGAGCCCACAGGGTGGTAGTGAGGGGACCTACAAGCTCGCACAAGTACCTGTCAGACATGCAGGGAAGGGAAGTATCTTCGTGAAGGCTTCTATTGCTGCAATAAAATACCATAACCAAGAAAAAGGCTGGGGACAAAAGTTTACTTGGCTTCTATTTCCACATTGTAGTCCACCATGGAATGAAGTCAGGACAAGACCTCAAACAGGGTGGGGACCTAAGGCAGGAGCTGATGTAGACAGGGAACACAGAGAGGAGCTGCTTGCTAGCCTGTTTAGCCTACTTTCTTATAGAACCGAGGACATCAGCCCAGGCACGGCACCACCCACAATGGGCTGGGGCCTTCCCCGTCAATCACAACGTTTAAAATGCCTTATAGGCCTGCCTATAACCCGATCATATGCAGGTATTTGCTCAATTGAAGTTTCCTCCTTTCAGAAAATTCTAGTTTGTGTCAAGTTGATATAAAACTAGCCAGCAGACTAGTATGGAGTTTCTGGGCCATGGCCATTCAAAATTGGCTCCAAAATAAACTTTCCTTTATTCCCTTTGGGGTGCGAGATTTATGGTTTTTATTTTGGTTTGGTTTTCAGTTTTTGTTTTTGTTTTGTTTTGGATCAATAATGGCTTCTCTTCCACAGGCCCTTTGAGATGTTGCCCAGCCCTCCTGCTCCTTACTCTCAGGAGTATTTCCATCACCAGCCTTAGCCACATACCCACTGAGTCAGCAAAAGGGACACACTTGCTTCCCTGTGGTCTGTGTTCTCTCTCACACTCCACTACCTGCTGGGAGACTCTCTCTGGCCTCCTTGTGCGCTTCTAAGGGCTCCACTGTTGTGGGTGGTGGTGTGAACGTGTGTGATTTTTCTTCTAACGTGCACAGAAGCAAGACGGAAGGTTGGAAGTGGCGATGGGGAAGGGCAGACTGAGGCATGCTGGGTAGAGGGGAAGTTCTGAATCCGGAAAGTGAGGGAGGAAAGCGTAGCAGCTTCCTAGGCACAGCTCAGTGTGTCCAGAAGGCCTTTCAGGCCACGGTCATCTGCACAGACACAGCAGTACAGAGGGAGGTCACCATTGTTGTTCTTTTGCCGAACTACAGTTCCCAGCATTCTCCTGGATACGGACATTTCCCAGAAGCCTTTGTATTCCTCGTTAAAAAGCGAGGGTCCTACGACTCACTCTCTCTCTCTCTCTCTCTCTCTCTCTCTCTCTCTCTCTCTCTCTCTCTCTCTCTCTCTCTCTTCTCCCCCCCTTCCTCTTCCGCTTTTCCTAGTGTATCACACACCTTCACCTGCCTGTTGCCCCTCCCCCCCATTAAAGTGCACCCACATGGGACCGCCGCGTGTCTGTGTCTTTCCTCGCGTAACCGCCTTCGCCTTTTACCTTGCAGCCAGGAATTAATTAATTAACAACAACCATGATCAGGCCTGGGGGGCTGCCTGGAATTGTAGCCAGTCAAGGAAAGAGAGAAATTGTACATCAGGGACCAATCATGAGGAAATGGCAAGATGAGCTACTAAAAAGATGACAGAAAAACCCAGGGGCCCAGGTCTGAAGTTTGTTGGGAAAAGTATGGTGATGGCCTTGGAACTGGAATTGTCCCTGAAGAACTCTTCCAGAAAGTTCCACGCCCCAACTGCTTTGCAGGATGAGTTAGTCTTTCCTGCCTGCTCCTCAGCACTTGTGCTTATGTGAGCACAGGAAGAGCTGTGTGCCTGCCTTTACATCTCATTATCAGAACAAAAAAAAACTCTCAAGTGAAAGACTAGGGAAAGCCTTGCTTTAGTAGAAGTCCCACTGCCAGGTCTGTGGACCATCAGAGACCTTCAATTTCTATATCACTGCACAGAAACAATTTCACAGCCAGAGATTTTGTTTCAACCATTCAATAGCTTTGCAAGATAGCGTCCCATCTATCCACTCACTTATTCACTTCACCCACGAAGGAAGATGCTTACTTTGCTGCCGGCGTCAGAATGCGGGGAAACACAGCAGACCACCCCCACCCCCCCACCCCGCCTTCGTACAGACATGAACTCGGCAGAAGCTGTTGTCCTTCCTGGTTTCCAGATGGGAGGACTGAGGTCTAAGCAAATTGATCATGGTCCAAAATTACCGGGCTTGCAGAAACTGGAAACAACCTAAATGGCCTTCTACAAAAGAATGGATAAGGAAAATGTGATACATTTATACAATGGAGTACTGCACAGCAGAAAAAAAAAATAATGACATCTTGAAATTTGCAGGCAAATGGATGGAGCTAGAAAACATCATTTTGAGTGAGGTAACCCAGACCCAGAAAGACAATTATCACATGTACTCACTCATAAGTGGTTTTTAAACATAAAGCAAATAAAACCAGCTCATAAATCACAATCCCAGAGAACGTAGACAACAATGAGGACCCTAAGAGAGACATACATAGATCTAATCGACATGGGAAGTAGAAAAAGACAAGATCTCTTGAGTAAATTGGGAACATGGGGACCATGGGAAAGGGCTGAAGGGGAGGGAAGAGGCAGGGAGGGGAGCAGAGAAAAATGTAGAGCTCAATAAAAATATAAAATAAATAAAAAAAGAAAGAAAAAAATCACTGGGCTTGGGAGTAAAGGAATCTAAACCACGATGTGGGCCTGCCTGACCCCAAGCGCAGGAGCATATTTCTCACAGTACCAGGTGCTGCAAGGATGGTGGGCTTGTCTACCTTGTGTCTTTTTCCCGTTCGTAACAAGTGAAGGAAGATTTGGCAGAAATCCGCACCCTGGGAATACCTTGGAACTTTTCCCCCGTCGGATGTGTGTGTGTGTGTGTGTGTGTGTGTGTTTAACAAAGATGTGAGAAATACCTTCCAGGTCTTTTCTTGCTGGAGCCAAGAAGAGGAAGCCACCCAGCACTGTGAACACGGCACAGTGTCTGCTTGTGTGCAAACCCGCAGGCAATTTTAGCAACTTTGGGGAGGAGAAAGAAAGCTGTTGGTTTTGTTTGCACATATTTCTCGCCTCTGCAGAAGGCTCCTTGCCACCCGGCAGCCTCTGAGCTGCCAGTTAGGAGTGATGTCTCCATAGCTCCTGCCTGCGGAGCTGCAGGTAGCGAGTTAGTTCACCTGCTCTCCTCTCGGTGCCCTCATTTGGAAATGAATCTTGTAAAGTCATTTGTAAGGACTTTAGCCCTTGCCTCCCGCATGGGAGGTGGAGGACCAAACGTGATCCTTGTCTTTCAGAAAGGCCAGCCTGCTTGCAAAACATTAAGCCGGGTGAGGACTTCCTGGAAAAGATGGACTTTCCTGAGAGTCTGAAGGAGACAGGTTACAATCCCAGCTCTTCTCCTTCTCACCTGCAAAACCTTTGACAAGTAACTTAACCACCTTTGTCCCTCCGGTCTCATTTTCACATCGCTGGAAGTATTAGTACGTTATCCCAAGGGGTTGGCATGGATACAGGTTATGGTGTCCAGGTGGCAGCGAGCACCCACTTACTGTCCAATAAATTACACAAGCTGTTCTTCTTGTTCACCATCATCATCATTATTATCATCATCATCATCCTAACCACAACTACCACCACTGTTATTAGCATGTGGGTGGCAAAGTCAAGAAGAACCTGGAGAAGCTGAGACTCTGAATTTCTTGGGGCAAGGATTGGGTCCTAGGCATCCTTGCATACCCAATGTCTAAAATGCCCAGACACTGTCAACTGTGCAGATAAGTTGGAGACACCATAGTAGGTGAAAGGACCATGGATTAGACGTCGGAATGGATAGCTCGAGGCTGAGTAAATGCACGCGATGCCCATTTTCCAGGCAGTAGGCTGCTATCTCTACCTGCAATTGCATTCATTTAGACTCCTCTGACAGAAAGTATTGTTATAATTTATATTTATAAATTCAAAAGCTAACAGTCATTTATGATCTGACCAGGGTCATACAGATAAATGGGTAGCAGATTGAGGTCAGGAGCCCAGGGGTGTCTGGTTTCTTAACCTACAGCCTTAACCTCTGCCCTGCCCCACCCTGCCCTGCTCTGCCCTGCCCTGCCCTGCCCTGCCCTGCTCTGCCATGACCTGCTGTGACCTGCCAGGAAGAGTGAGGTCTGAGGTTTCTTTTTCTAACCTGCTTATCTTGGTATGGTCCAAGCCGTCAGGAAGTGCAAGCAAGGCTTCCTCCCTACAAAGATCGCAGCAGGTGACTTTCAAACTAGCCACGTTGTCATTTGGGGGTTGTCGCCTGCGTTTTTTGACTTTTCCCCCACAATGGTAAGATACTGAGAATGAAAAAAAAGGGCCGACATCACCCATTACCTACCCTTCTGGAAGCAAACATGCCCAAGGAAACAAGGGCCACACCTAAGTCTCTCTCTTCAGAGGGATACTATGGCTCTAAAACCGAAGGGCGGGAGACCCAGAGAACAGAGGCATCAGCTACCCCCACAGGGGCTTCTTAGGGTGCCATAGCAGACTAAAGTTATACCCCTCAGTCTAGAGAGGAAGGACTGCTTGCCCATGACCACACAACCATAAGTGAATGAGTTAGGAACAGAAACCACAGTTGTTCAGAAGGTAGTCTCATGGTGGTTTGGAGCAGCAAATCAACTCATCAGCTAGGAGTCTCATTGCTAAAGGAACCTTTGTTAAAGCAAACTTACTGTAAAGGTCAGATCCACTCCTCCTCGGCGGCCATCCACAAACCAGCAGTGTCTGTGAGCTCCAGGTGGAGAAGCAGAGCCTACCTCAGAAGGCTGTGTGGATGAAATGGCACTTGAATATGGAGCCCCAGTCCCCCCCCCCATCTGTGAAGGAGAGGGCAATACTTCTGTTTGACCTGTTCCTTAGATCTCCAAACATTTATTAGACATTAAGATAGGGGACCCTTGGAGGGAGGCACGGTGCAATATACTTGTAATCCTAGCACCTAGTAGCGAGCAGCAGGAGGGCCACAGGTTCAAGGTCAGTTTGGGCTATGTAACAAGAACCTGCCTCAAAACTGGAAAGGGGGGGGAGGGAGGAGAAAGGGAAGAAGCACTCTGCATAGTTTTATGACGACTTGACACAATCCAGTGCCATCCCGTGAGAGGAGCTCTCAACTGAGAAATATCTATGTAAGGTTTACCTGTAGTGCATTTTCTTAGGGATGGATGCGGGAAGGACCAGCTGATTGCTGGTGGTGCTACCCCTGGGCAGTTGCCTCTGAGGTTGTGAGAAAGCAAGCTCAACAAGCCGTGGAAGCAATCTAGCAGGCAGCACTTCTCCATGTCTCCTGCCTCCAGGTCCCTGCCCTGACTTCCCTAGGCCAAGGAGTATGATGTGAAACTGTAAGCTGAAATCCACCCCATCACTACCCCTGCCACAACGTTGCTTATGGTCATAGTGTTTTCTCACAGAAATAGAAACTTTAACTAAGATAGGAAGGGAGGGAGGAAGGGAGGAAGGAAAGGGGAAGAGGAAGGGAGGGAGGAAGAAAAAACATACACAACCCAGTCATAATACAGTTTTATTTGCCACTAGGGCCAGAGCCGCAACAAAGAACCAGGAAAGTTACCCAACCAATTAACTGCCTGTTCCAACTCAGCCATCTTCTGAGACCAGCACTAAGAACCTCATGACCCTGCCTCTGGCCTCTGCATGAGCCCTTCCTTCAGATGAGATCTCCCTCTTTCTTCTCTTCTCTTCCTTGCCTCTCCTTCCTCATGATCAGAGTGCTGTATTCAGGAGGGGCACGTAGGCCAGCCGCCTACCCACAAGTAACTTCCTGTCTGGGAGACAAGACAGTTAACAAGCAAGGACAGGACTATAGGGAGTGTGGCCAGCATGAAAAGGAGACAGGCCCTCCCAAGCAGACATCAAGGCCTCCTATGGGGTTGGGGTAGTCCAGGTGCTACAGCCCTGTCCTGAGCCCCAAGGTGGCAGGCTTGCCCACACGGCAGCTCAAGGGTGTGTCGGCATGCCTCTGTCAGGAGCGGTGTGTCTCTGAACCAACTTCCAAGTTGAGCTTCTAGAGCACAGAGGTGCGCTGGTCCATAAATTTAGCTCCTAGCATACCCATGCTCAGCTCGAGGTTTGCTGAAGAAAGCTGAATAGAAACAAGTTTATTTTGTGACCAGCAGATCTCTCCTTAGGAAATATATGGTGACAGCTACCGTTAGCTTCCTTTCTTCGTGGGATTCTGTGTCTGTGTCCCCTCATCCACACCCCTGACCTCTCAGCAGTAGAACCCTCTTGTTGACTGTGATGGGACTCAGTGTCCACAGTAGGAACACAGAACCAGAACATCTGGGTATCTCCAAAGCTGGCCTGGATCCGCAAAGCTGGTCTCTGTTCGCTCTACCTTCAACATTTTGATGCCTTTCATGGTTTCTTTCTTCCCCAACACAGAGTAGGCCTATAAGTTCATGCTCATTGTCCAGAGACTCTAACACCGGCTGTCTCAACCGAGGACAAACACAGAGTCAGACACAGAGCAGGGCAACCAGGCACTTCCACACATGGTCCCACGTGTGTGTCCTTCACGTGACCCTCCTTTCTCTAAGGCCCACTCTTTCCTTGCAGACTAGAAATAACCTTGCATTGTTAGCTGTTGGGGAACAAGTTAGAGTTATAAATAGCTATCAGTTCGAAGCACCGTCTTCCTTTGCTCCCCATGAAAAACCCGTGGGGCTGGTTTGAGTTCACAATAGGAGTGGGCTCTTGGGAGACAAGTAGCCCCATCATTCCTGAAAGACCACCATGGTCCCCACTCCTATTTCTCAGGCTCTCTCTGGCCCGAGACCACCTTCTCCAGCAGGTTTACACAGCCAGCTCCACACTCACTACCCATGAGAGTGCAGGGGGTTAGGAAACAAGAAACCTCTTCAGGGTTGTGAAATCAATGTTGAAAGGGCAGGCTTTGAGCCAAGCTGGTGTGAGGCACACCCACGTCTGTGCTCGTGTCCAGCGTACACACTCCCCGCCTCATTCCTTACTTCCTCCTTTGATGTTCCTCTGCTGCTTCCTGCGTGGAGCTGGGGGAAACATACGAAGGACTGGAACACCAGAACTTGTGGCTGACGCTCAAACCATTTCAGCAAATTACTCAATCATTCTTTGCCTTGGTATTCTCAGCACAAAATGGGAATTCTACGGTAACAATCTCACCAGCATTTTAATAAGGCTTACAACAGTATCTATTGTATAGTAAGTGGTCAGTAACTGGTCGCTGTTATGATGCATGTACTAAAATCTAGTAATGGCAGCTTTCTCCATGGCATTACCGCCAGCCCCCTGGCTTTGGAGGTTTGCTGTAGAACTTCTGGTCACAGAGAAGAGATGTTGGAGCCCCTGTCTATCTGTGCTCTGCAAGGCGGAAGACTCTTGTCCCTTCCTGTAGTCGAGTTTCCCAGAAGAAGCTGATGAGGTCACTCACTGTAGGCTGAACACTCTTGAGGACCTGCTGTGCTCCAGACCCTGCATGCAGCTCCCTCTCCAGAGGAAATCAAAGGCACCCTGTCTTTCACTGTGCTAGAATGTCTTAGCATTTATCATCTTAGCCATCCCTAAGTGTCCAGTGATCCAATGCACTCAGAATTAGAAGTCAGCTCTGTTTTCTCTACCCAGGGTTGCGTTGCTTGCAGAGACTCTCTATGCCCAGCAAATATTAAATCACCCTTCTCTTTCCCCAAACACGGTGACCTCTATTCTGCTCACTCACATAAAGAAAGAATTTTTGTTGCAGTAAAATATCCATATGACAAACTTGAACAACTTTAGGTGCGTAGTTCAGTATCAGCCAGCATCTTATGCTGCTGGGCTGTGGCCAGAATCCATCTCAGCCTGTTACGATAGCCACCATCCACCTCAGGAAGACTTTCATCCCCCCACAGTGAAATTTCAGAATCATTAAATACAAACTCCTGGTTCCTAATTGCCTTTAGGCCCTGGCAGCCACCATTCTGCTTCCTGTGCCCACAACCCAGCCTGCTCTTGCAATCTGAGTCCCACCGCGTTTGTCCACTTATGACTGGCCTGTTTTCTTAGCACAGTGTTTTCAAGGTTCGTCCGGGTTGCAGCAGGCATTAGACTCTAGTCTTTCTCAAGGCTAACTAGTATTCTCTTGTGTGGCTGTTCTGCACTCTGATCAACCATTCCCTGCACTAGGTCGGGACGCCTGCATGCCCTCTGCGGTTTGGCTCAGATCTCCATGCTGCTCTGGGAGTGGGTCCTTGTATCTCCACTTGTGATCTGATGGGGAATGAATGACAGGAACCTCTCCCATAGGTTCCTTCTCAAAAGCCTCTGCTTCCCAACTTGTGAAATGAGGATGAGACTGTGCATTGCAGAAGCTAAGTGTGGAGGCCTGGTGGAGGGCGGAGCTTGGCAGCTGAGCATAAATGCTGCTGGTGGTGGTGGTGGTGGCCGCTGCTGGTGGCGGCAGCATCTGAGCTGAGAGAAGAGCCTGGAAACTGGAGGTGAGGATACTCACTCTGACAAGCAGTATAGCAAATGCCTATAACATCCAGATGAGGAAAAGGCATGAGAGACGTTCTTCAGCTGTGGCACAACAGAGGACTAGAGACTGAACCGCTTCTCCTCTGGACAGGAAGGTAACCACAAGACACAGAGTCTCTGGAAGAGGCCTGTAGAGCCTTCCAGCATGTAAGCAAGGAAATCTCCCCATAGACTCAGAGTGGGATTTGAGGAGTCAAAGGCCTGAGGCTTTCCAGGGCAAATTCAAAAGAGGACCCCTGAGGAAGAAGCAACAGCAACCTGTGCGCATATTTGAGGGTGGAGCCACATCAGGCAGAATGCCGCTGCACCAAGTCAGGCCCTTGGGTCTAGGGGGGCTCTGGTGAACTGGCCCAGATATTTCAAGGCATTAGTGAGACTAATTGGATGGAAGCATGCCTTCCACAGTCTCTGCCTTCCCACACAGACGGTACCTAAGGCATCACCTGTCTGCCAGCATCACACACAGAGTTCAACAGGCCAGGGGGCTCTCAGAAGCCTCTTTCCTGGGGTTATTTCTTAATGTACAAAATCTCCCTACCCAGACAGCTAGTGTCTGATATTCCTTCTAATGCTCACCTCCGGATTTCTAAACAACACACTTGAATATCCTTCTTTCAGCTACCAGCTTGAGGTGTGATGGAACTGACCTTGCTCCCCGCAGCCACAGTGCTTGCCCCTCCTTATCATTTAGTTATAACATAAAGTTTGGTTATACTCATGATAGTGTTAAGACCATGAAAACCTCAGCTAAGCCTTATCATATGGTGATTAAGTTTTTGCTCTGGTATGATCTGGATTGTTAGCTGAAACTGATGTCCCAAGTTTTAAATTCATGTGCTTCTTTTTCCAGGTGCATTCATTTGTCCATGTGATGAACATCAGGCTTGCCAGAGTTTTCAGGGTAATCACCCCTGGTCCTTTAAGGTCCTGTTTTAATGTGCACCTTTGACCTCCATCTGCTGCAGAGCTCTGGGGTATTCCCGGGGAGTCTTTGGTGTCAGAAGGTAGACAGGGCAAATAGCCAATTTCAAGTGTCACTCAGAAATGCCAGCTGTGTTCCTCTTGTTCTCAGAGAGGTCCACAGCCCTCTGACGCCGGAGGAGAGAGAGGCATTCAAATCCCCACTCCCTTCAGAGGACTCCTTGGCCAGTAAGATTGACAAAGATATGGATTGGGCCAGAGAGGAGCTTGGAAAGGCCCAGAGGAGCATTCTCGCCTCAGCCCTTGGAGCAATGTCTAGGAGTATGGAAGCCTTTCTGTAGGAGACAATGTTAAAGATGACTGAGCTCACTAGGAGTTCTCCCAAAGTCCCCAGAAGGGATTTCATGTGGAGAATGTATACATAGTCACAGTCACAGGAACATGAGGATTCTTGGCCCATCATAGGAATTTCAGGTAGTGAACGGCTGGGATCGTGGGAATCTGAACAGGCTGTGGGTAGGGGCTGAGGATCTGGGGGACAGTGGGAGTCACAGAGGACCTTTAGGAGGGATAACCATATACCACTTACCACCTGAGGTGGCTCTGAGAAGCAAGACCCTAGCTACACAGCACATGGCATGGTGTCTGGAAGTTGAGAAATGTATCATTTCATGATTTGCCATCATTTGATGGGGAGAAAGGCAGATATTTGAGGTGTGGTGGGAAAAAGAATGGTAGGGCTTGGCCGTGGCTCCTAGGCTCTGAGGTGTATGATCCATGCTGTTCCACAGACACCACTGAGCACAGAAGAGCCACACACATGGTAGAATGCTTAGCTGAGTCATCCTGAGGCTATCTGAATAGGGACCACATGTCGTTAGCTTGTACAGGGATCTATGCCCATTAAATAGTCACACTGGGAAAGAAAAGCCTGTTGAAAGGAAAGAGAAAGTACTTTGGAAGCAAAATGGACTTGGGTGAGTATACAAAGGCCCACAGGCACACAAGGCTCACTCAGCCTGTGTGAGCCACAGTTGTTTCTGACCAGAGAACTGGGCATAGTGGGGTGGAGAACAGCTCAAAATGGAAACCAGTGGAAGATTAGGATGCTAAATGAAGCCCTAGAAATTCTGAATGCTCTATACTGAACACACAGGCAGCCTCCCAAGACTAGAAGGGGTAAAGGACAGTTCAAGAATAATTCCCCCCCACCAAAAAAAGAATAATTCCCAGATGGTGGTGGTGGTGGCGCTAAACTTTAATCCCAGCACTCAGGCAGCTGAGGCAGGCAGATCTCTATGAGTTCCAAGATAGACAAGGCTTCACAGAGAACAAGAAATAAGTAGGAGAAGGAGGAAGAGAAGGAGGAGAAGTCCACAAAGGCCCTGGTCCTAGAGATGGAGCAATGTAGAGTCTGAAGAACTGTGTTTTACAGTTGGGAGAACAGACACGGAATGAATCAGTAGAGCTGTGCTCAGATTTCCGGGGCCTTCAACACTTTTGCTTTCATAGACTCCTTTCCCTCAAAAAAGCAAGCATATGAATTTGTATTTTACAATTGCATTAGTGAAAGGGCAAATATCTCAGTACTTTATGTTAACCCACTTTCTTCCTCTTAGTGGCCGATGTGCTATGCCTACTGTACTTAATAGAGAAGTTACTTTGATGTGGCTCACCAAGTTCTTTGGCTCTCCATCTGGGATTCCTGGCCGATCCTAGAATGAGTGGATGATCCTTTCTCTTCACAGCTTTGTTAGCAGGGTCCTATTGTGAGTCAAATTCTCACAAAGGAGCTGTTGACTCTTTGAGTCTGTAGCAGCACAAGTACCTGACTGGGAGGTAAAGGGTTCAAGAGGAAATCAACACATCTCACATCTGCAGGTACCTGTGACTTTTCCCCTAATGCCACCCACAACAACGTCAACCCTGGGTGCCATGCTACCTACACGCCCCACCCGTGAAGTGGGTGTGGAGGTTTAGTCAGCGGCAGCTGCTAAGGAAACTGTCTGGAGAAAAGAAATACCATTATCTATGTTTGTCTGTGGCTCCAGGGTAAACTGTCTGGATATAGGGTAAGGAAGAAAAGGATGCAGGGGCCTCCAGAAAGGTGGTCTTTCCTGCATCATCTCAGAAGATTGGTAGCTCTGGATCCCCTCCACTTAACCAAGGATGGTGACAGATGGCCTGAGTCATCAAAGTCAGTCCAGCCTTCCTACTGTCCCAGCTTTGCTTGCTGGATGTACCTAGATGGATGAGCAATAGAAAACACAGAAAGCAAGGGAGTGGATTCGTTTGGGAAAGAAAACTGGTCTGACTTAGCCCGTTCTTTAGGTCTCAATCTTCAAATTTCTCTAGGGCCAAGATCCCTTCCTGTTTAGTGGGATGCATGTGCGGGCGATTGAATGTTCAACCTTTGCTGGTCCCATCTCTATCCTCTGATTCCTAAGATCAGGAGACAGAGCACAAGTCTTTCTAAATCCAGCAAGAAAATTAATCAAAAAGGGAAACTGCAGATAAATTTAGACCAAAAAAAAAAATTGGGAAAACTGAGGTGTGATGAAGACAGCATTCAGAATCTTGGTCACCCAGAGAAGTAATTGAACGCATTACGAGGTCATATGTGGCCCCTGTGATTATTTCATGGTAAGAGTAAGAGCTAGTGTTTCCATAGCGATTACTTTGGTACTGGGCCAACCATATTTACACAAACGCCTTCATCTTTGCGTCTACCTGGGAGGCAGATGCCTAGGTCAGGATGAGCGAGGCCGGGATGCAAAGATAGATGAACAGAAGTAGCTCATTGACATACTGCTTCTTTCTTGCTCAGGCTGTATGTTTGTCCTTCACTGCTTTGGGGGAAAGCTACAGTAATCTGCAAGATTAAGAATCCTAGGAGATCTTAAAGACGGAGAAGGAAAGGAATGTGGACGCAGGAGCCTGGAATGCAGGAGATGGTCAGAGAGCTGGTCTGGCAAGAGCTCGGAAAGATAGGAACAAGGGTCAGGGAATGGGACCCTGCTATTTGAGACATCGTGGGTGGAATGTAGTTTTCAAAGATAAAAGCCAGGTGTGGCTCTGAGTGTGGGTGGATGGATCTCGGTGAAGGTAAAAGTCCCTGGAGCTGAGGTCAAAAGAGCACCAGATGGAGCAATGCTGGTCATTCTGGGACAAAAGGGATCTGGGGAAAGGTGTAACAAGCCTGTGTTTAAGTAAGTTGCAGCTTCCTGTGGTATACATTTTACCAGAAGAGCTTGGAAATAGTGATTATTTTTTTAATGCTCAAACAGAGAAATATACAATAAAAGACCTCAAGGAGGGGTGCAGGCTTACCTTCTTCCTCCAAGGTGGCCAACTGGAAAAGCACTAATCAAGGAATTACAGACACTTATAAATGACAGCTACCAAGAGGACCAGAGACACTGGCTTCCTTCAATTTCTGTTCAATGATAATAATCTCAGAAGTTCCCTGGGACTCCTTGATCCTTCCTGCTCTCAGGACTGCCCTTTGGGAAGCTGTTCTCCACTCTACAATGCCTCAGAACAGACACACACAACATCTATCCTGGTCCCAGTAGACGGCAGCACTTTCTACGTGGGCCTGCCAGGTAGCTGGTGCATGTGTGTGTGTGTGTGCGTGTGTGAGTGTGTGTGTGTGTGTGTATGTGTGTGCATGTATACACACAGGTTCACAGAGGGGCATGCCTTGATGGGTACAAGGGAGGGTATATGTGGTACAGTTCACAACTTCCAGCAAATGGCCTGGAAAACGCAGCACAGAAACTGGCCACCAAGGGCACGAGTACTTTCAGGCTGGCGTTGTTGGGCTGCTGGTGAGGAAGACGGTGAAAATAGCCCTGTGGCTGGAGGGAAGAGCAGAGGGGAGGGAGCTGGAGGCCTTTCTGAAGTTCTGAAGTCGATGGTCTTCCTTTTTACTTCCAGAATAATTCTAGGGGCCAGGAAGGGCAATCAATAAGCTAGGAGCTGATATTTGGAGAGAGAGCTTGAAGCTTCTTGTGGGAGGTGAAAAGAGAGGCGTGCAGTGAGCCAAATAAGATCTCTGCCTCCTAGGAGCTGCCTTCTCAATGCTTAAACTCGTATGTGATCGAAACGAGCAAAGTTTGATGGCCTGAACAGATTCTGTTCTTCTCACCACTGCCTGGCCTGCGGGTGAGCGTGTGGGCCACCTCCAGCCCCCAGCCACCATCCCCCCTAGTTTGTGGTCCAGTTTAATTAAGAGCTCTGCCAGTCCATTAGTCTCAATCACCTCCCTAATTGGGCACCAGCTGTGTTTTCTCTTGACAAGGACTCCTTTATGGGGCTCCTAAAATGCGTGACATGAAGGGAAAAAAAAAAGAAAAAGACCTAACAGTTTCAGGGTTATATGGTCATAAAACCAGGAATATTTGTTTTCGACACAAATGAAAAGTGCATCTCTCTCCCTCCCTGCCCCCCATCCCAGAAAATACCTTCTGAAAGGCTGGAAGGGAGGGAACTGAGTAACAAATTCTCCATTTGTTCAGGTTCTGAATATGAACGTTGATTGTGGTTTTGCATAATCACAGGTGTCAGTGCATAAAGACACGAGACGTTTCCTGGCAGAAAAGTGAGACTGGAGAAATTGAGCCATGAATGGCTCCCTTTATGGATCCTTACCCGTGATTGACAGAATGACTATTAGGAGCGAATATTAGCAGAGCTCTTTGAATCGGCTGTGCCTGGTGCCAAGCACTTGACATGGATTATCTACTTTACGTCTGGCAAGAGACTGAGGTGTGTGTCCCCTCCCCCGTTTTCGCCGATCAGGGAAATGAGACCCAGAAAGGTGGCGTGATTCATGTTCAAGATCAAGCTGGTCACCCTGTGGTGGCCTTGTGCCAAAATTCCTTTCTGCTTCTCTTCCCCTAAACCATAGCGTTAGCTGATGGGGCCAACTTAACTCGGTTTGCAACAATGGCAGTATCAACAGTGACCCCCTTGGAGTTGTCCAGAGTTCATAGCCGGTATGGTCTTCTGCAATTGCTGTCTCACATGATATGAAAGCCTTGTGAGATAAACAAGCAATGACCATAATCCTTATCCCGAAGGAGGGACCGAGGTAAAGGCAGGCCTGTTTACCTGGGTGTGCACCGGCAGTAGACTGGAATGACCTTTCTCACTCTACTGTAAACCTGTATATTCATTCATTCCTCCACTGTCTGCGCTCTTCCAGTGTACAGGAAGAGGAAGCCAAACATACAGATCCATTCGTCCCTACAGGCGGTCACATCATAATGTGTCCCCTACCCTTACTATTTAAACATCTATTCAGCTTCTGCCCCAGACCTTGACTTGGAGTGTAAACTTCATACAGCAGGAATTTTTCTTCTTGTTGATTATATTTCCAGGCCCCCCAAATAATACATAGAACATAGATGTGCTTAACTGATAATATTGCTGAATTCATTCAAACGAATGTTAATGTATTTATTAGATAAACACTGATAGAACACCTCCTGGGCGCCAGTATGGTGAGGTCTCAGGTATACTCCAGTGACCTGTGCTGGCCTGCTAACTAACTCAACAGAGTTTTCATGCCAAAGGATTGAGTGGGGTTAGACAGACCAGTGAAGGAGACTCTTGCTAACTAGGAGTTGAGGGATACGGGGTTTACCAGAGTGATAAGCCAGAAGGTCTTGTCTCAGAACTGTTCACATATGTGAAATTCCCAATTCATCTGGGCTTTGAACACTCAGACACAGTACACTTGAGTGACGAACGTGGGTGTGTATAGGACCAACCTAAGGAGGAAACTCCTGAGTGATGCTAAGGACACACAGAAAAGCCAGGGAAGACCTTAGACCTCTGGAAGAACAGATGGTAAAAGGCCAGCTAGCTCAGGGCATGAGTGGCCTAACCCAGTGTGTGAGGTGGCAAGAAGGAAAAAGAGGAAGGAAATGGCTGTGGCCCATGTCCGAAAGTACTGTGCTGGATAGCAGTATTACCTGGCAGCTTGGCGAGGCTGTAGTGCCCGGGGCCTCACACGCATGAAGTCAGGTGATGCTGAAAAGGCCTTCGGTAGATACAGTTTTTGTCTGTAAGCACTGGACTGTAAGTAAAGAAGATTATCCTCATCCACTTGGCAGGAAGCTTCCCTGGGAAAACAAACTCTGCCTAGGGTCTGCAGCTACAGACCCGTGGTTTCCAGCTGGCCAGCCTGTCCTGCAGGTTCCAGAATTGCACAACCGGATCCCACTGTTACAAACACAAATTCCTTGAAATAAATCTTTTGATAGATAGGTAAGTAGATAGATAGGCAGACACAGCTGGCTCACCTCCTATCTTAGTTAGGGTTTTCATTGCTGTGAAGAGACATCACCATGGCCATGACAACTCTTATAAAGAAAACATTTAATTGGGGGGGGTGACTAGCTTACAGTTTCAGAGGTTCAGTCCATTATCATCAAGGCATGGAGCAGGCAGACAATAGGAAGCTGACTGACAGGCACATTGAGGAACGTTCTAGCAAAAGATCTCAAAGGAAGCCCCCACAGTGACCACTTCCTCGAAGAAAGCCACACCTCCAAATAGAGCCACTCCCTTTGAGGGTCATTTCCTTTCAAACCACCAGAGCCAACCACTGTGTTGTACATACAAATCCGAACTGTTTAGTCCAACAGGAGTTATTGGGGGCTTACTCCCCACTACCACCTGATTTTAGGGCTGAACAAGGAGCAAAGCTGTCCAAATGTTTCCCCTCACAGAGCTCACGGAGCAGGGTCACTCTGGTGGTTTGGATCTAAAGGGTGTCCCCTGTGTCCTTCATGTGTTGAGGACTCAGTCCTAGCAAACTTCAAAAGGCAGAAACTTTAGATGGAGACCCTCATGGCGGAAGCAGGTCACTGGGAATGTGCCTTGGAAGGCTCTGCCTGACACCTACCTTCTCTTCTTTCCTGACCACCACAAGGAGAAAACTTTGCCCCTCACATTCTGCCGCCATCATATGCTGTTTTGCTGTCCCCTGCCCCCAAAGCTCACAGCAACAGACCATGCCAGCATGGGCCAAAGCTCCTGTAACCCTGACCCCAGATGAGTCTCACCTTCTTTTAAACTGTTTCCCACAGATAAGAACCAGTCATCGCCAGAGCCTCAGTTTGAATCTTAGCTCTATGGCTTTCTACCACGTGAGATTTTGTACCTGTGATAGTTTGAATGAAAGTGGTCCCTATAGGTTCATAGAGAGTGTTACCATTAGGAGGTGTGGTCTTGTTGGAGTAGGTGTGGCCTTAGTGGGTGGGCTTTGAGGTTTTTTTGGGTTTTTGTTTTTTTTGTTTTGCTTTGTTTTGTTTTGTTTTTGATTTTCAAGACAGGATTTCCCTGTAGCTTTTGGTTCCTGTTCTGGAATTAGCTCTTCTAGATCAGGCTGGCCTTGAACTCACAGAGATCAGTCTGCCTCTGCCTCCCGAGTACTGGGATTAAAGGCGTGGGCCACCACCGCCCAGCTGGCTTTGAGGTTTTGAATGCTCAAGCCAGATCCTCTCTCTCTCTCTCTCTCTCTCTCTCTCTCTCTCTCTCTCTCTCTCTCTCTCTTTCTTCCTACTGCCTGCCAATCCAGACGTAGAACTCTCAGCTGCTCTCCAGCACCATGTCTGCCTGCGTGCCTCCCTGTTTCCCATCATGATGACAATGGACTAAAACCTCTGAACTGTAAGCCAGCCCCAATGAAATGTTTTCCTCTATAAGAGTTGTGGTCATGGTGACTAAGACAGTACCTCTCTTTCCTTATCTAAAGATAATAACAGTGACTTCCAAGAGTATCTGTGAGAGTTAAGCAAAAATAACATTCACAAAACAGGCAATCATTGCAAATATATTAATTCCAAGATCTCTAATAATTCCGTCAAGTTGCTCTACTTCTCTCATTAGCGCAGAAGGAAGTGAGGTAACAGTTTGTCAAAAGTTACCCAGCTTGCCAAAGGAGGGCCAACATCAGGGTCCTGGACTACTTAACTCCGTTCGTGGAAGGTAACTCACAGTGGCTTTGAGTGTTCCAAACACAGTTGGATCAGCTGCAGGCCAACGAAAAAGCATGTTCTTTGGTATCTTATGCAACCAACCATATGGACCCACAAGCTCTTACATAACGGGCCCAATGCTAGCAAGAGGAAGTTTAACAACAACACAAAAAACAGATCGCATTCACAATAGACCACCATATGTTCCTCTGCTCACTGACAGCAGCCATCCCCACTCCTACTCCAGCTCCCACAGAATCCTCAACAAAAACACTCTATTCCCAAGTGACTCAAACAATTGATGGCTTTATAAAAAGAAGCGGGTGCGAGGATTCAGTGAGTCTTCAAAATAAATCCATAGTTATTAACTCCTTGGGAGAGCCTAGAAACATTTAGCCTGCACGCCTTGGTCTTGCACAGACCCTGGGGCTTCTCTGGAGACAGTCTCACCTGGATGACACCGATCACTTCTGCGAGGGAAGCTAAAATGATTCCAGCTTCCTTAACCACTAGCCAAACACCCCAGGTTGCTGGGTCATCCCTATATTTGGTCATGCATTCTCTGATGTCATGATGAGTTCACGCTTAGCCCAGGAGCCTCGAGTTTGCCGCAGGCTTTCCTGAGAGTGCCGTTTCTGGGACAGAACACAACTCTAGAAGGACGCTTTGAGTTGGGAGCATTGCGATGTGGGTCTTTTGACAACTCCAGGCCAGGCTCCATCTTCCCACCTGTTTCTGTGACCCACTCCCCAGCCATGGAGCCAAAGCCCTCATGTAGCTCCAGAATATAAATGTCATTCATGGTCACTGAGTCCTTGAGCAGCTAGGACAAACTCCACATTCCCTGTGGCTGGTGTTCCTACCCCCTCCCCTTCTTCAATTCCTGGGCACCGGCAACCGTTCCACCTCTGGACTCACAGCCCATTCCTCATCTTTGAAATCCCAGGTTAACTGTCTCCTCCCCTGGGGTGCTTGCCTTTCCTGTTCAGCCCCAGTTCAGCACCCCTGCTGGAGTCTGCCTATGACATAACTTTTCTTCCCCAGCTTTCCACTCACGACAGAGCAGCTTACTGAGTGCTCTGACTTGTGCATGGTCCCGTTCTCCTCCTCAATCAACAGGCTCCATGACCAAGACGTACCCAGGGGCAGACGCTTTTTGTATATTTATTAGATAAATGGAGAAACGAAAGGGCCAGGGGGAGGGCACACACCAAGGGGGGCATCTCACTACAGCCAGCTAGGCAGGAGAATGACCCCCTGGTGCCGGGACACAGGCATCACTGGACAAACGGTTCATGCGCTTCGGGAGCATATCCCCTTTACAGAGATAATGACTCACCGGGATTTCACCAGAGCAGGAAGAACAAGGAAAAACCAAGCTGTCACAGTGACTTAAAGCCAGTGTCCAAGGCCGTCAGTGGCCAGCCATATACAGATTGCTGGAACAGAATGACTGAAGTCTATAGGAGACAACACTTGCAAGGTCCATGTCCTGGAACCTGGTTCTAGGTTCACCTTCTAGATATCTCTTTTGCTGAGTTCTCCAGTCCAGAGACAAAATCTACTTCAGGGGCTAGGGACGTGCCTGAGCTGGGGAACCGCATAGCTAGACTGGGGGTGCAGTGTTCTAGAGCAGTCCTCTGCTTCTCAGTGCGCTCACCCAGGGCAATGAAGGAGCTGTCTGTGGGCTAGCTTAGGATAGATCAGATGAACAAAGCAGAGGCTCTCTTTTTCATAAGGTCCCCTAGGTTAATAGAGAAAGGGCAAAGATGTCATGGAAGTGTGGTGGGAGGTGAGAAGGAGAAGCCAGGCCAATAGTGAAGGAGTTTTAGTTGGTGGGATATGCACAGGCCTTGTGAAGAATGCTCAGGGTTAGAAAGGCATGCTGGGTGGCAGAGTTCAAAGCTCTGCGGCATAGCTGGGACATGGGGAAAATGCCCCTGTTACTCGGCCTGGTGATGTGGGGTGCTGGGCACAGCGCGAAGAGACTCTGAAAACTGTAGCTAGAAACCGACCACATGCCACCTGAGGCAGAGGCAGGAGGAAGAAGAACACCGGGAGGCTGAAAATATCCATCCCCATCCTCGTGTTTACTTGGCTCAGTTCCTCACTTCACTCAGGTCTCCATCCAAAGAGCCTTGGCCAGCACTGTACAATCTGACCTTTCTCCCCCAGCTTTAGTCTCCTACAAAGTCCTTATCCCTAATGATGTCATTGTTAGTGTGTATGCATTTTGTGTGCATGTGTGCACATGAGTATGTACATGAATACATGTGTATGTGTGAATGTGTTATATGTGCATGTGTGGATGAGTATGTGTCTGAGTGTATTTGTGCATGTGTCTGTGAGTGTGTATGTGAATGTATGTACATGTATATGTGTATGTATATGTGTGTGTATGTGTGTGTGTTCATCAGCACATCACAGTGATTCTCTACATCCTTCATCAGTCTGGGACTCTTGTATCAGCAGCTTCTGGAACAAGCCTGACATGATAGTTTCTCTGTGCACACATGGACAAAGCTGCTTACTGGGTGGGTAGCTGTGTTGCTGTGCACTGGAAGAGCCTCTGCAACCCCAGCATTGGCGGTTTTAGGTCACACACCTCCCATCTCCTAGAGCTGATTCAAGCCCCAGTCTCCTCATTTGGGAACTGATATTTAAGAATAACAGCTTTGAACATAGTTGAGCACATGCCCTTGTGACACGATTGAGCATCCGTTGGATATATACTCAAAAAGTGGTATTGGGGGGTCTTGAGGAAGGTTGTTTCCCAATTTTCTGAGAAATCAACATACTGATATCCAAAGGGCCTGTACCAGCTTGCACTCCCACCAGCAATGCAGGAGTGTTCCCTTTACCCCACAACCTCTCCAGCATAGGCTGTCATCAGTGTTTTTGATCTTGGCCATTCTTACAGGTGTAAGATGGAATCTCAGAGCCCGACTATGTCCATTATTTGTCATAGGGAGAACCTGGAAACAACCTAAATACCCCTCAACTGAAGAATGGATAAGGAAAATGTGGTACATTTACGCAATGGAGTATTACACAGCAGGAAAAAATAACGACATCTTGAAATTTGCAGGCAAATGGATGGGGCTAGAAAACATCATATTGAGTGAGGTAACCCAGACCCAGACAGACAATTATCATATGTACTCACTCATAAGTGGTTTTTAAACATAAAGCAAAGGAAACCAGCCTACAAATCACAATCCTAGAGAACCTAGACAACAATGAGGACTCTAAGGAAAATATACATGGATCTAATCTACATGGGAAATAGAAAAAAGACAAGATCTCCTGAGTAAATTTGGAGCATGGGGACCATGGGAGAGGGTTGAAGGAGAAGGGAGAGGCAGGGAGGGAGCAGAAAAAAATGTATAGTTCAGTAAAATAAAATAAATAAATGTCATATTTTATAAAAAAAAGAATAATAGTTTTCCCATCATGCAGCAAATGTGATGCTCAGATAATGTAGTAACAGGGGCTAGAAAGACTGCTCTATGATTGGGAAAACTTGGGCCAGGTGGTGGTGGTGCACACCTTAATCCCAGTATTCAGGAGACAGAGGTCAGTGAATCTCTGTGAGTTCAAGGCCAGCCTGGTTTACAGAGTAAGTACCAGGATGGCCAGGGCTACACAGAAACCCTGCCTCAAAAAAGATAATGAATGAATGAATGAATGAATGAATGAACAAACAAATGAACAACATATAAAATTTAAAAAATAAGAGAACACTTGCTTTTCCACAGGAGCTGGGTCTGGGTATCAACACTCTCATGTCTGCAACTCCAGTTCCGGGGATCCAATATCCCCTCTGTCCTCCACAGGTACCAGACATGCATGTGATATATGGTCGAACATCTATACACATAAAATAATAATAATAAATGTTTAAAATCTACTTTTAATAAAAGAATATGCCGGGATGTATCTATACACAGCACAAACACACACTTCCTCTGTTATTGTCACTCAGGACACACACACCGCTCCATTTCTGCTCTTTTTGGCTAACAGTAGCTGGCACAGATTTCTGCATCTGCACGTGAACTCGCTAATTCATCTTTGCACCTACACAGTGTTCTATTACATGCGTGTATCATAGCTCATCTTGCTGAATGTTTACCCTAATTCCAATCTTTTATTGCTACCAATGCTGCCATTGTAGAAGTTTGGTCAAAGGCCATTTCACATCATACTGGCCAGATAATTACTAGACGTGTAATTGCCTGATCCCTTGTGATTTGGGTAAATAAGCTGAATCATCTCTGTAACGCTTACATTGGTCTGCTTCATATCACAATGCCACATTTGGGAGGATGGGGGGCAGAGGATGGGGTGTAGGGGAGGAGGGGGATGGGGCAGGGACTCAAGCAGACTTACAGACTTGGTTCTAGAGAACCGCATTTTCTAAAAGTATTACTTCATCCCTAAGATGTCACATTAATATCATCATCACAACATAAAACATCCCAACTTTTAAACATCCCACAGTTTTTGAAACTTCAAACACTTTAAGAGTTCCATCCCTTTAAAACAGAATAGAATCTTCCCTCCTGGTCTGTTTTCCACTTTCACAATCTTCTGTGCACCACAAACCACGGCTCTGCTTCCTGGCACCATAAAAGGACTTGTGTTTTTCTAGATTCTTGCACAACAGCTTGCCTTTCCTTCCTTTCTTTTCACTCAGCGCGATTCTGAGATTCATCTACATCGTTATATGAGTAAACTTGATTCCTTTTTCATAGCTTCATTCCATTGTATCACCATGCCACAATGCATTTAGTCATTCTTCTCATGGTGAATGTGTATGTCGTTTCCACTTCAGTCTTACAAATATATTTGATAAATAGCCAAGCACAAGTATCTTTGTAAACATTTACTTTTCTCCTACACAATACCTGACACTATGTTTTGTATTTTGTGGACCTGACACACAGTTTTTCAGAATAGGTGTGCTGTTGCGGATTCCCTGTCCCTGCCTCTAAGAGACCTATTGGCCTGTGTCCTACCTAGCATATAGCATGCTGGGTCTCTCCAACCTTAGTCATTCAGATAGCTGTGAAGTGAGGAACCTTTCGTTTGGCTATGATTTTCATTTCTCCCAGTGATGCCAAAGGCCTTTTCATGTACTTATTTTACTGCCATATAATATTTTAGACTGAGTGTGTGTTACAGCTCTGAAGGGAAAGGTACGCTGGTGTCAAGGGCATAGGATCTGACGCAGACAAAGTTACACACAAAATTTTTGGTACATATATATTTTTACCATTTATTAAAGAAAAAGAAATTTTCATACTAAAAGGATGAATGTTCTCGCTTATTTTTACATGAAGAATGAAACCTTAGTTGAATATCTCATACTATGGGATATGGAGCTTCTTTCATGTGGTTCAGAGTTGATCTACATTTTGATTTTATACTAATGAATGTTGAAAATATTGCTTTGCATAACTGCATAGTACAAAATGATAAAAATGGGTTTAGGACCACTTCAAAAACTATGGAAAATTTATTCTTAATATCAACCCAAAATATACTGAATGATTTTTTTTTCTTATGAAGTCATCAGCTTAAAATCAAACATTGGAATTCAGGGTAATGCAAAGGCAAAGGTGTAATTCCTATATCTTTTCAGAAAGAGATTTCTGACTCTAACCTCTTTTGCTTAGTTTCCTCCCAGACCATGACCAATAACAATTTTCAACCAACCCCCATAAATGATGACAAACATCCATAACCCATTAAAGGACCAAAATCCACCCACCCCACCTCTCAGGAATGTAGGTGTTGTGTTCTTAAAATTGCTTCCTGTTGTCTGGGGGCTACAGCACCTTTAGGGAACCCTGAGAAAATTGAGATAATGGTCTAGTTCTTGGAGAGGTAGCTGCATTATTTATTGTCCAGTCTCTGTATAATGTAGAAGTGCAGGGCTTAACTGGAGTCCTGGCTGGAGTAGTCTATGACACTGGATGATCTCAGCTGGTAACTTTGAAGATGTTCGGGATGCAGATTTTTTGAGGAAACTGAAACAGAACCATTCTAAGAGGCTGAATCATCTGGACTTATCTTCCTTCACTGGTATCTGGTCTTTTTTTTTTTCTGAAAACTTACAGATTTTTAAAGGTAATACATGTCTGCATTAACATAAGTATGGAATGTGTGGTGTGCACATTTTTTTTTGTTCTAAATTCAAACAGGCAAAAGGCATCTGTTCAGCCAGGTGGTCATGACCCATACCTTTAATCCCAGAAGTTGGGAAGCAGAGGCAGATGGATCTCTGTGAGTTCAAGGCCAGCCTGTCTAAAGAGTAAATTCCAGGACAGGCTCCAAAGCTACACAGAGAAACCCCCTCTCTCTCAGAAAGAAAAAAAAGGCATCTGTTAACTTTATAAGTCTATTTGGACTGCATAACCAAACTGTAATATAAATCTCTATCGATGCCATATGAAAGGGTGGCATGTGATAATAAGTCATGAGGACTCTGTAGCCAGCAAGATTTATCATGTCTCATCCAGTCTCAGAGCTGTTCGCATGTGGAGGGATCAACTTATACACCACCTCTCTTATAGGGGATTTTTGTTTGTTTGGTTGGTTTTGGTTTTTGTTTCTTCCTTTACGTCTGCAGTCAATATTTTTCAGAAAGTCGCTAACAGTTAAGTCTAATGTTCTTTAATTTTAAAGGAATCCATAGCTTTTGGTGTTCTGTGGAAACACAGACACATAATCTCTCCCCAACTAGAACACATTTTTTTTACTTCCATTCTAAAGTAAAGACATCATTAAAATATGTAGGCTGGTTTAAGTCAATAACTTTTCCACAATCCAATATCTATCAGCAGCTGTCCTTTTTTTTCCATTAGCATTTTAAAAAATTCAAAGTCAACAAAGTACTGTACAGGATCCAGACATCCTGTGTAATTCTCATCCTTGTGTGACTTGTTCTTTTTATATTACTTTGTTCTTTAAAGACTTGACTTTGTTTTTAAACTATTTATTTTTTTCTATTATTATCTATACACATTTTCTTTCTTTCTTTAGAACCTAAGCACATTTTCGAGCATACTGTACCTGTTCAGAGGTTTTCTCAACCTGGATCTGGGGTGTGTGTGTGTGTGTGTGTGTGTGTGTGTGTGTGTGTGTCTACAGTGTTTCTTTGACCACATGAACCAAAACTTAGCCTGCTAGTTAGCAGAAGCTAGGCTACATGTTGTGTGACTCTAGTTAGCCCATGGTAGCTGGCTGCTGTCTCTGCCCTCTTTGGAACAGTGTGAGCCCAGTCTCGGACCTGCAGGTAGAGGCCAGGAACCACATTTACTGCCCCAGCTTTGGGAAGCTGTTATGTCCACCCTGCAGAAGGCACTTCTACACAGTCTCCCATTTTACATAGTAGTGGGCTAGCTGTTCAAGTGCTCAGCTGTACAGCAGGGCCTCTTAAAGGAGCCAGGCCTCTGTACAAAGCAAGCATTGAGCCTACCAAAGAGGCTGGGTCACCAGGAAGCCACGTCTGACTCCATGTTTGGAACCTTTTTTCCAGCTTTCTCAGGCCCTATGTGGATATACTTGTTGGATGCTTAGCGCCTACTGTTGTTGGACTTTCTTTGGGACTGCCAATCCCCAAATAATGGCATGGGGAAATTATTAATTATAAAAGCTTGGTCTTTAGCTTAGGCTTGTTCCCAACTAGCTCTTCTAACTTAAATTAACCTGTTTTTATTAATTTACATTCTGCCATGTAAGAGAGACTTCTTACCTCTCCTCTGTTCTGCATGTTCAACTCCCTCCGTGTCTCACTGGTGCCTCCCCCGTGCCTTGATCCTAACCCTCTGAGCTGTTCTTTCTGGCAAGGTAGAACAGCGACACATCTTTATCCAGTTTGCTCAAATATCCTGCAACACTCTGGCACCTCAGAAACCCACACACACACACCAGAAGAAGAGGCTGGGTTCAATAGTGAATAACTACTAATCTAGCATTATAAGCTTCCTGCCCCCACTGTTTATTAATTTGGACAAGATGCCTAGTCACTCTGTGTCTCAGTTTCCTTATCTCGGAAGTAAAGACAGTAATAAAACTCTTGTCCTTTGCTTATTGCTGGGGATTAAATGATTCAGTGCACATAAAGCACCGTATATAATGTCTGGTTCTAATTAAGCAAGCAATAAAAGTAGGCTTGCATTATGCATACACCCATTTGCTATTGGGGAATTAAATGTTTTATGACTCCACTGACTCGTCAGGTTGTTCCTTGAGGACAGATATTCTACACCAACAGAGCCTAGGATGGAGCACGCTCAGGAAATATTTGTTGAATGAGTAGAAAGTGGTGATGCTTACACATTTGAGATCTAGGAATTAAACCACATGTCCCTGGCTGGCTGATTAGCCATAGGCAAAGGATAAAGGAGAGGAGTAAAATGGATCAGGGCTTCCTGACATGAGACAGGAGATGCCGTGGCTGAGCTAGGGGAGGCAAGGAACTGGTTCATTCAGATTTACGCGGCCAACCTAGGCAAGTGCAAACCTATAGCAACCAAAGCAGCAGAAACTTTCTGCAGGTCTGCCAGAGTTCAAGCCTCATCTGCAGCCCATAGAGCCCATGTCTGTGTCCGCACCATACAAGCTAAACAGGGAAATGGGAACTGAGTAATATTTGTCAAATGAGGAGATGAAGGAGTAGAGAAATGGCTTTCTTGTAGATGACGGGGTATCATGACTGCTTTTGTTTTCAATGGCAACTAGATATCCGTGGGGGTGAAAGAAGAGAAGAACGAAAATTATCATTAAAGATTAAAGAAAGGATTAGTAACCAGTGTTTCAAGTGAACTAGCATCCGGAGTCTTCCTTTTTTTCCCCTTTCCGGATGGATCAGGATATCTCTATGATCCCTAGCCTCTTAATCACACCTTGTATTTATATATAAGATGATTAAAACTACTCCCCGGGAAGTCTGGGAGAGCATACAGACACACATAGATAGACAGACACACTGACACAGAGAGAGAGAGAGACAGAGAGAGAGAGAGAGAGAGAGAGAGAGACAGAGAGAGAGAGAGAGAGACAGAGACAGACAGAGACAGACAGAGAGAGAGAAAAAGAGAGAGATCAAAGAATCTAAAAAAAATAAGAAAATGCTTGATGGTCAGGGCTAGTCATGCAAAGTCCTCCATGTTTAATCCTGTCTCAAACACCAGTTCTCAGAAAATACATTCTTTTTAAAAAAAATACTTTTATGGTTTATTTAACTTTATTTTATGTGCATTGGTGTGAAGGTGTCAGATCCCCTGCAACTGGATCTTCAGACAGCTGTGAGCTGCCGTGTGCGCGCTGGGAATTGAACCCGGGTCCTCTGGAAGAGCAATCAGTGCTCTTAACCACTGAGCCATCTCTCCAGCCCCCAGAAAATACATTCTTCAGTCAGGACACGTGTAGGATTGATTGATGATGGACCACCTATAAAATGGTGTTTCTGGGCCGGGCGGTGGTGGCGCACACCTTTAATCCCAGCACTTGGGAGGCAGAGGCAGGCGGATCTCTGTGAGTTCAAGACCAGCCTGGTCTACAAGAGCTAGTTCCAGGACAGGCTCCAAAACCACAGAGAAACCCTGTCTCGAAAAACCAAAAAATAAAATAAAATAAAATAAATAAATAAATAAATAAAAAGATGGTGTTTCTGTGAGACTGTTTTGTTTGGAGAAGACTGTAGTTGGCTTAGCTTGTATGGTTTTATGACTGTCACTTAACCGCCAAACCACCCAAGGACACATTTCTACTGCACAGCCTCTCATTGGGTGACGCACAACTGGGTTCAGGTCAGACTTGTCTGAATAGCTCCTGTTTGAAATTGATAAGCTTTCCTTCGAGTCAAGCCCGGGCGCCTGTACTCGTGAGTTTTCTCATGGCGACAAAAATCAATGTAAGGAAGGAAGGGTTTGTTATGGCTCCTGTATTACGAAGGGACACAGTCTGTCATGGTGAGAAAAGCATGGCCAAGATTCTAGTCTGTCCTGGTGGGGAAGTCATGGTGCCGAAAGCTGGGGCGAATGGACAGTCTATCAGTAGTCAGGAAGCAGAGAGAAGACAGGAAGTGAGACTAGACATAAAACTTTAGGCCTGCCTCCAGGGATCCACTACCTCTACCAAGGCTCCTCTCCAAAATGTTCCAAGACCTTTAAAACAGCACTGGCTAAAGAATAAGTATTTAGATACATGACCCAAAGGGGGACATTTCACTCTCAAAGCACAATGGTACCAGAGAAGCAATTATAATAACACCCATAATAAATTTAATATTTACTGCTTCGGAATGCAGTGAGTGCTATATATTGCCAAATGCTTGAAACAAAGGGAGAGGTGGAAAGTGAGCTTTAGAGGAGCTAAGCTGGTCGTGGTTAAGTAAGTAAATAGCCGGGGTCTGAATTCTGGCTAGACTGACTCCAAAGACTATATACAATATCTTAGCCATGCCTCCTTGCTTTGAATTTGGGACTGGGAAAGTTGGAACACCTAGTAAAAGTCCAAGCTCATGATTTACCTCTGAAGATGATATGAGTATCCCTGTTCAGATGCCTTTTACCAGTCTCAAAGAACCAGAAGGCTGCTGAGCAGGGAACCGGAGGCTGAGCTCAGGGGAACTGGACTGAACGTCACTCTGCCACTTGCTGGCTTGAGGCCTCCAGTGAATCACTCAGTTCCTATGAGCCCTGTTGTTTACTTGCCCTTCAGGCTCTGCTCCTCCAGCACACTGTTTAAGACGCAGAATAAAGGCTTTTTATAAAAGCGTCTTGATACACATAGATATTTGTTTCTTTGGATGTTCTTTTGATTAAAAAGTAATATTTACTAATTAAAAATGTAAACTTATAAAAAAAAGTGATATAGACTTAATAAAGAAACAGAAGAAAAAGGCCCGATTCACTCTAATATGAAAGCAATAGTGAGAAAACCAATCTGAATTTAAAGAAACATGGAAGATCCTTCACACTGTTATTGATGTTTTCCAGGGAGGGGACTGTCTCAGCACTTCCTGTTACTATCCTGGGCTTTCTTTGGCTTTCCTCTGGAAGGCATTGTATTCCTATCTGTTCTTTAGAGTTCGAATATAATGTGAATGATGGATTATGATCCCTTGCATTCTTTTAAAGGCTGAAAATAAAATAAAAGCCTCTTGGGGAATGTGTTATTTTCTCACCAAATAATTCATTCAGCAACCTCTTGCTAAAGGTAGGCTGTGCCCAGGGCTGTGCAAGGAGACACACAGCTTCTGATGGGCCTCTGTGAAGAATTCCTAGGCCAAACTCACAAACAAGGCCAAGAAAGCGTGTGAGGGGACCCAAGAGAGATGTCAGCTGTGTCCCAGAGGAGGCTACAAGATTGCATCTTGAAGCATGAACTGGGATTTTGCAGATGGCACGGAGTAGATAAGCCACAGCTTGGCAAGCTTGGCTTCTCCACCCTCCATTAGAGAAGCCACATCTTTCTGCAGCAAAGCTGGGGCACTTGACAGTCAAAGGGAACCAGTGATGATTACAGTGGAACAATGGGTGTGCACTGCAATATCTGGAGGAACCATACTACGTGGTCACATTATTCCATGCGAAGCTTTTAGGATTATGAAGAACGGGCCCTAGTTCCATTCCACACACATTGAAATTACAGGTATAATAGTCAGTGAAAATGTTCCAAGGAGTCTTCTGTATCCTGGGAAAAGAAATTGCCTGACCCCCTTGTCAGTTTCCTCTAACAAGGTTTTCCAGCCCTCTCAGACTCTGGCGTAACAACCTTACAGCAGGTTTTTTGTTTGTTTGTTTGGTTGGTTTGGTTTTTTTTGGGGGGTGGGGGGTGTTCAAGACAGGGTTTCTCTGTAGCTTTGGAGCCTGTCCTGGAACTATCTCTTGTAGACCAGGCTGGTCTCGAACTCACAGAGATCCACCTGCCTCTGCCTCCCGTATGCTGGGATTAAAGGTGTGCGCCACCACAGCCCCATGAAGCAGCAGTTTTTAAAGCATGGCATACACCCCCATAACTATCCTTCAGTCAGTCTGGCAGCAACACAAGACTTCCCAAACCACTCTGTCATTCAACTCCACATGCTTGGGGACACAAGGAGTTCCTTAATTCTCAGCCTTTCTCCTTGATGTTAATTCACTTGTTTGGTTGGCCCAGGAAGCAAAAGATTCTCTCTTGGAGTGGAGTATTTGGATAAGTTTTGAGAGGAGAAGAGCAAATTCAATAGGTTTTAAGACAATTAGTGTGTTCATCCTCAAAATATGGTAGCAGCATGCCATAGGCCAGGAGCAACATGGATGAGATGCAGGCATTGGGAACAGTATTGGGAATATTGAGGAGATGCAGATACAAGGGTAAGCTGGGACTAGATGATAAAAGGCATTGAAGGCCATCTCCAAGGAGTTTGGACTTGCCCGGTGGGCAACAGTGAACTTATGGTGGTATTCAAAAGGTTGTTTGATTCTTTTGGGGAGGGGAGGCAAAACGGAAAACACTGAATAAGACCAGGAAAAACAGCCACCATGAAACCAATTTCTCCATTTAGTTTTGCAGTCTTGATTTGCTTGTTCTTCTTTTTAATATTGCCTGTTCCCTACCATACCCCCCCCCAAAAAAAACCCTCAACGAATTGTGTCACAATGAACCCTTTCCTGATGCTTGAAGTCTAACCCAGTCCCAGCCAAGGGTTCATTAGAAAGCTTTAATATACCACAGCTGGTCCAGGGCCATTGGAGACAAGACCCAAGCCCCTTGTCTTAGAATTTCTATTGCTGTGAAGAGACACCATGACCATAGCAATTCTTATAAAGGAAAACATTTAATTCTGAAGGCTCATTTATAGTTCAGAGGTTTAGTACATTATCATCATGGTGGGAAGCAAGACAGCATGCAGACAGAAAGTGCTAGAGGAGTTGAGAGTTCTTACATCTTGACCAACAAGAAATGATTTGAGACACTGGGTGTAGCTTGAGCATTGGACACCTCAAAGCCTGCCCCCACAGTGACATACTTCCTCCAACAAGGCCACACCTCCTAAAAGTGCCACTCCTTTGTGGAGCCATTTTCTTTCAAACCACCACACCCTTATATTCTAAGCATCCTATCATGAAAAGTTCCTGAAGACTTACTCTCTCTGCTGAAGTATGTTGTCTTCCTTTCCTGAGCCTTCACCCTTATCACGGCTGCCTGGAGCCTAAGTTAAAGCCATGGAACTAGCACAACAATGGCAGCTTGGCCTTTTTGGGCTTCTCGGGATAATATTAGGAGACAGGCTTCAAAGTAAGAGTCCCCGTGTCCCCCAGACAGATCTGAACAAGCTTGTGCTCAAAAGGCTTCTTGTAGCTGGCTGGGTACTCGTTTCTGACAAATGAGCTGCAGCCTCTTTGGCCTCTGAGCTTGTTTCCTCAGCTGTGGAATGGAAGTCACAGACGTTCCTTCTCTGCAGGGGACAGGGCAATGAGGACCCTTGGCCTGGTGCCAGGACTTGCTCAGCAAATGCTGTAAACTGCAATAGTTGCTGCAAGCACGGGACAGAAATCTCAAGGTCCAAATCAGGAGCAGAAGGAGACGGAGCACGAGCAAGGATCTCAGGACCGTGAGGGGTGCACCCACACACTGAGACAATGGGGATGTTCTATCGGGAACTCACCAAGGCCAGCTGGCCTGGGTATGAAAAAGCATGGGATAAATCCGGACTAGCTGAACATAGAGGACAATGAGGAATACTGAGAACTCAGGAACAATCGCAGTGGGTTTTTGATCCTACTGCACGTACTGGCTTTGGGGGAGCCTAGGCAGTTTGGATGCTCACCTTTGGAGACCTGGATAGAGGTGGGCGGTCCTTGGGCTTCCCACAGGTCAGGGAACCCTGATTGCTCTTTGAGCAGATGAGGGAGGGTGACTTGATCGGGGGAGGGGGAGGGAAATGGGAGGCGGTTGAGGGGAGGAGGCAGAAATCCTTAATAAATAAATAAATTAAAAAAAAATAGTTGCTGCAAGCTCATGATACCCAATGGCCAAGCTTTGTGCTTCCTGCTCCTTCTGTGTGTGACCGTGAACTGGGACATCAGAGCAGTCCAAGCCCCACAGACAAATGACTGACCGCTAATGGTATTTTATCTTAGCCTGTGGGGATCTGCTAGCAGAGGTGAAGGGGCAAGCCCGAGACCACACATGAAGTTTCAGGCAGACCCAGTCACTCTCTCTTAGGCCTACCCAAGCTTTTAATTCTCCCTTTGATTGGTACTATTCCTCTTTCTGTCCCTAAGTAACACCTCCGAGAGCCTGTCTCCATTCACATACTGCACATACATTCTGTACTAACAGCAACTCTACCAGCTGACAGTTTACTAAAATCCACTTTCTGGATTACGGAGATGAAGTGCAGTGAGGTAAAGTCAATGATCCCAGCTTTCCAGTCCGTAAAGTTAAGATCTGAACCCAGGAGGTTGTGGTCCTAGGGCTGTGCAAGCCACAGAGCCAGGCTGTAGAGTCTCTGCTAAGGGGAGGCACCGACATAGACAGACCTGGTGGAGATAGAGGTCAATCTAACAAATGGATAGAGGCAGAAGAGAGGTGGAAGTGATGGGGTGGACCAGAAACTCTCCTGGAGCAGACAGGTGACCTTTGTCTGGATTCGTGTTGACTCAGTTTTCTCCAGGTTGATGAGAGTGGGGGAAAGGAGAAAAGCAGACACAAGAGTTCAAGTCTAGGAGCTGGAGATGACTCAGCAATTAAGAGCTCTTGCTAGTCTTACAGAGGACTTGTGTTCTCCTCCCAACAACACAGGGTTAGCACACAACAGCTTTTAGCTCCAGTTCCTGTGCTGCCTTTAGAATTCCATGGGCACCAGAAACATGTGGAACATGTTTGCTCATCTTGTATGGAGAGAGAGAGAGAGAGAGAGAGAGAGAGAGAGAGAGAGAGGGAGGGAGGGAGGGAGGGAGGGAGGGAGGGAGGGAGGGAGGGAGGGAGGGAGGGAGGGAGGGAGGGAGGGAGAGAGAGAGAGAGAGAGAGAGAGAGAGAGAGAAAGAGAGAGAGAGAGAGAGAGAGAGAGAAATAAGAAATGCTACTGGAGTTTGGGTTTTTTTGTTTTGTTTTAAGACGTTCAGAGCTATCCTCGGCTACTTGGTGAGTTAAAGACTAGCTTGGACTAACCCCAGTGTATGAGGTGAGTCAGTTACTTCTGGAAGCTTCAATGTCCTCACCTGTACAGTGGCATAATGCCTGCTTTACAAACTTCTTTAAACACTAAATGAGACTCACGTTGAAGTCCTGACTCAGCGTCCTCTTTATTTACCTCATAAAACTACTTCCCTCAATATAAGTTTTTAAATGGGCATGTTTTTACTTATGCTCCCAGGAGCACTAATAATCCATCTCATGATTAGTCATACGCAATAACAATATAATTAATAATAATGTTAATGTCCTCTGACTGGGGGTACTAAGTGCTTAATTTGTATAATCTATATCTAATCTAACCCTCAGTGCACATCTTAAAAATAGGTATCATTACTCCCGTTTTATGGGTGTATAATGAGACAAAGACGTTAGGAAATGCACGCGGGTCACCCTCTGGGCCTTTCAGAAAAGGTTTGTCCATCCACAAAAAGGCCATACCGGGGAATGCCCTGCGTCTGTTTGGGAGTTCCGTGTTGGTCTTGGCGACGCCCCTCGGTTTCTTTCTCCGAAAGAAAACAAACATTCTAAGAGGTTTGCTACCACGCGGGGACACGAGTGTTCAGCGAAGAGGAAGAAGGGTCTGAGCCCAGGATGGCTGCTGCTGGCCCTCTGCGCGTCCTGCGGAGGAGCGAGCTCAGGGCGCTGCCCCTTCCCACCGTGGGTGGCTCCCAGCGGCAGGGAATCACATTATCTGTTTGTTGGGAAAGCTTCCAGCACCCTCCTCCCGCCCGCCAGTGTTTGCTCAAGGCCCAGCTCTTTAGAAACTGAAACCAGCAGCCCGGGCGGCCGGCCGGAGGACACCCGCGGGACACCCGCGGGCGCTGCCCAGGCTTTACCTTTTATGGGGAGGCCCGCGGTGGGCGGAGCGAGCCGGCGCCGCTGACGTGGCAGCCCCGCCCCGCCCTCGCCCCGGGCACCCGCCTCCTCCGCCCCGGGTGTGGGAGCGCGGGGCTGGGAGAGTGGAGTGCGAGGGCGTGGGAGCGCAGGAGCTCTCGGCGTCTGGTGCCTGGTGCGGGCTGCCGGGGTGCCGAAGCGGGGGAGGAGCGCAGGGCGGGAAGCCCGGGGCCTGCTGCGGTGGGCAGGCGTGCAGGACGTGGGTCTTGGCGCTGTCTCAGAGCTGAGAGTGCAGAAAGAAAACTGTCTGGCCTATCACATTTGGTGACATGGATTGAATCTGGCGCACCCAAGAAGCGCTCTGGACGTGGTCACAGCGTTGCTGTCCTTGCCCTTCCGATGGGGTGTCGGACAGTGTGCCCTGGGAGATTATGTGCTTTCATCTATCAGAATGTCTAGGCACAGATTGAATCAATCTGGGAGAAGGTGTAAATGATTGGATGGCAACAAACTCAAACATCTCCAAATCCTGATCTGACGTCAGAAAGCTTGAGCAGGACAGTAGCTGAACTGGCATCCAGTAGGCAAACTTAGAAAAACTTTGTACACCACCGATTTAAGCCAACAGTCTCCTCGTTTTTCACCTTCAGATTTCCTTCTGTTATGTCCTCTGACTACACAATTCGGGCTATTTACCCAAGTAAATAAACCCACAGTTTGCTTCCTAAATAATTGATCAAAACCCAGAAGTCACTCAACACATTTTCAGTAAATAATCATTGGAAATGTTTAAGTTGTGACCAGGTGTTGTTCTGGGCAATGGAATGGCCAGACTATTGGACACAGAAAGGGAAGATACTGAGGCAAAAAAAAAAAGTCAAAAGCAAATAAAGGTGATGTATCTTTCTCTTCCATGGCCTCTTAAATAGAGGTGATGTCTTTCCTCTGTGCAAGCACACACACACACACACACACACACACAACTTATACCACAGTACTAATATTTTATGGGCACGGAAAGTCCAAGATCCTGAGATTAATAACATCTAAAACTGCATGAAGGAAGCCTATAGAAAGACCCTACAGCCCTGATTCCTGCTTATGTGACCTTCTTCATGAGAAACTCCTAACAGATGTCCCCACTTGGTTCTCGGTGAGTGGCTGAGGTATGGGCTTTGAAGCCAGTCTGCCAGGGTTGACTTCAGCCCCTTTCTTAGCAGACCTCTGGTCATGAGCAAAGAACTAGACCTCTGTGTGCCTATGCTCCCCTTCTACAAAATGTTCTAAACAATACCTGCTCCACAGAATTCTAGCACTGGAGATGGTACTGAAGGAGGGTGGCGGGCATTTGGTGTGTGAGCAGCTATGCCGTGATGCTCTCTGCCGAGAGAAACCCTCCTCCCCCTTTCTCTGCCGAGAGAACATGTATTTATAGTCCAATGTCACCTCCTTTCTGGAACCTTTCTTGCTTTATTGGCAAAGTAATTGAATGCTTTGCCTTCTGATCCCACCTCTTTTATAGTACCGTATAGGGCCCTTCGTGCCACCATAAGGTTGCTTTTTAATGTTGTTTAGCTGGTCGCCTTCTGTATTTGACTACACATTCTTAAAGAGCGGGGACTAGATTTCAAACAACTCACTTCATCTCTAGAAACAAGGCAGTCCCCAGAGCAGAGTGAGCCCTGGACACTACCTTGAGTTAATAGGTGGATGGGTGAATGGGTAGGTGGATAGATGATGATGGATGGGTGATGGGTGAAGTAATTCTCCCAGGGTTGTGAAATTCAAATCCAGAGTCTGTGTTTAGTTTATACTGGGAATATCACATGTTTGAGTCTCTGGTTTGCCATCTGGAAAGCAAATCTGGATCTTGTAATAATAGCACCTTTTTTGGGGGGTCAGAGGATTGGGGGAGATGTGTACAGGACAGCTCACAGGCAAATACTCTCTAGAGCCAGTGTTTAGGCTCCAGTCCCAGTTTTACCTCCTATTAGCAGAATGATCTTTGCCCGGCTCTTACTTAACCTTGCTAGAATGGGAAAGGCAGAACATAGTGATGGGCTGTTCCTAAATTCAAAGAAATATCCTTTGTAAAACTTCACGGTACAGGGTTGATATTCAGAAATAAAAATTGCCTCTCTTCCCCACCTGCCACCTTGCCTGTTCTCCAGACTCATAGGCCTGGACTCTCAGTACCCAAGACAGCTGTTCAAATGCCATGCTTTGCTCCAAATGACTAATGCCACTTAAGCCACGGTTGGAAAGCTGACTCCAGGCAGGACCAAGTTTAAACTTGCGTGCTGAGTTAGAAGCAGGGAATGCGGCTGGCTGGTTGATTTAATTAATAAGGACACTTTTGAAAGGGAAGCACTTTGAAAATCAACAAGCATTCCAAGGAAATTGAAAGCAAGAGCTAATCCATGATTTCATGTGTGGGTTTCATGTATAACTTAGAGTCTCCTTATACAAAGCTATGAATAATAAATCCCCCAAAACCCAGTGAGTATTTCTCAAACCCAAGAGCAGTGGTCAGAGCTGGCTTTGGAATCAATTAGCCAGGTAATTGCAGTGCAATGGTGTAACAAATCTTTTTTTTTTTTTTTTTTGGTTTTTCAAGACAGGGTTTCTCTGTGGTTTTGGAGCCTGTCCTGGAACCAGCTCTTATAGACCAGGCTGGCCTCGAACTCACAGAGATCTGCCTGTCTCTGCCTCCCGAGTGCTGGGATTAAAGGTGTGCACCACCACCGCCCGGCTTTGGTGTAACAAATCTTAAACCTCCTTCTGCTCTATTGTAATACATTTTAATAATTATTAAAAATTTTCAAGGGCCATTTGTCAATTACTAAGCCAACAGCTATGGTGGAGGAAGGAGTAGAAGACATCTCTATCTTGGACTTAAAATATCACCACATCCCACATGGAACCCCCAACCTACCCTTCTAAGTCTTTGTGAGAGATTTAGAAAAGAAATGGGGGCACCCAGGACCTTGGGAGCTGAGCTTGTCCATGACTCAGCCAGGGAACACTTGGCAGCAGAACTCAAAGGGGAAACTTGAGAAGGCAGAGGACCCTACAGGACCTGAAAGATGCGCTCTGAGAGGGTAGGAATCTCATTAGCAAAGTCAAGCTCGCTGCCAAAGAGGTGTGCCTGAACAGCCAAAGAAGACAGACGACAGCTCACTCTAATGTCAGAAAATTGTGACCTGCCCACATCTCCTGCCTTTCTCTTTCTTAACTCCGCAGCCCATACCTTGACCCTGTCAAACGCCCCTTTCCAGAACTCTTTCCTGATCGTCGCCTGAGATGATCAGTCCCTTTCTGAGAACCAGTTTCTCTTCTTTCCTCCATAGGCTTAATAGTACATAGTGTTCCTGCTGGGAGTCCACTTCAAGTTCTTTCGTGATTTGCCGTGCAAATCCTCCAACATCCTCCCCCAACATCCTCTTTTTCTGCATCTTCATGGAGAAGTAATTGACCCCTGCTAAACCACAAGTTCAGTTTGTTCGACACCAACCTGTGAGAGCTTCTCCACCACCCAGACAGCCAATGTTTTCATAACATCAAAACTGTTTTCAGGCATTTGGTAAGACTTTCTCTAGTCTCCCCTAAGCCACAACCATTGCCCTGTTTTCCATCATTTTCTGTGGATGAGCTTCCACTTTCTGTCAATGGAATTACACCAGATAGACCCTTTGGCAAGCTTCTTTCACAGAAGACAATTGCATTGACACTCCAGGCTCAACTGTCCCCTGCTTTGATTTGTATACTTTCTTGGATCAAGACCTGGAGCCCATCTAGAACACAGCACAGTGATGAAGCCAGGAAGTCCGTGGGGGGGGGAGACCATAAAGGCATAGGAAGAGGTTGGGATTTGGTGGCAGAATTTATACATTGTCATCCCAGACCCTCCTGCGTGTGACTGTGAAGCCAGGAGACGGTTCTTTGCTTCAGGAGCCTCGATTTCCTCGACTGGGAATTGGGGTGATGATAAAGCCCTTTTCTCTGAGAGCGTCTGTGAAACTCCACTGAGCCAAGAGATAAAGTGCTCTGTAAACTGTGAAAGGTCAGTCCTGGGCAGGGATTAGGCCTGGATCAAGCCAACACCACACTGGGAATGCCCCAGGTTCCAGGGCTATTTAAAGAAGGCCTTGTCATCCAGGGAAACTGCCTGCATTTGTCAATCCTCATAGGAACAGCCAATAAGGGCTGTGTTTGGTGTCCTTTCATCTTGGCCCCATCTCTAAAATGTCAGACTCCCTTCCCTTGACCCTCCCCCGCTGCTCTGAGAGGTCTCTGTTTGTTTACAAGGTCTCCCTCCCTCTGGAGCTCCAAGTGGCCAGACAATCCTTCCTCTGGCCTGGAGTCCTTTGATAAAACTGATAAGGTCAGTCTATCTGCTGGGGGCTCCAAGGAGCAGCAGAAAGAGGAACTAGGCTTGTGGAAGAGACTCAAGAGCCTGCCAGACAGGGCTGTGGCTTCCTTTGGCCAGACTAGGAACAATGAGGAGTAGAAAAGTAAATATTTGTCTCCGCTTTAAATTCAAATTTGGTGTGTGAAATCAACTCGAGAAGGATCTTTTCTACCCTGGAAGGAGATTTCTTCTATATTAGGTGACCCGGAGGGCCTGCGACCCAGAGTCAAGGACTCAATCAGCCACGAGTTTCTTCTGTGACCTTGGTAAAGTCACCGTCCCACTCTCAGCTTCAGGTCCTGAGAATTGACATTCTTTGAACACATACCACACTGTATTTTCCCTATGCTTCATAAACTGTCTTCTTCAATGTGATCCTAAGAAAAGGAAGATGAATTCTTCTATCCAACAGCCAGGAGAAGAACTAAACCTAACAGAAAGTGTTTTGAGAACTAGGAAGCTGCCTTCTCAAGGAGTGAATGTAAATTATTTCTTGGTCATCCAGGTTAAAAATTTATTCAGGTAGCTGTGGGAATTCCATTCATAGGACCCTCTGTGGCTCACTTAGTGCGGAGAAATATGGCGTGCTACATTGGCAAAGACACACAATCTAATGTGCTGCACACACAAAGACCCGCAATTAACGTCCACTCCTAGAAAGCTCTGGGAAATCTTACCTTAAAGGAATATAACATGGTTTCTAAACAAAATATTAATCAAATATTTTTTTCTTGGTAACCTTTTTTTATTTTTATTTTTATTTATTTTGGTATCCCAGGAAACAGATCCTCAAAGCACTGGGGATTGCAGCATTTAATCAGGTAGCTGCGGGCATTCCATTCACAGGAACCATTTCTTATGCCTCTAGTGTTGAGAAGCTTATCACCTGCTGACGGAGCCCGCCCTGTCACCCAGTGCCTGGAACAGCACCACCCAACTGAGGCAGGCTGCAGGCCACGGGTGGGCGTGCTTTGCCGTTTTCTAGGACACAGGAAAAGCGTAAGGATGCTAATTAGTTCAATAGATCTGAAGAAAACGTCATTTCAACTCTGTAACCCGTTACAACACAACAAATATTAGTAAGGCCTTTCACCTGCTTTTCAAACATAGTATTTAAAGCTTCGTCTGGCTATGCGTGTCGACAGCACTAGACTGCACAGGACCAGAAGGTTCTTCTGTAGGCAAAGCTGAGCACTTCCTGTCTAGGTCTCACTTCCACGATCCTTCGATACAAAGGCTTGGGTCTACAGATACCACCACCATGAAAATGAGTCCTCCTGTTCAGTGGAGCCAACATCCCCCCTCCCGCCCCCCTTACAGCGCTCAGCTCTGGGGCAGCGCTCTGCCAAAGCGCACTTTCCAAACATAGTGAAGGCCTGTAAACCAGGAGCTGCTCTGACTTGTCGTGCTTGGAGCAAGACAGCTGGGGATCCGAACACCCTTTCAGCTGGCACGGAAGCTCCATCAGCTGTTAACAGTGTTTGTAGGGCACCTCCTTTCTGTTCCCTGAGATCAGTTTCCCCGCCTGTCAAGTGACGGGTTTATATCTTCCCAGACTCAGCCCTTGACCTGCTCTCCCGCCCACCACCGCGCTCTGTCTCCCTGCTAGTTCTCCCCATTAGACAAAACCTCTGGTGATTAAGACGTTATCTCCACCTGATGCCTAGTAAGAATATTTTAAATGCTTAACACGTGCCAGGCACGGTGTAAAGAGCGCTGTATATGGTATTTCATTTGGTCTTCTCCATACCCAAGTGGAGTAAACGCTGTTATTATCCCCCTTGTATAATTGTGGAAACTGAGGCATTGGCGTTGACTCATAGGTCAGAGGCCTAATGAGGGGGAGGAGCTGTGGACGCTTTCTTTCCTCCGCCAGGCTCCCTGCGCCAGCTGTGAATTAGGATCAGTTCTCTGAAGCGAACTAGGCTCAGGGCTCATGTCAGAGCTCAGGGAAGCTAGGTTTTCCCTTTGGATCGTTGTTTTTAAAACCGGAGGTGGCCTTCCTTCTGTTTTTCGGAGGAAGGAAGTACCGCTGCGCCTTCCTCGCTGAGGAAATCCTACTCTTTGCAAACGAACTTTCTTCCCATCCCCTTGACCTTTCAGGAAAGGGGGGAGGCCCCGGGAAGGCTCTGGAAGAGGACTGTTAGAGCCGAGCTCGCCCTGTCTAGGGCAGGAGTATTTTTAGAGCTGGCTGTACACTGTTTACAAGGAAGCAGGTCCCCTGTGCCTGCCTGCTCCCTCCAGGGAACACTGGCTGCCAGCCCCACCCACCCAGCTCGGCCTGGCCCTCCCTTCCTCCCACCCCTTTCCTAAGTCTCCTGGGCTCTGTCTGCGCGCAGGGTTGTGCTTCCTAACCGCTCCAGACTAAAAAGCCCCGAAAGCGCCTGCAGAGGACCAACTGTGTGGAAGCACTGGGAAACAAGCTTCCAACTGCTAAACAGGCCGTACTGGGAGTCCCTCCCACCTACAGGGCCTGCTGAGCTCTCCTCCCAGACTCTCTGACAGGGAGAACCTCCAGACTTCCCTGTGGGAGGGGATAAAGGGCTGCAGGCCTGGGTCAGCAGGCTCTGCAGCTCTGCCTACAGCCCTTATGGGTGTGATATTTATCTTCTCTAGACTCTGAAGCGAAGGGGGCATGGATAGCAAGTACCCCCGCTGGATGACTGACATCTCAGTTTTCTCAGTTTCTCTATTGCAGGGGAGCACTTAGGCCTAGCTCCTGCAGTGGGAGAAAGCATTAATAGAACAGTAGCATAACATCCCTAGCATGTACCAGACATGCAACACCCAGGACTGTGGTGGTCATTTCTCTAATTCTGACGTTTTTCCTAGTGTCTCACATAAGGGAACATTCAACAAAGAATGTTTTTCTTTATTCTTGTAGCTCAGAGATCTTATACCTCTAAACCTCTGTAAGAACTTTTCTCCCACCTGAGCCCCCAGGCCATGCATGCCTGAAACCTTATGAAGAGGCAGAGAGCCACCCCAGGAATGTGCTAGCCAGCCAACATAGCTAAAATGTTGAGTTTTAGGGTCAGGGAGAGAACCAGTCTCTAAAAATAAGCAGGGATGAGATAACAAAAGATACCTGGTGCACTTCTCTGGTTCACACACACACACACACACACACACACACACACTCACACTCACACTCACACATGCACACACATATCCCCCACATTGAAAAATAAACTTTCTCTTGGCCAGGTACATATAAAAAAATAGGGTTGGCATGTATTCCTTCTCCTCCATCCCTGCATCCATCCCCCTGATATTACGAAGTCTTTCAGAAGATACTCAAAGTTCTCTCCCAAGTAGTGGCCTTTGCTTCTAGAAGAGGTCCATCCACACCCTTTATCCCTCTGACTTCTGAGAGCATCCTATGGAGCAGTGTTCATAGACCTGGCCCAAGAGAGCCAGGCTTCCAAGAGTCTAACCCTAAGCTAGCAGTACTGGGCAGAAAGCTGAACCTAGGTGACCTAGGTGGCCCCATGACACCTGAGTGTCCTTCAGATGTGGGTCTGCAGATGGCAAGATCTCCAGGATCCTCGGAGCAAATGTCCCCTCCCTGTCTCAAATGCAGTCTGGACTTCTCCAGCATCTAAGTGCTTCAAGGTGTTTAGCTGAGACAGTTCCTTCCCCACAGGCATTTCCTCCCCTTCCTCCTGGCCACCTACCCTTCCTCCTCCTGTTTTCTACTTCCTCTAACTCTTTCCTCCTTCCTCCCCTCCACTTCCTCCTTCAGCTCCTCTTCCTCTTGGGTTAGCTGTGCCTGCTCCTAGCCCAAGCTTCAGCCTACTTATATCCTAAGGAAGAGTCCCACTGTAGAAGAGTGCCGGACTTCTTTCTGTGAGGTGCCATCTCAGCTTCTTTTGCTTCTTCCATTGGAATATGCTGGATGCCAGGCACTGGGTCAGGAGCTCAGGGGCCTAGCCACTTCATAGCCCCAGGAAATCACACATGAAAAAGCTTCACTCGCGTTTACTGTTAGGATCTCAAAGAGCAGCATTCACACTGTCCAGTGTCATTTTACTTCAGTAAATAGCTTCTCCGCCTGAAGGGGCTGAGACTGTTTTTAGAGTATGAGATTGTGTGAGGATGTCCCTTCCCTTGTTGACCTACCCCTGCCGACTAGGAGGAAGCAGCAGTATGCTTGCCGGTGGAAATGTGTGAATGAGCAAAAGGGCCAGCCACTAACACACGTGGTTCACGGGTAGAGCACGGGCAAGGAAGGGTGTTGAGAGGAGGCTGGGGGCGCTGTGAATTCCAAATCATGCCAGCAGCGTCTGGAAGCCATTGCCCTGTCCTGTTCTGCACCCAGAGATGATTCAAGTGACAATGTGGAGGATGTACTGGAAAGGAATGGAAGAGAAGCAGCCAGAACCCATGAGAAACAGTGGCCATTATTCTTGCCCTGCTTTAACTCCCTCAGGCTTTATTTTCTTCATCTGCAAGGCACATGTGTGTATGGAATGGACACACACACTCACACACGTGCTATGGGCTGAAGCCTTCGTAAGTAAGACAATGCAGAAGGAAAGCTCTCGGGAACGATGAGATAGTCTTCGCTCCTCCTGTCTGCAGCTGCTGTTCCCATTCTGCGAAGGGAAGTCCTCACCCGGAAAACCTTGTTCACGCTGGCCCAGGGCCCAGGGCGTGAGCACCGTGGATCCCAGGTCTCTCCCATTCCATTCCCCTTGTTGATTTTCCGATGTGACCGTTATTGGCTCACAGAAAGACAAGCCGTTCTGCATGACTTGTCAGATGCTGGGCTTATGTCTCACCTTGGTTTTCCAGGTTTCTTGGGCAGGCTCTGAGTCCACGATCCAAAAAGCTCAACAATGGGGGTGGAGAAGTATGTATCTATAGCACAAATTCTAATTGGTATTAGTAATAAAAACCCAGAGCCAAATATAGGTGTTAATGCTGAAGATCAGAGAAGCAAAGCAGCTAGCCACTAGAGAGTTCTTACCTCTGCCAATGCTCAGAGCAAAGGGATGATCCTGACCTCAGACTATGTTTTCAGACTGCATCAGACTGCACTGCTCTTTGGAAATATAAAATGAGGACTTGGCACACAGACTTTTGGTCCCCATTTATATTGAAGGGAAATTGTGGTTAGAAGATTGCTGATGTAATATGGTAAGTGTTGTAAGTCTTGGGAAAGGAATCTGCTGTGGTCCCTCAGTCCTTGGCACACCTTGTTACTCACTACAGTGACCATTAGGTGCAGTTATGGAGGTGGGGAGTACTGATGAACTTGACTGACAAGATACATGTTGAACACCTGAGTTTTAGCCACATAGAGAGTCTCAACCTCCAGGACCTCATGGCAAAGAAGAACATTGGAATACAAGCGCAATGACAATATGGTGAGCCAAGGACCGAGGGTCCACAGAAGTCCTTTTCCAAAGTCTCACAGCATGACCAGTGGGAAGCTGTGGTACCTTTTACTCACTTAAATTCTGTCTTTTCACAGGAGTGGAAATTCCCAGGATGGCTTTATCCTGTCCACTGTAATACTCCCAATACATAGCAGGTATTCAAGTGTCTGCTCAGTGAATAGCTGTCAATAAACACATATCTCAAGGAAGCCCATAATAACATGGATATCCAGGCCAGGAATGGGAGGTAAAACCACCTCCCAGAAGGAAGAGGCATGGGCCAGGAACTTACTCCTTCAACAGTTTTTCTTTGGAGATTTCTTCCCAACCCAGTCAGGCCGGACCCACTTAATGACTGAAGAAACAAATCTCAGTGAAGATAAGAATTTTAATAATATTCACTCAGTTGACAAACTGAAGGCTTGAGCTCACATCTTCTGAGGGGAAAGTCCGTGCCGTCTCCGCACACTATTCTGCTTCTTGCTAATGCCCTATAGGACTCACCGTGAGGAAGGTGATCTGTTGAACCTCCAGTTTCTGAGAGGCTGGAAAGCCATTCTAGAAAGACTGGACAGCAGGACAAGTCACATCGTTAGCTCAACCAGCAGCAGCATTCTTTTTTGTTTAATAAATTTATTTATCTATTCTACATCCTGGCAACAGCTTCTCCAAGTCCTATCCCCCATACCCTCTCTGTACCCATCCCCCCATCCACTCCTCCTCTCTTTCTGTCCAGGAAAGGGCAGGTCTCCCATGAGTATCAACAAAACATGGTATATCAGGTTACCGTAAGACTAAGCTTCTCCTCGTGTATTAAGGCTGGACGCGGCTATCCAGTATAAGGAGTAGAGTCCCCCAAAAAACTGTAAAAGAGTCGGAGACAGACCCGGTTCCCACTGTTATAGGTTCCACGAGATGATCATAATACATAACTGTAACATAGATACAGAGGGCTTAGATCAGTCCCACACAGGCTTTCTGGTTGTGGGTTCCATCTCTGTGAGCCCCTGTGAACCCATGTTGGTTGATTCTGTAGGTTTTCTTGGGATGACCTTGACCCTCTGGCTCCCACAATCCTTCCTCCCCCTCTTCGGCAGGATTCCCTGAACTCTGCCTAGTGTTTGACTGAGGGTCTGCATCTGCTTGCACCAGTTGCTGGATGAAGGCTCTCTGACGACCATTGGGCTAGCACCATTCTGGCCACAGGAGATGGCCAGTTCAGGCCATGCAGCAATGCAGCGGCATTCCTAGATCAGTGAAAAATTTACAAGTGTTTAGGGTAGGTGGGTACCTTGCAAAGAGCTCTATGTGTTGACTTAATGCATGCGTTACAGGCAACCTGTGATTTGGGTTCCATTACTATTCACAATTTATGTACTAAGAAACTAAAGAGCGTTACATAACTTTCTTAGGCCAAACCGGCAGAAATGGAAATGCCAGGGTTTAGATTCTCACTGCCTGATTTCACAGCCTTTACTGTCTGGTCTCACAACTCAACAGATCTTACCTACACCTGTTCCAACTCTAGGGGATGACAATAACTCCATAGCTGAGCATTCTTATGGATCAGGGGCCACAAACAGCCAAATATACCTATGGATACAGCCTATCGCAGTTGTAAAACTTAAAATATTAAGGGCTTTGTGTTTTTCTTCTGCAATTTTTTTTTGTAAGTCAATTCTGCAGTTCTCAAGCATGAACTTTTCATGGAGTGACATCATGTTTTGCTTTCAAAGGGTTCAAAATGCATGCTAGGCATGTTTTGGGGTTATAGGAGAAAGGACTAAAGTCTCTTTGTTCAAAGAGCTGCAAGCCCAGATCGAAAGGGGGATGAGAACTAAAATATGTGCTTCAGTGGATGCCTGCTAACATGAGGGCATCTGATCTGGCTTTGACAACACGAAAAGGAGCATGCTGTTTCAGGAAAAGGACACAGACTGCCCCATCTTATCCAAGCATGGAAACAAGAAACAATAAGGAAAAAGAATGAAAGTTAACAGGGTAAAGACAGGGCAAATCAAAAGATAATTTTTTGTGCTCAGACCCTGGAGAATGTGGACTTCTATATCAGACTTCTTCGCTCACCATTTATTAGATGCTGAGCGGTCATAGTCTGGTGAAGAGGAAGGTGACATACTCTGACCCCGATTTTACAGTGGTAATGGGATACCAGTATGGACATGCTAGAGAAGGCAAGGAAGACAGGTGGATCCCTTGGCACTTGTATAATCAATCACTTCATAACTCAGGCCTAAAACAAAGACCAGTCTGTTGTTGCCCACAATCTGTGCATCTGTGGGTGTCTCTTGCAGCCAAATAGTGGCTTGCTTACCCATGGGTACAACTTCTCCCCTGAGATAGTGGGAATGAGTGGGTCGTATGTCTCTTATTATTGGACTTCTTCTCAGGGCTACCAAGACCAGCAAGCAAGCAAGCCCTGACACAGAGGTGCTTTTCAACATTTGGCTTCGTGTTTTCTAGTATCTCATAGGCCAAACCCAAGCTTCTAGCACAGAGCAACAGACCTACCTCCCACTGGCAAGAACAACCAAGTCATATAACAATGTGACTGCACAGGGATGGGTGAATTTCATGCTTGTATTTAGGAGGCAGTTTTTATAATGAGTTCAGCAAAAATTGTTGCTTAAACTAAAAGGAAACATAATAAATGGAAAGATAATTAGGATATATTTGAGACATTTGGAAGATTACTATGAGGGAGAAGAAAGAAATCTGAATACCTTATAAGTTTTTCCCATAGTTACAAGGCAGATGTTTCCTTGGACCAGTGAAGGAGAAGCAGGTCGGAGTTGTAAACACGTTCCTGTTCAAATTAGTTCTCCAGGGCTCCAGGAATGTGCTACCTTCCTCACTTGGAGAAAATGCTATTTTCCTCATCTACTTTCCACTCAGACCATATGGACCAAAAGGACAGTGTGACGTCTAATATGATCCTGCTTTTCTAGCCATGCTGATGACCCAGGGGAAAAGCTAACCAACATGGGTCAATGAGAGTGCCTATCACTATACAACTTGCCAGTCAGGTTCATGACCTCCAGTTACACAGGTCATGCCTCTGTAGCAGCGTATCTGCCAGTGTCCTACACTTCTGCAGAACTGTAGATACCCAGAGTGTGGTACCTTCTTCGAATCCTACAGAGGTGTTTCTGCTCTGCCAGTCGCAGGGACTAGGCTAGCAGTATCTCAGATGCCTTGTTCAGTATGCTGACCTCTCCTAGGCATTACACTACTGAAACACACTGGGGAGAGAATATTCCCTGTTTTGTCTTAGACACTCTAAAGATGGAACTCTGGAGATGTCTATATCCAGGACTTATAAAGGAACCTGGTAGTTCAACGACAGGGAGATGAGATGGGGGTGTTCCCAAAGCTACAACCCCTCTGTCAACTAACTATTCTCTTCTTGCAATTTGAAAGCTGAATTTTTCTTTCAATGTTGAGACAGTCGTATATGCTTCTGATTTACATTCTCTTTTGGTGCTTAGCAAGTTTAAGTTGTAAACAATCCAGCCTTGAACGATAAAAGGAAGAAGTTGCTGTGCTCAGGTTTGGGAAGAAGGGAATGGGCATTCGGGGTAGAACCAAAGATGAATGAAAAGAATGCCACCATCAGTTGGATGAGTCCCATGAGGGAAGCATCCTAGCAGAAGTCCCAGGCAGAGCTGACAGTCTACAGTGCTTTGGGGGTGGAGGAAGGGAAAAGGCATTCCTTGGTATTCAAGAATCTATTGAGCAATTACCCATTGGCTCCTGTCTAAGCGCTGGGGACTCAGCAGTAGCTCGGGAAATGCAGATGTGGATGGTGTCCAGGCATTGCTGACTCATGAACTCAGAAGTGAGTGCCCACTCAGGGACAGGAACTACATACAGCACTGAGCAGACATCCTGGCAGAGGAGTCCAAAGAAAGAGGGTTAAGTTGGCATTTCAATTGACAGAGTCAGTTCACTGACAATATTTTGGGAAAAGAATACTTGGAGAAGTCTCCATTCATAATTCTTATCCTTCGTACATGGGTTTCACTGAGAACCTGAAAATACCAAGAGTCGTTGTTGGGAGGTGGGCAGGTAAGAACACAGCTTCAGGAGGCCGTGGAGATCACCCTGGCTTTCTGCACAGGTCATCAGGTAACTGGTGCACGACCTTGACCTGGAATGAACTACTTAGCTTGCATAGCCTCCATCCTCTTCCTACAGAATGAAGACAAGAATGCTCACTCCCATGCTAAGGATAAAGAAATGACATGTGTAGACAAACAGACACAGGGTCACAAACAGCTGTTTGACACCCATGCCACCCGATTCTGAGTTAAAAGAGCGCCATCATCAATTTGATGAGTCCCTTGAGAGAGGCATCCTAGCACAAAGGATTCTTGGAGCATGCGCTGTCCTCTGGAATTCCACCTTCCCCAATGGCAGCAATGGGCTCATGAACTGTGATGTTCTTGGCAGCCTCCACTCTTCACCTCACAGCCAGAGGCTTACAGTATTATTTGTGGTGTGAGTTACAAGCACGGGCAAAACCCCCAGAAAGCAGAGGAGGAGGGAGAAAACATTGTAAAAGTTGAGGAAAATTTTGTTGCCTCCTTAAGTGATGGCAATTTGCTGAACACCTGAGCTCCACAGGATGCTTGGGGTCTAACTGTGGCTTTGTGCTCCAGGGCTTTTGGCCCAGGGTCACGGGTAGGGAACTTTTCTTACAGTAAGAAAAAAGAAAAATGACAGAAATCACTTCTTCTCACAACGCTAATGAGTACCCTTGCGGCATCAATGGTGACATTGTTAGGGGTTTGGGGGTGGTTTTATTCTCAAGGTTTCTACATAAAGTATCTCACAGTCATTAAATGTATTCCAAGCCCAGCAAACCAAACACTTTAGAGGGCTTTAAGGTCTTAGCATCCAAACGTCTCCGCACACTAATGACAAAAGCAAGGACTAGCAGAATTACAAAGCGTGCCCAGCACAGTATAGTATGTTGTGACAAGACAGAAGCCAGACTTAGACCCCAGCTCCTTGGATGATGAAGAACTCTTCAGCAACCTTTGAGGTAACTCATAGGTGACATTTCACCTCACAAACGACTACTACTCCCCCCCAGCCCGGCCGTGTTGACACTTTTGTGGCAGTAACTTTGAAAGCTGCCTTTTATAACCCTGGCTTGGGAAGGGCAAACACTGTTATCGATGAAACAACACAGGTGGCTTGGAGATCTGGAGCCAGGCAGAGCTGATCAGGAAGTGAGACCCTTCGCACAGACAGACGTGACTCAGTCACCTGTCTGCAATGGAAAGGGTGCCGAGACTCAGGGAATAGAGTGAGAGGCTACCGTGCAGGTGACAGCCTTGACTTTGAGGCCAGACAAGATGATAGGTTCCATCCCGGTGACTCTACTCAACTCCCTGACAAGCTCCTTGACAAAGTCTCAGTTTCCTCATCTACAGGATAGGGATAATGATTGGTCAGCTGCAGGAGTTCTGTTTCAGTAGCCACCACACAGCTGTGGGGCTGTCACCAAAAGTTGTACTGCGAAGTGGGGTTGGGTGCTAGGATACTGTTGCTAGTTCTAGATCTCGCCTATTGCTGCCCACTAGAAGTAGCGAGCTGCTCCAGGTTTGCTCGGGGGCATCCAGGGTACCCAGTTCCCCCTCTCCTCCTTGATCTTCTTTAGTGAAGAATTTGGCCTCAAGGTCTGGAGTTTCAAGTTTCTCCTAAGAGATTCCCAGGGAAGAGCACATGCAGGGATGAGAGGCAAGAGGCAGGACGATACCTTCTGTTAATGCTGGTGTTCAGAGATCGAAAGCCTTCAGTTCAAATCATCACACACCGCTCAGACATTCTTGACCCGTTGGACTGGCGACTCTGAATTTTCATTTCTCTGCTCTCTGCCTTCAGGCCACATACTGCAGATAGAAAGCAGGGCCACGGGAAACATTGTCCTCTGCATGAATGGGAAACTTGTGTAAGTAGGGGGCCAGTTCTTCCCTTGCTCTCCCATCTGCTTCATTAAGGGAGGTAGCGGCAGGCAGGCAGCTCTCTTCGAATCTATGTAAAAAGATGTTGTATTTTGAAGAAACACCTCCCAGAAGTCTGGAGATGAGAAGAACAGGGTATTCCAGAGACCCTCTGCAAGAGTTCCTGGAAGAGCATGGAAGGGAAACATCCTCTTAAGACCTGCTACCCCCTGGACACAGCAACCACCCTTGCTGTGTGAGAAAGGGGACAGGATGAGGATGATAGCTCAGCCTGGGGGGCACTCTGGGTGCAATGAGCACAGTCCTTGGCTCCTGGTCTTTACTCACCGTGTTTTAAAGATGAGGAAACGGAAGCACTGTGAAGTCAAACAAGTGACCAAGGCCACCTGAACATAAACTAGGTTCACATCCCAGCAGTCAGTGTCCACAGCCATATCTGCCTTGCCTCTTCAGGGCACGTGGTGTTGGAGTCTCACCGGGTATACCACACTGTTCAGCCAAGGAAACCAAGGCTCTGGAGGGGTATGTTCTGCCCATAGGGTCATACAAAAGGAATGGGGTTCCATTGATGCTTTCCTTTTTCTTCCAAATTATTTCTTGGGGCTGGGGATGTAGCACCATTGGTAGAGTGTTTGTCCAGTGTGCATAAAACCCTGTATTTCATTCCCAGCATCATAGAAACCAAGGCATGATGGCACGTGCTCACGATCCCAGCACTCAGCAGAGAGAGGCAGGAGGATCAAAAGTTCAAGGTCAGCCTTGGCTACTTAATGAGCTAGAGGCAATGTAGACTGTTTGAGATTCTGTCTCTTTGTCTATCTTTTTTACTTAAACAAAAATGACTGAGTTGATGTATAAATCTTTCCACTATTATCTTCTTATTTCAGCTCTATCTCCCTTCTTAGGATTAGAGAAATCTGCTGCGTTGGTCATCTGAAGACCTCAGAGACCCCCAAAACCCATCCTGCCAACTTCCTCAGCTCTGCTCCACTTTAGGAAAAGGGAATCCTGTGCAGAGAAAGTACATTGTCACTTTATTTAACATACTGTGTACCCAGTGCCACAACTGAAACTCGGGTTAGTTCTGTAGGCAATTGTTGCTGCGCTGTTATCCACTGATACTTGAATGTCCAATTTCCTGGCCTAGGAATGAGGGACTGTGGACTGATTCCGCCCTTCTGATTGTTGAGGTCAAGCCAGAAGTTTATCCAGATGAACAGAACTGGAGCACTACCCTGCTTACAAAGCAGAAGGACCTGGATTTCCCTCGGAGGAGGACCTGTGCCCCGTTCATCCCTCTGTCTCTGACATGGCGGCACAGAACAATTGAATGAACTGATAGGAGGCTTTGTTAACTACATTCCGTCCCTCTAGATCCCAGAAGGAAAAGAAAAATTGCTTGTCAGAGTTCAGCTTGGTTCAGTTGTCTGGTAATATGTGACTAAGTCAGATGTTTAGTGACCTGCTGCAATGACCTTTCTTCCAGACTCTATAACACAGGCTGTTCTGGCTCAGGTGGGTGGCAGAGCACTGTTGTGATTGCCCCACCCTTTCCCATGGTTCCTTGAGCCAATCCATTATTAGTTTCCCACACTGAGTCACAGCTGAGGTGAACTTCAGACCTGGGGAAAGAGCAGAGCTCTCTTGTTGGATAGGCGTGCCCAGGGATCCTTTAGGTCAGCAAAGCCTGCCAGGGAAGTCCTTAGGGGTGGGGAGGTGGACTGGGCAAGTTCAAACATGTCACAATGGATTGCCTCCTCTCCCACGAGTATGTCCAAGACCAAAGAGCATCCATATCCAGGCACTGTACATGGTAGGGTCTAAAACAGAAGTCCCCCATGTTCATACCCAGAATCAACACCTTCATTGTTAGACTTGATCATATTATGTCTTGACTGGACAGTGTTGAATAGGGCTGGCAACATGTCTCAGTGGTTAAGAACCCTTGTTGCACCCACACTTGGCTGTTTGCGATTCTTGTTGCAGGGACTCTGATGCCGTTTCCTAGACTCTTTAAGCACTTAGCATGCATAGTGCACAGATAAGCAGACACAGAGAGTTGCATGTTATTAATTTTAAAAAAGAATTTTGAGCAACTTGACAGCCATGTCTGCTCTTTTAACAATTCCTTTCCAGGCGGTGGTGATGTACGCCTTTAATTCCAGCACTCAGGAGGCAGAGGCAGGCACATCTCTGTGGGTTCAAGGCCAGCCTGGTCTACAGAACAATTCCTCTGATAGAAACTAGCCTGAGTCCTGTGAAAACTATATTAAGCAGTGTCCTTAATGTTCTAAACACCTCCTTCTAGATTCCACCCCATTAAGGGTGCATACTACCTACCAATGTTGTCACACTGGGGACCAAGTATAGCACACATGAGTTCAGGGACATGACAGTATCAAAACTGTAACAAGTGGCATTATGAGAAAATGGTCCACTGTCCATGGCAGAAAACACATCATAGTCATAAAGTTTAGTTTTCCCAGTGGGAGAGTTGAAACAGCAACTCTCTAAGGGGGCAGAGACCCAGACTTGTTTTGATGTGCTGCTCTGCAATCTTCAACATGTTTTCAACTTCTGAGTACTTCAGAAATAAGGAGGAAGAACAGAATAAAAAGGGAATAAGAACCCTTCCCGGAAGGCTTGAGAGAGGCTCAGCAGTACTGCTCTTCCAGATGAGCCAAGTTCAGTTCCAAGCAAACACACCAGGCTGCTCGTTTCCAACAGACCTTTAACTCTAGGTCCCAGGGATACAGTGCCTTCTTTTGGCCTCCATGGGCACCTGCATTCAAGAACACACACACACACACACACACAATTTAAGGAGGAAGTATTTTAAAAACTGAAAGATCATTTGCCATAATTTATACAACCCATGCTCTAGTTACTTCCCCTTACTATGATAAAATGCTCTATAAAAGCAACTGGGGGGGGGGTATTTGGCTCTCCCTTCCCAGATCACAACCCATCACTGAAGGCATTCAGAGCAGTAGTTGAGGCAGAAACCATGGAGGGACACTGCTTACTTATTTGGTCCTTCTGGTTTATACAATCCAGGATGACCTGCATAGGGCATGGTACCACCCACAATGGACTGAGTCCTCCTACATCAATTACCAGTCAAGAAACGTCCCCCAGAGATCAGTCTGATGGAGGTAATTTTTCACTCCAAGTCCCCTCTTTCCAGGCGATTCAAGTTTGTGTCAAGACAGCAATAAAAATTAACTAACCTCTTTGGACCATTTTTGCTTATGGCCCATGGACAAGAACTTAGCTAGAGCAACATCCAGTTTTAATGAGGGCAGGCATTGTAGTTTGTTTCCCACAATGTATGAGAAATCAAGGGTGGAATTGTGAAGAAGACTATAGGCATAAATTCTTGTTTTCAGAATCTATTCTACTCTCCAAAATGGATTCATGATTGGCCAAGTCTTGTGCTTCTGACATCCTCTTAGGCCTACTGTAGAAAACATCAGTTGATGTTGAGGCAAAACAAGGAACTGTTTGCTAAAGACTCAACTGCTAAAGCCAGATCATCAAAAGACCTCGCATAGGGGAAGATCCAGTTGTGTGATCTTGGACATGTGGTGTTAGACAAGTCTTTATACCACTGTAATCCCATTCCATAATAGTTTGTTGGTGCTAAAAAAAAAATATTTACTTAATTAGCTTGCTGAGTGATTTGCATGTCATCTTAAGAAATGCAAAAAAAATTAATCTTGATATTTGATTTAATCCAACATACCCCAAACTATATCAATGTGTAGCACTTGAACTTACTAATGAGATATTGAGATTCTATTTGGTATACTGACTGAGATTTAATGTGCATTTTATATCTCAAGTCAGATCACTCACATTGTAGATATTCAATAGCCACAGGTGGTTACCAGTTTAGATGGTGCGGGTAAGAGCTAAATTTTGTTCTGTTGTATTTCGCTTGAGATAATCTCACCCTTAGCCTAGGCCTGATGGGCTCAGGCTGGTCACAAACACTAGATTCCACTGCTTCTGTTTCCCGAAGCCAGCACCATCGTCCTCAGCTAGACAACAGCTAACTTGAGTACCTGGGCTGGGCACCTCCCCTAGTTCCTCAGATTTTCAAAGGAAGAGTTAATCTTGGCTGTGGCAAGTGTCTGTTTACTTAGCTTGTCCAAACAGTTTCTTGAGACTATGTAGAATATGTGGCACCCCCCGGAGCTTAACATAGCACCTCACATAGAGCAGACATTCAAGACACACTTGTCAGACAAATGCTATTTATTTTTCTATCCCCAGTGCACAGTCCAGTGCCTGACCCTCAGTAGACATTTAATAAACTCTTGCTAAATGAATGAAGTAATGAGCCAGTGTTTTAATGGCGAGTGAATTTGTAATTTGACAGCAGGTGAAAGGTGGGCAGTTTATGGCAGAGGAGACAATGGTACCTTTCTAACCGTCCAAGTAACACCTGCCATTAAGTCAAATTTCCTTCGCTGCCTCCTCACTCTGGCAGAAGTGGTGCCAGATGGGAAGCCATGGGCATTCACACCGCAGTAAAGTCACATGATGCCTGGCTACCGTGATAAGTAAGCATATCAAGTTCCCATGGACAATTAAAATCAGCTTTCCGCTAAAGTCAAGTTCTGCCATTCTATTATATTCCTTTCCCCACCAATTTGCCTCAGTGCATAAATGAGAGACCCAGCACAATAAACTCAAAGGAGTTTTGAAAAGTGCCAATAGCGATCCCAGCAGCAAGGCCTCTCAGCCCCAGCACCGTCCTCCTCACCAGCTGCTAACCTGTCTGTGTCTCGGCCACCAACACGCATCTTCTCTCCTGTAGGTTTACAGTACTGGCATGTGCTTCTCTAGCCAGGATGCTGCAGGATGCTGTAAACGGAGCCTCCTGCATGCTGTTCTTGGTGAAGGGTAGCGAACACGGCTCACAACACCCTGGTTCTGCTTTCCTGGATGATATTCACGCAGTGAGACTGAGCCTCATTTTCGTCTAGACAACTAGCCATAGGCCCAGTGAGTTTTAGAATTGTGTAGCGCTTCCCACCCACCCCTCCTTATGGATGACTGAAACACAAACACTCTTTAGAGAGATCTGAGCCTAGTCATCCCTTTGGAGCCTGGTGGCAGGCCAGAAGGCCAATCACAAAGGCTGCATTCAGCTGCAGCAACAGCAGCCTGATGGGCAGGGGCCTGCTCCCAAACATTCTTGACTGGGCTTCTGGGGAAAAGGTGTTGCTGGCTTCTAAATATTTGTTGCTCTGTTTCTATAGCAACCACAGTGACCATGGCAAAACCCCGAAACTGCACATCAAAATGGGAGGTGCTGAGTAAAGACTGACAAGGAGAAGGGTTTCTCCTGGCCTTTTCACTCTGGACAGACTGAAGGCTTTTCCAGGCTCCCTTCAAGGAACTAAAGAGAACTTATTTGACTCCGGGAAGCCTACTGTTGGTCTGACAAGAGAAGTATAAGACTGCACCCTAGCCCCCAGGTTGCTTTCAGGAGCCTGATAATTGCCTACCGAGCTCATTCAGCTAAGTGTGCTGACCTGGTTCAGGCATTGGACAGTACCAGTGCCAGCACCTCTCTTTCCATAACATTGGGAAAGTCGTTTGCTGTCACTGAGTTCTTTCTGCAGGGAAGACAAAAATTCAGTGAAAGCCAAATCAGTAAGCTGAATGCCTAGCCTACTCTGAGTTGCATGCTAAGTTTATAAGGCAGAAAGAACCTGGGTATTGCCATCAGGATGCCACGCAGCCTCCCAGGCGGAGCTGTAGCAAACATGAGGTTGAATTGCACCCCACGGCATGCCTGGCACCCGGTGGGATTTGCTATGCCGTAAAAATTTATTTCCCTACTTCTCTAAATCGGGCTATGCCAAAGAAAGCCCTAAAAGGTGTAAAGAGCCCGTGTCCTTTCACGACATTTCTCTGGGAACAGATTAGTTTGCCTGTTTGGACATAGCCCAGGGGGAATGACTTCTATGGGTTTTGTCCATCGCAACTTCATTACAGCATGCTTTCGCGGCCTGTACCTCACTGGGCTTTCTTCCCTCTCTGCTGGGTTTGCAATGATAAACATGGCTGTTTCCAATGAAGGTTGAGGATGCTGAGGGTCCTGGTGAAGGGGCTTGCCTCAGTCACAGGGAAATGGCAGGCAGAGCTGAGATTCAAACACATTTTCCAACTCCCTCTTTCAGGCAAATATTTCTTTGGGCATCTGCTAAGTGCCAATATTGTTCTAGACCCTTGGGTCAATAAGAAGTCAATGTGATATAGCTGAAGCCAAAAGGGTAAGAAGCAGATTATAAGCACATAAATACATACTGTGTTACAAACACAACAATCTCTGCAGGGGCAAGTTGGAGTGGAGAAGCAGTGATGCCAAATACTGCTTTGTTTCCAGTCGTCTGGAAAATCTTTGCCCAGGGTCTGACAGAAATGAGGAGCTAGTGACATGGATGCCAAGCTGAGGAGGGAAGGTGGTGGCGTCTAGAGAACAGCCAGAAGTCCAGCACGGTTAGAACAGAGAGCGATGGGGACAGAGGAGGAAACAAAACAGAGACCAGTCTAGCCCATGAGAACCTCATAGAAATAAACCCTGGATTTTACAAGGCTCTGGGAGCCAACCAGCCCTCGTGGGAGCAGGCTGAAGGCAGGCAGGGAAGGAGTGGGAGGGTTCATTCTTGTGAATAGAGGCAGCTCTGAAAGGGAAGGAGTCTAGGGTGATGAAGGGCATGACTCAGACTCAGAAGAGGAACTGGGATCCGCTGATGGGTGGAAGGTAGGGGTGAGGGCAAGAGGAGCCAATAACTGGTTGAGATCAGAGTCAAGCAGCCATTTCCAGAGGAATTAGGCGGCAAATGTTACACTGGAGACAGGTGTCGAAGAGTCCATGGAGAAAGCAGGGGAGACAGAAAGTGGCTGATTTAAGATATTGGCCATTTGTCAGTCACACGCTGCTTAAAGCTGGACCTGGTTTGAAATCCCCAGTAAAGAAAGTGGGGGCAGAAAAGAACAGCAGTCCGTGAATGACTCCGGTGGATGAGGGTAGAAGAGGTGGGAACCCAGCCAGAAGGCCACGAAGAAGGGGCTCGTTAAGCTAGGGAGAAACCCTAGAAAGTCCCAACCTGCAAGCCAAGCCAAAGGGGGCCTTTTCAGAAAGGAGCAAGCCAGGTGGTTCAGGCAGTGACGGTTTAGGGTGGGGACTGAGAACTCAAACTCACCTTCCGAGCTGGCAAAGTATGTTTGCTCCTTGCTTCTCTTATGGGCCCTGACAGTATCTGTCTCAGCGACCTGGTGAGGGCAAACACTGAGGGGAATCATTGCAAGGGGGAACAGACAGAAAGGAAGTGAAGAACGCAGGCAGGTGAGAGTCTCTGGAGAGAAACAAAGAGAAGGTGGGGGACTAAAGATGACTGACTGTGGGATATGTCTGCATTAGTGGGAACGTTCTGCTACAGAGGGGTAGATTGACAGGCCAGGAAGAAAGCCTGCTGTAGGAGCTAGGTCCTTGTAGACAGACAGAGAGAGAGAGAGAGAGAGAGAGAGAGAGAGAGAGAGAGAGAGAGAGAGAGAGAACTGACTACAAATCTCTATTATAACTTCAACTTCAATAGCATTCTCTTTCCAGAATTTTAATCTGCTTCAAGTGCAATCATTTCTTTCAGTTGCATAAAATAAGCTCACTAGGAGGTAGCAAAGATATTACGCATGGCCCTTAGAGACTATTTCCATGAATGTCACTTGTCACTGCTCCTAATGTCGGGTTCCCGTGTTCAACGCACACTCCTCTCATTGTAGGTTACTTGTGTGGTGAGTTCCCACAGTTCACAGGCACTCCCCACAGATCGGGGATGTGTTTCCTTCCTCTCTGAAGTCTGTGCTCAGCAAACGTGTCATCCCACACACTTGGGAAAGGAAGAAGGCCAGACCCTCTCACACTCGAATCTCCTTCTTTTCAAACGAGGATGAAATCGACATTGTTTTGTAAAAACGTCTTTCGGCCAGTTGAGCAGTGAACACATTCTTTCTTTTCCATGTGTGAAGGACAAGGGGGAAATTCAGGAAAGAGACGGGGACAGATTTAGAACTCACCGTGCAGTAGGTACCTTGCCAAGACAATTCAGCAGCATGATGGGGAAGTTTCATCCCTCACAATGAGAGACCACCACCACCTTTGAATTACAGTGTCACCCAATGGGGTAAGAAGCCCATGCAGGAGTGGACTCCCATCACGGGAGATGTGTCAGTAGAATCTTGATGTCTGGGGGAACTATAACATCCAACAATCGTAGGACTCTGCTACTTTATGATTCCATTTTATCCGGGCTTAAACTAATCCAACTCATGTCAGCCCAAGGATATATGATGGATACCCTGGGATGTTTCTCATCATCAAAATGTAAGCACATACTACATATTACATCAGAAGAATGCACTCGACAAGCGGATGCCAAGGACATGCAAAGGACAAAACGTGGCTCTGTCACTAAAAAAATTATTCTGTGTGACTCAGTTTTCCCATCTGTACGAATAACAGCAGAATACTATCGGTCAGTCCGAAATTCTTTAAAATATTCCACATAGCATCTGGCACACAGTGTATGCATAGTAAATGTTATTTATACAAATCAACTAACTCTGGTAGACTATGCCACCCCGGGTCCCGTGGGCATCTGGTTGGGCTCATTCTTACACGTTAAAGCAGAATCAACCCCATCTAGAGGGATCAGGCTCAGCAGACAGAAGCCCTTGGGGAACAAGTTCCTTTGATGGGGGCACCAGCAGCCCTAGCCAACTGGCCTCCTTTCTCTTTCACAAGCATGCCATCAGCCCTGCCTGGCCAAATGTGCAAAAAAAAAATGTTTATGGCGACCTCATTTGTTTTCCTTTCTATTACAGCTTCTTCCAAAGGCTAGGGACGGCTGAAATTAAACCAAGACAGGGGCCAGGGGAGCAGACAGGGCCTGGGCCAGGGCCAGGAGTAATGAAGTGGAAAATGTTCACACCGCAGGCAGCATTACAATGCACCTGTACAAACAGCATGGACCTACCCACCCCTCCCTATCAAGGCCCAACTGCCTCTCAGAGCTCTTTTTAACGGTTTTACTCCCTGTCTTGCCCAATCAATATTAGGTCTATGATGAAGATAAGAGACAAAAACATGCAGAATAAAGCAGGATGGCGGGGGCACTTAAAAAAGAGACACTCAGCCCCTATGCTTCTGGAACATTCCCTATGGTTCTCTGAAAACCTGGCTGCCTAAAATGGGAGAAATTCAACACAGCTAGTAACTCAATGGTAGGTTTTTTTCCCCCATATACCTTTTCTCACCCCACTCACCCAGTGTGGTTTTGCCCCATTTCACAGACAAAGGAGTTCAAGAAACAGAGCCAGCAGGTGATGGAGCAATGCTGAAGGGCCAGGTACCACTACCTCTGTGTGACTTTCCAGAGTAGAGTGTTGAGTGATGTTCTCTGAGCCATGCTTCTAGAATATGAGAAGACTGAGACCGTCGGCTCTGAGTGTGCTGGACACTACTGTGCTAGGGAATGGGAAAGAGCCCTCGAGAGAGTCAGGCTGCGGTATCCTTCAAGAGGTGCCGGTGAAGAGGAGAGGCAGCGTGTCCCCTACAGACAGGCATGGGACCATAGCACTACCATGTTGGAACATGGAAGGAGGGAAATGTCACATTTTCATCAATGTCATAGCGTTTTGGAAGCAGAAGAGTGTGTGGGTGAATCTCTGGATCTCAATGAGGTTCGGTTTCTCCATCTCTAAATGGGGGTTGTGTGCTCTGTAAGTGGGATGCTGCTTCTAAATCCTAACGGTATGTTACAATTTACCTTTCTTGGGATCTGTTTGTAGTTTCTCCACTCTGGTTATTGGTATAAACAGAAACCTCCTTGCCCCCATAAGGGGAAAGCAAAGGTCGGTAGATGTGCCACACTCCCCTCTCATCCCCTTTCTTTTTAGATGGGTGATTAGGAGAATGGAGAGATCAAATGAATGGGGAAATATATCCCACAGAACTGACAAATAGTAGTCCCTCAATAAACATGAGCACCCTTGGCAAGTGATAAGTTCTTTGCAAACCAAAGCATCTACTTCTTCCAGATGCTCCAATCTATATCACAAAGGAGACACCTGTGAATGATAACTGTCTCTGTCAAGCATGTTGGCAACTCCCTGCCTTGTGCCCCTTACTCCCACCTTGGTGGTTCAGCCAACAGTCAGCTAAATTCAGGCCTCTCTACATGTCAGGGGCTGCATGACACATATATATGTTCAGGGACCAATCTGACACAGTTTTGTAAGGGTGAGTTCAACTTTACCCATTCAACGTTAAAAATTAACTATATTTTCCATCCTTCATTGTGACTTTTTATTGTTGTTCTGCATTTTTATAATTATTAGTTGTTTTAATCAAGAAAGAATCTGAGCTTTGCAATGTAAAAGAATCAGGATTGCTATGTTTATTAGTCACCTTATCATCACCATGAAAAAAAAAAACTAGCATCATCAACTTAGAGGAGGAGGAGTTTATTTGAATGAATGATTTTGTAGATTCCATTTCGAGATCAGCTGGATCCACTGAATGCCAGGAAAAGTCTGCTTACTGTACAGTGGCCAGGAAACAGAGAAAGTAAGTAGAATGGACCAGACCCAAAATATCTCTTCAAAAGCACATCCCCAAGAGACCCACTTCCTCTAACATGACCCTACTTTCCACAACTCCACCACCTCCAATAGTCTACTCAGATTTTGAATCCATCAATGGGCAAAGCACTGACAGAGTCAAAGTCCTCCTGATGTAACCGTCTCTGAAGTAACCCTTACAGGCTCAGCAGTGTGCTTTACTAATCTCCAAAGTATCTCTCAACCCAATCAAGTGACCTTTTGTTTGTTTTTCTGTTGCCGTTACTGTTATTTGGCTTTCTGAGACAGGATGTCACTCGGTGAACCAGGCTGCCTTCAAATTCCTGGAAATGGTCCTGCTTCAGTAAACCACCATGCCCAGTTCTAACCAAGTGGAGGATCAAGATTAAGCTTAATGTCATCACCGCAGTAAGCATTTATCCACCTTCCCCCTATCTATAGTTCCTCACTATATACTGGGTGACATAGGAACTCACTGTCCCCGAAGAAGCAGGCACTGAAATGACGTGTTGAGTACATCACACCACAATTCTTGAAATAATGGTGAAGACACATTCTTAAGAGTGGAGTCTGTTGCCCTAAGAGTAGTCAATGGTGCCTCAATACACCATCCACCCTGTGTGAGTGTTTGCATCTTTGGGGTTAAAGGCCCAAAGACATAATGTTCTCTGTTCCACAGTTAACTGCTATCCCTAGAATGGCACCTGCTCTAACATTATTTCGTGGCTTCATGTGAAGATCTGTGTGTAAAAAGAGCTCCATACATGTTTGTTGACCAATCTATGTGAAGATCGAGTGTTTCAAATAGGAGACCATCAACTTCTTAAGACAGGAGGCCGGTCTTAATTTTGGTCTCTGTATAATCAGTACTGTTTCCATATCTACAGAGCAAACATCTCCTACTTTTCAGCTACACTGCCTAAGAGAGACTCCTCCCTCCCTCAGATAATGTTCTGTGAAAGGCTACTTCCTCCTCTACAGACAGTTATTCTCAACAATTGATGAGTGAGAGGAAAAACACTTTCACAAATGAAAATACCTTTTCCAGGACATTTTTTTCAGAGATATACATAAGGTGTGTGTGTGTGTGTGTGTGTGTGTATACATACATACAAACATGTTCCTTATTATTACAGCATATGATTCATGAAGCTCTGGTCAAAAGATGTGGAGAAATGGCACACCCCAGATTAAAATGCCCAATGGTCTCATAAGAAATTCCTGATTCATGAATGTACAGTATTCCATAAAAAACTGATGATTTTGGATGGATATGGCTCTTTTTTACACTTATTTCTTAAAGAATACCACTCAGGTTATTCAATTTTTGCACACTAAAATATGGATCAATGTGGTCATTTCTTACAATGAAATCATCAGAAAAGTCTCTGTGTTCCTGTTTATCTTCACCTAAATGAACATCACACGGATAGGAATGTTTCTTTAACATGCTGCTGTCCTTGATAGCTGAATTGGAATAGGTTAGGAGTACCATTAGCTAGGCATCTCCTAACGGTTTCTCCCACTTATGGCGTTCCTCAGAGAAGGATGGATTTGGATGTAGACGGTGGGTGGATGGGCGCTGAAGTCAATAAAACGGCATTCCACCAAAGTTTACATTTAGAAAACTGTGAAGCCCTTATAAACCCGCCATTAACCAAACTGTCAAGGGGGCTATAAAATGTGCACGGATAAACAGAAATGACCTCGTGGAGAATAAACTGGGTGATTTTAAAAACAGAGCTCAGTGGTTTCTCCTTATAAAAGACAGACGCGTGAAATGCCACATCGAGTTTAAGATAATAAAGATATAATTTAGGAGTCAGATGAACGCAGAAAGAAGGCACAACAAGGTGAGTATTGCACAAAGACGATGTAAAGGGGAGGAAGGGGAAGAATAATAACTTCATAATCAGAACATGTGTAATTAGAAACGAGGATATAGTTGTGAGAAGCTCATTAAAGTTAAAATATGCAAAATTTTTGAAAACAGTGAGAAAATGATCATTTCAATAGTCACCTTTTCTGTACTTAATTTATAAAAAAAACAGAACAAATAACATTTTGTCTAAAAATAAGATTTCAATAAACCCTCTATGCCAAGGGAGAATAATGGAAAATAGAAAAAAATATAAAGACTAAAACTAATTAATTTAAATTCAGAAATTAAATGTAGAGCAACTTTCCATATAAATTCAAGGACTGTTTTTCAAGGTAAGAATAAAATAAATGTACAAGCCCTAAATTTTATCCCATGAAGAAAACCAAACTTGAAAGTGCAGATAGAGCCAGGGGTGGTGGCACACACCTTTAATCTCAGCACTTGGGAGGCAGAGGCAGGAGGATCTCTGAGTTCAAGGCCAACCCCACCTACAGGGAGAGAATTCCAGGATAGCCAGGACCACACAAAGAAACCTATCTTGCGAAATAAAAGGAAAAGAAAAGAAAATGCAGATAGAATGTGACACATGTAGGAATACAGGTGTCTAAAGAACGCTAAAAAATACAACTACAAGCTCAGAGGTGGTGGTGAACACCTTTAATCCCAGCACTCAGGAAGCAGAGGCAGGCAGATCTCTGTGAGTTCAAGGCCAGCCTAGTCTACAAGAGCTAGTTCCAGGACAGACTCCAAAGCTATAGAGAAACCCTGTCTCGAAAAACAAAAAAACAACACAAAAAAATACAACTATGTATGGGCACATTTAAAATTTTTTATTAATTTGGATCATTCGTTGGAAAGCATAAATTATAAAGATAACTCAATGAAAAGTAGAAACAATTAACTACAACAATAAAATTACAGCATTGTTCAAGAAAAATCTTCCTGTGTGCCACAGTTTTCAAGCATTAGGTGGTGATTCTTTTAGACTTGAAAGATCTCTGTGCAGACCAAAATATCTAAATATATAAAATCTAAATCTCTAAAATAACTAAAATAAAAGAGAGAGGAATATCTCGTGTATTTATAAAGCTTTCAAATGTTTATATTAAAATCTGACTGGGGCCTAAATTCAATCCCCAGAACACCCATGGTAGAAAGACAGAACTCCCGCAATTGTCCTCTGACCTCCACAGGGACACCTTGGGAGGAGCACACGTGCGCACACAATAAGTAAATGTGAAAGAAAACAACTAAAATCTAATATTCAAAAAAGATAATTATGGCTCAAGTCTATATATATATTGTGAAGTTTGTGAAAATTCTAAATACAATCACAGGGAGTTGAACTTTCCACCATACTAAAAGGATAATATATTACTTAGAAAGCAATGCTTCTAAAGGTCATTTTAATAAGTAAAGGGGAAAAAAATACAAAGATGACTTGACCAAATCATAATTATGAAAACCTGTCCTTAGAAATTTTAGAACACACCATATAACCATGTGTGTTAAAATAGTACAATATCAGTGTAAGAAAAAAACACAAGCAGAGGAGTGGAAGGGGGCACAACTGAGATACAAGCCACATTTTACATTCCAGTAGAGTGATTCGTAGCAATCACAAATCAAAGGAGAAAAGAGAAGAAAAAGACAAGAGGCTCACGGGAGGAAAGTAAAAGGCTGCTGCCCACAACTATGTTCCAGGCAGGGAAAGGAATCTGTAAGTATGTTCCAGGCAGGGAAAGCAATCCTCTAAGCTTAAACTTTGAAGGCTGAAGCAGGAAAGGGAGAGGGAGTAATGAAAAGAAAATCTCTGCTCTGTTCAGGAAGTAGACGAGTGAAGGACAGCCCGGAAGAGTGTGAGCAGGGCTCCAGGTGCAGTTTGCAGGAATTGTGAAAGGCCGAGAACAGACTACTTGTTCAAAAATGTTAGTTATTCCACAATGGCAGCTGCCAAGCCTAGTGCAGACCCAGTGTGTGCGTGCAGGGCTTGAACATGCCAGAGAACAGGTTTTCCCCAGAGGGGAAGGAAAGAACCACAGGGAACCCTGTCAGGATGCTTCAAGAAAAGAATGAGAAACATACTAAGTGTTTCGTTCCAAGAATACCAACAAGAACTCTTTTTCCTCTTCAAAACCAAGAGGTGTTATGTGAACATGCCCCACACGCTGGTATTCAACAATGGTGCAGTTCCCCACCAAATGGTCAGAATGTGTCAGTTGTAATTATATATCACTGAAGCTATGTAGTGTAACAATGTTTACTTTGTAAAGACTGTTATTTATTTGTTTTTGTTTTCAGTGCTGAGGACTGAACGTTAAGTTAGTGCTGAATCACTGAGCAACACTTCCCAGCCTGTCTTAGGGTTTCTGTTGCTGTGATGAAACACCATGACCAATAGCAACTTAGGGAGGAAATGGTTTATTGCAGCTTACAGTTCACATCACGGTCCATTGTTGAGGGAAGTTAGGGCAGGAAACTGGAGGCAGGAGTTGAGGCAGAAGTCATAGGGCAGTGTTGTTCCCCATGGCTTGTTGGGCCCGAGTACTTTTTCTTTTAATTAAAAATTTTAATTTATTTTACATACCAACCACAGTTTCCCCTGTCTCCTCTCTTCCCACCTCCCATCTACCGGTCCCCATCCACTCCTCCTCTGTTCTAAAAGGGGCAGGCCTCCCATGGGAATCTATAAAGCATGGCACATCAAGGTGAGGCAGGACCAAGCTCCTCCCCCTGCATCAAGGCTGGACGAGGCATCCTACCATAGGGAGTAGGTTCCAAAGAGCCAGCTCATGTGCCAGGGACAGGTCCTGATCCCACTGCAAGGGGTCCCACAAACAGACCAAGCTACACAATTGTCACTCACATACAGATGGCCTAGGTCGGTCCCATGCATGCTCCCTGGCTGTTGGTCCAAAGTCCCTGAGTTCCCACTAGCTCAAGTCAGCTGTCTCTATGGGTTTCCCCTGTCATGATCTTGACCCCCTTGTCTTGTTCATGCAATCCTTCCTCCCACTCTTCAGTTGGATTCTCTCACCCCAGTGAGTGCTTGGCTGTGGATCTCGGCATTTGCTTCCATCAGTTACAGGATGAAGGTTCTCTGGTGACAATTAGGGAAGTCACCATCTGATTACGGGGACAGGCCTCTCCACTATTGCTAGGAGTCTTAACTGAAGTCATCCTTGTGGATTACTGGAAGTTTCCCTGGCAACAGGTTTCTACCTAACCCCATAATGCCCCCCTCTATCAAGATATCTCATCCATTATTCTCCCCCTCAGTCCCACCCCCAACTCGACCAACTCAACCCTTCATGTTCCCATCCCCATCCCCTCCCCTTCACCCTCTCCCCCCAACCCCAGCTTCCCCAGGAGATCTCATATATTTCCCCTTCCCAGAGAAATCTATGTGTCCCCTCTTAGGGTCCTCCTTGTTTCCTAACTTCTCTGGTAGCCTGAGTTCTTATAGCACCCAGGACCACCTACCCAGCGTCATACCACCCACAATGGTCTGGCCGCTACCACATCAATCACTGATAAAGAAAATGTACCACAGACTTACTTAGAGGCCAATCATGGAGCTAGTTTTTCAACTGAGAATCCCTCTTCCCAAATGACTCCAGCTTGTATCAAGGTGATATAACACTATGCATCATATCAGCCCTTTTTGACTTCTTATTTTGAGATGGCATCTCACTAAGTTGCTGGGACTCTCCTTGAACTCATTCTGTAGCACAGACTGGCCTTAAACTTCTGATCTTCCTGATTAAACCTCCTGAATTGTGGGATTACAAATCTGTCCCACGAGGCCTGGCTGTGTTACCTCTTGTGAGCATCCTAGAACAGTGCTATTTTGGTCACATTACCTGAAAGCAAGGTAGGCCAGAGCACACGGCTAGAGAACTGGCCACGTGGGTTCAGTTATTCCACTTCTTACACCTGCATCCTTCTATCTTCCTGACCGCCTGCTCTGTACAAGGCTCGGTACCAGGGAACTCCATAGCCTCTGACTTGAGGTGCTCACACCTTAGTGAGAAAGGCTTCTAAGTATACAAGTTCCACCATACCAGAAGATAAGTAAAACAATATAACTTGCTACAGAAAAGAAAAAAAAAGCTGAATTCTAGTTTCCATCTAAAGGAGACCTTGAGTGTTGTAAAGGCTGAAGTTGAGGCCTTCCATTATTCAGCTGCATTGAACTGACACACAGAAAAGCAGGAGCTTCTCTGGGCTCTAAGGGGATTTGACTGGATGAAAGTCCTATGCTCAGATGATTTGATTGCACCAGCAGCAACTTTTACCATGGAGAAACACATACAGAGACCAGCATTAAGAAGGAGCCAGAAGACGGAAACAGCCAGAAGCCCAGGACGAAACCGAATTGTTGGGGTGCTTTCCAAGCACTGGACTGTATACATCATCTCATTCAGACCCAATACTGGGGGGGGCAAGAACCCCTTTACATACTTAAGGTCTAGACTCTATAGAGCATGCCATGGGCAGGAATGAAGAGCAAGAAGAGGACACATATGGTTTACCTCTACCCAGGTCTCTGTCACCAGTTCCCATGAGGAAGATAAGACCCATGCCCACCAGCTGAAGAGGCAAACTTCCCTATTCCTGGCTAACTATCTCTTTATCTTTATAATTCAGTTTATCTCTATGGCAAGCATGACTGACGGCATCTACTATTGCCTGCCTGTCAATCATAATCCTAACAACCAACCGAAGATGTCACCTGGGTAATTCTAACTCCACGACAGATATCTTCCAAATACTTGACCTTCAGGGCTCTCGTTGCTGTAATGGTTTCCATTAGATAAAACAGGGTTCTGAAAATGACCAGATTAGCCGCAAGAGCACGCATAGCCTTGGGAGGCTCTGTGGATATGACTGCGTCTGAGCTTTGATTCTGCCTTCTAGTAGCTCTGTGTGGTGACTTGGTTGAGTCAGCCCGTTTCCTGTCATGGCTAAAGCGCCTAAGGTTACATAACCTGCAGAGTTGTTATATACATAGCACAATTCATACAATCTGAAAGCATTTTTTATAACATGCTACAGAAGTGTTGGCTTGTATTACTTTCAGTAATATCTATTGTATTCAGAGACATTTTCTGTTATAATAGCTACAGCTCCAAATTTCCCCTTGCTTGCATGAAATCCATATTGTTCCAGTAAAAAAAAAAGTATTAAGGCAGGTTGAATTTAAAAGTAAATCACCTCAGAATACATAGACTAATGGGGCCTCTGTTGGATCCAAATTCTCACTTTCCACCACCAATGAAACCACACACACACACACACACACACACACACACACACACACACACACACTGCCAATCTCTAAATTGTATCTCACAGAGGAAATATCACAAGATCTGCAGGGGAGTTCTCAGGGCCTCCTGGTACAGACTGATCTCCCAAGAAAGCAGCATGTGTCAAACAGTAAGAGAGAGTTAAGACATTCCTAAAGCACCATAATTTGAGACTTGAGACACAAAGCATCCAGGCTGTTAGCTTGGCACGGGTAGGAAGATGCAGAGGAAACAAGAGTACCTCTGTCTGGAGAGCCCTGGTTACCTTCCCGAAAGAGTAACTTTGACCCAGGCTTTGCACTGCATCTAGGCGACCAGTTTGGTAAAGAAGAAAAGCAGGAGCTCTCAGTAGACCCCACAGTGTCTCTCTTGGTCAAACAGCAGCTTTTATCTCTACTAAGTTCCTCCTCTAGAAAGCCGGACAAAGCTGAGAAGCATTGGTTTCAGCTGGGTTTGTAAAAGCCTTGGCTTTCACATAGTCCTCTTCCCCCTACGTCTCTAAAACCTAAGGATAATTAATGATTTAACTGGGGCGAGGGAGTTATGGGACTCCCCATTTGTGTCCAACAGATAGATGAGGGCAATTTGGCATCCCGGAATTTTTTTTTTTTATGTCATCATTGTTTTTAGACAGGGTCTCACTATATAGCTCAAGTTCCCCTTGAACTTACCTCAGCTTCTTAAATATTGCAGGATTGCCACCATCCCCAGTTTGAATGACAGTATTTCTTCGACTCTAAGATGCCATTAATTAAGATGCACCTTTGGTTTGATCATCATGAGTTCGAAGGAGGAAAATTACATCACATACACATTTCCCTGGTTCGAGCTATCATCATTTCTTAAGAAATGAAATTTGAAGGATGCATGTCTTTGAGTTAGAGGACAAGTGATGTCAGATATGTCATCTCTCCTTACACAGTAAGTAGCACAGTTGATGAGATAAGACTGCACGGATAAATAAAAGAAAAAGTCTGTACTTGTTCAAATAGTCCTTCGGCATCTACCCTTCGGCAGCCTGTGGTCCAGGGTACACTACAGTACTGAGAGCTGCAGGAAGACCCAGGCCTCGTCCCTCCTACAGTCTCCCTCAGTGCCTGGAGAGGCACATCACTCACAGATAAAGACTCAAACTGACTCCAATCTCTAGATGAAGTCCAAGTTCTTATGTGAATGTATCCATCAGCTTGTCAAAATATCTATGGTGAAAGACCAGGTTCCATTTCTTAACCTGGTATTTTTATATCCAGATCATATGCTTTGATGCCATTGGGGATATCAAATTGCTATGCAATTTCCCAATACACACTGTATCTTCTCGGCTTACCTCAGCAAAAATTCATGAAGACTACAGACGAATACTAAGACGCAGACCACAGTTGTAATACCTCCAGCCTGCATGATGATAAAGCCTTGTTTCCTAGTAATATCAGAGAGGATGGGAAAAGAATGCATCAACAAACTTCAGGAAGCTTTTCCGACAGGGCCCATACAAGCATCCATCCTTTCCGTGCATTCTACATGGAAGACACTTCTGAAGATGAGGGCAAACGTTGTCTCTTTTCACTGAAGAGACTGCTGTGGTGCCGGGCACAGTACCACAGACAGTATAGCCTTAGTTCTTTCCGCACTTGGCCTCACAGCTTACATAGCGCCGTCACATGTTGTGATGCTATGGACCAGGATGAAAGGAAAAGGCGTTATTGTTGCTAGAAAATGCAGGGGCTCTGGAAGTTAGGTTGCCCTGGGTGCTCTACTCCACCACCCATATGAATCGAGACAGTGTCCTTCTGCTCCTGAACAAAGCCCAAATTTCTGTCTCCTGGGAACACAAGAACCACTATAATTTAATGGCGTTTACTTTAGATTTATGATGGCTCGCTATGGTGTCAAGGTAATCAAATGAGGCACTTCCGTCTATCCGTGGCCTTTGGAATAACAACAGAAAGCAAAGTTCTGATGTGACCAGCAGGGAACTAAACAGTCTCAAAGTCTGTCTAATGAAGACCAGCTGGGAGACAGAAGGGACACTTGGCCTTGAAAATAAAGAATTCAGAACGACAATAGAGCCGCCTTCGTTTCAAAACAACCCTTATATACTGAACATCAGCCTCTTCTGGGTGGTCTCATGGAAAAGAAGTTTTTGGCTGCCAGAGTCTGCCAAAGAAAGAAGGACCAGCTTGACAGGGATGAGCAGCCATGCTGTATAGAGCCCGTGTCCACTTGCCAGGGAGCCTTTAGCCATTAACTATAGCATGAGATCAAAGACTGGGATGGTGGTCGCTGGTCCTCTCAGAGCATCCTTTATGGTTCTAAAAATCCACCAGGGAACTTCCTCTGCACAAGAAGACTCCTGCCCGCCGGGCGATGGTGGCGCACGCCTTTAATCCCAGTACTCGGGAGGCAGAGGTAGGCGGATCTCTGTGAGTTCGAGACCAGCCTGGTCTACAGAGCTAGTTCCAGGACAGGCTCCAAAGCCACAGAGAAACCCTGTCTCGAAAAACCAAAAAAAAAAAAAAAAAAAAAAAAAAGAAGACTTTTATCTGGGCACATAGGTGTAGCTTGGTACGCACAGTCAGTCCATCAGAGCTGCGAAAAATGGCAGTTGGAGTATTGTGAGTGTTTCACAAACCCCTTTCATATATGTAACCTTGCATAATATATTGTCCATTTTCCCAGGCCTCCTCTTCCATGACCGTGGTAGGGATTATTGCCTCTAATTGTAGAGATGGATTATAGAGACGGAGTAAGGGGAAAAAAAGCATTGCCTACTTCAGCAAAGAACCAACACATGGCGAAGTAGACACTGGACCCATCCTCTGATTCCACATCCCAACTTCTTCAACTTCTTCTCTTCAGCATCCTTTTGTCCTAAGTCCCAGTGGTCCTTAACCATCCCTGTGTCCGACACTTAAGATGCCTGTGGAAGTGAAAAGTAACAAGGTATTTGATAATGGTTCGAGTGGTTATAATGATCTTTTTGCTGTTGCTATGTTCCTCCTTCCTCCCTCTCTTCCTTACTTCTTCACTTCCTATTTCCTATCTGGTATTCACCTTTTCCTCCTTTCACCCAGTTTTCCCTCTGTTCTTTAAGGTTTACTGAAAAAAATATGTTCTTGGTATTGTAACAGTTAGTTAATAGACCAACGTAAATGGTACGCTGCCTAAGTAACTGAAGGATAGAGACATTCAAGGTAAATCATAGTTTAGTAGCAAAGAGTAAGAAAATAAAGGAAGAATGGGCAAAGAACTTATATAAATCTTCCTCCAAATAAGGCATAGAAAAGGTCATGAGGCTTTATGAAAAGGTACTCAGCATTAGACAGACAGAAATTAAAATCAATATTAAAGATTACTTGATATCACAGGATTGTATTTATCAAAAAGAAATCAAGAGAAAAATGTTGGCAAAGGTATAAAGAAAGTGGAATTCTTGTCAACTCTTAGTGGGAATGCAGTGCACAGCAGGCACTGCAGGATTAAGTGTGAGACTTTAAAGATAGTAAAAGAAGAACCACATTATACAATTATACACACACTGCATTGCTGTGTTCACCTCATGGAGACTGCACTGCTGTGTTCACCTCATGAAGACACTGCACTCCATGTTCTCCTCATGGAGACACTGCACTCCATGTTCTCCTCATGGAGACACTTCACTCCCATATTTACCAAAACATGTGGTTAGTGACTTAATTAGGGTTTTGTTATTGCTGTGAAGAGACACCATGACCATGGCATCTCTTCTAAAGGAAAACATTTGATTGGGCTGGTTTACAGTTTCAGAGGTTTAGTCCATGATTGTTAATCCATTGTCATTTGGTAAGAAGCATGGAAGTTCATGGGCAATCATGGTGCTAGGAGAGGTAGCTGAGAGTTAGTTCTACCTAACTGGACTGGCAGGCAGCAGGAAGAGGGAGACACTGGGCCTGGCTCAAATGTCTGAAACCTCAAAGCACATTCCCAGTGACACACTTCCTTCAACAAGGCCAAACCTCCCAACAGTGCAATTCCTTATGAGCCGCTAGGGGCCATTTTCATTCAAACCACCACACTGAGACTATCTAGGGATTTCCTTTACAACATGATTAAAGTTATGAAAACTGTATGATATTAGGAATTCACATTTAGTATACATTTTAGTGGTTCTTGTCACAAAAGTAACTAAGACAAAAATCTTCACTATAGTAACCATTTTACTAACTAAATGCATCCCCAAATCATGCTGTAAACATAAAATGAATGCAGCAGATTTGATACCAAATAAAGCAGCAAATCCCAAAGTGTGTCAGCAGTAGAAATACTGCAGCGTACAGTGGACGCTGCTCAGAAGGAGGGCCCAAGGGTCGAGATGCTCACAGACATCTGCACAGAGCATGCGTCAAGCCTGGGAGGAAGAGTTTCAGGTCCCCAGGCAGAAAGTGGAGGTTTCTCGGAATCCCAGAGAGAGGACACGCTGACTAACCCATGGTGATTGGAAGGGCCTGGTTTACTCTGAGCGCAGCAGAGAGGTCCTGAGAAGTTCAGACTGGGGAGACCCTCAGGTGCTACAACAGGGACTCTATCAGAGTATAGAATTGTGGGTGGTGGGGGGTTAGTCTTTGTCCTTTTCTTCCTTGTCTTCAGGCCCATCCTCAGCCTTTCTCTAGCCCTGCTCTATGCCCACATCTTCTAGACCCTGGACCCCACCTCTGGGTTCAGTAAGAAGGTGGAAGGGTGGTGGAGAAAGCTCTTGGTTCCCCCGTACACCCCACTGCCTCCACACACCTCTCTGCCGTTTCCCCTGGCAGCCAGTCCTACCCCTAGCTCTCCATGGAGTCCAAGGTCTGTATTTCTTCCCTTTGACCCTCCATTCCTAGAGGTGACATGGCTTCTGACTGCACTCTTCCGTAGCTCTCTTAACATCCTCTATTGTTCCTTAGCCCTTCTCCCAGCTCTCTGTGTAGTTCCTTAAGTCATATCTCCATTAGGACTACTGAGGTGAATCCTGCTATCCATGGGGGTCAAGGTTAGCTACAGTGGCCTTGCAGTAATCTGAGCAATCGGGCAGAGGTATGGAGTACAGAAGAGGCAGCCCTTCCCCAGGGGAGCAAGCCCTTGCTTGTAGCTTGCTCCAGACCTCAGAAAACACATGGTTCTGGGAGCTCTCTGACTTGGTAAAACACTTGGTGAAGCCCACAACATAGACAGCTCAATAGGAGATGTGGGTCTTGGAGACGGGTGATATCAGCCTTGATGGACTGAGTTCCAGGAGCCTGTGGGACTTCGGGGCCTATCTGGAAATGCTTCAGGACTGGCCCCAAGCTTTCACCGTGGCCCCCATATACAAATCCTATAGGTAAGGTCCTTAAATAACAAAAATAAGGACTGGATTTTCCTCATCCTCGTCCCGCTGGTTCTGTGTTCGCGATCATTAGTAAACAGCCCGAGATCTCACAGAAGCCTCTGTCCAGAAGCTGCCTGCCTTGTACCTTGCTTAATTGTCTCAACCTTAAAGACAGGGAGATTTGTTTTTCAAACCCACAATTTTTCCTGGTGTTCCATTTAGTCATTCCTATTTTTCACCACCAGATTGTTTGCTGGGGAAAAGCACAAAAACAGCAACAGATGTCTTTGGGGGGTTTGCAAAACTCTCCGGTTAAGATAACACTTTCAATTAAAGAAATTATATCATTCAAATACCATATGCCTACAAGCCCTCAACTACAGAAATCACCTGCTTTTGAAAACGGTTTGAAGAGCTCTAACCACCAGCCAGCTACACTGAGACTCTAAACAGGCCCCTTAGTGTCTGTCCTTAGGGGTCAGAATGGTTCTGTTAAAAAAAATAAAAAAATCTGGGCAAGGTAGGAACCCTGTGATTTGTCCTCTGAGACCTAGAGACATTCACAACCAATTCCTCGGCCCTTGCACATGCGTACATGCACATGCACACACGCCTGCATGTATGCACCCTGAGCTGTTGTTTATGTCTCTAAGTAGCTGGCCCATCTTAGACACTTAACCAATAACTACAGTCAGTTAATTCCTTTCTTCCTTCCTTTCTGTTTCAACTATAGCGACAGCTTTTGAAAGCCTTCTCTCTGGATCACTGACAGCACAAAGATAATTGAACAGATTTCCTGTCCTCAGGATGCTCACAGTCTAGAGGGGGAAAGGTCTAGTGAGAAAGGACCCCAGAGGAATAGAGCTAAGTAAGTAAGAGAAGCAGCCCCCATCGCGTTGGTACTCCTTTTTTTTTTTTTGCACCATGCCAAGAACTCAATAGGCATTCAATAAATGTTGCACGAAATATTTGTTGAATAACATACACCTCACCCAGACAAGCAAGCACCATGTCTCAGAAGGACAGGAACAGTCCTGTTAAAGCTCTGGAAGGAAGTGAGCGGAGACGGGCCCCACGTGCAGATGCTGGCTTTGATGGAGGCAGGAAGAAGGCCAAGGCCCCTAAACTGAAGAGAGCAGGCTCACCAGGGTTCACAGGCTTGGCTTTATGAAGGGACTGGCAAACAAGAGCAAGATAACCTGGCCACACCTGCAGGTGCAAGGAGGCCATTCAGAAGGATCCTGGTGTGGATCTTCCTCAAGATCTACTTTGAAGAGGCTCTGCAGGACTTTGGAGGATGTCTGAAGGCTGCCAAATTATAGCAATGTCAAGCTCAGGTCAAACCTACTGTGCTGTGCTCAGTGCACCCTGTTCTGTGTTGTGAACACTTGCTGCATGCAGGCCATAAGAAGCAACTCCAAAGTGGGGACCCAGCTTTGATATCTACAGATCATCTACAGATCGTCTGTTGCATCTTCTGTTTGCTCATCTACTTCCTACCTTGTGTTTATCAGTTTTGTTGCCCAGATGCTGACCTTTGCCCCCAGCTTCTATGGCGCTCAACCTGTGGAGTTCTACTAGCAGGCAGAAAGCTAAGAGAAGAGTGAGGGTGATGTATCCATGCTCCTGGTTCCTTCCCTTCCAGGTTACCGAGTCTGCTGTATTCTTCCACCACTGAGCACAGCTCTTGGAAGGCTTCACCCTCTCTTGTGACCCTTCCTGGTTCCAGGACTGCACTGTCTTCACCCTTCAGGCCTATAAATGATATCTGTTCCTTTCTGCCATTAACCCTGGAAGCTAACACTGCCCCTCACTGCCATTTTCTATCCAATAATCACTCTTCCTAAATTACCCTGTTTGAGTGTTTGAGACTCTCATATAAATATCTGGCATATGTCAAATGCATGTTGGGTGCATTCCATGTGTTTATGGTATATCTTCCCAAAGTTTCAGGTAAATGACACCATTCTGTTTGCAGGTTTGTTTGCTTGTTTTTCTAAAACAAAACAAAACAAAAACCCCAACAAACTACCTGAAGTTATGTAAGTCAAGACCACCACCCATAACTTGAAACCCCCCACCTAGAACAGACCCTAGCACAGGGTAGCTCATCAACTGAATGTTTAAGGAAGTCAAGGTTGTGATTGCTGAAAGTCTAATATAACATGTTAAAGAGAGTTAGAGCATTTGAAACGCTCTGATACCAAGAGCTGTTCTTCTAGACAGAAAAGGCAGAGTTAAAAATCCTAGTTCTGGGACTGGGGAGATTGCTCTGTGGTTAGAGCACTGGCTGCTCTTCCAGAGGAATCGGATTCCATTTCCAGCACCCACATCATGGCTCACGGCTGTGTGGAGCTCAAGATCTAAGGACTCCGGCACCTTCTCTGGCCTCTGCAGGTAACAGGCACACAGCTACAGACATACAGGTAAAACACGCATAAATCAAATTTTACAAATAAAAATAAAATATATCCCTGACTTTGCTATTAGTCAGTTATCTGAACCTGAATTCTTTCTGCAGGAACTTGGACTCCTGATTCCTAATTCGTAAAATGATTTTAGGAATTAAACAAGATAATATATACACAGTTACTTGGGATATTTCATCAATGGTAGAGTTATTTTACATGTACTCAGAAGAAGATTGAAAACGGCCTCAATGAAGTATTCTTTATTCTTCTCTTATGAATTATTGCTCCAAAGCACACTTGTATATAAGCACGGACACGCCATCATTGGTAAAAGTTAACTGCCAATGTTTGAAGCTGTCTATTTGAAAGTTGTCTCTTTGACTTATCCATATCAGAGACTTACTGTTAGAATCTCTGCAAGTGGGAGGGATGTGCCAAGCCCACTGAAGGAAAAAGACAGTCGCCCTGGGCCAGGCTCTTTCATGCCCCTAGGGAAGGACTTCCTAAGCTTTTCCTCTTTCGATCCTCTTTACCTGAGCTTTTATGTGCCCTTAGGTATAAAGGCATATGAAACAGTGCATGCATCAAATATTTACCAATACTAAATCATAAAGAAATTTGCTTGAAAACTGAAAGCCATTCTTTGTTACATATATTTGTTGTTTATTAAAGGCAAAATTGAATGTGCTTTTGTTGCATAAAGACTTAAACATTGTTGGATATTTTCAGAATTGACTGATATTTTGATTTTGTCATCACCAATGCCGAGAATGCAACTTCCTACAAATACATTATACAACGTGGTAGAAGCATTTCATTCAAGAAATTATTGGAAATTCTGCCCCAATTCCAAGCCAAAATCAATTTAATTATTTTTTTTATGAAACTAAAGCAACTCAAGTAGCAATTTTTAAAATAAAACATTCTACCAGAATACAATCCAGAGATGTACTGATTTCATACTTGCATTCTGGGGAATGCTGATAGGAAAATACCATTTTAATTTTTCGTAATTAGACCATTATGTTTCTTTACGATCAGAAAACTCGGTAAGTACAGGAAAGAGAAGCTCTGCCGTTCACATGTAGCAGCCGCGAGTCTGATCTGAGGTGATTTGATCAATGCTTGTAGGCACTGCACGAAGGCATGCACAGCGCCAAGTGGGCATGCGTTTGCATTACAAAGGCCGCAGTAAAGCTGCAAAATGTAGCACAGGTGAGCGCTGCTGCAAACCCCTCTGACTCACTGTACATTTGGTTTTCAGTTAAGGTATTGATCATTGCAGGCAGAAGCGTCTTGCGGTTGCCAAGCTTCCATGACCCCTATATCTAGTTACATGACGTCCCCCCTCCTCGTAGGCCATTTAAGAAGCTAGAACCTAGGGGTTTAATCTTTGCTTCACATACAAAGCACAGGCAAAATTCCCATGTTCACTGGTAAAGTACCTTGTTCAAGATCACACATTTAGTACCGGGAATGATAAGGCTTAGCGCTCAGGTCTCCCAGTTCCCACATCCTAGTCAGTTTTCCTAGCATTCTACTGCGCAGTCGCAGCCACCTCCCGCCTTCCTGTCCACTTTCACATGACTAGTGGCTATGCGCTTTCCTTTCCAGACCTCAGACTTAAACTGAAAGCCGCAAACCAACCACCGCAAGATGCGTGCCAGTCGCCCACGTAGAGCAAGTCGCTGGTCTCTACTTGGTTTGCCAAGTCTTTTCATTGTTTCTATGGGGACCAGGAAAACTCCATTAGTGGAATTCCATCAACAAACATGACAGTGACAACGCCAAGAGAAAGTGGGGACAATGGAAGGAAATGGTGAAAGATTCCTGAGCCAGTTTGGGGTTGCACGATCTGCTTCCGGGACGCAGTCGTCCTGGGACAAAGGCTCCCAACGCTGAGAAGTTTACACTTTGTGAGCGTATTCCGTTTTGTGTGTATGTGCACAAGCACATACTGCATGGGTGTGTGTGTGTGTGTGTGTGTGTGTGTGAGAGAGAGAGAGAGAGAGAGAGAGAGAGAGAGAGAGAGAGAGAGAGAGAGAGAGAGAGAGAGAGAGAGAGAACGCACATAGGTGGAGGCCAGGGGCCAGGGTCTAACCTCAAGAGCTAGTCACCAAGAGAGTTGTCTACCTTGGTTTTTGGCCTGGGTCTCACGGGTTTAGCTACTGGCTAACTAGACAGCCTCAGCAATCCTCCTGTCTCCACTCCCTTCCCCCAGCACTGGGATTAGATACCATCAAACCCTACTTTTTAAACATGGGTTCTGGTGATTGACCTCAGATTCTCGTACTTGAAAAAGAAGCAACTTACTGACTAGCTGTCTCCCCATGACTTTCATAGATACATATGTATATTTTTTTTCCGGGCTAAGTTTTGTAGGGTTGAACATAAGCCCTTCTCACGTTGTTACAGCCTTTGCCCACTTTCCAGTCCCATCTAACGGCTCTGGTAAGACTGTATTGACAGACAGCCTACCTTTGAGATTGCAGGGGAAGGAAGTGTGCCAGAGCAAAACCAGCTCTGTTCTGGCATTCCTGCATCTCCAGGGCAACTCTGTGAGAGACTGAATGGGGGGGGGGGGGGGGGATGAGACAGTAGCTGAATCTGATCCTAGGTGACAAGGCAGCCTCAGCGGGGCAGAGAAAATGAGGCTGGCCGTGTGATGGCAATGTTGGAAATTTTGCTTGGAACCCTGGCTACAAGAGACTGACTCTCGCATCTTGTCGAGGGTCATACCATGCTGAAACTCCAGCTTCTTCTGACTCTAGAGTCTCCTGCACCTCAGAGTTGCTGTGATGACAAAAGGTTCTCTGCCCCATGATTTAGCATCCAGAGTTAGTCTCTTTGGGGCTTGGGTTGGAGATGATTGACAGGTATGGTACCCTGTCCTCCTCCAAAAGGGTGGATGCCTTCAGCATAAGCACCTGGCTCTAATCTCCTCCCATTGAGCCCTGGGGGCCCACACCGTGCTCAGATGCTAAAGTATTATAATTATCAGTTTTCTTCAACTCCATGTATCCCACCCTCTATGGTTAAGTCTTGGAAAAGAGAATCACTACAAGTGAGGCACAGAGGAGAGGGATGAGGAAGAGGAAGCCAGTGTAGGACACGATTGGGTCAGTCTAGCTGAAGGGGCTGTTAAAATAATCACATAAAAGAGTCTTCTAGAAGGATTATTGAGCAACATTAAGATCCAGTCAGTCGTGGTAAAGCAACCAGGCAGGCAGAGAGGGATTGGGGCCCCATGTAGCCTAGAATACTAAATAAAAAACTATTCATTTATGCAACAAATTTTTATTTATTTTTTTTGAGTGTCATCTATGTGGCAGATGCCATGCTGGGGGTGGGGGCTGGCTGCAGACATTGGCTCTTGTCTCTGAGCTGAAGGGATCCCAGGTTTCCTGGGGCTTATCTTGTCATGGGTCTGAAACCAACAGTTGAACTGTCTCCCCCTCCTCCATGCCCGTCTGTCTTAGCTGTAAAATGCAAATAAAACCCACCACCACGGCTTATCATTTCTCGAATGTCATCTACATATTTAGAGGAAAGAATATGTATTGGTGAGGTGAGGACTAAGCAGCAACCCTTGGGTGCCTGTGAAGAATTGTCTAGTTGAAACTTCCGCACTAAGGTTCCTGGGATCGTGTGGTCCACCACCACACTCACTTTCCCAGTACCCCAGAAAGGCAGCACCCCTCCACCCACTCCGGGGAGCTCACCAACCCAAGTCCTACGGTCGGTTCATTCCGTCCTCCGAGGAGAACACACGGGTCATGTGTGGGGTCCTTCCTCAGCCCAGGCAGCTTTTCCAGCTCTGTCTTCAGCCACATCTAATTCTCTGCCTCAGAGACATCCATCGCTTCCGGGATGCTTAATCCCCTTGAATGCATCTGAGCCCTTTGACCATTCAGTGACCAGACATCCCAGGCTGTTTACAGGGGAGAGAATGGCTGGAGCTAAAAGAGGGTGGGCTGGGGCCTGGGTGGAGAGAGTCTGTGGGGGAAGGGAGGGCTGCGAGAGGGACAGACAATTGTTTCTGGGTGGAATTTTCCAGACAGGGCCACAGTCAGAGAACAAACGTGCCTTCTGAATTCTCACTGTAATTGTTTCTGACCTTTACCGAGATGAGCGAAAGGACTCCCCTATGCCCCTCCACCCTAACCCCTCTTTACAAAATTGTTTTCCTGGCTTTTCAAAAATGAAGTTTGGCAAGCCCTGATGGCCGGGCTGTGGGCTGTGGAAAAAACAATGCTTCTCCTTATGGCCCCGAATGGAGCCTTTGCAATTAATCCATTGATCTCAGTAGAAAACCCTATTGTATCAGGGCCCACCAGGAGGAAGCTGCATCCTGCCGCATTGGCCCGGCACAGAATGCTTATTGAAGTCAGCCCCAAATTGATGACAGGATGTGGCCCCCAAAGCTTCTGAATTAAAAAGAGTCCCGAACATAATGACGGCAGGGCAGTGAAAGCTGAGGGAAGTGGGTTGCAGGAGGGGCAGGGCAGTGGCCTCTGGGGTCTCTAACAGGGTTGCTTGTGGCCCATGTTTTGCAGCAGCTTCTGCAGCTCTTGGCTCAGCATCCTCTGTTGTCTCTTCCACAGCTCCAGACCCTTAGCTTCCTACTTTCTGCTCGTCCTTTGGTCTCTTTTTCTCTCTGATGTTACTGTTGCGCTACCAATAAAACCATCAATAATAATGTGTCACCACCTGGAAACCAACCCCTGCACCTTCCTTCCCTTGAAGCTCTTCCTCCACCTTGGGCAGCCAAGGTGGGCAAAGTGGTACCATTCTGTTCTTGCTAGAGTTGTGCGTGTGTTTAGCTGGAAGTGGAGATGGGTGAGCTTTGGGGAAAGAAAATCCTGCTCTTGTTTGTGGAAAAAGTTGGCCCTTGCAGCCTCTATGATATCCTGAAAAGAGGAGTGGTGGCTTTGACTTCAGGGGGACACCATTTAGGTGTGAGATGCACCAGGCTCGGGCCTCTGGGTCTTGCTCTCATACCGCCCCCACTGTACCCCCCAAAGAAGGACCCAGCAATTCGTGTGCAAAGTGGGCAAATCTTAACTTGCCTTCCTGCCCCCCGCATCTGAAAGCTCGGAGGCTGAAAAGGCGAACGTCTGGGTTGTCACTGGGTTAAAAGTCCACAGGAAGCTGTGGCACAGCCTAGTGACGACTTGTGCACCTCAGTCAAGTGATATTCAAGGCAAATAAACAAGTAGCTGAGAGGGGGAAAAAACTCTTCCTTTATACTCCAAAAAGAATGACATCCAGAAAAATCAAATGTTTCTCAAGGAGTCAACAGTATTTTTGATGATGGAAGTATGAATAATCACGCATATGGATTACATTTCCTTAAACCATGTAGCACCTAAGATCCGAGAGGGAAGGGAGGGCGCTAGTGAAAATGTTTTTTCATGTTTTATTAAAACCTCAAGTTTCTGAGAACTACTTTTATGACTAACACACAGACATACACACTGAGGGGTGGAGAGAAAGGGAGAGGGAGAAGAGGGGGGTGAGGGAAGGAATTGGGGGAGCCTCTGTCCAACTGTCAATGAACGAACGTGAAAACCTTTTTCCTCCTCAGCACTTCAGCTATGATCCACGCAGCCCCAAGTCCTCAGCACTGGCTTTGGTCATTAGAAATCCTCAAAGCACAGCAACATTGACTCTCAAGCTCTGTTCACTCAGTGTGGGACCTTGACCTGTGCACTCTGGTTTTACAGGAGTAGCTGTCCAAAGCTCCCAGAGTGTGAGCATCGGATGGAGCAAGATATGTGAAAAATACAGAGACAACGTATTCATACCTAGACAGTGAAACGCATGGGCAGCAAAAAGCCCATGCAGTGCAGTGCCTCTAACTTCACGGGATTGCTGTGCAGCCCACCGTTAATTCTTGCTCTACGCACACCATCCTGTATGTCTCCAAGCAGACAACTAAGTCCCTCTATGCCCAGTGACTCATTTGCAGGTGGGACGGTGCCGATATTAACACAAGGCCTGTGTCACACGGTGGAAATGAGAATGAAATCAATGGAGAATTGTGAAACACTTAGGACCAACGGTGGCAGAATTTTCCTTGAGCAAAAATGTAAGAGAAAGAAAACAGGCAAAGAGGTGGGGGCCGGGGAGAAGCATGCCATCAGGGATCTAGAGTGGTGTGGGGACCGCTGCTCAGCCTCAGTGCGGATTCTCTTCTTTTCCAGGAGACGTTTTTGAAAATGCAAATTTTCCTAAAAGGCAGGGAATAGCATTTGGTACAACTGGCACTTAGAGAACCTGTTCTGTGTACACAACCATACACTGAGTGGTTAACACCCGAACTTAGGGAAACCTCTGACGTCCTGGAAGGTAGTGTGGGGGTAACAATGAGAAGAACAGAGGGGAACAAGGCAAGCTGAAGCAAGGGGCCCGGAGAGATATTTCCCTGCTGCGGCTTTGGCCCTAGGTAGACTGTGTCTGACCTTGGACGGGCATTCAGCATCCAGTTTGGAAAAGTATAGACCGTGACAATAAGGTTATTGTGGGGAAAATGAAACAATGTGTGTAAACCCCAATCTCCTCCCACTCCACTTCTGGTCCAGTGCCCCCCTGGTTGCTGAGCTTGGAGCAGACAGGAACTGTCAGTGAATGAAAGAGGAAATCAGCAGGCCACTTCCTCTGCTCAATTAAAAAAGAGGATTTTTGTGGCGACCGCACTGCACTCACTCATCCCAAGTGCATTTCCTCCCCGTGACAGCGCCAGTTGCCAGCAGCGACCCAGTGACTAACTCTTCCTCCAGCAGCAAAAGAGCCAGCCAGCTCCTCTCTCAATGCCCAGATTCCCACTGGATCCAGGTTCTCTGAGACATGGAGAAAATTTTCAGCTTTGGCTGCGTCCATCAGTCACTAAAGGAGACAGAGAAAGCTAAGTGAAGGAGAGAGAGCCTGCAAAGTCCTCTTCCAGGTCCTTGCAGATGCGGAAGAAGGGAGGCAGTGAGTAAATCCAACCGCTGCAGTGAGAAGTTTGGGCTGAGAGGGTGATGTGTGGGAGAGGTGGGCAGCTCCCAGGCTGCTTCCCTGGGGTGGGGGACAGCTCAGTGTGAGTCAGTTCCCTCTACTCCAGGCCTCTCTGGCAACTGCATTCATTCTGGACGGCCCTGTCATGCGGGAGCCTTTCTCCCTGCAGGGGCTTAGACGCATTAGTGAAAGGGTAGTGTGTCACCGGTTTGATGACACATACGGTGGTCTGAGCACCTGGCTGCACAAGAAAGAGCTCCAGCAGACGAAGACCAGACACCAGGTCTGTGCCCAAGGCTGGGTGCAGCTAAGCCCCCCACACTGAACCGGATAAGGACTGTCATCCCATCAATGCCCCCCAGTTCCCGTCACCGCACCATACATGAGCTGGCTCCAAAACCCTTCCCTGAAGACAGTAAGCATTACCATCTCTCAAAAGAACAGGGGCAGTATTAAATAAGCTATTTCTCTTCTCCTCGCCTCCACTCCCCCACTACAAATGATGTAGTCTTGTAGAAATGGTGTCCACATTAGTTATGGGCTCTTTTGGGAACCACAGCAAAATTCTGGGTGCATGGTTGGAGCCACTGGTAAGCCGCCTTTACTCGAGTAAATAACCCCACCTATGCTGAGGCAGCAAGGTTAAATGAAGTGGGTCACAGAAGAGAAAGAAACTAAAGGCAGAGGGGGATTTGTTGGGAAGCAGGGGTTTGGCAGAGTGGGAAGGACAAGAAATAATGGGGGACTATAAACAAAGTCTGTTTTCTCTCTATCTCTCTAAATGTATACGCATGAGATTTGTGAGACAATGTATTACCCTTTTACAAAGATAACCTAGAATCAGGTGTGCGTCCTAGCTCTGCTTCTAGTTGCTGTGCAGACCTGGGCCCACTCCTTAGCCTGAGCTTCAGTTTCATCACTTGTTACGGGGATGGTCAAACAGTCTCAGAGTTTGAAGACAGAGATCACATGAGAGAATAACAAAACCCGCCTCCTTATTTTTCAGTCCAAGAAAATAATATCCATCTTCTCACTAGGAAGAGAAGTAACATTTAATATCCATCTTCTCACTAGGAAGAGAAGTAACATTTAAAAGTTGCTTCATGAGCAGAGCCTGATGACACAGGCTGTCCTCACAGGTGCTTTGGAGAGGAAGGCCAGAGGGTGGCATGTTTAACACCACTGTGAGCAACTGAGTGAGTTCAAGGGTAGCCTGGACAAATTGGTGAGACCCTGTTGCAAAATAAATGTAAAAGAGGGTTGGGGATGTATTTCAGTGATAGAAAGAGAGCCCTTGTCTATCATGTATAAGGCCAAGTACAGGGTGGGGGTGGAGAAAAGGAGAGAGAGAGGGAGGGGGGAGGGAGGGAGGGAGGGAGGGAGGAGGAGGAGGAGGAGGAAGAAGAAGAAGAAGAAGAAGAAGAAGAAGAAGAAGAAGAAGAAGAAGAAGAAGAAGAAGAAGAAGAAGAAGAAGAAGAAGAAGAGAACGAAGAAAGGGAGGAAGCCAGCCTGTCATGGATATTATTATTAATGGACATAATACAGAAAATAACTGATAAACTTTAAAAGCATTTCTACTATAATCATTTTCTTCGGTACAAGCTAGTCTTACTTGGTCTCAGGGTTCAGACCATGCTGGGGTCCACCTTTAGACAATGGACTTGGGGTCACAGAGATGATCATCCACTTTCTGATGGTGCAGAAGTTGCTTTCTCATCATGAATGTCAGCTGCCAAGGTCTTCCTAAGGATCCACATTCCATGCTGCAGGCTGTGAATGCAGTAGCTCGGTGTGGCCACAGGGGTCCTTTACTGCTCACCAGCATCTCCTGTTCACTGAGTGGTAGACAGTGGATCCCTTTTCCTGGTGCCAAGGGACAATGGAGCAAGAATCCCTGGGCTCCCCACTCTCCAAGCTTTGTTGAAGATATACAGTTCCCAGGACGTCAATCTCCTCATCTGAAAACTGCAACTACCATCTCCATTGTAACCTCACATAGTCAGAAAGATCTACACAAAATACTGAAAATGGCCCCCTGTCCATAGTCACCACCCCGCACTGTAAGCTCAATTGTCACTAACATTGCTGCCAATTGCAATGAACACCTTTCCTGGTGGAACATAGTTGGTCCCTGGTAAAAACTGGAAATATGTTCAGAATGAGTTTTAGTCCCATGACACACGAGAACATGGAGAACATACGTGTCTCCAAACACTCACCTCATCTACCATGGTATGAGGTAAGCATCCTACAGAAGAAGAACCAAGGCTCCTCCCTGAGGACTCCAAGGTACAAAACTAGCCAGTGGAAGATCAACACTAAGACCAGTACACGGGCTCTTTAAATCTTACCATGAGGATATTAAGAAAGTATTAAGATGGCCTCTTAACCCTTAGTCTAGGTTCACACAGCTCAGTTAGGTGGGCATTCATCACCTCTGCAGGGCTTGGCAGGACATGTGATCCGACTAGCATCCTGCATAGCTGGAGTACTGAGTACAATGGGCAAGGGGTCATGTGATGGGGTGAAGTGATGAGTCTTCATAGTAAGGAGAACACCGAGAGTCTCTGCTTAGGACTCAGAACTACGCAGACACGGCTCACACTGTAATCCCAGCACTGAGGAGGGGGAGGCAGGATGGTCAGGAATTTTAGGTCAGTCCAGGAAGCATAGAATCCAACATTGCCTTATAAGAAACAAATCTCATTCTTAGAGCCACTGAAGATGCTTCTCCAGGGGGATAGGACAATCAGCTCTAAGAATTTTATTTATGCTGCTTCCCACTTTGACTCTAAACATGGTCAAGGTTTTGTTGTATAGATTTTTATTTGTTTGTTGTCTTGTTTTCTTTTCTTTTCTTTTTTGAAACAAGATCTTATTTTATAGCCCAGACTAGTCTAGAACTCAGTTTGTAGCCCAGGCTGCTTAAAGTCACAACAGTCTTCCTATATCTGCCTTCCAGGTTCTTCCAGGAATGCAGGCGTGTGCCACCATACCTGACTTCTCTGATATGCTTGATTGGTCATTTCTATGAAAGTTTCACCACCCAAGAGCTTCACCTAGCCTTGAAAATTTAGCAACAATGATGATTAAGATGATAATTTTATTCTATAGTCAATACTGAACACTACCAAGCACATGCTAGTTTTTCCTTAGCAAATGAACAGGTGAATTTTCTCTCTCATTTTCTCTGCTTCTTGCCAAGCACTGCCATTGGCTCCTGCCAACAGGATTTCTGTGTCCATTTAATAGACGAAAAAGCTTGGATGAATGAGGAAAAGAACTTCCTACAGCATCGGGGACAGTAAAAGACAGTTTGGCCAGTGCTAAAAAAAGACTTCGCTACTGCAGAATACAGTGGTGTGCTACGGCTAGCTTCATAGGCCAACAAAAACAGCATGAACTTAGCCTTGAAGACAGTATGTCCTCTGAACACGCCCCTTTTGATACTGGGCTTGCACCTCAATATTTGGGGTGATTTACTGAGCATGCAGTGTCCACGCTGCGCTGCCAGCTTTATCTAATCATCCTCGCTAGAAAACATGAGTCAGAAATCCTGTGTCCAGGCACCAGGATGATGAGAACACAGAGCCTAAAGAATAAGACGTGTGGCCATGTTTCTCCTACTAAGCAAGGAACTCGAACTGACACTTAGACGGTCTGAGGCCAAAGCATCTTCTTTACAAATGAAGGGCTGTGAGCAGTCACAGAATGCAAAGGAAAAGGACTTTCTTTTCCCCAGAAAACTCCATGGGGTTGACTGAGAGACGGTCTACATGCATGACATCAGCATGCAGTGTGTTGGGTTGACAAAGTGTCTGAGCAGAAGGTTAGCAGATTCCTCTCCGGCTGTATACAGTGGCAAGCCAGTGGTCCTCTCTGGACCTTAGTGTTCTTATTGGAGAAAGAAATATCCAAAACGAAATGATAAATTCTCAAATCATTTCAAACCTGAGTTACCTTGACTCATCCAGAGTACTGGTGAGTGCTTTTATTCCTTAAATCTAGACATGGCTTTTCTATTAGACCTTGTTTGTGCACTGTTTTACAAGATTTGCCTAACCCACAATTCGAGTCTCTTATTTCTTCTCAAGGGCATCTCAAGAGGTTTCCAAGTGATGGCTAATGCTATATGAAAAACCAAACCAAGTAACTGTTCTTCCACCCTGCTCCCCACCCCCCCCCAATAATCTAATCACAGCTCTGCCTCCTTGATGAGAGGCTCAGAGCCCTGGATCAGCCCAGATTTCTCACCTGGCAGGGCTTTGAAGTTAATATTGCTCTGCTTCTAAAGGGTTGGCCATCGTATCGTAAGTAAAGGACATCCATCTTAGATCTCAGTTTCCTCCTCTTTAAGGGGATAAGGGGAGGGTTCTCAGAGTGCTTACTCTGCCTGATTCGCCGCAGAGTTCTGCAGATAAAAACAAATTATGGCTGAAGAAGCCATAATACATTCAAAGAGGACAAAGATGATCATAATGTCTTACTTATGAGAAAGAGAGAGAGAGAGGTGGTTTAAGGAATCAACACATAATGAGAGAGAGAGAGAGAGAGAGAGAGAGAGAGAGAGAGAGAGAGAGAGAGAGAGAGAGATGATTTAAGGAATCAACACATAATAAGAGAGAGAGAGAGAGAGAGAGAGAGAGAGAGAGAGAGAGAGAGAGGTGGTTTAAGGAATCAGCACATGACATGACCACGGAGGTAGGAAAGTCCCAGGATTTACAAGATGAGTCAGTCAGCAGTTGAAAACCTGGGAAAGTCTGTGGTTCAGTTCTGCCCCATATCTGAAGGTCCAAGATATGAAGAGTGGATATTGTGGTTCCAGTCCAAAGTTGGTTGGCCCAAGACTCCTAGAAAGGGTGGTTGCTGAACTATGAATGTGAAGATAAGCACCAAACAAACCCCTCCCCCCATGCTGGTATTTTCATTCAAAACTAGAATTCCTTTTTGTCCATGTCATCTCTTCAACTGACTGGGGGATGTTAGTCACATTAGGGAAGGCAATCTGTCTGATCCAGTCTACCAAATCACATGTGGGGTTCATCTAGAAATACCATCTCAGAAACAAACAAACAAAAGGTGTCTGAAGACAGATCCCTGCACTCTGTGTTTCAGCCCAGTTGACACAAAGATGTAACCTTGATAAAGATGAAAAAAGAAACTAATCAGGGAACCAAAGTTTTGTCTGTTCCCTGCAGAGCACTCCATGGCTACAATAAAACCTGGCACTCAGTAGGGTCTCGAAGCAAGCTTAATAAATGAATAAACAAGATGGATTAGGTAGAGAAGGAAGAGAAAAACTTGAAGCCAGAGGAGGAAAACATCCACCACTATTTGATAGGCACACTTTCATTAGTTACTCAATCAACAATTACAGATTAAAACCTCAAGCAGTTGTCTGAGTTAGATATTATTGTTGTTTTCTAGGTAAAGAATTTGAAGCCCCAAGGATTCAAAATGTACTTTATCTCCCCTCTACAACTTTATAAACATCTTTTTCCTACTCCTTACAATGCGCAATTAGTCATTTCTTGTTTGTTCTGTTATTCTTGACTCTTGGGATAAGTTGAATGGGGTCAAGAAGGCTTACGGGTGTGGAATGTGTGATAGCAACTGTATTTGGAAAGGGTTCTATGAAGATAGAGTTAAATATCTCAAAATGATTTAGTCCTGGATCCTGATGGGCCCTAAATAAATCCAATGACAACTCTCCTTGTAAGAGTGGGAGGGGGAGAAGGCAACAGGAAGACAGAGTCAACCAGCCTAGGGATGCTCTGTGAGTATCCAAAGGCCAGTGTTGCAGGGGCCATGGAAGATGGAGAGAGGCGAGAAGCAGGCCTTCGCTCAGAGCACCCAATAGGAAGTGAGCCCCACTGCAGGCAGATCTCCCGAGCTGTGAAACAGTCCAAATGTGTCATTTAAGCTACTCAGTTAACATTCACAATAGCGGTCAGAAAACCAATATGCCTCTCACCTGAACCTGACCTCCAAATCACACCGGCAAGTGCATTCCAGAAAATGCTTCCCAGCTACCACCCAGAAGTGCAGAAAGACATCAAGAAAATGGCACACATTTGATGAATAGCTTGAAAACATCACTATTTGGTGGTAGGAAGGACTCCCGGACTCTCCGCTCTTCCACCCTTATCAGCCCACCGTCCTTGGGCTAATGTCTCAGCACTCTATAAAGTTCGCTGTTTCTTCTTCCTGTAGGGATAAGCAGGCAAAGGTTACCGTCTCCCAGCTTCTAAAATGCTCAGGGACCTCTTCCCCAGGAAATTCTCAGAGCAGCTACCAGCCCTAACAATCAACAGGACCACAACTGTAGGAAACAGGCAAGCGTGGGGCCCAGATTGCCCTTGCACCTGTGTCCTGGCAGGAGTCTGTGGCTTCACAAGGGTCCTCCACACCCCTATTGTCTGCTTAGCCTGGCTGTGCTCAGGAGTGCGGCCGGCCCGAGCCCTCCGTGTGCCGGCGATGCTCAGCACCCACGGGAAGCAGACCCTTTCCAACAGCACAACTGGGCTGGAGGCCTTGGATCCATGCTTCCCGTCTTTAAGCCCAGGATGTACATCATGGCACCTACAGGAGATGCTCCAGTGCCACTTCTTTTCCAAAAGCATTCAGAAGTACTTGAGTGTGTGAGTAGACACATTCGGCTCATCGGATGGCAAACACCGTGCCTCCCGCGGAGCTGAGCCAGTAAGTTCTTCATGAGCGGCTGCTGTCACTGAGCATCTGCGAACGCTTTTATGACCCAAGCATCAGAGAGCTCTGGGGGAGCATGCAGCCTGCTTGCCCTTCTCCGTGTGAAACATAAAACAGGGAACGCAAGGAACTGTCCGAGGCTGCACAGCAAGTAAACTCCTGAGTTAGGCCTCGACGCAGTCTGCTGGTTCAACTACCTGATTTCTCTTCCAGCCTCCGGCCCTGGCAAGAACGTCTCCTAGTAACGGCAGTGCCCAGGGCAACCTCGCCCCTCCGGAGGCCCTGGGGGCCTGTTGGGAGTCACCAGAAACATGGACAGATGGAAGAGATTACGAGACTGGCACGTAGGAGACGGTCCCATTCCAGAGCAAACGCATTCTTGCTGTGCTCTCTCTCTGACACTCACATCCTAAAAATTGTTATTTAATGTACTCTGCACATCCGAACGTGACTCATTTTCTCAAATGGAAATCCGGGTGGTTACCAGCCAGGGACAGGACAGCCCTTGTTGGTGAGGCAGTGCTGACCTCAGGCCGGAGGCCACCCTGCAGGCTTTGGGGACTCGGGGGCTGAGGCCATGGCCTCTGAGAACCTTGACCTCGTCCCAGATGGATCTGTTTCTGATCGGGTGTGGCAAATTTCTAAATCTTGGCTCTGGGGTGACATTTGCTCCACTCAGAAAAAAAAAAAAAGAGCAGGGGGGCCAGGAGGTTCCAATTGACTCCAAAGGAGAACCAGCTGTAGGAATTCTACAACGCACTGATTAAGGAAGTTCATTTCCAGGTTGTGGTTTCCAGTGGATGGGGCCCCTCTTGTTCCTCGCCCCACTCTGGGCTGTCAAAGAAACCTTGGGAAATCAATATTGCCTCATCCATTCATCTAGAGCTAGAACTCAAGACAAAGCTGGGAGGGTCTAGAAACGACGGCATTCATCTCCTAAGACCTGCAGACGTACTTGACATTGGGGTCAGTGACAAACGTGACTTCCAGTTTGTTGTGAGCTAGCACGGCAAAACAGGCCTTCCCCGTCCGACAAGTGGCATGAGAGCTACAGACTGTTAACTGGGCCACTGAGCTCCACCTCACCGCTCCTTAGCATATTCTTTTATAAAATAGTAGATCGTCTTCCAGGCCTGCGTGGTTGGTATCCCTTTGGGGCCCATTTAAGAGAGAAGAAAACCGAGGCTTGCAGACGTTAAGAAACATCTCAGCGTCCCACAGCAAGAGAGCCCCAACATACAGCTGTTAGTGCCTTCTCTGCCATACATGTCGAGGTTTTTCTAATTATAAAATCGCTAATAACCGATCATACTGGGTACCACCCATTTTGCTTAGTGGATTTTTCGTTTGTTTGTTTGTTTTAGCACGCATCACCCCATCCAGTCTTCACCGCGATCCCATGCTGTATGTTACGTTTTCACACTTTTACAGATGAAGAAACTGAGTTCAAGTTAGAAGGGGAAGCAGAATCCAAACGCAGGTCCATTTGAGCCTAGAGGGCTGCTCCTAAAGCCAGTGTGCTCCCTGCTTTTCCGGATCTCATGCGGGCTCACAGTCCTTGAGCTGAGATTCTGAGTTTCTGTCGTCTGATGGAGTTTCATCAATTTTAGGGGAACATTGGAAGCAAGCCTCAAACCTGGCTCCGGGCTTAGTGGGGACTCTGTCATTCTTTCCAACATCATCCTTCAAAAGCCGCTGTAAAAACGCATTGGAGATTTGAAACTTACCATGTAAGCTACAAACAGACGGTTAATTTAAATTAGTGTTGATTTTGTAGACTATTAAGAGCGAAATGAGTTTCATATTTACCAACTTGAAAGAACATGAAGCTTGTGGTTTTTAAATTCCTGTAAAAATGATTAGTAGTATTTTCCCCCTTATATAAGCTGAAGTGAATAGCACCTTTGGCAAGGTAAACATTGTCAAGTAGGGGTCCACTAGGCCCTGCGGATCTCCAAAGCCAGGTGAAAATGACACACTGAAAGGTGGCAGAGTAAGGACTGATGGCTTGTCAATCAGCCCAGACACTGAACGCCATTGGAGCTCTCTGTCTACCCAGCACTTTCTAGAAGCTTCCAGCGTGGTCAGATTTATGTGTGGTGAACGTGCATGTGTGTGTGTGTGTGTGTGTGTGTGTGTGTGTGTAGTATTCTTTCATTAAATGCCTCTGTGTGCTGGAGCCCATAGCCAAGTCCTGAGCACACAAGCTTTCTCCAGAACCTCCAAGTTTGAAGGGAAGCAAGGCAAGGCAAGGCAGGTTGTGTAGAGATCACTTTGACACAGTGGGAGCAGTCTTAGCTGCTGTCTGGAGGAAGTGTCTGGGAAGTCCTGGGAAGAGTCTGCATTCCCCTGCAGGCTTTGTAAAGGGCTTAGGGTTGTCAAGAATGGGCTCCTGGCGAACAGGGGCTGGAGGACAGCAGGTTTCAGACAGAGGCAGAGGGCGTGAAGAGCCGAGGAATTGTATAAGCACAGGCACTAAGGAAGAGGTCAGGCTCAAGGGCCACGCTGGATAGAAGGTTCCATACTAAAGGGTATGATACATCCAGGGACTAGTACTGTTGTCCCTATGGCTGACACACAGAGAGCCTTGTGATGCCTCAGGCCTTGCTAGGAGGCACATCTCTGCATTTCAGCCTGTTTTCTGAGCAGAGCATCAACTCCAGTCTGTCTTTCCAAAGGGGTTTGTGAAGGATCAGAGGCAGACATCGTCTGAAGCAGAGGGTACGTTTGCTTACAGCCTGTTTCAAAATTCGGGTTTCTTACCTCCGGGCTTCCCTCAGTAGTTGCCAATATCCTTCAGATAAACGGAAGTCAGCTGGACCTATAGAGCCTTCAGCGGTGTCCTGTTGGGCTGGTTCATACGGCCCACCCGAGGCAAATGAGCCCCGCGGTGAATGTGCGAGCAGGCTGGAAAGCCAGTGAACCCGGTAGCTGCTGAGCCCTAAACTGGAAGCCTCAGAATGAGACAGAAGCTAGCTCTGCAGCTCCAGGCCAAAGCAGAGAACCCATGCAACCCAGAGAGTCTCTGCTGCAGGACCGCATCCCAAAACGGCAGAAGCCGAATCTGACGTGCACAGATCGCAGCTACAGAACACACTCAAGAATGGTGGACAAGTGGCAAGAGCAGTCTCTCTTAAATCTACTCTTCCGGTCAGCCCAAGCTCCCCGCCTGTTGGATGGCACCAGTCATATTCAGGGCGCATCTTCCTCAGTGAGTCCTTGAAAATACCTTAAAAGACACACTCAGACATGTACTCCAACCAACTGTGCAGGTATCTGTGTGGGTCAGTTTTCTGCCATCATAACAAATTACTCGAGGTAATCAATATAAAAAAAAATAAAAGATTTGTTTTGGCTCTTGGTCCAAGGTCAGGTGTATCCAGTCTTTGGAGCTCTGACGGGGCTTTCACATGGTAGCAGCAGGGAATAATGGATGGGGAAACAAGCTCTCCCCTCACAGCTAGGAAAAACAAAACCAAAAGGAGAGGCTTGGGGAGTTCCACGGTTACTCTTCAGAACATGTCCCAACAGCCTAAAGACCTTCCGTTAGGACTCACAGCCACAGCAGTGACTGGAATATTAGTGAATATTTCCTGAGCCCCAATTCTCGAGACAAGGATTGGCTGAGAGGGTGATGGTTGCTTTCTGGCCGTCAGCATCTCTTGGCCAAGGAATGCTGCTGAGGTTCAAGTATCGAATGACCCTCATATAGATACATGTTCAAAGTTGGCTTCAGCGAGAGGCGGCTCTGCCGGACAGACCCTTTAGTCTCTGACCTAGCAGCTGTGGCAGGAGGGTTGTAGGCTAAGATATCAGCAAGTGGCTTGAAAGCCATGTGCTAAATGCATTTCTGATTGAATTCATTTGATCCTTTCCGAAATCATGGGCATGTTGACTATCTGCATTTGGTCCTAAGATGGAAAATAAAACAGACTGAAGGCTCATGGTTGGGTTTGGAAACATCGTGGGTGTTGGCTATGGAGCTTGAACTTCGCATGTCCAACAGCCAGGGGAGCACTTTGAGCAGGAAAAGAACATAAGGAAAAAAGCCTTTTCAGAAAGCACCTCTGACTCTAGAGTATTCCACGGATTGGGCTGGGAGGAAATCCTGCTAGGAAACTGGCTAGTAAATAGTAGGAGGCAGAAGCAAGATTCAAGGTGGTTTTGAAAGATGGGCTAAATGTACCCACAGTGGAATTTCACAAGCCTAAATGTCAGGCCCTGGACAAGACTCTACCACACCAACGGCTCCAGGAAACTGCTGTGAGACGTGACTTAGCAGTGCAGCCCTGGAGAAGGAAGCCAAAAGCTTCCAAGGAGGAGGCAGCTAGGGTGGATGTGGGGGTGGGGATGTGGGGGTGGAGGGTGAGTCAACAGAGGGTGTGTCTGCCAAAAGGATCCTTGCTCCTTGGCTTCTTCTTCGTAGAATGCCAGTGTTGGGGACTGAGGGAACAGTGTGGCTCTGGCTAGACCTCCCCGAATCAACCCTGTTCACTTCAGGCCCCACAGTTTGAATAGAACCATAAATCTTTGTTGATCTCTCATACGCCAGCTTCCACTACTTTATCGCACACTTGGCTATGAGCCCCTCAGCAAACCTGTGGGGCTAGAACGGCCTCTTGTTTCTCAGATAAGGAAACTAAGGCTCAGAGACATTTGCTAAGCTCTACTAGGCAAAGTTGGGACTCAAACCCAGATCTCCCATCATTGTGAGGGCCGTGTACCTGAGCAACACTCTGACTTCTACGTCCTGAAGGATGCTGGTGAAACAAAACAAGTTCCGGAGAAACACACAAAGATAAAGTAGTCGGGAGCCAAGACACTAGTGGGATGGGGGTTGCGAGTCTAAGCATGCAAGCTGTCCACACAGAACCCACATACACACCTGTGTGGCTCTTTGGGGACCGAAGAGTTGTTCGGTTCTCTGTCAGTAAGGTAACTTCCATCTGTTTGCATGGAAGACCCCAGGTTTCCTTTAAGACCATGCCCATACCCCCACCCCACCCCCATGTGCAAACACACACACACACACACACACACACACACACACACACACACACACACAGTTCTTCTCTGACTCTATGGCTGGATCTCCTCTGGGCTCCTCATCCTTCCTCTGATTCTACCCACAAGGGCATGGGGCCATACTGACACCTCAGAGACCCATGGGTAGATGCCTGGGTTATTGAGTGAGGATAACCAGAGAGACCACTGGTAAATAAGAAAGCGAGCCCTGCTCCTCAGAGACATAGGCCGTGCAGTGGACCCATAAGAGGAGATCTGTGAGGAAACTGGGGAAGCAGAGACCCAAGCACAGCGACATTCTGGACCACGGAGCTCTTCTGATTGTTTGGGCACCTGCTCCAGTGACAGGCCTAGAGGGGCCAGAGACAGGAAGAAACCACTTACCTTGAGCAGTCAGTGTGCTGACATCTTAACACGTTGGTCCTTCCCAGAGTCACTCAGATGGGAGGCACAGAGCAGGTGCCCAGGAAAGACCCACTGTTTTGTTTGTCGGGTATATCAGGCCAGAATGCCAAGGACTAAATGACATTTTTTTCTTTGCATGGTAACACCAAGAACAGAAAGGTATGGGGGGTTGAACACACCTCCCGAAGGGTTAAGGCAGCCTACCTGAGGGCTCAGTTCCCTGGAAAATAAGCCTTTTCTGATGCCCCAGACTCTGCCTCTTATCAGTCCTGCACCTCTGAGAGTCTGTGCCAAGCTTCCTGCACCCTGAGAGTCTGTGCCAAGCTTCCTGCACCCTGAGAGTCTGTGCCAAGCTTCCTGCACCCCGAGAGTCTGTGCCGTGCTTATAGTACGTCTGACCACTTCTGCGTTCAAAGACACCTCTTTAGACCTAAAGGTTTTGTGTTAACAATGACAAGAAACTCCCTTGCTACCTGCCCTTCTGCCCACCTGAAGTGGGATTCTAGGAGGAGGTGCAGGTGGGAGGAGCAATCTGGACCCAGACTATCCTTTTAACGCTGAGCTTCCTGTACTGTGAACGTGTTCAGCAGACTGTTGAGTGTTTTGCAAAACTCAGGAATGCAATGCTTCTTATTAATTCTGTCATCGAACATGAAACTTTATACCTAAAGATGTGTTCCCTGCATTGGCTGGAAGTGCAGTGACTGCCACATGGACTTTCAGGAGCGCAGGACTGAGGAGGCTGAGACCTGGGAGTCTGCAGGTACCAGAAGGCTTCTTTTCTGGAGTAGCGGGCCACCAAGAAGAGCCCAGCTAGGCTTCCTTAGCCCTCTAGGAGGTCTACTCAAATCCTCCTTGCAGATGGTCAGGGAGGGAGTCGCTTTTCTCAGGGTCCCCCAGACTCCTAGCTTCCCTCTCTCAAATCATAGCACCCCTAACTGGTATCTGCCCTTTGGGCTTCTGTTTACCCACAAACTAAAAATCTGGAAGCCAAGTTCCTCTCCTGCTTACTCAAAACCCGCCTTGCTACCCAGTGACGGCTGAATGAGTGAGTGTATCTGAAGAAAAGATACTGGCAATGGTACAACTCCAAGCTCAAACTCCTTCCAGAGCCAAGCAAAACCCTAAGCAAACAGTCTGAGTCCTTGGAGGCTCCCAGTCCCAGGGAGCATGTAAGCAGGAAGAAGTAAGCTGAAATGAAGACCTGGGTTGGTCCTCTGTCTCCTCAGGGTCAAGAGGAAGAGAACAGTCCGGACCAGTCAGCCACCCAGAGGCAGACACAAGAGGCGGTCTCAGAGGGCTTGCTGCACTGCCACGCCACCCTGAGGGGCTTGAAGTGGGGAAGGAGGATCTCAGCCACTTTTTCTTCATGAAAAGTGCACCCTGGGCCTTCTAATTAAGCGTCTCCATGACCTCAGAGGCCATGGTTACCTTCCTGCCCTTCCCACCTCTCCCCCTTCCCCCAGATCTGCCTCTCCCTTCAACCGTGGGAGCTAGATGGGCCCTGTGTGGAAGACGTGGTTTCTCTGCTAAGAAGAGGGGAGGGGGCAGTCTGGTTTCCTGGACTTTATGGCTCCATGTCCTGTGCTCAGACCCCCAATTTAGGTCTTGCACAGGGGAGACAGGAGGAGTAATTACCGCTCCTGGAGCTTTGAAGGTCGGTCTGCTCTGTGGCAACAGAGGTGTCGAGTGTGATGATTAGCATTAATGATCATTCTTATTAGCAGCCGGGCTTAGTTCTTTTGAAAGATGAAGTAGTCCTGCAGTGATTTCCCAACTTCCGAGCTTCCCTCCAGGATTAAGTTTTGTTCTTCAAAAGGGCAACCCCATGGCAGAATGCAGGGGAACCGGGAGCCGAGCCATGGGCCTCCTGTAAAGATCATAGGCCACTTCTGGTCACAGACAGAGAGACGAGAGACTGCACTGGCAAGACTCACTGGGAACAAGACATTGGACAATTTCTCCAGGTACCCAAAAGGCTCCTGCCTCTCTCCCCGGAGCCCCTCTTCTCCCCATAAGCTTCTGCAGCAGGGTGCACTGGGCCTCGTGACCTCCTTTGATGGTACTTTTCTAACCCTGGACTGTTACATATGCGAGTCCATGCACCCCAAAGGCCTTCTCCCACTGTGACACTTACTGCCAGGCACCCCGTGGGTCTGTCACATGCCGCTGGGTGCTCCAGACCTTCCATTTGCAGTGTAGATATCTGTCCATCCCTGCGATGCTGGGAAGTTGTCCGTTCACTCACTCCATTCCCTACCTTGCTCTGATAGAGTGAACATGTAAGTACCTATTCTGTTCTTTACCCCTGGCTAACCTGAAACTGAATAGAGGGCTGACAAGACTTCTCATCAGCGCAGCCTTCCTTCAGGGACCTGCACGTGTGTCTCCAGAACTAGAACAGACTGAAGAGCCAGATTCTTCTGGATCTTTTATTGTTTAAATTCTGTCGTGCATCCGAATGGGGGTGGCTGTGTCTCTGTGTGTTCTCTCCTCCACTCAGACACACTGAGAAAGCCTGACACCCGAGGCAAGCCAGTCTTAATTCCTACCCTTGGCCAAGGTGATTTACGCAAGGCATGCATGTGACCCAGCCAGGCCAATGGCAGAATAGCTATGGGACTTTCCTATTGGATCTTCCCTTCACTCACCGAAGTGAAAATGGAAAGCTACACTGTATGTATGATACCATCTTCTATTATTACACATATTCCTTCCTACAAATCTGAAGAAGAGCCACACAGCTTTGGGAGGTAAACCTGGAGCCCTGCCAATCATTCTGCTTGCCGTGGGTAAGAAGCTCACAAGTACTATGGTGATTTGAATGGAAACGGGCCCTTACAAACTCAGATATTTTAATATTTGATTTCATAGTTAGTGGAACTGAGTAAAAAAGATTAAGAGGTATGACCTTGTTAAAGAAAGTGCGTCACTATGGTGGGCTTTGATATTTCAGGCCAGTCTTGCTCTCTTTGCCTACTGCCTGACTATCAGGACTAATCTCTCAGTCACTGCTCCAGAACCAGCTCAGCCTGCGGCTGCTAAGTTCCCCACCATGATAGTCATGGATAAACCCTCCAAAACTGCAAGAAGCCCCTAGTTGTAGTAAGGAGGCCACTTGTTCATTTCCGGGCTGCCCAGACTCCTGAAATAACCACACAGAAACTGTATTTAAATCACTGCTTGGCCCATTAGCTCTAGATTCTTATTTACATCTTAATTTAACCCATTTCCATTGTTTTATATTTTACCATAAGGCTCATGGCCTACCTGCAAGTTTCTGGTGTGTCTGTCTCTGATGGTGGCTCCATGTCTTCTCTCTGACTCCACCTCCTTTCTCACAGCATTCAATTTAGTTCCCCTGCCACCTAGCTCTACTCTACCCTATCACAGGCCTAAGACAGTTTCTTTATTAACCAATGGTATTCACAACATACAGAGGGGAATTCCACATCACCTAATTAAATGCTTTCTTTTGTAAATCTCCGTCATTGTACCTCTTCACAGCAATAGAATGGTGACTAAGTCAAAGAATGTCAGAGAAAAATCTGAGTAGACAATAAGTAGAGGTTGCTAGAGGCACAGTGGCCCCAATGTGGGACACGTGGAGCTAGCCCCGTGAGGCTGGATCCATCCATGCCCTTATCACCATTTATCTGAGCTTAGCTAGATCGTGTTGGGTTTCTTTAACTTGGGCTTATTGGCCATCAGGAAATAACATACTAATAAATACCTCTTCTTATTTCATTCATGTCCACTGGGTCCCACAAAGAATGAATGCAAACACTTTTCAATAGTCTTACTCTCTGATATATTACTTATTACTGCAAGCAAGCTAAACTTCCAATATTGTATCCTCAGTGAAGCAAGTAAAATCCACCCATTTTAGAGGTTGTCTAACTGAGGCTCTGAGAAGCACAGGGACCTGGGTCCCACAGCTATTACAGAATGCCAGATCCTATGCGAGAGTCTCCATGGCATTGTATGTCTTCATGCTAAAATCTCATGGCTCTATGTGCTGAAAACAAGGCCTCCTGAGAGTCTCTCCACTTCCTGCTGTGGGTATTTTCCCACTGCTATGACAAAATGCCAGACAAGAGCAAACTTAAAGAAGGAAGGGTTCACTTTGGCTCACAGTTGGAGGGCACACTCCATCCTGGTGAGAAAGTATGGTGGCAGGGCCTTGAGGCAGCTGATAGTGCTGTGTCTTGAAGAAGGATGGAGAGAGATGCTTGTGTTCAGCTTGCTTCCTCCTTTGTATCTTGCCCGGGACTCTAGTCCGGGTGCTGTCACCTTAGGTAACCCAGCCTAGAAACTCCACCACAAATACAGCCAGAGGCTTTTCTCTGAGTTGATCCTGTCATGATTAGAGTATCAACTCACACCCAACTCTAAGGAGGGTAGTATGTATCTCCTTTGCGTTTCCACACTGAGACCTCTCTGGACTTTCCTACAGAGCATCTAATCCTACCACACATTGTTTGGCCTCAGCAGCCTCTGGGAACCTTGGTATAAGAGTCTATTGTATTGAGATATTTGGTGTAGTGGTTTGAATAAGAACAGCTCCTAGAGGCTCATGTATTTGAATGCTTATTCATCAGGGAGTGAAGTGGCAATACTTGAGAAGGATTAGGAGGTGTGGCCTTGTTGGAAGACCTGTGTCACTAGGGGTAGGCTTTGAGGTTACAAAAGCTCAAGCCAGGCCCAGTGTTTCTCTCTGTGTGTCTTCCTGCTGCCTATGGATCCTGGTGTAGAACGCTCAGCTACTGTCCAGCACTGTATCTACCTGCACACCACCATGTTCACCGCTGTAATGATAAAGGACTAAACCCCTGAAACTACAAGCGAGCCCCAGTTAAATGCTTTATTTTATGAGTTGGCATGTTCATCGTGTCTCTTCACAGCAATAGAAAACTAACTAAGACACTTGAGAAAGAAGGTTCCCAGGAGAGGCAGAAGCAACGACAGGATGTTGCAAAAAGGTTCCACTTTCATTGGCAGAGATGTAGATAAACGATGGGAAATTGGAAATGATTTTTGTAAAGTCCTACAAAATCAGTCTTAAATCTGGACACACTGATAATTGACATGTTGGTCAAGCCACCACATATCTTATTTCTCTATGTAATCATCCGTGAAGTAAAATTAATGCCATCTTTGAAAATTTATGAGTTTGTGTTGTATATGTCTATGTGTGTGTGTCTGTATCTGTATGTGTGTGCATATGTAAGTGTATGATAGGTATGTATATGTGTACATATGTGTGTGCTTGTGTATGTGTGAATTTGTGTTTATTTTCAGTGTATGTATGTGTTTGTGGCATATGTGTGTATGTGTTTGTAGTATGTATATGTATATGTATGTGTGTTTGTGGTATATGTGTGGATGGTGTCTGGTATGTGTATATGTATATGGAGTGTTATGTGTTCTGTGTATGTGTGTATGGTATGTGTATATGAATGTGTGTATGTGTTGTATGTGTGTGTGTGTGCATCTAATATCCCAAGGGTGCCTAGTATATGGTAGCTGTCCAGTAAAATTTTCTTCCCCTTTTCTTCTTTTTGCCTCAAAAAAAAAAAATCATGTTTTGTTCTCCCATTGGAAATCCAGAAGGAAAGAAATGCCCACTATACTTCCCAGCAGTACCCATTTCCTTCTCAGCCCTGAAGCTCCTTCCTGCTCCTTCTGTTCAATTACCTCTCATCCTTCATCCAAATCTCACCCTCCCAACTCTGTCTGCAAAATATTTTCTTGGATGATTAATTTGCACCTAGGTTTGACCTGAAAGAATGTCTAACGACATCTTTCTACAGAGAGTATTGTCTTTTCCAACACAGAAAATGGAAGGAAGCCAAAAAAGGGAGGTTAGGGTCTTGAGGATAAAAAAAGAGTACAGCAGATATAAGAGACCTATTGTTTCAAGGGCTTTCCCCAAGGAATATATTAATAGCCACAGGAAAGATCAGAGCACACAGACATTATATTTTCAGTCACTGCACCAGGTTCTCTATGTTTGCCATCTTGCCCTCACACACTTCTTTCTCTTATGGTCAAATGTTTCACAGCCTTCAGGGCTCAGCACAAGAGCCTTTTGATGTAACATGAATCAGTTCATGTGTTTGACCGATGCCAACAATAGGTGTCGTGAATCTAAGCAGGACAGACGCCTAAGAAGTTTAGGGATCCCATACTCCCTTTTAAATTATTTATGTATTTATTTTTGGACCAGGGATCCCGTACTCCCTTTTAAATTATTTATGTATTTTTTTTAAGATCTTGCCACATACCAAGGCTGTATTTGAACTCATTATGTAGCCCAGGCTGGACTTTAACCTATGACAGTCCTCCTACCTCAGCTTCGCAAGCACCAAAATACTTGTGTGTGCCATCAGACCCATGTTTGTTTGTTTGTTCATATTGGCAACTGAATCTCAGACCTTGCACAAGCTAGGCAAGCGCTCTAGCACAGAATACATCCCTACTTTTATGCCTTTCTTCCTTTCTAAACACCTGGAGATACAGCTAAGGCTAAGTGGTTAAGTCCACTGGCTACTCTTGCAGAAGACCTGGGTTTGAGCCCCAGTACCCACATGGAGGCTCACAACCATCCTTAATTCCAGTTCCAGGAAATCTGATACCATCTTCTGACTTTGCAGGCAGCAGACACATATGTGGTGCACATACATGCAGACAAATCATGCATATACATACACACGCAGAAATAAAAGTAAAATTTAAAGAATTTACCGTAAAACTCTAAAATCAATGTGACCAAGTTATCCGCTTGCCTGGTCTTAGCACAGAGCTACTGCTTCTTGAGAACTGGTTCAGTCTTCAGCACACTGGGCAGTAACAGTATCAATACCAGTCCAAAAAAACCAAAAAGTTTTACAAGCAACTCCCTCAACTGCTGTTCTTCAGATATCCACTACATATGCAGTTCCTCAACGCCTTTGACTAATGGAATCTATGCAATGTTACTTCACTATCCTGCGGACCCAAGACTTTTTCAGCTTGCTACACCCTAGAATAATAGCTTCCTGTGAAATTAACTTGATTTTATAAAAACTGCTGTATTCTATTGAGAAGCATTATGTCTGGGCAAAAGGCCTTAAAAGTATGTGTTTTTCCCACTTTGAGGTAGAGATTTCTATCTAGAGACTAGCTTGGTGTGGTCAGCAAGTAATAAAATCCGTCAGCAGCCCTCCCTGCCCTGCTCTTTCCAGCTCCTGCTATGTTCTAGCAACTGTGGCATTTGAAACAACTGCGCACTTGCGGGAATCAGGGCCGCCTAATCCAATTCTATTAACACCTTAGGCATTCCTGGTTAGTAAGGATCTTCCATTAACATAGTTGAAATGGAAACCTCTGGGCCGCAAGTGAGCAGTGGTACAGTGCTTGTCTCTGTACGCAAGGTTCTGGGTTAGATGAACAGCAGTCCCCAAACATAAATTAATAATTAATTAATTATAAATAAATAAAAAGTAGTTGTAGTTTCTACTAACTTAGTTTCTACTAACTAAAGATTGTGTTCTTTCTAACTAGGGACACAGAAAGCCAAACCCAGACTCAGACAGCTAGCGGTCCTTCAAGTATTGAAAAAATGTGTACATAACTTTCTTCTTGCCTGCCTCTTCTACCAGTCCCTTCAATAGTGGCCAGGGTATTAAGATTTTGAGATCTTGCTCACTGCCCTCTAAGTTTGTTCTACTTTCCTTCCCTTGAAAATTGCCTGATCTGAATAGTAGTGTAGAACTAGCCCTCCACCCTCTTGCTTCTTGAGTAAATGCTTAACTATATGACCAGTGATCGTGTGTGTGTGTGTGTGTGTGTGTGTATGCATGCGCGCGTGCGTGCACAAGTATGAATGTGTTGCCACTTTAAGCACAGAACACAGATTCCATAGGTAGATGCAGAATGAATATTGTTGAAAACACAAGAAGTAAAGACATTTATTTTTAGTTAACTTGGGGTTAAATAGTATCTCTCTAAAATATATAGCCACCTGGAAAGTCAGAATATAATATTACAGAAATAGCTATTCCAGATGTGAGCAAAGGCTCTCTAGTATGAGGGCACTAATCCATCTTGCGAGTGGAGAAAACCGTGGAGGCTAAGGCAGAGGAGAGAAAATATGAAGACGCGGGGAGTAGCTTAAGTGACCTTTCGCGCTGCTCTGACAAATGCCTGACATTAACAACTTGAAGAAAGCATTTCTTTTGGTCAGTTTAAGAAAACACACAGTCCATCAGGGCAGGGAAGGTATGGCAGCAGGACTGTGAAGTGTCTAGTCAGGACATCTGCCCAAGAACCCAGATTAAGAAATACCTAGCCCAGCGGTGGTGGGGCACGCCTTTAATCCCAGCACTCGGGAGGCAGAGGCAGGCGGATCTCTGTGAGTTCGAGACCAGCCTGGTCTACAGAGCTAGTTCCAGGACAGGCTCCAAAACCACGAAAAAACCAAAAAAAAAAAAAAAAAAAAGAAAAAAGAAATACCTGCAGTTATTTCCAGGATCCCAGCCCATAGGAGGTACCTTGGGTGGGCGAATCTTCCTTCCTCAGTCACACTTCCTTGGGGACACTCTCAGAGAGACACATAGGTGATTCTAAATCCCGTCAGGCTGAAAGTGAAGATGAACTATTGTAGGAAGAGACGATGTAATGATGGAGACAGAGATGAGAACGCACAGAACTCTGAGAACTGGCGAGGAATCCCAGCTACCGCTACAACCTTGTTGGAAACGAGGGCAGCTTCCCCCTTGTGGCCTTCACAGACAGCGTGGCTGCTGATTCCTTGATTTCAGACTTTTAATCCCCAGAACTGTGGGAACGGAGTTTGTGGTTGTTAAGTCTTCTGGCTTGTGGCGACTTGTTACAACCTCTCGTAGGTCGGCACGGAAATGCCGCTTCTCTATTCTTCCTCTTTTACACTCATCCCTAAAGAATGCTGTGTGATTATTGAGGAAATACACAAGTAAATTAGGAGACATGGCTTCAAAAACTGATTTTACTGCTCACCGGTTGAATGGCATCAAAAGTAACCTAGGTTCTTGGATCCTCAGTTTGATCATTAGAGGAAATAGAAACACTAATGTGTGATACACAGCATCAGTTCAGTGACCGAGAGTGGTAAGGAGCTGGGATTTTACAGCCTTTTCAGACACCAGCTATTTGATGCTTGCTTGCTCCCTCCTCCTGCCCCCTTATTGTTGAGCGAGTTTTCTAGAGGATTCTATTTTGTTTTCCTATACATTCTCTCTGAATTCTACGATTTTAGTCCTTTTTGAGTTAGCTTTTCAACCTTGTACATTTTTTGTTTTGTTTTTTAGCTTGTCTCGATGTTACTTTGCATCATGTTTTCCAGATTCGTTGGTTAGATATTTAGTTGCTTACATCTCATTCATTCTAATTTTTAGGTGTGAACGCAAACACTAGGAATTGACTTTTAACTTTTGACTACGACTATGCCTGTGTTCTGCCTTCGTATCAAGTACCTTTATTTTCAGTTTATTAAATGGTTTATAATTGCATGTTTTTGTATCACTATTTTCTGAGTTACTATTAACGCATTAGCTCACATTGTACCTTGACCTAACTGATCTAAGAACTTGTTATCATTATACAAAAGCTAGAAAATTTAAAAATTTTTGGCAAATAGCTTTCTCGATGGCATCTTTTAGGTAAAATATATCATGGCTGATGAAACACATGCACACACACATACACGCATGCACACACACATTCTTATCATGAAGTCAGCAATCCCAGAATGTCAACAGTTTGAGGGATTCAGATATTTTTTTTAAATGCTTGTATTGCTAAAATGTCTGAATGCTCAGATATAATGAATACATAAATGTATTATGTGTATTATGCTCAGAAATTTAAAAAAAATACTGCAGTTCCACCCATACCTTTATTATCAGCAGGGCCCAGTGGCACCGACCTCCCAGGACTCCAGCGCAAGCATCAGTGTTTTGTAAGGCTGAATACAAAGCCCATTTCCCTGTAGAGTCTTCACAGACCATCCTTATTATAATGTGCTTTGCCTACCAGTCTAGAATTCTGCTGCGGCTAATAAGCCATAGTGTAAACTCCTTCAGAGTTAAGACTGTCTCATACTTCTTTCGACACCTTCAGATAACCCCTGGCTTCTCCCTTCTTTAATCGTGCAATAGCAAACTGCAAGTGTTGGAGGTCACATTTTATGGGACACCTATGAAAATGGACTCCTAAATATTAGGTCAGGAGTAAAGCTGGAAAGTGGCACAGTAAAAATAAACTCTCAAAGGTTAAAGTCAACCCCTCACCCCTGAGAAGCATGATGTGACTATCCCCAAATTTAAGAAATACACATTTGTGTAACATGAGGGCTTGCTTGTTGGGGGTTTTTGTCCTGCCCAGCTGGTAAATCCCAAAGAAATCACACAGAGGTCTACATAAGTTATAAACTGATTGGCCCATTAGCTCAGGCTTCTTATTAACTCTATTTATTTATTCATTCATTTATTTAAGATTTCTGCCTCCTCTCCGCCACCACCTCCCATTTCCCTCCCCCTCCCCCAAGCAAGTCCCCCTCCCTCGTCAGCCCGAAGAGCAATCAGGGTTCCCTGCTCTGTGGGAAGTCCAAGGACCACCTATCTCCATCCAGGTCTAGTAAGGTGAGCATCCAAACTGCCTAGGCTCCCACAAAGCCAGTACATGCAGTAGGATCAAAAACCCATTGCCATTGTTCTTGAGTTCTCAGTAGTCCTCTTGTAACTTATATTAACCCATTATTTTTATCTATATTAGCCACGTGGCTTAGCACCTTTTTCAGCTGGGTAGGTTACATCTTTTTTCTTAGGTGTCTGGACAGGACTGTGGGAAGAACTTCTTTCTTCCCTGAATACTCCTGTTTTCATTGCCCCACCTCTACTTCCTGTCTGGTTGTCCCGCCTATACTTCCTGCCTGGCTACTGGCCAATCAGTATTTATTTAAAACATAATTAACAGAATACAGAATTGTCCTATACCACATTTGGATCACAGGAAACAGAAAAAAAAAAAAGTCAGGCTGACCTGTCTACCCACTACGGCACCCACAGCTCCTGTTCTGACAAGTTTAACAGTTGTAGATTTATTTTTCACATTGCTGTGGCAGCAGCTACTTAAGGATGAAGAGTGTCTTCTGGCTCACAGTAGAAAAGGGATTCAGTCCATCACAGCAGGGAAGGCATGGCAGCAGGAACTCAGGGCAGATAGTCACACTGATCTACAGTCAGAATCCAGAGCACAGACAGGACTCCACCTCCAGGCTCACCCTTGTGACTCCAACAAGACTCCACCTCCTCAAGGCTCCATGACCTTTCCAAACAGCACCACCAGCTGGAAACCAAGCGCTCCAATGTGGGAGCCAATGAGGGACATTCCTGTTTAAATCACAGTGGGGGTGATGATAGTGGCCTCCAAGGGGACTCATAGAATAATCAGCACACAGGTAAGACAGATGCCAACTAGGCATCCCCTCTGTGCACGCTCACTGATGCCCACAGCAGACCTGTGAAGAAGACAAACAAGACCATTATCCGCATTTTGGAAAGTAGGTAGTTAGGGTTCAAAAAAGATTAATCTTTCTAAGGAAACTAGCAGAGGGTTGAAACAGAAGTAAGCTAAGATCTTCTGTGTCCTGCCCTCGTCTCTATTCTTCAGGCTACAGTGACTCCAAACTGCTTTAGGAACTCTAGACGGAAGTCTGTGCATTTCATCACCAACTTGAATGACCAGATTGCCACCCATGGAATTTCCTCTGGATAAACATATGCTTGAAGACACTGGAGAATGAACACACAATCCCTGCCCTCAAGAAGCCCACAGACTTGTCACGCGATAACTGCATGAGACAAATCATATCTGCCGTGAAGGCTATGACAGAACTGAGGAAATTAATAAAGATATTAAGCAACATTTGTTGAGCATTTACTATGCAAAGACTTGGGGCAAGAGCACCACTGGGGGAGGGGTATGGAGAGGAGACATTATTTTAGGGCAGCTGGAGACTGACTACAGGGGTTGGCCTGCACCTAGAGAGTCCAGAGCTGCTGAGCTCTCCCCGGCCTTGACCTGGCTCCAAGGGAGGCACAGATGGCCAGGGCTATTTGTTTGTAGGTTACATTTTTTCCCCTGAGCAGATTCCAAATCCCACTTTCCAAAGAAAAGAGAAAACAGACTTATTGGGCCAAAGGCTTTCCCTGAGAAGTGTCCTTGTGGCTGTGTGCCAGCACAGGACCAGCACAGGATTCCCCCCATGGCCCAGCCCAGCAGTCGGCAGGCTGGAGCCTTCCTCAAATCCTTCACTAAGGCAGGGATTAGAAGTCATTCCCTGGGAGGCTTTCAACAGAGTCATGTGCCCAGCGGCTCTGCCCCAGTATTTCAGCCCGCCCAGCTTTGGCATGCATCCTGGTGACGTTTCGGTGCCTAACAGGCTCGCCCTCCTCTTTCCTGTTTGGCACAGCCCTGTGCTTCCTGCCGGGCCACATCGCCTCTGAATGTTCCCTAACAGTGGCATTCCCAACCCTTGACCCCCAAAGCAGGGTAGATGGTGGCTCTGACTCGGGTGCTGGACAGATCCAGGGAAGCTAGTCGCTAGCAGCCAATCTGTTGCCCTGCCAGTAGACAAGTGTTGTCTGTTAACTCTTGTCACCCTTGCACACCTCCGCACATCCCTGTACCCCTAGGACCCCCTGCCCACCCCTGTACATTTCCTATCTATGAGCCAGTCCCAAACAATGGGTGGGAGGAGAGGAACATTCCACCTGAGTGCAGCTGGTAAAAGGACCTGGGGGTATTATCTGTTCTAAACTCTCAAAAGTGAAAAAAAAAATTCAATGGGCCAGGTTTTGTTTTGTTTTAATCACACAGAGGGAACTCTGCAGTGTCACGGGAAGTGGGGGTTGGGGAAAGGACATTTCTTTCCTGACGTGTGGGAAGAACAAGGGCATCTAAGTCAGAAGCCTCTGCTCAAATCCCTACTCCCCAGGCTGAAATGTCTAACCTCCCTGCCCACTGTGCTAAGGTCTCAGCAGGAGGGCAAATGTTCGGTAGGCATTACCAGCCTGAGGAGTGAGTTCTCCAGCCGCCCCTTCCTCCCTGGGATCCGAAGGCAGCCCTGCTGGAGCGCTGGTCTGTTTTACTTCACAGGCTCTTGGTCACCCGTGAAGCTGAGTCACCCTGAGTTCCCCCTGCCTCGAGGCTATGCTCTCCAGAAAAGGATGTGTGTCTGTGCCAGCCCCAGGTTCTGAGTGGACACGCTGTTCCGGGAACCCTGCTAAGGCTGACAGGGGATGTGAGGTTGCTCACATACGTTTCTCCGTGCTAGGCATTTCCAGCGACGATGCAGACATGTAAACTGGGAAGGGCAGGGGTGTTCATGAGAAACCGTGTGTGGCACCCAGCACCCTGGTAGGTACCCAGAGGAACCCCAGTGGACTTCTAGGGGGAGAAGAGTTAGACTGAAGGCCAGGAGACAAAGAAGAAGAAAACAGTATTACTTTCTAAGATGGTTCTCATTCCTGCTCCCTAATGTCTGCTTGTTTGGATGGGGCAGGATTATCTCCTCTTCCAGAAGAAAAGTAGAAGCTTTAGTGAAGTGATACCATTTCCTGAAGTCACGCCAGTTAGCTGTGGTCTGCTGTGGCCTTGTCACCTGCACTCATGTGGCTCACTTCACAAACAGGTGTGAGTGCCCAGTGTCCTAGTGGCTGGAGCACAACCCAAGGAATGAGGCGGGGCACGTGTGGGACCTCTGCCTCACAGATAAAGAATTGGAATTCAGAGAGAACACAAGAAAGAGGGACAGAGCTCAGGCCTCAGAAGGAGCACTCAACAGCCTCTCTGATATAGGGGGATGGGTAATCATTCCCTTATTCTTTCAGCATCAGATTTAAGCAGGGTTGCCAAACACCTAGATGTGGTCTGCCAATGAAAGCCAACCCCCTCCAGCAGCTCTGATGCCCTGTTAACGCCACCACCAAATCTTCATATTGAAACGCAGTTCTCACTTGCTGTGGTGCTGCGCGGTGGAATCCCAGCACTTCAGAGATAGCGGCTGGAACAGCTTAAGCTTGAGGCCAGCCTGGGCTACATAATGAGATACACACAGGAAGAAGGAAGGAAGGGATGGGAGAGGGAAAAGAAAAAAGGAGAAGAAGCAAGCAAAATGGGGAGGGAACACAGGACCAAAGATGTATTGACCAGTGGAAGTGATGACCAGCTGAGGTGGCTGTGGAAGACAGAGGCAGGAAAGAGTTCAAGAGTTCAAGGTCATACTTGCTATTAGAGAGTCTCTGCCAGACAAAAACACACAGTTAGGCCTAAGTTCCTGTGCTAGTCTAGACTACAGATTGAGATACTGTTTCAAAACCAAGGAAAAAAGAGAAGGACAGAGGAAAGGAGGAAGAAATGGGGGAGACCGCACAACGATCTCAGACTCTTTGCCAATAAAAAGTAGATAATCAGCTCTACCTCTATCATAGATTCTTTTGATTGTTGTTTGAGAAAGGGTCTCACGAGGTAGCCCAGTCTGACCTTGAACTCCCTTTCCCTTTCCTCAGCTCAGGTTCTAGGGGCAAACACCCGGCTTATCACATTTTAAGAAACCTCAGATTATATGTTCTCCTCCTCCCATCCATCCTCCAGCTTAAAGTCCCCCACCAATTCTAAAGGAAGGTGTAAAGTTGCTGCAGATAGATCTGGAGAGTTCCACAGGGGGCCCTGTATGCACAAGGATTAAGCAGACAACACTTGATGACGTATAAGCCAGGAATAACATGTGCATTATCTGGTCATGATCGGTGTGGATCCTGAAAAGCAGGCGTTCTCGTGTTCATCGCTTCAGGAGTGGAAAAGAGCCAGAGTCCCAGAGAGACCGGTAAAGTGGGGAGGACCTGCTTGTGGAACTTCTTCCGTGTTCTAGGAGGGAAGTGAGGCGGAGAGCAGAGAAGGAGCCCATGGAAGCCCATCCAGCTTTGCAGAGGTGTGCAGAGAGCAAGAACCCAGGCCCCTCAGGCTTCAGGCTGCTAGCCTGCCCTCTGGGGACATAGCTATCCTCCCTCAAAGGCAAGAGGTGGCAAACCTCTAAAGGCACTATCTTCTTCCTGCCTGGAACCCCATGCTTGTTATAGCATAACAATAGCTGCTGAACACTGCAGTCAGAGACACACGGACTTCCAGCCTGGGCCCTTGACTAGGCTGAGCCTTTCAGATGTCATGCCTCACCCAGGTTTTCATGGGATTCTTCTTTAAAAATCTGCATTTCTTTCTAAAATTGCAGTTGTTTTATGGGGATGGGGGAGAGCGTGTGTGCCACAGCACATGTGTGGAGTTCAGAGGACAGCTTTTAGGAGCTGGCTCTCTCTTTGCTCCACGTGGGACCTGGGACTTGAACTCAGGTCAACAGGCTTGGTGTCAAGCACTTTTACCTGCTGATCCCTCTCCCTGACCTGGGGTTTGTTTTGCTGTTAGGAGTAGAGGGTACTGGGTGGGTATCTTCACTGGCCTGTGCCAGCTGTTGTTCTGGAAGACTAGCAGTTGTCTTGTCTCCCTGAGCCTACAGTGGGGGACTTACTTCGAAGTGGTGCCACACTCAGGGGACTGCAGCCGAGCTCTGTGTTACACTCTTCAGATTCGGGTGGGAATGGCGTGTGTGGCTGTTCCTGCCCCTGCCTATGCAGTCACCTCAGCCATCTTGCTGTTGTTGCCGCCACATGTCCGGTGTGTCCCCATGTCACAGTCTTTACATTTGCTGTCCCCATCTCCTTCTAATGTTCTTCCTCCCAATCTTCAGCCCGTCTTCACAACTGCACTCAACTGCAAAGGCCACTTCCTCACAGGGCCTATCCTGAGGTCATCGTCCAAATGGCTCCTCACGCTACCCATCTCCCCATGGTCTTTCTGCTGATGTGTTATTGCTATGTGAGTTGCTATATCCAGTTCTTCATCACCTATTGTGTTTCTCCCCCTGGTAGAAAGTGGAGTCCACAGAAGAAGGTCCTTGGTCTGTCTGCTTCCCTGCTAAATCCATGGTATGAATGTTTGCAGGGACTCTGTTTCTGCTAAGAAACAAAGAATGAAAAACGTGTCTTCTTCTGCCTTGCATTTACAAGATCAAAGCTTTCTGGAGAAGGGGTTACAAGAGAGAATGTTTGGAGCTGTAGTTACTGAGGATCTCAGAAGCCAGCAATAATTCTCTAGGGCTTCAACAAAGGACAGCTACCCTTAAGAACATAGAGCCTGGCTGAAGGCTCAAGCCATTAAAACAATCTGGCTATGTACAGTGGCCAAAAGTCTGGGGGTCAAAGACAGAGGCTGTGACATTTTGAGGGCACCATGAGTTACATAGCAAGTTCAAGGCTAACCAGAGCTACATGGTAAGACCCCGATCACCACGACAAAACATGGAAAAGTAAAATCAAATAATACGCCACGGTCAGTGTGTGGCATATACGGTGTGGGGTGTGTGGGGGGGTGCGTGACATACAAGATGCGGTGTGTGGGGCATGTGGTGTGTAGGGATGTGTGAACGTGTGCTGCTGGCGGGGTGTGGGATGTGAAGAGTATGGAGTGTGTGTAGTGGGGGAAGTAAGAGGGAACGTGGAGTGGGGGTAGCTGAATGGGAATAATATGTGTGCGTGTAGAGATACCTACGGCTGTCACCGGCAACAACGAGAGATTTGTAAGCAACCTTTAAAGTGTTAGCAAGCTTGAGAAATGGCCTTACACAGCAAGAGAATCCATCTTCTTCATTTGGATACAGACTCAGAGTTTTCTGATGAGTCCAGCTGACCAAGAAACCTGTGGAGGAGGAAGAGAAGGCGCTCCAAGCAGGGAAGCAACCTGGGCAAAGTCATGGAATGATGACAAACTCTCTGGGACGGAGACGTGACAGAGTCAGATTCAGGTGTGGTTCCTATACTAGTAGAACATAACAGTGACCAGGTGCCAGATAAACAGATGTTGTGGTAAAGGCTACCCCAGGTGGTGTGGGACAAACCCAAGTTCAAAACCTGACTGTGTCACCAATCCCGTCCTCTCTGGGCTGGGAGGAATATGGAAAGAAGTACACGCTCCCTTGGAGTGCTCTCAGCAAGGATGGAGGACAGCGCCTACAGGCTCTGAGGGGCTGTGGTTAAAGAGAAAACACCGCAAACTGTTGCGTCTTTGCTTCAACTTGCTTGGAAGACAATATTTACTTGGAATTTGAAACTCATTAAAAGTGGCTGTGAGGTGTTTATCTAGGGCAGCTTGGGTTATCAGGAGACTGAGAAAGCTTGGCCAAGATTGATATCCCTTCTGCACCTACAGCCTACGTTTCCTAGCTCTGGCCACAAGAATTAGAACAGGACTCCCTCCAAAAGGGAGGAAAGGGAAGAGAGAACTCTGGCCCTCTGATATCAACATAGGCTGTTTGGGAAATAACTGTGAGGTAAATACAGTGAATCGTCCTTAGTTCTGGGACCCACAGTGAGAACTGTCTTCGAGGCAGTTAGTATGAAAGGCCTGAACATGAGCCAGTTCAGCCTATTTCTTAGGAGTTCGCTAGGTACAGAGCAGTAAAGAGCTGAGGCTTGGTTTGGGCAACCCCACTGGACCAAGCACACCATCCAGAGACATCACCATTCTCCAAGTAAGCAAAACATAAAGGCAGAGAGACTAGCATCCTTGAGTACCTACTGTGTGCAAAGTGCCTTATGTTGATCGTGTTACAGTATAAGACTCACTGAAACCTGGATAAGAAGTCCCTGTGTTTGTTGAGGAGGTAACTCCAAATTGTGCCTCTACTGGCCGCACCCCCATCTCCTTATTCAGCGCCTCATAGCCTGTGGGCAGCAGGATATCATCCTTCCTAGCAACATGCCCTTACACAAGTCACTTAACCTCTCCGTGCCCCCATGTCCCCTAGTGAAAAAGAATGTTAGTAAGACCTCTCTCATACTGCAATTGTACAAATAAATGAACTGGTTAGCGGAAAGAGTTCAGACAATGGCGTCCATCCGGTGCACACCGCTTGCGAACCTGCCAGATGGTTGAGCTCACCTTATCCTCACCACCACCCAGTGTCTGCAGAAAGTGCACCTGGCAGGGTCATCCGGTTCTTAATTGGCCTGAGAGTCCTACTTAGACCTGCCTAACAATAACAAGTGAAACAGAACACATCGTTAATTGTTTTTTAAATGTCCCAGGCTTTATAGATATGTATATATTCAGTTTCCAAAACAATTATATGAGGTAAGTGTTGCCAACCCCCAATTTAAAGATGCAGAAACCAAGACTGAGGGAGACCCGGTAATGTTCTCAAGACCATAGATAGAGCTGGTGACTGTCCTATAGAGGCTGAAGAGCAGACGGGCCCTTCCTTGCTCCCTGAGACTGGCCAGAAGACTCAGACTCTGAGCTATGCTGTATATAACTAGCATGGAGCAGGGACCTGAACCCTGAGACAGATATGCACGCACAGACGCGCGTTCACACACACACACACACACACACACACACACACACACACACACACCCCGAGGAGGACTTAGAGGGGGAAGCAGGCAGGTTCCCACAGAGGGAACTTTCTGGAGAAGGCCTGTTGCCCACCATCTAAACCCACAGCACTTAGCCTCAGCTGCTCTGGTTGCTCAATGCCCGTCTCTCCTGCCTCCCAAAGTACCTGGGAAGAGAGTCTGAAATCTTCGCTCCTCTCAGCAGGTGGGGCGAGGGAGAACTCCACAGGGCATCAAGTATATTTATGGAGCGGAGGAAAGAGTAGAGACTGCCAGGATTTTTTTTTTTTTGTATCTCCTATTTTCAGCTAAACTGAGTTTTACAGTGTTCTTCATACTGTTTTAATAAGACTGCATAATTGTGACTTGAGGACTAGACTGTCACACAGGAGGATCAGTCGGTGGCTTACAGGACGGGTCAGTCCTCATTCGACCCACCCGTTGGAGCGTGGAGGGTCCATTCTGGCTCTCGTCCATCTCTTAATCATCATGGGCCAATTTTACCCCTACTCCCTACCACAGGTAGTACTTTTGCAATGTCATTGATAGTGCACAAGGTGGAAGAACAGCTTGAGCTCTGTAATCAGACACACTGAGTTAGAATGTCTCACTCAGGCATTTGGGGCACCCGTAGGAACTTGGTAGCAGCGCAGGTGCTGGAGTCATGGAGACAGACTCTGGCTCTACCTCCTGCGCGGCTGGCACAGAGGGCTAGACCTGTGGGGACCTGCCCCTGAAAAGCCCAGACTTTGTTTACATAGGGAGCCAGGGTGGAAACTGGCCTTGTACGGATGAAACGCTGGAGGGCCGCTGGGGGAGGTTAAGAGAAACAGCCTGATAAGAATCTGCGAGTAAGTACGTGAAAGAATGCACTGAAACTCCCTCCCAGGATCACAGAAACCCGACCGAAATTCGACCTTAGGGACCCGCCCGCATGCCCCATCCTGCTGGCTAGACAAGCAACCCGAGGCTAAAATGGCTCTTGAATTGTCTCCAGGCCAAGCCACCTGCTTCCCGTAACTTTCTGTCTGTGTGCTCTGCCTGTGGGCACGACCGTAGGGCAGGGCAGGGAGTGCAAGCCTGTTAGAAGGGAACCTCGCTTTATTGAGCACCTACTAGTACTGCTTCAGTAGCTATGCTGTTATCTCATGCATTGCTTCATTCTGGTTTTTCAGCTGGCAAAGCGCAGTGCCAGATAGGCTAAATCACTTGCCCAAGAATACGAAAATCAGGCAGATGGAGTAGCTTGGGTCCAAATTACTGTCTCCACCTTTTCCTACCCAATGGCACTGCCCAGAGAGGAGCCAGAGCCGACATACGCGGTGGCAGTTGTCTCGGGGCATCACCGTCGTCACCCCGCCACCCCGCCACCCCCACACCCCTACACACGCAGGAACACACACGCCCCGCGGCAGGGTCATTCACCTGCGGGTCCACTGTAACACAACTTACTGGCCCCACCCGCTCGGCCGATTTAGCAACCGGAAGTTGCGCTCCCAGTGACTGCTGACCCAGAGACGCTGGTCCTGTCCTACCCTTGGCAAACGTCGTTCAGAAGGACTTACAGGTGCACCCCCTGGGCGCAATTCTTTGGTCTCCGCCCGGATCACAACCCCGCATCCGGTTCGGAAGCAATGGAAACTTGTCCTGCTACAGAGTTCCGGGTAGGGCCTTGCCCACGCCCACCCCACGGCTGCCCCAAACAGGTTTCTTCACTTTCCCTGTGCCGACTCTTGCCCCAGGCGGGAAAAGGAAGCTGATTACTCAATGAGCCTGAGGATTGTTCTGGTTCCCAAGAGAACTAGCCACCAGCTAATCAGCCAGCTGGACCTTAATGAAACCATAGCAGGTACTAGGGCTATAGCTCCGAGGGCCACCCAGCAAATATTTGAGGATCCTCGGGCGACTTCCATGCTCTGTGCTAAACTTTAAGTCCCAGGAAGAAAGTAGACAGGATGTAAGGGGCCACAGCAGCCAATGAGATCCACAAGGGTGTAACGCATGCCAGAGGCCGATATTGGCTTACTAAGCCAACTGCTTACTGGACCATCAGTTCTAGGTAGGCACCAGAGATAGCAGCTTGACCCAAACAGATCCTGGCCCTCAGAAGTCCTATCCTAACGAGCATGAGGTTTCAAATCATTTTGAAAGATAGTGATATACAAAGACACAGTACCAGGGCCCCCAGATTCGAGTTACAAATACTACTTAGTAGGTTTACAGTGCCTAAAACTAGCAGAGATGTCTGTGACACATCAGATCCACTGTGGCATCTATCATGAGAATGTGGTTAGCAGGTGGAAAACTGGCTCAGGGAAATGCAATGCTTTGCCCAATATTCTATCCCCGTTTCCATCTTAGAAGACCAGCTTCCACCAGTGAGCTGCCTGACCACAGCTTGGAGGCCAGCGCTCCCAGCTGTACACTCCTCAAGACGCCCAGAGCCCCTCTGATGAGAGGAAGGGGCACTCCGCAACTTCTAAGGGTCCTCAGTGTGTGACCAGATGCCAACCAACACTGGTATTATTCCCTGGCCGTTCCTTTCCCCTCGAGTCCCAGCATCTGCACCTGCTCCAGCCTGGGAACGAACATGGCATGGGAGGCCATCCCTGTTCCAGTGAGTGACCCTCTTGAGAACCAGGCATGCAGGGACAGATCCTGTCATCCGCAGAAGCCTCACCAAACAAAACAGTTTGGCAATTACACGTACCCTTTTCGGAAGCTCCTGCAATCTTCCTGGACTCCAAGGAACTGCTACCCACTCTCTGCCTAAAGGTCCTTGCCTTGGTTTATTTACTCAACCACTATTTTAGCTCTTGTGTAATGCCTGTCATTGTACTCTGAGCTACTGATACTCTCCCGGAGCCTTGGAAAGTCTTCTGCCACCTCCGATGAAGAGAATCCCCTGAAATACAGTTATAGTCACCTAGAAGTCACACGGGGGCAGGCACTACCACGCGGTAACTGCTGTGCAGGAGTGGGGTGACACCGTACAGGGGTGCGCTGATGCATGCTGTCCTCAGCAAATGTGTGTTATGTTGGTTGGTTAGTTTTCAGCAACTTGACAGTACAGTCAGCTGTCTGTCAAGAGAAACCTCTGTTGAGGAGGAGGCTTCATCAGACTGGTCTGTGGGCATGTCTGTGAGGACATGTCCTTGTTTTTGATTAATACGGGAGGGCCCAACCCATCGTGGGTAGCACCATCCCTGGTCAGGTAGGGCAGGGTTACAATGAAATATAACTGAGCGACCAGAGGAAGCAAGCCAAGAAGAAGTGCTCCTCCATGGTCTCTGCTTCAGTTCCTGCCTTGAGTTCCAGCCCTGACTTCCCTCGATACAGGACTCTAACCTCTAAGTCAGTGGTTCTCAACCTTCCTAATGCTGTGACCCTTTAATACAGTTCCTCATATTGTAGTGACCCGCAACTATAAAATTGTTTTTGTTGTTACTTCATAACTGTAATTTTCTGTTATGAATCATAATGTAAATAGGTGCATTTAAGAATGGCCTCAGGCCACCCCTGTGAAAGGGTCGTTCAGCCCACTGAAGGGTCACAACCCACAGGTTGAGAACAACTCCTAAAATAAATCCCTCCTCCCTGTTGCTTTTGATCACCATGTTTATTATAGTAACTAGGGCATGTGTCTGGTGCTGGAGACCTAAATATCAAATAAACCATTCATGTCCTACAGATTGCTTCAGGTCCTCCAATTAGACAAAAGAACCATGGTTTTAAGAGTCAAAAGAGACAATCAGGAAGAAAAAAGAAGGAAGGAAGGAGAGAGGGAGGGAGGGAGGAAAAAAAGGGAGAGAGAGAGAGAGAGAGAGAGAGAGAGAGCCTCTCTTCTCCAATTCCCAGTCTTCTGTATGGAGGGAGATCCAGCTCCCAGAGAGTCTGGAGCCAACCCCCAGCTACTACTTTTGCCTCCATGCCGTCCTGAGTTGGGCCCTAACCCTAAACCATAAATACATTCTCATCCCGTTCCCACAGCAGCCACCTGGGCTCTGAGCACAAGAAAGGACGGTGACTCTATGGCCAGCCAGTTGAAGAGAAAGAGGCTGAGAGAAGCAGAATGGAGCAATTTGCCATGGTCACACAGATAGAATCCTCATTTTTTCCACCTCAGGGTAGATACCTGAGGGCTCTAGACTAGTACCAGCCCCCACCCTCTCCTCTTACACAGACTCGCAAGGACTTGTGGGTAGACCTGTGCTGCAGAGCTTCCAGGATCCGCTCCCTGCCTCCTCCGCCACTGCTCAGATGCTCCAGGCTGGCTAATTTCACAGCGCACACAGGCTGGCTTCCTTTGCAGTTGTTCATCCTGGTGTGCTCCCGTGTCTTGGTAGGTTAGACTCTTTACAAACAAATCACAAATAGGATCTGAAAAGCTCCTAGGAAATCACGGTTCTCCATAGGATTTCTCCACTTTTTATTTTAACATGCAGACCCTGCACCATCTCTTCCCGAGGTCTTCCCATGGCTCCCCAGTGTCACCCGGATAGAGCCTCTGTCTGTCGGCAGGTCCCCTTTCCCCGTCTATGTTTGGGATCCACAGGGCCAGGTTCATCATCCTCTGCTCCTTCCTCCTTCATAGGACCCTTCTGCCTTTCAGCCTAGCTGGTTCCCATTCTCTCAGTCTAGAGGCCTCCTCTGAGAAGCTCTCTCTGACCACCTCCCCTCCAGCCTGCTCTCCTTACTTCTCTTCCAAGGTAGCAGCCCCACCTGTTCATTTCCCAGGAACTTAACCGACCTCCACCACGGCCCTTCAGTGTTACATGGGCAGATCTATTTTTCTGTTCCTCTCATGGGCCCACGAATTCTTTGAGGGCAGGGATTGCATTTTTTCATTTCTGCTTCCCAGCAGGGGCTCTGTGGATGTTTCCTGACCCAAACTTAGTGAATAATATTTTTACCCAGGGCCATAAGGATTTGCCTTACTCTTGCTTGGAACACTGATTGCTAAGCTGTGTCTGTCCCATTCTCGAATTAAAAAGTTCCTGGAAGACATTGTAATAAGTTAAATTGTGTCTTTAAACAGTGTGGCCAGGTCCTAAGCTCCAGTCCTTATAAACAGGACCTAATTTGGAAGCAGGGTCCTTGCAGAAAGAATTAAAGATTTTAAGATGTGATCATTTGGGTTCACGGTGAACTTTCTATTCACTGATGCGTTCTTATTAGAGAAATGAGAGGCAGGTTTGGGATGCAGAGAGATGCAGTGAAGACAGTTTGAAGTCATGCTATTATAAGTTAAGCAAACCCCCGCAAAAAGGGGACTCCAAGGGAACACAGCCCTGCTAAGACCTTAGTTTTAGACATTCGAGCATCTAGAATGGTGCCAAAAAAATACATTATAGTCATTTGTTATAGGAGCCACAGGGACAAACTGCTGTTCATGGTCTTGACCCGCACCTATTTTGCACACAGTAGGACTTTCACAGAAGGCCTTGCCAGTAGCCATTTGCTCAGTGGATCATGTAAGGCCTGGAACTGCCTATAGTCCCTGTGGTCCCCTCCCTACCACTTCATAAGGGGTCGCACACATTCAAGCCACAGTGTGTATTCAGTTAGCGCCTACTATGTGCCATGGTCTGCAGAAGGCACACACAACCTGTGTTTGTAAATTCATATGCTGAGAGAGAGAGAGAGAGAGAGAGAGAGAGAGAGAGAGAGAGAGAGAGACAGACAGAGAGAGAGACAGAGAGAGAGACAGAGAGAGAGAGAATTAAAAATAAGTGAATCACACTGGCTTAGCATGTATGAGGCTCTGGCATCAACCCCCACTACTGAAAAAAAGAAAAAGTAAAAAATGAATAAATGCATACTGTATCACACAGAGGTGAGAAGAAAGACAGCGACAGGGAGGGGCTAGGGGGGGACTGCGGTGGCATTTCCCATAAATCGTGGAGGAGGGCTTTCTGAGGAGGCCGCCTGTGAGCTGAGGCTTGAGGAAGTAAGAGGCCAGTCAATAGAGTCTCAGAAGGAAGAAGGAACTACAGGTGCAAAGCCCCATACCAGGAGTGGACTGGACACTTCCTGTCACAGCTGGAGCCCTCAGTGAGGAGAGGGAGCCCACAGCTGGGCATGGTCTCAGCGGCGCAGATGTGATTCTGCATCCAGGTTCCTGTGTCTTACGGCAAGGAATTAGACATGGGACACATGATTAGAAACAGAAATAGGATGATCTAGTAAGAAAAGGAGAGGAGAGGGGATTGGCTAGTGAGCTGGGCCTCAAGCAGCACCTAACTGGCCCGTGCTTGTTTACTAGGCCCATGCAAATGTATTTCTTGAGCCTGCTCTGTTCATTGTCTGGAGCCCAGGTAGAGAAAGGTGTTCAGTTCTTCTGTTAATCAGCTTCTTTCACATGTTAATACTGACGTTGCCTTTTCAGTCTCTACTATTCAGCATCTTAAGGTTAGAGAGTTTTCCGGAACACTCAGGTAGCCAACAGGCAAGTGTTGAGGCGGCAGCCTCTGCCGGAAGCAGCCTAGGGTGACAGATCTGCCCAGGGTTGTGGGAGGAGGGACCGAGGGAAGCAAGGCTAGCGAGGAAGCTGCTGAGCATCTAGGGACAGGTGTTGGTCCAGACGGGAGAACTCAGTCACAGCAGAGCCAAACAAGAGAGGAAGACGGGAAAATGTGGGACAGGAAAGAAAGAACTGGAAAAGGGGGAACGGCAGATGAGAGCAAAGGATGTGTTTGGAAAGTGGAAATTCAATCAGCTGTTCTTGAATGAAACACTCTAAGATGGAGACTAGACCTTGGGAGAAGAAGCTGGGCCAGCCGCCTCCTCTGCCCCATCATTCAAGCCCCTGTGTGATAAAGCAAGCATTTCAAGGAAGCATAACAAAGCTCTACGTTATAGGAATGAAAACCGAGGCCCAGGAATATTCATTTCTCCCGGGTTGCACAGCCAACTGGGGAGTATTAGATTAAGAATGGAAGTATTATTTTGAGTCCAAAGGCTGCTCAGCTCAAACCTCATTCTGGCTGAGGACAAAGCAGCAGGTAAACATAGTTCCTGCCTTCAGAGACCTCCTAGCCTGTAGGAATACCATCAGGTCTGAACTGTTATTATCCCTATTTTTAGAAGTGAGAAGAGTCAATGCCCAGAGAGATTAAATGACTTGTCTAGGGCAAAACAGTTAATAAAAAGTGATGCCAAGATTCAAACCCTAGTTTATCTCTAAATATCTTTGCCTCCCTATATTGTTATGTAATGTACTTGTTCGAAGAGTTAGTGGAATATACCTTAAACCTCACTCACAGAAAGGTGGTAGGTTTTCAGTCTGTTGTAAGCAAGGTTGAGGCAAGTCAGTCTGAAGGAGACTCACAGTTTTAGAGGTTTTGGTATGGGACATGGCTTTCAGGGAACATTCAAATCCAAGCCCTCGCAGGAGTTACAATGGGAGCCAGGTCATTTACCCGCTCTAAGAATTTTTTTTTAATATAAATTTATTTATTTATTAAAGATTTCTGTCTCTTCCCCGCCACCGCCTCCCATTTCCCTCCCCCTCCCCCAATCAAGTCCCCCCCCCAGCCCGAAAAGCAATCAGGGTTCCCTGTCCTGTGGGAGGTCCAAGGAACCCCCACCTCCATCCAGGTCTAGTAAGTTGAGCATCCAAACTGCCCAGACTTTTAAAAGAACTCACACACAGAGAATAAACTCGTTGACATATATACCCACACATATGATATGGACACACCCATAAAGTACACAAACGCACAGCATTCCAAAGCCAGTGACTTCCCAAATTATCCTCTGCTTTCTGTGGAAGTTAAGTCACTTACTCAATTAGGATGAATTACCAAAGCCACCTGTCTCTTCTCAGCAAGTATGCAGAACTTGTCTTCAAATTACCTAACATATCAACGAGAAAACATTCTGACTTACATCTAACTTAATTTGTGTTTAGTACACTTACAAGCTCAGGAAAGCAGGCAGGGGAACTGAGATCTCAAGCCCTCATCTTTGAGGGCTGGAGAATGCCACACAACACTCTTCCTGGTGTCTTGCAAGACCCTGCTACTACTCACTCAGCTCCATTTGGGTGCCAGAAAGATCAGTGTTCCAGTAAGGGATGTTATGGCGTTGGTATTCAGTGTGTCCCTCTGCGAGTTCCTAGTTCTAAGCCTGTCTCCGCTCCCCGCTAGCTCTCTGATCCCAAGCAGCTGACCAGGTTCTCTCAAACAGACGAAGGGAAAGAGAGTACCTGCTCCTGTGCAAGCAGGAAATTACAACAGATGCTTCGGAAACCTTCATCCTGCCTCCCTGCTTCCAGTAAAGAGTCTGAAGAAGAGCAAAGTTCATAGGTTTGACCTTTCCCCTACATGGTAGAGCATCTAGCTTCCAACCAATCCAACCTATAATTACCGTCTTTGGCCATCACAGGAAGGAGTTGAAAAAAAAAAGTCAGATGTTTGCTGCATAAAGGCAGGCCCAGGCATCATTACCCACGTTGCTAGGTGTTGTTAAGCCACCCACCTGGCCTCAGAGTGGGCAGCAATTAATGTAATTAGCGCGGTGATGAGTATCCTCCACAATGATAAACAGCTCAGCCCTGCAGAACTTGAAAGACCTGTTGTTCTCAGGAGGCTCCTGACCCTGCGCATCCACCAGGGGAGTGGCAGAGTGCAGTTGAGTAGGGAAGGAGTTCTGCCTTTGAGTCACGTGGCAGACTTAAATCCTGTCTTTGCTAAGTCCTCCCTGTGCGGCAGAGGGAGTTACCACAGTGTTCTGAGCCTTGAGTTTTCTTATCTGTAAAATGGGGATAATAGTATTCTCATAGGACGATTATTGCTATCTTTATCATCAATACTATCATCACTACCACCTCCCTCATCATCCTTGTCCCAGCCTACACCAGGCTGGCGTGGAACTACAAAAACTCAAGAGCTGGGGCAGCCCAGTCTCTTTTTTCTTTGGCTCAGTGAAGAGAGAGTACTAATAAAAGTGGTTGTCAGAAAAAAAAATCTGGAGTACTAAATTCAAAAAGAATCTTCAGAAGTACTCCTTGATCTGAGGAAGCTAATGTTATAAATAATTGCCCTTGGTATTCCTACTGACACAAACCCAAGCAACGCAGCAGTTGGTGGTTGGTAAGAACCTAATCGGCTCAGAACCTAGTCTAGTAAAACCATGTGGAGGATGAGGAGTCTCACAAATGACCTCGGATTATCCCAAGTCAGTGTGGCGGCAGATGAGTTTACTAGTGAGTACTGTCTGTTTCAGATCTACACAGCCTAGAAGATGAGGGAGGAAGACCTTCAGAGTAGGGCCATGTAAGCACAGCTAGGGTCCCTTGAAAGGAGAAGGTCTGTAGGTGGAGGGGAAGCCAACGGGAGGAGGACAGACATTCTACCCAGAAACACTAAAGGGTTAATTTGCAGTCTGATCAAGGGCTGGGCCATATAGACTCTAGGCGCATGCATACTAGCCAGTGGGAAATGACAAGAGACAGAGAAAAACCATTTTGGGATCCTGAGACCTTCAGACCGAGAAAGGACCAGAGAACAGTTTGGGATCCCTTCACAGGGAACATGGTAATAAAATCCCCAGCTGATAGTTGTCCCTTTACCCTTTTCTATCATAGAGTGAGGTTGCAACTATTAATATTAGACAATAAATTTGAACCCACTTTTACCATAATACTGGTAAAGACGAGTGATCTGGCCGAGGCTCCATGATGAAGAAACTGAGACTTAAAGTGACCTTACTACTCGTCACTAGAGCACATGCTCCTTGCTCAGTTGGGATGAATGTCTACAAACCAAACCGCACGTAAGATGAAGTACCCAAGGTTACCCACACTTTAGTTTCTGACACCAAACGCTCATTTAGACGTAGGGACAGGGACCACGGTACCTAGAAATCATTGTTCATTAGATTTCTGTGATCGGCTTGGATATAAGAAACACAACAAAGAAGTCACCAACACCACATCACTACCAGCAACAAGAAATCTAATCATGCAGGGGATTCAGTGGCACAGGGATTTAGCAGGCATGGCAGAAGGGGTTCTAAAAATGTCTTGTGTGGAGTTCTGAGTCCTCCAGATATGAGAAGAGCCAGTGCCCATGCAGTAATGGAGAAAAAAAAAATCCAACAGGGTCTCCAGTGACACTGGAACAGGTATTGAAGAACAAAATTCCTTTAGCAGTATTGGCCAAGTGCAGACTCCACAGAGAAAAGTGCTCAACATCTGGTCACTGATGGGGCCTCTTTTCTTGCCTGGGATTGGTCCCTATCTCTCTTATGGCTCATGCTACCTCTTCTCCGTCTGTTTTATGTATTACATCGTAACCCTTCCTTGATGCTTTCCCTTAAGACGGTCCTCATTGTTCATCTTCAGGACCAGATGGGTATTTGGAGATCTCCCAGAGCTACAGGTTCAATAACTCCCATCAGATACTGTTTACATATTCAACATAATCACATCGTACGTACTTCCTGCCCAGATATTTCTACCCATAGCATTTATTTACTATTGTGATCTATGCTGATTGATTGATTTCTTATTTCTGCGCAGCAACTATAACACTGGCAATTATCTTTCATATTTGTTAGGTATTTGCTATGTCAGCTAGTATCATATGGACACAGAAACTTGCTGAACATTCACAATCTGCAATAGATTCTCCCATGAGCCTTCTTTATAGATAAGGGGTTGGGACACAGAGAGATACTGGGTCAAGTCTGTACACGGAGTAAAGGATACAGACAGAAATCCCTTCCCAGCAACCGAGGGACAGAAACTAGCACATAAACCTTAAAAAATATGGAAGCTACATGCCTGCTGTACACCACTCCATCCTCGGGGCCTTGTCAAAGTCTGTCATGGAGCAGTGTTCAGTGGGCAGTTGTTGGGAGGTAAGGAAAAAAGGTACAGAGGGATGGAGGGAGGGAGGAAGGAAAGAAGGGAGGGAAAGAGGGACAGAGGGAGGGAAGGAGGGATGGAGGGAGGGAAGGAGAGAAAGAGGGAGGGAGGGAGGGAAGGAGGGAGGGAGGGAGGGAGGGAGGGAGGGAAGAAGAAGGCTGCTTGTTTGACTCTCCTGGTTGAAGAAGGATGGAGACCCCATGATCTATTTTGCCATACTTGAAAGAGACAGGTGCATCCCTAGAGATACAGTGGAGTCATACACTGTCCCTGAAAGCTTCCAATCCTCAGCTTGCCTGGAGACGAACCCTGGTGCTACCTCAAAGGGTCCAGAGGTTTGCCTTGGCTACTGGAAGTTCAACTGCAATGTAACACTTCTGCTCTAGGGACCCCATGCTGAATCCTTAGAGCACAAAGATGATCATCAGGCACCTTGTTCAAGGAGCTCACAGGCTGGTCAAAAAGAGGAGCCCTAAAACAAAGGAGGAGAGGACAGAACCTGATCAGGCGAAGAAGGGAAGGAAGGACAGGGGCACAAATACATCTCTTACTGACTACTACCTCTGGGATTGATCGCCTATCCTGATAATGAAGTCCAGAAGATTGTGGAGGCCTGAAAGAAGGTAAACAAACAAGGTGAATGTGGCCCACACTGCTCTGATGCATAGTACTGTAACCCAAGTTACAGCAAGACAGGGTTACTGCAAGGCTGATGACCAATGGGATGGCGGCAGTATGAGAGCTCCCCCTCCCCGCAATGATAATAAATCTTAGAAGAGCTTACTGTGCAGTGTCTCTTGTCTTTGAGCATATTCTCTGTCTCACTCAGGAGCCACATCCTTTCTCAGCCTTTGTCAAGCCGACTTTGCCAGCTTCAAAGGATAATTCTTTATTAGCTGTAACTTGTAAGTGCGGATGTATTTGCTCATTCTAATTCAACAGGTCTTTCTAATTCTTTCAGTTTTATCTTAGCATTGTGGCCATGGTTTTTTTTAACAGGTTGTATGGTCTGCCCCAAACTGGGCTTTGCAAAAAACCAGTTATTTTTAATGCTCAACTCTGCAGAACACAAGCTGTTTCAGGAATACACATACCAACACATACATGCTACATGACATATATACATCAAAACAGAAATGTTATCAGTTTAGCAGCGACTTTTCCACTTGGTATTGTTTGCATCCCCATCGAAATTCTCTGAGGTAATAACAATCACCATCATCATCTTCCACATGACAGAAACAGGCTTAGGGTTCTTAAATGATTTAACTTATGATGAGAAATCAGGCCTTGAGCCCCGTCTTCAACTCCATCTACTCAGTCTTCATTTTACCCTCAGCACTTTGTGGCCAGCAATGGGATGATAAAGTCTTCTAGAAGAAGTCAACACCATCCCTATCATCTATTTGGTGATGTTCATAAACACTGTCTGAAAAGTAAAGCAAGAAACAAACATCAAGGGAAAGAAGAAAATTAAGTTGTGTTTAAGTTCCCACTACTAGCTAGGAATGTCAATGATTTTGTTTTTTGAACCATAATTTTCTGCCCTATTAACAGAGGATCTCTATCACTTTTACAATAAGAGGCAGTGTTCAATCATACATGAACAAATCTACTTAATGATTCTGTATTTATATTTATACTTGCCTAAAAGTTTGAGCAAAAAAATCACTTGTTATCAGTGAACTGTAGTTCCCAACACAATCCAATAACAACTGTGTATCATCTCCCGTGAATATCTTTGACTTTTCAAACAGTAAGACATGCAAAGAGAAGAATTAAATAGATTTTAAATATGTTAGTGGACACATAAAATGGAAAGGTTGATGGGTGAGTGACTGAAATTTGAGAAATCTGATCCTGATAAATGTAATATTGAGTTGGAAGTGTTGCGCCCAGCCTGCCGAGCGCTGACCACACCCACAGGGTATTTAGGGTCACACAGGAACAAGGAACATGTGGTTTTGGGTTTGTGCGTGTGTTCCCTCTGTCTTCCCCTCGCCATGCTCTCCTGGCCACCCGGGAGTGTGCCGCCTAGTAAACACAGGCACTTAATTTGGTTTAATCTGGTCTGATTGGCGTTCTTTTGTGTCTGTGGAGCGGCTAGTCCTAAGATTTTTTCCTAACAATAAATTACTGTCTAAGACGTTTATGTGGGAAGCATATGATTGGTTCTCCTAAGCTCTATCAGCCCGTACTTTCCAAACTACTTGGAAGAGAATGGAAATTAGAACATGCCTGATTTCCTGGCCAACATTTTAAGTAAATTAATCTCTCTTCTCTCTCCTTCACCACTTGCCTCACCCGACCCCCCCATCTCAAATTTTGCCTGTATGTATGTTTGACCATCACAAGCATACCTGGTCTCTGTAGAGACCAGAAGAAAGTGTCAAAATCCCTGGAACTGAAATTACATATGGACGTGAGCTGCTATGTGGGTGCTGAGAAACAAGGCTGGGTCCTTAGCATGAGCCGCAGGTGCTCTTAACTGCTGAGTCATCTCTCCAGCTCTTTAATGCCCTGGGTCACTGGGTGTGCTGATTCAGGGCTGCACTTGGCTCTGCTGGCCTGAGGAAGCGACAGAAGATGACACTGCAGTTTGTAAGGATCTTCTCAGAACCTAGTGAATATTCCCAACTGACTCAAATATTTGCTGGCTAGGTTATGCAAAGAAACAATCAAAGACTCCGGGTCCACCCATGATACCTGACTTCTTCCCATTCCATTTTTGGCCACCAAGTTATTGCGTCACTCAGCTAACTCACAGCTGGGAATTTCAGTGACAAATCAGTTTCTAGAAGTGTAGACAAACCCTGCCCAAAATGGTCATTTTGGCAAAAGTAACTCTGTAAGTTAGGAATACCTGCTTAACATAAGCACCTGAGCCTTCCAATTCTGGAAACTGGGGCTTTATAACAAGTGGCAACAATATAAACAGATGGCATGAAATAGCCTCTGGTTTTTGCTTATAATTAGTGCCCCACCAGAAGCTGCACAAGCCAAGCTGGTTTAAACTTTTACCTGCCATGCCAGGCAATGAATACTCTGGTTGAAGGGCCGTTTTTGCATCGCTGTGTTCAGTATTTCATGCACTGAGTTTGTATTTTTTTTTTTTCCAAAATGCATAGCACAGCTTCAGATGATGCCAAATGCAGCCTCCTTGGCACGTACCCTTCCTCTTGCTTTATTGGTTTTCGATTGCATCTACTGTGGTGGATTACTATTCAGAAAACGCTGCCTCTTTTCCTTATACAATCTCCACGATTTACCAGAGCAAAGCCTGGGTCTTGAATAGCTTGGTGTCTGCCCACCTCCCATGTTCTGGGCCCTGAAACTGTATCCTCCATAGAGGTTGCCTCTCTAACAACCACAATGACCACATTAGGAAGCCTGGAGTTTGACCCAAAGCCCAGCTTCTCCAGCTTGCATATCACATAGGCATGCAACACTACAACAAGGCAGTAATTCCAGGAAAAGCCATCATGACATAGAAAACCACAGGGGTGGTTGGAAGGCACAGTGGACAGCAGAAAAGACTGAATGGTGCCTGGGGAAGGCTAAGCCGCCTCCACTGACTACAGGCCAATGAGCAGAAAATAAAGTGCTTGGGGCTGGCTCAAGCTTAGACATTTGTGGTGGTTTGTTTCCTGATAATTGCTGGTTAGTTGACCCATTTTGCACAACACGAACGTAAAGCAATCATCTTAGTTTTAAAGAAAAATCCCCTTTCCCATCCAAGTACTAACCAGGCCCTGCCCTGCTTAGCTTCTGAGATCAGACAAGATGGGGCACATTCAGGGTGGTTGCAGAAGCAAACTTTCCTCCCCTCCAATTAAAGTGGCTAATAACCACCTAGTTCAAGCCATTTCCTTCTCTTTTCTCTATCTCTAGGATTAAATGAGCAAATATATGTTAAAAAACAACACAAAACATTTTAATATAATGCTGTCCACTTAAGAAAGGACTCACAAGGCATTTTTATTAGTAATCTCCTACCAGCATGCTCATTATACTTGCAGGGTGGTTTGGTTTGGTTTCTGGTTTTTGTTTTTTGTTTTGAGACATTTTAAATTCACTGTGTAGTCCAGCTAGGCCTCAAACTTGTAGCAATCCTCCTGTCTCGGCCTCCGAAGTGCTGGAGTTACAGATATGTACCACCATGCGTGGTTTATGGCTTTTTCAATTTATCCAAAAATAAAACCATGTTTACATGGTCTCATTTATGGCCTTATAGCTTACTTTTCTTACTTGAAGCCATCGATGGGCTCCTCCAGGCCTGCTCATAGTTTCAAGACAATTCATCTTTCAAAGTGGCTACATGACAGTCCATGGTTTGAATTATAATATTCAAACAAACCATAAAATTAGCTTGTTTTACCTCTTTTCATTTTCCGGATAGAGAATCTAAGATTTATACTGCGAAATATCAGCTGCCCTCCCGATCAGATCCCACATTCTTCTTCTGTGTCGGGCTCATCTTCGTGGCATGCTTTAGCCCACAGAGGATGAACGGCAGTGACCTCTGAGCAGTTTTAAGTGTCACTCAGTGGTCTAACCTCTCTCTTTCGGTCCACACTAGCAGTGTCTCAGGCAGGGCTCTTCCAGGATGCGCCTCAAGAGTAAACATTTGGGCCTGGATGAAGTGGAAACAGGCAAGCACAGAAAACAAACTCGCGTTCTTCTAAGGCTCTGAGGTTGCTGATCACTGTTCCAACAAGATAGAAAATGTTGACCCAGCACTTCCAGACGTCCAAATGTTTGGATGTTCACTGGAAACACCATCATGGTTAGCCATGTGCCAGAATGCTGGAGGAAGATATGGGTTGAAGGGATTACTGGGAACAGCGGCCTTCCCGGCATTTACAACATTATCGGTTACTTCCCCACTAATTGCCAAATCAGTAGGAGTGGACGTAACGGTGTCACAGAAAAGGCAAGTCCCTGCAGCCCAGGACAAACCATCACTTGTGTAGGGAAGGTCCTTAAGCAGGGACAGATCATAGAATGTCTGTCCTGATTTCTCTTAAGCTGCATACTCCATACACACAAACACACAGGCACTGTCTGTGATTAACAAAACCACCAGGATTTTTTAGAAGCCACAGGGAAGGCAAAGGCAATGGAGAGGTGAAGAGAATGAGAGGTCGCCCTAAGTTTAAAGCCAACTTCACTGTAAATGAGCTCTGGACCCCAGCTCTCTCAAAGGACTTCTTTAAAAATGGATGGAAGATAGAGTCACAGCAATCATATAAAAATGTTTTTTATTTTTAATTGGCAATGTAATACATGTTCACTGTAGAAAACCGAAACAAAGAAGGTAGCATAATGAAGAAAGTAGCAACTATGCAGATATCACAAGTGTCAGCATCTTGATGGCTATGGCACATCTGCTCTTAGCAGAAACTTTGCATACGACAACTGGCCACATGACAAAGCCTGCCAAGGCATCTAAGCATGTGCCTAGATGTATCTGTCCCAAGTTCCTTCTTCCCATTCCTCTGTTACAGCTCCAAACATGCCCTGGTCCCTAGCATCTAAGCCTTCATGAACATACCCGCTCTTCCTCTTCTCTTTGCTGCCTCTCCTTCCCCTGCCAATTTCCACTTACTTTGGAAGATTTTTATTAACCATTTTCTCCAAAGCACTTTCTTCAACCATCCTGGACAGAAGGCCCCTCCACCCAGGAATCCTGTAGCTCAGGGCATTATCAAGCTGGGCTCATCTTATCTTCCCTTCTTATCTATTTTCCTTGCTATACCTCAACCAGTGGTGAGGCCCTGAAACTGTTGTCTAGCAATGATTGCCAATGTCTAACAGACATCAAGCACTCAAAAATATTGAATGTATTAATAAAATATTTAGCAGTATGTGATACTTGTATTCTGAAAGTCCCCCCCCCCCAAAACCCTGACATTTCAATACATGCCCACTCAAAGATTAAATACAAAAAGATAAAAGACATACTAGTATGTCTCATGCAGCTTATAAACTCAACAGGAACACACCAATATATAATTGGCACTATCCTCTTTCTTTTCAAGCTGGGACAGCCAGGACAAAGGCGCCAACTTCAGCCTAGCATTTCTTCTCATGGAGGGTGTCCTAAAAGCACCTACTGGAATAAGAAGACATTAGCATCTCTACTCCAAAATTCCAGTCCAGCACAATGAAACTGATTGGTCATTCAAAGTCCAGCAGGGACATCCTTCCATGGGGTTCTTCGGAGATCAAGCTTCCTTCTACCGGTGGCTCTGTTCTTCTGGTATGTCCTCCAAGTTCCGTACATTCCCAGGAATTATGAGAAGACTTTCTGAAGCAAGCCCATAGAGGCACACACATCACATCTGTCCACTCTGTAGAGGTTAAACACCTGTTCACAAAGGCGACTAGCTGGATAGACAGGTGAGAGGAGGAGAGGGCCCAGGGCACACTACAAGGTTTTCCTGGGCAGATGGGCATACCCAGCCCTCTTCAGCGACTCTAAAGACATGGAACTTGATTAATGGATACCAAAAGTAGTTGCTTTGATATAATGTTCATTCAAACTGCTTGTCACATTTGGGGAACCCAAGACCAGAGTGGGAATCATTTTGACTGGTCACTAAATATTACCAGCCCTTTGCTTCCCCGTTTCCCTGGTGGCTGAGAGGGCCAGAAGATAAGTTTTAGTCAATGAAACTGTGAGAAGTGATATGTAACATTTTAAAGCAAAGGCATGGAACTGTTCAGATATGAGTCTTCAACTCTGTCTTTCCCTCTATTGAGACAGCATTCAGGTTCCTAGAAGCGGGCAGTCCACTAGTTAGGGTCCCAGAGGAAGGTGATATTATTAGAGACCCTGCCAACCTTAACAGACACGAAGCAAGAATGAGAAATCCACCTTTTGTCACAAGTCACTCAAGTTTAGAAACTTACTCTAAACTGCAGTGTGGCTGGAAAATACAGGTGCAGGAGAAGGTATGAGGAGAGGCCGGAGGGAAGTGAGGGTATAGCAGTGTAGGGAGACAGAGGAACAAAGGAAGAGAGGTGGTTAACTTGACAAAGATGAAGCGGTGCAGGAAGAGATGCCCAGGCTAAGCCATCCAGGTAGGAAATTTGCCATGATCAAATATTATGAACTAAGTCCAGGTAATACTTCTGCTTCACTTTTAAAACCCCCATAATTCCACATGCAAGGGCAATTTTTTAACAATCCATCACTAAGCTTTTACCCAGCATCCTTTATCCTTCCATGTGCCAGATACTTATTAAGCACTGGAGATACAAAACAAGAAAGACACCATTTCTGGGTTTTGAGTCAACGATTAAAGAAGACATTCAAGAGTAATAGGGACTCTATCTCCTAGCTACCTACCCACTGTGGTGAGAGCCAAAGAGGATAAAACGATTTGTGTGAGTTGGGAGATTGGTAGCGAAAGCTTTCAGAGGAGTGATGATTTGATCTAACTCTTGAAGAATAAATAGCTTATATAAAATTACATTTATTTTAGTGTGCGTGTGTGGGAGGAGGGGTCATTTGATAACTTGGGTTATCCATTCTCTCCTACCCTTGGGTCTCAGTGATTGCACCAAGGTTACCAGGCTTGGTGGTAAGCCTGTTTAGCCACTGAGCGATGCCTTAAGCCAGTGCACATTTTGATAAAGAATAAAAATATATGAAGGAGGTAGATAAAGTGTTTGGAGAGGCTGAGACTCTGAGGTATGGATGGAATGTGGATTGTAGGGTGTGGCGGATGGCATCTCTATTTACAAATACTTGCTTCCCTCCCCTGTGACGTCAGGCGTGGCCACGTGAACTGCTCTCCGGAGGAGCTTTAAGATTTGTGTAGTCTTTGCTCTCAGCAATGTTTAGAATGAAGATGCTGTTGGCAGGGGTCCCAGAACCAACATGTGTGTACAAGTACAGACAGAGCTGACTTCTGTAGACACGTAGCACGAGTGGGAAATAACCCTGAGGCTATAATCCGGAAAGATCTGTGGATGGCTTCCACAGCTGTCATCTCACCTAGACAGAAGTGGGCACTTCAAACTCCTGGCTTTCAGGCATACAGTGGGACTGAATGTCCCTGCACCCTTTCAGGCAACAAGTCATGTGGCTCATCTCAGCTTCTAGTCTATGAATTCAATAATGTGCATCACACCTGGAAAAAGCTCTTAAAGTCGGCATGGACTCGTGCCTTCTTTCCCCACCAAGATGACTATCATGATTCCGGAAGCACTACTCAAGACGAAAACTTCTACAGATGAGGTAAACACAATTAAACACAGCCCTTCCGAACCTGGGCATATACAATGAGCAAGAAGTAAATTTCTCTATAATCTACTGAAATTTTTAGGACTCTGTGTTATAGCAGTATAACTGCACTTGACCTGACTCATTTAAAACATGGCATGGGGTAACACAATAAAACCAAGAAATATAAAAGCCAACCATTCATCTCGACTGGCCAACAGCTAAGGACGCAGGCTGAAAGGATAGTGATCTTTTTGGCAAACCTCACCTGTCGTAAGTTAAGAGACAGACAATGAACCTGCCAGAATTTTCCCCCTGGGTGGGTGGTGGGGTATTGGAGATGGAGAGACTAAGCAGCACCTACCTCCAGATCAACAGCTCCTAAGGGCCCACCAACAAATCAAAGTTCGATTCTACCACATTTCACCGGGGAAACCAGTGAGTTCATTGGGCTTCCTTATAGAAGATGGAGGGCTGATGAGAAGCCAAGGACAATGGCACTGAGTTTTGATCCTACTGCATGTACTGGCTTTGTGGGAGCCTAGCCTGTTTGGATGCTCACCTTCTTAGACCTGGATGGAAGGGGGAGGACCTTGGACTTCCCACAGGGCAGGGAACCCTGACTGCTCTTAGGACTGGAGAGGGAGAGGAAGAGGAGTGGGGGAGGGGAGAAGAGTGGGGGGAAGGGGAGAAGAGTGGAGGAGGGGGAGGGAAATGGGAGGCGAGGAGGAGGCGGAATTTTTTTCAATAAAAAAAATATAAAAACAAAAACTGAAAAAAAAAGATGGAGGGGCCGGTTACAGGCAGGATTGCGGGAGACTCTAAAGCAGCTGAGCTGCAAGGCCTGCACCAACATTGATGATAGCACCCCTGTGGCTGCGTGGATGGAGACTCTTTCCCCAAGTCTTCCCCAGACTATACAATCCACCCACACCCGGAGACCCCACCGCCACATGCAATTAGTGTACAATTGCATACACATGGTAGGAAGGAGTGACTGGATGCTCTGGTGAGGGTCCAGTGACACTGTCTCTCCCTCCTTCCAAGTAGGGAATGTCAACAGCACACGCCCAACTGTGATGATCTTTTCCAAGTAGGCACAACTATCTTATGGACAGCGCCTTACAAGGGGACCTAATGGGTGAAAGCAAGAGGTTATAACACCAGGCCAGGAGCATTTGCAGGTGGCGACTGAAGTAAGATCTAGGTCAATGTGGCCACATCGTAAGTAGGAACAAAAGAAAACAGAAAATCCAAAACTTTGGAGGTTTGCAGGTTGAACAAAGGCAATCCCAATAAAATAAAATAAACAAGAGAAGGGTCTGGAGAAGTTCAGCCTTGCAGCAAGAATCTGTTCAAGGGGTAATAACCTATTGTTAAAACTCTCAAGACACACAGAACATGACAGTGAACACTGTGACCTCAGTGTTTGGGAGTTGGAGACAGGAGGGTTGCCTTCAAGGCTAGCTTGGGCTATAACAAGACCCTGTCTCACACTATCCAAACCAACCCCTTGGTATACTGAATGATGGTACCCAATGTTCATTCAGCTCTGTAGAGGAGAAGAAAGGTACAACTTTCCCATCTCCTAAGGCTAACATACTCAAAACCAAGCCAAAAGCAAAAGGAAAGAGATGAGCAGAACATGAGGCAGAAGAGTAAGAAAGCAAAGAAACGGGGCAAACCACTGGAACGGGACCAGAAAAGAACAGTTGCCGTGGCTACTCGCACTGCCTCTCAGCTTTGGCCAGCGGCATATGAGAAAGAAAGCCAGTCAGGAGGCCATGTCTGAGACTGAGGGCCTGAAAGGGGTCCTTCCTGTCTTCTTTCCTTCTTCAGGGGGATCAGCCCCAACAACCCCTCAGTAACAGCATGAAGTTCACATCCAGGCTTTGAGAGGTAGTGTAGAGAGGTCCAGGTGTGTCTTCCTCTGAGGGAGAACTAGCTCCCCTGAATCCCATTCACATTATAAGATGGGGCAGAGACAGGGCTCTGCTTGGGAAGGGAAGGTCCTGAGGGCACAGTAGATGCTAGCCCCTGAGTGTTTTCAGAACACGCCCACCCCTCAATCCATTCCTGCAATTAGGGCCTGGTTCTGCTCCTACGACCACTTTCTGTGACCCTGGGTTTGCCTGAAGTCTTCCAAAGACTTAATGAAGACCCAGGGCTTTAAAAGATATAAGACCTTGAAGATAGTCTTTTGTAATGCAGGTTGATTGTAATTCCCATACAGGTGTAGTTTCTTGTAGGATACAAGGTATTCCATGTGGAGGCTCAGCTATGCCACCCCAAACCCATCACCCCAGAGGCCGAAGTCAGTAAATGATGGTTTCTTGCTCCCTCCCACTACTTGCCCACTGGGGCTGAGCAGGGAACTCTGTCTACTGTCCAGCTTCTCACCAGCTGTGACTGAAGGGGGACCTCAGCAAAGCTCTAAGTGACTCTCAGTGTATTCCCCTTCAGTGCTTTGCAACTGAGCCTCCAGCAAGATGAGGCTAGATAGCAGTGGCCGGCTGGACTGTTGGAAAAACCCCTTCTCCCAGACAAAGAGGAAGTGGATGGTGGCTTGCAAGCAGAGGCATTAGCAAGAGCACAACTTTTTCCGCCTAGGATGAAACGCGCTATTTCTTAAGCGAAGTAGAAAATAAGCCTCCTAGGCCGCAGGAGGCAGGAGAGGCACAGGACCCTTGGGCAAAAGCTACATACTCACCCAGTCCTAAGTCCCCGAGTTTCTAAATACAGGAGCAAGAAAACAACTTCTAGGCCATCAACAATTCTTCCCAAGCAACCAAAGCTTTGGGAGAAAGTTTGCCAGAGTGGAGAAAATACAAAGGAATGTAACACAGACTCTCCAGCTGTCCCTGTACCCCAAGCAAGACACATGAACTCTCTGGGATTAGTTCCTCTTGTGTAAAGTCTAGGTAAAAATGTATGTGCCTCAAGATGGCTGTGGGAAGGAAACGGCATACTTAAAGTGCTCGGGCTAACTGGCAGATAGGGGCTGTTTAATGGACAAAACTTACTTTTATTACTGTTATCATAAATCATGTAGAATATGAGCTCCTTGATTAGGGGAACTCATTCTCTCTTTGGGGGAAGTAAATGGATCTGGACTTCACAGAAACCCTGCTCTCTCTACCCTGCCCCCACAAAGGTCAGTGCCTGGCTGGCAGCAGCCAGCCAGTTACCCTCTGCAGTCTGAGCGAAAGCGAAATGAGCACGCAGAGGCAGGGTAGAAAGAGTTGGCCGGTTTCCCACCGATACCAGCTGCTATTGGGTTCTGAATGCTCCAAGGCAAAACATCTTAAGGCTACAAACCCTGGGCAGAGTTCCGAGGCAGCAAAGTTCAAATTAGAACCTCGGAACTTAAAAACGGTCTAACTTCAAACCTTAAGTCATGGGCGAAAAGGAGGCTTGGGGGAAGAGCTGGCGCATAGCCTTTTGCTACTTTGCTCACCAGCTCCTACCAAATCAGTCAAATCACACCCCTGTAGTCTGGTACTCCTGAGAAGGCCCAGGGGGGACGCCGAAGGGGGCAAGGAAGGGGACAGTCAGTCAACCACCTTCTAGTCCTGGAGTCACGGAAGATAACACTAATGCCTGGAAGCCCGAGACGGCGGACTTCACCCGCTCTACCTGTGGAGAGGCCAATAAAGCTCAGAGAAGTTCCGAGATTTGCACTTCTGCCGTGAGAGAGCCAGGCTTGCCACCTCTTTAGACCTAAGGGGTGGAGGATGGAGGTCGGATAGCAGCGCCCTAGGAAAGAAACCACTTACATGTGTCTAGCGCTTCCTAGAGGCCGCAGAGGATATAGCTCCACCAGCGGGCGGGGAGGGGAGCGTTTAGCTTGCTTCACACCAGGGACTCCCGCTTAGGCAGCGTGACTTTCGGGCGAGTCGGCGGCTCTTAAGACTTGTTTTCCCAGAAGCAAATCAGGAGGGGGAAAGGACGGGCGCGAGCTGAGTGCGCGCGGGACCGTGTGTGCGCTCGAGCACAGGCGATCGCCGGGGTTTCCCGAGTTTTGAACGCTTAAATGTTGGTTTTGACACCCCCCCCCCCATGGGTGCTGGGAGTCACACCTTAATTTCACATCTAGAAAACGCGTCCCTCCGAGGCAAAGCGAGCCCCTCCCCGCCTGTCCCCAGAGGGTGACGTGTTGTGCCGAGGACCCAGAGGAGTCCGGTTCCTAGTACCGCAAATCTCTGGCTTCCAGGTACAGCACACGGAGGCGCAGATCCCCCGCCGGAACTTAACCAAGAGACAAACTTCCACGCGTGCTCAAGACGTGGGAGGGACACTCTCAAGCCCGTTCAACTTCAACCCACTTTCGCACTCCTGGGGCACACACAACCATCTTAACCCGCGCCGCTGCCTCCCGGAAGTGCGGGGGTGCAGAGCCTGCTGAAGCTCAGGTCGCTCAGCCGCTTCACACGTGTGTGAGTGTGTGTGTGTGTGTGTGCATCTGTGCGCGTCACCTCCACTCTCGTGCGTGTGTGCCACCTTCACTCCCCTCCCAGGCCTTCCACCCCGGGCCACTAGAGCGCCTCCCCAGCTTTCCGGATCCCCGCGTCTCGGGTCTCGGTCTGGGTCCCCATCCCTGAACTTGAGCCCGCCTCCGACAGACGCCGCAAGGGTCCAGCCGACCCGGCAGCCTCCGTCACTAGACAGCCAAACCAAGACGTCAGCCCACAATGCACCGCGCAGGCCGGGAAAGACGCGCCGGGGAGGGAACCCGGGAACACAAGCCCGAGCGCCGCGCGGGAGGAGGGAGGGAGGGAGGGAGGAGGAGAAAGAAGGGCCCAACTGTAGGAGCGCAGCGGAGCATTACCTCATCCCGTGAGCCTCCGCGGGCCCAGAGAAGAATCTTCTAGGGTGAGGTCTCCATGGCGACAGGCGGGCCCGCCCCCCTGAGAGCGACGCAAGCCAATGGGAAGGCCTTGGGGTGACATCATGGGCTATTTTTAGGGGTTGACTGGTAGCAGATAAGTGTTGAGCTCAGGCTGGATAAGGACTCAGAGTTGCACTGAGTGTGGCAGAGACGACCTGGTAGGAACGCGCTCAAGCAGAAAGGCAGACAGAGAGACGGACGGACGGTCTCGGTCAACCTGGACGGCCGCGGACTCCGGGCTGCTCATCTGTTTGTCTTCATTTTCTCACCGACTCCTTGGATCCAGTGCCCGCGGTTCCAGCATCGGTGTTTTGGGGAGCACTTGAAGAGTCCCTTCTCCCGCCTTCCCCGGAGAAGCTCCCAAGTCCCGGCGCTGCTGACAGCATCGAGAGCGGCGCCTGCCCGCGCGAGGAAATAGGCGAGCGGCTACGCCGGCCAGCAACTTTCCTGACCCAGAAGACCGGGAACAAGTGGCCCGGAGCGAACTTTTGCAAATCTTTGCTGCGCCTTAGGCTGCCACCGAGACCGTAAAAGAAAAGGGAGAAGAGGAACCTACACACTCAGCCAGACTCGCACAGGCGGCTGAAGTTGGGCGAGCGCTAGCCGCGGCCGCCGAGCGTCCCCCTCCCCCTCGCCGCGGAGGAGGGGACAGTTGTCGGAGTCCGGGGCGGCGGAGCCCGATCGCGGGGCTTCCACCGAGAGTTCCCTGACGACTGGTTTGCGCCGCCGGAGAGTCGCTGTCGCTGGAGCTGGTCCGTAGTCCCCGAGGAACCGCTGCCATCCGAGAGCGCTCGGTGAGTGACCGCGACTTTTCAAAGCCCGGCGGCAGCGCGCGGGAGTCGACCAACGTGAGCGCAGGCGGTTTCTTAACCCTGCTCTCCCTGGAGCGAGCTGGGGAGGAGGGCGCAGGGGGGAGCATCGCCGACCGGAGCGCGCGCTCTTAGACAAACTTTACTTGTCACTGAAGCAGGGACGCACGGGTGTCCCCCGCTCCCCAGCGAGCTGTTGCGGCCCCGAAACTTCAGCGCACAGCCCAGGCCAACCCCGCGTGAACTGACCGACCGTTCTATGACTGCAAAGATGGAAACGACCTTCTACGACGATGCCCTCAACGCCTCGTTCCTCCAGTCCGAGAGCGGCGCCTACGGCTACAGTAACCCTAAGATCCTGAAACAGAGCATGACCTTGAACCTGGCCGACCCGGTGGGCAATCTGAAGCCGCACCTCCGCGCCAAGAACTCGGACCTCCTCACGTCGCCCGACGTTGGGCTGCTTAAGCTGGCGTCGCCCGAACTGGAGCGCCTGATCATCCAGTCCAGCAATGGACACATCACCACCACGCCGACCCCCACCCAGTTCTTGTGCCCCAAGAACGTGACCGACGAGCAGGAGGGCTTCGCAGAGGGCTTCGTGCGCGCCCTGGCCGAACTGCATAGCCAGAACACGCTGCCCAGCGTCACGTCCGCGGCACAGCCGGTCAGCGGGGCGGGCATGGTGGCTCCCGCGGTGGCATCGGTAGCCGGCGCTGGCGGTGGCGGCGGCTACAGCGCCAGCCTGCACAGCGAGCCTCCGGTCTACGCCAACCTCAGCAACTTCAACCCGGGTGCGCTGAGCAGCGGCGGGGCGCCCTCCTACGGCGCGGCCGGGCTGGCTTTTCCGTCGCAGCCCCAGCAGCAGCAGCAGCCGCCTCAGCCGCCGCACCACTTGCCCCAACAGATCCCGGTGCAGCACCCCCGGCTGCAGGCCCTGAAGGAAGAGCCACAGACGGTGCCCGAGATGCCGGGAGAGACCCCGCCCCTGTCCCCCATCGACATGGAGTCTCAGGAGCGGATCAAGGCGGAGAGGAAGCGCATGAGGAACCGCATCGCTGCCTCCAAGTGCCGGAAAAGGAAGCTGGAGAGGATCGCCCGACTAGAGGAAAAAGTGAAAACCTTGAAAGCGCAAAACTCGGAGCTGGCGTCCACGGCCAACATGCTCAGGGAACAGGTGGCACAGCTTAAACAGAAAGTCATGAACCACGTTAACAGTGGGTGCCAGCTCATGCTAACGCAGCAGTTGCAAACGTTTTGAGGACAGACTGTAAGGGCTGAGGGGTAATGGAAGAAAAAAATATCAGAGACAGACTTGAGAACTTGACTGGTTGCGAAAGAAAAACAAAAGTGCCCGAGTACCGAAGCCAAGGGTACACAAGATGGACTGGGTTGCGTCCTGACGGCGCCCCCAGTGTGTTGGAGTGGGAAGGACGTGGCGCGCCTTGCCTTGGCGCGGAGCCAGAGAGCGGCGGCCTATTGGCTGACAGGCCTGGCGAATGGGCTGTGCCCGCGCGACCAGAGCGATGGACTTTTCGTTAACATTGACCAAGAACTGCATGGACCTAACATTCGATCTCATTCAGTATTAAAGGGGGGGTGGGAGGGTTACAAACTGCAAACTGTAGATTGCTTCTGTAGTGCTCCTTAAGAACACAAAGCAGGGAGGGCTAGGGAGGGGAGGGAGGCTCGTGAATGCCAGGCTAGACCGCAGATGAACTTCCCTGGCCTGCCTCCCTCGACTGTGTATGTACATATATATTTTTTTTTAATTTGATGAAAGCTGATTACTGTCAATAAACAGCTTCCTGCCTTTGTAAGTTATTCCATGTTTGTTTGTTTGGGTGTCCTGCCCAGTGTTGTTTGTAAATAAGAGATTTGAAGCGTTCTGAGTTTACCATTTGTAATAAAGTATATAATTTTTTTATGTTTTGTTTCTGAAAATTTCCAGAAAGGATATTTAAGAAAATACAATAAAGTATTGAAAAGTAGCCCCCAACCTCTTGGCTGCACTATGAATAGATAATGGTAGCTAGATGGAGTAACAGCTGAGTGTCAGATCTAGCGTAAAAGCTGTGTTCTCTGTTTGATTGTAGAAATAGACGCCCTGCATGCTTTCATTGGGTCACGCTCTCCCCCCCCCCCTGCCCCCAGCAACCCCCGAGTCCAGACTGTTAACCAGAAGATGGTATGGTGTTTCTAGAGGCTGGAAGACAGGGATGGTGTAAGGGAGGGGACGCCCCACTGGGAAAGCAGACGCCAGTTTAGAGCTGGATCTGTTCAAGAGGCATGTGCTGTGCTCATTTATAATCCTAGTAGAGGTTTAGCAATAGCTGCTTCTTCTCAAAGCAGGAACCCATGGAAGTTTTTACAGATGTCTCCTTCCAGCCTGGACTCCGACAACTCCGAGAGAAAGATGGCCTTTGCTTGTGCATATTTATAACAGCATTCTTGTTGCAATAAATGTATTCAAATAACGGTTTAGAAAATCTTGAATTCCTTTCCCTTTGCTACTTTTTTATTCCTGAACCAAATACTGAAGGTTTCCCAGCGTCTGGGGTTAGCATCACTATACTCTAAACCTAGTAAATTTAGAGGCAAAGACTTTAGGAAGAGTCAAACTAGAAGTTGGGGCCTGGTGGACTATTCTCCCAACCCCCCCTTCTCCCTCCCCTTTTGTCAACCCCTATCCCCATCTCTCCCCAATACCAGGGAAGTGACCAGTGTACCAACCCATATTTATTTTTTTAAACTTATTTCAAAATAATCTGACTTAAATAATTACAGAGCCAATCTAGGAAGATGCCATCATAAATTCTGTGGGGGCAGATTCACAAGAGAAATGCCCCCCCCAACACTGATTATATAACACACACATCTGTAATCTCAGCTCTGGGGAGACTGAAAACTTGAATTGTGTCTACAGATACAACAGGTTATCAACAAGTGTGTATTTAACAAGGGGACATTTTTTTGCCAGGTTCCTTGTCATCCCACGAGCTGCTGTAATTATCAAGCAGCAAAAGCAATTTGACATCCAGAAACACCTCACAGAGGATTCAGCCTGTCTCTTGGCTCATTAGCAGTGTTCCAGTATGCAACAGGTCTGGGAGTGCCTGTGGCGGTAAATCCAAACACAGTTTCTCGGGCGCACATTTAGGTCTGCAGGGGCCTGGACAGGCTGCTTGGGTGTCAGACACACTCCGTTGTGATAATACTCCTGGAACAAAGAGTTACTGGGAGCCAAGGCACTTTCGCCACACAGTGAATTTGCTGATGTCAGCAATCCGGAAGGTGAGTTGATCTTTGACCATATTAGGAGCAGCAGAGGGATGATAAAGCACTTTAGGGTGTGGCTCTGTGGAAGCTAAACAAGTGCAAAGTAGATCAGTACACAGGCTGGGAAACTGATAACCAGAGTGCTAGACTAGGCCCAGACAGCACAACTGAGAAATGCCACGCCGCTCGGCAGCTGACTAAAGAGGAGGGGGGAAGAAAGGAAAAGAAAAAAGGCCTCAAGCTTATTCCTGTTTTTGTCCCTTTCAACTAATATTTTGAGTTACATTCCTGAAATTCTAACTATTCTAACCCAAAGAGATTAAAGAAAAACATAATGACAACAGAGGAAAGGAAACAATGGTATCCTGTAAACTTCAAAAGAGGAGAATTAGCTAATTACTGCAGACATAGTTCTATTATGGACTTTCAGTGTGCCCGACTTTAGGTAGCACTCAGGATGAAGAAAATGGCATATAAAGTCACTAATCCTTTCTTAGTTATGTATATAAGTATGTATAATTCATAGATTATTAACCGTTGTGACAGAGGGTTTGTATAATCGTTAGGAATGTCCACATGGAAATAGTATTATCTTTTATTTTACCTTCCAAGAGCTCTGTGGTAAAATGAGCCAATCAATACTACATGTTCACCATCAGAAGTCTGTTTGTGTGAGTCTGGGTCTCTGGGCATTTCAGACTCCAAACCTGTGGTCCTGTTATTCTACTCCTCCTCCGGCCAGCCTTTCATTCCCCTTCAAGCGATCACTCTCGCCTAAGTTCTCTAAGGTTACTTGGTGTCCTGGTTTGAGCTCATGCTTGGATTTCTTTCCACAATGGATTACGATCTCCAAGTGTAGCCAGAATAAATCCTTTTCCTCCCTAAAATTTCTTGTTTATGCGCAGTGTGTTTTGTCACAGCATCAGAAAGGTAACTAGAGCTTAAATTTGGCTTAATGGCACCTTCTCTATAAAATGTTCCTTGATGGTTCCATGTTCCTGTGGAGTGAAGAATCCCCCTTGTAGCATCATAACACTTATGAAAATGTGAGCATTGGTGAATGTCTGCGTCAAGGCTAAAACTCTATCCTGCTAATCAGAGGATTCTCGGGTTCCTACTATAGGGCCTGGCGCATAATGGGCCGACACAAAATAATGTTTGATAACCGAGTAAACAAGACTGAAGGTCTTTCTTCAACCTTATTCCCCTAACTTAATTATTCTAATGGGGTATATTTTATCCATGCTCTGTTGTATAATACAAGGTGGATCAAAGCTAGCCCCCAAAGTCAAACTTAGCCCACAACAAAGTTCTAACACTTGCTTCTCAATTAGTGTTCCTTGAAGAATTAGGCTGTCAGCCTGATCATACCAGATGCCATACAGAGCAACCCCTCCTGCCTTCACTAATGTAAGGGGTCACCTTGTATAAAATCGATCTACCTGAAACATTAGGCGTGGCAGTGGAGGTCGGAAGGACCAGGCAAGCACAGGAAGTAGTTCCATGTGTGATGTTAGTAGAAACAACTGACTTCGTTGGTTGTGACAAAGGAGACTTTCTGCAGTTGGATGCATGGCTGGGGTCTGTCTAGAGGTAATATTCAGTAATTGCTTGCTGAGACAAGAGTCACACTGATCATTCAACACACGTGTCCTTTGTTGTCAGAAAAGAACTGTACTAACTACGCAGAGGAGGAAAGAATGCTTTTCAATCTAGCCGCCCTTTCCCTCCATTATCCACTCTGTGCTGGATCAGTCTTCCAGAGGAGGAGAAGAGAAGCCAAGAAGGGCACAGAAGTAAAAGTACTTCTTACCTGTGGCAAACAGATTCAGTTCTTTGGTTTTGGACTCTCAAGACATCCTAGATAAGGCAGCCACTGGGCCTGGATCTCTTTAAGGCCCTATCAGGCTATGAGGTAACATTGAGAATGCCGCCACCTTTATTTGCAAGAAACTCACTCTGGAAAAAGGGCGCAGGGGATAAAGTAGACACTATTCCAGCGGTACACAACACATGCTCTAAGAAAGCAATGGCAGGAGAGGGGCAAAGAAGCCATTGGAAAGAAAGATTTCACAGAAGTGACATTTGGACCAATCCAGGCAGAGAAGTGTATATTTAAAGCACAAAAGCAACACGATAGAGCACCATGCGATGGGGGTGTGGGATCTGTTTGAAGAGGCCAGAAAGCAAACTGTGCAAAGAAAAGCAGGGGATGAAATGGGAGTGAGTTAGGGTCAGCTTATGTCGTGGCACCCCGTCCACGCTGTGTTGTGATTAATGGAGAAATGCAGAGGGATGTGAAGCTGAGAAGGGACATGATCAATATTGGAAACACGTATACTGCAAGGACTCATGGGTAGGGAAGAGGCTAGATAAAGGAAATAATAACAAAAAGGTTTAATTGAGAGGACAAACTGGGCAGATGATGTCTTGCTCCCAGCTACATCATTCACTTTTCTTGTTCTTAAGTCACCCGGCAGATTAAACCTAAAGGGTTCTGTCAAGAGGCCCCTTATCCTTGCTGTTTTCCCCGCTTGTCTTCGTCTCCAATGTCAGTTTGACCTCTAGGAGGAAAGTCATCTTTCAGATACTTCCTGAAATACACAGGAAAGAAATGGAGTTGCAACATCTAGGCCAGGCCACTAGGGTGAGAACTCAGAGTGGGTCCTCAAGGGAGCAGGATACAACCTGACTTTGTCTAGCCACCCAGAACTGATCAAAGTTATCCAAACTCTTTGCAGCATTGGCAAAGAGGGCAACAATTTTATGAATGTCACGGGAATTTGAATGTCTTACAGTCACACAACACTCATTTTCCTCAACAAGTAACATGGCGTGCCTGTTCTGTGTGAGGCACTGAGAACACGGTGGGGAGGGAGATTGCTAAGAGATTTTAGCAATCTCTTGGATTTTATAATCTAATAAGAAAGATCACAATAAGGAAAGCAGGCAAGTAAGTGCATGGTTGTATATGGACCAGTTCGGCGAAGAACTGGATGCTAGTGACTAGAAAGACAATTTAAATTGAGTAGGGAGCAAAGATGGTGGGAGAGGAACCTGAGCTAAGGATTCTCAGATGACAAAGAGCTGGGCAGGTGGAGAACAGGAAGGCAGACTTAGGTAAGTCCGAAGAGAGGGGCAGCCTGCGAGACAGCTGTGGAAAGACTGCAGCACTCTGTAGGCTATGACAGAGCCTAGGTCACTGGAGTGAAGCGAGCAAAGGGGAGCATGGAGAACAGCGGCATCTCTACTGGACAGTCCCAAATACGTCTATCTTAATATGTTCTCCCCACTTTCCTGGGTACCAATCAGAGTTCTAGTTCATGAGACTAGAAGCCAAAGCTCCTAGCGAACGCTGAGTGCTGCTGTTGAGGCCACGTGTCCAATCACAATTCTGGGGCAGTGATTCTGCTGCGAGGCTTCAACAATTCTACTCTTTCCCTGTTTTGTGATGGGCATCAGATGACCCTGTGTCCTTGGATCCTTCACTGAGTACACACGCTTAGTTTTCCACGGAGGACCCTGAGGAGCAGAGTAACTCTTCAGAAGGTTCTCCGATGTGCATAACATCTGAGCAAAGGTAACCAGATAGTCTCCCGAGAGATTCTGTCCGTGTCTCAGCAGCGTCCAATGAACTTTCTATGCCCTGCTGCAAACCCTCCCTTCCTGGAGGGAACGGAATACCCAGTGCTGCGAAGCCCTGGCGGTTTCTTGCTATGTAAACTTCCTTAGTGAACGGCCCAGCAAAGCCTTTGCTTGAGAGCTCACTCGTTGTTGCTTCAGAAAATTGGGTTATCAGATCATTGATTAAGTTTCTGCCTTCATAGGCTGTGGGTGCTTCTGAGCCACCTGGATAGAATTTGGATATTTCTCAAATCTCAGCGCCATCTGTCTCTCAGCTCCTACCGATGGCTAATCTCCTCCAGAATGTATTAATTCAGTTTGGGAAGAACTTTGACCTACCTTATCTCAAATCCGACAAGAAGGTGGGCAGACCGCTGAGTTGTGATATAATTGATCTTTATACTAGTTAGGCTGTTTACAGGGACTAGAACAGAAGAGAAAATTTCAATAGGTATCCAAATAGGAAACAGGTCCAGAGATGGCAAACATAATAGTTTGGCAGTATCATGGTCCAGCTATCTTTGATTTCTTTATTTTACTGTGCTCGGTGTACCAGGGGAAATTCTTCCATGGAATGGGTTTACCTGTGGCAGTTCCTAGCTTTACAAGTAAATGCAAACAGCTACCAACAGAACATAATCTTTCCTTCCATTTTTCCATTGTCTGTAACCCTTTTCTGCCCCAATGGATGTCTTCTCAGGTCCCATTGACCAGGAGCAAGTTATGTGTCTACAGACTATCCCAGACAAGAGAATAAGCCCACCATTCCCCTTCCCTATTTAATCTCCTCGAACGATGTGGAAAGCGTTTTGAATTGTGTTAGCCATTCAGTTCAAACCACAGTAATATAAATGTTATCCAAGCAGAGACTTAACAGTGACTATGAGATTCAATATGTTCAGAATGGGGTATCCATCAACACAGATCCCTAAATAATATAGATATTTATCAGAGTCCCCCCAATCCCCTTGAATATTCTTATGGCAAATGTTTATTAATTGTACAAACAAAACACTAGAACTTGTTGGTTTTGAATACTGAGATTAGAGGACTGTGTGTACAGTAGCTTTATCAAGCCTCTTCTAACTCCATTGAGAACCAAACTTCTGCAGCAGTAACCTCAAGTAGGAACCAAAAGTATCTGCCACAGTATTTTATACTAGCAATTGGCATCTACATACTATTCATAGTGGATACCATTTATAAGTGTAGATACTACACTAGGACTCACCATGAGGATACTCGGTCGGTCTTTATTTATATATGAGAAAATGAAGGTTCATAAGTTGTTCAAGTTTATGAAATAAGTAATAGGTAGAAACTAGAGCTGAATCTAAGCTGACTCCAAAGAATTGACCTTGCCCTGGAGTACTCTTGCCATATAAATGTCTGCCTCTGTTGATCTCATGACTTCTCTGTCACACGGATACTTTGTCATTTCATTTTGCGTATATTTAAAAAAATTAAAGATTCAGAAAAGAAAACAAGCTGGCTGAACTTCACAGAGCTGGGAAGGGATTGGGACCCCTGTCCCTCCTTACCACTCTGCTGGATGTACAAAGAACCGAAGCCTGATGGGGGATGGAGGAAGATCTAGCAGCAGCAGCGGCAAGTTTGGGAGGTAAGCACTGCTGGCTTAGAGCTGACCTCTGCTTCTTGTGGCTGGGGAGCATGGAGCAAGTCCTTCAATCATGCCAAGCCCCAATTTTTCCTTTTGTAAAAAGGAAACCAACCATAGCATCAACAAACGGCTGCTGGGATGATCATTTTTACAAAACACCTGTCTATAGCAGGCTAGTGACTATTAGGCATTTTTCAGTGTGGGTTTGTTAATTCAGAAGTAAGTGACCATGAATACACACACACACAAACACACACACACACACACACACACACACACACACACACACACCATGATAGCTGAGTTGAAACCATTTCCTATTAAAAATCCAATGAGGTCTCCAAGGGCCCGTGTCTCAGTCATACAAGGGCTGGCAGGTCCTCTCTGTAGGTTGGAGAAAATTTTGTTTTGCCAGCTGTATTCAAAGGGGAATATTCTCCAGGCATAGCATTGTGAACCTGTTTGGTTTGGCTCACAGGCCTGTCAGCACATTTAGGAAGTGAAGTCAGAAAGAGGCAGGGTTTCAAACACAACTGGCTGCATACAAATGCCCAAGCAATGAAATACCAAAACCAAGCAGGGTATCTGTCAGCCTAGAGTCCTCCCCGTCATCCAGATGTTGTCAGAGAAGCCCTCAAGAATGGCTGAGTGCCTGAAAAGAAAGAGTTGCCAGCACCCAGCGTGTTGTTCGGGAGTACACAGTGGTCATCATTGCCAGCCAGCCTTCTGCCTCCAGAGGAAGAATGACTAATTCTGTGTGACTAATATCCACTCCTTGTATTCCTGAAGTCAAAGTGTAAGAGCAGAGAGGAGGGAGAGAGTGAATGAATTGGGAGTGTTGAGAAGGGACAGAAAGGAGTGAAGACATGGAATTCCAAGAAAGGGACATGATGCTCACAATCCATTCCTAGAGAAAATAGCACAGAGGTTGGAGCTGCATTTTAATAAAACACTACCCGGAAGGGAAAAATATTTAGCTTTTCTGAGCTTCAGTTGCTTTAGTTATAAAATGAAGTTAATAACATATTCCTTTTGGATTGTTGCAAGGATTAAGTAAACTAATTTGTGGAAAAGGGCCAGGCCTATCACTGGCAAAGCATAGATGTATCCATTAGAACTTCTTGACTGCCATTGACAGATAATTCCGTTTCAACAGAGAGATTTCACTGGAAAGCCATTGGGAGAGGTATATACGCAACTCCGATGGCATCATTTGGTCTGTCTCTGTATCTCCACCCACTGTAGGGATGATCAGTTTCATTCTTGTCTCTGGTTCGCATCTGCAGTTCAGCTCTCTGTCCACACAAATGAGATAGGTGCAGCATTTCCTCACGTGCCCCCAGAGTTATGCGTCATTGGTCTCATTAGGTCTCATATCCACAAGGGGTGGGAGGTATATCAGTTGCCTTTTTTAAAAAGGTGTTAACCACCCATCTCTGAAAGCTCTGTGGCCAGATAGGAAGGTTGGAGGAGATCTTCCAAGAAAAATCAAGATCTAGAAGGGAATAGGTCAGGAACTGATCTGGAGGGTCAAACAGAACATGTCTAATGCCTGAGCTGATTTGGTGATTTTCGTGCTTATCCTTAGCAGGGATTTGTAGGCAGGACAAAGGGGTAGCTATACAAATCTTATTCTGGGTCAGAATTCACTAGCTGTTAGTTAGTGGCTCATTCTTCTCTAATGGCAAATACCCAGGAGGATTGCATTAAATCATACAAGATGCATGAGGTTTTGGTAAAGGGAGCTGGACTTGGTTACTGTGATGGTTACTTTTAATTGTCAACATAGCACAGTCTAGAATCCCCAGAGAAGAGAGTGTCACTGGGGGGACTGTCTGGATTAGGCTGGCCTGTGGACTTGTCTATGGGACATTATCTTGACTATGTTAATGGAGTGCGAAGACTTGCCTACCATGGGTGACACCATTTTCTAGGAAGGGGGTTCTGTAATGTTTAAGAATTGAGAAAGTGAGCTCAACACTTGTGTTCATGTTGTAGATACAATGTGACTAGCTGCCTCTCGAGTTTCTCCTGCCTTCCTCTCCCAGCCACCATGATTGACATAGAACCGAATTTTCTCGTAAGTTGCTTTTGTCAGAGCACTTTATCACAGCCATGGGGAATAAAATGAGCAGAGCTGCTATTATGATGCTCGCTATTAAAATGGATTCATTTAGACACATTAAGCAAAGAGTTGGTATTCTTTAGACAATTTTTTGAAAACCCATGCTGGGCTTTTCATTTTCCTCTATTTACCTGCTTATCTGATGTCATCACTATCAACGTCTCCAACAGTCTTTCTACAATCCCATCACTAGAGCAGCGAAAGGGGAAGAATGAAATAACTTATTATCGTGACCGAATTATGAGGAAACACTAAGGAACTTTAATTTCCTCCTCCTCCTCAGGATGAATCAAAGCTCGTGACACCCAGAATCTAGAATGTGGGAGAAGTACCTGAAAATTCCTAGTAATAAAAATTGACTTTAATCGTATGTTAATGGTAGATCCAGTGTTACAACTATGAAACATTATAGCAGATCAATCACTGGTGTATGTCTTAAAACCATTCTAGGCTAAAATGGGGTAATTTGTGGCAAAATAGACTTACAAGCTTTCCATTTAGGATACTGTGAAAGTTCATCTTCATTGTTAACTTAATTACATTTGAAAAACACCTAGAAGAGATACCTCTGGGAACATCTTTTGGAGGTGTTTCCAAAGAGATTTAAGTGAGGAGGAGAGAAGATCCACTCTGAATGTTAGTTAGCTGCATTGCCCCATGGGCTGAAGTCCCAAGATGATGAGGAAAAGAAGGTGTATCGCATGACAACACCCCTTTGTTGCCCAACTGTGGGCACAGTGTGATCAAGCAACTCACTCTTCTGCCATCAAGCCAACCCACCCCCAAAATAAACTCTGTCCCCTCAAACCATAAGCCAGAATAAGAATAAGCCTTGTCCCTTCATGTTCTTTCTTGTCAAGTATTTGGCCATAGCAATGAGAAAAGTAAAGTAGATATTGATATGGGACTGATTTCCCATGATTTGCAAAAGATGCTGCTAATTCTGCTCCTTCACCCCATGAGTATTGATTTCCTCTTCTTCTATAAGCAAGAGGTAAACCCCGGAGGAGAGAAGCAACGCAGACATCAAAAACTAGCGGCATTAATCATGTTGACTGCTATCATAGCAGGGGACACAGTGGGAACAGATACCTGTGTAATAGAGTTGAATAGCTTCTCCTTTGCTGTAGAAGTTCCTTGGGCTTATGACTTAAAGGAACGAGTAAAAGCTGGACATTAAAACGGGATGATGGTGGTTTAGTGTGAGGCGAAATCAGGCACTAAAGAGCATACGATTCAGAGTGCCTGTCAGCCAAAGCTCAACTGTTTTCAGCCCAAATGCATGGAGTTGAATTTATTTATCACCAGATAAGAAAAAGAACTCTTAAATAGCTGTGACTCACTGGTTCTCTGGAACTTGACAATCTGCAAAGGACTGCAGGAATAGAGCAAACAGTGTCAACATAGATGTAGTCAAAGCCCTGCCAGAGTATGGGAGTGGCGGTGAGGGGACTCAGTCAGCCTAGTCACTACAAATGACCTTTCACCTGAGATGTGAGGGATTAGTCACCTCGGGGTGGGGACCTGTCTGTGGCAAAGGTAAGTGTTAGAAGCAGCCAGGAGACCTGGATAGTCAGGATTTAGAATTCCCTCCAGGGAAGGATAAACACACTGGACAGGGATTCCAAGAATTCAACCTAATACTCCATGACCAAATTTAGTGTCCAAACCCTCAAGTCTTCAACAGCCTCAGAAGTTATATGGAAGTTAACCAGGAACGCTCTTTTCCTGAAGGCACACTTCCTCCTATTAATGTATGAGCTTGGGTCCCTGGCTCTGAGAAACCAGTGCTGCTTCTATAGCTCTTATCAGACACACAATTTTCATATTTCCTCATATAAGCCTTATAGATTCTATACCGTACAAGGAAACCAAGACAGTATGATTTGTAAAAAAGTCCCAGGACGCTAAGGGACAGGAACCAGATTTGTCTTGAAGACTAATCTCTCGGTCACTAGCTACCTCTGCTAAAGATGTGGTTGTGTTTTCCCTGCCGACCTGACAAATGCCAGATGACAATAACTTAAGAGAGATGCTCGCTTCAGTTCTCAGTCCACCATGGCACCTGGCTCAGCTCTGCCCATCACGGCTGCAACATTCACATCTCAGCAGAGAACCTCAGCTTCTAAAGCCCTGACCACAGTGTGACAGTTAGTTTTAAATGTCCACAAAACAAACCTGAGACTGCACGTTCTTTTCTCCGCCACCTGGACCTGAATAATCACACAGAAACTATATTAATTACAACACTGTTTGGCCCATAGCTTAGGTGTATTCCTAGATAGCTCTTACATCTTAAATTAACATACTTTTGTTTATCTATGTATCACCATGAGGCTGTGGCCTACTGGTAAGGTCCCAGCGTCTGTCTTCTTCTACAGCTATATGGGATCTCCTTGACTCTGCCTCCTCTCTCTCTATTTCCTGTCTGGTTTTACTCTGCTAAGCCATTGGCCAAAACGTTTTTATTCATTAGCCACTAAAAGCAATACTTATTCAGAAGGGCATCCCACATCACAAAAAACCTCGAATCACTAGGGAGGAGAATGTTAACTGAGGAATTGTCCAGATAAGGTTGGCCTGTGGGCACTGACTGTGAATTGGTGTAGGAAGACACACCCTATTATGGGCGGCACCATTTTCCTATGCACAGAGTCTTGAAGTATATAAGAAAGCAAGCATGGCGGGGTTCATTGCTCTCTGTCTTGACTGTGGATGTAATGTCACTAGCTGCTTGAGTTTCTGCTGTATCCCTGCCTTCCTGAATGATGGATAAAGCCTAGTAAACCTTTCCTCCCTACAGTTACCCTTTTTATCAGAATGTTTTTAATCACAGCAGCAGAAAACAAAATAGGAGGCCCATGGATACGTCTGCTGGTAAGACTCCTGCTCCTAAGGCCCACAGACCTCCGCAAACAGCACTCTTGGCTGGCAATAAGACTGTGGAAGACATGTCATATTCAAACTGTCATAAGGACCCAGAGCGTTAGAAATGGTGGAAGATTCCAAGCAACTCCATATTCCTGAGTAACACTAGAGACATAGTAGATTTGCCAGGAGTATCAGCCCTTTTCCTTGGCACAGATGGAGAATGAGAAAGCACACAGGTTACAATTTTCTCTTCTGTCTTTCTCTGGGCTTATGCCCTGTTGTCTGAGATTCCATTTCAGACAAAAACATCAACAATAAAACACTGTTGGCTAAGGCACTAAATTTTCGGCAGATCTGATAGAAACTTAAAAGGAGTCAGATTTTCTAATATATCAAACATTGCAGTTAGTTAGCACCCCACTGAGCAGCTTGGCTGCATTCTGTATGGAGGAAAGGCCATATTTTGACATGGGGAGGGCTTACCATTTCAGTTTGTTCTGGGTTCCTGAGGTCTGGATTCAAGACCTGCTTTTGACCTGACAGGCCTAGGTATCCAAATGTGATTCTTTTTCCTGCCCAAAGACTCTTAGAAGCAGCTGGCTGCCAAGTGCCAGGACAAAGGAGAAACACCCTTTGAAGATGTCCTGAGTCTTAATGGGGGTTTGGTGCTCACTGTGGGTTCACAGTAACAGACTCGAAACTTAATGAGTTTTCTTATACCACGAGTCCTCCAGAGCCCCTGTTTGCTCAGGTGTCCTGTGGTATGCCCTGTTTTCTGAAGCCGAAACAAAAACAAAATATTCATTTTGAGATGAGAGAACAGGAAAAGGAAAGTCACAATCACTGGAATGGGCAAAGTAGTACAGAGGGTCTTTAAAGCGAAATGGATTCGCTATATGCTCTCTTCTCCATTTGGCTAGCCCAAGGATTAAAAGTACAAATCAAATAAAATAGCAGGAGTAATCCGATGTACCAAGTCAATACATCACAGCTTTCCTCCACAGGACCCTTGGGTTTGAACCAATGCCTGTAGATGGGGTCAGAGTCCAGACTTCACGGTGTCTGTTCCTCCCACCCACTAATCCCCAATTAAAGATTAGAAGGCCTCGCCAACACATCTTATGACCTACGCTGGGTCATGAGTACAGGTGTTGTCAGCCTTAGAGGACCAAGTATATACAAACTATTTTTGAACAGACTGGTAAAGAGTATGCATCGGAAATACCCTTTTCCACCAGCCAGGGGCCAGGAAGCCAGACCAGACTCTATTTATAGGACATTTCCTATTTCAGGAATGAAGAGTAAGACTCAGCAGGTAGAGAGGGCTTGAGAAATAGGAATTCAGAGAGTCCAGGAAGATGACTGGGCTCATCACGTTCATCTTCAATAAGGTAAAGGAAACTTGCTTTGTTAGGATGATGGCTTGGGCTTCTCTCATGGTATGCTGGGAAAGATTTCAAGTTCTAGAGTTGGAAGCACTGAATTTGAATTTTATGTATGAGGCTCTGGGCAGGTCTCCTTGCTTTGCTGAATAATAAGTTGGTTATCCACTGCACAGATGAAGCAGTTGTAATGGAGTGAAGAGGCTGATGCATGGAAAACTTTTCAACACTCAGTATTCTGCAACTTTTCTAAATCTTGCTAAAACCCATTATTGTGAGAATCGGGATCAAGTGAGCAAAATAGTTTTCTCATTTGTGATATAAGCATATGTGTCTGCATCTATATCATCTATAAGTGCACACACATACACACACACACATCTTAGATATTTCTTTTTTTTTTTTTTTTGGTTTTTCAAGACAGGGTTTCTCTGTGGTTTTGGAGCCTGTCCTGGAACTAGCTCTGTAGACCAGGTTGGTCTCAAACTCACAGAGATCTGCCTGCCTCTGCCTCCCAAGTGCTGGGATTAAAGGCGTGCGCCGCCACAGCCCGGCTTTAGATATTTCTTTAAAGTAAGTGCTGTGCCACCAAGTTCTTTCCACATATTCTAGGTCTGTCACTGTCCCAATCATTGATAACAATGATTGAATACATGAGCTTTACCTGTGAACAGACTACTCCAAATCAAAAAGCTAAATGATTCAGTTACAGTATAATGGCCGTATCCCACCTTGCTCCTGCTGTGTTCAACAAGTAAAATCAAATATTACAAATCCATTGGTGAAGATGAATTTTAGGGGTGTCTTGTTTTAGCCACAGATTAAACGGGAGCCAGATACTAAGCAGCCACTTTCAGAAGTTAAGACTCAAGATAAATTCCAAGAGAAGAAATTCTATGGTTTTTTTTTTTTCATGTCATAGTTTAAGGCCTAGGCCTTTCACATTTTTCTCTATTATACCAAAGAAAGAGAAGAGAGGGAGAGTTGGAAGGACCAACATGAGAGCAAACAGAGCTACAAAAGCAAGATATGAAAGTGGTGTTCAGCCCCAAGGAAGACACAGACCATAGAGCATGGCTATGAGGAACTAGAAAGATGTCATTCCTTTGCCCTTTGATTGACATATTATGTAATTACCTACAAATTTACTTTCACCATCTTTAAATATTTTTTATTTATGTATGTATGCAATATTCTTTCTGTGTGTATGCCTGAAGGCCAGAAGAGGGCACCATTACAGATGGTTGTGAGCCACCATGTGGTTGCTGGGAATTGAACTCAGGACCTTTGGAAGAGTAGGCAATGCTCTTAACTGCTGAGCCATCTCTCCAGCCCCTCTCACCATCTTTAAAATGGGGCCTATTGGTCAAGATGTAAGTATGCTGAGTTAACAGACTGAGATTTCAGAACGTAAAAAAGGTTAATTTTTTTAGTCATTCCAAGTGTCAGACAAAGTCAGGTCAAAGGAAGTCTCTGTACTTCCACTGTCTCAGGCATCCCATTCTTTTCATATTCGTGGTAGTAGGCATCCCGTTCTTTCTCTTGTGTGACATTCCACCTCATTGTTTCACCTCCACTGTTACTATGGCAGAGGAGAGAGGGCAGCAGGAGAAAGCCCCTGGCCTCAACTCGAAAGTGTGACTTCTGTCTGGAGTTCATTGCTCAGGTCCAATTCACCTGCCAGGAAGACTGGGAGGGGTAGAAAGACGCACAGATATATAGTGAACACCAACTGCGGTCAAAAGGGATAAGAATCAAGTCAATCAGGACCAGATTAGCCTGCATAAATATGTGAAAGCCAAGCAGCAACAGCCTTAAGGAGTTAGAGATTTATTTCCGCTTTATAAAAGGAGTCTGGAGAAATAGAAGACTGGTGTGGAACAGGGTTCAACTGCCATTTGCATCTTAGGAATTGGAATCCCAGAGAAAAGTTAGGGGGATTGCAGTTATTTCTCAAGATTAGGTTCATTTGATACGGTGAATTTATGCTGCATTTATGAAAAGTTTCCAAACTAAATTTTCTTTTGATCCCTCCTAAACGTTCGAGAACAGAGAAAGGATGAGGAGATCCAGGGGATGCAGAAAGTAACCTAAGAGGAAAATGGGGTCTGAACACCAGATGCTGAGCGGTGACCTCCTAGGAATTGCCACAGTCCCACTTCAAGGCCAATGTTCTGGGAGGGGTGGGGGCAGTGAAGTTCAGAGATATTAAGTACTTTCCCAAGAACCCACACCAAAGAAAGGCAAGAAGAAGTCCAAATCCAGGTTAAGAAGCTTATTTTTGAGCCTCTGGGGTGTGCTCTGTTGACTGAGAAAGCACAGACAATTTCTTGTTAAAGGAAAGATGAGGAAGGGGAAGGTGTGAAAGAACGAAGCATCTAGCTTCAGGATGGAGATCGGAACAAACATTCAATTGCCCTGGGCTCCCGGGTTCTTACCCAAGGCATGGGAGACTAAGGTTTAAGTTGCTCTGAGGGTAGTTCTGCTCTTTAACAGGTTGGGTTTCCACATCTACTTTTATCAAAGGCATCCGAAAAAAGAATCAAATAACAGGAAGGGTGAGCCACTGGCAGGATCCTTCCTGGGGTTAGGAGTCCAGGAAAGGCCATAGACAAGGTAAACAAACCGAGATGGGTGTTCATTGCACCCTTCTCTGTAGAACCCGACTTTGTCATCCAGGGACTCTGATCCTGGCCTTAACAACATTAGTCTCCCACTTCCCCTAATCTGTGAGGTACCTGATGTCTGCCATGCTGGTTGCTGTCTATCCTTGCAGATAACTCCCTTCACACAGTATTAGAAGGTGTTCCTCCAACGTGGATAGAAACACACTCATACTGGGATACATGATTGGCAGGAAGAGAATGGGCCAATTCTTCAGCTCTGCTTTTTAGCAAAATGTTCTGATATAGTTCATGACTTACACGCCTCTCTGACCTTGATTAAACCTGCCTAGATATATGTCTCACCTGGTTAGAGTATACTCTAATTGTCTAATTTATCTTTATTCATGCTCTAATCCTTCATCCCCGTATACCTAGCCATAGTGTATCTCATACTAGGGACTCCATTAAGACTCGGTGAGTAGAGAAATAAATGCACAAATGGATGAGGAATTGTATTTTGATTAATATCTGTATCTCATGGGTTCTGATTGTTACTTGGAGTATATCTCCCATGTCTATATTGCTTTCACAAAGGTTAGAAGAGGGGAAAGTTTGGATATTTCCCAGCTACCTATTGTTAATTGTGAAAAGATGCGGCTTTGTTCCCCTTTGCCCTGTGAAGTGGTCTTTAGGATTCTCTGATGCAAATCAGAGAGCTTCTAATATAAGAAGTGTGCACCAAATCCTCTAGAAGTTCAAACTTCATGTAACTACACAAAAAAAGGCTTGACGAGCATCCTCAAGACTCTGGATTCAATCCTCAGAACGATATCAAATCAAGCAAGCAAACAAGGTCCTATCTTGGAGGTATAATTACCCACCCTACGCTAAGAACCTACAGTGTATCATCTAACTGCAGGCCCTTATTATGTGTAAACTTAACGACATTCCACAGCTCCTGTTCTTACCAGATTGAAAAGATCTCCGGTGCATAGACAATCCACCCGTGTTTCCACGTTTCTGGGTTGAGAGGAAGTTCAGGTGGTTCATAGACAGATATCACCTCAATGCTTCCTGCACGGGAGTGCCCATGCAGATTTGAACATGTGGAGTGGAGCCGTCATTAGAGACGCCAAGTTTTAAAGAAGCTATTTGATCAAAACCCCCATTTTAGAGTTAGCTATAAAGGAGTTGAAGCACGCATGCTGTCGAGCTAAAAGATCCAAACCTGGATCATGGGATTTGAGCACCTTACTTACTGTGCTTCTATGAATTGCCAAACAGCCTCCTGCTTTGTCATTGCTTATCCGGGGTAATGGTTTAAGGAAAATGAAAGATCCAGGTTTACAAGTGATGAAACTGGAATCAGAAAGCTAAATTAGTTATTCCAAGGCCTTCTGAACACAAATGGTCTCACAGCTTCCAAAGCTAAGAACTCTAGTCTCGGTCTGCCTAGGGCTGCAGATGAGGCATCTTCCACCACTTCAGAGAGAAACGCCTCTGGCCAGGGACCACACTTTGTGGGGTACAACGTCATAAAGCCTGATGGTTGTCGTCTTTCCCACTCCCAGATTGCCAGGCAGTAGTCTGTGAGAGTGAGAGAGGGCAGCCCTGGTTGAAGAGGGGGGAGGGGCACGGGATTTATTTACATATTTACTGAGCCTCTGTGCTGGCATTACACCACGAACTTTATGTGTTTAACTATATTCACCCCCTACCACAACCAGTTGAGTAGCTGTTGCTGCCCATGAATTAGGGACATAGAAATAGAATCAGAATTTCAGCCAAGTTCATAGATCTGTTTGATTCAAAGTTTCATATTCCAACCACAATGACGACTTGCTCTATAACGAATTCGTCTCTCTTTCACCTAGAGCTGGTAGTCCGCAAGTGGAAGCAGTCGTTGAACGCACGTTGATAAGCTGATGTGATTTTTACAAGCTCAACAGTATGGTGCTAAAAAATATCTTATTTTTGAGATAGCCCATGGAATAGGCTGCACAAGCCTGGCAACGTGGGTTCTATCCTCAGAACCCCCCCCCCCCCACACACACACACAAACTTAGTGAATTAAGGCCCATTCAACAGAGGGAAAAGAAGGCTTTGTACCAGAGATTTGACCAACTACCTGAGACAAGTGAGGTCAAAGACCTTAGAAGAGAACTGTCTCTCACCACTTACTACACTCGAATAATGTCTAACTGCACCCTAAGTACTTACCTTATACCCAAGGCATAGCTCTCATCCCTCATCGGAGAAGCTTCTCTTTACAGCAGACAGATATTGTAGAAACCCACCGCTGGTCCAAACGGAGAGAATAACTGATCATGGGTGCCCAGCCCCAAGGAACACATCTGCAGCACCAGTCCTGCACGTACATCACAGAAGAAGAAGTGGGAGAAGGGTAAGAGCCAGAGAACCTGGAAGTCTGCTGTGACAGGGAAGCTGTACCCATAATACCTACCGCAACTGTATGGCTGCTGGAACAACAGATATTCAAACCTCATGGGGCCTCATCCCTAGACAAGCGACAATGGGCAGCTAAGGTTTGCTGAAAAGTGGTGCATTAGTTACTTTCCTATTGCTCCGATGACATACTATAATCACAGCAAATTAGGGGAAAAAGTATTTAATTGGGCATGAGGTTTCTGAGGGTTAGCGTTTGGGACGGTGAAACAAAGACACGGCACAGGGACCACCCAGAGCTCACCTCTTGATCCACAAATGGAAGGCAGTGAGAGCTCCTTGGAAACGGGACTAGTCTGTTTACACTTCAAAGCCTAACCTCAATGACACACCTGCTCCAACAAGGTCGTTTCTCCTCATCTTTCTACCACTGGAGCATACCAGCCTGTGCAGCCTATGGAGCCATGCTCATTCAGACCACCACAGGAGGGGAATTGGTCACCCCCAGGGATAAGCCCCCTAATTATCCAAGTGATCACTCAGAAATTACACACATACAAGAACTTTAAACAAATTCAGCAGGCTGTGTTTATATATTTATGAATTCAGATATATACATAGCAGTAACAATTAGAGGAAAAGGGCATAAATTTAAAAGGACTGAGAGTAGGGTGTAAGGTTTGGGGGGATAGGGTGCATGAGAAGGGTTGGAGGGAGGAAAGAGAAGGAAATGATATAATTATATTTCATTCAAAAACGCATAATATATTTTAAAAATATTCTCTTAGCCCAGCTTTTAATTATTTTGCTAGAAGTACCCAAGGATTCGCTCAGACCCAGAGAAAAGAAAACACAAGAAGGCTGGATGGGGGATCTTAGAAACAACCTGTGACAAGGAAGTAACATGGAAATAAAAAAGAGGGCACCTTGAACAGAATTGGGGTGCATGTTGTGAAACCCCCAAAGATTCAATAAAGAAGTTAAAAAATCCAGTACACCTTAATATTGGCAGTCATGTAGTACCTTTCCAAGAATGGCACACCCTGATTTCCATAAGAGAGACGTACCTATACATATGCACGTATGTGCACCTAAAGTACAGGAAAACACTAAAATAAAGCACACAAAACATGATATGAGTAATATTTAATAGGATTACTAATGCTCATTTTCTTCAACTTTCATTTATACTCATATGTTATTTCTCTTTATTCTACATCAAGGAACATCATTCATATAATGTCCCTTTCTGCCTTTTTCCTTTTCTTTCGTTTTTGAGATTATAATATAATTATACCACTTCCCCCTTCCATTTCCTATCTCAAAGCCCTCCAGCAACCCTTCCTTGCTCTCTTTCAAATTAATGCCCCCCTTTTAAAAAATTGTTGTGATAGGCATGTATGTATTTAAATATACAAATATATTCCTAAATTTAACCTCCTTGGTCTGTGTGATGTTGCTTGTATGTGTGTTTTCAGGGCTGACTGTTTGGTTGGATAACCAATGGGTGTGCTCGCCCCTGGAGAAGACCATTTCTCCGTCTCTTAGCATTCTTTAGTTCTCTGTATAGGGCTGAGGCCTCGAGGCCTCTCCCCTTTCATGTGTCATGTCTGTTGTTGTCCTTGCTCACGCTTCAGGGGCCTTGTTGGTGAGACTTTCAGGGTATAACTTCTAAGATTACTAAGAGACACAGTCTCACAGCAAACTTTCTGAGCATCTGGCTTTTCCTATTTTTTTTACTCTGTCTTCCACAAAGTTCCCTGAGGCTTTTGGTACAAAGAGCTGTTTTGTAGATGTATCATTTTAGCCTGGGCTCCACCGCTCTTATATTTTAATTGGTTGTGGTTTTTTAATAATGATCTTCATCTGTTGCAAAGAGACGTTTCCCGAATGAGGGCTGAGAACTACACTTACCTGTGGGTAGAAGGACAGATGCCTGGAGTGTAGTTAGATTTTGTGCTAGCTTAGTTAAGTGGTGGTTGTAGGTTCTCCTCCAAGATCCATGACCTCACTTTCTCTGAGTAGTTGGTTAGGTTTAAAGAACCAGGTTTCCATTATGTTGGGCAGGTCTGACGTCCAATTAGAGAACTGTTGGTTATGTTGTGTGTTACTACTGAATCCTTAAGCTTATCATACCATGATGATCATTGGTATGGTTCATAGGCTTCATAGCAGGTAGTACTACTGTTGGTAGCTTCCTTCCTTTGGGTGCTTTCATGGTATCAAGTTTGTGTGGTGCTTTATGTTACCATGACAGCTAGTCCTCAGGGAGAGGAGGCATTAAAGTCAATTCCAACTCAAGGTCCTCTTGTGGGCCCTGTGTCTGAAGTGCAATGGTGTCTTCAGCAAAAGGGACTTACCTTCCACCTCTGGGGGATAACCAAGGGCAATAGGAATAGCCTATAATGTTTAGGGAGTCTACTGGACAACCTTGACCAACAACTCCAAAGATGACATCTCATGCCTGGTGTTGAGCTTTTGTTAGTTTGTCTTTGGCTCCTGGTGGGAGTATTGTCAGCCCAGATGAGAAAATTTCATCTAACTTACATATGTATACTTATTCATATATTTATGTGTACTGTATTTAAGGTAGTTAGTAGTAGGATTCCTACTGACTTTTTCCAAACATCCTTACTGTTCTTTTACCTCTTTCTTCTTTCTCCATCTATGCTCCTCCTCTCCTTACTTAACGCCCCTCCCCTGCCTTTTTTTCTCATTTCTCCTGATCAGATTGTTCATACCCTGTGGTGATATTTCATTTGTATTTTAATAAATAAAGCTTGCCTGAAGTTCGGTGAGTAAAACAGCTGCACTGATCAGCCCTACAGACCAGGCAGTGGTGACACACACCTTTAATCCCAGTAGCCAAACTACTTTGCCATAGAAACCGGGCAGTAGTGGTACACACCTTTAACCCCAGCACTAGAGAGGAATAAAAAATAAGAGGAGACAGCTCTCAATCGCAGTCTCATTTTGAGACTCCTGGGGGCAGGATGGCCATTTTTGGACTGAGGTAGAGGTAAGAGCCTGTGGGTGGCTGTTTTTCTTTTCTGACCTTCTGTGTGAACACCAATGTCTGTCTCTGAGTTTTTATTAATTGTGCTACAATGCCCTGCTATTGCCATTTGCTTCTCCACCCCCAACCTTGCAATAGGCCCTTTTTACTTTCCTGATGTCTGCAGTCATTCCAGGATATGCATGCAGATCTGAAGATTTGAACCTGGGAGCTTCCAATGAGAGAGAACATGTGGCATCGGTCTGTCTGGGTCTCTGCCACCTCATCAATATGAGCTTTCCTAGTTCCACTCATTTGTTTGCAAAGTTTATAATTTCTTTACAGCTGAACAGTATATTGCATTTTCCTTATCCATTTGTTAGCTGAAGGGTATTTAGGTTGTTTCTATTTCCTAACTGCTGTGAATAGGGCAGCAACGAACATGGCTGAGCAAGCATCTGTAGAGTAGGGTGTCAAGCCCTTTGGGCACACACCAAGGAGTGGCATAACTAGGTCATAGGGTATATTTATTTTTAACTTTTTGAGATTTCTCCACATTTATTTGTGGCGGACTTCTAGACCAGCGAGGAAGAATGACCACCACATCAGGATTCTACTCAGAACACGCTTTACTGGAGTGCCCTTGATTGATGGGGAGCAGGAAACGAGAGGGCAGGAAAACGAGGGAGAGGAAGGGAAGGGCAGGGAGCGAAGGGGAGATACAGCAGGAAGCGAAGGGGGGAAAGCGAAAGAGAGCATAAAGTGAAGGGGCAGGGGCATTTAGGCAGCTGCTTAAATAGGGAATTGGCACACGGGTTGCTCTGTGATTGGCTGCCACCAACAGCTGACACCAGACCGCATCGGGATAGGATCAAGGATCCTCATCCACCGCGCATGCAGGAAGCGGGGACGGACGCGCAGCTCTCAAAGGCATAGCCAAATATGGAGTTGTTTATTTCCAACAAGACAGGATGTTGGAGCCATCTTGTAATGGCGATCCTGTCCGGCTCACTACATTTATTACATAGCAACAGAGCAGTTTACAACCCCCCAACAGTGAAGGGGGGGTCCTCTCTCCCCATACTCACCCCAGCTTTGGTTGTGGTTTTACTCTAGACCTTCACCATGCCTGCTAGAGTAAAATGAAATCTCAAAGTTCTTTGGCTTTGCATTCCCTAAATTAGTAGGGATGAGGAAGACTTTTTGAGGCTTTTTTTTTTTAAATAGTCATTGCTTTCTTCTTTTGAGACTTCTATTCAGGTCCCTAACCCATTTTTTGAGTAATTTTTTTATTCTTTGTTTTTGTTTGTTTGTTTCATATATTGTCTGGAGGCTAATCCTTGGTCAGATGTATCTGGAAAAGATTCTCTCGATTTATGTGGCCTTCTTCTTCATCAGTTGATTGTTTCTTTAGCTTTGCAAAAGCCTTTTATGATGGAGGAAGGTCATTGGTTAAAAAAATAAAGAAACTGCTTGGCTGGCCCTCATAGGTTAAAACATAGGTGGGAGGAGTAAACAGAACAGAATGCTGGGAGGAAGAGGAAGTGAGCTCAGACAGACAGCTCTGCTCTCTGGAGCAGAGACGCCATGCTCCCGGCTCCTGGGTAGACACATGCGATGAAGCTCCGACCCAGGATGGACGTAGGCTAGAATCTTCCCGGTAAGCGCACCTAGTTGTACTACATAGAATATTAGCCTATGCAAGAGTTAGCCTAGAAGAGGCTAGATAGAAATGGGCCAAGCAGTGTTTAAATGAATACAGTTTGTGTGTTGTTATTTCGGGCATAAGCTAGCAGGCGGCTGGGGTGTTGGGGACGCAGCCCTGCCGCTTTTATTTCTACACTTTTAGTTTTATGAAGTCCCACTTGTCAAATTTTGGCCTTAATTCTTGAACAAAATGCAGTCCTAGTCAGTAAGTCCTTCACTACATCTGTATAGTATACCACACTAAGTTTTCTCCTCACAACTTCAGGGTTCACTTTAAGTCTTCGATCCATTTGGAGTCGGTTTTTGTGTGAGGTGATACATCCCAGTCTATCTTCACTCTTCTGCACGTGGTCATCCAGTTTTCCAAGCACTATTTGTTGACCGTGCTTTCTTTTCTCCAGCTCACGTGTTTGGCATAAGTGTTAAATATTAAATAGCTGAAATTATTTGTACTCCCTTTTGGGTTTCTGCTTTTGTTCCATTGGCCTACATGTCTGTTTTTGTACCAGTATTATATTGTTTTTATTACTAGGACTCCATGATATATCGTAAGATCTGGAATGGTAATCACTCCAAAAATATAGGTCATTTTGCTCAGGATTGGTTTTGGATATCTGGGGTCTTTTGTGGTTCCAAATGAATCTTAGGATAGTTTTTTTTTTCTATTTCTATGGAGAATGAGATGGGGATTTTGATTGGAAGAGCACTGAATCTGCAAATAACTTTTGGCAAAATGGTTATTTTCACAATATTTATTCAGTCTATGAGCATCAGCTGTCTTTCCATTTTCTAGGTCTTTATCTCTTTAGAGGCTTAAAGCTTTTGTTGTAGAGGTCCTTCATCTTCTTAGCTAAGTTATTCTTAGATATTTTATTATCTTTGGCATAACTGTGAGTGGGAGATTTATAATCTCCTTCTCTTTATATATGTTGTTGGTATATAGAAAACTATTTTTTTTTTTGCATTCTGCCACATTGCTGAATTTGTTTATCATGTCTGGGAGTTTTCTGATAGAACTTTTGTGCTCTCTAATGTATATTATCAAGTCACCTGCAAAAAATGATTGTTTGAGTTCTTATTTCCCTATGTGTATCTCTTCTCTTGCCATTTTGCTTCGCCTACTACTTTGAATACATATTGAAAAGGAGTGGGGACAATAAAAAACCCTGATTCATTCCTGACTGCAGAGGTTTGCTTCAAACTTTCCTCCATTTAGGATAATATTAGATGTGGGTTTCCTAGATAAAGCTTTTATTGTATTGAGGTATGTTTCATTTAACCCTACACTCTCTAGGACTTTTATCATGAAGGCATGTTGGATTTTGTCAAAGGCTTTTCCTGCCACCATTGAGATGATCACATGATTTTTGTCTGTTTACTGACTTATATATACATTAAACCATTCCTTTATTTCTGGGATAAAGTCAACTTGTTCACGGTATGCAATCTTTCTGCTGTATGTCTGGATTCTGTTTGAAATACTTTTTTAGCATTTTGAGCCTATGTTCATTAGGGATATTGACCTATAGTTCTCTGTTTTTGTTGCATCTTTAGCTGGTTTGGGTATTAGATGGTGGCTTCCTAGAAGGAGTTTGGGGGTGCACACTCCGTTTTTTGTTTGTTTGTTTGTTTGTTTTAACAATTTAAGAAGAATTTAAGAATAAGTCTGATAGAATTTTGCTGTGACTCTCTCTGGTCCTATACTTTTTTTTTTTTAAAGTCGGAAGGCTTTTTATTCGTATTTCAATTTTCCCATTTGTTTTGCATCTCTTTAGGTTGGTGAATTCTTGGTATGATTTTGGTGATTTGGATGAATATAGAAATATGTCCATTTCTTTTAGGTTTTCTAGGTTAATGAACTATGGGTTTTTTTTTAAAGCATTAGCTTGTAATATTCTGAATTTCTTTGGTGTATGTTGTAACGTTTCCATGTTCACTTCTGATTTCATTAATTTTGTTCCTCTCTGTTGTTTAATTGGGTCAAGGGTCTGTCAGTCTTGTCTATCTTCTTGAAAAAGTGTTCTTGGAGCCGTTGATTCTCTGCCCTGTTTTTCCCCCTTTGTTTCTATTTCATTCATTTCTGCTGTGGTTTTTATATTTTTTTGCTTTTGACTGGGTTTGGATTTGTTATTTTTGTTTTCCTTCAAATTTTGAGCTGCATCATTAACCCATTTGTTTGTGCTCTTTCTGATTTTCAGCATAGGCACTTAGAACTAGATATTCCCCTTATTGACCGCTTTAAAGGTGGCCCATAGGCTTAGTTTTACTGTGGTTTCATTTTCAGTTAGTTTCTTTTTTTTATTTCTTCTTTGACCCAGTGATCATTGAGTAACGAGTTGTTTCATTGCCATGACTAAGTATTTACTAGAGTTTTTTTTCCCTGTCAATTTTAACTTTATTGCACTGAACTTGTAAAGATTTGGTTTTTGTCCCAGGATGTGTTCTATTCTTAAAAAGCTTTCCTATGCTGCTGAGTTGAATGTGTGTTCTCCAGTGTTTGGATGGAATATTCTGTATATCCAGTTAAGTCCATTTGGTAAATGATATCAATTAATTGTGATGTTTGTCGGTTTATTTTACATCCAGATGATCTTTGTGTCAGAGAAAGTGGGGAATTAAAATCATCTACTCTTAATAAGTTTATATTAATCTGTGTCCTGAAATCTAGTATTGCTTTTTTTTCTAAATGAAATTAGGTACACCAGAATTTGATGCATATCTATTAAGGACACTAATGTCTTTTTGGTTAACTGTTCCTTTGATAAAAATGAAGGTCCCTCTTTAGCTCTTCTGATTCATTTTAGTTTAAAGACTGTTTTGTCAGATATTAATATAAAATGACTGCTTGCTTCCTTGTCCCATTTGATTGGGATAATATCACCCATAATTTTTCCCTAAGGCAGTGCCTATCTTTAAAGCTAAGACGCGTTTCTCATATACAATAGATAGATGTATTTTGCTTACTGACCCATTTAGCCAGTCTGTGTCTTTTGGTTGCAGAATTGAGGCCATTGATATTCAAAGTTATTATTGAAATGTGTGTGTTATCTGCAGTCATCCTGTTGCTGAATTTTGGCCATGTTGTGTTCTCAGTGGTACTTTGTGTTTAACAATATAACATGTTTCTTCCCAGTCTTTCTACTATGCCATTTCTCTCCTTCTGACTTTGCAGGGTGTATTAGTGTAAACCGGCCATCATAGACTTTTAGAACATGGTATGCGTTACTTCTGGCTCTTGTGGCTTTCAACGTTTCCACTGAGAAATCACCTGTTATTCTCATGAGTCTTCCTTTATATGTGACTTGAGCTTTTCCTTTGCATCTTTCAATACATTTTCTTTGTTCTGTATACTTAATGTTTGACTATGCTATTCCATGGGGATTTCTCCTACTGGTCTTGGCTATTTGGTGTCCCATATGATGCTTGTATCTGTATGAGTGTGTCCCTCCTTAATTTGGGGAAGCTTTCTTCTATGATCATTTTGAAGATCTGGTCTGTGTCATTGACTTGGGATTCATCTTTCTCATCTATGCCTATAATTCAAAGATTTTTTTCATAATATCTCATATTTTATGTATTTTCCTTTCCTGTGTTTTTAATTTTTTGCATTTCTTGTTTATTTGTTCTAGATCCTCTACTTTATCTTTGAGTTTTGATATTCTGTCATCTGCTTGATTTAATCTACTTATAAGGTGTTCCTTTGAGTTTTACTGGGCAGCACTCAAGCGTTTGTTCTCCTTAAGTTCTTTCTCCTGAATTTCATTGAGTTTTTTCTTTGTGTATTCTTTAAACTCCTTGAATTCTTTGATGAAGTTTATGATCAGCATTTTAAATTCTGTGTCCTAGGGTTCCTCTGGATAATTCTCATTGATAAACTTTACTAGCAGGCTGGTAGGATTTAAAGAGAAGTTACTAGTATGATCTTTCATGTTTTCTTTTCTTTTTTTTGTGATGAGATTGAGGGATGTAGACTTCTTTTGTTAGTTCTAAATCTGTTACGGACAGGGCAGGTAGAGATGAAAAAGAGGGTGTGCCAGGAGGTTGGACCTACAGGTTGGAAAGTCTTGGGTGGAATGAAATCGGAGGGATGAAGAAAACTGGGCTGGTGTATAGGATTTGTCTTGTGGTCCCAGAGTAGAGTTTGGGAGTAGATCTGGCTGGGTAGAAATGGTTGAATGTGTCATGGGAGAAGCCTGTGACATGGAGGTTAGGTAGGGAAGGTCCTATAGAAACCCAGAGATTTGCCAGGCGATGGTGGCGCACGCCTTTAATCCCAGCACTCGGGAGGCAGAGGTAGGCGGATCTCTGTGAGTTCGAGACCACCCTGGTCTACAGAGCTAGTTCCAGGACAGGCTCCAAAGCCACAGAGAAACCCTGTCTCGAAAAACCAAAAAAAAAAAAAAAAAAAAAGAAAAGAAAAGAAACCCAGAGACTTGTTGCTGGCACAGGGAAGAGTGGCCAGACTAGGCCAGAGGCACTGAAAATGAGGGTTAGATCTGATAGGCCGGGAAGGGTGAGTAGGTGGGGAGGGCCAGGAATATGCACATGGCTAGACCTTGGAGATGGCTATGTGAGTTCTGGATGGGTTGGAAAGTTAGGATTCATGGTGCAGAAGGGACCTGTGGGTGGTGGCAAGTAGGGCGGGTTATGACAGAACCCTAGGTATTGGAAGGGGTCAGGGTGGCCAGAATAGGCCAGGGACTGGATGTGGGGCCAAGACTATATGCTAGAGAAGGATGTGGGAGAGCTCCCTGGGTGGAGAGCCTGGGGGTAGTGCAGAAGGGAACTGTGTGTATAATGCTTTTTAAAAAATAAAAATTATATGCAAAAAAGACAGACAAAAGCTGGTTAAACGACAGATGTTATTTCAAATGACCGTATAAAGCTATAACGATGGCAACAGTTTGGAACTGGAAAATATCTGCTTGCAGTTCAGCAGAAGAGAATAAATGGTAAATTAAGAGATCCATAAATTTGAGTATATGAGCAGACAATTCACTCTTACGAATAATGTGAGAACGTTTTTAAAAATAATACCAACTTTTGTGTGGCCCTCAAGAATATGTATACAGTCAATAAACCACTCACAATTAGGAGAATTATTTCTAACATATATGAAAATAAACAGAAGAAGGCGAAGAGATGACTCCGCTAAGGGCATTCACTGTTCCTGCAAAGACCTGGAGGTGTTTTTGAAAGCCCTACATCTAATGGCTCACACATTTCTATAACCCCGGTTCCAGTGGATATGGCAACCTCTTCTGGCCTCCATGGATACCTGCATGCATGGCATTCATACATACACATAAAAAGAAAATTAAATCTTTAAATTTTAAAATAAATAAACTAAAGCGTTTTAAATAAATAGGACCAATTCCCTTACGTGTTCCTTTTTATTGCATCTTATCTACACATTATCCACAGAGAGACGTGTGGAAAGATACATCCTATGGTGCACATGTGGAGGTCATAGGACAATGTGCAGGAATTAGTGCTCCTCTGCTACCTCATGAGTCTTAGGGATTGAACTCCAGTTGTCGGGGGTGGCGAAAATACCTTTATTAGTAGTCATCTTACCAGCACAAAGTGTTCTCGTGACTCAGGAAAAAAAATGGGAAGGAATATAAAAAGGCAGGAGGGGGGGTGAGAGAGAGAGAGACAGAGAGAGAGACAGAGAAAGAGAGGGATGGAGGGAGGAAGGGAGGGAGGGAGACAGAGAGAGAGAGAGAGAGAGAGAGAGAGAGAGAGAGAGAGAGAGAGAGGATGCTAACCACAGACGAGCTTGGTGTTATTTACATCTGTCTGCCCTGGTCACTAGTATTTTTGAGCAGCCATCAAGCTATAAATGCAAATTACAGCACAACCAGGCCAGTTCCATTAGTCACGTGCAGCCAACTCAGTGCTGTAGGAAGTCTTACAGCCAGTGGTTACCTGCCCATTGGGGCGTGGCCTCTTACACTATTTGTGCCGAAGTAGAGCATGCATCCGCTCTCTTTTTCTGGCTGGGGCATTCGGTTTCTGATCTCGGTTCAAGCAGAGGATTCTGATTTGTGAGGCTACCCCTAAATAAATAACCACCTATTTCTCAATTCTGAGCTAGTGTGGGATTTCTTTTAAGCATCCTTCTTCAACTCAGAGTTTCAACATTACTGAGAGAGATCAATATAGAAAATTAACACCAGAATCTTACTGTGTATAATCCACTTCTTCTATGTTACTTATTATGCTAAAGATGACCGCGTAATAAACTACAGCAGGAAAAAAAAATGGAGATTTATCCAGAATGAAGATGGGACTTTTTTTTTCTTCTTTTTAAATTTTTTTATTGCATTATACATTTTTCTCTGCTCCCCTCTCTTCCTCCACTCTCCCCCTTTACCCTCTCCCATAACCCCCACACTCCCAATTTACTCAGCAGATCATGTCTTTTTCTCCTCCCTATTTAGATCCATGTATGTCTTTCTTAGGGTCCTCTTTGTTGTCTAGGTTCTCTGGGGTTGTGGACTGTAGGCTGGTTTTTCTTCGTTTTATGCCTAAAAGTCACTTATGAGTGAGTACATATTATATTTGTTTTTCTGGGTCTGGGTTACCTCACTCAGTATGGCCTTTTCTAGATCCATCCATTTACCTGCAAATTTCAAGATGTCATTATTTTTTTTTTTTACCACTGAGTAGTACTTCATTGTGTAAATGTATCACATTTTCTTTATCCATTCTTCAAAGGGGCATGTAGGTTGTTTCCAGGTTCTGGCTATTACATACAATGCTGCTGTGAATATAGTTGAGCACATGTCCTTGTGATATGAATGAGCTTCTTTTGTGTGTATACCCAAAAGTGGTATAGCTGGGTCTTGAGGTAGATTGTTTCTTAATTTTCTAAGAAACCGCCATACTGATTTCTAGAGTGGCTGTACAAGTTTGCATTCCCACCAGCAGTGGGGGAGTGTCCCCCTTACCCCACATCCTCTCCAGCATAAGCTGTTAGCAGTGATTTAGATCTTGGCCATTCTTACAGGTATAAGACGCAATCTCAGAGTTGTTTTGATTTGCATTTTTTGATGGCTAAGGATCTTGAGCATTTCTTTAAGTGTCTTTTAACCATTTTAGAGTCATCTGTTGAAAGTTCTATGTTTAGTTCTGTACTCCATATCCTGAAAATATGCAATCAGAAATAAATAGGATGAATAGAAACTAAGGTAGCTTCAGGGTCCTCCCTCTCTGCCTTCATTCCCTACATACAGATGATAAATGAGCTGAGAAAGAAATCAGAGAAGGATCATCTTTCACAATATCCACAAATAACATAAAATATCTTGGGGTAACTCTAACCAAACAAGTGAAAGACATGTATGACAAGAACCTTAAGTCTTTGAAGAAAGAAATTCAAAAAGACACCAGAAAATGGAAAGATCTCCCATGCTCTTGGGTAGGTAGAATAAACATAGTAAAAATGGCATTCTCACCAAAAGCAATCTACAGATTCAGTGCAATGTCCATCAAAATCTCAGCAAAATTCTTCACAGACCTTGAAAGGACAATACTCAACTTCATAAGGAAAAACAAAGATCCATGAAGACAGGACTTTTAAGGGACCAAACTTCTCAGCGTTTTCTCTGACTGATAGTGTTAGACAGCCTTGCTAAAATCTCCTTTCTTGTTTATGAATGAAACATCATAAAAACCAATGAATGTGTTTTCCTACAGAAAAGTGTTCATGTAAAAGAGCATCTGTAGCAGGAGGGTCAGCAGAAAGCATCTACTATAGCCACAGGATCATGGTTCTATCGTAGGAATAGCATGAACACCATTAGCCTCCTTTGCAGAATCAAACAGGGCAGGTCCTTGCCGACCACAGATTTAGAAGTAACCGCCACCTCCCCATTTCAACAGGTGAAAGAATGACTCAGCAACTCTGACCAAGTTCAAAACATTGAGCCAGCGCTGACTTCCAGGTGGGGAAACTCTTTGACCTTCTACCTCCTTGTTAAGGGAGAACATGGTAATGTTGCTGTGGGTAGCAAGTGTGATCACGTGACTGTAATAAAACAGGCCCAGCTCACCTTTCTAGCTCAGAGTTGCCACATCCATCTTGAGACCACCATCAGAATTCAAAGGAACACAGTGACCTACCCAGGCCACAGGCATGGCATCAGGAAGATGAGACAACTAACAGTAACCTCTCACATATCCCATAGTGGCTTTCACTCCCTAGACTCCCCAGAAAGTCCAATTTCTTAGGGTTTTACTAACAACACACTGGGCTCACTAGCTTAAGTCATAAGACATTTCTGTAGTGTTTTCTGTTTTCTGGGTCTTAGGGTGACATTTAACCTGCTCTGTTTCAGCTATTTCCATCTATGAGATGATTATTCTTATCACAGTACGGAAATTCAGAAACTTAAGGAAACCTAAGGTTCATGAATGGTTGGCCGGGGTTTCTAATCCGAGGCTCTTTTAACGATAATAATAGCCATGGGCCACCTCTCTAGGAATTATTTTAAAGATGATATCAAAGAAAATAGTCTATCCAAGGTCACTCAGCTAGTCAGTATCCAAAGTGGGATTATAATGTATGTTTGATCAGTTCCTAAGCCATGGACTTCCTATGATACCATGGTGCCTTCCACCAATACCGTACTACAAGTTTTACTTAAGTATCCCTTCCCTGATCCCAGGGCCTGTTATTCTCCAGACCCTTCGGTTGGTGGTTCCTCATCCAAGCGTAACTCTTTCCATTTCTTTCCTTTAGACCTGAGGATCCAAAGGATCCAAGGATCTACCTTGTCGTCACTACTGGAACACCTGCTGTAGATGGAGAGGGCCTCTCCAAAGGTAACAGACCCCTCCTTGATTCCAGAGACCAGAGAGTTATATCCATTTGTGTTTTAGCATGAGAATCTGGCTAAGCCATCCCTTTGGTTGCAATGTTGTTTTACTGCCCTGCTCCTAGAGGGATTTGCATGATGTTAAGAGGTCTCTCACCACTCTGTCTTCTCCTGCTTTTATCCATCCGTTCACTCTGGCGTAGGAGAGACACACAGAGCCTTGTCTCCGTGCCTGATCCATGGCAAATGTGAGACATCACTTCTTATTAAATCTGTACAAGGTAAAAGCAGCCTGCTCATTCCATTTTCTCCCACGGCTATGACAAATCTGCCCTTCCCTTGTCAAAAGCACAAAGGGAGCTGAGTGGTAGCTGAAGTACTATACCTGGCATAAGTACAAATGAAAACCCACTGAGGCGTTCAATAGATGCTTCAATCAGGTTTTTTGAATAAAGGTCTCTACTCAAGCCAAGGGATTTGACAGAGGAGAAGCAAGCTAAGAAACAGGATATTTAAACACTTCAAATCATTTCCGTAGAAGGCCTTTCTGCATCTCATTGGAGGAGCGAGTCATCTTCCTGTGTGGAGTGTTCTGCACTCAGTGAGTAATGAGACGGGGATTCAGATGTAACTGTAGTCACTGTGTATGTGATGAGGTCCATGGTACGTCAATTGCCCTTCCAAAACACAGAGATGCTGATGCACGGGCCCCATCACTCAACTCTCCTCCAGGCTGCCAAACAGCTGGAGCTGCTAGGGGCTCCCTAGCTCTCTGGCCAATGCATCTGCGACCGGTGTGGCTTAACCCAAGCCTGTCCAGGAAACCTCCTCCTCCAGGAATGCATCCATCTTTGTACCAGGCTGTGTTTGCTGAGATTGGTGTCTGGGATGAGAAAGGCCAGTGGTGGTAGCAAGGAGCAATTACCTGTCTGAGACCCACTAGGAGAAGGCCTTAGCTTAGACTACAGCATTAGAAAGGGCAAAAATCACAAGTCAACATAAAGTCATTTGTGTCAGAAGCAAGACTGATCAACTTCAGTAGTCCAGGAAGTACACACAGAAAGTCTGGTGGGGAACACATATTGTTTCTGCTTGTTACCTACACTGAGCAAGAGGCTTCTTCAGAAGAGTTCACAGCTCGGTGGTGGTGGCGCACAGCTTTAATCCCAGCACGCAGGAGGCAGAGGCAGGTGGATCTCTGTGAGTTTGAGGCCAGCCTGGTGTACAGAGCAAGTTCCATGCAAGGCTACACTGAGAAACCTGTCTTGAAAAAACAAAAACCAAGTTAACAATAAAGAAGGACCCCGTGGCCTAGGCCTTCAAATGGTCCTGCCCTGTAGGGACAGTCTGTAGGGAACTATAAGAGATAGAACCTTTCCCACCTTGCACATCAGAAGCTGAGTTTCAGCAAAGGTAAGTGTCTACAGATTGCTCAGTGCTTGGAAGCACAGACGAATTTGAACTCACGTATTAAATTCCAAAGCCCAAAGATTCCATGGGTCCTTAAAAATTCATCTTGTTCTGATAAATTTTGTCAAAAGTTACCTGTGTCCAATAATGAATAAAAGAAATGAAAGGAGAGAAAGTAGTCTTAGATTTGTAATTTTTCTGGCCACAAGACCCCAAGTAAGCAGCATCAACCTCCTCACCTATAAGTGCTCAGCTCTAGCATCATTGATGAGCTCAATGATGGAGGCTCTTCTGTACCCTCTGCTAGCAATGCTAAAAGTACAGTGTTCAGACGTCATCCGCCATTTCCATCACCCTGAACCGTCTGTACTGACTGATGCTTCAATGGCAAGCATTGGAGCAAAGAGATAAATAAGTCAGTCCCCCACATCAGAGTAGTTGTATTCCGATGGGGGAGAAAAAATCTACAAAACATGTCACCTGGCAGGGTGACCCCCAGTTCCCGCTTTCCTGGAGCAGGGACACTTGCAGAGGTCTAGCCACTAAACCTGCTGTTCACTAAGCACAAGACAGCACCTGCTTCAGAACCAGGATGAACTGAGGAAAAGAAACTTCAACCTTTATGTTTCATGAGGAAGCTATAGGAACTTCTGGAACTGCATTCTAAAACAGTGTGTGTATGTGTGTGTGTGTTGCATAATTGTTGTGTAATTTATCACAGAACTGAGATCTTGAGAACTTAGAGGTCATCCTAATTCCAGTCGCTCATTCTATGAGTGGAAACTAAGGGCTCAGAGAGATGAGGAGGAAAGCAAAATTTTCTTGACTATGTGTCTTGTCAGCTGTCAACTGTTACATGATACCCCACTCTTCTCCCCTCTGTGTAACAGGCCTGGAATTGTTTGTAGACCAGGCTGGCCTTGAACTCACAGAGCTCTGCCTGCCTCTGCCTCCTGAACACTGGGATTAAAGGCATGTGCCACTATGTCCGGGTATTCTAGTTTTGTTTCATCATATCCACTGATACTCTAAAATCTTATGCAGCTAGATATCAGTATACAGGAACACCGAGGCACTAAAAATGAAAGAAACCTCACTGTTGGACTTGCAGAATTTCCCAGAGTGAGGGCTCAATTTGTCTAGCTGACATGATGATATCTCAGCCATGCTTAAAATATGCTGTACACGGCTCTTTTATAAAATGTAGTTGCTATGGTCTGAAAATTCCCTCCAAAATCCCTAGGACAAACCCTTGGTCTCTAATACGACAGTGTTTGGAGATGGTACCTAATAATAGGAAGAGTTTGGGATGTAGTGTCATTGTCTCTGGGAATGGATTAATGTCCTTATCTTGGGAGTGGGTTCATTATTTTAGGTTTAATTCATTGTATGACAAGTTTGCCCCCATCTTGTTTCCTACCAACCTCTCTTTGGCTTTCTGCCATGAGACAATGTAAAAGAGAAATCCGTGCCAGACACCACCTCCTCCATCTTGGACTTCCCAGCCTTTAGGGTGGTGAACTATTTACAATAGTTGCCTACTGTAAACTGCCTCATCAGTGATACCCTGCTGTACCAGTACATAAGGACCGAGGCAGTGGTTGATGAAGATCCTGACCTAGTGTTTAGAAGGCTCAGATTCAGATCCGCTTGGCCAGTCACTTTGAGTCACTTTCCTTCAACTCCTAAATGAGACAGTGGAATCCAACATAAGCTCCATGAAGGCAAGAGCTTGATTCACCGCCATCTGCCCAGGGCCTAGAGCCAGGGGTACGCACAGGAAGAACTCAACATACTTGTTTAACATGACAAATGGCTTCAAACTGACTAAAGTAAACAGAAGAGTTTGTTAAATTATTTCCAAAAAGTCTCACGTTTTCTCTTCACTTCCATTAACAGGATGAGTAAACCCCCAGCGCATCTAGCTCTTAGCAACCGGCGCTCCTAAGCTGTTGGGGTTGGGTGACCTGGCAGCTGCGCGTCATTCTGTGTGCTCTAATCCCTCTCTGCTGTGGCTCGTCCCTTGTTACTGAAAACACACCTCGATCCCTCCTACATACCCAGCTTGCTTATGCAAGGCAACCAGGAGACTGCACAGCCTCCAGCAGGGCTGCAAGTTTGCAGGAAGAAGGGCTAGGGGGTAATCCCCACAAATGGCAAATCCGAGACTTGTAGCCATTTTCTAGAATCTTCTATGGGTCATTTCATTGTGCAATGGATTAAGAAAAGGAGTTGTTTTTTTTTTTTTAAGAAATGAGAGACGAATGCTGCCATTGGCTAATCAGCCACTGTCAAGCAGGTTTGCATGGTCCTCTCCTGCTTCATCTTCCCCCACAACTCTCTGGGCATCTACTCCTTTTACAGATGAACAAAGTGAGTCTCAGAGTGCTGATGAACTTCCTACGGTGATACGACTAGCAAGTCTGATTCTGGGCTTTCCTTTTGAAATGTCTCAAAGACCTACTAAGACCAACACAGTGAGTCGAAAACAAAATGGCGATTACAGGCCGTCCAGTTCTTTCTCCACTCTATGTCTACTCCCACAACTGAAATGACCTCCTTTTCTCTTGCTGTAGCACAGAACGCTGATGATGTGTTTTGCAATTGCTAGGCAAGACAGAGGTCAATTGCAATGGACCTTTCGGCTTACTCAGCCTAGCCTTCATGTTAGAAACAACAAGCTGAAGCCCAGATAGCTCCAGAAGGCCACCTGATTACTCACCAAGAGCAAGATTCAGCCTGGTCTAGTATGACGTCTTATTCTTTTTTTAAGGAAGGAAATGACAGGCAGTAACACCTGTTTTTATCTCTGTGGCCATGAAGGTTAAATGAGATAGTGACATTGCGGTGCTCATTCTGGCACATGACAGGCTCTGCACATAGCAGATGCTGCTTGCTGACCCCTACCCTGACCCCTATCCCCACCCCTACCGCATGAACTTCAGCCTTTGTTTTTCAGTAGACTGAGTAATGACCCTTGCTTTATATAACTATTAAGAAAATCTAGCAAGTTCTTAGATGTGGCAGGGCGCTGTGCTCTTTACCACAAACACAACCTTTAATTTCGTGAGGTAGCGTTCCAGAGGTTTCCAGGTTCATTTTCCAGGTGAACAATGTTTGGATGCGGTCAAGCACTTCTTCTGCCCCCCCGCCTTTCATCATTACAGAGATTTGAGACAGGAGAAAGAAGAAACATAATGAGGCCTGGAGAGATGGCTCAGTGGTTAAGAGCATTGCCTGCTATTCCAAAGGTGCTGAGTTCAATTCCCAGCAACCACACGGTGGCTCACAACCATCTGTAATGTGGTCTGGTGCCCTCTTCTGGTATATACACAGGCAGAATATTGTATACATAATAAGTAGTATACATAATAAATAAGTATTTCAAAAAGAAGAAACATAATGAACAAAGAGAGCATAGGGGGAAACGCACATCTGTGTGGTTTTTTGTTTGTTTATTTTTGTTTTTAGCCTCTTTTATTCCAGGTAAACTTTGGAGCCTGCTGAAGGCTCAGGCCTCTCTGTATTCTAAGGACAGATATTTATTGGAAGGATACAGAGGGACTCACCCTAGATAGAGCAGAAGTGATCAGAAGTCAGATGCTTCCAGGTGAAGGGCTCATGATCTGGGAGAGAGGACAGCATGCCCCAGTTTTAGAAGCCCAGAGGCCTGGGATGTTTGCACACTATAGCACATACGTGGATCACATATTAAATTAAAGGAATCAGGGAGGAACTGTGTTGGAGTGACCTGAGTCTCACCATCGGGAGGGTTAACACTTTCCAGCGACACATTTTCCAGAATAGAAATCAACCTTGCCCTTCATTCCTTCTTGGAGATTCCAAGTTTCAACATACTTTTAAAAGATTTTACCGTCGCATCAGGAGAAGCGAGTGGGAGGTGAGGAAGTAGAAACAGGTTGCGCAGACACATCTGTGAGGAGCTCTCGTGTGAACAGAGAGAAAGTGGTGGGGGATACAACCAAATAAGAGATGGAAATGCAGGAGTTTTTCTCTTTCTTTTCAAAACAGAGACATGATGTTTGTTCTAAGGCAGAAGAGACCAGAGTATTTGCATGGTTTAGGGGGGTTAGCTGTGAAAAGGGAAAAATCAAAATGGTTCGAGCTGAATCAATAGCCTCAGATCTAGAGCTCAGGGGAGGGAGCGATGGCCTCTCCAAGAGGAGAGGCCTCTATTCTGTCATGTCCAGAGGGGCGAGAATAAATAAGGAAAAAAAAGTGAGAGCCATCTGCCCAAATACGTCCATATTCAGTGGGCCTCCACCTATGCTCTGCGTATTTGTAGCTGCCCCAGGTGCCCCAGGTGCCCTACTTCTCTGGGTTTGAATTCGCAAACCAGTCCTGCAAAACAAGCATTCTAACTAGCACTTTATGGATGTGTCAACAAAATCCAGCGTTCATTTGAAATTGCTCTGGCTGCACTACTAGCCTTATTAATAAAACAGTGCCGACACTCCTAGAGTAACCAGGAGCCGGACTGTATCTAAGAGATTTATATCCCTTATCCTCCTTAGCCCTAATAAACAGGTACTAGTACTACCCTGAATGTTCAAGAATCAAAAAACTTTGCAAGGCTGGATTACTGCTGAAGGTCCAATAACTTCCAAACAGAGCCGGCCCTTGGTTCAAGAACTTTAACTCCAAGAGACAAGCCTCCTCTTATAGGAAACAAAGTGACAAAGGTTAAAAGCAAACTCTCATTGTATCAAGGGGTGAGTCAGGATGAAGGTACATCAGCCTTCGGAGTTGACTTTTCTGTACTGAAACCCAGGTATGATGTGTGAGGCGAGTAAAAGAAGCCCAGGGATGCTCTTAACAGAGTGTAAGAGGCTTTTTCCAACTAACTCCCTATAGCTACAAGGCCTCCATAGTGGGAGTTTGCAATAAGAATCCCAGTTAAGAACAGCTTGACTTAAGTAATCATTAATTATCCATTCAGGTCCCTAGGTGCTTCACTGAAGTTTCCATTCCATTAAGTAAATCAGCTACTGATAGCCGTGCCATTCTGCTTGGCACCAGGTCAGCACAAGGCATAGAGAAGTAAAAGCTTATAGCCTGATGCTTCCATGAGAATGCACATACTCAGACAAGTGTTGTGATGCAGGGCCACTTCATGTAGTGGGCGTGTTCAAACGGTGCTGGAAACAGAAAAGAGCACCAGAGACTGTCCAGGGAAGGGCTTGGGGGTCAGGTTCTACAGAGGACTCAATGAGAAGGAGGAGAAAAAGGAGGAGGAGGAAGGAGGAGGAGAAGAAGGAGGAAGAGGAGGAGGGGGAGGGGGGGAGGAGGAGGAGGAGGAGGAGAAGAAGAAGAAGAGGAAGAGGAAGAGGAAGAGGAAGAGGAAGAGGAAGAGGAAGAGGAAAACTGCTCGTCTGATGAATAAGAGAAGCAGCAAGGAGGGCATACAATTCAGGCAGAGTAGCCAACAGTGTACAAAGTGAGGGAGCAAAGAAATGGATCCAGTCTGGAGAACTGCTTGAAGCTCGGTCTGGCATCAGTAGAGGTCCCAGCTTTAAAGAGTGGAAGATGGTTAGGTTATATCTAGTTCCACTTTACTCATTCTGCTAGCTCCACTCTACACAATAGGGGCTCACTGGGTGCCTACCCAAGGATATGTGGGTGAAGAATAGGCAATCAGCATACAGTAGAATGCTCCTCAGCTTCAGAAAGGACGGACTCCCGCCATTTTCAAGAGCAGGGCTAACCCTGGGAAGCAGGCATCACATCAAGTGAAACAGGCCAGTCACAGAGAGACACATGCCACGTGACTCAACACATGGAATCTGCAAAAAAAGAAGGAAATAAAATAGTGGCTACAAGAGGTAGGGAGAAGAGGAGGCAGAGACAGGTAAGGAGATTAAACCAGTGCATAGTGAGTCATAGTGATATACGAGGAACGGCAGAGTGATCAGAGTAGATTAAAGTATGCAATATAAAACATATAGAAGAAATGTGTACCTGCGGCCCCGCTACTCAAGGGCCAAGATGGGAATATTTCTTAAGCCTAGACATTTGGAGTCAACCAGGAAAACTTCATGAGACAGAAAGTCAATCAATCAACGAATCAATAAGCAAATAAAAGTCAAAAGCTCAGAAGAGCTAAGGTGCTCCTACCCCCTGCAGAGCTAGGATTTAGAAGCAGAGCTAGGATTTGAATCCAAGCTGGCCTGACGCCAAGGTCCATACTCTTCCCTGTCCCATAATGACTGCTTTTTTGGTACTGCTTCTAAAACTATCAAACCCTATTATGTAACAATACAAGACGAAACACCCCCCCCCACCACCACCACCATGGTGACAAGGGGAATATCATTCCAGAAACTAAGATTTGTTCCTTTTACAAATGAGGTTTGGATTCATCTTCCCCCCCTGCTCATTATAAAGATTCACTTGCTACCCAAATAAATAATGAAATGATAGCTGTCTGCATCCAGCCATAGGAAGACACATAATTGTATTTCTTCCATGATGGGAGAACCAGCTGTGGCACTAATAAAAATGACAGCTTTTCAATTATTTCAACAGAGTAGTTAACAGGAAATTGGTTTCCTATAGATTTGGCAGATCTAAGGGACCTCGGTGGGGGTAGGGGAGATGGACATAAGCGAATGGGAACAGAGATGCTGTTCCCCCTCTGGTAGTATTCTGCTTCTGAGGATGTGCGCTGAAGGTGCTTTGGATATGAAAGATATTTCTGAATCATTTCAGGGTATTATCAAATCTGCATCAGCCTTTCCCTTCTCCAGTATTCACCCTTCTGGAGACGGTAGAGAAGGCCCCATTGCTACAGCAGTCTTTAAAACCATCAGTCAGGACACCAAGGCTTTCCCATTTAGTCATTTATCTCACAACTATTTTTAAAGACGTACAAGTGGTTTTTTTTTCACAAATCAAACACTTTACCATGTGTTGACTGCACTCTAGACTCAAGGTTGGGCTTTGGGGATAAATTTTAAATCTACAGTTCTTGCCCCAAGGTAAATAGCTTAATAGGGACATAGACACATATATCACTTTTGGTGAGTCTTCCAATAAGATCCAAGTCCTAGTGGGAGAAGCAGTAGTAGAGTTTTGTACACTCTTGAAAAATAGATAAAAACCTTTTGCCTCCAGCCTTTAGCTAGGTTTACAATCCGAAGCCAGCAAAAAATTATTCAGAACTGAAGATGATGTAGCTTTCTAATGTTAACCGTGAGAAATGTGATTCTACTTACAGAACCTTAGTGGACATGAGCCCTAACAAGAAGCAGATGAGAAGCCTAAACTGAATAAGTCAAAGACTATTTCTTTACAAAGCGGAGGGACTACAAGGGTGTTGGTGGAGGGGGCTCACCAGAAGTATGGGGTTGGTAACCCGGGCCTAACAGCATTCAGGGGTGTTACCACTTCTAGGTTCAGAAGAATAAGGAGAGGTTTGGTTAAGAGAATTGGAGAGGGGAGGGGGCAGTTGTGTGATGGATCAGCTTGAAAGGAATAGTGATAGGTTTGGCCTATCAGTTTGACCAGGGTAACCATATAAAGAAGGTATGAAGGAAGTGTCTTTTCTTGGTCAATGTTGCCATGGTCATGGCAGCTCTTATAAAGGAAAGTATTTAACTGGAGGCTTACGTACAGTCTAGAGGTGTAATCCCTTGTCATCACGGCAGGAAGAACGGTGGCATGCGGGCAGACGCGGTAATGGAGAGCAGCTGAGAGTTCTACATCTAGGTTTGCAGGCAGCAAGAAGAGAGAGTGACACTGGGTCATTTGAACGTTTGGAACCTCAGAGTCAACCCCCCCCCCCCGTGACACATTTCTTCCAACAAGGCCATGCCCACTCCAACAAGGCCATACCACCGAATCCCTGTCAAGACACACGACTCCCCAATGATTACACATTCATGAATCTGCAAGGGCCATTCTTATTCAAACCAGCACACAACTGCCTTCTCTCCCTAGTCTACCAATGTTTGTCTTCCCTTCATGCAGAAGGTGACTTCTGCCCAGAATTTGACTGTGAAGAGGAGTCTGTTAGATGATTAAGAAAATGAGAAATGATCCAAGAAAGAAACTAGGATGAACAAGAAGTGGAGTAAAAACAGATCCAAGAGATTGAGGTCATGACCAAAAGTTTGAGTAACCAAGTACAAGTACTTGGTACAAGTAGCCAAGTCCCCGGGATCCACTGTATGACTCTATAATTCACTTGTGCACATATGCAGATGTACTCGAGTACATCTATGGTTTAGACATATTCCTAGCTAGTTCTTCCATCTTCAATTAGCCCATTTCTATTAATCTATGAATCACTACTTACTGTGGCTTACTGGTAGTGTTCAAATTTAATTTAATTCAATTGTATGAATATTTTACCTGCTTGCATATCTGTGTAGTATATGTTTCTGGGAACCTCAGAGGTAGAAAAGAGCATGCAGTTCTCTAGAACTGGAGTTACAAATGGCTGGTGAGTCACCAAATAGGGGCTGGGAATTGAACCCTGGTCCTATGGAAGAGCAGCAAGTACTCTTTTTTTTATTAAAACAATCTTTTTTTAATTTTACATACCAATCCTAGTTCCCCCTCCCTGCCCTCTTCCTGCTCCTCTCACTTTCTCCCCACCCCACCCCCATCCACTCCTCAGAGAAGGGGAGGCTTCCCATGGGGAATCAAAAAAGTCTGATACATCACTTTGAGGAAGGACCAAGGATACCCTCTCCATATTTAGACTGAGAAAGGTATCCCCCCAAAGAGAATTGAGTTCAAAAAAATCAGTTCAGGCATTAAATAAATACTGATTCCACTCCCAGTGGCCCCACAAACTGCCCAAGTCACACAACTGTCCCTCAAATTCAGAGCGCCTAGTTCAGTCCTAGGCACGCTCCCTGGCTGTCAGTTCAGAGTCAGTAAGGTCTCACTAGCTTGGGTCAGCTGTTTCTTTGGGTATCCCTGCAGCAAGAACTCTTAACTGCTGAACTTTCCCTAGTTCTAAGCTTTTAAGATGGATACCAGGAAACCAAACTCAGGTCTTCCTTACCCCCCAGTGAATGATTTTAAATCAATTGAATAGTATAAGCTAATTTATGGAAAATCCCTATGGCATATAAGATGGATTGGAGACCATTGAATATAGAAGAGAAAAGTCAAAGCAATAAAAGATGGACAAAAGTGGGAAACAGGACACAGACCACAGTCATGGAGATGGGGATAAGGGGTGGTTTAGGATTAAGTGGCTCATCAGATGGAAGAGTGTTGTGGAATATTCCTTTATGCTGTATAAAGCCGTGTTTCTCTGATTGGTTTACTAAAAGCAGAATGACCAATAGTCCACAGGATTTCCAGGCAGAGAGGATAGTAGGAAGAAGAAGGCGGAGACGACGACAGGAGATGCTTAGTAAGCAGGACGGGTACCACAGAGATGAGGTAATAAAGCCACAAGGCAGAAAGTAAATTATCGAAATTTAAGTTATAAGAGCTAGTTAGAAATAAGCCTAAGCTATTAGCCAAGCTTTCATAATTAATAATAAGCCCCATGTCATTATTGGGGAACTGATGGTCCTGACAAAAAAAAGTTGGACTACAGAAGAGATCTGAGAAGCAGACAGCATTCAGGCTGGTTTTCAGGGTTCTGGCTAGGAATAGCAGTGCATAACCCTACTTACCAGAACTATAAGAGAAAGAACAAGAATAGTCAGGGAGGAGACAAGAAGGGGTGGCCTAAGGCATACTGAGTTCTTTATGCCTCCAGACCCAAGTAGAATTATTCTGACTTGACTCTCAAGTTCAGGAGTAGAAGACAGAGCTGGGCTGAAGTAGTCACAAGACATGGGACAGCAAGGCCTGGGTGTTTCACCAAAGGAGAAAGATGGAGTGTGGATAGATAGGAGAGAGGACTTAGGCTAGGTGTGATCCTCATGCTCTCTCCCCTGGGATGAGGACACGAGTTCTTCCTCCATGCTGGTGTGAACCCTGGGAGAAGAGAACGGTGTCAAAGCACCTTGCAAACAGAGACCAACAAATCCTTTTAGCTATAGAGAAAAGGTATAAACACTAAGAAAGGTGACTTTCTACTGTGTTCAGAATGAACAGCAGCTACTTTCTGACTAATGGGCAGTACAATATTGTCTCCGCATTTCCTTTCCTTTCAGATTTGTCTCCCTCTCTCCTGGAGCTGCAGACTGTCAGGGGACAGGAGCGGATTCTACAGAGGAGCATAGTTTACCCTCCCCTAGTCCTCAGCATGTAACAGATCTCCACTAAATGGGATAATAGGGCTCCAAACTGGGTACACAGTCCAGTGCATCTCTGTAGCTGACAAACACGTTGCGTCCTGTCCAAAGGCGACTAATGCCCTTTTCCTGTTTGAGAAGCTGTTAGAGGATTGATGGAGTCAAATCCCTTGGAGACGCTTGAGTAAGAACTGTGCTGTATTGTTGCTCTGTTTTAATTAATTTGAAAATCATCAGATACTGTTCAAATGGCAACTGACTCATCACAAGTGGGTGTTTAGAAGTGATAAATGAAAAGTCTGAGCATTTTCTCATTAATTAATTTAGTTATGAAAATAACCACTGGCCCACATTCCCAGTGAAATAAAAACAGACCAAAGAGTAGCCAAGTGCTTGGGCCTGAGATGGAACAGCTTACATCCTGCCCTGGACAGAGAATATCACTTTTGGCAGCCATGTAACAACTTCTTTATAAATATGTATGTGTGTCTTTATGAATACAGATATGCATATATGTGTATGTATGTGTGCATACATATATATGATTTTCCCTAAGATTTCTGAATCTATGCTCTTTTATAATAAAAAATTAATATTAAAACATTAAACACACATGTATCATATAAAATAAGTATATTATTTATAATAATTATTATAATAATAGATATTAAAATAGTCTCTGCTTTTCACTTGGGGCTGGAGAGATGGCTCAATGGATAAGAGTATTGGCTGCTTTTCCAGAGGTCCTGAGTTCAATTCCCAGCAACCATGTAGGGGTTTACAACTATTCATGATGAGATTTGGTGCTGTCTTCTGGCCTGTAGGCATACATGCAGGCAGAACACTGCATACATAATAAATAAATAAATCTTTTTTTTTTAAAAAGACTCTATCGGGGAGGTGGCGGCACACACCTTTAATCCCAGTATTCTGGAGGCAGAGACAAGCAGATCTCTGTGAGTTCGAGGCCAGCCTGATCTACAAGAGCTAGTTCCAGGACAGGCTCCCAAAACAAAACTCTGTCTCAAAAACAAAACAAGACAAAAAAAACCCTCTGCTTTTTGCTATTTATTAATATTTCATAGTGTTATTTTTTCTTTATCTTATATCTAATATCTCAGGAGTCTTTAGATGCAAAAAACAGAAATTCCATCTAGCTAGTATAGAACAGAATTTGCTGGAGGAAGCATGGAGAGTCCACAAATTTCAAAGAAAAGCCAGGAATAAAGCTTAGCAAAGTAAGAAGCAGCAGCCAAGGACTAGAGAGAGGCCTCAGTGGATAAGAGCATTGGCTTCTCTTGCCAAGGACCTGACTTCTGTGTCAGCATCTACATGATGGCTCACAATCATATGTAATTCCAGTTCTCGGGGATTCCTCTCCTGCTACCCACTCCCCAAATAACCACCCAGAGACTTAATATCAATTATAAATGCTCAGCTGATAGCTTAAGCTTGTTTTTAGCTGGTTCTTACAACTTCAAATAATTTCTATGAATCTATGTGCTGACCCGAGGCTCGTTCACCTTATGTATGTACTCCCCATCCTGCTCTGGCTATATCTCATGGAATCTCTTCGACTCCATTTCTTTTTCTCCCGAGCATTCTCTCTGCCCCCCCCCCACCCGCCTAGCCATTGGCCAATCAGCTTTTTATTAGCAATGAGAGCAACAGGTCTTCACAATAAGTGTGTACAGAAGGATTATTCCACAGCAATGAGCAGGCACCAGGCACACACATGGTGCACACACACATATGTAAGCAAAATACTCATACACATAAAATAAAATACAAAGGAATCTAAAAACAATCACTCCAGGATGCCACAGGAACTATGGGTGCAATTCTCCAGGTACCCAGTGAGCACCATCTGCCCTTCACAGAAAGATCTGAGCAGCCCAGCAAAGGTCAAGTGTCTGACCAGGGCACCTTGCTGACTATCTGGCCAGAATGTATTTAAAGGAGCTTAGTCATTCAGCAAGCAGATGCTAACCTTAGTCCAAAGGAAATGAAATGTATGCCAAACATCATGAACAACAGTTTCGACCATACCAGAGCATCTTAGTTATTTTATGTAGCTGTGACCAAACACCATGTCCAAAGCAACTTATAGAAGAAGTGTTTATATGGGCTTATGGTTTCAGAGATTTAGAGTCAGAGTCCACGGTGGCCAACCAAAGGCATGGAAGCAGGAAGAGCTGAGAGCTCATATATTGAGCCACAAGTAGGAACAGAGAGAGAGAGAGAGAGAGAGAGAGAGAGAGAGAGAGAGAGAGAGAGAGAGAGAACACTAGAAATGGCACTAGTTGTTTAAACTTTAAAGACTTCCCCAGTGACACACACAACAATCCATGCCTCCTCGTCCTTCCTAAGCAGTTCCACCAACCAAATGGGAACCAGGCATTCAAATATACCAGCCCATGGGGCCATTCTCATTCAAACTACCTCATTCTACCCCATACCCCTTAGTGACTCATGGCCATAACAAAATGAAAATTGCATTTAATCCAACTCCAAAAGTCCCCATAGTCTCTTTCAGTTTCAACATCATTTTAAAGTCCAAACTCAAAGTCTCTTCTGAGATCCAAGGCAATCTCTTAATTGTAACTCTCTGTAAAATCATAAAGCAAATTAATACTCCCAGTATCCAACAGCACAGAATGACCATTGCCATTCCAAAATGGAGGAATGGGGCACAGTGAGGACCAAAGCAAAATCAACCCCCCTCCCCCCAGGACCAAGTCTAAATTCTTTAGCTTCATGTCTGGTGTCAAAGGGCTTAATGGCTCTTCCATTTCCATTGCACTCTCTGAAACACACTTCTCTTTATGGGGCTGGTTCCACTCCCTTTACATAGTTCTGCTCAGCAGATGGCTTGTCTCTCTGTCTCTCTGGCATGCCTGGCATCTTGGGGTCTCCAACACAACCCAGGCTTCACTTTCACAGTTTTACAAAATCGCTTCTTGGGGACTCCATACAAGGACTCTCCTGCCCCATGCCCGGTCTCAGGAGCTCTCCGGAACTGCGGAGGAAGATTCCACAACCCCTTTACTCATGGCAATCTTTGTGATTCTAAAGCTCGAACGACATGGATGACACCGCCAAATCTGACCACCAAGCGGGGCAAACCCTGGTGGTCAAGAATCACATCGGCAGCCTTGATTTGTTGTAGCCTTTTAGGAGCAGAAAATTCCTTAGGTCTTTTGCTTTCACAAGTTGGACACTTAGGTGGTTGGGGTCTTGCCTTGAAGGCCCCCCCTTCTTTATTTCATTTTAGATCAAGCTTCTGCTTAATTTCTTTATCTTTTTCAGCACAAACCCTGGCTCTGGTATTATATTTCTTTGTGATTTTTTTTTTTTTGCTTTAAACTGCTCATTTTGTATTTCTTTCTATCCCACTTCTTCATTTTCATTGTAGACCTTAGACTGTAGACATAGGAGAGATTGCAAACAACAACATCAATGTTAAGATGCCCCCGAATCTCCAACAACAACAACAAAAAATGATTTGTTACTATTCAATTTAGTTTTAGGCAAATTCTTAAGACAAGGAAAGAAAGCAGAGACATTCTTTGCAAAATGTTACAGGAGAGGTCTCCATCCCAGTTGCCAATATTGGTCCCCTCTGAAACCTCCACAATATACATAGCTCTCAATATTACTGTCTTCCAAGATCCTACTTGAATGGTCCATTAATTTCTGCTTACAGCACTCAAACACTCTCCTTGCACATTCCTCCAAGGAACTGCATGATAGGGCCTGTTGTGGCAAGAGGCCACTCCCTGGTACCAAGTTCTATCTTCGGTATCTTTTTATTGCCTTTATAAGACACCATGACCAGGCAACTAACAAAAGAAAGCATTTAATTGAGCTCACAGTTTAAGAGGGTTAAAGCCCCTGATTTCAGAACAAAGACATGGCAGCAGAAACGGCTGAGAGCTCACACCTTGATTCAAAAGTAAGAGGCAGAAAGAGCCAGCCCTGAGAGTGGTGCTAGTCTGTTTTGACCTCAAAACCTGTCCCCAGTGTCACGCCTCTCCTAACAACCCATACCTCCTGATCCTTTCCAAACAGCTCCACCAACTGGGGGTCATCTATTTGAATATATGATCACACCTAGACCATCACACATAGAATAATTTATATTCATCATTTTCAAAGCATAACTTATATACAAGCATATATCTTTTGAGAAATACACTTAGTCTCTAGTTCCATAGCTGAACTTCTCTGAATATTGATTACATTTTTTTCTGTCTAGATCAAAAAAAAAAAAAGGTCAGGATCATGGAAGCTAAATTGGCTAAGAAATCAGGGTGGGAATAGCTTGGAGGTAGGAGACTTGGTAAACTGATTCCCGTGACTATGCTTCAAAAGGGCGTGTGTCCGTGTTTAGAAGAAAAAGGGACGTGCTTTATCTCTGGTGACTATGGTTAGGACTGGTAAGGAGAAGTTTAAAGGAAGCAGACGTCATTTACAAACAGAACGTTCTAGCAGTCAGAACTACTCCACTCTGCAAAGATGCAAAGGCCATCAAGGGAGTTGCAGCCTAGGATGCTGTGATGGGTTGAAAGAAAATTGCCTCAAAGTGAGTGGCACTATTAGGAGGTGTGGCCTTGTTGGAAGAAGTGTTTCATTGTGGGAGGCAGGATTTGAGGTTTTCTATGCTCAAGCTATGCCTATTGTCATGGTTTACTTCCTGTTGCTTGCAGATCAAGATGTAGAACTCTTGCTCAAAATGTAGTTCCTTCTCCAGCACTATGTCCACCTTCATGCTGCCATGACCCACCAGGATGACAGTGGACTAATCCTCTGAAAGTGTAAGCCACCTCGATTGTTTAATTTCCTTTCTGAGAGCTGCCATGGTCATGGTCTCTTTACAGCAATAGGAACTCTAACTAAGAAAGGTGCTAAGGTGATTTGAACGAGAATGATCCCCAGAGTATTTGTTGAAAGACTGAAACTAATGTTTAAATTCAAAGAGTCTAACCCAGACGCTGATTGCTTCCCAATGTCAGAGCAGTTTTCACTCCATAGACTAATATAAGGACTTAATATAAGGACTGGTACAGGGCAGGGACTCATAGATCCCAAATCCCTTCTGCCCACCAACCTTGTGACTTTAACCTAAACATGCCAGTGAGCCAAGGGTCACCTTTCAGGGTTGAGCCCTTTGATACCCTCATCCTCAGCTGGTTACAAAAGGCAACACTGTTCTCATGATCAAATCAAGAAACCATACGGTGCCTTCTAGTTCTTAGGAACAAAACATCTTTCTTCAAGTCTCCTTTCATATCTTATTTAACAGAGTTGGGCCACAGTCTTATCCCTAAACTAATCAATGGTAAAAGGAGGTCAAGCAACTGACTAAAGGAAGGAAAAGGATGCTGCACAGGTCAACAACTATACCCCCAAACCCATATTTTCCTGGTAAACAAACAAGGTTTAGAAGAATTGAATTAATGTACCAGAATCCAAAGGTAGGAGTGTGGCCATCATAGCAAGAGTGGTTCACAAGGAAGGGAGACTGAGAGCCAGGCCAGAGCAGGAAGGGGGCTGAGGACCTTGTTCTCACCTACATGGCACTTTGAAGTCAGTTTCAACAAGACTGAATACATTACCTTCCTAAAGTTCTAATTTGTAGAGACTGGAAAACCCTGAATATCCAGATTATTTTTGGGAGGCAGAGGCAGGCGGATCTCTGTGAGTTCGAGACCAGCCTGGTCTACAAGTGCTAGTTCCAGGACAGGCTCCAAAACCACAGAGAAACCCTGTCTCAAAAAACAACAAAAAAAAAAAAGTCAACAGAATGGCTTAATGTGTCACCAAGATCAGAATCACCAGTTTAGGTAGACAACTGTTGACACTTAAAGAGTTAATTCTGGAAGCACAGCCCAGACAGGGAAGCGGGGAGCCTGCCTCTGCTGCTTCCTCCCAAGTAATTGCGACCCTTATTGAGGACAGCCATGTTCCAGCCACACATGTGACCCAGCGCTTGACGTCTGGTCAGGCAGTTAATGATGGAATGAATCACTGATGATGTACGCACAAACACCATCTTCATACCACCCTACAAAGTGCATCCATTCTACAGATGAGAAAATCAAGACCCTGACTTTCTATTCTTCATGACCTATCAGCCAAAGAAATTAGGAAGCCAATAAGCAGAACCAGAATTCAGAGAACAGTAGCAGCCCGGAGTAGGGCCCTCTTCGGGTGGCTTCTCCCCTCTTTCTCCATTCCCCCTTCCTCTCCTCTCTTCCTGTCCCCAAAGCCTCACCTTGCATCTTACTTATTCTGTTTAGAAATTCTCCTGGACTGTCTCATCCTCCTGGGAACCTCAGATTGCTGGAAAAGAGGAAGAATGGATTAGAGATTCTGACTGAGGCATAGCTGGGAGTCGGGACCCTCCGGACTCTGTGTCTGAGAAATCGCAGCCATGGGAAATGACCACAGCTCTACATACTGGGAGACCTAGGAGCTAGCCGGAGCTCAGTACCTCATCTGTGGTGTGACCTTGAGTAAAATTCCTTATTTCTCAATTCCAGTGACGTCATGACGGGTTTGTCTCAGAACATTTGGATCACAAACCTCTAGCTCTGAGGTCTAGGCATCTAGGCACAAACCCTGTCGAAACTGGTATGAACTAGCTGAATCCATGAAGCTGTTGTTATGAGGGCTGGAGGACTTGGCACTGTAAGGACATTTGGGTTGTTTTTGAAGGATTGCTATTAAATCTATGTTTTTTATCTGTTATCTTGGGGTTAATACATTGGCCCAGTGGTAATAATAGTAATAAATGTGTTTGTGATGAAACAAACAACAGCCAAAAAAAAAAAAAAAAAACCAAACCATGAAACTGGACTGAACTTGACCTCATCTTTGAGAGCTCGGGGCTAAATTAAAGGCACTTACTAGCTCAAGCGTCAAATACACACCGCAGGACAGACCTTGGCATTTCTGCATTAACGGGAACTTCTCTTCAGGAAGCAAAATTGAAGTGGCATCATCCCCATCACTACTCCTAAACTTTGGTACATATTTATTCTCAGGGTCCCTGGAGAAAGAATCCCCTTTCCAAAAATCTGATTTTAAAAGCTAGGCTAACCGCTTTCTAGAGAAACAGTGCCCTCTGCTGGAAGAGTGCAGCAGAGCAATGCCAGCGCTGAGATTACTTAGAAAAGTGATTGTTTTCACTTGAAATAGGTTTGATGAAGAAAAATAAATAAAATATACATGCACACGCACGGATGGTTTGATGTATGTTAGGCAAAAGTTAGGCTTTGGTGCATCCATTTGGGAGTAATTACACTTGATCTATAAGAAGAAGTAGAGGATTAGAAAACGGATGAAAACGTTTGTTAGATTGACGGACAGCAATCTGGAATGGGCAGGCATGAAGAGAAAGCCGGATCTCCAGGCAGTGTTCTGAGAACTGCAGACTTGTGGCAGTTTACTGAAGGTCTCAGTGATTGCTTCCATCGCATTCCTGAGATAATAGCTGTACAGGACAAGGACAATTAGTTAACTCCATTTGACAAATAAGGAAAGTGGAAGCCAGAGGTGCTAAGTGACAGCGCCTTTGATCACTAAAAAATAAAAACAAGTATTAATCCCTTTCTGAGTTTCTCTATGTCTCGATTTTCCTGTTTATGAATTGCAGGTAAAGACAGCTTCTGCCTATGCAGAAAGGTTATTGGAGAATACCCATGTGGGGCTCATGGCATGACACTCGGCCCAGAGTGAGCCTTGAAGCTACTACAACCACGGCAAGCAGAGACCGGGGCTTCTCTGTGCTGTGCTTTTGTCACAGTGTTGTGTGCAGTCCTCAATGGTGGCTCACAGGTACTCCAAGTCCTAACTTTACGAACACTAATGGCTTTGACAATGGCCATTAAGACCTTGAGTTACATCACAGAAATAGGTCGTTCTTTCTTTTTATTTTTGAGATCATAGCATAATCACAGCAGTTCTCCCTTCCCTTTCCTCCATTAAACCCTCCTGGATACTCCTCTCTACTCTCCTTCAAATTTGTGGCCTCTTTTTTCACCAATTGCTATTGTGTGCACATACAAATATACATTTATATTTCTAAATATAACCGGTTCAATCCATATAATATTACTTATATGTATGTTTTTGGGGACGATGTTCTGATATGGGACAACCAATTAGTGTGCTATTCCCTGGGGGAAAACCATCCTTCCCTCTGAAATGGGTCAGTCTTCTAGGGAAGCCGTGACTCCTGTAGATTGGGTGAGGACTATTCTTTAGATTCTTGAGCTCAGAATTCTCATGAGGTGTGGGGAGATATCTGAAAGTTCAGAAACGACATCAGAAAGGAATTAATACTACAGAACTGGGGACCCATGACCAAGAGGGGAGAAAACTCAAGGAGCACGCATTCATTCAGTCCTTCCCTTGTCTGTTTTATGTTTGCCATGTTTACTTGTGTGTGGCCCTGTGTCAGGTGTGGAGGAGACAGTGAAGAAGATGTTGCATCTGGTCTCATTTAACCCACTGTAGAGAGGGTCAGAGAAGTGCCGAAGTGTCTCACAGGGAAGTAAACTTCTTCTGAGCAGATTCATACAGCAGGACAAGACTCAAAGTGCCCGGAAAGCATTGGCTGACATGTGTGTGGCACTTACTGCTAGGACTCTCCACTTGGAAACTCAAAGGTCACTGGGAGCCGGGAAGTGGTGGCGCACACCTTTAATCCCAGCACTCGGGAGGCAGAGGCAGGAGGATCTCTGTGAGTTCGAGGCCAGCCTGGTCTAGAATAACTAGTTCCAGGACAGGAACCAAAAGCTACAGAGAAACCCTGTCTCGAAAATCAAAAAAAAAAAAAAAGTCACTGGGAAATTTTTAAGAAGACTGAAGGTTCTGTTGGATTGGAGTGGGATTTGACCCTCTTTTCTGCCCTTTGGGTCTAGACATATTGGATGTAACAACCTTCCCAGAGTTCCCTAGGAAGACCAACAATTAAAGACACCTGTCCCTCTCAGATGAAGAAGAACGAAACTACAGCCATGCATCTTTGACTTCTTTTCCCCATTCTTTCTTTGTGTCTCAGTGATATCATGACGTTTTCTTTTCTGGTCACACAGCGTTCCTATTAACATTGTCCTTTAACCATAGATTGTAAAGGAGTGATATAAAAATCATTGGGGAAAGACACGGGCATTTTCATTTCTTTTGTTGTGCTAGGGATTGAACCAGGGGCTTCAGACCTGGCAGGCAAGCATTGTGCCACTGCACTACATCCCCACCAGTATTCTTGTGCTTTACTTTTTAAAAACTTGAGGCAGTGTCATGTCAAGTTGTCCAGCCCTGCGAACCAGGCTGCTTGAACTCACATGGGGCCCAGATAGACCTTGAACTCCTGATCCTCCTGCCTCAGATCACTCAGTAGCAAGAGCTTTGGTCCAGCATTACCAGACCCTGCTGAGTTTTTTTAAGTCCATTATGAAAGGCTTTCACCTTCATTGTAGATCACTCCTAAGCGCAAAATCAACAGCTAGAGTGAAGAAGAGCATCACCCAGAGACAACCATTGCTAGCATTAACTCTTCCTATTTGTTTCCTCCAGTTAGAACTTTACATGTGATCACACCAAAACCTTCCCTTTGATTTATGACTATTCAAAGGAAATAGTTAAATTATAGCTATTATAATTTATGTCTTTATGACAACCATATTGAATCATATGCTTATTATTTTTATCACAGAATATTGTGCCTAGTAAGTGCATCATACTCTGTTTGTTCTCATATCTTGACCATTTTTTGGTTTTTGATATTATAAAGAGTGCTCAAACCTAAAATGGTCTATGATTATTTAAAATGTAAATGAGTGTTGTACATAAAGACGTTGATTGGATGTGGCTTTTAGTTCTCTATTTAACCCCCACCCCCAATGCATTGACTTATACTGCACAATCCCAAGTCTCATGATGTGGACTATGCCAATCCCTTTCTGGAATACTCATAGTGAGGCACTGGCTCATCTTTCTTAAAAGAAGAGCTCAAAATCAGAAGCAAGCTCAAATGTCCTTTGCTTAGCGAGGCCTCCTCAGCTCTCAAGACTTCTTTTCCCTCTGTCACCACGCTTTTCTCTTACTGTGCTCGACTGAGCAATACAGATATTTGGTTAATCAGTTGGGAAGTTGGTCATCATACTGCTGGCTGAACTGAAAAGCAGAAGTAGTCTAGTGTCAGAGCTAGAAATCCTCATTGAAAATATCATGGCTGTTTATGCACGTGTGCACATACACAGATTACCCGTGTACAGATCAGCCTGCACAGGCGTACCTTTTCCTGTTTCTTCCGGGTGAAGTTAGGGTCTAGGGCCCACTTCTGATTTCTACACTTCTAATAGACCTGGAGCAAAACCTGTGAGTTGGGCACAACGTTGAGCTCTGGGGGTATAAAATCAAAGAGTGCAAGAGAGAGAAAGAGCGATTTGTGCGCAGAAGGCAAGCACACTCACGGAAGAGAGTGAAGACAACCTACACACAGCTAGGTCTAGGTGTCTGTCTAGGGGATTGGTCTGGGGGAACAAGGAGAGAAACAGAGCAAACGGTGCATGTTGTGGAGACAGAAGAGACTGTGGAGGGGAAGGGCGGGCTAAAAGTATGGAGGAAGACTTGAATGTCAAAAGATTGTCCCCAAGTGGATCAGAGAGGAAATTATCAGCCAGCCGGCATCCTAAGGGACCTCTCTCAGGTGTCAGAGCCAGGATCCTGATGCCAGTGGGTGATATCAAGGTCTTGTGACTTGTTGGGAGTACTTAACAGTCAGAGGTTGCAGTCTGTCATGGCCTGACAGCTCTCTCCTAAGCTCGACAACATGAGAGACTCCCTCCACAGCGAGACTTCCCCCTCTCTACCTGTCCTTATCTGGAGACGGTCTCTAGGCCTGGAGGACTGAACTTACTTGAAAGCAGTCTCTAAGCCTGGATGCCTGGTTTACCTTTATCGTTACCCTCGGCACAGTTTCCTGCTGGAAACCTTTCCCCAGCTGCATATATGGTAACTATAAGAGCTTTGCTATAGATCCAACGGCCACATAAGAAGCTTTATGATAGGAGTGCATCACTTAATGCAAATTACAGTTTTGTCCCCAGGCTCCTCAATCCTGTAGATTTCCTATACTCTGGAATAAAGTTGCTCTGATTCACTGACGACGTCTCCTGGAGGGCCATCTCGATCATATCTACAGCCGTCTGAACTCTGTTCCCCTGCTTCTGCTCCCTCCCTCCTCAGGGACCGGCAGCCAAAGCTCCTGAGGAAGAAAGAGAACCACAAGGAAATGAGTCAATATGTAAAAAAAGTTTAGAGTCATTCCCAAACTCACCTGTCCTCAGCTAAAGGCAAACATGCTAGGTCATCGTGTGACAACCTGGAAATGTTGGTGCGTGTCTAAGGTCTCCCTGTGGCATGGGGGTTTGAAGCCTGGAAAACTACATCTTCCATAATTATTCTTCCCAGCACACATTCATTTCCTAGAATCACCATGACAAAGTATCACAAACATGTGGCTTAAACAGTGGGAATTATTTTTTCTACTGTCATGGAGGCTAGGAGATTTAGATCAGTGGGTTAGCAGGGTGGCTTCTTCCAAAGTCGCTCTCCTCTTGTGTAAGACCATCTGCTTCTGTGCCGTAGTCTCTGCCTGTATTGACAGCATTGGGAGGGGGGAGGCGCTAAGGCCCACACAACATATTTCATATTACTTATATTACCTCTTTAAAAGTCATATTTCCAAATCCAGTCACATTAGAAGGTGCTAGTGATCAAGACTTCCAAACAGGGATTTCAGATGATACATTTCAACCTTTAGTTTCTGGATGACAGCCACACATTAATTTGACAATTGTCACCTAAAAGAGTAACTCAATAAATGATGCTTGAATCGGCCAATGAGTATACAAATGCTAAGTTACGTGTTCCAATGCTTGCAGAGATGCCCATCTTCCGTGCGGTCTTCCCTTCCCTCAGCACTTCAGCTTACAGTTCAGGGCCTCGTGTGAACACATGATGCTCCCTGAGCTCACAAGTCCTCTGCTCGTAACCCATATGAAAAATATCCACTCACCTGCCACAACATGGCTTAACTACCATATTGTCAGAGAAGAGTGCGGTCTATGTGAAATGAACATTGGCATTTAAAGTTACCTCCTCCTTAGTCTAAATCCAGACCTTCACACGTACTGTGAGAAGTTGTTTCAAGAGTTTATTAGGTAATAAGTAAAACAAAAAAAAAAAAAAAGAAAGAAATTGAGCCATCATTTTCTGCAGCTGTGAACTGTATTTCCACAGGCAAAGCCATCTGGTACCACCACCATGTCTCTTGTTTGGACTTTTCTGAAAGTCCCAATGTTCTACTTACATAGAAAAATGGCCGTAATAAGGTGCCAGATGTATGTGACGGCCCCAGCGGTCAACTACACACTAGATAAGCGAGAACTCGCACACCATCAACGTCTGCGTGTTGACTGGATCCAGTGTGCACTGCTGTGCTAGAAGAGATCATTCTTTGGCTTCACTAGGACTGGACAGCACGATTTGCAAATTCCCATTTTTGCGCACTGTTATTCAGAATGGCTGCATTTGCGGTAAGACCGCTGGACACAAGTAGGAAGGGGGGACCCTTCACCCTCTCACCAACCCCCGTCTTCACCATGTGTGGCAGTCATCCAGTAGACCCTTTAGGCTCATACTGTATTTCCTCTGGTGTCAAAAATCCTTCTCTTTTTAATCCATACATGCCAGCAACTGCCTTCATGTTCAAGTCTGTTTTCTGGAAGAAACACCTATACATTTGCCATCACCCAGATGGAAGCCTAAGTAAAATAAAATACACTTCAAGAAAATAACATTATAGATGGCTACAAACCGATTCATGCTCATTTAAGCTTTATCATGCAACTCAGGTCATTAAGACCAGATCTGATGAAAAAAATTACTTTGGAAGCTACGTATGGTGGCTTATCCTTATAATCCTAGCACACAGAATGAGAGAGAGGTCAACAGACTATTGTGGATGTAAGGCCAACTTGGTCTTCATAGTAGGTACTAGGCTAGCCAGAATCATAGAGAGAGAGATCTTGTCTCCCTTAAATCCAGAAATAACGCATCTGAGAAGAGTTGAAATAGGTTTGGGGGGGGTGACCAAAACATACGGTAAAATTCTCAAAGAACTAATAAAGAATTGTGATGATGATGATGATGATGATAATATATTTGAAACACTAGATTATAGCCTTTAGACAAGTTTCCTAAAGTTCTTCCAAGTTTCCTGTGTGTCCCATTGTAAGACCTCCATAGAGTGTACTAGCATATAACAAATTAATATAAACCTAGGGTACCGTAAATGATTAGTAAATAGTATCTGTTCTTATACCTCAAAAGAAAGCCACCTACTTTTCACAGAGTACACGCCCTCCCTCAACAGCATGCACAGAATGCCTTTACCTATTCAGCTTGCAAAATAATACTAAATTAATGAAACCGTTACAGTGAAATTGCATAAAATATAATGGTGTCTGGCATTTTAAGAGTTCTAAAATTTCATTGCAATCTTATTTATGTCATACGAAAGCCTAAGTTACTACCATGAGAGCTGGAATGATTACTGAGCATGTGTGCACTCTGTGTCCGTTGCCCATGTGTGGATTGGGAAAGGCAGGTGAATATCACATATTCGGCATCTACCAAGGAAAAGGCAAGGTGCATGTCATACTTTATTTCTCTGGACCCGTTTCAAATATGAGAGGATGTATCAAATGCCCATCATAGTGTGGTGGAAGTTCAAGGACTGGAGCATAGCCCCTTTCATCACAGTCTATGCACGTAGCATAGAACAGAGGCAAAGGCACATGTCCAATAAACCGACAAGAACACTCTCCTGGAGGCCAGACAGCTGCCTGACATCGGGTGTTCACTGAGTCTCAGGGCCTGGAGACAAGTATGTGGGAGCCAGTTCTCTCCTTACTGCCCCCTGATTTTTGGCATATTCTTAAGCAGGCTGCACCTAAGTCAAATCAATTATGCAGTAGAAATCAGGATAGTATATCTCTTACAGAAGTTGCCTTTACCCAAGGATTGAATTTTATTTGGTGATATTCGGCCACAGTACAAAAATATTAAGTGAAAAAGTCTACAAATTCATAAGTTTAAAGAGTATTTATAGTATTCTTATAATGGTTTTATTTTATTAGTGGTATCTCTAGTCTCTCTCTGTTCCTAATTTATAAAGTAAACTTCCAGAGGAACATATGTATAAGAAGAAACTTATCATACACAGGGGTCAATACTGCCTATGGTAATGGGCATCCAGAAGAATTCTGGGACCATGTCTCATGCCTGTTTTGAGAAATGAAGATTTCATTCCTAAATAAGTAGTTCTCAGAGCCCCTAGGTAAACTGCTGAGGAAACCCAGGATGCTACCCCTCCAGCAGACTAGGCCAATCTGAGCCTCGAATCCCCTAGAACCCAGAATTTGTCGCTGGTGAGCAGCAAGGCCTTCTTTCAGCTTTAACAGCCTCACAGCTGATAAGGGGAAGGTGATCTTTCCTTCCAACATTGTTTTTGTTCTCTTTCCAAGACTTCAGAACGATGGCTGGCTCAATAGGAAGCTCTCCGGAGCTGAGTCAGCCATCACTCATCCCAGGAGGTGACTCACGCACCAGTGTGTGGTCCACACATGGTATGGGGGTGGTACCTCTCCAGAGACTATTACTGAGGGCCCCCCGAGAGAGTTGTTTGTGATCACAAGCTCCTCACCAACCGACAGGAGAACAGATACAGCGATTAAGTTCTCATATCATCCTGTCCCATCTGGACTCCTACAGAAGCGGGGCTAGCCACAGACTGCTTGGAAAGACGAACTCGGGAGTGGGCAGTGTCGTTTCACCCATCTAGTTCAGAGTCAGAGTGAGATGTGGAAGGCTTGAAAACGTGTTACTCGTGTTGTGGGAAAGTGAGAGAATTTATGGCCAGATGACAGGGAACTTTGGAAGCTGGGGATAATATCAGGGAGATGATCTCATTTCTCCTAAAGTTTTACTTCATGATAGTATTTTATGAAGATTTAAAAACCAATTAACCTATTATTTTCCTGTTTCTTCCAATACATTGAATACTTTACGAGTGCTAGACCTTACTCTGCACTTTTACTGAGCTTCCCTGTGAAACCTGGTACAAGCCCTGTGCTAAAATACTTGAGCCTGAATCTGAGCCTTGATTTTCTTTCAGAAAACCTCAGGGATGCTCTCAACACTGGATAATGCAACAGTGCTACCCAAGTCGGGATCTGAGGCCAGAGCTGGTCCTTAATTGCCCAAAGCACTTTGTTAGTTACCTGCATGAAGAGATGGTGACCCATCTGGAGCGTTCCTATCAGCTGCCCTCTGCTGGACAATTTTATTTATGTTTCATTAAAGCACATGCTTTATTTTAAATACCTTCCCCCTTGTTTCTCTTTTATGACCATATTTCAACCTCATATGGTTACATGATTTCCACTTCAAGGTTCTTAAATGAGATATAAAATCTTTGTTATTAAAATTTCCTTTAGAAAGTGGAGCTGTAGAGATGTGACACTAAATATACAGTGTTTTGCTAAATTAAATATTTTATTTGTTCTTATTTATTTTTCAGTGCTGGGTACAGGACGGTAGAGTATTGTGCAAGCACTCTACAAAATGTTGTGAACAGAAAGACTGAATTTGGCTCTAGGATTTAGTGGGTATGCCATGAGGTTCAAGTGCGAACACTGTAGCACAGTCCTGTGAAATCCCAGAGCAGGTACCAAGCTCTGCTCTTGTTATGCAGTAGTGAAAGCTCTGTTGAGTGAAAGCAACTTCGCCTATCTAGTAGGGTGTTGTGTTTTGAATGTGAAGTGGCCCACATAAGTCCTGAACTGGTAGCACTGTTAGGGACGATCACAGGACAACAGTAGAGGTACAGGCGCCCTGGGGAAATGGAGTTAGTTGCGGGCAGGCCTTAAGGCTTTGTTAGCCATGGCTCTCCTTTCCGGTTCACTCTTTGCTTTTTGAGTCTGTTTACTGTATGATCATCAGCCTCCAATTACTGCTACTGTTTTTCCTACCTTCTGTTGTGTCCTCTCTACCAGCGTGGATTGTATCCCTATAGAAGTGAAAGCCAAAATAAGTCCCCTTTCTCTTAAGGTGCTTTAGTTAGGGCATTTCATCAAATCAATAAGGCCAGGACACAGGACTTTCCAGGCCGAGTGTGCTTTCCTTGAGACCAGTTTTTTAAACACTGGTTCAAAACAAAAACTGAACTAGTGAAGCTCCTGGAGAAACCTGTTTTCGGAGTTTGCTAATTCACAGGCATTTAAAAATCCTTATGTTCTGTAAGTGGCAATCTTATAATAGTAAGGAGTTGTGTAGTTTCCAGAAAGAATGCGTGACTTTAGAATCAGAAATAAATTGATTTGATTTTTTTAAATCTATTGACTAGAAGTCAAGATCTTTGAGGCTTAAGTGCTTTACCTAAAATGGAAATAACAGCACCTTTTTTGAGTCCTTTTGTCAACCATATGCTATTCAAAATGTGCCTGTGACATAATACTTCAAAAGATTGTTAATGTTCTTCTCTGTTCTCATGTTTTCATGATGAAAATTCTATAAAGGAAATGTAAAATCTTACTCCCCCCCCCCCCCCTTCTCATGGAGAGATGGAGTCCGGCTATTCTCCTTGATTCTAAACTAGGTAGTGACTTTCTTGACCAACCAAATGGAGCAGGAGTCATGTTTGGGAATGGCAGAGCTAAGTCATAAGATGATGTAGTCTTCATCTGGGTCTCTAGGAAAATCAGTGAAAGGGTAAACCAGCTGCTGTGTACAAGACTGTTTACTCCACGGGTGGAAGCAGAGAAAGCGGTAGAAGGAGCAGTACCATCAACGCAGGCAGAGCAGTCTTCCCATTGGGTGCTAACCCTGACTGAGACGCCTTTGGAAGATGCCAGAGCCAAGTGCCATCTCCACAACTACCACTTGAAAGGCTTCAAGAATCTCACAGCTAAACAACACTGTAAGGGAAAGGGCATCTATTTAAACTAAATATTTTATCTTTAGCTGAGCCAAAATTTTTAGCCTAATTTACTGAATTTTGTTTATTTGTTCTCTTAGTATTTTTAAAATTAAAAATATCTGATTTGTTTTGTTCTAGTTATTGTACTGCTTCTAATAATTTTTGCTGCTTAGGCCATAGAGTGATTTTTTTAAAAGGCTGTTAGGTCAAAAATATGTCATTTCTTCCCATTATAATGATTTTAATTATTCAAATTTCCTAAAACATAGTGACTAAAATATACAACATGTCAAGATACTCATGCATATGTATACATATATAATGCATATATCATACATATATAATACACATATATACAAATTGGTACAATCCCTTATATATTTATACATACATATGTGTTTGTTTGGTTTGTTAAACAGTAGTATGTAACCAGAACACTCACGATAGTAAAAATGTTGGCAAGAGTGGCAGTACCTTCCCCAATGCTGAAGTGGTCAGGGCAAGGACGGCTGTCCCTGCACAGCTATCCTCCTATCCCATTGTGCTATTTGAGAATAGCTGCCTCTACCCCTTTGGGAGGCAAATGGTTGTTCTCAGAAGGGGCAGCCTGCCTCGGTGACTGAACACCCGTGACTGAATGTCTATGTTTAGGGAAATGAATTTCACCAAAGGTCGAGCGTACATTCTCAATTAAGATCTGATCTTTTCATCTCCTTCCCTTTGGTTCAGTTGGTTCAGAACCAGCCAACTGCTGAGCACAGCGGGACAAGCAGCACAGGTACCATTGGGCTCCCTTAGAACTCTCACACACAGCAGAGTGAACTGCAGACTCCAACTCTAAGTGTAGTCTTACTCATACGCAGTTCTTGCCTATATTAAAATGAGCATTTTAATTTCCCCAAACTTATAAAGTCATTTACTCAATGAGTCTTTATTGGGAACCTTTCGTTGAGCCATGGCCTGTGATAGGCTCCTAGTCTATGGCTTAGAAATACTTCTGGGCCCTTCTACCTAAGAATGGGAGCAGACAATGAGCAGGCCATTTCAAGAATGCTGGTGATTTAATAAAACACCATGACAGGATCCAGGAATTCAGCTGTCCTCACAACTGTGAGTCAGCAGCTACAATGTTCTGCATTTTATATTTAGGAAAAGTGAAAAGGCAGCTAGAACAAGGCAGAGTCAACATTGAGACCTTGCCAGTCTAACTCTACAGCCTACAGTTTCAAGACCCCAAAGTGATGAAACATTCATACATACACAGATATATATGTGTGTGTGTGTGTGTGTGTGTGTGTGTGTGTGTGTTATTTTTCCCCAAATCATACACTCTCAATTATGCCACTACAAAATCTTAGCCTCCACTTGGGTATTCATATTTTGATATTAGAGAGGTGAGAATAAGCTTACTGGGGTGGCTCCAAAGTTCAGACTGCCCTGAAAAGGGGAAGTCTCACTTTAAAGACAGGAATGAAGTCACAGAGGCCACCACAGAACTTGATTCACTCAAGGACCCTCCTCTATCTGTTCCTGTTTCTGAACTCCTTCTATAGCACCTTCCTACTACCTGAACTATTAAGTCATCGAGGTCCAAGTTCAAAGAACTTCAAAGACTTTGCTGTCTATGCTGACTGGTTTTTTGTTGTTGTTTGGTTTTTTTTGTTTTTTGTTTTTGTTTTTGTCAACTTGATACAAACCAGGGTCAATTGAGAAGAATGAACTTCAATTGAGAAAATTCTATCATCAAATGCTGTGGGATAATGTTCTTGTACACTGTAAAGTTTGTTGCTCATATTAGTTTAATAAAACACTGATTGTCCAGTAGCCAGGAAGAAAGTATAAGTGAAAGATCAAACTAAGAATTCTGAGAAAAGGAAAGGGAAGATGCAGTCACCAATCACATGGAGAGGAAGCAAGGTAAGAATGCCACACATCTAACCATAGATAAGAATTATGGGTTAATTTAAGTTGTAAGAGCTAGTTAGTAATAAGCCTGAGCTAAGAAGCCAAACAAGTTTGTAATTAATTAATATAAGTCTCTGTGTGTTTATTTGAGACTGAATGACTGTGAGACTGGGCAGGACAGAAATTTCCATCTACAGTCCTGGCTGGTTCTTTTGTCAACTTGATACAAACTGGGTCATTTTGGAAGAATAAACTTCAACTGAGAAAATTGCATCATCAGTCTGGCCTGTAGGCAAGTCTGGGGGGGGGGGGTCATTTCCTTGATTAATGATTAATATGGGAGAATGCAGTTCACTGAAGGTGGTGCCACCTCTGGAAGCATGCTGCTTGGTGATAAAAGAAAGCAGGCTAAGCAGGCCAGGAAGCCGCGTTCCTCTGATGCCTTTGCTTCAGTTCTTGCACACAGATTCCAGCCTTGAGCTCCTCCCTTGGCTTCCCTTGGTGTACTGTGACCTGGGATATGTAAGCCAAACAATAACCACAGTGATCTTCTAGAAAAAGTCATGCCACTTTCTACCTTGCTCTCATGATTTCCCACTGCTGGCAATTAGAAATTCCACCTGCCACTGAACTGGGCCTTGGCCTGCCTCCTGACTTGCTATCACACGAGCCTTCCATTTCATTTCTGCCTCAGTGGCCACCTTTCAATTCCTGCCTGCTCTAAGGCTTCCAGCCTTCATCCTGGAGTGGCCCCTGCCTCTCCCTACCCCTCTCCTCTGTCCAATTTTAATTCTTCCTGAAAGGGTCAGCTTTAGAGTCACTTGCCAGAGAGGTCCTTTGTGTTTGCACTAGGGATATCTGTTCCCCATGGGAGCTCCGACTTTTTTGTATCAGACATTAGAAACTCGTAGAGCTTGAAAGTCTAAATACCGGGGTGCTCACCTGGATGGTGGGGACAGAAAAGAACCAGCAGGCTGATCAACCATGCAACTACCCAGATCCAGAATACAGAGTTATGAGTTGGCCCACCTCAACATCCATCTAATCTACATTCTACTGGGGCAGGCGAAGGGACTGGTCCTGCAGACCCAAAACTACAGGATCTCCACAGCACAGGGCAACAACAGGATAACCAGAGGAGCTCATGTGTATCTATGTGGGGCACATACAGACCCCCCATGTGTATCTATGTGGGGCACATACAGACCCCCCATGTGTATCTATGTGGGGCACACACAGACCCCCCCATGTGTATCTATGTGGGACACACACAGACCCCCCCATGTGTATCTATGTGGGGCACACACAGACCCCCCCCATGTGTTTCTATGTGGGACACACACAGACCCCCCCATGTGTATCTATGTGGGACACACACAGACCCCCCATGTGTATCTATGTGGGGCACATACAGACCCCCCCATGTGTATCTATGTGGGGCACATACAGACCCCCCATGTGTATCTATGTGGGGCACATACAGACCCCCCCATGTGTATCTATGTGGGGCACATACAGACCCCCCCATGTGTATCTATGTGGGGCACACACAGACCCCCCCATGTGTATCTATGTGGGGCACACACAGACCCCCCCCATGTGTATCTATGTGGGACACACACAGACCCCCCCATGTGTATCTATGTGGGACACACACAGACCCCCCCATGTGTATCTATGTGGGACACACACAGACCCCCCCATGTGTATCTATGTGGGACACACACAGACCCACCCATGTGTATCTATGTGGGGCACACACGCAATTAATTAACAATTCAAAGATTTTAAAGCTTCAAAAGAGTTAAATGACTTGTTCCAGCAACACGCCATCCATACATGATGCAGTCGAGAAGCTAGGCCTTCTGAGTTGACAATCTGCTTGAGATTTTACCAAGGGTGAGGACAGGTGGGGGAGAAATGGAAGAGAGAATGCTAAAGAGAAAAGAGAGAATAAACAATAGCAAGCTGCAGCCCTTCTGTTCTTCTGGTATTTTCTGTCTGTCCTTCCTTTAAGGATAGGAGTACACAGATAGTGCACAGAAAACAGTGCAGGTCTCAGATGCTTGAGAGGCAAGAGGGCACCAGAGTGGGACTTTGAGCCACCGACTATTTGATCTCCAAAGTTGATACAAGCCCTGGTCCAACGGGCTGGCTCCTGGCATCGGTACTTTTTCTGGCTGGCACTTTCCTGAATGTGCAAATTGTTTAAGAATAGCGGGTCAGCAAAGCCTCATGGACTGCTTCTCTGTGGTAGTTTACAGTGTGTGCTCCCCTCAGATAGTTCCCATGTGGGACTAACCCTCCCTGCTTGCACACCTCAGTGTGAGGCCCAATAAACACAAAAAAAACCTAGTTCTCATATTTGTGGTTTCTATTGCCAGCAGTCAGCTGAGTTTCTGATATATGAATTTCAAAAATAGACAACACCTAAATTTGAAGTTGCATGTGGCTGAGGATAGCAAAATCCTGTACCAAACACAAATCTGCCCCAAACATGAATCATGTCTTCATCTTAGCATTTGCAAGCTGTGTCTATACCTGCCTATGGAACACTCAGTAATCCAGCATTTATATACTATATATACATATATATGCATATATACACATATTATATATATATTATTATTATAATATATACACATATAATCTGCCAAGGGTCATCACATATCAACTGTGGTGATATAGCTCATTTTACTTAATAATCCCAAAGTGCAAACACAGCAATCAGGCAGATATGTCAGAGAGAAGTCATGAAAGTGCTTCCTTTAAATGAAAGGTGAAATTTTATTTTATACACACACACACACACACACACACACACACACACACACACAGAGGTTCTCTGGTTTTAGACATCTACTGGGGGACTTGGAACGGATCTGCTGCTACAGAAGGAACCTAGGACTCCCCAACAGTAAATTCAAAGCTAACGTTCCAGACACTCACTTCCGCCCACCACTACTCACAGCCCACGCCAGCAAACAGCATTTTTCCCATACTGAGAATCTAAACTCTGAGGTAAACAAGCCAGGAACAGAAAAAAAATCAAAAAAGAAAGTGAAGCTGGCCTGGTGGGCTGGTGAAGTGCTTTATAATCCCAGCTGGCAGGAAACAGAGACAGAGGACCGTGAGTTCAAAGCCTACCCTAGTTACAAAGAGAGGCCCCTCTCTCTGGTGGGGGCGGGATTTAAATCCCTGCCACGCTGAGAAAGGGTGGGGGTTGTCTACAGCTCCTCCTGGGAGGCATCTTAGATGGTTCTGTCCCACTTTCCCAGAGTCCTAGCAGTCTTGGCCCCAGGCCCAGGTGGGAAGATGAAGAGGCGGAAGGGAGAGGGGGTTTAGGGGTTGGAGGTTGGGGGGCGCTGCGGGACCCCTCTGGGATAAGAGGTATAAAGACTGCACTACAGCCTCAGAGCCTTCCAAGTCTCTGGCTTCTTTTACGCTGTGTCCAGACTTAGGCTGAAAAATCACAGTGGTCATAGTATATTCTCAGGGGCTTAGTGGGATCAGTAAGAAGAATGGCACGGAATCTTCCTAATGCAGTTTCTGAGCCATGGAGCTTAGAAGCCGAAAGTCTGATCAAATGCCATCTGGTCTACTGAAGAGAGGAAAAGCACAAGTTCAAGGTGTTGGTAACTGAGATGGAAATGGGCTTCAGTGAGCGTGAAATTAAATCAAACGAAGGCATGGAAAACTTTGAAAACTGCTTTCCCATACTAAATGGAAACCATGGAGATACATATGAGCAGTTCCTCGAGGTCTACTGTCTGTCCCCTTTCAAATCCTCTCAAAGAGCTGAAAAGGCCAGGGACAGTTAATTTATAATATCTGAGCTTTTAAAATTATTCCTACCATGACACTTCCCTAAACAGTGACTCCTAAAGAGGGCTCTTATGATTTCTTGAATATTATGAATAATGCTGTTATGAAAATTGGTGTAAAAATATCTGCAATTTCTGCTTTCAAGTTTTTGAATATTCATACTCAGAAGTGGAGTTGCTGGATAATACAGTAATTTGTTTCTAATTGTCTTAAAGGTCAGTCATACTATGCTCCATAATGGTGCCATCATTTCATAGTCCCGACAACAGTTCACAAGTGTTCCCATGTTTCCATGGCCTAGTCACTACCTGCTATTGTCTTTTTTCTCTAGTGGCAATTCTAGGATGTCATTTTCCCATCTTTTATTGTTTATAAAATACATTTTTAGGGACTGGAGAGATGGCTTACTGGGTAAAGGTGAGTGTTTCCCATCCTGGTGAGCATTGTTCAATCCACAGGACCCACAGGTTGGGAGAAAAGACCCACTTTCCCAAGTGTCCTTTAAGCATCACACATTAACACATACATGTCGCACTGTGCTGTTCCGTGTTGTCTGCCCAGGATCCTTTCCCTCTTCTCTAAAAAGAGAGCCTCCTTTTGGTTTAATGGTCATCATTCTTCCCTATTGCATGTGGTCCTAATGGACCCGAATCCTCTTGGTTTCAGGACTGGCATGTGACCCAAGCCTATCTATGCCTGTTCACCTGGAACTATTTCTGCCATGGGGATTGTTGAGAAGCAAAGGATTAAGCTGCAACGCTGCTGTTGCTACTCAAGACTCCACGATGTAATAATAACAAAATAAGGTACCTTTCTTTGCGTAAATTGCTTAACTGTTCTGAGCTTCAGCAAACACATCTGTAAAAAGCAATTCCTGCCTGAGAGAACATAATGCTTGCCACACAGTAGGAACTCATTAATGCTGGCTCCTTTTATTCTCTTCCAACTGATGTCAGATGGATGCATCATTACTATCATTAAAATGTAAGAAGGACAATGGCAAACATTCCTCACAACATATCGAAAGCAGCGTTTCGGTAGCTACCTTATGTGATTTCAGGGAACTGGAGAGGGGAAAGAAAAGAAAATGCGCTTCATTTCCTGGCAAAACTCAAGCCGTATCTAACGCTTGCCAAGTGCAGTCCATAACTCTGTGTCTGCATTCTTCTATTTTATCACCTCGGTAAAGATAAAGTGGGCTTCCTTTTTCCTCATTAGCTATTGTGTTTTGAAGATGGGAACTCTTTTAAATCTCTGGCAGTCATTTAGCTGACAGTTCCACTCACAAGGAAATAATATTAGAGGAGTTGCATGACTCTCTGCTTTTAAAGCCCTTTAAAACACAAACTAATTAGCATAAATGCTAACATGCAAGAATCTATGGATTAAATCTGCAATTATACATTGCTTTTCAATACAAACACAGTAATCTTTTCTCATTCACTAGAAGTAGGGAGAAACAGGACATAAATCATCTGTCTGCCCAATGGGTTTAAAAGTACTTTAGCTTAGAAAATGAAATGGGGGCTTTATTGACTAAACATTCCTCTAGCAAATCCATGAATGTTTGTAGGTTGGTGTCCCCGGTAACATTCTTTTGAGTCAACAAAGGGAACAGGACATTAGTGCCTACATACAAAGATGTGCAAGCTCTTCATAAGGTTCCAATACTCAAAATATACTCTTTTTTAGTTTCTAGATTTAAGCATCTCAAACTAGAAAATATATTCACTCGCCATTTAAACCAAATGGCAAAATACCAAATGTCATTGCAAAATATCTCCTCTTTCCACTGTAATATGAACATACAACACAACAGGCAGGCAGGCTTGGAAAGGCTTTTGTTAGAGTGTCAGCTCTGAAAAAGTAACTTTTGGGATCTTTGGTTCCTCATCTCTAAATGGAGGCAGAGCTATAGTGTATTGGTCAGGGTTCTCTAAATGAATAAAACTGGTGTGTGTGTGTGTGTGTGTGTGTGTGCGTGTGCGTGTGTGTGTGTGTGTGTGTGCGTGCGTATTAGGTTGCCTTTAGGCTGTGGTTTGGGTAGTCCAACCCTAGCTGACTCTTGATGAAAAGGCCAGAATTCTGACAGTTGTTCAGCCTGTGCGACTGCACGACTTAGCAGTCCCAGTCTGCAGTTCCAGAGGACTCCTAGGTAACCGGTGGTCTTCAGGCTATGCTGGAATCCTGAAGAGCTAGGTTCTAATACTAGGGAAGGAATGCCCCAGCGGCAAGATAGATGAACTTGTCAGTGAGAGTGAGGGCAAAAAGCAAAATCTTTCTTCTTCCATGTCCTGTTTTTTTTTCATTTTTTTAAAAAAGAAAACTATTAGCCGGGCGGTGGTGGCGCACGCCTTTAATCCCAGCACTTGGGAGGCAGAGGCAGGCGGATCTCTGGGAGTTCGAGACCAGCCTGGTCTACAAGAGCTAGTTCCAGGACAGGCTCCAAAACCACAGAGAAACCCTGTCTCGAAAAACCAAAAAAAAAAAAAAAAAAAAAAAAAAAAGAAAACTATTTTTTTCATTATACATACCAATCCAAGTTCCTACTCCCTGCCCTCTTCCCATTCCCTCCACATACCCTCCCACCCCACCCCCATCCACTCTTCTGAGAGGGCAAAGTACATTGCTTTGGGGAAGGTCCATGGCCTTCTCTACTATATCTAGGCTGAGCAAGGTAGCCATCCAAAGAGAATAGGTTCATAAAAAGCCAGTTCATGCAGTAGGGATAAATCTGGTGCCCCTGCCAGTGGCCCTCAGTCTGCCCCAGCCATGCAACTGTCACCCACATTTAGAGGGACTAGTTTGGTCCTATGCTGTTCCTTCCCAGTCTGGCTGGTGTTGGTGAGCTCCCATTAGCTCAGGTAGACTGTTTCAGTAGGTGTACCCATCATGGTCTTGACCTCTTTGCTCATATTCTCATTCCTCCCACTCTTCAACTGGACTTTGGGAGCTCGGTCCAGTGCTCTGATGCAGGTCTCTGCCTCTGTCTCCATCAGTTGCTGGATGAAGGTTCTATGGTGATATTTAAGATAGTCTTCAGTCTGACTACAGGACAATGCCAGTTCAGGCAGCCTCTCCTCTATTGCTTAGGGTCTTAGCTGGGGTCATCCTTCTGAATTCCTGGAAATTTCTCTAGTGCCAGGTTTCTTACTAATCCCGCAATGACTCCCTCAATCAAGATATTTCTTTTCTGGCTCTCATCTCTGTCCTTTCTCCATCTCAACTATCCCATTCCCTCCCTCAAGTTCTCCTCACCTCTCCTCTTTTCCCCTCTTCTTCCCCTTTCACCCTCTCTTCTGCCCCCAAGCTTATATTCCTAATTTTGTCAGGTTATCTTTTCTATTTCGACTTTCCAGGTGAGTCTATATATGTTTTTCTTAGGGTTCACCTTGTTACTTAGCTTCTCTAGGATCATGAATTATAGGCTCAATATTCTTTGTTTATGGCTAGTATCCACTTATGAGTGAGTCCATACCATTTTCATCTTTTTGAGTCTGGGTTACCTCACTCAGGATGATGTTTTCTAGTTTCATCCATTTGCATGCAAAATTCTTCCATGTCCTTTTATGTGGACTGCAACCAAAAGGTGTAGCTCAGATGTAGGGGAAGTCTTTCTACTTCAGATATCCCAGTCAAGAAAACCCCTCACAGGCATGGGCAACTGCTTAGGTTTTTGTTGATTCCAGATGTGGTCAAGTTGATACTGTTCTTACTAGATTTTATACATTGATGTCATATACCTTATGAATCTCAGACTTCATTTGTTGTCATCAATGTCATCATCATCATCATCATCACCACCACCACCACTTCTATTATTAGCCCAGGCTTGCCTTGATTCTCCCACCTCCTCCTCTAGAACACTGGGAATTGACAGGACAGGCACGTACTACCATGCATGGCCTATATTTTAACAGTTAACAATCTTAGATTTAAATATGAAGGAAAATTTTTGCATATGGAGCTAGAGAGATGACTCAGGCAGTACAGTGCCTGCTGCTCAGTATGAGGACCTGAGTTCAAATCCCAAGGGGGAGAAGTGAAGTTTGGTGGAATGAGCCTAGCTTGGGGAAACAGAGACAGGAACTTGCTGGTTGACTAGTTTTGCTGAATGGCTGAGCTCCAGGTTCAATGAGAGATTCTGTATCAAAAAAAGGTATAAAATGATAGAGGAAAATATTTGACATTCGCCTTTGTCCACTATAAACTGCATACATTTATGCTGACACAAAGGTGTAAGCATGTATATATGCTCCCTTCTTCTTGAAGAATGTTGTTCAATAATTTTTGATCTCTTATACTGTGTATGTCTTCCAAAAATTTTTGTTGGGGACAGTGGTGTTTGCCTCTAATCCCAGCACTCTGGTGATAGAGGCAAGAGAATCTTGAGTTCGTGGCAAGTCTCAGCTACATAACAAGCCCTGTCTCAAAACAAACAAAAACAAAGTCGAGTTATCATTTTTGGAAGGTTTGTTTACAATAAATAGAGCTTTAAGCGGACCAGTTATTTTCCTCCTTATACTTTAGGCATATTGCCTTACAACTTTCTGGATTCCATTTTTCTCAACAAGAAATTTGCTGTCAAAGGAAAATCTTTGTCTACTGGTTTTGAGTAACTAACCTTTATGACAGCACAATATAATTTGTTTATGGAGTTCCCTGAATCTATTAATTTATTATTTTCCTCAAAATAGGAAACATCTTTAGTCATTATTTTCTTAAATGTTTTACTGGCCTGTTTTCCAGGGATTCAAATTACAGATATAGTGGGATGCTCAAAGTTCTCATTGAATAACTCAGTGATCCTTTGCCATTTTTATCTACCAGTTTCTGTCACTCTGTGCATTTCATTTGGCCGACTTGTTTGTTATATCAGGTTCACTGATTCTTTCTTCAGGAATACGCACTCTCATTAGTACTATCAAGTGTGTTCTTCATCACTGAAAATAAAATTTCCATTTCCAAAGGTTCAATATCATTCTTTTTTATATTTCCTGTGGTGCCTGCACCACCTGGAACCATGTTTGGGCAAAGGTCTGGGAGTAAAGAACACACAAAGACATGGGTCACTCTTGAAGCAAGAATGCCAATTTTATTATGTTCCAAGGCAGCTTATATAGTGCTCTCCTTAACTAGTGGCCATACCCTAGCTCTCAGGATTTTTTTTACTGCAAGTCCACCGGAAACTACTTCCTTGTTATCAGGAACTCATGAGGGTCCCATGCTCAGAGCAGCTACTAGCATAGAAAAAACATGTTGTTTACTCCAGCAGGCAAGGGGTCATAGAAAGTTCGGGTCTGAGGGTCTGCAGCTCCCAACAGCTTCCCATGTCTCTATTAACTTTTTAAACACACAGAGTAGAGCTATAACCACTGTTCTAATGTTTTAGCTTAGGGACTCTCACATGTCAGTTCTAGCATAGGAACTCTCCTGTGGAAATGGCCTAAACATAGCAACTCTAACATCTGTGTTGGAACCAAAAGGATTCCAATGGATCACTGTTTCCTTTCCATAGCCTTTATTTTCTTACTTCTTTGAATGTCTAGCTATCGGATGCCAGACATTGTAACTTTACCTTGCTATTTTCTAAATACTTTTTATTCTTTTAATTCTACATACTGCTAGAAAGAAATAATGCAGTTAAGCTTCCTGGAAACAGTGTATCCTTTCAGCTTTTGTTGGTTTTCTGGGCAGTGCCAAAGCCATGACCTATCTACCCAATAACATGCTTTACCACCCAGGCCACATCCTTCATATTGTCTACCCCATGAATGATGAGGATCTCTAGTCTGTGCTGCAGTCTTGCTGTCTTGCAAGTGTGTGTGGTCCTTAAACATGGCTGGGGTGATGAGGGAATGAAGATAGGACAGGAACTAAAGAAATAACAGACATATACACAAAAAAGCTGGAGTCAGGTGGGCTGAGCACACTCTGAAAGAGTGGCACGAGCCACACCCACAGCACAGAACCCACAGTACAGAACCTCAGCACAATTACTGTGTACAGCATAGGGACAGGAGTAAGCTAGTCGCCAGGAGCTCTCTGCAGGGACGCAGTCTCAGGCTGTAAACACCAGGAGGAAGAAGCTGCACTTGCTAGTGTTTGCACACTGTGGTCAATTATTCATAAACATTTATACTTGGACCACAGAAAGGCTTTGCCATTCTGAGCCTGACCCCTACTGGAATGGCTGCCCCATGGGTCTGAGGCACTGGGTACTTGATATGGCTATGTAGCAATACACATTCATCTGGGATTTTTTGTTTGTTTGTTTGTTTGTTTTTCAAGACAGGGTTTCTCTGTAGCTTTGGTGCATGTCCCGGAACTAGCTCTGTAGATCAGGCTGGCCTCGAACTCACAGAGATCCGCCTGCCTCTGCCTCCCAAGTGCTGGGATTGAAGGCGTGCGCCACCGCTGCCCCGCTACTCTGGGATTTTAATCACTTGGAACGTGCTTTCAAGGCTTCCTCAGCCCCTCCCACTGTGTAGTAAAAACACGCACCATTCCTGGCCTTGCCCGGGTAGTAGGCACTGTAGTGGTTCCTCTGATTTTTTTTTTTGGGGGGGGGTTCTTTTTTTAGTTAGAGACTAGTATCTTTACTTTGCATTTCTCAAATTAAGTTCAAAAGCCATCCCTAAATGCCTATTCTGTGTAAAGCGAGCCATTAGCATTGATTACTGAGTAAGTCCTTTGATAACAAGCAAAGAAACAAAACAGAACTCAAAAAAAAAAAAAAAAATACAGCTCCAGGTTGTCCTGAGGTTAAACCTCACACTGTTCAGCTCCTGAGTGCTGGGCACTCATTTTACACACTTCTTTCTCCATCTCTTGCCATCACACTCTCAAATGGAGCTGTGAAATAATAGGTCTACGTTACCAGTTCGCTCAACATTTTCTGAGCTCCTACTATGTGTGAGACACCACGCTGAATGCTGACCTTGTGAGGGCCACCAGACAGGCTTTGTCCTTAAGGAAGTCACAGTCCAATAGGAGAGAAGACTGAGCCAGAGAGTCTCAACTATTTGGAAGACAAGACTCTAAAGCCGAAAATGCATAGAGGTGGGATCTAATTTCTTGGAAAACCGTTAAGTTCCTTGCTTCACAGATTCCCAGCAATGATTTTTATATGGTGAGCACTTAGGGCAGAGTTTAAAAAGCCAGAATTCCTGGAGATATGCTTGGACAATCACATCAACGTTCTGAGTCTGTTTCCTTATCCGTGACATAAAATCCATGAAACCTGCACCTGTTCCACTGGGTCATTCTAAGAATCATCTGTGGTGGGTGAGAGCATGCGGGTAAGCGTGCGTGTTGTGTGTGTGTCTGTCTGTCTGTGTGTTTGTGTGAAAACAGACAGAACCAGAGGCAATGACTGTCACACGTACAGTTCATCAAACAAGGTCCCTAGTCCGAATGGAAAGAGATCTGCCGAGAGTAATCCCATGTAACACGTGAGAGAAGTGAGACACCCCAGTATCCAGGGAACTGGATGGACACTGTGTAGAAAGGTCTGCGGGTGGCCGGGTGTTTCACAGCAAACCCCCTGGGTCTCCCTCGCCAGCGCCTTTTCTTCGGAAGCCCCGCCTCCCCAGCGGCGCGCGCAGCACCAAGGCCCCGCCCCCGGACCGCTGCATCTCGCGGGATCTCGTGAGTACGGCCGGGTCAGGTGCAGTCATGGAGTCAGAGGAGGCAGATGTGGATGTGGAAGGAGATGTGCAGGCGGCTGCACAGCCGGGGTGAGGCGCTGAGCGGGGTGCTGCGGGCCGGGCGGTGCTAGGCGAGGGCTGGACGATACGATCGCAGGGGCTGCGTCGGGACTCGGGCTGCTCCTGACCGGAAGTCGGCTGGGTCTGCGGATCGGGGCGTGGACCGAGCGTCCCGACCCGACTGTTTTTAGTTGCTTCCCGGAATGCAGTGGCCGTGTTCCAGTTCGGATTCCTTCCTGCATTCGCTTTGTCTCGGGCTCCTCACAGCGACTTGAACACGGGCATCTGGTCCACAGGACCTGACTTCGTAGGCACTTAGTTCTGCGTCAGCAAGCGACCTTGGTCAAGTCGTTTGATTTCTTCTTCGCAGAGAAAGTTGTGAAAACTTGCGGAAAGGCAGTTTTCAAGGGGGTCCAGATTTTATAGTTGGACAGTTCTGGTTTTCCTTCTGCAGTCGCCCTTCCTGTTTACTGTCACTGTGACCCGGGTCAAGGCATTTGAGCCTCTGCTCGCTTGCTTGAAAACTAAAGAATCACGTGTCAATCATACTGTTGGAGCGTCGATGAAGTAATCGAGAAGGATGCTTTAGCATACTTTAGATGCCCGACAGTGTTTTTTACTGTCTTAGAGATAATACAGTGAAGATCCAGTGAGGGATGTTGTTAAACACCAGTGCCTGCAGGACGGGCGGTGTGGTTTTAAACTGAACCTGCTTTGACACCTTACTTTAGGAGTAAGAATTATCCCTCCTTTTAAGTAACGGGAACCAGAATGGGAGCTAAGGTAGAAGCCAGAAGACCTGAGTTGTAAATGCAGCCAATTACATTATTCGTAACTTGTCAGCAACTTCTTTCGAACTCTTTTGAACTATATGCTTTTACTAATATTGCTCTGGTTTTGGTCCATATAGTGGCTGGTATAATCCATCTGACTGGAGACTGCTTGATTGTATAGAGTACCGGCTTTCCCAATGAGTTACCAAAATAAGGAGTATTTACACATGTCCTGTGAACTCTTAAAGCATTTAAGAGTTACGTAAGGGGTAGTTAAGTTCGTATGATTATTTTTCTCTGGAGCTCTTGTGGGGAGCCCGAGATAACAGCAATTCTTCACACTGGGGTAATTATTCAGTTTTAAAGAAGTGCTTGTGAGTTTGTGGTTTTTAACTTTTGTAAGTCAGTGAGCTAAGTGTGCAGGGACAGTTGTTTGGAATTCACGAAGGAATGAATTCGTCTCTGGTTCAACAGCATTACCTAAGAGCGTTGGCTCTATGCCTTTTTTCGTAGATTGATCTTAACTTTTCTGGTTGTGTTTCGTTTGTCTCCCTTTTTCTTTGTTGTACCGTTTTCTTGGCAAGGGTCTATTGGTGGCATTTGTAATGTTAACCTTATGTGTTAGGACTGAAACCCAGGACAAATGGCTGAGGTGCCCATTTAACATAGATCCTCCCAGCATCCCTAAGTCCTTACCTGTTACAGGGTATGGGTATGGCTGGCATACCCTGTGCCATACCCTAAATTTTTCCAGCCCTGGGCCTGGACTTTCCTGACCCCAAATACCCTTCCCTATATAATCCAGCCATTTTGGTCAACTGGCCCTTTTGGTCTAGCCTTTACTCTCTTGGTCAGTCTCTTGGTCAGTGTCTCTTCTCCCTTCTCCCCTTCGTCTCCTCCCATGGCTCTACTTGGGGTCATCTTGACTCTCCTAGATGTCCCTGCCTCTGCCCATACTCTCCCTTTTATCTATAGTAGACTTTCTCCTCCACCATACCTAGGAACAGTTATGTTCTTCCTTTTTTGTTTATTTTTCCTGATTGATCATTCAAGCAGGGTTATGAAGGTTCCTGATGTCAGCCTCTGCTTAAGGAGCGTCATTGATGTTATTACCGGTGGAATGGTGCCCTGTGATGCTGGAGTTAGAAACATCTTGAGTTGAGCATGACCGGTGCCCTTGAGGTGTGCTGTTATAGAGGACAGTAGCGTTTAAGGAGCTCTTGGGGATTAGTTTGAAACATACTGCTTTTAAGCACATACTGAAAGCTAGGCACAAAAATGGAACATTGCATTTTGGTTTCCCTTCAACTGTTATTTCTTCTCACCTTCCTTTTCTGTATGCTTTTAAAGACCTTGTTGGTGAAAGGTATGCTTGCCGCCATACCCAGTGATATCTTCAAGCCTGGCATCTCTACTGACTAAATTTCTGTGAGGTTCTTTTGCTGCCCTGCCATTCTGATGCAGTTCCTTAAGTTCCACCTATATTTGCTTTCCCCAGTCTTTCATTGGCCCACCTCCTTCTGAGCTCCAGGACTCTAGGACTCTAGTTTCTCTCACATGCAGTACCTCAGCGCCTTCCTCTCTTTTTTTTTTTTTTTTTTTTTTGATTTTCGAAACAGGATTTCTCCAAAGCTTTTTGGTTCCTGTCCCGGAACTAGCTCTTGTAGACCAGGCTGGCCTCAAACTCACAGAGATCCGCCTGCGCCTGCCTCCCGAGTGCTGGGATTAAAGGCGTGTGCCACCACCGCCCAGCTGCAGCTTCCTCTTTAAGACCGTCTCTGCTGTCCCTGTTGAATACATGGCAGCAGCATCCAGCCAGTCCAAGAGCACAGACCTGTACTCCCTCCCCTTTCCTTTTGCCGTTTTTCTACTCCCCCATCTGGTCAGGTTTTAAAGGCCCATTGGTATTAAGGATTATCCCAAATGACACTTCTTGTTCATACTGCCTTTTTTTTTTTTTAGATACAAGTTGTTGCTGTGTTTCTCTAGTATTTTTGTAATTCTCTACCACTATTTTTCTTAGTCCCTTTCCATTCTAAAGTTAAGTCTTTTTTACATCCAAATCTGATTTTTACCTTCAGTTTCCAATTGCTTTTAAGGCAAAGTTTTTTTTTGTTTGTTTGTTTTATTGTGTCATTTTGTTTTGTTTGAGCCAGGTTCTCATATAGCTCAGGCTGGCCTTGCTATGTATTAGATTCCTGATCCTCTTGCCTCTACCTTCTAAATTCTGGAATTACAGTTAAGTATCACCATGCCAGGATAGTTTTGTGGTAAAGTACTTATTCCTTAACTGTTACAGATCTCTGGTCCATTACCCACCCAACTGCCTTGTTTACTCATTCCCTCAATTGCTGATTATATTCTGTATGTTGCTCCCTGAGCATATATAGCAATGTGAAAATGAAATCCCTGCTGTCATAAAACTCTTAATTCTTGTTGGGTGGAACAGACAGTAAACCTTATGTGTGTGTTCAGTAAATGGACAGGGTGAAGGAAGATGATTGGATGGCTTGCCAGTTTTATTCTCATGCACTGACCCGGTAAGGGTCTTAAAGTGTGAAACCAATGGGCCCTTAGAACAGAGAGTGGAAACAGTGACAGACAGGGCCAGGCTGAATTGGATCATTTGGACCATGAGAGAGATTGAAGTTTCAGAGGCTCAGAGGAAAGTGAAGCCTGGCAGATGTGAGAGGAAAGGTTATTTTAAGCTGAACCATGTAAAGGAGATTCAGGTAGGCGTTCAGATACATACATCAGCGTGTGAATGAGGCTAATCCTCACTGTAGTATACTATATGAAAAGATTTCTGCATAGGCCCACCTGTTGCACTCTTGGTAGGCCTAGTTGTGCAAAGGGTTTTTTCTACTGACAGTCATAGAAGCCTTTATTAGTCTCTTTGAAATCACAGTTGACATGAGTTTAGAGCTGTTTGGTGTCAGTAGTTGAGAGAAATTGCTTTCAGTTCATAGAGTGTCTTATTACTAGGTTAGATCAGGAAAAAGTCAATAATTTCACTAGGAAACATAAATTTAATGTTTGCCTGTTGTGTGCTTGAAGTTGATTACGTCATACCTTGAGACCCTCCAAACCCGACTGTTCCGTCTTCTTGTAAGTGAAACACATATTGTACTTATTTCAGTGAAAAAGAAAATGACAGAATTAGTAAACTTTGATCTCTCGTGGATACAGAAATCTTCTAAATCAAATTACTTTTAAATTAAGTTGTTGCTAAATTCCTTCAGTACCTCTTATTTTAGTTCTTACGTCTAGTTTTCTTTGTTTTCCATTTTGAGGGTGGTCGGGTTTGTGGCTTTGATAGTTCTAACAGATGTAGCTATAGAGTTGTGTGCATGTGTATACTTGTCTCTTGGCCTCAGCGTGCAGTGGCTTTTGTGCTTGCATTATAGCTTCCCCGCACAGGTTTACAAGGTAGAGCAGGCACTGTTGGAGTGTTCCGTCTTTGGTAAGGAGGGGAAGGTGTTTGCTTAGCATCAACAATGGCCAGCCCTATCCTGTGTGAGTTATAGTTGTAAATGGATATAATATCGCTCTTCTATTAATTTTTATATTTATTACAGAAATGATGAAAACACAGCATCAGTCTTTGAAGATCACTATCTTGATTCAACATGGGGAAGGGAGAATGGCTGTCTTGTAAGTACGCTGTCAGGTGACTTAACACTGCACTTACTGTCCAGAGTGCCCTTTTTCCTTTCCTGAGTGCTAATTCTCCACACTCCCATAGGTAGTAGATGGAAACACTTCCTTTAAAAATAGAGAGGCCTTTTTTTTTTTCAACTAGGGAAAAACCGATCTCTTGAGAAATAAGTTCAGATTGATTTGATTAGGTATAAATCTCTATCACACGCCTCACACTTGTCAGCTTTGACTTCTGCAGGGGAAGGATGGGCATAACCACAGGGTCACGGCTTCATTAGCAGCAACTGTACTCGCCTTGCCAGACAGTAGGGCAGGTTAAAGTGCTTCAAGGTAGATGTGACTTCGCTCTCATGGAATCTAGAGACAAAACAGGATCCTGGCAGTAAATAGGCAGACAAACCCTTGGTCGATTATGAAAGAAATAAGCAGTGTTGACTGAGGTTAGTAGAGTGGGGGAATACTTGAGGAAAAGTCAGTAAAGGACACTGAGAAGGTGACGTTTAAGTTGAAATGTAATGGGGAAAGTGACTGGACAAATGAAGACTTATAAAAACTGACATGCTCGGCAGAAGGAATAGCAAGTGTGGAAGCACTGGCTTATGCTCATGGGTTTCAATTTTGTCTAACTGCGATGTCATTGAAATATTTCTATAACTTTCAGTACACACTAGTGGGTTCATTTTTGTCAAATATGCTTTGGGTGCTGTGGTGAAGAACAGTGGGGGAAGCAAGAGTAGAAACAGAGGAACTGGCTAGGAACCATTCGCAATAATGCAAGCAAGATATTAGTGGCTTGGTCCTGTGTGTTCCAGCAGAGGTGTAATTGAACCAATTTAAATTAGATTTTAAAGGTAGAGCTGTCTAGTAGATTGCATATGGAGATGGAAGAGAAACAAAAGAATCCATAGTGATTCTTAGCTGTTTAAGTGGTTGACGGTGCTCTTGGCAAAGTTGGAAAGACAGGTGGACACAGGTGATACTGGATTCTGTTTTGTATATGTTTCATTTGAAAAGCCAGTTAGACCATCAAAAGGTCTTGTGTGGGATAGTGACTAGAATATTCTGGAGTTTAAAGAGATAGGAGTTGAAATTTTGTAACCTTGAAACTTGAAATGAGTATGATCATTTACTTAGGGTAACGGAATTGAGTTTTGGAAACAGGTTAAGTAGTCCACAAAATGCCTGAAGCCTAGGAGTTCTTTTGTGTATGGCAGCCATTATTACTGCTAGCAGTTAAAGGGGCGTGAGCCTGGGAATCCAGCAGGCTTTCGTGTGAGGTTTCCTCTCTTCCACCCAAAATGCCACTCAAAATGCTGCGGATGCATCTGTGAACTGTTTGTACTGTCTCAGGGTGATTGTGAAAATCAAAGTGTGGCTGTGTGCTCATTAGTGAGTTGTAGCTGTTATTGTTTATATCATGTATTTCACTCAATGAAGTACGATCGCTCTTTAGGTAATGAAATACTCTGTTCTTTCTTTCAATTAGCCTTGGACTCTGGATAGCACCATCAGTGCCGAGAACAGAGCTGTCATCGAGAAGATGCTGTTGGAGGAAGAGTATCCTTCATCCATTATGAGAAGAGTAAAGGTTTCAGGGTTAAAAGCGAATCACTGCAAACATTATAGAAGAGGACATATGTAATTGCTAGATGACTGTTTAGCAATTCGACTGTGTCATTTTATGTCATCTGAGACTGACACAGTGTTCTTGTTAGTCATGTCCACATGTAGAGTGTACATATTGCATAGAAATGATAAAAGATTCAAGTCAGAACTCCAATTCCAAGCTTCCATTTTCAAAGTTATAAAAGCTAAAACTCAGAAATTCTACCTGTACAAGGCATACGTTTAGAACATGTGGAGCTTTTCACATTATACTCTGCAGTTTACAGATGTTATTTGAGGGGAATTTTAAATGAGAAACAAAATAAATTGATTTCTGTCCCACAGCCCCGGTGGGGGTTAGGTCCTTATCTGTGACTCAGCCACTGACTGATTATTCTGATTGGTTTCAGTTTAACTTCGAGACTCGGTTGTTTTTTTTTTTTTTTTTTATGTCAAATGAGAGGATATCAGTAATTTCAGAAAATTTCAGTAAATCAGTAATTTCTGATTTTCTGAATTTAAAGATTACTAACAAATAGTGGCTTTAAAAAAAACCTTTTCCATATGTTTTTTATGGCTGTCTGTCCACTATTATTGTTGTTATTATTATTATCATTATTTATGTGTATTTTTGTTTGCATGTAAGTCTGTGAACCTCTTGTGTTCCTGGTGCCTGTGGAGACCATAAGGTTGTCAGATCTTCTGGAACTGGAGTTACAGACAGTTGAGAGCTGCCGTGGGGGCGCTGGAATCTAACTCAGGACTTCTGGAAGAGCAGTTAGTGCTCTTTAATTGTTGAACCATCCCTCCAGCCCTCTCTGTCCACTATTTAATCCAGAACTTCGGTTATTTTATTCCAAACTGCTCTATTAATTTAAGAATGTTTTCTATATCTTTAGTTGCCATTGGTTAGCCCCTTACACTGTAATTCTTCCCACATATTGCCTAGACTACTTTTTTTAATGAGAGGCACATTTAATATCCAATTTCCTAGTAGCCCCATTTAAAATAAAATAAATGAATTTTTATATTATATACCTTTTTACAACATAAATTCTCAGCTTATATGAAAACATTGTATTTTGTGTGTGATAATATATACATGTGTGCAGAGCTCAGAGGTTGACTTGAAGTGTTTTCTTTATTCCCTCTCCAGATGATTTTTCGAGGCAAAGATTCCTATGACCCAGAAGCTCACTGATTTGACTGGCTAGGTAGTCAAAAGCTCTAAGGATCCACCTGTGTCTGCCCCCTAGTGCTGGGGTTATATGTGCACAAACCACTGCACCTAGCTTTCTACATGGATCCTAATTAGATTCTTATGATTGTATAGCAAGCATTGATTGAACCATGTGTCTAGCCCCAAATGAAAACATCATTAGGGTTTCATACTAAGTCTTTGGAACTCACAGTACATTTTACTTTAGCGTTGCATCTCAGTTAATGCTAGCTGTGTTCCAGATGCTTGATGCTCACATGTGACCAGTGGCCACCATGTTGAACTCTGCAATTCTACATTATTGAACACTCAAGTAGGCACTTGTTCAGTTCCAGATGTAAAAACAAGTAGAGGAAGAGTTAAACATAAGCTCTTAGACACTAAATATATTTGAGAGGATAAGGAGAACCTTTATTATGTAGACATGTGGTTGATAAAGTTCAGACTTAGGGAACAGTTTTGTGGCAGGCTAGTCCCAGCAGTGCTGAGGGGTGCTTCTTCATATTAGTGTGGAGAAGAATCCTGAATTCTTGGCTGTGACTTTTAAAACTATGAAAACAGTGGTTCCCATATTACCCTACAAAAAATTTCATCTATTTTACTGTTCATATTTTAGAAAAGAAGAAGATTGAGCTACTTTGTCTCAGGCATTTATGGTAGAGAAGGAAGGGAAACCAGCATTTCTGTGGTGCAGGGCAGGTGTTGTGTGTGTGTGTTATGTGATCATTCGTTCCTACAGGCAACATGTGAAGAGTGGACTTACAGCCCTGGGCAAGCTTCAAGAGGAATAGGTTTTCATTGCATTTAAATGTCTTCACCAGTCAGCCTACTTGATAGTACATAAGAATTATATGACTTTAATATTGCTTAATTTTCCTTAGTGTCTACATAGGTATTATTTGTCTAATAAATCACTTCCAGGTAAATTCTGGATTAATCAAAAGGAAGATGATAAAAAGCACACCAACAGGTAAAATCAGTTATATTACTATTAAAAGTTTTGAGTTACAAATTTAGGAACTTCTTCACAAGCTTCCTGTTTTCTCTTTTCATGTGCAGTCTGCAGAAAACAGCAAAAATCATGTATGTACCTATTCTTATTTTAAAAACTTTTTTTAAAAAATAGAAATCCTTTTTACTTTTAAAATTATGTGTGCTCACTTGTGTTTCTGTGTGTGTGTGTGTGTAGTGTGTTTCTCTGTGTGTGCGTGTCGTGTGTTTCTGTGTGTGTGTGTGTATGTGTGTGTGAGTGCGTGAGTGCAGGTTCCCCCCAGAGACTAACGGTGTCAGGTCCATTGGAGCTGAAGTAACAGGAAGTTGTTGCAGCCTGATAAGTGTGCTGGCAATTGAATACTGTAATTACTGAGCCATCTTTCCAGCCCCCATTAGACCTTTTCAAATCATTTGAAAATTATAAGAAAATTCTTTTTGGAGACAGGGTTTCTCTGTAGCTTTGGAGCCTGTCCTGGAACTAGCTCTTGTAGACCAGGCTGGCCTTGAACTCAGAGATCCGCCTGCCTCTGCCACCCAAGTACTGGGATTAAAGGCATGTGCCCCCACCTCCCAGCTGAGAAAATTCTTAACAATTAGATATAGTCAGTAGAAAAGCTCTCTCGTTTCAAAGGACAGTATATTATTTTGAAAGAAGGTTTTGGCATAGATGTTAGAATACATACTTTTATGCTGTCATTTATTTGCCAGATTTTTTTAAATATGTCTTTCTGTCGGCAGTTTATCACAAAGTGAAGATATATTATGGATTGATTTGATTTCTTTTCGTTTGATAGTTTAAAAATCATTATGTACAATTTCATTTGGATCTGTGGCTTCTAAAATTTACCTACCAAAATTGGGCTGGCATACAGGTGCATGCCTGTAATCCCAGTAGTTGGAAGGCAGAATCAGGATTTCCACAAGTTCAAGACCAGCTTGTTCTATATAGTGAGTTCTAGGCCAGCCAGGAGTACACAGCAGCACCCTGTCTCAAAAAAATTCTAGAAAAGTTAAAGGTTTTACAAATATGCATTCTTTTTAATTGGAAAAGAATGGTCATTCTTTAGCATTTATAAACTCGGGTTTGAGCATGAACAGACTTTGGCTTTTGTATTTTGCTGTACAAAGTGAAGTCAGTGGGAAGACTGGATGCTTGATGAAATTGAAGAGTTTCCTTAGTCTACTTTATTTCTTGTGATACAGAATTTAATTCTTAGGCTTTGGGAATATATTAATGGCTGCTCTTTGTTTTCAGTCTGAGGCCGTCTCCTTGTACCAGAGAGACTTCTTTTGCTGTCTTTAGTGTTGTCCTCACTCAGACCCAAGATTATATTGTTTGGGGCTGTGTGGGTGTTTGTTTGTTTGTTTGTTTCCCATCACTCTCTTTCATTCTGGTAGAACTAAGGAACAGGTAAACCTTATTGCCCAGGTACCAGCTGCAGCAGCTGCTCCTTCCCCTCCCCCCTTTTCAGTAGACTAGAAGTCTTTGTTTTAGCCTGGTGACTGTCTATAACAGTGGTTCTCAACCGGCTGCAGCCCATTGGAGGTTTCAGCAACCCTTTCATAGGGGTCACCTACCACTATCAGGAAACACACACATACTGTTAGGATTCATAACAGTAGCAGAATTACAGTTTTGAAGTAGCAGTGAAAATAATTTTATGGTTGGGGGTTACCACATCATGAGGAACTGCATTAAAGGGTCACAGCATTAAGAAAGTTGAGAACTACTGGTCTATAACCTTTAGCTGCATAAATATGGAATGTTTCATTTGAGATTTTTTTTTTTTACCTTCAGGGTACATTCTCCTACAAAACCAGCCAGTTATTCAGTAAAGTGGACAATAGAAGAAAAAGAACTATTTGAACAAGGACTGGTAAGTAGAGAAATTTTTAACTTACAGTAAAATTATTCTAGAAGCAAAAATCCCCACAACTTTTAATAGGACATAAGCTTAATTCTTTATTTTTATTCAACTATCTAGCATTGTGCATAATCCACATTTTTCAGTACATATATTTGAAAACCAAAAATACCTTTTGTATGACTGTTTCACTGAAATCTCTTAGAAGTTATGAAGTATTAAATATATGTATGTGATTCAAATACTAAAAATATAACATAGAGAAATGTTTAATAAAATGACCATTAATTTTTAAACAATCAAAAGTAGGTTGTCTATTTTCTAGGGTACATGTAACTTAGGATTATACTGAATTTGATTTTGAGAATGTATATACATTTTATAGGTAGTGTATAATATTTATAGAACATTTGAATAAAATTGAATTATTAACATTTACAAATCATGAGAAGTAAAATATGTTTGTATTTTTCTAGTCAGTAGCATGAGAGCTATGTATTAGAGTGTTGTAGTATAAATACATAAACTATCTAGAGGTTTTTTCCTTCTTTTTTCTATACTGATGATAGTTATGTTTGCTTTTTTCCTGTTGTATGAGAATTAAATTAACAAAATTAATTTTTGTTTTAATGATTTAAGAGTAACACCTAGCTAGTATTAACTAACTGTAGAAACAGTTCTTTTTTCAACCTAAAGTTAATGGGTGGTGTGTTGTTGATCTACTGTAGGAATATCATTGTGAAGATTTACATACTAAATAAGGTTTAGACTTGGTGTATAAATATCTATCATATATCTAGAATTGTATATTTTCTCTTTTGGACATGAAATCTCCATGGGAACGCCCAGGGTGTGGTGTTGTAAGAGACCACTTGTTTGCTCCCAGCTGCTCAGCCCTGAAATAATCACTCAGAAACTATATCAATTAAATCACTGCTTTGCCTGTTAGCTCTAGTTTCTTATTGGCTATATCTTACATCTTAATTTAACCCATCTCTATTAATCTTTGTATTGCCAAGTGGCTATGGCTTACTGGCAAGGTTCTGGCTCATCTATTTCTAGCAGTGGCTACATGGCATCTCTCTGACTCCGCCTTCTTTCTCCCAGCATTCAATTTAGTTCCCCCCCCCCACTAGCTCTACTCTTTTGCCCTATCACAAGCCAAGACAGTTTCTTTATTAACCAATGGTATTCAGAGCGTACAGAGGGGAATCCCACATCAGTGTGGCACAGCCTTTGGCCCCAGAAGGGAGCATTGGTGTGGGTCCACTTCATCTGTCATTGAACCATGAAAGTCATTGTTTGTGTACCCTCATTTCACTGTATACCCAGTGTACAGTGTTTGCTCCAGGATACTTAGAAGGTATTGTAGAGTCTGAGTTTAAAGTGCAATTGATGTGAAATGTGTCCAGTTGATTCTCTAAGAAAAAGTTAAATGTCTCCTACCTCCCTTCTGGGCTATTGTAAGTCATTTTGTTCAGTTTTCAGAATTCTAGAGTCAAAGAAATATGGGCTTTGATTTTTAAGGGCATAGTCAAATAGATTGGGTTTCATTTTGTGGTAACTGTTTGAAATATTACTAAATAAGGTACTCCAAAGCAAATTGTTTCCATTTTGATAACAGGCTAAATTTGGCCGAAGGTGGACCAAAATCGCGACACTAGTTCAGAGTCGCACAGTTTTACAAGTGAAGACTTACGCCAGACAGTACTTTAAAAATCAGGTAAGCGGAGTGCAGATATCCTGAATGAGAATAACATTTTGGATAGAGTTAGTAAGCACAAATACTCAATACAGACAGTAAGGAGAGTCTGGATGGTTTTGTTTTTGTTTTTTGGGGGGTGTTTGTTTTTTGTTTTCGTTTTTCAGACAGGATCTTACTATATAGCCCCAGCTGGCCTAGAACAGTATGACAGTCATCTTGAATGCCAAGGTTGTAGGCATGCATCATCAGCTCCAGCTGAGTAGTTTTATTGTTAGGACTTTCTTAGCTAATGTAGTTTATACTTATGTAAGTGTTTTGGCTCTTGAGAAAATTGCTTATTTTATGTGTGCTGTGGCAAGAGTGTGGAGGTCAGAGGACATTGTGGGAATAAGTTCTTCCTTCATGTGGGCACTGGAGATTGAACTCACGGTGTTGAGCTTGGCTTACCCACCAAGTCCACTTTGGAGCAGCCATGTGCTATCTGCAGCTGACGAGAGGTGACTCAGAGTGCAGCTCTGCACACTAGTAGCTGATGGTGCTTGGTGCAGGGCTCCAGCCCTCTTCGTTGTTCTGAGGCTGCTGTCGAATGGATGCAGACCTTAAGCAGGAGAGCAGCTGTTCATGCAGTCTTCAAAGCAAACAGGGTTCCTGAGAGGAAATGTGAAGCAGCCCAGCATTTCCTCTGGGAAATGCACATTATTTTATAAACATTTGTGCTGTAGAAGAAACTTGTGGAAATTTTTGGAGTTTAGGGGATATAAATGCTACCTAACATGGTTATGAAATCTGTCTAAAAACAGAAGAGTTTTTATTATCAAGAACTGTCTAAAAATCTAATAAGCTTTTTCAGAAAGAAGTAGTCATGATCTAGTTCGTAATTTTTCATATAATTTGTTCTGTATTTAGTTGTGTATATATTTTTTTAAATTAGGATATTTTATTTTTATTTTATATGTATAGTGTTTTGCCTTCATGTGTGTGTGTGTGTGTGTGTGTGTGTGTGTGTGTGTGCACCACAAAGCCCAGAAGAGTTAGGGCATTGGATCCTCTAACTGGAGTTACAGGAGTTACAGATGGCTGTGAGCCTCCATTTCCATGTGAGTTCTGGAAACCGGTCCTGGGTCCTCTAGAAAAGCAGCCCGTATTCTTTAACTGCTGAGCCAGCTCTCAGTAGAATTTCTACCTGTGCTTATTTGAGATCTAGGAGCATAATAATATTTAGAAGTGCCTTAAGTGAGATTTTTTTTCTAATGTAAATACTAGGTGTGCTTATTCAGTATAGCAAAAAAAAAAAAAATGGATTCAGTCTTGTTGTCTACCACCAGATGACTGGATAGTGAAACTTTGGGGTGTGTGTGTGTGTGTGTGTGTGTGTGTGTGTGTGTGTGAGAGAGAGAGAGAGAGAGAGAGAGAGAGAGAGAGAGAGAGAGAGAGAGAATGAGAATACTATCCAGGTTTAAAGAAAAGTGAAATTACAAAATTCATAGGAAGATGATAGACTTAGAATGTATGTATAATATTAAGCAAAACCACGCTATCTGAGAAAGACAAAAAACGTGTTCTCTCTCATGTGTAAGATTTTGTCAGATATATATATATATACAAATGTATGCATGGATGAAGTCTAATATGTTGAAAAGAACACAGGAAAGGCCAGCCATTAGGGATGCGATCAGACTGAGTGCAGGTGATGGACATGAGGTATGAAAGAGGATATAAAGTTAAGTGCCAGTCCCTGCCAGGCAGTGGTGGCATACACTTTCAATCCCAACACTCAGGAGGCAAAGGCAGGCAGATCTTTTGAGTTCTGAGTTTGAGGCCAGCCTGGATTGAGTGCCTGGACATCAGGGCTTTACAGAGAATCCTTGTCTTAAAACATCAAAACAAATCAACAAAAAACTAATTGCTTTTCGTGTTCTTATGGGTGCATAAAAATGCATTCATTAGTGAAAGTGTAAGGTCCTTCGTGAAGCTCCACAGCTTCAGAATGGCTCTTCTCACTAGATAGTGGTATAAGATTTTTAAAAGCAAGTGAAAATATGATGGCTGTTAGCATACACTTAATTGAAAAAATATGTTACCTAATTTTTTTGTGTAAGGTGATTAAACTTCAAGTCTTAATATTATGTGGATGCTATTTTGATTCTTAATCAGGTAAAGTGGGGTGTGGATAAAGAACCACCAGCTCGGAAGAGCAGCAGTGATCTTCAGGTGAAATCTAAAGACGAGAGGACGAAAGTGTGGGCAGCATCGTGTTTGAGGGGGCGTGCTGATCCTAACCTGAATGCTGTAAAAATTGAAAAGTTATCTGATGATGAAGACGTAGACATCACAGACGAACTGGATGAGCTGACTTCTCAGACACCAGAAAAGAATTCTGGCAGCCATCTTACTTTAGACATTCCTAATAGTAAAATCTGTGAAGCCAACCATGGAGAATTCATATGCTCGGAAGGCCCCTTAGCTAAATCTTCCCGGGAGTATCTTCAGAACGAGAAACCAAGTGAAGCAGAAGCATGTTCAAGCTCAGAAATTGCATCGTGGGCTATAAGACAGACCAGTAATGGTGAAAACTCAGTTGAATTAAGTGAGAAGAACAATAGACTGGCTCAAGGCTACAATGTGCAAGATGGGGAAGAAGTAACTGGTGAAACCAAGCGCTCACCCTCTCCAGAGTCCTGTGAGAGTCGGCAGGTGGAGGACAGCCATGAGGGAGAAGAGCTTAAGCCACCAGAGCAAGAAGTGGAAATCGATAGAAATGCCATTCAAGAAGAAGAAAAGCAAGCAATTCCTGAGTTTTTTGAGGGACGCCAAACTAAAACACCAGAACGCTATTTGAAAATTAGAAACTACATTTTGGATCAGTGGTAAGAATTACATTGTACATGTTCTAAAAACTTGTTATGTTGAAGTATATTAAACCAAAAGACCTCAGTCCTTATTAACCTAAATACGCTGAAAGTACCTAGACTTGTTCATGGTAGCTTCTCAAGCCTCCTTTAGGCACCCAGAGTTGATATTAATGTTTTAGAGCGCTTCCCAGTTCTTTTGGTGGGGAATCTGTGTTGTCCTTCTGTTTTTCTCCTAATTTTCTCTTCTATTAAGGGCTATCCTGTCCTGTTGCAATGGCTTTCTGCTAGAACCTAGAAATGCTACTGAAGATTAACATTGACCTTATTAAATAGCTCTCCTTTCACTCACATAATGTTAATTTACATGGCTTTTAAAGAGAGCTATATTATAAACAAAGTGCTTTTGCACTGATGAACATGCTAAAGAACCATCTTCTGGCTAAGGATGTCATGAGAGTAAGGAGTCCTTAAGAGAAACACTTGACATTTACGTAGTGTTTTGTGGTTTACAGAAAGCTGCAATGTATCTTCTCATGTGAGTCTTCACAACAGGCCTGTGACATAGGCAGTGGGATCTTCTCTGTTTGAAACAGATTAGCACAGTTCTCAGAGGTTTAGGGTACCTGCCTTTGATCTTTCAGCCAGCCACTGACCCAGGAAAGGTATCAGTCCAGCTCACTCGTTCTGTTACTTTGTTACTCCGCATTGCCTAGCTGACTGTTTTTAAATGCTAATTCAATTACATCTCTATTCATACTTGGTTTGGGTTTTGGAAATTAAAGGATGGATTGCCAAAATTGAAGGCCCTCAAAATAGTTTCTACCTCAGAAATGTCATGACTTGTACATACTTAATGTTATTTTAAACAAATTTTATTTGTCACATTGAATTTTGGACGTTAAGTTAGCAGAGTAAGTTACATAGGTAGCGTAGATTATATGACAGTAGTTTCCTATTAGTACACGAAGCCTATTTGAATCACTGTTTAAATGATCTTATAGAAAAGTGTAAAAGCAAAAGAAATATTTTTAAAGAGAAAAGCCTAAAGTAGAAAACAGAACACAGGTAATACTTAAACAAGGGAAAGGGAAAGTCTGAAAATCAAGAGACCTACTCATCCTTTCTTTTCCATGAGAGCAGATGCGATTGGTTTTCTTTAGGGTAGGTTTTTATTAAGGTGTTACCAGCTTTGTATTTCAGTTGTCTTCAGTTTGCTTGGCAAAGGTGAAAGAATGAGGATCACAGATGATGAGAACATGTTCCCAGGTCGCACTAGGGCTTGATCCAGTGTTTAAAAGCCTAACTCCAGCCGAATCTTCCTTTCCTTCAGAGCGTACAGTGCTGCCCTTTGACTCCTTAGGTCTGCTCAGGGAAGGGGAGGTTTCTGGCCGTGCTCTCCCTGTTCTCACAGCCTGTATTTATTTTCGTCTTGCACATACTGCCCCTGAAAAGGCCACAGTTTTGTCAGTTGGCTTCTACCCTGATCCCTCAGGAATACAGCAGCGTGAAGATAGTTCTGTCTGTTTTATTCATTGAGTCCCCAGTGCTTAAGGCAGTGCTTAGAATATCTTAGGTATTTCAGGTGTTACGGGAAGAAGATTGAATGACTTTGGTGAACAGAAACATTTACTGTCTAAGCCATGGGCAAGGCTGTTGAGTTTCTTGCAGAGCCTTTTGGTTAGAGAAGACAAGTGTAGACTAAGCCAGTTTTCAGGCTCCTGTCATTTTTGATTAGCTGCATTCTTCCCTATTTTCATGTCATATTCATATAGTTTGCTTTTCTTTCATTGAACACTGGAATTTCAGCTATTCTGTAGACGTTACAATATTCTCTGTCACAATTATTTTCATATTCTATGTACTTCACAGATATGTAGACTTAAATTTTGTCTGTTTGGGAGTCCTTCCCTACTCACTCTTGCTAACGTAGTCTGCCTGCTTGTTGCCCTGTATCCAGCCACCCACTTAGGCTTCTTTTTCTTTGTAGCACTGTTACCTAGTAATGTAGTATATATTATTCGTTTATGTATTGATAGTCATTATTGAAATTTAAGATCTTTGAAAGTAGGAACTTTGTATTATTCACCTCAAACCCTTGTTCTTAGAGAGGTGTCTGGGACATGGGATATAAGTACTTATAGAATGAAATGTGACCGAGTAGTATCTGTGCTGTCACTTAGCACCTGGGTCACTGTCTGCATCTTGATCTTATCACTTCCTCAAGTAAGTAGGTTTTGTGGTTATTCTGGCCAGCTTGTTTGCTCCCTTCTAAGATGGGACTGGTAAAACCTTTCTTTTAGAATTATGAAGGTTGAGCATGTGTACCTAACAATGCAGCATTTGGCATAATCAGTAATTGATTTCTACTATTGTAAAGTTGTCTGTTCCTGTTAAATTTTATATTATGCTTTCTAACATAGTATATTAAGCAAATATTTGATTATTATATGAATCTTTAATTTCATTAGGAGTTTTTAATCCCTTTGGAAATCCCTAGAGTACTTACATCTGTTTTCCTTTGAGACTACGTGCTTACAATTAAAAGTGAATATACAATATTTAAATATTGAAAGCTTTTTGAGAGAGTTAGTAATTAACAGCATTGGCAAAGCTGGGAAAGCCTTGGAACGGAAAGTAAAACTCAGTGTTAGAACAGTTGCCTAGCAGCATGAGACTATTACCATAAAACAGGAAGATGAGGAGGACTGTCTCAGTACTAAATCTTAATTCCCAAAGTGCTCTTTTATTCACAGATGTAGATATGAATTTGGTTCTGTACAAAATAAGCTGCTAATTTCAAGGTTGGGGGGATACCTGGGATCTATGGGACTTAGTACTGGGGGAAGAATATTTGTAACACAGTCACACTTACAGGTACTTGTAAGTTGTTGCTTCATTTAAAGATATTTAACTTGTGAAAAAAAGGACACTTGGGTATTTATTTGTACACAATTAGGCATTAAGTGAAGGTAAAAATTTAAGCTATTTCATATATTAAAAGTTTTCCCCAGAAATCCCTTTTTAAATGTTTCTGTTCATCCAAAATAATTGTACTTCCATCTCTTAATTAGGGAAATATGCAAACCGAAATACTTAAATAAGACCTCAGTACGTCCTGGCCTGAAGAACTGTGGGGATGTTAATTGTATTGGACGGATTCATACATACCTCGAGTTGATAGGAGCAATCAATTTTGGATGTGGTAAAAATAAAAACCCAACAACATCTTTTACTTGGCATTTTTTATCCTTATAGCACCCATTAATTTTTATGATGGTTCAAATTCAAGTAGATTTAAGTATTTGGAATTCAGAGAAAGACTGTAACATTATGAAATAAATGTATCATTAAGACTTGATGTTAAACAGATTTCTGCTAATTAAACTGCTTCCCTTTGAAGATACAATTTTAAAGAAATATTTTATCTACATAATAGAAATAATTTAACAAAGAGTTCTTTGTCAAGTAAAAGTGAATAATTTATGAGAAATCTAAGGATAGTCTACTTTAAAAAGATACAGGCTGAGAACAGCATGGCTGTTGAAAAGGTTTAGATGTTGGGGCATTTTTTCTGCACATATTCTAAGGTCCAACAAAATCTGAAATATGAAGTGTTACTCACCCTGTACCATCTTCCCGCTAGAGATGCTTTCTAGCAGTGATTAAATAAAGGCAGTAACTTATGAACCTATATATTTAGTTACAATAAAAGCACAAAAGTATTTTAACAAGGCTGGTGAGGTGCCTCAGTGGCATTTGCCCCTAAGCCTGAGACTTGAGTTTGATCACTGGGATCTGCTTGCGAGGAGAGACCCAACCCCCACAAGTTGTCTTATGACTCAGACATGCACACACGTGTACACATGCATACAGTTTTTTTTATTAGCGGAAGTCTTTCACTCTTGATTTTTCTGATTCAAAGTTGATGCGTATGCATATGTCAGAATGCATTCTTCCCGATCACTGACTTCATACGACAGAGCTCTGAAGAAAGCTAATGGTGATGAGTGCAGGCAGTGATGAGCAGCCAGGGCCTTACCACCCCTGTTTTGGAGGTGAGCTAGAGAGCTCGGCAGAAAGCCTCTGACAGGTGATTTCACTTTTGTATTGAGAATGGACAGTCTGCCTTAGGGTTCCTCTTCCACATTGTGGCATTAGTGCCCCAAGCTCTGTGTTGATGCCAGCTATTTGAGAAGCTAAGCTATTGTAGCCGCAGCCACTGAGATGACATGTTTTCTGTACTAAACTGCCGCGGTCAGCAAAGTGGGCTCAGTACTCATTTAACCAGAAGTTATACGAGTTACTTATTCTTTATAATGGCTTTTACTGAGCAGCATTAGCAGCATTATTCCTTTGAGAACTAAGAGGCACATGAAATGTATGGTTGTGGGATCAGAACCGTGGAGCTCAGCTGTAGTCAGTATAGTATATCTTCTTGTTTAACCGATTTCACAGAGTAATAGATTGTTCTGTCTTTCCTGAATCCCAACAGAGCAGGCAGTATATAACAGGCCACAACCGGTCGATAGAATACGAGTGAGTGACAGGACAGATGCAGAAGCGGCCTACCAGCTCGCCCGGCGCCTGCAGTCTATGGTAAGCAGCTGCTTTACTAAACAGACGGCCTCTGAGTGGAAGAACATGTTTTCTCTTGTGTTTCACCTTAGCTAGTTAATTTTCTGGCTTCTATTGACAAAAATCAACCAAACTGGAAAACCCTTCAAAGTCCACTGCCAGAGTCTATAGAAACATCTTCTACTAAAGTGGCCTTGGGCTGTTTGTTTTGATTTATAAACCTAACACGTTAGGTGCTAGAGAGATGGCCCAGCAGTTAAGAGTATTTGTTGCTCTTGCAGAGGACCCACATTCAGCTCTCAGCACGCACATCATGCAGACCACAAGCATTTGTAACTCCAGTTCCGGAGGAACTGACACCCTGTACTGGCCTCCTGGGCATCTGACATGAATGTAGTACACAGACATACATTAAGGCAAAACACACATAAACATTAAGAAAACATAAAAACAAACACAGCTACACACACACCAGCTGAGTGTGGTGGCACATGCATTTAACCTCAGCACTGAGAAGGTAGAGACAGGCAGATCTCAGGGAGTTCAAGATCAGCCTGATCTCCACAGTGAGACCCTGTCCCAAAAACAACAGTTATCTAGTAAGTATCCTATAAGGAAAAATGTAGTAAGTTCTCATTCACATTGCAGTGGTAACAGGTAAAATAAGGCTCGGACTATTTTGGCTGTGAACCATTTCTATCTGAATTTGCTGTCTTCAGAAAGGTTATTTTCAAGTGACTCTTTGGAGATCGTGCAAGTTACACACCTCTGGCAGCTGGTCCATTTTAAAGACCTCAGATGCGAGGTTTGCAAAACTAGTTGAGTCGCAGGTGCCACACGTTTTGTAGTGTTTCACTGTTTGAATTAACTTGGCAATGGCCTTTCTAAATCTGGGGTAATCATTTTGCTTCTGTTTTCACTATATCTTTTGCTCTTGTTCCTTTCTACCACAGATAATTAGAAGCAAATCTGTTTTCTTGGTGCTTCTTTCTAGTCTTCACGTATTTTTTCCTGGTATTTTAGCTCCTAAGTGGTAAAAGAAAGGAAGATAAAGAAGAAATCAAGTAAAATGCAGAGAGTCATCAGTACCATGTATTCAAAGTGGTACCTCGATGCTCCCACTTAGCTCCTACCCTGCTAGCTGCTGCTAGTGCCCATGAGTTGGTTGAGTATCTCTAAGCAGAGAACTGACTTAGCTGTGATCAGCAAAATACAGTTTAGTGAGTTGATGATCAGACATTAAAATAGTCAGGCAATGGAGATTTAGATAGTTATTATTTAAGTTTTGTGTGTTTGCGTGCTGAGGAGTTTGTGAGTTTTGTTACATTTTGCCTTTATTTTTTTCTTAATATAGCGTACAAGAAGACGTAGGGTCCGAGACCCATGGGGAAATTGGTGTGATGCAAAAGACTTAGAAGGGCAAACATTTGAGGTAATGTTGACCTTATTTGTGGCTTGTTCTTGAAAACTTGTTTGTCTCATTATTTTAATTCCCGTATATTATACTAATTTCATTGTTGAAGTGTGTGTCCTGTTCCCTTGTCAGTTTATTGAAAAGTTTCCAATCAGAGGTATCTGTAGTACAGTTAACCAGGAGTCTGACTTGCGCTCAGACTTTTGACTCTTTATCTCTAAGTCAAGAATAAGCGCCAGACTAAGGAGTTGGTGTGCTCTGTTCATTTCATTAACTGATGTTCCTTTGAATAATGTTTGTAAAACCAATTAAAATAGTGTTCTAAACTTTAGGCATACTTAATTATAAATATTGAAGTGTTATTTCTATAGAAATTGGGACCCTGAAAGGAAACATAGGCAACAAATATGCATACATACACACATGCACACATGTGTTTACATATAGAATTAATTGTAGATAATTAGTGTAATAGAGTGGAAAGAAGGCATAAATATATTTTTATTGGCTTTGTTGTCTCAAGTAACTACTTAACTGCACTAAATCTCAAATTTTAATTTATGAAGTGTGAATGATACCTCTCTTCTTGTGCCCAGAGTCTGAACCACCAAAAACCACTAAGAGACCAGGTCTGATACAAAAGCAGAGTCTTTTAAATCACAAGTTAACTTGGGTCCTCTGTCTCTCTGTCACAGCGGGTGGAGTAGGAGAGACCTGGAGCCACAGTGGGGCAGGGCATTTTTGGGGGGTAATTTAAGCGATTGTGTGTGTGTGGGGGGGAGTGTCTGGGGAATCTTTTCAGGATTGGCACACCTTCAGACTCAGGGAAGGTGTCCTAAGTTGATTGGTTAGCTGCAGCTGCAGAAAGATTGCTGTACCAGGGGTGTTTCCTGCATTCTATCATTATCAGAGCATAGCCAGAGCCACCAGCTAACTTCTGATTGGTTCCTTACAATAAGGAAAACTTCTGGCAGCTTCTTCCCCATAATTAATTAGGGCAAGGTCGGGGGCTCAGCACATTCTGCTGAGTCAGGGGCCTACATCTTGCTGGTCTTTTCTGCAGTCTGTTGTGACTGCCAAAGGTGGGGGCTGGGTGAGGGTCTGGGCCCTTCATCCTGAAAGGATTTAAAAGAAATGAGATGAAGTATATTAAGGTCCTAGTGTTAGTCATTCAGTAAGCCTGCTTGTAGGTACTCAATAAATGTTACCTTTCTCATGCTCCTTCCCCCACTTTCCTGTCCCTAACCTTACACTGAGTTCTCTTGTTGGCATATTGATAAGTAATCCATGGTTCCTTCCATAAGGTTGGTCTAAGGATATGAGGTACTCCCAAAGAGTGTGATGAGGAAAGAGTTTGAACCAAAGGATCAGGAGAAGAATCATCTCAAAATGTAGATGGAAGCATTCTAGGCTGAGGGAGTTGCACAAGCAAAGGTACAGATACAGGAAAATGTTACTGTTCTGGGAAAGGTGCATAGTCTGTTAAATTAGAGTGTAGGGGTGGTCGTAGAAATGACTAGATCAAGAACATTAGCGTGTTTAACTTCACAGCACACTGTGACAGTGATTGCTGCTGCTATTATTTGTTTTCTAAAGAGCTCAGCAGTGGCCTCTCGGCTGATAATGAGCAGAACCATACACTTCCACTCCAGAATTTTATGATGTTGGGGCATCTCACTCCCACTGTGCCAGAGATGAGACCAGGGCCTCATGTGTGTTAGACAAATTACTACTTTACCACCCTCAGCCGTTGAAATCTGCACTCTTGATCATTACACGGTGCTGTCTTAAGTTGTAAAAGAAAAATTAGCCACCTGAGCCCTGGAAACTAGAAACAAGAAATAAAGATTTGGAGGTTTTTGGAACTCAAGGACTGATACCCTTGATTGAAATGGGCAAGTCAGGAGAAGAAACACAATTTCATTTTGATAAGGCTATATATTTTGGCATAATTTTAAAAGTTATGGCCCAGTATTTATTAGTAGTAAGGAAGCAGTGCATACTGACTTGGTCGTTCTTGCTCTCACATGTCCTTAACTGTTTGATTTCTTCTGCATGAGAAGCTGATGAACTCTTTGATTGGCTGTTTTGTTTTAGCATCTGTCTGCGGAAGAGTTGGCAAAAAGAAGAGAAGAGGAAAAGTGCAAACCTATTAAATCTTCAAAAGTTTCAAAACTACCAAAAAGGTACAGTGTTATATAATGTATTTTCTTAACACACAAATACGTGAACAAATAACCAGTAGCTTCTGTAGATGCTTTGTATATGATGTACATGGAGGTGATCAGGCATGATGATGCACGCCTTTAATCCCAGCACTTGGGAGGCAGAGGCAGGTGAATTTCTTTGAGTTCGAGGCCAGCCTGGTCTACAAAGCGAGTTCCAGAACAGCCAAAGATACACAGAGAAACCTTGTCTCAAAAAAAAAAAAAAAAGAAAGAAAGAAAGAAAGAGTAAATTTTAATTTGTAGAATTGTCTGAGTACATTGAATTCCTTGACTTTCTAGGCATCTTGCTTTGGTCTTTCACTTTTCAAAGCAAGATATTAAGAAATGCTGTTATAGCACAAATAATAAAAACTCAGAGACAGCTATTTGGGTTCAAATTTTCTGAAGATCAGAAAAGCAAAGACCTCAGATCAATGAGATGCTATCCTCATGAATCCTGTAGACTGCACACTCTACTGAGTTACTGTCTCTCCACCTAGCCATATTGCTCCTGACTCCAACCCCCTAGTGCTGGGATTAAAGGCGTGTGATCCCAGCTGCCGGGATCACCTTTGTGTGGGCTGTTTCTCTTATAGACTGATTCACTCTTTTGTAGCCCAGGGTAGCCTTGACTAACAGAATCATCTGCTTCTGTCTCCTGGAATTAAAGGTGTGTGCCATCACTCCCTGGCCTGTATGGCTGACTAGGATGACTGCTTTGCCCTCTGATCTTTAGGCAAGCTTTACTTATCAAAACACAAGTAGTAGTACTATGTGCTGTAGCAGTTGTATTTCCTTGGCAGGGCCTGGTTCCTCGCTTATAAAATAATTAAAGTGGCTGGTGTTGCTTGCTGTGTTTTAAGTACTTTGTGTGAGCCCACTCAATTCCTTGATAACCCTTTGCAGTGTGAGTATCATGTCCATTTTACCTTAGAAAAACTGAGTGACAAAGAAGTGGCCATGTAGTATTTGGTCATGCTACCTAGTGTGAAAACTGATTTAAGCCCAGGAATCCTTAGACCTGGTAATGTAACTTGGCACATTGTCAGTTACTTCTGCAAAATGGAAATTGAACCGTACCCTCTTGACAGATGGGCTAAGTATTTTTTTAAAAAAAAGAAAAAAACATTAATAAGCCTAGACTCCTTCCAGTATTCATACATTTTATTTTCTGAATCTCTGTGAAATTTAGCTTTATTGTTATTTTTTAACTGTTCTGTCTTGCCAGGAACCTTTTAAATCCACACGTAACTTTTCTCAATCTTTGTACTTTTTTTGCATTGATTCGTCTGCATTGCAACAAAGTTGTTGCTTTTTCTATTATCGATCACCTGATAAAAAGGTCTACTGGAATAAGCCGCGGAAATCGTTATTCAGCCATCTAATGTACTTTAGCACAGCTAACCCATGCCTTTATCTTATTCACACACAGATCATAGATATCTTGCTTAAAACGCAGATTTGAAAATGGTAGTGTCTAGTTTACAACAAATCATTCCTGCCAACACTGTATGTACACTTACTGTGACATATTTTTCATGAATCCATTGATATTAATTACCTCTTTGCTCATCTAGAACGTTACAGGTATTCAGTATCTGATGCTCCTCTTTCCAGTATGAACTGTTTGTGTTTTGTGTCTGTAGCCATCCCCTGCAGCTCTTCAAGAAATACCAACCTGCTCCTGTCTGTATAGGTTAAGTCCACAGACATCCTTAAGAGGATTCTCTCTCCAACATTTCCAGTCTGTCTCAGTCTGCATTATTATTATACTCTTACCCTCAAGCCATTTCTACAGTGCATAAACCGTTAGTTTTGGTTTTTTTTGGGGGGGGTCATTTGTTGTTTTGACACAGTCTGTCCCGAAGTGGTCCCAGACTTGATGTATAGTTGAGAATGACCTTAAACCACTGATCCTCCCGCTTCTACCGCCCAGGTGCTAAGATTACAAGCATGGCGTATCTCACCCATCTGACTTTTCATTCAGTTCATTTAAAGATCTTTTTATTCAGTTTTTAAAATTCCTACATGTTTTGGGCCCTGGGACAGAAGCCTAATTAAAAATAAAACACCCTTCCTCACAGATTCTTTGTCAGATGGGAATTCAGCATGCTGCTCTTTGCAAGTTGTCCTCCTAGAAACATTGCCAGTTGCTTTTCTGTCTATAAACACTGTTCTGATACCTGGAGATACAGTTCAGTAATTAGGAGCACTCACTACTCTTGCAAAGGACCTAGGTTCAGTTCCCGGCACCCATATGGAGGCTCACAACCATCCATAACTAGTTCCAAGGGATCTGACATCCTCTGGACCTTTGTGGGCACCAGTTACACATACATATCTACATTTAGGCAAAACACTTACACACATAAAGTAAATTTTTATAAATCTAAAAACAATAGTAAATTTTAAAAATTGTTCTGCTATCTTCTTTGAAACTTAATTTTTAGTAGTCAAAGCCTTTTTTCTGGTTTGCACATGTTTTGTATTTGGCCTTGCTTAGATTCCCCTCTCCATCTCTTTACATTCTGAAATAATGTCATAGGGCTTTCTGTTTGCTTTGATTTGTGTAATAGACTTGCTTGTTACCCTTCGTTTAGAAAGTATTTATTGAGTCCCCGCTATAGTGGATCTGTTAGGATACCGACAAGTATTGGTGTGCATGTGTTTCCTTTGAGACAGTTTCAGTATGTATTCCTGGTTGGCCTAGAGCTCCCTCTGGAGACCAGGCTGGCCCTGCCTCCTGAGCAGTGGGGTTTAAGGCATATATCACAACAGCCTGACAAGCTGTTTTGAGAAACTTGCTACTTGAACTTCCTGAACTCCTGTTGGGGAAATAGCTGTGTACCTGAACTTACACTATCTCCTTCAGTTGAAGAGCTGCATCTGCTCACCAGCTCCTTCAGTTGCTGAAGTTGCTTTGTCCCAGAGTTCCTGCTTTCTGTCAGACCTACAAGGACATGCGGCTCCTCCTTAGAAGGGTTCTCCTGCTCCAATATTTGTTCATACAGGCAGAGGTTTGAGTTTATATTATTACTAGTTTTTCAAATTAGTGATCTTTTTTTCTTTTTCAGCTCACTTGATCCCTTTCAACTGATACCTTGTAATTTTTTCAGTGAAGAAAAGCAGGTATTGATATCAATGAGTAATCACAAATAATGTCCCCATGGGACAGGAAATACTTACTCTTTATACCGTTTGTGTGAGGCAAGTGTGTGGGTGAATTGGACACAGCAGGGTATAGTAAGGATCGGTGACCCAGCCAGGCAGAAGGTGGGAGGGAAGAGCAGTTTGCTGCTAGGACTTTGAAGCTTAGTTGTTTTTAAGTCTCATTTGTACTGAACTTTGATTAATGATGAAAACTTCGTGGGTAAGGAGAAAAGGGTGGATATTCCAACTGTGAGAACAAAATGTTTTTGTTTTTATGCTTTTGTGCTTTTGGGGGTTTTTTTTGTTTGGTTTTTGTTGTTGTATTTTATGTTTTTATGTTCTCCTTCTTTTTTTTTTTTTTTTTCTATTCCAGGAGCCATTTCAGGTGAAAGTAGCTTCAGAAGCACTATTAATAATGGATTTGGTAAGGATAACCTATTGTACTTCACTTAGTTATTCTGGTTTCTGTTCTTGAATTTCCATTATTCTTTTTTTATAGGTCTAAGAGAAAGTGGAAGACTTATATTTCAGATTTTAACTATTTTCTTTATAAGAAATCTAATTTCTTTTGAAGGAAAGGCAGACAATTGCACGTTTCCATATTTTAGAAAAAATAAATTGCCGTGAGTTTTGCAGATTGTCACCCATTTTCTAATATCCTGTGTCTGCTGCCTGGTAGATGACTGACATCCACTACATGTAAATCACAGAGGCTCCTGTGTGCCCTTTACTGCAGACCCTCTAGCAGTTGTGTGTGTTTGAGGTCATTGACTACAGGAGGTTCTGAAGGGACTCACTCTGTCCTTTGAAAGCAAATGGTATCTTCCTTTCAAGTGAACGAGTTCCACCTTCCTCTGTGCTTCAAAGCTTGATGGCAGCCGGAAGGGACTGACACCTGAGTCCCCTGCTTCAAGCCCCGCTGCCAGCTCCTTGCTGTCTATGTTCAGAGCAGCGCAGCTGCCGCTGTGCAGCTGTCCTAGGATTCTTCATTGGCTGCGTGTGTGAATAAGGTCTGAGTCTGTCCTGTTTCCTGTAGCATGCTCACGTGTCTATGGCGGAGGTGATTGGGCTGTTAGGAGGAAGATACTCAGAGGCTGAGAAGACCCTTGAAGTAAGTCTTAATGTTTCACACAGTTCAGTTACCAAATCTTGCTGCCATACCAAATATTTTATAGAATTCAGAAAGTATAATTGGTTTTTATCAGGACATGTGAGAGGATGCAAGTATAGAAAGCTAAGTATTCAGAAGTGACTTAGCATTCCATTTACTGAACATCTGTTTCCTATCAAGAGGAAGAGGATTTTGCCAGCCTTGGCTACCCACTACCTTCTCCAGTGAAAAACTACAACTTTTAAGGGCAGTAATGTATTCTAGTGCTTGTGGGTAAATGCTGGCGTACTTCATTCTGCTGAAATTATTTTCATATATAATAGGAATTTTTGAAAATGCCTTTGGGTGGGTGTTATGGTGCAACCTAGAAAACTAACCATTATCTTGCCTTTTAGATTAGAAAATGCTACCTGAGTTTGTAGACTACAGTCTCACTTTTGGGGTTTATTTGGCAAGTAATCGAATTGGTGGGATTTCACTATAATGTAAGAACAATCCTTTACAGGTCTGTGCAGCAGAACCGTGTAACAGTTTGAGCACAGGACTACAATGCGAGATGGATCCTGTATCACAAACACAGGCTTCAGAAACCTTGGCTCTGAGAGGCTACAGTGTTATTGGGTGGTACCATTCTCATCCTGCCTTTGATCCGAATCCATCTTTACGAGATATTGACACACAGGCTAAATACCAGGTGTGTTCATAGTGCTATGTACCTACATTTTGTAAATTATTATACATCCTCGTATTGATTTTTGTGAAATAAACATGTTATTTTTAGCTTACACTAACATTCTTTACATCTTCAGTTTTGAAATAACATGCTTCTTTTCGTATTAAATAAGTAAGCATTGAGAAAGTCAACAATTGAGTGTAGGCAGGTGTGTGTGTGTGTGTGTGTGAATGGACAAGCTAAGTAGGACTAGACTTGTTATAACTGTAGTAATTGGAAACATTGAGATATCTCTTCGTAAAAAACAAGTTATATTTTTACTCACTGTTAGGTTTAATGTGTATTTCCTTTTTTTTTTCTTTTCTTTTTATATTTTCAAGACAGGGTTTTTCTGTAGCTTTGGGATCTGTCCTGGAACTTGATCTTGTAGATCAGGCTGGCTTCAAACTCACAGAGATCCACCTGCCTCTGCCTCCCAAGTGCTGGGATTAAAGGCGTGCACCAGTACTGCCCCGCCTACTGTGTATTTTCTATGTAGATAGCTATTCGTAAATTATTGCCATGTTAATAAGAATTACAGTCAAATTTTTTGCCATCATAGTATGTAAAGACATTTGTGGTATATGTTTTGTTTTGTTTGCCATCATAGTATGTAAATACATTTGTAGTATATGTTTTGTTTTGTTTGACTGGCCTAGACCTCGTGGTAGTTCTGCACTCTCCTGTCTCAGCCTCCCAAGTACTGAGATAGCTGTGTACCACCACACCTACATGCGGCACTTCTGCTGTCTTTTTGTTCTCAATTTTGTATGTATGTTTGTGAGGGGAGGCGCACACTTTTCTGTGTTTGCACATGAACCAGGAGAGAACATTTGGTCCTGTTCCGTCGCTTTCCATTTTATTCCCATGAGATGGGATTTCTCACTGACCCTGTAGCTAAGCTGGTACCCAGCAGTCCTGCCGTCTTCCCTTCCCCTTCCCCAGTACTAAGGCTACAAGTTACAGGTGCCTATAACTGGTTACGACAGGCTTATTATACGGATTCTGAATAGGTGAAACCTGGTTCTCCTGCTTACACAACTACTCTTGTATCCGAAGCCAGCTCCCAGCCATGCTGTTTGTATTTTTAAGGAGTGTCTCTGATGAAGGTGAACAGTTTGGGCCTGAAATGAGTACACAAGACATTTCAATCAGTTGCTGCTATTTAGATAGGGCCCTTTTTTGTTTGTTTGTTTTCTTTCCTCCAGTTAACTATCAGTTAGAGCCATGATAATTGAAATTAATTATACTTTTCATTGCAGAGTTACTTCTCCAGAGGCGGAGCAAAGTTCATTGGGATGATTGTTAGTCCATATAATCGAAGTAACTCTTTACCATACTCCCAGATTACCTGCTTGGTTATAAGTGAAGAAGTTAGCCCTGATGGTGCCTATCGTAAGTCTCAACAGTAATAACTTCTTACTGTCCCTGTCCTCAAAGAACTTATAACTGTGTAAAACTATTGGATGAGAAAGTGTGTGTATCAGCCAAGGACTCATTGCATATCACCTAGTTAAAGTACCCTCTTCCCTTTTATTCTAGTGTTACCACGTCCTTAGATAAAAGGAAGAAAATGGAGAAACGTTAGAGCAGGCAGTGGATTGTGAGCACTGGAGACATTGTGTTGCACAGTGTACATACTAAGCACTGTAAACATTGTGTGTATAGGAAGTGTGTATATATTGGGCACTGGAGATATTGTAGAACGTAAAACACAGTTCTTTTCTCATAAAAATATTTTCATAAATCCATTCTTGCTTTCTCTGCTATGGCATGCAAATAAACAAAACCATAACCCATCCTTCTATTACCTCCTGGGATATTAGGATTCCCAAAGACAAACTGACTTCAGATCTCCCAAGTCTCATCTGTCTCAAGAAAGAACTAGTTTGACGTAGCCAACTACCCAGCTTAGTTTCTCTGGGATGTGTGTCTCCTGGTGACTGTTGTGGGCAGCTCTGTCTACAGACTAAGAAAGGCAGGGAGGGAACTTTGTAAGGAGGTGGGTGGAGGCTCAGATTTCTCTGGGTGTGTGGTTCTGTATGAACTACATTTGCACCGTTCCCTTTCCTTTGACACTACAGAGTGTATTGTACTCACTTTTCTATCCAGCTTCCAGTGTGGGGCCTGGCATAAAGTGGGTTCTAAGTGAATGTTTGCTAATAATTAATTTCTCTTTATTCTTAGTCATCTTTGGTGCTCTGTAAAAATCTCAGCACTGTTGACTGTTGATGATTTTTTTAATAAGTCAGCAGTACTTTTCTGCCTTAATGACCACTTTGGCTTTTAATGCAATTTGTTTATTATTTTTATATCCTTAGTACCACTTAATCAACACTGCGAATTTTTTTTGAGTGAGTTATATCAGGAGTAGTTCAGAATGCCCTACTGAGTATAGTACATAAAGCACATGATTCCTCAGCTTAACTATAATTTATAAAAGTTACAACAGAAAGTATTACAATAAACTTTTCTTCACTTTAAGTCAGATCTCAGCCTTCTGGGTTCGGGTTATGAGCCTCCATTACAGTCATATCTAATACAGTTAGTTGTTACTGAGGACATGTGACTATTCACATTTTATTCATTAGAATTTAATCATTTAAAATTTATGTAATTCTGCTTCTGGCTAAAATGAAGTAATAAGGACTTTTTTGAATCAACCAAAATAGTAGGCAAAATATACAAAATATACAAAATATACAAAATATAAGTATTTTACTTAGGATGTAATTCAGGCTGTGAAGGAAAATGGTTGCTAGAAGATGGGAACGAATCAGTTAAGCCCAGGTTGCTGTACTTTAGTGACCAGGAGGAGAGAAACACAGCTGGCAAACTGGAGTGGAATGATGGAGCTGAGACGACTAAGCTACCAGAGAACAGTCTGAACTCCAGAGAGCTGAAGACAGTACCCCTCGAGTACTTAGTAAATATGGACAGCTCTGTTTGTGAAGAAGCTAGGAGAGGCAGGAGACAGCCACGGGCAGCGTTCCCACGGGCCTGATGGCTTGTACCTCAGAAGGTACTCTGCCTGCTTTGCCGAGAACAGTCCAGTTTGTTACTGATACTGCCCTTTTCTGATGAAAAGGCCTCTTGGCCTGGGTGACGAGTGAGATGCCATCCTGTCTGTCACACTGCTTTTGATGGACCTGTCAGAAAAGGAGACTGGAGTTGATGACAGTGTGCTTCTTTGCCCTCCTCTAGGTTTACCCTACAAATTTGAAGTCCAGCAGATGTTAGACGAACCTCAGTGGGAATTAGTGTTTGAAAAGACAAGATGGATAATTGAGAAATACAGGCTTTCCCATAGGTACGTGTTATGGTTTGTTATGGCCCCACATTTCCAGTCTTTCTCATTAAATTGAGTAAGAGAAAGAAAAGCCTAGATTAAATACAGAATCCTGATGTCTGGCATCAGGGACAGTTGATTGCACAACAAACAGTGTCTTTGTCACCAGTTTCTTTTCAAATTCCTTCTTGCAGCAGTGTTCCCATGGATAGAATCTTTCGCCGGGATTCTGACCTTACTTGTTTGCAGAAAGTAAGCTGCCTTCATTTTTAATTGGCTTCTGATGTGGGATTTCCCCTCTGTGTGCTATGAATATATTTTATTGCCATTAGTTATTGAAGAAGCTGTTTCGGCCAGTGGCTTAGTAAAGCCGGGTGGGCAATCTGAACAGAGATAGGGAAAGTACAAGGAGAAAGACGCGAGCAGAGCCAGCCAGAACCTTACCGGTAGGCCACAACCTCATGTGATACACAAAATAATAGAAATGGGTTAGTCTACGGTGTAAGAGTTAGCTAGAAGTGTACATAAGCTACTGGCCAATATTAACATTAATACTGGCTATATTAACATTGTGATTAATATAGTTTCTGTGTTGGCTATTTGTGTCTGGGTGGCTGGGAAATGAATGAGCAGTCTCCACCTACAGACTTCATTATTCAGATTCCAAAGCTGCTGTTCTTGTTTTTCCCACTGTTCTGTGGATACATTCTGTTTTCCTTTATTAATATACTTTGTAAAATTAATGTGTTCTATTGGCTAAAGGTATACATAGAAATAATACTCTTTTAGAGTGCATTTGTCAGTATTGACTGATATATTTCTTAGCAGGTTACAATTGTGTACAATGAAGAACCTTTGATCTTTTCTTTAAAATTCATAAGTACCATGTTTCCCTTTTGACCATAATAGTTGGCATTTAAAATATATATATATAGTATAAATCTAATTTAAGTTTAAGTGGTCATTTGCTCTAACTTAGTACTTGGGAAATAAAGGTTTAGAACCGCACGCCCCCGCCCCCCCACACTTCTGGTTAAGATGAATAGACTGTCAACACTTTTTTTTAGTCATTTGAGAATATTCAGAAAGAATAAGCATACTAAGTTCTTTTTGCTACATTTGTCTACATACTATTGAAAAACCAATGTGTGCATCTCCAGGAAAACTGGCCTAAAACTATGTACTTAGTTCTTTGTTGTTCCCGTCTCTGTCTCTGTTGTTCATTTGTCTGGTGACAGTGCTGGAGCTCAGTTTTGAGCCTTGTTTCTGGTCTCCAGACTTCATACGTGGACCCACGGTTCTGTATGCTTCATTGTTCCTGTTGTTTGCTCTTCAGTCTTTAGAGGCGGCTCTGCGGATGTAAGCGTATGGTTACAATGGGCAAAGATCACAGATTTGGCCAGAGCTGGGAACGCTACTTGCATGTGTTGATTTCCTGTGGAGTTATGAGGGAGCTAAGCTCAACCTTCAGCAGCGATTCCAGTAGTCCAGGCTGAGATTGTTGAGAATGGTGTTTCTCATTTGAGTATTACTGGGGTTTGAAAAGAAATTGTGATAATTATGCAAGCCCTCTTACTACTGAAGTATTTAAACATAAAACTTTTTATTTTCAACTAGCTTTTGGAGTGTCTAAGGAAAACACTAAGCAAAGTAGCCAATTGCTTCATCGCTGAGGAATTCTTGACCCAAATAGAAAATTTGTTCCTTTCCAATTACAAAAGCAAGGAAGAAAATGGACTGGCTGAAGAGAACAGCACAACGGAGTTGTTCTTGTAATATTTGAAAAGTAAGACATTGTGCTCTAATCTTAGCATGCTACTATAAATAACTGAGATTTTAAAGCAATGTAACTTAAATATTTTTTCCTTTAATCTATAAAATTCTAAACTTTCCTATTATAAATAATGTGAAAAGGAAGAGATATGGGCTTATTCTCATATAGTGGTCATCAAGAGTTGCTGTGTCCTCCGACTGCACCCTCAGACTGCTGCCTCCGAGTGCATCCTCAGACTGCTGCCTCTGACTGCATCCTAAGACTGCTGCCTCTGACTGCACCCTCAGACTGCTGCCTCCGACTGCACCCTCAGACTGCTGCCTCCGACTGCATCCTCAGACTGCTGCCTCTGACTGCATCCTCAGACTGTGCTGAGCTCTTGTCTCTTCCTGCCTTATATTCCTTTCTCTGCCCAGCCATATCACTTCTGATCTCCACCTCCCTAGTCCTGGCATTAAAGGTGTGGGCCACCACTACCTGACTCAGTTTCACTTTGAGACTGGATCAGTCTAGTGTAGCCCAGGATGGCCTTGAACTCATAGAGATTCTTCCTCTTCTGTCTCCTGAGTCATGGGATTAAAGGTGTTGCCACCACTCGTGGCTTAGCTCTGCACTCTGATCTTCAGGCAAGCTTTATTTGTTTTTTTTTAAATATTTATTTATTATGTATACAATATTCTGTCTGTGTGTATGTCTGCAGGCCAGAAGAGGGCACCAGACCTCTTTACAGATGGTTGTGAGCCACCATGTGGTTGCCAGGATTGAACTCAGGACATTTGGAAGAGCAGGCAATGCTCTTAACCTCTGAGCCATCTCTCCAGCCCCCCAAGCTTTATTTGTTAAAACACAAACAAAATATCACTACAAGGACCAATTAGGAAATATTGTGTTAGCTGAAAAACTGGTGTTTGCCCATTGTACAGGTCCTCTTACTAGTGACAGTTTTGTTAACTTGAAACTGAATTTGTTACTGCAGGTGTAGCCAAAGAACAAGGCAGCACTGGATGGAGTAGCCTCACAGTCTTAGGTGGCCTGAATCGGATTTGGGCTATATAATTTAAAGAAATGGAGTTTATTTTCTCTAGTCCAAGGTTCCTATGGATAGCTGAGGCTATAACATCTAACCTCCCAGTGTTATTCCAGCTCTGATTTTATTTGCTGATTTTTTTTTTTTAGGTTGCTTCTTTTGTAACTTCCTTTTAAGATTGTACAGTTCCCAAATGGATGTATATATTTTTAAAGGAAACTAGTAGTTTTTCCATTCCCCTGAGTACATTTAATATGAACAGTGAAACATACTTCCCCTTGAAGTCTGGAAGTATAAGAACTCCAAAGCACAAAATTAGGAATTGCGCTCCCAACCTAATTTGTGCCAGCTTTGGTATAAGACCTTAATTCTGTCACATCTCTAAATCCAGGAGTCTCAGTTGAAATTCAGAGAGCTGAATTTTATAATGTGGTGTCTCTTCAAGTAGAGGCCCCAAAAGCCAGTAGCAGTTCACTCTCTTGTGCCCTTCTCCTCCTCACCTGTCTCTCCAGAGGCCGGTGCAGCAGACCCGGGAGCCCATGTTGATTAACTTGCTGCCTTGATGTTTCCCTGGAATGTTGCTGAGTTGTTCAGAGTTCTTTGTCAAGTTTGAGTTTTTCCATATGCTAATCATCTTCACTACCCTGAGCTATGTTTTAAGGACTTCAAAGATGGCAGTCGTCAGAGTGGAGGGCCTTGAGAACACAAGTTTTTAAGCAACTATTGAGGGTCTTTTTTTCTGACTATAGAATACATTTATAATTTATCTTACAAAATATTTTTAAATGCAGAGGAGGATATACAGGGTGCAGATATCTCAGATCCACTATCACAAAAACAGGAATTACTTTCTTTACTGAGGGTTTTTGGTTGGTTGGTTTTGTGAGTTTTTTGTTTTGTATTGTTTTGGGGGGTTGTTTGTTTGGGTTGTTTTTCCAGACAGGGTTTCTTTGGCTGCCCTGGAACTAGCTCTGTAGACAAGGCTAGCTTTGAACTCACAGATACCTGCCAGCCTCTAGCTCCCTAGTGCTGGGATTAAAGATATGTACTTCCACCACCTGGCTTTCTTTACCAGTCTTGAGCAGCTTGAATTGAGAACATTCAGACTTATCATTTGTCTCCTGTTGTGTCCTGTCTGTTCTCCATGCTGCTTTCTTCTCTCTTACAATAGTATCTACGTGCTTTGACAACTGCGGATGACCCCCATGCTGGTCTTGCCAACCTTGGCCTCCAAGGCCTTAAAGAAGCACAGATGAGTGTGAACCCAAGGAGGCGTGCAACACAGAAGTTGATGAAGCAGGCTTCTAGAGAAAAGCCCATCCCAACGGTGTGTGCAGAAGTGGAGGACCAGAGACACCTGAGACCTTCATCCCAAGTTCTGCCTCTCTGAAGGACACAGCTGTTAAATAATGAGCTTAAAATTTGTGTCTTGTTCTGCCTTGGGTAAGGAAAATTAATAATAGTACTTCTCCTCTGTTAGACTGGTGTTCTTCAAAAATAGCTCAAGAAAGCAAATCATGCCCTCAGTTAACCTTGGCATGCTTCTCCAGTGCTGTAAAATGGCCTGGAGCTCCCATTGCTGTAGTTGGTTTGACCCTGTGCTCACAGCTCATGAGCTTTTCAGGCCCCAAGTACTTTTGCCCACTTGGACCCCTTCTGTATGAAATTTAAATTTATATTTTATAATTGTGTTTATATACAATGACAGTATTCATATTTTGAATTAAAATAGTCCTTTATCTAAAATTTATATTATTTTTACTAAAAAATGAAGTAAAATTTTGGTTACATGCCCTGGGAGTCTGAGACACTGTGCCTAATGGATAGCTTGCCCTGTCTGTATTCAGAGCCTCGGGAAAATGCAGCTAATGTTCCCTGTCCCTTCCCACCTCCTCCAGGTTATCTTTGTCACTCTGCCCAGGAGCGCTTTGTTCTTGCCCATCCTAGCTAGAACTCAGGGCATTGCTCACTACCATTCAGTCCTGGGAGAGAGACAGAGACCGGGGCTGGGGTGTGGAGACAGATAGGTAGACATTTTTATCCTGGTTTCTACCTTTACAGCTTGTGCCATACTTCACAGGGTGAAGCTCCTTTCTTTCTTCCCTTTCATCTCAAGCCCTTTTAGCCGTCCGTCCTCACAGCTCCTAGGTGGAAGATCGTTGTATCACGTACTGAAAGTGATACACAGACCCACTCAGATTTCCCCGCAGTTTCTCCACAGAGTGCTCCTGCTCCCAGACGGGGTTAGGTGAGGGCTGTGATGTGCAGACTGCAAGCTCCTTCTGCCTCTTCAGTTCTCAGGACAAAGAAGATGGCAGCCTCAGAATGCCAGCCTGAGCTGTCCTGCTTTTTAGGTTACCTTTCCCCATATGTCTCTCTGGGTTTGAGTGCAATGGAGAAGCCGATAGAACCAGTATGCCCAGGAGTGCTGCCCCGTCTGTGCCAGCAGGAGCCACCTAATTGCCCTCCTGCTTGTATGGCACGCTTGCCCGTCATCAGCAGGCATCCCATGTGATTTCTTGTCAGTAGGAGAGCTGGCCACCCGGTTTGTCTTTTTTCTTCTCACCTCTACCAGCAAGTGTCACATGGCATGAAGGCAGAATACCTTCACAGAAGCACAAAGAAAAGCACACATTTTGATAAACATACTCTATCAGCATAACAAATTTAATAAACTTGATCTGCATCTCCACTTTCCTATTCTTTAATAATGCTCTTACAACTTAATATATATTTTTAATATGCCCCCAAAAAAATCACTGTTAGGAGAATAATGTATTGTACTTAGGTTATTATTTCCTGACCTTTCCTGAAAAGGATTTATGTGTGCTTTCATTTACGGGAATTTTACTTTCTGGTATTTCTTCTAAGCTACCTCATTCCCTTATTGCCCCCACTAAATCACAAGAAAATAAAAATATCCAAGAGGAACTTAAAGGATTCTAAATAAAACTAAATTTTAAAGGTGAAATTAACCCATAGCACCTGGGTGGCTTTTATTTTCCTCCTTCGGTGTTTCTGTCATATACTCGTGAGTCCCAGGGAAAATGCCTCGTTTGTTTTCTCTGAGGTTTCCTAGTAGCTTTCTAGGAATTCAGTAAATGTTCTCACCATTCATATTCCTGTTTCACATATTATAAAATTGAGCCCTGTGTGGCGGCACACACCTTTAATCCCAGAACTCAGAAGTAGAGACAGGTGGACCTCTTGAGTTTGAGGTCAGGCTGGTCTACATAATGAATCCAGGAGTAGGACTACATAGTAAGAGCCTATCTTTAAAACAAAACATGACAAAGAAAAAAACGGTCTGCTTTTGCATATGAACTCTGAAATTGTAGTTAGATTTTAGCATGGTTTATGCAGCTGAGTCATTTGCCTTTATGTGTGTAGATTGGAGTTGACTTGCACAGTTGTGTTTTGTGTAAGATACTGCATGACAGTTTATGAACTTGTTGCTGTTTTCCCACAATATTGGCAGTTTTTGAGAGTTTTTCAGCACTTAGCATTTAATAGCATTCTACAACAATGAAATGATTTAAAACTTTTGTACATTTAGATGTTATGCTATATTGTATATATCAACATTAAGAATATTGTAAATATCAGTGTTTGTACAATAATGGAAGATTTTCCCTAAAATATAAACTCATCTTTCCATGTTTACTTGTGACATATTAAAATACCCAATTTTAAGCTTTGAGAAATTATCTTACAATGAAAGCTAAGGAGAAATGTGCTGCCAAGTCTGTGTAAGTAAAGATTTGAAAATAAAACAGGTGGTTTTTGGTGTCTTTGTAAATTATTAGCAATCTATGTATTGAATTACAAAAAGAAGGCACTGTCTTAGTTATCTTTACATTGCTGTGGCAAAAATAAAACCTGACCAAGGCAACTTACAAAAGAGAGCATTTAATTTGGGGTTCACATTCCTAGAGTGTTCTGAAGGGTCTGTGACCATCATGTCAAGGAGTATGGCAGCAGGCATGGCATTGGGGCAGTAACTGAGAGCTTTCACATCCCCAGACAGGAGGCAGAGAGAGCTAACCGGGAACGGCATGAGCTCTGGAAACCTCAAAGCCTTCTCCTCAGTGTCTCCTCCTCCACAGTCACCTAAACACCTATAGACCAGTAGAGACTGTGATGAGAAGACTCTGGTGAGATCAGTGCCTTTGGAAGAAATGTCTGGCAGGATTTGATTATGTGATGTTTAGGAAAAGATGGTGCAATTGAAGTGGCCTTAGCACAGCTGTGGCCGTAAGAAACCCTGAAAACATTTTGATCAAAGAGTAGGGTATATGAAGGTGGCAGTTACGACAGCAACATACAACCAGCCCACTTAATTTTAAAAAGTAGAAGCCAATGCCGTAGTCACCTCATGATGACCTGAGTTGTGTTCCCAAGAGCCACATGGCAGAAAGAGCCATCTGCAGGTGGCCCTCTTACCTCCACACATACACCGTGTCAGATGCTGGTACATACATGTGCACACAAAATAGTTCTTTTTATTTATTTATTTATTAAAGATTTCTGCCTCCTCCCCACCACTGCCTCCCATTTCCCTCCCCCTCCCCCGATCAAGTCACCCTCCCTCTCCAGTCCAAAGAGCAATCAGGGTTCCCTGCCCTGTGGGAAGTCCAAGGACCACCCACCTCCATCCAGGTCTAGTAAGGTGAGCATCCAAACTGCCTAGGCTCCCACAGAGCCAGTGCGTGCAGTAGGATCAGAAACCCATTGCCATTGTTCTTGAGTTCTCAGTAGTCCTCATTGTCCGCTATGTTCAGCGAGTCCGGTTTTATCCCAGGCTTTTTCAGACCCAGGCCAGCTGGCCTTGGTGAGTTCCTGATAGAACATCCCCATTGTGTTTAAGTGACTAGAAATTGAAAATCTCCTCTTTAAAATCAGGACAAATATTGGTTTAATTGGTTTTGAACTTAGCAATTTTTTCCCCTAGCATGTAAAAAATTACACATTTTATATAGAGCAAGATAATATCTTTAGTTTCTATATTATCCTCATTAAAACACCAACTTATTGTAGCTCAGTGCCTGAGATCTTGTAATCTCTGTCTGTTTACATAGGACCTTGGCATTCCATGCTAGTCTGTCCTCTGGATCTGGTAGTGTAGAGTGGAGAATCAGATTGGCCCCTATGTCTGCTACAGCTGTGTGTCTGCTACAGGTGTTTAGCTACTGGGGCTACTTGCTGAAGAGATTCCTAATAGTTCTAGGCTGAGACCTTCATCCTTTTTGAATTTCTGGGTATCCTGCAAAAAAATTTTATTTTTTTATAGTAATTTAAAGTCAAGTACCCAAGAAAAATGGTTTATTTACGAGACAATGAAATCCTGAGTTTTAATTCCATAAAGCATTTATTTCGTTGGAAGTTCATTCCTCCGTATGTTAGGGATTCTTACTAAGTAAACATTGGCTTTAACTTTCTGGTTGGGGCCATGGCTTGGAGGCCTGCATTGTGTTAGTCTCATTTGTGTTTAAATGGTTTTCTGCATCACTGAACCTCGTTTATCTTCCCACAGAATCCAAGTTTAAACACAGGCTTACACCACATATGCATTTGTTCAGAATCTTGCGTTTTCCAAAAGAGGTACTCAAATAGAATGCTTCCCCCCCCCCCATATTTTCCCTATTACCCGACAAGTCATATTAGGGCATAAAGGATTTAGTGTGTATGAGGCTGGGGTATAGGGGAGGGCAGTGTAGCTGGTGGGCTAACCAAAACTAAGGATATTTGTAAACTTTACAGAAACCCACTAGTTAGCTAATCTCCAAATACAACAGGATTACCCGCATTAATGAGAGAATGCCACTCCCAGAAGACATGGGTTATTAAAGTTCATGAAGTTCAAGGCAAGGGATGACTCCCTATTGATCAGGAAGGCCCCAGAAGTCTCCAGAATAACACAATCCTCATTGCCCTTGGTCACTGTGCTGTCTATTCCTGTCACCTTGACACACAAACTAGTTACCTGAAAGGAGGGAACCTCAACTGAGAAGATGCCTCCGTAAGATCTAACTGTAGGGCATTTTCTTAATTAGTGATTGGTGGGGGAGGGCCCAGTCCATTGTGGGTGGTGTCATCCCTGGGCTGTTGGTCCTGGGTTTCTAAGAAAAGCTGTGAACAAACCAGTAAGCAGCACCCCTCCATGGCCTCTGCATCAGCTCCTGCTTCCAGGTTCCTGCCCTGATTGACTTCCATTGGTGAAGCATAAGCTACATAAACCCTTTTTCCCCAGCTTGGTTTTTGGTCATGGTGTTTCATTACAGCAATAGAAACCCTATCTTCAACATCACATCGTTACCCATTGTATCGATATGGTAAGTCCCTGAAATCAATACACACTTTGGATCGGACGTGAAGAAATCAGCTTCAGTTGTGTGGAAAACTTCATCCCTGCTGACTCGTGTTCACAGTGCCAGAAGGTGCTATGTCATCCTGAGGACTGAAAAGAGGCAGTGTTTCCTACCCAGTACTGGACCCAGCATGAATCAGTATGCCGGCTCCGATCATCTGTATGAGAATGCCCCAAATAGACTCATATGTTTGAACACTTGGTCCCCAGTGGGTGGAGCTGTTTGGGAAGAATTAGGGAGCAAGACATTGCCTTGGAGGAGGTATATCATAGGGAGTTGGTGGGAGGTGCATTGAGGTTTCAAAAGCCATCCCCAGTGAGTTAGCTCTCTTGCTGCTGCTGCTCCAATGCCATGCCTACCAGCCTGCTGCCGTGCTCCCCACTATAATGGTCATGATCTCACCATATGAAACTGTAAGCCCCCAATAACCTCTTTCTGTAAGTTGTCTTGGTGTCTCCAGAACAATAGAAGAGTAACTAAGATACCAGGCAAGATCTGCCCATTTGTGTAATAGTGGCGTGACTTATGGGGGAAACTTAACTGCTTTTCAGTTGGATATGAGGCCTGTTCCACAGGAAGGAATATTAAGGCACTGTAATCCTAGTCAAAAGCTGGGAAGGTCATGGGCCCAAGGTTAGAGCCTGTTCTTGTTATTTTGGTAAATGGTGAACAACACACAAATGGTATTCATTTAAACACTGCCTAGCCCATTATTTCCAGCCCCTTATTGGCTAACTCTTACATATTCCCATCTCCATTAATGTGTATTGCCAATTGACTGTGGCTTACTGGCATGAGTCTAACCAGTGTCCGTCTCAGAGAGGAGAGCCATGGTGTCTGCCTGACTCTGCTTTCTTTCTCCCAGCATTCTGTTCGGTCTACTTCACCTATCTAAATTCTGCCCTATCAAAACGCCAAGGCAGTTTCTTTATTTGACCAATGAAAGCAACACATAGAAAGAAGACCCTGCTACAAATGGTCATGTCAAATTGCCTATAGTGAGACTGGAGGCATTTATCCTTTATGTCTGGGAAAAAAAAAACAAACCTACCACTACTATGCTTTAGTGATGTTTCTGTATTTTCTGATTTCTCCCCATTAGTGTATATATTTTTATAATCAAAGAAAAATAACGATAAAAAGATTCTTGATGTCAATTCAGAGTGCTAATAGGGTGGGGGCCAAGCAGGGGTTTGGCTTTGCACAGAGAGCCAGGGTGACACAGTACCATTGGCAGAGAAGTGGAGTCAGGTACCAGGGACAGGTAAGATGATCTGAATGGTTCCACTTCTCTGGGAAAAGATTCGTGTTCAAATGGTGACCACAGGATACACAGGAAAAACTGTCTTTTCTACCAAATAGGTAAGCAGCGCCACAAAGGATCTTACCCAGTTCCTCGAGATGCCCAACATGGAAAGCTTGGGCTACTTGATTCTTCTACATTTTCCTAATTCTTCAATCAGTTATCAGTTCAATGGAGACAGGCTGAGACATGGGACATCCTGAGCTTTGGGTGAATTTAGCAACAGCCAAGCTATAGGTCCCTCTGAAAGAGTTCCACCTAGAAACTTCAGGTGGTCTGAGGAACCCAGACAAGAGAATTGACTTGACTGGTAATACCAGTGAGTTGTCAGGGCAGCTTCTGATAAGATCCATATACCAACCTCCACTGGTGGTTGTTGCAAGAAGAGCCAGGCCACTTGTTTGTCCCAGCTGCCCGGCTAGCTTACACCTGAAATAACCACACAGAAACTGTATTAATTAAAACACTGCTTGGCCATTAGCTCTAACTTCATATTGGCTAACTCTTACATATTAATTTAACCCATCTCCATTAATCTGTGTATCGCTATGTAGCAGTGGCTTACTGGAGATTCTAACTGGTGTTCATCTCAGGTGAAAAATCCATGGCTTCTCTGACTCTGCCCTTCTTCCTCTCAGCATTCAGTTCTGTTTTCTCCACCTACCTAAGTTCCGCCCTATCAACTAGGCTAAGGCAGTTTCTTTATTCATTAACCAATGAAAGCAACACACAAACAGAAGGCACTCCTACACTTGGTGGTCACAATTTTGAGACCTGGGGAACTGACTCACAGACTCTTTCATCCCCAAAGTCCTCCTTCCCCTCATGAGCCCCCCAAGTCCTGATGCTGTGAACCTTTTAATACCTCCTTACCATGCTTCTCCCTCTCTGGTGGACAGAATTGTGCATGACCAAATTGCACTTCAGAGTGGAAGCACCAGCCATCAGCTGCCACAGCTGTGCCACACTTACACAGGAAATCAGTCTCAGCAAAAAGAAGCCAGCTTGTGTGTTGAAATATGGAGCGGTGGGGCTGTGTGCCTGGCACCCGGCCGCCCACATGGCTAGCTCTAGCTTATGCCCCGAAATAATTACATGGAAACTGTATTATTTTAAATACCACTTGGCCCATTATGTCTAGCCTTTTCTCGGCTAACTCTCGCACCTGGACTAGCCCATTTTTTATAATCTGTGTAGTCCACGAGCTGGCTTACCAGGAATGACCTTAACCTGCGTCTGCCTGGAGTGGAAGAATCATGGCGATTCCTGACTCAGCTTCTTTCTCCCAGCATTCTGTTCTTTTTACTCCTCCCACCTATGTTTTAACCTATGAGGGCCAAGCAGTTTCTTTATTGCTTAGCCAATGAAATCAACAGATTGATATATGACACTCCCACATCACTTCCCCTTTTTCTGTTTAAACAAAAAAGGAAATGCTTAACTTTAACATAGCAAAATTACATATAACAAAACAGTTATCAAGCAAGAATTACAGTTACAATATTTATATCTATTTTATCTTTTATCATAACTAAGTAAAACTATAACTATCTATTCATTCTTCAACTCCATCAAAGACTCCAGAAGGATATAATATTACCTAAGTAAACAAGAAATAAGAAAACTCTAGAAATGACAGAGACATCTTGCTGCCTGGACAGTCACCCAAAGTTCTTTTGTGCCATTGGGGCATCCATCTTCAGCCTTCAGGCCCATAGTATCCAGCAGACATTTTCATCAAGGAGGAAATTCTAAAGACAGTTCAGTCACTTTCTGCTGTATCCTGCAGAATGTCTCGCAGACTCTTTTATGAGTCAGGAACCCCGAAAGTCCATCTCACCTTTAGGCAAGTTCAGCAGTCCTCTCTCTGCGGGTTCTTTGTGTCCAGTTTATGCAACAGTCCAGGCAAGAGCAGTTTCTTGCCCAAATGGCTATCAAACTCCATAAGGATCCTCTTCGATGCCCATCTTCCTCTCGAAGTAGATTGGTGCTGCCAGGAGCAGACGTGTCTCATTGTCATGAAAAACCCTAAGTTATTAAAACATTTAAAATGCCATATTCTATAAGTTTTGAAAGATATGAAGAATGCCTATCTAAAATATATCTATGTACATCTAGAAAATATTAACTAACATGACTACAAACTTGACTATTATGATTATCTATTAACTACCTATATACATTACATTTTTAAATGAACTACACAATCACAATACCTTAATAAAGATCAGAAATACATATACATATAACAAAATTGACCTTAAATCTCTATCAATAAATCAAAATCTATACTAATGCAAATTATTCATATCTATATCATATCCCCCTTTAAATGTAAAAGAACATTTATAAACAATATTTTGGGAATATGGGCGCAGTTTTTTCTCTCCAAACTGCTTCCTGCTGAATGGGGGCGCTGTTAATCAGATCATTTAGGGTGTAACCTGTGTGCCAGGTTTATCTCAGTTGGCAGTTGAGTGAAGTAATTTTTTGAGGGTGTTCACATAAACTTTTCGGGAGGTTGTGGTCTATCATACCATATCGGGATAGATGCAATCCACAGGGTCTGGTCCTCTGTGAAAACAAAAGAAGACCCTCTCCAAAGCATCATATCCTTAGACCCAAATTTTGAAATCATAATACCCTTATATCCATTCTGGTTTAGCTTGGCAGCCCATGTAATGAAATGTCTCTCTGTACTTAGCTCCTTCACAGTCAAAAATTTTAAAGAAAACACAATGTACATAATCCAGACTCTCTGTGAATTTTCCATTTTTACATGGCTTATTTTTCTTTATTTCTTTTAATCTCTTAACTATCTGTACTCTGTCTCTTTAAAGACTTTACCTTTTTTTAAAAAAAACCATTAACTTTATTCTCTATATTCTTTTTCTTCTCTCTCCCAAGCCTATGTACATTCATCCAACACTGTCTGAATTTAGTGGTCTGAATCTGTCCTATTGTGAATCTGCAATTTTTTACTATCCAGGAGCACTTTTGATTTGCGCCTTTAAATCACTAGGCGCTTAAGAATCTAAGCTGTGAAATTCCTAGGTCAAAAACAGGTACTGCCTGCTGGCCCTGCCCAGTCCAACATGGCGGAGCAGCTCGTGCCTCTGATCCTTGCACATTGCACCACTAGCATGGCGGAGCTGCTTGTGCCTCTGAGCTGCGGCACGCTACGTCTCCCTTTTAGGCACACAGCAGTCTAGTTGCCATCAAACAAATCGTAGCTCTTTACTCCAAATGCTCCATTCAAAAGCTCTGTCTCCCACAGGAGCCAGACAGAGATTGCAATGGCGGTACAGCCCAGAAAGCCAGCATTTTAAAACAGCCAGTTTTTTCCTGCTGCTGAGTCAGGAAAATTTCAAGATGGAGGATGTATCATTTTGTGCTAGCTCTGGGGCTGCCAGGTAGGAGCGGCACTCAGCACTTTAATTCTGAGACTGAGCGTGCAGCACAGAAATTCTTTTCATCCAAGTTACAGCCAAATCTGAGACGCAGAGCCGCCTGCCTGAGCCTGATTCTGCAGTCTGCCCAGGTGCAGGTGGGGAGCGCTGAGCCATCAGCACAGACTCAGAGCACTCTCCTTCGATCCCAAGCGGGAACACAAACATCCAGTCCCATAAAAGCCATTGAAATGCTTTAAAGCCAGAGTTCACACTGGCAGCACAGCCCCAAGAAGCTGCGCTTTAAAATGACACAGCGTTTTTTCTGCTGCTGTTGCTGAATCAGGAAATCTCTCTACAGCACGCCATCAACAAACAGCAAAATTCTGTGTTAAACTCTGTTTTTTTCTCTGTTTAAAATTAAGCTCTCTCAGGTTTTTAAGTGGATTTAGCCCATCACGTCTGGGCGCCACTCTGTTGAAATATGGAGCGGTGGGACTGTGTGCCTGGCACCCGGCCACCCACATGGCTAGTTCTAGCTTATGCCCCGAAATAATTACACGGAAACTGTATTCTTTTAAACACCGCTTGGCCCATTATATCTAGCCTTTTCTCGGCTAACTCTCACACCTGGACTAGCCCATTTTTTATAATCTGTGTAGCCCACAAGCTGGCTTACCAGGAATGATCTTAACCTGCATCTGCCTGGAGTGGGAGAATCATGGCGATTCCTGACTCAGCTTCTTTCTCCCAGCATTCTGTTCTGTTTACTCCTCCCACCTATGTTTTAACCTATGAGGGCCACGCAATTTCTTTATTGCTTAACCAATGAAATCAACAGATTGATATATGACACTCCCACATCACTTGTGCCAGAAGATGACTCTTCCCCCAGGGCAAGCCATCCAGTGGCTGAGGAACATGAAAACAGAAATGCTTAAAGCCTTGCTCTAGGACAGCTTAGTGAAGACAGCTGAGATGTTCCTGAGATTGGATGTTGCACATGCTCAGCTCTTTCTTCCTCTCAGGCCCCCACAAGTGTTCTGAAGAGTACTTCCCAGTAAACTTGTCACAGAGGAGTCCGAATTTCAGAGTTTGCTTTCCTGGAGCCTGAACTACAATGCTCTCCTATCGATGACATAAAGTTTACCATGGTGATAATTTGATTTATCCATCCTAAAATCACTTCATATACAAACATAACGCTATCTGTCCCTTTTAATGGGGATGAAGGTTTTCCCCATTGCTTCTGTGTCACAGGGATTGCTGCTGATAGCATCAGTCTTCATCTTTTCTTAAACAAATGAAAGTTTCTCCAAGAGGAGGAGCTTCAGACTCAAAAAGCCTGTAGACCTCCAGTTTCACAGTTTACTAAGTATAATGAGTCTTTCTCTGTCCTGCGAGCTCTCAATAATGACAAAGAAACTTCTTATAATGAAAGCTCAGCCTTAACTTAGGCTTGTTTTTAACTAGCCCTAATAACTTAAATTAACCCATTTCTATTCAGCTACATGCAGTCTTATGGCTTCTGGCTTTTACCTCTCCTCTTGCATGTCCTGTACCTCCTGCCTAGCTATTGGCCAGTTAGCTTTTTATTAAACCAGTCACAGTGACATATCTTTACACAGAGTAATCAAATATCTCACAACAATCAAGTTGCTCATTGAAGCTGCATTATCTACCTGCCCTCCACAAAACACTACATCACGTAGGAGCCCCGCTCCAACAAGGTCAGCTAGGGTTCCTGGATAGGATATTCTCAAGGCCAAAGAACAGTCAGAAGAAACAGAAAACAGGATAGACTCAGGAGGTCTGTCTGGTCCTGCTAAAGCAACCAAACAACCCAGAGTTTATTTTAGAACTTGCTTATATACAAAAGCAGAACAAAGCACAGCACAGAAGGTCAGTCAGTATCTAACCACAAGACCATTCCTGTCCTTGAGTGAGCAGCCTCCTCTCCAACATGTGATTCTCCTCGGAAGCAGCCTTACTTCTATCTTGATGTTCCTGAGGTTTGTTGTCAGCAAACTGTCTACTAGTTAGAGTGTTTTTTTGTCATTGGGCTAAATCAGAAGTCTCTCAGAGCCCTCAAGATTATAAGAAAACATAGAGCAAGCAGGTTTGAACTCAAATGACTTCTTTAAGTCAGAAATGACTCCAGATGGAAACTGAGTCACATGTGGGCTCCCACACCATCAGAGAGCCGCTTGTTACCTCTGGACTTCTAAGTGCCAAGAGGATGATGGGAAGCAAGTGGAACTTGCCATTTTCATTGTGATGGCTTTGGTGACCAGCACTGTTTTAGCTTTGTGGGAGGTAGGAACAGTTTTCCCATGGGAATTGCCTTGCCCATTCTTTTTTTTTTGTTTGTTTGTTTTTTTGTTTTTCGAGATAGGGTTTCTCTGTGGCTTTGGAGCCTGTCCTGGAACTAGCTCTGTAGACCAGGCTGGTCTCGAACTCACAGAGATCCGCCTACCTCTGCCTCCCGAGTGCTGGGATTAAAAGCCTTGCCCATTCTTATCTGAGGTTGTTTGGGATTCTTACTTATGTGAGGAATCATGTGTATTGTGTCATTCTCTCCCTTTCTGTAGCTTCCTTCTTAGTTGACACTTTCATATCTGTCAGGATGGCATGGACCTACTCATATGGACTATCTTAACGTCAAAGAATTAAGTAATCACATCCTGTGTTGGGACAGACAACTAAGCTTGTCATTCACTTGGAGCAACCTCCAAGTCTCTGACCCTCAGACATGTGAAAATAAGCTCACACTTTGGGCCCTCCCTTTTTTATTTTAATAAAGCCTGTGCTTCTGCAACAGGACAGATGGTCGTGTTTGTCTTAGGTGAACACTTTCCCATTTCCCAGACTTACCTGTCTTTGGTACATGTATTCTAATTATTCATATCCATGTCTTAGGTGCCTGGGAAGAAAAAGATCTAGCCCGTCTATGACTGCCGACCTCTTTAAGCAAAGGGTTAAGGGAGGAAGTACCTCTGGGCTCTGTGTCTCTGAGCCAATTTTTTGTGGAGAGAGCTCATCTGCACGTAGATAACGTTTTTTGAATAATCACCTTCCTAATGACTACAGTCTCCTAATTAAAGGAGAGAAGGGTCACCAGGGTTGGGAATGCACTTTTTAATTGGTCTAGAGTATTTCTTAACAATTTTTAGTTGTATCAGTATCTAAATATTTCATCAAACATGTCAAATTTAAGCACTCATAAGGAATGTCAAATTTTTTCTTAATGTCTTATGGTGAACCAAAGCAGTTACAAACATTAACTAGTCAATACCATAATTCTAGAGTGGAAATTAACAACAATAAACACACAATTTGTCAAACAGGAAAGGTTTCTCTGAAGAGTCAGAGTCCAGCCAGCCACACTGCTGCTTTTAAGTAATTGTCCCAGTCTCTGAGGAGCAGCAAAAAACCCTCCATGTTTGAAGAGGGGCTTCAGTCACTGCTTGTAACCGAGATCTTTTTTCCCCTTGGGAAAACTGAGGTCTCAGTTCTCAGGCTCTCTGTATATTTCAACAGCAGTTTGAATACCATACTGGCAAAATGAATTTTCTGTCTCACAGATTAAAACAATCAACTGTTCAGTTTGTGTTTCTGGTCAGGCTTCAAGGTAAACAGGACTTACTAGGTCTGGAAGTCTGTGTAGCAAGTCCATCAAGAGGCTAGAAATCACCAGTCATCGCCACAATCTTCTTTCCCTTGTCAGACTGCAGCAAACTGTTGTCAGGATCCTTGGTTCAGGTCCCCCATTCATCAGGCTGCAGAACAGTGGGATGAGGAAGTCGGGATCATGGATTCAGGAACCTCTTTCTGCTTCTCCTATGGAGTCATCAGCGGCTACGATATCATCAGGGTTGGCATTTTTCTGTTGGATATACAGTCATCTCATACAGCTTTATTTTTTTTCCTGTGAAAAAAACATTAGCATATTCTTGACCCCAAATTGATACAGGGTCAGGTCTTTTCCAAAATCCAGTGAAAGGGTTTTTTTTTTTTTTTTTTTTACCTTGCCTTAGCAAAGGTCACCTTGGTGTCATCATGCCAAAATCTCTTCTGCAGCAGATTGCTCGTGGGCATCCATAAAAGGTGTATAACTTAAGGCATTATGTGGCAATTTTTAATTTTTTTGTTTTTATCCTTTTAAGTTGTTTTCAAGGAGCTATGGCCATGCTCCACAATTTCTTTTTACGATTAACAACATATGCCGCTCTTTTATTGGACGAACCAGCTGTAAAATTTAGCATAACATCTTTTCAGGGATCTTTTGCTACAACTTTAGAAAAAATAAAGGAATGTATTTGTGCAAATTGTGGCAACAGATCATCTGGGGAAAGATTATTTATCTGGCCTTTAAACTGAGCAAACACAATTGCTCAAGAATCACTATTTTGAAATAACCAATCAATCTGTTGTTTAGTATAAGGAGCATTTATCATAGTTGGTTCTCTGCCAAAATATCTCTTAGATTTTATTTCTTTTATGTGTGTGTGTTAAAGCAAGTTGCTGCTTCAAAATAAGGGCTTAATACCTTAATTGGTGAAACAGGAAGGTGCAGACATAGAAGCCGGCCATTTGCCCTAACACTGCTGTAGGAGTAAATTTTGTAGGTAATATACATGCTTGTCAAGGCTGATCATAATTAATATAATGTTTTTGCTGTTTCTGTATAGTATACTCTACCTGGGTAAGTACCTGTCTGGCAGCTTCTGTAAGCTGTCTACTGGAATTTAGATCACTACTCCCTTTAAGAATTTTACTTAGTGACCCAAGGTCTCCCGTAGGACATTTTAAATAAGGTTTTTAAACCATTGGATGTTTCATTAAAAGTTTGTAAGCTATCTTTCTAATCCAAGTTGTAAGTCTGCCTTGCTGACAGGAAAATGGGAAAAAGGAAGCATTTTCAACAAATGATGTTAGTGTAATTGGATATTAACATTAGAAGAATGAAAATAGATCCATATCTATTGCTATGCACAAAACTTAAGTCCAAATGGATCAAAGATCTCAATATAAAACCAACCACACTGAACCTCACAGAAGAGAAAGAGGGAAGTACACTTGAACACATTGGCACAGAAGACCACTTCCTAAATATAACCCCAGTAGCACAGACACTGAGAGCAAAAATTAATAAATGGGACTTCCTGAAACTGAAAAGCTTCTGTAAAGCAAAGGACATGGTCAACAAGAAAAAACAGCAGCCTGTTTGTGTGGCAAAATATTCATTCTAGGATATTATCTTCTCTCTGCATAAGAATTCCTGTGGGAGAATGAGTATATGGCAAAATAACTAAAATACAATCAAGCAATAAATAAATAACTAAAATACAATCAAGCATTGGATCTAAGTGAACCACATGTACATCCTTTAATTTCTGCACTGCAGAGCCAATTCTCTCTCAGACCCAGCTGATAATTTTCTTTGACTGTTTACATCCTTTTGTAAGGTTTGAAATAAATTACTTAGTTCTTGAGTTATTACTCCAATTGTAGGACATAGCAAGTTATTATCTCCCAGAAATTTTTGAAAATCATTAAGAGTTCATAATTGAGCTCTTGATTTGTACTTTTGATTGTTGATTTTTCTGAAAACCTATCTTATATCCTAAATAATTAACAGACTCTCCTCTGTGTTTTTTTTTTCAGAAGCAATTTGTAATCGCTAGCAAGGTAATTTTTTTTTTACCTCTTCAAATATTTTTTTCTAATGTATCTGAGTCTGGATCAGCCAGTAAGATATCATCCATATAATGGTAAATTATAGATTCAGGGAACTGTTTACAAATTAGTTGTTGTTATTATTATTATCGTTTTTCGAGACAGGGTTTCTCTGTGTAACTGTCCTAGCTGTCCTGGAACTAGCTCTTGTAGACCTGGCTGGCCTCAAACTCACAGAGATTGGCCTGCTTCTGCCTCCCAAGTGCTGGGATTAAAGGTGTGCGCCACCACCGCCTGGCTTACAAATTAGTTATAATGGATGTTGGTGTTGTATAAAATATTGACAAAAGGTGGGGCTATTTAACATTCCTTGTGGAAGAATATTCTAATGGCATCTTTTAACAGGCTGGGAATTTATTACAAGTAGCAACTGTGAAGGCGAACTTTCCTCTGTCCTGTTCTTGTATAGTTATAGTAAAAAAAAAAGGAAGCAATCTTTTAAATAAATCATTATAATAGACCATCCCTTAGATAATAAAGAATGCAAGGGAATTCTAGCCCATTGGCTGAACCACCTTAGTTTTGGCTCTTAAATATGTAAACATTCTCCATTTTCCTGCTATTTTTATAACAAATGTAGGAAAATTTCAAGGACTGGTCAATTCTTCAGTATGTTGATCATTTAACTGCTCAAGTACCAGCTGTTCTAGTGTCTGTAATTTTTCTGATGTCAAATGCCATTGTTTCACCTTCACAGGTTTGTCAGCTAACCATTTTAAAGTTAGGAGTATTTATACCTTTGAAAGACTAAGAGCTGCTGTGCCCTGCTTATGTACAACTTGAATAGTCTGTGGCCATTCTTGATAATATCTTTTACTATTTCCTTAGAAGCATTTCTTACTTTATAGTTTGTTTCTGAGATTGGGGAAATGTTAACTGTGTTTTCCACTGTTGCAACAACTCAAGTCTCCATCATTTAATTGTTATCTTAGTCATACTTGGTTTTAACTATACACTCAACCTGCCTTGCACTTTGTTTTACTTAAGACAAACTGCCAGTCCCTAGAAGCTGAACATTGACTTCCTGTACACCTGCACAGAATTCTATACCCAGATTCTAGGCTCCTATAGTTTAGAATGCTGGAAGTGCCTCTCTCCCTGTCTTTCTCTTCTCTCTCTACTCTCTGTCCTCTATGTCTTTGCTCTCTCTCTCCTTCCATTGTCTTCCCTCTCTCCACCCTCACCTATATTACCTCTTTCTTTCCATCTCTCCCACACTCTTCTCTCATCTCTCTCACTTCTCTTCATTTCTCTCATAACTTTCCATCCTTTCTCTCATCTGTCACTCTCCCTGGTGACTCTCTCCTCTCCACTTTCTCCCCCTCTGCCTCACGTTTTTCTCTATACTCCCTCAACATGATCCCTCACCTCTCATTGGTCTTTCCTCTCTCTGTTTCTGTCTATCTCCCTCTGTCTCTCTTTCTCTCTCTCTCTCTCTCTCTCTCTCTCTCTCTCTCTCTCTCTCTCCCCCCCCTTTCACTCCCTTCCATCTGTCTGGTCTTATTGTCTCATCACTTTCCTTTCTCTTCTTCCTAACTCCTTTCTTCTCTTTCTTGACTTCATCTCTCATCCCTCTTTCCTCTCTTACTCTCCCGGTATTTTCTCTGTCTCTCATTTTCTCTTCTCTCTAATTTGTCTATCTCCCCTTCTCTTTTTCCCTTCTTTTCCATCTCATCTCTCTCATTCCTCTATTGTGGATTATTTCTTTACAGTCTGTGAATATGTGTCACTGTGATTGGTTTAATAAAAAGCCTATGGCAATTAGGTGAGCAGAAATAGGTTAGGTTGGACTTCTGGGGACAGAGAGCTCTGAAAAGAAGAAAGGAGGAGACATCAATGGAGATAGAAGGAGCAGATGGATGTGCAGGAGGAAAAGTAAAAGCTGTTAGTCACATGGCAACACATCTGTGTATAGAAATGAATTAATTTAAGTTATAAAAGCTAATGAGACAAGTCTAAGTTAGAGGCTGAGTTTTCATAATTAATAAGTCTTTGTGTCATTTCTTATGAGCTGGCAGCCCAAAGAAAAATCTATTTACACCTCTCTGTCCCCATCTCCTCTCTCTATCCCTTCTCCCACATCACTCTCCTCTCACCATCACCTCTCTGTGTCCCATATCTCTTCTTTCTCTTTTCTGTGACCTTCCTCATGCTCCTGTCCCATCTCTTCTCTCTCTCCCCTCTCTCTTTCTTTGTCATTATTGTTGTTGTACCATAATCTCTATTTACACTATGTACTTGAATATTCCAGGGAACTACACTATTCAAAAAAATGTGACCTGATGTTCTACCCCAGGTATTTGCAGATATGTACAAGTATATCCTTCTGCTATGTTATCAATGCACATTAGATAGAGGGGATAGAAAGAGAGAGAGAGATGAAGGAGAGGTAGTGGAGATAGAATAGCAGTAAGAGAAAGGAAATAAGAGGGGTGATATAGGAGAGAGAAAGAGGGGAGAAAGAGAGGAGAGATACAGGAAAGGAAACAGTAACAGGAGAAGAGAAAGGGAAGCATGCGATATAAGTGAGAGACAGTTGAAACAAGAGACAGGAGAGAAGGGTTAAGGGTAAGGGCAGAGAAAGGTAATAGGGAACACAGTGAGAGGTGAAAGAGGGGTGGGAGGCAGGAGAATGGAGTAGGAGAGAAGGAGGAAAATGGGGGATTGAGGAGAGAGTGTGTGAGAGAGGGAAAGAGAAGAGAGTACAGAAGGAACAATAATGAGAGAGTGAAAATAAAATATGAGGGGAGAGATGGGAGAGAGTGAGGAGCTAGAGAGGAAAGTGGAGAGGAAGAAGATGTGAGATAAGGGAGAGAAAGAAGAGGCAAGAGGGAGGATTAAAGGGAGGGAGGACTACAGAGAAGAGGGCAGGGAGAGATGAGGTATGCATAAGAGGAGGAGGGAGGGAAGAGAGAAAAAGGTAGAGAGCAAAGATAAATGGGGAAAGAGAGAAGAGAGAGTGGAGACAAAGGAGACAGAGGGGAAGGAGAAAAGAGAAAAAGATGAGAATGTGATGAGGAAGGAGTGAGAAGGAAAGATAGAGAGGAGAGACAGGGAAGAGATGATACAGAGAGGGAGACAAGGCAGAGAGCAAAGTGGGAGAAAAGAGGAAGGAGAGTTAGGAGACAGAGAAAGGGGAAGTGGAATGTAAGGAAGAGGGAAAAGAGTCGGGAGCGAGAGAAGGGGTGGGGGTAACGGTAGAGAGAGGAGAATAAAATGGGAGAAAGGGGGAATAAGAGGAAATAGAAGAGAGAAAGGAAAGAGATGGGAGAGAGGAGAGAGAAAGAAGGAGAGAGTAGAGGGGGAAAGAGGAAGAAATGGAAGAGGAGAAAGAGCAGAGAAAGGGAAGGGGAGTGCAGAGGGAGAAAGGGGACAGACAGGAAAGAGGCAAGAATAGAGAAGACAGAATGAGAGAATGAAGAGAAAAGATGAGGGAGAGAGGGTAAGGAGATAGAGGGGAGAGATACAGAAGAGAGAAGAAAGGAGAGTGAGAGATAAAAGGATAGAGGAAGGTAGGAGAGGAAGAGAGGGGAAAGAGATAGAGATGATAGGGGCATAGGAAAGTGAGAGAAAGAATAGAAAGGAGGAGGGGAGAGACAAGGGCAGAAGAAGACAGATGAGCAGAAAGAATGAGAGGTTGAGGAGTGAGAGGATGTAAGAACTAGGAGAGAGAAAGGGCAAGCAGTGTTTCTGAGGATGACATCCAGGCTAACCTCTAGATGCCTGCAATGCATGTGCACACAGATGCAAGCACACAACATGCACACAAAAGCTTTGAAAAACCCAATAGAAAGCCAACCTGACAAAGTAACATACTCATCTCTATTCTTTTTTTTTTTTCCGAGACAGGATTTCTCTGTAGTTTTGGAGCCTGTCCTGGAACTTCCTCTGTAGACAAGGATGGCCTTGAACTCACAGAGATCCTCCCAAGTGCTAGGATTAAAGGTGTGCACTGCCACTGCCTGGCTACTAATCTCCATTCTTAGACTGCATGCAAACGCTCTTATCACACTAGTTTGTTGGGGTGGGGGGACACATTTCCCAACATTTGAAAAGGGTTGCTTGCTGGAGTTTGTTTCTAGTCTTTAGACCACCATTGACATGTTGGACTTGTTGATCGAAAGAAAGGCCTTATAGCAAGTGTTTTCTAAACCAGTTGATTGAGCAAGCTTTCTGTAGGCCATTTTACTGTATTGGACTTCAATGGAATAAATGTTTGAAATATAACCTTCATGGGTCAGTCAGGTCGCAAATGCTGATCATACCTCTTGGTGGTCCTTCATAGGTTCTGTGTGGGTGCTGGCCGTGCCACTGGGTGTTCCTTCTCAATGTCGGGTGAAGACTCTACCATGTCGCCAAGGCACCGTCAGCGAAGGACCACAGGTTTTACTTCACTTATGACCTCCCCCCTCACTGAAGACAAACATAAAGTCCTGCGGCATTATGCTCTTTTTCCTGATGTTTATGTTGTAAGTATGGATAGCATCTGATGTGGAGGGGTTATCATCAATAATAATTAAAACTAGCATCCCTCATAGTTAGGTGGTCCTGTAGAACTATCAATCAGTTCTCTGTCTTTATTGTTCATTCATTGTTTTTACATATGTGATCCATGACAAAACTATTCATGCTGGAGCAACTTTTTAACTGTTAAGTATTAGATAATTTTCTCCATTAAAATGTGAAGTAGAAGTTGGATGGCGTTGAAAAAATGTATTAAACAAAACAAGCATATCTTATAATGAAAATAATTCTTAAAATAAAAAGACGTTTCACAAAATTTTTCTTAAAGAATTGTAGTCAAATAGTTTATGAATGAGAACTTATAAGGTATTTGGATTAAGATTTGAGTTTTGCTTTCCCTGATGAGGCTTTTATTTTATTTATTGTTGTTTTGCTTTGTTTTTAGCAGATTGCAGCTCTCTGAAGCGTATGATGTCATTAGAAACAACCCCAAAGTTCTTAAAGTTTTTATGTCACTATCAACAAGACTGATGAATTACAATTCATGGACCAATAACTAAAATTATTTTGTAAAAACACATTTGTTACCTTTCAAAGAAAAAAGTTTATTTTTTTTTAAAAACTAAAACCATCTTGACGCCAAGAATGAAATGGTCATAATATGGAACCACAAAGCTGGGCATTTCTCTGGCATTCTGTTTCCCAGTGATGTCATAATGTCCTACTGAGTCTTTGGGCCTCCTGGGCCACGAGAAGGAAGCCCCGAGGAGACAGTAGATTGCTGGATCAATCACATCTATTTCTCAATGTATTTTTTATTGTTTATCTTTTTATTTGAGGTTTTTCTCCCAGACATAAGCAATCTACAGCTCAGTGCAGGACGTAAGTAAAAAAAAACAAAAAAAAACAAAAACAAAAAACCCACAAAACTTTAAAATTAGCAAATTAGCTAATCAGAAGGTTGATCCTCAATTATAGAAAGTCAGAAAATGGCCAGTTTTTTTGCAGGAGGATTGAAAGTTGGAGGTGTCCTATAATTTAACTTTTAAATCTCATTTGTCCCATGGCGTGTCCTGTCTTTTGTATCAGAGGACCTTGAAGATATGCCGTCAGATGAAGAACAGTATTACTCAGATGATGAAAATCTGAACAACAATGACACTGGACATGAAGATGACAAAAATGCAGAATCTAATCCTGTCATACACAAACTAAAAGAAAATGAAGGTGACACCTCTGCTAACGAGAAAAATGAAAAATACTTTAAAGATATGAAACAATGTAAGTTTTTAAAGCTCTGATTGCACGGGTTTGGTTTTTCCTAGTCCTGCCTTTTAATCTCTCGTTATCATTTTATTTCCCAGTTTTGAAACTCTAATTTACTTTGTAGACACTTCAGTGTGTAAAATTACAGTCTTATTTCTTACAGCTTTTCGCGTGAGACATTTAATCCCAGCACTCGGGAGGCAGAGGCAGGCGGATCTCTGTGAGTTCGAGACCAGCCTGGTCTACAGAGCTAGTTCCAGGACAGGCTCCAAAGCCACAGAGAAACCCTGTCTCGAAAAACCAAAAAAAAAAAAATCGCATAAGACTATCTTTGCTACTAATTCTGTCTACTGTGGTCCATCACGGCATTGTGATACTCGCTTTAGTAAAAACTAATCTAATTTGATGGTAACTAGCCAAAACTTATTTTGAGGTGTGGGTCCATTTCTTAAAGCTTCTGAAACAAATTAGGAGCATAAAAACAATAGAACACTATTTTCCTATAGCTCTAGGGGCTGGAAGTCTAAAAGCATAGAAGAACCAATCAAGTCAGGGCTCCATCCAAAGCAAAGGTCGAGAACCTTTCCTGCTTCCCTCAGCTGTGGGGGATCGGGTTTGCTTTCACTTGTGGAAGCCTGTTTGTGCCCTCCCCCTCTTCACGTAATATCCTTCCTGTTTCTGTGTGCAGTCTTCCCTCTTGCACAATAACATTAGTCAAACCCATTTGGGAGCACACCCTCCTCCTGTCTTAATTATATTCTCAGCAAACCTAGCTCTACTCCTGTCTCATTTTCTGAAGCACTAGGGTTAAGATTTAGTGACATTTTCCCCTCACAAATTGATTTTGACATCTTATATACATATGTCCCATGAATGTCCTCAGTAATTGTTTCTCAAAGTTGTTTATCATAAGAAAACTAGTTTGACTTTTTTCCTTATGAATTTTCAGCTTGCCCCTTGCTCCACTTTCTTTGAAAAAGAAAAAGTCTCATCCTTTTTTTATATAATTATTTTTTTCATTAGTCAATGGATACTACAAAGAAAAAAATAAAATGGACAATTGGTGATTGCTAAAGACTTCTGATTTTCTGTTTGTAGATGTGTTCACCACACAAAACTCCAATGGCACAGACTCGGAAATATCTGTGAGTGCCACCACGAACCTGAAGTTCGCGCTGAAGAACTGTAAGTACTGAATGCACTGTTGCTACTCCACGTGCAAAGACCTTAGGACAAGGTCCCAGAACAGCACCGGGGAAAGGGGTGAGGCCTCAGGGTGCCCCTCTGGAGCCCATCTTGTTCTTCTGGAAGCCAGCAGAGTTATGGCATCTCCTGGTTTGTTTTTTCCTAGGTTTTCTTTCACACCATTTTCTGTGACGCCCCATGACCACCATCACAGTGAACATTCCAGAAGAGGCAGACGGTCTCTTATTTCCAAACCTCCCGTTCCCCTGTTTGCATGGAAAGAAACATTAACTAAATTTAGGATTCCAGGCTGCTACTCATCTTTAGTAGACCCATATTTGTGGGATTATTTTCTCTTTTATACTTTGAATGGTGTGAAATGGCAAAAAAGGTGACTCTTTCTGGCTACGGCAATTTTAATACTGGGGCAGACTCATTAATTACGAATAAATTTCCTTGGCAATGATGGAGCATTTGAGCATTTCCAAGTCGTGTGGCAGTCACACGTTTAGGGCAAACTTAGGTAAACCACCAGGGGTATCTTGCTTGCGTAGAGCAAACGTCTTGAGTGGTGTGGGGTAAGTTACAGTTCGCTGACTCTGGATGTCAGACACCTCAAATTGCCTATACAATGGGTTAGTGAAGACCATAGTACCCAAGCGAGAGATTCCAAAACCCCACAACTAGAAGATGGTCAACAAAGTTGGGTAGAAAAAACTTCGTGCTTTCTACATATGGGCCTTGTGGGAACATTCCAGAAGAACTAGCCTATCAAATAAACGGTGAGCCCCAGGATAGCTTTCACTAACAATAAATTGCTTGAGCATTGTTACTACTGCTCCGTGGACAGTGGGGATAAACTGAGGCACCTGGATGTTCTTAGGATAGATGGTTGCATTGTAGCTTGGATTATTCACCTGTTTTGAGTTCTGTCTGAATATTTCTTTCAGAAATACATTCCCTTTTCTATTCTTTGTTAGTAACAAATACCTGTGACGGATTTGTGGACTCTGTGGATTAATTCTGCCCCTCCTTGGAATCCCCCTTTGGTGGGGTGGTGTCCCATATGGACCTTATGCTACTATTTGTTAAGTTAACTAATACAGCCCAAGCACTCAGTGGTAGGACCACATGGACACACGATAAGCTGAGATCTATACTAAGGCCTGTGTAGGGAGCCTGCCCAAGCCAGTTTAGCCAATAGCTCACCATTGCCTCTAAAGGGCTTGGTTCTATGCTTTATCTCTCTTTCATGCAGTACAGACATATTGGTCCTATTTCAGATACTCCATAACCACGAAAACACTATTTTCTGGTGTCTTCCTTCCTACTCTTCATTTCTGATAAAATTGATATTCTCTTCCTTTGTTCTCTCCTTGTCTTTGTTCCATTTTTAGTCTAAAGCATGGAAACCCCAGTATTTGGTCAGTGTTTTAATACGCTGAAAATGCTTTATCTCTTTTCCTAGACAAACTCATCAAGACAACGGAAAAATCATCAGAAAAATCCATCAGTGAAGAAGAAGAAACACCTAATGAACCCCCTCGTAAACATACACAAAGTATTAAACCTACTACACTGTATTGATATCTGGAGCATATTGTTATATGACTTATGCAATTAGCTTTCACTGCTCTGAACATGACATAAGTGGCTAGCATTCCTAAAGAATCCATACTACTCTCATTTAGAGTCATCCTGGAGTCTTTTAAGTGGCAAATATGTAAGAGTCCCTTTTCAGAGGTCCCTGACAAACCATGGGGACTACATATATATATTTGTGTTTTATATATATAATACAATTATAAATTCTTATATCTAACTAGGATAATTATATGGTATATATGGGATTGTTTTAACATTTTTGATGACAATGTAAAATTTTCTATTTGATTAAGGAATAAATGTATCTCTGGTCACAACAATTAATGTTTCCTAAGATTATTTGAGGGAGGGTCTTGGGAATGGGAGGCTACAAACTTAATAATCATGGTTTTATTTTCTTCCCAAGATCAGACCACTGTTCCTTATAAAGTATTTGTGAAGCTATGGCAACCCAGGATAATTCTCCTATAGTTTTTGAGGGAGTACGTATTTGTAGACAATAGATTCTCACTCATTACCCTTGTTATCTCTTTAAACAGCATCAACCCCCAATGTGCCTGCATTTTGGACAATGCTAGCTAAAGGTAAATTCATGCAGTTAGGTGGCTGGGGAAGTGTTTCTAACATTTATATTGATGTTATTTTTCTAACATTTTATATAGAAACACAAGACCGTTCTAAATATTTCTAGCAATAATTAATAAGTTCATGTTTACTGCCCCTTGCAATAGCAACTGTAATATGCAGAGAAATGATAAAGCTGCAGTTCTGATTCTTCTGCACCCAGATGTATATCCTCCTACAAATGTTAGAGTCTAGAGCGTATCTTAAAATCAGAGAGGACACTTGCTGTTATAATGACGTTGGTTTTCTTGTCCTTGTATTGTAACTATCTTGACATTCCTATTTTATAGCTTTCACTCCAGAAACAGATGAGCCCAGATCAAAAACCATTCACCTAAGTGCATGATGCAGCATTTTTAGCCAGGCTTTTACCCAATGTAGTCCCTTTATGTTTGGAACAGCATGGGCAAAAACACACAGACATGCACATCTAAGCAATGCACATAAAAGTGTAAAGTATCAATGTATATTTGTGCATGAAGATGATGTGTGTAGCATGACTACACAAGCACACATGCGCAATACAATACAAAGATCCATCTATGCATGCATGTATTCTGCACAGATACAGAAGGACATTATGGAATGTAGGTGTCATATATGTACATTATAAAATAAAATATTCATCATATTCACTCAATTATTATTTGTATATTGTGTATTTACAATAAATATTATCTACTCAAGACTAAGATTTCTTTTAACCTAAAATCAATATTTGTAGAACCTTCAAGATCATTTGTTGATATTGGCACAGTTTCAAATATTTTTAGTTGCCTGACAGGTGCCTGACAATCATACCTTGAAATGGCCCCTAAGTATAGTATTAAATGGTTTGTTAATAAATACTATGTTAAATAAACACTAAGTATTTAATATATACTAAATACTATGATGAACCTTACAGGAAATAGGAGTGTATTAGATAAGCTCTTCTGAACGTAAGTTATAGAGATGTTCCCTTTACAAAACAATACTACAACGAATAATAACAGCCTTCACATATTATACACACACTTTTACACACTTGCAAAAAATTTAATAGTGAGTGAATGTTACTTATAACATCAACATATTGTCTTTAACAGTTATAAATGAAACCTCCGTGAACATGGATGATAAAGATCAACTCTATCAAGCAATTCCAAGTAAGAACAAAGTACTTCAATTAACAAATACATAAATATCACCTGAATTTTAGTGGTTGCATTGTGAAACAATTTCTCATAGCAAAGGGTAGTGAGTGTATGTGGGAGACTGGAGATGGTTAATGCCACATCAAAGGGACATTGACTCCATTAGACAAATTATGCTTCTCAAGTATTCTTGTTGCTCCTTTACCAATGACTATTATCATCTCTTTGTCTTTTGACTTACAATGTTGAAACAGATTAAGATAGGTAAGTGAATAATACATACAATATATAGTCTTTTAAAAATGGGCTTTACTTTAAAGTTTTAAATGTAAAGAAAACAATAACAAAAGTAGAGTGTCCTTATCCCATTCATTTTTTATGTTAAGACTTAGTGTGTGTGTGTGTGTGTGTGTGTACCACATGTGTGCAGGTGCTTGTGGAGACCAGAAGAGGCTGTCAGGTCCCCTGGAACTGAAGTTACAGGTGGCTGTGTGCCTCCTGACTTAAGCATGAAGAACCAAACTCCTACTTTGAATGAAAGTTGTATTAAAAGGCAATGTTTTAAATTTTGTGATGTCTGCACCACCTGGAACTGTGATCAGGCAAGGGTCTTGGGATTAAAGAATACACAGAGACATGGGTCACTCTTGAAGCAAGAATGCCTCTTTTATTGTGTTCCAGGACAGCCTGTATAGTGCTCTCCTTGAATAGTGGCCATGCCCTAGCTCTCAGGACTTTCTACTGCCAGCCCATCAGAAGGCACTTCCTTGTTATCAGGAACTCATGAGGGTTTGGTGCTCAGAGCAGCTGCAAGCATAAGAAAACAAGTTGTTTACTCCACCAGGCAAGAGGTCATAGAAAGTTCAGGGTCTGAGGGTCTGCAGTCCCTAACAAATGTTTCTCAAACCCCTTGTCCTACAAATAAATATTTGGAAAATAGATATATTTGGTGGCATATCTGACATCCATATGCTCAGTTCTGTAATGAATTATCTGACAAATGTAGCTCTTGCCTTGAGCTGCTTTAAGAAAATGAAAAGTCTTTTATATGCAGGGATGACAAATAGCAAGTCACCTTAAAAATATGTTGTCTTCTCTCTACTTGGCATTTAAATGATTGAACTTGGAGCTGACTGGTTTTCTACCATTTTTTGAGGACACACTATATATCGGGTAATCTGGTGTTTTAGCCACGTGTCAGTTCTCCCACCAACTCTATTTTATGAAGAAATTGAGGCATAAAGCAAAAGCCACCCCAAACCTGCAGTTAACTTTCTGTAACTTCCATTGGTTAGACATTGTAAAGGCTTCTCTGGTTCTGACCTTGACTTCTTTGATCTTGTGCTGTGTTAGGAAGAGTAAGGGATCTGTAGAAAAGGGAGACTGAGGCAAACTTCAAATATCCTTTGGATGTTTCCTGTCTTGATCACCCCATGCCAAATAACCCACACAGAGGCATAATACAAATTATAAATGCTCGGCTGATAGCTCAGGCTTATTACTAACTAACTCTTACATTTAAATTAACCCATTTCTATTAATCCATGTATTGCCACATGGCTTGTGTCTTTACCTGTCCTCTATCATGTTTTGCTTCCTGGGAGGCTAACTGGCATCTCTTCAAACTCTGCTCTTCTTCCCAAAGTCCTCTGTGTCTGCTGTTCCACCTATACTTCCTGCCTAGTTATAGTCTGTCAGCTTTTTATTAACCAATAAGAGTCATACATATTCACAGTGTAGGAAATGATAGTTACAGTCCTTTGTTAGGAGAGACCTAGGCAGCCATGAGGAAGTCCAGACAGGGGATGTGGCTTGATTTCTAGGAGACAAGACAGTAGCTAGAAAATCTATGAGTTAACTCCAAGAGCATACCTACTTATAAAGACTTTTGGGAGCTGAGTTTCAGGATGACCAGAGCTATAAAGTTAGATCCTACCTCATGGGGAAAAAAAAGACTTTAGGAGGGCAGTTCATTTTAATATAATCTACTTGATCATTCCAAAATGGGCCTCAAAGTCATATAATATTCATTGATAACTACACATTTCATTACACTTGGTTTGAAATCTCTTTGTTGGTATTAGGGACTGAACCTAGACCTTTCAACATGCTAGCAAGAGCTCTGCTTGGCTATATCCCAATCACAATAATTAGAATATTTAAAAGTCAGAGAACATTAACATGGGAATCTATACCTGTCATTGATTATTACCTAAATATTACCTAGAAAGTAATGAAGACCCTTGGAACACTGAGTGGGTCCGGGAGAACTGTGAGAAAGGAAGTTCAATATTAAATATATTTTAAGCCAGATGTATTCTCATGAATACCCAAAATCTGACATTAAAGAAACATTTCAATTAGTTTTTATTAGATTATTAATGCCTCTGGAGCCAGACATGATTTTGTGATTTAATTCATTTCAGGAATCTAAAGAGTCTATTCTTTTTAAAGAATTTCTACTTCTTTTTGTAACATTAGGCACACTAAGTTTAATGGTCTCAGTAACAAAATGGCAATCTTACCTCTGAAGCCTTATAAAGGAAACCACCAAAACTACAGACTTTTAGTTTAAAGTAATAACCAGTGTGTGCCCAACAGTAGGGCATGAACCACCTTTCCTTTCTGAAGAACCAGTGCCTTGCAAATTGTTCCAATAACCTTTTCAGAGTTGGAATGATTTCTAGCAAAGCCAAGAAGAAAGGCTGGGACATAAAAATTTTATCATGGGTAGGTCGGGCTTAAAACCATATTCTTATTAGTAGAAGATTTGCAAACTTTTGGGAGTGTATAAAATGAAATTAAGCACAGTTACTCCAAGATTGCTATGAGGACTAGAGAAAAAAAATCTGTGTATGTGGATGGAAATAGAGTGGCCTTCTCTTTGCCATTGTCTGGTGTAGGAAAGGTGAGCTGAGATTGCTGCAGACAGATTTTTGTCATCCTTATTCCTCAAGGAAAACATGCACAACGCTCAATTTTCCATTGCGTATTCTTTCTCTCCTCCCAGGCTCTGATTTGAACACTACCAACAAAGACAAGCTGTCCGAGATAGAAGAGGCCAAGTTCAAATTAATGCTGGGGATCTCACTGATGACCCTTATCCTCTTAATTCCCCTCTTGATATTTTGTTTTATCACGCTGTACAAATTGAGAAAACTAAGGTAAGCCCCTGGCCTTAGCAGTTTACTGGTCCATGCTGTTCTCCCTCCAACCTTTGGTGGGTTGGTAGGAATATGGATCCTCCTCAGTAATGTATAAGACATTCAGCTAGAATCCACTTCCTCTATGCATTCTAAAAATGGGCCCTATTTCAGGAAATGCCTTACTGTTTTTACCCCCAGTATTTTAAATAGTCATAAGTAGACTCACAATTGATTAGGAAGGACATGCAGACTTCAGACAATGCTTCCTGGCTCTACATCCCTACCAAATAACCCTGGAGTACAAACACCATTTATTCTCTTCTAAATTAACTCATTTGCTTGGGATTTAACATTTAAAATTTTTATAGAATTGCTTAAGACCTTGAAAGAAACATAAAATCTGCTACTTTCACACCTTGAGGCCTAGATATTTGTCTTAAATAATCATTTCTCTTTTCTTACAAAAATATGACTACTAACAGTGAGACATGGGCGTCCCTGACTCTTTTTCCCGCTCTTGGGATCCTCTTCCTCCTACTGGGTTGCTTCATCCAGTCTTGATAGGAGGGTTTACACCTAGATTTGTTGTAGTGTGTTATGCCACGGTTAGTTGCTGTCCCTGGGAGACCTGTTCTTTTCTGAAGGGAAAAGGGACAGTGAATCTGAGGGAAAGGGGAGGTGGGGAGAACTGGGTGGGGTGGAGTGGGAGAAGACTGCACTGGGATGTGTTGTATGAAATAATAATAAAGAAAAAGAATTAAATATATTTATTATATTAATATTTATATTTATATAAATAATTATACACATATATAGAATATATTATATGTAATTATTGTATGAAAGAATGTATTGTATAAAAGAATAATAATGGTTGTATTGTATGAAAGAATAATAAAGAAAAAGAATTAAATATATTTATTATATTAATATTTATATTTATATAAATAATTACACACACACACACATATATATATCCCTTTGAACGCTTTACAACCTTTTTTGGACAGTATCATAAATTAAAGCTCCAAAAAATTACTTTTTAATCTTCACCATTATCATTAATTTTATTCTTTGACTATGGTGCTTTGATGAGCTACTTCTCCGACACATTAAACCTGTAATACTAAATGTTTATTTCCTTAATTCAGCTCATTTTATGTTTCTCGTTAAGCCTTTATTAATTAAAGCAACCTTTAGTGTTGGCTTTTAAATTCTAATATTGAAGTTTGAGACAGGCTGTATACACCAGGCATTCGTGGTTCGTTTACACAAGGACTGAGTACAATACAATTACAATGGAAGAAAAGCTGGACTTTCTGCATTCCTTAGCTAATACATTGGCCGCATCCGTCTCTAGTTAACTGCTCAGATTTGAGTTGCAAGTGTGCGTGTCTAAAGATGACTCCTGATGTGTTCTCCCCTTTCTAGTGACAAAAGCTTTGGCAGTCAATACTCTGTCAACCCGGAGCTGGCGACTCTGTCTTACTTCCACCCGTCGGAAGGCATATCGGATACATCTTATTCCAGGAGTGCCGACAGCGGCTCGTACTGGCCCAACACAACTTCAGACTTGAAACGATCCAACACAAAAAAGCCAAAGTTGAAACCTATGGATTATTCTGCAGATTCTGATCAAACACCCTTAAACGAGGAAGAAACAGCTTTCCTTCTGCCCGAGGAGTCAGCCTTCCTTCTGCCCGAGGAGCCAGACTTAATTCCGCCCGAAGATCCAACCTTCCTTCCTCCCCAGGAGCTGGGTGAGCAGCCCATCAGTGAGAACGTCCCTGTGAGGAATGAGGAGCCCATGGTTGATGAGGCGACCACTGAGGCGCCTTTGGTTGAGAAACAGCAAATCACTGAGTAAATAACTTTTAATTCTTTGGTTTTATATATATATATAAATATATATAAAGATCTTTGTGTCTCACATAAATATCTTAATTTTGAAACTACAAATTTCTGAGACATCTAAGTTTTCTGACGGCCTAAGGGCATGTTCAATAAAAACTATCACACTTATTATTTGTTATAAGAATTATTTAAAAGGAAATGTACAAGGAAATAATTTAAGGGAAACTCATCAAATAGAAACAATGCTGGAGACTAGGTTATGACAGGTACTCACGGGAGTGGCTCAGTGATAGACCACTTGACTAGCACACCCAAGACCTCCTTGGAGCCATCAATCCACCCATCCATTGTTCAATAAAAATCCATACTTAAGGTGGTTCACCTTCCATGAAGGCATTTCTATCTTTACCGTCACCTGTGCCTGGATACTACCATCTACACCAAAGCAAAAATCATCTGGCTTGTTTCATTAGCTACACGGTGGGACCAAGTACAGATCAAACTAAGTTAGTGGTAGAAACTGCTAGCCGTCTTGAGAGGTCTTGAAGTTACGCGGCTGCTCTCACTGATCAGTAAGACAAACATGGCCATCAAGACAGCTCAGCGCCGTCCACAAGCCTGACAGCCTGAGTCGGATCCCCTGAATGCACAGTGCAAGGAGTGAACCATCACTCAGCTGCTACCTGTTCTCTGACCTCCCCAGGCCTACCGGGGTAGGGGCTGCATGTGCCCGCCCAGGCGCGAGGATAACAATAAATAAATCGTTTCCTCCATTTCTAAAGTCCTTGTCATCTTTTGGGATAACACGCTGTGCCAGAAAATTCGAAGAAGAGATCATTGTAGCAGGTAATTTCCTAGAGAGGGCAGCGTTACCTAATTCAATCACAGCTCTTGCTCCCACCAGCCCCCAGGCACCCAGAATCACTGTGCTTTCACGGGAACAACGTCTCAAAGGCTAACTCAAGTTTATTAGTAGCCATAGAGGCTGTCTATACCAAAACTATTTCAATTTACCTGGGCATAGAAAGGAGGGAGATTATTGCTTAAGTGGGACAATTTTAGGGCATGTACCAGATCATGCCCTGTGTGGGTGTGGGGAGAACCCAAGGCAGTTGCCATTGCCTTTCCTAATGTTCTTCATGCCAACAAGCGTTTATTTACCGGCTGCCGGACACTCTGTGTCACCCTGAATGTTCCTACCCCATGAAAGATGTGTTGATTTTACTAATCAAGTTATGCTATCTCATAGGCTGTGGGTGTGGTTTAGTTAGTAGGATACTTTTCCAGAATGCAGCAGGCCCTGGTTTCTATCACCAGTACCAAATGAATCTGTATTGGTAGTATACACCTGTAATGCCCACACTGGGTGTGTAGAGGGGGAAGGATTAGAAGTATGATTATCTTCAACTACAAGGGAGTTCAAGGCCAACCTGGGTTGCATGAGACTCTGTGTTAAACAACACGGACTCTCAGGCAAGCCAGATCAAGGCCTTGCCAAGTTCATTTGCTTGACAGTGGCAAAGATAGAATATGCTTCTAAACTGAGTTTCGGGCCATGATTCACAAAAGGTCAAAGGACCTTAGGAACAAGGTAAGTCTAAGACAACAAGTTTCTAGGTGTTATTTCCATGAGTGAGAAGCTGTTCTCACTATGTTTGGCTTAGGAAGAGCTTTCTTTTTCCCTATGGAGAACATAAGACTTCTCCTACCAGGCGCTTTTGAGAGTCCTTCACTCTCGCTCCCCCTTTTTAGACTCCAGCCTATCTCATTTACCTTTGGTTGAGAGAGCAGCGGAGTTCCACCTCTGAGTAGCTGTGGGATGTATATATCCCTGACCGCGAGGGGAAAGCCTTGTCTGGATTTCACCCAATAGTGGACAGTTTTGGAGCCAATGTGAGTGGCCTTGAGCATCAACTCTCTCTGCCAGTTCCTTTTGCCACTTTCCGTGTTCTTTGACAGTTCCAGGGTTGGGGTTATGTCTCCGTACTTGCAGCTCAGGCATCTGAAGAGTGGAGATGGGTGAGGGCCCAGTGAGCAAGGTCCTAAGAAATCTTGTTGAGTCCCCAGGCATGGAAGGGCTTGTGGAAGGATGGCAGGGAGTGATGCTAGGGTACCAATAGTCCCTTGTTTTTCCTCTGGTTCTCCACCCATTCCTTAAAGGTGTGAAGGACTTTCTTGTTTGGAAACAGGTGCAAAGGCCACTTTGAAATAGAAGCATTTCTAGTTCTGCCTTATAAGGAAAGTTAATGGGTATAGTATTATGCCTACTAAAATGGGCAAAAAAAAACCATGTTAACTATGTTTTAAAGTCAGTTGAGTATGTAGGGTTCCAGTTATGGAACCTCAGCCTGGCATACCAAGGTCGTAGGTTCAATCACCAGAACCACCACAAAAATAAAAGCAACAGCAAAAAACAAAATAAAACAAAAACAAACAAATAAAAAAACCCACCACCACCACTACAACAACAACAACAACAAAACTAAAACCCAAACCAACCAACTAAACAGCCATGTTGCTTCACAGACTCCTGACACAGCTTGTAGATATTTAAAAAGGACACTCAGGATATTCGAGGGAGCTGGGTGAAGGTTCATGAAGGAAAGTGGGCAGCCTGCCTTTTTCTACTCCGGAAGGGAGAAGACAAAACACAGACCATGCTCACTTGGCCTCCATGCCATTGCCGAACCTGCATTTCCGGAGCAGGTTTCCTGGACCCCAGCCTCACCTCTCTGCAGCAGTCAGTGAGTGTCTCCCTGTTCTAAAACACCCAGGTCTCCTCAGTGCTTCCTAGTCCGCTGTTCCCCCAGCCTTCAAGACCTGCTTGAAGTTCTCCCTTGAAATACCTTGGGTTACACTGACTAGCTCCAGCTCATACACTCTGTGCGCATGTGGGCCGGTTCTTACAGACTGTCTGGGGGAACGAGAGAACTTGGCTGAGACCTTGGAGCCAAACTGTCCAAGTTCCCCCAGAAGTCTTCCTAGCATCACCCTAAAAGCCAGCCTCGGTCCCTATTCCTCCTGCATCAAGTCCCGAAGTATGCCAGACAGAGAGGTAGGTGCTGGGGACCTTTCAGGGAAGGGGGATTTTTGCGTGTCTTTGGGGTGGTCTTGCAGTTCCAAAAGTCATGGTATGGCAGGGCTAACCCAGTGATGTTTAGGAAGCTGGTTTATGTGTGTGCCAGCCTGATGGGAGAGGAAAAGCTCAGCCTCTGCCTTGTGGCCGCTAGAGTTCCATCAAGGTAGGGCGCAAGCGCTGTGGGGAATGGATGTGGCGGCACCGGTGAAGTTGGACCTGGCAACTGAGACTTGCAAATACTCTATTGTGTTTCGTGACTACCAATCAAAAGTTGCCGGGTGGTAGTGGCTCACACCTTTAATCCCAGCACTCGGGAGGCAGAGCTATGGCGTGGGTAGACCCCTGTTGTTTCTCATGGTATTGCTTAACAACGCTTTCTAAATGATAGCAGCCAGTAAGCAGAGCTTATGACAGCACTGAATAAATAACCAGGCTTATTTAAATAGAAAGTAAAAATCAGACGTTAAGTTTCCATCACAGAGTTGCTAACACTTCCTTTTCCAGTATATTGTTTTGAATTTCGATACATTTCTTAATAGAAAATGATTTGTCAGTTGAAGGCTGTTGATTCGGGAGAAAGCCTATTGTGTAAAAATGATACATGTTTGTAGTTGTTTGGTTTTTACTCTTTATTCTTTGCTCTTTTGGGGGCCCACCACCCAGCTCCCAAATAAATCATACGTGGATGCTTATTATTACTTGTAAATGCCTGTCTTAGCTTGGCTTATTTCTGGCCAGCTTTCCTTAAATTATTCCTCCTATCTTTTGCCTCTCGGCCTTTTCCTTTTCTTAGTTACGCTCTTACTCTGTGGCTGTGTGGCTGTGTGGCTGGGTGGCTGTGTGGCTGTGTGGCTGTGTGGCTGTGTGGCTGGGTAGCTGTGTGTCTGTGTGGCTGTGTGGCTGTGTGGCTGGGTGACTGGGTGGCTGTGTGGCTGTGTGGCTGTGTGGCTGGGTGGCTGGGTGACTGGGTGGCTGGATGGCTGGATGGCTGGATGGCTGGGTGACTGGGTGGCTGGATGGCTGGATGGCTGGATGGCTGGGTGGCTGGCCACTAGCGTCTGCCTCTCCTTGTTCTCTTGCTCCTTCTGTATTTCTACTCCTATTTATTCTGTCTGCCTGCCTGCCTAACTTATCCTTTCTCCTGCCTTGCTGTTGGCCGCTCAGCTTTTTATTAGACTAATCAAGTATTTAGATTGGCAAAGTAATACAACTTCATGGAGTTAAGCAAACGCAGCATATAAGAATGCAACGAGCATCTTGGCATTATTAAATACATATTCCACAGCATAAACCAATGTAACACATCTTAATACTCCACAAAATGTGTGTTGCCAAAACCTGAAGATTATCTAAAATAAATTCAAAATTATAAGAGCATAATTGGACCACATCTTAGATCTGAAATGTGTTTGGGAGAAGGGTTAGAACACATAAGTAAGAAGGAAAATGGATCTTTTGAAGAGGGAGGAGCACATGATTATTCTAGTAAAAAAAAAAAAAGGAGGTACTGCCGGGGATTGTGGTCCAGCTGCTATCTCAATCCTTAGGTTGTGTCAGTATTCAGTTTTTCTCAGGACTCTGGATCCATATGCTTTGCGATTTTGTTTGCTGATCATACATTTGAAGGGTCCTAGTTGTCACCGATTTGAGATATGTAAATAGCTTATCTCTAGACGTGTTATGTTCAGTACATTTGTCTGTAATGGGGCTCAGACTCTAATAAGTACTCATTGTAATATTAAGGTAAGTGTGAGGCTAAATTGTCATATTTTTTTTTTGCCCGCTTAGCTTCAGATTTACAAGATTTGTCATATTAAAAAACAATTTTTGACCAAAAACAAACAAAAATAATTTCACAGGCTTCCAAAACTGACATGTGTTATTTAGCTTATCTCCATATGATCCAAAACTTTATTAAAATGTATAAAGTGTGCAAACACATTCCCAGCTTTTCCCTTAGTACCTTACCACCCACCAGGGGGCGGAAGTGAGAAGTAAATAAATTGATTCCTGTTTGCAAGCTTTTTCTGTGTCCATTTCCCCTTATCTGCCATTTTCATTAAAACGTTTTTTCATCGACATTGCTGAAGCTTTTCATCGCAAATTAATAATGCCTATTTTCAGAATTTTGAAAGTCATTTATTACCCCCAAATCAAAAACTACTGCTCTTCGTGATCATTCACGGATATTCAGAGTGGCAACATTTTTGAAATCTCTAACATTTTAACACTTCTAATTTCCAGTTAAGGTTAGATACAGTCACCTTTCAGTTGCCATCCTGTGAATGCTGTATCTGTACCACGGATTTTCACCCACGAAATCTAGTCTATTTCTTTACCTAACCTCTCTGGGTCTGTGGACTGTAGCTTGGTTATCATTTACTTAATGGCTAATATTCACTTATAAGTGAATAGATACCAAATTTGTCTTTCTGGGTCTGGGTTCCTCTCCAGCATGACCTATCACTTTTGATATTTATCTTAGCCATTCTGACAGGTATAAGATGGAATCTCAAAGTAGTTTTAATTTGCATTTTGCTGATAGCTAAAGATGTTGAACATGTTTCAAAGTATTTCTCAGACATTTAAGGTTCCTCTATTGAGAATTCTCTGTTTAGATCTATATCCCACTTTTATTTTTACTTGGTTTTTTGATATTTTAAGTTTACTTGGGTTTTTTATATTCTTTTCATATTTTGGATATTAGCTCCTGTCAGATACAGGATAGGTGAAAATTTTTCCTATTGTGTAGGCTGCCATTTTGTCCAATTGATGGTCTCCCTTGCCTTAAACAAGTTTTTCAGTTTCATGAGGTCCCATTTACTAATTGTTGATCTCAGTGCTTATGCTACTGGCTTTGTTCAGAAAATTGTCTCCCATGCCAATGCATCCAAGGCTATCCCCACTTTTTTTTTTGTCTATCAGGTTCAGCGTAACTGGGTTAATATCTTTGATCCACTTGGACTTGAGTTTGTGGCAAGGTGATAGATATGCATTTTTCTACATGCTGGCATCCAGTTGTTGAAGATACTATCTTTTATTAGTATGAATTTTTTGACTTTTTAATAAAAAATGAGGTGTCCATTTGTGTCTTCAATTCTATTGATAAACATGTATATGTTTATGCCAAAACCCTGTGGTTTTTATTACTATAGCTCTTTAATACAACTTGAAATCAGAGATGATGATACTTCAAGCAGTTGTTTTATTGTTCAGGGTTATTTGAGCTATCCTGGGTGTTTTGCTTTTCCATATGAAGTTGAGAATTGTCCTTTCCATATCTATAAAGACTTGTCTTGGAACTTTGATGGGGATTACATTGAGTCTGTAGATTGCTTTTGGTAGGATGGACATTCTTACTTTATTAATCCTACTAATTCATGAGCATGAGAGATCTTTTCATCTTCTGATATCTTCTTCAATTTCTTTCTTCAAAGACTTGAAGATCTTGTCATACATGTCTTTCACTTGCTTGGTTATAGTTGCCCCAAGATATTTGATATTATTTCCAGCTCTTGTGAAATATGTCACCCTGACTCCCCTTTGCTACTTGTATATAGGAGAGCTACTGAGGTTTTTAGTTAAACTTATTTCCAACCATTTCACTGAAAGTGTTTATCAGCTATAGGAGTTCCCTGGTGGAATTTTTAGGGTCACTTATATACACTATCATATTATCTGCAAATAATACTTTGACTTTTTCTTTTCCAATTTATACCCCTTTAATGTCTTTAGTTGTTTTATGGTTTTAGTTAAAAGTTCAAGCACTATATTAAATAGATACGGGGAGAATGGACAACCTTGTCTTGTTCCTGATTTTAGTGGAAATGCTTTGAGTTTCTCTCCATTTAACTTGATGTTGGCTATAGGTTTGCTTTCTTATTTCTAGGAATGTCCCCTTTATCCCTAATCTCGTCAGAACTTTTATCATAAATGGGTGTTGGATTTTTGTTAAAGGCCTTTTCTGCATCTAATGAGATATGTTTTTCTTTTTCTTTCAGTTTGTCTATATGATGTGTTATAGTTATTGGTTTTCCTTGCATCTCTGGGATGAAGCCTATGTGGATGAATGATCTTTTTGGTGTGTTCTTGGGTTTGGTTTGCAAGTATTTTATTAAGTAATTTTTCACACCTGTTCATGAAGGAAATCAATGTTTAATTCTCTTTCTAACTCTCTTTCTATGTTGAGTCTTTATGTGGTTTAGATACCAGCATAACTGTGACCTCATAAAATGAATTGGAAAAATGCTCCTTCTGTTTCTATTTTGTGGAATAATTTAAGGTATTGCCATTCAGTATTTTTGAAAGTCTTGTAGAATTCTGCCCTGAAACAATCTGGTCCTGAGGTTTTTTGTTTGTTTTTGGTTGGGAGGCTTTTAATGACTGCTTTTATTTTACTAGGTGTTATAGATCTCTTTAAATTGTTTATATGACCTTGATTTAACTTTGCTCAGGGGAACCTATCAAGAAAATTATCCATTTCTTTTAGATTTTCCAATTTGGTGGAGTACAGGGTTTTAAAATATGTCCTTATGATTCTCTGGATTTCCTTGGTGTCTGTTGTTATGTGACCCTTTTTTGTTAATTTGGATAGTCTCAATCAGTCTTTTAGTTAGTTTGGGTAAGGTTTTGTCTATGTTGTTGTTTTTTTCTAAAAGAACCAACTCTTTGTTTTATTAATCATATGTGTTCTCTTTCTTTCAGGTGTTCCTTAATATGCTATTATGAGATATCTGTTGTTTTCTCTCTCTCTCTCTCTTTTTTTCTTCGTTTTTTGAGACAGGGTTTCTCTGTGGCTTTGGAGCCTGTCCTGGAACTAGCTCTGTAGACCAGGCTGGTCTCGAACTCACAGAAATCCGCCTGCCTCTGCCTCCCGAGTGCTGGGATTAAAGGCATGCGCCATCATCGCCCGGCTTGTTGTTTTCTCTCTTAATTGTTGCTGAACTTACGGCTATCCTAGTCAGCAACTCCAACTCCTCCACTACCAGCAAATTCTCTTGCCTCAGGCACTGACTCTGAAAAGATACAAAAGGAATTTATCTAAATCTGTGTCCCACGGAAGAAGTCGTGATCCTGCTTCCCAGAGAGGCTGAATAGCAAGCTGCTCACATAGCTCATCTCACATCCCCCAAGAAGTGTGCTTTTCCTCTCCCCTCCTAAACCCGTTTCCACCTGGCTCCTCCCTACAACTTCCTGTCGGGTAGTAGCTAGCTCAGCCTCCAGACCAGGTGGATTTTATTTAATCAAACACATCTTTGCATTATTAAACAAATGTTCCAGAGCATAAACAAAAATAACACACTTTAAAATAGTTTTCTACAACAGATATCTCCAAATTTTTTTATATAGGCACTTAATGCTGTGAAGGTCCCTCTTGGTCCCTCCCTCCTTCACCCTGCCCCATAAGTTTGGGTATGCCGTCCGTGTATTCACTTTCATTGAATTTTAGAGAGTCGTTAATTTCTTTATTTCTGTTTCGACCCAGTTTCCACTCAGTAGGGAGCTGTTCAGTTTCCATGAGGTTGTAAGCTTTTTGATGTTGATGTCTAGTGGTGCTTTAATCTGTGGTGCTCTGATAATGCAGGGAGTTATTTTAATTTCCTCTACTTGCTGAGACTTGCTTTGTATCTGTGGTCAGTTCTGGAGAAAGTCACATGAGGTTCTGAGAAAAGGTATATTCATTTGTGTCTGTAAATATCTGTTAGGTCCATTTGGATTATAACACCTGTTAACTTCGGTATTTGACTGGATGACCTGTCCACTGGGGAGAGTGGGGTATTGAGCTCTCCCACTATCCGTGTGTGAGTGTTGGTATGTGATTTAAGCTGTAGTAGTTTTTATTTTACAAAAGTAGGTGCCCTAGTGTTTGGGGTATAGATGTTAAGAATTCAGGTGCCATCTTGGTGGATTTTTCCTTTGAGTATGAAATATCCTTCCCTGTCTTTTTGAAAACAACTTTGAGATACCATCTTACACCTGTCAGAATGGTTAAAATCAAAAACACCAATGATAGCCTTTGCTGGAGAGGTTGTGGAGTAAGGGGCACACTCATCCATTGCTGGTGGGAATGCAAACTTGTGCAACCACTTTGGAAATCAGTGTGGCGATTTCTCAGGAAATTCGGGATCAACCTACCCCAAGATCCAGTAATACCACTCTTGGGAATATACCCAAGAGATGCCCTATCATATGACAAAAGCATTTGTTCAATTATGTTCATAGCAGCATTATTTGTAATAGCCAGAACCTGGAAACAGCTTAGATGCCCTTCAATGGAAGAATGGATGAAGAAAGTGTGGAATATATACATATTAGAGTACTACTCAGCGGTAAAAAAACTATGACTTTGCGAATTTTGCATGCAAATGGATGGAAATAGAAAACACTATCCTGAGTGAGGTAACCCAGTCCCAAAAAGATGAACATGGGATATACTCACTCATAATTGGTTTCTAGCCATAAATAAAGGACATTGAGCATATAATTTGTGATCCTAGAAAAGCTAGGTAGGGGGGTGAACCCAAAGAAAAACATATAGTCATCCGCCTGGATATGGGAAGTAGACAAGATTGCAGGCCAAAACCTGGGAACTTGAGGATGAGGTGGCATGGGGCTAAGGGGAAATGGGGTGAGAAACGTGAGAAGGGGAGAATGGGGGGAGCTTGGGGGAATGGGATGGTTGGGATAAAGGAAGGGTGGACACGTGAGCAGAGAAACATATAGCCTAATTAAGGGAGCCATCTTAGGGTGGGCAAGAGACTGGACTCCAGAGGGGCTCGCAGGTGTCCAGGAAGATGTCCCCAGCTAGTACCTTGAGCAACTGAGGAGAGGGAACCTGAAATGACCCTATCCTATAGCCATACTGATGAATATCTTGCATATCACCTTAGAACCTTCATCTGGCGATGAATTGAGATAGAGACAGAGACCCAAATTGGAGCACCGGACTGAGCTCTTAAGATCCAAATGAGGAGCAGAAGGAGGGAGAACATGAGCAAGGAAGTCAGGACCACGAGGGGTGCACCCACCCACTGTGACAGTGGAACTGATCTATTGGGAGCTCACCAAGGCCAGCGGGACTGGGACTGAATAAGCATGGGATGAAACCGGACTTTCTGAACGTGGAGGACAATGAAGGCTGATGAGAAGCCAAGGACAATGGCACTAGGTTTCGATCCTTATACATGAACTGGCTTTGTGGGAGCCTAGCATGTTTGGATGCCCACCTTCCTGGACCTGGATAGAAGTGGGAGGACCTTGGACTTCCTGCAGGGCAGGGAATCTGGACTGCTCTTCATTCTCGAGAGGGAGGGGGAATGGAGTGTGGGGGAGGGGGAGAGGGGTAGGGGTAGGGGAGTGGGGAGAGGGGGCCATGTGTGTGAGGAGGGGGAGGGAAATGGGATTTTTTTTGCAACAACTAAAAAAAATAAAATAAACAAAAAAAAAGAGAAAGTTACCAAGCCATGTGGCTAACATAGACAAGAAATATGGGCTAATATAAGTTATAAGAATTAGTTAATAAGAAGAGCCTGAGATACTAGGCCAATCAGTTCATAATTAATGTAGACCTCTGTGTGATTTCTTTGGGATTTAACGACTGCCAGGACCGGGCAGGACAGAAAACCTTGGTCAACATAGACTGAGATGTTTTTATTATAACTAATTTAATATGTGAGTAAGGAAACCCAGCCAGCATCCTTCTCCTAAACCATGCTGTGCTTTTGCTGTCTGGTGGATTCTATCCCTCTAGAAACATGAACATGAAATAAACATTTCATTCCTTAAGTTGCTTTGGTCATGATAGTTTACCTTAGTAACAGAAAACTAATTAAAAAATGGTAACAGGAGTGGGGTATAGTTATAATGAGCCTGACCCTGTTATTTTTTTTTTTGGAGGAATGTTGAAAGCTTTGGAATTTTGGAATAGGAAAGCTATTGAATGATGTAAACAGAGATAACTGTTATTCTGGGTAGTATCTAGGAAGACAGTGATGCTGAAAGTTATGTGCTGGCATAAAATTTTGGAGGAGAAATGGACTCTATTAGTTTAAATTGAGTGAGCATGAAAAGAGAAGATGGTTTCAAGTTAGGACCCACCGTCCTGTGTGCTGAGCTTCATTTTGTGGATGTGCAGAGTTGGAACAATGAGACCATGTTTTTGTTGAACTCCTGAATTTTTCATTTCCAGTTTTACTTCAGTTTGAGCTTTCTTTAGTGATTTTATTTCTAATTTTGATGTCTTGACCTTTTCTCATAGGCCAGCCTTTATGGTAGTTCTTCTTTTTTCCCTTGCATCTTTTAATAGTCTTTCTTTGTTCTATATATTTAGTGTATAGTATTCTTTGTCATAGAATATTTCTTTTCTGGTCCAGTCTATTTGTTGTTCTGTGTGCTTCTTGATAGAAACCTCTTTAGGTTAGATAAATTCTACTCTATGGCATCTTTTGTGCCTTTGACCTGGGTTTATTCTCTTTCCTATATGCCTATTTCCTTATATTTCATCTTTTCATAATGTGCCAGATTTCCTAGATGTTTTGGGACTAGACTTTTAAGATTTAACATTTTCTTTGACCGAGGTATTTTTTTCTTCTATTATGTCTTCAATTTCTGAGATTCTCTCTTTCATCTTTTGCACTCTGTTGGTGAGGCTTGCCTCTGATGTTTTCGTTGAACTTCTAAATTTTTCATTTCCAGTTTTACTTCAGTTTGGGCTTTCTGTAGTGATTTTATTTCTAACTTTGATGTCTTGAACTATTTTCATCATTCATTTTACTGTTAGGGTTTCACAGACTTTGTTAAGAGATTTATTCATATCTTCTTTAAGATCCTTGAGCACATTCATAATAGCTGTTTTGAATAGCTCCTTGTCTTGTGCTTCAGCTACACTGCATTTCTCAGGGCCTGCTGTAGCAGGGTTGCTGAGTTCCGGTGAAAATATAGTCTCCTGGTTGTTTTAATGCTAGTGTCTAGGCATCCTGGTTGGGATGATTGTGATTCTGGGTGTTAATGTCATGTCTCGTCTTTGTTTGCTGGCTGCTCCATTTCTTGGTTTCGGTTGCCATCTCTGGATCTTAGGAACGTTTGGTGGCTGTGGGTTGCCTGGTAGCAAATACTTCTGAGTCCCTCTGAGGTTTGGCCACTGGGGGTCCTGGGTAGAATGTGCTGCTAGTTATTGGGAGCTGACAGGGAAAAATGAAGATGCATGGAACCACAGGAAGGAGGAAAGCTAGGTCTGCCAGGAGGCTTGGTGGAGTCCCTAGGGAGTAGAGGCAGAGAGGGGACAAACCCCTGCAGGTGGTCTGCTTCAGGCCTGGGGATCAGACTAGGGAATTGGAATTGGAGGATAGGAAAAAGAGGGAAGGGAAATGAAGATTGCCTTCCAATTCCCAGGTTGGAGTGACTAGCTGGACCTCAAGTTTAGTTCCTCTTGGTACTGATAACTGTTACAACTGGAAGGGGTGATAGAGGAAGGTTGTGTCCCTTTGGGATCTGTGGCAGAAGGGAGGGCCCTGAAGCTTCCTTAGTTTCTTTTCATTCTACTTACTTCTGATTGTATATTCCTTAAAATATCAGTTTGAATTCTCTGCTAGGAATATATATATTTCTTTGGAATCAGCTACAAGACACAGTAGTGTTCCTTTGTTAATGTTTGGTCTCTTTGAACTTTCATGTTTCTTGTTGCTTATGTCAGCATTTAGCAGAAAAGATACCTTTTGCAGACTTTATAGACCTGCTTTGCTGTGGAAAGACATTCCCTGCGAATGGTTACAGGGGTGCGTGGTGAGTGGGACACATTCCTAACATCAGTGAATGCGCCACTGTCTTCTGGCACTGAGGAGAGCCTCAAGGATTCTCAGCAGCTAATGTGAACTTGTACAATAGGGGATAAGGTTACTGGCGTCTTCGGTGGTAATGCCTGCTAATGCTTGACTTCCTTCTCTCCTATGGGTGAAGTGGAGAAAAATATATAGTACAATAAAAACAATAAAAAATCATTAAAACAGAATGCATTTGGAGGTATACTCCCTTAAGAAAAGACAATGAATTAAGAGGTAGAGTTGTAGCACTTTCTGGCCTTGTGTGTTTTGCATTCCTGTCCAGGGTCATACACTCACTTACTCCATGAATCTTAAGACATCTTCTTAGGAATATATTTCCAATACCTATGAGATATTGATGTGGGAGTGTCATATATCAATCTGTTGATTTCATTGGTTAAGAAATAAAGAAACTGCTTGGCCCTGATAGGTTAAAACATAGGTGGGAGGAGTAAACAGAATAGAAGGCTGGGAGAAAGAAGCTGAGTCAGTGAGTTGCCATGATTCTCCCACTCCAGACAGACGCAGGTTAAGATCTTCTCTGGGAAGCCACCTCATGGGCTACACACATTATTAGAAATGGGTTAGATCGATATGTAAGAGCTAGCCAATAGGAAACTGAAACTAATGGGCCAGACAGTGTTTAAAAGAATACAGTTTCCGTGTAATTATTTCGGGCATAAGCTAGCCATGTGGGCGTCCGGGTGTCGCCGCTCTTAATACTACAGAGTAAAAGCTCCCTATTACAACAAGATATACTCCTGGATAGGATGTGGGTAGATGAGACATTTATTCACCTACAGGAAGAACCAATGCAGCAGGTGGCTACTGCCCCAACAGTAAATTCACAGATGATCAAAACTACAAACTTTTACAGTGTGCAATACATGTAGGGATATGTCAGTGTGCGATACATGTGGGAACAGTAACTCCATGTCACAAATGTCACACATCGTTCCTAAATTCCTAGTTTTACTCCTTAGAATATACAACAGATTATTAGAGAGACTAAAAGTCCCACCAATCTACATATTGACCTTGCTTATATCTCTAAATGTTCTTAGTCTCCTAAGGAAGTTTTCAGGTGATAACAATTTGGAATAACTTGTGTGCTGTAGAAACACAGGACAAACTGTCACCTGACCAAATGAACTGGATTCTGTAGGTGAGGGGCAAAATGGAGAGACCCTCTTTTCAGCCTCCTGGGGAGTAACCCACATTCTAATATAATCTGTACATTTCCCTCACATTTCTTCCTGTGCCGTCAAGGGAATTGTTAGGCTTATTAACAGTATTCTAGGTGTACACAGCAGAGTCTTTTTATAGCATTCAATTATAGAGGTAAATATAAAAAACACATCTAGGACAATAACAAATTCTGCGTTACAGTATCTGCACTCATACCTTCCTGTGCAATCCGTGTTTTTAGAAAAATATATTCTCTGAAACCATAAACAGGCATTCCGATCTCCAAGCAGTATATACAGTCACGTTAGAGTCAGGTCTGCACGGGCTTTACGTTGAGGGTCCCAAACACATAGCACAATATATACAGTTCTATATCACATCTCTTGGCAGTGGGCTGCTCGCTTAGCGCAGGTTATCAAGACACTCTCATGCCATTGAAGGGCAAATGGCAGCTGAAGATGAAGGGCTCCGCTCTAGGCTGCTTCTTCGGCAGAACAGTCGATTCCCGCGTAGGTAAACTTCTCATAAAGTGTAGTATTCACATACGTCTGAAAGAATGAGAAAGGATCAGACCCACGCTGCACTGCTTCTGCCTCTGCCAGGGGCAGTTAGGTCAATGCCCTTTGGTTTATCTTTCATAGCTGGGGGGATACCAGGTCTCAATTTCTCTGTGTAGTTGACAATGTTTTTTCTGGGTGTATCCCATGACTTCTAAATAAGATTCCCTACACCCCGTAGTTTCTGAGTATCTTTAGTATCTTATTGGCCTCTCCTGAAAAGATCAGCTGGTGTAGGCTCCTTCCTCTAACTACACTTACTCTTCATCTCTCCTGGTAACCTAGATTTTTCTGCTGACCCCTAAGATGGTACAGGCAATCAATCACCTTTTAAAATGTTTCAATAGACTTTCTTACCCTCCAAACAGTATTATAGGCTGACTTTGCTGTCTCTGTTTTCTTGGTCAGATCACTTTACCTCTTTGTTTCTTCACTGATACAACTAAAGGGCAGGCTACATGAATGAGATTTCTTCCAGTTCTAATAGACTGTTTACAGGTTGTATTTTAGTGTATGTGTGAATGACTGTATCTTACAGAGAAATCTTATTTCCCCCTAAATTCTATCTCCTCAAAATTAGGGAGCACATCCGTCATGCTGTAACACCTAAGGCTCTTCTCAGAATAGCTTGTTGAGTTGTTCCAATGACTTTTTAATAACAGATCACCTTGGATACATCAGAAATTCCAGGGCGAGGGCATCTGCATCAAACTGTGCTCACCTTTCGCTCTTCTAACATCCTGTTTAAGGACACCAGTATCTGGGCAAAGGATGGTCTCTCATAAGGCTTCTCCCGCCAGCACTGTCTCATTAGGTCATACCTTTGAACATAAGGAATGAAAGATAACATCAGCTCCAACTGTGCTTCAGACATGGCTCTGCCTTAGCGTGGGGCAGGAGGGAAAGGAAAGTTAGTCACTGAGGGATGTATGGTCATGATACTGACAGGCATAATCTTTTCAAAGAACCAACCCTTTATTACATTGCATCTTCATATTTTTATTTGCATTGATTATTTGTGCATGCTTTCATTTATATTTTATTGATCTCAGCCCCTATTTTAGTATATGTTTCTAGACGTGATTGCTCTTATTTTTACAAGGACTTCAGATACATTGTTATTAATCTTACATTTCTAAAGCTTTTTTGTTATTGGCACTTACTGTTATAAATCTTCTCCTTTTGCCCACCTACATTGTATATAGATTTGAATTGTATATAGATTTGAATATATTGTGTTTTTATTTTCACTTAACTAAAAAAATTTTTAAATTTTATTCTTGATTTCTTCCTTGGCCCAATTACCATTGAGAACTGTGTTGTTTAATTTCTGTAATCTCTGTTGTTTCAATTGCTGTTAATATCCAGCTTTATTCCATTGTGGTCAGATAGAATGCAGGACGTGATTTCAATTTTCCTATATTTGTGAGACTTTCTTTGTGTGCTAGTATGTGGCAGGTTTTCCAGAAAGTTGCATAAGCTGCTGAGAAGCATGTATATTCCTTAGTTTGTGTAGAATGTTCCGCAGGTATCTATTGGGTCTATGTGACTTAAGATGTCTTTTATCTTCAGAATTTCTGAATGACCTGTCTACTGATGACAGAGAGGTATTGAAATCACCCACTGTCACTGTGTTGTGGTCCATTAGTGGTCTTAAGATCTAATAGTATTCCTTTTATGAGATCAGGTGCTCTTATGTTTGATGTATATATGTTTAAGACTGTAACATTCTTCTGTAGGTTTTCTTTAATGTGTCAGTTCTCAACCTGTGGCTTGCGACCCCTTTAGTGGCCAAACGAACCTTTCACAAAGGTTGTCTAAGACCATCAGAAAACACGGATAAATATTAAGATTCATAATAGTGGCAGAATTAGAGTTATGAAGTAGCAACAAAATAGGTTTATGGTTGGGGGTCACCACAACATGAGGAACATGAGGGTCGCAGCAGTAGAAGGAGTGAGAACCACTGCTCTAATGAGAATGAGGTGTCCTTTTCTTAGAACTATTTTGGTTTTAAGAATATTTTGTTGGATATTAGAATAGTTATTCTAATTTGCTTGAAATTTAGTTACATTTGCTTGAAATGCTTTCTCATCACTTTAACCTAAAGTAGTATTTATTGTTGATATTGAGTATTTTTTTTAAGAAAACAGCAAAATGATGGCATCTATTTAAGAAAATAAAGGTTTTGAGTATTTTTCTTTAATGTCTGGGCCATCACTTCAACCCTAGATGCTGTTTTTAAATACAGTCTGTTAATTTGTCTTTTTTTATTAAGGGAATTGATACTGAATTACTAATTATTATTAAGCAGTGTTTATTAATTCCCCTTATTTTATTGCTTTGCAGTGTTTTGTTATATTTATTTTGATTTAACATTCTGGAATTTGTTATTCTCTGTGTCTTAGATATGTTTAACTCTTGTCTTCTAAGATCTTCTGTAGAGAAAGCTTAGTCATAAATTTTTAAAATATTTTTATCATATAAAGCTTTCCTCTATCCTCCCATTTTCACTGACAGTTTTGCTTGCTGTAGTCTCTGGTAGTAACTCTGTTCTTTCATAACTTGTAGAACATCCATCCAAGCCCTTCTGGCTTTCATAGTCTCTATGGAAAACATCAGCTGTTATTCTAATGGGCCTTTCTATATACATGGATTGCTCTTTCTCTCTTACACCTTTCAATATCTCCTTTTCCCTATGCATTTAGTGTTTTGACTATTATATGACATGGGGAGTTTCCATGTTCTATTTGATGTTCTAAATGCTTTTTGTACCTCATAGGCATCTCTTTCTTAGATTTGGAGAGCTTTCTTCTTTGATTTTGTTGAAAATATTCTCTGTGCTTTTGACTTGGGTCTCTTTTACTTCCAATCATTTAGTAGGCTCGGTCTTTTTATAGTATTGTATATGTGTTCAGTCCTCAGTTATTGTTTTTGTTTGTTTAAGATTTTACATGTTTTTTGATTGAGTTATTTGATTCCTCTACCCTGTCTTCAAGACATGATATTCTGTTTTCCACTTGATCCAATCTATTGACTAGACTTTTCTCTGTACTTTCATTTGAATTCCTGAAATTTTCATTTTGGATTTTCTTCAAAGATTATCATTTTATAAAATTACATTTTCATAGCTGAACTTTCATTTTTCATTCAACTGTGTTTTTACAACTTTCATTCCAGAATTTATTCACATCCTCTTGGAGTCCCTTGATCATTCATGTCTATGCAGGGTGACCTACGTTTATTCCTCTTGTACCAGGGAAAGTAGTAGCATCTCCTTCTCTCTTAAAGTGTGCATAATGTCCTGCTTGTTCAACCTATGACCTAGTACTCTTGAAATCATGTCACTCAGGGATGTCTGCTGACTAGTTCTGAAAGGGAAGCATCACTAACACGAATCGTTCTTCCTTGTGGAAATTAATCTCAAAAGAAGCAGGAGTGTGATCAAGCTGTTGCTTAATGGAGTAACTCTGAAATCTCTACTCCAACCTGAATAAAAAGTCTGCATGATTTTGTTCATAAACGATTTTGTGTATTTCATATTCTTCCATCCTTGTCCTTCCTTATCTCAATCTTGTTGAGAGCAGTTCCTTCACAACTCTCCTAGAGGTAAGTAGCAGGGACAATTGCTACTTATTGCCCATCACATAGTGGTCTTCCTAGCACCTATCTGAGATCTCAATATGGGTGTGTTAATGTATCTAATGACTTCTCCATTAGAGTCACATGGAGAAGGGAGAGAGAGCCTCAGCGAGGCCTGACTTACACCTCATCATCGCAGTTCAGGGGCTTCTCCAGCCTGTAGCCCTGGGGCAGCTTCTCGTAGAGCTCTGCACATGTCATGCCACAGTAGGGGGTGCCTCCTGGAACACAGGAAGTAGGACATGTGAGTCCCACGGACACAGAAAGCTATGCTTTCTGCCCAGTGCTAAGCAGGAAGAGGAGGAAGATATAGATAAGGTGAGAACCCCATTGCCTCCCTCCACAACCCCACTGTGCAACAGGGTTAGGCTTATATCAGCAAACACAGCACAATGCTGCCACTCCGTCGGTGGACCCACCAAGGCTTCTTTCCAGACAGTGCCTTTTCCCTGAATCTACTCTGCAGGTACCAAGGACATTTACTTTTTCATCTTGAAAGTGTATATTTACGCGAATCCTAGTTTATCAGCAATAGTTACTGTACAGCGTAAATTAGAAAAGCTATGTACTTATCATAGAAAAACTTGGAATATAAAACCCAATGAAGAGAAATCCTATAACACCACTCATTACTTTTCAATATAGCACCTTATGGTTTAAAAATATTGATTTGTAAAACCAGTTTCATGTTATACATGAAGTGTTTGGTTTGGGGCATGTGCTTTACCCTGTGCTATTAAATAGCCTTTAAGATGGGGTTTCTACTGGCTGCATAGCACCCATCTAAAGTTATGAGAAACTTACTACAGCTCTCTGGCACGTATGCACAGATAGAAACAATTTATAGTGAAGCTCACAGCCATGAGGTCCTTCATGTTAAGTATGATGTCAATACACAGCTGTTAGAAAGAGAAGTGTGCGCAGTTGCACTCATCTTCGGAAACACTTCTATTAGCAGGTTCCACCTGGCAGCATTAGAAAAACTAAGTAGTGTTCGGTGGAATTAGGCTATGAGGAAGTTCTGGAGGGTTCACGCCCTTTGCACGGTGTTTCGACGACTGGGTAAATTAAATACTCACCTAAGCTGACAATCTCCCAGAGTAATACACCGTAGGACCATCTGCAGGAGGCACAGCATAAGACAAGTGATCAGCTAATAGGGTGACCTCAGGTCTGTGCCCCCCCCCCCCAGCCCTGGCAAGAAAGGAAATGCTAATAGTATGCTGTCTAGGGTGAGGTCTGGCACGCAGCATGAATTCCTCTGGGCCAACAGTGGACTGCAATGAGAAAGTGACTCACGTCTCCCATCCCTTAGCCCAGGAAGCAGAGAATGCAAGAAGACCATGGATTCCACACCAGACAGCAGGGAGTTGTGTCCCTTCTCTCCTGTCTGATGTTTAAATGGTCATTATGAACTACTGAACATGTGGAACCCTAAGAATGGTCTTCAAAAAGTGGGGAGACCCTAGTTATGTGCTTGTCTGCAGTGAGGACGCAGTGAATGACAGGTTCCTTCCTCCCTCAGACCTCAGTAAGGCTTCTGGGACAAACATCCCCACCCTCCTGGCTTCACTTTCTCCTCCTGCAAAGGGTGTCCAAGGCAAGGCGACTTGTCATGCAGGCTGCAGGAAGACATGGCCCTACTATTATAGGGCCAGGGAGTGGAATCGTGGGGAGGCCCCCGTGCCCTTTTTCTCTTTAGAGGTCATGAATTCATCACCTGAAGTCTATATGTGATGGGTGAAGATACCATCAGACTGGACACCTGTGATTTTTCACTAGAAAATTCCACTCTGGGTCTTTATTTCCTTTGATTCTCTTTCCTCCTCGGGGTACAGGCTGTCCCTGCTTCTCTGTAGAACTTCAATATGTACTTTTCTAGAAGAAACTCCTTAGCAGTAAGGCATGTACTTACACATCACTGTTGGTTGTATATACACTGTAGTTCAGTGACTCGATCGCCATCCAGCGCACTGGGAGCCTTCCCTAGAGAGAACCAAGTGAGATATCACTTACGCAGGAAGGGCTTTGTGTTTAGAATTCCAGACATAAGGCACAGCAAACCCATGAAGAGTTGGTGTGAATTTCTATCCACGGGCATGTTTTCAATTTCGAAGGAATGCAGATAGTGTAAGCCTTACCCCGGGGAGTCTGACGTGGGCCAATCTATGTGAATGTGCATGTTTGATAGTCATTCAGCTATTCACCGATTACCTCGTGGCTTTCAGGGGCACCCGCGGGTTTTTCCATAGAGACAGGCACAGAAACAGAATATATAACTGTAATATGAAAGGGGATAACAGGAACAAGGGGTAAGGGATGAGCTGAAGAAACCACCTTAGGACAGGCCATGGATTTTTTTCCAGAGGTGGACATGTCTGGGCTCCCTTAAGCATCAGATGACAGGGAAGGGAAATGTTTTAGGCCACAGGTAATAGACCATTCAGTGTCTTACTGTGTTCAGGTTGGGTGAAATGAGATAGAGCCTGGATACTGAGGACCTTTGGAGGTTTGTTGCTACTTCCATCAAATTCTCTGTGGTGTAGGGGCTTCTAACGCAACCCAATAATCATATGGCTCACTATTAAGAGATCTACTTCTCCTTCTTCCCTCTCCCCTGTCCAGAGATATGCCCAAACTTTCGATAGTGAACATCAGCCTATAAATCCGAAGACTCTGGGGATCTTCCACCACCTGCCTCTGCAGGCATTCTCCCAAGGTGCCTTCTAGAGACCACCTCCTCTCATCTCCAGGGTGGTTCTAGCTATACAGTCTTCTCCCAGTCCTTTGTGGAATGGCTGTGAGCCCCAAGGGAGAATTCTGTATTTTCAGCTCAGGTTTGAAAGCATCCTCCCATCTCCCTGCTCACTCAATAGTCTCCCTTGCACTCATACCTCCCTTCTTTCTGTACCACCCTGAGCCCACCTCCCATGGGCTCCTCTAACTCACTCTTGCATTGCAGCCATGGAACAGAAAGTACAGTCACACCAACTGCTCGCTCTTCCCCCCACCCCCAACCCCACAGGCTTTGACTTCCTTACTGCCAAGGCTCCACATGGGCTTTCAAGTTTTCTGTATTTGGTTTCTTTGGGCTCTGTCCTCTTTTGCTGTCCCCACCGCTTGATTCAGCCCCTGCCTAGTGTTAGCATCCTCTTTAGTGAGCTCCCTACCTGATAGACCTCACCGTTTAATGACCTGTTCTCTATTCAGAATGATTGTTATAAATGACTCTTTTAAGCATGTGTATCTTTTTAACCTTAAAATACATTCTTCAGCATCCATGTCCTAAGATCACAAGTCCTTCCCTGAGTTTTACGAGCTTTGACTAGAATTCAAGGATCCTCAAGACATTATCCCTGCTGTCTCCTCCAACCTTGAACTTGAATCCCCATCCTGGTTGTATTATCTAATCCCCCAAAGTCAATACTCTCCTTTGACTCTAGACCTCTGTATCAGCCCTATCTTCTAGCTCATGCCGTTTGTCTTCATATCCAGTACCCTCTCAACATTCACTACATCACTCAGGAGCTGACCTCCTCCAGGAAACCCTCCATGACTGCCCCTGGGGTTGGTTCAGGGAGACTTTTCTGTGCTTTCACACATGTTCCTGTACCTGGGGCAATTCAACTGTTGTGATTGCTAATTCTATCTCTATCTGAGGACCTTTGCCTGAAAGTACTGAGTAAGTACTTTTCCCGAAAGTACTGTCACTTACTCGAACTGACTCTAATTATTATAAATGATCTTATAATGAATCAGCAAGGTGATGGCTGTTGTCTGTTAATGATAGGGCAACATAGAATTGCTTAGTGCAGTTCATAGTAATGCTTTCAGCAGTATAATTGCTATGAGGATTGAGAAAAAAAAATAGTAGGCCCAGAAAGATAAACACCTGGATCCTAGCTTTCAATTCTTAGATTTGTGTGTTTAATCTGGAGTGTCTGTGCAGGATGGGAAACTAAAACCGTCACATGCAAGTGGGGACAGGAAAGGGCCTTCAAACAGGGAGGAGGGAGCAGAACCCATGTGATTATGGCAATAGAAGGAGGAAAAATAGAGAGGGTAAGGTGTAAGCAAGGATGGGGGTGGAGGGCATGGGATCAGGCTAACCAAAATAAAAATAGTTATGGAAATACACTGTATTATAAGCTAATTAAAAGTGTAATTCAAAAGGACTTTGAACAGAGCCACCTGCATGGGAAGACAATGCTCTTCCCTAGAGGACTTGGGTTATTAAATGAGAATCTTAGTACCAAGCATGGGATACCTTCTTATGAGTTATTGGTCAGTGAGGTCCTGGACACTCCTGAAACAACACTGGCTATTGCCATTGTTCCTAGTTGTTCCCATATAGCTAAACTGAAAGACCTTATTGCTGAAGATGCAGCACGCTGGCTGTACGACTTAGAGAAAGCTAGAGCAGAGCAGAGAACTTCCCTAGTTTTCATAGTGCTGAAAGGGAACACAAACGCTGCTCTCAGGGGACTTACCCTGGTGTAGAACCTGCATTGCTATAACCCTGATTTTTCAATAAGATACTAATCAGTGCGATAATAACGGGACTGTGGGGTGACTTTCTAACTGGATTTGAGTCTTAGGACAAAGGAGGGAATTAATACCCGATACTGTAAACCTAGCCGATGTCTGGAAGGTAGGACTCAGAATCTATTTCTGAAAGTTTTGCTGATGATTGTAAGGTTCAAACCACTGATTTCGAAATTGGACCCGAGAAAGCAGCAATTCTGCCATGGGGTGGCATCTTGATGTCCAACATCTGTTTTTTTTTCCTTTCCAACCCTTCCTTCCCTGCCACCATCTTGCCTTCTGTTCCCAGTCTGTGTTGCTGCTAAACACTTTACCCTGCCTCTGAGAGACTGAATTTAGTCATGACTGCTCTGCCCCAGCCGTATCCATTCCTCCTGAGCCCTGAGAAAACCTTTGCCTTTATGAGATGTCAAGCCAAGAAGTACCTTCACTAAGGATCTGAGAAAGGCATCCAAATGGCATTCCAGGCCATGAAACTAAACATCACCCAACAATACCCTCTCAAGCCCTCAGCTGGGACTACAAACCACCAAATGCCAGAGTGAGGACAGGAAGGGGGATTCTGCGGACTAGGGTGAAGAGCTGGGGAGCTGGCCTATGTGGACAAGTGACAGCTCCCCCTTCTTTAAGGAGAACACTGCACTGAATGGGGCACCATCTGCTGGGACCAGGAAAGAAGCCTATTCACAGGGAGCCACCTGCATCTCCTGAGGATGCTGATGCAAGACTAAAGGACCATGTGGGGACACGTAAGGCTCTGCTTTCCACGGTCCTCAAAATCAGGAGTGGAGGATTAGAAATGATGACAACATCTAAGCTTATAGCTATATAGACGTAGGAACAAATAGCAAAGGGGTCATTTATAAGAAAATGTATCAGTGATACGTCAAAGTGACTAGTTAGGGACCCTTTCCTTTTTAGAAAGGATTCAGTGTTTTCTGCTCTGTCAGTAACTGAAACAAGTGTTTTGCAAGGGAAGGGAAGCATGTTTAGGATGATGCAGAGTCCTGAGCCTTGTTAAGAGGCCAGAGGCACAAACTCAAAGACCTTCTCATGACCAGTGGGCATGTCCCAGGAAGACTGAGTCCTAGAGATGGTCATCAGAGCCGGGAGAGGCAGAGCCAAGCCACTGGAGACGACTGCCAGAATGGTGGCCACGGCAGGGCTTGCCCCTGTACTACCCACCCATGTTCTGCCCACCTAGGGAATGTGTCATCAGTGTGATGGGTGTTTAGGGACATGGCATTCAGGGCTTTTTTATTCCCTAGTGGGCAATGAAGATTGATCAATCTGATTTCTCTCTGCTTCAAATACTACATGTTCCATTCTGCTCAGATCTTGTATTTGAATGTAAAATCTTGTTTGGCAGAGCGAATATCACAAGGAAAGAGTGCTTTAATTAGCTTTGATTTGGGCTGATTGGATGTATCTTTCACTGAGAAGACAATCATAGGCAGGCCTTCGTAAGTTACAACTTCTCTAGAGGGCCTTCTTGTCACAGCATACTTCTCTTATGGGTTCCTAAGGTTTTCATTTCTCTGCCCTGTTAGCTGTTCAGGCTTGGGGACTGGCAGCTCATCAGGTCTAGACTGGAAACAGACAGAAAACCCTGACCACTAGGCTTAAACATTCTATTGCATGGTTACATGTGATGAAGCCTCTTTATTTGAGAAAAGAGGCCATGATAGAAGAATGGGCAAGAAGGAGGGGGTAAAGGCTTCTTCAGTCATCTGCTTCCCAAGTACCCTGGAGATATACGAGTAGCCTTTGAGACACATGGCATGGCTGGTGATCAATAAATTATTGTGATAGATGAGAGATTAAAGGTAGCTATCAAGCACTATAGTAGGAAATCTCTAGGTTCCTTGTAACTCCAGTGAGTAATGAACACCCATCAACGGCTTGCAACAAACTGCCAGATAAAAGCAAGCCAATGGCAGGGCTTTACCCAGGCCACATAGCTTAGCGTAAAGTGAATACAGCTGTTAGTCCCCAGCTCAGCCGTGTCCTCAGTGCCGGGTCACCCAGAGCCGCTCTGAGATGACCACAAGGCTCAACCAAAGAAACAAAGGCTTACATATTTCCTGACAGTGTATTTACTAAGTGTATTTATTACTTTCATTTCCAAAAGTCATGCCACCTTAGAGAAGGGCAATTCTCTGCCCTGTCCAGTAAAAATGACAGGAAGCAAAGTCCTAGGTACCTGACTCTCTCTCTTGGGATGCCCACCCTGCCCTCTAGGGGTATCTTTCACTTGAACACATTAAATACGTATCCTTTTCCCTCATCTTCCATTTCCTTCCTCCAACCCCTTCACCCTAACACACAGGGTCCCACTCATCTCTTTAATTTAATGAGTTGTCCTTGAGTTACCTTCTGGATCCACTTTAAAATTACTTTATCAACAAGACCAAGAACCTTGTAAGGGGACTAATTGTGTATGTCCTCAGTGACAACAGTGTCATGTGAGGAACCCAAATGTGAAAGAATGCTGACGGGGCCACACAATACCCATGGGGACACTGCCAGAGGCATCAGACACCACAGCAATGACATTCGAGAGGGACATGGAGGTCCTCTGTGTTCAGAACTCACCATTGTCTTCTTCACATAGACCTCTTGACCTCGTGACAATCCAAAATCTGCTATCTTGGCTATGTAGTTCTCACCAACTAAAATGTTTCTGGCAGCCAGGTCCCTGTGGATAAACTAAAATTTCAAAAGATCATGTATCTTCAGTATAATACTTGGTCTAGTCTTCATTTTGTTAGCAGAACGTTCTGGGTCAAGGACTTAGAGAGATGCACAAGAAGCGACAGCAGAAAAAGGCCTTTAAAAGGTCTTCAGAATCCAAGTCCTTTAGAGTATCCAGGTCCCTCCACAACTCCAAAACAGTAGATTCTGCCGAGAGACTCCTCACATTGTGTAAGAATCATTTTATAGGTGGGAGGAAGTACAGGGCTTTGCACAGCAATTAGAGTCTCTGCGGTTGGGCATTATTTAGAGGCAAACCTTAGTATGATAAGGTGAGGGTAACTCACTAAACACAAGGTTTTAAAGCCCTTAGGGAAATATGCTGTCAGTATTGGGAACTGGATTCTTTCTATGCATGTGGAAAGTATCAGTTTCCTAATTCAGAGAGACTGAGAGAAGGAACAGAGAAGAAAGGTAATGGAAAACTATCTAGACACATGGGAGCCCTCCAGAGAGAACACCACAGAAAGGTGTCTAAAGCAAGGTTCATAGGACAAACCTGTTTTTGGCTTAAGTAGTCCATCCCGCGGGCCACATCGGCAGCAAAATGTAGAAGCTGCTGGGAGGACAGCGTGGAAGCTGTGCTGTTGGCGATGGCAAAGGCGGGGTCTGTCTCTAGCACCCTGCTCTTCCGCAGGAAGTCCAGGAGGTTGCCGTGTGGGGCGTACTCAATAGCTAGGTACAAGTAGCCTGCAGGCCAGGGTTGAGCGACAGTCATCTTACACTGACTGAGCAGCCGTGCAATCTTCAAGGTGTGTTACGCTATTGGGGACTGGCTAGCAAACTCCATTCTGATCGACAGAGACATATCTAATAATGATGTTAGGGACGGGAGGAAGATGGGGGAGACTGCCCCACAGCTGTCTAAGAAACCAGCCCTGAACTCAGTCTTTTTCCCCCACTCCTCTGTTGCTACAAATGTGAACTCTTGTGCTGTTCCTGAAATGCTTCCACCAACTCCTTAACACTGGGGCAGGGAACCCAAGGCATTCTCCTCCCTAGGGTACATTCATCAGAGTGCCGTTAACTTCATTCAATATTCATCAAGAAGCTAGCATCCGCCAGGAACATCATTCTGGTCTGTATCTCCAGCAACAGTGGACCAATGGCTAAATGCCCAGAGAGGACGGAGCCACAGCACATAACTGTCTCGACTCTGCCTTCTTTTCCCATGAAAACTGCACTAAGTGACTAAGTGCTCCGTAGGCAACTGCCTGACAGGGTTCTAGTCTTTAAATTATATTTTGGGAACTAGTCTTTAAATTATATTTTGCTTACATACATCAGAAAACTTGAATTTAGGAGAATAAAGCAAAACCACAGAGTTCCTAGAGAAAGCCTGTCTTGTTGTTTTTCCTAATCTTTCCTTGTTGCGAAAAAACAGTAAAAACAAGGTGACTTTCTTGCTTTGAAGGATATTTGTGTACACGTGCACATGTGTGTCACATACTAGAGCCCAAGCCATCATTTTAAAACATCAAGTGGATTTGAACTTAAAGATATTTTTAAGAAATTGAAATTCTTCCCACCCTTCCTGACAGAAAGTGAAAGACAGAAAAGTATTCCCATGTGAACCCCATTATACCATGAAGAAAGGAAAATCATGAGTGTGCTTTCTTTACTTTCTCAAGATATAAGCAATTATGTGATAATGTGATAAAAACGAATTTTTAAGACACAATTTCAGGTACTGTCTGATTTTTATTTTAATCTTATGCTTATGTGTGCCTGATTGGGAGCATGTATGTACACCACACTGGAGTAAGTATCCATGGAGACCAGCAGAGGGCATCAGAAGCCCTCTGGAACTGGAGCTACAGGTGGTTCTAAGAGCTACCACGTGGGTGTGGGAAACAAACAAACCCAAGTCTTCTGCAAGAGCAGCAAGTGCTCTTAATCATTGAGCCATTTCTCCAGCCCTGGACTTTTTTTTTTTTTAAATGTACTGCTGTCCCACACCAACTATTGTTTTCAGGAAATAACTCAAAAACAAATGTCACTACTTCATTATTTAATCTAACGGACGTGATCTGGCTTTCAAAATTACACCCTTATTGGATCATAGGATGATATATTGCTTAAAACACCCATATTTTTAGCTTGAGAAATCTAGGAAATAGAAGTCATCTCTTTTGTATTGTGGATGTTTTTGCCGAGAAAGTCAGCAAAAGGTTGTCAGGTTTATAAATAAGTACAGCATGGAGCTTTTCTATTTTGTAGGAGCAAACTTTTCCATGAGGAATTTTGTTGAGACGCAGACTGGGAACCACAAACCCATGAAGCATGGCGGGAGAGGCAAACTCCTAAAAGACTTTTTGCTGTGACCCCTTTTGGAGCTGATTACATACATTTCAGCAGCAAACGCTGGAATCATCCTAACTCCTAGGTTTGAAACTATGAGAACAACAAGCAGTTGTAAAGCTACAATATAAATGAAATAAAAACACTTCGGCTAAAGCCTGAACTGTCACATATGAACTTGATATTATATTTAACCTAAGCATTATGGGTGTCATGTCACGGTGCATTACTGATATTGGTGCCTTCAAAATTCAGAACACCAATTTCTTGGTGTTGGAAGAGTTAGCCTGGGCTACAGAGTGAGTTCCGTGTCAACCTGGGCTATGGTGAGACCGTAACTCAAAGCAAAAAAATAAAAATAAAAAATTCAATTCACAGGAGCCAATGCACTCTGCTGTTTCTAATCCTAAAGAAGACTTCCTGCATTTGTCTAGTAATATTTTCAATTTTTAAATACTCCCTTGGTTAGTAAGGATAAGGGTGAGAAGAAGTCATGGATGTCTTGTCTACTCATAGCTAAGCCACCTGAGCTACCTAATGATTTAGCCTCAGCATCACCCCCTAACCATGGGACTAGACAGATACTCAGCTTGAAACTGTAGCTTTAAAATAAGCAACGTTCTCAAGATTATTATCTTTCCTCCTTTTGTTACGGAATGTTCCTATCTTATCTTTTCAAATCTGCCAGGGTGGGAGCATCTTACCTCGGTGTTCGCACGCTCCCAAAAGATTGATGATGTTTGGATGGTGTCCGAGTTTACAGAGAACCTCCAGTTCTCCCGCGAAGTCCCTGTGATCATCTTTGGAGGCATATTCTAGAAAGGAAAACAAGGGTTGTAATGTCGCTACATGGCACCTTTCCAAAGGGAACTGTCTTGTCTTGGACCCCGGGACTGCTGGACCAGTCACCATCAGGGGTTTGGTAAACTCTGTCTAAAGCAGAGTTTCCCAGACTCACTGTAGATGACTGGACTGGTACGAGTTACTGGGAGCTACTTTGAGCATGGGAGGATGTTCAGTGGCATCCCTGGCCTTCACTTGCTAGATACCAGCAATCCAATGGAAGATGTATCCACAAACTAACCCATGTCCTCTCCCAAGCAAAACCAGCCCAGATGAGCACTACCGTTCTCATGGGGACTTATTCTAAGATTGATGAAGAGTCAGGAAATTGAGCTGCAGCTTCTCTACTCTTCCTGTCCTGTCTTTTCTGTAACACTTGGTGAGAAGAACTATCAGGTTTGGACTGGAGGAAAGACTGTTGGTTGATGCTCGAGCTGACTGGTCAGTGGTTTTCGAACAGGAGCACGATCAGGGGAGGGGTGTTGGTGGATGTGTGGAGACCAGAACAGGCTTAGAGAGTGTGCCAACTGGTCAGGTGGGTCAGAAGCATCTGTAAGAGGGATGGACCGGACATCCCAGGCCCACTGTCCTGCTCCTATCACAGGACCCTCACAGTGCAGCTTTGGTCCCGAGAGCCAACGCCTCTTAAAAATCAGCGTATTGTCAGTGGCTGATCTAGAATGTATAGCTCCACCTGTGAAAATTTTCTGCAGTGGCACACAGTTAAGCTGCTTTACTTTTTCACAGTAAATGAAATTAAAAAAAACAACAGATTGAAGCAGGATCCCAATAAAAGCTGATTTCCTAAGTCTGTATTCCAAGTCTCCTTCCTCCTTACTGTTTTCAGTGTTCCCTAAACGTTTTATATTCAAAGCAGAACATAAAAACGAACTGCGGCTAATAAGCAAGTGTTTGTTTGTGTGTGTTTATTTAAAAAATATCACTCCTAATGCTTGTACATTAGAGCTAGGAGAATTACCCTAAATTTTAGGTTAGTTACAGAGCGAGTTCCGGGTCAATCTGGGATACACAGTGAGACCAGTCTCAAAGCGAAAGAGGGAGAAAGGAGAGAGAGAATAAGAGAGAAATAAAGAGACCCATGGACAGAGAGAAACTATCTCTAACTTTAGATAATACTTTGATTTAGTTCCTGGTGCCTTAATCCTACCATGGCATGCAGTCAGTCCTCACTGTTCAGTAGTATGGTCAGAAACCATGAAAACCCACAGAATCAGCCTCACACAGAAACATAGATGCAATTCTCTAACCTTGTCCAGACTTACAAATCAAAAACTGAGACTACACAAGGGAGATGGGGTGGGGGCAGGGCATGAGCCTGTCTTTGAGCAAGTTATCTAGGTAATGCTGATGCACACGCAATTTCAAGAATGAGCCTTGTGAGAAATGACGACACTTCCCCAAAGGAGCAGTAAAGTGACAGAACACCCACATTCCCAAATCCCCACGAACCACCTTATTGGTATTTGAACGGCTCCTACCTCTGTCCTCCACATCCACATCCTGATGCTATCTACCACAGGCTTCACCGTAAAGGAAACACCACCTTCAGCTGCACATACAACAACCACATCTGCTACCAGGGCAACCTCTGGGCTGAATAAGATATGGCCACAAAGGGACGATCTCAACAGGAAATGGCTGTCTCCCACCCCAGGGATAGGCTGTCTTCCAACCCACCCACCTTTCATCCTCTTGATGGCAGCGTCCATCCGTAAGCCATCCTTCTTGATGCGTGCCTTCAGAACCTGGCCAAAGTTGCCCTCTCCGATGACATCTTGAAACTTGATGTCATTCCAGTCAAGCACAGGATAAATTGTGGGATCCGGATTGTTTTTGGCCTTCCTGTTTAGGGCCAGAGTTCCTGAGTTGAACTGCACAGCTGGTTCTTCTCTCTGGAAAAATATATATATTTTCTTATCATTTCTGTGTCAGGCCATTTGTTATCCTAAGGTGCACAAGATCGTCTGCTTTGTATCCACACAGGTGGAAAATAAATCGCATGTCTAATTCTACAATGGGAATGCAGACAGTTTTCACCTTGCAAGCCCATGCCAACGGAACTGCGGCCTATAGTGCTGCGCGTGCCCTGTTGCCCATTAGCAGTGTCTTATGGCTGAAGAAGGAGAGAGGACAGCCTGAATGACATGTTTGCATCCCACCCTGCTGTGCAGAGATCAGTTTGTAGTTCTAGTGGAAAAGTAACTCATAGCGGTCCCAGGGCACGCCTCACTGAGGCCCTTCTAACACCCCTTGTGCCTGGTCTCTCCTTGCTACTATCCCATGCTCTTTCATTCAAGTCTGAATTCATAGCCCAGAATGACTGGTGCTTATGGCAAAATCAAGTGCACCTCTTATTCTCCTGAATTCAAGCAGCAACTAGCAGTCTCCTGACAAATCACTGACACCATGACAAGCTTCGGAGTATTTCCTCCTACCCCCGCCCCCATCCTTTCTCTCCAGTAATAGCCAGAGTCAAACAAGCTCTGGCATGGAATCAGACACTGAAGTCCCTCTGTCCTCCATGGAAGAGAATCTTGAGGACTCAGGCACATGAGTTAGGTTTCACCAGAAGCACAGCAATGTGCTCGGTGTTTCATATACAAAATTGGCAACATTGGGCACAAATGTATTCTCCAGACCTTGAAGCTATAAGCTTCAGAAATGCCCAGGCTTTGGTATTCCAAAATTACTGCTGGTCAAGTGCAATGTCATATGCCACAAATTCCAACCACAGATTGTTCATAGGAAAAGAATATTCACACACAACTCTTACACATGGGAGGGGATGATGGCATCGAGGGAGATCTGAGAAATAGGAACTAAGGATGGGAAAATGTGTGGAAAATCATTTAATGCCACACATAATTAGGAAATGAACTATTATGATGTGGTCTGGTTATCCTCATGTCCTTTATCAAAAAAATGAGCAGTCCATTCTACCGAAATATTCTCTCAGGCAACTGACTTATCACACTTTGTGGAGGAATACTGTTTTAGTTTTAGCCCTCTGTGAAATTATCAAGTTTATCCTTTTCACTTGCAAACTCATCTGGTATGAATAAGAAATTCCAGTCATTTGCCTCCCATTGTATGATGGAAGAAAAAGTTGTAAAGCAAAGGTCTCCCTCTGGGTTAGCCTGTGTTTATTAGCTAGGAAGGGGATGAGATAGTACCACGTTCTGGAAGGCCTGAGCCATTCTCCTTTGGACGTTTGCTCTCTTCAGTTGGAGCATGATCAGAAAGGCCAAGAGCACCGTGAGGCAGGTCATTCCAGCCGACCCAAGGATGGCTATGAGCAGCATCTTCCCCCCTCCAAAGTCTGTGGATGCTGTGCAGGAGAGCAGAGGGGAAGCAGCTGAATTAGCTTAGGTGATGGATGGGCCAAGACCATCTGCTGGGAAAGACAGTGCAACGGGAACATAACCACCCAGCCTGCCTGCTTCCTGTGGTACACTCAATTATTCCTAAACTCAGTAGAAATGGGTCCAACCCACAGGGTTGTGGCGAGATCTCTAGGATTGACAAATGTGCTTTCAAAATGCCTACCAATTGATGTTATTTGTCAAACTTTGCTTCCAAGTAGGGACCCACATAGATGAACATTATTTAGTTGTTTAACTAGTTGTTTACTTTTTAGTGATTTGTAGCTCAGTTTCTCTAGAAATTCTTTAACGTCCTGATGCCAACAGCACAGAGCCCTCAAGATATGAGCTCTTTTTTATGTATCCCCCTGTTTTAAAGAGTGGGTGGAGAGAACCTGGTGATTATTGAAGGCAGGAGTTAGGAAAAAACAAGAATGGAAAAAAAATAAAGTTTTACATTTAGGGTTTATGTCCAGATAATCCATTTAAGATTGCTTTAAAACCTTCTGCATCTTTCCATTATATCCCAATGATATTAAACTCAGTAGGTTTTAACTAATCAATACACAGATTAAGATACCATTTTTTTTTGAGACAGGGTTTTTCTATGTTGCCCTGGATGTCCTGGAACTTGCTTTGTAGACCAGGTTGGCCTAGAACTCATGGAGACATGTCTGTCTCTGCCTCCCAAGTATGGGGATTAAAGGTGTGTACCATCACCATCCATGATCCCACTTCTTAAAAAGTGTTCTATATGTATCTATCTTTCCTTCTATGTATTGATCTTAGAAGCATCAACAGTGGTGAGGGGGGTTGTTTTGATGTGTCTTGGTTTAAAATTTTCACATTTTTTATACATAGAATCTATGTGTGTTTTTACCAAACTACAATACTTATAAAAATGAAGAACTGATAAAGAATGCAATTCAAGAACTACAATTTCCATGTATAATTTGGCAGATACATCATTCCTTGGACTTTTCAAAAATATTCCAAAACCATCAATGAATATGTAGCTTCTTTTATTGTATTTTAAAACCACATATGACCCTGATCACAGAACCAAGAACTATCATATCTTCTGTAAAAGTAAAGTGTGGTCCAAATTCTACATGTGCACCATTGCCTTTTCCTCTGATATCTCTGACTACATTCCTTTGCACAAATATGTCACTGAAGAGTGCCACGTGGCACCATTTGCACAGATGAGAAATCTGTCTTCATGCTGTGGCTATATCGACGTTGGGCCCTGGTACATGCAATTATATCCAACATGTTTTACTAATGGCAAGCAATGGGCATAGTGCACCTGGCATTCTGGAAGGATCTCAGGCCCTCTCAGAGAGCTACAGTTTAAATAGTGAAGCTTAGTCAGCAAGCATTTAGTACCTACAACCATTTAGATTTAGATTACACAAGAAAGGGAGAAAAAAATCAGAATAGCATATTGTCATTAAAAAAGAAGAATTCATCTCAAGAAAAAAAATGAAAGGCAGGGAACGCCCCTCCCACTGAAGTATCTACACAGCTGCTTCCCATAATCAGTTTCTATGTACTTCTCTGTCTGCGAAATTGAAATTTATATTACATTTTTCTTAGACTGTTTAATGGGATGTACTTTGAGGCTAATTAATTCTAAGTTTAATAATAGAAAATGGATCAGTAAAGAGCCTTCTCAAGAAATTTTTGATTTTTCAGGATTTATATAGTGATGATAAAGTTTACTAGGACAAATGAATGACAACCCATGGCAGATATATGGAGCAAATATCTCAAGACAGGATTCTCTGATGCTGTCCAAAAGTTCCCTATGAGGATATCAGTCTTCTACCAACCTTGAGATTGTGGAAGCGTCATCAGTTCATGAGGAAAGGTTGGGTTGCTTGATCCTATGTTATTCTCAGCAAAAATATCCACCTGGTATGCAGTCTCTGGCTCCAGACCCTTGAGCTGGTACTGAGTGATGGTGACATTCTTGATCTTCACGTCAATGTGCTGGTCTTCATTTTTGCCCTGAACCTTATAGCGGATGATAACGGAGGAGATAGAATAGCCATCCACTATAGTCCATGAAATCAGAGCTGTGGAGTCAGTGATGTTGGATATCCTGATGTTTTCTGGTTGAGGAGGAAGAACTGGAAATTTAAAAAAGAATTTACTTAAGATCTCATGCCACATTATAGATTAGCATGCTTTTGAGAGAGAACTTATGTCTGCCTGTTCACTACCATCCACCGCCATGAACAGAAGCAGCTCTCCCTAAGTGCTGACTCCAGTCCACTGGCTGGAGTGTGGCTTCTGTAGATGTGAGAGACTGGCCCAGAGATGACGATACGATACATATATCACGTGTTTGTCTCCTTCCAGGAAATGAAGGCCTGGGGAATTCTGTCGCTTCCCTTACCTATCCACAGTGTTCTTGATTCTGGAGGAAATGAAAAGACTAGGAGGGCTAACATTTATATGGTGCTTAAAATATGCCATATATCCCTCTAATTGCTCCAGGTTTTGACTCATTTTCTCTTCCTTACTGTAAGGACTGAGATACAGAGAGATTTGGGACTCAGTCAGGGTCACATCACTGTAAAAGAAAAGATGTGAGATCCATCTCTTGTAGTTTTGCTCCAGATTCCATTGTCTTACCAATAGTGTTGCATGTTTCTCTTTACCCTGAACACAGTTGTAGATAGTACGCACACTAGCGTATGTGCAAGAAAATGTGCTAAGCCCTTATAGACAAGACTCCAGAGATTTGAGGAAATCATTCCACATTCCATTCAGGAATCCAGGCAGGGTCAGAGGAACATGTTCTGAGCTTCCCAGGGCAGAATCATCCCTGCAGTCTCCCTGAGAAACCCTCTAAATAACCATGAACCACTGTGGGCTTTTAAGATCTGTAAACTAAACCTGGATATCAACACAGGGAGCGGACATGGAGAAGACAGAGGGAGGCAGTGTTTTATGCACTCCTGGGCCCAGTACACGCTCCCTAGGTTCTTTTAGAAGAACTCCACACGTGATATTCACTTCTGGATATGCTCTCTTAGTAAAGCTGTCAACCCTGTGCACACAGAACATGTATAAGAACGGGTATTACAATTTTTTTGTGGTAGCAAACATATAAATAAATAAAGGATAAGAACACAAATGTTAAAAGAAATTGATAAACGGCAATGCTAAAGACTTCTGAGTAAAAGGGCAGATTGGAAGCTGCCCCTGTGTAATAGAGTGATGAAAGAGTCTGGATAAAAGAGAGGAGGTGATTTCAAACTTCCCATCTTCCTTTTAAATTAACCTTTTTGTACGTCCTTCTGATTTTGTTTATTATATAGTTTTTATTATTAAGCAAACTCGTCCTTTTTTCATCTTCCTTTTGCCCTTTGTGCCTCTTTATGTTACTACACTTTTAGTCATGTCTGACTTCATCTGACTCTTCAGGGCTTTTATGCTTTCATCGTTGTTCCTTTCTTACATTTATCTAATTTTGTTCATGAAGTTTTGATTATTGGGCAATCTTTCAATTAAAAATATGTGTGGATGTATTTGTATGGGGTGTGCACATGACCGTGTGTGCCTAAGTTTATGGAGGCCAGAGGTTGGCATCTGGTGTCTTCCTTAAGTTTTAAGATGGAATCACCCACCAGTGAAGTCAAGTGATCCTCTTCCCTCTACCTCTCCAGTGTTAGGATTACGGATGCAGCCCGCCACACCCAGCTTTTATTGGATGCTAGGGCTCGGAGCTCACATTTTCAGACAAGCACATGATCAGATGTTCTGTCTCTTCCACCCCTAAAAAATGTTTATGCCTTTCTCTTTCCATGCTGCCTTAATAACTTCATACTTCCTTTTCTATTCTTCCTTGGCCTTTGTTTGTTTAACTGTTTCTCTACTTTCCCTTTCACTGGCCTCTCCATTTATATCATTCATTTACTATTTCTACATTTACACTAATTTTACATAACTTTGACTATGTAGTACATTCTTAGGGATTTTTGCCATTCTCTCTATTAGGGTAACTGTCTGTCTGTTGGATGGTATCAGTTGCCTCTAGTTAATCTAAGGTGTATTTCTATCCCTGTCCAGTTTATCACTGCTGCTATTACAAGTAGTTGTTTTTCTCTTTTCTAAGGGTTACTGCTCACTGAAAGAATCCCATATAAATTGAGAATAGGCATCCCAACCACTAGATAAATAAGCTGTAACAGTAACAAGAAACCTAAAAAATAAAGGTGACAAGAATTCTTCAATCATAATGTTGCTACTGCTGAATTCAAAAACACTGGAATGGGTAAAGTATTGGATAAAGAATTCAAAATTTACTTGTAAAAATAACCAGTGACCTCAAAGAGGACACAAGAGGTGAAGGAAGTAAGGAGACCAACTCGCAACCAAAAATATCAAAATGGTTGAGAAAATCAGCAATCTGGGAGGAAACATCAGCAATGTTGGATAGAAATTCAACATGAAAAGCAAGACTGGCAGGAATTTCAGGAATTAAAAACTCAGCTAATTAAAAAACCCCACAGTGAGAAGGATTACCAACAAAGTAGACCAAGCAGACAGAAGACTACCAGGGATGGAAGGAAAAGTAAAAAAAAAATATTATGTTCAAATATCAACTTAAGAAAGAAATCAGACTAGAGAGATGACAAAAGCATTTGCTACATGAGCAAGAAAAACTAAATATAGATCCTAGCACCCATGTCAAAAGCCAGGTATAACTACACACTTGAATGTAACACAGTGCTGTGAACCAGGAAAGACATGAAGATCACTGGGGCTGGCGGCTACCATCCTAACTCCAGCTCAATAGGAGAGCCTTTCCTAAAGGAATAAGGCAGAGAGTGAAAGGGCAGAAGACCCAATTTTCCTCTCTGGGTTCTTACACACGCACAGCTACTTGCACCTATAAGTGTGTGTGTGTGTGTGTGTGAGACACACACACAAAATAAATGAACATTACTGCAATATTAAAAACCTTGTAATGTAATTAAAAGTTCGCACCTAAGTAAGGATCCATGGAGTAGAGAAAGCTGAAATTAAAAACCAAAGGCATGAAGACATGTAATTCATGAAATTTGAGTAGAAATTGCCTCAAATCTAAAAAACGAATAGATATACAAGCACAAGAACCATTTATAAAAGAATCTTTCCACAGCACATTGCACTCGACTTGCCAAAAGGACAAAAAAGAATGCTAAAAGCTGTTAGAGAAAAATCTCTAATCCACTTCTATCCATTTACAAAGACATCATGAAAACTCTCAACAGAAGCCCTAGAAGTCCCTGAAAGTAAAGACCTGCCAACCGGAATTATTCTATCCAGCAAAGGTATCTATAAAAACTGACAACAAAATAAGGGCAGACGTTTCAGGACAAGCACACACTAGGGCAGTTTGTAACTCCCAAGACAGCGCTGCAAAAGATGTTTAAATGAATACTATGTACAGAGGAGGAAAGAAGGCATCCTCAATTGAGAGCACAGGAAAAATTGAATCAAAGAGAAACAAGAAGGAATCCATCATGTCTGACACTGTATACCAGGAAACCACTAATATGAATAGAGAAGAGAGAAAAGAGTGAACAAGAATCCAGCTAACCAGAAGAACACTTGACTAAGTTACAAGTTTTAGCAAATCTCAATAGCCAAAACTATAAGTGGTCTTAACTCTCTAATTGAACAGAGTCAGAACTCCTTAATGAATTAAAAGACAAGATCCAACTATCTGTGGTCTCCAAGAAACACATATCAATGGCAAAAACAACAATAGAATGAAAGAATGGAGGTTATAAATAGGAATCTAAAAATTAAACTATCCCCATTTGTAAACAGCATGCTCTTCTACTTAAAGTGGCCTAAAGGTCCCAAACAGAAACAGTTATGACAACCACTTTCTAACAAGTAGCAAGATACAAAATTAACACACAAACTAAACAAGCCAGGAACTGGGAATGTAGCTCAGTTGACAGAGAGCTCACTTAGCACGCATGAAGCCCTGCATCCCATCCTCAGTGCTGCACAAGCTGGGTGTGATGGTGAATGCCTGAATTCCATAACTCAGCCCAGGAGAAAGAGGCAGAAGGATCAGTAAAACGAAGACACTTTCAGCTTTATAGCAAGTGCAAGGCCAACCTGTAATACATGAAATTCTGTCTCAAAAGAACAACAAAACTCATTATTTCCTACTCACAATTGTCAACTTGCCAAGAAAAAAAATCCCACTCATTGTAGCTTCAAATAAATAATCTAGGAATAAACCTAACCAAGAGGTGAAAGACCTCTACAATACAAACTTTCAAACACCAAAGAAGTTGACGAGACTACAAAATCAAAAGACTTCCCATGCTCACAGATTGGCGCTGTGAAAATGGCTATATCACCCAAAGCAGTCTACAGATGCCACACAATCCTTTGAAAGAGTCTGATAACATTTATCACAGAACTATGGAAAATCCCTACATTTATATAAAAGCACAAAATCCCCAAATAGTCACAGAGCCACAGTCACGCAGTACTGCCAACCAAAAATAGACGCGTGAATAAATTAACTAGAATAGAGAACTCACAAATAAAGCCACATACCTACAACTACCTAACTTTTGACAAAGTCATCGAAGACACACTGGAGACAAGACAGCCTCTTCAGCAAATGATGCTATGAAAACTAGATATCCAAATATAGAAATATGAAGCTGAATTCCTATGTCTCACCCTGTGCAAAAAGTCATTTCAAAATGGTTATCAAAGATTATTTGAGGCCTGAAACTCTCAAACTGCTACAGTAAAACAGGGGGAAACTTCAAGATATAAACACAGGTAAGGGCTTTCTTAAAATGATCCTAATAGTGTAGAAAACCAGTCTAAAAGTTGATTTTTTAAAAAAAACCTTCTGTGGAACAAAGGAAGCAATCTGTGGGACACAGAAACAGGTTAAGAAATGGGAGAAAATCTTTACCAATCACACATGTGACAATTAACCAATTTTCATAATTTATAAACAATTCAAACATTAAACATTAAGAAAACCTCAAATACCTAATTGTCAGGTTGGCTAACAAAATGAGCAGGAAATCTCAGATACACAGTTGGTAAAGAGGCTAATGAGATGTGCAGACATTTCTCAAAAGAATAAACTCAAATGGCCAGTGAATATTTAAAAGCATGTTCAGCATCCTTAGCCATCATGGAAATGCAATTTAAACCTGTGTTGGGATCCTACCTTACCCACTTAGCAGAATGGCTGCCATCAAGAAAATAAATGTTAAGTTCTGGTGGGGATGGAGAGAAAGAGCAACTCTTATCTACTGGGGACACGGATGCAGCTACTGTGGAAATCAGGATGATGGTAGAAAAAGACAAAATCTCCTGAGTAAATTGGGAGCATGGGGATCATGGGAGAGGGGAGAGTAGAGGAAGGAAGGGGAGCAGAGAAAAATAATAAATAATAAATAAATAAATAAATACATACATACATACATCTGACAAAGCATGATAGTTGTTCATTCTCTATGTCATGTTACACGACATACTTATACTATTCTATGATTTCTAACTTTCACACAATTAAATATATAGAATGTATCTACATATATAAATATAAATGTGTATATATGCATTTATATTTAATGTATGTGATTCTATATAATATATATACATATATATATATACATATAGTGAATGCTTGTTCTGGTTGTTTGTTTTTTCAACTGACACAAGCTAGATCTATCTGAGAAGAGGGAACCACAATTGAGGAAACGATTCCAAAACGTTGGCTTATAATTAACTGCTGCTTTGTGAAGGTCCAGCCCATTGTGGGTGGGGCCACACACCTGAGCAGGGGCACCCCTGAGCCCCTGAGGTGTCTAAAAAAGAGGCTGAGGAAGCCTGGAAATAAGTACTGTTCCTCCATGGCCTCTGCTTTCGTTCCTGCCTCAAATTCCTACTTTGGTTTCCCTTGGTAGACTGCAACATGGGGTGTGTGAGTCAAATAAACCCTTTCCACCGAAGCTGCTTTCGGTTGTGGTGTTTTATCACTACAGTAGAAACTCTAACTAAGGCAATGATGAATAATCCCTAAACACTGGCAAAACCGTGCAGACTTCCATGAGTCGCTGGTATAAGAAGGTATTACTGAGGAAATACGGAGCTGTTTCTCCTACATGTTCCTGAGCAAAGAGAACCAGCTGAAGCAGACAGCCTTGACTTTGGGGTTAGTGAGGATCACGTGGCAGGTGGGGTAGCTAAAAACGATCTCTTGGCTATCTTTCCAAGGCTTCAGATTGCAAAGACAGAGTCCTCATTCCATGAATCAAGTTAGACTCACTTTCCAAAGTCAAAGAAGTTTCAATATTACAAAGAACCTTGGGGTTTCAAATAACCAATCTAAATATAGAAGAGCTTGGACTACAAAACATTTTTAAAGAAAAGAGATTTTTACTCCTCTCATAAATACTTTTTAACTCTGATAACAGTATGTTATAAAAATTTCCAAAGAAAATGATTTTGTTTATAAAATTGGGGAAGACTCATTCATCGTAGCTCAGCATTCATGTATATAAAGATTTATAATAATAAATATCCTTAAAATTATCCGATAGCTGTTAAAGCCCTAGAGAACTTTATTATTGCTGCTGCTGATCTTGTTACTAATCACCAAGTCCATAGCAGGGACAGAGAAATTGCAGCAGGGTCTTGCCCAAATCCAGTGGACCTTCCAGTATAATAAATACTAAAGGACATTAAAATGATTCCATGAATGCTAATTAGCCTTCATCCACATAATGAATGTCTTTATGACCTCTAGGGACTCATGCTAGAAGTTGAGTTCAAGTGACAGCGGGCAAACGTTGCTGGATGAGCAGGGGCAGCACCCGTTACTTACTGTCGCTGAGGGTCCAGGCGATGAGATCTTCACTCCACTCCCCCTGGGCCTTGGTGTTGACCCTGGCTCGGACAATGTACTGCTCCCTGGGGCTTAAGTTGTTCAGCAGCACCGAGGTCAGGTTCCCTGGCACCTTGATGTTCTGCTGATCACTTATTTTCTGCATGGACCTCCTCTCAACTTCGACATAGATTTCGTCTTTTGAGATCGGAAATATTGGTTGCCAGGTCAAGTTCAGAGTTGTCTGGCTCTTTGGCAGGAGACTGAGACCTCTTGGAGGAGGGAGTCCTAGAAAATCACCAGAAGATGGTTATTTTCATTTTGGAGAGAAATAATGGCAGCTCCAGAGGGCATCTGCAAAGACAATATTGGCTTCTAGAATTACATAAAATACCCACAAGCTACCAAAAAGCACAAGCGAACAGCCTTGACCCTTCCCCTCCTAACACAACAGCAAATTTTTATGGTAATTTTTACATATACTTTGGGTAGTTTTAACACAGAACTACAGCCTTCTTGAGAACAGCTTGCAGCATGGGTAACTTTTCCAAGAACCTTAAAAACGTCCATATCCTTTGGCTTTAGCTCCTGACTGTCAGAAACTTATCCCGGAGAAATAAATATTCCAAAGGAAGATGAAAGTATCTGTGCATGCAGATGTTCATTACAGTATTACTTAAAATAGTAAATGACTGGGGGGAGGGACAAAGCATCAAAACTCTTTAATGAAATTATAGAGCCATCCCAAGGGTTACTAGAAATGAAAAAGAGCAGGAGCTCAACAAAAAACTTATAGTGTTATGGGTAATGGAAACCCCCTAGAAGTCAAGTCCACAACTAGAAAGGAAAGCAGAGAAACTGATAGAAATGAACTCAGGGTTTTGATATGTTACCATTTTGAGAAAGACATTTCCAAGCTATAAATGTCTGGTCGCTTCCTCCCAGCAGGGGAATTTCAGGTATCACATCACTATGGTGAGGGGTTGGCCCTAGCCCCATCCTGACCCCATTATGGTACCAACTACAAACACCTCTTGCCTGGCCACGCTTACCCAGGAACCTGGGGTACCAGAGAAGTTGCCAAAAGAAATAATGTGAGTTTTTAAAAATAGAGAAACAGGAGCATCCCACTTCTGCCTTGTAATCTGAGCAAATGCATAACCTAAGTTCACCTGTAAAATGGCACAGCCAGTCTCGTCTTCCAGACACGGGAGCATGGATGAGACAATGGTTATGTGAGGGTTTGGGAAGTCTTAGGAATTCTGTCAATATTTGTTCCCTCCCTCCTTTCCTTTCCCATCTCACATCAATGAATAAAGGAAGAATATGTCTACTTTTAATTAATAACAGTAATTGATTTATAGGTTCCAAATAAAAAGTCCCTTTAAAGTGTGAAAAGAACCTTCCTTCCTGATTTCAGGACAGTGGCATCATCACCCCTGGTGGGGGAAGGGCTGATTTGCACAGTGTGAGAACATTTTAGATCATGACAATGCTTTACAAATGGTGGTCACAGCGCAAGAATACACAGACAGTGTCCCTGTGGTGTTAAACTCTTGCGTGCAATATAGTGTAATAGGACTCCGATTTAAGGAAAAAAGCCCCCAACTCTTTATGGTGTAATTTAAAAAAGGAATTTGAAAAACACTTCAAACTCTCCTTCAAAGGAAGCAAGAAGAGAGAGTCCCAAGAGCTATTTATAGACTAAAGAGACTAAAGGTTGGGCCCACATCTCCTTGGCATCTTTCTGAAAGTCTTACTGATTCTATCACCAGGATCTAGGAAAATGAAGAGAGGTGACGTCTACTCCTTCTGCTAGCCTGAGGTTGAATCCCTACAGAAGCCATCCTCAGTCAGCTTATAAAGACACAACACAGGCGAGTGTCAGAACACTTGTAAGATTCCTCCACCTTCGCTTCGGGTAGTTGGAGGATCTTTAAAGGCAGCCATCTCTATGTTAGCTTCCCTTTGGCGACATAGTTACCTTCACCCAGATTTAGTTGTTTTTTTCTCTGCAATGAGCTCAGAACATGTTCACTGCCCCCCTCCAGGCATCCCTCGCCTTCCCCACCTCAGTCAGAACAAACAGTACTGCTGCCAGACAAACTGAAAAGCAAGCATCAGCAGAATTCACTTGGTGGGAAAGAGGCACCTTCAAGGGTTCCCTTTCCACTGACCCCACAAGTGCTTTGACATATTCCAAGAGCCCTCTGAATGCATCCTGGCTGGAATGCATTCTGAGGACGGGAGGGCAGAGCTGCTGGTCTGGGGAGATTTTTTTCATGTTCTGTCCCATGAATACTTTCCATTTGAGTCAGATTGTGGCCTTCCTCCTTGGATTCAATACCAAACTAAGGGAGAATTAACTGCCACTTGCCTCTAAGTACAGTGTAATGACATAGTAGGGGTGTGTGTGTGTGTGTGTGTGTGTGTGTGGCATGTGTGTGTGTGAACCTTTCATATATATAGCAGGGTTTGTATATATAGCATATATATGCAGCAGGTTCATATACATATATGTAGTAGGGGTTCAACATAATCAAAAATATATCACAAACTCTGTAGGGGTGGGTTGCCGTTTCTTATTGTTCCCTTAGAAGTTACTAGAGAGTTTACAGAGAAATGAATGTCAGAGTCTGTACGAAGGGAGGACAGTGGGAGTATTAAGAAGGTGAGAGAGATGGCGGGGACTCTGGGACTATAGAGGACTATGAGACATGTTTTAAGGAGCTGGGGGTGAGAGCTGTGCTTGCAAGGACTACAAGTCGCAGTAGATAACTATTAAGATGAAGGCTCTAGGAACCAAACAGCCAAAGTTCTAGAGCTGTAACTTAGGTGCTAGGTGTTGGTTCATTAAGCCCTGGGCCATAAGCCTTTAAGGGTCTAGAGCAATAAACCTCTGACTCTAAGCTTTGGGGCTTCAAGCTAAAAGCTTCTTTGTCTGGAAGCTATTGTAGTTTGGATGCCAATTGTCCCCTGAAAAGCTCATGTACCAGAGGCTTGACTCTCAGAGGCTGGGGCTGCTTTTGGACATTCTAGAATACTGAGACATAAAACATACGTCGATGATTAACTTACTGGATGCAGAGTGGTCTGGTGCCTGGCCCTGTCTACTACTCTGCTTTTCATGTCTACCATAAGAGGAAGAAGATCCCTTTGCCATGGGCTCCCTCCACCAGTATATTCTGTCTACACAGATAGAATAAGTGACCGTGGAGCAAATCCTCTGAAACCACGAGTCAAAACACACCTTTCCTTCCTGTGTCTTGGGAACTTGTTCTGAGTGACAAGGAAGATAAGGCAGAGCTAAACAACTATGCCCTGCTATACAACACAGGGTACTGCAAAGAAAACACAGAAGAACGTGCTATTATAAAACGCTCATTGGGAGATAGGGAAACAATGCTGGAACACGCGGAACAAGTCAAAGGACAGGAAGAGAATATTACACATGTCACTTTAGGGTTTCAGAGGAGCATCAAGTAGCAGGAAACTGGAATGCAGGCTAGCATCAAAGAGTGTGTACACATCGAGAGCTCCTCTTCCATCCACACAGTGCAAGGCTAGGAGATCATGAAAAACACTAATAAATCAAGAAAAGCTCCGTAGGTGTGACTCACTGTGACTAGCACTGGAGAGGCTGAGACGTGAGGATGACCTCAGCTAGAGGTCAACACGGGCTAAGTTGTGAATGCCAGGCCTAGACTGTAGAGTGAAGCCCTCTCTGGAAACAAAGAAGAAAGAAAAGAGAGGAGAAGAGAGGAGATGACAGGAGAGGATAGGAAAGCAAGAGAGAGAAAAGAGAGAAAGAAAGAAAGAGAGAGAGAGAGAGAGAGAGAGAGAGAGAGAGAGAGAGAGAGACCCCTAACTGTTGAACCATAACCTTGTTTCAAACCTATTGTATCAAAAATTCAGGGTGGGTGAGGGCTGGGGAGATAGTTCAGGGCTTAAGAGCACTGACTTTTTTTCCCAAAGGACCAGGTTTGATCTCCAGAACCCACATGATGGTTCACAACCAGCTGTAACTCCAGTCCCAGGAGATCCGAGGCCCTCTGGTTTCCACAGGCGCTGCATGAATGCCTTGCAAAGACATGCATGCAGGCAAAACACTCAAACACACAAAATAATAAATAAAAAATTTAAAGATTCTTGGAGTAGGGTCCGGCATTTTTTTTTAAACAAACTTAAAAAAGAAGAATTTGGGTGATTCTGATGGATACTAACCTTAGAACGACTGGCTTAGCAACATGAAGGTAAACACTGAAAGAAACGGCTTAACATGGAAACAGGCTGATAGATAGGAAGCAGGGCCGAAGGAGGGGGCGGGTGGAGCCCAAGGAGGACTGTTCTTCAGACAAAAGCCTTTCCTTCTATTTGATGTTTGAACTATGGGCATGGATTACTTTGAAAATAGAAATTATTTTTTTTAAATAAATAAACTTGTATTTCTGAAGTGTGTTTGTGGCAGAAGCCTGGTATGGTCCCTTGGGATGGAAACAGGAAGCTGGGGGATGATATACAGAAGTCAAGGCTTAACACAGTGGCTGCTAAGTAAATCTCAAGTCCTCAGGGATGGCCTTGCCTTCCTGCAGGCTCATCTGCTTCCTCCTCTGTCCCGGGGATGGTCACAGTCCCCCTCCCCCAGGGAGACAGACCAGCAGTCCAGCCCAAATAAAGGATCTGCTTGGCTTGAAGTTTCGAGCCTTCCTGTCACTTTCCCACCCGTTCCACAGCGAGCTCCTTCCACCTCCGTCTCCACCCACCCACTCAGCAGACACCACCCTTCCTGGTCTTCCTTCCTCTTTCCCCTTCCTACCCGCTCCCACCCAGCTCAGGAATAAATGGCTGTTGGCTTCAACTGACCGACAGACGTTGTTGTGAATCGTCTCACAGGTCCAGGATGCCCTTCTCCACCCTCTCCAGGACGGGCCAGCTGCACACACAGCTCGTAGTCAGTCTGAGGCTCCAAGTAGTTGAGTGTGACAATCTCGTTCATCACTGGCAGAGAGAAAGCGCAGAAACCTTCAGTTTGGTCCCTGTTATGTTCCTTAAACCAGAGTGACTGCTTCTGCAAGGGGAACTAAACCAGGTTTTTAAAAAGCAGTGCCTTGGTGAAATAAAGAGGTAATTCCATCTTCAAGGATGTACTGTTTCCAATGGAAGGGAATTTAGGCCTTTGAACGGGTATGTCCAGATTTCAGGGTAGACATTAGCACGTATATGTCTAGGCCATGTCTACATTGTTACATTTTCAATTGCAAAATTAAGTCTCACAAATCTACCATACAGGATGCCAGACTTGGGAGGGTCGATTAACATAATATAAAATAATGCTATTTTCATTCTTTTCAAGGACACACACTGATTGCAATCAAGCTGTCAAGAGAAAAAAAAAAGGCTCAGAAGGTTTTTGTTTAATGTTAGCAGACAATGGATCTCTAATAGCCGTATCCTCACAACGAGGGTTCCAGTTTCCACAAACAGCCAGCATGCACTTTGCTCTTAACCATTAGTCAGTTCATCTCTGTCTTCATATCTGTGGATGTTGCAAAGTTTAACTTCTGGTTTACCTTATGATAAACTGCTTATTGGTTAGAAAAACGTGAACTATCTTTAACAGTTCTTAGAAGATCATTTTTATTATTAAAACCATATTACACACACACACACACCAACTATTGTTGTTGAAAACAGAAAAGCTACAAAGCAACCTTAGATCCTTGAGATTCCAAGTTTGGGCCGGGTCTACAATGGAATCCAAGGAGTTCGGTAATAAACAATGCTGTCTGTCTATTCACTATGTCAAGCTCAGCTGCATTATTGAGCCAAACCCCTGTTTTTCTTATATCTTTAGATGTGTGTGTGTGTGTGTGTGTGTGTGTGTGTGTGTGTGTATGGGTTTGTTGCCTGCATATATAAGTGTACCATGTGGGCTCCTGGTGCCCTTGGAGGTCAGAAGAGTGACTCTAATCCCCTGGGACTGGAGTTACACACAGATGTGAGCCACCATGTGGGTCCTGGAGATTGAGCCCAAGTCCTCTTTCTGCATCAGCAAGACTGTTCTTAACCACTGAGCCAGTTATCTGGTCCTCTTTGTCTTATTTTTATAACTTTTTCAAGTGTCTATATCAATAAAACAAAGGAAATTTAAGAGACGTGTAGGGCATAACCTGCTGAAATTAGGAGTGGCCGGATCCACATTGCCCACCAGCAGGGCACTGATGATTGGCTGCCTGCAAGATGGCCCAGTTAGGACAGCATGAGCAACTGGTAACGCTTTATTTATTTTTTACTTACTTTTAAAAAAAATTATTGTTTTACATTATTACACAGCAAATAAAAATTACATGTTTTAGGATACATTTATCTTTTTCATGACATTCATCATCTTTTGTCTGTTTGCTGCATTCTTTTTTTCCCCCCAGAAACAGGAAGGGGCAGGCAGCTCTCACCGCCACTGCCTCTCTTTTTCCTACCCCAAGTACAATCCTGTCCGCCACAGACTAAACTCTTCCAGGTTCAAATTTTCATAAAACCCTTTGTATTAGGAGTATTCAGGATAAAACAAGGTAGGAAATGAGAAGGAAGAAAATCTAGCAGAGCAGAAACAACTGTGCTCAAGGTTAGGGCAGACTAAGCACCTCAACTTTTCCAGCGTGGCCCTGGACTTTCTTGTTCCCATGGTAGAAACACACACTTTTCACCACGGCCAGGCATGATATCATTCTTAAACCACAGCTGGAGGCTCAGGGGCCTGGAAAGGAGCGCAGATACAGATAGTAACCCACGATATGGCTACATCTGTGTCCCAAAGTGCTCAGCAGCATTTGGGAAGTCATTTCTGGAACTTTCATGGCCTCTTCGTGTACCAAAATAGTCTTAAATGCAGCGTGGGCGAATGAGGGTAGAAGGAGATTTTCATATGTGGGGGAAATCTTTTTCCTGGCATACACCTCCTGCTGGTGCCTCTTGTATGCAGATCTTACCTTGAATATGTCTCCAGGCCTCATACTGATGAACAGGTTTGTAGAGAAGTTTCTTGGATTTGATGGGTCCATCCCCAAAGTAAGGCTCAGAGCTGATGTTGATGATGGCAAAGTTGTGTCCAGTGTCAATCACATTTGGGGCATGCAGGGGCTTTGGAAGAACTGAATAAAAGGTTAGCAGTCAGATTCATCCTTGCATTTTAGGGGTTTGCTATTGTTGTCAAGTGGGGAAGGAGGATCTGCCCCTGGAAGTTCCCTGCTGGATTTAATCTCATAGTTACCTCTCTAAGAGCTCTGATTCGGTTCTGCCTCCTTACTGCTATTTACACTAAAAGTAATTCTTTAAAATAGCCACTGCCACAACCCTTCAGTGGGTTCTGATTTTGGGAAGGCTTAAAATCTAAAATTTATTCCATGACCCGCCAAGCCCTATCACTGCTTCAAGAGCATACCCTTACCATAGCCAGTGAAATGTACCTTTCACGGAAATGTTGAAAGGCTTTTCCACCATCCCAGCCACCGTGTTCACACTGCAGACCCAAACTCCTGAGTCCGGAGGGAAGATTCGGTCGATGGTGAATATGGCCACTGAGAAAAGATCTGTATGGTTGAAGTAATTTGCCTGGAAGAGTCGAACACAGAAAAACATATTCACATTTCTTGGGCTACTTAAACACAAAGGTCCATAACACACTCTCCAGCTCATTGTTTAGCAGGAAGTTTTCTAGGAGAGACTGAGGAGCCAAGTACAATGCTAATATAATCACTGGCTTATTTCCAAAGCTATTGTAGCAGCCCCAAAAGTTTATACTGGACTGCTGCCCTCCCAGATCCTGCTGTTGTATTTGTGTTTGGAAGTGTGGAATAAACACTTACCATCAAGGAGTTTAATTCTTTTAAAAACTGCTCTGCATAGCATTTTTTTCTCTTCTAGTCTAATACAGAGATGGCAGGATGGAAGGACCAAGTAGTCCCCTGCGTATTTGAGGGGCTGTTGCATATGGTGCAATGGGAAAAGACACATGAATCTAAAGACACATGTGTCTTTCTTCCTTTTGTCTACTTCCTCAATTACCCATCCAGTTCCCTACTGTGTAGACATGAGGCAGACAATGATAAAATGTTATGGGTAGAAGACCAGGAAAACAGCTGAATTAGACGCTCCAGCCCTGGTCTCTTCACAGAGCAATAAACCCAAAGAACTATTCCTTCTCCAAATTGCCTTCATGGGAGCTGAGGGAGTCAGCTGAGGGAAACCAGTATCTGGCTTTACCATGAAAATATGAAAAGGTATACTGTTGAAGGTGGGAAGTAAACTTACTTTGAGTTCCCTCAACTCCAAGCAGCACACTGTGGAAAGAGATTCCTCCCACTTGCGTGGGGGAATCAAGTTCAAGCCTTAGACTTGAGCTAGCACCAGGCACATCACAGTGAAACTCAGTGTCAGGCAGAGCCTCATGGCCTCTGCCAGTATGTTCTCTGTAAACTAAATTGTTGGACCGTTGTTCTTCAAGAACTGCCTCCATCACCCAACCTTTGGGCCACAGCAAAGAGCAAGATTCCATCTCTACTGATGAGCAGGGAAGGAATGTGGGCATAGGACCTTGCCTTGGAGCTCAGTGCTAAACAGTGTGACCAGGCACTAGGTGGATCCCAAATTCCCATACCCAGAGATCAGTGCTTAAGAACAGGGCCTCTGGACTTGGCACCCAGTAGACTTATGAAACAGACTTATGTTTCAGTTGCATCATTTAGAGCCAGAGTATGTGCCTCAAACAAATCCTCAAGACTGTGCAGACCCTTGAAGTTATACCAACCAGATGCTGGTCTAATGGAACATCTGTCTGCCCGAGCAGCCCAGGGATTTCTTCCACCACCCCTCCCTTGACTTTGCTGAGCACATTAGACAGTAAGAGGCCTCCCATTGGAGATGGAATTGTGGCTTGGAAATCAAACATGGGGCCTGTCCTCAGGCTACTGGCTGCAAACAAAGCCTCCAGGCTTACCCTGTTTGCCAGGTGAGGATCCATGGCTCCAGTTATTTGGAGTTCACTTTGGGCCAGTATCAACTCTGAGGGGTTGCAGTGAGCTGAGTGCACCCCAGCAGTAGCTAGCTCACAGCAAAGTGTGCCTTGGCCCCGCCCCTATGATATCCTGGTCTTAGATGGCTGTGGGCTCCCAGGGTGACCCAGCATCACAGTGCTGATGGCTACTGCCTACCCTGCTGTTCTCTTAGCCAAAGCATCACAACATCACAACATAGACCGTGTGCTGAGAAGAAAGAGAGAGATAGGTACCAAGGCATTATACAAAATAAGGGGACCCCCACAGTGAGGCTCAGAACCAAAGAGAACCCTTTGGTAACCTAGGCCCAGAAGGACAAACTCCTATGTTCTCTCTCATATGTGAGTCTCAGCTTCAACTCTTTAGTTCTGTTTGCTTTACATGGAGAACTTACAGAAGCCAGGAAACTAAGAAGAGGAGGGAGGTAGTCGGACACAGGAAAAAAGAAAAGGAAGAGAGAAACTACTGAATGGTAAGATTAAAGCAAGTGAGGTGGGAGGATTAGAGAAATGAGCTACAAGGAGAGACAAGGTTAGCTGGGAATAAAGAGAGTATAAAAAAAGCCATATAGGAGATGCTGTTTTATTGTAACACACATGAAAAAAATCAAAACGCAATTGAAAGAAGTTGCCTTGCATGACTGGACACTGCTGCCCTTGGAAATAGTGAAATATTAACTTGGATCCCAATTCCCAGTACGAAACACCTCCACAGGAGTGAGCCTGGGAGGCCCCCAAAACTCCCAGACAACAGTTCTCGTCCTACCAGAACTAGAGAAAATACCTCATAGCTTGGTTATAAGACACAGAGTGGACAGGCTGGCACTGAACTAAAAACCTCCTCCATGCTGGCTTGCATTCAAGCCATGGTAGGTGCTGAGTGGCAGCTGGAGGTATGGATGGGGTAAGGCATCATTGACCTTGCCCAAATGTGAGCTCTGTGAAACAAGGTCTAACCTTTCAGCCATGACACGCACATCTGTACAGACGTGGCTTCTCTGTGTCTGTGTTTTTCTCTCCCTATTTCTTTTCTTTTATTTATAAACAATGTTAAGTTGACAACATTGAAAACAGACACTTATACAAAAAATATCACCAAGCCTCATTGTAACCACAAAGCAAAACTCTATAATAGATAAACAAAAAATAATTAGGAACTATAACATGTCACTGAAGAAAACCACTTTGCTACAAACAAAACAAAACAAAAACACAAGAAAGGAGAAAGAGAGAGATCTGTAACAAAGATGGAAAACAAGTAGCAAAATAGTCACTGAACCGGCTCTGTGTTTAGGACTTCTGGAGACTATGGCGAGGTAGAAGCCTCATCATTAAAACTCAGGGAAAGAAAACAGTGTAAAGAATACACAGGAAGATGGAACCAAATGCAGAGATCCACAACCAAGCAGCAGGCCGAGTTCCAGGAACCCAGTTGAAGAGAAGGAGGAGGGAATATATGTGCAAGGGAGGTCAAGGTCAGGATGGAGAAATCTACAGAGACAGCTGAACCAAGCTCATAGAAACTCATGAACTCTAGACCGACAGCTGTGGAGCCTCCATGGGACTGAACTAGGCTCTCCATATGAGAGACAGTAGTGAAGCTTGGACTATCTGAGGGGCCCCTGGCAGTAGGACCAGGATATATCCCTGGTGCATGAGCTAGCTTGTTGAGCCCAGGGTGGGATGCCATGCTCAGCCTTAAAGCAGTGGCGAGAAACTTGGTCCTGACCCAACTTAATATGCCAGACTTTATTGATTCCCCATGGGTATCCTTACCCGTTGGGAAGAGTAAATGGGGGGTGGCCTGCAGGGGAGGCGAGGGAGGACAGGAGGAGGGGTAGGAGTAAAAACTGTGGTTCGAATGTAAAATAAAAATTTAAAAAATAATTAAGTTTTTAAAAAATATTCTAAATAAAAAAAAGTACACAGTAAGTTCTTAGTCTGCAAGAGGTGAAGTTTTCTAATGAACTTTCTAAAGCCAGGGACATCCCTGCAGGAAAGCACACATCAGAGTCCAGCTACAGGCCCTGCCTACTGCCCAGGAGAGAGCTGCAGAAGCCGTGTCTCACACACTGACCTGCAGGACCAGAAGAGACCCTGCAGAGGGCTAGAAGAACTAGCAGGAAGGGACCTACAACCTCCTTCCTATTCCCCTCGCTCCTCCCACTTGCGGTACTGTCTGGAACCTGCTAGAGCCAGAAGAGTGTGAGAACTTCATCTTTCACCTCAGGGCAGCTCTGCCAACAATTTACTCTAGACATATTCTTTCTATTTCTTCTTTTCCTTCATTTAGTTTCCACTCTCGTACATATGTCACATAACGGTCTGTTTGATGTGGGATTTCCCTCTGGATGCTGTAATTACCATTGATTAATAGAGAAACTGTCTTGGGCCTACGCAGGGAATAGAGGTAGGTGGGGAAAACTAAGCTGAATGTGGGGAGAAAGGAGGTGGAGTCAAGAGAGGAGCCACGGTAGCCCCGCTGGAGACAGACGCCGGAACTTTAGCCAGTAAGCCACAGCCATGTGGCGATACACAAATGAGTAGAAATGGATTAAATTAATATGTAAGAGTTAGCTAATAAGAAGCTAGAGCTAATGGGCCAAACAGTGATTTAATTAATGCAGTTTCTGTGTGATTATTTCAGGGCTAAGCGGCCAGGAACGAAACAAGTGGCCTCCTCTAACACCTGTTTTTATCTTCCCACATAGCATCCTTTTTGACATTCTTCATTATTCCCTTCAGCAAGACCTCATGAGCCATGCTCTCCTTATTTCTATGATTTTTCCTCTTTCTCTCATCCTTATCCTTTATTCTTTTCCCTTCTTAAACACAGCTTTTCATAGCTTTAACAATCTCTGAAGTCTCTGTGTAGGTGTAGGCAATATCTAACTTTCCCCTTCTAGCTTCTTTATCAACTTGATTTTTTCTTTTCAAAGTCGATCTAGTTGACTTCTCTTTATCTTCACTCACCATCCCACTCCTAATATTATTAAATGAAATTCAAATACACCCATGTTAATCTTGGTTACATATCCCCAACAGCTATTGAAAAAAAGGGGCAGGTATTGTGCATTGACTAGTATAACATTTGCACAGTGGAGATATTCAGGTGCTGTGGTTGTTCTCACAGTTAGTAACCTGCTCAGAAATAATTTAGATTTTAAACCAGACACTCCAAAGAGCTATTTTCTACATCTCAATTCTATGACATCCAAGTACTACTTGAATATTATAAATACTTAAACTGAAGAACACAGCTACTTTAAAAAAAAAGGCAGAAAATAAAATAAGATAAATTTGTAAATCATAACACAGTAACATAAGAAACGTGAAAATTAAGTCAATGTACCTTCTCCAAAATACAACATCACTAATCTTCCAATAATGGCTATCAAGTGGGAGTGAGCTACAAAATTCCAGATAAAGAACTCAAAATAATGATTATAAGTATGTTCAAAGACACAAATCAGCAGATCTTGAAACAGTTTTTGATTGAATGAATTTTGATGACTGGTGTGAAACAAGAATTCAAACAAAGAAATAGGAAAACTGTCTGAAATGCTGGAAATAAAATCAGGGTCAAATTAAAAAAAACTGTGGAAAGTCTCAGAAATGGCCTGGGACAAGGAGTGACAGAATATCTAAAACTGAAGGATGAAGACTGTAATAATTGAAATCAAACAAAGACAAAGACAAATTAGTAAGAAGGTAAAACCAGGAATTTCAATACACTCTGATAAGGCCAAATCTGTGGTTTATAGGCATGGAGAAAGAATCTCATTGTAAAGGCATAGAAAACATTTTCAAAAGAATTATAATAGAATAATTCCCAGAGCTAGGGAAAGAGATGCCAGTTCAGATACGGAGGTCATTTAGGCACCACACAAACAGATCATAAAAGAACCTCCTTGTTCTGCTATAATTAAGAACACTAAATACTTAGGACAAAGAGAGATCATTGAAAGTAGCAAGAGAGAAATACCATGTCTCATATAAAAACAGACCTATTATAATAATAACAGCAGATATTCTACTGAAACTGAAGTTCAGAGAACTTGAAATATTTCAAGTCCTGAAAGACAACTACCAACCCAGAAAACTATACTCAACAAAGCTATCTGTCATCAAAGAAAATTTAAACTTTCAACAATAAGAAATAGATTAAAGGAATTTATGACCACTTAGACAATTTTACAGAAAATGCTTGAATTAACACCGAATACTAAAGGAATACTGAAAAGAAAAACAAACCTACCCACAAAGTGATAGGAAAGACTTAAAGTCATACTAGCATAATATTTAATCAAGAGAGAAGAAAAATACCAAACATTACAAAATCAATGAAATGGCATCAATCAATACACACCTTTAAATACTAACTCTGAATATTAATAGTCTCAATTTCCCATTTAAAGAACATAGACTAGTAGATACTATAAAGAAAAAAATCCAGGAACTACATCAGGTGTAGTGGCTTACACTTTTAATCCCAGCACTTGGGAGGCAGAGGCAAATTGATCTCTGTGAGTTCGAGGCTAGCCTGATCTACAAAGGAAGTTCCAGGACATTTAGGGCTGTTACACAGAGAAACGCTGTCTCAAAAAACAAACAATCAAAAGCAGGAAACATGTATTTAGCATGAACAAGAAATGCACATCACCACAAAAGAGAATAACCCCTAGCTTAATGATACACCCTGAAGTTATGGAAAAACAAGAACAAACCAGACCCCCAAGTCAGTAGATGATAAGAAATCATTAAGATCAGGGCATTCTAATGAATAGAAACCAAGAACAACAACAACAATACAGAGAATGAAAGAAAAACCACCAAGAATTGGTTCTTTAAAAATATTAACAAAATAGACAGCCAAATTAAGCAGGAGAACCCAAATTAATAAAATTAGAGATAAAAGAAATATTACAGTAGATACCTAAATGAAGAAAATTATTATCTTACTTTATATATTCTACTGTGGTGGTTGAATAAGAACAGCCCCCATACATAGGCTCATACATTTAAATGCTTAGTCATCAGAGAGTGGCACTACTTGAGAAGAATTAAGATGTGTGGTCTTGTTGGATAGGTGGTGTGGCCTTGAAGGAAGTGTATCACTGGGGGTGGGCTATGATGTTTTTAAGAGCTTAAGCCAAGCCCAGAATCTCTCTCTTCCTGCTGCCTATGGATCCAGATGGGATTTAGAACTGTTCCATGCCTATCCAAGTGCCTCCTTGCTTCCTACCGTGATGAGAGAATGGACCTCTGAAACTATAAGCATGGTTCAGTTAAATGCTTTTCTTTATAAGAGTTGCTGTGGGCATGCTGTCTCTTCACAGCAATAGAACACTGGCAAAGACATCCACTCACCTAGCAAATCTAAGAGAAATATATGAATGTTTATATGTATATGATCTATGAAAATTAAACCATGATGAGATTAATAGTTTAAACAGATCTATAACAAGCAGTTCTACTACAGTAGTAATAAAAAATCTCCCCCCTAAGGAAGTCCAAGTCTAGATGGATTCACTGATGGATTTCACCAAACCTTCAAAGAATAACTAACACCAGTATTCTTTCAAACAGTCCCATAAAATAGACAAGGGAGGAACATTACCAGAGTCTTTTGCCAAGCTAGAATTATCTAATACCTAAACCATACAACATCACAACAAAGTAAGAAAATTATACATCATGGACACTCAAGAACAGTCATCTCCAGAAGCAGAAAAGAATTACCAAAATCCAACATCTCTTATTTTAAAAGTCCTGAAGAAATTCAAAATAGAAGAAATATATACCAAAATAAAAAAAAGTTATACATAAGAAATCTATATTTGGTATTATATTAAGTGGGGAAATATGTAAATCATTTCCATTAGAATTAGGGAAAAGACAAGGGCATTCAATTATTTCCCTTCTTATTCAGTATAGAACTAGGAGTCTTCGGGATGAAAGACTGTTATAATGGAAAGAGCCAATTATTGGTGAAGATGTGGAAGGACAGCTTGTGCTCACGATTAAGAACAAGCACTGTTAAAAGGTTCATACCATCCAAAGCAAACAATGCCATCTCTATAAAAATACCAACGAAATTCTTAACAGAGCTAAAAAAAGAAAAAGAAAACCCCCCAAATTTATATTTGAAAAACCCACAAATAACAAAACTGCAAAAGGGGATGGAGACCTGGAGAGGTTAAGAGCATTATTGTTCCTTCAAATTGCATGAGTTCAGTACACAGCGCTCACACAGCAGTTCACAACAAATTAGAGCTCCAGTCCTAGGGGAGCTGATGCCCTCTTTGGCCTCCTCGAGCTCCTGTGTTGCGGGATGTTCGGTCACACTATGAACATTGTCTGTGTTTGTGCTAATGAAATAAAGTCAACCTTGGGTCAGGGGGCTGAGTTAGCAACTAATTGACAGAAAATAATCACGTAGAGTCAGAGGGAACCTGGAAGACAACAGAGTGCATAGGAAGTGGTAGGGAGGGCCTTTGAGTGGGGTGGGTCTTTATTATTTTTTTTTTGTTGTTGTTGTTGCTGGGTCTTGGTTTTTATTTTTGTTGTTGTTGTTTTTTTTTTGGTTTGACCAAATGAAGGATGATCTCTTTCAGCTGGTTGCCAGTCAGCCTCTCTGAGCTAACAGGTTTTCACCCTAGCCTCTAACTCCTGGGTCTAATTGATAAATAGAACAATAGACAGTTAATTAAAAACCATATTTGGTGGCAGTGACAGAGCTGGTGCCTACGGGGAGAGAATTCCTGCCAGACATGGCCTGAGCCGTTGGGCCACTGCCAGAAAAGCAGACAGTAGCTTCAGAGATGCAATCACTGCTAAAACAACAGTAGATTAAAGTGCAGCCTCTGTGCTGACAGAAAATAATACTCCTGAACCTATACAGTGCACATAGTCTCGTATACTCACATGGACTCACACATGTATTAATTGGCAGCAAAGAAAAATCAAGCAAAAACAAAATGTAGAAGTCCTAACAATTTCCATCTATACTGCAAAATGATAGTGATCAAACCAGATCCAGTGGGGATGGAAGACACCAAGGAAACAGTGTCTTCCAGACACAACGGAACCAATGCATGTATAAACTCACAGACGCTGAGGCAGCATGTACAGGGCCTGCACAGGTACAAACCACTGGGGTCCCAGTGCTGGGAGGGGAAGAAGACACAATCTCCCATGCCCAAACTAGAAGTTATCACCAACAGACAGCCACTTTCAAAGAAAAAATCATTTTCGCCATTGGAGTCTCACTGGGTAGACAAACCACACTTAAGGGAGGCCCTGTACCCAATGATACAAGGACAAGACAAGTTGAACTCAATGGTATTTCTTGGAAAAGCTTTGCTCATAATGCTTTTTGTTTTGTTTTTCACTTTACTTGTCTTTTACTTTATTATGGTTTCTGATTTTGTTTTTTTGGATTTTTTTTTTATTTTGGTTTTTCAAGACAGGGTTTCTCTGTGTATCTCTGACTGTCCTGGAACTCATTCTGTAGACCAGGCTGGCCTCAAACTCACAGAAATCCGTCTGCCTCTGCCTCCCTGAGTACTGGAATTAAAAGTGTGCACTACCACCCCCTGGCCTGATTTTGTGTTTTTCTGGGTTTTGTGTGGGCACATGTGTCTGTCTCTGAATGGATATGTGTTTATCATGGTGTTTTGTTTGTTTTTATCCCTCTATTTTCTTTGTTTTATTTTGGTTTATTTGTTGTTTCATGTCCGGGATGGGCATATAGCATCGGGAGAGACCTTCCCTAGGCTCAGGCCTTAATAGTACCAGAATGCTGCTGATTCATGGGTTTAAATATTTCTGTGTGGTCCCTAGGCCACACTGCTCTTTTTGATATAGGGTTTAGACACATGGAGATAACGTGAAGGCAGGGCCTCACATGGCCTGACATGGTCCATAGTTCACCACACACAGCTGGACATTTATAGGACAGGGGCTATCCTTGACAGTTAGCGCTAACAGCCCCAATGTGATGGCAAATTCTCAACATGGCACCACAGCGCTGCCCACACAGAGGAAGTCTGAGTGATTGCAGCAAGTGAACTCTGCACCCCAGGAACATGTCACCTTATCACAGCTGTCAACACACCGGTGAGTCAGGGACGGGTTAAGCTGGAGTAAAATCTAGCTTCCAGAGACAGATGACTGCATTGAAGCCATTTTAGGCTGCTAAGCGGGCATACTGGGGAATGGATGGCGCTTACCTGGAGCACTGTCCCATCCGGCTTCACCAGCGTCATTTCTTCACTGGTAGGCAGTGGCCAACCAGAGGCTTTGCAGATGGGGTTAAATTTTCCACTGTTTACTTCTATGTGATCTGGCAAATCCTCTATCTGTGGAGTCAGCCTTGGCCTGCCTAAATCAAAAAAAAAAAAATACAGATATTAGATCCATGTAGTCTAATCTTCAACGTAACAGTGATGGCTGCTCCAGCAAGCACTCATTGTAGCTGAGTTAATCTTGACAAGATTTACAATCACCAGGAGATGGATCTATGCACTTGTCTGCAAGAGACTCTGCAAGAGACGCTGCAAGAGATGCTGCAAGAGATGAATAGGCTGAGGTGGAAAGGTGCGCTCTCTGTGAGTGGCACCGTCCCTGTTAGGGATCCTGAACTGGAGAAAACAAATAGAGTGCTACCATTGGCTGATCTCTCCATCTTGACTGGGGTTTGGTGCAACCATCCTCTTCAGCTCCTGATGCTTCGACCACGCCTCCATCATGGGGACCTACCTCGAACTCTGAGCCAAAATAAAACCTTTTTCTCTTAAATTGCTTTGTCAGAGTAGTTTACTACAGCAAGAGGAAAAGAAAGAAAGAAAGAAAGAAAGAAAGAAAGAAAGAAAGAAAGAAAGAAAGAAAGAAAGAGGGAGGGAGGGAGGGAGGGAGGGAGGGAGGGAGGAAGGAAGGAAGGAAGGAAGGAAGGAAGGAAGGAAGGAAGGAAGGAAGGAAGGAAGGAAGAGCGAGAGAGAGAGAGAGAAGCCACTGTGCTCGAGAACTTCAGCTATTTCTTTTTAAACATTGTGTAGTACACTTGAGGGCCCTTCTGTCATCTCTGCTTTAGAGAAGAAGGGCCTGAACCTCAAAACTCAGCCTCAAGCTCAGGGCTTCCTGAAGCCATGGTGCACATTCTTCTTTCACAGGGCTGTGCTCCCTCAGTGGACTTGGAAGGAAGGGAAATGCCTCAATATTAAAATGGTCTTCATAGCCACACACTCCCCCAGAGCTAGCTTTCAGTCCCCATCTTGCTTTTCAAAGTGTACCATTGCAAAAAAAAAAAAAAAGAAAGAAAGAAATAGACAGATCGTGAATGAGTGAATGAATGAATGAGTGGATGAGCCTCAGGAGAGAGCCTCATAACCTTGCGGTCAACAACATGAGCCTCAGTGTGGAAGTATGAGGGCTCTTTCATTGGTTGGGAAGTCTGTAAGTGACATGCAAATAAGAAGAAAGGAGTGATTTAAATTATACACAATTGCATCACAAAAGCGACAGGGACAAACTCTCCAAAGCAATATCTAGCTAGTCAAATAAAAATAGCACTGCCTATATTGAATGAGAACAGAAGACCCCATGAGCCTACTCTCTGTACTGCCTCCTGCTTGTGGATCAAGATGTGAGCTCTTTCCTGAAATTCTAACTACCTGTGGCTATGCCTTTACTCTGCCATCAGAAAGAGACTCTAGCCCCCTGGAGTCTCTTTTAATTTAACCATAGGCTAGATTGAACTCCTTTTATAAATTGTCTTGGCCATGGTGTCTTATCACAGCAATAGGAAAGAAACTAATAAAGATTCTTAGGAAGAATTAGAATGGTGTTTCTTGTTGTTGTCTTATTTTGGTGTATATGCATTGTGTGTGTGCGCGTGCGTGCATGTGTGTTTGTGTGTGTGTGTGTGTGTGTGTACATGCGCAGAGCATATAAGAAATAGCTAGAAGATGTTAGGATGCCAGGGCAGGAATTGCACCAGAGGGGCTCTCCTCAGATACGCTGAGCACCGCCCTGACCACAGGTTACCTTGCTTTACCTTCTTTCTCACACTGCAACCCTTGCCATCCTTGAGAGCAGAGACATCCTTGGAACCGATCACACCTCTCTGCGTTGGTACAACGGCACCTGAGCTTACAGTCTGGTCCATAGTAACCTGGTGGGCATGCTGGAAACAGAGATATCATAAACCAATGTTAGCATAGAGGAAGGAAGAAAACTAAGGCCCTCAATGGCTAGTTTTGGTTTCCTTCCACACTATCAACTTCTCTGACTTATAAACAGCAGTGTGTCATTTGTGAGATTTACTGAGGTTTAAAGGCTAAGCGGTTTTGCTTCTAGAGAACTCAGTAATTTCCTACCAGGACACTCTTCTAAATACAATATTCAGAAAATAATTACTCTAGATCACTGGAGAAGGTATGTAGGGCAGAGGCAACTATAGAACTTCCAAAGGGGAATTGAAATTTGGAAGACAGGAATGGTGTGTTTCTCATTTTTCAGCTTTTTGCCTAAGTGTTGGGTATAACCCTATGTGAGATATACTGACACCGTGTGAGAGAATAAAACACAAAAATATCTGTCATCTCACTGACCTGACAAACTGTGGGAGAGATTTGGAGAAATCAGTAGCTGGAGAGAAAAGGGAAATCAGAAATAGTGAGTTAGAAAGAAAACTCAGCTCTTTGGCTAACCCTGAATCACGCATGCTCAGCCTAGTGAGAGAAGCCCAGACAAAGTGAACTAACAGAAGAGTTTGACCTGATGGCCAGGAGTCACAGCCTGTAGCTTGAGTCCTACCATGGTAGTTGCCTATTAAAATAGAACAAAGCAAAATGAGCATTCCCCCTAAAGGATGTAGCATACTCCAGAATCCCTACAGTGTAACATTAGGTGCTCATGGTAAAATTTCAAATTGCTCAACATAAGAAGCAATAGAGACCTATGTTCAGTTGTTTTTTTAAAAAAAGGAAAACTTAATAGCAACTAACTGCAAGGATCTAACATTAGAAAGAGAAGACACGATTTTTACATCAAGTATAAATAACTATGATAAATGAGGTCACAGAAAGTACACCCACGACAAGGAGAAATTTCAGCAGAGAAATGTGAAAATACCCCTTAAAAAACTACAATGAGAAAACAGTGATTATTAATTGATTATTAATCTCAACTATCAATTTGATGGGACCTAGAACACCTGGGGAATGAGCCGCTCAGGGTGTGCCTGTGAGGGAATGGGCTGCTAAGGTGGACTGCGGGTGGAGGACCAGCCAGTCGTGGGAGGCCCCATCCTAGGAGCTGGGATCCTAGGACAGAAAAAGGATCAAGAGTGCTGAGCAAAGGCATCACGACTTTCTGCCTTCTGACTGTGCGGGCCATGTGACCTAGTGCGGCCAGCTCCTGCTGCCTTGATGTCCCCACCACACGGAAGGTACTCTTCAATTATAAGCCAGAACGAACCCTTTATTTTTTAAGTTGCTTTTTTAGGGTATTTTTTTTAAAACAGCTATAGGAAAGCAACTAAGATAACTCCTGTATCTAAACTACAAGAAAGCTATGTGAACTCAGACACGGTGGAGATGGAAAAAGAAAACATCAAATTTGAAGCTATATCCTCAGACATTCAATCTGAAGAAAAGGAAGAAAGGGATGGAAGGGCCCTTGGAACAATAGCTTAAGGTGAAACTCCTTAGTGTGGAAAGACCACTGTAGAAAAACCACTGCAGAGACTGTGCTGTAGGACTGGATTCAGTGGTTCTTAACCTTCCTAATGCTGTGACCCTTTAACATAGTTCCTTATGTTATAGTTTCTCCCAACCATAAAATTATTTCGTTGCTACTTCATAACTGTAATTTTACTACTGTTAGGAAATATAATGTAAATATCTGATATGTAGGTTATCTGATATGTGACCCCCAAAGGGCTCACAACCCACAGGTTGAGAATCATTGGGTTAGGTATCTCAGTGGGCAAAGGCACTTGCTGCTAAGACTGACGGCTTAAATTTGAGCCCGGGGCCCACGTGGTAAAAAGAGAGAGTTGACTCTCGGAAGTTTCCCTCTGATGTCTACATGTAGGCATGCCCACATTCACACACACACATACACATATACAAAAGAAACAGCTTTAAAAAACAGAAATAGTGCTTTAGGTTTCCCCCAATCTGTTGACATTTACACATCTGATATTTCAGGAAACAGCAAGGAGGGGCAAATATTAGGAAAAATATCTGTTAAACTACTAAAAACTACAATAAGAGAATTTGTGATGCTGTTGGTTGTCTTTCCTTGTTCCTTATTTTCTCCTCACAACAGAGTATTTTTGCCCTTGTTTGCACTCCTGAACTTTGCAAGCTCCTTGGAGGGGAGCAGGAACTGTACATTTCCTGTGCGGACTGTACTTCCTCGGACAACAATGGTAGACGGTGATTGGCTTCTGCTAGTGGGCTGGTCTTATTTTGGTCAACGATAGCATTACTTTTACTTGTCAACTGACTTAAAAGCAATATTGTCCCTTGGTTTTTTTCCTGGTGGATAGTTTTAACTTGACAATGTGTTCAAGGAGCCAAGAGGCAGCTTTGCATTTTCAGCTCAGTCAGCACAATCTATATCAAAGTTCCAACAAAAGAACTTCTTAGAAGATGCATAGATGACCTGTATGTACATGGAAACACGTTTGATAACACTGGTCATCAGGGAAAGGTAAGTGATCCAACTCAACATGCACATGGCCCTGGTCTGATCACTGGCAGCCCACAGTCAGAAAATTTCAAGGAAACACAAATTAAAATCTCAATGCAACATGATCTTGTATCTGTTAAAATGGCTGTTATTGATACGACAAAAGTTAGCAAATGTGGGTGATATAAAGAAAAGAACACTCACACACTCATGACGGGCATGTAACTATCAAATAATACCTGGAAGCTCCCTTAAAACAAGCAAGTAATCACACAATTACCATACAATACAGAAATTCTAGAAATAAAATGGATTGTGTGTGCATGTGCGTGTGTGTATGTTTATGAGAGAGAAAACCTCACAAGGGAAGGAAATTCCAAGACTAATTTTGACAACATGGATGCATCTGGAGCACATTATCTGAGCTAAATGAGCCAGGCAGAAAAGAACAGATATTGTACGCTCTTTCTTGTAGATGGAATCTAAAGAAACAGAAGCATGGGACAGTGGTTTCCAGGGATCGATGGCGGAAGTGGGGAGATGTTAGTCAAGGGTACAAAGTTTTAGTTGTGCGGCTTGAGTACCTTCTTAGAGGTGTGGTGTTGCAAGTACAGGCAGGCATACAGCATTGTATACCTCAAATTTGGTGAGCATAGATCTCAAGGGTTCGCATACACACAAACAGGAGTCTGAGATAATGGATTTGTTAATGAATTTGGCAGTAGCAATTATTAGTTCTTGAGTACGGTCCACGAAGTAACAGGGGTTACCTTTACTTTTGAACTTTAAATCTTTTTTTTTCTTTTATTATCAGTCGATTTTTATTTATTTATTTTTTTAAAGCAGCAAATCAACATGACAACTCAAGCCTAATCTAAATGGGCACATGACAGGGAACCCCATCTTTGTGGGGAGTGGAAACGGCTTTCAAAAAAGCCCATCAGATCCACAATCTCTACACACCCAAACAAACAAGCACTATAGTAAGCCTTGTGTGAAGTGACTCACAGGGAGCTGAGGAGTCACTGCTGGGAAATAAATCTGGAGGCAGCAGAAGGAGTTTTGGGTAGTAAGACAATCGGTTGAATCAAGTTGAAAAGTTGAAATTGTGGCAAGAAATTGGGTGAAGATGGGGAGTCAGGGTAAGAGAGAGAGTCTGTAAGCCAATTGACCCACGAGCAACTGAGATATCTCTCACTTTTCAGTCGAGACCAGGCATGTTAAATCTCCATTTCTTTAAAAGAAGGCAATTAAATCTTACAGTTCCAACAGCCCACAAACCACATCAAAATATTGTAAAAAGGAATCAAAACTATGTTCAGAGTTCCACCGCCATCTCATTTTCTGCACCCCAAGGAAAATAAAGGCATCCATAGGTGATGGGCATGAGAAACACCTACTCCCAGGTCCAGAGTCTCACTGTCCAAATAATGTCTTTTTCTTGAAAACTCCTGGGATTGCAATCCCTGCACCCAGGAATAAGTAAATAACCAAGCAATGTTCCTATTTGGTGATGTCCGCTAACTGTATGCCCTCCCTGCACCGCTGCAGCTTCCCCCGTCCCCAGGGTAAGTGGGGCCTACCTTCATTGCACTGCAATCCCCTCCAGCCTGTGGCACAGGAACACCCATAGGGGTCTGGGAGACAGAACACGTAAGACTTGCATCCCTCTGGTCCACTACACCTCTCTTTACAGGTCCTGCCAAATGTGTGTGGCTCACAAGCTGTGGGAGGAGAAGACACAAAGACTGATTCAAAGTCAAACTGCAACCCCTTGAATCGCTGGACTCTACTATCCTAGAGAGGGAGATTCCAGTCTGTGTGCTGGTGGGGGCCGGGAAGACCCTGCCATCATGGTCTACTTCACAAAAAAAGAAAACTGCCTCACAGAGAGGGGCTCAGAGCCAGCACTGTTTCCCAGGTGCTTTGACTGTAGCACCACAAGTTGGTGTTTTCTGTTATGAGTTTCAGTGGCCTGCCGTAAATAACTTTTAGAAGAAGTATCTAATCCACAAAGATGGCACCATAGACCTAAGGAAAACCACTTAGCCCCTTCTCATCTCTGTCCAGTCTTAAAACTCCACTCGGTAATGACGGCTCTTTCAAGCTACGGTTTAGTCACCACGTACATTCCCTTACCTTTCTCACACGTCCTCCCCATAAAGCCAGGAGGGCAGATGCATTCCCCAGTATCCTCATGGCAGACACCATTGTTCATGCATTTAGTACAGGGGCGGTTGCAGTTGGGCCCCCACTTCTGAGCTTCACATCCTGTGGTTAAGAAAGACATGGGGGTGGGATGTTAACATGTTCACTGAGCACACTGTTACTCAACAGCTAACACATGACAGTCATTTCTGTGGGCAATGGGGAACGGAGAGGAAATACACTCTCTACATGCAGAAAGCTCATACTATAACATGGGAGAAAGAGTTAAACAGTAAATAACGACAGAAGCAGAGACAAGGAGTACCAAATCCTGCCTTGCTAATAGAAAGGGGCATAAAGGAAGACTTTCTGTGGGAGTGGGATATGCATTGGGTGTGCAGGACCACAAAAACGGCAAGGAAGAGGAGGCTAGAGGATGTGTTCCAGGCAGAGGCGCTGTGAGGGAAGAAACTTTGGCATGTCCATGGGATGGTTCAAGACTGAAGCATTTCCAATACAGATCAATGGCATCTCAACCACCAAGGAACCTGGCAGGAATCCAAACCTCAGACTCACAACACTGGAATGAAAAACTCTTGTGCCAGGAAGTTATACCCAGAATGCCCGCACATTGACTCTACATGGAGCAGATGAAGGAGGGCTAAGGCCAAGAAAAAGAAATAGCCAGGTCTATACACTCTTTCAGCGGGACGCTATATAAGGAACAAGTGAAAAAAAAAAAAAAACACCAAGACAGACAAACTCGACTCAAGGGGGTAAAACTGCTCCTAGATTAATTTTCCCTGATTTCTTCCAATGCTTGGTAATTTTAGATTGTGGATTAGACTCAAGAATAACTTCAAATATACAGAAAACTTGGGAGCGCTGGTACAGCCCTCTGTGGTTGAAAACCTAGTTTCAGTTTTCATCAATAGCTCAGTAGTTCATGTAGGGAAGTAGAATCCTTGTCCCCAAGCACTAGTCTCACAGCTTGGATACACGCCTGCAGCTGATGTAAGCTCCAAACCTCTTTGGCAAGAACTCCTGGCTATCAGTATTTTCTCTAAAACAATCAGGAGGACTATCAACACCCACCATTTCTTACAGCTTTCCACTTAATAGATAAAATTACAGATGGCTGAACGCTAACAGCTAGGTTCCCTGGCGTACAATAGGAGAAAGGAACCTAGACAAATAGTGAGAGCCGGGCCAGCAGGCGCTTACACACGCTAACCAGAATGGCAGATGATGTAAGTTGAACAGGATCCTCCTGCAGGAGACTGTGTTCCCCAGCCAAGTGTCTACCTAGAGCTCTAGCCCAGCTTCATTCCCAATCCCAGGACAGAGGAAAGACTAACTCTAGGGGATATCAGGGTGATCTCTTACGTTGAAAAAACTAAGAGCTACTAACGTGACTTAGTTTTTATTTCAAGCTTTGTGATTCTTTATTTCAGAAATCATGTATTCATGGCACGCAAAGGAAAAAAAAACAATGTTGTAAGAAATCTTTTGTCAAGGAGAAAATTTATGCTGACATCTATAAATACCATCAGCGGGATTCCTAAGACAAAATGTTAAAGTCCAATCTGTTTTTATGCTTGAGTTCACACAGACGAGATGCCTTGTAGTTATGGGGGAAAAAATGCCTCCAGCTTCCCTCCTAAACACCAAACTAGTCACTTTGTGGGTTATTGTTAAAATGGGTGATTATAGCTTCCTTTGAGTGTTTCTAGACACTAGCAGTACTTCTCAAGTAGCTTTATTAAATATGCGCGCACAGAGACATGACATATATGCCAACCAGAAAACAGTATGGAGATTAAAGTGGGATCTTCTGCTTTGTGAGAAAAGACCAGCTAAACTCCAAATTCTAATCTCTACTCATGTTTTGACAATTTACAAAAAGCTGAAAATGAGACATGGTGACTTAGGTCTGTAAGCCTAGCACTTGGGAGTCTGAACTAGGAGACTCTCAGGAGACCGTCTTACCAAAAAAGAAACACACACACACACACACACACAAAGATTTAAAACATTTTTACAGATGACAATGTAGTATATTAAGAAGTAAAAATTTTGTTCCTATACTTAGTTCCTGGTACCCTGTTTCTAGAACCTTCAAAGTGATGAATATCTTTTGTATGCTAACTATGGTGGTGAAGGGGCCCTTAACCAACATTATGACAAGGGTCACCAGAAACACCAAGGCATGACTAGGGAGTTGGGACATTAGTCCCACCTGCAATCTCTAGGAAGAGCAAGGGCTGAAGTTTGGCCAATGATTTGCGCAAAACTGAGGGAGTTTCTGGATTAGAAGGTTCTTACAGAGTGTCTGGAGGGGCTACCTCTCCCATCCCTGCACCTTGGCCTGTGCATCTCTGCCCCGTGGCCACTAATCTGAAACCCCTTAGTGTTCTCTATAATAAACCCGAATTATTTCCCTGAGTTCTGAGAGATGGTCTAGCAATTCACTAAAACAGAGAGAAGCGAGAGAAACCATGATTTACAGCTATTCAGTCAGGAGCACGGTGCGACCTGTGATTTTCAGCTTGCAGCTGTACCTGTATCTGTGGGATCTGACACTCTCTTAAGGCAGAGTCAGAAGAGTCCCAGGTGACATCTTCTGAAGACTTTCTCGGTGTTGGTACCCACTCACTTGTGCCAGAAATCGTGTGTCCGTGTGAGAGTTTAGAGTAGGAAGCCCTTTTGATTTCCCCGTTCTCAGGCAGACATTCACCAATCTAATGTCTGGTCCAAGGCAACACACCCATTTGTCCCAGATTCTGAGGCCTCAAGTGGATAGCATTTTATCATAAAAGAACTATCTTTATACATGAATGCAAATTGCTCCTTTACCATCTGAGCTCTCCTGCGTAGTGGAATAAAGGGAACAGGGGGAGAGGTCAAGAAGAAGTAGTGGAAAAGCTAGACATCAAAAGCTGAATCCTGCAGGTTTACTAACATCCTGTCTTATGGCTTCAAAGATTGACTTTACATGAGCACTGCACAAGAAACCAGTTTGGGGAACATAGGCAGGTTTCTCTTGAGTCAAATTCAAATTATCCCGACTACAAAATACTTTATATCTCTTGAGGTGTCATGGCATGGGGCATAAATGAGGTGAACCACACTTTCCATATTTCTTCTAGTATATTGTAATGCTGACTTATCTAATTATTTACATAACTGCTCTGACTGGGAATTACCCAAGGGATAGGGGTTTATTGTGTTATACTCTGTCTTTAAAATCAACACAATGCTTTTCAATACCGTTATCATTGCACTTTATTGAATGAATGAATCATGAACGAACACAAGGCAAAGCAAAATAAATCATCTTTATGAATTAGAGAGTTCCATCACCAGAGAAATGACAGTGACTTAGACCCAAAGACCTGAGTGATTAAAAGCCCAGATCACTTGGCAGGACTGAGGGGAATTCAGAGCAAGTCTCTTGCTTTCTATAAATCAATTTCTCCATAAAAATGACTGTTTCTGGCCCCCCTCTACCTTGATGATGACTATATCACGGTGAATAGGAAAGTCCCCTAGTTCTAACTCTCGCAGTTTTCAAATGTGCAAATAAAGATCACATTAGAGGGTTAAATGATCTAACACCCATGGGACTTGGAGGAAACGTTTGCCTAGGAGCCCAGATGGCTCAACAGTCACATCATAGGACGCAGTGAGACCATCCTCCTCAGTGCAACGGCCCATTCTAATGAGAATGGTCCTGCAATACTGTCCTGACTTCTGTTTTATGCCTCTACTCTTGCCTGTGGCTCCCTGGTTCAGGCTGGTAGACGTCTATGTATTTAGACCACGCTAATTCTTTCTATTGGGAATATAAAACCCAGAGGTAAAGGAATGTAGACCCGAGCTGTGGTAACAGCAAACTCCTAGATGAAAAGCTTAGTCCAACCCCACTATCTCTGAACCCCACATCTTCGCTAGAGTCTATCTTTTCCGCAACTTGGTTGTTAGCCTCTGCGCCAAATTCCGCAGAGTCCGTGGTATGCTGCCCCCCCATGCCCCCTTTTGTTTCTGTAGCAACGGTCAGCTTCCACAACTCACAACCACAAATCCCAACAGCTACACCAGTACAGAGCGGCAACCTCTCCATCACTTACTCCGGACTATCAGCCTGGTGAAGGCCGAGGTGAACAGGTTTCCTCCTATGTACCTGGCCGAGTACACGCCAGCATCCTGGGGTTGAGCATGAGGCAGGTTCACTTCTAAAATCTCAGGTACTTCATGCCGGGGCACGGAATGGATGAAGGAGCCTGGCAAGGGAGAGAAGTGGAGGAAAACAAGCTGTGTTTAAACATTCCTGTTCGTCTTTACAATCAAACAGCCGCTCAGTGCGACAGCCTCACGTCTTACCTGGGTGGATTTGAGACTTCACTTGTTCTGTCACAGCTTTTTTAGTGTATGCACCCACAGCCTACCTGTCCATGCATGCACGCACATGGACATTTGAATCCCTGTCTCCATTTGCTCAACTAAAGAACCAAACGCACTGTCTAAGAGGGCTTCTGTCATAGACAAAATTTGACAAGGTTGAATCACAGCAGCTTTTTAGGCAACTCCCATTGAAATTGCACTATGACAATGTCTAATGGATTCGGGGTTACCCAGGGTCTCGTACCACGGGGATGGAAGGGAATGAAACAGACTCACCATTTTTATAGATCACTGCATCTTCTTCTTTAATTAACACCTTTCGGAAAGATATGTTCACGTTGTCTCCCCTGTCCACAGTCATAGTTAAGGTGGCAGGTAGAAAGGAAGCTTTGAAAAGAGGAAGACAATGAGTAAATAAACACATACACACAAAAATGAGTTCCTACATTTTCCTCTGGAGCTAATAAACACCGAAGTCCGGAGGATGAGACCCAGCACACGGCATGCATTACCTGGCTTTTCCGATATGAAGAACAAGAGTGGATAATAGACTGTATGAGCCTTTTTAAAGAATCGAATGAAAGGAAGGGCCATTTCCTTTATAAAATACAAATACATACACACAATATACTTATGACAATTTTGCCATGAAAATTACTGGGGAAGTAGGAATTTTATGATTGACATCTGCTATTACACTATATCCTGATAGTAACTATAACTATTAACTATTTTAACTATTCATCCTTTCCCTCAGTCACTACCATGTTAACTCAAAGTACAAAAGGGTTCTAATGGGATATGAGTGTCCTCTATGTGGAAACGACGGTAACATTTGCCTACTCACTTTCCTTTGCTCTTTTTACATGGGGTGGTTGCTGCTCTAAAACAAAGCAATGAGGGAATGAGGAGAGGCTTCACTTGGTTATGACATAAAGGTTGAAACACTGAAGAGGGAAGACAAGGAGAGACACTAATGTCTCACCCTCTACCCCTCAGTTGACGGATGAGCTGACTCAGCTGTGGAACTGGCCGACACTATGCGGGAATAGGAAGGATTCTTTATTTGACTTATCGTGCCTCCAGTTACTGAAATCTCCTGCCTCTGTGTCAGTCTTGGAATACAACATTGCCTCAGTTGCTCAGCTTACTGAGAAGATGTGAAATTGTCTAATGTTCTTCAGAAGCAAGTGTCTGAATTCCTTTAACATATGCCTTACTCGGCAGAGAACAACATTCCTTGGGATAAGATAGGGATTATCTTTAGGTAGTGTTAAATCAATGTAAAATAGAAATATTCACGCTAAGAGGAGACAAACAACATATACAACCTTCTTAAAGAGATAATGGATGTCAACAGAAGACGAAACAGAGAACAGGTGAAGACAGAAAATCATGACACAAAAAAACACAGAAAAAAAGTAATAGAAAGACATACCAAATACATTGAAAAAGATAAGGGATCCCAGAGTGCATTAAAATACATACACATAACTGGCACTCTTTTCATACACTATATATGAAACTATAAATGGATACATCATCTTGAGACAAAAGCAATCAAAAAATATATACTAAACTAACTAAAAAAAAACCAATTTTGCAGTACTTAGACTGGAAAAGTATTTTTAATGCCAAAAATATTTACAGATCAAGATAGTCTTTTTATGGTGATTAGGAGCCATCAGGAAATCTCACTCAGATGGCTTTCCCACGGAATAACATTAGTCTTTTGAAGCCCATGAAACAAAACACTAACAGTAAAAGAAAGAAACTGACAAGTCATCAAGTCCCATACACTACCAAGCAAAAATACAGAAGGCTTGAAGAATACTGTTAAAGGTCTTCAGATATTTGTGGAACCCTAGCCCCAATTATATGAATGTTACAAAGCACAGCTCCATAAATAGAGTTTTCTGGTCAGAATACACCCAAATCAGAAATCAACAGCAGAATATTCTACCCTTGATGACAAAATCACAAAATTCCTATAGAATTTCAACCCAGGACCAAGTATTGAAATCAGAGCTCTGTTAAGGACCTCATGACCTGGCTAGTATCTTTCATTCTTGTTTTGCCTGTGTCTTTTGCATGGGGGCTAGCTTGAGAGACCCGCTAGCTCAGACAGCTTGGGGAGGGAGGAGAGGCCTCTGAACCAGGCTGAGAAGACTTTGGTGATCTGCTTACTTTGGGATTATATGCAGCGGTTGTTAACGGAAGAAGAGTTCCCTGCCAGGTCTTCCCTGGACGGCCAGGAAAGTGAATGTCTTCAATGTATTTGATGTCCAGGGCAAATGGGAAGGCAACAAGGTATAGATTAGAAGGAGGAATGAGCATTGGAAACAGATGACCTTGGGCCTGAATCCAGCCTCTGGCTGTCACCAAGTCATTTCACCTCTGCAGCATTCTCATCTAGAAAATCTTCCATGAATTTGAAGCAGTAGAAGCCAAGCCTCAAGGCGCTCACGGTGTCCTTGCCAAATATAAGGAGATGACATCGCTGATGAATTTGTAATACGGGTGTGAGTGGCAGGAACTGAAATGGATCATGTGCGGAGAGGGCAGGCAGGGACAGAGGACATAGGTGTGGAGGGCAGGCTTGAGAGCACTCGCTCGTTCTCATGTTGACAATTTGGCCACCCTAACACACAAAGCTTTTCCTGACTGGGAGAGGCTCCTGTGAGAACTTTTCTGATCATTTCATCTTGGTGACTTTCCCTGCAGTTTGTTTATATTTTCTCCCCTTTGTGTGGAGATTGTTTAGCTGAGCGTGGGACTTCTCCCTGGGCATTGTATTCGGAAAGGAACTCAGATTCCCCCGCAGGCTCGACTCCAATGTAGCTTTTTCCCTCTACTCTGTGGCTTTTTATTATTTCAGACTCGGTCTCTCAGCTGGCTGTTTTCTTAGGGGCACCTTCACATTGAAGGTCTGTGGCTGCCATTGGCAGGAATGTCTCTAAGCTGGTCATTCTTTGCCAAGTACTAGCAATGGAGTCAAGCTGCATGCTCGACTTCAGGCTTCTTATGGCATGGGTGCTTGTCATATATTCAATGTGCATTTACCAAAGCCTGGATCATAACAACAAGCACCATTTGATAGAGTTGTGGACCAAATACTGTTCTAAACACAAGAGTTTACTTTTCCATAATATTCATATGATATAAGCACTGTCATTATCCCCATTTTACAAATGAGAAGACTGAGGTACAGAGAGTTTAAGTAACTAGATTAAGGTCACACAGCAATTCCAGGAAAGCAGGATTTTTTTAAATTAGGGAGCTCACAGGTTATATATCAGTGTTCATAAGACTTTGAAGGTGTAGGGATAAGTCCCGCCCCTTGGGGGGCGTGTTCGCCTCGGGCTAATGTCTGCCTATAAATTTGGCGAGCATGCTCCCAGCCATCGCTTCTGTTTTCCTGGTCTCCGCAGGAACGGTGGTTCTGTAAGTCTATTTCTACATTAAAGCTATAGACATATATATATTTTTACAATCTGTCTGCATTCGATTACGCCGTTACACGAAGGCCAACTGCTTTATTTTATAAATGTGATTGCCGAGCCCTGTTCTAGAAGTTGACATGCATAATATCCCTTGGATGGGAAAACTACAAGCACACTTCATTTGTTCACTTTGGGGCAGGAAGAGAAGGCCAATGAGGCAAGTTTGAGGCAAGCAAAGTTGTTTCTCCTGGATGCACACTGCTGAGCTCAGTTTGGGTCTTCAGAGATACAGACTCAGGACCACTCTCATCCTACTCAGCTTACGATTCACACGGCCGCATCCCTACTCTGATGGCTCTGGTCTAAGACATAGATGCTATCCCTCTCTCATTCCCATAGGCCTCACCTGTTCCTTATGATTCACACGGCCGCATCCCTACTCTGATGGCTCTGGTCTAAGACATAGATGCTATCCCCTCTCTCATTCCCATAGGCCTCACCTGTTCCTTATGATTCACACAGCCGCATCCCTACTCTGATGGCTCTGGTCTAAGACATAGATGCTATCCCCTCTCTCATTCCCATAGACCTCACCTGTTCCTCTTCCATCCATGCATCCATTCTGTAGCTAGATAACTGCAGGGGCCTTACACACCCCTAGACCTCAGGCTAGGGGACCTCACGGTGACGCTTTCCTTGTCACAGCCTTGCTTATAGTATATGTTCCCTGCTGCTCCCTCGAGGCTCCAGAGAGCAAGACCACATCTGTCTCAAAAGATACCACTGGATGGGAGCTGCAGCCAGGCTGAATTTCACCCTCATGGGTCCAACACTCACTAGCTAGTGAAGGCAGCTGGGTACAAGAAGAAAAGCTCCACATATTAATGGGGTCTTAGTAGCCCTCATTAGCATTTGAAAAAGATTAATTTAGATAGAAACATTTGTAAAGTTGCCAGAGGAATGTCCTGCAGGGATGTCTCCTGGAAATAGTCTCCAATATATGACATACTCAAAAATAATCGTAGGAAAAAAAATGAATGTGGGCTGAGGCTGTGACCTCTTCAGTGGGGTGCTTGCTTGCCTTGCATGCACAAAGTTCTGGGTTCCACCCCCAGCATTGCATAGCTCAGACATGGTAGTGTGTGCTTGCAATCTCGATACTCGGGAAGTGGAGCCCAAGGTCAAAGGTGCATACTCTGCTGTACACATCCCAAGGTGCAGGCCAGCCTGGGTTACCTAAGCCCCTGTCTCAATGAGGAGAATGAATTGGGGGCATCTGATTTCAACTTCTTTCCTGTTTTTTGTTTTGCTTTGTTTTTAATATTCGTAACATATTTATGTTAATTCGATACAGGGGGCTCTTCCTCTCAGTATTATCATCATGATTAGGCAGTTTGATGTTCTACTGTAAAGTTAGTTCTCAAGTGAAAAAAAAGTAAAAAAGGAAAGACTTCCATCTCTTCTCCTGGTTCCTTCTGGAACAGATCTTTGGACCTAAGACTGGTAAAACTTTGATCTGTAACTCGCTACCCCGAAATGAAATCTCCACTGAGATTTGAGCAAACTGCTCTTGATAGCTTCAGATTTCATTGATTAAAAAGAAGAAGAAGTTGAATTGTTGGGGTGTGTAAGCCAATTTAAGCTGTGTTTGGCACATCTCAAACGAACTTTCTACTTCTTTTCCAGGTGTATGATTCAGCAGCAAGGAGGAATAGATTGCTGCTTGTCCCTGTCATGCTGTGTTCCTGGACAGGCATGTGAGTTCTCATGATGGTGTGTTCTAATACCAGACTAAGTGTGGGCTAATGTGGAGGCCAGAAGACAACTTCTGGAACTGTTCCTTAGGAGTTCCATCTGCTCTCTTTATTAAGACATGGTCTTTGGTTCACCTGAAGCTTTGTCACTAGGGTAAGTTAGCTGGCTAGCCATCCTCGGGGTTCCACCTGGCTCTGCGTTCCCAGCTCTGGGATTGCAAACTTGTACTTCCCACAGGAGTTCCACGGATCCAATCCAGGTCCTTGTAGTTACAGGAAAGCAGCGCATCATTTTTCTGATTGCACCATCACCCTAGCCCTCCCAGGATGGTTTACTCTGGAGCACATAGTAGTGGAAGCATAACGACGTAGCTTTGAAAGTCTTCCTGATAGCACAATCCATATTACTCTCTGTAGAACATCCTTCCTCCACTGAAGGACCAACAGGAAAGGCAGACCCAGTCACCAGTGTTAGATGCTCTTACTGTCCGAATCCTAGAGAAAATGTGTCACCTTTTTGTGTGTGTTTCCACAATGAGTGTACACTTTACAATTCTGAGTAGGAGAACTAATCCCCCTAGAGCTGGGTATGGTGGTTCTCACTTCTAATCTCAGCATTTGGGAGGCTGAAGTAGGAAGATTACCAAGAGTTTGTAGCCAGCCAGGACTACAGAGGAGGACATTGACTCAAAACAAGCAAGCAAAACACATCCCCCCCCCCCCCGCAAAAAAAATCCCACTAAATTACTACTCTGGTGTCTTATGATAGTGATTAAACCTTTGCTGTGAACCAGATAGGGTTATTAACCTGTGAGTGCCTCATTTGATTTTCAAAAAAATCTAATAAAAAAAATCTTTATCTTCCTTAATTTTCAAATAAGGAAAAGCTATGATTTCAATTAAGAGTAACTTGTCCTGAGCCAGGGCTCCCATGCTCAGACCACCGCTGCCTTCCACTCTCATGCCTCCCTCCTTTGTTCTGGTTCCTGCCTGGGGCTTTAAGTAGAGACCTTGTACTTCCAAAGCCAGTGCTCAGAGCTGAAGAAAGAACTGTTACTACTGAGGCTGCTATACAAAAGGCTATGTAGAGCCATGAACGCAATCTCTGCAATTGGGATCATAAAAATCCCATTCCTATTGTTCATGGGCACCTTATGTTGAATTGTGTTGTTTTATACAGGCGTTTGAGAGCATAGCTGTGTAAATCAGTGTGCTTCTGGGATGGAGCTTCAATGTGTGTGTGTGTGTGTGTGTGTGTGCGCACGCGCGTGCGCGTGTGTACATATACATAATCTTACTCAAAGTTGAACATAACTGTGTAGTGTGGGTCCAATACCCATTTCACAGATAGTGACAAATGAGACAAACGGAAGTCAGCTAGCTTGTTCAAGCTGAAGAGCCGGTGAATGGTAGAGAAAGAATCCAGATTTGAGGGTAAAAGTATAAAAGCTACCCCATCTTACTGTGGCTCACCGTCTACCTGCCTTGCCTCATTTAAAATACCCGTTACTTCTGTGACCCAGGCTCTTCGTTTGGTTAGCTCATTAGTGATAGTTTTAAGTCCAAACACTCCGTTTAGTATTCTCTACATATTATCATTTATATTCATTAAGGGTGACCTCGAGACAACCCCACGAGGGAATGTTGACCCTCCATACTCTAAACAAATGGGGCACAAATCTCAGATCATCTTCTCTAGGAATGCGGAGACTCAGCAAAACGACACACCGCTTTACACAAATCAAACGCAACTGACATGTGAAAAATAACAGAGCTGACCGTCGGCCATGATAGCTTTGGCACACCTCATATCCCTTTGTTCAACCTCTGTTCCCTCAGTGGAGAGCTGCATTCCTGGGAATGTCTGCCCCGTGCCTTTCCCACTTACCCCAATGTGAACAGTATAGTTTTTCTAGGAAAGTCCTTTGTTTGTGAGGAATACAGATATTTATCACTTTTGTCCTCTAATTGAGCTTGCCCCCTCCAAATATTTTACTTACTGCAAATTCAAAGAAATGATTTCAGGTGGATGTCAGAGAGGGGCTGATTCTAAACTCTCACTACCCAGGGTACAGTCAGTGGTAGATAGGCACTTGTCTCTGGGCCCATTGATACAAATGCAAAATCTCAGGGCTTGCTCAGCAAAATTCTGGTCAAAGTCTCCAAGGGAAAAGGGCCACAGGTGGTTTGTCAATACCTTTAAGGATCTAAAAAGCCCGGTGAGAGCCAACAAAGTGGCACAGCAGGTGAAGGCGCTTGCTCTCAATCTGGCCACCTGAGTTTGATCCGTGAATGCCAGATGAATGTGGAAAAAGACCAGAGACTTCACAAAGTTGCCCTCTGACCTTTACACCCTTGCTGTGGTCACACACACACACACACACACACACAGAGTAAAAGAAAAATAATAGAAATAAAAACATAAAAGTCCTGCAGGTTCTTACCTCAAAATGTGCAGAGGGACTCAGTTTACCTAGATCAGCTTTAGCTTCTAAAATGAAACCCCTGAGGGGTGTGGAAATGTGGCTCAGGAGTTAAGTGTTCACCCTGTCATCCTTTCATGAAATGGCAACTCTTGAGCCCTAGGCTTAGGCAGCAAAAACTTTAAAAGGAAGTCTTTATTTGTCAGGTCAGCCATTCAGAGAAGGCAGCTGAGGGGTGAGGGGCCAGATCACTCCTTGAGAGCAAGGCAAGGTTACCACATTATGAGATCTGTGCTTTCTTCATAGAGCACAGCACCAAATTCATCAGACAAATCAAAGCTACCAGACATCTATCTGACTGCCTGTCCAGGTCCAGGGGCCTCCAAGCACATCACTCAAGAATGTTGCACACCATCTATTCCAAATGCCATTGCACTAAAACTTCAATTTTGACAGAATCATACCACCCCATGGAGAAAGAGACAGGAGCAGAGTCACAGAGTCTTTTGGGTTTTTTGTTGTTGTGGTGGGTTTTTTTGTTTTGTTTTGTTTTATTTTATTTTATTGTTTTTTTTTGTTTTGTTTTTGTTAAAGGAGGTTCTCAAAATTTTCCATCCATGTTCTAATACTTTCTAAATGGAGCCCGAGTCCTCAACCACTAAAAGTAAAGTGTGTTCTCCTTCCCAAAATGGTAGCTTACAAAGAGGGTCACAGTTCCCCATTCTTTAAAATCTTTCTCTTTGCTGTGTATGTTTGTAGCAATTCTTGCTCTAACCCTAAGCTCAGCTATTTGACTTCTCTGGGACAAATAAAATGAGGCATAACTAATAACATGCAGGTCCTGGCTTAAAGTTCAAAAAGTCTCAAGTTTGCATTTGTTCTTTTCTTCCTCTTCCATCCCCATGAGAACATACCTAGGTTAGCCTGCTGCAGACAATAGACATACTGAACTGAGCCAAGTTCAGCCAAGGTCAGTTCAATATAGCTAGAGCCAACAAACACTACATATTTTTCAAGTCTAGTTTTTCAAGCTATAAATGTATACAGCGGTATACCTATTTGTGATTATGTTACACAATATCATTGTTCAAAAAATAAAAATAGAAGAAACCAACTTAATCTGGTTACAGATAGTTCCCAGTGATTTTGTCTGTTCTTAATTAATTTGTTAATTTCTAAGATTTTTTAGATTACTTATGTACATGAGTGTTTGCATGTTTGTCTACGTGTCTGGTGCCTGGTTCCCTTGGAGGTCAGAAAAGCGCATCAGATTCCCTGGAACTGTATTGTGAAGGGTGTGAGACAGGAGGTGGATGTTTGGAACTGAAGCCAGGTACTCTGAGAGAGCAAACAAGGGCTCTTAGCCTGTGAGCTACCTCCGCAGCCATGAGACTTACTTTATTTGGAGTATGAGTATGTACGTGTGTCTGAATGTGGGTATGTGCACACGTGAGCAGGTGTCCTCAAAGGCCAGAAGAGTGGATCTGTTTTCTAGAGCTCGAGTTTCAGGCACTGGGAGCCTCGTGACATGGGTCTTGGGAACCACACCCAGCTCCACTACCAGAAAATTGAGTGCTCTAAAGTCCTGAACCATCTCTCCAGCTACCGTTTTGTAATGTTTTTTAGAGCATATTTATTTTTTAAAACATTTAGTTGCTTTTAGGAGCAATGATCAATAGGCCAAACAAGATATCAAATAAAGAAAATATGTAGGCAATAATTTTGGCAGGGATATTTTCATATTTGCAAGCAACATAATTACATGCTCATAATATCATGAGACAATTAGAATGTATAACATATTTCATTTCAAATTATGAAGTAGACATGATGTATAGCATTGGCCTGACTGGTCCCGGTCTAGGGAGGGCAGTCACCTGGGTTATACCTTTCATCTCTAATGTGTGGGTAGAAGAGCTAAGCAATGCTGAGGAACACGGTGTCTTTACTCTTTACACTCGGTTAGTGCAACCTCAAAGAGAGCAGCTGGTAAAATACATGTGTCCCCCGTGGACACAACCTGTCCATCACTGAGAGGCATGTTACCTTGTTGACGCATCTTCATGGTTCGTATCCTTATTGCCTGTCCTCGAACGCGGCCCTCACAGAAATAAGCACCATTAATCTTACTAGCCTTTTCTCTCTTCCAAACAACTTTTTTTGCCCATTCTCTGGTCACATCTTGAGTAACTTCCAGTGGATCTTGGTGCTGGTTCATTAAGGCTTCGAAGTCCCTTCCTATGGTGATGGGCTCATGGGGGTGCCATCCCGAGGCAATGCAGGTGAGGGATGTCTCGGCATCAGACACCAGAGGTAGGGAATTGATCAAGATCAGGTCCATGGCTCCTTCTGCCATTCCTAAAACGAGAGAACATGACGTATGATGATGACATTAACATGGCTTCCCAGGTCAAGCTCTTCTTGCCTACAGCTTCATATAATAGGCATATGAACAGTCATTTAAAATGCTCTGATATTAAAATGTGGCCATATTCCACTGGACAAAATCAAAGCTCTTTACCAAGAAATCAAATTCCTTCTTTTATTACTTCCAGTTCCCTGCTACATATCCTAACTGCAATATACTTGAACTATTATTCCTCCCAAACAATATTTGTGTGTATACCTGTATATATGCATATATATGCCCCCATACCTCTCTAATATAATGCCTGAGACATAGTTAGACATTCATTAAATGTTTGCTCAATTGAGATAAGTAATTAAAATCATATAATATTATCATAGTTAGCCTTTAATTAATAAATTTATGCCATTATACTGCCCACTAAGCATACTAAATGTATATATCACTTTAAAAATGAAAATGAAGCTGGGAGAATAACTCAGCGGTGGAGTGCTCACCTGGCATACATGAGGCCCCGGGTTCAAACCCAAGCATGGTGGGGAGGGGTGCTGGTGTAGATAGACAGACTGACAGGTATAGAAGAAAATGAAATCTTATTTTGTTTGCTTTCATTGTTTTCCTTTACCCATCCATATGTGATACATCTACCTCCCTCTCTTCCAGTCCCTCCTCCAGCTTCTCTCTTCCTTCAATACTTGAATTGCAAGGGGACAAAACCAAATGTCATCACTTTGACAGAATGTCACAGAAAGGTGGCTAAGGATCTGAGGCTGACTGGAGTTTATTTCCCAGATCTCAGTATTGCTAGCACACTTTGTTGTCTATGCAAGCTGCCAGTGTTTGCTATATGCCGTGGTGTTGTAAGGATGGTCTTACTGAGAGCTACATCCTTATCTGATTCCTTGGGAAGAAGAATGTCAAGGTTAAGTCAATGTAAGTAGGAATTATAGTTGGTTGCATCTTATCTATAAGAATGAGAGGGGGTATGGGTGTAGCATAGTTTTCCAAGCTTGATCTCAAAGTATCCCCCTTGCTTCTGACCTCAACTATAAGATCTCAGAAAAATGTGAAGCTGGCGATAATGCCTTAGCTTCGTTTTGTCACCTTGCTATAATGCTCTGACCAAGAGCAACTTAGAAAGTTTATTTAGTTTCCACTTCCAGGTCAAGGTCGATCATTAAGGGAAGTCAGGGCAGAAACTTAAGCAAGAACTCTAAGCAGAGCCTGTGAAGGAATGCTGCTTGCTAGCTTGCTCTCTCACTCAGCCCCTGCTTGTACTTAGTTAGCTTTCCTGTATAGCCAGGAGCACTCGCCTCAGGAGTGGTGCTGCCCCAATGCTGGACCCCCTTGCATTAATCAGGAAGCAAGACAGCCCTCCACAGACAGAGCCATGGGTCAAGCCGATCCACGCAGTTCCCCTATTGAAATTTCTCTTTTCAGGTAACTCTGGGCTATATCAAGTTGACAGCCGAGGCCAACATAGACAGATCATAAAATTGTTGCAGATAGGATGAGCCAGAAAAACCTCAAAGGGAAATGACAGCCTCCAAAAATAGCTCACACCTCCCATTCCATACACAAACCCAGCCAAGCCCCTGACTGAACATCACCGCACCTCCTGATGTCCTCATTCCAGGCGCATTCCACAAAAGACCTTCCTCAGGAAGGAAGCACACTTATTCCTCCAACTGAAGTTCTATCCAACCCGTTTTCTAGGCCCAGTCAACTGACTTGCCAAAACCATGACGTCTGATCCCATCTCAACCTGAGCACTGGGCTATGGCTCATTTTACAACTTTAGGAAATACAGGACAACACAGTTGGTTTGAAAAGACTAACGAGTCAGGAATCAGGTTTCTTTATGATCCAGTCCCTTTAAGCTACTTCTTACTTTCAATGATGAAAAATGGAACTATATGCTTGAGAGTCTGAACTTGGTCGCGTTTGCCACCTTTTTCATTATATCAATTATATCAGCCCTCCTCCATCAGTGAGCTCTGCTTTCAGTTTTTTTAACAGGAACCATTTGCAACAGAGATAGACCATTTATGACAGAAACAGGATTGCATATATGGGCTCTAGGTAACAAAATACCTACTAGATTCTTATAAAATATATTTAAATGCGTCTCTTTAGTTTTCTTAAAATAGAGTCTAAATCTATATGTGTCTCAATAACTTTTAGAAGGTGATACATGAGACTAAGCTCAGAGGTGACCCAGCAGGGTGGTCAGGAGGAAATGCTAGCAGGAAATCTTTCACCCTCTACTTAGGTGTGCCAAGTTAAAATGTCAATGTAAATGTAAGTGCAAAAAACGTACATGTCATTGCCCTTCCCTTGGAAAAAAGTGGGTCAAGAGCCACAGTGGGCCCTTCTGCAAGAGGCCAACACCACAGCTGTTGCTGCCATGTCTTTAGAAATCCTTGGGAAACCACAGCAGTGTTTGGGTGTATAGGTGTATGAGTGTGTAAACATGTAAATGCATACGGATGTCGGGAATGTAGATTAACCTCAGGTGTTGTTCCTGGGAGCCATCCTCCCCCCTTGTTGTTTGAAACAAGGTCTCTGACTGGTACTTGGGGGTATTGATTAGGTTAGGCTCACTGGCCTGTCTCTGTCTTCCCAGGTCTGGGATTACAAGAATGGATCAGTACACGTGACTTTCCACGGGCTCTGAGGCTTGAACCCAGATCTCCACGCTTACACAGCAAGCACTTTGCCAACCGAACTACCTTCCCAACTCCTTTTCTTCGTTGTTGTTTTTAATGAGGCTAGGGTTGAACTCAGGACCTTGAGCGTGCTAGACAAGTGCTCTACCACTGAGCTATGTCTCCGGCCCTTAATGCTTGTTTTCACACTTAGATTTTCCTTCAGCTGATATTGCTGTGGATAGTAATATATTAACAACATTGAAGAAATGAAAACACTTTTCTTTAGAAGTCATCACAGGATGACTTTAGACCTGAATCAACACCTGTTTAAAAAAATTAAATTGAATTCAAAACTAGAGGAAGAATTATGCTTTTAAATGTGATTTCAAGGAATCATTATTTTTCACTTTCTTAAATGTATTTTGAAGTTTCTGAGAATAAACAGGAAAAAATTCAATAGAATGGATTCAACCCCTCTCTCCTCGTGCCACGCACACATTCAGGTCTTTCTGAGCTGCTCAAGTTTGGACTGTTTTTACATTTAGACCCTACATTTGATTTTACTTGACAAGAAAAAAATGACTTTTAATTAAATGTATTCAAAGGTCATCAATTTTTAACTCATTTTTCAATGGATGAATGAAAGATTTGATCATGAACGTCCATAAGACCTCACCCACTGACAGACAGCAATAGTATGCTCCAAATGGTATACCCCAAAGCCAAGTGCCACATGGCTCCAATGAGCAACTGCTGGTTAACCTGGGTCCTTGACCTTGAAGGACTGGCAAGTTCAGAGGAAAACAGGGTTAAACTATCCCCTCGCTTTTGTAACAGAAAGGGATATCGTAAAGTCATATGCTTTTGCAATGCCTATCGGTTCTTTTTTGGCCCAAAGCACTTCAAAATCCAGGTGAAGGGCAGTGAACCCCAAAAGCAGTTCTGGAATTTAGACCCTTGTGATGAGCCAAGGAAGCAAAGATAATGCAAAAGCTAAGCAGAATAGTTGGCAATTGTGGGAGTTGGAGTACAGTTATAAGAGGAAAATTATCCTTAAAAACTGTTATTTTATGTCCATTAACTAAATACTGTTTATTCATTGTTTATTTATTTTATGGTAAGCCCTGGGGATCTCAAATCTCCCATGGCTTACAACAAAGAAGAAAGACAGATATAGAAAATTAATCACACTGAAGAAAATAACATTAGTACCATGATGGGGATTGCACAACTCTAATAGTCAACTTAACAAGATTTGACTGGCACAGGAATGGAAAGTTTGTAAATATTTGGCATAAAAGAGTACTGGGGTCAGTGAGGTGGCTTGGTGGCCTCTGTTTGATTCCTGGGGTTCATGTAAATGTGGGAAGGGAGAACTAACTCCATAAACTTGTCCTCTGACTTTGATGCGTGTACTGTGGAACACATACACGCACACATACACACACACACACATACGTGCACAAGGACACACACAGACACGGATGTAGATACACACACGAACAATATAAATAAACACATTTCTAAAATAAAACAAAAGAGGATTGGAGTTACTGAAGCTATGAAAGTCGTGAAAAGACAGAAGAATTTTCCCAGAAGGGTAACTACTGGTCAGGTTTCTAAAAATAAATGACTAAATACTTAGTAGGATTACCTTCTGGTATCTTCTTAAATTCTTAAATTCGTCCTAAAGTTGCCATTAAAATCTACTTGTTGCATCATAAAACCTATGTTAAATTACCTTTAGGAGTTTCTGCCTTCTCATCTCCAGAGAAGGAATCCAGTTTCCTGACCCTGTTTGCAACAGGGTCACCCCTTTCCTGTTTGTTCCCCCATGATTCTTTCATGTTCACAGCAAGTGTTTGAGCAACGGCTTCATGCTCAAGGTTCCTTCTAAAAGGTTAGGCAGCTAACAAGATGATACCGAAATGCACAAGACTGGAAACAATGAAGGAAGTTACTGTTTTACTGAATAGCGAGGCGTTGAGAATCTGGCAAGAGCATCCTGGATATGAGTAGGTTATGTTCCTCCCACAAATTCTTTTCATGCAGGTGTTATGCCAAGCCGGTTTCTTCCCGGGGCATTCCCACTTCCCTTCCCCGCTTTCCAGCCAAATGAGGTCCTTGTCTGTCTGATGGAGGGAAAGACATTTTCCCCCATCTTCAAATGCCAGAAATTTCCATAGAGAATAAATAATACAGGTTAGTTATAATTAGGCCCAGACAACTGGTGGAAACCTTTTTATTTCCAGTGATGAAGCTGAGCATTCAGCCAGTTAGATTTTGTTAGACGTTTGGCACATGTATGCAATTGACATGCAAACTCTACCCTGGGGGTGTCAGAAATGGAAGGAGTGGGGTACCATCAAGCTGAGGACTTTCAAAAACTGAGGCTTGTCTGATAGAAGCCGCACATTTTACAACAAACAAAAAAGAGATCAATAATCATCGTTATATAAAAGGTAATGCCAGTCCTGAAGTTCTCACTTTTCTCTGGAACCCTTTTCTCAGTCCAGGGTAATAATATAAGTGACCTAATGGATACTGGATGTGGGGGATTTAGAGCATTTATGACTCTGTCTGGGTAGCATCGAAAGAAAGTAGAACAATGGAGAAAAGACACTGAAGAGAGGCAAAAAAAAAAAATAGGCAAAGAGAATAGAAATACCCAGGGTTGAGGGTTGAGAACTCTCCTACCCAACTCTACCGGAAGAGGCTTTTACAGTTTGAGTATGCATGCCACAGCCTCTTGTGCTCACTGTTTAGACCTCCGCTCGCCATGCTATTTGGGGAGGTATTAAGAGAAGGTAGAGTCTTTCTGGAGGCAGCCAGTCAGTGTGCGCTTGCTTCAGAAGGCAACCTAGTCTCCTCCTCCTCGCTTCCGCTTCCTGTGGCTAACATGTGAGTAACCTCTGCCACCGACTTTCACCATGTGACGTGCCACTTCACGGCAAGCACGGAGTCAACAACGATGTGAATCATAGACGCAGACCTCGAAAGTCACGAGCCAGTTGAAACCCTTCCTCCTTATGTCGTTTTCTTACGGATTTGGTCACAATGATAGGACTAACTAACACAGAGACGAATTCTCTAACTGAAACCTTGTTTATTCATTACCGGGAAATGTGTCTGGTATGGCATGACCCTGTCCTTAAACTCAAGCCCCTTTTTCTTTCTGGCCTCTTCTGCTACCTAAGTAGACTTCCAAATTCCCTATTCTTCTATGCTGCCCCAAAAGGTATATGTCATCACCCACAAAAGGACACCTCTCTTCTCCATGGCAGCAATAAACAAGACTCCTTATCTCTTCAATACCCTGTTCTTTAGCTCCTAATAAAGAGAACAGTTTGATGGGTTGTCCTGGACACACTCAGAGTGTCTAGGAATCGTCCACTGAAAACCAAGGAAATATGGTTACCATGAAAGCAATCCAGAATCATGACACCTCCTGAGACTGAAAAAAAAAAATAGACCACCAAGAGTTTACTATTACGCCATTCAGGTAAGAAAACTACTATTTGTATTATACACTGAGCAGAAAACACTGTTACGGCCTTTACAAACACTGTGTATTTTAAGTCTCAAAATGTTGAATAAAAGGCATCTGTAGTACATTTTGTAGGTTAAAAATTTAAAATCCCAAGCCAGATATGGCAGTGCATAGCCTATAATTTTAGAATTAAGAAGAGAAGGATCAGGAGTTTACAGCCAGCCTAGGCTGCATAGAAAGGATTCTGTCTCAAAAAGAAAAAAAATTCACTATAAAAAAGCTCAATATATCCAAGATCCATTGGTATAAATATTAAATTTAAATTCATATCTTACTGATAATATATCTACTATGATTTACCATGTTCTGTTGCAAATACCATGAAGAAATCTACTTTTCCCATCATTCTACCGCTAACAATTAATAGAATGCTTGGGACCTAATTCATATAGACCCCACATTCCTAAATGAACAAGACTAGATGCTGGAGGAGATAGCTCGGTCAGCCTAGGGTTTGATGCTCAAGCCTGGCACACTGGTATTCACTTGAAATCCCAGAACTGGAAAGGCAGAGACAGGTGGTTCCTTGGGTCTCAATGGCCAGCCAGCCATGTCTAATTGGTGAGCCCCAGACCAACAAGGGACCCTGTTTCCAAAATAACAAGATGCATAATGACTGAGAAATGGCACCCAAGGGTTTTTGTTTTTTTGTTTTTGGCCTCCACAGGCATACCCACAAACATGCATGAGCACCTACTCACTCATGGGTACACTAACATGCACATATATACACAAAAATGAGACTGTAATACATATAGTCAATAAACATGTAAGTATTGTGTTTGGTGCTACATTCTGTGGTGAAGAGAAGAATAAAATATAGTCTCTGCCTTCAACAGACTCACAGTCTGTTCGTTCAAAGGCATAATCAAATCCTGAAGGGAAACACTGACGGATTGGACTATAGAAAAGGCCAAAAACATCTCCACAGCTAAAGAGTGCTATATGAATAAAGTTTTTCACTTGATGGAAACATCACTACACATAACACTTAAGGATAAGATCTATAACATATTAAAAATCATAGAAATCAACAAAGCAATCAACCTGTGGCTGATAAACTGCGAGGCACATGGACCAGGAGTGGGGCAGAAACCATGTGGGTGCTCGCTTATGACTTGCACATGCGCACTTACTACTCTGTTTCCTTTATCGTTTTAAGTTTTTAAAAAATTATTTAAATAGAAAAGAACACACAACGAACCAAATTAATGAAGAGTTCCAATTTGTCAGCGACTTGTCTATCCCCTTCCTTAGAGAGTGAAGAGATTGAAAAAAAAAAAAAGGACTCTGCTTGGCTGGCCTTCACCTCCCCAGTGCCCAGGCCCTGTGTCTGCAGACTACCGATATGTCTAATATAATTGGGTTGAGCTGGAAGAACTTCAGCAGCAACCGAAGGTAATTCACCTTAAACCCTGGGAGTTGTTTTGTGATTTGCTAGTTGCCTCAAACAGGCAGCCACTCAAAGGACAGTAAAAAAGCCCATACCGAACCTTTGTCACATCGTCCTCACTTTAAAATAGGAACTAATTTATAAAAGAATTGATTCTTGCATTAAGGGATGTTTGTAATAGTATGGCAAAAGGTTGTATTCTACGCATGCTGCACGAAACCATAGTCTCTGTTGACCCCGCAGATAAAGATAACTGTTTCACTACGAGGTCTGGGAGCTAAGGTGGCTCAGAAAAGAGAACTGCCAATGCTTTGTGTCCTGCTGTGCGCCTGTGCTCCCGTAAACTTTAAACACTCATGCACAGGAAGCAGGCCCAGGCCGAAGGAGAGCTAAGGAAGATGGTGTGTTTCTTTCTGAAGCCCTTTGATTCTTGCCCTCTTCTTGTAGGGTTGACCTTAATAGGAAGCCAACTCTCTGCACACCAAAAAGCCGTTTGACACACTTTTAGGCAGGACAGGATGAAGGTTACAGCACCTGAGACATTGTCATAGATATCTGCATGGGCTAAACCAAAACCCAGTGTGTCCTGGGGCCTCATAGCCCTCCCTGACATTTCTTTTTGATTTTTTTAAAAATTACATTCCTTTCTTTGTGATGTTGTGTGTGTATGTTCGGACACACATGCATGCACTCACATGCATGCATACCTGCATGCCATGGGATATGAACATTTTAAAGTTGGCTCTGTCCTTCTACGTGTGATCAAACTCACGTTGATCAAACTCACGTTGACAGACTTTGATGGCAGGTGTCTTTTTCTGCTGAGTCGTTGGGGCAAGAATTACAGATTTTGTTGTTTTAAAATCCAGGAACAAAAGTATTTAGCATTTTCCTAAGAAAAAGGTACCAGGCACTTTCATGTAGATCTCCTGGGTCCTCACAATGTTCTTATTACAAAGACATGCTTGACTAGCATTTTAACACTAAAGCAAGGAGGTGGAGGATGGATGTCAGTTTGATTTTAAATTCCACAAAACTGTTGGCAGCTGTCTCTTATTAACTAGTCAGACTTTTTAAAATTTATTTTATTTTTTGAAAAAAAACTACCTTTGTTCATTTTACATTCTAATCCCAGTTCCCACTCCCTCCCCACCTCCCATTCCCTCTACCTTCCCCTTCACCCACCCTATCCACTCTTCAAAGAGGGTGAGGCACATTGCTTTGGGGAAGGTCCAAGGTCCGCCCTACTATATCTTGGCTGAGCAACTTATCCATCCAAAGAGAACAGGTTCCCAAAAAAGCCAGTACATACAGTAGGGATAAATCCTGGTGTCGTTCCCAGTGGCCTTGCAGTCTGCCTCAGCCATACAACTGTCACCCACATTCAGAGGGTCTAGCTTGGTTCTATGCTGGTTCCTTCCCTCTCCAGCTGGTATTGGTGAGCTCCCATTAGCTCAGGTAGACAGCTTTAGTGGGTGTCCCCATCATGGTCTTAACCTCTTTGCTCATATTCTCATTCCTCCCACTCTTCAACTGGACTTTGGGAGCTCAGCCCAGTGCTCCACTGCTGGTCTCTGCCTCTGTTTCCATCAGTAGCTGGATGAAGGCTCTATGGTGACATTTAAGATATTCTTCAGTCTGACTACAGGGCAAGACCAGTTCCAGCACCCTCTTCTCTATTGCTTAGGGTCTTGGCTGGGGTCATTCTTGTAGATTCCTGGGAATTTCTCTAGAGTCAGGTTTCTTGCTAGTTCCATAATGGCTCCCTCAATCAAGATATCTCTTTCCTTGCTCTCATCTCTGTCCTCTCCCTTCTCAACTATCCCATTCCCTCAAGTTTTCCTGCCATTTCCCTTTCTCTCCTCTTCTTCCCCTTCTACCCTCCCTTCCCCCCACCCCCATGTTTTGTCAGGTGATCTTGTCTATTTCTCTTTTCCAAGTAGATCTATATTTTTTTCTTAGATTTCACCTTGTTACTTAGCTTCTCTTGGGTCATGGACTATAAAGTGGTATATTTACACAATGGAGTACTACTCAGCAGTAAAAGACAATGACATCTTGAATTTTGCATGCAAATGGATGGAAATAGGAAAAAAAATCTGAGTGAGGTAACCAAGACCCAGAAAGATGAACATGGTATAAACTCACTCATAAGTGGATACTAGCTGTAAAGCAAAAGATATTGAGCCTATAGTTCATGATCCTAGAGAAGCTATGTAACAAGGTGAACCCTAGTCATAGATTTTTAAAGATGGAGAGAAAGTGGACTGGCAACTCTCTTGAGGGAAATCCATCAAAAAAAAATGAAAATCAGAGAGCTTCATTATACATTCCAATCAGGCTATTTTTACTTTAAGCCAAATGTATTATGCCAATTTTTATCCACTATCAATGTGTGAGATAGGCTCTCACCATGTTGCCCTGGATTCCTGTGCCTAAGCCTCCTCCCACCTCAGTATCCCAGGAGGCTGGGACTACGGGCATGTACAGCCACACCTAACCAGTATACCATGCACTTGCCCTTCTCCAGCTACTTCCCATCCTTCTCCACCCAGCTCTAGATCCATGGAGGATATCTGCGACTTCCCAGGTCTCAGCTACCGGATGATAGCACCAGCAAGAGCGAAAGATGGCAGAAGTTTGCCGGGGTAGTTGTTCTTGCAACCCCCTTGTCCCTGAGCCTCTCTTGCCACTGCTCTCTCTAACTGCTACCCTGTACCTGTGGGTCTATCCTGACAATAAGCAATACCTATGAACAAACAAACCATACTTTCTGTGGATTGGGAGTGGAGTGGAGGATGCTGGCTTTGCATTTATTCCCCCAGCCCTGGGCACCTCCCTAGAGTTCCTGTTTCTTTACAGAAAACAGTTTGCAGATCATTGCTATAGAGTATCTGCTAGTTCTATTTTTCAATTATACGTCTTATTAAAATTATTTTAACAATGCAATAGCTGTACATTATTAAGTACCTATCTCCGATGATAGCTAAGTGCATTGTAATTCTTGCTAGCACCACATGATTTGGATAGTGTATCTCCGTACTACAGACAAGGAAACGGGCTCAGACAAAGGAAGGACTAGAGGTGGCTGCATGAGACCTCCAGTGGGACACATCCTGGAATCCCTCACCTTCCTCTTCTGACAGTCTCTCCTTACACATTGTGTGACACCGCTCGTTTGCCTGAGTTCTTTACCTATTCTAGTAAGAACACATGTGACTCTATGCTCCATGCAAAAGACCATGGATCGTCAATAGCAGGTTTCTCTTGGATCTTTTAACACTCAGCAAGTGGCATTGCCCTTACCCCAGAGAAAAGTGCCTGCTAAATCCCAGTATGCATCAGAGATGTAGAATGGCCAGGCTGAACTCAGCCTCTTCTCTTCTCGTCTCTTCTCTTCTCTTCTCTTCTCTTCTCTTCTCTTCTCTTCTCTTCTCTTCTCTCTCTCTCTCTCTCTCTCTCTCTCTCTCTCTCTCTCTCTCTCTCCTCTCTCTCTTTCTCTCCTTTTTCCTTTTTTTTAATTGGTTTTTCGAGACAGGGTTTCTCTGTGAAACAGTCCTGACTGTTCTTGAACTCACTCTGTAGACCAGGCTGGTCTTGAACTCACAGAGATCTGCCTGCCTCTGCCTCCCAAGCGCTGGGATTAAAGGTGTGTGCCACCACTGCCCGGCTCTTTTCTTCCCTCCTCTCCTTCCTTATTTATTCATTTATTTATGTGTGCAGATATGTGCCTGGATATATACATGTGCACCATGGGCATACAGGTGCCCATGGAGGCCAGAAGAAGGCATCAAATGCCTGGAATTGGAGTTATAGACAGTTGTGAGTCACCATGTGGGTGTTGGGAATTAAACTTGGGTTCTCAGCAATTTGAACAAGTGTTCTTAACCACTGAGCTGTCTCTCCAGCTCTTCATCCTCATTTGTTAAAGCCCACTTTTCTAAGTTCAGGTGGTTGAAGATGATGTGCCATTGTCAATAGCTTCCGCCCTAACTTCAGAGCCCAGAGCCTCCGTGTCCTATATCTTCCCTAGGCCACTTCTTCTCATCCTCCATTCTCCCTCACGGGAACCACTATAAAGTTCCAGTGCTGGTGATCGATCTTCCTTCCCCCTTTCTTTCCAGCTACTGCTGCTCCTTCTACCAGAAGGGTTCTTCCCTGTGCACATTTATCCATTGAAGTCTAGCTAAAATACCAGGGTTCAAAAGGATTTATGTTCTATTACTTTGCACAACTCAAAATCTAGAGATTGATAGCAAGTTGACCAGCAAGGAGGCACAGGCAGGAATGAATGAGGAGGTTGTTTAAAGTAAACTACACCAGCCCCAGAGCCCAAGCTCAGTGTCAGAGGAACAGTGAGAATGTAAGCACTCCAGGAACACACAAGGAATGCTTACAGAGGGCAACTGACTTCCAAAGAGAGGGCTATAAATTCAACCTTATCTAGAAAATTCTAACAGTAGCTATGTCTGGATGGCAGTATTGTACACAAAGAATAAAAAGATAAATACAGTCAAAACTGAATTCTTGTGAAGAAAGGGAGTAGTGTTCTGCATACTAAGCCATGTGTGATTCTGAACCATTAACAAGTTATTTAATTTAGCCTCTACACTTCAGACTGGTCATCTATAAGAGGAGGTCAAGATACCTATCTCTAAGCATTACCCTAAGGATGGATAAATGAACTCATATGCACAAAAAGACATCTTTTGCTTTTGTAGATTTTATAGCTGCAATATATTAAGTGTGTGTAAGGTTCAGTTGAGATAGCAGGGTCATGAAGGGATAGGAAATGTTGGTAAACAGACATGGAGTTAGATAGGAGACAGAAGTCTAATATTCTACTGTACAGTAGGATGACTGTGTATAGTGATAATGCCTTGAATGTTTTTAAAAGCTAGAAAGGGGAATTTTGTATGTTTAACATAGCTGGACATGCTAGTGCTTACTGCAACCCCAGCACTTAAGACGTGGAAGTGGGAGGAGAAGTAACTTAAGGTTATCCTCCGCTATGTAGGGAGTTAGATGCCAGTCTGGGCTACACTGGAAAGAAAGAAGGAAAGAAAGAAAGAAAGAAAGAAAGAAAGAGAGAGAGAGAGAGAGAGAGAGAGAGAGAGAGAGAGAGAGAAAGAAAGAAAGAAAGAAAGAAAGAAAGAAAGAAAGAAAAAGGGGGGAGGAAGGGGAGGAGGGAGGGAGGGAGGGAGGGAGGAAGGAAGGAAGGAAGGAAGGAAGGAAGGAAGGAAGGAAGGAAGGAAGGAAGGAAGGGGGAGAGAGGAGGGAGGGAAAGGAGAACAAAGAAAGAAACAAAAAGAAGAGAATGAATGGAAGGTGGGAGTGAGGGCAAGGAAATGGAGAGGGTAAGAATTCTTCATCACAAAAACGATAAATGTTTAGGATAAATTTACCCTGAACTGACTAGTATACCATGTATTCATGAGTTAAAATATCACATGGTACCCCATAAATGTATACAATATATATTCACTGATTAAAAAAGAGTATTGCCAGGCATAGTAACATACACCTGTAATTCTAGCACCCAAGAGACTGAGGCAAGGCTAAGGCTAGTGTGTGCGACATAGAAAAATGCTACAAGACCCTGTCGCCAAAATAAGAAGAAGACAATGTGGCACACAGTAGAACACATAGTGATTATGATAATGATTATTGTGAAAGAAGTGACAGTGATTTATGATTCTAGGTATACTGATTTATGATTTCCTGATTTTGTGAAGCCAATGCAAAGAAAGTGGGTTTTGCTTCCCTCCAAAACTGTGACAACCAGGCCCTCCTAAGTGACACCCTGCCTTCAGAGCCCATCACAAGGAGAAGTAAATGTTTAATCTTATGTCCAGGGAACAGAGTTCTAGAAAATAAGCTAATAAATAGCTCCCAGCTCAATCACACTAGACTAAGACAAGAAACTTTTTCTCTTTATTACCAGTTCATCCCTTACTTCATGAAGCAACAGCCTAGTGAAGAAACATCAACCCTGGTTAGACATGAGGCTTGGTTTCCATGTTCTTCTGGAAACTTGGCAACTGTGCCCAGTGCTGGCATGTGGAGGGGTGTCACAGAATCTTACACCTACTATATTTACTTTTAATGCATATTCCTTCTAGCAGTAGATCTTGAAAATAAGTTTTGCTTAGCAGGATATACACTGATTAAATCTAATTATACTCTAAAGATGACACATATTTATATGTAACAAGGGTGATTACAACCCTTGTGCTCTAAGAACTGAAATCTAGAATCGTTTGATTCAGAATTGTAGTATGACTCACTACCCAGAGTGCTGGGAGACTCAAATTAGGTTAAATTGATTTTAGTGCTTCAATTGTGTAATGTTGCATATGTTCTAAGAAAGCCATAGTTTTGCTTTATTTTGTATGATTGAAATTTAAACTTGGCTACTGAGGTGTGTGTGACTGATTTCAAAACTGTAACATTTAAGAATGAGCAACACCAAAATGTCAGCAAAGAAGGAAGTAACCTCACATTCCTCATGCTCCTCAGATTCCTAAGCAAGTCACAGGATATCTGTCTACTCCAAGGTTGTTGCATGCTAATTATCAGTACAATGACGGTACCAAGAACAAGCATACCTCACCATATCACTATCAAGAAGTCGATGTCATATGTGCAGAGAGTAACACTGGAGTACTAAATGGGATGTCTTCATCTCTCCTCAAGATTCAGGAATGTATGTAGGAGAAGGGGGAGGAAGACTGTAAAAGCCAGAGGTGATGGACGGCTCCCAGAAAATATTGTCTACATACACAGCAGGACTGGTACACAAATGAGCGCGCAGAGATTGTGACATCATGTGCAAAACCTACATGGGTTCAGACCAAATGGGGTCCCATACCTAATCAAGAGGCTGTCTATAATTGGTACCCACTGGCAAAGGAAAAATCAGTTTTCTCCAATGGAGTTTTCCTGGATATATTAACCACACTCATACCCAGGAGTAGTTGGCCAATGCAAAGCTAACTCAATGTTACTTTAATGCTAGATTTTTTTCTTTGTTTATACAGTTTTTGTCTTAGTAGCCCTTTGCAATTTATTTTGGTTTCTTTGCTTCGGAGGGGGGTCTTGGGTTTTTTTTGTTTGTTTTGGGTTTTTTTTGATTGTTTCAAAGATAGAAAAAAACAAAGTTGAATAGGTAGAGAGGTAAAGGAAATCTAGGAGGAACTGGGGGAGGAAAAAGCATGATCAAAATATATTAGGCAAATTTTTTCAATAAAGAAAAATTCAATCTCATTAACTCATTCATCAAAACAAGTCCTATTAGAATAGTCAACCCATCAAATTATTGCTTTGCATGTTATCTGCTTTGAGCCTAGAGAAAAAGAAAGATGTGAATCAACTTTCCATACCTCATCATCTAGTTGCTAATACATATTTCCACCCTTGCCTTGGCCAACAATTCTTCAAGACGAACATGCATAGCCTACTTCAGGTTCTGGACTTTGTTTGCCAGAGCATATCCTATAGCATTTATCAGAAGAGGGGTCTTCCTAAGTGCAGGCTTGCAGGCAGGGTGTCACCAAAGAGGCAAGCACCCAGAGACTCCCAGACATACCCTTTGCCCTGACCAGCACGGCAGCTCCTGGAGTGCCTTATTGCAAATTCTAGATCTCTATCAAGCTAGTATAAAAGCCACCCAGTCAATCAAAGCTATCATAGGGGAGCATGGTCTAGCAGTTGATTTGATACAAGTATGAGCAGGCAGCAGGCATAAAGTGAGACCACTGGCTTCCAACGCTGAATGAATCACCAGGTCATTGTCATGACAAAACAGCCATGGTGGAAGATTGAAGATCAGCTCTGAGATGCGGTCATCTGCCCTACACTCAGTTGATAAAGTTTCTTTATATGGAAGAAGGAAACAAAGATGAATAAGCAGAGGCAGGGGTACATATTACTCATTAAGCCAGGAATTCTGGGGTATTCCCAGTTATCCAGTTATTTCATGACCCTAAAATAAGTCATGGCCTGTCCAACTGCTAAGTAAAAAAAAAAAAAGCCAACAGTATTGTATATTTGAGATTCTAATCCCATTTCTGAGATTTACCTTCAGTTCAATACTTTCCTCATCTACCGTCCTTCCTTGGGGTAAAGATAAAATGCTGAGAGTCTAGAGTTAGGAGGGGGCTGTATGTTTCAAGCACTGCATTGTGGTAACATGGTAGCACCAGAACCAGAGCTTACTCTGTAAGTTCACCTTTTATGGAGCCTTTTCTAGTTTATGGTCAATAATCTTGTGGTTAAGACCCTGCTAATTCTCTCTCCCAGCTACATTTTACAACATAGCATAGGACAACTGTGATTGTGTTTAAATACAATGTTTAACAAAGGTTGCCATTCAAACATTCAATCCTGTCTTTGCCTTTCTTTTGCTATCTGTGTGTAGATAGACATTCTTAAGGAAACATATTAGTTATTGCTACTGGCTGGATTATTCAAAATTCTGCGTATCCAATTCTTTGTGTGAATGAAAATTATCTTTAATTAGAAAAATATCACAGGCCCATCAGGCACCGGTTGGCCCAGGGAGGATGAAAGACACTCTCAGGGCCACCCAGAGCCATTACAATGAATTGTGGAGAAATGGTAGAGAAAGAGGAGCAGAGAGGTCCATGTGCCGTGGAGAGAGGGGCAACTGAAAAGGCAAAGGTGGTGAGGAACAGGCTGATGTGGGTGACCTGTGCTGCCACCCAGAGCCATAGTGGCGTCTGAGGCCTCGGCCAAGGGCCTTGTGTAGGTCCATGGTCCTACCGCAACCAGAGTCTGTGTTGATATCTGTAGCTCATGTTACTATCAAAGGCCCGAAGGGTACACTCACACATACACACACACATATACATACATACACACATATGTGTGTGTGTACACATGTGTCTACATATATATGTATGTATATATATATATATATATATATAATGTATGTATGTGTGTATATATACATACCTTTTGTCCAAAGAGCTTTACTTGCAAATGTTCATTGTAATGAGTTGTTGGTCAAGTTCAAGGTTCATCAATACTGGACCCTCACTGAGACTCTTCTTGTACATCCTGCTATGGCCATGCCATGGAGATCTTGTGACTATGGATCCACAGGACCTGTCCCTTCACTCACTCCAGGAGGTAATAGATGGGGTAGATTTTTGGGGTGGACAACTCAAAGCACTGGATGTGGGCCTGGGTAGTAGATGAATTAGTTGGTCAGTCTGGGCCTCAGCTGTGCTCATGTTATCGGGGGTTAGGTCTCCTGTGTCCATGCTGAGGGGTGGAACCTGCTCTCCCAAGTGTTGAACCACATGAGGGGTGATACCAACTCTCCCAGCACTGGTGAAGGGTGAGACCAACTCTCCTATGAGATGAGTGGCAGGGCCAGCTCTCTCGCTGCAGAGGCCAGTGAGGGCCAGGGCCAGCAAAGGGCCAGCAGGCCCCTGCTCAGCATAGCCCTCAACTTCCAACACACATGATTTGCATGCCACCCCCACCTCATGGTAACATGGGCCACAGATATCAACACAGACCCCAACTGCAGTAGGACCATAGATGCAGATATCTACACACACACACACACACACACACACACGTGACACACCACAGCCACAGTGCCACTAAGACAAACGGAGAGGTGATAGAGAGGCAGGAGAGATGGAGGAGTGAGTTGGGAAAGGTTGCAAGGGTGAAGGATGGATTTGGAGGGACTGGGAAATCAGGGTGATTGGGTGCATACTGTGAGGGTCCCAAAGATTCAATAAAGAAAATTATGTTAAAAAGTTAAAAAGAAAAAGATATCTACTTTAACAACACTAACACAAGTGCTGTACTCTACAATGGGTATCTAGAGGCCCAAGGGAGGGCTCAGCTGTTAAGAGCACTTGCTGCTATTGCGGAGGACCACGTTCATCTCTCAGAACCTGTAATTCCTTCCAGTTCTGAGGGATCAACTGCCCTCGTCCGACCTCCGTGGGCACTGCACACTTGTGGCGCACATGAAGACAAGTAGGTGCCCCCACACACAAGTAAGTAAATGGTTATTTGAAAAGAAAAATCACTGCCTAGATTCCCACTGTCAAAGTTTTTATTTCCAAACTTCTGAAATCAACTATATATTATGAGAGAAACACTTCTCACTGTTTTTTGCCTTATTTAATTGTCTATTAGAATAATTTAATAAAAATGTCCAGGAAATTTTGTCTCTGAACACACCATGTAACTATCATATTGATAACCTGATAAATATCACAATAGGCATCGGCGTTTTATGTACTCAGAATAGACAGCAGTCATGATAAACATGGGTACTTGATCATTGTCTCTTAGCTTACCTAGGTGATGGTAATTTTAAGATAAAAGCAAGTACAGCATTTTTTAAATTGTAAGAATAACATATCTCACAACTTTCTAAAATTTACATAAAAGACATAATCCTTCTCATGAAAAGCCTTTTTTTTTATTTTTTTAAAGTCTTTTTAAACATTAGCTCTGGCTTACCAAGACAGTGAGAGGAAATGGTTAGAGAGGAATATTTTGGTGCTTGCTAACATGTTGATATATAATGTTCATTTATGTAGACGGGGCAAATGGCGGAAAGCACTGGAGCCCCTACCTCAGCTGAAATGAACAGTCTTATCTCCCGAATGTTTGTCTAGCCTTATCACAACATTTAAAAGCTTCTTGTTCTACATTGGCAGGTTGCTTCTAAAGGGCTGTGGTCCATGAGAAAGGCACCATTCACCAGCCTGGCCTGCATTTGCATTCTCTCGCTGATTTCTAATCTTTTCTGTTATGACTTTAAAAAAATCTCTTGTTTTGAATCAACTCTTCATACCTTTATTTGACAATGGACTTCCCCTTTCATGCATTTTTGTTTTTTTCCCATTTTTATTTTATTCTGCTGATTTCAATGACTTTTTAAGATAAATGTTATTTTAATGTCTATCTATCTTATTTGTTGCAATATTTTTCTCATTTTGTTCTTTATCTCTAACTTTTGTTTATTTTTGAATTAGCATTTACATGACAAGGTAAATTGATTTTTACTTTTGATGGCCATGGTGTATCCACTGCCGGTAAGACTTTCACTTTTTCTGATTTCCTTCATCTTTTTTAAGCTTAAAAGATCTTTCTCCACGTGAAAACTGAATTATATATTTACTTCCATCTTCTTGTGAAGACTTGATTTATTGATATTGTCTTGTAGGGTTGTTTTTCGTTTTCTTTTTTAAGAAAGGATCTCATTCAGAAGCCTGGGCTGGTCTGGGACTCACTATGTAACCAAGCCTGGTCTTGAACTTGTGGCAATCCTCCTGCCTCGGCCTCCAGAATTATGGTTATAGGCATACACCACTATGCTCTGCTTTGTAAGAGATGTGTTTATTAAATAACTCCTTTTCCAAACAAACACCAGTTTTCTGGAATTACCATTTATTCCTTCACAATTCTATATCCTTTATACTGTATCAAAATTTTATAAAAATTCAAATCTGGTTTGCCCTTCCTGATAATCTGTGTGTCCACACTCTTGACACTGCCTTCCATGGTCATAAGGCTCCTATAGAGACTGGGGAGAGAGTTCAGTTGAAAGTCCATTAGCTGTTCTTCCAGAGGACCCAGGTTCAATTCTCAGTGCCCATATATCAGCTCTCAACCATCTGTAATTCCAGGGAATCTGGCACATACACATGGTACACAGATATTCATGCAGCCAAAAAAAATCTATACACATAGAAACAATAATTTTAAAATAAAAAAGGTATTGTAGCCCACATTAAAACCTAATAGAACTAGTCCCAAAACACTATTCTTTTTTCAGAATTTTCTCTGTTATTTATACTGCTAAAGACCATATTCTTATTCTTTCATATAAAAATACATAATTATTTTGTTAAGTTTCAAAGCTAGTATCTTTGGGGATATGATTTGTCTTTTGGTATTTTGTGTAGGTTTCTTTGCGTAGTCTGGCTCTCCTGGAACTCTCTACAGACTAGGCTGGCCTCGAACTCACAAAGATCCTCCCGCCTCTGCCTCCCAAGTGCTAGGATTAAAGGTGTGTGCCGCCATGGCCCAACTCTTAGGAAACAGTTTTTAGAACACATGGCACAAAAATTATAAAACATTATTGTATCACGTATAAGAAAAAAAGTGATTGAAATTACAGGGTAGTTTTGTAAAAGGTAAGATTACAAGTCAGCTCTTTCCCCAACATCATCCATTTAGTGGGAATCTAATCGCTTTCGCATGTCTCATGTAGCTTGGGACTGGATGGACTGCTTAGAAGCTGCAGAAGTTCAGAACCATGCTTCCAAGATGAGAGAATATTCTGTGTACAGCAACAGGCTGAGGCAGGAATATGGAGTGGCAGCCCCCTCCTCCCGAGGACCTCACTCTTCTTGAGCACCTCAGGCCAAAACACAGAAGATCCTGCACTGGATGGACATTTGGATAAGCCTCTCAGAGCAAACATGGAGAACAGTGTGACAAGAGAAAGCCGTGCTTCTGCGGAAATACAGGATCATGCTAAGACTTCTAGAAGGAGCTGGGTAAAGCAGGGTGCCTACCTGACTCCCGTTCTACAGAGCAGTCTGTGCAAAGGGGAGGGGTCCTGATTAGTTACAGGTGCTGTTTCTATGAATGTGCCTACTACCTAAGGTTAACTTTTGTTCTCAAAACCCAGGCTGCATTATTTCCCACAGATAGAGACCACAGATTCTTAATTCACCAGCTCGGGTGGAGCAGGTGTTCTCCACTCCGCTCTCACACTACAAACTATCTCTTTTAAATTTATTTAAGGATTTTTTTTTTTACATTTTTGTGCTTTTGGCTTACAATTTCACCTTTGAAAGAGTCTCCAAGCACTATCTAGTTTCCTAGCACAAGAAGACTGGGGTGTGTTAGATAAGGTTTTCTCCACTTAAAAAAAAGTATGACTTGGTGTAAACAGTTGAAAAATGTATTAATCTGCTAATGAAAATGCTGGGACCAGAGCTTTGCAGGATGCTAGTCCTGTGTCCAGGGCTCACAGAACACAGCAACCATGAACATCCACCCACTGAATGCCTAGCGACAACTCACACTGCAAAGCAACCCTTTCTATAGCAAGGTGGATGTTTTGGTCATTATTATATCTGCAAAGACTCTGGCCCACATGGTGGAACGAAGAGGATATAAGATGTCATCTACGCTACACTCATTTACTAAGTAAGTAAACAAATGAGCAGCAGTCTTGGGGGAAAATAGCTCAAGAATAGAAAGGGCTGGGGTCCCATGAAGTGTGCTGAGAGGGAATGGTATGGACTAGAATACTGTGTACAGCAATCTCCTTTATCCATGGCGGAACGGCCCATGTTACACAGCAAGTCTGAAATCACAGAACGTACCAAACTCCAAGCGTGCTGTTTTTGCTATCCATGAACACTCACCTAATGAATACACTCATTTAATGCCTTTATGAGCTAAGCATTTGTCAGATGACAAATAACGGTGAAGTTAACACAACCTCTTGTTTCTTCACAGTTCCACAGACTCACAATATAAACCTTGGCAACCTCAGCATATACTTTCTCTTTCCCTAACAAGTTCACATCTTATACTGCCTTGCCCGTGGAGTCTCCTTAGTGCGTGCACTGACGCCATGATTGTTTCATCACCTTTCAACCACTGTTTTAAAATGCTGGCTATTTGAATATGAGCACTGTGACGCCGCAATGGTTAGTCTGGCATCCCAGAGAGCGGCTCCAGTGACCAGGGGGCAGACAGTGTGTACCACATGGACACACAGGACAAAGGCCTTTGCGAGGCAGAGCAGCTGAACGGGAAGAGATTTTGAATCACAATGGTGAGCAACTGAAAACGTGTGATTACTTCTGGAGTCTCCTATGCAATATTTTTGGCCTGACATTAACAGATAACCAAAAAGAAATGTGGAAAAGAAAACCACAGATAAGGGAAGAGTAATGGCTATAGAATCTTAAAGACAGAGGCTTTGAGGAAAATTTAGCCTCGTTGCGCAGAGAGATGGGAAGTAATGACAGCTAATAGTTTTGAATATTTGTTATTAATTTGCACTTTGCTAGGCATTGGCCATGCTTCATATCACAACTTGTTAGGGTGGGTGACATTGCTATCCTTGTTCCACACAGGCAACATGACCTGTCCAAGGTCATACGTAGTGGAACAGGGCTCTGGCCCAGATCCGTTTGCCCAGTTACCTGTGTTTTTAATCACCTTCCATAAGGGGGAAAAGTGGGCTAAGTGAGGGTTATACACCTCTGGGTTTTGTCAGAGATTGAGTATTGGAGACTTTGGGGATGCCTAAAAGAAGCTAGCCCAAGTCGTTGGCTCTCCCTAGAGAGAGCCATCCCTGGGAAAACAATGATGCAGTCAGAGGGGATCCTTCCCCCGGGCTGGCAGCAGCCCTGCCTTTGTTTGCTTCCAGAAGCAGCTGGGAGGACTCACATGTTACTCATGCTGGAATTAGTCTGGAGTCACTCTGTGGTCAGGCTGTGTCAGGCCTGTTAGATTACTCCAGGCCTCTGGACGAGCAGAGCTTCTGCAGCTGGCGGCTGTTTCTGGCTCCGGTTCCACACCTCTTGGCAGGTGGTTTGTGTGCCTTGCGGTGCTGACACTGACTGTGACTTACACGGGATGGAGGGGGCTGGGAAGCCGGGCAGAACAGAGCAAGCCCAAGCAGGGGCGGGGAGTGGAGTCTGTGGCTCTGAGGTACTTCCAAGACCGAGAAAATGAAATTACAATTAATTCTCTGAGAGTTCTTTAGAACGCTTCTCCTTGGAGTCTTCCCTGCTGAGGGAAAAGGACTGAGAATCCAGACAAATGGTGAAGTCAAACCTTTCTGTTCCAGTCTGTGCGTGCATAGTCATGTTAGGTGGATAAATTAGTGACAATACTAACATTTCTTTAATGTCTTCTATGGTCAAGCCCTGCTCTATGTGATGTCTGTAAGAAGTAGCTCATATTCTTCCCCCACATAGCACCTTAATGTGGATGCTGTTACGGTGGAAGCTTTACAGATGAAGTTTCTTGTACTCAAAGCTAACAGCAGGTGCTTTAGGTTGAATTTCTGGCCCCAACTCTTCCGCACTCTTTACATCCATGTACAAGTTTTAGCCTTTGCAGGGTCTAATATATTTCCTAGTCCTCGAGTTTAGGCTTGGCATGGCTATTAACAAGGCCATCTGAAATTGAGTTCTTAAGGAAACCGCACTTACCAGTTTCCACTTAGCCCTCATGCGTCTCCAATACCATCAGGAAAATAAACACCCAACCTAACCTGCTGGCCCACAGAGGCGGTGTATGAGCTGAGCCATCTGAACAACCCACACCCCACACTAGCAGCAAGAAGCTGAGCTGCCCCAGCTGCTGCCACTTGCAGCAGAACCCCCTTGATGTACAAGCACATGCAGCCCAAGACACAGGTGAGGAACCAAATCCTAAATCAGTTTAGCCACTGGGTTTGGGACGTAGCCTCTTACACAGTGCTAACCAATGGAACCATTAAGCAGCACTACGATTTCAAGCCAGACAACCGCACGGGACTTGTTTTAAGTGCTTATGTACTATATATACTGAAGTTTCTGTCCTGCCCAGTCCGGCAGCCGCTCAGTCCCAAAGAAACACACAGAGACCTACATTAATTATAAACTGGTTGGCCTATTAGCTCAGGCTTATTACTAACTAGCTCTTAAAACTTCGATTAATCCACAATTCTTGTCTATGTTTAGGCATGTGTCCTGCTATCTTTTCTCAGTAAAACATTTTCATCTTGCTTCCTCTGTGTCTGGCTTGTGACTGTGTCTCTGCCTTTCCTCTTCCTAGTATGGTCACCCTGCCTAGACTTCCTGCCTGGCTACTGGCCAATCAGCATTTTATTAAACCAATACAAGTAACAAATCTTTACGGTGTACAAGAGCATTACACAACAGCATCATGTACACGAGCATTACCCCACAGCAATGTCCTCCACACTCTCTCAAATGAAGACATTTAAACTCTCTCTTTCTAAGGAATTCAAGCAAAATGCCGAGCTCTCTGCATCTCTGTTGACATCTATCAAACGAGCAGGCTGAACTGAAACAGCATTTCTTACAATGAAGAACATTAACACCACATGATCTCTAGCTTTTAAAAGGTTGGCCAGGTGCAGCAGCACACACCTGTAGAGTCAGGTGGCTTAGGCAGGAAGTGGACAAGCTCAGAAGTTTGGGGCTAGCATGGACACATTGGGAGTCTCTCTCTCTCTCTCTCTCTCTCTCTCTCTCTCTCTCTCTCTCTCTCTCTCACCTTCCTTCCCTCCCCTCCCCCACTGCTCTTTCTGTCTCTCTGTTTTGTAAAGGCAGTAACTAATAAAGTATTTCCGAGGATTCTAGATTTTCAGCAGTTAATTGTTGCCTGAGGGAAGACTCACAAGGCTCTGCCTACCCTGAAGAACTGTAGACAGCTCATGGTTGCTGGAGGAGGGAGAGACATCTTCTCCAATCGTGTAATCACTGGTAAGTTGTTCATGCTCCTATAAAAATACCCTTGCCCAGGGTCCAGTAAGCAACCTAATTAAACTCATAGAGCCACAACCCCCTGCCAAAGGACGTGAAAGTAAGAGGATTAATTGCCAAAAAAATTAAAAAGATCATTGGGGGTAAGGCAAGAGAGGCTAATGAGAGAGGACATGAGTCACATACAGTATACATATACATGCATGAAAATGCCAATTTGACTATTGTACTAGATGACAGAGTGTCACACACACACACACACCTCAAAAAGCCACCCATCCCTATTATGATGCATTCACAAACCTAAAAGAATTCCTTGCTTCAGAGGCAGTAGACAGTATCTGTTATGCGACAGCCCCTCCCTACCTCCTTCAAACTCCTGCACAGCCTTCCATCATCCTGAGTTGATGATGGTAGAGAGAAGACCCTGGATCCTTCTCATGATCAGTCCACCCCCTAATCAAGCTCACAGAAAAGCCTATGGAATTGGGGAGCTGCCAGACAGGAGACACCTCTCAGAAAGCAATCTATGTTTACCCGATATATTTTCTTAGTTCACAGCCCAACCCCTGTCCAGTCACTAAAAACATTTTGCAACAATGACACCTAATAGCCAGATTCTCTAGGTCTTCTCCTCCCCTGTTAATGCCTCCACCATTTTTCATAAAAGTTCCTCCCTTCTGGGCTCATCCTCTTAGGTGGGACCCTGTGTTTCCTCATCTGCCCATATCGTCCCTTGATGCAGGGGCTCCTGGACCTACGCTGATCTTTTTTGCATATGAATACCTAATATTGATACGACATAGCCCATTGAACACTCACCTATACATAGACGTATGGGTACTCTAATTAAAACATTCTCCTAATCATAAATTCAACTTTAATGTGAGCGATTCTACTGTATAAAACATTCCGAGGAACAAATGCTCAGAACATTAAATCTAAAGCAAACCTGCTTAGTAAGCATGGCTCTGCCAGTACTTGTGTGAAACATATGCCTAGTGCTAAGAATATTTAAATAACAAATAAAGATAATAGGCAAAAAATAAAGCCAAAGCTCCAAATATAATAACAGAGGCAAGCATCCTATATCTGAAAGTTCCTAGCCGCCAGATTGAAAGGTTCCCCAGTCAGCAGTCACTTCTGAACTTTGAGCAGGTTCAGGCACAAAGTAGCTCCTCCAGGGCCCAAACACACTGCCCCCACTGCTCACCAGCTGTATTTTTCCTATGAAACTCTTAACTGATGATGGAGCAAGACCACAGTGGAACCATGCCCCTCCTTTTCATTCCCATGTGAGCCAGAGGGAGTATTGAGGCTCCTTTTCCCAGATAGCTTTAACTCCTGTCAAGCTGACAAACAAACAAACAAAATGCAAATGCACAAAGGTTTAGAAACTGAAAGGAACCCAGCAGGAGTGAGCACAGCTCCTTCAAGTGAGGGACTGAGAGCCACAACAGGCTGATGCAGTGGGCAAAACTGGCACCAGAAGGATTTCAAACAACCTACTACAACCCCCTTCGTCCTCCTTGATTCTGAAGTTGGAGGTTCAGATAGAAAACTAGGAGGAGGATGAGATCCACCCAAGAAGAGCACTGTGTTCTCAGATGTAGGCGGCGGGACACAAGAATGGAGACAGAGAAAAGGGGGCAACTAGGAGGAGGAAGTGGGGAAACGTGAGCAGAGCAGGGGCAGCCACAAGCTTCATCACAAGTGAGGCCGACTGTCAGGGTGTGACGCTCAGTGGTCACTCTGGACCTACACACATAAAGTCCTAGGTTCAAAACCCCACAAGCAGAAAAAAATAGTGACAGATTCTGCTTGAGTTCACCAGCTGTCAACTAGATAGAAACAGGCTGAGGGTAAGTGAAAGGAGGCGGACACTTACAGGTGAGAAGTCATCCCTAAGAGTCTCTGCTAAGCCAAGAGCCAGAGGACAGAAGAAGTTGGGGAAAGTAGCGGCTCCATCCTGCTGGCTGGATGAGTCACCAACAAGGAATTTCCCTACCTGACAATCCAGACTTTTCGCAGATGCCCAAGAACCCAGAGCTTTAAGCCCCTCTCTCCTTTTTTTTTTCTGATAGAAGAGAGGTCTTAAGGCAGACAAAGAAGCCAGAGAGTCATCCCCATACATACATCAACAGATTAGCTGAGGAATGAAGGCCTGCTCAGAACAGACCAACATCGGGCGTCAGAAGAAGGTTCCGCTTTGGACGTGAAGCAGTTAAGAATATCTGATCATTTGGATGCTTAGCACACGCTGACACTGTAGCAAGTCCTGCTAAGTAGCTTTCCTTTGAAAACTTTCCCCAGACCACATGAATGAATACCATTAGCCTTGTCCGGGATGCAGCCTGAAGCGACCTGTCAGAAATCAACCCAGAGGCATGTTGTAAGGATTGCTCTGCTTAGCTTTGTTTCCCGTCATTCCCAGGCACGTATGTGGTCATTAGGGATGCTTCACTTTCAGAAGACAGAAACCAGGTCAAGGTAGTAGCAATAACAAAACCCCACATTATCACAAGGGACAGGGATGGGTCTCTGGTCCCACAGCGCTGGACCCAGGCATTGAATACTATCAGTGCCTGTCATGGTTCTGCTCTGCTCACAGGTTAGTTCTCATCCAGATCACCAGCTTCCCCGAGGGACCACAGACTCTGATCTTGGTGAAGAAAAAGAATGAACTTATTACATTCAAAGTCCTCGTAAGGTCCCAGGCGAATTCTAAACTCCTATTGGGTTGTGCATCTTCCAAGTGAGCCAACAGCTGTCCTTAGACGGAAAGGACACTCTGTGTCCAGTGACTGACAGCCCCCATACGAGTCACAGTGGGAAGGGGTGACATCTTTTGAATGCAGATGTTAGGAAGTTCCAAATATTTGATATCTGCCACGCAGTTTAGATTTTGGCAAATAATTTAACCATGTGAGCCTTGGTTACCTCTGGGCTAAAAAACGAGTAACAACACCTACTAGACAAGATGTTAAAAGTTACTTTAAAGTCCTTGGCACATAGGTGTTCACCCTACACTACTCACTTTTGTTATTCCTGGTAAGACTATTGTTTTGTTTTGGTTGGATTGGGTTGGGTTTTTTGTTTGGTTTTGTTTTGGATTGCTTTTGACATAGAGATCTGAATTTAAAGCCCATCCCAGATTCCCAGATGTCTAAAGCACTCCTGTCCCTAGGGCGGAGTCCTCTTTGGCTCCGCAGCCAGACGCCTTGTACGAGCCAGGCCTGTGTGCCAAGGTTACGCTGGTTCACCATCTGATGGCCGCAGAGCAGCGAGTAGCTCCTGGGCCCCAGCAATGTCAATACTACCTTCCTGACTCCGCCTATTGTATCTAGAGGAAAGTGGCTGCTCATTGTCTTCCAGAGCTCCCCCCAGGAAGCATGATATCACCCTCTAACAAAAGCGGGAAAGCTGACAGATCTGTTGAGATGGGTGTGGCCACCACGCACGCCTCCCTGGTCAAGCCGTGACAGGCGGGGAGCAAACAGCAGCAGCCCACAACCTCCCTCAGCCCTACGGACTCCTGCGACTGATCCTTGGATGTCTCCATCTCTGTCGCTTACACACCAAGTCAGTCCTAGAACCACAGAAGCTCACTCCCCATGATCAGCAGATGCACCAGAGAGTAAAGACTCTGCCCATCTGGCAGACCTTGATCCTCATCCCTACTCCCACAGCCTTGGGGAGGGAACATGGTCAGACTCCTGAAGAAACAGGGGAGGCAGCCAGGTGCTTGCTCACAAGACTAAGCTCACAAGGCCTGAGTTCCGTCTCTAAGACTCACATTGTGGAAGGGGAGAATCAAACTCTGACCTCCTTGTGTGCGCCATGGTGCATGACCGCGCGCAGCGCGCGCGCGCGCGCGCACACACACACACACACACACAAAATAAATAAAATAAATCTTGGAGATGGAAGGAAGCAAGCACGACTCCATCTAAAACTCGTCATGTATTTGTGATGTAAGCTAAGGAAGAGCCTGGTCAGACTGGTGGGAACTGGGTTATCAGTTTAAAATACCAGAAACACGGGGAGGCAGCTTTAGAAGTTGCCTTTCCTGGAGGCTGGGAGTAAAGCCAGCTGATCTCCTGACCCCCTCCCAGATCTGGTTTGGCTAGGGCAGCTGCCTGGCTCTCTGTAAAGTAACTCATCTGTAGGCTAATGCCGCAGGCCTGGAGGCTGTCACCCTGGTACCTGCATCTTAACTGTCCTCCCCCTGACAACTCCTTCCGTGGCCCGCGATTTCATGAAAGAGATCTGACTGGCATTGTTCTTTCTACCGTCCCTGGCTAGCTCTTTATATAACCCTTCACTATCAAGATTTCTGTGTCTCCTTTGCCTAATTCTCTTCTTTTGACTTTCAGATCTCAAAAAACAAGTTTTGCTCAATGTTTTCCTTCACATGCAATCTCATCGTCAATATGTACAAAATCGTCATTGGCTCTACCTAGCCCTTCTTCCACCAGTTACTTCTGCCATGCTTCCCATATTTCCCAGCAAACCGAATGGCACCATCTCTACGCAAACCAGAATGCTGCTCCCTTCTCCCCTATGCAACCAGTCACCAACCCCACATTTTCTTCTCCTAAGCTTCTTTCGAACTTCCTGTTCATCCCTGCAGCCTTCTTGCCTACGAGGCTGAGAAGCCATATTGGACCCAACCTACAGTCTCCACCATTTTAATCCGTCTTCCACACAACTATGACAGTGAATTTTCCAGAGCTTAAATCGGATGTGTTATAAGGGGACTGGCACTCTGCTAAATTATAACATATAGAGAACAAAATCCAAGCTATATAAAGTAGTTCCCAATGCCCTTCCCAGTCTGACTCTAATCTTAATACTTTGCATTCCAACTCCACTCCACATCCTGCAGCCTGACCCGCGGTTTCATACCGCCAACCACCTTTTGGGTTGCTTCTGCTAACAGAAAGTCTTTGTTTTTCTTCTGGGTTTAAAATAATCTGGACCAGACATGGTAGCTTCCTCCTACCATCTCAGCACTGTGGAGGCAGAGACAGGAGGATCTCAAGTTAGCTGCCTGGCTACACAGAGTTATGAGTCAATCCAAGAGCCATGTTACATAAGTTATAAGGAGACTGGTCTCCAAAACCTTTGCCTCTGCATAACTCATAAAAAATATTTGTGACCATTTAAAAGTTCTTAAAGAGAAAAAATACCTCAACCTACAAGCTTCCCAGTGTCCTTTTCTTTTCTTTTCTTTAAATAAGCAATCAGTGAAGTCATTATAGTGGTTAACAACTTTTAATTAAATGTTTCCTTACTTTTTATTATAATTTTAACTATTTATCATGCTGAAGACCAACCTCAGGACTATGTAAACTCTAAGCAAGGACTCTGCTATTAAGTTACACACCCAATCTTTTGTTTTTTGTAACAGGGTTTCTTTGTGTAGCTCAGGCTAGACGGAAATGTTTTATGCAACCCCGTTCTGTTTTGAACTCATAATCCTCCTGTCTCTACCATCTACATGATGCTGTTAAAGATGCATGTGTCTACATGTTGCTGAAGAGTTATGTTTAAGAGTTGTGGAATTAGCTCACTAATAGAGTGATTGCCTAACATGCACGAGACCTTGAATTTGATCCCCAGCAAAGCGAAAACCAAAAAGAAATATTTATAGAGAATTTAGATGTTGTGGTCTCATTTTGTATCACCAAATCTAATAAATACTTCTATCACCCTTGTAAATGCTTTTATTTTGTATAAATTACAATTATATCATTTATCACAAAATCTTACAACTCATCGCCTATTTTCCCACTAAAATATGAGCTTTGTGAGGTAAAGAGGGGGGATGGGTCAACCTTGTTTATATTCCTGGTTTCCAGTGCTGACATGGCCCAAAGTAAGTCTTCAGTAAACCACCACTAACTGAGACCAAAGACATACAAATAGTGGATATCAAAAGGCTTGCAAAAGTGTGTTAAATGTCAATCGAATAAAGCCTGTGTATATGCTATAGGAAGTATTCAACAATTATAAAATACCTAATACTAAGTAAAAGTCTAGCTAAACATCCTTTTGCGTTTATCCTTTATTTTTGATGCCCAAAGAAATAAATTTTCTTTTTACATAAAAATTAACCTTTTAAGATAACAATAACTATTACTTTCATTGTTTATGAACTTGCTCTACTATAGTGTTTGAATGTGGCTTCAACCCTGTCTATAGCATTCCTTTTTTTTTTTCCAGGTCTACTATAGAGTACCAAGTGTTCCTTACCACAACTGTTAAAATCTATTTAGTTAAAAAAAAAATCACTAAAAGCTGAATGAATGCACTAATAATAATAGAAAATGAATGGCATCAGCTGTAAAAGATTTTAATAATTGAATTGAGTTAAATCTACTTGCCCCAATCTCAAAGAGACATCTATGGTCTGAATGGGATTAGGAGAAAAACATGAAAAGGAAGAACTACCTAGGGAAAGTTGCAGTGTTTGCAGGGCCAGGGGGTTAAAAATGCTATTTCTGTGGGGTTGGAGAGATGGTCGGCAGTTAAAGCATCTCATCCTAAGGACCCAGGTTAGAGTCCTAGCACCCATATTCTGGGTCACAACCATCCATAAGTTCCAGGGGATCCAGTGCCCTCTTCTGTGCCCACTAGCACTCGGTACACACATAGTACACAGACATGCATGCAGCCAAGCAACCCATACAAAATCTAACATTTTAATTTTAAATTGTTGTTTCTAAATGGGTACGATTCCACAGGCAAGAGCCAAGACAAAAGGATGGGTAGTTTTTGTTACTATTGTTGTTTTTAATAATTTAGCTTCATTTCATGTGTATGTGTCAGATCCCCTGGAGTTACAGATAGTTATGAGCTGCTCTATGGCTGCTGGGAATCAAACCTGGGTCCTCTGGAACCACTCAGCCAGCTCTACAGCCCCAGGATGTGTAGATTTTGAAGGAGGTCTTGCTATGTTCCATCAGCAGGGATAACTGATGGAACCTTGAGGGGTCATGTGGGAAAAGACTATAAGTGACCAGAGCTTCACCTAGATGCTGGAAGAGATGACATCACTGTTGCTTCACACAGCGATGCTGGTGGCAGACTTCTCCTTTGGCTAAACAGGCTTCATTGAGGTAGGTCTTACTAAGCACTTGACATGCAGAGTCATATTTGATACTATAGCAACCCGGAGAAATGGATATTCTCATCCAAAAAGACGAATGATTGGTGTGCTGTCGTTGTCTATTTGAGCTTTGATGTTATATAACCCAAATGTGTGATTCCTCATCTATATTTTAAACTGTGACATCTTCCCTGTCAATTGGTTGTCAAGTTTCTCTGTCTTTGGTGTTTAATGGGTACACTCTACGCAGCACATTGAGCCAATATCATTTCTCATTTGCACCTAATTTAGGCATCATATTTCACATAAGCAGAGCTCCTATTAATTTTGTGTCTTATCAAGACCTACTTATGATTCTCAAGAATTTTAAACTAACCACTTCTCTCCAACAATGAACATTCATAATTTGTTTTTAACTCAAATAACAAATATTTAACTATTTTTGAAACAGTATCTTCTGCTTTGGGCCAACCCTTCCAGATTAAAGAAATTTCTTGAATCCTGATTCTATATGGTAACTAGAGAGCCACCCACAAGGAATCAAAGGCAATGTGATAACACCCATCTTCTGACAGGTGGAACCACAAGCAACAAACTGATATTTTCAGAAGAATTCAGAACCATCCTATCTAGACCAGTGGTTCTCAACCTGTGGGTTGCAACCCCATTAGCAAACCTCTATCTTCAAAAATATTTACATTATAATTTATAACAGTAGCAAAGGTGCAGCTATGAAGCAGCAACAGAAATAATTTTATGGTCAAAGGGTCATGACAAGTGAAGAACTGTGTTAAAGGGTTGCAGCAGCAGGAAGGTTGAGAACCACTGGTCTACAGGACACAGCTTAGTCTTTTGAGAGGGAATTGAACAACTCTTTTCCTGCTGGACAAACATCTTAGAAGATTTGGACTCTTCCCGGAAGTTCCTCAGGGCAGGACTGAGGGAAGTGCTAACAACAGCAATGGCTGGAAAGGAACATCTCTGAAGAAGGCCAGCTCTTCCTTTGGAAAACAACTCCAAGAGGTGTCCTGATCCCAAGCCCAAAGGAGGAGGCGCCACCTGGGTCTACTTTCTGACCTAACTTTTGCATTTCCTCTGCCACCCCAGACAACATCGTTGCTATCTCCGATCCCAGTTGTTTAAAATGTCAGACAGGACAGGAAAGATAGCTTAAGATGTGTGACCTAAAGACTTCAGATTTCCCACCAGTGTAAATCATGTGAGACATTTATGATCAAACAGAAAGGTGATTTTTTTTAAGTGCATCTAGCTCTTTAGAGCAAGCAGCTAGGTTTGATGAGATAGTGAATTAAGAAGTGGGCAATATTACTAAGTTATAAGAACTTATTTGCAAGCTGGATTTGGCAATAATTCTCAAGTAGAAGGAGCAAACCCCAGAATCTTGAGTTGTTGAGCTACAGCCCTCTTTGAGGTTATGTGTTAGCAAGCTGCTTTGCCATGCAGAGCAACCTTTATTCAAGCAAATATAGAATCTTTATTTTTCAATTATGTTTGTTCCCCCAATAAAAGAACATGAGGTCACCAAGCAGACCACAAATATATTAGTCCCACATCCCTTGCCACATTAATGAGGTCTACTCTTAGAGACCGGCTTGAATAAGGGACGCCTGTGGCTATTGCTGTGGTCACCGAGCCTCAACAGTCACGTTCATGGAGGCTTAGAATCAGAATGAAAATTAGGAATCAGTACAGACCTTCCCCAGAAACTAACCTTTCTGTATCCTACCTTCTAACAAGAAGGCCTCCTCCTGCTTGTCACCTTCCCGCCAGAAATTCCTTTCAAGGAACTAAAGTCAAGCAGCAATGAGACAACTATTTTGGTCACAGAATTTTTCTGTTTGATTTTATGACAATCTTTCTAAACTTTTATTTCAAAATGCCATAATGTCACGTAAGGGAAAATAGTAAGTTAAAATCAGGTGTATTTATGTGTGTGTGTGCATGTACGCATACTACCATTTTATTTAACTTAAAACTACATCAGAGCAAAAGCTGGTACCTGGGCTTTGTACTATTATAATCTCTGGTGTAAATCAGTTCCAGATTGTGTCACCAATAAATCTGACACTTGGAAAGCAAAAGTAGACATTCTTGATAATTTATTTTAAAGACATAATAATGGAGAAATCAACATATTTCTACATTAACATTAATAGTAATATAGATATGTAGTAGCTTATACTAGTTATAAATTACTATATAAGTAGTTGACACCATTGTAGATACTCATTCCTCTTGGCAATTTGTGTTACTCTTAAAATATTACATTTCTGATACATTGGTTGTTGAAATAAAATTTAAGAACTAGTTGTAAGGCAAATTATGCATCATTATGTTATAACAAAACATTTAAGCATATAGAGAAATACAAAAATAACATCACAAGCATTTCTATCCAATTCTATTGCAATATAAAATCCTCACCAGTAAGTTTGATAAAATTTCCCAAACTCATTTCCTGTGTTAATTCCATTTTCATTATAATAATTAGACTATTTTCAAACCCACTAGGGAGGAACCCATGGCAATAATGCATCTGTGATCCGCAATTTGGGTCCTGATGTTTCTCCAGTATGCTTTGCGTATGCTGGGTGAGTTACAAGGCTGCCTACTATGTAGCATCTGTGATACACACACAAAACCCAAGCTTATTCTTACCAGCTCTTCCTTGTGGCCACTGCAGGATTTGGTAAAGTCCTGAATCCAGCGACCTTGGTAACTGCTAAGTTTTAGTTAGATCGCGCTGTTCTTTATGATTTATTCAATGTGATACATCAAAAAGACTAAAGTCAGTGGCGTAGCCCTAATTTCCCTGACTCCTACCTAAAAGAAAGAAAAGCCTCGAATTGGAATTAGTGGGATTGAAATGAACAGAGATATGAAATTTTAACATAAAAACACTTTTTGTTTTTATTTAATAATGACAATCTGTACTCTGATAGGTAAGAATTTTGTTGCTACAAAAAAAAACTTTCTTTGAAGTAATTACAACCTTATTTTTGCTGTTATCGATAAGGAAACACACCAGAATGAGAGGCAAGAAAGAACACACCTAAATAAGCAGAGCCCTTCAAATAAGGTAGTTACTCCGACCTGGAAGGGGCCATGGCAACCCAGGAGGCAGCATCCACAAGGGATGGCTAGGAAACCCAACTCAAGCCGCCCGCGGGGAATCCGAACTTCAGCCTTTTTACGTGTGTAAACTGGAGAGTCACGGAAAAGCAGAGTTAGCATCACCAAAATGAACGTTTGGTGAGAGAGAAACTGAGCAGTCACTGTGTTTTAAAATACGACATACAAGTAAATAAATAAATAAACATTGAGCCAAAACTTACCAGAAAGGAGCAAGCTGACCCCACAGAGAACTAAGCCGGCTAAAGAGTCCATACTTCCCCAGATTTCCCCATCCAGCGTCCAGAGATGAGCATGAGGTCCCTGGGAGCCTTTCAAAAACCCACAACTTTGTGACTTCCCACTCGCATGGTCTGCTTGCTCTTGTTTACAAGTCGGAGGCAAGAAGGAATCGCACAGAAGCAGGCGGTAACAGTCTCATTTCTGTCTGAGCACAGGGAGTTTTAAGTTCCTTTTTCCTGTTTCCTTTGTAGATTAGGATGGGAAAGGCTGTATCTTAAAGGCACTTGGTATCAGCAGGACTTGGGGGCACTGCGAGCCCTATCCATCTTGCCCTTCATCCAAACACTTATCTTTCCTGCTTCGGCTCCTGCCTTGCCTGGATTGTGGAGCAGAGGGATCTTTGTTACAAGTGAGGTCCTGGTCAGCGTTTTCAGGAACAATAGGGGTATCCTCTCATAGGCCAGGAATTGAATAACAAGCCCTCCACCTATGTATGGTATGCGATGAGGACCAGCCCTTCTCGGACTGAGCAGCTCTCTGGGGTGCTCTCGGGATCCCTGACAGAAGGGGCCCCGGGGATCCGCATTTGCTCTGTGTTTGAGTTTAACTCACGGAGTATGAATTGGGCAAAGAAGCTTCCTGTGATGAGGAATCATAACCTGGAAAGCAATCAATTTTAGTGAGCAGGGCTGAGGTCAGCTCTCAGTGTAGCCACGGGAGACTAGATTCCACAACCATTAGCCTATTTTCTTACACCCGGACGGCTTGTTTGTTGGCCCCGAGCCCAAATATACGCATGCTACTGGCTACAGCTTTAATTTTTATTAGCATTTCATTTGAGGGTGATCTAATTTATTGCAGAACTTGGCATGGGAAGATTTTAGCAACGTGAATAATTTCATGGTTATTGGCAGACAGTATTTCAGAAGCAGATTGAGAGAGGCATTTACTCTATAGCCTTGGTAAGCCGGAAATAAACTCTATAGCTCAAACTAGCCTTGAACGCATGATGCTTCTTCCTCAGCTTTTTGAGTGTTGAGATTGCAACTGTAAACCCCACTCCTGGATTAGTCCAGATCTTTGAAAAATATCAGGTAGATAAGATAGCTCAGCAGGTAAAGTCATATCTGAGTTTAATCCAAAGCCCATATGATGGAAAGACAGAGACCTGGAAATGTGTACCTCATATGTGACCACATACATACATACACACACACATACATACATACATAGAAAATATAAACAAAAATTAAGGTATTAAGGTTTGTTATAAAGAGCAAACAGAAGTGATTATGTCTGTAGGAGCAGAGTCTATGGGTCAACATCTCTCCCTGAAGGATAAAGCAAGCATCCCACTTCACCCGACTTTGCATGAAGAAAGACTTGCCCCTCCCTTTCCCATGAGCCACAGGAAGAGACCAAGCTGCTGGTCTTGACTGATTTCTGCCCTAGGTGTGATCATTTCAGAAATGATCTTTAGTGTCCACAGTGCTTCCGACCTGAGGGGGGAGATTGCTTAGCTCTGTCCTCAAGCACCCCCAAGGCCTCTCAAACACTGATTCAACCTTAACAGTTTGCTAGCTGTTCCTGAGGACCAGGAATGCTTCCAGTCTGAGGGGTGGATGGCTGAGTTCAGTCCTCGGGCACATCTGAAGCAGACACTGGCTAAACTAATCACTCAACTTTTCTATTTGAGGGAGTAAAACTTAACTCTGTTAGTACAGAGAGGGGGCAAAACTTAACTCTCTGGGGCCAGCGAAAAAGGGAAAAAACACGCACACAACTTTAGGGTCTATCATCTTCTCTCATCTCTTTATTTCTTTTAGTACCTCTCTCCAGATGTATCCTTTCTGTACCTCTCTTGATATCTTCCTTCTAACTATCCTTCTACATCTCTCCTGGTATTTTCCTTCTCCAGAAAAATCTTTCAAGCAATATAAAGATTATAATGTGATTATATCCGATTTTTCAAGTCAGTGATTAGTGATTACAAAGAATACGTGTAAAAAGCGACATGTTTCCCATTTCCCTTACGTGATTAGAGATTTTATGTATTACAAGTGAAAAATTATTTTCAAGAACCCACATACATTCGTGTCCAAGTAAGTTGTTATTGATTAACAGAGTGTAAGCAAGCAAGGTATTTTTCTCAGCCAGTTCTTTTACTGGTAGGCTGCATTTTGCAGTTACAAGGATAGGATCAATCATTTTATTATTTATCTTAAAAGGTAATCTTATAAAAATTCTTACAGGAATCACAAATCTAAACTTTTATATATGAAAAACAACCAGTCAGCTCTACTTTAAATCCTGAGTACATATCCACTCAACAGTTTTTTATATCAGGAAACCGAAGGCAGAAATGTGTACAAGGAATTAATCATCACCTTTGATCACCAACCCATCCCAGCAAGAAACGTACGTCAGCCAGAAATAGCCAGGCTGCCATTGTTCCTGCTCCCAGAGTCCCTTGTTCAACTATTAAAACTGTGTCTTTCTAAAATTTAAATTGTTCCCCAAGATTTTCTACCTCAAAGTCATTAACAAAAACATCTTAACCTAACCTTAAGTCATTATTTAAGGCTCTGTTTCAGCTATGATGCACACAGAAACCCTGTACACATCTCTCAACATTAAGGTTAAAAGAACCCGAGCAATGCCGGGCGATGGTGGCGCACGCCTTTAATTCCAGCACTCGGGAGGCAGAGGCAGGTGGATCTCTGTGAGTTCGAGACTAGCCTGGTCTACAAGAGCTAGTTCCAGGACAGGCACCAAAGCTACAGAGAAACCCTGTCTCGAAAAAACAAAAAAAAAAAACAAAAAACAAAAACAAAAAAAAAAAAACCAAGCAAGCTTAGCTTCTGGGGCTCAATTGTTTTTTTTAATCATTAACCTAAACCACAGTCTACACAGCTTCTCAAGGAAAACTTAAGTCCTAGCTGCACGACACTTCCTTGTTTTTATTTTCTATCCTCTGCAGTCCCTGCTTTATCAGGGGTGGGAGCAACGCTGTGTCCTGCTTTTTACCTATATTAAGTTTCCACTAAACTAACTTCTATCACAGTCCCTTAATATAATTATCTAAAACCCTCAATCATCAAAATCCTATTTAAGCAGACACTATTATTGTATAAAATCATTGCTTCAGTTAAACAGTATAGTGTAAGAGGAAATCAACTTCATAATAATCCACAGGTAAAAATGCCCAGTAGAATGGGATATTTACATGAGATAATCACACTACATTAAAGGCAGTGGGGATCTCCCCACCCTTCCCCACCCCATCACCCATTCACACGAGAGAAAAATGGCAGCAACAAACAAGTAAAGACACAGCAGAAGCAAGAGACATTCTGGAGCCGAAGCCCTCAGGGGCCTTGCCAATCCGAGATTCACTCATCAGCGCCTGGCATTCTGGCATGCCAATCTCCTGAAGTCAATTGCCACCTGCCCCTCCTCTGACATGGCCACAGCCAGCTCGGACGTAAGAATCTGAGTGCTGTTATCACTTTTTGGCACTTTTTAAATGGCAATAATATCTCCTTCACGGAGCCCTGCAGCCCTGACCGACTTGAAACGTGTATTGTTATAGCTAGCCTGCAACCTCTCATCCTGGGGGGTTCCCAAATGCTGAGGCCCGAGGTGTGAGCTGCCGTGCCGTTCTCCACGGGTGTTTTAAGATCAAATATTTGGGGAAACGGCCGTGAAAGAAGTGACACAAACACTTTGGGATGGACTGAGTTCAAGGTCATCTTTGACGACATAGTGAATTCATCCTACGCTACAAGACGCCCTGCCTCAAAAATGGAAATAATCATATTAATATGCAGAATTGTCTGGCACTGTGACTGAATTTTGCTAGATTTAAGTATGTTTCTTTTCATCTTTCCAATCTGTTCTTAGTTAAGTCCAAAGAGCTCTGCCAAAAAGGCATTCTCTAGAATTCCTAAGAAAGTTCTGTTTTGGCAATATAAAATAGACTCGGAATCCGACTTACTGGGTTCTAATCCCAGCTCTGTTGTAGTCATTTCCGAGTCATCCTGTGTCTTCAATCTATCATCTTATAAGTATGAAATTATTAAATCAATGGTCCCACTTTCGGCATTCCCAGGCTGGGACCAGACTCTTTCATCTGGGCAGTTCTTCGTGCCAAAGTCACAGTGAAAGCCTGTGGTCTGGATTTTTTCTTTGTCCATTTGATTTCTGGTAGAACTGGGCAGGGGATGAGACAGTCTCACACCGTAGCTCAAACAGGGCTGAGGCTCATGACAATCCTCTTGCCTCAATCTGTCGAGTGCCAGGATCATAGGCACAAGTTACCACACCCGGCTAATGTGCTCTGTGTAAGAACATGGCGGCTGAGGCTTTCTGAAGTCCACCAGGCTCAAGCCACATGAGGCAGTAATGGAAAGGTCTTTGAGACCATTTCCAAGTACCTACATTTGCAGACAAGCTTTCCTTATGCTCGGTGACCACTCAGGTGGTCTCTGTTGCTCACAGCCTCCCCAGGTAGCTATTTTCTTTTTTGGTTAATTTTTATTTGAGAAAGGGCCTTGTTAAGCAGACTAGGCTGGACTGGGATTCATGATCTTCTGCCTCAGCCTCAGTATTGACATTATGGGCATAATGAATGATGCTTGAACATTCTCAGAAATGATCTTTAGAAAGTGAATGTGGTCATCATTTCCGCATCTTCATCCCTGAGGAGCCTTGCTGTTGAGATAGCATAAACTGTGCCCTCATCTGCTCCATCCGCTGTGGAGATAGCATCAACTGTGCCCTCAGCCGCTCCTTCCACTGTGGAGATAGCATCAACTGTGCCCTCAGCCGCTCCTTCCACTGTGGAGATGGCATCAACTGTGCCCTCAGCCGCTCCATCCACTGTGGAGATAGCATCAACTGTGCCCTCAGCCGCTCCATCCACTGTGGAGATAGCATCAACTGTGCCCTCAGCCGCTCCTTCCACTGTGGAGATGGCATCAACTGTGCCCTCAGCCGCTCCTTCCACTGTGGAGATAGAATCAACTGTGCCCTCAGCCGCTCCATCTGCCATGGAGATAGCATCAACTGTGCCCTCAGCCGCTCCATCTGCCATGGAGATAGCATCAACTGTGCCCTCAGCCGCTCCTTCCACTGTGGAGATGGCATCAACTGTGCCCTCAGCCGCTCCTTCCACTGTGGAGATAGAATCAACTGTGCCCTCAGCCGCTCCATCTGCCATGGAGATAGCATCAACTGTGCCCTCAGCCGCTCCATCTGCCATGGAGATAGCATCAACTGTGCCCTCAGCCGCTCCATCTGCCATGGAGATAGCATCAACTGTGCCCTCAGCCGCTCCTTCCACTGTGGAGATGGCATCAACTGTGCCCTCAGCCGCTCCTTCCACTGTGGAGATAGCATCAACTGTGCCCTCAGCCGCTCCTTCCACTGTGGAGATGGGCATCAACTGTGCCCTCAGCCGCTCCTTCCACTGTGGAGATAGCATCAACTGTGCCCTCAGCCGCTCCTTCCACTGTGGAGATGGCATCAACTGTGCCCTCAGCCGCTCCTTCCACTGTGGAGATAGAATCAACTGTGCCCTCAGCCGCTCCATCTGCCATGGAGATAGCATCAACTGTGCCCTCAGCCGCTCCATCTGCCATGGAGATAGCATCAACTGTGCCCTCAGCCGCTCCTTCCACTGTGGAGATGGCATCAACTGTGCCCTCAGCCGCTCCTTCCACTGTGGAGATAGCATCAACTGTGCCCTCAGCCGCTCCTTCCACTGTGGAGATGGGCATCAACTGTGCCCTCAGCCGCTCCTTCCACTGTGGAGATAGCATCAACTGTGCCCTCAGCCGCTCCTTCCACTGTGGAGATAGCATCAACTGTGCCCTCAGCCGCTCCATCTGCTGGAATGGTTGCCGTCACCTGGCCATTTGTCTCCTAGCTCTCAGCCTCTAAACCACCAGTCCTTAACCTCCCTGACGCTGCGACCCTTTTAAACAGTTCCTCATGGTGTGATGATCCCTAACCAGAAAGTTAACGTCAGTGATACTTCATAACTGTAATGCTGCTACTTTTAGGAACCATAATGTAAATATTTTTGGAGATAGAGGTTTGTCAACTCTAAACTTTAGTGTCTACTGGGCCTTTGAAGACCGCCCCATCTAAATTAGGTCTCCACAATGGTTTGCTCTATTCCTCTTCGTTTCTTTCCTGGTACTAATCATACACTCATGTCTATCTTTTTGATGTCTTCCTGTGCCCCCTAATTGACTGCGTCATCCGCAAAACTGGGAACATACCTAATTTCTTTGCCACTAAATCTCCAAGACAGAGCACAGTGAGGAACATATAATGGGTCTTTTGTAATTTAGGTTTCATTATGACATATTCAAACAGAACTAGTTTTTGTTAATTCTCTTTCCTCCCAACTTTTCCTATTTCCATGACTCCATCTTGTACCCTTCCATCTCCCTTCACAGGAAGTCTTACAGAAATATCCAGTGAACTGATAAAAATTAAGGTACCACCATTGTTACTCATATGTGCACATCAAGAAAAGGGCAGAGAAAAATGTAGAGCTCAATAAAAATAAATAACAAGAAAAGCACTTTGAAGCCAGGCAAGACCAGGCTTTCTTTGCCATATCTGTAATATACTCTCTATGTGATGTGGCTGCTCCCATTCAGGTATCTCAACTTCAGACTCCACATCTTTGAAATGGGAAAAATAATCATTTGTATAAATACATATTGAATAAAAGTACTTTACGGCTTCCTGCTCTACCCACAAACACTACCACCTCTGGATTGTTTTATGATATTTGCAAGCAAAAATAAAAACTCTGCTCTAAAATTTATGTTCTATTATAATTATTGGTAATAATCAAAACCAGGAAACAGCCTGAGGAACAACAAAATGTATACCTATCCTAGTACAGGCTAAAGTGCCCAAGTGTTAGACTACAAGGTGGAGCTGATGACCAGGGAGGGGCGAAGGTGTTAGGGTATGCTGATTAAGAAAGAACTGGTGAGAACAAGCTGAAGTGTTTACACATTCACACGAATATAGCAAACTTACTAAAACTTTCAAGTGCCTGCTGATTGTTTTTGTGGCATAACAAAACAAAATAACCATCGTTACTCTACTCTTCGTGTTTTCTACAAGCCCAGTACCTCCTAAAGCAATGGTTCTCAACCTGTGGTCCGCGACCCCTTTGGAGTTGAACAATCCTTTCCCAGGGGTCACATATTAGATATCCAGCATATCAGATATGTCTATTACAATTCATAACAGTAGCAAGATTACAGTCATGAAGCAGCAATGAAATAATTTGATGGTTGGGGGTCCCCACAACATGAGGACCTGTATTAAAGGGTCTCACCATTAGGAAGGTTGGGAACCACTGTGCTAAAGCAATGAGAAAATATATGAAAGAAGCAAAAAGGGAGTCCTTGCAGCTGCTGAGCCTTGGCAGTAGATGTATTTAAAACCCTCACTGGCAAAACGGGTTGAATACAAGTGACTCTTGCCTACAGGTATCGAATGGTCAGATTAGGTGTCCGTGACTTGTACCATAGCCCAGGCATTCTGCTTTCTGCTGCTCAGTGGCACTGAGCCTTCACGTCATCCCCTCTGACTTCTTCCAGGCGTCCATGAAGCTTTCTGTGAACCTGCTGTTCTTAACACTTAGCAGCAGAGGAAGGGCCCTCAACAATCGAGCCCTGGCCTTCAGCCAGGCCGGCACAGCTGAAGCGGCAACACCCACTCTGGGGAACCGCTGTGGAAAATACCTAACCCTCTCCCCACCGCTTTCCTGAAACCCTGTCAGGGGCCGCCTTTCTCTTTCTGTTTTACTAATTCCTTTCTTTGTCGTAAGCATCTAACTGGTAAGTGGACAATAAGTCCTTAGAAGAAGAGACACACAGTAGCTGATGCCGTCTGCTTTTGAAGTCCGTAATTACACAAGCACTGGCAATGCATCATAACAGGAAGGTTAAAGAACAAAACCAAGCATTGTGTGATTAAATGCCTTGAGTGGTACCGGCAACAAGAGGTTCCGTAGCTCTTTGCTTTGGTACTCTTTGGGCCATAAATTACCCGTTAGCATGTCGTTTTTGTTTTTTTTTTTTAATCCTCCTGATATTTTCTAGCCATAGGTGGCATCTTCTCAGATACACTTAAGTCCCTTAAGGCCAGAGCTATGTACTTTATTTCTGATGAACCTATGTTGTTAAAGCAAAGAGGGACCAGAATACCTTCAACTATTAGGAGAAGGAAACCTTCAAAAATTAGCCAGACTTCATTGAGCAAGCCTGTGGTCCCAGCTACTCTGGAGGATCACAACTTCAAAGCATACCTGGACTGCAGAGTGAGCTCAGAGCTAGGCTGGAGGCTTAGTGAGATTCTTCTTGAAAATAAACACTGCTTAAGGAGGGGGAAGGAGGGAGGTGAGGAGGCAACAGTGTTTGCAGTGGTAGCCGGGATGGGATGGGTACCTACCAGCTCAGTGGTAGAACCCTTTCCGTGTTCATAGTGGCCTTTGGTTCAACTCCTAGTAAAGAAAAATGGAAGGAAGGAAGGAAGGGAGGGAGGGAGGGAGGGAGGGAGGGAGGGAGGGAAGAAGGAAGGAAGGAAGGAAGGAAGGAAGGAAGGAAGGAAGGAAGGAAGGAAGGAAGGAAAGAAGAAAAACTCAAGCAGAAGATGTAGTTTGGCGGCAGAGCTCTTGCCTAACATGTACTATCCCTGGGGGGTGGGGGGCATCAGTCTTTAGCATAAGAAGAGAAAATGTAATAAAAATACTCACAATGGGGATGGAGCAGATCCCGATATTTTCTTTTTTAAAAAAAGCTTTAAAATAAATATAAACAAAAGGAAAAGGTGACCTTCTACTCATCTTTGAGTTCAGATGTCCCCTTATCCGTGGGCCATTCCTGCAGCAGTAACTGACAGTATACCAAACCACTCCAATACTGAACTACATCTGCCCAGTTCATCCACCTTGTAGCCAGCTGACATGTGCTTCTTTTGAGTGCATGTCTTTCTTGATGGGTCTCATTTCTCTGTTGTGAACTCCAGTTGCCCTGCGTCATTCTGTCTCAGCCGGCCTCCTGTGTCCACACTAAAATGTGAGTTGTTTAGCTAACCCAGTTTCAGACACAAAGATCAAGAAGGACGAAGCCCCAGACGTCTCGTCTGCTAGCACGTCAGCTTGCCTTTTTATGTGGCAGGGTCAGAAATCCAAGAATGAGTGGAAATAAGAAAGTTTCCTTGAAGCATAGGCTAAACATTGGTACACCATTGCTTCTGAAACATTCTTTTAGTGAACCACACAGCTAAAACTAGATCCAAAGTAGAAAAATGGATTTACCCTCTGCCCCACACCCAACCCTCACTGTTGAAGACCAAATCCAGGGCCTTGAGCAAGCGAGGCAAGTGTTTTGCTACTGAGCTATATCTCCAGCCCCTTGACTGTTTGATATGAGGGCTTACAGAGTCATGATACAATGAAAGCCAATCAGGTAAAAGTAAGAACACTGATTACTTCTTAAAGTCATGTTCGTTCAGATTTAATTCATATATAGCAATATCACTGCTGTTGAAAATTCAAGTAAAAAGCACATACAATAGAGCTGACCATCATAACTACTTTAAGTGTCCAAGTGCATGATGCTAATCATACTTACATTGCTAAGCTACAGATTTTAGGATTTTTCAACATGTCTATCTGTGATTGGCTATTCTTCTTACCATGAAGACCATTAACCCCATCCCATTTTGCTGCACATGGCAAGGTTTTATTATTTGTTATTATTATTTATTATATGTATCTATATATTACAAATTCTTCATTCAATTACCCTTTTGATAGGCACCTGGGGTGATTTACTTTATGAGTCCATTGTGAATACGGCTACAGTAAACCTGAGTATTAAGGAATCTCTTCTCTATGCTGATTTCATTCATTTGGGTATTGTTCTGGCTGGCTAGTTTTGAGAGGCTAGAGTCATCTGGGAAGAGAAAGCATTAATTAAGAAAACACTCCTAGAGGATTCCTGGGTGGGGGGTGGGGCATTTCGTTGATTAGTGATTTATGTAGGAGGTGCCACCCCTGGTCAGAGGATCCTGTGTTGTTTAAGAAAGCAGGCTGGGCAAGACATGAGCAGCAAATCAGTAAGCAGCATTCTCCACGGCACCAGTTCCTGCCTCCAGGTTCCTGTCTTGAGTTTCTGTTCTCAACTCCCTGGGTGATGGATGACAAGCTGTAAGATGAAATAAACCCTTTCCTTCCCAAGTTGTTTATGGTCATGGTGTTTGATCACAGCGATAGAAAGCAAACTAAGGCAGGTATATACACAAGATGGGCTACCTGGATCATATGGAAGTCTTAATTGTACTTTTTTGAGGGACCTCCATATAAGCTTCCCCAGTGGCTCTACTAAACCACCTTTTTACCAATAGTATACTGAGTCCTTTTTCCTCCGTAGCCTTGCCAGGATTTGTTTCTTGCTCAACATCGTTTTAGTTGTTTACGTTGTCCTGTGTCCTTCTGTTTGTTTTGAAGTTAATCTGTTGTTTTCCAATCTATTTAAGGGGAAACATGATGGTAATTGGCAGCATTTCTTTGACATAATCGTATAATGCTATCCATCAAGATGGTGGCCTAATGAAGACCTGAACAAGGATGACGCCATTTGACATCCTAACACGGAAGGAGAATCTCATGGGGTCCCAATCCATAGACAAAGAGTTATAGGTAACTCTATAAGCGTTATAGGGATGCTGAGGGTGAGAGATATGTTTTTCCCTGGGAAAAGCTCCACAATTAGTTATTCAGTACCAAATCAGCAGTCCTAAAATCATATGTTTATACAGACTGAGCAAGTTTTGTATGTGTGTGTGTGTGTGTGTTCATGTACAAAATGAAAGGGAAATGGGGAAATAATGTAACTATGCTTTAATTTTTAAAAAATTATTAACAAGCCAGGCGGTGGTGGCCCACGCCTTTAATCCCAGCACTCGGGAGGCAGAGACAGGCGGATCTCTGTGAGTTCGAGGCCAGCCTGGTCTACAAGAGCTAGTTCCAGGACAGGCTCCAAAGCTACAGAGAAACCCTGTCTCAATAAACCAAAAAAAAAAAAAAAATTATTAACAGAGAAAGGGAGAATTTCTTTAGTTTTGCCCATAAATTTTGAAGTGTTAGATTTTATTTTGCATTTAATTCAAATTTTCCCTTTATGCCATGAATTTAGAAAATTGTTTTGTTTCCAAAATGTTAGGATTTTCCCAGGTCTCTTCTGTACGTGACTTCTAGGTCAGTGCTAGTGTGATTAGGGAACATAAATTGTATGCTTTAGCCGTGTTAAATTTGTTAAGGTTTATTTTATGGCCCACAATGTGGTCACTCTTGGTAAACCCTGAGTGCTCCATTGTTGCTGGAATGTTCTGGAATCTTCAGATTGGCTTGATTGCTTCTAGACCTTACTGACTTCATCTTCAGGGTTTATGTTTCCAGTTTCTAAGAGGAAAAAGTTAAAGGTTCCACCTCTAACTACAGATTGACTGTTACCTTTTTAGTTCTGACAATTTTTTATGTATGTAAGCCATATCTTAAGTTTTTTCAAATTTAGAAATTTGCTTTTGTTACTGATGTTGTTAAAGTTATCCATTTATCCTTATTAAATATTGTTGTCTTCAGAGTTCCTTATTTAGAAGCATTTTTAAAAAATATTAATTATGAGGGGTGTTTTTTGTTATTGTTGTTTAACGCAGCAGACTTTCTATCCTTCATGGTTACATCTTCATTCCGACCTTCACCTTGCAAAGGGTACATAGAGAGAATCCGGAGCTTGAGACCAAGCTATTCGCTTACCAGGGGAACCATGGTATTAGAGAGAGGAAAGGCTAGCATTTCTGAGTAATGGGTCAATAATATAAGTCAAAATACCTAAGTATGAAATAATATATCACACAGAACAAAATGTAGGATTTGACAGAGGATGAAATATATTGGAAAAGGTGTTTCCAGAGACAATTTTCATTAAAAAACAAACAAACAAACAACAAAAAAAGCAACAAGAACAAAACTTGGGTCCACTTGTATCCCCACAAAAGTTCTAACAACTGGAAATAAAACGTTTTGAGTCAGGAAGTGTCATGATCAGCGTTTCATCCTGAGATCACTTTGGGAGCAATGGCATGCTAAATTTTTAAAAACTGAAGCCCAGAAAACTCATTGATAGATGAATATTGAAATGTTGCATCTAAATACACAAACTAAGAGCCTAAACTGCAGCGAAGCTGGAGAGCATTGGAGCTGGAGAGATGATGGCTCGGAGGTTCACTTGTTCTCTCAGAAGGCCTGGGTTCCTCTCTAGAACCCACATGGTCGCTCACAACCAGCTGCTACTTCAGTTCCAGAGGACTGACAGCTTTTCCTGGCCTCAGTGGGACAAGCCATACACATGGTACACAAACATGCATGCAGGCAAAATACTCATATGTACAAAATAAAGAAATCTTTTTTAAAAAAATTAAAGTCGGAGAGAATTGGACGTGCTAAGGTGAAAATGCTGATTTTAATGACGGCGAGGTGGTGGGCGAGCGCGAGGAGACTAGAGCTGGTCTGAGCTTGCGACCATGTCAGTGCTTTACAACACTGTCACCGTCATCGTCACTGAACATGATTTCCTGTAGCCCTCACAGGCAAAGTTGAGTCAGGGTCCGCTGTGGCACCTGACCTTGCAAGGCAGAACACTTGCCTCCCAGGCCTTCATTATTAGACTCTCTCTTCCCAATAGTAACAACTCTGCTCCATTTAACTCTGTCTCCTACAGATTCTTCTGTAGCTATGTCTAATGCTGCGGCACGAAATGCAGAGACTTGAAGCTGTTTTGGACTGGAGTTTATTTTGATACTTGGAAAAGCAAAGGAAGGCATTCTCAGCTAAAGTCACTGAATCTGCAGGAGTTTGTTCAGTTCCGTGTTGCTATCCTGATGGCTTACATGTCCCAGGAAGCTCTCAGAAGATAGTCCATCTTTGCCACAGGATTTATAATATCCATGTGTGTGTGTCCACAAATGATAAATGGCTCATCACCATAAGAATACATTGCTGGAAGAACACAGGCTCCTCACAGTAGGAATAAGTAAGCAGCATTCCTCTGAGGACCAGGTACCACCCCAAACTACTAGAGACTTAGCCCTAAATCTCTGCCTTTTGATTTCTGAGGGATACAAGAGTAGGGGACTCAGTGTAAGACCACACAAGTCTCCTGCCTTTCACGACTCAAGGGCTCCTCAGCAGATCTGTCCTGAGCTGTTGGCCTGGCCTGCGGAACCCTCCAGAGGCCATCGTGCCAAGCTCTCCGGTTTTATCTGGGGCCCCCACCCTTTGCCCTCTGCACTGTGGGTACAATAGCCTCTTCTCTTTTCCTGGCGCATTCAGGCTAATTTCCCACAAGACATCCCGCCCTCCTGGAGTTATGGTAACTTCTCCCTTTGTCTTAACAACTCTCTGTTTATCGCTTCAGTGACAGGGGCAGAATGTGGAGAAGGAAAAAAAAACCTGAACCTGGAACCCTTAGGCTGTGTGGAGTCTCCTCAAGCACATAGTGCTCCCAAGATGGCCATCAGCTCTTCCCCTTGAATGCTGAGACAAATGGCAGTTGGAATGTGGAATCTAACAAAGACACCCAAATTAGAAAATAATTAGAAAATAAAAGAGGTCTTTTTTTTTTTTCTCTTGTGTTTTGCAGAATACTTCTTCACAAGCTGGGAGTATCGATCCTGTGCTTGTCATTTTCTGCTGTCAAAGTCCTACCTGAATCACCATCTATGACTCTGCCTTCTAGCTTCGCGTTAATAGGGTTAAGTAATAAATTCTGTAGCCTTGAACCTGTGTCAAAGAACAGAAGGCCAAGGCTGGGGGTGTGGTGCACCTCTAACCCCAGCACTCAGAAGCCAAGAAGAAGGATCAGAGTCTCCTAGCCAGCCTGGGCTCCATAAAGAGACCATCTCAACAAAACAAGAAGAATACAAACAACCCAGAAAATCCACATATAGGAAAATGTATTGAATCCTTTATATATGTTTAATTCGATATGTTGGTGACAGATCCGTAAATAACTTGTAAGCATACTGCCCTGATAGATTACAGTGTAGAACTCTAGTAAGACAGAAAAGCCTAGGATCTGAAAAGGTAGACATAAACACCTATTCCCACCCTGCCCTAGCATGTTCCACAAGATACTAGGGGCTTGGCCTCCTTGTGTAATGTTACTCTGATAGGAATGGACTTACAAGGCTGTTAAAGCACCAAGTGAGACGGTGCAAGCACAGTGTTTAGCACACTGCCTGGGTTCTGTAAAAAACAAGTAGCACTATTTTGTTAAAGCATCTAAAATGAAATCAGCGGCCATCCGTATAGCACAAGAGGCCCAGTCTCAGTGACCAGGCAGTTTAAATGACGAACGCAACAACAGCCACATCCATAGAAAATGTCAGGGATCCCAAGAGAAAAGACGTACCGTCAAGGAGTCAAGTCTGTTTTCGTTTGTTTCCAAGAGCAACGGTGCAGTCAGTGTGCCTTTTGCACCATTACCTCCTTCAGCAACGGGAAACACTCACTTTGCCTCTGTCCCCTTACAAATAAAAAATAAAAATCTAGTTACAGTGTAAATATGAACGGAAGCAAACTACTTCTGCTGGAGGGATAGTGTTGTGATTTTACATATGATCTACTTTCCCCTCTTAAAATGCATTAAAAATAAATGAAAGAGAATTGATGGGCATGAAAGCAAACAAGACAAAGGAAATTGCAAAATTTGGGAAGCTAGAAACTCCCAGACCAGTTAGCTTGTAGGTAGAAATGTGGGGACCATGAGACCAGCCGGAAGCAGTAGACGCCTAGAAAGACGCCTCAGAGCCCCGAGCATCATAAACTAATGTGTGAAGGGGAGAGACAGGGTAAGGGGGGACTAAAGTGTCTGGGAGTCTGTTAAGACTAGTGAGACAAAGCAAAGTGTCACATGTGCCAGAATGGCTGTCGTGAAAGGTAAGTCGTGTCACACAGGCGTGGTGAACTGGAGCCCTCGAGTGCTGTTCTGGGGACATAAATAAATAAACCCTATGAACAGCACGGATTCTTCTCCTGATGATTAAGCACAGAACTATTGTATAATCTGGAAATTCTACTCCTAAGTATGTACTTAAGGAAGACAAAAACATGCTCATGGGATAGAGAAGCATTGTCATAATAAACCCCAAAGGGCAAAACTCTCCAAACCACCAACTGACAAATAAGAATAAAATGTTGTATTTATACAATGGACTTGATTTGGCAGTTAAAAATGAAATGCTGGCGTGTGCAGCAACAGAGATGGATCTGGAAAACACGAGGCTAAGGAAAATAATTCCGTCACTAAAGGCCACATTGTATCACTCTGTTTATATAAAATGTCAGACAAGCCAAATTCATAGAAACAGAAAGTGGGTTAGAGGTCAGCTAGGGCAAAGGTGGAGGAATGTGTCCCAGAGACTGCTCAGAGCACCTGGGTCATTGCTAGGTGAGGAAAATGTCCACCTGAAAAACACTGCAGATGTCCAAAGACTTGCACACCAACAATGCGTTTGTGGGTGTGAGCTACTTCAGAGAGGCTTTCACAAGAGGGTGGGCCTTCTCTGGATGGTGTCAAAGCTGGGTTTTCTGGTGCATACAGACCGAGCAGTAGGAGCAGGCTGAAGTTTGGAATTGAATTTAAAACGGGGCCTCCCACCTTTCTGGCTTATGGGCATGACAGCTGGCAATATTCCCCTCTGGATAGGGACCAACTCTGAAGAGACTGAGCAGCCCAAGGGAATGTCCTGCTGCAGTGGGTGTCCCTGTCAGCAGAGCAACGGGGCCTTCAGGTATCACACTCCTCAGCAGGCAGCCAGCCCAGATGTTTCTCCTAAGGCAAGAACAGATGCTTACAAAAACAGCCAGAGAAATTGCCTGAAAAAAAATGGTACACAAACAGAAGCTAAAGACATGCAAAAAGACTAATATTAATATCAGAAGTTTGTAAGATACCCTGTGCATGAAACAAAAACATTTCTTGAATGTCCGTGATGGCTAACCAACTTGACACATCTGGGAAGAAACTGCCGCCACTGGTTTGGCCTATGGGCACGTCTATGATTAGGCACAAAATTATTGTATAATCTAGAAATTCTACTCCTAGGTATGTACTCAAGAGAATTTTCTTAATTACTAATTGCTGTGGAAGGGTCCAGCCCACTGTGGGCGGGCCCACTCCTAAACAGGTGGGCACGGTCTGTATAAGAAAGCCAGCTGTAAGTGAGCTAGCCTGCGAGCAGCACTCCCCGATGTCCGTGCTGTTTTGATTTTGCTTCAAGCACCTGCTTTGAGCTCCCGCCCTGGTCTGCCTCAGTGATGGTCTCTGAACCTGTAAGCTGAAATAAACCCTTTCCTCCCTTGTTTTTGGTCATGGTTTCTATTACAGCAATAGAAAGCAAACAAGAGAAGCATTCAAATGCACCCACCCAATGAAATACTAGTCGATGATCCAGAGGATGCAGTATCAAGTTGAACATAGATGTAGATGACTCTTAAAAACGCAAGACCATATGAAAAAAAAAACTAGCCTGATGATTCCAGTTATACAGCATTCTGGGAAGGACAAGACTATAATGACACAAAAACTATTATAATGACAGTGAATAGAACTGTGGTCGCCAGGGCTTGGGGGGAGTAAGTATTACACCAACAGAACACAGCAGACTTTCAAGCCAATAATGCAATTCTACCTGGCTCCGCAATGATAGGTAAATGGCATTACACATTTGCCAAGCCAAAGAAGTTTACAAATAATAAAATCGTACGGCATGCAAAATTTTAGAAATTAATGCCTGAAGATGGAGCCAAATATGATAAAGAATCTAACTGTAGTACAAATGTCTAAAAGCCTTGCTGTGGTAGAGAGAAATAGAAGAATCGAAGAATCTCTCGTGTCCATTTCAAACATCTGCCCATGGGAGTCTCTTAAAATAAATGAACAGAAAAGGTTCATATTTCCTAGATATGAATACCTAAAGTTGATAGTTAGTTAGGAGACATTTACTGGCACCGGGAAATCTTCATGCTAGGATAACCCTAGTTCTTTAGAACAAGTCAAGCATTTCATTCGCCCCTTGGTTTTCAGAAACCTGTTTATAAAAGAGACAGTAAGCACTCATTTTTCTTAGAACCCAGGACAGGCGCTGACTGCCGTGTTATCTTAATCTTTCACAACCATGAAAGACAGCAAGTTCCATTCCTGTTTTACAATGAGACATTCCATAAATAACATCCGAGATCACAGAAAGGGTGGCCTATTTTCAATGAGTACTTACTGAAAATAAGTTAGAGAATGGATAATTTAAGCTCTACAGGTTGTGCATACCAAACAGAGGCCTTTTTATTAGTTACTAAGCAGGGAACACCCATGGATTGAACACTACTCATAACAAAAAGATCAGCTACTGCTCACTGTCCAGCAACACTCTAAGAGCTGCTGAGGGCTTTGAGGTGTGGAGAGGATACAGGACAAATGGATGAAGCCTGCAAGGGGTGAGACTATGGGAGCAGGCAAGATGTGGTTAGGCAGAAAACAGAAGGAAATTTAAAACACTTTCCCGATATGTGCATGCATACATGACTGGGGCAAACGGATTGCCATGTTTGTGTGTTTGTGTGTTGAGATAAAGTTTCATGCTATCGCCCACGTTCTGTTGGAACTGTGTAGCTTAGACTAGCCTTGTATTCATGGCAATCCATTTGCCCCAGTCACACAAGTGCTGGGACTACAGGTGTGGACCATTACACCCTGATCTCTCTCTCTCTCTCTCTCTCTCTCTCTCTCTCTCTCTCTCTCTCTCTCCCTCCCTCCCTCCCTCCCTAAAGTACACAGATTCTACAATCTATGCCTAGTAATTTTATAGTTTTAGTAGTGTAAATGGTAACAAAAATGGAAACATAATCAAGAGAAGAAGACCATTAATATTTCCAGATGCCACACGGCACAATGATGAATTCACTTACAAGTGATAAGCTCCTCTGTAGAAGTGTGATTACAGGTTCTTGGTTAAAGAGTTACTTTAGCGGGTTCTCTGTTTCGGTTTCTCCATAAGTACAAAGTATAAACAGCACACAGCTACCAGCTTCTACTTGTCCAAAACAAGTATCATAGGGAGAGAAGCAAGCCTGGTTTGTGTTGGATTTGTGAATCTTGTGCTAGAGAATCTTTGGGTTTCCTGAGCACCCTCCCAGAAAACTCCCTCAATAATGGAGAACCCACTTGGAACTTGATCTCGTAAGCTATCCACATGCGCATTTTAGTAGTAGTAATTCTAAGGATTTCTTTCTTCTTCCAGTTGTGGAGCAATGTTATGAGTTGCCTCCATGTTAGCCACGTATCCTCCATGTGTTCCTTGATTGACAGCTTAAATCCTTCTAGCCATTACTCTCTTTGAAGACTTGGACTTAAAAGAAGAGTCAGGTCCTTCTTGTCCCATGATGGAAAAGATGCTGGCGCCTGCCTTCTCCTCTTCTCGTCAGTGCACTGGGGGCCTGAGGAAAACCAGGCCCCGGGTATGAACAAACTGAGAACTGACGACAAGAGCCAACTTAGTGCTAATGGGAAAAAAAAAACATTTTGTTTTCGATAGGGTTTGAGGAAGGGTTTCTTTACCTTCTTATAAATGCTCTGCTCACCTAAATGGGATTGATGCTATTTAAAATAACTAACTAAACAGAGTCTGTTTAGCTCTTTCAAAGGGTATCAAATTCCTTTCTAAAGTACATATAAATAAATGTTCTCAAAGATGCCCTTGTCTCAAGACAATAGTTGTGATGCAAAAGAAAATGAAAGTAAAAAGAAACTAAAGTACCCTTCTCGCTGCCTAAATTTCCCCAAGACCTGAAACAGTAGCCTAATAAAAGCTTCTTTTTCTGTTCAGCGAACATATTTGTAGAACAGCTTGAGCTAGTCTTAAGTTGTTTGTTAGTCTGTATGTGCTTTGTTTCAGATTTTATCTTACAGTTTTGTTTTGCGTTTTGGTTTTTCGAGACAGGGTTTCTCTGTAGTTTTGGAGCCTGTCCTGGAACTACGTCTTGTAGACCAGGCTGGCCTCGAACTCACAGAGATCCTCCTGCCTCTGCCTCCCGAGTGCTGGGATTAAAGGCATGCACCACTATCCACCCAGCGGTGTTTTTAATCTTAGTTTAGTGCCATGGATTAATCAGGGTGCTTCCCTAGTGGATGAAGGAGAGATTTCTAAGAGTTTTGTTTACGGCATCTTAAACAACTTCCTGTTAGCCAATTTTTAACAATTGCCTCTTTAAAGACAGTCCTACTGAGCAACCAGGCTGGCTCCAAATGGACCTTCAGCTGCACCACTGTGCTAGGCTGTCTATCAGATTTGGAAAATAAAAATAAATGCGCAGATTAGGTTAATCTTTATTATATATTATACACTATATAGAAAACTCATATTTCCTAATACAAATTAGGAGACATTTTAAATGTAATTAGCCTCTGTTAATGTTCCTTTTGACACAAATGTCTGATAAATATATTTTAGAAGACTTTTTTATTCTACCCTCTGGCATCTTAGTACTTTTATTTATTTATTTTGAGACAGAGTCTTCTATGTAGACCAAGTTAGCCTTGACCTGTGATTTCATATCTCAGCCTCCCTAGTATTGGAGAGACAACCATGTACTCAAAAATCAAAATATTTTATTTTGCCTCTTTCAAAGATCCACTATAACCGTGTAAACTGAGCAGTTAGCCCTGGAGCATCTAAGCATACCATAGGTTTGGATCAGGGCTCAGCATCATCCTTGGCGCTCTGCCTCCTTGCTTCACCACTGCAGAAAAGGTGAAGATGCTTTGGTGGGATGCGCTGGTGTGCTGCACCTACAAAACGCTTAGCTGAAAGAAGCCCAGGAGTCTGAAAGGAAAAGTGCGCAGTGCCACGTGACTCTTACCAAACTGCTCTGACATCCTGTTTCAGGACAGTGCTGCCTGCTGTGGAGGGGAAAGTCAGCTCTGGATGAAAGTGAACTTGAGAACTTTTCTATTTCTGTAATCTTTCTTCCTCAAGTCCCCTGCCCCTGCCCCATCCCCCTGCCTCACTCCACTTCCTAGTTACAGTAATAAAAAGGAGGATGTATCCCAGTGGAGTGCTCCTTTGTTTGGAACTTCCTTACCACCGTTTATTGTCACCATTGCCATGCAAGCGATGGTTGTGTGTGAGCAGCATTCTCTACAGAAGACGAATTCTCTCTATTACTTGCTGCTAGTGATCGACCTTGCTATTAAAACTAGCTATTGAATTAAAAATACAAAAAATTTTAAAATTAAAATGCAAATGTATTCCTAACTGGCAACCCACTCCCAGGGATCTATCCCACAGCAATAAATGCAGAGGCAGAAAAGGACATATACAGGTGTGTATTAGAGCATAATCTACAGTGCCAAAATGAAATGAAAACGATGCCCAGTACTCAGGGAAGCAATGACTGGATAATGCCCTCTCCAATCCCAGAACACTCTGTGGCCATTAAAAAGATAAACTCAAGCTGGGCAGTGGTGGCGCATGCTTTTAATCCCAGCACTCCAGAGGCAGAGGCAGGTGGATCTCTGAGTCCGAGACCACCCTGGTCTACAAGAGCTAGTTCTAGGATAGGCCCCAAAGCTACAGAGAAACCCTGTTTTAAAAAACAAACAAGCAAAAAACCAAAATAAACAAAAAAGATGAACTCAAGTTTCATGCAAAGAACTAGTTCTTTCTCTCAAGTAATTTCAGGGAGAAAATATGGGCTATTTTTAACTAATAACGTTTAAAAAGCCTTTGTTTATATATAAGTACATATAAAAATATACCTACATAAAATTTAATGACTTTAGGGGAAAAGCAGATGGAGAGATACTGGGCTTTTTCCATGCATTGACATGGGAAAGAGGCTTAAGGGGATTTAACAATTTTTTTTTAAATAAAAGGCTTAGGCAATAATACTTGAAACTTGCTCAACTATGATAATTCACCAGAAATAATGATGGAAGTGGGGCTGGAGATATAACTCAATAACAGCACCGGCCTCTGCAAAGCCCTGACTGGGTAACCAGCAGCACCCCAACCCAGCAGGGAATACATCATCTGAGGACATCCACTCTCGTGTGGAAAGGTATTACTTGCTGTAATGATACTAACCTAAATGTCAATCAAAACTTAAATCTAGGGGGCTGTGGAGATGGCTCAGTGTTGAGAGTGCTTGCTGCTCTTCTGGAGGACCCAAGTTCAGCTCTCAGCCCCAATGGCAAGTGCCTCACGACTGCCTGTGACTCCAGTTCCAAGGGATCTGATGTCCTCTTCTCACCTCTTAGGTCACCAGGCAAACACATGCACATACCCACACACAGACACACCACACAGCACACAGAAAATTTTTTAAATCTTAAAAAATATTAAATATACATGTTTCCATTATATAATACCTGGTGCTATATAATAACCTTCATCTCAAAATGTGAACTGGAACATTCATTGAAAACTATGTTACGGCCTCAGTATATCAGCTCAGACTGAGGGAGATATCATTTTCCTGATAGTTGCTGAAACTTGAGAATCAGTGAAAACTGTTGGTAACATGTTACACAGCTCACAGGTAGCAGTGCAAGGCCGAACAACAGACTTTATGGACCCCCAGAATCTAGGCTTTTCTTTCTTTCTTCTTCTTCTTCTTCTTCTTCTTCTTCTTCTTCTTCTTCTTCTTCTTCTTCTTCTTCTTCTTCTTCTTCTTCTTCTTCTTTTTTTTTTTTTTTTTTTTTTTTGAGATGAGGTATCCTGTAGCTCGCCCAGGCTGGCCTTGAACTTGCTACGCGGCTGGCTTGTCTTTTTGCTGTGATCCTCCTGACACTAGGCTTTCCAGGCAAGGACATCACACCCAGTTATAGCTCTTGACCTTTCTGCTCTATGTCCACATTGTTTTGGAACCCAAAAGAGCACTGCAGTGTCACCACGGTCTTCCTTACTAACGTAAGCAGAGTTGTGGGGCTCCTATGATGTATGGTTTACCTGAAAAGTGGGACATTCCATCGAGAAGAGTCTATGGGAACTCTTGCTCATCTAGTTTTGATCATTCTTAAAATTCAAATTTTGATTAAATCAACCTGGGATTTAAGCTTATTATTTCTAAATGTTATGCTATTAAGACAAATAATCGTTACTGGAATGGTAGCATAGTTCATTGGTAGAGTGCATGTTTCACATGCCCTGGGGTCGTGGGTTTAATCCACAGCACTGAAATAAAGGCCATTCACTTCTCCATCAACTAATTGTTCTTGTTTGTTACCATGTGCTTAGTAGTACAGAAATGGTGAGACTTGTGTGCCAATACCAGTTTTGTATACCAATATATACCAGTTACATTGAATTTTGATATGGTTACTATTTAAATTTCAAATTTAAATTATTATTACTGTGCATGTGTGTGCGTGTGCAGGTGTGCAGATACAATGGTGAGCATGTGGTATGTATAGGTAATAGGACAACTTTTCGTTCTTTCCTTCCATTTTGTTGAGGCAAGGTTTCTCTTATTGCTTCTGGCCCACTGCATACTCCAGACTTCCTGGCCTGTGAGCTTTGGGCCAATTCTTCTGTCTCCACTTCCCCTCATGCTGTAGCTGCAAACCTGGCTCACAGATGTTTATAGTACTGCATCTGGTTTTTACATAGATTCTTGGCATCCTAACTCAGGTGCTCTGGCAAGTGCTTTTACTCATTGAGCTGTCTTTGCAGTCCCCCGTTTGCATTATTAAAGGCACCCCTTTAGAAACAAGAGTTGAAGCTGGGCAATGAAGGCACATGCCTTTAATCCCAGCACTTGGGAGGCAGAGATGGGTGGATCTCTGCGAGTTCAAGGCCAGCCTGGACTACAGAGAAAGTTCCAGGATGGACAGGCTCCAAAGCTACAAAGAAACCCAGTCTGAACAGGAGTTGAATGGATAGGGAATTGGTACGAACCTAGGAGAGGATACGGGAAAAGAAAGAATAGTATCAAAATATATTATTGTATGAAAAAAACTTAAAACTCAATAAATATTAAAAACACTTTTCTGATCAAAAAATGAAATGACAACCACTACCTTATCCAAAAATAATGGAACATCCTGAGAAAAGGTACTTACAACTAATAACATATATGATCAGGATATAAAACTGTGATTTAAAAAAACTCAAATAAAAAGAAATGTAGCAGAAAATAGGCAACATATAGAGGAACCGATAATTCCAGAAGGAGAATTAATGTCCAACCCTGACACAAGACAGTGCTGGACTTCAACAGTCATCCAAGAACCAGGTTAAAGCAACACTTTTTTAAAATATTAAAGTTTGAAAATGCCAAGTTCATCACAGACTCTTTAGGGAAAACTGACTGAAAACCCATGTTCTCTGTGAGCTTGCCCATCTCCAGCCATGTTTTAAAAGGTGTATATGAATGCATGGGAAGCACCAGAGCACTTGAATGGGGAAGCTAGGAAGCAACTTATATGCCAGCTACTAGGACCGTTCAAAGAAGTTGTCCACACATCATTTGTATGGTGAGATAGAGAACAGGCACTTCAAACAGATACATAAAACAACAGGCTAGCTTTCAATGAAATAGTATCCAGTGGGGGAGGGGAAACAAGGATATAAAATAATTCTGTTTTGTTAATATGATGCATATGATTGCAAAAAAACTTGAGAAACAAACACCAAATTTAAGGAAATTATTAACTGCTGACTTGGGGGTTGGGGAGAGAAACCTATCTTATTTGTAATGTCTGCTTTTTACATTTTTTTTAAAGATACTCTCCCCATGTGTTCCAGACTAGCCTGGAACTTCTGATTCTCCTGTCTTTGCCTCCCAAGTGCTGAGTTACAAGTATGCACCAATATGCCTTTCTGTGGTCATATTTTCATTGTCAGTTATATCCATAAAGACAAAATAGCCACAGCTTGCCGTAACCCCAGGTAACAAGCAGAGTGGTGTTTGTTGTCACGTTCTTTGTGTTTACCAAACTTTGACTATTTTCCAAGACAGTAAGGTATTACTGTAAGAGCTCTGAAACAATGGTGGGTAGGAAGAGGTCCATTAAAAGACCATTCCAAACACAACAGTGTGCTGTGCCTCACAGAGTGTCATGATGGAAATGGGTTCCAAAGATGTTTTGGAGATTAGACTTTCAAGCTGCTCATAAACTGGACGTAAAGAGTAAGAAACAGATGGGGACAACTCGGAAGTTTAGTTCGTAATTGGCACCACTCCTGGCTTAGGCTTATTTCCTGCTTGAAGTTCGAGCTTACTAACACTTCTTCATTTGGCTAAAGCCACGGCGAATATAAAGCTTCCTGTATCGTTACATCAAACACCCCTTTAGAACAGTTACGTAGAACAACTTACCAATCACCCCAGACACAAAGAAAACCGCATATTGTCTTATGTTATAGAGGGGTTCTCTAATGCCAAGTAATGGTTAGTAGGTTCCTGCTATGTTGAAAAACACAGGATGTCTGTGACTCATTCAATCTATCTGGATATTACAAAACAATCTGGCCATCTCAAGATCTTTCACTAATTTTGAGCAATCTTATTTTAAAAGGGTAACATGTTTGCAGCCTTCAGGGCCAGGGCATGGCCAGCTTTGGGAACATTGTTCTGCTCACAGATTTTAAAGACTGTTCCTTGCACTGAGCTCTATACTCTTGTTCCTTTGGTGTAAAAAATTTTTTTCCTTTGGTTGTTATTGTTGTTTCTTTAAGTACAGGCATAAAGTATAATTAACCACAAATCAAAATTTGGAAATTTCCGACTTAGCCTAGAAATGTTCAATATCTCTTGATATTTGTCTTTTATCAACTGTTTTAAAGAGTCAAAATTTAAGCTATGATTTTCAAGTTAAGAATGGGCCTCATTCCCCGACTTACCTTCCAAGCATACTGAACTCTTTTTTTTTTTTGCAGCTACATCCAAATGTGTGTGGTACTTCAAAGTAGCCTACCTGGTAAGGCAGGCACACAACCATGGCCAAGAACACTGCCTTTATTCTCAACATTTTAAAGCCTCTTTTTTGGAATTGTCTTTAAAGACAGCTCACCAGACACACAGGAAAACCCAGCTCATTATTTTAAGGTCACAAGGTACTCTGCCTACTCTGTCTTCTTCCCCTCTCTATTGTTTTAATACACTTAGCTTCATCCCCACTCCTTCCTCTGCTGAGATTAGTGCCAGAGATCTGGGAGGTTCAGAGGAAGACCTGGAGAGCTAGCACTTGGCTGAGAAGGGGGCAGGGAGAGCTGCACACAGTTCCACAGTCCCAGGCAGCCAACTCTAGCGTCGGTTTATCTGTGTGTGCCAGCTCATTTCATATACTGCAAGAGGACATTCCATCAATTGTGACTGTCAAGAACTAACACCTTGCTACTTACAAATGCAAGTTACAGAATTAGCCTAGCTATCGGTAGGTAAAAATGTGGCATATATGCACAATGAAATTTTACTTGGTGGAATATGTTAATTGCAGGAAAAAGAATGAAACTGGGGACCACCATGCTAATTGAGAGAAGCCAAACTCTGGAAGACAAAAGTGGCGTGTTTTCTCTCATATGTGGAATCTACATTTATATTTACATATTTATGTTAAGTTTACGCATGTCACGAAAGTAGAAGGGGAGATAGTAGGAAAAGGAGGGGGGGCAAGCAGGAGAGCGGTAATGTGAAGAAAGTCTATCATATACCTGTTTGAAAATGTCTTAATGAAACTCACTGGTTTGTTCAATAAATTTATGTCATGAAATAAGTATGTTGAGAAAGTTTATTGATTGTATATACAGATAAATGAATACAATATTGATAATGGAATTCTATGAAATATGAGTATAATACAGGCAGATTATGATGATTAATATTGAAGTTGCTAAATGCAAACATGATCATAAGTCATCTAATACTTTTAATTATTGAATTTACATAATATTTGTCATAACCTCTTAGAGGTCTCATTCAGAATAATATGTTTCTTACACCACAGTGTGTGTGTGTGGGCGTGCGTGTGTGTGTGTGTGTGTGTGTGTGTGTGTGTGTGTGTTCTTGGACTAATTTAGGTTTCCCCTCAATAAAATATGTCCATATATGGAGAGTAACAAAAGGAAACACAAAATGTCCTCTTTAGAATGCAATGTCACATAGGAAAAGTGTTTTCCTCCTTATAGGACAGACTTCCTCTTCTAAACACAACTGCATTCAGCTTCCTCCAGTGGCTCATCCTCTTGCTGTCCAAATAAAAAACTAAATTCTACGGGCAGACTTCCAGTATTAGTCACTCCCATGTGGCCACCGATCATTTAAATATTCCAAATCTGGATTAAATATGCTTTAAGTATTATATGCATAACATCTCTAAAACTTAGACTAAAACACCCCAAATTATTTCATCAGTAATTTCCTGTCAGCCACATGTTGAAATATTCAGGTGAGATGAGTTAAATATATTTTGAAAACTAATCTCACTGCTTCCTTCTGCTCTGTAAGCGTACATCCTGAGCGGTTTGCATCTGTGTATTTGGCTCCTGTTTTTGCTCAGGTTATTCTTCTGCTGGATGGTGGTGCTGCTGTGTAAAGTCATCAGAGAATTATTTCTTCCTAGAGGACCAGATGGTTCAGCCTCTGAACAAATATGCTGGAATGAGCTGTGATATATGTATGCATGAAAATACATTTGACTAAAGCATTTCAAAGCATCAATCACTACTCTCTGAATCAGTTATGTTTCCATTTTCCCAATAAAAATATTAATGACAATTATCGCAAACTGTGACGATGCTTAGAATCTACACCCAGACTAAGCAGCAACACCGTACATTTTACAGTTTGTCATGTGAGCTACCTCCTGAGTCCCTCTTAGAGAAGAAACAGTCATTTAAAAGTTTGGAAAATGGGCCGGGCGATAGTGGTGCACGCCTTTAATCCCAGCACTCGGGAGGCACAGGCTCCAAAGCCACAGAGAAACCCTTTCTCGAAAAACAAAACAACAAAACAAACCAAAACAAAAAAGTTTGGAAAATGGCTGGTAAATGTAAGTTTAAATAATATATTATTTATATATATATATATATATGTGTGTGTGTGTGTGTATATACATGTATATATATTGACTATAAAAAAGTCATCTAATACTTTTAATTATTGAATTTACATAATATTTGTCATAATATTACATGTCTGGCACATGTCTTTAATCCCAGCACTTGGAAGTCTAGGATTACAAGAGAACTACAATGAGCTAGAGGCCAACCTAGACTGCACAGTGAATGAATTTCAGGCCAACCTGGGCTACATATCAGGACATTGTCTAAAAAAAATAATTAGAAAGTGAGGTGGGGGAATAAAATGAAGGAAGGGAGGAAGAAAAGAAGGAAGAAAAAAAGACCAGGAGGGAAGGAAAGAAAAAACCAAGATGTTAGAATCAACTGCTACAACTGTCAAAATAATAGAAAAACACTACTAAAATTCTCACCAACTCAAGCAGCACACACAAAAAGAGCTCTCACAATTATAGTCTTATTTATTTTTCTACTGCTATGATAAAACACCATGACAAGCAACTTGTAACAGAAAGGGTTTCATTTGTCTTACAGTTTTAGAGGGTCCATGATGGCGGAATGGAGGAATATCTGAGGGCTCACATCTTGATCCACAGCCATGCGGCAGAGAGAGGCACTGGGAATGGCTTTTGAAACTTCAAAGTCCATACTCAGTGTCACACCTCCTGATCCTTTCCAAACAGGTCTAACAGCTGGGGACTAAGCATTGAAACAGTTGAGTCTGTGGGAGCCACTCTCAGGCCAAGACAAAAGGTAAATTTGGTACTGATTTAGTTTCCTCTGTCCCTCCCAGCCAGCCAGCCAGCCGGCCAGCCAGATGTTCCAGAGGAACAAAGTGTGACTTTTTTGGAATTAACTTCCAAACATCTACTACAGCAACAGCAGTGGTGACAGGGTGTTCTGCAGACATTTCTGCTTCCAAGTAGAAGCTGAGGGTATTTAGAGAAGCCCCAGTAGCCTAACAGAAAAGGTACTGGCCTCCTAAAGCGCTCTGAGTCATTTTATGCCTGCTCTAAAACGAAGAAGAAGAAGAAGAAGAAGAAGAAGAAGAAGAAGAAGAAGAAGAAGAAGAAGAAGAAGAAGAAGAAGAGGAGGAGGAGGAGGAGGAGGAGGAGGAGGAGGAGGAGGAGGAGGAGGAGGAGGACGAGGGGAGGAGGAAGAGGAGGAGGAGGAGGAAGAGGAGAAGAAGAAGAAGAAGAAGAAGAAGAAGAAGAAGAAGAAGAAGAAGAAGAAGAAGAAGAAGAAGAAGAAGAAGAAGAAGAAGTTGTTGACGAGAAAACAAACTATCTTTTTTCATTATTCATACCAATCCAAGTTCCCACTCCCTCCCCTCCTCCCATTTCCTCCATATACCCTCCCACCCCACTCCCATCCACTCCTCAGAGAGGGTAAGGCACATCGCTTTGGGGAAGGTCCAGTGCCCTCCCCACTATATCTAGGCTGAGCAAGGTATCACCCAAAGAGAATAGGTTCCCAAAAGGCCAGTTCATGCAGTAGGGATGAATCCTGGTGCCACTGCCAGTGGCCCTCAGTCTGCCCCAGCCATGCAACTGTCAACCACAGTCGGAGGAACTAGTTTGGTCCTATGCTTGTTCCTTCCTAGTTTGGTTCCTATGCAACTCCTTCCCATGTTGGTCATTGTCATGGTTCAGAGGTGTTGCAGCTGGGTAGGACTGTTGAATAGTTTCCCTCCCTCCCTTGGCAGCTCACGTAGTACTTTCTAGTACCATAGAGGCTAGATTACAGGAAAGAGGCTTTCAGCTCGAATCCAGCTCAAATCAACCCAGTCTTATGTACCACACTCAACCACTGAGAGGCAACCAAGGGATACATCAACGATTTGTTCAGGAAGTCGCTTGAACTACCCTAACCAACCATTCAAAAAGAAGCTTTCTGTTTCTAGTACTGGAATTTTTGTTAGTTTGTGGTTCTTATGGTTCTTACTATCAGCTCAAGGGGCTTTAAGTCACACACACACACATGTGTATATACACATGCATATATGTATTGTGTACAATTTTAGGTAAATATAATTTCTCGAAACCTTATCAAACAACCATGGTTTACCTGTCATCCTTCCCTCCTTCTGTCTGTATTGACCCTTTTCCCTAGCTGGAGGCCTTCTTGATTTTGTTTTCCACTTCATATCACCTGTATCCTGCTAGTCTCTTCTCAAGCCCACCCCACCCAGTACACACACACACACACACACACACACACACACACACACACACACACACACCTATGGTTCATTTATATTTTACAGATTTCTGTGGCTACTCCATGCTCTTTATTCAATCTCAGGATTTGGAGTCAGGAACTGCAGATGAGAACAAGCAGCACTTGTCCTTCTAGATCTGTGTTACCTCGCTCAATATAATCTTTTCTAGATCTATTTACCTGCAAATTTCATTTCTCTTTCAAGTATATTGTGTATATGTACCAGATTTTCATTATCCATCAATCCACTAAAGCACATTTAGGTTGTTTCCATTCCCTAGCTACTAGGAGTAGGGTAGCAATGAACATTGCTGAGCAAGCACCTATGGAGTAGAAACAGAAAAATGGGAGAGACTCTTTGCCAGCTATAAATACAACAAATGATTAATATCCAGAAAATATGAAGAATTAAAATAACCAAGAGTCAAAAAATAACTTAGTTTAAAAATTGACTAGGGGTCTAAATAGAGAGTTCTCAATAGAAGAAATCAACATGGCTAAGAAAAATCCCAAAAAGTGTTCAACACCCTTAGCAAATTAGGAAATACAAGTAAAAACAACTTTGAAATTTCACCTCATTCCAGTCATGATGGCTATGATCAACAAAACACCTGACCACAAAAGCTGGCAAGGTCGTGGAGAAAGAAGAGCCCTGATTTTTAAGGCAAGGTCTCATTATGTAGCCCAGGATATCTTTGAACCCTCATCCTTGCCTTATCTTTCCAAGCGCTGGGATTACAGATATGTTTACAGAACTTTCAAACTCTTGTCCAAAGCAGCCCCCAACCTCTTTCCTTTAAATAAGCATACAATAATTATATAAAATACATACAGGTTTCATTGTGTCATCTTCAACTTATGCATAATACATACTTTGATCATATTCATCCCCCCGCACTTTCTCTTGTACACCCTTCCATTCTTTTAATTTGGTTTATTACTGTAATACTGGCCCACAAACTAGTTCAATCCAGTGAGCACTCACTGTGAGCTTTCCTGCCAAGTCATCAACTAGCAGAGAGGAAGTGAAGACATCCAACCTGTCTGCAGAAAGCCCACAGTGGTGAAAGACCTCTGCGTTAACAGAAATGAGTATGGAATTCTTGCTACGCCCTGGTACCCATCTTAAGGCAACAAGCAGCAGCCCTCTGTGGTGGTGTTTACCTGTAAGCCCAGCACTGAAGGAAGGCAGGACTGTGAGCACAGCCCATATGCACTTTGGGAAAGAACTCCCCAGATCTCCTTCTCTGACTTAGCTATTTCTGGCAGGAAAGAACTGAGTTGACAAATGGCTTCAGGGGTAAAGGGCTTCAGGAGGGGACCACTATTTGGTTTTCTGATAACCACAAAGAGTGAAGGGCAGGAGCCTGTGACACCTGGAAGGCAGTGACTCCAATCCATTTCAGGGACACAGGCTTTAGCCATCCATCTCCTGTTGGCATTTTTGTTATTTCCTCCCAAGGGATGCTTGCTTTTTCTTTGTACGCTACATGGGAAGCTGGAGAAGCTGGAAAAGCAATTTTCTTTTCCTTCCCTTAACCATTTCCCCTAATCCTGAGACACAAGTCCTGCTTTGTCCTAGGTGGGGGTGGGGAATAGGGATGAAGCGGGTCAACAGGGAAGGGGATGGTCAATCAGTAAGGCAGCCCATCGGCCTCTAGTGAACTAAGGGAAGGTTGATTTTAACAATAAAATGGAAGGTGATAAACCTTTTTTAAAGGAATTATATTTTTCCTTTGACAGAGACGTAGGATTAAGTGTGGACAGTATTGAGCATTTTCACCTTCATGTCGCTCGACCTCCTCTAACACGGGGAGGTTATCTGCTGAGTGTGGTAACAGAAAATGGAGCATTTCGGTGTGGGCTTAGCTAGTCAGCTATTGTCTTCTAATAGTAAATGGCCAACAGAATAACAGCTTCTTCACTTCTACCAAACACAGTCTTAACTGATTGTCTTTCTTCCCCAGCATAATAATGTTGCTATAGTGCGTTGGCTAGCTTTTCCTGTCAATTTAATACAAGCTACACTTGGGAAGAGAGAGTCTCAACTGAGAAAATGCCACCATAAGATTTGCCTCTAGGCAAGTCCATAGTGCATTTTATTGATTAAATGACTGATATGAGTGGATTCAACTCACTGGGATGGTGCCTCCCCCTAAGGAGGTTCTGGATGGTATAAGAAAGCAAGCTGAACCAGCCACAGTGAGCAAGCCAGTAAGCAGCACTCTTCCATGGCCTCTGCTTCAGTTTCTGCCCTGATTTCTCTGGAAGATGGACCACATGCTGCAAGAGACAACCCTTTTCTCCCCAAGTTGCTTCATAACAGCATTTAACTAAGACCAAAAAATTGGTACCAGGAGTGGGGTATTGCTGTGATGTGATTTTGGGGGAGCATGAAGGCATTTGAACTTTGGACTGGAAAAGTCATTGCGTTCTCAGAGCTCAAGGGGCTCTTCCATGGGAGTTTGAGAGCAAGGTTAAGAGCAATGCAGATAATGAAGACTTGGTTCATGAAATTTCAGAGGGAAGTTTGAGGATCCTTAAAGACTATACCTGAGTTCTCCAGTATTTTGAAGAATCCGTGATTCTCATCAGCTGAGAGGGAAGAATCAGCTGTGACTAACGAGAGAACAGAACTATTCAAATGAAACCTTTGATTTCCTGGGACAATTGATATTGTTTAGTTGGAAGTGAAGAAAACACTGTGATTAAGAAGAGACTAACACCACTGAGGCCAAATCTTCTTGGAATGTTCCTCAGAATCAGCACATAAAAGCTCTCTTCCGGAGGCAGCCAAGGTTGTACCTCGTGCTGGCAGTTAACCTTGGCTCCCTAGGTGGTACTGGTTTTGAAGGCATGAGGGGGTCATGGGAAGCAGCTGAAGTTTGGCACCAGGAGAGGCCAGGAGAGGCCACTGGTGAATGTGGAGCCTCAACTGGAGCAGAAGCACCAGAACTGAAGAGGTCATAGAAGCTGAGGCGTGGCACAATGTGGCAGGGTTAGAGTCCCTGAAGAAAGACCATGAGAGGCTACTGGTGAAGGTGCAACAGTCGCAGTGAAGACCCAGCGTTGTGGAGATGGCATACCATGGACAGCAGGAGTCACAGAGGGGAGCCAGCCTGAGCCTAGGAGAGAAGCTGTGGATGCAGAGGATAGAGCTGAAGAAGTGTGCTAGGCCCTTGGGAGTACAGACGACGGTGGCTGGGTGGCACAAGTCTGACCCCAAGTTTTACACTGGTGAACTTTGGTTTTGCTTTGATTTGTGACTGTGCTATGGTTCTTTCCTTTTGGATAAAGAAATTATTTAAATTAAGTTTTAGTTTACGGAAGCCTGCAGTTAAGACATTTTGGATTTTTACAAAAACTTTGGATATCTTAGATTTTAGAGAGATGTTAGGCTTTCTGAATACTCAAATATTTTAAAGAAACAACTTTTAAAGTGTTTGAATTTTTAAAGACTGGACATTTAAAATGATGTACTGTTTTATATTGTTATATTACTATGACATCTTGGGGACAAATGAGAAAGGAAAGGTTTAGGTGAATATCAAACATCAGTTTGTGTGTCAAGTTGACAAAGTGTCAGCTGTCCTGGCTGGATTTTTGTCAACTTAACACAAAGTCTAGTCATTTGAGAAAAGAGAATCTCTACTGAGAAAATACCTCTATAAGATTTGCCTGAAGGTGAGCCTGAAGTGCACTTTCCTGATACTGAGTTGAGTGGCCCCCGCTTACTGGGGGTAGTGCTACTCTGGACAGGTGATCCTGGATGGTCTAAGAAAGCAGGCTGATATGATTGTGTATCCTTTGGGCATATGCCTAGGAGTGGTATTGCTGGATCTTGAAGTAGATTGATTCCCAGTTTTCTTAGAAACCACCACACTGATTTCCAAAGTGGTTGTACATGTTTGTACTCCCACCAGCAGTGGTGGGTTTCACCTTACTCCACATACTCTCCTTCGTAACATTTGCTCAACTATGTTCACAGCAGCATTATTTGTAATAGCCAGAACCAGAAAACAGCCTAGATGCCCCTCAACAGAAGAATGGATAAAGAAAATGTGGTATATTTACACAATGGAGTGCCACTCAATGGTAAACAAACAAAAGAAGACAAAACAAAACAAACAAAAACCAACATCTTGAAATTTGCAGGCAAATGGACCAAACTAGAAAAAATCATCCTGAGTGAGGTAACCCAGATCTAGAGAGACAAACATGGTATATACTCACTCATAAGTGGATTATTAGATGTAAAGCAAAGAATAACCAGGCTACAATCCACAACCCCAGAGAAGCTAGGTAAAAGGGGGACACTAAGAGGAACACACATGGAGGGCCCCAGGAAGTAACACAGTTAAGATCTCCTGGGTAAACTGGGAGGGGGTAAAAGGGAGGGAATGGAGGATGGGAACATGAGGGATCAAGAAGACCCAGCTGGGGGAGGGATGAGATGGGGAAGAGCAATGAAAGAGATATCTCATTAGAGAGTCATTATGGGATTAGGGAGAAACCAGGTACTAGGGAAATTCCCAGGAATCCACAAGGATGACCCCAGCTAAGACTCCTAGCAATCATGGAGAGGGTGCCTGAACTGGCACCCTTGTAATCAGTTTGGCCACTACCCTAATTGTCATGATAGAACCTCCATCCAGTAACTGATGGAAGCAGATGAAGTGATCCATAGCCAAGCACTGGGCTGAGCGCCTGGAGTTCAGCTGAAGAGAGGGAGGAGGGATCATATAAGCAAGGGATGTCAAGATCATGCTGGGTAAACCACAGAGACAGCTGACCCAAGCTAAGGGGAGCTCATGGACCCTAGACTGACAGCTGGGGAACCTACATGGGGCCGAACTCTATAGGCCCTCTGAATACGGGTGACAGTTATATGGCTTGATCTGTTGGGGGAGGGGAGCCTTGGCAGTGGTACCAGGACTTATCCTGGGTGCATGAACTTGTTTTTGGAGCCCATTCCCTAGGGTGAGATACCTTGCTCAGCCTTGATACATGGGGGAGGTGCTTAGTCTTGCCTCAAGTTGGTATGCCAGACTGAGAAGTAGATGGGGGGTGTAATGGGGGAGGTGTGGGAGGGTGGGAGGAAAGGTAGGGGAGAGGGAAGTGAGGTTGGCATGTAAAATGAAAAACTAATTTTAATTAAAAATATTTCAATAGTCATAAAATATAGACAAATAAAGTAATATCATATGCAGTGCATTATATCAAACAAATCAGGTAGCTTTTTCTTCCCCAAGACTCCCTGCTTGAGCCTGCCCTGTTCTGATGCACCGCAGTGGAAATAATTAACTATAGCTGACCAGTGCATCACTCAATCCCCACAGGAGAGCTTGGTTGTGAAACAGATGTGAATGAACACAGAGATCCACAGTGGACAATGCACAGAGAGTGGGAATGTTTGGAGCACTCGGTCCTGAATGGGATGTCTCCATCCAAACCCCCCCTGGAGGCTCAGAGATGCATGCAGGAGAGGAGGCGGAAGGACCCTAAGAGCTCTCAGAGGCGGTGGGTAACTCCAAGGAAACAGTGTATGTATATCACAATAACAAACACTGACTTGGGTTAGTAAAAACCCAGTTCTTGGTGCTATCTAGAACTCAGACAGTATTTGCCCAGGAAGAAAAGGGAAAATTGGCATATTCCATAAGGTAAGGGTGTGTTTATGTCTGAGTATGTGTTTACTCTCACATTACAACAATAGGGAGTTCGACAGGAAAAAAAATTCTTGAAAAAAAAAAAGCAAAGTTTCCAGCTTCCATCATAACTTACTCATATGTGATATTTGGGGAAACACAATTGAGAAGGTTTTCTTTAAAACTAAAACATGTGTTATCTGAGGGAAATTCTCACTAATGTCTCTTCCTTCCTGTCAAAGCCTTTCAACAAATCCAACAAGAGTCTTCTTTTTGCTGGGGAAGAACTGGAGGTTCTATCTGCATGAGCCAGCCCTTCCTTATTCAGTTCCATCATTCTGAGTTCTATTTCTGTTACAAATAACGCCTTGAAATTCATGTGGAAACCAACAGCAGACCGAACAAACCCTGGTCACCCTTACTAATAAAGATCAACATGGGAAAGCTAAGTAGTCTCTCCTGTTTAATTTCTCAGTAAACAAGCAGAGGTTCTTCAGGGTTTGAAACAGTCCTGCAGTATCACCCAGCCTAGCCTGGCACTCAAACTCCCTCAGCCTCCAGCTTCCAGGATTATAGATGATCGTTATCATGCCCTGTTCTAGACATGGGAGCTTGGTACTCTATAGTACTGTATGGAACATGCCAACGGGCCAACAGGGTGAGGTGATATTCAGGGTATGATTAATGACATTGGCACTAAAGAGAAGCCAGTTGGTCGTAAGTGCACAGATGGCACAGTGCCCCTGCCTAGTCTCTCCAGAACACTTTCTTTGGCTTCCTGAGTCTGATATAAACAACCTTGAGAATGCCCTACCTCCTTTCTGTTTTCTTTCTTTAACATAAGTTCTTCTATATCACCCAGCCTTTGTTCCCCAAGTGCTGAGTGCTGCTAAGATTGCAGGCCTACACCATCAAACCTGGCACACTATGCATTTAAAAGCAAACCAAGCAGACTTAATTACTATTGATAGACAAGTGGGCTAATTAATGTGCAGAGTGTTTACACATCCCAATCACATGAAGAAGTTTAATTTTAAATATCCTCTTTGAAAACTTTGCCCACTATAGATTTATGCTATACAACAAAATTTTACACTACTAATTTTACAAGACTTTAGATGATGTTTTGCTGCCTCAAGTCTCTTCTCATGTAATAGACTGCAACTCTGCAAAACTTTGCTGGCCTGTATCAAAATGACCCACTTGGGTACCAAGAATGTTCTGCAGAGTAGACATTTCTGAGTTTAATTCCTTGATTATAAATGTTACAAGAGAATAACTGGCTGTCAATTGTCCTCTGACCGTCACCCATGGCTCGCTCACACACACACACTCATAAATATAAAAACAAAATAATTATAAAATGAAAATAATTTTAAAGAGAGATTCAAACATACCAGAGAGGCCTTCATAAGAGAAAGGGCTAAGGCTTTTTAACTAGGAAGGCTCACCAGAATCCCTAGACCCTGCACACAGAACCATGTGCTAAAATAACCAAGCCACTGGAAAGAATGTAGCAAAAGATACGGATTAATGTTAGTTATAAGAGCTAGTGGGACAAGCCTAAGATACTGGCTGAGCTTTCAAAATTATTAAGTCTGTATGTTATAATGGGGAGCCGACAGTCCCAATGAAAAAGGCCAACTACATATACTTGTGATTGTTGCTATGCAGAAAAGGAACACTGCTCAACATTCAGCATTCACAGAAAAGTTTTTAATTACCAAACTAAACTAGCACTTTACCAGTGAGCAAGTGGCTTGGCAAAATGCCACCAAAACCCACTACTTGATATTTCTCAATTTCAGAGTTCATTTCTTTACCTCTCCAAGGAGTGTTTTTTAGTGGATTTAAATCTGCTACCAATTTCCAATGGAAAACTCCAGGCTACCATGGTGAAAGAAATGTGTAGTCACTATACTGTTCTGGCAAAAAGCAGACACTTAGGAAGCCAGCATAGAGAGCAAAAGCCCATCCCAAAGGACTTGAGAAGAAACTGGTATACAAAATCTGATGCATATTTCTTAGATTACAAATTCCATGCGAACGAGGCTCTGTGAAAACAAGAATTCTGGAGACAAACATCTTTGAGAAATGCTTTCAATATACATATTTATTATATCAGATTTATGGCTCTTAGTAGTCAAGAAGAAATGATTTGCCTTTGATGCAGTGTTTCCAAACCTCTCTGACCACAAATCCTTTGGTGGTAGAATGTTTACTGATAATCCAAGAAACTCAGTCTCTGAAGAACATATTTTATAACTGTCACTTACAATAGTTGTCCAGGATCTTCAGCTAAATTATTAGTAATATAGAGCAGTGGTTCTCAGCCTTCGATTTATGACCTGTTTCATGGGGGTCATATATCAGATATCCTTCATATCTGATGTTTACTTTGCAAAATTACAGTTATGAAGTATCAGTGAAAATAGTTTTATGGTTAGGGTCACCACAACATGAGGAACATAAAGGGTTTCAGCATTAGGAAGGTTGAGAACCACTGCTCTATAGTAAACCAAGTTCAATCAGAGTCAATCTTCTACTTAAACTTACACAAACTAAAGTAATAACATTTATAGTGCCTGATGTGGTGATTTCAACTACTTGGGAGGCTATAGTGGGAGGACCAAAAGGTCATGGCTAGCCTGAACACTAAACACTGTCTCAACAAAAAATTAAGGAGACTAATTAGGAAGAAAAGGGGTTTAGCAATAGAATAGGATAAGCGAGGGTAACTGAGATGGAGTGAATATGATTCAAATATATTATTTACAAGTACAAAAACATCATAATGAAATCTATTATGTATAGTTAACATATGCTAATAGAAACATGAGATAACTAATAGTGAGAAGTAGAAAAAATAGGTCTATTTGATGTGGCCACATTGGAAAAAGGAGTAAGAAAATGAGGCCCAGAAACTCCGAAAGCCATTTTGGGATTCTGACAGGTGTTTAGGTTTAAATAGAGGAAGTAAGGTGTGTATAACTGGGTCTAGTCAAGATCTGGTCCACTCATCACTGAGCCGGGTTCTGGTCTGTTAAACAGTTTAAAATCTTTCCCTGGGAGACAAATTTCTTCTATGGGAAGTACCAGGTTCCAGCCTTTCTCCTCCCCCAGCATGAGAGTTTGGGGAAGTTTTTTAATCCCGTGGAGTCTCTTGTTTCAATAGTTTGACTTTGAAAGGAAGGTGTTAAGTATCTCTTTAGAATGCCTCCTCTCCTGCACCCGCACCAAGCTACTTCTAGGAATTCTAGATGCAGCCCACCTTGTACAGTGTGAATTAAATTCCACTTAGTGCTGTCTCCAGGACCCATTTTCATGACATTCCTTTCCTAATCCCAAACAATGTCATATACTATATATACAGAACATGGTATTTAAACTGTTTTAAATACATAAGGCTTTTTGTGACAATGAGACATGTCTGCTCCTGGTAGCATCAATCTACTTCATAAAAGGATAATAGGCTTTGAAGAACCTTTGATTCAAGTTTACTTACTTCCTTTGTGGCAAAAGCTAGTCATTTGGACAAGAAATTGTCCTTACCTTGACTGCTGACTGTATGCTATCCAAATTGGAAAAGCAGGACACAAAAGAAAATTGCCCAATTGCCAAGATAAGGTGGGATAGTCCTTCAAAATTCCTGCTTCACAGAAACGTCTCTCAGATATTCTAGGCTTCTATACCAAAGATAGATGTCCCAACCTTACAGAGGAACCTTGGGTAATTGTCCAGGAAGCCAGATGTGTTTCTGTCATTTCTTATTGTCTTGAAAGTTGCCTGTTTACTCAGGTAATATTATATTCTTCTCGGGTCTTCGAAGGGATTGAAGACTAGATAGTTAAAGTTGTGAAATTTTCCTTGCTACCAAATTCATAAAAAAAACTTATATAAGAGATGCAAAGTTTATAATGTGGAAAAAAAACATAAAAAGTTGTTTGTCTAAAAAGATGTCTTACAGTCTAAAAAGATATTTTAGGATGATAATACAAGTTATGGTAGAAAATGGTTTAGGTATAAAAATTTTATATTCAACAAGATATGATAGATAATCCGGTCTACAGAGAAAGTTCCAGGACTGGCTCCATATACAAGTGAGAAACTGTCTCAAAAAGACAAAATAAAACAAACAATAGAGTATTTTCTCTAAATATGCCAAATACAAATGGACTGGACATGTGAATATAATTCTTACCTGATAATGGTTGTTGTATATAGCTTTACTGTATTAAGAGTTAAAACCTTTCCCTTTTATTTAGACAAAAAGGGGGAAATGTTGTGGAATAATCTTTTTGTACACTGTGAAGCTGCATCACCCTGACTGGTTTAACAAAAATCTGAACAGCCAATAGCTAGGCAGAATTTCCAGGCACAGAAGATACTCAGAAGAAGGGTGGAGATGCCAGGACACAGAGCAAGCAGCATGGGCATTACAGCGTAAAGGTAACATAGCCACATTAAAAAAAAACAAACAAACATAGATTGGAAGAAATAGGTTAATTTAAGCTATAAGAGCTAGTTAGAAACAAGCCTAAGCTATTGGCCAAGCTTTCATAATTAATAAATCTCTGTTTCACGATTTGGGAGTTGGCTGACAGGACAGAGAAAAGCACATAACAGTACACCTTTTATTGAACTATTTACTATGCAAGATGTCTCTCCTTAAGGAAATCACAAAACCATGGCATTCAAAAACCTGGGGTTAAACTCTTCAAAGGGAAGCTAGTTTACTTTCAGCAAGCTTGAGGATGTGCTTCTACATGCAGTCCATCAGTCTCAGCTTCTGTTAGCATTGTGTAGAGCATCCATGATGGTTTTATTGTACTCTGCAATCTGCTTCATCACATTTTTAATAACTGGCTGGTAATCACTCTCTTGACTCTTGGTTGCTATGACTAATTACACAGTTAAGGAGGAACAATGTCAGTAAAAAACAGTAGTCTGTGACTCAGAAAGGAACTGAAGCAGACTGGGTATTTATCACAGTGAATGTAGACAGTACATAAAAAGTACAACTATAATAATTTTAAGATATAATCAAACTTAACAAAGCATAAGTTGAAACAAACAAGCCAAATAAAACTTGTTTCAAAAAACTTAACTTGCAATATAAACACTTTTGATTCTTTAATGTCAGGTTGCTAATTCTACTCTCAGAACAATCGAGCATTTGGAAAAACTATTCTCTGTAATGTCACTCAGAATTTCAGGCAAGTCTCTTAGACTTCACTGTTTCAGAGTCATATAGATTTATGTTGCATAAAGCTGGAATGCTGGACTTTTAAGCACCCCATGGATACCAAAGTCTGCCTTTCAAAACCAAGCTGTTTGAAATAGTATGACTAGAGTTTCTAGAATATCCTAACTAGAAGTAAGCTGAGGTGCTTGCTGCCCCTGAGGTAAGTTCAGTAACGAAAGAGTGCCTATGGTACCACTGAGTAGGATTTTTTCTGAGGACAGATGTCATTGAATAAGTCAAAGGGAAGAGGAAACAAATTCTGGAGAGACTGTTTCGTGATGTCACAATGTCTACCCTTAGCAACTGCTGCCTGCCCCTTAGATAGAACATGAAAGATAAGATATAAATATCATCTTGGTAGAAATATAATAAAGTTGAATCAACTATAACACGAATGAACTCAGAGGTCAAATTTCTTATGATCCTAACTGGTTACCACCCTTTGCTGTTCAGACAGCCAAGTTTTAGCATTATAAACAACTAACACCTATGACTATATCTAAACTCTATGAGTACAAACTGTTTTAGATATGATAAAAATTAAGGCTTAAGCAGATCAAGAGAACTGTCTAAAAAGACCTAGTTTAGCTGGGCGGTGGTGGTGCACGCCTTTAATCGGGAGGCAGAGGCAGGCGGATCTCTGTGAGTTTGAGGTCAGCCTGGTCTACAAGAGCTAGTTCCAGGACAGGAACAAAAAGCTATGGAGAAACCCTGTCTCGAAAATAAAAAAAAAAAGACCGTAGCTTATCAATGATAGAATCAAACATTCAGAATTTGATCATCTGACTCTATAACCACTACCCTATATGATGACTTCATATGGTGGGTAATTTCCAAAATCAGTTTTCTCATAGACACTGTGACTAAACAACCTCTAGCGACTACAGAGCAGAAAGGGATGCTAGTCTTTACAACCCCATATAATTAGTTCAGAGTTCTGTACATATTCAAGTATTTGTAAGGACATATTAAGCCAGTTTAAAGGATACACTCTTTCATCACGAAATTATTTTGTTCGAGGTGCTGCCACTTCCTCTCCAAATTTGTAAGCTAGAAACACATACAAAAAAATGAATGTTAACTGATTCTCATATTCAAAATTACTGCACATTCCTTTGAGACGGTATGAAAAAATAACACACAATTTTAAACCATATCAACTCCTTGCATTCTATCAAATAAAGTGAGAGTTGCCAGAGAAGAAACCTCAGTTAGATTAGATCATACAACAGCTATATTTAGGACAAAACTAAATTCTACAAAAGGTTTTACATCATTTATTTTAACTAAAAATAGTAAAAATGTCTATCATGCCAATAAGCACAAGACAGTTTATAACTTTTTGTAAAACAACTTAAGAAAGAAAACCGTGACACAATGGGAATCTCTCCCTGAATTCTGGAAGCCTAAGGCCACAAAGGTAATATATATTCTAATATTGTCAAAGGTTCAGTCATATAGGAAAAACTTCCTTATTTCCAGAGCTAAGCTTCCTGTCTCATTTCACAGGCTACGATAAGGGCAGAGCTGCAGTGTGAAGATTGTAAGAGTCTGTGAAAAGCTGGCCCTGCTACAATAATTCCTGCATCAACAGGAAACGAATGTGGATATTACATTGATGGTTGCTTCCTCAGAAGACAATTTCACTGTTACAGAATTAAATTGTTTTTCTGATTTAATTAACCTTGTAACTCTGGGTTATGGTTTTTCTTTTTTGGGATACACACAGTTTTCCCTAAGCAAAGGACTGTCTGGAAAATGAAACACTAAAATAATATTCTCCATAGACATCTCAAAGAAGTAATAGACATTTAAAAGAATATGGTAAGTGATGAAGCAAGAAAAATGTTTCTTCTCATTCTCACATAAAGATTATTTTCAGGGTGCTCCTATCTATCCTATTGTTTCCTCTAGAGAGATAAATTTGGATATCAGAATGAAATCATGGCTAACTGTGTAAAATATGTGGCCCCTGAGCTAGAACTTATTAAATCAAATCTATCTGTCACAAGTAAGACCTCGAAGTTAGGATGACCCTTAGGGAAGCAGTCAGCACATTCTGGCAATAAATCTTTAATAATCTTTTGCAAAGTCAAGTACCAGACATGTTCCTTTTTGTTCTCATATGGCAGCAGACCTTTTAAGTGCTATACAACTGATATAAAACAACACCATATCAAATGCCTTTTACATCCACATTACTGACTTGCTTTGACATTCACCATTAAAATACCATTTTGAAAATCTGTTTTATCTCTATAGTTTATTCAAATAATATATATATAAAATTATTTATAAATATAAAACTTTTAAGAAAACAGTAATAAAAGATTTAAAGACAAGGGTTTGGTTTAATTAGCCAAGATTAACAAAATACAAAAATACAGGGATATCTTTAAAATTGTGGCTTACATTATAATTTAGGGAAAAAGCAACTAAGCAATGGTGTCTGCCCAGTGCCTTAGATCATCTATGTAGTGGAAGAGGAATGCCAACAGTTGAAACAAAAAGGCAGTCCTCTTCCTACTAACCATTTCCAACAACATAGCGTGGTTACAAAACTTCTTGGGTTTTCCCCTAGCACTCATCCTCACTCAGCAAACTTATACAGTGTCAAATCTATCTGTAGGGTTTTAGATTATTAAGTAGAGAGAGACGGACAGAGAAACCAGATACTAAAGTTCAGCGATTTTTAAACTTTAATGGTTACTGCAAACTCTTAAAGATTCTATTTCTTTCTGTAGAAATGTAAAGTATCTTTTTAAACTCTATGTCCATACATTGCAATAGCTAAGAGAGACATTTTTTTAAAAGTTAAAATGTTTAAAGACTGTTTTTAATGGATTTATTTTATTTTTATAAGAATATGATATGATGAATTGATATAAAAAAGAAAATGCCTCCAAGTCTACACACACCAATGTATTAGAAATGATCATTTCCAGGCGGTGGTGGCACATGCCTGTAGTCCCAACACTCAGAGGCAGAGGCAGGCAGATCTCTGTGAGTTCAAAGCCAGCCTGGTCTACAAGAGCTAGTTCCAGGACAGCTAGGACTGTTACATAGAGAAACCCTGTCTCAAAAAACCAAACCAACCAAACAAAAATCAAGAAATGGTCAATCAAGAAATGGTCATTTCTGGGTAAGAGAGAATAACATGACCTGATTTTGGTTTTTGATGACCTTGATCATACTACTACAAACATTGGGAAAATTCATGCATTTACAGTTTTTAGTCACAGCCTGATTAGACATGGCTGTTGCTAGAACTTTCTTTGGGCTAACAACCAGCTCCCAATAAAGACATGGAGACTTATTAATTATGGATGCTTGGCTTTCGCTTATGCTTCTCCCACTAGCTCTTTTAACTTAATTTAACCTGATTCTATTCATCTACATTTACCTCAGAACTTTTTACCCTTCTCTCATTCTGTGTGTCCTACTCTCCTGCTTCCTCCATGTCTGGCTGGATGGTGGTCCCTGGCACCTGCCTGGCATCTCTTTTCTTTCTCCCCGATCCCAGACTAAATTTCTCCTCCTCACTTTCCTTACTTGTCCTGCCTATACCCCCTTCCTTGCTATTGGTCATTCATCTTTTATTAAAACAATAATTAGGCAGGCAAGGTAAAATAGCAATACATCTTAATTAAACAAATGCAACACACCTTTATATAGTTAATTTTTCCATAACAGAAACAAATCCAACACATCTTTATGTAGTTAAACAAATACCCTGCAACATAAACAAATGCAACATATCTATGCATAGTTAAACAAATATTCCACAACACATGACCATAACCAATCCTTTCCTGACTGTAACTACTCACACAATGCTTCATTAGGTAATTAGAAAACACTATAGATCTAGCACATGCAAACTAGTAACGTGGTGCCAGAGACAAAGTAAACTGATGGACAGTGTACTCTCTGAGAGTCCATAATCTATAGACCTCAAACACTATTCAGATTAAGTACCATGATAATGAGTAATATGAAAAGTGTAGTTATGTGTCTATAGGGATATGAATCAAGAGCTTCAACAACAGAACTGCTCTACATAGTATTATTAGAATAGTTGAAGACTAGAAATTACCTAATGTCCATTAAGAAATTGGTTCTGCAAACTATGCTTTATCATGTAGTAGTATATTATATACAAACTCCAAACATACATAGTGGCATGCATACACACATACACACACACACAAAGTAGATAGACAAACAGATGCCGGGGCACTCTGAGTTTAGTGCTGCTCTCAGCCTTTATCAGAAAGGCTTCTGTTTGCACAGGGCTGCAGTTAAAGACTTACAGATGAACAAAGTGAGGAGGAGCATGAGCCCTAACAGGACATGTATATCACAAGCCTCAATCCATCCCCTCAAGGCTCAGGGAATATTGTGGAAAGAGTGGAAGTTATGTAAATGCAAAGGTTGTGGATGAGTACTGAAAAACAATGTTTTTTGGAAATGACACAGCAATTGACTCATGGACTCAATACAGCTGTGTGCACAAGACTGGTCCCATCAACAAGGGTTCACAGGGCCCCACCCCAGGGAATGTGGGCAGTCAGTGGGTACTGCAGGAAGGATTGTCATTTTGCTCAGTGGTGGAACAACTAATAAGATACCCATGCCTCAGGGAGCTATGCCAAAAAGGAGGCGTAAAGATTTTAAGAGTCAGTGGGGATAAAAGACACCAAGGCAAGAATGCCTTCAGATACAACAGGACTGAGGCTGATACGAACTCAGAGAAACTGTGGCAGCATGCACAGGGCCTGCACAGGTCCCAAACCGGTGGAGTCTCAACGCTGAGAGGAAAAGCAGACATAAGCCCCCATTCCTAATCCAGAAGCTACTTCCAAATGTCAACTACTTGCCAAGGGAAAATTGGTGTTTTCCGATGAAGTCTCTCTGGGTATATAAACTACACTTAACATCAGGCCTGAAGTAGATAGTCCAAACCAAACAAACTCAACATTTTTGGAGAGTTTTGGTCTCATAATGCTCTGTTTGGATATTTTTTTAACCTTATTGATCTTTTGCGTATATATAATGGTTTCTAATTTTGTGATTTTATGGGGTGTGTGTGTGTGTTTCTCATCCTTTTTCTTTGTTTTCTCTGTTTTCCTGTTTTATTCTGGTTGTTTGTTTTACTTGCCTGTTCATTTTCTAAAGGGAGAGAAAGCAGGTGCAGAGCTGGGTGAGTGGGGAAGTAGGAATGATCGGGGAAGAAAGGAGAGGGGGCAAATCAGAATCACAATTTATTGTTTGAAAAACAATTATTTTCGATTAAAAAATAAGTTTCCCATGCTGTAGTAAATAATACCCCCAACACCCCCACACAAGCAATCTTAAGCTTATAAACACCACAGTGGGACTGGGGTTGCTAGGGCAAAGGGTTTCAGTGGGGGAGGAGGAAGAAAAGAGGATGTGTGAAAGCTCCAGAGAGACACGTGTGAAAGTATCAAAGAACAAAACTAAATGAAAACAACAAAAGTCTCAAGCTAAACACACAGGGAATGTGTGTATATACATATGTGTCTATACATAAAAGTGTATGTGTGGGTGCCTTGTACAACGTGCTTTATTCATTTCAAAAAGACAAGAAAATCTGTCATTGGCTTTATGTTATTTCAAGATGTTGTGGAGTTTCAACAGAAGTTAAAAATTTTTGTTTACTTTTGATAAATTTTAAAGCTATCACCCAGAGTGGTACAATGGCCATGCCCAAGAGAGCACCGGTTTGTAAAACCAGCCTTTCAAGCTCCACCAGGAGCAGAAGCCAGAAGCCAACCCAGTCGTGGGAGCCAACCCAGTCGTGGGAGCCAACCCAGTCCTGGGATACTGGCTGATCAGGATTGAGCCAACAACCTGACTCAGAGTCCGCGGTCTCTACCGGAACTGGGGTGGGACTGAACCAGCTACCTAGGACAGAGAGAAACCAAGCTCCACTAGAAGCAGAAGCCAGGAGCAAATCCAGTCCCGAGACACGGGCGGATCAGGATTGAGCCAGCGACCAGATCACCAGATCCAGTCAACGATCTCCATCAGAACAGGTACAGGGGAGTAACTGCTGAGCAAGTGAGCCAGAGCCAGAGACTGCTGAGTGTCCGGGTGTGAATCTGGGACCTTCAAGAGTGTAGACCTAAGCCAACACCCTGGTGGGTCTGAGGGAGAGTCTAGGACCTTCCTAGGAATTAGGCCTGAGCCAGGGCCTCTGCCAGTCTAAGTGTGAGTAAACCTGAGTCCTCTGAGGGAACAGGTAGGAACTAGAGATCTCAGTGAGGCCAGGCGTGTCTGGGACCACAGAGAGAGTAGGCCTGAGCCAGGACCTCTGTGGGTTCGGGAATTGGTCTGGGACATCAAAGGGAATAGGCAGGAACCTGGAACCCCTGGGGGTCCGAGTGTGAGTCTGCAGGTTCGGACGCACCCTGGGACCTCTGAGGCAGTAGACCAGAGCCAGAAACCTTTCCAGGTCCAACTTAAACCCAGGGACTTCTACAGGAGGGAACCCAGACCAGGATTTACAGATACAGGTCAAAACCTAGACCAAAGCTGCCCTGAGGCAAGGAACTCCACCTAGGACAACAAATTCCCTGTGAGTGGGACTGACTGAGACACCAAGGACAGAGAGAGCCTGAGGAAACAAGCTCTACCAGAAGCAAATCCGGTCTTGGGAGCCAACCCAGTCCCAGAACACTGGCGGATCAGGACTGAGCCAGCAACCAGATCCAGAGTCAGTGATCTCCACCAGAACATGTCCAACTCCAAGCCAGGGACTTCTGCAGGAGTGGATCCAGACCAGGATTTACAGAAACGAATCAAAGCCAACAACCTAGGCCAAAGCAGGTCTGAGACAGCAAACTCCAAGGGAGCAGAACAAAGCACAGGAGCGCAGAGCTATCTCCAGGAACACAGAGTTACCAACGGGGTAACTAGAACTGTGGCACTGACTGTACCACGAGGAACAACCATCTGAGCTTTGGATTCACTGGCACCTAGAAGATTATTCAACAGAATCTCAGTCAGCCCCAACCACACCTATTAGAGGAAAAGATGAGTAGAAAAGGTAAGATCATAAACTATACCAAGAAGAACAAGACAACACCAGTAAAACCTAAAGACCCTAAAACAGCAAGACCTGAACAAGGGAATATGGATGAACCAGAAAAAAATGAACTAAAAAATAACTTCAAGCAAATGTTTGAAATTCTTAAAGATGAAATAAGAAATTCCCTTAAAGAAATTGAAGAAAAGAGGCTGGGCAATGGTGGCGCACGCCTTTAATCCCAGCACTCAGGAAGCAGAGGCAGGAGGATGTCTGTGAGTTCGAGACCAGCCTCGTCTACAGAGCTAGTTCCAGGACAGGCTCCAAAGCCACAGAGAAACCCTGTCTAGAAAAACCAAAAAATAAAAATAAAAAATAAATAAAGAAATTGAGGAAAAGACAAACAAAAAATTGGAAGATATCAGCAAATCACTTAAAGAAAACCAAGAAAAAGAAATCAAACATATAAAAGAAACTATCCAGGACTTGAAAACTGAAATAGAAACAATAAAAAAAAACCACAAGCTAAAGGAACTATATAAACAGAAATTATGAGAAAAAGATCAGGAACCACAAACACAAGCATGAACAGCAGAATACAAGAAATGGAAGAGAGAATCTCAAGCGCTTAAGATAAAATAGAGGAAATAGACTCATCAGTTAAAGAAAACATTAAATCTAACAAAAGCTTAACCCAAAATATCCATGAAATATGGGGCACCATGAAAAGGCCAAATCTTAGAATAATAGGTATAGAAGAAGGAGAAGCTGTTCGTCTCAAAGGCACAGAAAATGTATTTAACAAACTCATAGAAGAAAACTTTCCCTACCTAAAGAAAGATATGCCTATGAAGATACAAGAAGCTTACAGAACACCAAATAAACTGGATCAAAAAAACAGTCCTCCCACCACATAATAATCAAAACACTACACATACAGAATAAAGAAAGAATATTAAGAGCTGCAAAGGAAAAAGGCCAAGTAACATATAAAGGTAGACCTATCAGAATTACACCTGACTTCTCATTGGAGACAATGAAAGCCAGAAGGTCACGGTCAAGCATTATGCAGACATTAAGAGACCATGGATGCCAGCACTACTATACCCAGCAAAACTGTCAATCACCATAGAAGGACAAAACAAGATGCACAAATTAACATCATCAACAATGAAAACTAAATTAACAGGAGATAGCAACCACTGGTCATTAGTATCCCTTAATGTAAATGAACTCAACTCACCTATAAAAAAGCACAGGCTAACAGATTGGATACAAAAACAGAATCCATCCTTCTGCATACAAAAAATGCATCTCAACCTCAAGGACAGAGATCGTCTCAGAGTAAAGGGTTTGAAAAAAATATTCCAATCAAATGGACCTAAGAAACAAGCGGGTGTAGCTATCCTAATATCTAACAAAATAGACTTCAAGCTAAAATCAGTCAAAAGAGACAAAGAAGGTCATTTCATATTAGTCACAGGAAAAATCCATCAAGAGGAAATTTCAATACTGAACATCTATGCTCCAAATACAAGGGCACCCTCATATGTCAAAGAAACATTTCTAAAGCTTAATCATATATTAAATCCCACACACTAATAGTGGGAGACTTCAACACTCCCCTCTCACCACTGGATAGGTCAATCAGACAAAAAATTAACAGAAATAAGAGAACTAACAGATGTTATGATTCAAATGGACTTAACAGACATCTATAAAATATTCCATCTAAACAGAAAAGAATATATCTTCTTCTCAGCACCTCATGGAACCTTCTCAAAAATTGACCACATACTTAGTAACAAAACAAACCTCAACAAATACAAAAAAAATTTGGAATAACCCAATGTACCTTATCAGATTGCCATGGTTTAAAACTAGAAGTCAACAGCAATACTAATTCCAGAAAACCCACAAACATGGAAATTAAACAATGCTCACCTGAATCATCAATGGGTCAAGGAAGAAATAAATGGAGAAATTAAAGACTTCCTAAAATTCAATGAAAATGAGCACACAACATAACCAAATTTATGGGACACAATGAAAGCAGTGTTAAGAGGCAAGTTCATAACACTAAATGCCTACATAAAGAAGCTGAGAAAATCCCACACTAGTGAATTAACAGAACATTTGAAAACTTTAGAACAACAAGAAACAAACTCACCTAAGAGAACTAGACGGCAGGAAATAATCAAATTGAGAGCTGAAATCAACAAAGTAGAAACAATACAAAAAATCAATGAGAAAAAGACTGGTTCTTTGAGAAAATCAACAAAACAGACAAATCTTTATCCAAGCTAACCAAAAGGCAGAGAGAGAATATCCAAATTAAAAAAATCAGAAATGAAAAGGTGGACATAACAACAGACACGGAGGAAACAAAGGGGATCATCAGTTCATATTTTGAAAACCTGTACTCCACAAAATTGGAAAACTTAAAGGAAATGGACAACTTTCTGGATAAATATCACTTACCAAAAATTAAATCAAGACCAGATAAGCAAATTAAACAGAGCTATAACTGCTGAAGAAATAGAAACAGTCATCAAAAACCTCCAAAAATAAAGCCCAGGACCAGATGGTTTCAGCTCAGAATTCTACAAGACTTTCAAAGAAGAACTAATACCAATATTCCTCAAATTATTCCACATAATAGAAACAGAAGGAACATTGCCAAATACTTTTTATGAGGCTACAATTAGCCTGATATCCAAACCACAGAAAGACATTACTAAGATAAATAATTACAGACCAATCTCACTCATGAACACTGATGCAAAAATACTAAATAAAAAACTGGCAAACTGAATCCAAGAACACATCAAAACAGTCATCCACTATGATCAAGTTGGCTTCATCCCAGAGATGCAGGGATCGTTCAACATACGAAAATCTGTCAATGTAATCCACCATATAAACAAACTGAAAAATAAAAACCACACAATCATCTCACTAGATGCTGAAAAAGCTTTTGACAAAATATAACATCTATTCATGATAAAGATCTTGGAGAGAGCAGGGATACAAGGAACATACCTAAACATAAGGCAATATACAGCAAGCCAACAGCCAACATCAAACTAAATGGAGAGAAATTCCCAGTGATTCCATTTAAATCAGAAACAAGACAAGGTTGTCCACTCTCTCCATATCTATTCAATATAGTTCTTGAGGTTCCACCTAGAGCAATAAGACAGCAAAGGGAGATCAAGGGGATAAAAATTGGAAAAGAAGAAGTCCAACTCTCACTGTTTGCTGATGATATGATAGTTTACATAAATGATCCCAAAAATTCTACCAAGGAACTTCTACAACTCATAAACACTTTCAGCAATGTAGTAGGATACAAGATTAACTGAAAAAAAAAAAAACATCAGTACCCCTCCTGTACACAGATGATAAAAGGGCTGAGGAAAAAATCAGAGAATCAACACCCTTCACAATAGCCACAAATAGCATAAAATATCTTGGAGTAACTCTAACCAAACAAGTGAAAGACTTGTATATGAGAACTTTAAATCTTTGAAGAAAGAAATTGAAGAAGACACCAGAAAGTGGAAAGATCTCCCATGCTATTGGGTAAGTAGAATTAACATAATAAAAATGGCAATCTTACCAAAAGCAATCTACAGATTCAACACAATGCCCATCAAAATCCCAGTAAAATTCTTCAAAGACCTCAAGAGAAAGGTACTCAACTTGATATGGAAAAGAAAAAAGCCACGATTGCCAAAACAGTCCTGTACAATAAAAGAATTTCCGGAGGCATCACAATCCCTGACCTCAAACTCTACTACAAAACTACAGTACTAAAAACAGCCTGGTATTAGCATAAGAACAGACAGGAGGACCAATGGTACCAAATAGAAGACCTGAATATCAATCCATACATCTTCGAATACTTGATATTTGATAAAGAAGCAAAAAATATCAAATGGAAAAAAGAAAGCATATTTAACAAGTGGTGCTGGCATAACTGGATATCAACATGTAGAAAAATGAAAATAGACCCATATCTACCACCATGCACAAAACTCAAGTCCAAATGGATCAAAGATCTCAACATATAGCCAGCCACACTGAACCTTATAGAAGAGAAAGTGGGAAGTACACTTGAACGTATTGGCACAGGGAACCATTTCCTAAATATAACCCCAGCAGCACAAACACTGAAAGAAACAATCAATAAATGGAACCTCCCGAAACTGAAAAGCTTCTGTAAAGCAAAGGACATGGTCAACAAGACAAAACAACAGCCTACAGAATGGGAAAAGATCTTCACTAACCCCACATCAGACAGAGGTCTGATCTCCAAAATATACAAAGAACTCAAGACATTGGACACCAAAAGATCACATAATCCAATAAAAAAAAATGGAGTATAGACCTAAACAGAGAAGTCTCAACAGAAGAATCTAAAATGGCTGAAAGACACTTAAGGAAATGTTCAACATCCTTAGTCATCAGAGAAATGCAAATCAAAACAACTCTGAGATTCCATCTTATACCTGTAAGAATGGCCAAGATCAAAAACACTGATGACAACTTCTGCTGGAGAGGTTGTGGGGTAAAGGGAACACTCCTGCATTTCTGATGGGAATGCAAGCTGGTACAACCTCTTTGGATGTCAGTGTGGCGATTTCTCAGAAAATTAGGAAAAAACCTTCCTCAAGACCCAGTAATACCACTTTTGGGTATATATCCAAAGGATGCTCAATTGTACTACAGGGACATGTGCTCGACTATGTTCATAGCAGCTTTGTTTGTCATAACCAGAACCTGGAAACAACCTAAATGCCCCTCAACCAAAGAATGGATAAAAAAATGTGGTACATTTACACAATGGAGCGCTACACAACAGAAAAAAAATGACATCTTGAATTTTGCAGGAAAATGGATGGAGCTAGAAAACATCATTTTGAGAGAGGTAACCCAGATCCAGAAAGACAATTATCACATGTACTCACTCATAGGTGGTTTTTAAACATAAAGCAAAGAAAGCCAGCCTACAAACCACAATCCCAGAGAACTTAGACAACAATGAGGACACTAAGAGAGACTTACATGAATATAATCTACATGGGAAGTAGAAGGTATAAAAAGACCAGATCTCCTGAGTAAATTGGGAGTATGGGGACCTTGGGGGAGGATTTAAAGGGGGAGGGGAGAGGCAGGGAGGGAGCAGAGAAAAATATAGAGCTCAACAAATATCAAATAAAAATAAAATAAATTAAAATAAAATAAAAACCCGCTTTTCATACGGGCTTACTGAGAGAATAAAATAGACATTAATTCATACTAAAGAGAGATTAGCACAAAATCTCACTGTTTCAAAGCGAAAAAAAAATCTGGAAGGCTTATAATACAAGAACAAGAACAAAAGCAGTTTGGAGTAAAAAAACACAGACTAAGAACACGACAGACAACATGAAAGGGAACTGATTTCAAAGTGAGCTTTGAATGTTCTTGCCTGAGCATGTGTCTCATTTTCTTGCAGTTGTGTTTTCAGTGTCTCATAATCTGTCGTCAGCTTTTCCATTGTTTTCTTAAAGGCATTTCTATAGGTTGATAATACTGTTCTTTCTTGATGCAATTTCTAGATAGATCCAAATAGTAATACATAGAAGTTATAGCAATTGTCTAAAAAGTCAATATAGAAATCACATTGGCTTAGAAATTTTAATGATTTTACTCTGTAAAATAAAACTAGAGTTATAATTACTTTAAGACTTATTTACAAAAATACTCTTTGAATAAGTTACATGAACAGTAACTGCATTAATAACTCAATAAATACTTCCATATCTATCCTGACCTTAAAAGATTTACTTTAAGGCAAAGGGCAATGGAGAGAAACTGAGGAGTCTGAAGTGGAGACCTATAATTCAAATCTGGAGTTGGCAAGTGCCACAGATTGGAATGCTCTGTATTAGGGTGTAACATGAACGGTCCTGTTTGTTGTTCGGGTTTTTGTCCCGCCCAGTACCCCACAACTGTTTAGCCCCAAAGAAAATCACACATAGGTCTCCATAAATTATAAGCTGAGTGGTCCATTAGCTCTAGCCTCTTACTTGCTAACTCTCACATCTTGATTAACCCATTTTTCTGATCTATGTTAGTCATGTGGCTCAGTACCTTTTTTCAGTGGGGCAGATCACATCCTGCTGCTTCGGTGGTCTAGGCAGGAGTGGAAGGAATCAACTTCCTCCTTCCCAGAATTCTCCTGTTCTCATTACATCATTTCTACTTCCTGTCTGGTTTTCCTGCCTATATTTCCTGCCTGGCCAATCAGCGTTTATTTATAATATGATTGACAGAATACAGACAATTCTCCTGCACCATTAGGGAGCAACTTACAATTTGTTTTTTACTTTTTTACCTTCTTTGAAAACCTCCAAATCTCTTTAGATTATAACTATACATATAACAAACCTTATTACTTCTTAGTTTGTATGTCGAATAATATACTGAAAATAGTAAGTCCTATGAAGTACATATGAATTAAAGTCTATCAAGGAAAAACAACTGAGACCCTGGTTTTTGCCCCAAGTAAACCATGCATAGTAGCACAACCCTATAATCCCAGGATTTAGAGATGAGGCAAAAAGATCAGAAGGCCACCCTTGGTAGCAAGTTTGAGGCTAATCTGAGATACTTGAGAGTCTGTCTTAAGCAGATAGATGAAGAAGGAAGGAAGGAAGGAAGGAAGGAAGGAAGGAAGGAAGGAAGGAAGGAAGGAAGGAAGGAAGGAAGGAGAAAGGAAGGAGGGAGAAAGGAAAGAAGGAAGGAAGGATATTATATTATTTGGGTGATAACTTTCAAAGATTCTGTTGTGCATTTACCTTCTTCTTTTCTTCAGCTGATGATTTTAAAGCTGCCAGGTCACTGTATGTCTCCAGGTCAGCAGTCAGTTGCTTGATTTTGTTTTTCAGAGACTGTTGTTCCTCTGTCATCTTACTTTCCAGAAGTTCCATTTTCTGTAGATCCAGCTGCAGGCGCTGACTGTCTGAAGTATAAGAATTTAAGGTAATAATTAAAATTCTACTCCTTTTACATGACTAGCCTTGGGTTTTTAGAAGTCTGGTCACAACATTTTAGTCATCTGACCAATATATAATTTTACTGCATATGTTTCTTTTAAGGGCATTTTATTTAATGTACATTTGTGAGTGTTAATAATTAACTTGCAGCAAACAACAATACACCTTATTTGTGCATGGGGCATATTTAATGTACATTTTCTTCTTTTTTTTCTTTTTTTTTTTTGTTTTTCGAGACAGGGTTTCTCTGTAGTTGGAGCCTGTCCTGGAACTAGCTCTGTAGACCAGGCTGGTCTCGAACTCACAGAGATCCGCCTGCCTCTGCCTCCCGAGTGCTGGGATTAAGGTATGTAATAAACTTCTTGTTTTTAAGAACACACTAGACAGCACATTAGCACTTTGAATGCAGAACATTTAAACAGTGTGATTTGGGAGAGAGAAGAGGGAGGGAAGGAAAACCACATTTTTTGCAACACAATGGAACAAATGAGAAGGTGAATGCTCTAGAAAAAAATAATATGTAACTTAGGAGGCAAGAACACATGGCATCCCAGAACAAGAACAGAAATTCAGTATAATGGATATTAAATTCCATTTAGTATACAAACAGTTCTTTAAAAAACTCCCTGATTTTAAAAGGGAGTTGTGGTTTATGGAGATGGTTCAGTAGAGAAAGTGCTTACAACATCAAAGTGTGGATCCCCCAGACCCTCAAAATTGGTGGGCAGGCATGGCAGCTGCTTCTAATCCCAGCACTCAGGAGACAGAAATGGGGGATCCCAGAACAAACTGACTACTTAGAGGAGCCACAATTGGCAAGCTCAGGGTCCTTTGAAAGACCTTCCCTCAAAAGTGGAAAGTGATTGAGGAAGACATCTACCATCAGCTTTGGGTCTTTATATGCACACATGTGCACCCACACACATGCAAACACACAAAAGTAATTTTTAAAAAGGGTGGTTATATGACCAAATATTTTAAAGTTGGTATAATTAAGCTAGTATTCATTGAAGGTTTCATTTATCCCCTTCAGAGTTTTAAGCTTAACCATATTACGACAAGATTTAAATATTATCATAGTTTCTATTTCAAGCGAGGCACATACTTGTTATCCTGGCATCCGGAGGCTGAGGCAGGGAGGCTCTGAGCTCAAAGCTAGCCTGGGCAACATAACTATCTCAGAAATCCAAAACCATAAAAGTCTTAATTTGGATTCATATCTCTGCTAAGGTTAGAAACAGCTATAAGAATAAAATGCTGAACAAGTTATTAAGGCTTATTTTAGGACATAAATTTAGGACATTTAATAACATAGATAGGAAACATGCTTAGCTAACTGAAGTAAGCAGTTGCATAAATTTAATTGCAAATGTAATTTGGATACATACTCAGGAAATACATTTAAGAACTATACAAAATGAGAAAAGGAGCAAACGTTTGGTTGGTATAGAGTAAAGTTTATCTCTGTTTTGCATCAGGTCCCCATGAAAAGCTAAAAGCTTCTCCAAGGGAAGAGACAGGAAGAGGAAGCAGTCGAGTTCCTTCTGATATGCTATGAAGTTGCAGAGTTTACCAACCAGTGTGTACAGAGTAGCAAAATCTCAGGAGGAGCCACTTTGACCTGGGGAAATGTTTCTGAAATATTCTGCCATCAGCACATTTGTTTACTCCCCAGAGTTTCCTTTCTAAAAATATAAATAAAAACTAGTGTTAGCAAGATTCCTTGCCTCCACGCTGCAGTATAAGTGCTTCTCAACTTGTTTGTATTACTAATCCCATAGGAACCCTTTGTGGGCTTGTTTTTCCTTTTACTCAATCACAGTCATCTCATGGGTCTGAAAAGGTTCCTGTCAACCTTCTCTAAGAAGTAATGCTGCCCCTTGCGAGTAAGAGGACTCCATTAAGAGACAGAGTGGGAACAAAAGAGGCGGGTGGGTTCCAGTGATAATCTCAAAGACAGAAAGAAAGGCAATTCACACATGGCCACTATTAACATACATTATCTCAGAACAGTTAAGAAGATTATCATAAACTTCTGGTGATTTTCAGATAAAAGAAATGTCTTAAGTGTGGGCAATGACATAAAAAAAAGAAGGGTTAAAGAAGGAAGGCTTAAATAAACAAAAGAAACAGTAGATGAAATAAATTACAAAGTCAGAATTCAAATCTTACTAACGAAATTTTCCAGAAAAAGAAAAGCTTTACTGTAGTGACAGATGGATTTTTCATCTCTGTTAAAGTCTGTTCTCATTCTTTCCAACTGCACAACTGAAGAAAGCACAGTGCCTAGTTTTTAAAAGGAAACGTAAACACAAAGCATAAAGGCAAGTAAAAAATACAACCCTAATCACTGACTTTGTTTCCTGGCATTTATATTGCCTTTAAGAAATGTTTTCCAATGGCTGTTGCACTGAGATAACTTAAAGGAGGAAAAAGCTTGTTGAACTAACATCAACCTTAGATGAGTATATAGATGAATTAATGTAATTTCTTAGTTTATAGAAAAGAATAAAGGTTTTTAAATACTCAAATCAACTCAAGAACCTAAAAATAAGAGAGATGTATTGATGAATAAAGTAGAGCATATATGAAATTATTACTCAGCTGTCATACAAAAAAGAAATTCTGTCCTATGTTACAACCTTGAGTCTGCTACACGAAGCAGAACAAGCCAGTAACAACACATCCATCATGAGTGCACTCATATGCAGCATCCTGATGAAATTTCAGTTTTACAAGATGAAAAAGTCCTGGAGCTCTACTGGAGAATCATGTGCGTACAGTAAACTCTACCAGACTATACATGCAAAACTGGTTAAGGTGGATCATCAAGAAAATAAACCACAAACACTGCTGGATGGAATGTAAACTCTTGAAGACAGGACAGAAATCAGTGTAGAGGCTCCTTAAAAATTTTAGAATTAAGCAAGGCAATGATGCCTGACTTTAATCCCAGCACTTGGGAGGCAGAGGCAGGTGGATCTTTGTCAGATGCAGGCAGATTTCTGTGAGTTCAAGGCCAATCTGGTCTACAAGAGCTACTTCCAGAACAGGCACCAAAGCTACACAGAGAAACCCTGTCTCAAATATATATGTGTGTGTGTATGTATGTATGTATGTGTATATGTATATATATATATATATACATATATATATAAAATAAAAACCTTAGAATTTCACTGAAGGACTCTGAGTCAACAATCACAGAGGTACCTGCACATCCATGTTTTTTTTTCTGTGCCATTTATAACAACTAAGAAACAGAACCAGCCGGTGTCCATCAATAAATGAGGAATTAAAGAAAATATGGTGCATATGTACAGTGGAATTTTAATTAGTGGAATAAGAGACAACTACCACGTTTGCTTTCATGTATGCTGAACTTAATTTTTGTGTATATAGAAGTCTTAAAAGTATACAGGGAACCATGAAAAGGAAGGAGGAGGTGAGGGGGAAAGGAAGAAAGAGAGGAAACTGGAACGTACATGCCATGAGAGCAGAAGTGGTGTTTCGTAGGGAGGAAGGGTACCAACTAAAGTGAGCTAGAGGGCATTAGAGATTCATAAAAACAAAGTACAATGACATACATGCATACATGATGAGCACACCATTGTGACACCCATTTACTTTGTATACAAACTTAAAAAAAGTGAATAACAGCTAAAATGATAAATTTTGTTTATTTTTAATATACTAAATATACAAAGTAATATAGATTTAGGTCAAGACTGGAATGCACCTCTTCTAGTTGCATTCAAAAGAAGTAGTAGGGGCCGGGCGGTGGTGGCACACGCCTTTAATCCCAGCACTTGGGAGGCAGAGGCAGGCAGATCTCTGTGAGTTCGAGACCAGCCTGGTCTACAAGAGCTAGTTCCAGGACAGGCTCCAAAGCCACAGAGAAACCCTGTCTCGAAAAACCAAAAAAAAAAAAAAAAAAGAATAAGAAGTAATCCTACAGAAAAAAAAAACCCTCAACAAATTAAAGTATAAAATATTCTTTCACATAGAATAACAGAACTTGTCTATTTTGGCATAACTTTTAGTTAATTAGCTATAGTGGTATAGTATTTGTGTTTTAATAAATAATGCTTGCCTGAAGATCAGAATGCAAAGCAACCTCACTAGTCAGTCATACAGGCCAGGCGGTGGTGGTACACACCTTTAATCCCAGCATTAAAGAGGAATGTAAGACGAGAGGCAACAGGTCTCATCTCTATCTTAAGTCTGAGGATTCTTGGAGGCAGGACTGCCCATTTCGGTCTGAAGTAGAGGTAAGTGTCAGTGGCTGGCCACTTTGCTTTTCTAATCTTCAGCTTGAACCCCATATCTGTCTCTGGGTTTTTATTATTTGTGCTACAATTAGCATCTTAGTATCATTCAATATGCTTATAGGCCCCTAATTCCCTACCTAATTCCTGGACAGCCATGGTTTCAAACATAGATTTCTTTGAATGTTAAAATAACATAATATAGTAACTGTATAACTCACACAGAAAGATCTGAGACAGTACTGGCTATCAAGTGCATGAATATTTCTACAATAAAAAGCATAAATAGTCAATTCAGGTCAGAATAAGTTTTATTGCCAACAACATTTCAGATTTCGGGGATCCCCATATGTTGTAAGGAGGGCCACTTATTTGGTTCCTGGCTGCCTGACTAGTTAAACCCTAACAATCACACAGAAACTGTATTAATTAAATGACTGCTTGGCCCATTAGCTCTAGCTTCTTATTGGCTAACTCTTACATCTAACTTTACTCATTTCTATTAATCTGTATATCACCCCAAGGTCATGGCCTACCAGCAAAGTTTTAGCACATCTATCTCCAGTGGCAGATCCACAGTGTCTCTTCTCTGCCTTCCTAATTTAACCCATCTCCATTAATCTGTGTATCGCTTACTGGGTAATGTTCCCAACATCTGTCTTAAGCGGAGGATACATGGCGTCTCCCTGACTCCGCCCTTCTTCCTCCCAGGCCAAGCCAGTTTTCTTAATTCATTAACCAATAAAATCAACACATAGACAGAGGTCCTCCCACACTACCCATAAAGTATAATTATTCTATTTCTAGTATACTTAAACATTGTGTGTGTGCACATGGCATCTACTAGGTATGCATGTGTCTGCACATACATGTGGAGGTCAGATATTGACCATGGTTATCCTCCTCAATCACTCACCACCTTATTTTTGAGACATGGTTTCTCACTGAACCTGGGGCAAAACAATCTGGCAAGGCTAGCTGACTTGTCAATAACTCCAGAGATCTCCCTGTCTCTATCGCCTTAGCATTAAGATTATGTGTGTGTATAGGCAATAGGGATCCAAACTCTGGTTCCCCTTGCTTGCAAGCACCTTACTGACTTAGCCATCTTTCCAGTTTGGACCCTTAAATACACAAATAAGCAAAATTTTAAAAAAAATACACAAGTAAGCTAACAATTAAATCTTCATTTTCTCTAAACTCATTACCTGGCAGCACAAATCCGAGCAGACAAAAACAGCTAATTCTGTCACCACACACCACAACACTCGGAGTCTGCCAGTACAGAAACCCAAGATTCCGTATGAAATTTTTTAACTTTACAGTTTGTATCTCATCTCAATCTATGTCACTTGACACATAAAGCTTTTTGATTACTTGAAATAGGTTTAATCTAAATTAAAATACTATATAACTAACAAGCCCATCATTTTATAGAACACAGGTTGAAATACCAATTTCTAGGATATATTGATTAATAAAATTAAAATTCATCTGTCATTCTTCAGTTTTTAAAATGACAACAAAATAACTATAATTAAGCATGTGGTTTGCTTGCCATTTTCCTTGGTCAGTGCTGTGCTGGTGAGCACAGCTAAAACTATTCCAACACCACTGGTTCTCGACACTAATTATCAAAGACTGGCCTGATATGTGTGACCAGGATGCATTTCCACACTCTCTTCTATACAATCATCTCACTGCCTTGAAAATGTCCTTCTACCAGGATAAGAGTTCCTTGGGGAAACAGATCTGACCTTTTTTTTTTTTAACCTTTGAATACTGAAAGAGTCTCTTCCTGGCCAAACTCTAGCCAGAATCTCAGAACTCTTTTCATCTAAGCCTCACTCTAGGAACTGACTGCTTAGCCTCCTAGCTTCATTGCTCACTGGAAGCTATGGCTGTGGCTAGTGCCGAGCACTGTGAAGAACACCACACTACACATACTACACACCATCACCCTGCGAGCACTGTGAAGAACACCACACTACATATACTACACACCATCACCCTGCGAGCACTGTGAAGAAAACCACACTACATATACTACACACCATCACCCTGCGAGCACTGTGAAGAAAACCACACTACATATACTACACACCATCACCCTGCGAAAAGACCAAACTTCAAAATCTGAAACAGAACCCTCAGTTCTGCATGTTGATTTCGAAGCACTGTAAAGTCAGAGAATGTACAGACCAGGGCCTGGGATTGTAGGTCAGTAGTAGAACAGATATCTAGCACCACACACACATACATACTCAAAATGATACATCAAAGCCTTCATAAGTTGGCAACTTACTGCACTCAGTAAACACTGTTAAATGAATGAGAATATGACAATGTCCTACTAGTAAGTTCCTGGGTAATGTCACATAGAATTCTCAGATTGCAATTAGATTCTTCCTTATGGGACTTTCAAAAGAACTCAAAAAGAATGAAGATGAGTTTTGAAGTTCTAATTTGCTAGAGAAAAAATAGAAAATATAAACTCTTAGCTATTGTTCTTACCTGAGGTCAAGTTCCTAGCTGTTGTCTGTGACTTCTGCATTTCAGTTGATTTAAAGCTGAGGTCATCCTGCATCATTTTCAGCTCTTGGTTGGTGATGGAGGATATCTGTTTCATACGATTTATATTCTGTATATGAAGAGAAATAAACAGAGGATTTAGCTTCCAAAACCACAAAGGATGAGATGCTTTGAATATTATTTTTAAATATATATTCAATTTTGATGTTTTATAGAATGCAGTAGGATTTAGTCATGTTTTCATACAAGTTCATTTTTTTACTTGCTTTATTAAACTGAATTAAAAATTAGCTACAAATTTTAAAGAACTAAATGCAGATTTAATACACTAAAAATACTAAAGAGAGGTCATACATTTTCCTCCTTTAGCATAGTACATAGTAGATCCTTAATAAACAATTTCTGAACTTTTATATTCATTGGGTTTATCTATAAGAAAATATTTACAATAAAAATTAGAGTATAAAACATATTTCCATTTTCTAAAATAATGTCTAGGTTTTGGAATAGTAAACTTAGATAAGTTAGCAATGGAAGGAAATCTTGAAATTTATTCTAATCACAGCTTCATGTACTGCTTAGCACCGATCATGTACCCACCCCCCTTCCCACATTACCCTGATTAGCTAAGAGTTTGTTACAGAGATAAACAGTAGGCTGAAGAAACAAGGAAATTTAAAGGAAACAGTTTAAGTGGGCAAATATACTAGTGAATCTTCTACTTTTCTGTGTTATTTGAAAAGTTAGCAGCCTGAGATAGGCACACAGCACTTACCCGACTGCAATGCTCTAAAAGGGCGACAATGCTGGCTTCTATCTGTGCCTTCCGTTCCAGTTCCTGATTCTTCGTTTCCTCAAAAGCCTCTATAAAAGCTGCCAATTGGAAACATGCAATACAGAGTACTGTTGGCAGAGCTGGCACTGGGTAAACTCGGGGCTGTAGAACTTCAGACTGCTCTCCACAAATTCCAAGTAAAGACAAGTTTTAAACTAGTAACCTACTCTACATGCTTTCAAATATTTAAAACCTGTTATGACTTTAATATAAGTAAAACTAGAAAGTTATACAGGCTCAAAAGAAATAGCTGATACCTCAAAAATAAGAAAAACTTCACTTTTATATATGACTTACTTGATACAGCTATAATTACTAACATTTATAGTTAGCTGATGATTTTATTTCTGAAATTAATATTACTAAATTCTAAAATATTACTATTTCATCTAAACATACCTTTTCATTAAATGAATCAAATACTGACTTACTGATGGATTTTATCATTTATCCAGATTATTAATAAATATTCTAAGAAATTACCCATATGTCAAATCTAGAACTCATATATACTTTTGCTCTAATTCGAATTTCTTCAATTATTACTATGAAATCTTCAAAATTAAAAATAAGTAGTTAAAATTTTACTATTAGTAAGACAATAGCATAAACATTGCATGCATTCTGTAATGTATTTCCATTATAATTTTTCTACTAATTCTTTTTGGTAGCTCAATGGTATAGTATATATTTTTAATTTTTAAAAATCATATTTTATGTATAGCAATCGAATTTGCATATTAAATCATACTATAATAGAAAATGGTTTGACAAGGATTTTTTTCTCTTTGTCCTATTTTATTTTTTTTTTCCATTCAAAGATTTACACTTTGTCCCCTCCTCCCATCCCCCTCCCACTCCCCCACTCCCCTTTCTCCCTCCCTGCTTAAAAGACAGCAGAGAACCCTGCCCTGTGGGAAGCCCAAGGCCCTCACCCCTACATCCAGGCCTAGGAAGCTGTGCATCCAAATAGACTAGGGTCCCAAAAAGCCAGTACATGCAGTAGAAACAAGTCCCAGTGCCTTTATTTGACAAGGATTTAAATGAAAGGAAAAAGAAAAAAGAAAAATTCCAGGATATAGAACCCATCCACTCAGAACCAAATTCTATTTAAAACATCACTTTTTCTCAATGGGTCAATGTGGCAAATGTCTTAAGTGCCTAGTACAAATGAATGGCAATCTAAGAGTTACATAAGACCATCACTTACCATCCATATTTTCCTCTCTTTTTTTAAGCTCCTTGTATTTTTGATTCATTTCACCTACAAGAAATACAAAACAATACTAGCTTTAAAATTCCAATCATTATATTCTAAATTTGAAGTATTTCTTGGGTTCTCTTTATGCCATCAGCCGCTGAATATTCAATAGTCAATATCTAATTGAATTTTAATTTGGAGAAATTTGTTTATATTTTATTACAAAGTCTTTTAAAGCAGCTAATTGTACTTTTACAATTAGTGGGGGAAATACTGGAACGGACTTACAGGCTTTCCATTCCAAATTTGAAGCTGTTCAGCTATACATGAACACTCCTGGTGACAGAGAGAGAAGTTCGTGCAAATCTAGCCATCTAGGAACAGTTTGCAGGCATGACAGCAGCATTCCTTACCTCACAGAGCTTAGCATCTAGAAATCTAACATGTTAAATGCTGTCATATGAAAAAAAGATACTATACAAATATACAACTAAGTTAACTAAGGTACTGTAGAAAATTCTCTAAATAATATCCATGCTACATTATAAGGAATGAACAGGAAGGAGTTACTTGGTCAGATATAAAAAAGTCAATGTCAAAAAATTTGACCATCGATGAGATCTGGGCAAACTGGGGGTGTGGGTCGTAATAGGGGAGGGGATAGGGGAAATGAGAACAAAAGGGAACAGGATGGGCAAATTGGGGGAGGGACGCAGAGGGAGAACAATAAAAGAGATATCTCAACAGAGGGAGCCATTATGGGGTTAGGGTGAAACCTGGTGCTAGGAAAATTCCCAGGAATCCACAAGGATGACCCCAGCTAAGACTCCTAGCAATAATGGATAGGGTGCCTGAACTGGCTTTCCCCTGTAATCTGATTAGTGACTACCCTCATTGTCATGATAGAACCTCCATCCAGTAACTGATGGAAGGAGATGCAGGGATCCACAGCCAAGCACAGGGCTGAGCTCTGAGAGATCAGATGAAGAGAGAGAGGAGAAATTATATGAGCAAGGGGGTGGAGGTATCAAGATCATGACAGGAAAACCACAGAGACAGCTGACCCAAGTTTGTGGAACCTAATGGACTCTGCACTCACAGCTGGGGATCCTGTATGGGACCAAACTAGGCCCTCTCCACGCGGGTGACAACTGTGTGGCTTGGTCTGTTTGTAGGTGTTAAGTCCAGTCTCTGGCCTCCATCTTTGGAGGCTCCGCCCCTATGCTTGCCAAAACCTTGGCCCCTTTCCCAAAGAGGAATGAGGCAGCCTCCCGTCCGTGTCTTCCCCCCCTCGTGTCCCCCTCTCCGTCTACTCCCCCCCCCCACCTGGATATCCTTAAATTTGGCTCATTGTCATTTGGCTTGATTGGGATTTTTGTATCAGCGGAGAGCTCAAGTTAAGAAAAGTTCCTAACAGTGGGCCCAGGATCTATCCCCAGTGCATGAGCTGGCCTTTTGTATATCATTCACTATGGTGGGATGCCTTGATCAGCCTTGATGCAGGCAGGAGGGGCTTGGTCCTGCCTCAATTTGATGTGCCAGGCTTCAATGACTCCCCAACTGGGAGGCCTTATCCTTTCTGGGGAGTGGATGGGAGGACACAGTGGGGAGGGGGGAAGTGTTGGCGAGCATGAGGAAGAGGGGAAACAGTGGTTGATAAGTAAGTTGAATAAAAAAATTAAAACTGGAAAAAAAAGAAAAAATCTGACCAATACATAAATTTGGAAGTGTGATGACTATGAAAGTATAATCACAGAATCAGTTGCCAAGCTTGGCTTCTTGGGACACAGATTTTAATCTCAAGTCTGGTACCAACAGCCCAAGGAATTAAGAGTGGCATGGCTAACGCAGAGAACAGGAAACAGAAGAGCAACAAGATGAGAGGCCGAAGCCAGGCGGTGGTGGCATACGCCTTTAATCCCAGCACTCAGGAGGCAGAGGAAGGAGGATCTCTGTGAGTTTGAGGCCAGCCTGGTCTACAAGAGCTAGTTCCAGGACAGGCACCAAAAACTACAGAGAAACCCTGTCTCGAAAAAAAAAAAAAGATCAGAGGCCGACTCTAAATACATCTAAAAACCATGTCTCAGAATTTGGGCTTAAGAACAATTGTTGCAAAAACTACATGTGTGTGTGTATCCATGTGTGTACATAAGCGCAGATATCCACTAAAGCAAAAGGCCTGGGGCTGAATTTACAGATGACTGCTTGCCAGTCATCCTGGGCACTGGGACTGGAACTCTCAACCACTGAGCCAGCTCTCCTCCATCTGCTGAAGAATTGAAGCAGGAGAGTAAAAGGAAAACTACTGAGAAGTATTTTAGCCTAAAGAACAAAAGACTGGAAGCTGGAAGGCCAGTTACATGTCTTGAAAGTCTGGGTAGAAGATCAAAGCTGCTAAAAGTATGGGGGTAATTAGGAGAGAAGTTTGTGGATTTTTATCTCGAATATCAAGAGCCAGAGTGAAAAGGTAGAAAGTGGAACCTAGGGTGATTCTCAAGATTGAAGACAGCTGCATTAACTGCAAAGGGGAACAGATTGGAGAAAAAGTTGAACATACTAAGTGTAATGAATATGAAAGTCATGTCTAAAGGAACAAAAATCCAAAGCTGGAAAGGACATAGCAGCCTCAAAAAGGGGTGCGTTATTTCACCGTGACAAACACTGAGCTACGGCAGTACAGATCTGTTCTCAGAGGAAGACTGTTACAACTCCATGTTCTAGGGCATCAAATAAAAAAAGGATAAATTTGAGCTTGCTTCAAACCAGTTTCTTCATACCAGTCTATCAATCCCTAGCTTCCTCGAACAAAGCTAGTGACACCAATGGGGATGGAAAGAATAGCAAGCTATTTCTACGGGGACTCCTGGTTAAAAGCTGGCATTAAAAAGGACCTCTAGGAACAGGAGCTAACGGGCTAAAAAGGTGTAGAAGCAGAAGGATACCAGACACTAAAACTTCAACATCTATGTTCTTTATCTTACTATATGGTACAGATAAACTTCACAGATGTGACTAAAGCAGTTTTTCTTTTAAAAGATTGTTCTTTGTCTTCTCATGAGTTCCTCCTCCTTCCTTATTTAAACCTGAGTCTTCTCAATCGATTTTTTACATGTATATTTGTCTGTGTGCATTCATGTGTTCCACAACACGTGTATGAAGGTCAGAAAATGACTTGTGGGAACTGGCTCTGCCCTGTGGGATCTGGCTTGCATGCCTGCCTCCCTGCATGTGCTCTCCCTTTATTAACATGCAAGGCTTCCCCCACCCTCTCACTTCTCTCTGCTCCCAAGAGGTAGCCATGGCAGCTTTGGACTCCCCCCACCACCTCTAGCTATTCTCTACCACGTGAGAGATAGCCACGAAGCAGTTCCATATTTACAATAAACCTTTCTCCTTTATGGCCATAGAGCAGTCTAGTTCAGCATCCCATCGGTTTCTTTCTGTACCGTTCTCTGAGGCACACCACCTCCTAGTCTTCTCACTTCTACTGTTCCTCCTGTGGAGCAGCTTCTCTATTACCATTCTCATCCTACTACGAATGACTTCTTGCTCATTATCTTTCAAGAAGACCACTACTTCCTACAGTCCATATAACCAATTTTTGTTCATGCAAACTGTTGTTTTAGAGACTTTGGGGGTGAAACCCCATTAATTTATATTGAGTTATTATTTCAGACCCCCTCTGACATTTTCATGCATATAGTGAGTCACGACAATTTTCCTATTTCAATTTCAGTTAGCTTGGATATCCTACTAAATTACATGTGGTGTGGGAAATTGTCTGTATTCTGTCAATCATGTTTTAAAAAAACGCTGATTGGCCAGGCAGGAAGTATTGGCGGGAATACCAGATAGGAAGTAGAAATGGTGCAATGAGAACAGGAGAATTCTGGGAAGGAGGAAGTTGATTCCTCCCAGTCCTGCCTAGACCATCAAAGAAGCAACATGTGAGCTGCCCCACTGAGAAAGGTACTGAGCCATGTGGCTAACATAGATAAGAATAATGGGTTAATATGGGCTACTAGAGCTAATAAGAAGCCTGAGCTAATGGGCCAGTTTTATAACCTAATGTAGACTCTGTGTGATTTTCTTTGGGGCTTGCCAGCTGTGCGGAACTGGGCAGGACATAAACCCCAACAAGCTAGCCCCTCCATGTTACATTTTTATATTTAGTCTCCCCTCCACCTATGTCTTTTCTGTCAATGTAGCAGTAAGCAATGAATGCCGGTTTCAAAAACTTTTAAATTGCTATGAGCACATAAAAATGAAAGCACACACATTTAATCCCAGCACTTGGGAGGCAGAGGCAGGCAGATCTCTGTGAATTTGAGGCCAGCCTGGTCTTCAAGAACTAGTTCCAGGAAAGCTAGGGCTGTTAACACAGAGAAACCCTGTCTTGAAAATAATAATAATAAATGATTTAAACCAACTTTTCAATTTAGGCATCATCCTACTTGCAAAATAATTTAAATTTTGGTAGAGATGTTTCTCTTTAGCCCTGAGTTGTTACAAAGTACACTTTAAAATATATACTAAGAATTGGCAGTTTCTGAGAGGTTAAGGCAGAAGGGATTTTGCATATACTAATTACTTATGTCACTGCTGTCTTGCATTAGTGAGGGGCAATTCCTACGTACTACTCAAGGGTATGTAGGAAGGATCCACGAAGCAAGAAACTTATGGTGTGACTCATGCTGACCCTGAACTGGCTCCAAGAGCTACGCAGAAATTGTAAGTGATATACCATCCCTTACCAGTTCCATGGTTGGCCTCAAACTCACAATCCTTTTGCCCCAATCTTCTAAATGCTGAGATTATAGGCATGTACCCCCATGAATAACTTTTATTTAGGCAGCACTGTGTAGACTCAAGTCAAGACATGTTTAGTTGTGGGATATAAAAATTCTGCCTTAATTTTTTATTTTACCTGTATACTGCTACGAACAAGACTCTTAAAACAAGCCTTATGAACTATCTGTATAAGAAGTATCTAATGTAAGTTACAGGCTAGACAGAGCTACACAGATAACCCGTATAAAAAAAAGTGTGTATATTTTGATTATTCAAAGCTACATATACATTATGGAATAAGTTATAAGTAATTATCTCATGTTAGAAGAGTGATTCAGAGGCCCTACATACTTCATGTGCATGTCTATGATATCCACCACACTTCCATATCAGATATTTATGTCTGAGACAGATTAGTAATCACATGATATGTATCATGCTGTCTAATCCAAATCTGGGGTAATACTGGATTCTACAAATGAAGGCATACCTTTTAGGAACTATGCTCAAACACTTCTTGCAAAGTGTGTGAATGTGGCTGTACTTTGTTAACTGTGTATGTTAACTTGAATCTACAGAGTCTCAGAAAATTAGCCCCACCTTATGGACCTTGGTAAAACTGCACATTCAGGCCTTGGCAATAGTCACAGGAGTTTGGAACTGTCGTGGAGTGGGTACCTTACTTTAACAAAAACTAGGACATTTATATAACTTGCATTGGTGAGAAATAATGTCCACATACTACTTCTAGCTATAGTAAATGGCACAAGCCTTTGAGAAATTATCAAAATTAAAAATAGACTCTGATTTATTCTGACTGAAATTTCACTGTAGAAATTTAATCTGTGGAGTACACATGTTAATAAACATGAATGTACAAGAATATCTATGGCGCCACTATTTGCTTTGTTTTCAGTTAGGGTCTGACTACATAGTCCTTGTTATCCACAGACTCACTACGTAGACCAGGCTGGTCTTGAACTTGAAGTCACCTGCATATGCTTCCCAAGTGCTGCGATTAAAGATATGTCATCATGCACTTTTGATAAAGGAAAATTAGATGCAACCTTAATGCTAACGTTGAAACAATGAATACTACACAAGCACAACTGTGATGGCAGCTAATGGTTGTCAGTGCTCACTATGTACCAGGTGCCATTCCTGAGCCTTCGCTCCTAATGGTAAATGAAACACACACCTTCATGTGGAATGATGTACATTATATAGTTTTTGTGCTTTGAGTATGAAATATCCCCACAAGGTCATATGTTTGAAAATTTGGTCTCCAGCTAGCAGCACTGTTTGGGGAGTTGTGGAACCTTTGGGAGGCAAAGCCGTGCTAGAGGAAGTAAATGCATCGGGGCAGGCTTTGGGGGTCGTATAGCCTGGTCCTAGATCATCATGGCTCTCAACTGAAGTAAAATGTAATTTCTCTGCTTCCTGACTGCCGGGCTATCCCCATGCTCCCACTACCATGATGGAGTACATCCCCTCCACTAAACCACAATCAACTCTTTCTTCCCTAAGTTGCTTTTCTCAGGGTATTTTGTCACAGCCACTAGAAAGGAAACTAATGTTAAAAATAAAATACTAAAGCTTAAAAGAACTATATGCTTTTACTTCACTTAAAAATAGATTTATAAATTGAGAGTAAATCTAATTAGAGACTAAACATAGACAATGATTACCTCTGAAGACTTAGATGAGTTTGAAAAGACAACTCTTTACTGTATATGGTTTTTTATTGTTTGAATCCATTACATCAAACTCTGACTCCTGGCCTCAAGCTATCCTCTGGCCTAGCTTCTTTGGACCTAGTCTTCTGAGAAGCTGAGACCACAGGGTCATGTCACCACACCCAGATTAGGCACTGTTTTGTTTAATAGGGTTTCACTTTGTACCATGTCCTTTGAACTTGAAATCTTGATTCTCTCTCACAACTGCTAGGATTATAGGAGTTTGCTACAATATTATGATAAAAGAAATAATAATTTTAAGAGCAGAAAAGGGTGACTGAGGCTAACTGAAAACTCAATAAAAGTTTATAAGAATGGTCATTTGCAATTAAACACACACACACACCTACAAAAACATTTAAAACCAGAAGAATGAAGCACACTCAAGGTGACTGAACTCTTAAAGATTCTAAGTCAATATTCTAATTAGTGACTTCCTAGTAAAGACAGTAGTTGGACACACTTCCATCCTGGAACTCACTATGTAGACCAAGCTAGTCTCCAGCTCACAGAGATCTGCCCGCCTCCTGAATGCTGGGACTGAAGAAGTGCATCGCCATGGTCAGCTAAATACCCACTTCTAATAATTACTCTTCTCCAAGCCCTCTTATAGCTATAATAAAAAGCTGATTTTTGTTTGCTTACTTACATTTAAAGTATAAACTCCCAAGAATGGGAAAGAGAAGATAGTAGATATAAAAATTTGGAAAATAAAAACAGATGGACAACTGAAAACCAATTTAGCAGACCTGAAAAACCTTCAGCCTAAGCTAGCAATGGGTAAAACTGAAGAGCAGATTTCAAAAGACCCAGTAATCCTGCAAAGAAGGGTAATTACTTGTTTCAACACCTATTCCACAAAAGGTTTGGGCATGCATTATAATGGGAACACTGTTATTATCAGAATTTATTTAATGTAAAAGAGTAAAGAGAAAACTAGGACTAAAGCATGGAATGTAAACTCTGAAGTATTAATTTATAATGAAAATAAAACATTTCTTAGCAATTGTTTCCCCAAAAGCAAGTGACTATCATGAGGCCCTGATTTCCTCCTTAGCACCAGGAGGGGGTGGTGGTGAAAAGGACTATGGTATATATATCCCTGAAAGAAAGGGTTCTATTAATACTCTGCTTTGTCATTTTATTATAGTCTTGCTGATTGTCTTACTCAATGAAACAATGATTTTTCCATACTTTCCTTTGCTCAGACAAAAGTAACACTTTAAAAAAGTATTGTGGCCGGGCGATGATGGTGCATGCCTTTAATCCCAGTACTCGGGAGGCAGAGGCAGATGGATCTCTGTGAGTTCGAGGCCAGCCTGGTCTACAAGAGCTAGTTCCAGGACAGGCTCCAAAGCTACAGTGAAACCTTGTCTCAAAAATACAAAAAAACAAAAACAAAACTTTAAAAAAAAAAAGGTATCTGGTTCACAACTGGGGAGGTTGAGTTATTAGCAAGATCACCAAGATTCTAAGGCCAGTGTGGACTATGTAGTAAGCACTTAATTAAAAACAAAAAAGTAACAATTAAAGATACATTTACTTGGTGGTTCAAGCTGCTGTAATCTCTTCAAGGGCCATACTTTCCTTGACCCTCACTTTACATGCTATTTTGGAGACAGGGCAAGTTTTCAAATCTTTCTGCTCTGCTTTTTGCTCACAATTTTCACTGTCAATCTGACAAAAAAAAAAGCAGCTATTTTTAAGTGCTTTGTAATTAAATCAGGTTGACAATCAAAATTAATTATCCTAGGTGAAAATGCAGACATAGTCAAAAATATACCACTTTATTGTACAACATGAATCCAAAATAGGGATCCTCTGGAAAGTAATAAAATCTTTGTAGTCAAGCTTTCTCTGGAGAGAGCAAACCTATATCCTAAAATGAGAGGACCCAAAGAACAGTGTATAATTCCTTCGCTCTTAAATTATGGGTTGTTTAGGTTATCCCACAAGCATTTACTTCCCAGATAGAGTGTTGATGAACTAGATTACTGACTTAAGTTTAGAAGTCCCTGCCCTTGAGGGCTTACAGGCTAAGAAGGAAGACAAACACGTAAGTAGGCAACTGTAACACACAGTGTGGCCTAGAACATGGAGGAAATTTACTCAGCTAAGCCTAGAAACTAGTTAGGGAAGGAAGTTCAGAGTTATGTTCAGTAACAGGATGCCTGCGCTAAATGTTATAGGATAAGTACTTAGTCCGGTGAACAGAAGAACAATTAAAAGAAAAAAATGAAAGCAAACAGTTAAAGTCTAATATAGTTGAATGAATGATAATGAGAAATAAAAGGGAGCAGAGGAGACTGTCATTAATAGATTGCTACAGAGTTGTGCATGGTGGTTCATATCAGTAATCCTTGCCTTGGGAAGCTGAGGCCAGCCTGGGGTATACAGTGAGTTCTCAGCAAGCATAAGTCCTATAAAACCTGGTTTAAAAGGGGACAGAGCAGAGGTGACTATGGAATGAACAGGAGGCTGACAGAATCAGACTTAAGTAGAACAAATTTGACATACAAAAATTCTGTTATCTTGCACATCAAGGTGAACCATATTTAAGCAGGAAAGAATATTGAGCCACATTTTACATAAATCATTTTGTAGAATTATATTGTAAAAACTGAGAAGGGGTAAGAATGGAGGTGGGGTAACCAGTGAGGAGGCTACTGCAATAGTTCAGGCAGAAAGTAATGAGGTCCTGAACTAACAAGTAACCTTCTAACAAGTCACCTTCTACAAACCCCCAAGTTGTTGCAATAACCAAGGAGGATCACAGCAGAGCAATGGGAACTAAAATCTTGGAGACATCAATACACTTACCTGTGAATATACATACATGCATCTATGTTTATATTATACATTTACATATACTTATATATGCTTTTATCACTATTACATAATTACGGATTGTTTTATTCTACATTAATAAAAATGACAAATGTTTGAAACAAAAAAGGAAAACAAGCAAAAAGCAAAGCATTCCATATTCCATTTATTTTACAAGTTCAGTTAGTAATAAATTTTACCTCCCAGATACATCATTTTAGTAGAAAGAAAACTATATAGTTTAGGAAGGAAATTATTTAGAATGTAATCTGTAAAGTTTCTAAAATTGAAAACATCAGATTTCTCAGAATAGATGTACAAATATAAAAAGCAACAATAAAATAACATAGACAAAATAGATAGCATTTTGTGAGATAAGAATCAATTGAAGAGATCCACTGTAAGACATTAGTATAAATGTAAGCCTCCCGAGTGTTGAGATTTAAGGTGTGTGCTACCATGTCAGGTGACAATGTAGTATATTCTTAAAGATCATGAAGAGTGGATTTTGAGTCACTCTCATTACCTAATGTGTGAAGTAAAATATGTGTAGCTTGACTGAGCCATTAAATATACATACTTCAGAACATGCTACAAACAATAAATATATATAATCTTATTAATGAAAACAATGAGTAAATACATTTTGAATTAACAGGACCTTAGTATTAATTTATTTTATAAGCCTTTCTTTGTCACAAATGCCATTTAATACATAACCTTAGTGAGACATTACTATTATACTCACTTCCCAGATCAGGAAAGTTGCATAGGCAAGTTGACTTACCTAAACGAATGTTTTCCTGCCTTTAGAAACCTTATTAAGACCATTAGTGACCACATGTAGATAGAACTATGTGTTTCTAAGACCATTGTAATTTCACAAATGAAGTACTTTGAATAAGAAAATCAAACTTAGGCTTTGGCAATGGAACTAAGGCTTTCGAGTCAGTAAAACTCTGGTTTAAGTCTAGTCTACTATTTTCTAACAGAGAATTTAGCAAATTGCTAATTTCTCAGAGCTTTCACAGGTTTAAAATGGACTAATTAGGATTCAAAGGTTTCTGAGTGTTCTGTCCAGGTACTGAAACAAATACCATTTCTATGACGACAAAAAAGCTAAATACTATCTTTAAAACCAAAGTAAAAACGATGTTTAAGAAGAGGCACTCTTTTCCCTCCTGTGACTGTCTACTGTCATTTAGTGGTGAATTACCCTGACATTCCCCACTAACTGGTAAGAAGACACAGTTAGCCATTGTTACTACAAGAGAAAAATGTTCTAGTTTGCAGCTAAGACATTTACTAGTTTGCAGTTAAGGGAACTGTTTAAAACAAGAGTAAGCTGGTTAAGAATCACGGCCCCCACACCTCTTCTCCCACACACATCTCCCACCACAGAATTTCTACTATTAAGGCCTCAGCTGGGGGAAATCGGGACAATCAGCGCTTGTTCCCTCATAACTGTGCCCTACCAAAAAATCAAATTTCTCTGGGCTGCTTGTGAGATTTGTTACCTGTCACCTTCTTTACTAGAAAAAGAAAAAATCCTTTGAAAAATTAAATACTTGCCTTACACAATCAGTAGGTTACTTAAAATTTTAGTCAATTAGAGTAATTGTTTTAATACTACTTATAATACTTGGTAAATATATTTCAGTAGTTAAAGTTAAAAATAATCACAGAGAAATAATAAAACTTAAGAAGACAATGAGATCACAATTAAAAATTAATCTGTATAGATACATGTTAATTACAGTTTTAAAAATTCAAAAATATACCACATATATTACCTTGGTGTTCCTCTAAATCCATGTCAAGTTGCCTAATTTCTTCACTAAACTGATTTATTTTTTCCTTTATATCTGTTAACCTGTTAAAAATATTAATGAACTTTAGAAGCAATAAAAGAAAAAAACATAAATGAGCATTATCAAATTAAAAACTTTTCTCCTACCAGAACTACAACAAAGAAATATATCTGATAGAATATGAGTATTTTTTTAAATCATGTGTCTAGTAAGTGGATTGTATTTTGAATATATGAAGAACTCACTTTACTCAATACCACTAAAAATAAATTCACATGAGAATGAACAAAGGGCATTAATAAGCACTTCTTCCAAGAAAATATACACATGGCCAACAGCACATGAAAAGAAACTCAACACCATGAGCCGCCAAGGATTTGCAAGTGAAAGTCACAGAAAGAGTAATTCACATTCAATGGCATGGCTGTAATGAAACAACAGATAATTTAAAAAGACAGAAAAACTAAGTGGTTTATAAAATAAAACACAAAGTAACCACATAAGCCAGCAATCTTGAACATTTATAACTCCTGAACATTTACACAGAGAAATAAAAGTAAAAACCCCCAGAGAACTAGTTCATAAATGTTCAAGTCAATATGATTCCTAACAGCCACAAAATAGAAATAAGCCAAAGCCTACCAACTGATGAATAAATAGCACATATCATATGCATACAACAGAATATTAACTGGGATTAAACCACAGATGAGCCTTGAAAACGTTAGGCTAAATGAAAGCATGTAGCCACAGAGGACCAACAGCTGTATGATTACACATACCAAATATCCAGAACAGGCAAATCTATGGTGACATAGAGTAGGAAGGGTAAGGAAAGCAATGGCTAAAAGCTTTGGGATTTTGTTGGGAAGACTCAAGTGGTAGTGCTGGCTGTCTACCTGTAAATATAACAAGAGGCTCTGAATTGTATGTTTTAAATATATAACTTACATAAGCTATCTCTTAAGGCTATTTTTCAAAGCAATTATATCAAGCAATGACTGAGAATTAAAAGCTGAAAATTGAAAGTTCAATAAATATTAAATCATTAGTGTGAACTACAGGAAAAATGCCTGTAATGCATGTACTATTAAAGCTTTAGGAGGTAATCTGAAAGATGAATGAATATAAAATGTCCTGGTTCAAAGGTACTTACTGTCTCTCCATGCTGGCTATTTCCTGATTATCTTCTTTAACCTATACAAGCATAAAAAGAACAGCATTTAAAGAATAACTCATTATTAGACTATCTGAAAGAAAACATCACTAAGAAACTATTCACAGATTCCTGCCTTCTCCCTCAAATACACTCTTACCTATTGTCCTGGCTAGTTTTATGACAGCTTAATACAAGCTAGAGTTTATCCAAGAGGAGGGAACCTAAACTGGGAAAATACCTCCACAAGATCAAGCTGTACAGCCTGGTGTGACTACACACACCTTTAATGCCAGCTATCAGGAGGCAGAGGGAGGTGGATATCTGTGAATTCAAAACCAACCTGGGCTACATAGTGAGTTCCAGGACAGTTGGGGCTACAGAGCGACCTGTCTCTAAACAAATAAATAAATGAATAATTTTTAAAAATCAAGCTGTAGGCAAGCCTATATGGCATTTTCTTAATTAGTGATTGATATAGAAGAGTTCAGCCCATTGTAGATAGGGACATCCATGGGGCTGGTGGTTCTTGGTTCAGAACACAGACTGAGAAAGCTGTAGGGAACAAGCCAGTAAGCAGCAATTGTTCATGGCCTCTGTATCATCTCCTGTTTTCCTCCAGATTTCCTGCCCTGTTTTGGGTTCTTTCCCTGCCTGCTTTCGATGATGAACTATGTTATGAAGCCTAAGTGAAATAAAGCCTTTCTTCCCCAAGTTGCTGTTAGTAATAATGCTTCATCCTAGCTATATAAACTCTAAGTAGGACACTAATCTACCATGTTCTATCAGGCTAACATATCTTTCAACATGCGTGAGTTAACAGTAAGTATCTCAAATTCCTCAGACTCTCCTACACCCTAGGGTACAGTGACCAGATTTGGGAAACCCTAGTAAAATCAAATTTCAGAAAAACTATAAGTAACTTTTAGGGCACATTTATACCATGCAATGTGGTACTTGGGATACACATAATGTTATATGTATGTATGTATGTATGTATGTATGTATGTATGTATGTATGTATACACACATATATGCATTTATTAATCCTAAATTATCTTAAACTCAATTTTTTTTAGACAAAATTTCTCTATGTAGCCCTGGCTGTGATGGAACTCACTATATAGATCAGGCTTGCCTCAAACTCACAGAGATCTACCTGCTTCTGCCTCCCAAGTCTTGGATTAAAAGTGTTTGACATCAAGTCCCATATAAACTCAGGTTTAACTAGCAATCCAACTAAAGAGTACTGTCTCCTTTCCTGCCTCAAATCTTTTCTTTGCAAGGAATTTCTAAAGTTTTAGACTAAAAATTTTTAAATTTTATTACATTGTAATTTATTTACTATTATAAATAATACTATAGTGCAGTATAGAAGTCAGAGGACAGCTTGCAGAAACTAGCTCTCCCTCTACCACATGGGTTCCTAGGATTAATCTCAGGCCACCAGGCTTAGCAGCAAGAGCCTTTACCTGTTGAGACATCGTACAAACCAAGATTTAGACCATTTTAGAAAGATTGATTCTCACAGTCACTGAACTGATCCATAAGTTTCCAAAAACACACAAGTCACAAGGCACAAAAAAATAAAAATAAAAGACCTCAAAGGAGTTCCTGGAGAGATCTCTGCCCTATATGAAGATAAAGTTCTTCAAAGGGTCTTAGACTCAGCATATCTCAGCATAAACGTGGTAATTGCAACTTACAGCTAAATTAAAGCAACCAGAAAGTAGGGGAATGCTACAGAATACATGACACATGATCATGTCACATATAATTTCATATGACGGTTATATTCCATTCTTTTCACAAAGACACTGATACCACTGAGTCATCAGGTTTGGAATACTTCTTTTTGTAGAGATAAATATAAATAATAGAACCTATTTCCACTGAGATTATCTAACCACTTAAATCACTAATAAAGAAGTATCCATGAAACAATGGCTAAAATATGCACCAAAAAATAAAAAATGAGTATTTACTTCAAAACCATGTTATTTAATAAACTAAGATTTTTTGACATTTTCTTGGCTCAATATTTCATATTGAGATGAAGCTAACTATTGTTTTTTTATAATAATCACATTGGTTTTCTGCTTAATTCAAAGCTCTTAAAACAAATAAACGTCTGGGAGATGGGGTACACGGTTTTAATCCAACACTTGGGAGGAAGAGGCAGGCAGAGCTCTAGTTTGAGGCCAGCCTGGTCTACAGAATGAGATCCAGGACAATCAGTGCTACAGAGAGAAATGCTGTCTAAAATAAATAAATAAACAAACTTTCTCCCCCTACCTGCTTAAGCAATCTCTCCCTCTCCTCCATTGGTGATCCCATGCTCTTGTCTTCTGCAATCATTTGATCGCGATGGGACTCTAACTCATAAAGTTTTTCATGTAGTAATACAGCCTCCTGTTTTACCTGGGAGTGTGCTATTTCCTGAGAATAAAAAAAGAAAACTTCAGTTGGTCTTTTGTAGAGGCAGAAAGTTAAGATAAAGTCACGAGACTGTCTAGTCCAACGTGCCTGGTGTCCTCAGACAGACACTGGAGCCCAGGCTGAGAATGCCAACTGACAGCGCAGGCACAACCGCAGGGAATGCACTGCCTTAAGGAATACTGTCAGAGACTGGTGACCAGGAAGAAACTGGGACGTTGCAGAGTCTCAGAGGGAGCAGACTCTGCTGGCACACAACTCTAACCTCCACAACCACAAGAAAATAAATGTTTATAGCTTTATTAACCCAGACTGAGACCGCTTGTCACAGGAACACGGAGAAACGAATGCAGGTACAGCAGCTGCTGCGTGTTTACCACAGTTCCGCTTTCACACACACACACACACCACTAAAATAAAACAGATGCTATCAAATTCTTTTAGATAAAAAGAACTAGAGTGACTGCAGCAATAATGATGAATATATTGACATTTGAACCTATTGTTTACTGAGCAATTGATCTATGGAACTATATACTCTGCTTTTGGCCTCTGCAGGTAGCAGGCATGCATGCACATAGATTCATGCAGATAAAACACTCCTACACATAAAATAAATATTTTCTTAAAAATGTACATTTTCAATGGAGATTATTAATAACCCCTGAAAACAACTAATCTATCCATTTGCAAGGCTGTTTTAATCATAAATATTATACAATGCTCTAATTTAAAATAATGAAGAATAGCTCTAAAGTTATGCAAACACAGTCAAGAATATGGTATTAATGTGTGTGTAGGGGGAGGACAGGGTCCCCAACAGGTGCCATATCACAACTCCAAACATGAAACCCATTTGAAGTTTTCCACAATTAAAAAAATAGGATTACAAAATAGCTGTGAAGATTAAATAAACATACTGGTGATATGCACAAAGAGCTCACAAAATTAGGTAAGGAAGAAATAAATGTCAAAGTAGTTCTGCCTGAAAGGGGTAAGAAACAAAGATTTCTATGTCATATTTTTTTCAGTTTTAAAACCATATACATGCCTTTATTTTGTGAACTAAAACTTTTTTTAAAAAAAAAGCAGAAACAAGGAGATAAGTGGGATAGGAATGTATGACATGAAATCCCCAAAGAATCAATAAAAATTAAAAAAAGAAAAAGGAAAATCCACTGTTAAACCCTCAAATGATTTACCTCCCTCCTCTTTATATGACTTTAGTCTCTAATAGTGTATCTAAACTGCTGTTATATATATATTTTTTTGCATAGTACTGTAGGGCAGTGATTTGCTTTGTATACAGTAGTTACTAAAAAAAATAATAACAAAAATAATGTATTTCTTGCCCATCTGAGACCTCTGTGGTCCAGAATGGGAAGAAAATACACTGAACTTTTGTTAGTAAACTGCTGCGTGCATGAGTGCGGTCAATGTTGCCCTGAATTATCTCTCAGAGCTCGGCGGCAGGAAAGTGCTCCCATGACTCATACTCACAGTTTCTAGGCTCTCCTTCTTTATGTTCAGTGAATCTAGTTGTTGCTGCAGTGTATCTAATTCCTAAGGGGAAAAGACAAATGTAAAGTATTAATTTTTCTTCATTTTTTAATAACTCACCTACAAATGTAATAAATCTTGTAAATATATTCAATTTCTATCTTTTCATATTGCCAACAGCTTACCAAGGATTTATCCTATTTGGAATAGTTCTTTTCATTAGTTCTACAATCCTTCCCTCACACAACGAACAACTTCCTTAGTCCATCACAGCTATCCTATCAGTGTTCTGATCACAGTCATCATCATACAGTAAACAACTTCCTAAGTCCATCACAGCTACCCTATCAGTGTTCTGATCACAGTCATCATACAGTCAACAACTTCCTAAGTCCATCACAGCTACCCTATCAGTGTTCTGATCACAGTCATCATACAGTAAACAACTTCCTAAGTCCATCACAGCTACCCTATCAGTGTTCTGATCACAGTCATCATACAGTAAACAACTTCCTAAGTCCATCACAGCTACCCTATCAGTGTTCTGATCACAGTCATCATCATCATCATACAGTCAACAACTTCCTAAGTCCATCACAGCTACCCTATCAGTGTTCTGATCACAGTCATCATCATACAGTCAACAACTTCCTAAGTCCATCACAGCTACCCTATCAGTGTTCTGATCACAGTCATCATCATCATCATACAGTAAACAACTTCCTAAGTCCATCACAGCTACCCTATCAGTGTTCTGATCACAGTCATCATACAGTAAACAACTTCCTAAGTCCATCACAGCTACCCTATCAGTGTTCTGATCACAGTCATCATCATCATCATACAGTCAACAACTTCCTAAGTCCATCACAGCTACCCTATCAGTGTTCTGATCACAGTCATCATACAGTAAACAACTTCCTAAGTCCATCACAGCTACCCTATCAGTGTTCTGATCACAGTCATCATACAGTAAACAACTTCCTAAGTCCATCACAGCTACCCTATCAGTGTTCTGATCACAGTCATCATCATCATCATACAGTCAACAACTTCCTAAGTCCATCACAGCTACCCTATCAGTGTTCTGATCACAGTCATCATACAGTAAACAACTTCCTAAGTCCATCACAGCTACCCTATCAGTGTTCTGATCACAGTCATCATCATACAGTAAACAACTTCCTAAGTCCATCACAGCTACCCTATCAGTGTTCTGATCACAGTCATCATACAGTCAACAACTTCCTAAGTCCATCACAGCTACCCTATCAGTGTTCTGATCACAGTCATCATACAGTCAACAACTTCCTAAGTCCATCACAGCTACCCTATCAGTGTTCTGATCACAGTCATCATCACACCGTCAACAACTTCCTAAGTCCATCACAGCTATCCTATCAGTGTTCTGATCACAGTCATCATCTTACAGTAAACAACTTCCTAAGTCCATCACAGCTACCCTATCAGTGTTCTGATCACAGTCATCATCATCATCATACAGTAAACAACTTCCTAAGTCCATCACAGCTACCCTATCAGTGTTCTGATCACAGTCATCATCATACAGTAAACAACTTCCTAAGTCCATCACAGCTACCCTATCAGTGTTCTGATCACAGTCATCATACAGTCAACAACTTCCTAAGTCCATCACAGCTACCCTATCAGTGTTCTGATCACAGTCATCATCATACAGTAAACAACTTCCTAAGTCCATCACAGCTACCCTATCAGTGTTCTGATCACAGTCATCATCATACAGTCAACAACTTCCTAAGTCCATCACAGCTACCCTATCAGTGTTCTGATCACAGTCATCATCATACAGTAAACAACTTCCTAAGTCCATCACAGCTACCCTATCAGTGTTCTGATCACAGACACCATCATACAGTAAACAACATCCTAAGTCCATCACAGCTACCCTATCAGTGTTCTGATCACAGGCATCATCAGAAACCTTCAAACTCATGCCATCACTTAAAATCAAGATTTAAAATTCTAATCTTTAGCCACATTTTCACACCTTTTGCCTACATGTTCTTATGCTCAAGACTTACATATACATGAAATGGAGCAAAGGGAGAAAGATGGAGAGGGAGAGAAGGTAAGACGCGAGGAAAAACAATTGACACCGTCCAGGGTAATATTACCTGCAGCAGTTTCTCATTTGTGGTTTTCATTTCTATGTACTTGACTTGTTTTTCTGGAGACATATTTTTGATAATTCCATCTGCTGCTTGTTTTTCTTGCTCAACTTCTTCTTCTACACTTCGGATTTGTTTTTCTTTCCTGAAATCAAGAGCATGAAATGTTCCTGCTAGTATATCGAGGGGGGAGGGGAATCAAATAATTTTATTTAGAGATACTTAAAAAGAAAATCAACCTCAGTGTGTGAAAGTCCTTATCTTGTAAAAAAAAAATGTATATAAAACTTGATCCCCTTAGCACAGACTTTTCACTTCTGCATCCCCAATCCAGTTTCTCTATTCTCCACTTAAATGTATGAATGAAAGAAAGATTATCGCACACAATCTCTCAGGCCTATGTACATATGAGGTTCACAATCTTTTGGTGATCATACTCGTCGTACAATGGTGACTTTCAGTCATCAGTCAGTCACAGCCTTCTCTGATCAAGCCAAGCTCTGTATAGAAAGTTACTACATGAATCATTTAAAGCAAGGCCGCTCTGACTGAACTGGCCAATATGGAGAGCTACAGTGCAATATGAATACTTTTTTATGATTTATTTATCTTACATGAATGAGTGTTCTGACGCATATATGTACGTGCTCTATGTGTATGTCTGGTGCCCGCAGAAGTCAGAAGAGGGTGTCAGATCACTGGAACTAGAGTTACAGAGAGTTTGAGTCAGTGGGTGCTGGGAATCAAACACCAATCCCCAGTAAGAACATTGCTCTGAACCACTAAGCCACTGTGCAGCCCCACAATTTGATCTTTTTAAAAAAAAGAAAATCACAGGTTGAATGAGATGGCTCAGGGAGTCTAAGTGCTTGCCGCACATGTCTGATAATCTTTCAATCCATGGAACCCAAAGAAGGGCAGACCAAATCCACACTCTCCATGTCAACTGAGCACTCTTACGCACACGGACACACAACAACAACAACAACAACAATCTAATAAAAACTTAAAAAGAAATTATACCATAAGATCAGTAACATACTTTGCCTAAATGTGCTTTTACCTATTGCTTTAAATACAATGGTGGGGTGGTTTGAAAGAAAACGGCCCGTTAAGAGATGTATGGCCTTGTTGGGAAGTGTGCCACTGTGGGGACAGGCTTTGAAGTCTCTTTTCCTCAAGCTTCTCTCAGTGTGACAGTCAGTTGACTTCCTGTTGCCTGCAAGATGTAGGACTCTCAGCTCCAGGCACCACGTCTACATGCATGCTGCCATGTTCCCCATCATGGTGATAATGGACTGAACCTCTGAAACTGCAAGTGAGCCATCCCAATTAAATGTTTTCTTTTAAGAGTTGCCATGGTCATGGTGTCTCTTCACAACAACAAAAATCCTAACTAAGACAAATGGGTATTTACCAAGCATATTTGGAACCATAATACATTAATTTCCTGAAAATATAACCATTGTTTAATAATAGCCACCCTAATAATGCAATAATATAATCACAAGAAATACTAGTGTACCCTGTATCTTATTTTCTACACAGTCAATTACTAATAGGTTACAGAAAGTTCCTTTTTAAAAAAATAGTATTTTTATTAATTCTTTGAGGATCATATACAGTATTTTGATCCCTACACTATTCCTCCCGTATCTGCCCTCTCTACTCTCACATAGCTCCTTCTCCCCAACTTCTGAGTTCTCTCTCCTGTCCCCAGCCCAAGGCAGTTTGTATTGTGCAATTCTCTTGGGAGTGGAGCCTGTCCTTCTAGAGTGTGGTTGACCTACCAGGAGTCATTTCGTTAAATAAAGCTGACAGAATTTATTTGTTAGGTATAGTGCCCAATGCCTTTAATCCCCAGTTTAAGCAGCAGAAGCAGGCAGATCTCTGAGTTCAGGACCAGCCTGGTCTACATAGGGAATTCTGGGCAAGACAGGAACGCACAGTGAGAACCTGTCACAAAAGGAAGAAAAGTCGAAAGAGTAAGTTTGATCAACATAAATTTTTAGTGCCCAGATCATGAATTTCTCACTGGTTTTCAAAAATCTGATTAACCTATCATTATTTATGGCCTTCACTCATAGATAATAATTTGTACTGTCTTTAATCAATTAATAGCTAACTGCATTAGATCCAGATACCTTCTGTACAATCATGTCCTACAACTAGCAAAAGGACCTAAACTTAGAACATTTCCTACAAACGTCTCAGAATAACCAAATAAAATATGAAGGTAATGTAACAGACAATGGGAATTCCAATTTACTTTTGCCTCACTGTTGAACAGGCACTGATATTTTTCCTTAAAATGTAACAATGGGGCCGGGCGGTGGTGGCGCACGCCTTTAATCCCAGCACTCAGGAGGCAGAGGCAGGCGGATCTCTGTGAGTTCGAGACCAGCCTGGTCTACAGAGCTAGTTCCAGGACAGGCTCCAAAGCCGCAGAGAAACCCTGTCTCGAAAAACCAAAAAAAAAAAAAATGTAACAATGGGATTTCTACTGCCAAAATTTAGGTGAGTACACATGAGTTCACAGAAATCTGAAGCAGAAAGTGTCATTTATTTCAACCTTTGTTTTTTTTTAATTTACCAAGACACCAACCAAGGAGCTTTCTTTTTGGAAAAACTCATTCTACATTTCATTACTCAACAAACACTGTTTCTTCCGCTGTCCACTGTAGTGAGATGAAAGCTAACATTGTATAGTATTTTATTTACAGAGGGTTAAGATTGCATCACAAGGAAGGCACATATTATTTTCTGAGGGCATATAATGGCTGTCAGGTTTCTAGATGGCTTGAGCACTTTGCCCCTGCTATAGCCTGGCAGTAAAGTGACAATAAAAGCAAGGTGCCATAAAAAGAAGCAAACAACAATGTTGAAAGGCAGTGGAATATAAAACTTGGTGGTGTGCTTGAATCTAACAAAATACAAAATAGCTTTGCCTACACTGCTTTAGAAACGTGGTTCAAAATACTCTCAATATTATACTCTTTAAGTCATGAAACAAAATTGTTAATATTTTGATAAAATTTTAAAACAAAATACAAAAACTAAGCAAACTGCTATTTGTTACACTAAAAAAGTCAAGGATGTCTTTAAGAAATTCTAGTCAATCTTTTGCTAAGGAATACCAGCTTCTTAATCACCTGTTCACTGGGTACAAAGGTTAAGACAAAGTGAAACGTGATCATGTGACACAGGCTTTTCTGATGGCGTAGAAGAACCAGAATAGATGTCTTGAGCACACCCGTCTCAGATACAAAAAAGACAAAGGAAAGGTAAGATCTTATATACTTAAGGTCTGGTTGTTGTTGCTGAACTAAAGAAATTCAGTTGGTTAAATCTGCAGAGCAATTCTTGCCTTTAGTGACTAACATGATATTTTCACACTGTCTACTGCAGAAATAGTATAAACCTAGGAAGTGGCCAACAGCACTTTACAAATCAAGTTATAGTGATATACAAAGCTTTCATCTACTAATCAAATTTTTAATAATTTTTTATTTTAAATGTTAATTTAAATGTTAATCTAAAGTAATTTTAACCTTAAAACAAATTTACAAGATTAAAAAATTACTAGCTGAAACTTCTGAAGTTGGGTGACTATTATTAAACAGCTTTCAAATATAATTTCCAATGTAAGTTATTATTTAACTTTTAAAATTCAAAAATCACACAGTAGTTAAGAAAAGAAACAAAGTTAACTGCTAACTGTTAATCTCTCACTTTAAATGTACTGTATTGTGGTATAAATATTGAAGGACAAAATTACTTCTGGACTTTATTTAACAAAATCAAAATATGTACAGCATACTTTTATCTCACTGCCCATAATAAGCCAAAATTCCTAAACTTGTACTGGAAACTTCCTAAAAGAAGAACATGAATTCTGTAACAGCATCATCGCTTTGTGTTCAGATTTGGTTTTTCTGTGTAAAGATTCTTAAATACATACACCAGCTAGTGGAAACTCTATTTCTTCCTGATGTTATTAATTCTTTCAAAAGACAGAATTCAAAATAACCTTCAAATTGAGAAAAAAAAAACTAAAGAAATGGCCTTATTTAACTGCCCCCCCTTTCTGTCTTTTTATTATTATTATTATTATTTGGTTTTTCGAGACAGGGTTTTTCTGTGGTTTTGGAGCCTGTCCTGGAACTAGCTCTTGTAGACCAGGCTGGTCTCGAACTCACAGAGATCCGCCTGCCTCTGCCTCCCGAGTGCTGGGATTAAAGGCGTGCGCCACCACCGCCCGGCTTCTGTCTTCTTTTTAAATCAACATTGAAAGACATATTTTTGTCTGGGGATTTGTGTGACATCACAATCGTAACATTCATTCTCTGTTGATCTCCCCTAGCTAAAAACACACACATGTGTGGAGAGACCTGTAGACAGTGTGGGCTACAACTTTAAACATAGTAACACTGCAGATAGGTTGAAAGGAGAACCTGTACTATATGCTGCTTTTAATTCCACAATTCATTAAGAAAGATATTTCTAATCTTTGTAATTTATTTTAGTACACTATAGAAAACAATTACTAAGTGATAAATATAACATGACCCCCTAGCTCCTCCCAAATGGCTCACAGCTCTACCTTGACTCCACTTTATTCTTCATCTGTATTTTGTTTATTGAGACAGAGTCTTTCTATTTACTCCTGGATGTTCTGGAACACATGAGGATCAGGGTGACCTCAAACTCATACAGATTCGCCTGCCTCTGTAGAGCTGGGATTAAAAGCATGGGCCCTCATTTGCTTCTGTTCAACAGCAACTCTTCACCGATATTAGTTAATTTTGTGTAGCCTACTTCCTTTCTTTAACTATCCTTATCCCATATGTCTGAAAAACTAGCACTTCTCCATTACTTAGCCCTCCTCACTCATGTGTGCATACCACTGAGGACATCAGTACTAAGAGTACCAAAGAGGCTGCCCAAGTGTTCCTAGAAATCATTAAGTACAGGTAAGCTAGCTTTCATAAATAACCTAGGCATCCCCTTTTTATAGCCAATGATGTGGAGTACATTGTAGCTTAATTCAAATTCTGGCTCTAAAAGAGTGATAAAAATGTATTTCATATAAAACTTATATTGCATAAAATCTAGGAGGCAAGTAACTTTTTCTAGCAAACATGAAAAGACAGAAAGAAGAGAAATAAAGCTAAACATATCAACAAATTGAAAGCAATGAATGAGTGGACAAGAACATACCAGCATTGAAAAATAATAAATTCTTATCACCGAAGAGCAAACAGGCTTCAGTAACTCGAATAGAATCTTACTCTACTTGGCTTTTTCCTTCTTGCTTGGATGTAATAATCTTCTCTTTAAAAATCTTAAATAAGTATAACTGCTTAGAAAGGTACAAGTGATTAAATATTAGAAGACCTCTAAAAATGACAGGAAATAATTATATCCTTTCAAATACGTGACGACTTTGAGAAAACAGGTAGACAGAATATGAAACATCATCATGAATAAACGATGAAATAGAAAATAAATACTAAGACTATTACTTTTCAATAAAGGGCAATTTCTACTTGAGCAGCATGTCGAATACACCTATTAACTTTGGCTTCCATTCAAAACCTGACCACAATAAAAGTTAAAGGTGAAGGGGAGTATAAACTCACAAGAGCAGAGAATACACGAGGAAGTAACAATAGTAAGATTTACAAGTCTGAAAGTTAAGTGGTAACTGAAAAAGTAAGTTTTTCCCATGTTAACAATGGAAAAAAAACCACTTGATTTCTATTACAGGAACTTAAATTGTTCAGAAATTACCATTATCAGCTATTCTGGAAACAGGAGGAGGCACAAAGTCCTCCATATCTCTGCTCTGACATGTGATGTTCCTTCTTTATGGAAGCTAAGAACTTGCTTTTTCTGTGGAGAAATTTGGATACTAGGCCCAAGCTAAAAGAGAAACAATGCTTAGATGAAGCTATATCTGATACACCAAATATTAATATTAAATCACCTTTTACCACTCTGTTCTTGAAATGATTCCTACAAGGCCTTGTATGTATAGGAAGTAATTTAGATTTTGTGAAATACAACTAGCGTGAAAGAAAGGTAATGACATTTGAGAATGTCCTCAAAAGTTCAGCACATTCACTCTACGGGAATGTCAAAAATGCAAACACACCGTTTTCTGTCAGGCACTTAGTTTCACACTTTACCCCCAAGCAAAATAATAACATTCATAAAGAAAGCTTCCATAGCTGGAAAAAAACAAAACTGGGGACACAAAAGCTATTCATTTAAAAAAAGAAGAAAGAAAAAAGAAACAAGCACAAAGGCCTTTAATTCCAGCACTTGGGAAGTAGAGGCAAGCAAATCTGTGAGTTCAACGCCAGCCTGGTCTACATAGTTAGTTCCAGGACAGCCAGTATGACACATAAAAAAACCTGTCTCAACAAACAAACAAATAAAAACACAAGAATGAAAAAAATGAAGGGAGGGAGGGAGGAAGGAAGAAAAAAATATATCAATGCAGCAGGATCTACTAAAAAAAAATAAAAGAATAAAAAAGGTCTAGAATCTAAAGAATATATGAAAAAAACTTGAAAGATAAAGTTGAGATTGTCTCCAAAAAGTAGAGCAAACTACAATATACACAGGAAAATGAGGATCTGAAAAATGAAGGTTATTCCAGATGGATAATACTCAATTTAGGCAGTTCTACAATTAGCATTATCAATCAATGGAATAATTTAGAAATGAATTTTCTCAGAACTGAGTGGTATAACTTCCAGATTGGAAGGGAACCAGGTATCCATCTGACTGATGAAATCAAACTTTAAAAGGCACAGGATCATGAATCTGAAAATACTGACTTTAGTGCTTTGAGGACTAGGGAGAGAGGCAAGGTAGACAAGATGACAAAGACTGAGAAAAACATAAGTACTGAAACTTAAAACAGTAGAACAATGGCCATCAGCATTTTGAAGGAAAAATATTTCCCAACTAGAATTCAATTTCTAACCAAAATCACTCAAGGTTAAAAACAGCAAAAACGTCCTTCCTGTGGTCCTTGGAAGTTATGAAGCCCCACCAAAAAAACAAAACAATAAAACAAGACAAAGAATTCTTAAAGGCAGGAATCTGTAATAAAGACTATGGAGAATCTGTACACGAAAGTCAGACATGAACAGTGGAAGCGTCATCCACTGGTCAGCGTGTCTAGACTAAGCACAGCAACAGGCTCCAGGAGAAGTTTTTCATGTAGTTGAGAGGGAAATATTTAGTACACACTACTTACTGAGAGATTTGCTATAGGACAAATTCATGACAAAAAAAAACATGAAAAAATAAACACATTTTTAAAAGCTCAGTTTAGCAAAACAAAAAAGTCTAAAATGGAAAGAGTAATCATGCTACATGGTTCAGTAATCAATAATTTACATATGATCATGACATTATAAACCCTGAAAATTCATCGGGTAAAATTCACTAAGTATTTGTTAGAAATGAACAGCCAATGTACTGGAGGTTACAGTAGTGAATACTTGAAAGAAACAGTAATTTTTATCTTCCACCATTACAAATCAATCTACAATATCAATACAACACTCCAAATTGAATTATCAAAAAGCATCAATTTAAATATATACTTAGGTTTGCACATAATTGCAAATATATATTCCTCTGGGCTTTTTTATCTATATATTTACTGAAAATCTTTAACACAAGTATTTAAATTATTTATAAGGGTTTTTTTCTTTTTGTTAGCTCTGAAGCTAATAACACATCCTAGAAAAATACTGCGTCTTGGTGTCCACAGGGACTGTTCAGTTTGTTAAGGTTAGTTAGTATACAGGATAATGAAAGGCAATGGGATTGCTTCATATTTTCTGTATTTTAAAAGAAAAATATATGTAAAGGGGAAAATGGAAATCAGTATGTCCTCAACCTCTAAAGTTTATCTCTTAAAATGGAATATTCTCTTTTCTCTTAGGCCTTCAGTATGAAAATCACACACTTCATGACCGTGTTTTGGCCACTCTCTATGCTACTATTTGACAAAAGCCAGGCCTCTAAAACAGTAAGTTTTTACAAACAATAGTTAAAGACAATTGATGAACTATTAAAAATTAACTCTTGAGAACCACTGAAATGTCTTCACAGCTAAAGGTGTTTGCCAAAACATAGCAATCTGAGTTCCAGCTCCAAAACACACTATAAAAAGTAGAGCTGACTCCTGAAAACTGTCCTCTGCTTCCACATGTGCTATGACATGCATGTGCATGGACACGGGAACACACACACACACACATAACCATACACAAACATAAATAATAAAAATTAAATTTTACTTATCCATATATAATAAAATTCTGTAACCTCTGAGCAAAAGTATTATTTGTTTTATAAAATGAATTCTTTTTCAAAGCTAACCAAATGGGAATAAAAAGTTGGTTCGGGAGTTAAGAGCACACTCTGTTCTTGCAGAGGACCCAGGTTCAATTCCCAGAACCCACATGTTGGTTCATATGTATCTGCAACTCCAGATCCAGGAGATTCAAAGAACTTTTCTGACTTCCACAGATAGCAAGCAGATACATGGTACACATATTTACGTGCAGGAACATACACATACACATAAAAATAAAAAAAAAACTTTAAAACTGAATAGAGTCCTGTAAATTTTCAGTATAAAATCAGAGATTAGTTTCAAGACAAAAAAAGTCAGTTCAAATCGTAGAATGGGGCAAGAGAGCTGAGGAAATGATTTAGTGCAAGCAAGAGGATCTGATTACATCCAACATTGACCTCTCCTCCTTCTCCTCATGCACAGGCAAGCACATACTGTACAAATACAAAATAATAATGTAAAGAAATAAGGTATAGCTTAGGGATAGAGCTTAGTGGGAGAGCTTTTGTTTAATACCCTGGGATCAATCCCAATTCTGCCAAAAAAAATTTAAGCAACTAAGTCAGTTGTGTTGACATATACCTGTAATCCAGAGTGTATTAGCATGAGGCAGGATGATCAGGAGTTGGCCAGCTCATGCAATATACTGGAACCCTATTGCAAACAAAACCAACATCAAAACAAACAACCCCCCATGTCAATCAACAAAAATCATAAAATGTAAGAAAAGCTCACTGATACAACCACCATGCAACTGCATTATTTCAACAGCAGAGCCTAGCAAGAACTATTTATTCGATGTATAGTTACTAATATGGGAATCATGTCTTTTATTATAGCTCATCAATAATCATGATTTTATTTTTTATTGTTTTGAGACAACAATGTAAACCAGGCTGTCCTTGAACTTATAGAGAGCCATTTGCCTCTACCTGTGCTTAAAACTGTGTATCATCATATCCAGCATGGTTCTGTATTTGATAGAAAACAATTATTTACTTTTAAAATATCAAAATGTTGTGCTGTCATACCAACAGAGATTGTTGGGCATTGATTTATCTAATATTTCTAGGTATGTGATGGTATCTCCACAAACTTCCAAATTTCCCATATATATGTATCTTGCATGCTAACCTCAAATAAGGTTTTAGTCTGTTTTAATTTTAAAAAAAAAAAAGCATCGTTGGCCTTGAACTTGTCAGTATCCTGCCTCAATCTCCCCAAGTGCAGGGATGACAGGCATGTGCCAACATTCCTGATTAAGTAAGTCAACAAAACTGCTATTTCCCTTATAATTCTATAAAAGAAATAGAGAAATACTCTTTCTGTAATACTTACATAGTAACAGGTGGAAGACACCTATGGAACAAAGTACTCTCCTTGGGTGGTTGTACCAGAATTCCTTAATCTTTAGTATTTCATCTTCATAAAGAACTACGTTTGTTCTTTATTTTTCAGATTAAAGTATCATTTTTTTCCAGAATTTTTTTTTTTTTGAGACAGGGTTTCTCTGTAGCTTTAGTGCCTGTCCCTCTGCCTCCCGAGTGCTGGGTTTAAAGGCATGCGCCACCACCCGGCTCAGAATTTTTTTTATTCAATATCTCATCTTGGATATGTTTCTTGTTTGGGTTTTGTTTTTGTTTTTGTTTTTGTTTGTTTGTTTGTTTGTTTGATATTTTGAGACAGGGTTTCTCTGTAGCTTTGGTACCTGTCCTGGAACCAGCTCTTGTAGACCAGGTTGGCCTTGAACTCACAAAGGTACTCCTCCCTCTGCCTCCTGAGTGCTGGAATTAAAGGTGTGCGCCACCACCACCTGGCTAACTTTAATCTCTTCTGTTAGAATTATTCCTGATTAAAACATTTCTATTTTTTTTCTTTTCTAGGAAGTCAAATGTAATTTCACCGGAAGAAATTATTCCTTTATTCCAGAGGGTATCAGTAACAGTGTTACCATCCTTGATCTCAGTTCTAACCAGATCACTCTGAATGCTTCAGACATCAGGGTGCTCCAGAGGTATTCTTTACTCACTGAGCTCTACCTGATGGAGAACAGCATTACTGCCATACACAATAATAGTTTCAGTAATCTCTCCAACCTAGAAATTTTAAACATCTGTGGAAATTCCATCAGTGTAATTGAACAGGGCTCATTTGTTGGCTTAAATAAAGTAAAACAGTTATATCTTTGCCAAAACAAAATATTACACCTGAATCCCAATACATTTGTACCTCTATTCAACCTGAGAGTTCTGAATCTGCAAGGCAACTTGATAAACCACTTTGATGTGCCACAACGATTCCATCTGGAGCTGCTAACGTTGGATGGAAATCCATGGAACTGCACCTGTGGTCTACTCCAGCTGCAGAACTGGCTGAACACGTCTAATGTGATATTAGGTAAGCAAGAAAACAATGTGACGGAACTTTGATGGCTTATGTCAGAATTGGAATAGATAAAAGAAAACGGCTGGGCTGGAAGTACTGCTCATTGGTAGACTCAGGCCTTGAACTTCATCTTTAGCACAATTAAAAATAAACCAATATCAAACCAAACAAAACAAAAAATTAAAAAAAGCAAAAACACCACCTGGAAGAAACTGCAGAACAGACATGCGCTAGCCTACCTGGCAGAGGGTGATAATTTAAACAATGGTATGTGCAAGTAGTATTAAACATGCAGAGTCATTATGTAATGTTATTTTTACGTGTCAGGTGTGGTAGTGCATACCTTTAATTCCAAAGCTTGGTAGGCAGAGGCAGAAAGAATTCTTTTGAGTTCCAGGCAAGCCAGGATTACACAGTGAGATCCTAGCTTAAGAAAAGATTAATTTTCCTTCAAGTACTTCCTGTCTATTCTTTAGGGTACTGTACCACAAAATACACAAAAAGAGGTCCCTTTGGTTGGTTAGTTATTTGTTTTCCAGCACTGGGGCTTGAACTGAAGGTGTTGTCTGATTTTGTTAACCGCACATCATACTCTGCTTGGGATCCAGACTATAACAATAATCTTAATCATAAAACTTTCTAACATACAAACTACAAAACTTCAATTAACCTATATAACAGGAATATGCATCAACACTCATGTTGCCATACAAACTCATCTAGAGTTCTTTTCTTATAATAAATTTTTTGTTTCATTTATTTTATATTTTGTGTTTAAGTGTTCTGCCTAAGTGTATGTGCATCATGTGTGTACCTGGTACCTGCAAAAGTCAGGAGGGCACTGGATCCCCCAGAACTAGAGTTAGGATGGTCATGCACAACCATGTGAAAGCTGGAAATTAAACACTGATTCTCTGCAAGAGCAGCAAGTACTTTAACTACTGAGATACCTTTCCAGTCCTTCTTATTTTCTATGAAGCCTGACTTATCAAAACTTCTATATCAACATTGTTATGAGCCACTTCTATTGTCAATAATACATCTTATTTCTTTACCAGAAAATGAGAACATCACCACGTGTAGCTACCCAGATGACCTAAAGCACTACAGCATTAAGTCAGCACCATTCACTGCTGAATGCCACTCTAAATTTATTTCCACTATAACTGAAGATCTGTATATTGATTTTCCATCCATTGGGAATTCAACTTCTAATAGCTCTTTAAAAAATTTAACACGGAACTCAGGTAATGTACTGGTTTTGAGCACTACTATTGCTGAATGTGTCAGACTAACCACACAGCTCTCCTTGTCTTTCACTATTTTGAGCTTCTATGAACAATGTAAAAGAACAATTCATCTCAATGAAGCTTTACAAAATACTGGAATTCCAACTGAGGCTCTACTATATATCATTCACATGAAACTGTGTATTAGTCAGCTAACTATTTTACTACTCAAGACACCACACTTCACAAGTATGTTAATGGTTTCATGTAACAATACCTGGTTTTTAGTATGGGCTACTGCATAAAACATGAGAGGATATACAAGTCTATATGCAAAATTCATTTATGTGTCAAAAATACCACATGCATGCGGTCTGAAGATAATTTTATACAGTATTTTGGGGCATCTGCGTTTTTACGGTGGCCTGTCCCTTGAGGACTGTTATGGAATTTCCACCTGTGAAATCACGTTAGTGCTCAATGAGTTAGTTTTAGATTTTGGAGCATCTTGAATTTTTAAACTAGGATTTCTCAACCTTTTGCCATTCTGAAAACAATGTTCTTTGGCCATAGTTTTCTTTAGTGAATTAGTAATTTTAATTAAAAGAAAACTGTAAAGTATGTTCCTTTCTAACACTGTTCGACTTTTGTCAACAAAATCTCTCTCTCTCTTTTATTTAAGAACATGAACCTCTTGGAAAAAGCTGGGCTCTCCTTGTTGGTGTTGTCGTCACTGTACTTCTAACGTCACTCCTCATCTTTATTGCTATCAAGTGTCCAATATGGTATAATATTCTGCTTAGTTACAATCATCATCGCCTGGAAGAGCATGAAGCAGAAACCTACGACAATGGCCTTACTAGAAACCCAAGCTCCCTTTCACAAATAACAGATACAAACTCTGAAGACATTACAGTAATATTCGAACAACTGCATTCATTTGTGGAGAATGATGATGGTTTTATTGAAGACAGATATATAGATATCAATGAGGTACAAGAAGAAAAATAATTTATCATGTTGAAAATTTGAAAAAATATTTTTAGTCTACTTATAGCTTAGACAAAAAGATTTTTATTTGCAAAAAAACTTTAACAAGCAGACCGCCATATTAATCAGTACCTTATGTAAATATCATACAATTTTTTTTTGCTGTATTGCATAAGCAAGCCCAAATGCAGTAACTTATACTCTGGTTAGCTAAAAGCTGAATAATTTATCTACACCACCACCACTTACTAGTGTCAGGAGTATTCGGAAAACCACAAACCGGTAAAAACAAAGCCCAAGAATGATTATTTACTAACTAAAATGAACAGATGCTGGTATTAACAAATGCATGTGCTGCAATGTCTGAGATTATACTAAAATTTTAACCAATAAAGGAATATAAAATTTAGATTTATATCATCAAAGTGAGGATCTTTGACTACAGAAATTAGTCTAATGCTCACAAATGAATCCACTGAATGGAGAATATTTTTTAATGCTGCCTGAACCTAAAAAAACAGTTTCCTTAAAAACTGGCAGCAATTTAAAGCATAGGCACAATGTTTAGGAATAATCCCTAATAATTGCTACTGATTTTGACAGTGATTTTTAGGAAGGGTTCCACATACAATTGCTATACTCAATATTGCAATGGCTTCTAAACTGGCCATCACAACTACTCATGAATTTTCTTTTAAAATACACATTTCTGTATCTCTTTTGGGAGATTATTTTTCAAATCATTCTGAGCTAGAGCTGAGGAGTACTTAGGTAATCTACACAGATCTGTTTGTGTTTCAATAAACAGAGCAATGCTTCCCAAATTGTTTTCTAGCTGGGCGGTGGTGGTGCACGCCTTTAATCCCAGCACTAGGGAGGCAGAGGCAGGCGGATCTCTGGGAGTTCGAGGCCAGCCTGGTCTACAAGAGCTAGTTCCGGGACAGGCACCAAAGCTACAGAGAAACCCTGTCTCGAAAAACCAAAAAAATTAAAAAAAAAAACAAGTTGTTTTCTAAAACACTGATTTTCCACAATGACACTGACAAGCATTTACAGAAAAAGAAAAAGGTACCTAGTCAACTTACCAAAAGAATCTGAATTTAAACAAGGTGAACTAAGAATCTTTCCTTTAGTATTGATATAGATTTTACTAAACTGAGGTGTTCTCTGAGTTCTGAAGAGCATTTACATAGCATGTGGAAGACCCTGAGTTTTTACTCCCACATATACAAACATATGTACACACACACACATACCACAAAGAAACTTTAAAATTTACTTGACAATCAAACCCTTCCTTGGAAATATAGCTAAAAGCTCACAGCACATTAAAAGACCAAAGGACATATTCTGGAAACACTAGCCCTAAATAGAAAGGGTCTTTCTAAAGCAAAATGGTTACCAATCCTCGTATAATGGATTAGCTGCAAATATAATTTGAACCACTTACCAGTTTAAAGAGTGCAACCAAAAATTAGCAAAGTCTGTGATTTACCATTCTATATGTGGGAAACTCAATGTATTTATCTGATTATTTTAGAGATAAGGCTATGGCAAAACACTGAACTTTTGAAGTTTACTTGTGGATGAAATATGTAACATGTTTTCTATGATTTTCGTCATCCACATACACAGAAGAGCACAGTGACTAGAGTTGAAGACGGAGCACAGCTGAAAATGTGCTGACAAAACTTGGAATTAGATACATGGGCATACAATGCTCCGATTCTGATGTTCCAATTTCTAGTTAATAAAGATATTCCAAAAATGTACATGATAACATCTTACAAAAGACTAGTAATGTAGATCGGTTATATAAACAGTGCCGATAAGATAGCTCAGCAATTCAACATCCATGCACCAAAACCTGACAATCTGAGTTCAATCCCCAGACCAACATGATGGACAGAGAGAATCAAGTTGTCCTCTGAGCTCCACATGTACACTACGTTACAAGTGTACCAACACACATACATATACATACATACACACACACAATAATAAATTTAAAAATTTGTAAAGGTTATATAAATAGTACATTCAGTTGGAATGTTCACAGATGGAAAATAAAATATATCCCTTGAACCAAATGACTTATTTGTGTTAATACATATTTTATTATATTTATAGTAACACAAAGAATATAAACATATCTAATCTTATGAATTATAAATTATTTAAGTATCAATTTTAAAACATAAAGCATCTTTTTCTAAATAATCTATCACTCTACTTAAATAACATTTCCTGCTTAGAAGATCTAAAGATTAATTTTTGGGAAATAGTATAAAATTATAAATAAGTCCAGATTATACCTGATCTCTTACATCCAACATTTTATTATTGGGTAGTTAGTAAATATCTGACTGAGGAGGAATAAATGAACATAAAATTGTGACTAATATGCTTTTAAAGGACAATTTTGACTAATGCCAAACTAGAAAGATTAACTCAAAATCATATATTTACTATGTAAACATTGTTGCAATCATTTGCTGAGGCTATACCTACAACCAGCTTATACTAGACAGCTTTTCCATAATAAACCAGAGAATCAAACCACACTAAATGATGGCAAAAATGGAAGCTTTTTCCATATGTTGTCAATATGTATGGCCTTCCTTAGTTCCTCTAAATACATAGTCAAGATTAACCTAGTGACCAAATACTTTTCAAATCTTTTATTTTTATTTCTAGAATATATACTTTTAAAACATATAACTGTAAAATTCATACATACAATTTGGGTATTAGCATAACTTCTGAGATAACGACATAGGGACACATAGGTTTTAAATTCTTTGAAGCATTCAGAGCTACAAACTTATATGTTTGCATATACTTTCTTCATCAGGTTGTTTACTGCAGAAGTAACATGGGAGTGTATTTAGTGTTAATAAACTTCAGTAATTTTGGTTAATAACTAACCTTGCTCTCAAACAAATTAACAGTAGTAAGCTTCTGGAACAGAATGCTATACATATGTTTATACACCATAGCTCAACTTTTATATTTACCTTACCATATGCTGAAGTATTTGATACTGGTCAAAACTAATTTTAAAAATTATTTTAATTCACATTTATTATCTTTATAGGGATTACTGTTACATTTTATTATGGAAATCAAAACTAGTTCATATTTAGTCTTCATAAATAAGTTATGTATAAATTCACATATAATCTATAGGCAGCATAGAGTATTATATATTGTGAGAATTATATTATCATAGAGAATATAATTACCATAATGTCAGTTAATGTACAAAGCCTACTGACTAATAACTGCTTTCATTAAAGTAGAACTAAAATGTCAAAACTAGTTAAAAGACTCAGTCAAACTCTAAGAGTAGACATAAAGACATAATTCATCTTACAGTTTAAGTTGTTGGAAACAGAAATCATATTTATACAATTGGGTAGTTCTTTCTTTTGTATACTATTTCGTTCCTTGACATTAAAATAGATTTTGTATTGAGATGCTATGTTAAATCAAGAAAAAAAATGACACATTTTCTATTACAAATATATGCTTGTAACAGGTCAGTAAGATGCCAGTTGTGGTTCTTTTTGTTTGTTTGTTTGTTTTGATTTGCTTTGCTTTATTGAAATGAAGTTTCTCTGTGAATCAGCTCTGGCTGTCCTGGAACTCACTCTGCAGATCGGGCTGGCCTTGAACTCTTACGAGATTCACCTGCCTCTACCTCCCAAGTGCTGGGATTAAAGTTGTGCACTAACACGCTCAGCCCAGGTGTGGATTTAATCTGTAGTCCCAGCACTCAGGAGGCTGAGCCAGAAAGATTCTTGTCAGCTTGAGGTAGCCTACACTACAATTAAGATGTTGCTTCATAAGAATCCAACAATTAATTAATTAAGAGCAAATTAAGAAAAAGCTAAATTTTATAAGGAAATAAATGACTCACAAGTTAAACCATCTACCAAAACTCATTTATGAATCTGAACTTACGCTTGTCTTTCAGTAAATATGACATCCATACTCTGTGTTTCTCGATCATTTTGAGCTTTAAGCTGTGCAAACAGTTAACATAGAAGTTAGTCATTAAAAAAGATAACCATCAAACCAAACTCTCTTTGGAAAGGTTACTCTAGTTATGAACTACATGAGATTATTATAATAATACCAAATACAAAAATTAGAAGAAAAATGCATCTTTCATCTAACAAAGACCACTACCAGTTAACTTAGTCCTTTATATTGACTTAAGTTCTCATCAAAATAATTCATTTTTCTTTAGTGATCTGTCCAATAATTAAAATTAAAATTAATTTATGTAAAAACCATTTCAAAAACATACTATGTTCAATAAATACTTGATTAGTCATATGCTGAATTGAGAATCAACATAATTTTGTTCTTAAATCTTTCACGATTTCGTAAGTACTCCTAGATGACTGTTATGTACACAGACCTGAATCTGGATCCACCCCAAATAAAAAAACAAATTAATTTTCAAAGTTTCCTATACCTACAACCAGCTTATACTAGACAGCTTTTCCATAATAAACCAGAGAATCAAACCACACTAAATGATGGCAAAAATGGAAGCTTTTTCCATATGTTGTCAATATGTATGGCCTTCCTTAGTTCCTCTAAATACATAGTCAAGATTAACCTAGTGACCAAATACTTTTCAAATCTTTTATTTTTATTTCTAGAATATATACTTTTAAAACATATAACTGTAAAATTTATACATACAATTTGGGTATTAGCATAACTTCTGAGATAACGACATAGGGACACATAGGTTTTAAATTCTATGAAGCATTCAGAGCTACAAACTTATATGTTTGCATATACTTTTTCTAGTACTTAAAAGAGAATCTTGTAAACAGTAAGTAAATGGCATAAATTTGCTCAATAGTTTCAAAGAAGGAAGGAAAAGAGAGGAAAGGAAGCAAGAAAACATTTCAAGAGTTTGGTATTCTTTGTATAAGGAACAGGCTGCCATATTTGAGAAAGTTATATAGAGAAGTATTAATGATAGGTGGGGAAAGATACTCCTTGGTTTCTAACTAACAGAGGAATTATATTTCTATTCCAAATATTTCATTATTATATTTGACAAATAATTTTCAAAGTTTCCTATATTTATTTCTAGCAATAAAATTTATTTCTAAGTTTGTAAAACTAAAAATAATTTAATTATTGTAGAACCCCAAATTTAGAACTCATTTTAAAAATCCTGGATTTTTTATAGCCAGGATGATGTGGGGCATGCCATTAATCCCAGCACTTAAGAGAAGCAGAGGTAGGCAGAGTTTGAGGTGCTGGAGAGATAGCTCAGCAGTTAAGAACACTTGCTGTTCTTCCAGAAGACTTGTGTTCATTTTCTAGCACCCATGTGGAGGCTCAAAGCCATCTGTTACTCTTGTCCCAGGCAATTTGATGCCTTCTCTGGCCTCTGACGGCTCAGGGCATAGACATATAGGCAGATAAAACATCCCCACACTTTAATTAACTTAAAAAAATACTATAAGAAAACTTTTAAAGATATTATTTACATTGAATTTTAATTCCATTTGTAAAAAAACTAAAACATAAGGAAACATTTTTTAAAAAAAAAAGAAATTATGAACCAAAATATTATTAATATATATCCAATCAATATAGATGGTTCTTCCCTAGCTTTATTGACAGATGTTAAAATATTTACTCCAACAGCAACAGGGATATAAAAAACAATAAAAAGTGCTTAATCATAATTGTGATACTTATGATCAGAGTCATAACCACCTTTAATGGCCATAAAAGGTTTTACCAAATTACTTCTAGATAAATGCTTTATTTTAGAGGATATGACTTATATACAATTATTACTTATATTTGTATATTTTCTTACCATGTTGTAATCATTCATAACTTCTTCCATTTCAGTATTGGTATTGAGTTTATCTACCAACTAAAAGCAAAAATATAACAAAAAAAGCACCATTTGGTTAGCCTTAATAAATTTTAGGTAAGTTTTAATATACATACCTATTTTCATAAATAGCTAGTCATTTCAGTGTTAATACTATCAAGTGTCTTACTTTCCAAAAAAAAAAAAGCGAGCCACATTAAAAAACAATATTGAAAACCTAACATACTCTTCATTTGGCCAGTAAATAAGAAGTGATGAATTACTGTTCCTTTAAGAACACTGAAGAGTTTTCTCTGCTTTAAAATGTCCAAGTTTATAAAGGTCTGAAACAGAAAAAAGCAGCATTGGAAATTATCTGCCACTTGAATTTTTCTCCTCCTGGAAACATTAACTGTTTTAGAAATTTATAGTAGTGAAAAGGCAAAACAACTTTATTTCCCATAAATTTATTTTATAAAACAGAACACTAGTAAATCTAATTCTTAAGTCAGAGAATGTCCTGCTCTTACAGAGGATGTGAGTTCAGGTCCTAGCACCCACACCAAGCAGCTTTAAGTGCGTCTAACTGTCTCCAGGGAATCAACATTATCATTTCCTTTGGGCCTCTGCGGGTAATGGCACTCATGTGCATACACATATACACATAATTAGAAGTAAAGCAAAATCTTTAAAACAATAAACAATAGAAAACAACACTTACTGAAAAAAATTCTAATTAATATTATTCTCAAGGTGTTTTTATAGAGCATGTGCTCAGAAAATTTAAGAACTACAAAATACTCTAATTAGCAAAATTTCACTGGTAAGTATTAATATTAACTAGTTATATCATATTTTACCTAATCAACAGCGGAGACAAAAGCTAGTCATGCCATAATTGTTTAATGTGCCTCAGAAATTAGAAAGAAATTCTGATGCTAGAAACTTCCTGGAGGTAGCGTTACTCCAAGGACAAGAAGTTAACAGCATTGACAAGGTGATAGTCTGCACTGGGAAACATCCTCAGTGGAACTATTTTTATGAGTGTACTCTATTTTGACAGAATGCACACAAAATTGAACACTCAGATGGAGGTAATCTGTATGGCTAGGTAAAGAATTTAAATTTCATGATGACAATGCTCCATAGCAAGGTAAAGGTGTTTTTAAAGCAATGGAATCATTCTTACCTAATAAATTGTAATGCTTTAAAAAAATATTATTCAAACATTTGTAGGGGAGAAAAGCTTTTGTGTGATTTATAAGTGTCTTTAAAAAAAAATGAGGCTAGCAATATGGCTCATCAGGTAAAGCTTCTACACCAAGGCTGGTGGCCTGTATTTGATTCTTGGGGGACCCATATGGTAGAAAAGAAGTAACTTACACAAGTTGTCATCTGACTTCCATGAATGTGCCTGCACGCGTGCACACACACACACACACACACAAAATTACAAATAAATAAACAGTAGGTAAAATAAATATTTTTTATAATGCAAACAAAATTGGAAGAATTCCTATCAATCTGTTAAGCCAAGTTATTTCTAGGTTAGGAAATGAAGGAGAAATGAAAAAAGCAATTTAATTTTTGTATTTTTATACTTCCAACTTTTTCACAAGAAATATATATATATATAGTTGTGTATTATTTGGTATTTAAAATGTATTTTTAAGTGTCAAGAGCACAAAAACAAACATCAGGAGAAATTCTCTGAGGAAAGAGACAATACCATGTTGTAGTCTGCTAGCTGTCCTTGAAAGTCTTTAATTTCAACAGCTAATGTCTCTGCCCTACAAACAAAAGCAAATGCATTCATAAATACATAAGCAGATCAATATAAAGAACCTTATGGATGGTGTCATATTTAATAAATTATGTTCATGATACTGAATAAATACTGAATTGATATTCAGTGGGATAAATTCCTAATAAAGATCTTGCATGTCTTAGTTGTAAAATTACTCACCTCTTTTCATATGACAAATACACTGAATTTTCTTGGTTGTACATTTCTATTTCTTTCTGAAGTTTATTAATTTCAGTTGTAAGTTCACTTATTTTGCTCCTAAGTGAAAAAAAAGGAAGTTTAGAAATACTTCTAACTCAGAAAAGACTTCTAGTTAAATAAAATAAACTTCGTAAATGTGTAACAATATGTATGGCTTTATCAAATCCATTTAAAATGAACAGTTTCAGGGGGTTGTGTCACTAAAAATGATGAGCCAATGAGAAAAATGGCTGACACAGAGTCTCTAATCAAGGAAGATGAAACAGGCCAGGCGTTGTAGTACACACTTTTGATCCAACATGGAGAAGCAGGAAAAGAAATCCAAGTCTGGGCACAGCCTGGTCTGGTCTATACAGGAAGCTCCAAATCAGCTAGTGTTACAGAGGAGGGCACAGTCTGAGAACACTGGGTCTGGACTGTACAGGGAGCTCCAAATCAGCTGGTATTACAGTAGGGCACAGTCTCAAAGAACAGAAGCAAAACCAAAAACCAAACAAAGGAAAATGGAGCTACATCACTAGGACATCTGAAAAGAGAAAGTTATTAGGTGGAAAATAATTAATACGTCTTAGTAGGTAAGACCAGGGATCAGTTCCACATGGCAACTCATAACCGCCATAACTCCGGTTCCAGGAGTCATGGAATCCAATGCCCTCTTTCTGACTTCCACAGGCAAAGGGCAAACATGTGTTTTAACACATACATATATGTATAACATTCATACACAAAAAGTTAAAAGAAAGTATTTCTTTTAAAATTCTTCATTTTAAAGACCTTATTAAAAGGCCTGAAGCCAGACACAGTGGTGCACACCTTTAATCCCAGTACTCAAAAGACAGAGGCAGGTTGATCTCTGTGAGTTGAGTCTAGCCTGGTCTAGATGAGTTCTAGGACAGCTAAGGCTATATATACAGTGATGCCCCAACTCAAAATAATTACAAAAAAAAGTAGGAGGCTTATAAATTAGTGAAAATTAGGGCAAGCATGTATCAAATGACCAAATATACTTACTTACATAAAAGTCTATGATTAAGTATAAATAAATAAACAAACACTTATTTCCTTTCTTAGTACAATCAGTGATATTTCAATTATATGAGTAATACATTCCGAATAATACTAAAGAGCATAAAAGATTATTATCACTCCAAGAAAAGAGTGAACTTCATGATATGATTTCAATGTTTGCCTTCCTTCTAAAATTCACACTGAAACTTGTCAGGCAGTGGTGGTGCAGCCTTTATCCCAGCACTCAGGAGGCAGAGGCAGACGATCTCTGTGAGTTGGAGGCCAGCTGGTCTACAGAGTGAGTTTTAGAACAACAGGGCTATGTAGAGAGACTTTGCCTCAACCTGCCCTCTCCACACCTTTCCCCTCAAAAAAGGAACTGATTCTTCTGGTTTGTAACGAGGCCACGAAGGCTATTTCATGGATGTTAGTGCCTACCAAAGGGCTGGTCCTGCTTTCCTTGTCCATCACAGAACTACACAAAACCATAAACTCTCAGCCTAGGGCTGGGAAGAAATTTAGTTGTTGATAAAGAACTTGCCTTGCAAGCACAAAAACCTGAGTCCAAACTCCAGAACCCATGTAAAACAGCTGGGTTTGGTGGTTCATGCTTGCAATCCCAGCCCTGGGGAGACACGAACAGGAGGCTCAGAAAGGTTCAACAGTCAGCAGCCTAGCCTACTTAGCAAGCTCTAGGGCAACAAAGAGATCCTGTCTCAAAAACAGGTGGATGGTATCCGAAAAGTGACACCCAAGGTCACCCTCCTGCATCCACATGCACCCACATGACTGTATGAATACTAACCCATATGTGGGCACCAGGATGCACCTCCCTGTACCATATTTCAGTCTAACTATATTACCATGCAGTACAGTCAATTAACCAGAAATTATGTGAGAATATAAAATTATTCTTAGAACTCAAAAGATAACTAATTGTTGAAATAACTACAACTAAAACTCCAAGGTCATGCATAAAAAAACATTTATTTTACATACCTAAGAAGTCCAAGATAGTAAGATTTGTCTAAAATTTGCCTCTGGGGACCTAAAAAATGTTTTAATGTGAATATTAATACTCTATTATACAATGACCAAAATAACAAATCCAAAGCACAACCACCATTACTTGCCACAGTTCTCAGACATTCCTCATGAATGCCTCAACATATGGAGAAACACTAAAAGCTAGTATTCTAGAGTCATGACATAAAGAAGGCTGAATTTAGACAAGAATGGGACTTTTAAAAGTGAGGCTGTTAAGAAATAAGAATCTGGTCTGGAGAAATGGCTCAGTGGTTAAGAGCACATACTGCTTTTTCAGAGGACCCAAGTTCAATTGCCAACACACACATTGGGCAGCTCATAACTGCCAGTAACACCAACTCCAGGGAATCTGACAGTCTCTTCTGGCTTACACACTGTACTTATGTGCACAGACCCAGACACAGATACACACACATATATTCATAATTTAAAAAAATAATAATCCAGTATTTTTTTTAAAGAAACTAGATACTACAGGACAGACTAGCTAGATAGAAACTAGACCTATGGAAACCTAGAACAGAGCAGTAAAAAGGACTTTTTAAAAAATGCAATTTCTTTTTTTTAAAAAAGATTTATTTATTTATTATGCAAACAGTATTCTTAGTATTCTGCATGTATGCCTGCAGGCCAGAAGAGGGAACCAGATCTCATTACAGATGGTAGTGAGCCACCATGTGGTTGCTGGGAATTGAACTCAGGACCTTTGGAAGAGCAAGTAGTGCTCTTAACGACTGAGACATCTCTCCAACCCCCAAAAAAGGAATTTCATTATCATTATATTGTATAATATGAGGGCATGCATGTGCCATAGCACACATGTGAGGGTCAGAGACAATAATTTTGACTCATTTTTTATTATTAATATTAAAAAAATTTTTTAAATAATAAATGGTTTTTCTACTTAGTAAGCAATATGGTATAAAAAAATTAAGTCTCCTGAAAGGAATACCATACTCCTAAAGTACAGTGGTTAGGACTGGCAAGATGGCTCAGTGGGTAACAAGCCTGACAACCTGAGTTTGATCCTGGGAACCCACAGTAGGAGAGAACCAATTCCAGAAAAGGACTGCAACAGCCCCTGAAATCCAGGGACGCTCAAGTCTCCAATAGAGCTCTGCAGCATTTTCACATAATGGAGCTACACTATCTCACGTGACTTAAAACCATCTGGATGACTTGTTGCTGGGAACAATCTTTGTACACTGTGGATGTGTATTGCTCTCACTGGTTCAGAGGGAGCTGACTGGCCTATAACAGGGAAGGAAGAGATTGGGTGGGAGAGCCAGAGTAGGAGGATGCTGGGAAAAAGGTAGAGTCTGAGGAGTCTCCAGCTAGACACAGAGGAAGCAAGACATGTAGAAAATGGGGTAACAAGCAATGAGCCACATGGTATTACTTAGATAAGAAAAATGACTTAATTTAAATTGTTAGAGCTAGTTAGTAAGAAGCCTAAGCTATCGGCTGAGCATTTATAATTAATATTAATTCTCTGTGTGGTTATTTGGGAGCGGGCTGATGGAACAGAGCTGACAGGCAGTCCCAACAAAAAATTTCGCCTATAACTTAGAATGCCTTATCAATGTTATACAGTTATATCATTATTGTTATATTTATATTGTAATTTACCTTAAAATTAATTTTGCACCTCAAGAGTAGCTTTAAGCCCTCAGAAATCACTAGTCACAAGAAAAAAAAAGAAACCTAAGAATATTCATCATGGTTTGGTTTATACATCACATTGATCAAACTTCTGAAACAAGTACAGTGTAATGGTGCTAGGGATATGACTTAGTAGTAGTGCATTTGCCTAGCATACACAAGGTCCTAGGTTCAATCTCTGGTGTCGTATCACAAAGAACTTACAAAACCAATTTAAGCCACGTGTGTCAATACCAAAACTTGAGAGAGTTGAGGTAGAAAGATAGGAGGTCAAGATTATTCTCAGTTGCATAGCGAATGCAAGAACAGTAACTATTATATTACTAACCACCTGTGTCTTATCAGACCACCATGGATTAAAGTTAGAATTCAACAACAATGCTACCCCCAGAAAGCCTACAAACTCATGGAAACTGAACAGTCAACTACTGAACCATACCTGGATTAAGGAAGAAATAAAGAAAGAAATTAAAGTCTTCCTTGAATTCAATGAAAATAAAGAAACAACATACTCGAACTTATGGGACACTATGAAACCAGTCCTAAGAGGAAAGTTCATAGCACTAAGTGCCCACTTAAAGAAAACAGAGAAAGCACATATTGGAGACTTAACAGCCCACCTGAAAGCTCTAGAAAAAAAAGAAGCAGACTCACCTAGGAGGAGTAGAAGACTGGAAATAATCAAACTGAGGGCTGAAATCAACAAAATAGAAACACAGAAAACAATCCAAAGAATCAATGAATCAAGAAGCTGGTTCCTGGAGAAAATCAACAAGATTGACAAACCCCTATCCAAACTAGTCAAACGGCAGAGAGAAAACTTGCAAATTAATAAGATCAGAAATGAAAAGGGGGACATAACCACAAACACAGAGGAAATTCAGAGAGTCATTAGATCTCACTACAAAAGCCTGTATGCCACTAAACTGGAAAATGTAAAAGAAATGGACACTTTTTTAGATAAATACCATTTACCAAAATTAAACCAGGACGAGGTGAACAATCTAAACAGACCTGTCAGTAGCGAAGAATTAGAAGCTGTTATCAAAAACCTCCCTACCAAAAAAAGCCCAGGGCCAGATGGTTTCAATGCGGAATTCTACCAGAATTTCCAAGAAGACCTAATACCTATACTCCTCAATGTATTCCACAATATAGAAACAGAAGGGTCACTACCAAATTCCTTTTATGAAGCTACAGTTACTCTGATACCAAAACCACACAAAGACTCAACCAGGAAAGAGAATTACAGGCCGATCTCACTCATGAATATCGATGCAAAAATCCTCAACAAAATACTGGCAAACCGAATCCAAGAACACATCAGAAAAATTATCCATTATGATCAAGTAGGCTTCATTCCTGAGATGCAGGGCTGGTTCAACATACGAAAATCTATCAATGTAATCCAGCATATAAATAAACTGAAAGAAAAAAACCATATGATCATTTCATTAGATGCTGAAAAAGCATTTGACAAAATTCAACATCCATTTATGTTAAAAGTCTTGGAGAGATTAGGGATACAAGGGTCATACCTAAATATAATAAAAGCTATATACAGCAAGCCGACAGCTAACATTAAATTAAACGGAGAGAAACTCAAAGCCATCCCGCTTAACTCGGGAACACGACAAGGCTGTCCACTTTCGCCATACCTCTTCAATATAGTGCTGGAAGTTCTAGCAATAGCAATAAGACAACATAATGGGATCAAGGGGATTCGAATTGGAAAGGAAGAAGTTAAACTTTCGTTATTCGCAGATGATATGATAGTGTACATAAGCGACCCCCAAAACTCCACCAAAGAACTTTTACAGCTGATAAACAGCTTTAGTAATGTGGCAGGATACAAGATCAACTCCAAAAAATCAGTCGCCCTTTTATACACAAAGGATATGGAAGCAGAGAGGGAAATCAGAGAAGCTTCTCCATTCACGATAGCCACAAACAGCATAAAATATCTTGGGGTAAATCTAACCAAGGAAGTGAAAGATCTATTTGACAAGAACTTTAAGGCATTGAAGAAAGAAATTGAAGAGGATACCAAAAAATGGATGGACATCCCTTGCTCTTGGATTGTGAGGATCAACATAGTAAAAATGGCAATTCTACCAAAGGCAATTTATAGATTCAATGCAATCCCCATCAAGATCCCATCAAAATTCTTCACAGATCTGGAGAGGACAATAATCAACTTTATATGGAAAAACAAAAAACCCAGGATAGCCAAAACAATCCTATACAATAAAGGATCTTCTGGAGGCATTACCATCCCTGACTTCAAACTCTATTACAGAGCTACAGTAATGAAAACAGGGTGGTACTGGCGTAAAAACAGAGAAGTCGACCAATGGAATCGTATAGAAGACCCGGATTTTATCCCACAATCCTATGAACACCTCATTTTCGATAAAGGAGCTAAAAGTATACAATGGAAGAAAGAAAGCATCTTCAACAAATGGTGCTGGCACAACTGGATGTCAACCTGTAGAAGAATGAAAATAGACCCATATCTATCACCATGCACAAAACTCAAGTCCAAATGGATTAAAGACCTCAATATCAGCCCGAAAACACTGAACCTGATAGAAGAGAAAGTGGGAAATACCCTACAACAGATGGGCACAGGTGATCGCTTCTTAGGTATAACCCCAGAAGCACAGACATTAAGGGCAACATTGAATAAATGGGACCTACTAAAACTGAGAAGCTTCTGTAAAGCAAAGGACACTGTCACTAAGACACAAAGGCAACCTACTGACTGGGAGAAGATCTTCACCAACCCCACAACAGACAAAGGTCTGATCTCCAAAATATATAGAGAACTCAAGAAACTAGACTTTAAAATGCTAATTAACCCAATTAAAAAATGGGGCACTGAACTGAACAGAGAATTCTCAACAGAAGAAGTTCAAATGGCCAAAAGACACTTAAGGTCGTGCTCAATTTCCTTAGCAAGCAGGGAAATGCAAATCAAAACAACTTTGAGATATTATCTTACACCTGTCAGAATGGCTAAAGTCAAAAACACCAAGGATAGCCTTTGCTGGAGAGGCTGTGGAGGAAGGGGTACCCTCATCCATTGCTGGTGGGAATGCAATCTTGTGCAACCACTGTGGAAGTCAGTGTTTCGGTTTCTCAGGAGATTCGGGATCAACCTACCCCTGGACCCAGCAATACCACTCTTGGGAATTTACCCAAGAGATGCTCTATCACATGTCAAAAGCATTTGTTCAACTATGTTCATAGCAGTATTATTTGTAATAGCCGGAACCTGGAAACAACCTAGATGCCCTTCAATGGAAGAATGGATGAAGAAAGTATGGAATATATACACACTAGAGTACTACACTGCGGTAAAAAACAATGACTTCTCGAATTTTGCATGCAAATGGATGGAAATAGAAAACACTATCCTGAGTGAGGTATCCCAGACCCAAAAAGATGAACATGGGATGTACTAACTCATAATTGGTTTCTAGCCATAAATAGGGGTCACGGAGTCTACAATAGGCGAACCTAAAGAAGCTAAGTAAGAAGGTGAACCCAAGGAAAAACATATAGTTATCCTCTTGGATAAGGGAAGTAGACAAAATTGCCGGGGGGAAAAGTGGGATGTTGGGGGTGGGGTGGGATGGGGGTAAGGGGAGATGGGGAGAGAAAAGGTAGAAGGGAAGGAGGGGGGACTTGGGGAAACAGGATGATTGGGATAAAGGAAGGTTGGATAGGGGAGCACGGAAGCACAGTTCTTAGTTAAGGGAGACACCTTAGGGTTGGCAAGAGACTTGAACCTTGATTGGTTCCCAGGAGCCCAAGGCAATGTCCCCAGTTAGTTCCTTGGGCTGCTGAGGATAGGGAACCTGAAATGACCCTATCCTATAGCAATACTGACGAATATCTTGCATATTACCATAGAACCTTCATCTGGTGATGGATTGAGATAGAGACAGAGACCCACACTGGAGCACTGGACTGAGCTCCCAAGGTCCCAATGAGGAGCAGAAGGAAGGAGAACATGAGCAAAGAAGTCGGGACCACGAGGGGTGCACCCACCCACTGAGACAGTGGAGCTGATCTACTGGGAGCTCACCAAGGCCAGCTGGACTGTTTACCAAAAAAGCATGGGATAAAACTGGACTCTCTGAACATGGCGAACAATGAGGGCTGATGAGACGCCAAGGACAATGGCACGCAGTTTTGATCCTACGCAATGTGCTGGCTTGGTGGGAGCCTAGCCAGTTTGGATGTTTACCTTCCTAGATATGGACGGAGGGGGGAGGACCTAGGACTTACCACAGGGCAGGGAACCCTGACTGCTCTTTGGACTGGAGAGGGAGGGGGAGAGGAGTGGGGGGAAGGGGAGAGGGGTGGGAGGAGGGGGAGAAGAGTGGGAGGAGGGGGCGGGAAATGGGAGGCTGGGAGGAGGTGGAAATTTGTTTTTTTTTTCTTTATTCTCCTTTTATCAATAAAAAAAGGGAAAAAAAAGAACAGTAACTATTTTTGAGACTGTCTAAAAAATAAAATATATTATTATGCCTTAGAGAGAAGCATGTCAGTCTCATTTCTTTTTTTAATCATTATAATGGAGAAAAAAGGAATTTTTAACACCTAATAAATGTTTTCAATGATATTATTTAATTTTTTTACTACATGAAAATTTTTAAATTCTATGTATATGGGTATGTGCCGTGGCACCTGTGTGGAGGTGAGAGTACAGCTCGTAAGAGTTGGACCTCTCCTTCCATCAAGGCAGTCCTGGAGATCAAACTCAGATAATCAAGCCTGGGACCTTCATGTGATGAGCCATCTCACATGCCCAATAAGTGCCATTCCAAGGTGAAAGCTATCAAAAAGAATTTCAAAATACTTTTATGTTGTAACGAAAACCTAATTCTCAGTCATAAACCTTTCAAATTTCTTCCAGTTGTAACAAAACTCCTTGATATTCAGAAAATTAAGCTCAAAGTGAGCATATATATATATATATATACATATATATATTTATACCTTTCTAGTTCGCATATATTCTATTATTTCATAATAATTTTATAAGTCAAAGAATGAGAATGACATGCTACATTTCTCATTTATTAAGATATGCTGTAACAGTTTTGAAACAAAATATATTCATCTTCATAAAATAAATACCTTTCATCCCAGTTTTCATTCCACTCAAACCTTGCTGAGTTACAGGACGATCAGCAACTTTGATTTGAGATGACAAAACTCCACCAGTCCCTAGGGGACCACCACGAGAACCTGGTCTTGCTGTTGCTGGTGGCATCTAAATGACAAGCAAGATTTTACATTTATTAAACCAGGAAAAAACAGTACCAACATAAGATTATCAAGGCTATTTTTCTTTTTTTTTTTTTTTCGTTTGTTTTTCAAGACAGGGTTTCTCTGTGGTTTTGGAGCCTGTCCTGGAACTAGCTCTTGTAGACCAGGCTGGTCTCGAACTCACAGAGATCCACTTGCCTCTGCCTCCCAAGTGCTGGGATTAAAGGCGTGTGTCACCACCGCCTGGCAAGGCTATTTTTCTAAAAATTGAAACTATACACAATTTATAAGTTCAAGACCAGTTAGAACTACATACCAAAAAAAAAAAAAAACTACCTGAGAAATAATAATAAAAAAAACTAAGGCCAATTAGATAATGCACATACTGAGAAACCTTATATCTAAGTTAGATCCCTGGGCTCCACACAGTACTTTTCCACCCAGATAAAATAATAAATGTTAACAAAAAGTTTTAAAGTATCATATTTCTACATAATGATGTTATAGTTGATTTTCTCCTTTGTAAAATCTGGTGCTTTAAGCATTATTATGATGAGTATATATTTTCCTTAAAATTAGGAAAAAGAAAACTTTCATTTTGAAAAAAAACAGTACTATTACATGTCATGAGAAAAGTCACAACTCTCTCTTGTCAACTATGCACATAAGCATGGAAAATCATAAAAGGCAACATGAAACTTCCAAAATCTCTCTGCATCTTCTTTTTTTTATCCTTTTTATTTTACCTGTCTCTGCCAAAGACTAACATACAGTAGAAGATTCAATGTGGGGTAGAAATTTTAGATTAATAATTTTTTGCCGCTTACTTTGTTATTTTTATTTCTGTTAGCTGGTAGCCTTAGCACTATCAAACAACCCAGTTCTCAGGTGACTCAGAGAATTCCTTGCAAACTTACTTAGTTATATTGCCAACACCAGGACACATTCCAGAGACTATGCTGAATACAAAAACAAACGCAACTCAAATAAGAGTTCAGGGCTACCCACAGTGGTTTCTAGGAGAGACTGAGAAGTCTTTGCTTTGGAAACTTTCTAAACCATTCTTTTTTCTACTTTATGCAAGCAGATTTTGGAAAACTACTTGAATTACCTTTCTTATTTATGAGATGAAGTATAGAGGTTAATAAAATGGAATAATGTGTGAGTATATGTATTCACTTGGAAGAATATTCAAAAATCTATTTCTGAAAGGGACAAAAAACCCAACAGATTACTACCCTGTTTTGAATCAGACTACAAGCTACATATGCATATGTGTTTTGTGTCTGTAAATGCACAGGAAAGTCTTATAAGATACATACCAAACAGCTGATAATTGCCTTGAATAGAAAAAAGCTCTCAAAAAATCTGCCAGTTTATTTTACAATGAATATCACTCATTTCAAAATCATAGACATCACACAAATAAAGTGCATGACAAATAGGAGCTGGTCAATAATGTCAGATAACTTTTTTAAGTATTTAATCAACAATCATCAAAAGAATCAATTATTACTAGAACAAGAGAAAAAAACATTTATAAGACTTCAGAAAAATTATCTCCATTTTAGGTTATAATGATATAATCTGAAACTCTAGAAAAACCATAAACATTTAAGAAAACCTGACTATTATTTATTGCCTAAAAAAAAAGTGCTGTCCTAAAAACACAAGACTCAGAATTACAGCTTCTCTACAAGTAGAGCCTGAACACCAACACTACATACTTTCTGCTACTCAAGACCAATGTAGGAAGAACAGAAAATACTGTATCACAGAAAAAGGGTTTGCTGTTGTTTTTTGAGACCCCCTATTGCTGTTGTCCCAGCCTGGCCTGGATAGGATCTTGCTATTACCCCAGGCTGACTTGGAACTATGTAGCCAGTCTGGTTTTGAATTCATGGTTCTGCTTCAGCCTCCAGAGTGCTGAGATTACAGGCATGTCACTATTCCTAGCCCACCATTTCATTTCTAGCAACATGTAAATGTATATGACTATGCTAAATTAATATTACATTGCTTTTTAAATCATGTATTACAAAGCAAAGTTTTCTCAAGTATAATCGTCATTCATCACCATTTATGCCCTGGCAATATCTAAGCATGCACGGGAAGCCTGCTTATTGGTGGTTCTCCAGTTATTCCGATCCTAGGCAGTTCTATAATTAAAAATAATTTTAATAATAGCCAGACATATTTTTAATAGCAGATATAGTTTACTTAAGATTTGCTTATGGGACTGGAAAGACGGTTCAGTGGTTAAGAACAATTGATGCTCTTTGAGAAAACTGCCAATTCATTTCCAAACACTATATCCCGAGGCTCACAACTACCTGTAACTATAGCTGGAAGAAACTTACACCTTCTTCTGGCCTCCACTGGTGACTACACTTTCATGCATGCCCACAGACACAAATGCACATGTACACAATTAAAAATAAACCTTCAAAAATGTTTATAATGTCATCCAATTTGTTCCAAATTTTTATTATTATAATAATGAAAATGTAATAATATCTGTAGTTATAATTTTTCTTAGAATGATCAGTTTTTAAATTTTGTACTTTCTCAAATATGGTGGTTCTCTTACTGGCTACATTGACTCATACCACTATTTTAATAGTTACTAAAAATATTTCTCATTTTCTGAGACTATATATATATATATATATATATATATATACACTTTTTTTTTTTTTTTGGTTTTTCAAGACAGGGTTTCTCTGTGTAACAACAGCCCTAGCTGTCCTGGAACTAGCTTTTATACACCAGGCTGGCCTCGAACTCATAGAGATCAGCCTACTTCTGCCTCCTGAGTGCTGGGATTAAAGGTCTGCACCACCACCACCTGGCTCAAAATATATTTTTACTCATACTATTCATTACTATTATGCCTTTTGTTCTTTTTATCATTCTGAAAGGTTTCGAGCCCAATTTTTTAATGCTATTCTTCCCCAGTATCAAAAAAAAAAGGCCTCACAGAATTCTACTTGAACATGATTTTATTATAACTTTAACACAGAACAAACGCATACAAATTAGTAAAGTGAATAACTGTGGGTTCATTACCAGTCTGATCTACAGAACAAGTTCAACAGAACAGTCACGGCTATCCACAGAGAAACCCTGCCTCTAAAAACAAACAGACAAACAAGATTCTGAGTACTGACGCGTGTGGCTGCACGGTCTGTGATCCTAGCCAGCCCTAAGGAAACTGGGGCATGAAGATTCTCAATTCAAGGCTAGTCCAAAATATATTAGAAAGACTCTGTCTCAATTTTTTTAAAGTTATGAATGATCTATACAAAGAATTACCAGTTTGTTGGTTTTTTTCATTTTTATGGTATTTTTAATTTTTGTAAATTCAAATATAAAAATTAAAATTATTTTCAAGTACTTGGTTTTTCTATCATTATTAGAAAGCCCTCAGAGTTTATTAAGTTTATATTAAATAATTATGTGTATTTTCCTCTGCCAGTTATATAAACTCTTTAAAATATCAAGTTTATATACTCTTTATAAGTCTTATAAATGAATCAAGGGATAAAAATTGCTTTAAGAAGTAATTTATTAGGTTTGGAGCAAGGCCTCAAGAATATTCTATGTATTTTTTGACTAATTTGAAAAGTCACATTACTAATAAAATTCTTACAAATGCTTGATTCTGGTTTTAGTCTATTTTATCTCATTTGTTTCTGATTCTGAAGTACTGTACAATTTTAACTATAATGGTTTTACTTTACCCTTGCCTAATAAGTACAAGGACCTGTGTTTGATCTCAGCACAACAAAAAGTAAACTGTTATAGCTTTAAAATATGTTTATGGGTATCACTAAACGTAATTCCTTGATAATGGTCTTATTCTTCCACATTGTATTTTTACATATTTTAACATTTTTCATACAATTAATATAGTCTACAGAATTAAGGAACAACAAAGTAAAATCTGTTATTGCACAGATTCCCAACTTACTGCAGTTGCCACCCGAACAGTCCCAGACGGGGGTCTTACTCCAGAAGGAGGCCTTCCTGTTAGCCCTATTCCACCCCGAGAAATAGGGCGAGGTGCTGAAGATTTGTGGTTACTGGCCATTGTTCACTTTAACCACTGTTTGGAAACAAAAACATAATTCAATTTTTCTTTGAGGTCTTATACACCTGAACACTAGTAGCTCATTATACCCTTCCTTCAAATACTTAATTCATGATGATTTTTTTTTCTTGCCAACTGCCATTCCCAGACACTCTTACAAGGCTAAGTTGGTTGTGATTTTATTCAAATTTAACTTTAAAATTGTATTTAGAACTATGGGATTAGGGCTACTGAAACGGCTCACTGAGTAAAAGCACTTGTCATGCAAGTCTGGGAACGTGAGTTCCGTCCCTGGAACCCTCATAAAGGTGGAAGAAGAGACTGACTCTACAAACTTGCCCTCTGGCCCTCCCCCATGTACAATGTAGCACGGACATCCAGCACACACTCACATCGTGCACTTACACCTACAATAGTAAATAATTAAAATATGTGAGGAAATGAAAAATAAATAAGATCATTTATTACAATATTCCTTCCTCAATATCCCACTCAGCAAAGGAGTGGCCACGAGTCCTTATTTTGCAGAGTTGTGGAGTTCAGTTCAGAAGTTTTTCTTTACCGTTACTATCATTATCCTCTCTAAACCAATCATTCTGACTTAGGGTATGCAAAAAGTTGCTAAGTCCCTTCCCCCTGTAACCGCTGACGGCCTCCACCTTCAGAGCAGTGATTTTCCCGAGGGTCAGTATCCTTTTTGGAGCGTCCACTCTATAGTCCACGCGTAGGGTGAAAGTCCCAGGCCAAGCCTCCGACCCCAAGTCATAGAACAGCCAAGAGCCCACGGATTCGAATTTGTTTTGTTTGGAGCTCGTCAAAGTCTCCAGAGAACGATAACCCGCGCAGGGAGAAGGTGCGAAGCTGAGATGGCTCACCTTGCCCGGTGCGAATGGGGAACCCCGCAACACGAACCTCTCCCCGAGGAGACGGAGCGAGCCACACCGCTCACCTAAGCACGGCCTGGGCGCCAGGCCTCAAAGCCCTGTGCGACGCCGCGTATCCTAGCAACGGCCACCGCGCGGAAACCTCCCCTCGTGATTGGCCGGCGCTGCGCCTCTGATGGGGGGGGGGGTCTCGCGAGATTTGAGGACAGCCTTTCTCTCGCCCCAAAGTGGTATCTTTAAGCTTTCTTCTACCAGAGGTCTTTTTCTTTTCTTTTTTTTTTTTAAACCTGTAGGCTGTGTAATTAATTGAGTGTCCTTAAAAGATCTGTTTTACAAGGTCTCACTTTTAGGGCGATGTAAATCTAAATCACTACGTAGCCCTGGGTGACAAGTATCTTTTTAGAACGGAACTGTTTGTGGTGGGAATTTGGTTTGTTTTGTTTGGGTAACTAACGTTTAAACGTTTGACAGATTCCTTGCCTTACCCCGGCCAGCTCCCCTATAGGGAATGAGAGTGACTACATTGGCTGTGCCAGTCTTCCTTAATAGCGGGATCTGAGTTTACTGCTTGCTAGCTCCAATCTAACCCAATGCACACACCCGAAATGTGAATGTAAGCCGTAAGGAATACTTCAGGGGTCTATTTCAGCAAGAATGCCAACTCCAGCAACTATGTCCAGGATTTAAGACTGATTTTTGTTTTGTTTTGTTTGTTTGTTTGTTTTTTTCACTTTAGATAGGGTTTCTCTACGTAACCCTGTCTGTTTTGGTAACTCAAGTAGACCAAGCTGGATGTATCCATCCTCCTGCCTCTCCCAAGTGCTGGTGTTAAAGACTCGCACCACCACATACCCAGTTTAATAAACCTTAATAAACCCACTTTCAGTTTTTAGTTTAAACATAGTTTCTGTGCCTTCCAATTAAGAACTCTGACAGATGTGACAACTGGAATTGGCAGGACAGGCGTTCTTGACCCAATTTTAGAGAGATTAAGTAATTTGTTTTAAATCATTTGAGTAATCAGCAGTGTTCCCTGTCCCCATATCTTTTATGTGACGAGAACAATTCAGAACACCTCACTTAGTGGCCTCTCCGCTTTCCTAAGGAATGCAATCCACTTTATTTGACTTTGGTCATTTTCATTTTGTCTTTTGCTTTATTGCTTTGGTGTGGTCTTCTGGGTGTCTCCCTCCCACGTACTTATAGTACATGAGATCATGCCCCAAGTAGGCCCGGTATCTTAAAGGCTATTGGCTGAAGTAGTTCCTACAACATGGATGCTAGGCAAACTCTATACCACTGGGTTACACACCCACTGTCCAAGATTTTGCTGTTTCTTTATACGAACTTACTTAGGCTACATCAAGTAACTGAATTGTATCAAGCTTTCTGTCTCAGGACCTTCTTAAACTGTAGATCACAAACTTTAGATCAGGATCTTCTTAAACTGTAGATCATGAACCCTCATGGGGTTTAACTGAATGTGGGGTTTCCCCCAAATTTACAATAGTAAAAAATGTCAGAACACCCAGTGAACAAAAATTAAAGAACACATAGTAACAAATCGGAGGTGTTTCTGGCAACACTCACCCGTGTCGCATGGCTTCACTAAAGCTTTGGTTCTGAATCACTGGTGCACTCTGTTCTTCTAGTCCCCTCCCACCACACCACACCAACCAGTGCTGCCTCAGACACCTTGGCTCAGAGTCAAGACCATTGTTTGCTATGAACTCCAGTGTTTTTACTATATAGTTTTCTACTGTTATAAAAACATGATTAAGGGACGTGAGAGACGGATGGCTCAGAAGAAGTAAAGAGCGCTGGCTGCTCTTCCAGAGGTCCTGAGTTAAATTTCCAGCAGCCACATGGTGGCTCACAGCCATCTACAATGAGATCTGATGCCTTCTTCTGGCGTGAAGGCAAACATGCAGACAGAACACTGTATAAAAAAATTATTTGAAAAACAATGAAGAAATTAAACTTTGGGGGTATTGAAGTAGCAAGAAACTTCTTTGCATTCCAAGAGAATCTAACATATATTATTTTCTTTGTTTTGAAAGTTGGGTTTTCATTTAATTCCATCAACAGAAATTAGACTTGACTAGTCACAGATACTCTTGTACATTGACTAATTTTAGAAAGATTTTTGTTTGTTTGTTTGGGGGATGGAGGATTTTAGAACCTGAAATTTTTTTTTCATTTTCTTCTACTTAAAACTGTATCAGATCATTCCAATATAATGGTTTTTAATATGTAAACTGGATTGTTATACACATGGTATGTTTGTTTTTTAAAAAAAAATATGTCAAAGAGAAAAAAATTACAGAAAATAAGAGCTCAATATTTTTATATCTTTATTCCTTAGTATGCAAGTATCAAATTGGTATATTATTGGATTTTATTGCATTCGAATGATTGATTTAAAAAACTGTTTATGGGGCTAGAGAGATGACTCAGAGGTTAAGAGCATTGCCTGCTCTTCCAAAGGTCCTGAGTTCAATTCCCAGCAACCACATGGTAGCTCACAACCATCTGTAATGGGGACTAGTGCCCACTTCTGGTCTGCAGGCATACACACAGACAGAATATTGTATACATAGTAAATAAATAAATGAATATATTTTTTTTAAAAAAAACTGTTTAACCTTCAAAAAATATTGCCAAATGAATTTTGGCTTGAATCAGGATAGATATTCTAGGGGAGCCCTGAACATATTTTTATCATTTTGTATAATGTGTTTATGCAAAATGTTATTCTCTGCATTTGGTGATTATTAAATCAAAAATACTGCTCCACTCTGAGAAACATTGAAACTGAAGATGCTGCAGATCCTGAGTTTGTTTCCCAGCACCCTTACCCATTCACAACCATCTGGAACCCTACTCTGGGGATCCGGTTCCCTCTTCTGGATTCCAGTGGCACTGCATTCATGTGCACCTACCCACACACAGACACATACACAATTTAAAGGAAAGCAAATCTTACAGTTATTCATCTGAGCAGTATTTGTTATAGGAAAATTAGTTAAGGTCATGCTGGGGTCCCTGCAAGCTCTACTGCTGGCAGAGAGACAATCTGCATGAAGAGAGGAAAACTTCGTTCAGCTTGACTTAGTCAGACTGGATCAAACTTCTAGTGAGTTTGACACCAGGCAGTCTATTGTAATATAAGCATATTTAAACACAGTACAATTTGGAAAGAGTTTCCAAGCAACAATTTCCAATCCCGTGCACGATGAAGCTTAATGCGTGACTACAAAGAAACTCCTTTATATAGTACGTTGCCATGAAGATAGGTTCTACAGCTTAAAGGCCTAGTATTCAGTGCGCTCTCTGAGATAGCATGCAAGGAACAGGTTTTAAAGTACACATGGCATCTTCCCTCAGGATGGGTTCTATTAACTGAGAGCTAAAGATAAAAGATGAGGGAGGGAGAGTACGGGATAAACATTCTGGGGGCTTTGGGTAATGTCTGGCTCTATAGACAGCATAGGTCACCAGGTCATTAACAATATCCATTCTCAGCCTTCTAGGAGGAAAGCAGGCATTTCCTCCTTTAAGGAGGCAACCCTGTATGGTTAACATTCCTGATTTCCCCAGTGATCTGTTTCCCCAACAAGGCAATCGTCATAAAGTATATACAATTTGGCCATTAAAATGACTGTCCCTGAGCTGCGAATACACCCTTTAGTGTTGATGTTGGGATGATAAACTTAGAAGCCTGGAGTTAACACAGACGAAATTAGGCTGAAGATATGTGAGATTCACCAGATGAAAGGGGAAGGGACTTCTTAGAGCTTTCTTGTCTGAAAACATCACAGTGGAAATATAGAGGAAAGGAGATGAGACCATTATAGGTCCTTGAATTGTTACCTTGCAGAAACTGCAAAGGCACACCTCTATAGGGGAACACTAGCACACTTGATAATCTGTTCTCAAGAATACATACTTGTATTTTCTAAATAATCAATGTGTATTACTCATTAATACTTTTTTCGCATCATGCACCCACTTTTCTTTAATAAATTGGGTCTACAAGCTTTTAACCATTTGATGAAACAGCTGTTTCTTTTATTAATTAGCTCAATTTGTGTAAAAACTGACTTTTTTCTCCTCTTTTTATATGTATTTTGTTAGTTATTACATTTTTGGAACAGAGCCTCTTGTAGCCCAGGCTGGCCTTAGACCTGCTATATAGCTTCCTACCTGCGACTCCCAAGTGTTGGGATTACAAACCTGTATCACTATGCCCACTTTTGTTTCTGTCATGTTAATTAGTAAGATCCTAAGATACTGAACATGATGGGGTAGATGAAAAGTTCTTCCCCAGCAATATGGAAAGGTATTCAGGATATATGGTTAAAGCAAGGTGAGAAGTAATCACAGCTAACATGTTCTTACACCTATGTAAACAATATGCTTTGGGAAGCATACAAGAAAGTAATGATAATTGTCGCCTCCAGAGAAGAAAACTGGGTGGTTAAGATTTGAAATTTTTTTTTAAATTTATTTATTTATTAAGGATTTCTGCCTCCTCCCCGCCACCGCCTCCCATTTCCCTCCCCCTCCCCCAATCAAGTCCCCCTTCCTCATCAGCTCGAAGAGCAATCAGGGTTCCCTGACCTGTGGGAAGTCCAAGGACCGCCCACCTCCATCCAGGTCTAGTAAGGTGAGCATACAAACTGCCTAGGCTCTCCCAAAGCCAGTACGTGCAGTAGGATCAAAAACCCATTGCCATTGTTCTTGAGTTCTCAGTAGTCCTCATTGTCCGCTATGTTCAGCAAGTCCGGTTTTATCCCATGCTTTTTCAGACCCAGACCAGCTGGCCTTGGTGAGTTCCCGATAGAACATCCCCATTGTCTCAGTGTGTGGGTGTACCCCTCGCGGTCCTGAGTTCCTTGCTCGTGCTCTCTCTCCTTCTGCTCCTGATTTGGACCTTGAAAACTTGCACCCTATCTTTTTAAAGCCTTTGTATCTGAATGAAATGTATCATTATTATATTTTAATGTCAAAGAAAACAAAGACCATGATTAATTTTCATATTTGTTAAATGAATTAAGCAATTATCTGGACAATGTTTCCAAAGCTTATGAAAATATATGAGTTCCTCGAAGTTAAGCAAGAAAAAAGAGGCTGTCAGGAAAGTGTCTTCATTCTTTCCCAGCACAAGCTTGGAAACAGCTATTACCTGATGTAGCGCCGTGTAAAGAATGTATTGAATTGCATTTGCTTTGAAAGCTCTTTAACATTCTGCAGTGATGGTAAGTGTCACACGATTTATAAGCTGTAGAGAGTTCAGGATGGACGCTACTCCGCATCCTACAAAACAGTAGTTTTCAGGCTCTATTTTAGAAGACAACAGTTTGACCTTCTGACCTTCTTTTGCTTTTCTTCCCTCTCAGTGCTGGGAGAAACTTTTTACAAAGTTACCTTTCCAGCTGACCAGAGCAGCCAAGAGAAACACAAAGCCGAAGCCTTTCTACTGAAAATATCATTAACCTGGCCTCTGGGGCCGTGGCTCTGCACTCTGATCTTCAGGCAAGCTTTATTTGTTAAATTGTAACCAAAATATCACTGCATTAACCAGAGAAAATTAAACTCACATTGCAGAAACAAGGCTGAAGTCTGTCAACACAGCTGGATAGGCTTGTGTCACATACCACTGTCCCTTAGAGAATCATTCACAAACTAATGTGTGTTCTGTGAGTCTGTCTTCCAAACTTTGCATGTTTTCCAAACTTAGTGACTTTCTACAAAAACTGCTTATAGCCACTTTAATATTTTCCATAATTCCCAATTTCCTTTTCCTTTAGACATGAAGGGAACTGGGGATATAGTTTACTATGTGCTTAGCACATTCACATGAACCCTGGGTTCAATTCCTAGAATGATAAACAAAAGTTTCAACACACCTATAGACCTGAAGTATATCAATATCTATCATGCATGACCAACATGTGCCCATAGGCCACAGGATAACTATGAATGTGTCCCAATACATTTGAAGATGACAATGTCATATAGTAATGTCAAAACATCAGACACTCCTGAATCTTTTAGGGGTCATGAACAAATACACTATGTGATTGCTTCTATGTATGCAATCTTTGTACTTTTGTTCATATTTAATGTTTTGTCAGTTTATGGCGGCAAATAGAGCAGAGGCCATGGTTCCCTATATACCTACATTCTATTACCACAATTTTATTCACATACATGGACACACCAAATGTCATTACTATTTGTTAAAATTTCTAGTTTTCAACTTGGCAAAATTTGTCCCAAGTTACCAGCCTTGGGCCACATTGACCCCCACTTTATATCCTTATCTTTAACATTAGGTTTTCTATAATGAATTTAGGCTTCTGTTGGTTATGAGATAGGTCTTTCTATGCATCCCTGGCAGTCCTGGAACTCCCTATGTAGATCAATCTGGCCTTAAACTCAGAAATTCACCTGCCTCTGCCTCCTGAGTCCTAAGATTAAATGTGTACATTTCCCCTGAATCATGTGGTCATGTTCCCCTGAATTTAGGCTTTTTAAACAAACAACAAATAAAAATGTCACACTGAAAGCATCATACTGAGAACAAAAATGATATACCTTAGGTCTATTTTTTATATCGGTCTTGTTTATTTTGTTTTGTTTTTGGAAATAAGGTTTCTCTGTGTAGTGCCGGCTGCCCTGGAACTTGCTCTGCTGGCCTCAGACTCACAGAGATCAGTCTGTCTCTGCCTCCTGAGTGCTGGGATTAAAGTCATGTGCCACTATGTGTTTTTTGAGAGGCATGTAGACCTGCTGGTCTCAAACTCAGAGAGTCCCTGCCTCTGCCTCCTGAGGGATGGGATAAAGCTGTGTGACATTGCATCCTATCCTGCCTTGTCCTGCTCACTCCCTTGCTTCCTTTATTGCTATATCTGAAGATCAAACTCAGGGTCTCATAAATCTAATGAAAAAAATTCTACTATGGAGCTGTATCTCTATCCCGGTGTGTACAAACTTAAATGACTATTATGGATGTTCAACTATCTCATCTATTGTCTTTGAAAGAACTACTGATACCGTGGAGATTTCTACATGCCCTCCGTCATGGGACAAGGAGTTTATGAAAGTGAATAGTTAGAAAAAATCATTAGTTTTTAAACCTTTGAGTCCTTGATATAAAATGTAATACTTAGAAAAAAGTCCCAAGAATTCATTCTTATTCTTCATAGAATTTAAGTTCAGTCAAGTGTTCTTGATGTGACTTTAATGCAGTTCAGTTGTTAACTAAACAATTAAGCCAATAAAACTACACACACACCCATGCTATTGAAACATTAACTAGTAGAGCTATTTTGAGTCCAGGAGTTCCAACATTTTGGGTTCTACTTAGGAACCATGAGGGGAAAACTTATATCACATGTTCTACGAAGAAAACTAAGAACATGTACTTGATTCTTTAAAGTCCCAGAGGAAGGTTTGGCACGTTTTATGTTCCTTAAAGTTTTATTTTTTAACTGGAAGTTTCTCTTCTGCCTGCCAGTTCCTGAATAAACACTAAGAGGCTTCTATTAATTATAAGTTTGGCTGATGGCTCAGGCTTATTACTAATTAGCTCTTACTTTTAAACTAACCCATTTCTAATAGCCTATATTTTTACCATGAGGCTCATGGCTTGTTACCTCACATCTTGCTTCTCTGGCAGTTTCCTCCTACGCTGTCTTCTATCTCCCTGTATCTGTTTGGATTTCCCGCCCAGCTATATTTGCAAAGCATTTTCTTTATTAACCAATGGTAATAAAAAATATTTACAGCATACAGAAGGGCATCCCACATCACTATTTATTAGAGCTAGAGAGATGGTTCAGAATTTGCTCTGGCTGCTTTTCTAGATGACCCACACTTGGCTCCCAGAACCCATATCATGGCTCACAACTACCTATAATTCCAGTTCCAGGATATCCAATATCCTCCTCTGACCTCCACTGGTACCAATCATGCAAGTAGTGCACACACATGCAGGCAAAACATTCATATAAAACCATAAAACCAATTTAAACTTAAAGGATGCATTGATGTGTATGAGTGCCTACACATATTTACATGTATCATGCGCATGTAGTGTCTGGAGAGGGCAGAAGAGGGCACTGGATCTCTAGACCCAGAGTTAGAGATGGTTGTGAGCCATGATGTGAGTGCTTGGACCTGAGCCCAGGTCCTCTGGAAGCCAGTGTGATGCACGATTAACAAAAGCTCAGGGACTGAAATTGAGGTTCAACCTGAAGATCCGAGAAGCAAAGCAGCCAACCACTGGCTCTTACCTTGACCTCAGTCTGAAATGGTGATCCTGCCTCCAGGAATCTCAGAATGCAACTGTGTGTTGAGAGCTTTTCCTCCTGTTTTATAATCCTCTCTATGACTGAGATTAAAGGCATGCACCACCCGGTTTCTATGGAAAACTAGTGTGTCTATTGGGATTAAAAATGTGTTATTGCAGCCTGGTCTATAAGGCTGACCAGTGTGGCTGCTTTATTCTCTCACTTCAGGCAAACTTTATTTATCAAAATACAATTGGAAGTACGTGGACTGATCGCTGTTGAAATGGTGTCACGTGAAGCTGCCCATTCCGCCGAAGTTCTGAGCTCTTCATCATGTAAATAATTTCCGTGCCTCCTTTTATAATAAACTGATGATTCCTGCAGCAATGGAAAAAAATATATAATTGAAATGTCACTACATCAGTGCTCTTAACCACTGACCCATCTCTTCAGACCCCCAGTTCTGATTTTGATTAGTTAAGTTTTAGTTTCTGAGTACTGCTCAGTTGGGCTCCATAGCTAGGGCCATCTTAGCCTAATGGCCACTTTTGGGTTTTGTTCTATAGGCTTTGTTGTTGTTTTGTTTTGTTTTCAGTCAATGCAAATCCTTTATCTGTGAGATAGAGATTATATTCCCTACTTCGTAGGATTACTGTGAGGACTAAATGAGAAACTACATGAAATTTGTATTTTAGCTGATATACTATAGTGAGGAAATTTCCATTGAGAACCTATTTGTTATGGGATATTTGATCATATTGTGAAACCCCAAGACTGTGTTAATAAAATTAACCTTGGACTGGGGCAAAGCCAGTGACTAGTTGACAAGAATTAGCCATATAGAGTACAGAGGACTCAGGAATATGGAAAGAGAGGAGCACAGGAAGGAACAGAAAGGAACTTAGAGATTTGCCGTCCTTTTGGTTTGGGAAGAGTGGAGAGATGCTTCTCTTGCTGGTCTCCAGCCAAAAAGGAAGATCAGCTGGTTGCTTCGCAGCTTCTCTAATCTAGCAGGTTTCTACCCCAACATCTGACTCCCAAGTCTATTGGTAAATAGAATGATAGGGACTTAATTAAAACTACAACCAAGCCAGCTGAACCAGATCCTGCTAGGCTGCGATCTGAGCCGCCGAAGTGATGACTGCCCAGCCTTGGGGCTTCAGGTGTGGCCACTAAGCCGACAGAAAAATAACATCTATTAAATAGAAAGCAGTAAATCTGATGATGGTTAAGATTGGGGAGCAATCTCTCATCCACCTCAGGGTCCACAGTGGTGGCACACCCCTATAATGACAACACTTGGGAGACTGAAACAGAAGGTTGCTGGGAATATTGGGGCAGCCAAAGCTAGTGAGAGACAGAGTGGCTGAGATGTCTCATGGGCAAAGAGCTTGCCACCCCACCCAAGCCTGAGGACCTGAGCTAGATTCTCAGAACCTACATGATAGAAAAAGAGAACCACTTCTTGCAAGTTGTTCTTAGACCCCTATGTGTGTTCTGGTGCTTGTACATACACAAATGCACAAGCACACCTCAAATGCACAAATACACATACACATACATGTACACACAGAATAAATATAATTAAAATTAAAAGAAAAAATTAACAGCAACTACAAAAATATTGAAAGAGAATGAAATTTTTTGAAGAAATATCAGTATTGTAGAAATGATGACTACAGAAATGTTACAACATCATGAACACTATTTGGAAATAAATAAAATTGTATTGGTCCAAAGAGGAGTAAGGAAGGTCCAGAAGATAAACTGGTATTTGATCTGTGACATACAGAGAAAAGGTTACAGTTTTGTTATGGTATGTGATATGAGTGTGAGTGTTTGTGTGTTTCCAAGACAGGGTTTCTGTGTTACAGTTCTGGCTGTCCTAGAACTTGCTTTATAGACCAGGCTGGCCTTGAACTCACAAAGATCTGCCTGCCTCTGCCTCCCGAGCAAAAGGTGTGCGCCACCACCACCCTGCTTGTGTGTTTTCTTAAGGTAGGGACATCTGTAGTCAGAATGGCCTAGAACTCACTATACAGCCCATATTCAGTCTCCCGATCCTCTTCCTTCGGCCTCTTCTGGCATTTGGACTTGTTTGTTTTAGGAACACAGAAATATCAACTTAAACACTGTGGCTTGTTGAAATTGAGAAAGGTAATTGATTTAACATGGCTGAGGCAGACACATACCTACGGGAAATGACTTGAGTAAAATAAATTAGGAAAACGTGAAAGGCCTTGTATAACATTGTACTCCTAAAAACGGAAAGCTGCTAGCTATTGGGATTACTGAACTAAGGTAATACTTAGATCTAGAATTTAGAAAAAGAATCTTACTTTGATGTGTAGAACTGGCTGGGAAGAAGAGGTAGAAAAATGAGAGAATGTTAAAATGATTTAAGCCACTAGCAGAAATTTCTAATAGACGGCTGGAAATATTCAAAGCCTGAGAATATAATTTGAGGAGAGCTTACCCAGTGGGTATAGTGGCAGAAGGTTTTAAAATGCCAACGCTTCAGGGTTTAAACCTGAGAAACACAAAGGAATAGTGAGTTCAAGCCTAGCATGAGAGTTTTAAGGAGAGTGCGTAAGGAAAATGCACATTAGATTTGGTAACTTTAAAGTTTGTGTTATGGTGGATGTCAGGCAATAATACGGAAGGCAATTTTACTACAGTGTAGATGGAACACTCTCAATGCAATGCAGAGTCTCAAGAGCACCATGGAGGTTTGGCTAAAAATACGTAATTTTACCTGTAATCTAGCACTCAGAGATCAGGGTAGGAGAACCGAGAGTTTGAGGCCAGCCCGGGCTACTGTGAGACTTTATAAATTAATTAATGAAAGGCATTCTCTGCCCTATCTTAAATCTACAGAGCCAAAGCTCGGGCAAACAGTGGTCAGGTTTGGAAAGAACGAATCTAAATTATCGTTTGTTATTATTATTATTATTTGCAAAATCTGATAGCATGGGTATCATGTTAAGCTACATAGGAGGGGTAGCTTAACATGGATGAAAGTGATTAAAGTTTCCACTTGACTCCAGATTGTCATTTTAGATGAAAAAGAATTTATGAAAATCCCGAGATTTTACAAACAGGCATGCAGAAACTGGGTAACAAACCATGACGCAAGGTAAAGAAGCAATTTCACTCTACCATCAAGAGGAGTAGGGTTACTCTACCACTCAGAGGAGTGTGGCGAGCACCTTGATTTAAAACATCCCCAGGCTCAGCGCGGGCGAGTTTCTCGCCACGCGCAGCATTGTGGGATTTGTAGTCCCGGCTTGCCACCTTACACAAATCTTCTCTTATTCTCTGAAATGGACCGGGTACTGGCAGGACCAGGACATCCGACGTTTAGGCAGAATTTCCGAGTCCCGCCGTTCCTTCCTCGGCCCGCGATCCGGGGCGCAGAAAGGGAGACAGCCTCGACGCGCGACGCCTCAGCAGCGCGACGCACACGCTCTGCGTCACCGCGGGCTGCGGCGGATGATGAATTCCGGTGCGCTTGTTCGGGCTGCTGTGTCACTCAGTCCTTCCGCACCGGCTGACGGGCTCTTCCGGTCTCTGCGCCCCTCACCTGCAGGCGGGTCTCGGGCCGGAGCCTGGTGCACGCCAGCCCGGACCTGTGGACGAGTCTCGTGCTGTGCCCGGGAGCCGGGGCTCCTGACCCACGCTGGCCATGGCGAGCGGCGCAGCTCGCTACCGGCTGAGCTGCTCGCTCCTGGGCCACGAGCTGGACGTGAGGGGCCTGGTGTGCTCCCTCTACCCGCCGGGGGCCTTTGTGTCTGTGTCCCGGGATCGCACCACCCGCCTCTGGGTCCCGGACAGGTGAGCGCTCGCCAGCCCTGCCGCCTGTGGCAGATCCCCTGCTTCCAGACACGTGGGAGGGATGAGCCTCCTTCCCTGCACCGCGCCGCTCCCTCCTCCTGCTGTCCGCCCTGCTCCCGCCTCCCGGCGGCTTCCCGAGCTTTCGCACTTCAAGCGAGCGGTCGGCGAAACCGACGGGATTTTGGGGCATGGGTGTGGGATTCTAGGACCGTGCTACCTGTTCTAACTTGACCACTAGCGAGGGGCTTGACCTTGGACGTGCATCTTCAGACACCTGTAGGGGCTTCAGCTTTGGCAGATGTTTATTGCTCCTGTGCACCCTCCCCGGTTCGGCCATATGAAAACTGCTGGCTTGCCCCTCGCTCCGGTCGCAGGAGCTGCTGTGTCGTCTTCTCTCACTTTTCAATTTTTGTAGACTGTAGTTCTCAATAATTGCCTTGCAGAGAGTTAGGCGTGGATTTCTCTCCTGGTTGTCCAACTTAAAGAGGGGGGGGGGGTGGGTCAGGCCGAACCCTCTCAAATGTTAATTGTTGTGTAGAAATAATACAATTTACTGAGAAAAAAATCATCATTGCCTTAAATTCTGCCTGCAAGCCCCTCCCCCCCCCCCCAGTTAACCAAAAGTTAAAATCCAGGCCAAATCAATATCAGATGTTGCGTTAAAGCACTGATTAGTCAAGAAACTTAATCCTTAGTAAACGGATTTCAGTTTTCAGAAAGAAAAATTGAGCTTAGGTGATGAGTACCGTGTATTTTATTTCCTAGGAAGAAGTGACTTCACTGACAGGCTCGCTCTGTTTACAGAACTTTCTTAAAATCTCTTGGGAGAATATGCCTCAAGAAGCAAGCCAATGCACGTATACAGAGATAGGTGGGAAGAGAAGCTTTTTTTGAGATGTTCCTCTGTGTGTGTGTGTCGACATCTCTAGTATCGATTGAGCTTATCTGTGGAAGGTGGAATAGGCCAACTTTGAAGTGGAAAAGCTGAAGTTGGAAGGACACTATAGGCTAGACAGCGTAACAAAAAGCGTAGGTCCTGGATTGAGAGAGGAAGGTTCCAGGTGTCAGGAGGTAAACTGATATAGGGCAGGTCTCAAAGGCTAGCAGGAACCCTTTTCTGAGGTTTATATGTAAAAACACGAGCGGTTTGGTTTAATGTGATTATTACGTTTCTGCTTGCCACAGTAGTCTAAAGGAAGAGTGTGGAAGTATCTGTGTTTGGTGGCTTTTGCAGTACAGCCACTAGGTGATGGGAGTAGGAATATTATAGGGCAAACTGCTGTGTTGAGTTGGATAAGTGACCTCTGATTAAGAGTCTATGACATCCCAAACCACTAGGTAAAACTAATAGGCAACTTCTTATGTATTTGAGTATAATTATTGTTGAAATTTGTTCCTTTAAAATGGAGTTCTCGCCGGGCGGTGGTGGCGCACGCCTTTAATCCCAGCACTTGGGAGGCAGAGACAGGCGGATCTCTGTGAGTTCGAGACCAGCCTGGTCTACAGAGCTAGTTCCAGGACAGGTTCCAAAGCCACAGAGAAACCCTGTCTCAAGAAACCAAAAAAAAAAAAAAAAAAATGGAGTTCTCAAGCAAGCTCAATAAATAAATTTCAAAAATATTGGGGTATCATGTAACTTCCTGCTTAGTCTATATGAGACCCAGAATTCAATGCCCAACAAGTAAAATTAAATCCAGCAGAAACATATCTAGAAGGACAAAAACATTGCAGTAAGGAGTATCTATCTAAAGAATCTCTGTTTTAGTAGTTGAATCCTGTCATTAAATCTGTACAGTCTGTAAGGCTGTTGTAGGTCGACAGAAGTGGAATAACTGGGGTGATTATTTTTATCTGGGATCTTTAGACTGAAATAATTTTCTGTTTGAAAACTGGTTGTTCTTATTTGTTTTTGTTCTTCAAATTTTGTTTACACATTATTCGACTAACAGTGATCAAAAGCTTGCATTTTGCAGCTAAGACTATTTTCATTCCTAGCTGTTCAGGTTAGTGTCTTGGTCACTCAGTGATTAGCCTCTGCATCTCAGCAATAGCTTTCATGATGTAAGAGGAGTCTGTAGCCAGCATACTGAAAGCTTTTGCTTTGTGGTATATTCATTGAGTTAATGAAGGGCTGGCTATACCATATTGGGAGTCAAGTAGTAAATGAAGTTTGTTTTTCCCTGTCTGTTGTCGATATGCTCCTGGATCATAGTAGTTGAAGAAATGAACTAAGAATGATAGAATTTAGGAGGTAGAAATAGCTGATGTTAGGGTGGACTAAATACCTGGTTTTAGCCAAAGTCCATTGAAGACCCAGAAGGTTAACTCAGCAGATTTGTGTACTGAGCTGGGCCAGCCAGCATGCCATAGTTTCACACTGCTTCAGACCTCTTTAAACATCACGCTAAGTTGGATTCCACAAATCTGTCACAGACTTCTGGGGTGAGAGAGATGAGGTTAAGTTTGTCATTATATTTATTGGCCTTTTGAAAACTACCCATATTTAAAGATAGGATTTAAATTTTAAGACTTTGCATTTTATTTTTCTTGACCATGCTAAATCAAAAGTGACTTTTCTGCCTGGTTACCACTGAGCACCATGACTCCTAAGTCAAGGCAGTTCTGTGCGGTTAGTTAAATTGGTATTTTAAAAACATTGGCTCCTCTAGCAGTGAAAGACTTCCTCTCCTGTCACTGGTGCACAAGTGACCCTGGGTACCTTTACTGTCAGCTTGTTTAGACTGCTAATGGTGGATCTCTTTAGCTTTAGCTTTCTTGTCTTCTTCATCTTGCCTAACACACTCCGGGCACTTCCTCAGGGAAGGTTGTTGATAACGAAGGTGTTTCAGACTTGCAAATTTGAAAACTGTTTTTATGTCCTGCTACTGCAGTGACACTTGAATGATTTATGATTCTAATCCTGCAGTAATTTTCCTTCCAGAATTTACAGCATTGCTCCATTGTGTTTTTATCGATGGCTTTAGACTGTTGAGAAGTCTGAAGCCATCCTAATATTTTTTTTTACCTGTTATCTTTTAAAAGGAACCTATTTTCATCCATTTCCCTGAACCGTCAGTGGACTCTTTAATTATGATAACCTATGCCCAAAACTTCTCAAATTAATCTGTGCGTTTCTTTCTCCATTTTTCTGTCTTCTTTCTTATTAGGGACTTGTTATTTAGATGTTGAGCTGGTTTTCTTCATCTCTTTTCCCTCATGCTCCTTTCTAGTGGGTTGACTGGAGTTGCAGCACCTTCCCATGTCTCTATGGATGGAATGAAAATGGCTTTTTAATACTAAAGTTATGTTCTACTTGGTGGTCTTCTTCCTCCAGATTGTTTTGTTTTCCCACCTCACTGCTTGGTCTGGTCATTTTGTTTTATGCTGGAGGTTTTCCTTACGTGATCTGTCATTCCTTACGTGATCAGATTTACAAAGCTGGATGGGGCTTGCTGTCTGAAACCGTTACCAAAGTAATACTATCTGGAGAGCTGTTTTATTTTGCTCAAAGGTCAACAGGATACTGGCGTGGCCTCTGGTGTTTTGTTTTTTTGTGATCTTGGGCTGTGATATGAATGAACATATTCCTTACACTCCAAGAATCAATGGCTCTTGTGTGTCTGTGCTACTCGGTGTTCTCCCCCCACCCCCAAGACTTTTTTTCTAAAACAAAAGTTTCAGATTTTCTAGGGATACAAGAAGGCCACTGTCTCCCTACTCTGCTTCTCTGTCTCTCCCTCCAGTACTTTTAAGTATTTTTTTTTCATTGATTTAAGAAGTACTTAATGCAGTGATTCTCAACTTTCCTAATGCTACGACTCTTTAATTTGGTTCCTCATGTTGTGATGACCCCAAAACCATAAAATTATTTCATTGCTACTTCATAACTTTAATTTTGCTACTGTTATGAATTGTAATGCAAATACACAATACGCAGGATCCTTGTGGGGGCCGCAGCCCTCAGGTTGAGAACCACTGACTTGATGTTTAACCATGTAAAATATGGTGGTAGGAATTTGGGAAGATACAAAGAAGAAAATGAGACCAAATTCTGGAACTAAGATCCTAATAGATCACTGTAAATGACCCAAACAAACACCTCTGTTGGAAACTGCTAAAGTATTATATACATAGTTTAACATACTATAAATTTTATGCTGAGTATGCTTCGTGGCCACAGAGAATCATGAGCTTGAGCTAAGCTTGGACTGTGTTCCAAGACTGCTTCAAAGACAAACATAAATAGGTTCTTAGTTGTTTTTTGAGCCATCTCTCCCACCCCAGAGACATTTAAAAACATGTTTTATCTTTAGCTTTTTCCAAGCTTATTAATAAAATTATTTAAAGCCACATTTTCAAAAACCCATTAAAGAAGATAAACTAAAATTAGCTACTATCAAATAAGTCTTTGAAGAATTTTTCCCACCCCATGGAGCAGTTTCTGACTGATTCCTAAGACTTACTACTAATCTTTCTTACAAAGCTCTGACTTTTTTGTTGCTATTTTGAGGATGCATTAAACAGATAACTCCCTTGGCCTTCTCTTTTTCTCACTCAGTAGCCCAGGCTGACCTTGAACCCTTGATCCTACTGCCTTAGCTTCTACACATCCTACACTCCCTGCTCTAATTTTTAAAAAGGTGGGGGGCGGTGGTTATGTGTCTTAGTTACTGTTTTATTGCTATAACCAAAGCAGCTTATAAAATAAAGCCTTTAGTTGGGGGCTTGCTTACAGCTTCAGAGGGTTAGTCCATGAACATTTATGGTGGGGAGCACAGCTGCAGGCAGGCAGGAATGGCACTGGAGCAGTTGCTCAGCTCACATCTGATCTGCCAGAGAGAGCAAGACTGGGCCGGGCTTGGGCTTTTGAAACCTCCAAGCCCACTCTCAGTGACAGCGCTCCTCTAAGAAGACCACACCTACTCCAAAAGGCCACAAGTCTTAATTCTTCTCAAACATTAAGCTATGTGAGCCTAAGGAAACCATTCTTACTCAAAACATCATGGTATGTTTGCCCACATGGTTTTGCAGATACCCAAGGAGGATATTGAATGTCCTGTTCTATTGCTCTCTGCGTTCTTTCTTTCTTTCTTTCTTTCTTTCTTTCTTTCTTTCTTTCTTTCTTTTTTTTTTAGCATGGCTCTTTTCAGTTTATTGCATGAAGGAGTTACACTAGTCCAAGTTAAAAGCGGACCCCAAATGGTTACATTATACAAGCTGTGAGGTTTTTAAACTTGTGACAAGGGACAGGAGGAAAATTATACTCATTGCAAGGAAATCCTCACTTAAGCTTCAGAGTCACAAGCACTTAAAACCCATGAACCTTCAGCTGATCGTCCTTAGCCAGTCCAATCTCTATTAGGAACTGGCATATGTTCTTGCGCTGGTCACCCTGTAGCTGAATTACTTCTCCATATTCTGGATGCTAAATTGCAGTACCATTGCAGGCAAATTTCTTCTTAAACGCCTTCACTAGTTTCTTTTTATCGTAATCATCAGCGATCCCTTGGACAGTGGTAAGGGTCTTTCTGCCGTTTCTCTGTTGAATTCTTATATGGATATAATCCTCAGTGCCAGCAGGAAGCAGGTCATCACCCTTACTTGCATCAGCAAAGGGGGTCAAAAGAGTGGAGGTTCTGAATAGCGGACATACGATACAATTCCTTTTCCTCGGTGGAAACGGCCTGCGGAAGGCGGATATTTATTTTAAATCAACTAGACTGGCTGGCAATCAGGTTCCATGGATCCTCTTGTCTTCCCCCTTCCCTCTGGGTAGCTCTGCTGTTACAGGTGCTCACAGATATACCTGGCTATTTACATGAGGACAGGGGATCTCAAGCCCTTACGCTTGTATGGCATGTGCTCTTACAAACTATGCCATCCATCACCCAGCCTAATTTTTAATAGACAAAATACAACAAAATTGATCCTCTTAACTATTTTTAGGTGTATAGTTTGATAGTATTTACTATATTTTTAATGTTGTACCACTTCAACACTATTCCCTCTTTATGATTTTGTCTTGTAAAACTGTATTTCAGTAGTAATTCCCCTCTTCCTCTTAGCTCCTGGCAACCAGCATTCTACTTTAGATCTTCAAGATTTTAACTTTTAAGCCGGGTGGTACTGATGCAAGTCTTTAATCCCAGCATTTGGGAGGCAGAGGCAGGTGGGCCTCCATGAGCTCGAGGCCAACCTGGTCTATTAAGAGGTAATTCCAGGACAGGCTCCAAAGCTACAGAGAAACCCTGTCTCGAAAAAAACAAACAAAAAATTGACTTTTAGGTAAGTTGTGCTTCATATAAGTGGACTCTAATTCATCATTTTATAACTGGTCAATTTCATTTAGCATGTCTTCAAATGTTGTCCATATTGTAACATGTCAGGATTTCTACATACAAGCGAGACTCTTGTACGTCGACAGCACATACTTAGATCGTGTTTTTAAGCATTCTGCCCATCTGTCTTTTGTTTGGAGCACTCAGTTAATTTAAAGTGACAAAATTTCCTCTTAAGGCTGAATAAAATTCTGTTTTTGTGTAGCATTTTCCTTACCAATTCATCCATGGTGGGCAGTGGGTTACTCCCATAGTTTAGCTATGGTAAAGTGCTATGATTATGACGGCTTACGGAGCTCTTTGAAATTGCTTTTTTTTTTCTATTGGATCATATGGTAATTCAGTGTTCAGTTTTCTGAGTGGAAGAATTACCCAGTATTCACATTGTCCTGTTCTTAGGTGGCATATACTCTTACATCTAGTTGGCCTAGTGAATAGCTGAGGTTCTCTGGGTTTTTGTTTTTAATTTGGCCTTGCTGGAGCTTGAATAGGGCCTTACCCTAGCAGACAAAGGCTCTGCTGCTCACCTGTGCCCCAGGCCCCTGGCTTATTTTCTGTGCTGTCATTCCCGTTATTGAGTTGGATGTTGAGGTTTTGTTTTGTTTTTTGTTTGTTTGTTTTTTTGAGACAGGGTTTCTCTGTTTAGCCTTGGCTGTTCTGAACTAGCTTTGTAGACCAGGTCGGCCTCGAACTCAGAGAGACCTACCTGCCTTTGCCTCCCTAGTGTTGGCCCCTGGAGGATATTGAAGTCTTAACTGTGATAGTAGAACTGTGCTTTCAATTCTATCAGTTTTCACTCTCTACATCTTTATGATCTTATTAGGTGCATAACTTATAATTTTTAAATATTATTGCTATATTCCTCTTTGGTTTTAATTTCTTGGGACAAGATTTTGTTGTGCATCCTAGGATGGCCTAGCCTCCAATTTGCTGGAATCACAAGCATGCAGTTTTAGTAATATTTAATAATGTGCTTGACATGTTACATGATTTAACTAAAAATGAGATTGGTCTAATATTTATATAGTTCCCCCTTACTTTCTTTACTGTTTACATGGAGAATCTTTTTCCATTGTAATTGTGTTTGGGGAGCTAAAGTGAGACCCCTGTGTATAGATAGTACATACTTAGATCGTGTTTTTGGGCATTCTGCCAATATGTCTTTTGGTTGAGAATTTAGTCCATTGACATTTAAAGTGAGTACATTTTACTATTTTCTATATTCCTGAGCGGGTTTTTTTTTTTATTTTGTTTTCTCATTCCTACATCCCTTTCTTCTGTTTAGTTGATTAGGGAGTAAATGAAGCCTCAGAAAGTGTGTGTGTGCGCGCGCGCAGCTTGTAGGAGTTGGTTCTCTTCAGCATGTGGTTCTGGGGCATTGAATTCAGGACAATCAGGCTTGTGCACAAGCACCTTTACTAAACCATCTCACAGCTGGGTGGTGGTAGCCTATGCCTTTAATCCCAGCACTTGAGAGGCAGGTGGATCTCTGAGTTCTAGGCCAGCCTAGTCTACAAGAGGTCTACAAGAGCTAGTTCCAGGACAGCTAGAGCTGTTACACAGAGAAACCCTGTCTCGAAAAAGCCTAAACAAACAAACAAACAAAAAATAAAACTGGGGCTGAAAAGATGGCTCAGTTATTAAGGGTACTGACTGTTCTTCCAGAGGTCCTGAGTTCAATTCCCAGCAACTACATGGTAGCTCAAAACCATCTGAGGGGGATCTGATGCCCTCTTCTGGCATGCCGGCATATGTGCAGATAGAGCACTTATAAAATAAATAAATTAGAAAAAAAAAACAACCAAAAAAAGAGGGAGGAAATAAAAAGCTAAGGTTGGTCTCAAGCTGGGATTTCTTTTGCCTCCGTCTCCCAAGTGCTAAGATTATAGATGTGTACCACTAGCCCAATTGAGGACTCTTTTTCTTCTCATGACTTTGAATTTATTTCAACTGGAAAACACATATTTCTGGAAGAAGTTTGTTACTGTGAAATTTACTTTCTTTTGTCATCTGGAAATATCTTCATTTACCTCCATTTTAAACAGCAGTTTGACAGGGCATGGCCCTACTAGTTGATAGGCAGGTTTTGTTTTATTTTGTTTTCTGTGTGTTTTGACACTTGAATATGTTGGCTCAGTACCACCTACCTCTAGAGTTGTTTGTACATGTGCATGGCATGGTGGAAATTGAACCCAGAGCCTCATGCGTACAAAATACTTACCACTAAACTATGCCTCCAAAGGTTTTTTTGGTTTGTTGTTTATTTATTTTAAATGGGGAATTTACCTAATATCATATCTTGTGAGTAAGGTGGGGGGGGGGCTAGAGGTTGATACTGATATTGATGACTTCTTCAGTCACTACCCACATTTTTTGAGACGTCTCCCAATGAATCTGAAGCTGACCAATGAATGAGCTCTGCCTGTTTTTTGCTTCTCTATTGGTAGGTTCTAGAAATGAGTCACTGCCTGGCTCTTCAGGTATGCTGAGGATCCAGACTTAGTTTTTCTGATTGCACATCAGGCATTTTATTAACTGAGCTGCCTGCCTCTCTGTTCCTAAGCCTAGTATTATAATTTTATATATAGATATAGATATGGGAAGGTATACTTTTCACAGCTCTGTGTGGAGGTCAAAGGACAACTTGCAGCAGTCGCTTCTCTCTACCCTGTGGGTCTGAGGGATTGAACCAGGAGATCATCTAGCACCTTTACTTAGCTATTTTACAGGCCAAGTCTACCATCATACTGGAGAGATTATATGTGATGAGTTACTTCTGTCATTGTACTGTGTCTCAGTGTGGTTTGCCTTATCTTGAAATTTTTATAGATACATACATTCATACCTTTATGACCATTATTTGATTAAATATTCTTACCCTCTTCCTCACTCCCTGTTCTAGGACTGCTACAGTATGTGTATGGTTCACTTCACTGATTTCCATTGGCCTCTTCTCTTTACTTTAATTTTCTTCCTTTTTTACTCAGGCTTGATCACTTCTACTTTCCTTTCTTCAATCTTACCTGCCTGTGTATTATGCTTTGGAAATTGTCTGGTACTTTTCGTTTGTTCCTGTAATCTTCAGGTTCAGAATTTCTTTTGGACTTACCTCCTTATTGACATTTCTCTTTACTTCTCTATCATTTCGTTGTTTAGCTGCATCTTCTCTTATGTCTTCCAGCATCTGTAAGACAATTGTTTTAAACCAGGTATGGCACATATTCCCTTGCAATTCTAGCACTTGGTATGCTGAAGCAGGAGGATTACTAATTCCAGATCCAGTGAGGTCCTGTCTTTTGTTTGTTATCCTATCTCTTAAGATGGTTGTTTTAGACTCTTTGACCAGTGGGTCTGCCATTGGCCTTCTTGTCTTTTTCAGGAACAACTTATAGGGATTTAATTTGCTTCTTTGAGTGGCCAGAGTTTGCTGATAGTTTGTTGTTCAGTGTCTGCTGAATCTTAGCTGGGGTGTATCTTTAAGGTCTTAGATCGTTTCTCACCTGTGTTTTCCCTGGGCATGTGCATTTACTAAGTTCCCCATAAATGCAGTTGCTTTTGAATACCCTCGTTTTGAGGTTATTGTTTTGTTTGTATTCTGAGACAGATCTACCCGTGTAGCCAAGATTAGCTTTGAACTAAATCTTCTGGCCTTAGCTTCTGCAAAGATGTCCCATCGCCCTGGCTACTAATATCCTGGATTTTATTGTTTGGCTCTCAAAAGCAGAAGAATGCTGAAGGGACAGATGTCGGTCCTTTAAATTCTTCATAAGTCACTTCAGTTGGAGAGGCAGTTGTTTGCATCAGCAGGGAAGACAGGAAGTTTCAACAATGGCCACCTAATTCTGAATAGCAAACTGGGATCAGCTCTGATCTCTGCTATGTGGAAGATAGCATGCTTTATGTACCCTTTGGCTTCTGCTTTTGTGTGCGGTCTGCTACAGGAACATGTGGAGGATCACCCACCATGGAGTTAGAAGGTGACAGGTTGGTAGCTGGTACTGTTCCAATTGCCAAAATTGATTAAAATTAACTTCAATAGGCCGGATGTGTAGTGTGCATGGGCTCAGGGTTTGATCCCAGCAAACTCAGTTTCCAGTCTATACCTTACCCTGGAAGTTGCAAGCCATCAGTTGACACCATAGTTCTCAAGTAGTACTACCAGATAAATTCTGCCAGTGCTAGATTCTGCTGTCAGAGTGGGATGACAGGTTCCTGCTTTTTCCAACCTCAGCTAGCATCTTTACAGAGGTCTCTGCAGTTCTTATCCTTTTGGGAAGGGACGGTCCATTGATTCTCCTCTTAATCTGCTAGTGTAGAAGTCATTTTCCACGGGCATCCTAAGGTTTTACTACTTTTTTAATAGCTATTTTTACACTATTGAAAGTTGCATTCTTGTTTTTCCCCCTTCATCCTCCCTGTAATGCCTTTATTGATCTTTGAACTACCATTTATATTTAAAGGACTAGTGAGTAGGCTTTGGAGGGAAAAAAAAGTTTCAGTTTGTCTCCAGTTTGATCTTGTTATGTGTACTCACCTAGTTGCTTTAACTGGGTTGTGAGCTCTTTGATTGCCAGAGGTATAACAGTCTATGCCTCTTAGTTGCTAGTTTATTGTTTTCTGCACAATATATCATACCATTGTTTCACTTACCTAAGGCAGGAATGCTAAATCATTGATGTATGTGACAAATGGGCAATCATTTGTAATCCAAGGAAGGCACTTACTAATGCACTATGTTCCCAGACAGTAAATTTGTTCCCTTTTTTTTCCATCCTGAAATGATTGACATTCTAGCTGTTTAGCTGCATCTACCATACTATACTAATGGGTAGTAAGTTTATACTTCATTGAGCAAATTTAGTTTACTGACTGGATTTCATTGTCTTAATTTCAAGTATTTCAGTTCCCCAGAGCCATCTTAGAATAGCAGTAACTAATGAGTAGAATGGTACTGGAGAATGAGAAAAGGCCACTTAGACTATCCATCTCCTGCCTTTTCTTGTTTTTCCTCTTAATTAATATATTCTGAGAAAACATAGGATTTTCCCAGTCTGATATAATACTCTACTCATGCAATGAAGCCATTTAATGTTTCATTTAAAACAATAGCATCTTTGAATGGCATACACGCTGAGTGGTAATGAATATATTCATGTTTTATGTCTTAGGGTAAGCCAGGAGAAGGCAGATGTGTACCTATTAATGATTCTGTCTTTCCAGTCCTAACAGGGGCTTTACAGAAATGCATTGTATGAGCGGCCACTCTAATTTTGTGTCTTGTGTGTGCATCATACCCTCAAGTGATATATATCCTCATGGACTAATTGCCACTGGAGGAAATGACCACAATATATGCATTTTCTCGCTGGAAAGCCCTATGCCAATTTATACTTTAAAGGGTCACAAAGATACTGGTGAGTATAACTTGATGGTTTGTTTTGTTTTTAATTTTAAGACTTTCAGTTACAATCCACCTACCCTTTTTTCTCGTTTTTGGCTATGTTTGTTAGTGGGAACCTTTTTGGGTCATCTTAGTTATGTAAATTTTCTGTTATAAATTTACTTTCAGATTTAACAATTGGTATATCCAAATAGTTTTTTTCCTTTTGGTACTGGGGATGAGATAGTTTTCATGTGTACTAGGAAGCCTCTAACACTGAGCTATACTTCAAGTCTATATAAATATGAAAAATAAAGTGTTGAGTTATAAAAGAAAGAGACTGTGATATTACTATGCCTTATAATTTTTGTTTTCTTCTATTTTTATAAAGAAGTTATTTACTTAATAAAACAGAGTTTTGTTTTCGTTGTTTGTTTTGTTTTGTTTTTTGATTTTTGAGACAGGGTTTCTCTGTAGCTTTTGGTCCCTGTCCTGGAACTAGATCTTCTAGACCAGGCTGGCCTCGAACTCCCAGAGATCCGCCTGCCTCTGCCTCCCGAGTGCTGGGATTAAAGGCATGCGCCACCACTGCCCGGCTCAGAGTTTTGTTTTGTCTTGTAAGATATCTCTATTAACACATCAAAACACAGACTGAGAACTATGTGTTTAAGGATATGGTATAATTTTTGTTTATTTTTCAAGACAGGGTTTCTCTGTGTAACTGTCCTAGCTGTCCTGGAACTCACCCTGTAGACCAAGCTGGCCTCAAACTCACAGAAATCTGCCTGCCTCTACCTCCAAGTGCTGGGATTAAATGGGATTAAAGATGTAGGCTACCACCACCCGGCATGGTATAATTTTTGAAGGAAAAATACTTTGAAATATCATAGCTCTCTGTTATGAAATGATGTGTAAAATCAGTGTGGTTATGTGTACTTGTTTTTATCTTATTTCACTTTTTAAGATTTATTTTTAAGTGGGCGTGTTGGCATATGCCTTTAATTCTAGCACTCAGGAGGCAGAAACAATCAGATCTTTTTGAATTTGAGGCCAGCCTAGTCTACAGAGTGAGTTCCAGGACAGCCAAGACTATACAGAGAAACCCTGTCTTGAAAAACAAACAAACAAACAACAAAAAGATGTATTTTTATCATTTGTAATTATGTATGTGTGTCTACACAGACACCTGAATGCAGGTGCTCATGTAGTTCAGAGACAAAAACTCTCCTGGAGCTGGTGCTGTAAGTGGTTGTTGGTCACCAGATATAGGTGCTGGGAGGTGAACTCAAGACCCCTGAAAGAGCATATACACTGATAGCTGAGCCATCACTCCAGCCCCTGCACTTACTTTATATAGTGTGTGTAGAAGTTTGGGACTTGATCTGTAAACACTTAAACTTAATTCCTATAAAGAATGTGAAATTGTGTATATGTAATACTTTAAATGAAGAGTGACACAAATTTAAAGTTGTTTCTGTTATGAAATAAATTAAATGTACGCAAATTAGAGGCTTGGTATTTTATAGTGAGTTATTAAATAAATATATGTATACACAGGAGTAAATAGTATAAAAATCTCCTCCATGAGTTTTCATAGCTTTAAGGATTATCAGTGGCTTATATTATTTAATTTTCTTCCTCTACCGTGTAGAGGAAGTTTTGGTGTTTTTTTTTTTCTATAAGTATTTCAGTATATATCGTTGCAAATTTTTTTGTAAAGGGTTAGTTATTAAATGTTTTAGGCTTTTCAGACTATATGACTGTTAAAACTCCTTAATTCACAGAAAAGCATGAATCAGAATGTCTATTGTACATGTAGCATAGGCAGATCTTCAACTTGCTTAGCCTCTGGGGTAGCTAGGATTATAGGCTTATGCCACCAAGTTCATTGAAAAAAAATTTTATTTATGGACACTTGAAACGTGTATTTCATGTAGTTTATGTTTCATCAAATGTAGTTTTAATTCCACTATCACTTAAGATAAAATTGTTTGGCTTTTGTGGGTTGTAGAAAACAAGTGGTTAATATGCATTAATTCTGATTTTTTTTTTTTCCCCTCCGCTAACAGTGATTCTGTGTGTGAGTGTATGTGGGAGTGGATGATGAGCAGGAACAGCCTTGGCTGTTGCTCTTCAAGTGCTGCCCACCTTTCTTTTTTCTTTCTTTTTTTAAATTAACTTTGGGCAAGGTGTAGTGTTGCACACCCTTTAATCCTAGCACTTGAGAGGTAGAGGCAGGTGGATCTCCCGAGTTTAAGGCTAACCAAGGCTACATGAAATTATTTTAGTCGTATGTTTGGCAGATATATGCCACAGTACATGTAAGAAGGTCAGATGAGGGCTGGAGAGATGGCTCAGAGGTTAAGAGCACTGTCTGTTCTTCCAGAGGTCCTGAGTTCAATTCCCTGCAACCACATGGTGGCTCACAGCCATCTGTAATGAGATCTGGTGCCCTCTTCTGGCATGCAAGCACACACGGAAGGAATGTTGTATACATAATAAATAAATCTTTTTTTAAAAAAAGAAGAAGGTCAGATGATTACACTCGGGAGTCAGTTCTCTTCTGCCATCTTGGGATTCAGTGATGGAACTAAGATTTTTAGGCCTTTGCACAAGTATCTTCTTTCATAGAGCCATCTCTCCACTCTCACCTTTTTATAAAGTTTTGAGAAAAGGACTCTCAGTAGCCTGAGGCTTGCCTGGCCAGATAGCAACCCGAGGGGTTCTGCCAGTTTTCACCTCCCCAGCACTAGGACTAAGCGTGGTCGTGGTTGCGTGGTCACCTATCAACCCTTGGCTTTTTTTTTTTTTTTTTTTTGAGACAGGGTTTCTCTATATATCTCTGGCTGTCCTGGAACTTGCTTTGTAGACCAGGCTGTCCTTGAACTCACAGAAATCCGCCTGCTTTCTACCCTTGAGTGCTGGGATTAAAGGTGTGCACCACCACCACTAGCCCTTGGCATTTTTATAGCTTTTGCATCTTGAGTTTAGGTCCTCGTGCTTGTAAGGCAATCCCATTACCAACAACCTTTTCCCCGGCTCCAGCTTTTTTCTCCTAAAAGGAAGAAATAGCCATATTATCATTATCATACTTCAAACAAGCAAAAATTCTTGCTATCAACTATCTAATGAATATTTACAGTTCCCAACTGACTCAACATTTTTTTCATGCTTTGAATCCTGACCCTGACAAAGTCCATTTGCCAATTCCATCTAACACTCCTGAAGGTTGAGTAGCTCATAGCTGCCTGTAATTCCAGTTCCCAGGCTATCCAGTACCTTCTTCTGGTGTCTACAGGCACCTGCACACATATGACATACACTCATACAGGCATATACACATAAATGGAAATAAGAATTGAAACAAACAAGCCCTAGAACTCTTTGAGGATTGCCCTTATGGCCACAAAGCTTATAGCTGACTCAGCGAGGCCTTTTCCCCAGACATTCAGGCACCAAAGCTTTTCATCTTGAACACTGTGTTCCCTCACAGCTCCTCTGAATAGAATTTTATTGACTAAGAAACTTCACTTCACAAATTTACTTAAAAATTATAATACTTTAGAAGCTTGCCAGGTTGAGCATTTGTTCACATGAAAATATACTAACTAATTACTTTTCCCCCTTAGTTTGTAGTCTTTCGTCTGGAAAATTTGGGACATTACTTAGTGGCTCATGGGACACCACTGCTAAAGTCTGGCTGAATGACAAATGCATGATGACATTACAGGTATCGTTTCTGTGTGGATATTTTAGATAAGTGGAGATTGAAGATTCTGCGGCATCTCAAGTTGATACCTTTGTTACTCACAGGGTCACACAGCTGCAGTATGGGCCGTAAAGATTTTACCAGAGCAGGGCTTGATGTTAACTGGATCAGCAGACAAGACTATTAAACTGTGGAAGGCTGGAAGGTGTGAGAGGACTTTTTCAGGTAATGTCAGTGTTAACAACTTTTATAATACATAATATTCTTCTAACCTGCTCAATTGTTTATTGTTTTTCCTCGAAAGTTTAGAAGCTGAAAAATGGTAATTTTAAAAACTCAGTATAATTGGGACATTTGGGCGAGTGTGGTTTTGTGTATGTTGTGTGTATGGAGTTAAACTGGTTCTTTGATTCAGTGAGGCATCCGTTGTCTGGTTATTTAGTTGTTGATGGACATTCAGCTTTGAGGATTTGAACTTACTCCCTTGTACTTTAAAGCACATGCTCCCGCTGAACCACACCTTCAGCCTCTGCTGACTAATAGGAGTGTCACACGGTTTGCTCATTTACTGTAGGCCATTAATATTTGGGTGTGAGTTTTTATTGTTTTTCCTTTTCATTTATTCCTTAAAAATTAAAATTCTGGTGGCACATTCCTTTAAGCCCAGCACTCAGAAGGCAGAGCAGGTAGATCTCTCTGAGTTGGAGGTCAAGCCTGGTACAAAATATCCTGAGGGTTTCAAAAATCATCTGGAGAAGATAGAAAAATATAGAATAACTTCCTATGACTGGGGATAAACAGTATTGCTAAATGGCATTGATTATCAGACCACTTTGTACAGGAGAAAATAAAATTTCTATAACTTGAAAAATTAGGTTTCAGTACTCATAAGTTTTATGGTATTAATAAGCTGCACAGTGTTATCAACCAAATGGTGCAATTTATTGATTTGTATTCTTTTTTAAATCCAGGGCACGAAGACTGTGTAAGAGGTTTGGCAATTTTGAGTGAAACAGAATTTCTTTCCTGTGCAAATGATGCAAGTATTAGAAGGTGGCAGATTACTGGAGAGTGTCTTGAAGTATACTACGGACATACAAATTATATTTATAGCATATCTGTCTTTCCAAATTGTAGAGGTAAGATTAACTTATGACATATATTTAAATTTTTGCTATTACATTCTATTCTTTAGAAATTTCTGTGACCACCTTTATATTAATTCAGAGTAGATGACTATATTATAAAAAGACGTTTGAGTGTCTGAGGAGAGACTTTTTGTAATTAATTGGTCCAAAGAATAGAGTGTAAAATTTGAAATGAATAAAAGTATGATTTTGAAGTTGTAACAAGTTACAAAATCCAAAATTAATTTTAAATTAGTTATTACATAGAAAAACATGTTCTATAAATATGCTCAATTTTATCTAAACAAATTTTTCTTCTGTTTTTATTTATTTTAGATTTTGTGACAACAGCAGAAGACAGATCTCTCAGAATATGGAAACATGGTGAATGTGCCCAAACAATCCGACTTCCAGCTCAGTCTATATGGTGCTGCTGTGTGCTAGATAATGGTGACATTGTGGTTGGTGCGAGGTATTTATATTCTAGTCAGTCAATAAATTTTTGTGTTTAGGTGGTTGGTTGGTACTTGAGTGTGCATAAGTAAACCATGGAAATTTCAGGTGAACTGGGTGGATTGTTTGCACATTTTTGTTACTAAGTAAACAACAGTAATAAGAACTTTTCAAGACCTGGTACTTACTTTGTGGTATAGTATTATAAATTGTGTAGTGAAAACTCCAAATTCCAAGGAAGTTAGAAGAAAAACTAGAGATCTGTATGAAAAAACTTTCTATAAACATTAAATTGGATTTTGAAAATTGAGTAAGAAGTTAGAATTTCTGTTGATAACACAATTTCCATTTATGGAGTGAATGTGTGTAGATGAGGGAAATACTGGAGGATTTTGTTTTGTGGGGTTTTTTGTTTGCTTACTTGCTTTGTTTGTGGATTTTTGTTTTGCGTGCACAAGTGTGCACATTTTGTTGATTTCGTTTTGTTGTTTTGATTGCTTGTTTTCAATATTTTTTGTTTTGTTTTCAAGACAGGGTCTTGCTGTGAAACCTAGGCTGTAATTAGAAGTATATGCCACAGTGTCCAACCAACTCTTTTTGATAGTGTACGTTGCCTATGTAATAGTAATTTTAAGAAGTAAATACTGTATTTTTAAATTTTCACAGTAAATATGTAGCATAGAATTGAATATTGTGCTGGTCGTAATGACACTTACCTGTAATCCGAGCACTTGAGAGTCTGATGTGGGAAATCATACATTCAAGACTGGCCTTGCTGTGTATAAATACTGTGGCCTTGTTGTATGCACATACCTGTCTCAGAAAAACCAAATGCTGAGGTATAACTCAGTGTTAGAACACTAGCCTAATGGATACAAGGTTCTGGTAGGTTCAGTCACTGGCATTTTTTTTTTTTAGAAATTGAAAATTGTGTTTAAATGTATTTTCTTTACATAGCTGGATAATGTATGCTGTAGTCAGCATTCTTCACAATGCATAGTGATACTTTTCATATTTATGCATACAGATAATTTTTGTTTTATTCACATGAGGGAATGATAATAAACTGTGTCAGAGATTTAAATTGGTTTACTTTTCTTGTAGTGATGGTATTATTAGAGTGTTTACAGAGTCAGAGGATCGGACAGCAAGCACTGAAGAAATCAAGGCTTTTGAGAGGGAGCTCTCTCAGGCAACTATCGATTCCAAAACTGGTGACTTAGGAGACATTAATGCGGAGCAACTTCCTGGGAGGGAACATCTCAATGAACCAGGTAACTATTATAGAGTAATTGTAGTTCAGACAATGGTGGTGCACACCTTTAACCCCAGCACTTGGGAGGCAGAGGCGGACAGATCTCTGTGAATTGAAGGCTGGCCTGGTCTACAGAGTGAGTTTCAGGATAGCCAAGGCATAACAGAAAAACTATCTCAGGGAGTGAGGGAGGAAGAGAACCGCCAAACTTGCCTTTTGGAATACCGAGAGTAATAACAGAAAATGTTTGATAATGTTTCATTTGTTCTCAATGCCAGATACTGATACTTGAGGATTTTTACTATCACACATAACTGATGAGAGAAGCCATATTCTTCTTGTTTGTCTTAATGTTAATTTAGAAGCATCCATTAAAAAAATGTTAAAATTTGTCTAAGTGTTTTTGGATTTTGCTCTGCTAGTCAACCTTTGATTGTTAAAATATTTGTTTTAAGGTACTAGAGAAGGACAGACTCGTCTAATCAGAGATGGAGAGAGAGTTGAAGCCTACCAGTGGAGTGTTAGTGACAGGAGGTGGATAAAAATTGGTGATGTTGTTGGCTCATCTGGTGCTAATCAGCAAACATCTGGAAAAGTGTTATATGAAGGGAAAGTATGTCTACTTCTGCTTTCTAATTATTAGAAATTAAAAATTAGAAATTTTCTCTGCTAATAAAATTTTCTTTGGTATTTTGGCATTATAAAGTACATTATTGTAAAAAAATTATCTTCTGTCTTAAAGTAGATTTAATATATACATTAAAATATATAATTAAACTTTCAAATATATCTATATAAAATCTTTCCGTGTAGAGGAAGCTGCATATGACAAATTAGCCATTTTCTATCATTTAGAATTTCCCATACAAAACTGTTTCCAGTCAGTTTGGATTAGGAGTTTCTTTCATCTCATGCTTAATGCCTGTCTCTATTAAACTTGGCAATACATGAGGGACACTGTAGGGCTGTGCTTATGTGCCAATGTCTTGGTGAGTAGGGGACCCTAACAGCCAAAAATTTTGACCTTGAGATCAACCATTTGGGAGCCTTGTTTTGGACCTGGAATTAATAATGATACTCAGTTGCCCATCTCAGCCATCACCTGCCCCACTCCTAATGAAACACTAATTTTGCAGCACATGCACACTTTGGCTCCTTATCTGCCAATAGAAAGCTTTCACCTTTGCATTTTGGAGAATGTTTTAAAGTATAAATTGTTAGAATAAAAACACCTAACACCTGTATTATTTTATACATATCTTTACCATATTTGAACAGGTGAATTATCTACCTTTTGTTTTTTCTTTTTTCATTATAGGAATTTGATTATGTTTTTTCAATTGATGTCAATGAAGGTGGACCAGCATATAAATTACCATATAATGTCAGCGAGGATCCCTGGCTGGCTGCGTACAACTTCTTGCAGAAAAATGATTTGAATCCCATGTTTTTGGATCAGGTGGCTAAATTTATTATTGAAAACACAAAAGGTCAAAAGCTGGGACTTGGTAATACCAGTTTTTCAGACCCATTTACAGGTGAGTTTGGACTTGTATTAAGTCTTATGTACTAACTAACTAACGTTAGTGTTAGGGTTGGGGGCTGTGTGTGTGTCGGGGGAGGAGGGTATTTGTTTCTATTTAGTGGAGATATTAACCAACGTCTTATGCACGTGAAAATACATACTCTTACTACTGAGGTATAACTCAGCCTTTTTATCTTGTAATGGTAAACCTCAAAGTGTACACCAGGTTTATATTTCACTGAAACAATTATAAAACTACTCTCTTTCAAAATATATCTTTGTGGAGCTGGAAAGATGGCTTAGCAACAGTTAAGAATGCTTACTGCCACTCTTTCAGAGGACTCAAGTTTAGTTCCCAGCACCTACAGGAGAAGGCTCACAACTGCCTAAAACTCCATCTCCAGAGAGAAACTAATACCCTCTGCAGGCATAGTACATACGTGCATACCCCCATTGTACACAGGTCTACACATAGTTAACACTAAATAAAATATTTATGAACATACACATATCTATAAATATACATATATGCATATACACGTGTATACACATATGCATACATATATAGTGGCTGAACGGATGGCTCACTTCTTAAGAACACTTACAGAGCATCCAGATTCAGTTCCCAGTCCTGTGGCTTACTACCGTCTATAACTCTAGCTCCAGAGAACCCATTGCCCTCTTCTGATGTCCACAGGTACAGGTCACACATGTAGTACACATACATACATGCATTCATGACATTCATGCACATAGAATAAAAATAAATAAAACCAAAAAAATTAGATATATAACCTCCCAGTAAACTAAATAAAATTAAGATACTTTGATTCAATAATTTGAAATAAAAAAATTAAAGATATGCTTTTATTTATTTTTTTATGGTAATAAGCCTCAAATCTAGGAATTTATCCATACCATGCTTGCCTGTATTACTAAGCTACACTCCCAGACTTTGTAGTTTTTGTTTTTTAAAATAAAAACTTTCTACTGGATTTTTTTAAAATTAATTTGTGTGTATGTGGGCAGATGTTTGTGGACATACATAAGCCATAACACGTGGAGGTCAGAGGACACCTCTCAGGAATTGGTTCTCTTCTCCCAGGTGTTTCTCAAGGATCAAACTCAGGTTCTTAGGCTGGCCAGCAGGTGCCATTACTTTTCAAGCCACTTCACCAAGGCTGGTTATTTTATTTGGTTGGTTTTTAGGTTTTGTTGTTGTTTTGAGACAGAATTTCTTTATGTAGCCCTAGCTCTCCTGGAACTCACTCTGTAGACGGGCTAAGTAGCCTTGAGCTCAGAGATCTGTCTATCTCTGCCTCCCAAGTGCTGGGATTAAGGCGTGTGCCACCATGCCCAGCTGCTCAAGGCTTTTTAAAAATGTGTGTTATGGCTATCTTCGCTACTTTCCTGTTGCTGTGATAAGACACTGTGACCAAGGCAGTTTATAAAAGAAAGTGTTTCTTTGGGACTTGCAGTTTCATGCTTAAAATTCATGACCATCATGGTGAAAAGTAATGGCAGCAGGCAGGTACTGGAACGGTAACTGAGAGTTCCCATCTTGAGGCACAATCACAAGGCAGCGAATTAATTGTGAGCTGTGTGAGGTTTTTGAAAACTCAGAGCCTGCCCTAAGTGACACACCTTCAACAAGGCCACACCTCCTGATCCTTCCCAAACAGATCCACCAACTGAGGACTGGGTATTCAAATGCATGAGCCCATGGGGACTCTTTTTTTTTTTTTTTCAAACCATCACAGTGTTTTCATATGAGGTTTATATATGTATGTCAACTCTTTTTTTTTTTTTTGGTTTTTCGAGACAGGGTTTCTCTGTAGCTTTGGAGCCTGTCCTGGAACTCCCTTGGTAGACCAGGCTGGCCTCGAACTCACAGAGATCCGCCTGTCTCTGCCTCCCAAGTGCTGGGATTACAGGCGTGTGCCACCACCGCCCGGCTTGTATGTCAACTCTTAAGGCAGAGATTGATCATGTGATTTGTATTCTATTACTGTAATTTAATGTGTTATCTGTAATAAAAGTGACATTAATGGGATTAGGAGTTATTGCTAGCATATAAATTATAATCCAGGAAGTATTGCTATACATATTGGATCCAGAAAATTGAGGTACAGAGGAAGTAGGATGTTTTGTCTCTTCTTTGAACAAAACTTCTAAGTAAAATTTTAAAATAGATACTTACAGTTAATATCTTCCTTTTGTGGTGCATGTATTTGTGTGAGCCTGCATGTGTTATAGTTGGGTTTAAATTCAGGAAAGGCCTTGCGCATTCTAGCCAAGCATTTTTCTATGGTCTCATGTTTTTCTTTTACCCGTGTTTTTCATGTGCTAGTGCTTTTTGTTTTATAAAATTCCCATGTCCCCTTCTTCCAAATTCTTCTTTGGATAGATTTCCTTTCTTTCCTCACAAGTACTACATGATCGTCACATTCTCTTCTCTCGCTCTAGTGTAAGAATCCATTGCCTATTTACATAGTTGAACTAACATAATCAAAATTTTCAGAACCTGGTCAGTTGTCCTCATCAACTTAGACCATGAAACCCAATATGGATAAGTTCAACAGAACCACCATATGTGGGTTTCTCATGTATACTTCAGCATTGCCAGGGCATAAATTTCAAATTTTCAAATTTCATAAGTGGTTTAACCCTCCAAATACTTGGATTTCGCATAAAGAGAAGGGTGGGTGAGACTGCATACTTAGTGCCTGGATATTTTCTTGTTTCAGACTATGGTGCAAAACAGTGAACACATTGTAGTCCTGTAAAACTAGACACCTGGCTCTGTCTGGGATATTAGCAACCACTCGGCTTGTTTTGTTCTTCTAAATTCTAACTTTATAAGTTGCGTGTGTGTGTTGGAGGGTGCACCTGTGTAAGTGTGCGTGTATGTATATGTACTAAAAAATTTTCACACATCTGTGCTTGTGTGCACATCAGTGAAAATGTCTCCTTTGTTGCCCTCATACACTGTAGCATTTCTCTCTCCATCAGTTGATGTCAGGAGTTACAGTTATATTTCCTGCTAGATTCTCAGCACTGTGCACTCTTTGGCATGTGAGTTAAGGAACCCAGAGCTTTCCAAAAGATTAACATTAATGTCAGTGATATTCATACAACAGCAACCACAGGAATCCTAGTAAATCTGTACAGGAATGATAATAGGAATTCCATACATACATTGTTAGGTCACACGCCACTTACAATTCTATATATTGATTTCAGTTATTTCTATATGAATGTGCTGGGGCTAACATTTCAAACTGGCATCAGTTAAGAAACTACACTTAGGAGCAGGAGAGACAGCTCAGTGGTTAAGAGCACTTACTGCTCTAGTAGAAGACACAGGTTCTGGTACCAGCACCATGTGACAGCTCACAACTGTTTGTAACTCCAGTTCCAGGGGCTCTGATGCATCAGAGGACCCTAGGCACATGCATGCAGGTATAAAAAATAAATATATACACATAATTTTTTTTTGCTAAATATATTCTGCCCTTTCCCCAACTCCATTCAAATCCTCCCTGCCTCTCCACTCAATACAACTCCATGCCCTTTCTTTCTGTCTTTAGAATACAAATAGGCAAACAAAACCCACAAGAATTCACACACACACCAAAAGCCATGAAAACACAAAATCGGAAACCATAATATACAAACCAAACACCAATAAGACCAGGAAAAAAGTACAAACAAAGCAACATAAGACAAAAAAGTCTACAAAAATATGCAAGTACAATTGAGTTTGTTTTGTGTTAACCATTTACTACTGGGTGTGGGGCCTGTCCTCAGACGTGGTTAATATCCCCAGTGAGACTACATTGAAGAAAGTTAATTTTTTCTTTGTGAGTGGCATATACATTTTTAAAAGGAAAGGAACTGTGCTTGGAGAACCACTGAAATTTTAGTTTCTGTGCAACAGTAAGCTATTTGGCTATAATCTCTATCATTCTGTCATGTAACAGCTTTGCTACTGGTCTTTTTTTTCCAAACTTTGGTTCTTTTAGCATAAATACCATGCTGTTTATCAGTTTTAATGTACTTGAGCTTTTCCATTGTTCTGCATGGATAGGTGGTGGTCGCTATGTTCCAGGCTCTTCAGGACCTTCCAACACAGTGCAGACAGCAGATCCTTTCACAGGTGGGATGCATTTCGTTACTATAATCTTGATATATTGGCTTGGTATATAACATTTTGTATTATATATTGGCTTTACATTTTGGAGATATGATCCAATAATAGTTCTCTTATGTTTATTTCCAATTTTGATAGATCTTTAACTTACAATTTTTGCTTTTTCCTACAGTGTGTAGATTTTCTCATGATTTTAAAGAACATGTAACAAGAACATTGTTTTCTCCAGTGGTTCTTCCAACAAGGAGAGCAGAGTAGTTAGAGTATTTAATTTAAGATGACCATAGTACCAACCTTAGCTCTACCACATGCTTGCTTTGAGAAATTGGTAAGCTCTTTAACTCCTCTGGGCTTTTTTAAAAATCTATGAAATGAGATAATAGGGGAGTCCTCTAACCAAGGTGTAGGGCCAGTGTTATTATTGGCAAGACACTATCATAAGTCATGGCGAAGAAGGAGCCATATGAGTCTTTGGTATTGGATGGAGCAGTGCAATCAAGATGTTCCTCATGCATGTTTTGACTAAGCCTGGAAGGAGGCATTCTGCCCAGCTGTCTAGGATCATTGTTCCTAATCTGAGTTTTATTAGTGGCTTCTTAAAGTGTCATTAGAGGTTTTCAGGATTCATTTATTTCCTGAGATAGGCAAGCTAATGATTAGTTTCAAAATGCATGAGTATATTTCTTTGAATGCTGTTGAATCTTGAGGTAGAGTTCATGGACAATATACCCAGTTTGCAGGCGATTCATGACCTTTCATGGAATCCAGTGACCTTCCAAACTCAGCACTCATGGGAATATAAACCTACTGTTGGACTCTAGCGTCCAAACACCGAGAAGGAGTTGCCCCCAGAGACCATCTCACACACCACAGCCGATGCAAAAGCATGAGGATTTTATTAATTCTGTCATGACAGGGTCCCCCAGCATTTGGGAAGCCGAGGGACCCCCGAATAGTGGGCACAGGCTACTTTTAAAGGGGCCACAGAAGCAAGGGGGTTGTTCTTTGACTATTCTGATTGGCTTATTCGAAAGGGCTATTACCAATAATTGACTGGAGAGCTGTTGCCAGATCAGATGAGGTAAGAGGTCATTTTGACCCCGTTTCCCAGGGGACCGAACCAAAACATACGTATATGGGTAATTGTTCAGGAACTGAGTACGTGCGAGTGTAGCTGTTAGGCCCTTGGTTCCCAGGGGAGGAGGGGAGGCACTATGGCACAGAGGCTGAGAGGATTCAGAATTGTCAAAAATGGCTTCAGGATTGTCTTATAGTCTTATACTACGACCCTTTTTCAGCCATAGATTGTTTCACTATAACTGTAGGTCAGTGTCATGGAACTCTAAATTTCTCTTGATGAGAATCCTTTCTTTAATGAATAAAGTCATCACCTAGATGCAAGTGGTTGCACCTTGTGTATCGACAGCCAACTCTCAAGCTATATGCTTTGGCAGTGTGTTGTCTGTTAAGGAATTCTTTTGAGTATGTGATTACATTTTAAATGGTATAAGGACCTGAAGAATATATAGAGGATGACTTTCTTTTTACCGGTAGTTTTAAGAACAGTGCTCTTAACCACTGAGCTACCTTTCCAGCCCCAAGAATTATTTGTTAGTGAAAATGTAGTGGGCACTTTCTAATCAGCAACACAGCTATAAGCATTTTTCTGTAGAAGCATGTGTGTGTGAATTTGAAGTGTGATTGATGGTGATATCATTAGTGTAAGGAAGCTGTAGTGATATTTCATTTGTATTTTAATAAATAAAGCTTACCTGAAGTTCAGAGAGTAAAACAGCCACACTGATCAGCCTTTCAGAATAGGCAGTGGTGACACACACCTTTAATCCCAGTAGCCACACTAGTTTGCCACTGAAACCAGGTGGTAGTGGTACACACCTTTCCCAGCCTTTGAGATGAATATAAAATGCGAGGAAACAGCTCTCACAGACAGTGTCATTCTGAGATTCCTGGAGGCAGGATCACCATTTCAGACTGAGGTAGAGGTAAGAACCAGTGGTTGGCTGTTTTGCTTTTCTGACCTTCAGGTTGAACCCCAGTTTCTGTCTCTGGGCTTTTATTAATCGTGTTACAGGAAGCAGTGACTTAGGCTTTATGATCTGTACTTTGCTCACTAGGAGTATTACTGCGTTGTAGGTGCTGGTCGTTACATGCCGGGTTCTGCAGGTATGGGCACCTCCATAGCTGGAGTCGATCCATTTACAGGTAGGTACTTTAAATTTCTTTTCTTTTGAATTCTAAAAATTTCATTGAAACTTCTTAGGCCTTAGCCTGGTTTGTTGAGTTATTACCTAGAATTCATCCTGCCTTCCAACTTTGATTCCCTGGTGCTGCAAACGATTTTTGTTTTGGTTTTGTTAATTTAAGACATTGTCTCATAGTGTGCCTCCCAAGTGCTGGCATTAAAAGTGTCCATAAACATAAGTAACAACAAAAGACAGTTTTAGTTGAAGAAATTTTAATTTGAGGTCATTTTATTCCACTGAATATTACTAAAATTTCAATTTGTGATAGTTTGTTTGTCCCAGGATCTCTGTGTAACCCTGGCTGTTGAGGAACTTGCTATGTAGACAAGGCCAGCCTAGAACTTAAAGAACTTTGACAGCCGCTGCCTCTTGAGTGCTGGGATTTAAGGTGTGCATCACCACATCTGGCTGTGTTGGACCATTTTTATTAATCGTTAGATAATTGAGTTATCTAATTAACAAGTATAATTTATAAAGATATAGAAAATGATGAGACTGACTCCTGTATTTTAAATAAGCAATGAAGGACATGAGAAAAGAGTTAACAGAGTGTTAATTAAGACAAGAATGAAGTTTTATCCTTGTTACTTAACCTTTTTAAGATATTTTAGGTAGAATTTTAAGAACAAAATTAGGAAATTTGATAGGCCCTTTTCTAAATCTTTACTTCCATTTTATAAGCCAGAAATTACTACATTGATAAATATAAGCAGTATCCAAAAGTTTGTGAATGGTTTAGAGATGGCTTGCTGTTTTTATTTTATGCCTTGAAATAAAATTACATATCTCAGTAATTGTGAGAACACAGTCATCAATTAGGGAAAAAAAATCTCACTTTGAGTATTTGTTATAATTTTCATGATCTCCCCTAAATAGGAAGTAGTGCCTACCGTTCAGCTGCATCTAAAACGGTGAATATTTATTTCCCCAAAAAAGAAGCTCTTACCTTTGACCAAGCAAACCCTATGCAAATATTAGGTAAGTCTATATTAATGTTTTTATTACATACCCAATAATAGCTAGAGATGTTCTCAAGACTTAATCTTCCTCCACTTGACATGTGCAAGGATTTGGCTTCCTAAATGAATAGAGACTTCTAGTGAGGTAGTTGTTAGCCAGCTGTGTTGACAACAGTCTGATAATTTAACCTTTATGGGTTATAAAAAGTTTTGTACAAATACAGGATAAATGGTTATCATGACTAATAGAAAGCACCTATTTAGGGGAAATGTAAATTCTACCCTCAAACTCTTGAGGGTTTTACAGGAGGGGTGTGTGTGAAAATAAATGAGTTACATTGTGGCATATTTGAAAAGTAAAGATAATATTTTTCTGTTATTTTAAAGCAGTTTTTTTTAATATTTTCATTTGCTTGCATTGGTGTTTTGTCTGTATGTATGTGTGAGGATGTGAGATCTTGGAGTTATAGACAGTTGTTAGCTGCCATGTGGATGGTGGGAATTGAACCTGGGTCCTCTGGAAGAGCAGTCAGTGCTCTTAACTACTGAGCCATCTCTTCAGCCCCTTAAAGCAGTTTTTTACTATGTAGCTTGTCCACAACTCCTGGTCTATCTGCCTCACCCTTTTGAGTGTTAGGATTATAAGCATCGTACTACCACACCCCACTTTAGAGTCTGTCCTTTAAAAATAAATAGTATCCTACACAAAATGAACTCAGTCGTATTTTTTGGAGGTTCTTTGTTTCATGATGTTTTTCAGGGCTTTTTTTTTTTTTTAAGAAAAAAAAAACAACTTTATTTTTGCATATGCATTATGGTTTCCAGATTTGTGTTTTTATGTGTTTGTGTTTGTGAGTTCCTATATGTGTTTCCTGAGGGCTGTTTGCTTGTTTGTTTTGGCTCTTTCTCTTCTTTTCCTTTCTTTTGTTGTGTTTGTTTTTATTTTATCTTAGTAGTAGTAGTATTAGTATTTTAGATGCCTATTTGTATCCTAAAGAGAGAGGGTGTGGATTTAGATGGATGGAGAAGTAGGGAGTATCTGGGAGGAGTTGGGGGTGGGAAAGCTATATCAGAATATATGGAAAAATTCTATTTTCAATTAAAAAACATAATGCCCTCTAGACAGAGCCAGTCGGTACTCGAATGGAGGAAACGGAGGAAACACCATGTCCTCTGACCTCCATGCCTTTCCACTGTTTCACTCTGGACCCTGCTTCTTGTAGATGGAGTAAAGTCAAGCTTTCAAATGATAAATAAAAATAGATTCGGGTATTTGTAACATTTGGGAGGATGAAGCAGGAGGAGTACAAATTTAAGGCTAGCCTGAATTGTATATTGAAACTATCTGGGGAAGGGGGCCACAGGGGAACAGAGTGGGTGAGAGAAAGAGAAAAATACACTGTTTACTCTGATTGCTTTTCTGTCAGTTTTTCTCAAATTAAAGTGAAAAGGGAAAATTTTGAACTATAAATTACTTTATCCCTTTGTTACAAAGCTGATGGTGAAGATTAATTGAAATAACAGTTGTACCTTGACATAAGGCAGAGATTTTTTTCATTATTCTTTATATTATTGTTAAAAATAGCATTGATAGGTAATATTTTGAACTAAAAAGTATACACACACTTAAACATTTGTTAATTATACAGATCTAAGAGATTCCTTGTTTTCTACATTTCTCAAAATTTTGTTTTCATTAATTTGCAATGTTGAAATTGTAGTGCCAAATACAAGTGAGATAGGTCCAAAGTCCATTTGTGATTGTTAAAGAGTTGTAAATTTGGGGGCTGGAGAGATGGCTCAGAGCACTGACTACTCTTCCGGAGGACTCAGATTCAGTCCCCAGCACCCACAGTTATGAGGCAGTTCACAACTGTCTGTAACTCTAGTTCCAGAGGATCTGACACCCTCACACAGGCATACATGCAGACAAAGCACCAATGCACACAAAATAAAAAAATTAAAAGAAAAATTTTTTTAATTTAAAAAAAAAAGATTTGTAAATTTGAAACTGGTGAGGTGGCTCAGCCGGTAAAAGTACAAGCTTGATGATTTAAGTTTGATCCCTGGAATCTGGTAAAAGGAGAGAATTGATGCCTTGATGCTTAGGTTATCTTTTGGCTGCCTCATGCAAGCCATGGTCACATGTATGTCCGCATTCACACACATATCATACAACATATAAAAATAATAGATTAAATATTTTAAGTTACTACAAATTTGGGGGAAATGGAAGATGACTTATACTTGAATATACATACATACATACATACATACATACATACATACATACATACATACATAACTGTTGCTTTGAAAAACACTCAGAGTGGCTCTAAAGCAGGATCTGAGGGTCTTGATTGCCTTTCCTACACTACACAGAAATGCTCATGGACCTCATTTGATGGGTTTTGATAATTGCTGAGAAGAGTGTTACTGTGTAGGAGAGCATTCCTGAAAATGGCATATGTATTATTTGGCTAAGTTCAGGTTTTGGGTTCTAGGAAAGCTAAAGGAACTTAATGGAACTGCACCTGAAGACAAGAAGCTAACTGAAGATGAGTTGGTACTTCTCGAAAAGATACTATCTCTAATTTGTAATAATTCTTCAGAAAAGCCAACGGCCCAGCAACTCCAGATTTTGTGGAAAGCCATCAACTGGCCTGAAGGTAAGTAGTATCTTCAAATTTTAACTAAGAACCTTTTATTTCTGCCAATATTGCTGATTCTTCTAGATTAACTAAAAGTTAATGTGGGTATTTCTAATTGAGATTATGAACATTATGCAGAAAGGCCTCACCACATTACTATAATTCATAATCTTGTTAGTCACAACCCATGAGATTCCGATGGTGTATGTTCGGTATACCTTAACTGAAATTTAGGAACCAGGAATGTTTTAGAATTTGGATTCTCCCAGTTTGAATTATTTTCATTGACTAATTGAACATTCATAATCAATCAAAAATCAGAAATTCTTTTAGAATTTCTATTATTTTAGAATTAAAAATGTTTGAGATTTTATATTTCATTATTTGGGATAATAATTACCTTTAGAAATTCTTTGTGACCTATTAACTACATATTAAAAGCATCTACTATTATTCTACCTTTTATATCATTATCATATTTTTTGAAAACCAAAAGAACCTCTCATGGTTTTTAAAAATCTTTGGAAATGTATTTAATCTTACGTGTATGAATGTCATGTGTGCACAGATGTATGGGTGCCACATGAGTGCCTGGTGAGTGTGAAGGAAGGAAGTGGGCAACAGATCACCAGGCACGGGAGTTAAGAGTCGCCATTTGGGTTCTGGAACTTGGACCTGAGTCCTCTGCAAGAGCAGCAAGTGCTCCAAACCACTAATCCATCTCTCAAGCCCATGATTTATTTTTCATGACATTTACTGGAGGAAAAAAAGTTTTTTTTTTTTGTTTTTTTTTTTTTTTGATTTTCGTGACAGGGTTTCTCTGTAGCTTTTGGTTCCTGTCCTGGAACTAGACCAGGCTGGTCTCGAACTCACAGAGATCCGCCTGCCTCTGCCTCCCGAGTGCTGGGATTAAAGGCGTGTGCCACCACTGCCCAGCGAAAAAAGATTTTTCTTTACTACAAAATAGCCATGTTTAAGATTTAACTGTTCGCTTTGACTGCCTGTTGTGTTCTGTCACTATATTTCCTTTGAGTGCCATAATTAAGACTTTAGTTTATTAGGGTTTTCTTGTTCTAGTGTATGTGAAGATCTTTTACACATGATTGTCCTTAGGTTATGGAGCATATAATTAATGTCTTGTTTCCTTACATTCACAATAAGATTGTTCATTAAATGTTCACATGGCAGCTATACAGCACTCAGTTACAAAGCTCCTTCCAAAACTTAACTCTCTGGCCTGGTTACCAGATATTTAAAGCTAGATTCCCTACTTCAGTCATTCATCTGATTAATGAATATTTTGCTATGTCAGACTATTAGACAATCTAAGAGTTATTTCAGTTTTGAAGCATATAGCCTAGTTTATATAAATATAAAAACATTTTTCACATTTCCTATAAATGGTCATTTTGTAGTGGGAAAATAAAGTAAAATTGAATAATAACTATAAGGAATTTTCTAGATTTTTCATATGTATTAATAAGTATTTCTTTTTAATAGACATTGTCTTTCCTGCACTTGACATTCTTCGGCTATCAATTAAACATCCCAGTGTGAATGAGAATTTCTGCAGTGAAAAAGAAGGAGATCAGTTCAGCAGCCATCTCATCAACCTCCTGAACCCTAAAGGAAAGCCTGCAAACCAGCTGCTTGCTCTTAGGACTTTTTGCAATTGCTTTGTTAGTCAGGCAGGACAAAAGCTCATGATGGCCCAGAGAGAATCACTGATATCACAAGCAATAGAACTGAAATCAGGGGGCAATAAGAACATTCATATTGCTCTGGCTACATTGACCTTGAACTATTCTGTTTGTTTCCATAAAGACCATAACATTGAGGGGAAAGCTCAGTGCTTGTCAGTAATTAGCACAATCTTGGAAGTTGTACAAGACCTAGAAGCCACTTTTAGACTCCTTGTGGCTCTTGGGACACTTATCAGTGATGATATGAATGCTATACAATTAGCCAAGTCCTTAGGAGTTGACTCTCAAATAAAAAAGTATGCCTCCGTATCAGAGCCAGCTAAAGTAAGCGAATGCTGTAGACTTATCTTAAATTTGCTGTAACATTGGGGAAGGGAAGCTGAGGTTTTCAACTGATTAATGGGGGTACTTTTTTTTTTTTTCACATTTTACATGACTGATTTCAGGTATTTAAAAGAGAGAAGAAAGAAAACGGAACTGTGGGTTAAATTCAGATATTATAAAGTTGTGTTGAGGAGAAACAAATTATAAATAAAGTTTTTGCACTGATGGTTGTGAGGTTTTCCTGTGTAATGGGGCAGATTTTCAAGGGTATAGAAACATTAAAACTATACTCAATAACAGCACAATTACAGTGGCTTTTTTTTCCTTACCTTTATTACTCAGGAGAGCACAGATTTTTACTCATGTCGTCTGCCTCTACTTCTGTGAGACCTTGTTCAGTTGGCCTCTGCTGTGCATTAGCTTCTCCGCTTCCTTTCACTGTTGGGTTCTTTCATTAGCACATTTCAAAGCCCTTTAGGATTTACTTGAAAAATAATTTTAACTTAGTTTGTTATAAGTTGTAAATTGAAAAAATATACAATAATTTCTTGAGCCATTTGTAAATAGAAACTATCAACTTTCATGGTCCATTTTTAGATGAAGGAAGCAAATTGGTAAACTTATACATATCAGTTCAGACAACTGAGGCCTTAAATGATTATACATTAGGATAACTAATTTCCTTTCACTATATGAGGTAATTTCATCTTTTATTCTAGTTTTGATATCTGATTATTTGGTCATTCTTCACAGGTTGTATTATTTCTTTTGCCCTTCATTATTTTTCATTTCAGGTTTGATATGATTGTATACTTGTTGATCATCTTCATTGCATCAAAAAGATTTTGGAATTCATTGACTTTCATTAGGCATTTGTGCAAGCAACATATATCAGACTTTAAGGTGAAGAATCTGTCATGTGAAATTAAGTGTTTTTAGCCCCTATAATGGTCCAGATAGTACATTATATACATTGTCATTTAATTCTCAAATCAGCTTTCTTTAAAAGATGGTTATTATACTTCTGTTTTCAAAAGGAAAGATAATAGAATAAGTTATAATGGGAAGGTAAAGGCGAGGGTACTCTATGCTGTCTGCACAGAGCACTTGCCACGATGCAGCTTTCTAAACAGGAAGCCACAGGCTTGTCTCTGATATCTTAGCAACTAAAACAAAGGAGGAAATAGTGCTGTTTCTTTTCCTTTTTGGTTTCGTGAGACAGTTTCTCTGTAACCTTGGCTATCCTGGCACTCTCTGTAGACCAGACTGACCTAGAACTCAGAAACCTGCCTGCTTCTGCCTCCTGAGTGCCAGGATTAAAGCCACCGTGCCCAGATCAATGCCTTTAAAAAGTGTATTTGTGTTGGTGTATGTGTGTGCGTTTTGATTTTGTTTGTTTTGTGGTGCTAGCTCAAACCCAGGTGCATGCTGGGAAAGCTCTACCCACTGGATTACATTCCCAGCTCCAATACTTCCATTTTTATCATGGAAAAAAGATGGTTTTACAAGGACTTTGCTTAAAATTATGAGCAGTGTTCTCAAAATTAACAGTATGGAGAACCATGGGGTTTCCTGACTTAATTCAGGGACAAATTTTTTCCAGAAAGGGAAAGAAAATCTTGACTGTTTGGAATAATCCAGGGGAAGAACTCGTAGAATATTATAAGAAGTGAGGAAATGTAAATAGGGCTGTATACCTTACTAAGTATTAAATTACAGTCTCCTGTGTGTACCTAAACTCTTCGTTGCTTGTTCCTTTTATGTATTAGTGCTTTACTTTTGTTGAATTGGGATTTAAATTGTTACATCAAAATTAAATGGTAAAACGTAAATCATCCCGGTTCTGTTACAATACACTGCTTGTTAATACATCCAATCTAGCATGCAATTTATATTATTTTGAAAGGATGGGTGGGTACCTTTGTAAAAGGGTTGGATGTATTCTTACTTAGAACATGACTTCACTCTTGAGAATGTAAGAGGTGGAAAACTGTAAATACTTTGTTTCATATCACTGTCTTTTTTATACCAGCTTTTATTATTTGTACAGTTCAACAACAACAAAAAAGATAATCTCATTTGAAGAACCTGTTAAATAGTGGTTTAAATTTTTGTTTTCCTTTAAACTTTTTTTTAAAGATCTCTTAATGTTTTCTTGAGTATAAAAGAAATAAACATTCATTTAGTAAAACATACACACATCTCATTGACTGTAATCCTACTAGAAAACCATTCTTAGCATCTTATACTGTATTGCATGTATCTAAACATGCATTTTATTTTTCAAAAAGGAATGTATTCTATGTACTGTTCAGAAATTTTATTTAATATTCCATTTTCTATAATCTGAAACTTTCCTGTTTTTTATTATCAAGCAATGCTATTAAAGATCACACAACAGTCTTACCCTTTTCTTAGAAATACACTGTATGCAAGAAATTGATGAATCAAATTAATAGGCAGTTTTAAACTGATAACTATGTCTAATAAATCAACTGCACTTTTCAATTCCAGGTTAGTGGATTTCACATTGCATTTTAAACACCATTGTCTACAAAAGACATGCTTTATGTTCATTTTATGGCTGTTATTTTCATTTACTTAGATATGTTGCTGTTGTGGTTTTCTTATGACTGTTTGATTTACTGCTAGTATATCACTACACAGCAATACAATTATGTTTTACGAATGATAAAAGAGACAAAGCTAAACATAAGTTCTTTTCAAAGATAATTCTGAGCTGGGCGGTGGTGGCGCACGCCTTTAATCCCAGCACTTGGGAGGCAGAGACAAGTGGATCTCTGGGAGTTCGAGGCCAGCCTGGTCTACCAAGGGAGTTCCAGGACAGGCTCCAAAGCTACAGAGAAACCCTGTCTCGAAAAACCAAAAATAAATAATTAATTAATTCTGGGGATAAGTGGGAAGTTCCTTAGTGGTTACCACAGTGCAATTTATGAAGAAGTGTTAAGTAAAGAAGCATTTGTGATGCGGCTTCTTTCCTACAGGTCTTTTAAGAAGGATCCCCTCCTACGTGTCTTGAGAAGGAACTTAAACACTCAAGATTAAGAATGTTACCAAAGGGGCTAGAGAGATGACTCCGCGGTTGAGAGCACTGACTGCTCTTTCAGAGGACCTGGGTTCAATTCCCACATGGCAGCTCACAACTATCTGTTAACTCCAGTTCCACAGAATCTGACACCTTCACACCAATACACCCAAAATAAAGTTAAATACATTATTTTTAAAAAAGAAAGAATGTTACCCAAGGGCCTGGAGAGATGGCTCCAATAGTTAAGGTAGTTCACAACCATCCATAACTCCAGTTCCAGAAGATCTAATCTCTTCTAACTTCTGTGCACCATGCAAGCATCGTGCACATACATATATGCTGGCAAAATCTGCATAAAATTAGATACCTCTGTCCTCTGTAGGCTCGGCACTTAGCACACCCATATGCAAAGCTACATATGCATACACATAATTTAAAAGTAATAAAAGTTAATTTTAATTTTTAATGCTTTTTCTGTAATGAATTATATTTAAATTATTTCTGTAACAAATTATGACCAAAATGATTATAGATAAAATAAAACATTTTCCCATGAACTTCCTTTTGATGTTTATAAAAATTGAAAATAAGTGACCCTACAAGGAATTTGCCAACTATTTGTGTACTTCTTGCTGGAGTTGGGTTTTCCCCCACAGTCAACCACTACTAGAAACTACCTCAATTTTAAAACCCATGTTATGTTAATACACTGAACCTACCAAGCATCATAGCAACCTGAGGCGCTGGAGTTTGGATTGCTTACTGTCAGGTTAACTTGGCTGTCCTGCATTGCCACTGTTCTAAGAGTGTCTTACCATATATCGCTAAGTGAGAAAAGCTCAAAATCAAATGTTTTCTACTGAACAGTATTACTCTCATGCCATAAAGTCAAACCACTACTGTCCCAGTAGATTCTACCATTTCTCCATATTTGCTTTTTCTATACTTGTGAGACTGCATAAAAATAAATTGCAGATATCACACCAAGTAAGCATTTCAATATATTCTCTGAATGCAAGTGTATTTGTACATTTGACATAACTAATGTCAAAGCTAGTAAGTAACTTCATGTCTGATATCTAGTCTGTATTTGAAATGACCTTATTTTCCCTAAGAGTACCCAATATAATTTTTGCTTTAAAAGTATCTAATCAAGATTTATGAATTATAGGAGATGTGTGTGTGGGTGCATTCTAGACTAGTCCGTCTTTTAAAAATACTGTCTTTAGCCGGGTGCTGATGGCACATGCCTTTAACCCGAGCACTTGGGAGGCAGAGGCAGGCGGATCTCTGAGCTCGAGGCCAACCTGGTCTACAGAGTGAGTTCCAGGACAGCCAAGACTACACGGAGAAACTCAGAAGAAAAAAAAAATGTGTGTGTGTGTGTGTACTGTCTTTAGAGGCTGCTAGAATGTGAAGTACCCCACTTACATTTCTGTAACCCTCTGTATCTGTATTATATATGTATTAAATTACCCCACAGTTTAATTGTTTAAAACAACGCATTATTAACAACTATCTTAACCCAGCAGTGCCTTGTGTGCTACAATACAGACTTCCTAGACAAAATGTGCCCACGGCTATAATAATTAGGGAGGTAACTGACCACTCTGATTGTGTCTGAGGCCCACCCTATAGGAAGGAACTCATGCCTGGTATTGTAAACCCGATCAAAAGCCTATAGCTGAAGAGATCATAGGCACTGACCTAACGGGAGGCGGGGGCTACTACCTTTGTGCTGCTAAATGGATATGGGGCCAAACAGCTTTTTAAATACTGTTCTCAGACGAGTGCTGTTTTCAGCTTCGATCAAAGAGGCTTCTTTGCTTAGTGAAAAGCAGACTTGTGGCTGCTCAAGGTGCTGAGAACAGGTGACCATTGTGAGCTTGCTCTCAGCAGGATTGGAAATAGTGGGAGTAAAGGCAGAGAGGTTCTAAGAGCTGGATGGTGGAGGACAGGGCTGTGACAGAAAGACTGTATGAGTATCACAAGGCCATTGCAGTCATGAGCTCAGCTGCTGCAGCTGATTGCCTACAGTGGCCTGCACAAGACAGCCTGTCAGCATCCAGTCATGGACTGGAGAGGTGCTCATGAAGCTGTCCCCCACCCCACCCCAGAAACTGGTTATTGATGGGTAATGGGGTGGAATGGGGACATGATTGTTTTCAGTGGTGTTCCTAGTGGATGGCTTCACACCTATGCTCATGCTGATGACCTTGGCTCAACTTTTGCTCATAACAAAATAGCATGAAAGTGGGCGGGAGGGACTTGTAGGGAGAAGGGGGATTGATGGGAATGGGGATTAAAAAGGAGATAAGAGAAGATGGTGGCGTACATGTAATTGGAATGTGTACACGTGTGTGCGAGTGCGTATGGCTCATGGTGCTGAAAAGAAGTAACCATTGAGGCCGGGCGGTGGTGAGCACGCCTTTAGTCCCAGCACTTGGGAGGCAGAGGCCAGCCTCGTCTGCAAGAGCTAGTTCCAGGACAGGCTCTAAAGCTACAGGAAAACCCTGTCTCGAAATTTAAAAAAAAAAAAATTAAACTATTGGCAATGTTGTCTATCTGCTATTTTGGCTTGATTTTATGATATTTGAGACAACCTTTGGGAGTAAAATAGTCTTCAGAATAAGTTATTGCATGCTTTAAAAGCTACCCTGAAAAATAGATAACTCCTTATTTATCCTAGGACCTAAATGAGGTGCTGAGGCTTTTAATTTGAACTACAGCAATTACTTCTGATGCCAAACAGTGCAGCTCCTGACTGCCTCTACCTGTTCTATGAAAAATTAGTTCAGAAATAATGGCCTCCATATCCACTCTTCCTTTATCCCAACCATCCCATTCCTCCAAGTTCTTCCCATCCTCCCCTTCTCACTTTTCTCTCTTCATCTCCCCTTACCCCCATCCCACCCCACCCCCAAGTTCCCAATTTTTGCCTGGCAATCTTGTCTATTTCCAATATCCAGGAGGATAACTATATTTTTTCCGTTGGGTTCACCTTATTTAGCTTCTCTAGGATCACAAATTATAGGCTCAATGTCCTTTATTTATGGCTAGAAACCAGTTATGAGTGAGTACATCCCATGTTCATCTTTTTGGGTCTGGGTTACCTCACTCAGGATAGTGTTTTCTATTTCCATCCATTTGCATGCAAAATTCAGGATGTCATTGTTTTTTATCACTGGCTCTGTGGGAGCCTAGCCAGTTTGGATGCTCACCTTCCTAGATCTGGATGGAGAGGGGAGGACCTTGGACTTCCCACAGGGCAGGGAACCCTGACTGCTCTTTGGACTGGAGAGGGAGGGGGAGATGAGTGGGGGGAGGGGGGAATGGGAGGCTGGGAGGAGGCAGAAATGTTTTCAATAAAAATAAAATAACACACAAAAAAAGAGAAAGAAATAATGGCATCCACAAAAGAAGAATATTTAAGAACCTTGGCTCAGCTGGAAGGTGCACAGGATGGTACCTGGTACCTTGAACATCATATTTACAAGGTAACTGAGGTCCTGAAACATAAGAACCAACTCAAGGGTGACACCCACCTTGAGGGAGTTAATATCACAAGCAAGTTTGACCTGCACCCCTTCTTGATCACAAAGGGCCAGGAAATTGTTATGGAATATTCCTTTATACTGTGTGAAGATGCGATACTGTGATCTGTTTAATAAAAAAAATTCTCAATGGCCAATAGCTAGGCAGGATTTTCAGGGCAGAGAGGACACTGGGAAGAAGGCAGAGTCACTAAACAGACACAGGAAGTAGGAAAGCGGCATGGGCAGTACAGAGTAAAGGTAATAAAACCATGAAGCGGGAAGTAAATTTTTAAAAGTGGGTTAATTTAAGTTATAAGAGCTAGTTAGAAACAAGCCTAAGCTAAGGCCGAACTTTCACAATTAATAATAAGTCTACATGTCATTATTTGGGGAGCTGACGGCCCTGAAGGAAATCACTTACCAAAGCCTGAGCAGTGACTTTGCTCCCCTCTCCTCAGGCATTGAAGGGTGGAGACAGGCAGATCCTGAGAGCTCACTGGCTAGAAACGGTGAGGTTCTGGTTCATTGAAAGACTCTTAATATGGTTCAGGATGATAGAAGAAACAGCCAGCATCAAGCTCTGACCTCCACAACATGCGTGTCTAGGCAACTGCACCTGTACACATGGCTGCACACACACACAGAGACATCACACATACACACACATCACACACACACACATGAAGACACAAACATACTTCACATACATATACATCTCTTACACACAGCACACACACATCAGACATACACATGAAGACACATCACACACACTTCACATACATACGCACCTCTCACACACAGCACACACACACACAGGAAGAAGAGGGGAAGGGATGAGGAAAAGAAGAAGAAAGCTGTCTTTTTAATTGGGTCCTCATGACCGACTCCTTCATAACTCTCAAGGACTTTCCAGGAAGAAAACCTGACAAGTCCTCCTTTTAAAAAAATGAATTTCAGCTTTATCAGCTCTGCTAGTTAGTTTTAATGTCAAGTTAATGCAGGCTAGAGTCATTTGGGAAGGATGGCAAACTGTCCCCACCAGATGGCCTGTGGGCACCTTGTGGGGCATTTTCTTGATGGAGAAGGGGCAGTGCTTGGGTGGGTGGTCCTGCATGGTATAAGAAAGCAATCGGAGTAAGCCAGTGAGCAGCATTCCTCCGTCTCCTCCACTTCAACATCCGCCTCCCAGTTCCCATCTATTTGAATTCCTACTATGATTTCTCTCAGTGAGGGACTGTGATGTCAAACTGCAAGCCGAAATCAACCCTTTCCTCTTCAAGTTGCTTCTGCATGGTGTTTTATCACAGCAATAGAAACCTTACCTAAGACCAAGCCTTCTGACTAGACAAGATCCTTTAACAAGAAAAAGCACCCTCGTGATCTGAACACAGTAAAAAGAGTTTGCTGTTGTTGTAACAGACTAGGGCACCTAAAAGGGACCGCAGAAAATCCAAATGTCAACAGGGGGAAATTAGAACATGAACAGGATTTCCTGTTTTGCACGAAAATGAAACATGCTAGAAGGTCTCACTAAAAAGCAGAGTGAACAGAAGAGACTTCCAGGATGTGACTGTCAACAAGTAGATCCAGCAGTCAAAAGTTGCTTCCCCTTTTGAAAGCTCCTTCTAGACAGTTGAAGGATCGTGACTGTTCTATTTCTGTGCCTCATCCTATGACTGCTATCCAACTGTCGGCACTACAGTCAGTAGGCTTGCCTCGAATCAAGACCTTTTATCTTTACGGAAATCACAGCTACTCTCCTCCGTTTCTCTCTGCAGGCCTCATTGTTGTGGCTGTGTTGCCTTGGCTGTCTGTGCTTCATGCTGGAGAGAATTTTACAAGGAAAATCAACACATGAATCTGATGTTGTTTGCTTTATAGATAGAATGCAGTTTTTAAATTCTAGTGAAAACAGCACAGTATAGTGGTGTTTTATTTGTGTTTTAATAAATGAATAAAGCTTGCTTGAAGAGCAGAGGACAAAGCAGGCCCTTTAGGCAGCCATACATACCAGGGAGTGGTGGCATACACCTTTAATTCCAGGATTCAGGAGACAGAGGCAGACGGATCTCTGTGAGTTCAAGGCTACTTTGGGCTACCCAGGATCTATCCAGAAACAGATGCAGGTGATGGTGGTTCACATCTTTAATCCCAGTGTTTTGAATTCACACACTTTAATCCCAGCACTAAGTAGGTGGAAACAGGAGCAATATAGCTGGGCGGAGAGAGGAGTATAGTATAAAAGGGAAAGAGACAGGAACTCAGAGGAGTGTGGAGTCTGAGGATTCTTGGAGACAGGATCTCGCCCTTTCAGTCTGAAGATTTGGTAGAAGTAAATGGTCTCTCTAGTGGCTTGGCTGCCTTGCTCTTCTGATCTTTAGGTTGAACCCCAATATCTGTCTCTAGGTTTTTATTATTTGAGCTACAGCACAGGACAGTCATTTATCTCTTCAATGGGAGTCATACAAAAAAAAAAAACACCAAAAACCTCTCCCAGACTGTCATCAACTCAGCAAACCGAACTGACTACCTAACCCATTTCTGCCAAATGACAGAAAGTAATGTGACTAACTAATAACTATGCAGACAGTTGACATATAATTGGAGTGGCCCGAGATTTGAGAATATTGTGGAAACAAAAACAAAACCAACAAAGCAAAAACCTGGTTTCCTGACCTCTTCAGGACAACCCATTAAAAGTGGTCACCACATTTTAGACTTACTAAAAGCAGTGTTACAACCCAGTTAAAGCAATCATTTAAGTTTTCTTCTAGTTGTTGAAGACTTACTATGTATCCATGTATTCCAGGTTGAGCTTGAACTCACAGTCACCTGCCTCGGTCTCCAACATGCTGGGGTTACTGTGTATCGTAACACTGATACAAGCTTAAACTTCTTGAATTGCACGAGCAGGCCCAGTGCAAAACACTGTTGAGAGAGCTACCGAGAAGGAATTATAAATATGAAACAATGGAGAAACATTGTTTTTGTTTGTCTGTCTATGACACTATGTAGCCCAAGCTAACCTCAAACTTGGTGTCTCCCTGACTGTGCATGCCCCTCTTGTCCTGCCCTGAGCGCTGCTATTGCAGGCACATGCCACTGCACTTGGGTAGGCCTTACTAGAAAGTAGCTTACAGTGTGGAGCAAAGCACAGACCAATTCTGCCTAGGACTTGAGCCTCCCTTCCTGCAACATGTTTGGTGTTCATTCTTTGGAACCATATAAACTTTCTTATTGGCCTGGGGTATGTCTATGCTGCAGAGCTATCGCCCAAATGGTAGTAGAAATCCTACCAGAAAAAAATAACTATTCTCTTCTGGGAATGTCCTTCTGAACACCAGTTTCCTGGAAAACATGTTTCCTGGGCCAAATAATTCGGTCTATTTCTAATGAGTGGTGAATTTTCGTAGACTTCCCTTGTACTTACTATTCTTAGTTTTATGGATTGGTGGAAGACACATGGAGTAATAAAGTCCCAGTAGCTAACAGAGATTTTTAACTTTCCCTGTCCAAAGGTTATTCTGTTGATTTTGCTCAACCTTTGTTCCAGTCCCATCTGGAAAACATCAAGGTTTTCCTTTGAAAAATAACAGGAAGACCCATCTGCCTAGTAGAAGGAAACGTATGAGCCAGCTCTCCTCAAAGGAGATATTTTCCACTTCTGTTAACATCTAAACGTTTAAAAAAAAAAACCCAAGTTAATTAGGGAGCTCCTGGGGACAAAGATGTTATTCTAGATCACAGCTTTCAAACTAGGGGTTGTGTTCACTGGAAGCTAAATCAAGTAAAAGGCTCCCTCCACTTCCTGGAAGGGACCTTATGAGGTATTGGTGTTTTTTTTTTAATTTTTAAAGATTTATTTATTTATTATATATACAACATTCTGCCACCATGTATGTCCGCATGCCAGAAAAGGGCACCGGATCTCATTACAGATGGTTATGAGCCACCATGTGGTTGCTGGGAATTGAACTCAGGACCTCTGGAAGAGCAGCCAGTGCTCTTAACCACTGAACTATCTCTCCAGCCTGTTATGAGGCATTGTTAACTTGTGCTACTAGACACTAGACACCAGACACTGCTGCATTTGAAAAACTCAGACCTGCATCCTCATCAGACAGCCTCATTATATTGATTGATAACTCTATGTTTTTCCAACCAAAAAAATTTTTTTAACTAATTTGCCTGGGGCGGGGGTAGGCCTACATGCCACAGGGCACATGTGGAAGTCAGAGGACAATTTGGTGGAGTTAGTTCTCTGCGTTAAGTGGGCTCTAAACTGAACTGTTTTCAGGCTCAGCAACTTATTTCAGAAGTGCCATCTCGCTCACCCCTTAACTAAAAAAGGAAAAATAAATACTGTTACATAGAAATACTGTTATGTAGAAATGTATCTATTTATTTCCTTCCTTTCTTAGATACAGTGTTGGGGTTCAAGCCTGGAGCCTCATGGATGCTCAGCAAGTACTCAATCCCTGAATTACAGTCATCATAAATATTGTATATGCTAACGGGGCAACAAACGTGATGTTTTCGCACACGCACACATTGTACTATATTTAAGTCTGGTGAAAACATGTTTATCTTCTCAAACATTTATCATTTTGTTATGGTAAAAAGTTCAAAATCTTTCTTTGGATGCCAGAGGTGGTTTTTTTTTTTTTTTCTTCTACGTAACTATAACTTTTTTCTATCCGCTGACCAACTTTGCTCCATCCCCACCTCCCTTCTCATCATGGCCTCTGCTAACCACCCATCCTTACCTTTTGTGAGGTCAGATGTTTAAGATTCCACATGAAAGTCATGCTGTGCTTGTATTTCTGACTCTTACGTATTCCACTTAATGCAAAGATCTCCCATCCCAACTCACTTCTACCTTTGAGTTCAGGGCCTGGAAAAGAGACATAAGGAATCATGTGCTCAGCTATTTTTAGCTCAGAGACTCCCTGTTCTTTTGACTCTGGCTCCATCCATTGGCTTATGAACTGTCTTGATGTTTTATGATCCATTTTATTGTCTTTCCTTTGTGCAAAATTAATTTTAGCTTTGTTGATGCTCGGTTCAGACTCAGGGCCTTATTAAGTAGGAACTCTACCTCTGATATACACCCCAGTCCAAACAAAATGACTTTTTTTTTCCTTTTCATTCCTGTATTCTACTTTCCTTCTTAAAGACTCATAGCTGGTCTTTTTAAAAACCCTACTGTGGAAGACAATCCCACGATTAGTTAAATATCACCATTCTAGGCAATAACATGCCTAAGTAAACCCGGACATGTTGGATGTCACCATCCTCCTGCGACTGACAATCATTTGTGATATTTATCATGAATTTTCCCTCTTTTCCTTCCTTTATATAACCTATAAAAAGACACCTGTAGATATTGCCTGCCAGATTTTCTTATCTCATGTCGAAAATGTCCTGTTTTTCTGTCTGATCCTCTGTCAGGATTAGCTGTTATGCTGTATCAAGAGTCTGTTCCTTATGGACTTAGGAACATTTTACAAAATGTTAGTGGTTAAGACCGAGGATGCCACTCTTATTCACATACTAGATATGCAAAATATTTACAAAGAACACACATTATGTAATACACACCTGTGGTGGTTTGAAAGAAAATGGCCCCTAAAGGGAGTGACACTATTAGGAAGTGTGACCTTTGTGGAGTAGGCATGGCCTTTTTGAGAAAATGCATCGCTGTTGGTGTGGGCTTTGAGGGTCTCCTTTGTTCAAACTGTGCTCAATGTGGCACACAGTTAAATTAACTTCCTGTTGCCTGCAGATCAAGATGTCAAACTTACAGCTCCTTCTCAGTACCACACCTGTCTGTAGGCCACTAGTCATGATGATGATGATGCACTGAACCTCTGAAACTGTAAGTCACCCCAATTAAATGTGTTCCTTTGTAAGAGTTGCTGTGGTCACAGTGTCTCTTCACAGCAACAGAACCCCTAAGGCTGAAGTTGGTACCAGTTGGGATATGATAGACCCGTTCACGTTTTTGCCTGGAGGAATTTGGACATTGGTACTTTGGGCTAGCAAAGCAGATGAATCCTTAATGAGCCGTACTAATTAGAGCATGAAAGACAGTGTTAACTGAGAGTCATATGAACTGTTAGGGGCAGGGCTCAGAGGTTTCAGAGGAGAAGAATGTTAGAGGCCTAAAGACAAGTCTTGTGATATTCTGGTGAAGAATGTGGCTGCTTTTGCCCTTGTCTGAAGTTGGCCTGAGACTAACGTGAAGAGTGTTGGATTAATTCAGTCAGCAGAGGAAATCTCAAAACAGCCTAGTATTAACTTTGTCATGTGGTTATTAACTCTAATTAAGATTTCTCTCTTCCTTCTCTCTCTCCCTCCCTCCCTCCCTCCTTCCCCCCTCCCTTCTTCCCTTCCTTTCTTTTGTTTTTTGAGACAGGATTTCTCTGTGTAACAGTCCTGGCTGTCCTGTAACTCACTCTATAGAACAGGCTGGCCTTGAAATCATAAAGATCCACCTGCCTCTGTCTCTCAAGTACTAGGATTAAATATATGAACCACCACCACCACCTGACTTCTAATGAAGATTTATAATGAAAAGGAGCAAACTTAAGACAGAAAAAGAAATACAAAATGTATAATTTGAGGACAGGAAGTAGAATGGAGTTAAATCCTGTATTCAAGGAGATAAACAGATTAAGAAATGAAATAAAGCGAGTGGTGACCTCAGGGCAAGACCCACCCAACTAAGCTTCCAACTTGTGAAAGGAATTAAGGAAAAATTTAGAGTCAGGTGTGGCAAGGCAAAAGGATGGTGGATCTCTGAGTTTGAGGTTAGCCTGGTCTACAGATCCAGTTTCAGGACAGCCAAAATTAGCCAGTGAAGGAAACCATCAAACACAGAAAGCTGGCAAAGATGTGATTGAACTAGGTGATCATGTTCTAGTTCTGAGAAGAATTTAGCAGATTAGGCCACGCCACGTGTTTCCAGTTTTAGAGTCGAGGCTAGAAGAAAGAAGTTATGGAATCCCCCTCTGCGACTAAGGGAATCCACTGGGGCCAGGTGGGTGGCAGGGGTTTCCCTGCATGGAGCTTCAGAGGGGCCATTGTGTGCAGCTGTGAAGTTGAAGCCTGGATTGCCTTGGAGAGTTCAAGATGTTAAAGATGCCAGAACCATGGATACCTGCTGAGGGGAGCCGCTAACAGGAGTGCAACTAGCCCAAGAGAGAGGTGTTTTTCAGTCAACAAAGATGAAACGAGTTGGTGACCTGAAGAACACTTTGATGTCAGACATGGAGATGCAGAGTTGGGAGTTTGCGCAGCTCGTTTTGGGTCTTGCTTTGGTCCAGTGTTTTCTTTTTTTTTTTCTTCTTCTTTTTTTTTTGTTTTTCGAGACAGGGTTTCTCTGTGGCTTTGGAGCCTGTCCTGGAACTAGCTCTGTAGACCAGGCTGGTCTCGAACTCACAGAGATGCGCCTGCCTCTGCCTCCTGAGTGCTGGGATTAAAGGCGTGCGCCACCATCACCCGGCTGGTCCAGTGTTTTCTCAAGATGCTCTCTCCCCTACATCCTTTGCCATTATTTGTTGGAAGTATGTTCTGACGATTCAGCCACACAACATGGCTGACACTTCTGGGTTCCAGGGCCACGCATGTGTAGACAAGCCCTCAGGCAGAAGTGCCTATTGGCCCTGGGAATCTTAAAGGATCCTGCATGACCCACATGCAGCATGGTTGCATTAGCTACATATGATGCCGTGGCGTGAGCCCTTGCATGCATGCGTGAGGTCCATCATATGCGTTTGATGTAGCCACATCATCCCCCTGTGCGCATGCCCTAGGTGGCCTTTAAAAGCTGGACACGCCATCTTCAGCTCTCTATCTCTGCACACTGACCTCACCAGGCCTGTATACCCCCCTCTAATAAACTCCTAAGCAGGTTTGTTGTGTGTATGTGTTTCCTTCTCTCTTACGCCAGGTAATCTCATATGTGATCTGCTTTTTTATTTTGTTTTTATAGGGGATTACAGATAGATTGCATCAATCTCAGAAGAGACCTGAACTTTAGTCTTTTAAATCAGTTTGAGACTGTTATAGACTATGTGGCCTTTTGAGGTTTGTAGTGGCATTTCATTTTTTTTTTTAATAAATAAAGCTTGTCTGATGATTAGAAAAGTAAAACAGCCACACTGGCCAGCCTTACAGACAGACCAGGCAGCAATGACATGCACCTTTAATCCCAGTAGCCCCCGACCCAGTGAATCAATGTATCTGTCTCTTGGGTGTACCCACTAATGTATTTTTTTAAATATTTATTCTTATATGTATTGATGTTTTGCCTGCATGTATGTCTGTGTGAGGCTCTGCGGTCCCCTGCAATTGGAGTTACAGACAGTAACATGTGGGTGCTGGGAAATGAACCCTCTGGAAGAGTAGCCAGTGCTCTCAACCCCTGAGCTATCTCTCCAGGCCCCAGTAATGTATTTTAAACTTGCCTTGACTATTTGGTCTGTGAAAGTTTTAAAAAAAAAGTTGGAACATGAAGTCTGGAGTAACCTAATCCTCAGGCCATGGTCACTCAAAATAGTGAGTGACCTTTGAGAGGAGAGTTGTGGTTTTTGTGTCACAAAATCAAATCCACAAACCTATTCAAATTCAGACTTCCCAAGTTGTGTATTTATAGTGTGTTTCTAGTTTCGCCTCTTCTAGATACAGAGACGCTTTGCTAAGAGCTGCAGGTTTGACCAGACGACACGTCAGAAAGAGAAACAAAGTAGCCCCTCTCCCTAGGCCATTTGAGGAACTTCCACGGAGGCAGTCAGACCTCACTTCCACAGGTGGCCACTTTCTTGACTCTAATAAACTCTTGAGCTCACATTGCTAAACACTGCAATACCACAGCCAGAGCTTTTCTTTTTAAACGTTTTTCTCTCCCCGCCCCTACATTTCTTTAAAACTAACATGGAATCATGCCTCGAAATTAGTATTAATGGGAAAAGATATCCTTGAACAAATCTTTAAAGTACACTTTAAAAAAAAAGCCCAAATGAGGTCGTAGTGAGAGAAAACATTTTTTTTCCTGAAATTCTTTTTATTGTTACATCGTTTTGTTGGTATCACGCGTGGAACTTGGAGGCAACGGAAAATTACTCAGGAACGTATCTGTAAACTGAGAGACATTAAAAAGAGCTACCCGTAAGGCAAAGAGCGCTTGAAAACTCGACTTTCGGATCTTCGCAAAGGTTGAAGAAAAACAAACAGCCCGATTGGCTTACACGTCACCCCCAAAACTCAAGCCCACCTCAGCACTGGTAACCGCGGTCCGCCTCCGTCCTCCAGAAACCACACACCGCCCAACGCGCCGGCACCGGAAGTGACGTCAAGCCTGCGCCAGCCCAGCCGGCCGCTACGGAAGCGGTGTTCCGTTGCTGCAGAGACGGCCGGCTGTCGCCGATGCTTGCGGCGCGGGGACCATGACGGGGAAGAAGTCTTCCCGGGAGAAGCGGCGCAAGCGGAGCGGGCAGGAGGCGGCCGCTGCGCTCGCGGCTCCGGACCTGGTGCCCGTGGTGGGCGGTACCGCGGGCAGCTGCGGGAGCGGTGGCTGCTGCGGGGGCGCGGGTGGCGGCGGAGGCGGCGGCGGCGGAGGAGGCGGCGGCGGCGGGGCGAGTGTGGCGGGCGGCGCGGAACGGAGCGAGCGCCGAAAGCGGAGGAGCACCGACTCGTCCTCCAGCGTCTCGGGCTCCGTGCAGCAGGTGCGTGCCTCGCCTCGCGCCGTCCCCCGGAGCTGCGGCCTCTTCCGAAGAGCCGGGCTGTGGAGCCGCGCGGGCGCGCACAGGAGCTCATTGTTAGTGCCGGGTTCCCCCGGGCCGCCGGTTCGATTCTGCGTCCGGTGGGACCGCTCCCGGTGTTTTGAACTTCCAGTTTCTTGATTTACTGCCCAGTACACCTTCCCTATTAAACTTTCGTGGCTCTTTTCACTCGTGGTTTTGCCGTGGGATGGGAACTAGTTACAAATGCCGGTGTAAGCACTGATCATACCTTACCGTTTTAACGGATTCTGATTATTTTCACATCACACATGAAAAACACAAACAACTGAGACCAAATTCGGGAGTTCTACTCACAGTTACAACTGCAAGCATTTCATATTTCTTAACATTTGAATTCAACACCTGGTCCCAAAAGATGTTTTTTATGCGTCATCAACCTGTCGCGAGACTACCATTTAAACAGTAGTTTGTAACTTACTATAACACGAAGGTTTTCTTAAAAGTCATCGAAAACAGAAGTAAAGGCAGAAGCTGAAAGCCCTTCGTACTGTCACGGGCTATGCATACCTTCTGTTGCTATGCTGTACCTTCATAGCTGGGTAATATGCCCACGTTGAATAGGGTTCCTCCCATACTTCGTGTGTTTTAGGGACTCCCCAGTATCCACATACCTTCATTGATTAATATCTAGGTTTTTAGTTTTCTCGATTTTTACATAACATACCAAACTGAACGTTGTTCGTGGATCTTGTGCATGACTTACATAGGCATAGAGCTCTTACAGAAGTGAAATTGCAATGTCAAAAGTATAGCTTTTAAAAAAGCAATGAAGTCCTTTGCTTTGCTTCCTGGCAACATATGATATACTGACGAATTGCTTTGTGCTCACAATTCTTTGCAGATCTTCACTAGTGTATGTTATCTTCCTAACACTCCACCCTCACTGTGTAGCCTTGACTAGCCTAGAACTTGCTGTCAGGACTCAATCTTAGTGCCCTTCCTCCTGTCTTTGTCCTTGGATCGCTGGCATTACAGGTGTGTCCCACACCTTTGTCTCTTTTTTCTCTTCTTTTAGAGAGCCGTCGCCAGACTAATGGACCAAGTGAATATTACCTTTTTTTTTTTTTTTGACACAAGGTCTCACTGTCTAGTCCCTACTGATCTGGATTTTGTAGAACACACTGACTTCAAACTCAAAAACAGGCCTGTTTTTTTCTTTTATTCTGCATTTCTGTGAGAAGTCTCATTTGTATTTATATTAACCTTTTGTGTAGCAAGTATAGGAAATGCTACAACTTTGTTTAAGGTGTTCAGGAACCTTTGATTTCTTTGTAGCCAGAGCTGATTTCTTTTGCCTTCTGAAGTTTGTGTTTTGGAAGATCTTAAAATTTATAAAATAATTCTGTATTTTTTTGTACTACTTAACAACTTTCATGTTTATTTATTTTGTGTATGTGTGTGCCACAGCAACTGTGGAGTTGGAGGACAATTTGCGGGTGTTGAATTCATGGATTCCAAGGACCGAGCTCAGGTTGTCAGGATGGCAGCAAGCACCCTTACATGCTGAGCCACCTTACTGACTCTTCTCATAGTTTTTAAAGATTTATAAAAAAGTGTGCCTCCCATTTGAGTGTGTGCCACATGCATGCAAGTGCCCAGAGAGGACAGAAGAGGGCATAAGATCTATTGGCGCTGTATATAGGTGATTTTAAGACCATTGTAGGAACTGGGAACCGAGTTTCCGTCCTTTGGAAGAGCAGCAAGCTCTCTTAACTGCTGAGCCATTTCTCCAGCCTCATACATTTTAATATTACAATTTTAAATTGGGACTTGTGGGTGCAACTGTCTATATGATTTTCTTCTACCTGGTCACACTGTTGGGCTCTTAATGGCTTTCTGTAATATTTCTGTTCACGCTGAACTTTTTTCTTTTTTAGCGTTGTTTTCTTTGCTAGTCATTTTGTATTATCAAAACCTGATACAGTGCTGGATAGTAGCAGTGACAATGGGCATTCTCTTCCCATTTTGTTTTTAAAGTTAGACTTGCCCCTTCCTCTCTTCTTCCTTGCCTTCTGTACCAGACCCAGGGCCTTGAGTCTGCTAGACAACTGGTCTAGCCCCGAGCTACACACCCAGCTCTAGTGGGAACAGTTCGAATGTACCAGTAAGTATATTTGTGGCAGCTTGCGAAAGGTGACTTTGGTCAGGTTAGGGAAATTTCAGCTGGATTGGTGGGTCTGTTTTTATCATATAGCTTCCTGACATGCTGTTTATGTGATTGTATCAGTTAGTGTAATTTTGCTGTTTAAGTACTGGCAAGATAGTTGATACTAAGTGTATATACGGTCTTAGAATGAGCCATGTTTGGTGTGTTGGATTTATGTGTAATATGAAGTATTTTTACTTTAAGGTAGATATTTTTGTTTATTTTTGAGACAGATCTCTCTATGTAGCACTGGCTGTCAAGATACTACTTAGATCAGGCTGGCCTCTAACTTACAAAGATCCACTTGCCTCTGGAGTGCTGGGGTAATAAATCCTAATTAGACTAGCCTATAGTTTTATTTTTTGTTGTGGATTGAGCTGGGAAATTTTTATATATTCCATAGTAGTTTATAATATTTTCCTTATGTGCCTATTAGAACTTGACCATTGGCAGGACTTTACAGGCTTAATTGGTTTTGTTTGTTTTCAGTCAGGGCCTCACTATATATCCCTCACTATCCTGGAACTCATTGTGTAGGCCAGGCTGGTCTTGAACTCACAGAGGTCTATTTGCCTTGCCTTCTCTAGAGCTACAATTAAAGATGGCCATCATCTTGCCTACCCTAAAAAAATTTTTTATAAAAGAAATTTTAAGAGCTAGTGAGATTGCTCAGTGGTACTGCATAAGCCTTTACATCTGAGTTCCATCCTTGAAACTACTGTGGAAGGAGCAAATCTATTTTCAGAAGTTGTCCTTTGACCTTCATGTGTGAGTATAATGCTCACACATCATATAGTCATAGCAAACAAAATTTTAAATTGAAAAAATAAAAATAAAAATTATTATAGATCTTTTGTGCTTTCCCACCCCATTTGGACTTCCATCTTCATTTGTTAATAATGTGATATGGTGTAGTGTAGGGGAAGGAGGGAGGAAAGACAATCTTACACAGAAGATACACAAAAGTCCTGCCTCTATGAGCCGAGGGAAGGAGGTTTGTATTTGAGTAATTTACAGAAGGTCCTTGTGCCGGGAACACAAAAATATGAGCACAAAGGGCCAGGTGGAACATAGTATCACAAGAGCAGCATGGAATCACTTATGGTTTTCAAGTAGGATGAATAAGGACTCATTCTATAAAATTCTTCTTGTAACTGAAGTCTCATACTGAATGTGGGGAAGCCAGCTCCATGGCTGTTAGAATCTAGGAAAGACTATGGAAGACTTTTGGAAGTAGATTTGGGAATACTGACTAGTAATGGAGGGCAGGAAGTATAAATGTCAGAAATGTCTTAAATTATTGAAACTGTTTGAACCTTTGAATATGATGAAATCGTACAACAGTTTAAAAATGATAGCTTGTGGTTGGAATAAGACTTGGTAATTGTGGTTTGTAACATTTGCTGCTGTTTTATTTCTTTATATGAATTTAAGTAGAATGACAAAGCCCTTATAGCTTTTGGATAAAAGGTCCCTGAAGAAATCTTCTAATTCTTCAAGTCTAAAATTTTAGAAAATAGTCTCCATGGAGTGTATTTTCATTTGTGTCTTCTGAAATATGTTTTTCTGTTATTACAACTTCTTGTGTTAACTGCAGTGTGGAGAGTAAAATTAAGGAGTGATGAACAACTAAATTTTATCTTCTGACTTTAGATATATAATTGTGTAAACAAAAGGAATTTAGTGTTTAATGAAGAATAATTCAATGACAATAGATGGTGTCGTGCATAACACTTTCGAGTATTTTAAATAGTGTTATTTAATAATTCCTTATTTCTTTATTTATAGGAAACCAAGTGTCTTTTGCCTACTCTGGAGAAAGAATTATTCTTGACAGAGCACAGTGATGTTGAAGAAGGTGGACTGGATCTGACTGTTTCATTAAAACCAGTTAGTTTCTATATATCAGACAAAAAAGAAATGCTCCAGCAGTGCTTCTGTATAATAGGAGAGAAGAAGTTACAGAAGATGCTTCCTGATGTGCTGAAGGTACTTGGCTGCACTAGTGGGCTGCACACACGTGGAGACACAACCTTCTTGTGTTGCAGTCTTTTCACTGAGTGTAGTGTGTGATTGGATGCTCTAATCTAAAACAAGCTACTTGCAAGGAAGAGAATTTGGAGAACCTTAAATGGCCTTTTATGTTCAAGCATTTTTTTTTTAAAGAAAAAAAATGTTTAGGCAAGACATTTATTGACCCCATGGAAATAATGCTATTCTTTCTCAGTAATGGTACTAATTGGAGTTATAATAGTATCTTTCTAGTGCTTAAGAATAGCATGCTGCTGTGTAACAGTTGCAACATAGTTTGTAGTAGCTTGTGATTCATCAGGTTTATAGGTATTCTCATGTATGCATTTCTGAAAACTTTAGGGAAATATGTGGTATTCCGATTTTGTGATTATAGGAAGCCCAAGCAAATTGTAAGGGCAAGTATCTCATTTAGTCACTCCCTGAAGATTTGCAATGCTGTAAGAATTACCTAAGATAGAGTAGTCTGCAATTAAGGGTATTGGAAGATCCTTCTGATCAACGTGACTTTATATAGTCTTTCAAATCTCTGAAATATTCATGTCAACTGACAACTTTTCAGATTTCATCCCATAAAAAAAATTATGTGAATATTCTTGAGGCTTTAATTTGTTTGATTATAAGATTTGCTAATTGGAATTTTTCTTATAATTGCAGTTTTCCAGTTTATATTGGAGCTATAGTACATAAATGCAATTTTTTTTAAATGTCATTTTCTTTAGAACTGTTCAGTAGAAGAAATTAAAAAACTATGCCAGGAACAATTAGAGCTCCTGTCTGAAAAAAAAATCTTGAAGATTCTTGAGGGTAAGAATGAATATTTCTACATTCTGAAAACTAATTAATTGGTTCTCTGCATAAATATTGAAGTTTTCTTTCTCTTGCTTGAATGTGACTTTAATTTTATTATTGAGGAATCACACAAGAATATCTTTACTTCTGTTTATACTGAAAAATATAACTTACATATCAGAATATAATTTCTAAAAAACCCCAAATTTGGTATATAGTTTTCCCCAAACAGTATGTAGATAAGGCCATGTTTGTTCACTATAATAAAATGAAACTTTAAAAAATGAGAAGTGCTATAAAAAATCACCAAGAAGTTGCATTTTCTTTAGAATAATTACGATATTTTTTGTTTTGTGGTCTTAATAAGCTATAATGAAATGAACTATTGCATATTTCTCCTGGTTCAGTAAGACCCAGATGCAATATTAGGGTTATTTGTAATTTTTTCAGTATTTTTGCCTCCCAAACTACGATCATTCTTTGATAACTTTTAGAATTTTGAAGTTTCAATTTATTTTTTTCTGTTTTTGGTTTGATTTAGACCTTTGAGAGGATTTTCTTATTTGTATCACAGAAGAAACAAAAAGCAGATATTTTCTATTTACAGAGACTGATTTTTTTTTTTACTTATTTTTTTTTTTAATGTGAAGTAATAGGGTGGAAAGATTGATCAGTAGTTAAGATTGGAGTTTGGATCAGAGTAACAATACCAGATGGCTCACAACTGCCTGTAACTCCCCTGTGACTCCATCCCCAGGGGATCTGATATCATCTGACTTTTGCATACATATGTACACACACACACACACCACCACCACTACCACCTCCACCACCACCTCCACCACCACCACCACCAAAAATGAATGTGTGATTCTGGAAATATGTACATATATATGTATGTAGTTTCTAATTCTGTACATACATGTTTTTGTATGTTTGTGATAAAGGGAAGACAAATGAAAAAACCAATTTTAAATATAACACTGGAGACTGGAAAAATGGTTTAGGTTAAGCGTACTTCTGTAGTATCTGAGTGTGGTTTCCAGCACCCACAGTGTAGTTTATAACCATCTGTCATGCCACTCTGTCCTGTGTGGGCACTTGCACACATGTACCTAGTCACACACAGATACACACAGACTTATTAAATAGGTAAAAATCAATCTTAAAAAAAGACAAGTAATAGAAAAATATTTTATAACTTTTTAAATTTGTATATCTTAAAGATAGCACTTTTTATAGAATGATAAAACCATTTTATAAACGTGTTTTCAGTAGCTCATTTTTTTTTATAAGGTGACAATGGTTTGGACTCTGATATGGAAGAGGAGGCAGATGATGGCTGTAAGGTGGCATCCGATTTAATCAGTCAGTAAGTTAAAACACAAACACTTTCATTTTCATTTCTAAATTGTTATTTTTTGAAGATCCCTGACTAAAAAAAAAAATAATGTGTGTGTGCTTGTATGAGTGTATTGTCACATGTTGGTGGGGGAGGCTAGAGGACATCAGATCTCCTGGAGCAGGAGGTAATTGGTTGTGAGCTGCCTGAAGTGGATGCTGGGAGCCCAACTTGGATCCTCTTGAAGAATAGGAAGTGCTCTTAACTGCCGAGCCATCTCTCCAGCCTCTCTTTGACGATTATGATTGTTTTCCTAAGTGTGTGTGTGTGTATATGTGAGTATGAGAACCTTTATATACATATATATGTGATAAATGTTTTTGATCTATTTATTTTTACATGTGCATTTATTTATATGTGTACTACTGTAAATATATATAATTGGAATATTGTGATGATAAAAAGTACTTGAGATTTTGAGAACCACTGTCAGCAGGCAGAGTGTAAGTGCATGAATAAGTACTACGTGTTCAAGCTGAAGTCTAGAGTTTTTCATGTTTAATAGAATATTATTGAGTAAGTATAACTCAGAGGGACAGTTTACAGTAAAAGTGTAGAGAGGGGCTGGAGAATTGGCTCAGCAGTTAAAAGCACTAGTTGCTCCTCTAGATGACCCCAGTTCAATTCCCAGCACCCCCATTGTTGCTCATAACCATCCTTAATTTCAACTCCATGGAACCTGATGCCCACTCCTTACCTCCTTGGGCACCAGGCATTATGTGGTGCACATACATGTGGGCAAAGCACTCATAAATAAAATAAATCTAAGAAAAAGAAATTTTCGTTTCGTTTTGCTTTTTCAAAGACAGGGTTTCTCTGTGTAGCTCTGGCTGTCCTGGAACTCACTTTGTAGACCAGGGTGGCCTCGAACTCACAGAGATCTGCCTGCCTCTGCCTCCTGAGTACTGGGATTAAAGGTGTACGCCTCTGCCACCTGGCAAATGTTTGCATTTTAAATAAGTCATTTTAGTAGCTTTTGTTTACAAACACTCAGTGCTAACCCTTATATAATACAGAAGTGTACATTATTCAGTTTATATATATATATATATATAAATTTATTTATTTATTTAGTTTTTAGTATCTTTAAGTTTCTTCTCCACTTCCCCTTCTTTCCTTCCTCCTCTCTCCCCTCTGTTCTTTCCCACTTTTTCTTACAATTTTAATTCCAGGAATTGAACCCTAACCTCACACATGCTAGGGATCATTGTCCCACCAAGGTATATCCCTAGCCCTCAATTTCTTAATTATTTTTTTCTTGATGTTACGTTTAGAAACTTGAATTGAGTTTTTGCTTGATTGCTTTTATTTTCCCGTTATTCACTTCCCTCCATTTTTAGGTATTGTTAAGGCTTAATGCTTTACTGTCTCACACCTGGACAATATTGTTACATTTTTTTTTCTTTTTAGTGTGGAAGCCATTTAGTGGTTGCTCAATTAGAATAGAAATTCGGTTCTTTTAAAATTACAACAAGGGGGATGAAAAGTCTTCTAGAAGACTTGGTATCTTAATTAGAGATTTTATTGCTGTGACTAGAAAGCATGACCACAGCAGCTCTTATGAAGGAAATCATGTAATTGGTGGCTCCATTACAGTTTCAGAGGTTTAGCCCATTATCGTGAGAGTACGGCAGCATTCAGGCAAATGTGGTGCTGGGTAGTTGCTGAGAGTCCTGTATGTTTCATGCAATAGGAAGTTGACTGGAACAGTGGGAGGTATCCTGAGCATAGGAAACCTCAAAGCCTGCTACCACAGTGACACACTTCCTCCAACAAGGCCATACCCACTCCAGCAAAGCCACACCTCCTAATAGTGCCACTCCCTGTGAGATTATGGGGGCCAATTACATTCACACCATGGTACCACTTGGGTTTGAATCCCAGCTTCAGGGGGTTCAACATCTTCCTCTAGCCTGCATAGTACTAGTCTTGCATATGGTGGTCAGAGACACAGGCAAAGAAAACACCCATATACATTAAAAAAACAAAACAACCAAGAAAGTTAGAACAAGGACTAGCTATGGATTTTAGCTCAGTGGTCAAGTTCTTGCTTAATAGGAACTAGACCCTGGGGTTTAGCCCCTAGAACCACAACAACAAAGTTCAGTATCTAACTTTTGGATTATGATGATGAAAAAAGTTTTACATAGATACAAAGGCAGTGTCCTCAAGAACCCACTGTATGATCAGACAGGTCACGTGACTTTTTGTCATGTTCTGTTAGGCAGACAAAGCAATTGCAAACAGAGGCTGAACATCTCTAACCCAGAGCTCTTAAATCCAGGCTCTAGAACTTTGTGATTTGTATGCTGGCACTCGAAAATGGTTTAATTTCTGGTTTGAGATTTTTATTTAGTTTAGGGATCTTCATCAGGCAAATTGGTATACAGCTGTCACTAAATATAGGCCCTGTGAGCCTGGAATTCTACTGATTCAGCAGTAGATAAAGGACATGTCACCTGTACTTCACACATTGTCATTGCTGTTAGGAGTGGTGCTGGTACATGCCAGATGATTGAGTTCTTTGAAATTCCTGGTTAATACTAGCTTTTATTTTTATTATTTGTTTCTTGAATGACTTTTTTTCTACATTTATTTTTATTTGTGTGTGCATTTGTGCTTGTGTATGTACCTGTCTGTTGTGTGTGTGACATATGTGTATGGGTATTTGTGGAGGTCAGGAGAGGGTGTCAAGTGCCCTAGAACTAGAGTTACAGGCTGCCTGATGTGGTTGCTGGATCCAAATCCAAGTCCTGTGGAAGAACAGTATGCACTTTGAACCACTCAGTCATCTATCTCTCTAGGACACAAGAGCCCCTATGTCTCAGCCTCTTAAGTAGCTGAGATGCCAGATTTCATTACTAAGAATAATGTAGGGCCAGTGAGATGAATCACTGGACACGGCAATTGCTATTAAGTCTGATAGCCTGAGTCCAATATTGGGGACTCATATGTTGGAAAGAGACTACTCACTCCCCAAAATTGTCTTTTAACCTCTTAGTTGCGAATGAGAAGACATCTTGGAGTGTAAAGTGAAGGTGCTGGGAAAGGGAGAGATATGGAGAGAACCAGCTTTAGCTCCTGCTGCTGACTTCTTTCCTCCCGCTTCTTGGAGCAGAATAACCTGCATCAGCAAACCTGTAGACCTAAGACAGGAAACTAAGGTTTTCAGACAGAATGAAGGCAGGCCATTTCATTTGCTGCTATTGAGCAAAATTGGAGGCACAGAATAAAGACAGGTTTTCCTTTTCTCATAGCTTGCAAAGGCAGCTTAAGAGGCCTTTGCTGATAGTATCCTTTTGGATTTTTCTTTGTACTTCGAGGGTCAATTGAGCTCTATTCATCTGAGGGGAAGTGAACTAGTGGGTAGATTCATGTAAACCTTTTTCCGGGCTTTAGCAGAAGAGTCAGCTTGGCATATTTGGTGCTTAAACTTCCCAAGTCCTATGACCTTCTGTTTTTCACTTTAGTGAATGCTCATTGTGTGACCAGGCTGCGTGCAGAGCAAAAGACTGAAGGGAACTCAGTTACTTCTATTCAGCACCGAGTTAATAGAATCCAGGAAATAAAGCTTTAACAAGATAATAGGACTGCTCAAGGAAATACAGTTAGAGTACAAATGTAATTTTGGGAAGTAACGCTATTCTGTGTCTCTTAACTCAGTAGGATGAGTGGTAAAGAGATTGGTTATGACTGGGAACTGAATCATTGTCCTAAACAGGCAGGATGGGCAGATAAATGCAGAATGCTACAGAAAAATGTAAAAATATATTAACTCACAGTTTTAGGAGACCTATCATGGATCTACTGGGAAAAACAAAAAACTACTTGTTTGGAGTTAAAAGTTTGCCTTAAGAACCTAGAGGGAGGAATAATGAGAGAAGATCTTTTGGGCTAAATTTGTTTGTTGAGGCCTTATTCAACAGTGGTTCAAACTGTAATCTATTTAGAGATAAAAAAGAGGTCCTAAAATGACAGTGAGGTTTTTAGCGTGGGTGCTGATCTCATCTGTGTTCTGATATTAAGAAGCAAGTCAATACACTGAAGACACTAGAGAGTAAATTGGGGGGTTAGAATTGAGTAGGGGAACTTCTGACTGGTGGGTGCTGTTTTCTTCCAGGGCATGGTTAGGCTGAGGGTACCCAGTATGCCTGAGGGTGCCCACAGAAGTTGAGCCAAGCAGCTCTTACTGCTGCCAGACTAAACAGCAGAGGAAGAGTCAGCTTTACCCTTGACTCTGAGTCTTCCTGTTGTACCTCATCTTTACCAAATCTAGCAAGAGGCAAGCTGAGAATGACTTCTGTTCTAGCACCACACTGCCAAGTGTAAAGGGAACATTTGGACATGAGAGAAAAAGCTTATGGTTAGTCTAAGAACGTTCTTCACATTGCTAAGAAAAGTAACAAACTAAAAGAACATTGAGAAAATGAGACAGCAAAGGCAAAAAGTCAAAACTAAAGAGATAGAAAGCACCCAGAACTTTGGCCTTTCATGAACTCTGTCTTTGTAAAGGCCATACTATAGAGAGGATCTGAAGGAAGTAAGCGAAGAACAGTTAAGATTAGAAAGCAAGGGTATGCCCCATAGGTATATGTGAGCTTAAAACAAATTAAAATTCACATGTGGCATTGTATATACTACCGTGGAATGCAAGTAGATCCCCACAGAATTTTTAAAAACATGGAGATGGATGTAGGAGAAATTGGAAAGTGAAGAAATTTTGTGGAAGAAGCACCAAAACAAGATGAATGCATTCACACCTGAACTATTCCTTAGACAAGTCAACATATTTAGTGTATTTACAGCAAATGTTTAATAACTGCCACCTCTTACTCTACATAGACAGATAGATCTATACATATAGTATCTAGAAAAAGATGAAAAGATTTTCAGTTTACCTTATGATTTCTGCATATTCTTAATATCAAAAATCTTATAAGTAGTGCCAGGAAAGCATACTTTAAATTTTAGGCCATTTTAACTTGTCAGTGTAGGTTTGCAGATGTAAGAAAATAGCAATACTAACATGTAGAATCCAGCAGTGTATCGAGTGAGTAATTGCACTGCTCATCATGTAGAATTTTACTAAACAATCTAATTAGAAAATCTGTTAGCTTAATTTATATTACTAATTGAAAGAGAAATTATATGACCATATAAGTATGTATAGAAAATGTAATGTTTTTGGAAATGTTCAGCATCATTTTACGTGTTTGTAAGGTGTAGTAGTGTTTTGGTCCATTATGAAATGACTACTAGGCAAGCAAATAAGCCTGTCTATCACCTTGCATGGTTGGTTTTTGTGTCTTGTAACAACATCTAAAATCTAGCTCAGTAAACTTCCTGTGTATATTGTTTTAGCTATAGTCCTCACATCATGCATTAGCTCTCTAGACTTAGTCATTCTGTGTAACTACAGCTTTGTGCACTTTGACCTATACCCCATTTTCTCCTTACCCTGGTAAACACTGTTTTATTCTGCTTAAATGTAGTTAAGTTTTAAAAGATTTGTTGTTGTTATTTTTTTTTTGACTGTTTTGCTTACATGTATGCCTGCCCCATGTGCATGCAAGACCTGAAGCAGCCAGAAGATGGTGTCAGAATTCCTGAAACTGCCAGTTCTAGACAATGGGTTCTGGGAACAGAACCCAAGTCCTCTTGAAGAGCAGCAAGTGCTTAACTGCTGAGCCATCTTTCCAGCCCCATATTGGAATCTTTTAAGATTGCATATATGATTGATGGTATTTTTTGCTTTTCTTGTTTGTTTTTTTGTGGACTTTTTTGTATTCTTTCCCTCTTTTATTTTTTGAGATAGGATCTCACTATGTATCCCTGGCTGTCCTAGAACTCATATAAACCAGACTGGCCTCAAACTTGCAGAATTCTCACCATATAGAACTCACAGCCCTCCTCTGCCTCCTGAGTTCTGGGATTAAAGGTGTGTGCCGCTAAGCCTGTTTTTTTTTTTTTGTTTGTTTGTTTTTGTTTGGCAAGCAAGATTCTAGTTAATCTTCTTACAGATCCTGTGGGATAGCCGTAGGTATCATTTTAAGTTTACGTAGCAGAAAACTACAATTTGAAGAGAGGGGATAAGTGGTCTTATTGAAGACGTAAACATAGAGGTGAGGGTAGGAACAGAGAGACTTAACTGGGGCCTGGGATCAGCAAAGTGCTTAACCCATTGCCTAAATGAAGGCAAATCATTTTAAAATGTGGAGAATTAGAAATTGTTGAAGCTGTCTGGTGGGGGAGATTTACCACACAGTAATAACCATACACCTTCATACCCACTGTGGGGCATCAAAGACTCATGTATACTTGGAGAGGCAAGAGTGAAATGAAGAATTAGCCATCTGGCTGCTATTTTATCATCTTCAGTATCATCATTTTGAAATGCCATTATTTAGGAGATTAAACACAATTTAAATTGAAAGCACCAGTGAAATGACATTGCAGTCACATTGTGTCAGTATCTCTATGAAAAAGAGTACATAGTCTTTATTTTTTGTCTAATCAAATTAAGACATGTAGTCTAAGGAAAAAACAGAAAATGTAACAGAATTAAAGGTGAGCAGACAAATGGCTGTTTTCTCACTTCTGTTCTCCTTCCCACTGAACTCTCTGACTTGTACCATGTAACTGATTCCTAATGAGGGGAGATGCTATTGTGATCTGCTCAAGCTGGTTACATTTCTACGAAGGAAACACATCACAGACTATAAATGAAGGATTAACTGGATGAAGAAATGGATTTCAAACAATCTCTATGATGAAAGAGAACAGGTGGAGGATCTCCCCAAATGCTACACGTAGACTCAAATCACAGAAGTCTGAATCTGTGGAGTTTGCAGAGAAGGTTGTACCAGGGGCTGTGACACAGCTAACATGATTTAATTCCCAGTAGAAATCAGGACAAGTGATTAATGCTTAAAATTCTGTGTGATACTGCAGAGAGAATGATTTTTGCCCTGTCTATTGCTGTTGTCTTCAAGGAGCAAAAATCAGAATTTTAATGACAAGCTGAAAATGGTTTACAGAGGAAGTTCCATGATTTACAGTCTTCCCTTCTCCTCTCTGGGCTCCCCCTGTGAGCAACACCCTCTTGCTCTGATTGAGGGAAAGTGCTCCTAGGAGATCATGCTTGCTTGGACTCATAGACTTGAACCTGCACCAGAGGCTTCTTCTTCAGTCTTTGGCAAGCTGCTTAATCACTTTTATTTTAAAAGTAATCAGAGTTGGAGAATTTATTAAACATATTTAACACAGGCCTAACCATGAAGATTCGAAAAAAAAAAAAAGTGGTCAAAAGAAGGGACACACTCAAGTGTGGGTATGGGCTACTCAAGGAAGGGTATATTATTAGAGTGTATGTGTGTGTGTGTGTGTGTGGTTTGCGTGTGTGTGTATGATTTGCAGGAGTCTACTCTTCCTTCCACTGAGGTGTCTGGGGATTGAACTCAGGTTGCCAGGATGTCCTGCAAGTGCCTTTACTTACAGAGCCACTTCGCTAGCCCTTTAATCTCTTCTGCTCTTTTTTTTTTTCCCAGCTAAAGAAAGAGGACAAGGATTCTTTCTCAGAGTATTGAGGAAGAGGAAAAAACACAGTAAGACTTTTATAGAACTTATCAAGGAAAACAGCAGAATTTCTATACACGACAGTGTTGTTTATCTTTCCTTTCAATAGAATAGAAAAACATTCTATGTGGTAGCATCATGAAACAAAAGATGTTACTAGATTCAGTGTTCTAAAGTATAAACATGCTAAAGAGTCTGCCCTAGTGCACACACACTCACACAAATTAAATTTGGATTACATATGTATATGTATATACATTCAAACTCATGTATATATGCACCTACACACATGCATCCATATAAAATATATATAATGATTATATATTCTAATTTAGCCACAAAGCATTTGTTTTTTGGAGTCCATATCATTCAGGGAAGGTTTCCCTTAAGAGAGCATTGTTCATCCAATTATGCATTCATCCTGTATTCTAAATCAGGATGTTTTTAAAGAGATAACTGTATTAGGCTAATCAGTACTCCACTCCTCAAGTATTTTAAATCTCTTTGTGTTAATGAAATGATAAATTCAATAATACATGCCTAAAGAAATGCTTCGCACTTAAGAGGGTACATTGCTCTTCCAGAGAACCAGTGTTCTCTGGTACACATCCAGGTCACAGCCACCTATAACCCTAGTTCCACTGTTGTTGATATACTGGTCTCCAGTGCCATGGCACTCACAAGCACACAGCTGCACATAGACACACAGACACAGACACATAATTTAAAATAATAAAGATACATTTCTTTTCTTTTTTTTTTCTTGGAAAAAAAATTTCCTCCTCCTCCCATCCTCCCATTTCCCTCCCCTTCCTCCCACTCCACTCCCCCTCCCCCCACTCCTTTCCCCCTCCCTCTCCAGACCAAAGAGCAGTCAGGTGGAAAGTCCAAGGTCCTCCTCCCTCCATCTGGGTCTAGGAAGGTGAGCATCCAAACTGGCTAGGCTCCCACAAAGCCAGAACGTGAAGTAGGATCAAACCCCAGTGCCATTGTCTTTGGCTTCTCATCAATCCTCATTGTTCAGAGAGTCCGGTTTTCTCCCATGCTTTTTCAGTTCCAGTCCAGCTGGCCTTGGTGAGCTCCCAATAGATCAGTCCCTCTGTCTAAGTGGATGGGTGCACCCCACAAGGTCCTGACTTCCTTGCTCATGTTCTCCCTCCGTCTGCTCCTCATTGGGACCTTGGGAGCTTATTCCAGTGCTCCAATGTGGGTCTCTGTCTCTATCTCCATCCATCGCCCAATGAAGGTTCTATGGTGATATGCAAGATATTCATCAGTGTGGTTATAGGATAGGGCCATTTCAGGTTCCTTATCCTCAGCTGCCCAAGGCACTAACTGGGGACATCCCCCTGGGCACCTGGGAGCCACTCTAGGTTCAGGTCTCTTCCCCACCCTAAGCTGGATCCCTTAATTAAGATATATGCTTCCCTGCTCCCATATCCATCCTTCCTTTATCCCAACCATCCCAATTCCCCAAGTTCCCCCCATCCTCCCCTTCTCACATTTCTCTCCCCATCTTCACTTACCCCTATCCCACCCCACCCCCAAGATCCCAATTTTTGCTCGGCAATCTTGTCTACTTCCCATATCCAGGAGGATAACTATATGTTTTTCTTTGGGTTCACCTTCTTATTTAGCTTCTTTAGGATCACAAATTATAGACTCAATGTCGTTTATTTATGGCTAGAAACCAATTATGAGTGAGTACATCCCATGTTCCTCTTTTTGGGTCTGGGTTACCTCACTCAGGATAGTGTTTTCCATTTCCATCCATTTGCATGCAAAATTCGAGAAGTCATCGTTTTTTACCGCTGAGTAGTACTCTAATGTGTAGATATTCCACACTTTCTTTTTTTTTTTTCTTTTTTTTTTTTTTGGTTTTTCGAGACAGGGTTTCTCTGTGGTTTTGGAGCCTGTCCCGGAACTAGCTCTTGTAGACCAGGCTGGTCTCGAACTCACAGAGATCCGCCTGCCTCTGCCTCCCAAGTGCTGGGATTAAAGGCGTGCGCCACCACCGCCCGGCTATTCCACACTTTCTTTATCCATTCTTCCATTGAAGGACATCTAGGTTGTTTCCAGGTTCTGGCTATTACAAATAATGCTGCTATGAACATAGTTGAACAAATGCTTTTGTAATATGATAGAGCATCTCTTGGGTATATTCCCAAGAGTGGTATTGCTGGGTCCTGGGGCAGGTTGATCCCGAATTTCCTGAGAAACCGCCACACTGATTTCCAAAGTGGTTGGACAAGTTTGCATTCCCACCAGCAATGGATGAGTGTGCCCCTTACTCCACAACCTCTCCAGCAAAGGCTATCATTGGTGTTTTTGATTTTAGCCATTCTGACAGGTGTAAGATGATATCTCAAAGTTGTTTTGATTTGCATTTCCTTGATCGCTAAGGAGGTTGAGCATGACCTTAAGTGTCTTTTGGCCATTTGAAGTTCTTCTGTTGAGAATTCTCTGTTCAGTTCAGTGCCCCATTTTTTAATTGGGTTAATTAGCATTTTAAAGTCTAGTTTCTTGAGTTCTTTATATATTTTGGAGATCAGACCTTTGTCTGTTGCAGGGTTGGTGAAGATCTTCTCCTAGTCAGTGGGTTGTGTCTGGCTTATTTTATTTCACTTACTGTATTGGCTTCCAGGCTCATCCATGTGGTTACAAATGGTAGGATCTCATTTTAAAAAGCTGGATACATACATACATGCATATATGTATAAGGAATGTGTGTATGTATGTGTGTAATAGGTATACAATATATTATTATATGCCACTATTTCTTTATTCATTTTTTATCATAGGACTCAGAGGTTGTTACTATATCTTGACTGTTGTGCATAAGACTGCAATGTAAAAAGATTGAGTAGGACTAGTGAGTTGATTCAGTAGAAAAAAAACTATCTGCATAAGCTGACCAACGTGAATGTGATTCTTAGAACCCAATAAAGGTGGGTGGAAATTTTATATAGTACCTTATTAATGATGTTTCCCAATATCAATTAAAAAGTAGGCATTGTTGTGGATTATTTTGCTCAGCTACTGACTAATGTGATTACTCTGATCATGGTCAAGGTAGGCTAGGATAAGCTGTGATGTTCATTTGGTTAGGTTTATTAAATACAATTTAAGTTAGCAATGGTTTTATTTTGCCTTGTGTTTTTTGAGACTGTCTCAGGTAGGCTCTTCTGGCTTCTTACTCTAGCTGAGGTTGGTCCTGCATTCCTGACCTTGTAAGTGCTGGCACCATCATATCATCCCAGTATTTTCAGTTTATAATGGGATTGTAAGCATCAGTATTTTGCAAGCAAGGGATAACAGTCCTTTTATTAGGCAAAGGTGGACTCCAGAGTAGGTGTGGAGGTGAAAATTGATGTGCCTTGAAGATGGAAGAAGTAGCCATAAACTAAGAAATATAGATGGCCTTCTAGGGGGTGAACAATACACAGAAACGAGCTTTCTCTTGTAGCCTCTTGAAGGCATGCAGCGATGTTTACACCTTGGCTCTACTTCCCTGAGGTTCTATTTGGATTGCTGACCTGCAGAACTGTTTGGGAGCAGATTTATCTTGTTTTAATCCACGAAATGCTTTGCTACAGGAACAACAAGAAAATAATGCAATGTACTTGCTAAAACCTGGGCAATAAGCCAAAAGTTATATATAATTTTTTTCTGAAATGGTTCCTAAGCAGCAACATATCAAAATATGGATTTTCTTTCTTTCTTTCTTTCTTTCTTTCTTTCTTTCTTTCTTTCTTTCTTTCTTTTTGAAAAAATATCAGGTTAAGTTTTCTGGGAAGACAAACATTGTTTGGAGTTATGTGTTGGTATCTTTGTATGACATGTATATATCAGTCAGCTGTGTAGTACCTTGTTTGCCTAAATGTGTAATGTAGTAAGGTATCTATAAATGAAGTTCCGATTATAGGAAAAAATGCATAAAAGCCAGAGACTAGTATAGGAAATGTATCAGTTTCTTAGCTTCCTAGTGACTAACGAAAAGAGGAAATTAAAGTATCTTTGTTCAGTTTATGATACTACTTTTTAATTAGTTAAATTATTTAAATATTTATTTTTATTTGATTTGTTTTCATGTGTGTATATATGTACCATGTACGTGTCTGCAGTGTTCTTGGAGGTGAGAAGTGGGCATTAGGTCTCCTGGACTTGGAGTTACAGATGACTGTGAGCTCTTGTGTAGGTGCTTAGCTGAACTGGGGTCTTCTGCAAGAATACTGAGAGCTCTTAACTGCTGAGCAATTTTTCAGCCCCTGTTTTCAATGAATGTACAATGCCTGAGATATTGTAGTTCTAAAATGTATCTTGGTATTTTTACACTGTGAGTGAGTGAGTGAGTGAGTGAGTGTGTGAATGTGTATTTGAGTCTGTGTTTGAGTCAAAAGTGTTATGTAGCCTAACCTGACTTTGAATTGAGTTAGCTTTCTAAGTGCAGGTATCATAAGTATGTGCTATCTTGTCTGGTCGTTTCACTTTATACTTGTTTTGTATTATTATTGGCATCATTATTATTATTTATTACTGTGTCTGTGTGTGATGTGTGAGTGTGGATGTGCATGTACTTACTATAGCATGTGTGTGAAAGCCCGGAAAACTTTGTGGAGTGGGTTGTCTGTTTTTGTCTTTATGTGGCTTTTGGGGCTTGAACCTAGGCCATCAGACCTACATGGCACGTGCTTCACCTGCTGAGCCATGGCTTTATTTATTTGTTTATTTTTGAGACTGTTTTTGAGACAGATGAGTCTTAGGTTCCCCAAGCTGTTTATCTGGTCCCCTTTCTCTACTTTCCAAATCCTGAGATTGTAGGTATGTTCCTCAGTACCAGACTTTTATATCCCTGTTTCAGTGAACAAATGGTTTTCAAATGTCTGAATGAAGCATCAATACTATTAAGATTAAATGTATCTTAAAGGGCTGTGGAAAATTTCTTGCTAGGTCTGCACAAGACCTGTGGTTCATTCCCCAGAATTGTGGGGAGAAAAGAAAGTAACAACTAAAAACCTAACATGAGAAACAGTTGTGTTTTCTTCAAATGAGCAACACAGGCTTTTTTCTTTTTATTGCAGCTTTAATCAGAAAGGACATAATGTTAACAGAATTGAGAGGCACAAACATCTTCAGCAAGAATCAGTGGATCTATGTGTGGTGTTTAAGATGATCTATTAGTTTTCTTATAACATGCTAAGGAGATATGGAAGTACACAAAAATGTTTATGCACAAAATGTAAGAGTTCCCAAATTATCTTTACAGTTTCTGTTAGGTCGTTGTGTAGACAACTTTAAACACAATTGTGTTTCTTCTCTAAGGCCAGTCATTGAAATACTTTTCTCTTTCCAGACTATATTCTCCTGCTGAAAGCTTATTTGATATTTGTCACTTACATTATTTTTTTTAAGGTTTTACTTTTCATTATGTATATGTGTGTTTGTGAGTTTGTACAACTGCAGGTTCCTGCAGAGGCCAGAAGCATTGGGTTCCCTGGACTTGAAGCTGTAGGCAGTTGTGAGCCACCCAATGTGGGTGCTGGTAATAGAATCCCAGTCCTGGAAGAGCAGCAAGTGCTCTTAATCTCCTGGCCCTCTCTCCAGCCTTGCCTATTTCAAAGTGGGTTTATTTTACTTCCAAAACAACAACAAAAAAGGTATTTATGAAAAAGTTTGACACTTGGTTATTTTGAAATTCATAAAAATTTAAAGTTGATATCCTGGTTAGGTCTTTTTCCTTCCTTCCTTCCTTCCTTCCTTCCTTCCTTCCTTCCTTCCTTCCTTCCTTCCTTCCTTCCTTCCTTCCTTCCTCCCTCCCTCCCTCCCTCCCTCCCTCCCTCCTCCCTCCCTCCCTCCCTCCTCCCTTTCTTTGTCAGCTTGACAGAAACTCAAGTTATCTGGGAAGAGCAACTTCAGTTGAGAAAATATCCTCATTAGACTGTCTCATAGGCATGTCTGAGGGGCATCTTCTTGAATGGTTATTGATGTAAGAGGCCATTGCTCACTGAGGCTTGTGGGACCTGGACAGGTGGTCCTGGGTTCTGTAAGAAAGCAGTCCAAGCAAGCTGTGGGGAGGCAAGCCAGTGAACAGTACCTGACTTTCCTTCATGATGGATTGTGTGCAGCTAACTGTGAGCTGAAATAAACCCTTTTCTTTTCACTTGTTTTGGTCATGGGTTTTTGTCAGAGCAATTGAAACCGTAGCAAGTGTTTATAATCTTGGTTGAGGAGGCTAAAGCAGGAAGTAGTAAATTCACGGACAGCTTAGGCAACATGCAAGACCCTGTCTCCAAAACTAGACAAATAAATAAAATAAAAAATAGAAAAGGAGAAAATAAAAGGAGAATGAGATTTAAGACTTCTGACTATTTAATACCCACAGTTTCTAAATCCCTATAAGGAAGCAAACAAACTACGATACACTGTATTGCAGAGTAGCTAGAAACCTTACCATCTCAACTGTCCTAATTAGGGATTGTCAGAGCTTATCACATAACATAATGCAGAGCCTGGGAACTAACATGGTCTCTCCACCTGGCAATTGGCTGGAAGAGGAGCTTTTTTTACAGTTAAAGTCGCACTAAAGAGAAGATTAGCTGCTCTAAAGAATGTGTTTGTAATGAAATTTAAGTCTTGAATAGCATAGTAAAATAATCAGCATGGGGATTTTTATATGTAAAGGATAAAAATACAAACACTTTAGGGAAATCATCGCAATGTTTCAGAATTGCTATTGCTAAATACCTTTTTATGAATTTTAAATGAATGTGTTTTATTGCAGAAGATGTCAGTGGAAATGAATTTGTATTTTCCTATAGGTAATGAGCTATGTGGAAATAGTATTGTAGTTTTAGATGATAGGAAATTCTGAAATTCTCAAAATAAGATGTAATGAGCAATGAGGAAATAGTATCATAGTTTTAGAGGGTAGGAAATTCTGAAATTCTCAAAATAAGTTTTACTGCAGATTATGTATGAGACTCTGGGACTGTCCCAGCCATTTCTAACTTTTTCCCACAGAGGATGTGCATTGAATTAGGTATCAAATTCCACTTTCTAAAATTTATTTATTTATTTTTATTTTATGTGCATTGGTATTTTGCTTGCATATATGACTTGTGAGGTTTTTAGATCCCCTGGAACTGGAGTTACAGATGGTTGTGAGCTGCCATGTGGGTGTTGGGAATTGAATCCAGGTCCTCTGGAAGAGCAACCAGTGCTCTTAACTGCTGAGCCATCTCTCCTGCCTTCAAATTCAACTTTTAATGTTAACTTTTTAATATACAAAATATGCTTAAATTTTGGGAAAAAAAATAGATATAAAGAGACTCGGTCTTTTCAAGAATTACTTCATTTTCCAGTGAGTGGCTCAGAGATTAAAGCCTCTGTTGTCTCCTGAATTCAGTCCCTGGAACCCACAAGGTAGAGAGAGCTGAGTCCTGTAAGGTGAGTTCTGATCTCCACATGTGCATTGTGGTAGAAGTATTACCCCTCCCACATAGTAAAAATGACCTGAAAGGCCCAGAAGATGGGTTAGCAGGTAAAGGCCTCTGCTGCCAAGCCTGGCAGCCTGAGTTTAATCCCAGAGCCCACATGGTGGAAGTAAAAAATCTGACCCCACAAGTTTCTGACCTGCTTGCACATGCCTGACATTACATACATTGTGCATATGCATACGGCGAGAGAGAATAAGATATTGTAAAAGGTAAATTAAAAATTTGCTTCTTGTCTTTTAATTCCAGCAATGAGACATTCTTTAACACAGTATCACAGCAAATTAAACAGGACATGGTGCATTAGTTCCTTTTCTTGTTGATGAGACAGTGATCAAATGACCAATCAGAGCAGCTTGAAAGGCATGTTATTTTGGCTCACATTTAAGAAGCTACAGTTCCTTATGATGGGAAGGCATGGTAGCAGTAGCTTGAGGCAGCTGGTCACACTGCATCCACAGTCAAGCAGAGAGACAGGGGCTAGTGCCCTGTGCTTTTCTCTTCATTCAGTCAGGGAACCCAGCACATGGGATGGTGCTGTTTACCTTTAGCATGGGACTTCCTTCCCCACTTAAACTTTTCTGGAAATACCTTCATCTACACAACCCAGAAGTTAAGTTTCCATCTTGATTCTAATTTAGTCAAGTGGACAATGTAGATGAACTATCTACATGGAGATCCTCCCTCCCTCCCTCCCTCCCTCCCTCCCTCCCTCCCTCCCTCCCTCCCTCCCTCCCTCCCTCCCTCCCTCCCTCCCTTTCCTTCTTATTCTCATTCTCTTCTTTTTTTAGTTTGAGACAGGGTCTCACTGTAGCCCTGGCTAGCCCAGAATTCCCAGAGGTCCCAGAGATCTACCTGCCTCTGCCTCCTTGAGAGCTGGGGTTAAAGGTGCTACCACACCCAGCTCGCTTGCTCTCTCTCTCTCTCTCTCTCTCTCTCTGTCTCTCTCTGTCTCTCTCTGTCTCTCTCTGTCTCTCTCTCTCTCTCTCTCTCTCTCTGTCTCTCTCTCTCTCTCTCTCTGTCTCTCTCTCTCTCTCTCTCTCTCTCTGTCTCTCTCTCTCTCTCTCATTTTTGGAGATCCTTAAACTTTAGTATGGTTAGAGGTACCAGTTGACTCTATTTAGTTACTAATTTGGAGATACTGGTTATTAGTTATACTGCATTAGTTTAATGTAATAACTAGGGTTCTTTGTCTATAAACTATTCCACCTTCAAAACAGTTTTCCAAATATTTGTTACTTGAGAAGCTAGAACAAGACGATGGTGAGGTTTGATGACCGCTTTGCAGGGTTTAGTTTAGGAATTATTGGGATCTTTTATCTTAAGAGCAGCAACTAGAATTGGTTTGTGACTACTTGTCAGTTGTTAAACCCTAGCAGTGTTATGTTGTGGAACTCTGTTGTTGTTGTTGGTTTAATAAGCTCTTATATATTCAGTTATTAGTCTGTTTATTTGCAAAGCTCAGTTGGCAGCCAGCTGTTGGTGGCTCTGTTAGTTCTCCTGTTGAGCAGTCATAATACAGCTGCTTACTACCTTTTGTTTCTTCATAAGAACGGTGATCTCTGTTTAGTGGTTCAGCTCAGCTGTCAGTAGAGTGCTAAGAGTTTATTCCGTTAGAGAAATTTCCCTTGACTATGTATAAATAAATGAATGCTGTTTAACCAAATGCCAACTGCTCTCAAGTTTAACAAAACTTGAACTTGTTAGAAATGGAGTCTTTCATAACCCACTTTTATTAAACTTAAATGCAATAAAGTATTTGAGTACTGTGAATACCCTTGAGCTTGATTAGTAGGCAGCACAAATTTACATTACAACCAAGTATTTCTGCCAGTGGATTTTTAAAGGGGGGCTAAGATAGACCTGAGACCTGGGCTTGTTGGGAATGATATATTTGGAAAATTGACCTGTGATTCAGTCAGCTACTTTCACCACTCTGGAATATATGACATTGTTATGTTTAATTGTATTAAGTATGGAATAATTTTAGCACGTAAAAAACAGTAGTATGATGAGTTCTTCCAAACTTATCATCCACTTTTCTCCTCTCTGGTATTTTAAACCTCCAAACTTTTTCCAGTCTGATTCTTTTGAAGCAAATTGTGACCCACTTATTTAAAAATGGGAAGCAGATACATGCTTTTCCAGACTCTCCCAAGAATATTCCTTAACATATGTTCTAGTTAGTGTTTATGTCAGCTTCACACAGACTAGAGTCCCTTGGGAAAACAGATCCTCAGTTGGGAAACCCCATCAGATTGGCTTGTAGGCAAGCCTGTGAGGCACTTTCTTGATTGCGATTCATTTGGGGGGTCCTAGCCCATTATTGGTGGTGCCACCCTGAGCAGGTGGTCCTTGTATATACAAGAAAGCAGGCTGAACAAGCCGTGGTGTGCAAGTCAGTAAGCAGTGCTCCTCTATGACTTCTACTCCAGTTCCTGCTTCCAGGTTCCTACCCTGCGCTCCTACCCTGACTTCCCTCAGTGACGGGTTATGACCTGAGAGCTGTAAGATGAAAATAACCCTTTTCCTCTCCAGTTCGCCTGTGCTCATGGTCTTTTATCACAGCAACAGATTCCCTACCTAAAATCATGGGCTGAGCTTTTCAGAGGCCATAGGTGGAATCCTCATTTAATGGTCTGTATGGTCTACCTACTGATGACATATGGAGAACTTTGAAAGACTTGAAGATTATTTGTTGTTTTGGTAACTATCTTAATTTTTTTCCTGTTTTTGGAATCACTAAAATCTAATTGTTGTGCTAGATTACCATTTTTCTTTTGTCAGTGAATTGCCTCATCTTGTTCATACACTGGGTTAGATGACTAGTAAGTATTTTACCTTTTGCCTAATCTTTCCCTATCATCTTTTAAAAATACTTTATTTTTTGAAATTAAAATACAATTACAGTGTTCTTTCCTTTCCTTCCTCCAACCCTTCCAATGCTCCGCCTCCATCTTTCTCTCAATTCATGGCCTCTGCTTCTTTAATTGTTGTTACACACACACACACACACACACACGTCCATTTATTTATTTATTTATTTATTTATTTATTTATTTATTTATTTATTTAGTGCACAATATTCTGTCTGTGTGTGCCTGCAGGCCAGAAGAGGGCACCAGACCTCATTACAGATGGTTGTGAGCCACCATGTGGTTGCTGAGAATTGAACTCAGGACCTTTGGAAGAGCAGGCAATGCTCTTAACCTCTGAGCCATCTCTCCAGCCCCCATATATGTTCTTAAATATAATAAATTGGTGTGTTTTTCCCTGGGAAGGCTGTTTTTCCTTCTCCCATCATTTCTTTGTTGCCTGTGGTTCTCTGTCTAGGGTTGAGGGCTCCTGAGCTCTTCCCCACTCCTGTGTTAGCATTCTTCTTGATGTTTATATTTAGGTCTTGTTTAGGTAGCTATGCTGATGAGACTTCTTGACTCAATCTCAGGAAACTTCCTGTTCTTGTGGGTCTTATAATCTTTCTACTCCTTCCACTCTAGTCTCAGAACCGTAGGTGGAGGAGCTGTGCTGTAGATTGATCAGTTGGGACTGGACACCACACAGCCACTTGTTCTCTGCATTTTCATCAGTTGTGGTTTTCTTGATGAGGGGTTGAGTACTAAACTTAACCTGTGGGTCTGAGGCTATTTAGACTGTAGTTAGGGATTAGTAAAGTGATAGTTGTAGGCACTCCTTCAAGACCTATGACTTTGCTAGTCCCAGGTAGATGGCTAGGTTTCCAGTACCAGGCATGATTTCCCTCTTATTGAACAGGGTATTAAATCCAGTTACAGAGCCAAAGCATCTGTGTCACTAATGCCCCCTTAGGGAGTTAGTGCTGTGCTGTTCACTGTTTTAGTCTGTAGGCATCACAGCCAGGTAAGTCTGTTGGTTGCTTCCCTCCCTCAGAAGCTTGCATGATGCCTTCTGGTACTATGAGAACTCATCCTCAGGAGGGGGCTTCTAGGTCTAACCAGCTCAGATCTTCTGTCCCATGTCTGAAGTGGAAGGTATATTAAGCAAAAGAGGCTTACCTTTAACCTCTGGGAGGCAACCAAAGGCAGCAGCAATAAGGCTATGTTTGGGGATTTTCTTAGATAACCCTGAACAAGAACTCAAAAGTAGGGTTCTCCTGCCTGGTTATTTATTATTATTATTATTGATATTGTTATTATTATTATTATCATCATTAGTGTGTGAATCTTGGAGGGAAGCATTGTCAACACAGATGGGGAAATGTTATTTAAACAATATGTACATAGGTATACTCAGGCTTGGAGGTATTATATGTAATTTAAGTAGATAGATAATAGAATTCCTTATAACTTTTTCAGATATCCTTTCTGTTATTTCATTTTCTCTCCTCCTTTTTCTGTATTAATCTCCCTTTGCCTCCCTAATTAGAGCCCTTGTTTTTCCCATTTCTCCCTTAAAATCACTTGTACCCTACTATTTCCCTCTGCTGTTCCCTCCACATAACCATGGTTTCTTTTAACTTTACTATCACCTTTTTGAAAATCAAAGTTTCTCTTTCAGCTTTATCTTTATTAATCATCTTTTCATTTCATTTGAAAAACAGATTGACTGACATCATACTGTGCTAAGTTGGTTGCCAGCAACTCTTCTGTGGTGACTGGTCTCTGACAGAAATATGCTTGCAGCTGTTTGCTTCCCAAGACTAACTCATGCCTGTTTATAGTATAGTTATTACAGTTGTGCATGTTAGTTAAATGTAAGTAAATATGTAAATAGAAATATGAAAAAAGTATGTAATCACTTGCTTTGGGAATACTGAAAGTTGTGGTCAGTTAGTTATGGGGAAACACTGAACAATGGGCGACACTGTATAAATATATATAAATATCAACTTTCTTTTTGAAATAGTCTTATTCTGTTGCCCAGGTTGACCTCAAACTCGGGTTCCAGAGCCTCTCTTTTCTGCCTCCTGAGTCCTGGAATTACATATATGTGCCACCACTGTGCCTGACTTTAAAGTTTGGTGGCTTTTTTGTTTTTTTGTTTGTTTTTAAATTGAGCTCAGGGTTTTGGTTTCTTTGTTTTTATTTTAAAGAAACCCAAACTAGAAATGTGGATATTGGTTATATGAGTAGGCAGATACAGATAAAGTGATTGTGTGAATTTGTATTAGAGATGACAGCATGGCTATATATGTGTATATATATACACACATATATGATCTATATATAATATATATATAATTTCATATATGTTTATATGAAAATTGGTGAACTAAAGAGGCATTTATGTGATTTACATTAATATTAGATGTTAACTTTTTTTTTTTTGATTTTTTGAGACAGGGTAACTCTGGTTGTATGTGTGTGTATGAATTTCTAAAATTAATTGCATTTTCTGCTTGTTTTAGCTGAAAGGGATTTTTACTGTTGGGGGCTTTCTGTGTGTTTTAAAGTCATGCTATGAATTGAACCGAAGGCCCACACATGCTAGGCAAGTACTCTACTGCTGTTTAACACTCCTGGCCTAGTTTTTAATTCTTTTGTTAAGATTTTTTATTGTATTAATCTTTATTAATAAAAGAATTAAAAACTATTTAATGCTAACTTCTTTAGTAGTAAAGAATTAAAAACTATTTTTTACAAGCATGCAGAAAAGTAGACTAGTATAATAATGTCTGTATTCCTGTCACCTAGTTCTAATATTTGATATTTCCTATATTCTGTTCCCCTATTTTCTTATATTTTTAATAAATTAGATATTTTGTAAGTATTTTTTCTAATTTCTAGAAAATGACGCATTTCCACAAAGCCCTCATGCTTTTATTGAACGGCAATAGTTTGGGGTCATTTTCCAGTATCGTATGACGTCCATTTCATACTCTCATTTTCCTGCTAGTAAAGTCATTTAGAAGTGCCCACTACTTTTCTTTTCTAATTAATATTTTAATATACTGTGGAAAGGGCATTGATCCTATGTAGTATCTCTTACTGAGTGCTTCTTCATGCTTTTGTCTGACTTGTTCCTGTGTTCCTGTACCACCTTCTTATGAGGTGGAGATTATTGAAGTCTTTTAGTGCTCTATGTCTTAGCGTCCTATTGTCAGTATAAAAAGTTGTACACGGAATGACTTAAAGTAACCCATTCATTACCTCTTTCGTTGTGCTTTCTTTTGTTTTAGTGGAGCAGGATCTCACTATGAAGTCTAGACTGACCTGCAAGTCACCGTCTTCTTTCTGCTATCTCCCGGTTGTTAGAACTGCTGGGGTTCACTATAGTCCAGTATTGCCACACCTGGCATAGCTTTTTAGCTTACAGTTCTGGAGGTCAGATGTAAGCATTGCTTTTACTGGGCTAATGGGGTGGAGTCAGCAGGGCAGACATGTTTTTGACATGCAGTGGAGTCAGCAGGGTGGATATGTGACATGCAGTGGAGTCAGCAGGATGGATATGTGACATGCGGTGGAGTCAGCAGGGTGGATATGTGACATGCGGTGGAGTCAGCAGGGTGGATATGTGACATGCAGTGGAGTCAGCAGGGTGGATATGTGACATGCACTGGAGTCAGCAGGGTGGATATGTGACATGCGGTGGAGTCAGCAGTGTGGATATGTGACATGCACTGGAGTCAGCAGGGTGGATATGTGACATGCGGTGGAGTCAGCAGTGTGGATATGTGACATGCACTGGAGTCAGCAGGGTGGATATGTGACATGCAGTGGAGTCAGCAGGGTGGATATGTGACATGCAGTGGAGTCAGCAGGGTGGATATGTGACATGCGGTGGAGGCAGCAGGGTGGATATGTGACATGCAGTGGAGTCAGCAGGGTGGATATGTGACATGCGGTGGAGTCAGCAGGGTGGATATGTGACATGCGGTGGAGTCAGCAGGATGGATATGTGACATGCAGTGGAGTCAGCAGGGTGGATATGTGACATGCAGTGGAGTCAGCAGGATGGATATGTGACATGCAGTGGAGTCAGCAGGGTGGATATGTGACATGCGGTAGAGTCAGCAGGGTGGATATGTGACATGCACTGGAGTCAGCAGGGTGGATATGTGACATGCAGTGGAGTCAGCAGGATGGATATGTGACATGCGGTGGAGTCAGCAGGGTGGATATGTGACATGCAGTGGAGTCAGCAGGGTGGATATGTGACATGCAGTGGAGTCAGCAGGGTGGATATGTGACATGCGGTGGAGTCAGCAGGATGGATATGTGACATGCGGTGGAGTCAGCAGGATGGATATGTGACATGCGGTAGAGTCAGCAGGGTGGATATGTGACATGCAGTGGAGTCAGCAGGATGGATATGTGACATGCAGTGGAGTCAGCAGGGTGGATATGTGACATGCGGTGGAGTCAGCAGGATGGATATGTGACATGCGGTAGAGTCAGCAGGGTGGATATGTGACATGCACTGGAGGCAGCAGGGTGGATATGTGACATGCGGTGGAGTCAGCAGGATGGATATGTGACATGCGGTAGAGTCAGCAGGGTGGATATGTGACATGCAGTGGAGTCAGCAGGATGGATATGTGACATGCAGTGGAGTCAGCAGGGTGGATATGTGACATGCGGTGGAGTCAGCAGGATGGATATGTGACATGCGGTAGAGTCAGCAGGGTGGATATGTGACATGCACTGGAGGCAGCAGGGTGGATATGTGACATGCGGTGGAGTCAGCAGGGTGGATATGTGACATGCACTGGAGGCAGCAGGGTGGATATGTGACATGCACTGGAGGCAGCAGGGTGGATATGTGACATGCGGTAGAGTCAGCAGGGTGGATATGTGACATGCAGTGGAGTCAGCAGGGTGGATATGTGACATGCGGTGGAGTCAGCAGGGTGGATATGCCCTTGACTTCATGGCTACTAGGTGCTGCCTATTTCTTTTGGCTCGTGAACTCTCTCTTATCTTCCAAGCATGTGATGTTGCCTTCTTTTCTATCTCTGACTCTTCTGGGGTCCCTCAGGGGGACATCAGGGTAAACGTGAAAGTATTTCTCAATATCTTTAAGCACATTTACAAAGTCCCCCTTTCCATGTAAACTGCATTTATATAGGTTATGGAATTGAACATAGGAATTTATTTACCTAAATAATAACAACAACAAAGGGTGTATATGTGTATATGTTTTTATGTTTTTATGCATATAATTTACAGTATCCAGGACTTTAAAGTCATAAGAACCTTTGTATTTTATCTCCTTACCTTGCTCAGTCCACCCGTCTTTGTCATTTTCTTTAAAGTATTACAATAATGAAGCCTACATAATCCTAGAAACAACGCCTATCTATCTATCTATCTATCTATCTATCTATCTATCTATCTATCTATCTATCTATCTATCTATCTATCTATCTATCTATCTATCTATTATCTATTTTTTAGGCAGGATCTTACTATGTAAGCTTTGGTTGTCCTGGAACTCACTGTGTATACCAAGCTGGCCATGAACTCACAGAGATCCACTGCTTCTGCTTCCCAAGTACTGGGATCAAAGGCTATTCTCAGCCTGCTTTTTAGTTTTAACTTTTGCATTAAAATAGAACCACAAAGAACATCAGTCCTTGAAACTTAAGTTATGTTTTGTGATATAGTAATATATGCACTTGCTAATATGGTAAGATGTAGAAAGTCAGTTCTACCGACTTTCATAATTTGAAGTAAAAGTTAGTATAAAATATTTTAGATATCTGCAGCAACTACATTATTTGAGGATACCTGTGTTTTCTATTGGTGATAGAATCACAAATACTGGTAATATAGAAAGAAATTGTTTAATCAGACAGTGGTGGTACACACCTTTAATCCCAGCACTTGATCTCTGAGTTCAAAACCAGCCTGATCTACAGAGTGAGTTCCAGGACAGCCAGGACTATATAGAGAAACTCTGTCTTGAGAAAAAGAAAAGAAAAAGAAGAAAACCCAAAACTTAATTTCTATGATATTTTAGTGAAAATATAGATGTAATTTTTTCCTATCTGTGGTAGGTAATGAAGTTACCCAAACCCTAATATTACAGTTTATCATTGTTAGTATGCCTGGCAAAAAAAAAAAGAGCAATGCAGATGTGATTTAAATGTCAGGTTGATATTGGACAATTTTCTGGTATTATCAGGCTAGGTCCTAAATGCAGTCCCATATGTATTTATATGGCAGAAAGAACATCTGACACAAAACACTACCTGACAGAAGTAGAAGGAAACAAAGTGTCTCAGGAGAGAGATCCTGCTGTTGATTGTGGAGAGGAGGGAGAAGTGGTGAGCTCCAAGTGAAAGGAATGCACCTCTGCATGCTTGAAAAGATGCTCAGGGAAACAAACAGCTCTTTATACTCATTCAGTGTGTCTGTGTGTCTGCACATACATGTCATGGGATGCGTGTGGAAGTCAAAGAACAGTTTATTCCTTCTACCATGTGGGTACTGGGGATTGAACTCAGATTGTCAGCTTCTCTCCATTACTCCTGCAATCCTGAAGCTTTCGTGCCACTAAAACTAGTGCCACATGAGAGATGCTTAAATGTTACCAGCTTGGCTGCTAGTTTAAGATGCAGCCTTGGCCTTCTCTTTAAAGTGAGAAGACAAGGGCATGGGCATGAGTTTAATATACATGAAGTCTAAAGATCCCACATCAGGGGTGTACTTAGAAATACATCTTTTCCTAACTTTTTACTCTAGTCCTGTAAAGTAGGCTTTTTGATTTTTGCTCATGCACTGCCTTTATTGAAAATTTCCACTTTTAAAATAATAAATATTTTATCTTGAGAGCATATGCTAGTTTTTCTAGTAAGAGAGAATTATTTTATTGCCTTGTGGCCAAATTCTAGGTAAAGCTGGGCATGGTAGTACATGTTGGGAGACTGAAGCAGGAGGATTCAATATAGTGAGTGTGGGCCGCGTAGCAGCAGTGTACTTAAGAGAAAACAAACCAGTTGTGAATGATGGCTGATTTCCTACTTTGATATAGACAGAGCTGTGTAATTTGGGTTATTAGTAGTGGTGTTGCCACTTGGAGGATTGTTTCTGTAAGCTGTAGAGTTCGAATAAAGGTAAAGTGGATGTTCAGGGTTTAAGGTAGCCTCATTTTAAAGACACTCCCACAGTTTACTACCAATCTGACATTTGGCAAACTGTTTAAACTTTCTGGCCTTAATTTTCTCATCTGAAGAATAAAATTCTACCTCATAGAACAGTATGATGACCAAATGGGAAAAGGAGTGAAAGTCCTTAGAATTGCCATATGGTAAAGATAGGAAAAAAATTACTGTATTATTTTGCAGTTTTTATTATGAATCTCTAACAATAACTTAGAAAAATTTTACTTTACATTGATGAATATTGGGAATTTTCTGCATTCTTTTTCTTATGAGGTCTAAATTAAGCTGTGAAATGACTTTTAATTTTTAGTTATTCTTTACTATTTTATAAAAAACAGCTCATTGCTTATGTGTCTTTTTTCCCCTTGTTAAAAAAATAATGTTGTGGCTGAGTGTGGCAGTGCATGCTCTTAATGTCCAGTTTGGCAAACGTTTTATGGGATAAAATGGCCATGAGCCTGTTGGAGGTATGTGTAAAACACTATGTTCTACATGTGGAATGTCCTCCATAGCTCATGTCTAAACACTTGGGCCCCAGCTGGTGACACTGGGTTGGGAAGTTGTAGAACCTTTAGGAGGTGGGGTCAGACTGGGAAGTAGTCTTTGGGGGTTGGGTTTTAGGGTTGCAGTCTGGCCCCGCTTCCTTATTCATATGCACACCCCACTCCAGTTGATACTGTGTAATAAGCAGCTGCTTTATGTTTCTGCTACTGTAGATATGAGTCATTTCTGCTGCCCTGCCTTCCTTGCCGTGATGGACTTTATCTTCTTAAACCATGAACCAGAATAACAGCAATGAGAAAAATAACCAGCATAAAAAGTTCTGTTTCTATATGCTTATATTAATGCATTAGAGAGTTTTCTTCTCACAGCATTCTCTGTGAGTTTGATTCTCACATACATGTAATAAAGAACTGACTATGCTTTTAGGCAGCAAAGAATAATAAAATTTCTATTTTGTTATTTGGACACAATTATGGTTACATGTGCTCTATGAATTGTTTTTTTTTTTATGTTATAACAATTAGTATTCTACCTACCATAGTTTACTCTGAAATAGCAGGTAATGTTTTCAGAAAACCTTAAGTAAAGTATTATGGAATCACTGACAATATCATGATTTATAATGTTAAGATAGAATCTCACACTTTATGGCACCTACAGGTTCTGTTTCTTGTTGCATATTTAGAAACCTTGGTTAGAGTAGGATTGAATGTTGATGTCATTTGTGCAAGGGATACAGTAGAGACAAAACTTGATTTATTTGTTAATTGGAAAGGTCTTTTTAAAGAACGGGTTATTTTGATTCTTTGTATAGTGTTGGAAGGTTTCAGCTGACTGCCAGTTTTAAGGATTTGTGAGTCAGTGGTGACTCTAATAGAGCCGTAAGCACCCCTAATCACTGAGGCATTTCTTTAGCTCCATATACAGTCTTTTGAGACTGGCTTTAGTAGCATAGTATATCTGGGGCTCATACATGTTTCTTCTCATTGCTGAGTAGTTCTCCATCCTGTGAGTATATCAGTTTTTAATCCCCCAGTTGATATAATCTAAGAATAATGGCATTTAGTGGTGTTTATACCTTAGTCTCCAGATCCTGAGAATATATTACTTTATATAACAAAATAAACTTTAGATTTAAGATTAAGAACTTTTTTTAAAATTTATTTATTTATTAAAGATTTCTGTCTCTTCCCCACCACTGCCTCCCATTTCACTCCCCCTCCCCCAATCAAGTCCCCCTCCCTCATCAGCCCAAAGAGCAATCAGGGTTCCCTGCCCTGTGGGAAGTCCAAGGACCACCCACCTCCATCCAGGTCTAGTAAGGTGAGCATCCAAACTGCCTAGGCTCCTACAAAGCCAGTATGTGCAGTAGGATCAAAAACCCATTGCCATTGTTCTTGAGTTCTCAGTAGTCCTCATTGTTCGCTATGTTCAGCGAGTCCGGTTTTATCCCAGGCTTTTTCAGACCCAGGCCAGGTGGCCTTAGTGAGTTCCTGATAGTACATCCCCATTGTCTCAGTGTGTGGGTGCACCCCTCGCGGTCCTGAGTTCCTTGCTCGTGCTCTCTCTCCTTCTGCTGCTGATTTGGACCTTGAGATTGAGAGAGACTACCCCTGGACCCAGCAATACCACTCTTGGGAATATACCCAAGAGAGGCCTTATCATACAACAAAAGTATATGCTCTACTATGTTCATAGCAGCATTTTGTAATAGTCAGAACCTGGATTAAGAACTTTTTGATAGGGGATTTATCCTAGATTATCCATGTGGGGCTGCTAAAATCATCTGAACTTTTTTTTATTTTTTATTTATTTTTCTTGCACAGGGGCCATGCTAATCTTCTGTGTATCATTCCAATTTTAGTATATGTGCTGCTGAAGCTAACACCATCTGAACCTTAAAAGTGGGAGAGAGACAGAGAGAGAGAGAGAGACAGAGAGAGAGAGAGACAGAGAGAGAGAGGGGAGTAAGAAAGGTATGACATCAAAGGCCGAGGCTGGTAACCACCTTCAGGGAAACAGGAATTTTGGTCCTACAGCCACAAGGAACACAGTTCTGTCCAGAACCAAAAGGAACAGAAGATGAATTCATATCTAGCCCCCTAGATCCATTTGTTTATATCTAGTCCAGCAAGATCCATACTGTTCTGCTGATTTTCAGAATATTAATATAGTGAATTTATGCTCTTTTTTTTTTCTCCTTTTCTTTTTTGAGATAGGGTTTCTTTGTATAATAGTCCTGGCTATCCTGGAACTCAACAAATCTGCTTGCCTCTGCCTGTCAAGTGCTGGGATTAAAGGCATTTGCTACCATGCCCCGCAAATTTTATGCTTTTTAAACGATCAAATTTCTCATGATTTTTTATGACAGTGTTAAAAAAACTAATGAAAGCATAAGATTACGTCTCATTTTTAATGATTTTAAACAAAGCCACTACTAACATTTGAGTGCAAGCTTTTGTGTATTTTGTTTAAAGGAAGTAGGATCAGGACTGCTGTGTCAGTTTTGCATCCTTACTTGCTACCACTGAGAGTTCATTTGTTAGTTGCTTTGTGGTTTTAGTGCACATTTCCCTAATAACCGTGGAGTTGGATTCGAGATGCTTTTTCTATTTGCTGTCAAAGTCCCCCTCAACTGAAGGAATTTTAATACTTTATTGTTTTCTATTATAGTTATCTTAGTTGCTTTTATGTTATCATAACAAAAGCAACTTAATGGAGAAAAATTTAACTGTGAGTTCCAGAATGGTTATAGTTCGTCATGGCATGAAACACATGGCAACTGGAGTAGGAGGCTATTGGCTGAAGGAGTGGAAGGAGCTCCCACAGCACTCGGGAGATATGGGCCAACTTCTCACTGTGCCCTTGAGAAACCTGACCCAGGATGGCAGGGTACAGGGGAGCTGTCTCCATCCCTCACCTGGAAGAGCTAGCCCTGCACTCTGGAGAGATGGGTCCACCCCTCACTGTGGGTTTGGGAGACCTGACCTAGGATGGCATGCGTGCAGGGGAGCTGTCGCCACACCTCGTCTGAGGCGGTTGATCCCAGCTGAGGCTTGGACTGACCAACTCAGCCACCACCCAGGCCACATTCAGTGCTTTGAGTTGACCCACTCCAACATCTACCCCAACTGTCACCTGCTTCATCTCTCGAAGGTACTGGTCCTGTGGAACCATAGCTGCAGGATCTCCATGACTGGAACAGCAGGATAGCTGAGGGAGTTTTGGTGAGGGTCCAGTATGTTTAGTGTACCAGAAACCAGAGGCCTTGGACATGACCAACAACTCATTACAATGAACATTTGCAAGGAAATTTCTTTGGACAAAAGGGCATATGTATAATACGTGATACACCACAGCCCCCAGTGCCACTAAGATGAATGAAGAGGTGATGGAGAGGCAGGAGAGAAGGAGGAGTGAAGTGGGATGTTTTTTAAAATTAATACTTTTATTTTTTTTATTTTCTTTTGTGGGGCACTTTAAAAGTGAAGGGTAGATATGGAGGAATTGGGAAATGTGAGAGATTGGGATGCATGATGTGAAATTCCCAAAGACTCAATAAAGTATGTGTTTTTGTTTTTTTAAAGGAGTAGTGTCATATAAAAGAAAGTTGATTTATGTCAGTTTGAGAACCATGAATAGGGCTACAAGTAGAGTCCTCTTATAACAAGGCCATTGATTTTAGATTAAGCTGTGTTAAAGAGAATTCAGGTGAAGGAGGGGATTAGAAAAGTAAAAATGAAATTAAGCTTATTCTTGTTTTAAATAGAATCACAAAGTTCATTATAGAATTCTTAGTCTAAACTGGTGTTGTGTTTTCTCCCTTAGGTTCTCTTCTCCAGTTGTTTGCTCTAATATTCTTAGTTTTAAAGTGCTTAATACATTCAAATATCCTTTAAATATAAATTGCATTTTTTTCTTTTAAGTTTTTCCTAGTTTGGCCAACTAGCATATTTTATCATCGTAAAGTAGACTTAGACCCCTCATGAACCTAGAAAGATGAAATTATATGCATGTTATTATAGTTTTCTTAGATTTTAATATGTCTTTGTGAATCTTATTTTCTTTACTGTTTAGTGAAAATGTTTAAGTTGTGTTAAAGAACTAAGCCTACGTGACAATTGTAAAATCTACATCTTAGAAAAATTATCTAGTATTAGCTTTATTTGTATTTATTTTATTTTGCCTGTTTATTTTTAGACAAATTCTCCTCTGTAATTCAGGCTGGCCTGAACCTTTTCGCAGTCTCCTTGTCCCTGCCTCTTTGAGTACTAGGATTACTGGCATACATCACCATGTTCTGCTTAATACTGACTTTTAAATTTTAAATCATTAAGAGCTACTTCTAATTTTAAAAAATTCTGTCTTTTCATGTTTCTGCCACAGGGTGGTGTACTGTAGCTACTTACGGAAATTCTGCTGTGTGTTTTCAACAGCCTAATCAAACCTAGCTAAAAATAGAATTTTATATATATTCTCATTGGGAATGCAAATAAATTGTTTGTAACAGTAGATAATCTTTAAAGAGTCTTATTTGAGAAATATTTTAGGGACTTTGATCAGTTTTTATTGCATTTTTACTTAAATATTTTATTTGGAAGTAATTTTATACTAAATACATTGTAAAAATCGGACTAGTAAAGGAGAAATCCGTCGAACATTTATGTAGATTACTTTTTATTAACATTTTATCCCCTTACTTGCCTTTTATTTATATATACATATACTTTAAAAAATCCTTAATTTTTGGGTATGCGTGTATGGTGTATGTGTGTTTGCACACATGTGTGAAGGTCAGAGAACAAGTATTTCCTCTCCTTTGTTTACATATCTTCCAAGGATTGAACTCAGGTTCTAGTGCTCGGATGGCAAATCCCTTTACCTGCTGAGCCATCTCTTACTACGTGTGTAAGTTTTGTGTCTGCGTGAACATTTGAGGCTTAAGTCAGATTATGATGTGACACATTATACCTAAATGCTACATTGTGTTTTCAGGAAATTTGACATTCATAAAAAACTTTTATCCTGTCTGCTATCAGTATTTCAATTTCTCTTTTGATTCAGTTCACTTCAGCTTTTATTCCCCCTCTAGTCAGGTTATTTGTAATATTTAATTGTCATGGATACATAGATTCCTTTGACTTGAAATATTTCCGTAGCCTTTTGTCTTTCTTTAAAAAACATTGAAATTCCCTTAAAAAAACTTTTACATCTTTTAGTGATGGGATTCTCAGCTAGACTGCAGAGATTTTTATTGGGTCATCTTTGGAGTATTGTATGTCCTATATACTTTATATACTATATAAAGTATTTATGTCATATATACTTTTTACTAGTGATACCATATTTTGTTGGTGGTTATTTTGGTACATATATATTAATTAACTTAATTGATACTTAAAAACATAAGAATTACAAATTTTAATGGAATGCTTTGTCATATTTTGATACAGATTCATATTTTAGTGATTTTAGATACATGCATGTGTAGAATTATGTGCGATTTGAGGATGTATAAAATGTTTCCTTCAAAGGTTGACCAGTGCTTAGAGTAGATAATATCTGAATTTACTGGCATGCTCAAGGTAGAACATTTTAACTTTATTCCTTACAAAGCTCTGTGCTTTGTTCCTGGATTACCAAGGAGAATTTTTGATGCCCTCCTTGGGACTTGCCAGTCATTATTGTGAAAGAATAAAATCTGAGTAGGGGACATTAGATTGCAAAGAAACATTAAAAATGGAGTCATGGCAACTACAAATCTCATAGAAGTTATTTAGCGGAGCCAAATAGATTTCTTTTAGGTAGATATAGCTATTTCTGCCTCATTCTCCCATGTGGTAGAATTAGAGATGTGCACCACCATGCCTGGTTCCAAAGACACGATTTTATAGTCTCTGTTTGAGTTTGGGTTTGTATTATTTATTTTGTTTAAATACAAAATAAACACCTACTTGCTAAATACATTGATTGTAAAGAATAAACTGGGCAAAGGAATACTTGCAGCTCCGTTTTACTCTTAGGTTACTTGAAAGACTTATGCTACTTGTAACTGGGTAAAATAGTTTTGTGACTAGCAACATTTTCTACATTATTTCTATAATGCTTCTTTCAGGATAGCAATGAAAATTCTCAGAAGGAAATAGCTACCTGATTTGAGAAGATCAATGATTATTTCACTTGAATATTCACAAATAGTGTCTTGACTCTGTTGAAAAGGTGTTTGTAGCATCAGCACTGAGATGCTACAACACTGTTCAACTCTGCTGCAGGATGTACAGAGAAACTTTTTGGATGCTCTTATATTTAATATATTTACTTTGAATTTATATATACATACATATATATGTATATATATAAAACATACCAAGTGTATTTTTCACATACAGTAGACACCAAAGCATTTGAGGTATGAAATTAGAAGACTCTAAAGTGATTTGAATGCTAAAATGCCCATTACATTTAACTGTGAAAACTGGAAAGTTATTGGATACTGCTGTGAGTTTTGATTTCTTCCATCAGCTACCCTACAGAGTTTTGGGAGAAAAAAATTGCATCCATGTTCCCCTAGATTTTCTTCTTGATTTTACAAAGAAGTACATCACATAAATTATTACTTTATAATTGCGTCTTCTGACACATGTGTACACGGTTCTGAGTCCCCTAGTACTAAATTATACCCTGGGGCTTGGAATCCATCCTGTTTCCCTGGTACCTAACATAATTCTAACAACTTGGACATTAAATGATTGAGTACAGTTTTTAAAGTTTTTATTTTTATTGCTTAGGCAAGACACCTGTGTAGATTCTGCTTCATCCCTGAGAGAGAACAAACAACCAGAAGGTTTGGAATCAAAACAAGGTATGGATCAAATACTTAATTTTATATAGTTTTTACCAATAATAAATTTCCAGTCTGAAAATTCACCCCGTTTTACAGAGAGGGAAATGGAGTATCCTATTTGTCCATAATCACGTCTTCTTAGCTACTGGGTGACCTGAGTTTTGTGTGGTTGACTACAGATGCCACCAGAAAGGCTTTACCATCTGGAATGGTTTTTATTTTAGTGATTTCTGTTGTGTATTTTCAGTTGCAAGATGGAGGTAAGTTATCTGGGTATCTTTGGGTTATATGTGGAACAAAGATGATAACTTTATAGGATAACTACCCCTCCTCGCTGTGCCAAGATATTTTTCATCATTTACTTTTTCTTTAGAGAAGAATTTACTTTCTTTACATTGGTTTTGCCATAACCAGCTAGTAGATATAAAGTGGTAATTTTAATTCATCTAAGTCTTATAGATTAATAGGGCTAATAATTTCAATGCTTTAAAAAATTCTCCTCTCAGCTGGGCAGTAGTGTCACACACCTTTAATTCCAGCACTTGGGAAGCAAAGACAGATCTCTGTGAGTTCGAGGCCAGCCTACAAGGTCTACAAGAGCTAGTTCCAGGGCAGGCTCCAAAGCTACAGAAAAACCATGTCTCAAAAAACCAAAACTAAAAATAAAAAAATTCTTCTCATCTTTATTAGAAAAATTTTATTGTTCAAATAAACTATAAATTGTTTTTCCTATTCATTGAAATAATTACTTAAATTTTCTGTAAAACTTGAGCTATAGGAACTCAGTACAGACAAGGAGATTTGTATTTCTTTTAGGTAGAAGTTCTGAAGCTTCACTTTGTTACTGATAATTGTTGAACAATGTGAAAATGTATGTTTTTTTAGTTTGTTATATATATTTAATATATACAGTCTACATTTTAAAAAATGCATTGGTGCTTATTAATATTTCTGATGCTCTTGGGAATTATCCAATGCCTTTTAGGAATTTTCTAGTATTAGGCTCATAAATAGCCAAACAAAATTATATATTTGTACTTTGACTACTGAATATCCCCACAGATAGAAACTGAGATTTGGTTCATCAGCATTTCTTTGTCATAGAGATAAAAGCTATAAACACATTGTTTTCAGTTAGTATAATTATGATCATCTAACCCTCTTTACACTTCACATATAATTAGACCACAGTGCTTTTGTATCTTTTCTTTTTATTTGTGAGACAGTCCTACTTTGTAGCCAGGCTGGCCTTGAACTCATGATCCTCTTGCCTTTGCCTCAGGAGTGCTGTGAATAGGGATATAACCACCACACTCAGCCTGCTATTATCACTTTCCTTTGTTCCTAAAGTTCTTGGTATCGATTGAGCAGAGAGTGTGAGTATGCTATTAGATTATCTAGCAGAAAATAATATCTTATGAAGAATAGAAAAGGCTAGAATAAGATGAGTTGATTCTGCTTCCAGTAGAAAAGAAGCCAGAAACTGCAGTGCACAATTTACACCAAGGCGAATTTTCTAAGGGTAGATGTATTTTGACTCCATATTCAGACTCCCTGAGTTCTTAAGAACCCCATTGCAATATCAATAGTTTGTTTTGCTATGATTTTCCTACAATAAGTAACTACTCATTTGAAAATCAGCTATGGAAAAGCAAAGTAGTCATATTCCAGAAAAGCTATGCATTTTGTATTTAAGAGCCTAGAGACTATGCTGAGTTTCCTATATAAGCATGGGAAGCACACTGTTTGCAAGAGGCAGACATAAGAAAGGTGAGGTCAGAGCATTAAAGGGCTACTGTGCAAAACAGTTGGTGCTAAGATTGTAGCTGACCTGAAGAAGCAGTTGTGTTTTCAGCATTGGTTTTGCTATTGGTTTTGTTTTGTTTTTTCTCATGAATGAGCATGGAGCCCAAGAAAGAATTCACATATGCTAGGCAAGTAGTCTACCATCCAGCCCCACCCTCTTTTAAAAGAAAAACAGAAGTTGTTTTTAAGAAAATGTTCATAAGTAAAATAAAATCCTTTGCCACCTAGTAGGATAAGAATGAATTATCCGAAAATTTTATTTATGCAGAACATCTTTTGGGTAAATTCTAGAAAAACTTGAATGACTAATATTAAATGGTTAATCCATTAAATTGACAATTCATTCCAAGGAGTGATATATATTCTTGACAGGATCTGTTTCTCTGTGTTGCCTTGGCTGTCTTGGAACTTGCTTTGTAGACCAGGCTGGCTTCTAACTCACAGAGATCTCCCTGCCTCTGCTTCCTGAGTGCTGGGATTAAAGGTGTTAGATTTTCAAATGTTATTTATTGTAGGAAAATCACAGCAAAACAGGCTTTTGATATTGTAGTGGAGTTCTTAATCTGGTCTGAACCAGATTGTAAATAACTTCATGGGGTTACCTAAGAAACTGTGGTTTATTAGGAAATAGAAATCCTGCAGGCTCAAAAAGACAGTCCCCCTTTTCTAAATGAAAAGTTTATTTTCTATTTGTAATTTGTGAAACACTGAAAATGTAATGTTATATCAGGAACTTTTCATACATAGTTAGCCATTCTATTCACAATAAGCTTAGTAAAAATAAAACATAACACGTGGTGGTGCATGTTTTTAATCCCAGCACTCGGGAGGCAGAGGCAGGTGGATCTCTGTCAGTTCAAGGCTAGCCTGGTCTACATAGCGAGTTCCGGGACAGCCAAGGCTACACATAGAGACAAACCCTGTCAAGAAAAAAAAACCAAACCAAACCAAAACAAAAGAACATAATACTCTTTGGAAATACATTGTGATTTTAATGGCTTGACCATTTAAATTTAGATCATTCAAATTTAGTTTGTTCTAAAGTTCAATAGACCAAAATATGAAGAAGCACTGAATTTTCTGTTTGTACTTTGAGGATAAATATTATTATGTCCTATTATTTTTATATGGAACAAACATGTAGTTGTATTACTTTTAAGATTTTTTTTTCAGTTTCTAAAAGGCTGAAGTATTATTTGAGTAGTTATCCAGGTAGGACTTGGACATTCACTCACAGTTAAGCTGATATATCTTTGTCAAGTGCTGATAGGAAATCATGTGTTTGAAACTAGCAGTGCTAAGGATGAATGTTGAATTCATAAAATAACCTCAACTGTCCTGATGCTAATAACTAGAGATCTACTTTTACCACGAAAATATTTAAATGCAGGTATGATATTATTTGATTGATTGGAACTGTAGCAAAATTAACTCTTTTGTTGGAAATCATTTCTTAAATAATCATTTTTAGCCAGATGGTAGTTATATGAGGAATATCAGTTACAACTGTGTGTGTGTGTGTGTGTGTGTGTGTGTGTGTGTGTGTATACATGAGTATGCACCTGATAAGCTTACTGTGAGCTTTAGATCTTAAGGTTTCCTAGAATATCAGTTATTGTATTGCTGAAAAGACTTAGTGCTGCCTTAAAAATAGACATGATGTATTTAAATTAAAAAATGGATCTTTTTGTGCTATAGATTGGGAAATGAAAAATTCTGCTTAATGAATGTTTAGAAAGCATTGTTAAACTTTTAAATCCATCTTTGGTAGTATAATGAGTTATTTTCCTACAGACTTATTTATGAGGACTTTCAGCAATATTAAAATACAGGTCTGTATTTAAATTTTTTGTCTTGTGGCTGTGTGTAGCTTACAGATATTGTAACTTCAAAAATTAAAGTAAAATCTATGCTTGCATTACTTTAAGCTGTAATGTTAAAAAATTAAAACATTGCTTGAGAAAGTAGATATTTAGGTTATTGTGAAGAGTTGGGAGTTTTATTGTTATATTCTAAAACATTTGAAAAGTTGTTAAATAGAAAAGTGATTAGTTTATTCTGCATTTCTCATAACTATAAAAGTAGAGTAGACAGAAATATCACTGCACAGAGTTTTGGAGTTTATTTCTTGTTATCAGAGGTATCATTGGAATTGCCTGGAGTTCTTAAAATGGAAGATGCTTGAATGAGAATTGCATAAGCCACCACCTGGTGGTGCTGTTGTATAGCAAACTCAATCAATGCTTGACTGGCCCTTTTCTTGAAGTTTCTTTTAAATTGTCAGATTTTGTAAAGACTAGTGCCTACTACATTGTTTGTACTTGGGCAGAGTGTTGAATGTGTTTTCTTACTTTGTTTAATGGTAGGACAAACTATAAAAACTTTTTTCTATTATTTATTTATTTTTGTTACATTAGAAAAAAAGGTTACTTGATTTTGTCTTTAGTTTATTTGATGATTATTTAAAATATGTTTACTGGAATCTAGGTGTTCAAATAAATAATATAACCGGATAGTACATATAATTATCAGTGTCACTAAGGCGTTTGCTGTATTTTACTTGAAATCTTATGCATTCTTTTTTTAAGTGAAATTGGGGAAATACATATATATATATAAAATATGCACATAAGATTTGTGCTGTGATTAAGCTCAAATCTTACCACTAAATCTAGTTGGCAGCTATAGCTCTAGGTTAGCTTTTGAATTCATGAGTTAATGAATACTAGACAACTTTAAGGATTGCTTGCCAGTGCTGGAGAGTGTGGCTCAGTAGAAGAGCACTAGCCTAACATATACAGGCCCCTGGCTTTGATCCCATCACTGAAAAAAAATGCTAATAAGAACTTCAAGAATTTGAAAGTTGGGCTTTAATAAGAATGAGGCTGGTTTTAATAGGAAAAAATGTTTGTCAGTGGCTAAGCTAAGTGGTAAAAACTTTTAATTTTAAACGTGCTTTCAGCCTTTCAGTCTAGTGGTCACCAATAACAGGCTTAATCATATTTCCAGAATTATAGGAGGAAATGCCAGAATTTATATAGTAAATTAATAGTATAAGCTAATAATTTTTAAGTATTTTCCTTTAATCTTTTTGATTATATATGTACATATGAAATGCCTATGTAATTATAATGGTATAAATATAAGAATATAAAATTTAGCTAGGTGGAGGTGGTGCACACCTTTGATCCCAGCACTCAGGAGGCAGAGGCAGGCAGATCTCCTTGAGTTTGAGGCCAGCCTGGTCTACAAGAACTAGTTCCAGGACAGGCACCAAAGCTACAGAGAAACCCTGTCTCGAAAAACCAAAAAAAAAAAAAAAGTTTTCTTTTACAGACAGACTAACAGACTATAAACTGTCAAAGAATTGCAGGGACTAGAAAATGGAGCGATGCTATCAGTTGCTCATAACTTTCCTAATGCTGTGACCCTTTAACACAGTTCTTCATGTTGTGATGACCCTCAACCATAAAATTACTTCTTTTCTTCTTCATAACTGTAACTTTGCTACTATTAAGAATTGTAATGGAAATATCTGATGTACAGGATATCAGGTATGTGACCCCTAAGGGAGTCTCGACCCACAAGTTGAGAAGCAGGTTGTCTAGTAGCTAGACAAAGGGAAGAAAGTGTCAATGAAGCAGTTTTTGTCTCAGATTAAGTTCTAGAGATCTACAGTATAGCATCATGATTATACATCAGCATATAGATTGGACTCTCCAAAATATCCGAGAGAATAGATCCCAAATGTATTATGGGTAGTGTTATTGTAGCCTAATTTAATTATGTTACAATACATAGGTATAACAAACACCATGCTGTCTGTCATGTTTCTTTTGTCTGCAAGTCATACCTTAAAACGGGGAGAAATAATTGATAATGGCTTATTTTTTATTTCTAACATTTTAAAAGTTATTTTGTTGTCATTTAGCAGAATTAAGCACAAAAGTTGGTGATGTCATTTGAATTCTTAAGATGAGAGGTAGAAAAAAAACAACTGATTCTTGATCTTGCTGCCATTGTTGATCTAATGTCGTCCTACGTTGGGAGAAACTAAAATAGGTAGATAGAAAGCAAAGGGCGTGAAGGAGTGGATTTGCACGTTCAGAGGCATCCAAGAACCAGCTGAGGTGGTGCATGCTTGTAATCCCAGCGCCGTAGGCTGAGGCTGCAGGGGAGCAAGTCCTGTCTCTAAAAGGGAGTGAAAGGGTGAGTTTTGCTAAAAAGAACTTCACAAGTATAGATGAAAACAGTTATGGAAATGTATGGGAAACCAGATACCACCAGAGGCTTTTATTTTTAGACAGGAAGAGAAGGGCCATCAGCTAATGAAGTAGCATTTGTTGCCTGTACATTTTAAATATCTTCTCTCTATGTATTGCCACAGAAATCTCTGGATTGGCAAACGAACTTCTTCTTAGAAGACCTACATGCGTTTGTGGTGTGAGTGTTAAGAGCCATAGGAGACTGAGAAGAAAGTTGTACAGAGACGTCTACAGTTGGGAGCACAGGGCGTGTGTACTATTTTATTTTTTTCAAGCGCCATGTCTAGTTCTTTTCTTGTGAGCTCTTGTTTTTATATTCTCAACTAGCATTAACAATTAAGAGGTCATACAGATTCTGACTGCAAACTTAACACCTTTGAAGGCTTGGTCAGGTAAAAAGAGATGTGGTGTAGGCTCACCTGGCAAGACCTATCTAGTTAAGACCCTCTTTCTTTCTACCCCAAGGAAAAAAAAACTGTCCTTGTTTTTTATTTCTTTGAAATTTTTTTATACATCATTGCCAGAAATGGAAACAGTGTTCTTCCTACTTAAAAAAATTGTGATTGTTATTCTTAGTATTTTTGTGAGATTGGATCTCACTATGTAGTCCTGCCCAACTGGAATTCACTGTATAGACCAGACTAGCCTAGAACTCATAGAAATCTAATCTCCTCAGCCTCTCAGATACTAGGATCAAGGGCTTGTGCCATCATGCCCAGCCTCCCCTAAATTATTTGTTATTTTTTTTCTTGGTATGATATAGGCGTTAGTTATTGAGGCAGGGATCTCAGTTGAATCAGGAGCTCAGTGATTGGCTAGGTTAGTTAGCCAGCATGTTGTGGAGATTGCTTGTCTTTGCCTCCTGTGTGTGACCGAGTGACCTGTGAGTGACCACGAGTGACTGCCATGTTTGACTGGCTTTTGCATGTGTTCTGATGATTCAAACTTTGGTCCTCATACTTATTTGGTAAGCGCCTCTTTCCAGCTCCCCTTTTCACTCTTTAATCAGCTTTTTCTACGGGTAATAGTTGAATGAAATAATGAAAATTACATTTTTATAGTTAATTAGTTTTTGTATCTTTTGAAGTGTAAGAATTTTCTACATTAAAAAATTGTCAAGAATTTTGAACACATATTGCCTTATCCTTTTAATTGGAGATAAGGTTATATATAGTTTATAGCTCAGGCTGGCCTTGAATATGGTTCTCCTACCTCAGCCTCTGAATATTGGGATGATATATAAGCATGAGCCACCATGCCTGACTTGTTTCATGAAGAATGAAATTACAGAAGGGTTGATTGAGTATATTGAGAAATTTTTACTTCCTTATGTCTTTAAGTTCTGTCCATTTTAAGCATTTGATTTTGTGGTTTGTTTCCTAGGATTCTTAAGGCAGGTATTTCAGAGGTTGCACAGCACAAGTTTCCAGCAGGGATTTGGATCCTGTTTGGTATAGTCGGTACTTTAAGTCATTAAACACTTCCCATCTCAGCCTAATGAAGAGGTAGGACCGTGGCTGTACAGCATTGCATCTGTCTTAGCTATTGTTGGTATGTATAGGTGTGTGCATGTGTGGGTCAGAGGTCAACCCTCAGCTTGTTTTTCAGGTGGCACTTTTTTTTTTTCTAAGACAAGAGCTCTCATTTAGCATGTAGCTTGCCAGTTTGGTTTGATTGACTGGCCAGAAAGTTCCCAGGGATCCACCTTTCTCTGCCTTCCCAGTGCTGGGATTACAGTTGTATGTGCTACCATAACTAAGGATCTTTTCTTTTTTTTCTTAAAAAAAAAAAAGCATGGTTGTAGGGATAGAGCTTAGGTGCTCAGGGATCCACCTTTCTCTGCCTTCCCAGGGCTGGGATTACAGCTGTATGTGCTACCATAACTAAGGATCTTTTTTTTTCTTAAAAAAAAAAGCATGGTTGTAGGGATAGAGCTTAGGTGCTCACACTTACATGACACTTTACCAGTGGAGCTGTCTCCCAATTCTGTGACTGTTTCTGCATGTGACTTACATTCCTTAGTTCTCAGACCTTTGGATTATCAAAATAGCACATTAATTGGTAACCCAATACCAAATGGTCTGCCCTGAAAAAATACATACAAGTGACATCATACAGACCAAGCAGGATGTATTTATGTAGAAGTATATGTGTATATACGTATACACAGTGAGTACATACACATATATGCATGTGACAACCATCAGTGAAAAAGTTATTGAATTGTAGGTGAGCAAGGAGAGCTGTTGGGAGAGCTTGGAGGGAGGAAAGGGAAAATGATGGAATTATATCACAGTCTCACAAAATAAACAATGTAAGTTTTAAAATGAGTTTTAAGTGTCTTAGATTTGTATATTTAAAAATTCTGGAACTGATCTCTTCATCTAACATGTTGTTGTTTAGTGCTAGGCACTAGGGCTAAAGAGATACATGTCCCTGGCCTGGAAAGAACTTAAAAAAGGAAACAGATGTAAACTGTTTTCCTTCATCTGTTCTTGACTCTGTTGAGACTGATGCGCTTTGCACTGTCAGGATTTGCTCTCTATTTGTACTCAGGTTCTGTTGTCCTTTGATAGTTATCCTCTACCAACCATTCTCTCCCCTTCTTTTGAGCTGTTGCTGACATCTAAGTCAGTGCTTATTGCTCCTCCTGACTCTTAACTGCATGTGATCCATTAATGATTTTCCTATTCTCTGTATGGCCCTCCTTCACTCCTGACTTTATAGAATGAGTGCTTCAGGACTCTGAACTTTTCCATATCCCATAGGTGGTGGTCTTAAGTAGTCCCAAGACTGACAGGAAGAAAGCCTGGCTGGCTTTCAACAAACACTCCAAGCATTCTTGTCTGTGCTATTGGTGTTTGCTGTCTAGTTCATCACATGCCAATTCTATCTGGCCTATATAAACTAGTTAGTTTACCCCCTCCCCCTTTCCGAGCTCATAGACCTAATATACCTTGGCTTTCCCAGGGGTTGATGTCAGGCTTGCTGGACTGTAGTTTCAAAGAAGTTATCTTCATTTGTTAACTGGCACTGCGCTGCTCAGAGTATAAGTGAAAATCTGTCAGTTGTGACTGGGCTTCAACACTGTGATCCAGATGTCTACATATAAGACTTAAGTTCATTTACGTGAGTTACAAACTTTAGGCAAAATCAAAGAGCTCCAAATCTGTGAGGCGCCCCAGTCTACTGTTGTTGATACAGAACTGATTAGCATCTGATTCCTATCACCATTGCCTATTAAATACTGCTAGTTAATTGTTTACAACTTGACAAATATTTAGGGATATCCACGTGCTAGTTGGACATGGTTTTTACTCTTTTAGGTAGCTGTCTACTTTGTAGTACTTTTTATTCACATCTGATTATCCTACTTAAACAGAGTACTTCATTAGACAGTTATTTATGTCTTGGTTCTTTTAAATCTTCAGTACTAGTTCATAGACATTGGACTTAAGTCAATATTTTTGAATAAGTAAGAAAATAGACGAATATACGTGTGTGCATGCGCCGTTGTGCAGGTCAGAGGGCGGCTTGTACGTATCTGCTCTTTCCTTCTACCACTGAGTACTGGGGATTAAACTCAGATCACCGGTCGGCTTTGGTGAAAAGCACCTTTACTGGTTGAATCATCTCACTGGCCCATAGTCTGTACATTATTCTTTATACAGAAGACGAAAGCAAAGTACTCTAGCTTTGTAACAGTGTTAGTATTGGCTTATTTCACCTGCTGTTCCAGTGCCTTCTCAGAAAAGCACATTGTTTGTGAGCTTGTTTTTTCTTTCTGTCCTCACCAAGATGGGCCATCTGTTGTTTGCTTCCTTTAGTCTTTGGCTTTGTTTTCATTACATGTGAAATAAGGCTCTCCGGTCTTCTATGTTGATGGATGATGGTCTCTTTAAAATGTGCTTATAATAGTCACTTTTCTCTAGGTCACATTTCTTTTGATATTTTGTAATTTGGGTGATGTTTATAGAGTTTAATATAGAGCTTTCTTATGCCCCTTAAACTGTCTTTCCCCATGCCCTCTCTCTGACTATTCTGGGAAAAAACAAAAACAAAACAAAACCCCAAATCCATGGGATACTTTTGCGATTTCCACCTTTGTTAACGTGATAATTTCCCAACCCCCCACAATGGGTTCCCTCTACTTCTTTATGTCTCCTGAGGAAAAGAATGACTGTAAAAAAAACTGACAGTGGCCATTATTTTTACTACTTCTTCAATCAAAATATTCTGAGTTTTAGGGAATGGATTGCATGTTTAATGAAATACTGTGTCAGGTTTTTTAGCATACTGATAATGATTGTTTGCTTTATGAGTTTATTAAAAGAACCTTTATATTTTATTACCTTTCCCTGTGCTTATATATATTTAATTAAGCAAAAGCAATGTTTTAGGCAACATGTCCATATGTGAAATAGACAGCAAAGCTGAGCACAGACTATTCCAACAGATTGTGAAGTATTAAGATGTTGCTAGCAGAGAGAATGTGTGTAAAATCTACCAATTAGTATTGCTATATGCCCAGGGGCATAGAGCTAACCACATGAACATGGATAGCCTTAGCAGGTGATTGCCTGTAGTTCTTTAATTAGGTGTGGGACCTTATGAGCCCTTCCCCGTTTCATTCTGGGGTGTGAACTGATGTGGTCTTGTGAGGACAATCGTTGATAAATCATGGGTATAATTTCCCTGTCATGCCCAGAAGATACTGTTTATAGCAGTCCTCCTACTATAATTCCGTCTCCTTCCTTGATGTTTTTGGTGCCCTGAGTGTAGGGCTGTGTTATAGATGTCCCACTTTAGGGATGGGTACCCTGGAGTTATGTATACTCTGTGCTTTGACCAGTTGTGGGCTTCCGTAATAGTTTCTAACTGCAGCAAAAATTTCCTGCTTTTCTTTGTTGAGATGAGCTCTCCTGTGTAGACCAGGTTGGTCTTGAACTCAAGGTCTCTCAGCCCTGTCCCTGGAGTTTATGATAGGTGTTTCTCACCACCCCTTGCTTAATTTCTTTATGTGTACAAGTGTGTATTCCTGATGCCTATGGAGGTTAGAAGATGGCATATGAGCCCCTGGAACTGGATTTAAGGGTGTTTGTGAACACTGTGCCAGTGCTGGGAACTAAACCCAGGTCCTCTGCAAGAGCAACAAGTATTCTTAACCGCTGAGCCATCTCTTCAGCCCTATTCCCTTAACTTACTTTTGTAATTTTTCTATTTTGCCAATGTATTAGGTTCCTTCTTGTCTCACAAAAAGCTAAAAGTTCTAGTCAGTAAAAAGTAATATCTTTTTGTTTTTTTTGGATATCAGTATGTAGATCAGGCTGGTCACAAACTCCTTAGTGTTTCAGTTAAAGGCATGTGCTACCATGCCTGGCTTAAAAGCAATATCTTTTAAATTTACATTTTCTTAATTAGAAATTATGTTGAAAAAATTTTCATGTATTTGTTGGTTCTTTGTGGTTTTTAATTTGTGGAAAGCCTGACCCGTTGCTTGCTACCCACACTCTCTCTCTCTCTCTTTTTTTTTTTTTAAGCTTTTTATTGATTCTTTGTGGATTTTGTATTATGCATCCAGATCCCACTCATTTCCCCATGCTCTCTCATTTGCCCTCTGCCCTTACAACCTTCCCCCTCAAAACAAAATTTAAAAGAACTGAAAACCAACACACACACACACACACACACACACACACGCACGCACGCACGCACGCACTCACGCACACTATCCTGTAGTGTGGTTCAGAGAGTCACACAGTATACTCTTTAGTCCATACATCTTTACGGGTAAGTGTTCATTGCGATGAGTCATTGCCCAGGCCTCTGGCTTCTGGTGCAGTATTGATGCTGGGCCCTCACTGGGACTCCTCTTGGGTATCCTATTACTATCCTGTGTTGGTGGAGGTTGGTCCAGCCCCTTCACATGCTCCAACAGTTCACAGATGAGGTGAATGTTGGGTGGGCCTGAGGGGAAGCTCACCACCTGGGTGAGCTCTCCAGTGCTGCCCCCCTAGCTCACCCAGTGCAGCAGACAGCAAGGAGTGGGGCCAGTTCCCTTGTTCTGTTGTCCTCAAGGTCTCACATCTGGCTCCCCTGCACTCATCCTGCCAGGGCCAGCTCTACTGCCTTGCTACCCCTTGCCCTTGTTTGTCATTGTTTCTCAATGATACATATCTGTAACTATATATTTCTATACTTTTCCTTTTTTACAAAATTATTTTGGTAGTGTTTCCTTGAATTCTATCCGTATCTCAGAAGTCTTAACTTTTTTTCTTTTTCATTTTTCTTTTCTTTCTTTTTTTTTTCTTTTATTTTTTACCTTCTTGTCCCAGGCATCTACTCAGGGCCTTTCATGGACTAGAGCAGCCCTTGCCGTTGGGCTGTACCCCTAACCCTAGGACTTTAATTGAAACAAATTTATTGTTGCTTGTTTGTGGGATTTTCATATTTACATACTTAGTCTTTTTTCTTTGGAAGGACTCATATTTGCTTGTCTTCTTCAAGTAATGTCCATTTTTGTACTATTTAGGTATTTCTCTCCTGTGTGACTAGTTGCCATTTGTAGGAGTTGGACAGCTATGTAAATGCTCATTCTTGTAGGCTTTGTCTCTTGGCTTTATGTATTAATGCAGCATTAGAAAGCTTTACAGGCAGACTAGTCTTTCATGTTACAGATAAGAGCTTAATTAACAACTAGAATATAACAAGACCTTACAAGTGCTAAATACGCTAATATAACTTAAAATAGCCTTTTCACTTTTATGAGTTCTACTGTGGTGTAACTCGTGCTGGCACCACTGTTTTTTTGTGTTTATTTGCTTTTATTGACTGTCCTATCGAAAACACTTACCAAAAGTCAAGTTTATGACATGAAATGTTTTCCTCTTACTTAATTTTATGAAACCTTGTAGTTTTCAAGCTGTGAAATTTGTTGCACATTATTGTAAAATACAAATACTGCATTTTAGTTTTGTCCATTCCATAGTAAAAGTCTTTTTTTTTAAGTTTATACCCTTGATGTTTCTTGTGGGTGTGTGTCTTCAGAGCATTCTCAGTGTTGGAGACTGAACCTATAATCCTCGGCCCACAAGTATATGTTAAACTGAATGGATAGTGGTTATTTTCTTCTCCTTGGCAGTAAAATGTTTAAAGTGTGTAAGGTGTTATACTTAGTGTCAAATATTTAGCCTTTATGCTTTTATCCTGTGCTCATATCTGTCGCTCATCAAATAATGTAAACAAATATTACTCTGTTAAATCAGAGTATTCACCTGTGTCAATGATTACTTTGAGTAATTGTTGATTAATGTTTCTGTCTAGATACTGAGTCTAGATGAATTGGTTTATTATTTAAAACTCTTTAGTGCTCATGTTCAGCATTTGGGATATGAACCAAACAGGTAGGATAGAAAGAGGATAGCAAGGACATGAAGGAAAGAGAAATGGTGAGAGCATACGGACCGGAGGACAGTGTAATAGGATTCACATTGGCACAGAATTGGCTACAGCATCAACTATAAGAGAAAAATGCTCAGGAAATCCCTGTATTCTTTATTACTTTTTACTCTCTTCCCCACTCCCCCACTTTCACTTTGTCTCCTAGCATTGTAGCCTAGCCAAGCTCTTAAGGTCCTTTAATCCTTTCCTGTAATCAGTTCACCCCACTCTTTATTTACATTGCTTTTCTCTGAAGAGCTCTATAAGGTCTGTACTAAGAGGTGTCACCCATCTTACTGGAGGAGCAGAGTTAATATAAGGAATATATCATAGACTCTGTTTCCTGTGAATAAAGTTAATTACTACAGCTCTGTAACATCAGCAACTTGGGACTCATTTTTTTCTTGTTTTTTTTCCCCCTGCACTATTTTTGATTAGTCTTTTATAGTTTTAGTTAATAGTTTGAATTTTTATTTTTACTATTTTAATTGCATATTTGATATTTTAATTTAGGTTTATTTGTACTTTATTTTTCTTATTGTATTTTAATAACCTCTGTTTATATTGTGCATATATCAAGTCTTTTTTTAAAAAAAGATCTTTAATAAAGCTTGAGTAATTAAGTGGATTTAAGTACTAGTGCTTTTGTAAAGTCCCAAGTATGTCATTTGCCTGCAAACCAAGTTTTGGGATTCTTACCATAATTCACATGAGTATGTCTATTATGAAAAAAGTTTAAACATAAACTTCTGAAAAATAATTCTAAAACGTTATTAAAGTAGATATTACATTATCTGCTTAAGTTCTTTCTAGTGACGAGATTTTATTTAAAGGAACAGAAATAATTTACCTTTTAGATTGTTACTCTAAGACTCTTGTAAGTTTATGTGTAAATTTGAAGTTGGTACTTTTTGGAATTCTTGCATGATTTCAGTTGGCACTCACTTTGCCCTGAAAACGAGCATGCACACAATTCTTGTTGTGTTTGCATATATGCCAGAGTGAGAGCACAGAAGCATAGAACCCAACTTTAATGAGTTTGAATGAGGCATTTAAGATAATCACTTCTTTGCCTTTTCTCCTTTGTGAGACAAGAGAAATCCTTATAAGTCCCTTCTGATAAACGATGAGAGCAAATTATTTTGGAAATGTGTTCATATGTTTTCAGGTGATGATTTTAAAAAATGAGTTGCTGACTGATTGTACTGAAATGATGAAACTTATTAATAGTAGAGAGGCTAAAGGTATTGATAACTTCAATTAATGACTTCTACAAGTTACTTTCAGTTTTGTGAAAAACCGCACATGTCAAATCATTTTAGGTATGTAATGCTACAGAGTTTTGGTACCTATGGTATACTTAAAATGGACAGATGCACCTGTGAATGCTTTCAGCAATACTGTGTTGTAGAGAACTCAAGTTACTTGGATTTGATAATTTTGAATGTGAACAGAGAACAACAAATTTCTTTAGTGATAATAGATGTATTGTTGATAGAAAAGCAAAGGTATAAAGCAGTATATCTCTTTCCATTTAAATGTTTGAAATACACTCAAAGATTTTCTTTGAGCTTGGGACTGAATCTCTGAACATTTTGATCCCGAATCTCTGGTGGTACTGATTTTATAAAGCATTTGACTATGTAAGCTCAGGGGAATGACTCTTTAGTTGTGGTTGGGCCTTAAATAAGCCTATATAAACAGGTTTTAAAAATTATTCAGGTGAAGTGAATGTGTGTGTAATTTTGTACTTCTTAGCCCCAGATGGGCATTTGGAAGCCATCTTCCTGCTGATGGAGTTAAAGAACATATTATGATTTGAGTGTGCAATGTTCCGCAGACTCATTCATGTCTTATGTTTGTTTTTATTTCAAGTTAGAATATTTCTATCAAACGTTTTGTAGAAGAAGAATTATTCATTTTGCTGTGATTTTTTTTCTTGCTGTTTGGAAATTCTTGCTTCTTTGGGAGATATTCTTTGGGAGAATGTTCTTTAGAATCTAATAAATTGCAACCATCTTACACATTCTATGATTGGCAACAAAAAATGCTAGATTGACTGGTTTTTCTACTTTAATTTTAGAGTTGGCAGTGGTTTTGTAATTAGAGTGCTATAGATTAAGGTTGGTAGAGTATATGTTACAAAACAAATGAGGTAGAATTTTTCTCCTTCCTGTTCATTCTGTTAACAGTTGTTTTCACTTGCCATTCAGTATTTTATAAATAAGTTTTGTTCTTAAACCAAAAGTATGAGAATTAATTTTTAAATAAAAACATGCTTGATACTTAAAATATAAATAAATTCAGATGATAAGTGATCACTCAACATTGTAAATGATATCTAAAGTTAGGTAATATTCAGTGCCAAGGCCAAGACAGTTACTTGAGCATCATAATCTGCATTTAGATTAAATTCTTGACATCAACGTTTCATAACATTAAAATGCTTGTATACCAATTTCATTAATTTATTGATTCAGAACCAAGTGCTTGAATAAGTATAGGAGAGGATTTGGGATAAGCGATGTACAGAATATCTAGTTTCCTGATGACATTTTATTTTCTTTTTTCTAGTCTACAAAGCAAAGTGTATCCTCTAGGATAAAATTGTATTTCCCCAATAATGTTCTATTTAAAAGGTTTTCAACATGAGTCCTCATTTTGTAATCTATAAACTTCATTGTGGTATAAGACATTATGACACTTTAATTAGGAAAATCGATCAAGGGAACTGCATATGATGGGCCAAGTTTCCCAATGGTCCGTGTTTCACCAGATTGGAATGAAAACTACTCTAGGATTTACACGAAATATAATTTGTTTTTCAAGTTGAAGAGTCAAGTAAGAAGTGAGTGCAATAAGAATTACAAATGAACTTGGGCCTTAGGAGTGGGGATAGGTCAGAGCAACCCCTTCATCATAAGTAGAAGAAAATGTTGACCCAGAGCTTTGGGTTACATGGTTCTCCCCCACTCCCTTCTTTTGTTTGTTTCAGGCAAAGGGGAAGATAGTGATGTACTCAGTATAAATGCAGATGCTTATGACAGCGATATAGAAGGCCCATGCAATGAAGAAGCCGCTGCTGCTGCCGCCGCTGCCACTGCCACTGCTCCAGAAGCCCCAGAAAATACAGTCCAGAGTGAAGCTGCTCAGATAGATGACCTGGAGAAAGATATTGAAAAAAGTGTGAATGAGATTCTGGGACTGGCAGAGTCCAGCCCAAAGGAACTCAAAGCGGCCACCCTGACTGTTCCTCCACCAGAAGATGTTCAGCCTTCTGCGCAGCAACTGGAACTTCTAGAACTTGAGATGAGGGCAAGAGCGATTAAGGCTCTCATGAAAGCTGGTGATTTAAAAAAGCCAGTCTAGTTTTTCTGACTTGAATTTTGTGTTTGTTTGAATGAAGCCATGTCATATAATTTTATATCTGACATTTATTTGGGGTCTCATGTGATATTTCTTCTGTAAAACTTAGTAGGTAAACTCATCGTAGGCTGAAAATTATATATATTTTTTACTTTTATATTATAGACTATAGATGTGTGTTTAAATTCATGGCAGATATAGTTGGAGACCATGGATATTTCCTTTAGTTCTCTCTGTAAATTGATACCTTGAAAGCCAACAGGAAGGAGTTGGAATATTTTTTTCCTTTGTTTTTAAATGTTTGGGCAACAAACTCAAAAGCTTTAAGAAAGATTGACCAAGCATGTCTCTTAAGGCTACCTGTATTTTTCAATATAATATTAAATTATTGCTCCTAGATTTGTTAACAATTTAAGAACTTTAGTTTTGTGTATATATACTTTGAAGATATGTGCTGTTTGAGGATGCCTTTTGTGGATGTGAGTTTCCTAGCTAAAACTAATGAATTGTTTGGTTTTAAGACTCAAAGATCTGAAATTGCTTTAAAAGCTTTTTTAATAAAGAAAAAAAACTCAATTTAAGGCTATTTTTTTAGCAATGTAAAATTAATTTGTTCATGTTGAATTCCAGCAACAAGCCATTCTGACCTATGTTTGGTGTTTTGGGGGGTAATTTGTTCACATTTTTTCCTTCAATTAAAAAAATAGATTTTTATTTACATTCCAAGCTTTCAGGAAAAGGGTAATATAATATGATACAGGGTTTCATTTGATGTCATTGTTTGAAGATCTGATGTATAGTTCATAAATCCCAATAATAAAAGGCTGTTATTCTGGATATGAAGACTTGATACTTTTCCAAAAGCAAAATTGACTTTAAGAACCTTTGATAAGTTGATATTGTAATTAAGCTAATTTTGTATACTTTTTAATAAACAAATTAGCATCTTGCTGCAATTATAGATACCTTTTGCTTCATTACTAGTTACACTTGTTTGATACCAAAATAAATTTTGGTAGGGTACCTTAAAATAAATGACTTTTTTTTTCTAAAATAGAGATTTGGAACTCTTTTATATTTGCCAACAAATATTTTGGTATACTTTATTGATAAGCTATGCTCTAGTGATGTAATATAGGAAGTCTCTTCATACAGTTTGCAGTGATTGTCTTTGATCAGCTGACTTAATTATATGTTGATTTGGAGAGGTTTTAGGTGCACAGAAGACGTGTTTATAAACCATTGGTGTGGATTTATTGCTTCTGAAAACGTCTTTAAGTAATCCTTTTATTCTGTCCCCTCCAATTTTAATGAAGCACAGAAATCTTTGTCACACGAAGCACTTCTCTTACTCAAAACATAGGCATGGTTTCAGTAATGTGTGCTCTTGTCAGTGCTTTAATATGAACAAGCTTTGGTTATGGTGAAATAAGTTCTTTTTATCCTAACATAAATGTTAAAATAATGAAGCAGTACATAATAACTATTACTGCTTACTAATTATAAAACAGCAGTTTGCATTTCTCTGATTAAATAGACACAAATAGAAAAATCTCTGAATTCTAGTTACTGCTCATAAAACTTGTATGTCAATTCTATTTGGTGTGTTTATTACTGTAGAGGATATTTGAAGTAGAATATGTGTGAGAAAGAATGAACTAGACATGTTAATGATTATTGGATGTCTGACTTTTTATTTTTTTTTTTTAAAAAAAGCACTTGTTTTCTACATTGAAAACTGAAAACTTTCTGAAAATGATTGGCTGTAAAAAAAAGATAGGAACTTTTGTGTTAGAAATGTGTTGTAACGGAATAAAGACCATGTAAATTCTATGGCCACTACATAACCCCCAACTCAGGGACAGTCACTCAGTGTCTCTAAGGAGGTTTTTGAGCGTGAAGTAGACTGGTAAGTGAAGATGTGAGAACTACCTCTTCATATATGTAACTCTTTTGTAAAATGAGGAAAATTCTTGAGTTAAAGTTATATAATTAAGTTAAAAGGACCCAATTTTTCCATTTAATGTCACACAGTTTTAACATGACTAGGAAAATGACCCATGTGGTTTTTTTGGGAGGGAGCCTGATTATGTCCCCTATTCTGGGGACGTGATCTCTTTTGTTGTACAGTCTGGCCCTATATTACCCTCCTACTGCCTCCAGTGCTGGGCTGATGGTATGTGCCACTATGTCTGGCTTTAACCCAAGTCTTGAGTGCTGGTGATAGGTTCTCAGCATTAGTGAGCAGTTATTTGAAGTAAAGGGTCTTTTTGTAGAATGCTAGCAATCCCTTAAGATTACTACGCTGTTTATTATTGTAAGTCTGTTCTCAGAGCTTGTTTTGAGTCAAGCATTGGATCCCAGGTCATGATCACTTATCTGAATAGGGGAGTTCTTCATAGTTTGAACACGAATACAAATTACAGTAAAATATACATTTCTATTTCCATTTTCAAGGTGGACAAACATTTGTAAATCTACAATTTGAGCAACTTAAAAGATGTTAACGTTTCTCAGTTCTATTTCTTCATAAAAAGTTGGAAAGGAAGCAAGTTATTTTTTTCTTCGACTATGCCTGTTTGTCTTACAAACTAAAGATCAGTGCTTTAAAATTTTATCTTTCACTATTTTTTCCACTTGTCAATTTATTGCAAGATAGTATAATTAGTTACAAAGTGTATACTATAACTTGGTCATTTTAGTCAGTCAGCAAGTTGCTGCCAATTGCTTATTCAAAAGCCGTCACCAAACAGCTTCAGACGCAGATCAAGGATCTGAAGTACCTTACTGGAGAATGGATTTAAGTCACTAAATGAATCTGTAATTTCAATAGCTAACAATACAGGAGGAGTTTTGGCACACAGAGCGGGTCCCATTTAGTGAACTGTGTCCTGCTGTCTCAGTTGATGTGCAGTGCAGTTGGCAGTTGCTTCCTTTCCCTGCTGTGTCGAGACGCTCCGTATCACATGCTCCTCCCCGTCCACCATCGTGTCCTGTGCAGGAGTATGGAATAGTCCAGGGGATTCTTTACCTTCCGTATTATTTAGCCATGTACAGCCATTCCTGGTAAGTGACCTCCACGGCCATGGTGATGTTCTTCTGTGCATTGGAGGTAACCCTGCTTCCGATTCAGTGCTTGCTGTGCCTCTTCCATGCCTGTTGTATCTTGAATCCCTTGGTGGGCACTCGCTTTACTTCTAGTTGAATTTTTTTTTTTTTTTTGCTTACTAAGTTTATTGATAAATTCTCCAATAGAGGCACTATACTTTTTAATCACATAGACAGTTAATCCTACTATTGATATGGCAGGGAAGGTCTCTGGGTTATTTGCATTTTTTTTTGATAGAAAAGCTTTAGGATAAAGGAATGGGAAGAATTCCTCAGAGATCAGCCCCGTGTGTACTTTTTCTTCATATTGAAGAAGAGGTGGTAGATAGGCAGTACTGTTTATCCCAAGTTGTCCGTGTTCTTCAGACTCTGTAGTGGCATGCCGGGCCCCCCAGAACAGCATGGTTAGTGAAATTGGGACCCATTCCCAGTTTTTTACTTTGTACCTTAACAAGTAGAGTTGAAAAAGAGTTATTTTGTTCAGTTATATGTTTGTGTGCTTGTGAGTGCAGTGCCTACGGATCCCTGCTGAGCAGTTGTAAGAGCTTTATGTGAATGTGGAGAACCCAGCTTGGATCCTTTTCAAGAGCAGTGTATACTCTAACTGCTCAACGCCTCTCCAGCCCCAAGGAAACCTTTAGAGATGAAAAAGTTGGTTTTTTTTTTCCTTCCAAGACGGTTTCTCTGTAGCTTTGGAGCCTGTCCTGAACCAGTCTTGTAGACCAGGCTGGCCTTGAACTCACAGAGATTCACCTGCCTCTGCCTCCCAAGTGCTGGGATTAAAGGGGTGCACCACCACCACCCAACAAGATGAAGAGTTTTGAATTAAAATTTTTTTAATTAAAAATTGATTTATGTGTCTGGGAAGCACACACACATTCAGTGGTGTTTGTGTGCAGATCAGAGGACACCCTTCCAGGAGCCATTTATCTCTGTCTACCTTTTGGTTCCAGAATTGAGTTAGGTCTTCAGCATGGTACCTTTCAGTTTTGTCCACCGAGTCCTCTTGTGGGCCAGAGACATGGGTTTGCAATGTAGTCCGTGCTTGAACTTACCATTAGCTCAGGCAGGCTAATACCTTTTGTTGCTTCATCTTCCTAAGTACTGGAACCACAGGCAATCCTGTGGATTCCAATCACTGGATCCCTTTTTTAAATGAAGTGTTAATTATTTCCAGTAAGCACTCTAGTATATTTCGTATTTAGTACTTGAGGTGCATTATTTACTTGAGATGTAGATCCATGGATGAAGCACCTGTCAAACAAACATAAGGACCTGAATGTGAGTCCCTGAAACATGTAAATACTGTGTGTGAACATCTCACCTGTCATCCCAATGCTTCTAAGTTGGAGACAGTTGCCCACCAGAACAAGCTGGCTACCTAGACTCTGCATTGGTGAGTTCTGAGTTCAGACTGGGAGACCCGGCCTCAGTAAGTCAGAGAATGATGGATGGAAGGAGATTTCCACAGCTAACCTCCAGCCTCGCATGTGTGAACACATGCAGACCACACACGTGGTCGAAAAGGTAGATGCCTTGTGATTTAATGGATGAGAATAAAGAGCAAGAGTTCAGATTCTATACTGAGCTGCTGTGTAATCTTGTCCAAATAGCTGCAGAGTGAGGGAAACACATGGTTAGCCATGTAAACAGCTCCTTGCAGCTGTAATAGTCTGTAATTCTAATATAGTAAGACCATATGATTTATGAAACAGAGCTCTTAAGTGTTTCTTAGCCCTTCCATTTCCTTTCTTCTGCAGTTCCAAACAGAACAGCTGTGATCCTTTGCTCTTTGAGACTCCTCTGTATGAACTGCAGTCTAGCTGGGACTTTTTTCCTTTACCCAGTTAACTTCTTGATTGTCAGAATCTCTTGGTGTGTATACTGCTCAGAATTATTCACTTTTGCCTATAAACTTAGGTTATTTTCAACATATTATTTACCATAAGTAATTTCAAGTTGAGGTTTTTATTTAATTGGATTTTTTTTTCTCATATGTTCTGGTTATGGTTTTCCTTCCCACAACTCCTCCCAGATTCCCATCCAGCAAACTCCACACCCCTTCTTTCTCTCCCTTTAGAAAACAGGCAAGCAAAAACAACAAAACCACATAAATAGAATATAGAGAAAACCACATACATACACATACAAAACAAAATTCATAAACACAAAATTGGAAATGACAATATACATTGTTTTTCCTCCCAAAGCTTACAGTGAAAAAGAGCAGTTTCATTTTGTTTTGTCCTTTTTATACCAAGCTATCACTGCTCAGAGAAAACCACGTTCAAGTCTTTTACTGTTCCGTGGTATTTGTATCACCCAGACACCGTGATTCTTATATTATTCCGCGATATCTCTGCTTTAGGTTTTATCTTCTGGTCTACTATGGACTAGGAAGATTCCATTTTAGTTCTTATACTGCTTTTCTAGACACCATCTTCCTTCACCCTTCTCATACAGAACACCTCACTTTTTCTGTTAAAGTTAGCATTTGGTATTTATAATAGTTTGGCTATGTAATTACTCTATAGCTGGATGATGTGACATGTATGTGGTATTTCCTTCTTTGGTTCATTTTTGCAATTATTTTGGAATTAATATGATTGCCTTATTGCTTCATTTTCTCAGGGTTCTGTATTTATACCCCAATATTAGTTCCAATTAGATTCAGAGACACAGTGGATTTCCTTCCTTCCTTCCTTCCTTCCTTCCTTCCTTCCTTCCTTCCTTCCTTCCTTCCTTCCTTCCTTCCTTCCTTCCTCCCTTGTACCGGCACAAAATAAAGGCAATGCAGATATCAAAGAATATTTACCAGTTTATTGTTAAACTTACTGAACCAAAGTTCCAGCGTAGCACAGGTAGCGAGGAACAAAAGGGCCAAGCCGCCTCTCCGCGCACTCTTTATTGGCAGGCTTTCGCCTGAGGCAAACCCCGCCCTCTAAAGGGAGCTGATTTAACCCCTTTATCTCCCCCCTTTGTCTAAATAAGACACAACTAAACCAAATATAACTATAACAATAATAACAAATGATAAATATAACAAACAATATTGAGAGCAAAAGTTTTGCTAAAGAGTAACTACAATTAAATAATCTTCAACTCCATCAAAGATCTGAGAAGGGAGTAAATATTACTTAACAAAAAAGAGATATCCAAAATGTGCAACAAATGACAGAGACAACTGACTGCCTGGGCAATCACCCAAAATCTCGTTTGCAATGTTGAGTCAACCAACTTTGGCTAAGGCCTAACATAACTGACATACCATTCTCAAATGCAAGGAACTTTCTTAGGATTATCCTACCCTGTCTTGGCAAGATAAGACAATCCTGTTTATATCTTAGTCAGTAGTTGAGGTATGGGTTTTTCTTAACCCAAAGGCCAGTTCTGCCAGGAAGACAAGCTCCCAGTGGAGTGTCTTTGGTGCTCAACGTTCTCTCGGGAGTAGAGTGGTGTTGCCAGGAGTAAATTGTGTCTCGATGGCACAGAATTCTAGGTTAGATTAAAGGCCATTTTCTACAGCTCTTCAAAGAGGCTGAAGATTATACTATCTATACTGAAAATAATCTCTATGTATCTAAAAAACCTGATTAACCTAAAAATAATATGACAAACATGTAATTCTCAATACCTATCTAATTTGAAAACTAAGGGAATAAACAATTGTGCAATGTATGAAGACAATGATCTTCACTTGTAAACAATGTCATTACTTATCAAATGTAAACAATGTTATTACATAAATAGGACCAGAGGTAGAAATGTACATTGTGATATGATAGATGTATCCATACAATATAAGCATACTCTTATACCAAAATAGAGGTAGGAACACTCACATTCAATATTCAATATATCAATATACAAGAAACAGTACCAACATAATTTTCTAAAAACAGTAAGTCACAAATACCAATCATCCCATCAACCCAGTTAATCCCCCTCTTTTTTTTTTTTTTTTTATATATATCCCTAATTCCATACAATATCTCCCCATCCCCTCACCCCTAAACCAACCACTAAAAGATGTCCCTAACCCTGTGGGCAAACTCTGTTGGGAGAGGGGACGTCGTCCTCTTAGATTGCTTCTAGCTGACATGGGGGCGACGTTCTTCTTAGGGGCCCCTGTGAAAGCAAACGATGGTAAAATTCCCAAATTAACCTTTGACTTAAGAAGACTATAACTAGTCTCTGTGTGTTTCGAGAAGGTCCGGCCAGAGCGTTGTCAAAAATGTGCATCATATGAAATTGTCTCTTGCAATTGGTACCAAAAAACAGATCCAAAATTAGTGCTTAAAAAAAAAAAAATTCATGACGTCATAAAAACCAGATTGAGTTGGTGTTGTGGGGCCCCATCTTCATCCTGGAAACTTCAAAAATTACTGTAGGAAAATATGTTGCTTGTTATGGGAAATTTAAACATTAACAACAAGGACTTATACTGACATATAAAGAAAGACACAGATGTGAGGGAAGGCAAAGAAAGTTTATCAAGTATAAAATTATTCTTATTCTGTCCCATTTCATGGCTCCTGACCTGAGACAGAAACTTTGAAATATCTCTTATCAACAGGCTTGGAATTGAAGAAGGACTGAGCCATAGTCCAACTCCAAAACCAGCTCTACACATTTATAAAGAAGTGTTCAATAAAACATATAAATATAAATAAATATATATAAAACCAATACTTACGATACGTATAGAATTTTATTGTTGATGTTTAATGGGTCGTATCTATTTTCCATCCATCAGTAATTAAATATTCAGGGTCCCTCAAATTCTTTGGAGATGAATATTTTCCTGTGGAGATAAGAAAAGAACCCTGCCCCCATCCTATTAGTAATCCTTACCATCTGTATGTCGGTCATCCTTGTGAATGAATTGTTATTTATCTTTTCCAAGTGACTTCTCTTCCTCAAACCGAACCTTTATTAATTTTGACGGTATCCATAATTTTTCCTCACCTGTGGAGATAAGAGCAAAACCCCTTCCCCAACGCAGCACATCTCCTGGCTTCCATTGTGAGGTTAGTACATCCTTGAAATAAACTGGTTGATTTAGTTCAGCAGACTTTTCCATTATCCAATGTCTTTCTGCAGCCGTCGTTCCCTTCTCGTTAGCGTTGAGAAAATTCAAGGTTAACAAAGCATTATGTAACCTATTTCTAGGGGTGTTTTCCACCCCTTTCTGTTTGTTCAACATATCCTTTATAGTTCGATTTGATCTTTCTATGACTGCTTGACCTGTAGGATTGTATGGTATACCTGTAACATGCTTGATATTGTAATGATCAAAAAACCGTTTCATCTTTCTAGAGACATAAGCAGGACCATTATCTGTCTTTATTTGTGTAGGTATACCCATGATAGCCATGACTTCTAATAAATGAGTGATTACTGAATCAGCTTTTTCTGAACTTAAAGCAGTTGCCCACTGAAAGCCTGAATAAGTGTCGATGGTGTGATGAACATATTTCAATTTGCCAAATTCTGCAAAGTGGAACACATCCATCTGCCAGATTTCATTTCTATGAGTGCCCTTTGGATTAACTCCTGCTGGCAGTGGCGTTTGGTTATAGAAAGAGCAGGTAGGGCATTTCTTCACAATCTCCTTAGCTTGTTGCCATGTAATAGAAAACTCTTTCTTCAAACCTTTGCTATTAACATGATGTTTTTTATGAAATTCAGAGGCTTGAAGCACACTACCAATCAATAATTGATCAATTTCTGCATTACCTTGTGCTAGAGGACCTGGCAGACCCGTATGGGATCGGATGTGTGTTATGTACATAGGGCAAAGCCTGTTCCTGATCAAATCTTGAACCTGGATAAACAATGAGGTTAGTTCTGTATCATCAGGTATAAATTCAGCAGTTTCAATATGTAAAATAACTCTTTCTGCATATTGTGAATCAGTAACTATATTAATAGGTTCTTTAAAATCTCTTAGTACCATAAGAATGGCATATAATTCTGCCTTCTGGACAGAATCATAAGGACTTTGTTCCACCTTACCCAAGTCTTCTGATTTGTAACCTGCCTTCCCTGATTTATTGGCATCAGTATAGAATGTACGGGCTCCAGTTATTGGAGCATCACGGACTATTCGAGGAAGGATCCAAGAAGTTCTCTTTATGAAGTTGAGCCGCTTGCTTTTTGGATAGTTGTTATTAATGTCTCCCAAAAAATTAGCACAAGCTCTTTGCCATGGTTCATTATCTTCCCATAATTTCTTTAGTTCATCAGCAGTGAAAGGCACTATAATTTCTGCTGGGTCTATGCCTGCTAGTTGACGAAGTCTCAGCTTGCCTTTTATAATTAACTCAGAGACTTTTTCCACATAAGTTTTCAGTTTCTTACTTGGTTTATGTGGTAAAAAGATCCATTCCAAGATAATATCATCTCTCTGCATTAAAATTCCTGTAGGAGAAATTTTCGATGGTAATATGACGAGAATACAATCGAGCTCTGGATTCACCCTGTCCACATGTGCCTGTTGTAATTTCTCCTCAATCATTGTCAGTTCCTTTTCTGCTTCAGCTGTTAATTCTCTGGGACTGTTTAAATCTTTATCACCATCCAAGGTCTTGTTCAAATGAATTATTAGATCAGGTGTTATCCCAATAGTTGGTCGTAAACTGGAAATGTCTCCTAACAGTCTTTGAAAGTCATTAAGAGTCCGTAAGCGATCTCTCCGAATTTGTGCCTTCTGTGTCTTAATTTTTTGCAAACCTATTCTATAACCTAAATAATTAACAGAATCTCCCTTCTGAATCTTTTCAGGAGCAATTTGCAATCCCCATTTAGGTAACAGTATCTGTATTTCTTCAAACAGCCTGTTCAAGGTATCTATGTTTGAATCAGATAACAATATGTCGTCCATGTAATGGTATACAATAGATTTGGGAAATTTCTTGCGTATTATTTGCAATGGTTGGTTCACAAAATATTGGCACAGGGAGGGGCTATTTAACATACCCTGGGGGAGGACGGTCCAGTGGTACCTCCTCGAAGGTTGAGAATTGTTATAAGTAGGCACTGTGAAGGCAAATTTTTCTCTATCTTCTTTTTGCAAAGGTATAGTGAAAAAACAATCCTTCAAATCAATAACTATGAGAGGCCATTCTTTTGGTAATAAAGAGGGCAACGGAATTCCAGATTGCAGAGGGCCCATAGGTTGAATAACCTTGTTGATGGCCCTGAGATCTGTCACCATTCTCCATTTACCTGATTTTTTCTTAACCACAAATACAGGAGAATTCCAAGGGCTGGTAGATTCTTCTATATGTCCAGCATCTAGTTGCTCTTGTACCAGCTGTTCTAAAGCCTGTAGCTTTTCCTCAGCTAAAGGCCATTGCTTTGTCCATATTGGTTTCTCAGTCAACCATTTTAGAGGCAAGGCTGTTGGTATTTCTGAAGGGACATCAATTGCTTGTTCCTGCACAGCCCTAATGGCCGGTTTTGTCCTTTTGTAATAACTTTTAATATTCCTTTCAGAAATATGGGCTCTAGAAGTAGCAGGAATGTTAATTTGAGTATTCCATTGTTGTAATAGGTCACGACCCCATAAATTCATTGCAATATTGGCTACATAAGGCCTTAATTTTCCTATTTGTCCCTCAGGCCCTATACATTCAACCCATCTCGTGCTCTGCCTTACTCGAGATAGGGTTCCAATTCCCAGGAGCTGAACATTTACATTCTGAAGAGGCCAATATGGATGCCAAGATTCTGGGGTAATGATACTTACATCAGCACCTGTGTCCAGTAAGCCAGTAATAAAAATGCCATTTACACACACTCTCAGCTTAGGTCTTTGATCATTTATAGAAGTTTGCCAAAACACACGTAACTCATCTTTCTGATTACTATTGCTTGTAACAGTAGGCATGTGGCTTTCTAATTGTCCTGACGAGGCATGTTCTCTGCAGAAACTGGGAATGTCTGAACCATGTTTGCCATGGGGGCCTGAGAGGCCCCCCCTCTCACGTTTCCCGTCTGTATCAGGTTGCCTTGTCTATCTCTTGTAGACCTGCATTCATTCGTCCAATGTCTGCCCTTCCCACATCTTCTACATAAACCTGAAGGCTGATTCCTTCTATTCCTGTTATTTCTAGAAGACGCATTATTATTATTTCTGAAAACCCGTTGTTTACAATTCCTTTTCATATGACCCATTTTGCCACAATTAAAACATTTGGTATTCTGGTGTCTCCTTTTACCATTGGAAATTGCTTCTTCTACCCATGCTTCAGTGCCATAGTCAAATGTGTCAACATCTAGTGTATGCAAGACCCATTCTTCCAAGGACGCTGATCTGAACATTAAAGGCCTCAAGATCCTTTTGCATTCCACATTAGCATTTTCGTAAGCCAAAGACTCAATTATTATACGTCTTGCTTCTGGGTCAGGTATCCCCATTTGTACAGCCTTAGTTAATCTTTGTAAAAAGTCACTGAAGGGTTCTCTCTGACCCTGTTTAACTGTGACAAATGATTCCATTCTCTGTCCTGGGTCTTGTACTCTGTCCCAAGCCCTTAAGGCTGCTGTAGTACACATGGAGAGTATGGTTTCATCCAAATTAGCTTGTTCCTGAGGGTCTGAAAAGAGCCCTTCACCTAGAATTTTATCTAGGGAAACGTCAATTCCCTTTGCCTTTTCCTGCTGTTCTAAAAGTCTAGCCTCTTGCCTGAATAAGCATTTCCATTTTAAGTGCGGTCCACTCTCAAGGACCGCGGAGCTCAGCTGGAGCCAGTCCAAGGGGGTTGCTTTGCTTGTTGTGGCCCAAGATTTTAGCATCTCTTTAACAAAAGGGGAGTGCATCCCAAAAGACATGATGGCCTGTTTAATTTCTTTGAGATCATTCATACGGACAGGCTCCCATGTATCTTCCTTGATGACCCTAGGGTTTCTGGAACCAACCACCTTTTCTGTTGTTATTACAGGAAAGGCATGTAGAGCTGTAGGTAGAGCTTTGTGAAAATTGTCCCGGAGGGATTTATCCACAGATGTAGTTAAAATTTGCCTTTCTACCCTTTGCTCTTCTTCTTCAGAATTTAGAAATTCCTCAATCTTTTCAATTCTATTCACCATTGCTTTTTGTAATGTCTGAATCTCCTGCCCAGAATTATGTTCTAAAGCCTTCATTGAGGATTCTAGAGTATGAAATTTGTCCAGTAGAGATAACTTGTCATCTTTGGACATAATTTTTATGGCATAAACCGTGCCTTCTTGTATTGACAATCTTTCCGCCAATCTGTCATAAGCTTTAGACAAAATTCGATTGTCACATTCAGCAGTTTTGATTCTCTCAGTTAACGTTTCAGTTCCTACAGAAAGGGACTGCTGAAACTTACGATCTAATTCAGCTGTTCCTTCTTCCATAGTAATGAATTTCTCCTTAACATCAGAAAGGGACTGCTGAAACTTACGATCTAATTCAGCTGTTCCTTCTTCCATAGTAATGAATTTCTCCTTAACATCAACCTGTACTTTTTTTAGATTTTGCTCAGTTAACCGAGTCATGTTAAACAAAGATTTGTTTTCTTCCTGGAGAACTTCAAACTGATTCTTGAGAAGATTGTTGTCACTTTCAATATTTTTTAAACGTTCAACCTCTGCCTTAAGAGATTTGATCATTTTCCTATTATCAAACCAAATAGTGCTAAGGAAAATTAAGAATCCCAGGAATATCCATATATGTGGTGTGGTAGACACCTCTTGTAAGATCTCCCAAATGGTGCATTCAAAAGAACTATTGAAATAGGCTGCGGTCACGTTGTCAGACATTATTTAGAAAAGAAAAAGTTCTCTTACCTGTAATAACTGGTTCCTGCCAGTGGTGGCGAAAGAGCCCAGTTGAATCCACGTGTCCTAAATCTGAAATAAAAGGACTCAAAAACAAAATTGAAACAGACACCAAGCTGATAAGTATTTTTTGCCGGGGCTCTCAGGCCGCTGTCACGTGACCTGAGCGCTGGCGGCGGTGGGGGTGGGAGGGGGAGCAGACACAGGCAGCGCGCGCCAGCGGGCGGTTGCGTACGGGAAATCTGGCCGGGGCGGCTCGAAACAGAGGCTTAGGCGCTGTTAAAAAGGCTCTGTCGAATCAAACTCACTGCTTGATACTCTAACAAGCAGCAGGGAAAATCGAGTCGCTCTGAATCTCAGCCGTTTCAGCGTGCGCCCAGAGAGACCGCTGCAGCGGCTCGGGGTGCAAGAGACTCCAATTCGGGGCCGGTTCTCGGCAAAGCCCCACGGGGGAGGCGCCAGATGTACCGGCACAAAATAAAGGCAATGCAGATATCAAAGAATATTTACCAGTTTATTGTTAAACTTACTGAACCAAAGTTCCAGCGTAGCACAGGTAGCGAGGAACAAAAGGGCCGAGCCGCCTCTCCGCGCACTCTTTATTGGCAGGCTTTCGCCTGAGGCAAACCCCGCCCTCTAAAGGGAGCTGATTTAACCCCTTTACTCCCTCCCTCCCTCCCTCCCTCCCTCCCTTCCTTTCCCCTCCCTCCCCCTTCACTCCCTCCCCCTTCACTCCCTCCCCCTCTTTTGCATTTCTACTGACTCTGGATTGATTGGTTCTACCTGCTATTGGATCTCCATTTTCTGAACAACCTGTCCTCCTCCTTAGCTTTTGGTCCTCATTTTGATGACATGCCTACTCTGGTAGCTTCCTTTGAAAGACTGCATGAACACTATGGTTTGGTTCATTGGTGTGACTCAGTATGATTCAGTTCTACACAACCTTCTCAAAACTTTATATGAGAAAGAAATGTGGGTTTGATGTCATCAGAAGCACCGTACCCGTGCCTGTCGTCTTACTCAAGCTATTGAGAGTCCATTTGTCAGCTGATTTTTGATCCTTAATGCATGTTGTCTCTTTCCCTTTGGAAGCTTTTCGAGTCTGATCTTTAGCCTCTGTTCTGCAATTGCCTGATGAAGTGTCAGGGGGAGGATTTTCATACATTCACTTCTGGGAAGCTTTTTAAGTATTACTTCCTGGGTAAGTGTTTCCTGTGTGTTTTGGTTTTTACCTGTTTTTCTGCATTATCTGATTTTAAATTCTTTTAATTGCTTTTAATTTTCATCTTTTTCCTTCCTCTTTCTAGTTTCCTTTGCCAGTATTTTCTGTGATAAAGGAAAAAAATTCTAGTTTTAACTTTCAAAAGATTTTGCTGCTGTTATCTTGTAAATGTTCCCCCTTTAAGGCTGACAGGTGGTGGCCCATGCCTTTAATTCCAGTTCTTGGAAAGTAGAGGCAGGCGGATCTCTGTGAGTTTGAGGCCAGCTTGGTCTACAGAGCGAGTTTCACGATAGTCAAGGCTATAAAGAGAAACCCTGTCTCAAAAAAACCCAATATATACATATTGTACACACACACACACACACATATATACACACATGTGTATATATCCCCCTTTTAATCTGACTTGAGATATTAGTGTCTGTAAGGTAGTGGCTCCAGAATGGAACTTGCATTTCAGTTGGCTGGGCCAAGACTCACCTTCATCCTAGTAGAACAGTCTGTGGTCCTTCCAGCAGGGTGCCAAGACAGTCGTGTGAGGTGCACATATGGAGTCACCGTCAGTAGCCTTGTTTATTCTGCACTTTTAGTGGTTTAACTGTCATATGTTGGGAAGCCTTTTCTGGTTCCATGTTATTGGTATTCCGTAGGCCTCTTGTACCTAGACAGACATTTTTTCCATTTTCTTCTATGATTTTACTGATAAATTCTCTACATCTTCCTTATGGTTTATTATTTTCTGTGCACTTACTTTGAAGGTTAGAACTTTTCATGGTGTCCCAAACCTCTATTGTGTCTCATTAGTATTTTAAAAACTGTTTACAGCTGGGCGGTGGTTGCAAATACCTTTAATCCCAGCATTCAGGAGGTAGAGGCAGGCGGATCTTTGTGAATTTGAGACCAGCCTGGTATACAGAGTGAGTTCCAGGATAGCCAGAGCTACACAGAGAAACCCTGTCTTGAAAAAGCAAAACAAAACAATTTTTTTCTTAGGTTTATTTTATTTATGTTTGCTTTGCCTATATCTAAGCGCACCACATAATGCCTGGTGCCCAAGGAGGTAAGGAGTTGTCATCAGGTTCTATGGAGTTGAAATTAAGGATGGTTATGAGCAATGATGGGGGTGCTGGGAATTGAACTGGGGTCCTCTAGAGGAGCAATTAGTGCTTTTAACTGCTGAGCCAATTCCCCAGCCCCTCTCTATACTTTTACTGTGAAACTGTCCCTCTGAGTTATACTTACTCAATAATATTCTATTAAACATGAAAAACTCTAGACTTCAGCTTGAACACGTAGTACTTATTCATGCACTTACTCATGCTTTGCCCGCTGACAGTGCTTCCCAAAATCTCAAGTACTTTTTATCATCACAATATTCCAATTATATATATTTACACTAATACACATATAAATAAATACACATGTAAAAATAATAGTTCAAAAACTTTTATACACATATATATATGTATATAAAGGTTCTCATACTCACACATACACACACACACACTTAGGAAAACAATCGTAATTGTCAAAGAGAGGCTGGAGAGATGGCTTGGCAGTTAAGCACTTCCTTCCTATTCTTCCAGAGGATCCAAGTTGGCCTCCCAGCATCCACTTCAGGCAGCTCACAACCAATTACCTCTTGCTCCAGGAGATCTGATGTCCTCTAGCCTCCCCCACCAACATGTGACAATACACTCATACAAGTGCACACACATTTTTTTTTGTTGTTGTTGAACCAATGACATTTATTGGAGTTACTGAAAGGAATATGGGATAAGGAAGTTGAATACAATTGCTGTTGTGAAGCTTGAACCCCACAATGATACAGCTTAAGAATAGTGAGTATCTGAAGCATACTGCACATCTACATGTGGAAGAGCATCCTATTTTGGTGGCTCAGTCTGTCAAATCCTTACAAGTGACATGATTTTTCTTGAGTTTCTTCATTTGAGTTATGGATACTGAATATTGTCAGTTTCTGGGATTTCTTAAAACTCTTAGGGTATATTTCCTTGCTAAACCAGCTTCCCTTCAGGATGGACCATTTCATTCTGCCGGAACCTATTAGGCAATATCACCTTTTCCAGGCACCTCCACTTTGTCTTCATTATGAAGAATACTGGGTAAACAGGTAAAAATTTTAACAACAAATTTCCTACATTGTCACATTTTCAGAATTTCGCCCAGAATAACAAATTTAGAAATGAAAATAAAAGTGTTTGTGTTTTAACTTACTGACTGATTAAATCGTATGCCACCTTACAGCCATCATCTGCCTCCTCTTCCATATCAGAGTCCAAACCATTGTCACCTTATTAAAAAAATGAGCTACATGTTTATAAGTTGGTTTTATCATTCTATAAAAGTGCCATCTTTAAAAGATATACAAGTTAAAAAAAGTTATAAAATATAAATTATCTCTGCGAGTTCGAGGCCAGTCTGGTCTTCAGAGTGAGTTCTAGGACAGGCTCAAGGCTGCACACAGAGAAACCCTGTTTTGAAAAACAACAACAACAACACAAACAAACCAAAAAAACCCTCAAAAAACAAAAACAACAACAGAAAAGAAAGTTTCCATTGGGCTTAACTGAATGACCCAGTTCCTCCACTTTGTTTCCATGTGGTCCATTGTGTTGGTGTGTTGGTGAGGCTTTCCCCCCAAGCTTTCTTTTAACTGACTGATTTCCGTTTCCGGCATCATTGCTTTTCTTCAACAGTTATACCTCTTTACTGAATTCTATTTTCATATCTTGGATTGGCCTCTGCATTTCATTCAGCTTATTGTTTTTGTCTTCTTGGGAGTATGTTTATATACTCTTTGAGTTGTTTGAATTTGGTTAAAATCCCTTTGAAGTCTGTCTCTGGAAGGCCTTCCAATAATTCTCACTAGAGTTCATTACCTATGAGTAACTTTTTGGGGGGAAAGTTGTGTTTTTTGCTGTCTTATTTCTTTTCTTCTCAAAACAGGGTTTCTCTGTGTAGCCCTGCCTGTCCTGGAGCTCACTCTGTAGACCAGGCTGGTTTTGAACTCAGAGAGTCGCTTGCCTCTGCCTCCCAAGTGCTGGGATTAAAAGTGTGCACCACCATGCCTGGCTTTGTGCTCCTTTCATTTCTGCTCTGGGACTTGTCCATCGGAAGGAGTTTGTTAGGTGCATCTTTGTTTTTGCTCTAATAACATTTTTCTTTCATTGGGTATGCACGGTGTTGACAAGGATTAAGTTGTACAAGGACTGAGCTGTTGTTTTCTCTTGTGAAACTGGTTTAAAGGCTGCAGGTTGTCCTCTTGGTTTTCTTCTGCACACTCACCTCCCACTCTTCTCTGCTGCCCTCTGCTGTGCTCTCCAAGTCAGTTGGCAGTTGGAGCCAGGAGCTCATGGAAGCTGGATGTTTGAGGAAGGCCTTGGATCCAGAGCAGCAAGACCTACCTGGAAGTGAGATTCTGAAAGAGAAGGAAAAGGTAGCCTGCATGGTGGGAAGGAATGGGAATAGGAGACTCCACAGTAGCGAGGCAGGAAATAGGTCTTCATTATAAAGTAGAAAGTGCTTCAGATTTAAAACCTACAATGTATAGATTTAAAAGAACCAATGTTTTAATGTTTTTTTAAAAGTTTAAGAGACTAGAATTCATTGTCACTGTAAAAGGTAAGTTGTTTTTTATTTTTATTACTCTACTGTTTTAGCATATCTTCTCTGTAGCATATCTTCTTATCAAAGTTAAAAAAAAACTGAGAAGTCTTGTAATAGATTTGCCCCTTATAAACACATTTGCTGTGTGATGGAGGAAGGTCATTGGTTAAAAAATAAAAAAACTGCTTGGCTGGCCCTCATAGGTTAAAACATAGGTGGGAGGAGTAAACAGAACAGAATGCTGGGAGGAAGAGGAAGTGAGCTCAGACTTGACAGCTCTGCTCTCTGGAGCAGAGGCCGTGCTTCCCTCTCCCCGGCAGACGCCATGAAGCAAGCTGACAGGTCAGACATGCTGAATCTTTCCCGGTAAGACCGGTTCTACACAGTTTATTAGAGATGGGTGATGGGGATATCAGAATTAGCCAGTAAGGGCTAGAGCTAATGGGCCAAGCAGTGTTTAAGTGAATACAATTTGTGTGTTGTTATTTCTGGTATAAAGCTAGCCGTGCGGGAGCCGGGCGGGACAAAAAGCAGGCCCGCAGCTCCTACTACAGCTGTGGGATTTTTGAATTTAATATTTAGAATCACCAGAATAGCAGATTTATATCTATGCCTACTATGTTTGTTGGCCTATTATAAAATAGAAGGAAAACTAAAGATCATCCACCCCCTAAAAAACTCTGCCTAAAAGAGATTCTAGAAACATCCATAAGCATGATAAGGTTTTACCTCTCCTGGTGAAAAAGATAGCTTTTTTGCAAGATTTTGCTGTTAGTAAATGTGAAAGAAAATAATATATCAATGACAATAATATATCAGATTGCAATTTGATTATGGGGACTTTTACTTATTATTATATGAACCCTTTTATTTCTACAAAAAAATCTGCAACGTATAGAGAAAGAAAAAACATTTATTGTGTTTTCTTATTTGCAGCCAAATTTAAATGTTAAAAATACTGTATTTTTTGTCAAATTTAATATTTATAGTTCTTTCCTGCTATTAACATTAAAATATGTAAACTGAGTATTTATGTATTCTGCAGGCTGTAAAAAAAGTTTTTGCTGTGCACTAGTTTATCAGATTGCTGCTCTAATCAGTGGAGAAAATAAAACACCAGCTACATACCGCATGGTTACAAAATTGCGGAGGACAGCTCATCTGCCTTCCTTACTGCTTTGCTTGTTCATAGGTAGCTGCCCTAGCCACCTTAAGATTCATCCTTCCCACTCTGTCGGTAGGTGGGAAACCTGTCAGAACTGGGAACGCTTCTTGCCAGAATATAAATTTTAGTCTATGTGGAAAAAGCCTCTCACGTTGCTTACAGGTTTTTATGTTGAGTAAATGAAACCATCTTTACCAATTCTGGCAGAATATGCTACACCAACATTTGACAATATAAGGCCTGGGTTTTCATGATTCCACTGATGTATTAGCCAATACTGATTGTTTTTGAAAGCTTGATAGTCCTTAATGAAGGATAAACATGTTGTTGATAGTTATTTTGAGCCCTCAAAATTAACCTTTAATTACGTTTATTGTCATGAAATTCAGGAACTTTTAAATTATAGTTTCTCTTAAAAGTAAATCATCAACGTTGAACACATTTTATTGCTAATTGGTTTGAAATTATTTGTGAGCCGTTGGTAGAAAATACAATTTTGATTGGTCTGTGTATAGCTCTTATGGAACTTTGTGAACAGAAACTTTGTGTGACTAGTTAACCGCCTTAGCCTGCTTTGAAGCGGCCCTTCCTGAATAGCCATTTCTGTCGGCTCTTCTTCCTGTTTTGGCTCACTTCACTGGTAAACTCCTCTTTCTACATTATAGCTTTCCCCCTTAACTGGTCATCGAGAAAAAAAAAAACTTAAAAAAAATCAAAACAACAATAACAACAAGCAGCCACATGGTGGCTTCAATTCCAGCCCTTGGGAGGCAGAGGCAGGCGGATTGGATCACTAAGGTCAGTGTGGTCTACAGAACTCGTTAGTTCCAGAACAGCTAGGGCTGTTAGATGGAGAAATCCTGTCTCCCAAAACAAAACAAAACAAAACAATCCCACGAACAGCTTTCTTTCTCAGTCTGTAAATATTAAGAAAGAGTCTTAGGCAATAACTTGTTCAGGAAGAGAATCTGAGCTAGGTTTTTAAAGAACATATTTAAAAAGCTAGGCATGATAATGAATGCCTGTTATCTCAGTGTTGGGGAGGCAAAGATAGGCAGAATCTTTAGGCTCACTTACCGGTCAGCCCAGCTGGTCTAATGGACAGTCCCCAGACCTATGAGAGATCTTGTGTTTAAAACAAGGTGCCCTCTGACTTCTACATCCATGAAAACATGTGCATGCGTACTTCACACCCACATAAGCATCCACAAGGAACTTCATAAAAATATTAAGAAAAATATCTATCATGAACTTTTTCTGAAAACTTGTCTTTTAATTTGTGCTTGTGTATGTGTGTTGTTTTGTTTTTTGAGACAAGTCCTGTGTCACAGTCCTAGCTGTCCTGGAACTTACTCTGTAGACCAGACTGGCCTTGAACTCACAGAGATCCATCTGCCTCTGCCTCCCGAATGCTGGGATTAAAGGCTTGTGTTACCACTGCCCGGCTTATCCTTTAATTTTTAGGTAGGAATTTTATATTCTTAGAACCCAAACAGTACTTTTTTAAAAAAAATTAGATATATTTATTTGTGTGTGTGTTTGTGTGTGTGTGTGTGTGTGTGTGTGTGTGTGTGTGTGTGTGTGTGTGTGGAGAGAGCAGAAAACAGTTCGTGGGAATGGGTTCTTTCCTTCAACCATGTCAGCTCCAAGCATCGATCTCAGCTTCTCAGACTTGGTGGTAGGGGACTTTATCTGCCCAGGGATTTTTCGCTTTTTTAATTCTACATGGTAATGTGTGTGTTTGGGTTTGCGCACATGAGTGCAGTGCTTACAGAGCCCAGAAGGTGTCTGATTTCCCTGCTGGAGTTACAGGCCCTTGTGAATTGCTAGATGTGGGTGTTAGAACCTAACTCTGGTTGTCTGCAAGATCAGGCTGTGCTCCTAACCACTGAGCCATCTCTCCAGCCTTTACGTTTGTTTTTCTGTTAGATGAGATCTAGTTTTAAATATCAATACATTTAATGTTTCTTTTTTTGTGAGTAGACCAAACTCATTTTTAATATTCATTTTGAATTGCAGATATATATTTGGATTTGAAGAATCTAAGTTTTTTCACATAGTTACTTAAATGTGGTTCTTTTTTTTTGTATCTTCTCCCATAAATGGATTTCGGTTGTCAAAAGTACATGAATATTCATTCATTTTGAGCTGCAAGAATTTTTTTTAAAACCTTTGTTTCCTTAGTTCCTAATTTCTTTGCAATATTATGGGTGTTACAGCTGTCTTGTATGAAAGAGAATATTATAGAGGACCCTATCTAGATATAATTTAATGGTTGTCATGATTTTTCTGGATTTCTAAATCATAATCTGTTAATTAAATTAGTGGTATGTAAACTTTTTCACTAAATAAATTATATATTGATGTGTGTGTACACATGCAATCGTATTGGGACTCATTTTCCAAGTATATAAGAAATGAAACAAAAAAGGCAGGCTACAATCTGGAGAGAACACATTTGCACAGAAAAGAAGACCATATGGCTGGGCAATATCCTTATGATAGCAAGATGTCCCACATATAATTAAGAAATTGCAAAATCTTAGTATTCTACAATATATGTAAACTATGGTTGCTTATCCTTGAGGTTCAGTGAATATTGGAGGTGAGATGTGTTGGAGACATGCAGAGGAAGTATGTATAACAGGGAGAGAAGTAAAGGCTAGCGGCATTCCGCGTGTATCCTAGCATGTATCACGTGATAAGTGATGCTTCTAATGATGAGTCGTCTGCAAGATGTAGGATTCATGTGGGATTTTGGCAAGTAGATTTCATTGCAGAAATATTTTGTTGAAACTATCCGAGCTTCTGTTCTTGATTTGCTAGGCAAATGTGACATCAACTTGAGGCAGCTGTTTGAAAACACACTATTAAATGCACTTACACGTATTTGAATTTAAATTGTGCCTTGGCTGCAATCACATTCTTTAACTTTGCTGGAAACAATGGGATTCTTTTCAATAGAACAGAATGAAAGGAGTGTAACAATAGAATGAAACAATAGAATGAAAGAAATAAACTTGTGTACTTCGGGTGCACAGTCCCTTGCTGTCACTTAAAGCGTGTGTTTATTATTGAAAGTTCCTAGAAGCCCACAGCTAGCGAGCTGGATTTGGTACTTAAGAGGCATGAATTACGCAAATCATAGTGTTTCATGTCTTTAATTCCAGTATTCAGGAGGCAGAATTCAAGGCCAGCCTGGTCTACGTAGAGTTCAGAAAACAGGGTTGAGGAGATGGCTCAGTGTTTTAAAGCACTTGCTACTCTTGCAGGGGACCCAGGTTTGGTTCCCAGCACCTATGTGGTGCATTCATAGCTCCAGTTCCAAGGAATCTGATGCTCTCTTTTGATCTCCATGGGTACCAGAAACATATATGATGTACATACATGCAGACAAAATATTTGAATGCATAACATAAATCTTAAAAAAAGCAATGCTCCCCATACCCCACAAAACAAAAGCAAAAAAATGAAAGTATAAATTCAATAGGAAACATCATTCAGAATAACTGCTTGTTATGTTTGGCAGATAAGTGACATAGTTAACAAATACTGCTTACAGCTCTCTTGCTCTCCCGGATATTCTTTTCCACGGAAACAGTTGCTATTATAGGTCTGGTATTTATAATAATATGAATAAGAGTTTGTGTGTGTGCGTGTGCATGTGCGTGCACATGTATGTGTGTGTGTGTGTGTGTGTGCATGTGCGTGCACATGTATGTGTGTGTGTGTGTATGGTTGATTGCAGCTACATGATGAAAACCCTCTGGAGGCCTGGTCAAAGTGAAATTTTATAATGCATTTTTCATGTAACAAGTATGTGCAGAATACCTTATCTGTAAGACTTTGCCTCCACAACAGTTAAGAAGCCATGCTCTTCTTACTTACATGAGCTTACTGTCTCGGGCTTTCAATGAACATTCTATCAGTGCCTTGTTTTAAATGTGGGGTTTGTGTTATTTTGAAATGGATGATCCCACATTTGTGTTCACAGCGGTCCCTGTAAGCATCTCAGGGTGATGATTGTGACAACATCAGCAAAACATTAAGCCACAATGAACTTGAAATGTGATTTTCATGTTTTAAATGTGTGTATTCTTTTTTGTAAAAGGTAGGGTTGTAGAGTGGAGAGAATTTCCGATTTTTATGTTTAATTGCACTAACAGCGTGTGTTGACAAGTCATAAATAACAGTCACTCGGAGGGACTAAATAAATTGGTTTCCACAGGCAGCGATTCATCTTCTGTCTTTCATTGCCATCAGGCTAAGAGACAGCTTCTTTCTGTCAGCTGATAGGAAAAGTATTTGATAGTTTAACAGCCCCATTTCTATTCTTACAATAGCTATCTTACCTTCTGTATCAGTTACATTTAAAATATTTAAATGCAGTAATTAAATCTCGGACTTGTATTTAAAACTTTGCAAATTTGTCACTACTCGGTCTGGTACTTTTCGGGAATTCTGGTGGGGTGGAAGAGTGCTGGGCCAGCAATGCTCCTTCGTGGATTTCTATCACTTTCATCTCCATTTTGTTGATATTCCCTTCACATATGTAAAGGTCGCCCTTTAAAAGTACAGTTCAGTGACTTATCCAGAATTATGATATGTTGTTATCTAAGTCCAGAAATCATTATAATCTGGAAAAGATGCTCTTTTCTTCTCCCAGCCTCTGGCAACACTGATATTCTATTTATACTTGGGCTTGCCGACCAGGACATACAAATAGAAGCCTGGAATGGCTTTTTAATTTTATCATTCCTCTGCCCATATTGTCACATGTATCTATACTTCATTATATTTATCCCCAAATAGTACTCCATTAGCAGCAAACTCTAGAATTTTCTTTATCGCTAATTAAGAAAGAACTGATTACAGTGTGGTTTACTGCATTTTCTTCCTATTATGCTTTCATTTAAGAACATTGAGATTCTTAGATTTGTCATTTTATTTCTCAGGTCACATTTGGAAGACTTAGGGCCATCATTTCTTCAAATATTCTTGTGGCCCTTCATTTTTCTTTGAGCACTCCAATTAGACAAATAGAATGGTGATTTTAGCAAATCTCACTAATGCTCTGTAACATTTGAAAAATCATCTATTTTTTTAAACTCACCAACCCAAGCTGCTGTTGACCCCATTTAATGCGTCTCTCATGTTACACACTGTGGTATTTCTTCTAAGAAAGTTGAGAGACACCTGTGTATATTGTCCATCTCTGTATATTGTCCATCTCTGTATATTGTCTGGACTTGTAGGAATCAGTTCCAAACCTTTTGAACAAGTGCTTTGTCCTCTTAATTCTAGCAATTGTGCCAGTTCTGGGCTTGTTTAGGTTGTGTTGGTACGGAGAGTTTCCGGGTTTCTTTGCAGACCTAACATCTTTTGATTGAACGCCACTCATTCTGCATGTTACTTTGCTGGGTGTACCACATATTATTTGCGTAAGTAGTCATGGACCTTTTTTTTATCAAGACGTAGTTATTGTAAAGAGTCTGAGGCTTTCTGTTCTTGCTTTTGATATCTGGCAGGCAGAACTGTGTCTCATTCAACCTAGGGCTAATTATTTCCTGGAACTGAGACACCTTCAGTCTTAACCCATTAAGCATTAAGACTCTCTACCTGGCTGCGTGAGTAGGGACTGTGCCTGGCCTTGTGGGGGCTACGGCTACTCCATCCCTTCCTTGGCCTCAGGTCTCTTCAGCGCTCAGTTGCATGTTTGTGGGGATCTATGAAGTCGCTTCGGCGCTCAGTTGCGTGTCTGTGGGGATCCGCGAGGTCGATTTGATGCTCAGTTGCATGTTTGTGGGAATCTGTGGCAGGTCTTGCTCTCTCTTCCTGTGGCTTTCCCCTCTGCTGCGCTTCCCTGAGAACTCTTGCTGCTCCAGTCTTTCTGAATTTAAACTTTACTTCCTCAACTGAGGGAGTGATCTGTGCTCTATGTGGGTCCGGTTCCTCTGCTCTGCGCCCTGGACGATTTCGGAACAGTCCTAGGCCATACCTTGGATGTTTCCTTCTTCCAGGAGTCCGCCTGTCCTCTGTGTTGCTATTGCTGCTGAATTCAGGACTGCTGCTTCAGTGCTCTCCTTTGGGTTTCGGTTGTTCCTGTGGAGGAGTAAATTCATTTCCTGTTACTTCGTTTTAACCAGAAGTGGAGCTTCCTTCATTCTTGGTATTTTCACCGAGTATAGAATCCTGCCTTGCCTGCCCTTGCCCCTCGTGGCACTCGGGTGCTGTTCGATTGATTGCCTTCTGGCCTCCGTAGTCTCTAAGTCCACGGTATATAAACTGCTACTTTTGTGTGTAATATGCCAGTTTTTGGACTGCCACCCCTAAATATTTGCTTTATTTTTTTCTTCTCATGTTCTGAGGCTTCAGTTACTTATACATTAGCCTTTTGGGCATTATCACAAAGATCCCTGAGGCTTTGTTGAGAGAAAAGTTTTTCTCTTGTTCTGATTAATTTACTAGACTATCTTAAAATTCACTAATTCATTCCGATTTTACCTCAGTCTTGCTGATAAGCCTCTACAGTATCCTTTAAAGTCTTTTAAATTGTCCATTGCAATTATGAAATCTCCATTTGACTCTTTTTTGCGTGTTTTCAGTGTTTCTATTGAGACACCTGTTACTTCCCTGGTCCAGACACTACTTTACTTCAGTAAGCATGGTCGAAGTAGCTGTTGCTTTATCTTTAATAGTTCTAATATCCAGGTTGTTTGTTTACCCTTGGAAGTCTTTAAAATACGACAAATTAATGTAATTTGAATAGATATATCACCACCTCTCAGTTAAGCAAAGGAATAAAGGAATGCTGTTAGCACTCTGGGAACTCTAGGGTTTTTGCATTTTATTTCTTTTTTGCATTGGTTTTTGATTTGTTTTTGAAGAATGAGAATACTTAGTGTGTTTACTATTCTGTTTTATGTTTATGATTACATTTATCTTTATGACTATGTTTACAAGGGAGATAAATTGTCGAATTCTTGAGAAAGAAGAGAACTAGTAAGGTGCTAGACCATCTTAGTCTCCACAGCTTCGTCCTTAGAGCCACAGTGAGAGACTAAAACTGACAACCTAGCCACTCAGGCTCTTTTTGGAGCTTTAGCAGTGTATTTTGACGCCTACACGTGTACCTGTTTAGAACTGTGTTTCATATCATGCTAAAAGAACAATGACAGAAAGGTATATATAATATTTTTGTTGGCGGTGGTTATTTTTTTAGTTAGTTAGTTTAGTTAGTTTGTATTTTGAGACAGGCTCTCATGTATCACATGTGGGCCTGGGAATCGTTTTGTAGCTGAAGATGTTTTTGATCTTACTGCCTATACTTGGAGTATTAGGATTACAGGTGTGTATCACACACCCAGTTTATACATGGCTCTAGCATGTCTACCCAGCAGCTTGGGCCTAATTCTGCATGTAAGCTCTCTGCCAGATCACTACATTCTCAGCCTAAAATGTTCCTAGTATTCATAAAATAAGAAGTTTGAAAATATTCCAAATATCCATCAGTAGTACAGGGAGCTTGTGTTCTCTTCATATATTAGAACATTAATATAGCAATGAGTATTAGCAAACAGCTGCATCTCATAAGGAAAACTTCACAGCGGTAAAGCTGAGGAAAATAAATCTTACATGAGATGGACTACCACAAGGACCCTTTTATCAGCAGAGTGACGGGTAAATTGCTATGCTTTCTTTGTAGATCCTTCTAATAGTATTATTTATGGATTGTTCTGTATTATGCTTCATAGAGAAATCCCTGTCTTATGTCTTACTCTTTTAGGAATATTATCTATTTGGTTACATTTTTAGCATACTAAAATGTAATTATTTTTCTATATTCCACATTTAGGAGAATATTGGACTTCTTCATTGAATTCTGAGTTTAGTTTCCATGAGCACATCCTCGGCTGTCCTAGAGGCAGTATGTATCTCTCTCGAGTTCACTTTCATATTGGAGTGATTCAGTAATATTACCTGTGTGTTGTGTAAGCGGTCTTCTAGACACTTTCACAGGAAAATGATTTCAAGACTTTGCAGAAGGAGATTTAAGATTATTCTGATATTATACTTTTTTTTTAAAAAAGAAATTGTCATTGCAGCTAGTGAAACATGCAGAAGCAGAATCATTGTACAAGAGTTGGGACCTCATCATAAAAACACCGATTAAAAGCTGGGCAGTGGTAGTTCCCTAGCTGTCAGTCCAGAGTCCACGAGCTCCCATTAGCTTGTGTCAGCTCTCTCTGTGGTTTACCCAGTCATGATCTTGACATCTCTTGTTTATATGACCCCTCCTCCCAGGAGCTCAGCCCAGTACTTGACTGTGGATCTCTGCGTCTGTTTCCATCAGTTACTGGATGGAGGTTCTATCATGACAATTAGAGTAGTCACCAATCTGATTACAGGGAAAGGCCAGTTCAGGCACCCTTTCCACTATTGCTAGGAGTCTTAGCTGGGGTCATCTTTGTGGATTCCTGGGAATTTCCCTAGTACCTGGTTTCTTTCTAACCTCATAATAGCTCCCTTTATCAAGATGTCTCTTTCATTGCTCTCCCTCTGTCCCTTTCTCCCAACTCAGCCATCTTGATCCCTCATGTTCCCACCCTCACCCCTCCCCTCTACCACCCTTCCCAGTTTACCCAGGAGAGCTAAGCTATTTCTCCTCCCTGGGGTCCTCTAGCAGCTGGTTGGCCACCCCCTATTTCTTTTAACAGTGAGTTTTGACTTAAGTCATCTGTTTTTCCTCTTAAATATTTTCTCCAAAAGAGATAGTTATGCTGTTACAAAATTGAAAAATCCCTTCTGGAACTTCTTCATTGGTGATAAAATACTATGCTATTATCTTGTTTTTTTTTTGTATTAAAGAAATAAAATTTGAAACACTTGGAATAACAGCAGCTTATAGCCCTTATTAAACAGTAAAAAAATGAAAATGAATGTACAGTCTGTTTTATGGTTTAAAATAATGTTTATATGATGACTAGAAAATACAAAGGCAGATGCTAGTAAGTTCTCCCTTAAAGTATAAAAGTACAGTAAGTTCATTTAAAATTTATTTATTTATAAATCAAATGGACAGGTAGGCCATGAATCTGCTGCCATCTTCCCATAATAAATAAATAATTGAATTAAAATAATTGAAGAATATTCAAAAATAGTTTTCCAGGCATAAAGCATATTTTCTTATTTTGATTCTCAACGTGCTGTTTTTTTTTCATGTAGTTCAGGCTAGCCTGGAACATGCTGTGTTCCTATGGTAGTCTTAGACTCACGAGCCTCCTGCCAAAGCCTCTCAAATGTTGGTATTAGAACATGAGTATTCCTCTAATCTTGGAAATACGGAAATGTTGAAGTCCTCGTCTTTAACAGGTGCTCTTTCCTTCCACCTATGAACAGAGTCTATGACTGATCAATAATTCAGTAGTTGTTTTGGCTCTAAATGAAAGAGATACCATTCCTAAGAATTTATTATGTATGGTTTTTTTTGCCAGTGAGCGAGCAAGACAAATACATAGCCATCAGTGCTGACTGGCTGGTAATTTCTGAAACATGAAGGCGCGGCTGCTCGTCAATAACAGAGTTAAGGGAATCATGGAGAGTTTGGCAGAGATCAATCTCTAGATGGATGAATGCTCTGTAAGCAAATAGCGGCTCGGCTTCCAACTTTTAAGGACGCCCTTGTCTCTAAGCAAATGCTTGGGTAGCAGTAGAGATGGCAGATTTTCTACAAGCTAATAGGTCAGCAGCTGAGCATTTTACACGAGGACACACTGTATTTTAAGTGGGAAGCATGGAGGATTATCCTTCTCTGTTAGGCCTAGAAAAACACCTTTCCCCGCTATCATGGAAATTAGCTATGACTGTTCGGTGAGTTTAATTTAACAATGGTGTCTTGGGATGAGAAGTTGATATAGGTTTTGTTGATGACTTTCAAAACTCTGTTATTAAAACTTTGGCAGCCTTGTTATTTTATTTCAGCCATATTTATAAGGTTATGTTATGTGACATGTACTATGTATATGTTAGTTTAATTTGCTTAAAATCATACATACATAAAAGCATACAGGGGCTGGAGAGATGGATTAGTGGTTAAGAGAACTGGCTGTTCTCCTAGAGGACCCAAGTTCAATTCTCAGCACCCACATGGCAGCTCATAACTGTCTGTAACTCCCAGATCTGATACCCGTACACAGACATACATGTACACCAATGCACACAAAATAAAAAATAGATTATGTTTTTAAAAAGCATACATACATATTATGTTGTTTGATACCATTATTGGGAACATGTGAACGAACATCTACTCACCAAGATAGGGAACTGACAATAAACCAAAGTAATGATACCACTGAAATTCAGCTTGATGAACCAATGATTTTTATTGGGGCTACTTGTAGGAATATGGGTGAAAAGTAAAATGACTCAGTGTCAGTTTTATTACCAAGAACCTACCCCAGCATGGTTGACGTCTCACAAAGACAGAAACCTGGAGCATACTTGCAGGCGGCTTGATGTGTTAGAGTGGTTTTTCCAGGTAGCTCAACTGGTCTGAGGGTCTTCTAGGCAGCTTTTGTCTGGCAGTCTGCTCTGTATATTTGCCTGTGGAATAAGAGGCTAGTGCACCTTGTCAATTTCAGGGACTTCCTAAATCTTCTGAGTTGTTTACTTCCTGCTACTTAACAGTGTTGTAATATGAGCAGCCACTCTGTAGTAGTGTGGAGCGGCGGGACACTCCCGGCCGCCGGGCTAGCTTATGCCCCGAAATAACAGCACACAAACTGTATTCTTTTAAACACTGCCTGGCCCATTAGTTATAACCTCTTATTGGCTAGCTCTTACATATTGATCTAACCCATTTCTAATATCCCCGTGATACCACGAGGTGTGGCTTACCAGGAAAGAACTTAACCTGCATCTGTGTAGGGTGGGAGAATCATGGCGACTGCCTGACTAGGCTTCTTTCTCCCAGCATTCTATTCTGTTTACTCCGCCTACCTAATTTTCTGTCCTGTTAAAGGGACAAGACTGTCTCTTTATTTAACCAATGAAATTAATACAAAACAGAAGACTCTCCCCCATCATAACAGGCTCCTTGCAGGAGGGAATTTTATGCTTCTTTATTTTATTTCTTTCTATTTTTATTTTATGTGTGGTATTTTGCCTGCATGTGTATCTGTATACCACATGTGTTCCTGGTCCCTGTGGGGGCCAGAAGAGGGTACTGGATACCCTGTGTTATGGATAACTGTGATACTGCATATGTGTTTTACGAATAGAACCTGGATCCACTCTTTAGAACAGTTTTAATGAGCTTTATTTTTAACATGGAATGTTTATAACATGTTTGAAGCACGATTAATAAAAACTCAGAGAGGGAAATTGTGGTTCAACTTGAAGACCAGAAAAGCAAACCAGCCAGCCACCGGCTCTTATCTCAACCTCAATCCAAAAATGGTGATCCTGCCTCCAGGAATCTCAGAATGAGACTGAGCCTGAGAGCTGTCTCCTCTTGTTTTATAATCCTCTCTAGGGCTGAGATTAAAGGTTTGCATCACTGAGATTAAAGGCATGCACTGCCCAGTTTCTATGGCAACTAGTGTGGCTACTGGGATTAAAGGTGTGTGTTACCACTACCTGCTCTGTAAAGCTGACCAGTGTGGCTGTTTTACTCTCTGATCTTCAGGTAAGCTTTGTTTATTAAAATAGAATGAAGAGGCACTACAGTGTTAGCAGTCCTTCCTGCCCTTTCCACATTTTTTTTTTTTTGTAAATGCCCCACAGGAACTAAAAACTCATAGTGTTGTCTAAGATTCCTGTGTCCTTCTCTGGAAACTGCCAGGATTTCCAATTCTTTGAGTTAAACAAGGAGATGATTCAAAAGTGAGTAAATGTGATTGAACTTTCAAATGAAATACAAACCTGAATGATTCCTTTTCTATCTCTGAGGACAAGGAATGAGGTGTCAGGATGATCTGTGAAGTGCCATTGGCTCTGACACATATAGGCCAGGCAGGAAGAAAATTTTAAATAGTTAAAATGTTATGTCACATGTGTGGGTGTGTGTACACACACGTGGAGACCCGAAGAGAACAGTTGTGTGTCTTCTATTGCTTTCTGCCTTGTTGGTTTGAGATGGGGTCTCTCACTGAATCAGAAGCTTGCTGTTTTTGCTACGCTAACTGACCAATGACTTCCTGGGGTCTGTTTGTCTCAACTCTACCATGCTGGGGCTACAGGCGTGTGCAGCCATGTCCAGCTTTTTACATGGCACTGGGGATTCAGAGTGAGACTGTCATACTTTCACAGAAGGAGCCCTTACCTTCTGAGCCATCGGTCTCCCCAGACTCCTCATGCGCGTTTTTAATAGCCTTCCTACAGCGGCTTCCCCCTTGTAGTGCTTTTTATAGACATGTTTGTGTGTTTGGAAAACCTTTGTACATCTGGATAATTTTTATAGCTTTTTACATCTAGAAGTTTTATTGGGTATATCACTTCACAGGGGCAAAATCCACCATGGGAAATATTAGATAACTAGGATAGATAAACTCGACAGAACTGTAAAGAGAGTTGAGTCTCTATTATAAGGTACTGCTTCTTCTTAAGCATCGTTCCTCCTGAAAGAATTTGTTCTATCAATAAGAAGGTAGACATATCCACTTTTCTTATCTGTACATTTCTTGTGTTTGCTAAAGGAAATATTATTTACGCTATTATAGCCGAATAGGGCTATGTGCACCGTTGGTACCTCCTGAAGTAGAAGTATCTAGAAAAAAAGAAGAAAGTTTGACACTGAAAAGGAACTAGACACTGGAATCTGACCTTTTATGCAGTAAGTTGAGTGTGCAAGGATAAGAAATATGAGCTCTTCTTTTTTGCGGGGGAGAGGAGGGGGGACAAGGTCTTATGTAGCCCAGACTGGCTTTGAAGTTGCTACGTAGCAGAAGATGACCTTGAACTTGGTCCTCTTAACTTGCAAATTCTGGGAATGCAGATATTTACCTCATGCTTGGTTTAGGTACTTCTGAACATTGAACCCAGGCTTTATGCATGCAAGGAATCACTTTACCAAACTAAGCCACATGTCAGCCTCCTGACTGTCTTGTGCACAACTGCATGTGTCGGGCATGTGCAGAGACAACTGAGATACAAAATAGAATACTTCAGTGTTCCAGATCCACGTTGTGAGATCACATGATAAAAGATTTTATTTCAAGCACCTGATCTCTAATTCCAAATATCTCGAGCCAAAGACCCTAAGTGAATATATAACAATATGGAACATAGAAATCTTAATATTTTTTGTATACATCAAGCTATATTATAATAAGCAAACCTAAAAGAGATCATGAAAGAACCAATGTACAGATGGCTTCTCTGAGCAGGCCAGGGAGGGGTCACAATTTTTTGTTTATTTTGAGCCAAGAATTCTTTATCCTAGAAACCAGACAAATGACAGTTTGCTTCAGCTGCCTTTTAATGATCAAGTACTGCAGACTAGCATGGTTATTCTGTGTGCATGTGAGAGGAAAGAGAATATTCAGTCTGGAAACTTCAGCTGGAGAAGAGTGGGAATCTAGAGTAGGCTAATCTAGATTCAGAAAATGCTAGGAACCAAACCTGTGGAAGTGTCTTCTTTCCCTCTCAATGTGTGTCTCACCTCTCTACATGGTTTTAATGTGCATCTTCCTGACAATTCATGGTACTTTTCATGTGATCCCTGCTCACTTGTGGATGTAATTTTTGATTCTGAATATTCCCCCCCCCCTTTTTTTTTTGGAGACAGGGTTTCTCTGTAGCTTTGGAGCCTGTCCTGGAACTCCCTTTGTAGACCAGACTGGCCTCGAACTCACAGAGATCCGCCTGCCTCTGCCTCCCGAGTGCTGGAATTAAAGGCGTGCACCACCACTGCCCGGCCTATTTTCCCCATTTTTAAATGGGGTGTTTGTCTTTCTGTTGTATGGTTGCAGCTCCTGCCACAGTCTCGACCCCCGTCCTTTGTTGGACACGCTTCATCAGCGTTTCCTCAGAGGCTTGCTGTCTCTATCATCACTCTTCTTTTTCTTCATGATGTCATTTGATGAGCTGAAGTTTTACATTTTATTGGTTTCTGTGATTTAGGCACATATTCTCCTTTGCTAAAAACCTTGTACCTTTAATGTTTAGGCATAGCTCATTTAGTTCTGATTTCTGTCTTAGTGATTTTCAGAGTAGATCTTCTAAAGAAGTATAAAATAATAGCCAGTTAAAATTGCTTTTATTTAGGAACAAGTAAGATTAACTAGATCATGAGAATCCTATTAAATGTCTCTCTTGAGAAAATGTATGCAGGCATGGAATTATTAAGACCAGGCCATTTTCATAGTTCGACTCTGCCTTCCAGCATGTGCTTTAAGAATACTAAAAGTTCTTCTGATGAAAGGGGGACCTTGATTTGCTTTAAGCAGAAGAGGTTCTGGACTGCACATTTTTGGGTAAAGGTCAGATTAGCACAAGGAGTCCCTCCCACGGGGAACCTGTGAGGGAAATATGCTGGCTGCTTTCCTCCTCATGGCCCCAGTGGTCTTCATGCTTGTTTTCTCTACACTTCTAGACTGAAATAGTGTGACTGGCCACACTCCTTCAAGCTAAGATTGTAGCTTGTGTCTGCGGGAGGCATGGTGATTGATTTTAGTTGTCAACATGACTGGTTTTAAAGTCATCTGGAATCAGACGTCCAGATGTGTCTAGCTTCCAGAGGGGCTTAACTGAATGGGGAGACCTACCGTGAGATGCAAGCAGCATTATTCCATGAGCAGGGGCCCTGAAATAAACAAAAAAGGAAGAAAGGAGAAACCAAGCGGAACACCAGTGTTTCTTGCTCTATTTCCTGTTTTATTCAAGTATGGCTAGGTGAGGAGTCGCAGCCGAGGACCACTTTGCCTTCCTCACATGATGGACTGTACCCTCAAATTGTGAACCAAAATTACCCCTCCACTGAGTTGCTTTTCAGCTTTTTTGTTGGTTATTGCAATTCTGAGGATTCATCCCAGCCCAACACTGAGGTGTACATCTAGGTCTTCCGTAGCGTTTTGTCTCAGTAGTGAGAAAGGTAACTAAGATGTGGGCGTGGTTCCCATCTGCTACCTAAGAGATGCTGATGAGTGACAGGCTATTGGATATTCTCTTCAACAGAGGGCGGTGCTCATTTACACTCTCACATAACATTTGTTCTGAAAATAGAGTTCCTGAAACTTAAGTCACTGTGGATTAACTTTTGGCAAGGCCGAAACAAGGGAAGCTTAGCAGAGCGTAAAGCCTCAGAGTGTTGGGAAGCCACACATGGTCACAGTTCTGCATCAGGTCTCTGCATATTGCTTCCTTTAAAATTTGCAGTGAGATTCTAAGTTTTCCACCTTTTAATACCTGGAAATGCTGACACCGTTTGGCCATTTCTTCAAGTTGTCTAGGCAGTACACCCAAGTAAGGTAAGAATATATTTCCCAAATCAAGGAACATTCCTGTGGAAGATTGGACTGCTGCATTCAATATGTTCTCTGAACTCAGACAAACCACAGACCGGTACTGGTTGTGTTTTATGCCATTTTCACTGGTGATAGTATCCCATATTGTGATGTCTTCCCAGAAGAATTTTTTTCCTTGACTCAAAAAAAGTTTCTAATATAAAGGTTATATTATCAACAAATGCTAGTTTGAAAGAACCAAATAGGATTTTGAAGATTACCCTTCTTTAACAATGCCTTAAATTTTTATCTCCTTATCCATTCCGCATTGCTTTCTTTCTCAAGACATTATGGTTTATTGTGTCTCCAGCAGGTACCTTGCATGTGATTTACACAGTGAATGGCCCTGCTTTCAGAGCAAGTTAATGATATAATATCCCCATTTATATTCAGAGCAGTCAACACTCTCTAGCTCTCAGAATAATAAAAGCACCTGCATTTAATATACATGGAAGAATGGGAAGGCAAATAGCAGATAAGGCACAATCAGGTAAGTGTAATCAGATAAAATATCACAATATTATAGTAGATCAGCATCTCGTAATGACTTGAATTTTGAAAGACTGACAAACAGCATGGCCTAAAGCAGCCAGGCATAGTCATTCTTAGCAGCTCTTTCCAGAGCTGATTGCTCCTCTCATGTGTTTTCTGGCAGATTAAGCAGGTAGTTTCTTATTTTAACTCTTCTAGAACTACAATGTCACACAGAAAAACATCAGCAGTCTCCTTTTGAGACTGTATCAGAAACAGAACTAAGTGACACACCCGAAAGGAAACCTTCCATTCCCAGCGGTTATCTCAAATTGATCCAACTCAATTTTATTAAAAAGCAAATAAATATTGCAGTCTGGGGCAGAGCTTACGTTTCTACATCAATCTTCGCCTGCATGAAATTGACATTTTCTTCTTCCTTTAAACAGCAGAGAATGGTTAGGTGACCAGAACCTGTTCTTCAAGGGCATCTTCACATTTGACCATAGCCATCTGGTAAACCTAGCTGTACACCTTAGTACCCCATGAGCCCTAATGTGTCAGAACCCCGTGGATTCCAGTGTAAAGTACTGAATTTGCCAAAATCACAACTAAAAAGACCCAGTTCATAGGGTGGGATGTAGCAGTTTTCTTTGTCTTTTAAGTTACTCTATGTTGGAGACCACTGATCTTTTCATGTAATTCCTTTCACCTGTCTGGGTGTTAGCAAAGCCTGGGAGTGTAGGTTGTGAGACATGGGAGAGCCCAGGTCCAGAGGGGCTGCAGCAAATCTGTGTCCAGTTGAGAGTTTGCTCTAATGTTGGTGCCCCCCTGGCTGCCTCCAGAACTGAGAGCATGTTTCTAGATCCATCTATTTGCCTGCAAATTTCAAAATGTCATTATTTTTTTTCCACTGTGAGGTACTCCATTGTGGAAATGTACCACATCTTTATCCATTCTTTGGTCCAGGGGTATTAGGTTGTTTCCAGGTTCTGGCTATGACAAACAATGCTGCTATGAACATAGTTGAGCATATGTCCTTGTGGTATAATTGAGCATTCTTTGGGTATATACACAAAAGTGGTATTACTGGGTCTTGAGGTAGGTTGTTTCCTAATTTTCTAAGAAATGGCCTTACTGATTTCCAAAGTAGTGAACCAGTTTGCATTCCTAACAGCAATGGACGAGTGTTCCCTTCACCCCGCATCCTCTCCAGCATAAGATGTTATCAGTGTTTTTGATCTTGGCCATTCTTATAGGTGTCAGATGGAATCTCAGAGTTGTTTTGATTTGCATTTCTCTGATGGCTAAGGATATTGAGCATTTCCTTATTAAAAAGAACATTGGCAACTTTAGCAGGGTTATGGTGTCATCAGTCCCTTATATGTTCTGTATTCTTTTTGTTCTCCCAGTAATACAGGCCAGTTAGAATTTCGATTTAAATTAACACAGAGGGGTGACTTAATCTACCCAGGAAATTTTTCATTATATTCTGAGTATGATTTCCTTTATATTACAATGAGTGTAAAAGAACTGAGTTTCAGAAGGTTTTGAATGACTAGAATAGAAAGCATAGAGGAGTTTGTGGAGAATCAGAGATTAATTATAACCCTGCTTTCTAAGCATTCTGTTTTGTATGTTTATTTCCATATAATCCATCACTGAATGCTTTGGGGAGATGGGCTAAGATTTGCATTTTACAATTGCAATAGTGAGTCGCTTCAAGGTCACAAGATGAAATCTAGATTATCAATTTAAACATGAATTGCACAATCCTGGACGTTGAAAGTGCCTCCCCCACTTTCCATTTTACTCCTTTGAGACTTACAGGGAAAAATCAAAGAAGCCCATTATTATTATTTGAAGTTGTCACTGTCTGAGTCCGGGCTGTGACAAGCAATGCTAACCACGTTTAAAAAACTTGTATCACTGGTCAGATTTATGGTAGGCAGCTTAGGCAAAATGTGCTGGAGACCATTCCAGCTTTCTGATTGCAAACCTTTCTGTTTCTGCTTTTGTGTACATGATGGAGATAGTGCAGCCAGCATTAATTTCTGCTTACTCTGGCGTGTCTCACCCTCAGGGCGTCCTCTTGCAGGCTTAGGTTGCTACAGTGAGGGCAGTTATCAAGCTACCTAAGGAGTGGCCTGATTATTGGTCACCCCAGTTATGTAGAATGAACTGTTCCATTGTACAGCACACTGCGCTGCAATTGGGTGTGAAGCGTGAGCCTTCTTGACCGAAGACTTTGGCTTATACATACCGTATTTGGATTTGTGAAGTCCTGACCCTTTTTGTTTGTTTTTGAGGCAAAGACTCACGTGTCCAGGCCAGCCTCAAACTTGCTGCATAGCTGAGGATGACCTTGACTCCCTGTCTTCCTGCTTCTAGCACTGAGTGTGAGAATTACAAGCATGCACCTCCATGCCCAGTTTGCCTAGTGCTAGGGATCAAACTTAAGGCTCCATGCGTGCTAGACCAGCACTCAATCCGTGAGCACAGCCCTCCCCTGAAGTCCTGACCTTTTAGAAATGACAAGGAAAAGAGTAAAACATCTGCGAAAACATGGAGGTGTGATGTCTCCCTAGAAACTGTATGTAGTTCTTTCCTTTTAACTACAGCTTTGGGTTGAAGATTTTTGGTGACAAAAAGTTACCATTTAATTTCATTTCCAATGATATTTGAGTCCTATACCCTGAGAGAAAGGCTTGATTTTGTACATTCTGAATGTGAAGGTGGCCCTTCTCACGTTTCAGAAACCAGAGATGGTGCAATCTTCTGTCAGTTTTCGCTGCTCATTTCTTGGAAGACATTGAGCTTTTGATTTCGGCTTTCTGGTGTTAAAGGCAGAATCAGCCCCTGTGAGGTGGTATCTTGATTTCTTTTTTGAACATAGCTTAGATCTGTTTGGTATCAGAATATCAGAATCAGAGTTTCTAAGAGTTGTTAATGCCAGAAAATTGATAATTTCCACAGCCGTGGTCTGAGACCTCCGGTGCAGGGAGCTCACTTGTGGAGGGGCTGTGAGGGTCAACCTGGAGCTGTAGGTGTAGGCGGGCTCTGAATGTCGCTAGCTAGGTTCACCTGCTTCTGCCTCTTTGAGTGCCAGGATTAAAGGCATGTACCACCACTGCCTAGCAAAACTTTCCTCCCTCCCTTCCTTCCTTTCTTTTTTTTTTTTATAAAAAAGACTTATATGCATGAATATTTTGACTGTGCCTACAGAAGTCAGAAGAAGGCAACAGATACCCTAAAACTGGTTGTGATCCACCGTGTGGATCCTGGGACTGGATCCTCTACTTTTAACCACTGAGCCATCTCTCCAGCACTCTTTTTTTCCATCCTATTTTAAATAATCTCATTTAATAACTTCAGGTAGATTTCAGAAATTTTGTTATTTTATAATATGACATAATGATCCAATTACAAAAAGTACTAAAATATATGTTGAATTCTTTTATACTCTATATGTGTGTACGTGTATGTGTGTATATGTGTGTGTATAAGTTGAACACGTTCATTCTTCCTTCCATTCATTCCCCCTTCTAATGAACAAGTATATTTCATTGGAGATGAAAAATGGCTAAATATAAAAAATGATCAGTGGAGAAAGCCATCTGAAAAAATAGTAACTTAGCTGACTAATGAGCATTCTGATTAACATATTCTTCACATCTATCAGTACCAAGGCTCAGTATGCCTCTGTTCCTCTCCAAATTAATAGTGACAGGCACCAGGACCCGGTTAATATTTGAGTAGTCTGATAGGCACAGGCAAGCATGCTGCAGAGAAGAATGTCAATCAGGGTCAGAGTCGCCTTCCTCTCCTGTCTGTTGAGCAGCAATTCTCTTCAGGCTCTTCTCAGCCTCAGCTCTCTGAGATTGCCTATTCTCTCTCACTTCTCGGGCCTACTGAGTTCTGTTCTCATTGTTTCTAAGATGCTCTGAGCAAAGTGTGTTCACTGGATGTGTAGATTACTCACAGGCTCCTGGATGGTAGTGTCTCTACCATTGGACACATAGTCGGCACTGATGCAATATTTGCTGAACAAATTCTCTTTTGTTAGCATGCAACAAAATGACGTGAAGTCATAGGGAGCTTTAGATGTGGAAGATAGGAAGTGCTTGCATTTTCTAGTGTGTTACAAGGCACAGAAAGTTGCCTATGTTTCATAAATGTGGGTAAACGCATTGACTTGGTGACGGTAAGTGAATGGGACTGTTGATGGAGGAAGGTCATTGGTTAAAAAATAAAGAAACTGCTTGGCTGGCCCTCATAGGTTAAAACATAGGTGGGAGGAGTAAACAGAACAGAATGCTGGAAAGAAGAGGAAGTGAGCTCAGAGACCCCATGCTCCCCTCTCCCTGGCACACGTGATAGCTCTGCTCTCTGAGGCACACACTATGAAGCTCTGACCCAGGATGGACGTAGGCTAGAATCTCCCTGGTAAGCCACCTCGTGGGCTACACAGATTATTAGAAATGGGCTAGTCCAGGTGCGAGAGTTAGCCGAGAAGAGGCTAGATATAATGGGCCAAGCAGTGTTTAAAAGAATACAGTTTGTGTGTTGTTATTTCGGGTAAAGCTAGCCGGTGGTGGGAGCTGGGTGGCGGAATGCAGCCCCGCAGCTCCCACAACAGACGGTCGTGTTGGCAGAGCACAGTGGGGCATGACAAGAGTTCAGTCCTGGTGTGACCTGGCCATAGTTCTAGGACTTACTCTTTTTAGACCACCCTCCCTTAATTTCATTAAGTAGACAAGAAAAGGTAATCTTACATGAATTCCAGATCAGGCAAGCTTTGAAACGCTGTTCATGTTTTAATGATCTTTTCAGGGATTGTCTGTCACCACGAAGAGCTCCATCCTGTTAGCCCCCATAAAGCTTTTGGGCAGTCCTGTACTCGGTTTCAGTCTGAGGTCCTCTGGGTACTTTTTCTTTGTTTTTCCTGTAGGATTTACCTTGGGCTGCAGAGAAATTTGAACCCATTGTGGTATTAGTTGGTCCCATCCTTCCCATAGGTGGCCTCGTTCACCTCTCCACTGCTCCCGTTGCTCGCTTTGCCCCTACTCAGAACTCCTGGCCTCTCTCCTGCCACCTGTCACCTGCAGCTGGCCTACAAGAACGTTTAAAGCCCTTTGCCCCGTCCTTTCTCTGTCGATGTGAAGTCTAAGGTCCTTTCACCATGGGTTCACCCACCCCTGTCCCTACTGTCACGGCATGTGTCCATCTTGAGTATGGAGGTAGCAGTAAGTACCGCCATTGAAGGTGTACTATGTGCCTGTGCAGTCGCCGGCCTTTGCTTTGACCGTCTCGGAGTCTGCCCTGTTCCTACAGGGTGGCTGCTTTAATTTTACAGATGAGGAAGCATCCTCAGATTGCTTAAATAACCTGTCCCGATTGTCCAAGATCAAAGCTGGTGCAGTTTCCAGTGTAGCAAGACAAGTGCCGGCCTCTGCATGTCGTCAGTTCTTCCTCATTGTCTTCATGTCACCGTTCGTTTCAGAAGCAATATTGTGTCACCGCGTGGCAAGCATGTCACCATCCTTACACTTGCCACTGCCCTGCTTTATTTGCTATTATTTATGGTTTGTTTATATTATACAAACTTGAGCTCTCAGAAGAGTGTGCTTCCAGCCCTCATTCTAACATGTTGACTCTAGGCATTTTTGTTCTTTTAGTCTTTCATATTGTCATTTTAATTACTAAGTTATTTTATCAGATTGGTTTATCATAATTATATAAAGTTTAATTTTTGTTGCTACTGCAGAGCATTTGGAATATTTTTATTTTGAGATAAATTATAATATTTATGTTTCTTTTGAAAATAGGTGGTAATGTTGGCTTTCAAAGAATTTTTTTTAATTTCCAAAGAACTCCCATGGACTTATCTCTGTTTCAATAATAACATTTTGCACATATTGTTTTAACTAATCTCCCTTTATTTCTTGAGAATATTAAAGAAAATTTCAACTATCTTACCCTTAACTACTAAATACTTCAGCACCTACTTTTTAATGCATAGGGACCTTTCTAAGGCCATCCAATTCTCTGTAACTGCCATCTCAAATCCAAGTTTAAATTTACATGAAAATAATGGATAATTTTTTTCATTTTGTTTGTGTAAATTAGGGTCCAAGTGCAGGCCACACACTGCCTACAGTTTGTTGTTATGTGGTTAATACATATCATTAAATAACACACACACAGTCTCCCTATGTACCAGGCCTTCATCTGTGAACCTCTTGTCTCAGCCTCTGGGGTGCTGAGATTACAGGTGTTTGCCAGCCCCATTTATAAACGTTTTAATACCTTCAGCGGGTTAGACAGAGAGTGGTCTTGTATCTCACCATCTTAATACTGACTGTGTCCTCAGGATGCTCCTTAACATCCCTATCCACTGTAATTGTTTAATTGCTAGTTAAAGATAATGGATTTAATATGAATATAGCTCAGTTTTTAATGAAGAATACTAGGTAAATGTATTTTCAAGTTGGGGCCAAATTTAACACCCTTCTGAGCACATTTCACCAAACCATATGCTCTTCTTTTTCCCTTTAAAATCGGAGCTCTGGATACATGCACCCCCAGAAAAAAGCATTAATGTTGAGGATCCCACGACAGTGCTAAGAGGAACGTGAGTGGAGATGCTCATGGCAGGAGACTCGGAGAGGACAGCTGTGAGGGCTTTAGTCAACAAGGCCGCTTCTCACTGGGAGCCAAATTCAAACATCTGAGGCTTTCTCTTTCATTTTATGGGGCAGGCTGTGAACCAGAGAAGCTGAATTTAACTTTGATCTGTAAATACATTGTTTTCTCACTCTGTAACTTCTAGTTGTCCATTTGCTGCTTTTATTACCATGTGTGGTATAGACAACAGCGCAAGGTTACTCACAGAAGCTGAGAATCTGAAAACGGAGGTGATTTAATAGTAAACTTCCTAATGCCGTGGCTTACAGTTACCCTTTGTTCCTAAATAGTTGCCCAGCCTAAGCTTGACTGCTAACCATTCTTCTTTATTTCTCTTAAGCAATGGCTTTGCTTTGTTTTCATTATTACTGAGAATGAAGTCTCTCTCTCTCCCTTCTGTCTCCAGATGGCTCTTTCAACCTAAGAAGCAATTATTTTTCTTTTAAAATGTCTGCAAGTATTTGAATTTAAACTGGTAAGTTACATCATTTTTCAGTATTTCTTCATTGACCTTATAGTACTTCTCATTGCTTTGATAATCCTCTAATATTTTCACCATGCGTGTAAGTGGTCTGTGTGCCAGGAGCAGTGTGAATTCAGAAGGCGTGGATGTGTGCAATGGTGGCATGTACCAGTGCGGCTGGGAGGAGAGAGCAGCATCGTGGGATTTGTTGTGTGTGTTTCTTCCCTGGAACAATAGAGAGAAACGTGAAATTGAATGGAGGCTGTTGCTGTAGGCTTGAGTTGATACAGAAAACTACAGTGGTTTTAAAGATCCCTTTAAATGTTCACATTGGATATTTCTTAGGGGTAGAAAACCCCAAGTTTAAAACACACTGTTTTATTAGACTGCCAAACCCTTTTGTATTTTTCTTTTGTTCTTGGTGGAACTGAAACCTCTGAGTTGTTTTTTGTTTGTTTGTTTCTATATCAAATGGACACACAGTTTCTAGTCTGTTTCAGTTTTTCCTCAACCTCTCCTTTTTGTTAAATTTAGTAATTTTTATAGGAATAATAAGCATGTAATGTAGGAATGATTAAGCTAATTTTTATTTGTATTTGTAACCTTTCTATCATGAACTATAGTCTCATTTTATAATATATATATATATATATATATATATATATATTTGAGACAGGGTTTCTCTGTGTAACAGCCCTGGCTGTCCTGGAACTCACTTTGTAGACCTGGCTGGCCTCAAACTCAGAGATCTGCCTGCCTCTGCCTCCTAAGTGCTGGGATTAAAGGTGTGCGCCACCACTGCCCAGCATTTGTACTGAATCTTAGTTCAACACTGTCACAATATTATCTCTGGGTAAATGCTAAAAAGCCATCGTGTTAAGGCCTTAGAATATCATGGTAAAGCATGAATCTTTGCTGTCCGTTCTAAAATGCACATAAGAGGCCCTGCAGCATGTGGCTTTTCCCTGAGTTCCTCTCTCTCATATACATACACACACTGTAGTAAGTAAAGTGAATAAATTTATCCACTCTTTCTATGATCAACCTTGAACTCTGATTCTCAGACCCAGTGTATGGAAACTATACATACGATGACTCCTAAAAGTGTGGATCTCTCTGACTCGAGATCTAGCATGGGCAGAGTTCTTAGAAGAAGAAAGAATCTCTTCCGTTGTTCTATTTGCTTATTAAGATTCTGTCTTTTTCAATGCCTTTCTTATGTAGACTTCTCTGCTTTGTTTGCCATAAGATCTCTGTAGCCTATGCTGGCTTGGACTTCACAGTTATCCAGGCTAACCTTGAACTCGTGGTCCTCCTTCCTCTTCTTCCCAAATGGAGTTGCCAGTGTAATTATACCTGCTTCATGGACTGGGTTCTTAATTTCTGTGAAGTTATACCTCTGAGAAGAACTTTTATGTGGTCCACGGACACAATTTTCTCTGTGTTTTATCCTATCAAAGTGCTATCGAATAGTCTTTTTTTTTTGTGAATGTATGTCCTTTGTAAGCTGTGGGCTCCCAAGCAGTGCTGAGTCCATATTCATTTCTTTCTATTGAGTAACAGCTCTGGTTTTAGGCAAATAAGAGAGTAAATTTCTCTCTGTTTGGATGAAGTTAAAATATAAAGCCTTGACTATCAGACATGAATCATAATCCTGCTTAGACTAATATATTATTTGAGTATATCAAACACTACACGATTAATCTTAATCATTTCCATTCTTTTAAAATATCAGCAGTTAAAAATTACATATCTTATTATTAAAAATGGTTTGAGCTGAGATGTAATCTCCCAAATGAAGGAATAAAAATAAGAACAGGATAAGGCAGAGAACCATTTTTCTTCCTAAAAACTTGAAATAAATTGAAATCAAAAAAGTTACACATTGTTAAATAAATCAGAGGACTTTATGACAGCGCTAATATTTTATAACAGGTTTTTGACTTGATTTATGTATTTAAAATAACTAGCAAAGTATTCTTTTAATGCTAAAACATAAATTACAAATGGGAAGCCTTGATTTATGTTAATGGTGGATAGTGTATGGGATGAGGCAAGTGATTGCTAAGTTTTGCAGTATTCCCTAGATGGGGTGATGGAGGCACAGAGCACAGAAGATGCTGCCTTAGGCTCCATTTGTTGACTTGTAAGTGCAGGCTGTCTTAGGAAGTGAGGGAATCTTGATAGGAACTTTCACTTCTGTTTCAGATATCCAGATGTTTGTGAAAGCTGCTGGAGAGGTCTCAGCTACTCCACGTCACCATGGCAGACCAGATGTATGCAGAAGTCTGCAAGGAGAGTGTAGAACTTGGAGCAGATTGTCTTCTTAGGTAAATCTCCGGTCTCTGATATTTCCCTATAATGTGCAGGTCACACGGCCATCCAGGCAACACCGCTTCGCGTTTTCATACGTCAGCCTCAGGACCAGCCTTTTGTTGGGTTTGTGTCGTGCAGCCATCTTCCTGATCGCTTTGTAGGACTCCTTAAATATGCCTGCCCCAGAGAGTTCTTTCTGGATCTCCGTACCGACAGAGACCCCTTACCCATTGCCCTCTTTACTCCCTGCCACTTTAAAGAGAATTCTTTCTTAGTGCTCTCACATCTCATGGTTTGACTCCACCACAAATTATCTGTGCTGGGGGAAAAAAGTCCGCGTTATTAATTCCAACAGCAGTACCCTAATAGCAGACAGTAAAGATGCTAGAAAATTATCAGAGAAATGAACAAAGATCTGTGAGACTGCATTTGGAAAGAGTACCTGAATTTAGAAAGGGTAAGAAGCATTGCTTTAAATGAACACAGCCATACGCCCAAGAGATGTCTTTACAGATGCCTGACTGCTTTCTCATTCAAACAAGTTTCTTGTGATGCTTCAGTAGGCAGACTGTGGTCTCACAGCTGTAGCCCCGTCCCTCCCACAGAGGCTCTCAGTCTCCCTTTGTCGGCAGGTGCACACAGACTGACACCCTATGGACACATGCTACTGAAATGAACCAGGACTGCTCTGTGCCTCCAGAGCCCTGCCTGTGCCTACCCCTCTTCCTTTTCCACCGAGGAAGTCAAGTTAGCAGGTAAGCTAGCGAGGGTGAGCATAAAGCCTTACAGGGACCACCTTAGGTAACACAAACTTATCAGTAACAGGCAAGCAATAAACCAGTTATAAATATTAGAGACTTTTTATAGCAGTGAATTACTTGCTACAGTTAATAAAGACAGAGTGTTTTTGCTGTCACAATGATGTCATTTTTTTGAGTGTATGTTTTAGCAATTGAACTTGAACTTCTGGGAAGCATTTTATTGTTTATGGAACTTTTAGGGAAGAAAGCAATGCATGTAGTTGAGTCTAAGTGGGAGAAGAATGCTTGGGAATAATTGCCGTAGAGCCCTTACGGATCCTTGATAGGTGTGGTTTCGGAATGATAAGCATAAAGATTATTGATATTTAAAGTGAGCCAAGTCAATGCAAAGGTCACACGTCTTTCACTTATAATGCAATTTCATTCAGTTAAAACTAATTGATTTGTTAATATTTTCTACCGTGTATTTAAAATACACTTGGTAATAAATTCCAAGTTCTTGAAAGAAAGAAGAAAATAACAGTACAATGACTTTTGTGTCTCTTTTACTCTTATCTGGAGGACACTGGTATAGGCCAGGAAGTTCTGGGAACAAGATATATTCAGGAAATAAAGCTGCATGTATGTGCTCAGTTGTTTCAGTTCATACCATGTCCATATGCCATGTAGATACAGACACATATTTACTTCCAGGCTACACTGCTAGTGCGCCATGAGTCCCCATATGTTTTTCACTTGCTAATGTTAATATCTTACGTAGCCACATGCATTTACTAAACTGAGGTATTTGCACTGGTACGTCATTAAGTAAGCTAACCTTCTTTTTCAGACTTAATGAACTTTTCAAATAATGGGCATCTTTTTTCTGTTTTGGGATCTAATAATATTATATTTACCATGTATGTATTTACTAAGGGATAAAATATAAGGGAAGAGGCAAAGACTTTTATGAGTACTCAGGCATCAGTACTGTTAGCATTCAGCATATTTTCTTTCTAGCCCATGTACATTAACAAACACCACACACATTTTTAGGGCAGGCTTAACACCTATTTTTAAATATTTTTGTAACTCTTGTTTTAAATATTTGTGTGACAAGATCCAACGATGGGCCCTAGGCTGGCCTAGAACTTGGGCCATCTTATCTCAGTCTCACAAATGCTGGAATTCCAAGAGTATGCTGTTACACCTCGCCACCCACCTATTTTTATATTATCTTCTCTCAACATGTGGATTCCAGGAGTGGACTTAGGTCAACAAATATATTGGCCAATATGCTTACCCATTGAGCTGTCTCACCAATTGTTTTTAATTACTTAGCAAATCACAAATATTACCCTCTGTAGTTTCACTTTGAGATACTTTTATATGTCCAGTTTTTAAAATACAGGTATTCTTTTGGTTAACATTATTTGTTCATTGTTCCTTTCCATTTTTTTTCTTGCAAGTGATACTATGATGATTTTTAGTATACATGAGTTTTGGGCACTATCCATATTTTTACAGATCAGAAAGAAGAATGTATCATGTGAGAACCTAGGTACTCCCCCAATTTGTTTTTTATTTTAAAATCAAGACTAATATATTTAAACTAAACCGAAAGCTCTAAGTTTGAAAGTGAACCTGTTTCCCTGCGGGAAGGAAAGCCCTGGGAGGTACTTGGACCCAGGCAGCACTGCAGGAATTGTTCGCACACACCTAGGTACAGGCAGCTGCAAGCCTAGGCTTTGCAGAGGCATTCCAAGTAAGTGGTCCCATCATCACAGCCGATGCTTGGGCATTTCCTGTGGCTGGCCAATTTTACTTTTAGGGTTTTGCAATTTCTTGGTCCCCAAATAGTAAGTTTTATTTTTAGGTAACAGACATCAGCACCAGAGAAAAGGACTCTGATTGTCCCTGACATTCAGAACAGATAGTTCATCGGCTCCTAAGGCATAAGTCCTATAGTGTCTAGGCCTCTTGAGCTGTAGTTAGAGGATATTGTCACACATGAAGCAGAATCAAAGCAAGGAATCCAGATGTCTGTCTTCCCGCCCCCAGAACCAGAGACCGTAACAACTGGACATTGCGAACTCACTCTTGGAATAAAGAAATTGCTCTGCCTGGACTAAAATATGGAGAGTGGGGGCCAGGATGGCTTCTGAAGTTAAGTAGGCTTTATATACCCCGAATCCAGTACAATTAGAAACTCTTTGATATTAGGTAACTGAGGCAGCTCCTTAGTCTGAGCTTTCTTGACACAGCTAGATGTTGATTTGAATGTCTTGTGAAAATACCTGGTGTTACGGTATCTGACATACAGTGTGCACTTAGATGAAAGGTTACTCAATGAAGGACGGGTGAATGTGCTCCCTAGCTGTTTGAACATCTTATGTTTTAAATAGTTATATGGCTATTTGTAATAGAAAATATAATAAATATCAAAGAAATGACTTAAATATCCATTTAACTCTCTTTCTCTCAGGGTTGCAGACACATAAACAGACTCTGGTTAGAATTTATTGGATGAACAGTCAGATCCTGAGATTTAGGAGTTGAAGCAGCGAGCAGTTTGATGATACGAGCTGTGGATCCCTGGGGCCTCGGAAGCAGATGGTTATGGATCTTTCGCCTGGACTGTTGATGCCTTTATTCCTCATCTTTAGTGACCTGTCACCAGTTGCCAGGAAGACAGGGCTGTGTCCCACAACTTGGACACAGATATCACTTCTCTGATTTAGGAGAACTTCACAGGGCAAAGGGAATGTTGGGCGACTAATGTATTTTAAAGTATTTTGTATATTTTACTTGAATTATTTATGTAGTATAGAGAAACTAATTTTAGATATGACAGATGTTATTAATTTAGATAACAGTTTACCATAAAAGAGAAACATAATATTTATGTGCTGGGCTGGAGGCGGAGCTCAGTGGTGTGCTTGACTAGCATGCATGAGATCCTGGGTTCAATTCCACGAAAACCTCCTCCCCTTTAAAAAGAAAGCAGAAAATATTTACAGGATGAAATTTCAAAACTTCACTAAAAGTTTTTAAAGGTTTTGTTGAGGCTTGATTGACATATTCTGAAGTCCACATATTTGAAGTCATGGCTTGGTATATTTTGGCACTTACGACGCACATCCTGACAACTGCCACCATAATGAAGACAACAAGGTCTTCCACCCCTGGATGTCTCCTTGTGCCTTTGTGTTCCTCCCCTCAGTCCCTGCTGTCCCTAAGCACCGATTACTTATGCCTCTTAGACTGACTCGCATTTTCTAGAGTTCCCTATAAATGGGATCATGCAATGCATATTCTGTGATATGGCTCTTCTTCTCAGCACAACTGCTTTGAGACTCATCCGTGTTGCGCTATATAACAGTGTTCTGTTTCTTTATATGAGCGACTCATACTGAGTGGATTATACAGCTTGTTTATTTATTAGTTGGCAAAGATTTTACTTATTTCTATTTGGGGATGTCATCAATAAAAATAAGAATTTATGTACAGGTGATTTTTTTTGATGTGTTTTCATTTCTTTAGGGTTAACTAGAAGTAGAATTACTAATTGCCAAGCAGCAAATGTATTTAGCTGCCAGAGAAATGAAAAATTAAAACCATAATGACATACTTATTCAAATGGCAGGATGAAAACATAACTAATAATTTCATATTATTATGCTCAGTTTAATAGATGGAAAAACTGAGGCTCACATTTGAAGAAGGCACTAAAGTCTCAGGTTGGAAAGATGGGGACTTACGTATCACTTATCCCCTTTTCTGTCAGGACAGGCTTCCCTAGTCACAGTGACTATTATGGAAGTTCTAGCACAAAGTTTTGCTATCTACATAATCTAACATATAAAATATATGAATTTCTAACATCCAGCTTTGTCTGGATGCCTGTTGGGAAAGTATTTAAAGTATGGAAAATATATGAAAACTTTACTGGTCCAACAAAGATAGAGTTCTGTTTAAGTATGACCCCTAAAAATCAAGTTGTTGTTTTTTTAAGGGTCTTATATAGCCCAGACTTGCCTCTACACTGCTTTGTAGCTGAAGCTGGCCTTGAACTCCGTTCCTTCTGGCTCCATCTCCTCAGTGCTGAGATCACAAGCATGCACCATGTCACCCAGTTTTATGTAGTTCTGGAGGTCAGACTCAGGACTTTGTGAATGCCAGGCAGACACTTTACTGTCTGAGCGGCATCCTCAGCCCTTGGCTGCGTTTTTATCTGACAGATCTCAGCCTGACCCGCTCTCTTACTTCTTAGCCATTTGATCTTAGGCAAATTATTATTATTATTATTTGCTTTTTATTAAATAAACACTTTAGGCTTCAGTTTCCTCTTTTGTAAATTAGAGATAGTAATCCTCATGCCAGTGTTTTAAGGGCTAGAGCATCTGATACATACAGTTTACTGCTATGTCCTATAGTTATTAGTCTCCCATCACTGACGTTACCATGCCAGTAATAATATATGACCATCATAAGAGTAGGTGTCTTAAGCTTTGTACTCACTACCAAGATCAAAACACCAATTTATCATTACTGAAGATGAATATGAAGGACTTGTTCTCTCCTTTAGGGAATGGTAATTCCAGGACAGACTATGACAGTTTACTCCATAAGAGTGTTAAGAAGTAAAGGAAAGTTGTCCTTTAAGCGAAAGCATTGAGACCTTCTTATTAAGAACTAGCTATAGTTGCTGTTGAGCCACATCCTCAAGGAGCAGATACACAGGGGCCACAGAATACAGAGAAATCAAAATCAAATTGATAAAGAGCAGGATGGAGCACTGTCCCTGTGCTCGGATGATTGGAACCTGCTTGCAGTTTTCTGGACTGATTTTTTTTTTTTGGACCAGGCACTCGACCTTGGTAGATGCGCTTTGTCCGCTGCTTGCTGTCACACCACCGGCTCTTTCCCAGGCCTCTGGGATTGTAACTAGGGCTACTGTGGTGCACTGTCTCTGTCCCGTTAGTCTCCTTGGGAATCTGAACAATGCTTTTGGTCAGTAGTTGCGGACTTCAGCGAGGCCTCCTCCAAGCACTTGGATGTAAGATTGTGAAGAGAGACAAATATGCTGCTTTACTGACTGTCTTCCGCAATGTTCACTCAAGTAGTCCAGTATAAGTTGGTCCTGCAGAGAGCCTGCAATTCTGCTGCTTGGTACCGTTATTGCTATGCAAACTTTCCAGAAGACAGGCACTGAGAACAATTGTTTCTTCATGCTGGAAAAACTGTACCCTGCTTTCAAAACAACCAGGTCAGGTGAATGTTATGTCTCAGCTATGAATGTATGAGTCTTTCTAACAGTACAATCTATATGGCTTTCAACTGTTCTGGTTTAAGCATGACATTCCCAGCTTGACCCTTGGATGACAAAGGAGTAGAGATTATGATGTACAGCACACATCTTGTACCTTGAACTCGAGTGTTGACACACATCATTTTTGTGTAGCATTGTTTGACGCTATCATTTTGTAGCACAAATATAATTATTTATTCTTTACAATTTCACTTCAAAGTCAGTGCATAACACTTTGGAGTAGAGATACCAAGCAACTCCAAGGTTTGCAAAGTGTGTCCACAGCATACCTAGCGATTTTTTAAAAATGTGTGGTGGCATACAACTTTAATCCCAGCACTCGGGAAGCAGAAACAGGTAGACTTTGTGAGTTCAAGGCCAGCCTTGTCTACAAAGTCAGTTCCAGGACAGCCAGCACTGTCATAAAAGAAAACCTGTTTCAAAAAAAATTAAAATGTGTTAAAATATGTCTAATAATATATATAACATTTTCACATTTCAACTGGGCACTCAACATATTAAGTACATTTATGTTTTTATATAATCAACTTTCTTCATATCATAAAAACTTAAAAATCTGCACCCATTTAGCAATAATTGTCCACATCTCCCAGAAATCACCATTTCACCTTCTCAATGTATTTGACTTCTCTGCTCTTTTTTTTTTAAATCTCATTCAGTGGGTTCATTCAGATCTCTTTTCTGATTTTCAGTTTCAATTCACACTGATAAATCAGAAATGGCATGGGTACCAGAAAAAGGAACCTATATGCATTGTTGTGGGAAGGTAAAATAGACAGATCATCGAGAAGGTAACTAACACTAAAGACTTTTTGAAAAATGTTTCAAAATCTACTATTGCAGAAGTAAGAGGAATTTAAGTGGAATTACCATATAATGGGGAAGACAATGTCCTGTTGAGAAATCATATACAACCAAATACAACACCTAGCACCAGGAATAGCTTAAATCTCCATTGAGTTTTCGGCTGAAGATATTCCACAGATTCCTCTCCAAACATTGTTGGCTATTGCCAATGCTGTTAGTTACTCTCTGTAACCTGATGGTAAGACCCAGTTACTAAATCACCACATATTTATGTCATCCAAGATGGGGATATTGAGCTGGCTAGCTACAGACTAGCATTCACGGTGCTGAAAAGTACTATACATGTTACCAGAGAAGAAAAGTAGTCATGAACCTAGCCATAAGCCCTGTGGGCTACAGTAGTGACCTGCCTGCAAGGTATAGCTACTGTGCAAGATTGCATAAAAGTTATAGGAATAACCGATGGTCTGAATGAGAATTGCCCTCATAGGCTCATATATTGAAATGCTTGGTCCCCGGTTAGTGGAACTGTTTGGGAAGGATTAGAAGGTGTGGTCTTGTAGAAGGAGGTTTATACCTGGGAGTGGACATTGAAGTTTCAAAACCTACAGCAGGTCCAGTCTTTTTCTCTTTTTACCTGCAACTTGTGGATCAGATGTGAACTCTCAGCTTTGCTCCAGTGCCAACCTGCTGCTTGTTCTTCACCATGATGTAAGTAATCCCCCAATTAAATGCTTTCTTTTATAAGTTGACTCGGTCATGGTGTCTCTTCAAAGTATTAGAATAGTAACGAAGAGTAATTAACAGGAACCGATTGTTTTTTAAAACTTGGCTTTAAGGCTCACTCCATGAGATGGAACCCATATTTGACACTGTAAATGAGGCCAGAAACCTGAAGCTAGACAGGTCATGGATCCCAGGGAGAAACCTACTATTATTCTGCTTAGGGAACATAGAAACAAAATGGACCTTGATAACATATTACTGCATCCATAGACCCGTGCCTTTCTCAGCTCTTATCAGAGAAGCTTCTTCTCTCATTAGATAGGGTTTAACACAGAAACCTACAACCGGTCAATGTATAGAGGGTGACTCTGCCCTTACGGGATGTCTATTACATCCTTCCCCTCAGGACTCAGGGATTTATGCAGACGTGGAGGTGAACAGTTTGAAAGAGCCAGGGATGGTGATGGCTCCAAGGAAAGAGCATCTTCCAGACACAACAGGGCTGACACAGATATAAACTCACACAGTGTGACAGCAAGTACAAGGCCAAGCCAGACACAAACCCCAGCACAAAGAACGGGAAGTTCATATAAAGTTTCACAAGAAGCTATTTGCAATTGGTAGCTGATGGGCGAGGGGAAAAAAAAGCGGTTTTCTTTGATGGAATGATACTGGGCATGTCAACTACACTCCATGGCAGGGCGAGTTCTCAGGAATAGTTGACCAACACAAAATCACAAAATACAGACTGTTGTTGCTGCTGCTGCTGCTGCTGCTGTTGTTGTTGTTGTTGTTGATGGTGGTGGTGGTGGTGTGTGTGTGTGTGTGTGTGTGTGTGTGTGTGTGTGTGATTTTTGGTTTTTCTTTTTAGGGGAGAGAAATAACACGAAGCTGGAGGATAGGCAGGTAGAAAGGACTGGGAAGTGTTGAGGGTGGGAAAAGACTATGATCAAAATATATACATGAAAAAAGCTAGAACAGGCATGATGGAAGTCAGTGTGAAGGTTTCTCAAGAAACTCAAGTTAGAGCTACCATATAACCCAGCTGTAGCACTCTAGGATATAAACCCGAGAGAGTGTGAGTTAGCATACTACATGTAACCAGCTAAGCTCAGGAAGACAAACCCCATGCTTTTTCATATGCACAATCCACATTAAAAAAATACACAAATAATGTTTTAAAGACTTGAAAGGGGAAGGGGGATTACTTCAGTTCTCATGGGGATTACCAGTTCTATCCATTTTCCTGCATATTAAATAACTTCATTCTTCTACATGGCTGAGAAAGCTCCACTATGCATAGATGATCCATATTTTTCTTATCTATTTGTCTGTTGATGGACACCAAGGCTGATTTCTTATCTTGTCTATTATGGATAGTGCAGCAGTAAACATGGGGTTCCACTTATCTCTTGTATGCTCATTTAACCTTAATGGGGTGTGACCATGAGCACAATATAAAATACATGTGTGAGAATATCATAATGAATGCATAATTTTATATAAGGAATGTACATAATAAAAGAAAAATAAGCAAGAAAACACAAAAAGTTACCTAGTTCCCTGACTGAGCAAGAACATTCATGCTGCGTGTTGGGCGAATCCTGATTTTTATCTTAACGCCATGCAAGCATTTGTACGTGTGCTTTGCTGTGTTCTGATTCCATAATAATAAAGCAACCCTCTGGTTATGGTGTGTTTTTTTAACTTACATGAAACTAGCAATTTCCAAGCTTTCATCCAACCTTGTTTATGCTACACAGTGTTGCATTGAGGTTTGAGGGGCAATACAATATCTTAACTCCAGAGATTAAACTTTAAACCTCTTCCCACAGTCAAGTATGTTTTGACACAGTGAGCAATCTGCAGGTGGCTGTTGACCTAGGCCTAACTCAATCCTCTGGCTATGATTAGTTCATGGGCAGGTGTGATTGCTAACTTTAACAGTCAACCTGACATAGCCTTGAGGTATTGTCCAGATCAGGTTGACCTGGGGGTGTGTCTGGGCGGGGCTGTCTTGATTATATTCATGCATGTAGGAAGACCCCGCCCATTGTGGGCGGCACCATTCCCTGGATTTCTGGTTTCTGAGAGCTGGAGTGCATGAGCGTACACAGAAAGCACTAGAAGCATGCCTGCATTCATTTCTCTCTGGTCTTGACTGGATGCGATGGGACTGTTTCAAGCTTCCGTAGCCTTGGTTTCTCTGCAGCCATAAAATGTAATATGGAATCGTGAGCTAGAACGAGCCCTTTCTTCCCTAAGTTGCTGTTCGGCAGGGCGTTTAATCGCAGGGTTAGAAATGAAAGCAGGACGGCCGATATTTACTTTGGTCCAATCCAGCTGATGTTTAGGACTCTTATTTGGTGATTGGACAGAAGCCTGCCTCCTCTTACTGAATTCCAGCCACAAAAGTAGGAGCCTGCCAATGTGATGGGAATGTAGAGGGTAGAAATCTCATTCTTGGTGATGCTAGGTCAAGTCTTGCCTCGAGCCCCCCTACAACTGATCTTTTGAGTTCTATAAATCAATTTCGTCTTTTTAAAATTATTTAAACAAACCTTGCACTGGCTTTTTCCAATTGCTTGTTTTTAAGCACACTCTAACTAACCATCTGTGAAATTCTTTCTACAGGATCATAAAACAGTGATTAAATGGAGTTTGGCATCTCTTTCCCCACTCCCTTTGATACTGATTTCTCACTGTGAGAAAATACCTCCTTTTCCGTCCTTGCACATTAGTTTCTTTAGCTTGTTTGATGTGATAGGTTCATTTTCAGGATCCTGGCAAGCTAATCCTTAAGGTTATGGGACTGCTCGGTGTTGACCTTCAAGGGTGATGGGTATTGTCCCATGAGGTTATGTTGGGAGATCTTTTTTTTTAATTGTTTTTATTGCACTATACATTTTTCTCCACTCCCCTCCTTTCTTTCCCTCTCCCCTTCTACCCTCTCCTAGTTTACTTAGGAGATCTTGTCTTTTTCTCCTTTCTATTTAGATCCATGTATGTCTCTCTTAGGGTCGTCTTCTTTGTCTAGGTTCTCTGGGGTTGTGGATTGTAGGCTGATTTTTCTTGGCTTTATGTCTAAAAGCCATTTATGAGTGGGTAATATTATATTTGTCTTTCTGAGTCTGGGTTACCTCACTCAGTATGTTTTTTTTTCTAGATTCATCCATTTACCTGCAAATTTCAAGATGTTATTATTATTTTTTTAAACTCTGAGTAGTATTCCATTGTGTAAATGTACCACAGTTTCTTTATCCATTCTTTGGTTCAGGGGCATGTAGGTTGTTTTCAGGTTCTGGCTATTATGAATAATGCTGCTATGCACAAAGTTGAGCACATGTTCTTGTGGTAAAATTGAGCATCCTTTGGGTACATACCCACTAGTTGTATTGCTGGGTCTTGAGGTAGATTGTTTCCTAATTTTCTGAGAAATCGCCATACTGATTTCCAAAGTGTCTGTACAACTTTGCACTCCTACCAGCAATGCAGGAGTGTTCCCCTTACCTCCCATCCTCTCCAGCATAAGCTGTCATCAGTGTTTTTGAGCTTGGCCATTCCAACAGGTGTAAGATGGAATCTCAGAGTTGTTTTGATTTACATTTCTCTGATGGCTAACGATGTTGAACATTTCTTTAGGTGTCTTTCAGCTATTTGTGATTCGTCTGTTGAGAGTTCTCTGGTTAGGTCTGTACCCAACTTTTTTTTTTTAATTGGATTACTTGTTCTTTACTGCTTCTTGCTGTGATGGTACTCTCGGGATAGTTCCTTTTTCTAGTTTCATTGGCTTCTCTAAAGCAACAGCCAGTTCTAGTCACACCCGATCGCTAACACGACATCTTAGTCCTGGTCACATTATCTGGCTCAGCTTCCTTCCGCTAAAGTCTGAACCCTTTGTGTGTTATAATGAAAGCCATATTGGCTAACACAGTGCTTAGCATATAAGGGGTTGGCTTTAAATGTGAGGAGCCTGTGTAATTCTGACTTTGACATCTCAGAGAATATCAGAAGATGCCATTGAAGGCTTACACTCTTACTAGTCTTGCTTCTCCACTGTCTTAGTCAACTTACTTATATACTTTACAGGATCTCACACAGTAGTCAATTTTTAGAACTAGATGGACTTAGTGGTGTTGGTCTATAGTCTCAACCACACAGGGGTTTGGGGAAGGATCCCAAGTTCAAGGTCTGCCTGGACTACACATGAGTTCTAGGACAGTCTGTCAACTTAGCGAGACTTTATCTCAAAGGAAAAAGTTAAGAAAAGTCTGGGGATACAGCTGGCATAGCAGTTGCCTGGCATGTCTTGCATCCTAGCTCGGTTCAATCCCTAGAAATGTACACACATATGCACACACACACACACACACACACACACACACACACACACACACACCCCTTTTCACAGTGTCCAGTACCAGGAGGTGAGACTTTTCCTTCTATGCTCCCACAGGGTGAAAGTTGAAGAGAGGACAAGGAAGTGGGCGTCTGTGTTTTGTGTCTTCAGGTGCAAGTTATTGAACCCACAGCCTTATAAATGGAGAGCAAGTCCCTTTTATTGCTGAGCTACATTCTCAGCCCTGATCTCATCTTTTGATCAGGGTGCTATTTTTTTGACAACTGACACGCTCTTGCAAGAACCACTTTGACCTACTCACAAGGACAGATGCTTACAGCCTTTTTACCTCTTAGAGGGGCCATCTCTTCACACAGTTGCAATGGGACTCAACGTTCTAACACATGAATGCTGGGTATATATGTTCAGACCATGGCAGCCACTCTTCCCTTTAAACAAGGCACTGGGTAAGAACTTTCTGGTAATGTTGTGTCTCACTTTTTCTCTTCGTATTCCCGTCAGGAAATCTATATACCAGGCCACATTTTGATCTCAGCACTCAGGAAGCAGAGGCAAGCAGATCTCCGTGAGTTTGAGGCCAGCCTGGTCTACACAGTGAGCCCCAGGAAAACTAGAGCTACACAGTGAAACTTAGTCTCAAAAAACAAAACGAAACCAAAAGAAATCTATGCATCATTTCTCTTTCCTCTGCTGGGCCTGGGTATATGGCCTGAGCATGGGTTTGAAATACCACAGTAACAGTGTGTTGTTCTCACCTGGGGTACGTATTCAGTGTTTCTTTAAGGACTAAAGATGCTTGCAAAGCCATTGAGAGGCCGCGGTCAAACAGAATACTGCAGTGCTTATCGTTTCTAATTTTATCCTCGAAGTTCCAGGCTCCTCTGATACAGGGAGAGTTATAGATTAAACTATATTTACCTGTCTTTGGGAACTGTCCATGGACACAAACACCATCAATTGCTGCTCAATGAGAAACATTTTGCCTTGGCATCACCAAGATAACTTGGGATTTGAATTCACAAACATTTAAATGCTGTCACTCCAAACATACGATGGCCTTGACTTGTATTTTCTCATTTTCAGTGATGGGACCATTTTTTTTTTTAAAAAAAAAAAAACAAATCCAAAAACAAAGCATGGTGTCTGTGTGAGCCGGTTCAACAGAGTGCCCTCAAAGTCCTGAATAAATTATAGGCAGATTTATGGGTATTGCTCAGGGCCATGGTAGATTGACTGGGTTAAAAAAAATGGGATCTATTTATCCTGTAGGTCTAGCAGGTCTTAGGTGTTAGGGAAAAGAGGTTCCTGAGTGAAAGCTGCATTTCTCTGGTCTTACAGATTGCTTCCTGTATATAGAGAACCGTTTGCAGAGTAAAAATAATTCATTCACCTTAAAGTGACACGTTGTCTAATTGGTCACTCAGGAAAATGCTGTCAGTGTGAAGCAGCTAACCTTCTGCAAAATCATGGCCGTAAGACGGCTCTCGAAGTCACCCTGGATACTTCAGACAGGAAGAAATCAATGCCGTCCCGGATGAGTGGGGCCTGTTTACATGCTGGGTACATTCAAGAACACTTTTCGTAGTTAATGTTTCCCAGCGTTGATCGCATTGGCAAATACTACGCTCTCATTAGGCAATGACTGGAGATGAGAGCTCCGAGCTTCCGTTTAGCTTGGTCACTTCCAAGCACGTCATTAGATTTACTGCTCTGTGATTTTTCCATCTTGGTTGATAAAGGATTGTCTTGTGAGCTGTGTTCATGAGGGGGAAAACGCAAAGATGGGTGAGAGATAGGTTCTGCATTAAAGAGCCGTATTTCTTTAAACTGGGGCTAAGATGTTAGCAGGAGTAGGAGGGTTTGAAAAGTATTGCCGGGTGACTACACTTCTTAACAGAAAGATCAAAGACCCTGGAGATTAGAAATCTGGACCGTGGATAGCAAAGGGGAAGAACCGTCCTATTTCCTGCTGAAGGGATCCCTGTTGCGCACTCTTGACTCCTACAGTGTTGATTGTGTGCCTCTCCTTCCCGCCACGTGGAACTTCTCTCCCAGACCTCTCTTTGGTGGGGTTGATCCTCAGCGTGACGGCTGTCTTCACTGACCCTATGTACTCAGCGTGTGCTACTCAAGCCAAGCATAAAACCACCCACATCATTTGGTCGGCGACGAGCCTTTCGGAAGTGAAACAAAGGCAATTTAATCCTCCAGAATAGGATTTTCTTTTCCTATTTTCCATTTCCTACAGATCGCTGAAACAACTGCAATTCATATGTTGTCCTCTAATAGGTCACCTGATTGGCAGTACAAAGGGCAAGAAAAAAAATGAGAAAAATGTGAAGAATATTATTTAGCCTACTGTAAACATGTAAAACACTTAGAAGAAATTAATTTGTCTTTATATTTTGACCTAATATCCATTTGAGATAAGAAAAGAGTCCTATTTTAAGTTTTATTATTTTTACATTTTATGGGTATGAGCATTTTGTTTCATGTGTCACTTGCATACAGTGCCTACAGAGGCCAGAAGAGGGTGTCAGATCACAAGGAACTGGAGTTATAGGAGGCTGTGGGTGCTGGGAATGGAACCTGAGTTCACTGTAGAGCAGCAAGTCCTCTTACAGGCTGAGCCATTTCTCCAGCCCCTGGGCAGAGCCTTATTTATTCTGTAGTCCTAACAGAGGTCAGAGCCTACTGGGTGCTTGGTAAATGTTAGTGAAGTATATGCATAATTGACCAGTTGATCAGAACCTTTAAAAACAGTTACTATTTTTATTATTTTAAAGATCTATTTATTTTATTTTGTGTGTATAGGTGTTTTGGAGCCTTCTATATTTCATAAAGTGTTTTTCTAACTATAAAAACAAAAAATGTCTATTGAAGAAGATAAGGACAATTGCAAAGAATGTATATACTAAGTACAATTATCAGACACAATAATTTTTCTTCCACCTTTTAGGGGGAAAGTGTATGTATTTTCACTCTGGGCATAAACACGAGCAAATCCCTTCACATATTGTGAAAATGTAGTTCGATTATCCCGGAGCTGCCAGAGCCCTGACGGTGGGAGTATGAAGAATGTGGCATAAAGGGCATTATAAGAAATAAGAGGCCATAGATTTCCTGTGCAAAGGTGGTTAGTGATCTCACGACAGCCCAGCCCCCTCTGCTTTTCTGTCCTACTAGGAAGAATGACCTTGAAGCTGTGTGTGTGTGTGTGTGTGTGTGTGTGTGTGTGTGTGTGTGTGTGTGGTGGGGTTGTATTCTGAGCCGAGAGAAAGGTCTTGGCCACAGTCCAGCTCCACTGCCCGGACACAGAAGAGAGCCCTCTGATGTCTCTGGAATGATTTAACTTTATTGCCTATTGTCTCTCTCTCTCCAAATTGCCTTCAGGATGAATGTCCCAGCCAGAATCCATATAGAGGACACCAGCTTCCCAAGCACCTTCCTAGATACAGATGCTCTTTCTCTTTATGAAACATCCTTCAAATTGACCATTAATGGAGGCTGTGTTTTGCACCTTATGAAGAGGAAATTATACCACATTAGAAGTTCTGCTCTCTGGCTTAGGCCGTGAATTAGATGAGGGTTATAGGCTGGAGTGCTTCCCTACCGGGCATAGGACTCAATTTCTTTTCATTCACGTTAATTTCTCTGTATCACTGAGTGCACAGGCATTAAACTGTTAAATGCAAGCAATTCCCAATTGTCTGACACAAATAGAAATCTTTAATGAATAATAATAAAAAAGAAGCCCATGAATGAAGCCAATATGCAAAATGGGAGAACCTGGTAATCAAACTTTCTCTTTGTAATGGCTTGAAAATCTTCCTTTCTCCCCTTGAAGTTTCCTTTGAAAAGAAAAGGCTGGAGAGCTGGCTAAGTGGCTTAAGTGCTTGCTTTGTAAACACAAAGACATAAGTTCAGATCCCCAGAATCCCCATAAAAACAAGGCAGAAAGCTAGCACTCAGAGAAAGGAGATAGGCATATCCTGGGAGCTTGCTGGATAGCTAATCTAGCTGGAACCAGATTTTCTCACTCAGTAAAAGTCCTTGTCTCATAAATATGGTGGAGAAATGATTGAGAAGACACCCTAGCATCAACCTCTGGCATTCACACATACATCATACACGTGCACATATGCAATCACGCAAAAAATAAAATGAAAATAGAAAAGACAAAGCAAGTACACTCAAAAGGAACAAAATGGAACAGAAGTGAGTAACACAGTAAGCAAGAAGTAAAAAGCTTCGTCTGGGGCTTCCATGGTGGATCAGAAAAACCTTCCCCCTCCCTTTGGCTCTAGCAATAAAGTAGTTTTGCTGCTGATAAGAAAAGAGGTTTTAGTTTATGCATCTCAGTAACAACAATCTAATGTCTTCCAGCCCTTGGCCTCTTAGGGGTGGAGTCACATTAGGAAAAAGGAAGAAGATTCTTTTTTCCTCATTATCCCTTCATTCCAAAGCATCTGGTTCTGTAGGTTTGCATCCAGTATAAACTGAGACTTAAGCTTCTATTCCAACTGGGGGGTCTAGCCACCCGTTTCTGCTCTCACTAACTTCACAGAGGGAGCGGTCAAAGGAAGTTTGATCCGAGACACGCCCAGGTGGGAGCAAGCTTCCCCCACAAGCGGTGTGTCTGAACAAAATTGCTTCTGTTTCTGTCATCACACTCCTTATCTCCAAAATGGGCAATAAATAACTGTCTGCCGTGATTTCCAATATCTCAGCAGCAGAGTTTAGAACAAATGAAAATTCACGTAGAAAGGAGACTGGAAGGGTAGACACAGTAGGGTGACAGGAGTTACTGTTTGTTTTGTCTATGCCTTTCAACGTCCTAAAAACAGACAAGTATTATCTTCGTAAGAAAATTGCGATTCCCATTGTTTACATGCTTTTGTGTTCAAGCTCACGTAGATTAAAATAACCTTTGACATTTCTTCTCCTTTTCCTTTGCCCCATAAAATGTTCCCTTCCAAACAAGGAAGAGTTAAGGTTGATGCGCTTTGAAAGCAAAGGACATACAGGTTCATTGGTTTCTAGTTGTTGCTGTAACAAATGCTAATAAATGGCTTGCTGGCTTCAAACAGCATAAATTCGGACGTGAGGGCAATCTAGCTCCAACATCTATTACCCCATTGATCGCCAGGGTGGATGGGGCTGCTCTGGCTGGCTAGGCCGGTATCCCCTTCCTCCCTCACTGCTCCGTGTGCGCCCCTCCCAAACAGAGGAGGACAGGCCTTCTGTTAAGGGCATGCAAGCTGTGCTCCCCTGCTAAAACAATATAAATTCTTTCCGGTGCACTTCTGGAGGTCAGAAAACTTAAATTTATTTTATGGCACTCATGTAAAAATGTAGGCAATGTCTGCTCGTGTGTGGAGGCCTTGAAGGAGACTCTGTTCCCTGCTGTTTGCAGCTGACGATTGCTTGGCTGTGCTCCTTGTGGTTTCGAAAAAACCTTGCTCCAGCGTCTCCTTCCATCACTCCTTCTTTCTTTAAGATGATACTTGTAAATCTATTAGATGGTTCAGATATCCAACGTAGTCTACCAATTTCCATGCCAGGATCCTGAAGAAAACATTTGAAGCAGGCCTGACTGGGGGTGTGGAATGCGGCTGCCTCCTATAGCCCCATCACTCAGGAGGCTGAAGCAGAAAAATCGCTGCAGTTTGGGGATTTGAGTCCAGCAAGGACAAATCAATAAGATGTTGCCTCAAAAATAAAAGGAAACCGAGACTGCGGAGTTGACTCAGTTGGTAAAGTGGTGGCTGTGCAAGCTGAGGACCTGAGTTTGAATCCCGGCACCCACAGAAGCTGGGTGCGACAGCACGTGTCTGTAAACACTCAGTGATGGGGCCTTAGAGCTGGGTGGATCTCTGGAGCAAGTCAGCCCAGCTGAATTGACGAGCTCGGGAGACCCACTGCCAAAACACACTGGTGGAGAGTAACTGAGGAAGACACCAACGACTGAGCTCTGGATTACACACACAAGTGCACACACCCCAGATGTGAACACACATAAAACAAAGTAATAAAGTTTAATTTGCATGGTCCATTTCCCACAGGTGATTAATGGAACTTTTGGACGAAGCAATATAACTCATTCCATTCCATGGAACCAAAATGAGAGGGGAAGGATGAAAGAAAAAAGCATGCAAGGGAAATCAACAAAGTCCCTCACCGTGGAAAAGCATAGACTCTTTCCAGGATCTCTGCTCTGTTCTTGCAGACTGACTCTATTGGACCAGCTGCCTGAGAGGGAACGCAAAGTGTGTGGGTTTGGTGTGGTCTCGGAAGCTGATGTGGCCTATTGAAAACACCAAAATGACTCTACCTAGCAACGAAAAGCTAGCAAAATCTCTAAAGGATCAAATTCAGTCTGAAGTTATTACATCTCCTTTGAAATGTCAGTTCCTAATGTTTAAAGGCCCGGGGGAAGCCTCAAGTCGCAGGCTGAGCTTTGATTCAAAGGGAGCTCGCGTTCTCTGGTTCGGTACTAAAAGGGTGCCTAGAATAATTTTTGGAACAAAAAGCAAAAAGGTTCAAATTATTATTATTTTTGTTGCAAAAATGCCACATTATCGAAGTAGCATCAGGGATGGATATTATCGTATCTCATCTATTATTAATGAGGTTTTGCCTTAATATGGTTATTATAGGTGTGAGCCTTCCACCTAGAAGCTATTGCTAACACAATAACAATCCGAAATAATGAGGTGCCGGCATGATGTTTCTCTTTTGTGAAGGTTTATACCTAGGGTTGCCTTTCCCTTTTCTTATAACAACAATGCTAAACTGTGGCATTTTAGACAGAGACAGGTGTAGGTTTTATTCGTCGTATAATAGTTTCTGTTTTGCATCTTTACAGTTCAGATTTACTGCAGAGCAAAACAAGACTATTTTTAAAACTACCGTTTCCCCCTGTGATACTGATTTAGATCTAGGGAATTCAAATGTCTTTCTATACTATGTGCTGAGGAGAGGGGAATGGGAGGGTAGAGGAAAGAAAGAACAGCTACACATCCCCAGCAGTTTAGTTTCCGATTCTGTCCTTTACAGCAAGCTATTACAGTTGTGTTGAGGTTTGCTCCCCAAACCCTGCTTAGTCCTCCATACCATTGAATTCGACAGGGTACAGACAACACTAGACCAATTTATGTTTCAAGAATAAAATGAGTTCAGAAATGAGAGAATGAAACTCAAAAATTCAAGTACCTGGCAATAGCAAAACCAGCCCTGAAAAGGCCACACTTGGTCAGGTCTATCACACCCCACTGACTAGAACATGGTTTCCCTACTCCTTCCTCTTGATGCCCCTTTCTTGAAGTTTCCATCCTCACGATGCACCATGCCATCTGCTCTCCTGGCCTGGCCTTGGACAATCCTCTATGATCTTCCTACACAACATCACACTTTATCTCTTGTGGACATTTAGTGTTGATGGCGGGTTATTACCTTTGGGACCTCTCCTTTCCTTTGGCTTCTTCAGCCCTTGGTTTTCTGGGTCTCTGTCTCTGTCTTCCTGTCTCTGCATCTCTGTTTGTGTCTGTGTGTGTCTGTGTCTCTGCCTCTCTGTGTCTTTCTCTCGCTCTCTCTTTTTCTGTCTGTCTGAATCTGCAGCAAATTAGCTTCTCACTCCTTACACAGCTGAAGATGAAGTAGCACTTCTGAGCATCTCATCTCTGTCCCTCAGGTGCGGGAATTTCTGACATTTGTCACCACACCTGATTTTGCAATGCTTAGGATCCAACCCAGGGCCTGGTTTTGCTCACTAAGTACCTTCCTTACCAATTCAACCATATCTCCAGCCTCATCATGATTCTTTTTGTTTGTTTGCTTTTTTGCTTTTGTTTTTCCTTCTCTCCCATTTGTTGTGCTGGCTTAGGTGACACCAGCCTTGTCTATACTAATGAGACACAGACCCGAATCTTTGCCCCCTTAGTGGCTGGCTACCCCATTTGTCAACCTGTGCTGACCCAGTTTTGCGCAACGGTACCTCTCTCCAGCTTCCGTCCTCACCTGCCCTTGCTGTTCTACTTGGTGAAGGAATAATACTCTTCTGGAAATATCTCTAACTAACTCTACAATGCCTATACTTGCCTCACTTTTCTGTGAGATTTTATTTTTGTCCCTTGCCTATGACAGTATCTAACCAGTCTTTCTGCCAGTCCATACAAGACCACCTTGGTGGAACCGTGATACTGTTGGTAGTGGTCCTTCATGCAGTAGTTGTCCCATGAATGCTGCTTTATTATTCCTATCCGATAAACTGAGAGATTTAAACTAGATAGTTTCTGTATACAGCCTTAGCCTGAAGTTATGTCTCAAAGAAATAAAAGGACATTGTTTTTATTTGAGTTATGCTTGAAACCTTATCATTGATGAGTCTAGCCCTAGTTCCAAATAGTGACCCCAATGTTGAGGCTTATTTTCACTCTAAAAGTTTCTTTCTGCCTCATGTACTTGACCATTGTCAAGCATCTACACTCTAAAGCTGACAATGCTTAGATTATAAAACAAACCTTAATAACAGATAGGACATTGGGCAACTTTCTATGGGGTGAATTATTAAAATACCACTCCAGGGATGGAGAGTTGGCTCTGTAGATAAAGTACTTTCTGGGCAAGCATGGGGAATGGTGTTTGGGTCATTACACCCACTTAAAAGCTAATTATGTTGGTGTGCACCTGCACAAAGACAGGCAGATCCCCAGATCTCATTGGCTGGCCAATTCAGCCCAAATGGCAAGCTCAAGATTCATTGAGAAATACTGTCTCAAAAACAAAAGTAGACAGCAATAGAACAAGACATCTCATTGACTTTTGGCCTCCAAATGAGCACACACAGTCAAGTAAACACACACACACACACGCGCGCGCGCACACACACACACACACACACACACACACACACACACACACTCATTTTTCTATTTATAAAATATGCTGTAGGGTCAGTTCTGCTTCCAAATAGTGTATGTCTCCATAGAACCTTATTTTAATCCTAAACTGAAGAGTTTTATAACATACTTTCATGTGCAAGTCCTTTATAGTTTTTTTCTTGAAGCAATATGAGCCTTCATCTCTCCAATCTCTAACTGCAGCCAGCTGTAGGACCACACCTGCATTGCCCAGGCTAGACTTCCCAAAGTCATTGCTAGATCTGTTCATGGGAGACACAGGACTCTGCTGCCTGTTTGGTTTTGGATCAAGAATTCCTTGTCTGCCAAGCTTTTCTCAGAACAAATTTCACATGCCAAGGAGGCTTCTACCCAATTTTCCTACCTTCCTCACACCGGGCCTGACTATTCCAGCCTCCCCAGGTGCTCTCTCCCCTTTCTCTTGTAGTTTGTCTTATCATGAGGGTTCCTCATGTCTAGTGACTAGTATTCAGGTGAGCTGTCCTAACATTCAGTCTGCACTTGTTATGATAGGGAGTTTATTTCTGTTCTGGAGAAAAAAAATGGAAAATTTGATTTGGTTTTTAACATTGCTAGCGGTTGATTCTATTCCTTCTAAAATTCAAGCATCAAAACCAAAGAGACAATGTAATGGTCTTTAGAGTGGATCTTTTAGGAAGTAATTAGGTCACTAAGGCTTCTCCCTGGAAAATGGGAGTGTTATGGGTTCCTTTCTCTTGCTGTGACAAATACCATGACCAAAACCAACTTAGGGGATGGAAGGGTTATTAGGCTTACACATTCAGGTCACATTCCACCATTGCTAGAAGTCAGAGGAGGAACTCAAGACAAGACTGCTGCTATTCCAGGAAACATTTTCTCTAAACAGGAAACTCCCAACCAGGGAAGCCATGGAGCTGCTTGCTGCCTTGCTCTCAGGCTCATGATTAGTTAGCTTTCTTATAGCCAGGGATACATGTTTAGGGATTGTGTCATCCTTAGTGGGCTAAGCCCTTCTAAATCAATAATAATCAAGTTACCCCCCCCCAGACATGTCCATAGGCCAATCAGATTATATATATATATATATATATATATATATATATTCTTCTCAATAGAGGTTTTCCCCTCAATGATTCTAGGCTCTGTCAAGTTGGCAATGAAAGCTAGCTGATATGCAAATAAGAGCTCTTATAAAAGGGCTCATGTTCCCCTTTGCCCTCTTTCTCTTGAGGGCACAGCATCCTTCCCCTCCAGGCAATGCTGTGCCAAGTTTCCATCTTAGAACAAGAGCTTGCACCCTCAGCAAACAATTAGACTCCTGTTGACTGGACCTTGGATTTTTCAGTATCCAGAACCATGAAGCTTACATGTATGCTCTTTGTAAACTTCCCTGTTTCAGGCAAAACGAACAAAACTAGGCATCATTTATATGTCTGAAGTCTGTCCTGCTTCTACCCTACCACCTTTTCTTTGGAAAGTTTCCCCCCAAATTACCAGAAAATGCATCATATTTATGAAAAGAAATAAATACGGCTTACAATCCTTCATCTCTCATATAACCATTGCTTTCTGATCTTTTCTACAATCAACATGCAATTCTTTTACTGCATCAACAAAAGTTGGTCCTGATAATGATGTAATCGATGAGATGGCAAACATCCCAAGAGCCAGATTAGTACATGGGTCAATTCTGTAGCAGCTTGTCAACTCTGCTCTAATAGGGCGAAAGCAGCAGAGATGACCACAGAAGTAAGGTTCTGTTCTGATGAAGAAAAACTACCAGTAGCAGAGTCCTGCTTTAATGCCATGATCGATCTATCTATCTATCTATCTATCTATCTATCTATCTATCTATCTATCTATCTATCTATCACCTGATACAGCATCACACTGTAGCCCAAGTTGGCCCCAAATGCTCTATAGCCGAGGATGATTTTGACCTTCTGAGCCTCTTGTCTTCATCTCTAGAGTTTGAATGTCACCACTCTTGATATATATGGTGTTGGCAATTAAACCCAGGACTTCCTTCATGCTAGAGAAGCGTTCTGCCAATTGAGCTGCAGTCTCAGCCTTAATTTGTGGATTCAAAAAGAAGACCTTGTTAAAAGGTATAATCTGGCTGGACGGTATTGGTTTATGTCTTTAATCCCAACACTCAGGAGGCAGAAGCAGATAGGTCTCTGTGAGTTCCAGGTAAGTCTGTTGTACAAAGTGAGTCCCAGGACAGAAAGAGCTATACAGAGAAAAGAAACCCTGTCTTGAGAAAACAAAATGAATGGATGAATAAAGAAATAAAAATAATAAAAAATAATTTAAAAAACCTAACTTCTGTTTGAATAGGGATTTTCAGACCTTACCCAGAAGGCCTGTAGAGGGGAGTCCAGGGACTTTCATGAAGTGGTACCCGGAGCAGGGGACTCTAGCAGGGTCCTGTAGAAAGTGTTTCCTTAGCTCTGTTGGGCCGGAGGGACAAGCCATAGAATGTGTGAGAAGCTCATGTTGGTGTGGAACGCTTTCTCAAGGACTGGCTGTGACGTAGAAAGCAGGAGAGTAACAAAGCTGACGGGCACGTTGTGATCTTTCGTTGCTCTCAGGCATGAGTTAAGTAGGTTGCAAACCCTTCCTAATGTGCTTTTCCCATTTAATTTTGTGGCTGCATAAACTTTCATAGCAAATAACGAGTCGGGGCTGTAGCCAAAATGTTACGGACTCTTTATGTATCAGGAGAGCCCGCAGAGTACAGTTCTGCATCCTAATAGCCTGCTTCAGCAGGCACCGGCTGGGCTGAGCAAGCTCATTTTGGCTAGAATAGGGATTCTGCAGAAGTCAGAGGAACCCACCAGAGAGCTCCTTGGCCTCACTGCCATCCTTCTGTCTCTGTGGGAGCATTTTTCCTGAAGACTTGACAGCTGTTCCTCTTGGGCCAGAGTGAATTTGTCCCTCAGCTAGCATTCAGACTGTGCCTGTCTTGATTTGAGTGTTGAAGGATAAATTCTTATTTATTTATTTATTAAAAATTTCTACCTCCTCCCCACCACCGCCTCCCATTTCCCTCCCCCTCCCCCGATCAATTCCCCCTCCCTCGTCAGCCTGAAGAGCAATTAGGGTTCCCTGCCCTGTGGGAAGTCCAAGGACCACCCGCCTCCATCCAGGTCTAGTAAGGTGAGCATCCAAACTGCCTAGGCTCCCACAAAGCCAGTACGTGCAGTAGGATCAAAAGCCCATTGCCATTGTTCTTGAGTTCTCAGTAGTGAAGGATAAATTTTTACCTAGAAGTTCTGCTCCAACATCCACTCCCGTACTCCTGTTCATTGACTACCTGCTCTCTAGCCCGTCTGCTGCAGTGGCTTCATGCCTGCTTCCTGGCAGGGTAAGCCTACTACAGAGGGCTGGAGTTTCAGTGCATCCCGTGTGAAGGGGTATCTGACAAGAGAGGGAAGAGGATGCAGGTAAGCCTGAGAGAGCAGGTACAAAGCGGCTTTGTCTTGCACTGGTCCTCAATCTTAAGACTCCTGGACTCTGCTGTGCTACTCTAGGAATACAGCAATTTAGAAACCTGGATGTGAGAGCTACCTTGTGTCTGGGGGATGGTGAGTGCTGGAATCCGGCTTCAGTGCTCACAGCAGCCTCCAACATCTAGCAATCAACACTCAAGATGGAAAGAGTGCTGAGGAGGAAAACATAAAACGATACTACATAGTGTTGTCCCATTTGTGTGTGTGTGTGTGTGTGTGTGTGTGTGTGAGAGAGAGAGAGAGAGAGAGAGAGAGAGAGAGAGAGAGAGAGAGAGAGAGAGAGAGAGAGAGAGAACACTTCTGGAAGTAGGTAATGGGATTATATGTACTTAATTTTTTTTCATTTATTTTTTTCTGTTATCTGCAGTTTTTAAGGATAACAAAAAGGCAAAATAAGACAAAAATGATTGTAAAATACTAGGTATAAGACAAAAACTTATTGAAGGATCTAATGTCTTATTGAGAAATAGTATGTGAACCGTCTCTAAATTGCCAGGCAGTTGATGCTGGGGAAGTTCAAGCTGGAATTGCAGAGGACCAAAGGTTGTGGAAGCAGAAGAGGAGCTCGTGTGGCAGCTGGAGCAGAGAAATGTACAGTGTTGCTTCTGAAATGGTGGGGTGGGGAGGGTATTAAAGATGGCAACCATGTTAAAAATGACAACGGTGTCTGTGATTCTCAATGTGTCTTTTCTCTCAAGTGATTGAATTAAATGGAGCCCCTGAGGCTTCTGTGAAATCTCCGGAGGTTTCCCTTGCAGATAGAAAATCATTTCAAGCAGATAGCAGGGTCTAGTTCTCACAGGACTCAGGATGATGAACCAAATGCTTTTGTCTAGGAGGAAACGATAATCCTAGAAAGCACACCTGAGGCACTCTGGCATGCATTTTCTTTATTCTGTCTCTCCGCTGTTGGCTTTATCAGTGGCTGGGTAGCTCCATGGCAGTACCAGCAAACCTGAAGGGGGTTTCTGGCCCTCTTGGAAAGGTTGCATTGAACCCCCCCCAAGATATTTCGAGGTACATTATTCACTTAGGATTTTATGATTGAGGGCTTAAACTTTTGCCTGCAGTCTGATTGTATGCATGCAATAAAGCATCAAAATTCTGGAGTATAATGAAAGTCCAACCCACTAGTGGCTGGCACTGGGATCAAATCCATAACCCCAGACTCCCACTCTAATGTGTACATGGAAGCTCCCTCCTGGGAGATCTGTCATGCTTCCTCCCAGATGGGCTGTGAGATCTCTGTGGACAGGGTTTCATCTTCTGATTCATTGTCCCGTACCTAGGATAGAAGAAGCAAGGTAGTTAGGGGAGTGGAAAATGCCTGACATAAAGAAGTATAAATGCAGAAGGAGCCCCATCAGGTGGTGTGATTTCTATCTGTGTGGTTCCAAAAAGCACAAGAAATTTTAAAATAGAAAAAGGTTTAGATTTTATTTTATTTTATTCTCTTTCTTTTTATTTATTCTCTGTGTCTTTTACATCTTGTATCTTGATCCCACTTATTTTCCCCATTTGTTCACATCTACTCTCTGCCCCCTTAACAGCCAGCGACCTGGTCCAGAGTGGGCCTGGGATGGTGAATTCCACGGGATCAGGAGTAGATCCAGACCAGGGGCATTTGGAAGCAGGACTGGGACAGAGACCTAGGCTAGAGCAGGCCTGAGGCAGTGAGCTCCATGGGAGTGCGATTGAGCTGGTGATCCAAACCAGAGTGGGCCTGAGACTGTGAGCACCAGTGGAAGCAGGGATGGACCTAGACCAGCGACATTTGTGGAGGCAGGACAGAGCCAGCCACCTGAGCCTGAGCAGGCCTGGGATGGCGAACTCCACAGAAACAAGACTGAGCCAGCAGCCTAGGCTGAAACAGACCTGAGACAGCAAACTCCACAGGAGCAGGTACAGGGGAGCAACCACTGAGGGAGTGGGTCGGAACCAGAGACCTCTGCTGGTTCAGGCATGAGTCTGGACCCTTTGATAGAGTAGACCTGAACCAGGACCTCTGTGGGTCTGGGTGTTGGTCTGGGACCTCCGAGGGAGTAAGCAGGAGCCAGAAACCTCTGCTGGCCTGGGCGTAAGTCTGGGACCTCTGAGGGAGTAGATTGGAGCCAGAGACATTTGTGGAACCAAACCTGAGCCAGGGACCTTCGCAGGAGTGGATCCAGACTAAAGACATTTACAGAAACAGGTCCGAGCAGGCATACTAGGCCAGAGCAGGCCTGAGACAGCAAACTCCATGGGAGTGGAGCAAACCCCGGGAGCACTGAGCAACCCCCAAGAACACAGAGTGACTAGTGGGGTAACTGGAACTATGGCACTGATTGCACCATGAAGAGCAACCATCTGAGCCTTGGACCCACTGGCACCTAGAAGATTGATCATCAGAGTCACAGACAGCCCTAACAACACCAATTAGAGGAAAAGATGGAAAGGCAAGGTAAGAACACACGCAACACCATCAAGAGCAACACGACACCAGTAAAATCTAGTGACCCTACAACAGCAAGACTTGAACAACTAAATATAGATGAACCAGAAGACAATGACCTAAAAAATAACTTCAAGAGAATGTTTGAGGCCCTTAAAGAAGAATGAGAAATTTCCTCAAAGAAATGGAGGAAAAGATAAACAAGAAATTGGAAGGCAGCCATATCTGTCACCATGCACAAAACTCAAGTCCAAATAGATCAAAGACCTCAACATAAAGTCAGCCACACCGAACCTCATAGAAGAGAAAGTGGGAAGTACACTTGAACACATTGGCACAGGAGACCACTTCCTAAATATAACACCAGTAGCACAGACACTGAGAGAAACAATTAATAAATGAAACCTCCTGAAACTAAGAAATTTCTGTAAAGCAAAGAACATGGTCAATAAGACAAAACAACAGCATACAGAATTGGAAAAGATCTTCACCAACCCCACATCAGACAGAGGTCTGATCTCCAAAATATGCAAAGAACTCAAGAAATTTATCATCAAAAGAACAAATAATCCAATAAAAAAAATGAAGTACGACCTAAACAGAGAACACTCAACAGAGGAATTTAAAATGGCTGAAAGACACTTAAGGAAATGCTTAACATCCTTAGTCTTCAGAGAAATGCAAATCAAAAGAACTTGGATTCCATCTTACACCTGTAAGAATGGCCAAGATCAGAAACACTGATGACAACTTCTGCCGGAGAGGTTGTGGGGAAAAGGGAACACTTCTGCATTGCTGGTGGAAATGCAAGTTGGTACAACCCCTTTGGATGTCAGTGTGGTGATTTATCAGAAAATTAGGAAACAACCTTCCTCAAGACCCAGCAATACTACTTTTGGGTATATAACCAAAGGATGCTTAATCATACTACAAGGACACTCAACTATGCTCAACTATGTTCATAGCACCATTGTTTGTCATAGCTAGAATCTGGGAACAACCTAAATGCCGCTCACCCGAAAAGTGGATAAGGAAAATGTGGTACATTTACACAATGGAGTACTACACAACAGAAAAAAATAATGACATCTTGAAATTTGCAGGCAAATGGATAGAACTAGAAAACACCATATTGAGTGAGGTAACCCAGACCCAGATAAACAATTATCATATGTACTCACTTATAAGTGGTTTTTAAACATAAAGCAAAGAATACCAGCCTACAAATCACAATCCCAGAGAACCTGGCCACCTATGAGGACCCTAAGAAAGACATACATGGATCTAATCTACATGGGAAGTAGAAGACAAGATCTCCTGAGCAAACTGGGAGCATGTGGATTATGGAGAGGATTGAACAGGAGGGGAGAGATAGGGAGGGGAGCAGAGAAAAATGTAAAGCTCAATAAAGTCAATTTTAAAAAGAAAAAAATTGAAAATGCTAGTAGTGCATCTTAGTGGTAGAGCACACAGCTTAGCGGTGACACACCAGGCTTAATTCCCAGCATCACAATGGACAAATACATAAATATGGATCTATTGCAATTTTTATTTCATGTCAGATGTACATTACACCTCATTTATTTCCCATCTGCCCTGAAAACCTGAAGCTATTGCTTTGGAAACAGAACTTGATCTCGGCTGCAACAGGTGGGAAGTAGCTCTGTAGTTCTCAGACTAGCAACCTTTCTCTGCTAATATCTTTCTAATTATCATGTAGACGTAGCATCCCACCATAATTATTATCAGCTAATTAGACCTTAAAATGTGTCTTTGATAACACCTTTGGCATTTAATTATGTAACTGGAAATGTACGAATGTCATTAAGGGGACATATGACTACAGTAAAGTGTAATTAGATCTCATTTTTGTTTCTTGATATCCCATTGATTATGATAATAGTTTTCTAGCTTTTACAACTTCTTTGGGAATGGTCACGTGAAATTGATAGTCTAAGGATTAAACATAGATTTTTAACGATGTGTAAAAGGGATATCATAAAGAGGGAAATCGTGAGAAGATGAAATGTGGCTGGCTGTTTCTGATGCAATTTATCAAATGCTGACAATAAAGAAATAAATGGATATTATAAATAAATAAAGGGATATTATGAAGAGAGAAATCATGAGAACAGGAAATGTGGCTGGTTGTTTCTGATGCCATTTAACAAATGTTGACAATAAAGAAATTGCTTGTTTCCAAGTTCTTTTTTTTAAAAACCTAACAAATGAAGAGCTTATACCATAAGAAATGATTTCCCGCTGTTAGGAAACAGAAAAATAACCACCAAACTATTCTTGTTGTTTTGAAAGAACCAAATACGTTTCCCCAAAAGTTGTGCACATTTTAATTGCCCTGGCACCCATTCAGGAAATGCGCAGTGAATCTTTGTGTTGACTAGGAATCCCTTTTTAGAACAATGTAGTCAGTTTTATTTCTTTGTAGGAGAACTAATGACCAGCTTGAAGGCTGTTTAATCTAGTAGGACTGGCTGATAACTCTAAAGGCTTTCCAGGATAAAGGTCTGTCCCCTTGTATCTTCAGATCATCTATAATGTCTAATCATGTGGTCCATAGGTGCTTAATGAATATTCATTGCCTGCTCAGCTAGGAGTTTGGGGAAAATAGGCTTTCTGTCATGTGGACAATGAAACTTACCTTGAGAAACCAAGCTATGATTCTGATCTGGGGAGTCAGCTGGGTCATTCTGCCCACAGAAGGGGCTGGCGAGTGGGGAGAAAGATGGTATCAGAGAAGGGAGGGATCTCTGTTAGCAAGATCAGGTGGAAAAGAGAGTTCCATAATATTTCTTCCATTCTGAACTTATACGACTAATTTAAGATGGATAAATGAGTCAATTTATGGAGTTTTAACTCCAAGTCCTGGTTTGTCATAAAAATGTGAGAAATTAGCTGGAATTTGGGTACCATCTGAAATGTAACACAGATGAGCAAGCTCATCGCTCAAAGCCAGAGAGAATGGAAGACATTGTTGTATAAAAGCAGCCAAGAGCGAGGCATCTATCACTAGCTGTAAGTTTGGGTAAACACAGTTCTCAGTTTTCAGCTGAGATCAAATGAGGCAATATTAGGTTTTACTTTGATGCTGAAGCTCTGCTAGTCACAGAATGGCGACTGCCCTGATGCCACACAGCATATGGTTACACATAGAAACTGAACACGTAAACATGCTTCCCCCTTCTATTTTTTAACAAGGTCTTTCTTATCAAATACAAACAGCTTTGATTATTTGAGTGCACCAAATTGCATCTGAGATGAGTAGCTCTTGTGTAAAAGACGAGTATATAGACAACACATCCACTCCTAAACCTGTGCTGGTGGATGGATATGGGGGACCATGATGCGATCTGGGTCTGGCTGAGATACCTGTAGTCCTATTGGTTCATCCAGAAGATCTAAAGGCTAGGTGGGTGTCTCCTCTTTCCCTCGCTGCTCTGTTACATTCTTCCTGAAGCTGTACCCTTCATTAAAAAGAAGGATTTCTCCTGATAGATGGAGAACATTCTTTGGTTCAGGGTATAACAGGAGCTGTACTTCTCCACCAAAACTTCAAAGCAAGTTCTCGAAGGGCTGCGTTGGTAACCATGCCCTCCTGTAAAATAGAGCAATCAGTATCTGCAACACAGGGCTTTTAGGAGGAGAGAAAGTGTTTGTAAAACACGACCTGGTATTAGTTAAACAGCACATATATTTCCTCTTTTGACTGTTTGGAACTGAGATGTGGATTCTGTCACCCATGAAAAGAGAAACCATAGCTTATTAAAAAAAAAAAAACCATCTCCTCCTACCCTAAACTCATGATACCAGAGGCTGCCAACCAAAGACGGGTAAGTTTTCTTTGCCTCCTTTCGACCTAGCCAGAAACATGAATGAGGCAATTCATGTTCCCATGATGGGTAAGATTGGAGTGTAATAAGGAACGCCTAAGACAGACATGGCCCTCTGAGGGATTCCGAGGGGGTCCTTAAATTAAAACAAAAACAGAGGGGAAAAAACCCATAAGAAGAGAAGAAAAACCAAAAAGGACAAACTAGGAGTCACAGAAGCTGTGACTGAGCCTTGGCCTTGGAAGGAGCGATTGCTTTCATTCTGGGGAAGAAAAAAATCTTGTGCCTGGGTGAGAAACCAGAAACCTGGTCTAGCACATTTCTTTTTTTTTTTTAAAAAATTTATTTATTTATTAAAGATTTCTGCCTCCTCCCTGCCATTGCCTCCCATTTCCCTTCCCCTTCCCCGATCAAGTCCCCCTCCCTCATCAGCCTGAAGAGCAATCAGGGTTCCCTGACCTGTGGGAAGTCCAAGGACCACCCACCTCCATCCAGGTCTAGTAAGGTGAGCATCCAAACTGCCTAGGCTCCCACAAAGCCAGTACGTAGCACATTTCTTTTATGGATTTATTGGTCTTGAATGAGCCCCTTAAAGCTAAAGTGAAACCAACTGAAGTACTTGTGAGGATCAAAGGGACCACCACGAGAAGAGAGAGGGGAGGGGGACAGCTGTTTGAGGTGGACGAGTGTGACCTGTGATGATACATGTGTGGAAATGCCATAATTAAATGCCTTTCTTTATATGCTAGCCAAAAATTAATAAAAAACAAAGAGATTGAGCTAATCTCTCAGATTCCTTCCAGAACAGTGATAACGGGAGGGAGAAGCAGCAGCATTAGGATTTGGAATCTAATATAAAGGGACATCTCTACATTTGAATCCCAACCCTCTGTGTCTGTTTCTCTTTGTAAAGTAGTATAAAGATCCATATCTTGACAGTTATTAAGGAAAATAGAATGCCAGCATATGAAGGTATCTTGTGATGTGATAGTGTCCCTTCTATGTCTCCCTCATCTTCATCTCAGCCACTTTACAGACCACAGAAGGCAGCTCAGGCTATTTAGCCGGAAACAGATAGGCAAGTGTTGCCTAAGAGCGAAGGCCTTCCTTCCTGTAAGGCCTTACCTTCCTGGAACACTCTGACGTAGCTTACGTGGGGCTTTCCTGTCTGCGTTTCCGGCTTCCAGATACCTTCACTGAGCTTACTCCTGGGTTAGACAGCGAAATTCAGGCACCATCTGCAAAAGAACACATGTTACTGAAAGAACGAAGGGCTCTGAGATCGGTACCTGGTGCGTGCATGTGCGCACACACATATGCATGCTTTGTATTATTCAGATAATTTCAAATGAAGTATTCGTTTCTTGGGAGAAGTGAACCACTTAGCAGAGGGTGGAAGGAAGCTTAGCCAGGTTGGTTAAAGTCTAACCCCTCCCCACTTCCTACTTATAGCCCACTTTAACTACTTCAAACAGTTTCCTCATCTCCAAAGAGGGATGAAGGAACAGTAGTCACCCCACAGAATCACCGCAGGGGTTCAGTGTGCACTGGCTGGTTTTAAGTCAACTTGACACAAGTTAGAGTCACCAGAAAGGAAGGAGCCTCTGTTGAGAAAATATCTCTATGGGATCCAACCGCAAGCCATTTTCTTAATCAGCCATCAGTGTGGGAGGGCCCCGCCTTTTGTGGATGGTGCCATCCCTGGGCTGGCAGTCCTGGGTTGATAGGGCAGCAGACTGAGCAGGCTATGGAGATCAAGCCAGTAAGCAGCACTCCTACATGGCTCTGCCAGCTTACTGCCTGCTTGAGTTCCTGCTTTGATTTCCTTCAACAATGTGGAAGTAAAAGCTGAACAAATCCTTTCCTCTCCCAGTTTACTTTATGGTTATGGTGTTTGGTGACACCAACCTAAGACTATCTAGCTAACAATTGAGACCCTAACTAAGACAAAGTGAGATGATATTTGTGACATACTTGGCACCTCATAGGCACAAAGCAAGTCCTTTTCTTTGGGGGTTTATTTTATATAGTGTCTTGTTAAAGAACGCTTACTATCTTAGAACATGCAGCTATGCTTCTGCCTCAGCTTCCCGAGTGCTGGGATTACAGATGTGTCCTGCTAACCAAGGTGAAGTGTTTTAAGAAACAGAGATAAAAGGGTAATTTTAGACAAAGCACCCTTTTTTTTTTTAAGATAAAGTGAGATACACAAAAAATTAGGTAAATTATCTTAGCTGCCTTACCAAAGGGGAAATGGGTCCTTTGACTTCTGCAGGTTTCTCAGGGCCAGGCCCCCCTGTTCTAGTTTTTCAGAAGTGCTTAAGAACCATTGCAATGGGGTGCAATACACTGTATTTATTAAACAAATTATATTTTGACAAATTTTTTATTTATAATATTAGTACCTGTTAATGATCAAGGAAGACGATTTCCATTATTTTCCTCTTACAGAACTGATGCCGTCCCCTTGCTTTTGTGGAATCAAATGACACTGGATGGCGGTTGCATCCACTCGGTCTGATGAAAATTAAGCACGTTTCTCTTCAAGCTGAGTATTTGAATATTTGTGTGCGTTTTCTGGGTGGATGAAAAAGTCCCAATCCAGAGACCGCTTATGAGTACTAGAGGGTATCACAGAGACTTCACCTTTTCATACAAAGGAATCCATTGCTAGAAACTTTTGCAGGTAATTTGGTACAACTGAACTTTGTTTTTAACCTTTCGCTCTGATTGATGTGATTAGGTCACTGGAGGAAGTGGCTTCAAGAGTATGATTAAAACACTTTGAGGAAATCATTTCTGTCTTAAGTACCTGGTGTGTATTTGGAGGTGGGAAGTGTTTGTCCTTTTTCATTAGAAAAAAGGCCAGGAAATGAAGAAATATTGACTTTTAGACATTGTCCTGTGCAGAAATGAAAGATCACGAGACAGCAGGGCTTCTTCCCAGATGGATGCTGGGACAGGACTTCCAGAGAGAATTTCACCCACTTACCAGGATTTTCCTCTTACCACATTCTGGCCATTTCTGACAATACGTTTCTCTTATTTCTAATTCTTCCTCTAACAAGACTAAGGCTTGGGGTCAATGCTACAACACAAACTCAGCGCTCCTGTCAGCTATTCCTTTTCCTTTCGTTAATTGAATCAATTTTCTTTCTCTGCTTTCTACCAGTGCTCATCTCTTTAACTGGAGCCTGGGAATGGGTGACTAAGTTTAGCCTGTTGGGACTAGAGGAACTGTGGCTTTTGCCCTAAAACCCTGGTGGCCGGTCCTGCTCAAATCCAGTTTTGATTAATTATACTCCAAAAAGAAAAGATATTTTCAGTGTTGCTTTTGTGCTTTAGAATGTATTCAGAGGATCCTAAATAGTCTTCAAAAAATCTATGTAAATTGTTGGTATTATGTATCACAACACCTTATTATAGGCAATATATATATACACACACTATATGTATATGTATATGTATGTGTATGTGTATGTATATGTATACGTATATGTATATGTATACACACATATAGTAGAGGAGTGTTTAAGGACACGACTAATGTAACTAGACTTGTAAATCTGAAGAATCTGAGCAATCACTCTGAACATTTTGTGTCCTTTGTCATTTTCTTCAGAGGAACAGGCTCCTGTGCCACTACCTCACGGTTCAAGAAGATACTTCAAGAGGGAGTAGCTTGTGGGTGACCTATCTGAGCCCACTGGTTCGCGGAACAGTGATTAACATTTAAAATGCATATGAAGTAGACTCCTAATTAAAGTCCAATAATCTAAGACTTTGAACCTTTTTGCCATCTTTGGAAATAATCACGGATGCCTGCTGCTTATCATGAATGGCAAAGGACCGACTCTCCCTCCACCTTTCCGCCGACTGCAGAAGCGATTCTCCACCACGAAGAGCTGCAAATCGGGCATGCTGCAAAGTCAAATGTCTCCTCCTAGCTGTAACTGTAGGCAAACTGTCTTGATTACAGGGAGAATAAAAGTCCACAGAGCTCCCAGTCTAGGTGGATTTGCAAATATGCACCACAATCAGAAAAGGTGGGTTCTGATGTAGATGGAAGGGTCATGGAGGATGCTCAGTGGCAGCTGAGACATGACGGTAATAAGGGAAGTGATTCTCCTTTCGGTCTTTCTTCTTTAGTTTTGTTGACTCTGTGGGAGAGTAAACACGAAACAGGGAGGGGAAGAAACAGCCCTGGTAGCAGTGCTGTGTACCTGTAGTTCCAAAGTCAGAATCAATCAATTTATCCAAAGGGGATGAGAAGATTTAAATGTTCAGGAACTAGATGTTAGCAGTATGTCAAGAATCAGTCAATGCATTTGCTGACACACACACACACACACACACACACACACACACACACAGAGAGAGAGAGAGAGAGAGAGAGAGAGAGAGAGAGAGAGAGAGAGAGAGAGAGAGAGAGAGAGCGCTGGGGGATGGGCAAAGTTTCAGGGGAGGAAAGGGCAGGGAAAACTGACATTTTGTGCTTGGTGAGTGCTAGACTCTTAGGTACTCTGTGTGTGTATGCGTGTGTGTGTTTGTGTCAATGGGCATCACCCCCAACTACATTGTTAGCCCTGTCTTACTACCTATGCAGTAGCCAAATGAAGTAGGCAGCATGAATTTCCTGGTAAGGAATTTGAGAAGTTGGTATACATGAGTTTAACATTTTACAGTTAATCTTTAAACTCTAAATCTATCTGATTTGAAAATTCATGGTTTTTGTACCTTCGAAGTTGCCTCTCAAAATTGTTAACTCAGGAAATGAACTTTTAGAAAAAAGAATTTCAGACTTCTGGTGGCATAATTTGACTAATAGTTTCTTTTTAAAAGGCTTGAATATTGAAGTCTTGGTCCCCTGTTAACATGGTGCTGTTGACCAATAGCTGGCCCATGAGTATAAGCAGAGATTGCACCTTCATTTCCCAGACACCCAGAGACAAATAATCACACACAAACTATATCAATCACAACACTGCTTGGCCAATGGCTTAGGCATATTCCTACTTAGCTCTTATATCTTAAATTAATTCATTTCTGTTAATCTATGTAATGCCATGAGGCTGTAGCTTACCAGAAAGATTCTGGTATCTTTCTCCTTTGGCAACTAAATGGCATCTCTTTGACTCTGCCTACTCTCTCTCTCTATATCTCTGTTTGGATTTCCCACCTGGCTATATATTCTTCCCTGCCATAGGCCAAAACATCCTTTTTATTGACCAATGGTAGTAAAACATATTCACAGCAAAGAGAGGGAAATCCCACATCACATGAGGATATCCATTTCATTAGTGGGCTATTCTGTTGTTGGATTTATAACTGAAAGGACTATTAGGGCCTGGTTGAAGGTAAGTCACTGGGGGGCGGGGGGGGGCTGCCTTTGGAGGGTTTGTCATGCCCCTATTCCCTGTCTGTTTTCTCTCTCTGCTTTCTGGCTTCCATGAGGAGAGTCACTTGACATGTCCTTCTGTCATGGTGTTTTTGCATGATCATGAGCCTAAACCAATAAAGTCAGATAGTCGTAAATTGAAACATGTGAAACCATTAACAAAATTAAATCTTTGCTCCTTTAAGTTGAATGGGTTTTTTTTTTTTTTTTTTGGTATTTTGCCACAGTGATTATACTTAAAAAAAAAAAATGAAGCACAACGCAAACAAAACACCAACAAACATTCCTAGAGACCAAGACAATGTGGTTATAATGGCTGTTTGTTGGGTAAGCAGCAGCTATCAGGCCAGGCTACTATAGCCTGGGACATAACACAAAAGGATTCCTGCCTACAACAGAACTCAAGAAAGCTCTCCAGTGTGGTTTAGTTAACCTCACAGTCTGCCTGGTAGATGCAGACTGGGGAACTTAATGTGTATTTGTCCTTTTCTTATTCCACAGGAGGCAGGATCCTACTTTGTGATCCAGGCTGACCTGAACTCATAATCCTTCTGCCTCAGCCTTTTGACTACTGGGATTCCAGCAAGGCATCACTATGCCAAGCTAATGTTTCTTTCTTTCTTTTTGTCTTTCTTTCTTTCTTTCTTTCTTTCTTTCTTTCTTTCTTTCTTTCTTTCAAAACAAAAAACACAGCCAGCCAATGAATTTATCTTCACCTTTGGGAAATCATTCATTTGATGGTGATATTTAATAAATTCATGTTATTTCCCTCAATATTCTGTTTGTAAACAGAAAAGTGATTATGAACACACTTGTGCTGTTAACTCTTCTCTAGCTCCAACATCCGAAGGCTCTGATGGCCATGGTTTAATTTTCCATTTCGATGAGATAAATGTTTTTGGCTCACATATAAAGAGTGAGGTATGATTGCATTTGTCTTTCTGTGCTTGAGTTATTTTTCTTGACCCAGTATTCTCCTGTTCCATCATTGTTGCAATGAATGATGGGGTTTCATATTTTCATATTCATCCCCCTCTCTCTTAGACACACACATCTCTCCTATTTATTTATTTTTTTTTCAGTACTAGAAATTAAGCCCAGAGACTTTCATATGCTAGATAACTACTCCACTAGTAAGTTACAGCCTCACGGATTGAGTGCTGTTGGGAGTCTCCTGTGTGTTAGCGATTGCTTCTTGTAATGTCCTTTAAGATGTCCTCTGTCCTCAGATTTGTTTATGTTTTGCTAGACCTGCAGTCTCCTGAGGTTCAGAGCTGATTTCTCGGTAGGACCCCTCCCTAGCAGCACCGTATAGGGCCCACACTTGCTCATCTACCTCTTCTCTCTGTGACCGTAACAGCCATGGAGGAGCAGGGCTTCAATCCATCAGCTCATTATTAGGAGTCATTAACTTTTCCCAGTCATAAAATGAATGTGTCTTCATCTTAAAATAATAAATAATATAACACGATATAAAAAAAAAGTTACAGCCCCAGTCCTCATTCTTTTATGGTGAATGAATAATATCCTGCTGCGGGAGGGCCTTCCGCTCCTTAAGCCAATAGCTGCTAAAATATCAGCCCTCTGGGGCGTGGTCTATTTATCTTTATTTTATTTTTTTTTATAAATTTATTTATTTATTAAAGATTTCTGTCTCTTCCCCGCCACCGCCTCCCATTTCCCTCCCCCTCCCCCAATTAAGTCCCCCCCCAGCCCGAAAAGCAATCAGGGTTCCCTGTCCTGTGGGAGGTCCAAGGAACCCCCACCTCCATCCAGGTCTAGTAAGTTGAGCATCCAAACTGCCTAGGCTCCCACAAAGCCAGTGCATGCAGTAGGATCAGAAACCCATTGCCATTGTTCTTGAGTTCTCATTAGTCCTCATTGTCCGCTATGTTCAGAGAGTCCGGTTTTATCCCAGGCTTTTCCAGACCCAGGCCAGCTGGCCTTGGTGAGTTCCCAGTAGAACATCCCCATTGTCTCAGTGTGTGGGTGCACCCCTTGCGGTCCTGAGTTCCTTGCTCATGCTCTCTCTTCTTCTGCTCCTGATTTGGACCTTGAGATTTCAGTCCGGTGCTCCAATGTGGGTCTCTGTCTCTGTCTCCTTTCATCACCTGTTGAAGGTTAATATTCAGGAGGATGCCTATATGTTTTTCTTTGGGTTCTCCTTATTTAGCTTCTCTAGTATCACTAATTATAGGCTCAATGTCCTTGGTTTATGGCTAGAAACCAAATATGAGTGAGTACATCCCATGTTGCTTTTTTTGGGTCTGGCTTACCTCACTCAGGATAGTGTTTTCTATTTCCATCCATTTGCATGCAAAATTCAAGAAGTCCTTGTTTTTTATTGCTGAGTAGTACTCTAATATGTATATATTCCATACTTTCTTCATCCATTCTTCCATTGAAGGGCATCTAGGTTGTTAAAAAGAGCGACAAGCCTCCGCCAGCGCTCTTGGTTCCTGCGCTTGGTTCTGGCTCCTGCTCCGGCAACTAGGCTCCTTTCCTGACGGTTGGTGCTTTGTGAGTTTTACTCCCCCAAATAAATACCCCTTTAAATCCTAACTGGTGTGAGATTGTTTTGCGCATTAATATCCCATTGTGCATTTATGCTACACTTAAACTAATAATTAATCGGTGTGTGTGTGTGTGTGTGTTTAAACACTTACACTTGTGTGGAGGCCAGAGGACAGCCGTGGGTGCTGCTCTTCTGGATTTCTCACTGTGATCCAGGGCTTTCCGATTTGACTGGGAAGGCTGGCTAAGTAGCCATAGAATCTGCTTGTCTCCTCCCCTCTAGGGCTGAGATTAGCTTTGTGCTATCATATCCTTTTAAGTGGATGCTGGAGATTGAACTCAGGTTCTCATGCTTGTATGGTAAGCACATTACCACCTGGGTCATTTCCTCCGCCTCCACATTTTCTGTTTCTGTTCATTCACTGATGGACACCTAGGTTGTTGCCAAGTCTATATGAACAATGCCGCAGTAAGCTTAAGAAAGGAGATGCCATTTTGGCATATTGATACCTTTGCATGTTTTTTAAATTACAAATCAAGGCCCACTCCATCAGACACATGGGAGCATGTGTACCTGTGCACATAGACATTCTATCACATGGGTCCTGAAGACCGAACACAGGTCATTAGGGTTGGCAGCAAGTGACTTTACCTACGGAGATGTCTCACCAGCCCAGTGCAGTGATGTAGGTGTGTGTAAAACATTCACTTTAGTTCACATATGTGAAAACTAAAATAATAACAGTATTTACCTCATAATGTTATAGTAACTATTAAATTTATATTTATATGCTTATAATATATGCACATGGCTTTAAAAATCACAAGCTCCCTATAAAGCAGTGTTCATATATGCAGAGACTATACTCTGCATTTCTTGGTCATTCTACACACACACACACACACAAACACACACACAAAATAACCCCAGAGGATCCTAAAGCTACAGGAAATGGCACTACCATAAGCTGAGAGAAACCTAGGTGTCTCCCCCACTGTGTAGAAGAAAAGAGCCTACTGCCCGCAAACAACTGCACGGGGGTGACATGGGAGTAAGTGGAGTCTGATCTCATTTATTTCTCTTTACTGTGGTAAATCATTATCTTGAAGCCTACTGTTAGCAGTAGCCAGCGCTGCACTAATATCGTTACAGAGTTCCTGGTGTTTTTAAGGGGCATGAAGGTCACTAAGTATCTTTTCCAGACTGTAGGTGTTGTTGGTGGAAGAGTCTGCCAAGAAGAAGTTGTTGATGCCCATACCCGACGGTTTTGTTCTTGAACTTATGGGAAGCAAATGAGCACCGGATACATAAAGGCCACTTCCAGTGAGTCACTTTTCTGATTCCAGTTGAATTCTAATTAATATCACGGAGCGTTAGCAAACTAAGTAAGGAGCAATTATTAGCTATCAGATTCTCGGTCTGGGAGAGAAATGATAGTACATTGTGCATAATTAAAAATTAAATCCCATAAGCGTAATGACTCAAACATCAGACTCTGACAGTATCCGCAGATGATAAACTGGGGGATGTAAGAAAACAATTTACTAGGTAATGGTGCAATATTTTCTAGTTAGACAGAATTTCTTCAAAAAAGACAAAAATATATTACATATCAAATTGTTTCTAGAGATGGCAGAAGGAGAACAGTTATTTAATGTAGTTTCCTCTCACACTCAAGTCTACACACAGAGGATGGGTTGTTGTATAGAGAACTTTTATGCATTTTCTATTTTGCAGAAGGTAATTCAATGAGAAGAGCGTGGCTCTCATTGTCAAATAGACACATGTTTGAATATTAGGTCTGTGACTTTTGTAATTGTATGAGTTTGCACAAGTTTCCTAATATTACACATTTTCAATTTTGTCACCTACCGTCTTGTTGGAGAGTTTTTGTGCAGATTAGTGAGTGGACATGGTTAGAGCACGTGCCTTTGCATCTAGCACAGCGCAGACAGTATAAAATGGCAGTCCTCTCTCTTTCTCTGCCACATTGAGCTAAATGGAGTACCTCATGTTTCTAGGTTGAACTGCAGTAGGGACAAAAGCATGCTTGCTGAAATCTCCCTGAAGACCCATCTGTGAGATCTGTGAATGCTAAGCCCCTTAGTGACACCATCAGAGTCAGCCTCTCTGGAGGATCTGAGAAAGGAGTTCCTGGAGCATGTGCCTCTTTGTTTGCTTTTGCTTTGCATTTGCTTCTTCGGTGACTACAGGCTTTCAAGGAACTAAGATGTAGCTTATATCCAAGCCTGTAACAATATTGAGACATGTACTCATGAAGACAAGACACTTGGGTCTGGTGCTGGTTCCAGAGCCATAGCCCTGCAATGCCAATTCCTTGCCAAGGAAAATTCAAGAGACTTCTGGATTGCTCTCCTCTAGGGTCTACGAACTATCTAGCTATATGTTTTTGTCTCTGTTAGCAATGCCATGAATGGGCTCCATCTCATTGTGCGGGCCTTAGGTGCCATCAGAAAGAGCTGCTTAGTCTCCCCACACTCATGCTCCCAGTATGGACTATCTAACATGTCTTATATTGAAATGGAAGTTTCATGCTTGCAAATATTTTGGTGTCTGAGTTTTCTGTCATTTACTGATTGTTTTTCAGTTAGTATAGTTGTGTGTCTTGGGACTGTGTGGTAGTGAAGAACTTACATTTTTATTTATATTTTATGAGATGGAAAGAAAAAGGGAAGAATCATACATCAAATGGATTGAAAAGAGATGAGACACAGCGGATTTGTGCCAGACAAAATAATAACAAAGATAAAGAAATTTGGCTTGAGAATGGGCATCCAAACTTCCTCCATGCTCTGTCATTCCTGGTTTGTCATCTGGCCCGCTTGCTTCAGCCCTTTGACCTTGGGTTTTATGTTCTGTGATGTGGTTGAGGAAAGACATTACATAGATGATTTTACCCATCTTGTTTGTGTCTTGAAACCATTAATGTAAACACCTAATTCTTCAAGTGTCTGGGGAAATCACTGCTGGAGGTTTAAAAGTATGTTTCTAGTTCTTTGAAGAAAGAGGACTATGGGTGGAGCCCCAGACCTGAAGATGATATGACCTCTTGCTAGGGATAGTGATGTAGAATATGAATAGAATGAACTGTGGAACTTTAAGCTCAGTATGACCTAACCACAGTGGTCACACAGTCGTTCAAAGAGGAATCAGGAAGTGTGTCCATTTGTAACTGCTTCTGTCTGGTTCACAACCTTCGTAGTAAGAGATAAATAAGTAAATAGGTTTTTAAAAGTCAGGCTAATTTGCCAAGTATTTTACGTGTGCACACATGCACACAACTGTGAAAGCTATGATCGGATAGCAATAACTTAATAGGACCATCCAGCAATAGATCACAGGAAGGCCTGAAAGCAGAGGGCTTTTAGACTGGGAGGTGAGACGTGAGGATACTGCCTTCTGTCTTTGAACATCTGACGTCTTTTTGTGCCTTTGAAGTTTTGTTTTTTTATTATAATATTAATGGAGAGACTAGAACAGAAAGGGGAAGAGAGCACACATTTATTCTTTCTTGCTCAGAGTGAGAAAATTGTAGCTTTCAAAAGGCCAAAGCCGGAGAATTTGGAAAGGGTGGGAAAAAAAAAAAAACCGAATGGATGGTTGAGATAAATGGAGATTTCATTTCTTGTTTTACTCCAAGAATATTTATCAAGGGTCTATTATGAGCCAAACCCTCCATCCCCACAAAAGAAAAGTGAATGGGAAAAGATGACATAGTGTCTATAATCTATCCGACGATGTGGGGTTGCAGTAACAATATGTGAAGTTTCTCTTCTAGGGAGTAAGAGAACAGGAGTGTGCAATGGAGTGATGGAGGCTTGCCTGGGAACGAGGTTGGGGAAGTGATAGCACCAGAAACCATACGGAAGAGAGTAAGAGACTCTGGGATGTTTTAAAGAAACATATTATGTGGTAAATAATGAGGAGAGAAGCTGCTGAAAGTAAAGGGAAAGACCATGGTGAACAGGAAACGCACTGTCAGGGCTAAAGGCCTATCACAACGATTGGGCCTTACTGGGTTGAGCATGTGCCAGCTTCCCCTCCAGTCAGAGGTGGGGAGGAGGAGAGGTGTGCTTATTCTTGGTAAAGAAAGAACTTACAATTTTTTCATAACTTATTTTTTTTATTGCTGTAAGCAATTCAGACGATCGAAGATGAAAAGGGAAGGATCTCTGACTATGCTGTTACATTATACTCACTTTGCACAAAGATAAATGAAAACTCAGAAATTTTAAGGACTGCTTGGCCAAGGCCATACAGCTGGTAAGTGGTAGGGCTAGGATTCTCATCCAACTCTATCTGCTTTGCCGGGGAAAAGGAATGAAGCAGGTGTGATTTAGTCAGAAGACCGAAGCCGTACCAATCAACGCTTCTTTAAAAGCGAGTGTTGAAAATTATATCAGTGACTTTAAAGGGTGGGGAATGGTGGATCTTGTGCTGGGAACACGTGATACCTTGGGTTTGCTCCTCAGCAACCAGGTGGGGAAGCCTGTACAAACAGGTACATTCACAACAAAGGCTCACAGAAGTAGCATCTGCCGAAGGAACCCCTGACCTCGGGACTGAGGGACCAAAGGACTCAAAGGAAATCTAGTGCTGGCTGCGTTGGTGTCTGCGGAGTTAAAGTTGAGGAAACGCAGACCGGAGTGCTGCTACCACGGTGGGGTTTTCTTGCCAGAGCCAAGAAATTTCACAGTGGTGATTGATGCCCAAAGAAACGGAAGGCGAGGACCCAAACCCCCTTCTCCTCCTCCTGACCTCTAGTTTCCTTTAGCGCCCCCTGTGGCGAAAGCCGCTGACAAGGGAGGAAGGCTCTTGAGAAGTTGAGCCATAGGACAGCAGTAGCCAGAGAGGAAGGCAGGTCCGAAGCAGGAGCCTAGCTTGAAGACAAAAAGATGGTCAGGACTGTGGGTCGCCATGCCTGTCCCCAGCAGTTCTGAAGGGTAGTGCGCCTAACAGAAGGAGTAACAGATTTTAATACTGGTTTCAGAGAAACTGACATGAGCAGCCAAATTTCACGAATCTCTGTGAATTAGTGTAAAACTTGAAATTACAAAATACATTGCAAAGAAGCATAGCCCTAGCATGTAAGTATATACAGAACTACTTTAATTGGATATTAAATAAAAATGAATATTAATTGCCCTGTGCAATGAGGTAGAAAAAAAGCAATTAATTGTTTAGCTACTGAACATTCAGTATTGAGACATAAGGGCAATTCACTTAAAAGCATCGCTCAGATCATATACTCCCGCCCCCCCCATCAAATGTTTCTCTTTTCCAAAGACGAAAGAACAGAACAAAGCGAACCCTTCCCACAAGAACAATGCTTGTGAAAAAGCTAAACAGAAATGAAGAAAGAAAACATGCCAAAGCCCAGAGGATTGACAACTCCTGGTTAACCGTAAAAAATGGAGAATGTAATTGAGACAGATGACCAGATTTAGGAAAAATAAACCTCACTATTAAAATCTAATTAAATATTTGCATTTCAGCATTAAGTTTCTTCTCGAAAGTTTTATGAGCAGCAGGGTGACAGTGAAGATTATTGACTATAATTTGCCCAAGTTTTTTAAACGAAATTAGTTTTGTGCAGTATATGGAAGGGTGACTCCGCCACCCTTACCCAGCGGCTGCTTTATTATTCTTTTAAAGTGAATCATTTATAACTGTTCTCTCAGGTCTTTTATCAGCCACTTATCTCCTTCAACTGGACTTGTGACGCCGAGGGATAAAATGAATTGCTGGCTAATATTGTGGGAATTAATCAGACCGCAACAGCGGGAGAGTAATGACTTACTTACAGTGAGATATTTGCATTTGGCAGAGAAATCAAAACAAAAATATAAGGACATTTAATCTTTGGTTTCACCATGAATGCTGGGACATGTTGACAGTTCAGGGAGATAAAAATAAAAACAAAAATTGTCTTTAAATTTTGGGTGATTACCTAAATCAGAAGTAAATATTCTGAAAAGGAATATGTATATATAATATATATATATTGTATATATATATATACACACATACATATATATCCAAACCATATTGTAAAATTAATATAAGAAATTGTTTCCTAATTTGAGTTCAGTGACTCAAAAACATTGAGAGTATTTCCTGTGACCAAAAGCCGCATTCTTCCATTTCTATATCTGCAGCTAGCATGTTAATGTTCACCAAATACACAGATTCTTTCCTCCTCAGAGAGCGTGTTGTGTTGTGTAAAGCACATAGACTATAAGACACCCACATTTAAATCCACTTCTGCTCCTTAAATGCCCTTTCCTGGTCATGCCATTACACTTTGTGAACATAATTATTCTTGTGAGTAAAAGAAGAACAGCCATATCTTGAGCCTGCTGTGAAGAGTGGAGATCTTAAAGGAACCATGCATGCAAGGCATTTATTTAATGAACGATAGCAATGGTTGCTTTTCTATCGGAGAGAATATCAGCTTCTGCTTTCTGTGGTCCCAGAGTGTTTTCTACATAGCAAAGAACAAAGCCCATGCACTTGGCTGCAGCTTTCCTGGTTGGAGCTGCGAGGACTCCAATCTCCAAGTCTGTGCTTGCACTAGTATAGCTGTAGTCAAGGAGAGGGAGACCTTGGGAGGATCTTGTGCATCTTGTGTATTCCCCATTTCCAGAACCATTTGCTGCCTCTTTGTGTAGACAGACTAGTCAGGGACGGAGGCTGTGTTTTAGTTTTTACTGTTCTTAAACAAAAAAGATTTATTTTTATTATATGTGTGTGTGAGAAAGCAAGAGCTAGTGAACAAGTGAGAGAGAGAGAGAGAGAGAACACAAGGAAGTGTGAGAGAGAAACAGACAGAGAGAGACACAGAGAGAGAGAGAGAGAGAGAGAGAGAGAGAGAGAGAGAGAGAGAGAGAGAGAGAGAGCAAAAGCAGGTGACTATGGAGGTCAGAAGAAGGTGTCAGCTTCCATGAAGGTTGTGATATGCCTGATAGAGATGCTAGGAACTGAGCCCTGATCTTCTAGAAGAGCAGAATGTGCTCTTAACTGCTCAGCCATCTCCCCAGACCCTGTTTATATTGCTGAACAATCATCTTCAAGCTGACACATAGTAGATTATCAGTAAAGACTAAATAAAATGTATAACCAGGGGGAGTTTTATTAGTTTCATTTTTGTTGATGTGATAAATACCACTCCTTCCAAAAGCTGTTTAGGAGGGGGAGAGGGTTTATTTCAGCTTAAACTTCAAGATGGCAATCCATCACTGTGGGAAGTCAGGGTAGGAGCTCAAAGCAGGAGCCTGGGGCAGAAAGTATAGAGGTATGCAACTTACTAACTTATGTTCATCTAGTTTTCTTTCTTTCTTTTTGCTTTTTTGAGACAGGGGTTCTCTGTGTAGCCCCGGCTGTTCTGGAACTCACTGTGTAGACCAGGTGGACCTTGAACTCACATAGATCCACCAGCCCTCTGAAGTGGTGGGATTAAGGGCGCACACCACCACCACTGGGCTAACTTTCTTCTACAGTTCAGGAATACTTGCCTAGTGATGGTACTACTTACAAGGGGCTGAACAGTCCCACATTAATTTGTAACCAGTAAAATGCCTGCAGATATCCTCACAGGCCAGTCTGGTGGAGGCAATTGTTCATTAGAGGAACCGTCTTTTCAGAAGACTGTAGGCTGTGTCAAATTAATAGCAAAGGATTTTTTTTATACCCCAAACTCCTGGAGGATTTTGTTATTCCATTCCCAAGAATTCTCTTACTTGACTTTACTATTTTGCCAGTGAGCTGCTCCCTTGGCCTTTTGTCGGAAGTCGATTCAGAAAAGAATCTAGGAATGGAAGATAGATTTTATCTTTAAACCAACCATACAAGGAACAAAGCCCTACTGGATAGTCATCTGGTTTCTAGTCTGAAAAAAGAGCATGCTCAAAGACGGTAGTTGCCAGCCATAGGCCTGGGATCAGGAGAAGCAATGCCATGAGTTTGCTGTCTTCTTTTTCTAGTTCTCTTTTATATGCTAAAGTCTTAACCCTCTTGGTGATTTTCCTGATGTTCAAAGGCTTGGGCTGGAGGAGTGGGAGAAGGTTGAAGGGTCAGGACCTGCTTCTCATTCTTTCCATTAACATCACTTACACACCACTGTGGTGAAGGATGGCTCTCTTGATTCACAGAGTGACACTAAGGGCCCTGAAATATCCCTCTTATAGCTAGATGCTGGGCAAATGTCTCGCCTGTAAAGTCAGTGTCCAGCTCTATCCCAGCAAGTATCAAACTTTAAGTGTCGAGAGTAAGCTATGCACAAGGAATTGCCTTCACTTTTGGTGAACCGCGGGCTTAATGTGAAACTCTGATTTAAAATTCTTAATGGTGTCAGGGAGGTGGGGCTCATCTATTTTCTGCTACTTCAACAAACATCTTGAGACTAGATAATTTTTAAAAAAGCTTTAATTTCGTATCTCAGGAGGGCAGGCAGTTCAGTCTTCAGGTGTTGGCCTCTGAATGGTGGACGGGGAAGGCCTTTTCCATGCCATGTTCCTTAGCTTCTTGCAAGAGAGATTAAGAGAAATTCAACTTCCAGACTCAAGTCCTTCTATTTCTGCATTAATCTATTTGTAAAGGTGAAACCTTCATGACCTAAATGGCTCCTATTAGGACACACCTCTTAGCAATATTGCCTTGAGGATTTGCTTTCCAACACATGCCTTTCAGACAACACGTTCAGACTACAGCATTAGGTTATTGTCCCAATCTTCCATCGTCTTTTCATATCATACACAGGCACAGTGAGGGCAAAAGTTTTCATCATGGTATAATCTAAAGAGTATATGATAATTATTGGACATTGATTAATCTTCTACAAAAAAGAAATTCTTGCTGATTGCAAAAATTAAATAATATAGCCAAGCCAGCTGCACTACTCAGATTGATGAGCATGACACATCCTTCCAGGAGGCTCTCTGTACAGCGAATCACAGGATAGCAAGTCTAATGGCATGTTCTGCTCACCTGAACAGTACACCATAGCTATCTTTCCATTTTGTTAAATCTAATTCTTTATAACATTTAAGTTTGTATTATGGAAAGCTTCAAAATCTACAAAAGCACCTATTATAATATCCAACCTGTGCTATGTATTACATGTATTAATACATGGCATATTAGCACTGTCTGCTATCTAATCATGTTCTGAGTCCACTTCTGACTCCTCCTCATACTTCCCCATCAATGGGTCCTTTAAAGCAAGTCCGAAATGTCATGCTTGTTTTGGTTTATCAGAGATACCACAGCAAATTGCCACAAACCAGGTGACTCACACAATCAGAAATTTATTCTCTATGACCACGAAGCCAACAGGATGAAATCAAAGTGTTGACAGGGATGGTTTCTTCCAAAAACTCCAAGGTCAGGTCTTTTCCATGCCTTGCTCCTTAGCTTCTTGGAATGGAGACAATTCTTGGCTTGTAGATGCATCATTCCTTTCTCTGGCTCTGTCACATGGCCTTCTCCGTGTGTCATATGTTTCTCTGTCTCATGACCTTAAACACAGCAGTCGTTGAGTTTACAGCCTCCCCCACAAATTTCAAGGGAAATAATTCTTCCTACCTGCACCTCAGAACTCATGTTCTGTTGTCTGAATAGTCCAGTTTATTCTGTTTTGTATTGATGATAGTACTGGTCATTTCTAGATTTCTAGTTAAAAGCATTTGTTTTTTTTAACTCCTCAGCAAGACAGCTGGGTCACAACCACTCAAGTTTTCAATCTGATAAGCTTTGCCAAGTTGTCTCTTAAGTTATCTCCTGGATGTGCTAATTTACACACTCAAGCAGTGTATGAGTACACACCCAGTGAACCCAAACTTTGTTCATTTTACCTGGTTTACCAATTTGATAGGTGAGAAATATTTTATATTTTAAAAATTATAGTAGGCAAGGATGATTTAAAAATAAAAGCATGGAAGAGTGGTGGAAATCAGAAAGAAGAGCAGCTTAAGAATGCTTCAGTGCTTGAGCTCACAAGAGACTCAGGAAAAAAATCATTTCCACAAACACCACTTGTATCTAGAATTTCAGGGGAAAAGCAGCAGAGGAGCGCTATTAATCTTCTATATGTAGGGTATATACATTACACTGTGGGGTGCTCATAGTGGAAAATGAATGCCCTGCAGATCAGGGAAACAACCTCTTTAAGTTTCTGTGGACAATTGTAACAAAATGTTCAATCTAAAGGAATTATTGCCCATTGGAGGTCACGTCTTTAACCAAGGGGCAATACTTTTTCCAATTACTTATTTCACAGCCAGGTTGTAGACTCGGCTTTTGTTCATTTAGAGAAAAGAAACGAAATGTCATTTTAGATATTCTGCCGTTCCATTTGCCATCAGTCAGACCTATTGGGTTAGCTAACAGAATTATGTGGAACATGGTCAATTCCCTGCCGAAAGATCAAATGGCTTCCGAGACTTAAATGGCCAAAACAATAGTTTAAGATTTCAGAAAGTCGGGCCTTTCCCCTTATTTTACCCTCCTCCATTAGTGGCTTTGATTTACAAATACCAAATTTTTGTTTTGTAATTATCAAAGTAGTACATGTTTGTTTATAATAATTACTCTATAAAGTACTACATATAGTAAATTGTGAATGCCCCTTCATGTCAGCATAAGAATAATTTGGAACATATTTCTCAGGTTAGTCCAGGAAGAATTATATAAAACATTATTAATATATTTTAAAAAATAAAATTGGGTTTTTATTCTCCTGAAATTTCATTAAAAATCCCTTATTTATACACATTGTGAATTTTCATCATGGAAGTATGGATATATTTTATTTTAATAGCTGTAGTACACACTAACAGAAGACATATCATGTTTAGTTGTTTCCCTATTGATTTGGGTTGCTGCTGGGTTTTCACTTCTGCAGAAAAGAAGCTTCACATTTTCATGTACAATATTTCATGTACAATTTCATGTACATTTTCATAGAACAGATACATATATGATCAGTTGCTGGCTCCAGGAGTAAAGTCTGTGCACTTCACATGTTGAGAGGTAGACTTGACTAATGCATCTTCTTTCCCTCTAAGAAAGGTTCCTTAGGATCTAACCCACTTACAGTGTACTGGAGGCCTAAGGTCTGTTTTACTTTGGATTTTGTTTTGGTGACTTAGACAATATCTTTGATTACATGAAACCAAGACTTCTGGAGGTCCCTGAACTCTTCTATTTCCAATTCTGGAGTTTCTTTGTGTTTATGTCATCTTTTATTGCCCAAGAGTCAATCTGGTCCAGGAGAGGTCTTATAGAACCGAGCATCCAGGAGATCTATCTGCCCCACTAAAGATTTTGCGATGTTCCATTTAAAGAATGATCAGTGCTGGAGCCTGAAAGCAGCTCGTGGTGTGCTTGCACTCCTGGAGGGCACTTTTAGCACAAGTACACTTCACCTAGAAGACCGCATGTCTAACGACAGCAGGAACTGTTCACTAAATATCTACTGTGTAGGAGGTGTTATGCACAGTTATCTATACTTAACGGTAGTATTTCCCTACCCATTTTGTAGACCTAAGGTTCAGAGAGAAGAAACTTTTTCACAAAATGACTGAACAGCAAACCTAGGATTTACATGCATTCTCTAAACTCAAGGGCCACCCAGGAGATCTCTTCTCTTTCCCTTTCCTAGGGAAATCCATGTGTCCCATCCCACTTCGGGCCCTTCTTATTACATAGCTTCTCTGGGGCTGTGGATTGTGGCATGGCTATCCTTTACCTTACAGCTGATATCCACTTATGAGTAAGTACTTACTGTGTTTGCCTTTCTGGCTCTGGGTTACCTCACTCAGGATGATTTTTTTTTCTAGTTCCATCCATTTGCCTTCAAATTTCCTGATGTCATTGTTTTTAACAGCTGAGTAACACTCCATTATGTAAAGACCGTATTTTCATTACCCATTCTTCGGCTGAGAGGAATCTAGGTTGTTTCCAGGTTCTGACTATTATGGACAAAGTTACTATGGACACATTTGAATAATTGTCCTTGTTGAATGATTGAACATCTTTTGGGTATATAACCAAGAGTGGCATAGTTGGGTCTTGAGGTAGATTAATTTCCAATTTTCAATATGGAAACCTCCATATTGATTTCTGAAGTAGTTATATATGTTTGTACCCCCTCTAGCAGTAGGGGTGTGCTCCACTTGCTCCATATCCTCTCCAGCATAAGTTATCATCAGTGTTTTTGATTTTAGCCATTCTGACAGGTGTAAGATGGAGTCTCAGAGTCATTTTGATTTGCATTTCCCTAATGGCTAAGGATGTTGAATAAATCTTTAAGTATCTCTCAGGCATTTGAGATTCTTCTGTTGAGGAGTCTCTGTTTAGATCTGTACCCCATTTTTAAATTGAGTTATTTGGGTTTTTGTTTGATGTTTAGTTTCTTGAGTTCTTTATATATTTTGGAGATCAGTCCTCTGTCAGATACAGAGTTGGTGAAGATTTTTAGGTTGCCATATAAAAGGTATTTTTAAATAAGACATTTCTTACCTTGTGTCTTTTAAGTATGTGAATTTGTCAGTGTTAATTCAGTTTCAAAAGACTTGTTGGTTGTCAACTTTTCATACTGCAAAAGTACTGAAATGGATCTCTGTATGTATGTACTGTTTTGTAATTTTGTGATTTTATTGTATTTTTCTCCAAAAGGGATTAAAAAGATTTATATTTAATTACTTACATTTATAATATGTGTGCATATGTGTGTGTGTGCCTGTGCATGCATGTGTACACATGTTCATGGAGGCCAGAGGTGTTGGAATTTTCTTTTTTAAATTTCTTTTTTAAAATTTTATTTTACATTCCAACCATAGTTCACCTTCCCACCCCTCCTCCGGCCTCCCCCTAGCCTCTCCCCTAGCCCACCTCTTATCTACTCCTCCCAACAGGAAGGGCTTCCATGGGGAGTCAACAAAGTCTGGCACATTAAGTTGGGGCAGGACCAAGCCACTCCCCTTCATAAAGGCTGAGCATGGCATGCCTCCATAGGGAATGGGCTCCAATAAACTAGCTCATGCGCCAGGGGTAGATCCTGGTCCCACTGCCAGGGGCCCCTCAGAAGTCCAAGCTTCACCACTGTCTCCCACATACAGAGGGCCTACTTCAGTCCCATGGAGGCTCCAGAGCTGTCAGTCTGGAGTTCATGAATTTCTACGAGTTTGGTTCAGCTGTCTCTGTAGATGTCTGAGATGGAGGCGCCCTTAAGGTTAGTTCTGAGGTCTGTTGGAGAAAGATATAGCCATTCTGTGCCTCCCCCTTAGCATCTGGTCATTGGCTGGCACTTGGACATTTATGGGGGTTCATCTTTTCATGGTGTTCTCCCAACATGTGTGTCGGTGTTCAAATGTCCTCTCTCTCTCTCTCTCTCTCTCTCTCTCTCTCTCTCTCTCTCTCTCTCTCTCTCTCTCTCTCTTTTGGATTTTCGAGACAGGGTTTCTCCGTAGCTTTTTTTGGGTCCTGTCCTGGAACTAGCTCTTGTAGACCAGGCTGGCCTTGAACTCACAGAGATCCGCCTGCCTCTGCCTCCCGAGTGCTGGGATTAAAGGCATGCGCCACCACCGCCCGGCATGTCATCTCTTCATAAGGACACCAACCCTATTGCATTGGGGGAACACCCTACTTTCATATGACATTATCATAACTAATTACATTTGCACCAACAATACTTCCAAGTAAGGCTACACTCTGAGGTGTAACATATCACAAACTAGGAGAGTATATTGTGACACCATTATTTCCCCTAGAATCAGAAAATGGCTCTCAAATATTTGTCTGGAACATTCACCATTGTTGAGAAAACTAAGAATTATTAAGAGAAGCAACTTTCCTCAGATTTCTAGGGTCCATGATATGATTAGGTCCATGATATGATTAGCCCCTAACTTTTGGTCTAGTACGTTCTCCCCAATATTGTGAGTGCCAGTGTCATCAACCAGGCGGCACAGCAGGTATGTAAGCTACCCCAGGATCCGCAGTACTGCCTAAGAAAACCATTCATCCCTATTGCACAAAGGAGCACACAAGCAAAAGGAAAGTGGCTCAGTAAGACAACGCTTTCTGCAAAAACGATGCACCAAGACACAGCCCTGGCTAGTAAGAACATCGGGGCCCAAGATGGCTCTCATCTTTGATTGCTGTCGGTAGTGACTGCTTTTTTCCCCATTGCAGCTCAACTTCACAACCCGAGACAATTGGCTAGTTGGCACAAAGGAGAAGTTTGAGTAAGCATGAGTCCTTGTTGGACTAACTAATTTGATAAAATGAAAACAAATGAAGCCCCACTCCACACCTGTTGACTGTGTGGTGGGGCTTATTTTTGTTCCTTATATCTCAGTTTTTGAAATGCCACATTGTGTAGGCATAGCCTTGAGAAAGTGCCAGGAGGTCTTTCAAGTGTTGCTGTCCTATCCAAAGCCATAGTGGGTGCTGGAACTTTTGGTAGCAGCAGTTAAAGGTGGCCATGGGTGCTGGAAACTGAGCTCCCCCCCCACTCCTAACCACTGAATAATTTCTCCAGCTCTTTCCCTGGGGGAAATTTTATTAAAGAGAATTGCTGAACTAAGTCAGAGCATATATATTGTCAGACTGTACCAATCACACCAACTCTTGTAGGCTATAAGAATTTCAGAAATTACTTTGAAATCAGAAGAATTCGGTACAGATCCTGGTTAGCTATGTTCTATGTCTTCAAAGGCTGTCATGTCAGTCAAATCTGGTTTCAAAGCCCTAATGTCTGAAATTAACAATGCCTAATATATAGGTGGACAGAAATAATGTTCATTTATAAGAGACTAGGTGAGTGTTTGATGTATAACAAGAGCATCTATATGATAGTTCCTGGATCTGAAGAAGGGGCTAGAGAGCTAAGAATACAGAAAACACGCATTTTATCCTCACACTGAAGCACGTCTGGGCTTCTGGTTTATTTGACGAATGATCATTTGTACAGAGGCCTGAGTGCTGGCCATATGTGTCTCTGTGTGCTATATCTTTCACAGAGTCCTCTCTAACACTTGCCCCTTTATTAGAGTTGACATACACAGGCAAACACTCTATGTGCTTGAATGGTCAGGGTTGGGAATGCATTTTCTTTTTTACAACACAAGGCCTTTAAAAAGTTGTTGGTGATCTATAATCTGGGGCTGTTTCATGAAATCCTAGATTGCTTGCAGTGAGATAAATTGGATCTGCATAGTAACACATTAAAGGCAGGGACATCTGCACAGTTTCCCCTGCTGCTTTCTAACTGGTCGCTTCCTTTAAAATCTGCATCTGTTACATAGCTCCTAAGTAAATGGTGCACATTTTGCTTAAAGACAGGACAGACTGTTAGGACTAAATTTTATTTTTTTTCTGACCATTAGTGCCTGTCATCAAACAGATTGTGAAAACGCACACATTTTTGAGCTGTAAGCAGGCATTTTGTATGCATTCCCACAAGAGATACATTTAATTCTCTTAAAAAATGTGTGCGTACATTTATTTGTTAATATACATATCATATTCTTCTAGTTAGGAAATATTTTGTTCTTCTCGGTGGGAAATTATGAATTTATATATTGTTATATGATTTAAAGAAGTGATTTATAAAACTATCCTTTTTTTTCCCTTTCAAGAGTGGTGTAATTCTAATAATCATTGAGGTTGGGTGATTGGCAAAGCGAGAATGCTGTAGAATTCTCTCTGCTTGTTCATGTTCAGAACTTGGCTAAATACAAATTAGACTGTGAAGATATGTTTTCAGGAGTGTAAATATACCCAGTGTCACAATGTTCTGTCTGTAAGGGAACTATAAAACTCCACATTAGATTGAGAAGAGCTCCTAAGTGCTCAGTGCAAAATCAAATGGCTGAGCACAGCCATTGTTCCGTTAGCCTTTGACGAGAATCAAGTGTTTTTGCGGTCTTATGTACAACTGCACCGTGGAGAGCTGGGGTAATTATTTAGTACTGTGAATGTCCAACATAAGATTTTTTTTTATCTTAATCTGGTTCTGTTTGCCCATCTTTTGATTATTTGAGTTTTCTGTTTACAGCACACTCATGCTTTCTTCTTCCTGTATTAAAGGAATACTTAGCTTTTCAAATGACACATGCTAAACTGAGAACATGAAGTTAGCATTCACTCTGGTTTGAGTATGATTTTTATGTAACTTTGAGAAATATCTGATTTCTCTGAAAAATCTGTGTCTTTGTTTTCCCATAAATAGAATTGATGTGAAAAGTCAGTTCTTCTAGGACTTTGGTGAAGATTAAAATAGAGTGAATAAGGTGTTCTTTACAAACTGTAAACCTGGAGGATGTTGTAATTGTGTCTTCAGAGAAGTTATAAGATAAGGAACACATTGCTAACCAGAGTCCAGCATATACAAGGGTCAGGATAATATCTTTCATTTGTGGGAAATAGAGTTTGACATTTTCCATATCAAGTAGTAGTTTTCAAAGATTAACACACCCCTGGGAACTTGTGAAAAATTCTGACTGTAGACCAATTCCCCAGGAAGCTGATTCAGAAACTTTAGGGTGAGGGCAAGGATTAGCATTTTTTTTAATGAACATCCCCGATGATTCTGATGTAGGTAGCCCAAAGATGACAGCTTGAGAACATAGCTTCTAAAGTGTAAAATGTTATCCCTTTGAAAGATTTTTCTAGTTTGAAAGAAGATTCTGGGGGGGGGGGGGAGAAATATGTAATCCAAAGAAACAAATCAATCAGAATAAAATTTCAAATATAGCATGTAGGATAGAATTTTGAATTTTAACTCCCAAAAGTCCTACAAATGGCATCCTAAAATCACAACGAAACTTAAATAAGGACATACTTCTAAAAAATTGTCTTCCTGCCTTATATTTATGACTCTCCAGGTGATCTTGTATCTATGTGGATGGAGCCTTAAGGGAATGTTCTGTGGAGACTTTATTTGTATTTTCTGAATTACTTTGAGTACAATTATTGTTTTGTCAGGAAACCATAGCTTTTCCTTTAGATAATTGACTTTAGAGGGGCTTGTTACATTGTTAAATGTGATTTTTATTTAGACTTAGGCCTAAAACATTTCCTGTGGGGAATACATCTTTAGCTTTGTAATGGAAAAATAGGTTTTGATTAAAAGAAAATTGCTTTATAGTCAATTTTTTACAAGAATTGGGACAATTGCATTAGGCGAGAATGCCCTGTGTGACTACTCTCCAAATGTTATTTACTTTTTTATAATATAACATTATTCAGTGTTCTCTTTATTTTCTTAAATTTGCCTTCTCCATTCAGACTGTTGCAGTCTGATTTCCTAATTAGGCAATACTTAAACCAAATAATATGAAGGATATAAAAGTGTTTTGCAAGCTATAAAAGTATAAAAATGTAAGAGGTTTTTAATGCTGCAGAGTTTTGCTCCTCTATGCACCCCACAAACCATCGCTAGATTCTTGGTGGTTTTGTCTGAAGGATATTGTACACACACACACACACACACACACACACACACACACTATCTTTAATGTAGAGAACCATGCAAAACTCCCCTTCCTACTATGTAGGGTGAAGTGAGCAATGCCATTGTACATTTCCCTTTGTCTTCTGCATATTTATGCGCGTGAAGTGGCACTTAAAGCCACGATGGGCATCTTAAGGAAAAACACCTTACTTGTTATCTTTAATACTAGCTTTTGGAGATTGATTAGGCATTTTAATTCGTGTGATGATTTTGGCAATGACCTCCTTTCAAGGTACCCAAAAGAATAGCGTAAAGACCACATTTCCTTTCCATGGCTGTGGGAACAATCACGAGGATGAATTTATCCCTGATGCCTCAGATCAAGGGACTCTACTGAAGTATTCCTCTCAAAGTGTGTGAGCAGGGTCAGTAATACTGAGACACTCAGACACAGAAAGAGGTGTTGTTACCGTAGGAAGGACAGAAAAGGCAATAGAAAGAGCAGTGTTGTGTTACTCCAGCAACAGCTAAGCCCACGAGAAAGCAGTGCCTGCTTGGCTGAGATTGGCATCGTGGAAGGACATAGAAATAGGGGATGAGGCTGGCTAGATGGATGAATAGATGGTTCAACTTCTTTTCCCATTGTCTCCACTTGGTGGATCCAGCATCAGCCAGTTAGCAAGGAAGCCCAGATGATGCAGTCAGCAAGGATCACAGTAGAGCAGATGAGGATGGGTGGAGGGGAAGCATGCACAGCACAGGGTAGCAAACCGGTATCGGCATCAACACTGAAGATCATGTCTCCTCATCTTCTCACTTCCCACCTGCTTCTTTTCAGGTAAAAATATTATAATGCAGCACTTTGGACTGTGACTGATTTTGACTGACATTCATGAGCATGGTGATTGATTGACCTAAGAAATATTAGCTGATCAATTTTTTCACATGAATAAGTTGGAAGTTTGAAAATTGAAAATGACATAAAATATTTTATGGGTAAGATTGCATTTTGAATTGCTAGAAGGATAGTTTGAGTAATTTTTAGGCAGGGTATCTTAGTAATATAATGATGTTTAATATATATATTAAGATATATATCTTAATAATATAATGATGCTTATCACATTTGTGAACATTTGAATGAAGGTACTTCAAACTGATGTTCCCATGTAGTTTTTGATCCCAAGGTTTTATTTTTTTGTTGTTTTCTTCTTTTTGCTTTGTTTTTTTCTCGAGACAGGGTTTCTCTGTAGCTTTGGAGGCTGTCCTGGAACTAGCTCTTGTAGACCAGGCTGGTCTCGAACTCACAGAGATCCGCCTGCCTCTGCCTCCCAAGTGTTGGGAACAAAGGTGTGCACCACCAGCACCTGGTTTGTTGCTGTTTCATACATACACACACACACACAAATATATACATATATATACATACATACATATATACGTATATATGTTTCAATGTGTCTCCTTTGAAGTATATTCATCATTAAGATTTTGTTTTTATTAGAAGAAGCACCATTAAAGCTATTTAGCTTTATCTTAAACCTGAGCCTAGGAAGTTATTATAAATATAGTGAGTGAGGAATGGCATGAAGAATGGGTGAAATTTACACCAATAACCAACATGGTATGATAACTCTAAGGATGCAGATGTAGCAGTGGTGTGCATGAAGACACCTTGGCACTAACCAACAGCTTTCTAATTGAACTAAAATCTGTTTAGCACGAGGGAAACCACTGGAAAACTAGCTAACTAATCCATACTAGTGAAGTCACGGTTATTGGATGTGAAACAGGAGGCCATGGATTTAAAGGAGAGTGAGAAGTGGGCCTATAGGAGGGCTTGGAGGGAGGAAAAGGGGGGAGAAATGTTAAAATTTTGTTATATCTTCAAAGATAAAATTTTAAATAAAGAAAAAAGAATGAGTGTGATTAAAAATTTCTGGTAACATAAAATTTATGCCAAAATGGTAGAGGAAGATTTGCTAAATAAAGAACGTATCTTGTTATTTTCACATTTTATTCTACTTCAAATTGTGAGCAGTCTGGCAGAAACCAATCGTGGATTTTCCCTTTAGATACAAATCAGTTAGCTACTAAGTAATTAACTTGCACGCTTGCCTCTTGTCTCAGTTAAACAGTCTGGGTTAACAAAAGAGGAAAACATGGGAGTCAGCATCAGCATTAGATGTAAGTAGGGGTCGGAGGTGACTGAGCAGAAGCTGTTGGGCTTGGTGGCATGATTGATGGGTACTGTTGGTAAGGACGATGCACGCAGAGAAGATGTGTTGCTAATGACCATCGTGGTCTGCAGCAGATACTGGCAGTTGAGTTGGTACTATCACTGAGATCTGAGAGTTGTAGAAGTACTGGACACTGTAAAGGCAGAGCTGAGAAGCTGGGAGGGGAGCTGGCTCGCTGGAAGGTAAGGATGTGAATGTTGTTGTGAGAGGCAGTGAGGCTACCAGCAATGCTCAAGGTGATGATAGGGCTTAGGCGGAGAGGTGATGTCTCATGACCTTTACATTTTTTAAAATGTGCCTGTGGTTGAAAACAAATAACGAAACTCAGTAAATTTACTTGCAAGGAGATTTATCACACTAAAGGCTCACTTTGCAGATGCTCTCTAAGCACTTCCTTAATTACCGATATTAGCATCACGCTGAGCCGAAAAGCACCACTCCTGTCAACTTCAACACAATGCACAAGTTTTTCCAGTAAATATCACTCAACTCCAATTACTGAAAACTTGTCGAATAAAACTGACTTTTCCCATTCAATACGATGCACTTGTAATAATTTTTTTTAAGCATGAAGATGATGCAGTTCACTTGGCAGTTATCTTCTATCTCTGTTTCCAAAACACCTGGAATTGCATCTTCTGAGACTTGGTATCCGTCTCCTGCACTTAACTGCCAAGCAAAATAATTTTGTTTTAGTCAACCTTCTCGTTGCTTCATAGCATAAGCATGCATCATTAGATACTGAATATACAAGCCTGACTGTCCAGTAAATATAATATATGTTCCTATCCCACTTGACTGAACATGTGAAATTGCACAAAAATGCTCAGAATAACAGTTTCTATTTTGTTTGTTTAAAGTTAGCTCCTGCCTTCCCCTTAGCAACAGGTGACTCATCTACCAGTTCGGAGAATCACATTAGATTCTAAAGATCAGTATATACTCGACTCAACAAACTCATGTTACTTAAATAACTGGAATAAGTCTTCCAGTTTAGTATAGCCCAGTATATCAAGTATATAGAAGTATACATTTAATTATTGGTTTATATCTATTGAATATAGAAGAAACTTCATATGCATAGTTTCTTGTCGTATTCTCTCCACTTAAAACAAAAATAGAAAAAAGCCTAGGAAGTCTTACTACTATTTGGTTCAGGTGGGTTTTGAATTCAGGTACCTGACAGAGTATAGAGCTTTATTTGAATATTTATGAAATTAATATAAATTGTATCACCATATTTGGGGATTTCTGAAACTTAGTTCTGTATACTCTGAAAGTTACTGAGCTTTAATGTAATAATTTTATTTCCTATTACACTGCATTTATTTCTTTGTTGACATGTTCATTGTACACAGTTTTGTGTTTCTTATAGACACTTTCATGCAAATATATTATGTACTTTGACCACATTCATATACATATATGAATATATGTATAGCATTGTGTAAGAGCATTATATAAAGTCTAGAATTTAAAAAATGAGAGAAAGTATGGTATTTGTCTGAATCTTTTTTCACTTAATATAATGATCTCCAGTTAATCTACTTTTTGCAAACAGTATAATTTCTCTTTATGGCTGAATATATATACCACATTTTCTTTATTCATTCTTCTCTTGATAGACACCTAGGTTGATTCTACAATTTGTCTACTGTGAATAATACTGCAATAAACACAGATGTGCAAATATTTCTTTGGAATGCTGGTATAGAGTCCTTCAGATAAGTGTTCAAGAGTGGTTTATCTAAGTCATATAGTAGTTATATTATCATTTTAATTTTTAAAACCCCCCTAGGATGATATTTATAGTGGATGGATTTATTTATATTCTTACTAGCAGTATATAATCCCCATTTTCTCTGCACCTCCATCATCAACAGCATTTATAGTTCTTCCTTCCTTCCTTCCTTCCTTCCTTCCTTCCTTCCTTCCTTCCTTCCTTCCTTCCTTCCTTTCTTTCTTTTTCTGAGACAAGGTTTCTCTGTGGCTTTGGAGCTGGTCCTGGCACTTACTCTTGTAGACCAGGCTGGCTTTGAACTCACAGAGATCTGCCTGCCTCTGCCTCCTGAGTGCTGGGATTAAAGGTGTGAGCCACCACCTGCCTGAAAGTTATTTGTTTTTATAATGATAGTTATTCTGTCTGACCTGGGTAAGATGATCTCAGTGTTGTTTTTTGTTTTGTTTATGTGTTTTTTAAATTTCCCTGATGGTCAAGGATGATGAACATTTTTCTTATGTTTATTGGACTTTTTTATTTCATCATTTTAGAACTGTCTGTTTTATTATTAGTCTCTAGAGACTGGGCAATTTTTTCTTGGTATTTAGCTGAGTTCTTTTTTTTTTTTTGGTTTTTCGAGACAGGGTTTCTCTGTGGTTTTGGAGCCTGTCCTGGAACTAGCTCTTGTAGACCAGGCTGCCCTCGAACTCACAGAGAGCCTTCTGCCTCTGCCTCCTGAGTGCTGGGATTAAAGGAGTGAGCCACCACAGCCGGGCTTAGCTGAGTTCTTTATATTTTCTAATTAGTAGTTCTTTTTCAGATATATAGGTTTGTCTTAGCTACTTTTTTGTTGTCATGGCAAAATTTCAAAAACAGAGTTACAAAAACAACTTACAAAAAAACAAAACAAAAACACTTAATTGAGGACTTGCTTACAGTTTCAGAGGGTGAGTCCAATATCATGGTGAAAAATAAGGCAGCAAGTGGGCAGGTAGACAGGCATGGTGCTGGAGCAATAGCTGAGTGCTTACACCTAAGCTAAAAACATTAGGCAGCAGGAGGGAGGGAAGGAGGGAAGTAGATACACACACACACACACACACACACACACACACATATACATATATATACATACACATACCTCTCACTCTCAGAGAGAGGGAGACAGAGAGAGGGAGAGGGAGGGAGGGAAGGAGCGAAGTAGATAGATAGACAAGAGATAGATAAATAGAGCTAGATAGGGAGAGAGAGAGAGGGAAAGAGGGGGAGGGAGAGAGAGAGAGAGAAGAGAGAACACTAATTAAGAATAGGCATAGGCTTTTGAAACTGCTAAGCCTGTCCCCAGTGATACACCTTCCTCAAGAAGGCCACACCTCCTAATCTTTCCCAGACAATTCTGCCAACTGATGATTTAGCATCCAAATACAAGAGTCTCTGGGTGGCATTCTCATTCAAACTATCACATTATCTAAGAGATTTGTTTTCCATTCTTGGCTCTCTCTTTACTAAGACAGCTTCTTCCTGTGTCGTCAGAGAGGCGTGGCATTCCATACACTTTCATTTGTCATTGCTTTGTTTATTTTATTTATTTAGCTATTGGGGTCCTTTTCAGATAGTCCTAGCTGATGTGCAGATCTTGAATTATTTTCCTTGTTTTTTTTCTCTGAAGTTACAGAGTTTCAGGTCTTACATTATGATTTTCTATCCAGTTTAAATTCTTTTTTTGTAGGAGGTGAGATATATCAATCTATTTTTATTCTTCTCTATGTGGATATTCAGTTTCCCCAACATCATCTGTTGAAGATGCTGACTTTATACCAACGTATTCTTTTTGCCATTTTTATGAAGAATGAGGAACCTATATCTCTATGGCTTTTTATGTGGAGCCTTATTTTAGCCCGTTGTGTTATGTGTCTGCTTTTTCTTTGTGCCATTACCATGCTGTTTCGTTATTGTGTCTCTGAGTCAGATCTTGAAATAAAATGAGGCATGACGATAGCGCTCTCTCTCTCTCTCTCTCTCTCTCTCTCTCTCTCTCTCTCTCTCTCTCTCTCTCTGATTATTCAGAATCTTTTGTGCTTTCACATGAATCTATGATTTTTTTTCCATTTGTATGAAGAATGCCACTGAAATTCTGATGGAGAGTGCCTGGAATCTCTAGATTGCTTTAGGAAATGCAGCCCCTTTCACAATATTAATTCCTCCAATCCATGATCATGGAAGGTCTTTCCACCTTCTACTGAATTCAGTTTTGAACCTATACTGTTGTTTCTGAAGTTGACTTCTTTATTTTTTTCTTTATTATTCTCTAATACAATACACCCTGACTGCAGTTTCACCTCCATGTACACACACACACACACACACACACACACACACACACACACACACACACACATACACACATATCATTTCCTTTCAGAAAAGAGCAGGCCTTCTATGGACAGAATCTTAACACAGCATAACAAGATGCAATAAGACTAGGCACAAACCTTCATATCTGGGCTGGATGACGAAACCCAGCAAGAGGAAATGGGTTCCAAAAGCAGGCAAAAGTGTCAGAGATGACCCAACTCCTAAGCTAAACAACTAAAAAATATATGCAGAGGACCTAGTATAAACTCATGCAGGCTCCGTGATTGTCCCTCCAGACTCTGTGAGCCACTATAAGCTCTGCTTAGTTGATTCTGTAGGGTGTGTTCTCCTGGTGACCTCAACTTCTCTGGCTCCTACAATCATTCCTCTTCCTCACGGTTCACCAGCTCTTCCTAATGTTTAGTTGTGGGTCTTTGCATTTGTTCCCATGGGCTGCTGGATGAAGCCTCTGATGATGACCGGACTATACACAGATCTATGTGTATGCAGAATATTATTAAGAATAATTTCATTGACTTTTTGTCCAGTTGTGTTGTGATTGGTTCTACCCTAGGTCTCTGGGCCATCCAGCTGCAGGTTCCTGGCCATCTAGACAGACATGGGCATGGGCTCCATCTTGTGGTGTGAGCCTCAAGTTAGATCAGTAATTGGATGACCACTCCCACAAGCTCTGAGCCACCATGCCTAACACAGCTTGCAGGCAGGACAGATTATAGGTGGAAGGATTTGTAGGTGGCTGGTTGGTGTCCCAGTCCCACCACTGGGACAGATTCAGATTCCATATTCTTCATTACTAGGAGTCCTAGTACTAGGGTCTCCCTAGGTTCCAGAAGTATCCACTGTACTAGGTTCCACACCGTACCCCAAGTGCCCGTCAATTCTAGTCATCTCTCCCCATACTCTCTCTCTCCATCCCCCTTCCTGATCCCTCCTGTTCTCATCACTCCCAGTCTACCCACAAAATCTATGCAATTTCTCTTTCCCAAGGAGATCCATGTGTCTCTCCTAGAGCCCTCCTTATTACTTAGCCTCTCTGGGTCTGTGAATGGTAGCATGGTTATCCTTTGCTTAACAGCTGATATCTACTTATAAGTGGGAAAGTATCATGTTTGTCTTTATGAGTATAAGTTACCTACATTTTTGTAGTTCCATCAATTTGCCTGAAATTTTCATGATGTCATTTTTTAGTAGCTAAGTAATTTTCCATTGTGCATATGCACCAGATTTTCTTTATTCATTCTTCAGTTGAGGAACATCAAGTTTATTTCCAGTTTCTAGCTAATATTAATAAAGCTGCTATGAACATAGTTGATCAAGTGGCATTGTGGTAGGACTGGGAGTCTTTTGGGTATATTCCCAAGAGTGGTATAGCTGGGTCTTGAGGTAGATTGATGTCCAATTTTCTGAGGAACCACAGTGTTGATTTTCATAGTGGCTGGACAAGTTTGCACTCCTATCAGCAGTGGAGGAGTGTTCCTCTTGCTTCACATCCTTCCCACCTTGAGCTGCCACTCATGTTACTGATCTTAGGCGTTCTGACAGGTGTAAGATGGTGTCTCAGAGTCATTTTGATTTGCATTTCCCTAATGGCTAAGGATGTCGGACACTTCTTTAAGTGTTTCTTGGCCATTTGAGATTTCTCTATTGAGAATTCTCTGTTTAGATCTCTATTCCATTTTTTTATTTGGGTTATTTGGTTTGTTGATATCTAGTTTCTTGAATTCTTTATGTATTTTGGATATTAGCCCTTTACCATATGTGGAGGTGGTGAAAACACTTTCACATTCTATAGGCTGCTGTTTTGTCCTTTTAATGGTGTTCTTTGCCTTACCAAAGCTTTTCAGTTTCATGAGTCCCATATACTAATTGTTGATCTTAGTGCCTCCACTATCAGTGTTGTTTAAGAAGTTGCTAATGTGTTCAAGTCTATTTTTCTACTTTATCCTCTATCAATTTCAGTGTGGCTGGTCTAATGCTGAGGTTTTTGATTCACTTGTACTTGAGTTTTGTTCAGAGTGATGAATAAGGATCTATTTACATTCTTATAAATGCTGACATCCAGTTAGATCAGCACCATTTGTTGAAGATGCTTAACTTTTTCCCGGTATGTATGTCTGGCTTCTTTATAAAAAATTTACATGTCCATAGGTTTATGGACTTATGTCTGGGTCTTTGATTTGATTCCTTTAATCAATGTGTCTGTTTTTATGTCAATACCATGCAGTTTTATTACAATAGCTCTGTAGAACAGCTTGAAATCAGGGATGGTGATACCTCTGGAAATTCTTTTATTTTTCAGGATTTGAACCTATATTCTTAACTATAATGGGATACTTCCTGGCATATTTCTATTGATGTGGAATTAAGTTCTACTTTATCTTTCTACTGATAAAACCAAGTATATGGAGTCTTCTATAAATCTTCTTATTGCAGAAAAGCAAAGACTGCTAGAGAGGAAATTAGAACCATATAGAAATATTTTCTTCTGACTTAGAATTTTTCATTTCTTTTATAATAGAGAGATTGAATGGATTTAGAACTCTCAGGTACTGTACATAATCATGTGATTATGATTTAGTTTCATACTCCCTGCAGACTGGAGGATCAGGACCAATTTTCCTTCTCTCCCACGTAGGAAAAGAATCTGCTCTAGCCATCTTAGATGGTAAAGCTTTATAAAATATACACACCCTCAGTTCGCTGTGTTGAATTTTGACTAGGTTGCCTGTCTTAGATCTCCTACTTGTGAAACCATTTCCCATACTTTAGCCTTATTAAAGCATTAGCCATAGTTCTGTCTGATCAAAAACCTTGTTTACCCTTTTACCAAATAGAGTAAATTTACTATAATTTCTTTAATATTTAAGATTCTTATTCATTTGTTTAATCTAGACATCCGATCCTATCTCTCAGTACCCCTCTTTTGAAAAACCAGTTTGTTGTTATATGTTGACCGAAATGTGAAAATTTCCTTCAGAACTCATGTTTTCAATGTTTTCTGACTGGTAGATCTATTTTGGGAGGTTCTAAAAACTTTGGGAAGTAGAATTCAGATGGCAGAAATAGATTCTTAAGTGTATCTCACTGACACTTGAACTATGATTTTGGTTGAGGTCTCTATTTCCTCATGTGTCATGTAATAAACAACCTTTGCCACACATTCCTTCTCCTTTAAATCTTCACCATCATGCCTTTCCTGTCATGATGGATGAAAACTCTTGAAACCATGAGCTAAAATAAACTTTTCTCTATGAAGTTCTTCCTGTCAAGGTAATCTTTCTCAGTGATGTAAAAGTATTCTTTCCTTTATGCTTTGAGCAGTGTCATGGTTTGGACATGAAGTGTCACCCTCAAAAGCTCATGTGTTTAAGGATTTGGAATATTGAGAGGGTATTTGATCATGAGGAAAACAACTTCATCAATAGATTAATGTATTAACATATTAACAACTGAATGATAAGAGAATGTGGATCCAGTGGGAGCCAGTAAGTCACAGGGGTGTACCTTTGACGGGTGTATCTTTTTCATGGTCCTTTATTGCTTTGTTTGTCTCCTGGCCTGTATTTTCTTTTCCCTCTCCTGGGCATTATAAAATGAATAGTGTTCCTTTGCCATGTTGTATGATATTGTTATTTCTTCCTTGTCAAAGGCAACGAAGCCAGACAACCATGGGCTGACATCTTCAAAACTATGAACTAATAAACCTTTCCTCTTTGAAGTTTACTTTCTCAGGTATTTTTTCCCCACAGGAATGAAAAGTGACAAATACAAATTCCTTGTTAATTGCTTACTTAAATAAGTTATTGAACAGTGTTATTGATTGAATTTGTTCTCTCATAATTAATATGCTCACACCCCAACTCCCAATGTAACTATAAGTAGAAGTAATCCTTTATAAAGGAAATTCAGGTTAGATGAGGTCTTCATTATATGGCCCCCTCTCTCACACACACATATGTATATATGCACAGATGTATTAGTTTTTTTCTTATTGCCATGACACACTTGGCAAAAGTAACTTGAAGAGAGGGTTTATTTTAGCTCATGGTTGGAAGGTATAGTCAGGCCACCATTGTATGAACAGATTATGGTAGGAATGTGACATACCTGGTCACACTGCAGCTGAAGCCAGGAAGCAGAGGGAGATGAATGCTGACACTCAATTTGCTTTCTTTTTTAAACCAGTCTAGAATAGCAGGATAGTGCCACCCATAAGGTGGGCCCTCCAACTCAGCTAAGCATTTCTGGACATATACTACAGGCATGCCCAGACGTTTATCTCCTAGGTAAATCCTGAAGGCACAGTCAGGATTGATGGAGGAAGGTCATTGGCTAATAAAGGAACTGCCTTGGCCCTTTTTTATTGGTTAGGACATAGGTAGGTGGAGTAAACAGAACAGAATGCCGGGAGGAAGAGGAAGTGAGCTCAGACTCGACAGCTCTCCTCTCGGGAGCAGACGCCTCAGAGAGACGCCATGCCCCGCTCCCGGGCAGACACACGCGATGAAGCTCCGACCTAGAATCTTCCCGGTAAGACCGGTGCTCACAGATTATTAGAGATGGGTTGATTGGGATATCAGAATTAGCCAGTAAGGGCTAGAGATAAAGGGCCAAGCAGTGATTAAATGAATACAATTTGTGTGTTGTTATTTCGGGGCAAAAGCTAGCCGAGCAGGCGGCTGGGGTGTTGGGGACGCAGCCCCGCCGTGCTTATTACTACACAGGATTATCCATCACAACATATCCCCAAAGAAAAGCCTTGTGAGGATGTAGAAGACAGCAGCCATCTGAAGATCAGTGAGAGGCTTTCTCCAGAATCCCTTCCTGCTGGCCCCTGACCCCAGACTTGAATTGTTCTGTTTAGGTCACTTGGTCTATGGTATTTTGTTATGGAAGCCTGGGTAGACTAAAATAATACTCACTATGGGGAAGAACGCTGGTCTAAAGGGAATACAGATACCTTCATTTTGGTTCTGAGTTTGGATCATTGGCCACCAAGTTTTCCCTCAATCTGTTTCTCCCAACTTGAGCTATTCTCTTCCAAGAAAATTCCCCTACTGGAGAATTTCTTGTACTCTCAGATCAGGGTACACCTCTGACCAGTGTTCCAAGAGTTATAAAAGACAGTAGGATTTGGATCCCTCCTCTTTGTTGAAGGTGTCTATTTGGGTTGCCAAGTTCAAAGTACAAGTGACCCATTTTCTGTTAGCTGTATGACAATTAATATCTAAAGTGAACATCAAAATGATTGAAATGATCTTCTATTTCAGCAAGAGTGGTAAAGAGAAGGGGAACTGCTAAAGAAGGTAAGCTGATATGGGATTCTCCTCTGTATGCTATGAATATGTTTTATTACCATTGGTTAACAAAGAAGCTGCTTTGGCCTACCGGCAGGGCAGAATATAACTAGGCAAGAAAACTAAATTGAATACAGGGAGAAAGAAGGCGGAGTCAGGCAGATACCATGTAGCTGCTGAAGGAGAAAGATGCTGGAACCTTACCAGTAAGTCACAACCTTGTGGTGATGTGTAGATGAATAGATATGGGTTAATTTAAGATGTAAGAGATAGCTAGGAATATTCGTGAGCCCTAGGGCAAAAAGTGATGCAATTAATATAGTGTCTGTGTGATTATTTGGGTCTGGGGGGCTGGGAAATTAAGCATGGTTTCCGTCTACTGTAAGCAATGGAATAGTATATTTTTGAGTACATTATTTTCACAAAATAGGAGGGAAATGAAGATAGCTATATAGAGATATTTTAAAATTGTTTTTATTTAAGGAAAAATATCTATTTTCCACCTCATTCTAGTTTTAAGTTTTATACTGCTTCTTGATTGAAAAACAATGATCCTTCTCTATAATCATAGTAGGAAATTAATCTGTTGTCTTAATCACAATGTATTAGTATTATGGTGGGCAAATTGCCTCTGATATGGCTGTTACTAGGACTACCATTAAAATTGTACGATAAACCCTCATTAGTACCATCTTCATCCTTGAGAACTCAGCTGAATTGTTTTTTACACCTCGGCAGGTACAGTCTATCCAGGTCATGAGAAATTATGAGACTGAATTATACTTCTAATATAGTGCTGCCTCAGCTTGCAAATGCTTTGCAAACACAAGTGTGATACTATAAGAACAGAAGTGTAGCAGATTCCCAGGGCAAATTAGTAGAAAAGGTGGCATGCCAGGCTTTATAGGCTGGGGTGGATTTCTCTAGTCTTGCTAATGGTGGCCTGTCAGCACAGAAGACAGGGTCTTCTCACTGTCTTACCCAGCAATTAGAGAGACCTGTGAGATCTAGGGATCTTTCTTAGGTCTGGAATTTTAAATATACATCAGCACACCCAACATTTTTTTTTATTAAAACATGTGTTCTGGGAATTGAATTTAGATCCTCATGTCTTCAAAGCTCACACTCTACCAGCTGAGTTAACTGTCTAGGCTAGGAGAGATAACTTAACTAGGCTTTGACTAGTATAGTATAATAGAAGCAGTATTGTGTGTGTTCCAGATTGTAGACCTCAAGAAGCAGTATAGGTTCACTTTTCAACTTTTTGGTGTCTTGCCTTAAGACCGCAATATACTGAGGAGGATAAACCACTGGGAGTGAACCAAGGTACACTTGCCCATAATAATACTGACTTCCACATGTGTGTGTATTGTCAACTCAGGTTTCTTTTTCTAGAACATTAATTGTTCAGCCAAGGCATAAAATCAGGAAAAATACTAACTTAACCAGCTTGAGGGTGATTGTTATGCAAACAAGGAAAATCAAAGCTACGGTCTCCATTTCTAGCAGTCTGAGATTAAGTTCCTTTGATGTAAGTCAGTAAGTTGGATTGGATATTTTGCTATGTTTTTATTGGAAGCACAAAACCCATTAGTAGAATATTCTAAGAAAACAGAAAAACAAGGACAACTCATTTGACTGTGCAGAGTCTTTAAGAATATGACTGAAGTCTAGAAAGGTAAGCTAGATTGAGACTGACTTCTATGTAACAGAGATGAATATTCAATTTAGCTGTTAACCTATGAAAGGACTGTAATGAAAAGGGAAGTAGAAAGAAGAAAATGAGCCTCCACGGACACTGGTAGAAGCTCAGAGTGGCTGATGAGATACCAGGAAAGAGCCCAGATGTTTTCTGAGCAGTCTTCTTTTACAGTTTAGAATAAAACTCAAACTATATTCTCATGGACTCTGGATGTGCAGAGGCTGAAAACGTCTTACCAAATTCCTCAAAGGGAAGTTTTGCCAAACATTCAATAAGTGCAGCTGTTTTCTCCCATGAGTATGCTCGCCACTGTACAGAGGCCGTCCGGGATAATGAGGTATCACTCTAGTAAGGACGTGAACCACATGGTTATTCTGCATGCTATTTGGTCTGTGTTCTTCCATGAGTATGCTAGGCACTGTACAGATGTCGTCTCTGGGTAATGAGGTATCACTCTAGTAAGGACACGAACCACATGATTATTCTGCATGCTGTTTGGTGTTGGGTCTGATTATGATTTTCCACTTTTTAGCAGATCTATGGGAAATAAGTGCCTATAAGTAATAGTTCATTAGAAAACACCCAAGCCAGAGGAGAGCCAATGTCAGTGATGAATGAAGTTTAGATTAACTTTCAAGAGAAGTACAAAATTGGCTGCCTCATGGAAAGCGTTCTATCTTTCAGAGACTAGATGCTGAAACCTTCTGAGAAGCAGCATACACTTTTCTGTCAGCTCTACATGCTGCTGTCCCAGTTTTACCATGTGATCTCCACATCAGCAAATCACCTGCTGAGGTGAGGGAGCCAAGAGAATATGAAGTGGGATGAGTATAACTGAAGTACATTGTATTCATGTATAAAAATGCTATACTGAAGTCCCTTATCTTTACAATTATTTTATGCTAAAACTCTCACCTACATAGGTAAGACTGTCTTCCATCTACATTTCCTCTGTGGCTCCGGTCAACAAGGTAGGTCACATCTTCATGGAAGAAACAGGGCTATGCACCATTCACGACCCCTCTTCACTCATCTGGAGAATTTTTTCTGGGATCTGGAGGCAATCTTTGACTTCATTGTTTTCTTTAGGTACCTGTGTTTAAGAGATTTTCTTTTGTGATACTGAGGGCTGAACCTAAGGCCTTCCACATGCTGGGCAAGTGTTCTGTCATTGAGCAGAAGCCCCCAGTCTTAGGCGCCTCTATTTACACCCAACTTTTTCTGCTCTACTTATCAAAGACTTTTTATATCAGATCTTAGAGTCTAAGCTGAATGATTTGAGATGTACACTTGCTTGCTTTGTCATTGATACCTGAGCACATGTATGTAAAAGGATACAGTGATTTTGTTTTCTGGCCACCCAGACCCAAATAATTACGCAAAACTATATTAATTACAACAGTGTTTGACCAATAGTGCAGGCGTATTCATAGATAGCTCTTACATCTTAAATTAATCCATTTTTATTATTTTGTATTTTACCACAAGGCTTGTGGTTTACAGATAAGGTTCTGGCATCTTTTTCCTTCTGCAGCTACTTGGTGTTTCTCTGACTCCGCCTTATTTCCTCCTGCATTCAGTTAAGTTTTCCTGACTAGCTATATTCTGCAATGCCATAGGCAAAAGCAGCATTTTTATTAACTAATGGTAATAAAACATATTTACAGCATACAGAGGGGAATCCCACATCACATGTAACCTCAGAGCCTATGAGAAAGAGAGTAAGTGTAGGCATTTTCAGCTTCTTAACTAAATGTCATGGATCTTAACTAAATGCTGCTTGGATCACCCTCTTTCTTCTATAGGATAACATGATGATATATGTATACTATATGATAAGGTATTTATGACATATATTTGTTATGATTTTGCTGCAGTAGTTTTGCTGCCACAAGTGTTATTAAAGAAGTCCAACTCTTTAAGGATAAGAAATCTTGAGAAATAATTAACTCATGAATTAAATAGTCCAAGCACATGATCCATCATCTTTTTTTTTTTGTATATGCATGTGGCTTTTTTTTTTTGTCAAAGGACAAACTTTATTGAGCTCCTCTGTCTTAGTTTTCTTTCTCTTGCACAGTGGTTCCAAGTGCTCGCTTGGTCTAGTGGACGGCAATAGGACCCACTTGGAGCACAGCAGGTGCTCTCTTCTCATAGTGAAGGGTATACCAGTGCGCTGGTGGGTACCACTTCTGCAGGATGCTCTACTAAATTCATGGCCATGCCTTGTACACATGGTCAGCAATTTCTCTTTGTCTTGCACTTGTGACCTTTAAGATAGGTTTGTCAATTCTATCCCCGCCAGCCACAACACCAACAAAGGCTCCATTGGCCAATAAAGTCACCTTTGACCCTGAAGGCAGCTTTGGTCAGGTGCTCTCAGTCTCTGGGTCGTGGGCCCTTATTGGTAAAGAGGATTGTGTCAGCTTTACCCATGTCCCCAGGCTTCTCATCCAGATAACCCATAATGGCATGGTGCCCATAGACAGAACATTGTAGATATTGAGGGGAAACTTCTCCTTCTGTGGTGATGAACAGCTCAGTTCCTTTCTTAAGTCAGTAGGGATCCTGGAAGACCCACTTTGCAAGGGTTCTGAGTAATGTTCTTCCTTTCATTTGCAGTGAGGCTCCTCAAAGTCCACTGCACATGCACACAGACACACAATTGGCACCTTTCCTTTCCCCTTAGATCACACAGCCCACAGCTGAAAGAGAAAATATATTAACTTTGGAGGGCAGCTATGGCGATAGCTTAAGACTCTAAGCTATCCGCACACAGAATGTGGAAACCAAACCACATTTAATTCATAGATTTGACACCAGTGACCTCTGTTGATACTTTGTATGTTATAGGCATACATTAGGGTTGGAGAGAAGGCTCAGCAAAACTGTTGCCCAGCCTGACAGCCCGAGATTGATCCCTGGGACCCATCTGGTGGGAAGAGTAAACCAATTCCCACAAGTTGCCCTCTGACCTTCATATGCATGCCAACACATATACACAGAGATGGGCACTAACAGTAAATAAATTAAAATGGTAATGAATGAAAATTACTTTCAAAAGTGTATTAGTATTATCTCACTAGCAGACATCTTCTCAGAGAAATACTTTTAGCCTACAATTGATGCTGAGAAGGGAAATTTAATCCATGCACACTCTTGGCTCTTTTTTTTCTATCTTTTTCAAAGGCAAAAGTACGAGCAGGGAAGGGGACAGTGAGGTTGTGCTGACAAAGTCCCCAAGTAGCTAAAATCTTAAGGGATTCTAGCTCTTCAGTTCTGCCTGGCTGAAGACAGGACATTTTCTCCTATGATGTATATGTCACTTTCTATTAATTCTGCGAGGTCTGTCCCTTTAGAAAGCAGAGTAAACAGTGTATTGGATTAGATCTCTACCGTGAATAAATCTATTTTCTAGCAAGTGTAAAAAATGAGCAGGGCCAAAAGCCCCCAGAGCAGAAAATGTCACAGTGATTGCTAATACATTACTGCACAGAAAAGGGGCTAATAAAACCCCTATTAGGATGTCATACCTGCTTACGACTGAATTCTCCAGAAAGTTTATTTGATATGTCTAAGCCAATTATCAAAGTCTTAGTGATAAGAAGCAGCTCGATGGGCCTGAATATGTCAGAACAGAATGACTAAATCGTGGGAATTCATGGGCTTCTGCTTTGAATAATTAACTTGGCTCTTTGTAGAATGCATACACTTTGGAAACTAATTTTCTCTTTTCACAAAGCATTCTGCCCTTGTGCTGCCTTTGAAAAGTAAACTGTTTAGCTGTAAGGTTATTCCCTTTTCACTACATCGGTCTGTGCTTCCTTCCCTGTCGCATGGCCCTGCCCTTCTTCTTGCTCTTTGTCTTGGTAGCATCATCTTGGCAGGGCTGCCGTCGTCCTCAAATGGGTATGTGATATGCCGTGATGACATTTCCTCTAAGTGGAATTTAATCATTTTTTTTTCCTGCAGTGACATTATCGTGCATTGCCTTTTCTTGCATTTCGCTAGGACTAAAGCACCAACTTTATTTTTAAAGGATTTGAAGGCATTTTTATCCCTTTCAGAAGAGCAGAAGCATGGGTTGCATAAATAATTCTGTAGATAAAAGCCAGAACGGATCTTAGTTGATTTGTAATTTCAAGGCCATGATTAGAATCAGAATGGTAGCTAGTTTGTGCAAACAACCAGACAAATCAAATGACCCTTTCTGTCCCATGGTTTTCTCTGCTGAAGGGGGACAGACAGAGCCTTTGCTTTGGAAAGGGTACATGAGATTTTCTTGTCTCTCAACTAAGTGAGGCCATTCTGTGGGTTAGCATGTGTGTGTGTGTGTGTGTGTGTGTGAGTGTGTGTGTGTGTGTGTGTGTATGTAGGGGGATCTCTTGTTCTCCTCTAGCTTCACAGATCTCACAGTGGACTTCTAGGTCCTGCACTTTGATACCATCCCCTTGAGACTTCGCCCATTTGACGACAGTAGGCTTTTTCTCTATGAAGGCTGGTTGGCTCCTCAGAAAGAATCCCTGGGGTGGAAGGTGGGTGGTTGGATGAAGTGGAGTAGGAAGGGAGGGGGCAAGCATAGAAACTGTCAGGAAATTGGGAGTTCACCTTGTTACATGATGTAGGACTCCATGTTTCTTTCAGAAGGCACCTGTGTTAGGCAAATACTATCAGGTGGCTGCACACCTGGAAATACCTCCCAACAATGACTGAGAATGAGAACGTTATTGAAAGGGATTCAGCGCAGTTTGGGCTCTTTATTCCTGTGTGAGAGGAAAAAAGTTCCTTTCAATCCAGATTCTAAGGAACATGTGTTTTCTCCTCAGAGGAAAGAATTACTTTGCATTTTGACCTTTTCAGAGGGCTTCCAGTAAGCCTTAGAGGAAGGTTTAAAGCTTTGCTTAAAATAAGCTGCGAAATCAAGTTTCCGCATGTGATGATTTCCTTTCACATTCGCTCAGGAAAGCCTGTGAAACTGGCTAAGCTCAGTGGAGTTGGTGACGAGTTGTAGATATTTGCAATCTGTTTCTCCATAGAGGGCTACACAAGCATATGTGGGAGAAGATGTCGATTACGACCATCTCTTCTAGCTATCCTCAGAATGTCTAGGCAGGGCTTGGGAAATGGCTGCGTTAGTCAAGTTCTTGCCTCTCAAGTGTGAGGCCCTGAATTCAGTCGCTAGAATTCACCTAAAGAAGCCAGTGAGACAGTTGGTAACAGGATTGGCTAGTCTGATCATCCTATTTTGGTTTGAGTTTGAACACTGGACATCATCAAGGAAAAAAAATGACCTCCCTACATATGCTTGGGTATGAATATATCCCCTTTTCCATATTTATAAATGAAAGAAAGTTTAAAAATGTCAACTGTGGTGGTGTTTTCTGGCAAGCAGAGACACAGGAAGTTCTCTTGGTCAGCTAATCTAGTCTAATGGATGAGTTCAAGGGCAATGAGACACCCTGTCTCAAAGGAAGTGGACGGCATTCCTTAGGATGACGTTGGAGGTTATCTTCCTGTCCTTGCATGGATGTTTATACATGGGCATGCACACTGTCCACATGCATCTACATGAGCACACACATGCACATATTATGTATATAATAATAACTATATGTGAAGTTTGAAAGACTTTTGTAGAAATGGCTCTCACCTTACTTTCTTACCTTCATTTACATTTTAAAAAATTTATTCATTTATTATGTATACCATATTCTGTCTGTATGTCTGCAGGCCAGAAGAGGGCACCAGACGTCATTACAGATGGTTGTGAGCCACCATGTGGTTGCTGGGAATTGAACTCAGGACCTTTGGAAGAACAGGCAATGCTCTTAACCACCGAGCCATCTCTCTAGCCCTTACATTTTTTACTGTAGCCAGTGAATTATTAAATATACACCAAAGGAAGCAAACAAAAAAAGCCAAGAGCAAAGGCTGCTGGATTCTCCATCAGTGATAATCATGAAAACCTCTAGAGTGATTCTTTGGGAGGGTAAAATAAGAGCAACTGCTTGAGAATAAAATTATTTTTTCTCATTTAAAAATACGCTTTCGGGAGAAAGTTGGTGATGATCATAAAAAGCAAATAAATAATAAGATTTCACAACTCCAAAAATGATTAAGACTCACTGCTCTGAGAAGTTAGGTTCTAAAGAAAGCATCTCACATCTGTACAACTGTCTCTTATACATATGCTAATCAGCTCCACTGGTAATTTTAGCTTTTGGTTTGTTTTCTTCCTGTCATTATTTTATGTTCTTATTTGCTAGACTCCATATGCACATCCATGGCAGTGGTGCTCCTGCACAATTGCTTCTTATTCAAGTCTGGGAGAATATGGTAAGAATATGTAATGGTCCTTTGCGTGAAGAGAGTTTTCTTCACGAGGCAGAGCTTGGCGAGCACTTTTGAGTTATAAAGGTTTTGGATGAGCAGAAGAAATGAAGGACTAAAGTATAGATTTATATCTCCAGTCTTATTAAACATTTAAATACTTCTGACCATGATGACCTGCTGACTCCATTTCATCTTTTAACAGATGGTGTGAAAATGAAATACGTAAAGGACCGCGTTGTGGCAGATTTACAAAAATCACTTATTCTTGTTCTTTTTGCACCTGGAGATTGAGAGAAACACTTCTCAACTGTAGACTCTCCCCAGACTTCTTAGGCCAGGTCTAAAGCAGTTATCAGGGGCCAAGAATGATCTTGCATGGCAAATGAGGACAGCCAGTCAATCCTTCTGAAAACAGGATCTTTACAACCTGCTTTGAATTTGCAAGGCACGGGAACCAGTCCCCATGCAGACTCCTGTCTGTTGTGTGACGCAGACCCAGAGGTCTTCAGGCGGGGCCAGACACTCTTCCATGTTTTACCATTTCTTTTATTGCCTCCATTAGGCAATCAGCATCACATTAATTGCTCTGACTTGGTCTTTCCATCTTCCTGCTTCATCTATACTCAGTTTCTTATTGTTTCCTGTTGGGAGCAGTGAGACCCCAGATCCTGAATTTCTTGTAATCCCCTGATCTGAGTGCCTACAGCTGCTCTGAGCACGAGACCTTCAGGAGTTTCTGATGGCTGGAGGGTGGTTTCTGGTGGGTTTGGCTGGGGCGTGGCTATCTCTATATAATCTGCCCCTGAACACAATAAAGGGGGCATTCTTGGGGAATTCAAGGGTGACCCATGTCGCTGTCTCTCTGTCTGTGTGTGTCTGTGTATTTTAACCTCCAGCCCCCACATGGGGCGCGGTGCGTGGCACTTTCATATACTCATTTAGCTTCTGCCTGGGTCTCCTGGTCCTGTTTCTCACTGGCAGAAACAACCAACAGCTAGAGAATGGGTGCCTGTTGATGCAGATGATGTTAGTGAGTCTCCCAAGACACTGGGCAGGCTGCAAAAGGGGACAGAGATTCGGAAGATGAGGAAAATGTCCCGCACACACAGTCTATTGTCTTTGGGCTTCTTTGTCCACTTCGGCTTTCATGAACAGAATTCTAAGCACGCTTATTCTCTTTAGCGAATGTTTCTCAAAAGACCAGAGCGCTCTGGCCATAAATGGTGATTATTATCTTAAGACATTCAGTTATCTAGACCTTGACTCTTCTTTATAAAGGAAGTTTTATGCTTCCCCATCTGTAGTCAATGACTTTCTTCCTGAGGGTCAGTGTTAAAGCATCTGCCCAGAGTAGCTGTCTCGGGTGAAAAATCACTTCAGGGCAGTTGGTGTTGCTGTATAAGACCCTCCTAGGGTTTGATAAAGTGGAATTTATTTGGAGAAAGAGCACTCTCAAGGATCCTGGGAGACGAGGGTTATCACTTCTGAGAGGCATTACTCTCTTGCCTGAGAAATGCTGACTAGATTTATTTTAGTTTCAAGACTTTAAATATATATTTCAATAAATAAGCTTGGCATATTCGACTCCAAGACTTCATAATGTCCATCTTTGCCTTTTGATACTTAAGTTTATTTCTTAAACTGTCTTAATTTGGACCGATGAGATGATTCAGTGGGTCACAGCACTTGTGTACGGACCTGATGACCTGATCCCCAGAACCTATAAAAAGTAGGAGAGAACCTGCTTCAGATGCTTTTCCTTTTCCTCTACACACATGCAGTGGCATGTTCATGTCCCATCCCCTGTCACCCCCACCCTAATACTAGTACTACTAATAAATTACAAAGAAAAATTAAAAGCTGTCTTAATGAACATTATTCATTTATTTTGTTAAGTTAGAGCCTACACTCACAAAAGCCTTACCAGTTGGAATTTTCCATGTGGTGGTTTGTATTACTAAATACATGAAATGTATCTTATTTTGTTTATTCTATGTTTGATAAGCCAAACATTAAGGTACTTGGGAAATGGGAAAGGCTAATGCGTGCCTGTTTTCACAGGTATCACAAACTAAACTAATCAAATCGTGTTCCTGAACTTTACAGGGCTTATGGTTGTTTAGGTTATAGAAGAGCTACTTAACACTTAGAAAGAAATAATCAGAACTTGGATATTTTTGACTCAGGTTGTGATAGAAATGAAGAAAAATAATTAGGTTTAAGTTTAGGAGGTACTTTGGTCTTTTCTGATGCTACAGCTGAATACCACAATATGAGTAATTTATAATGAAAGTAAAGTTGTTTCTTAGGTTCTGCAGCACGGAAAGTTCAAGGCTACGGGGCAATATCTGGTGAGAACCTCTTCACTCTTGGAAGTCCCAAAGCAGTGTTGGAAATTACATGGAGAGACAGAACAAGACTGTTACTTCCAATTTCTCTTTCTCCTCTTATAAAGACACAAATACCAATATAGCCATGACATTGTAGGCTACCCTAAAATTTTTCTTAAAGTCACTAATATAAAATTAGAGTTCAATAGCAACACTAATTTTAGAAAGCCCACAAACAAATAGAAATTAAACAATGCTCACCTGAATCATCAATGTGTCAAGGAAGCAATAAAGGAAGAAAAGAAAGACTTCCTAAAATTCAATGAAAATGACCACATGACATACCCAAATTTATGGGACACAGTTAATGTTGTGTTAGAGGAAAGTTCATAGCACTAAATGCCTACATAAGGAAGCTGGAAAAATCTCACACTAGAAAGTTAACACCTGAAACCTCTAGAACAAAAAGAAACAAACTTACCCAGGAGGACTAGATGGGGAAATAATCAAATTGACAGCTGAAATTAACAAAATAGAAACAAAGAAAACAACACAAAGAATCAATGAGACAAAGTGTTGGTTCTTCGAGAAAATCAACAAAATAGATACACCTTTATCTAAATTAATCAAAAGGCAGAGAGAGAATATCCAAATTAACAAAATCATAAATGAAAAGGGGGACATAATAACATACATGTAGGTAATCCGGAGAATCATTAGGTCATATCTCGAAAACCTGTACTCTACAAAATTGGAAAACTTAAAGGAAATAAACAACTTTTTTGAATAAATATCACTTACCAAAATTAAATCAAGACCAGATAAGCAAATTAAATAGACCTATAACTGCCAAAAAAGAGAAAGAAACAGTCATCAAAAGCCTCTCAACCAAAAACAGACCAGGACCAGATGGTTTCAGCTCAGAATTCTACAAGATTTTCAAAGAAGCACTAATACCAATATTCCTCAAATTGTTCCACACAATATAAACAGAAGAAACATTGTCAAACTCTTTTTATGAGGCTACAATTACCGTGATACCCAAATCACATAAAGACATTACTAAGAAAGAGAATTACAGACCAATCTTACTCATGAACACTGATGCAAAAATACTCAATAAAATACTGGCAAACTGAATCCAAGAACACATCAGAAAAATCATCCACCATGATCACGTTGGCTTCATCCTAGAGATGCAAAGATGATTCAAGATATGAAAATCTGTCAATGTAATACACCAAATAAACAAACTGAAAAAAATAATCCCACACAAACATCTCATTAAATGCTGAAAAAGCCTTTGACAAAATACAACATCTCTTCATGATAAAGGTCTTGGAGAGAGCAGTGATACAAGGAACATACCTAAACACAATAAAGGCAATATGCAGCAAGTCAACAACCATCACAAACTAAATGGAGAGAAACTCAAAGCGATCCCACTAAAATCAGGAACAAGATGGGGTTGTTCACTTTCTCCATATCTATTCAATATAGTTCTTGAGGTTCTAGTTAGAGCAATAAGACTACAAAAAGAGATCAAGGTGATATATTCAGAAAAGAAGTCAAACTCTCACTATTTGATGATGATATGATAGTTTACATAAGTGACCCCCCAAAATCTCAAGACCCAGCAATACCACTTTTGGTATCTACTCAAATTCTACAAAGAGGATTCTACAAAGAGGACCCTAAGAGAGACATACATGGATCTAAGCTACATGGGAAGTAGAAAAAGACAAGATCTCCTGAGAACATTGGGAGTGTAGGGACCATGGGAGAGGGTTGAAGGGGAGAGGAAAGGAAGGGAGGGAAACGGAGAAAAATATATAGCTCAATAAAAACAATTTCAAAAAAATTAAAATAAAATCCTTCCTAGAACAAATAAGAAAAATGAGAAATTACCATAAATAATATTTTTGGAGTTTGCCTTTTGCCATTTTTAGTTTAACATATGTTGTCTTTAAAAAGTGGTTTGCTCTATTACAATTTCTTCCTATTTGGGAGGCATAGTCTTCTGTGGACCTGTGACTTAGCCATTGCTTAAAAAAAATCTATATCTACTGGTCACATACTGCTTTGCAAAACTTGCCTAAAAAACAAATGACTTTAAATAACCCTAGGATCATTTGGAATGCCACCCCATTATATCATAAAGATTGGGAAGCTACCTTGATATTTGTAATGCATATGAATTATATATGTTTATATATTAGAAAATGTAATTTTGACTCTAGCTGACTCCACTCTGTTCTGCATAGAATTGGGTTGGGACTCTGTCCTCTTGGCTAGGGTTGGGACATTGTGCCTACTTCCCATTTTCCAGACTGGAATTTTATCTGGCTTGAACTTGTGCAGTTCTTGTGTTTGCTGTTACAGTTTCTATGAGTTCATACGTGCCTCTACCTCTCTGTGTTGTTTCCTTAAGGTCATTCATCACCTCTGGCTCTTAGAATCTTTCCACTACCTCTTCTGTATAGATTGCTAAGACTTAAGGGGAGGGAGTGTGGTACAGACTTCCATCATTTAGCGCTCAGCATTCCAAGGTCTCTTATTCTTTATATGTTGATCCGTTGTGATTTTCTTTGTAAAGTACCATCTACTACAAGAAGAAGCTTCTCTGATGAAGATTGGGTAATTCACGGATCTGTGGCCATAGCGATATGATTTTATGAGTGATTTTATTGCAATGTTCATTTAATAGAATATAGTGATAGGTTTTCCCCTAGGCCCCATGATCTGTCTAGCATTTAAGTAACGCGGCAAAAGAATTATCTCATATCTTAGTTTGGGTTTCCATGACCCACAGCTACTGTTACAAAGGAAAACCTTTAATTGGGGCTGGCTTACAGTTCAGAGGTTTAATCTCTTATCATCTTGCGGGACATGGTGGCATGCAGGAAGACATAGTGCTGGAGAAGGAGCTGAGAGTTCTACATCTTGATTTACACGCAGTGGCAGAGGAGCCTCTGTATTGAGTGTAGCTTGAGCATATATGAGACCTCAAAGCCCTTCCCCAAGTGAGCCACTTCCTCCAACAGGGCTGCACCTATGCCAGCAAGGCTACACCTCCTTATGAGTCAAGAATTCAAACACAAGCGTCTATGTGGGGCACACCTATTCAAACCACTACACTGTGTTTAAAAGAACATACAGCTCTTCAGAAAACCAAGGAGACACCACCAACTGTGACCATATAGGTTTGGTCAGCTTCTGGAAATCTTGAAAAGGTAGCTTTACTTTACTGAGGAAAATCAGATTTGGGCTCTGGCCACTAATTTTGACTACAAATTCATCTTTTGTTTTGCTTTTCTTTCTTTTCTTTTTCTTTTTCTTTCTTTCTTTCTTTTTTTTTTTTTTTGATTTTTAGAGACGGGGTTTCTCTGTAGCTTTTGGTTCCTGTCCTGGAACTAGCTCTGTAGACCAGGCTGGCATCGAACTCACAGAGATCCGCCTGCCTCTGCCTCCCGAGTGCTGGGATTAAAGGCGTGCACCACCACCGCCCAGCTGTTTTTCTTACTTCATACATTTATGATGTAGACTGTGTGAGTGACATGTCTTGACTAGCAGTCAGGGTAACTGAGAGTTCACTCAGGGTCACTCCGGGTTCCATCTTACGTCAGTCATCTGCAGAGCAGGCCTAGTTGTCAGTCCGTCACTGGGCAACCTTCAGGAAAAACTAAATTCACAGTGTAGATTTTGTGCTCTGTTTAAAATAAAGTCCCAAACTTGTATTATTACTTAGCATTTCTCTTCTTGGAATCTTGGGAAGAGTGGTCTCAGCTCATTTGCTTGTTGTTAGCCACCTCCTTCCTCCTCCCCTCCCTGCCACCACAGTCTCTTTCTTAAAGTACTTTTGTATGCTTGCTTTTTTTTTTTAAAATGGGATACTCTCATTATGTAATTAAAACTTGGATTATGTGGGATTTGAAAAGAGTGGTTTTCCCCTTAGAGACATGTAGTTGTCCACATATCACTGTTTCTTAATTTTCCATATTATCTGCTTGGTGACAATTAGATGTCCCTATAGTGACCTGATTAAAGTTTACAGCCCAAAGAAAGGCTGGAGAGCAAGCAAGACTGCAACAAGGAGATAATGGATTCATAGGTACGGCTCCATCTACTGCAGTGTAAATCAAACGAGTGATTCCAGAGGACTTTCTAAAATCACGAACTGAAACAAGAACACAATCATTCTCTTGAGCACTGTGCGTGGACCAGGTGAGAGCCCACTGATGGGGAAGGGAGGCTCGCAGCTGCAGCAACAAGGCTCAGCCACCACCCCTGCTTTCTAATAACCTTTCCAGGACCCAGAAGCTTTGGGAAGCCGGAAGATGTTTGTTTATTTAAAGAAGCTCATTATATAAGGATTCTGCACATATCCCTTAGCAAATCCCAGACAATCTTGCTTTAGAGCCTTACAGAATTTATTTTTTTCTCTTTAAGTCTGCAAATAGACCTAGTAGATCACCTCTCCTCTTTCCCTGTAGCTTGGGCAGCTAATGCCATATCTTCTCTCCAAAGCTCTCTACTCCAGTTTGTACTCTGAGCCCTGCATTTTAATAAAGTGACCCTATTTGGATAACTCACCAGGGTTTGGAAGGGTCAGGCAAAGGTGGGGACCTTTGCTCATGACCTTCAGCTTATGTCCCCACTGGATGAGCGGCAGGGGTTTACTCACTGGAGTGGGTGGCAATGACCAGAAACTCCCAGATGCTTAGTACAGATGTGACACACAGAGGGATGGATGGCCAGGATGGTCACTGTTTCTTCAGATGGTTCTGTGCTGTGCTGCCTTTCTAGCTACTTTGAACAAGTGGTGTCTACTTAGTCTGGGCTACATATATCAGAGAATGACATTGAAGCCTTTGAAACATGTTACAAACCCTGTCTTTATTAATGTTATGACTTTTCATCTATCGACACAATTATTTGTTTACTGTGTTTGTCTTTCACCCTGGAATTATTTGGGACTCTTGAGAAAACAGGGCTTCGTCTTTGAAACTTTGAATTTGTTAGCCTGGGACTAGAGGTGTGCTGTGATTGCCAAAGCTCCCTGGGGAGTTCCAGCATTCAAGCTAGACTAGGACTTGTTTCTGGGGAGTGTCTACTACATTTGGGGAATGATCATATCTTTTGCTTATTATAGATCTATTTCTGTACTTAACTCAGAGCCAAGTGTCCAGTTGGTATTCAATAAATTGTTGAATTGATTAATAAAAGTTTGAAAATGAAGCAGCATTAAGCTTTCAAGGACAGGACAATGAAGAGACATTAGAGGAACGGGGCTTTTTCTGCAGATGGTTCAATCAGATCATGAGGACCATGCTCACATGGCTGCCAGCGTGGCCTTAAAGGACCCCTGATCCAGAGAAATCTGGGTATCCTCTCAGGGAGCACAGGTCTCCTAGACCCCGAGAGTTTGGAATTGCTGTCCACATCAGACCCCTTCAAGATGGATAGCCTAATGGCCACATACTTAAAACTATTGGAAAAATGACTTTTGAAAGTCAGCAGCTCCATCTTTTTTTTTTTAAGCTTCCAATCAGAAGGGAAAAAAATGAAAACTTAGAAGTTTCTTTTTCTTTCTTTTTCTTTCTAAAGCTTAGGGATTTTGTATGAGAAACTACTTGGCTTCATTAGGTGAGCACTGGGGGGGGGGGGAGAATTGATATCTTCCATAAATGAGGAGAAAAATGCTCACATAGGAGTAGATAGACAGATAATTAAAATATGAGCAAAAATGAGCAAGAGAAAAAATTCAAGACTTATTTTATGTGATTTACTAAAAAAAATGAATTTTTTTAAAGGAAAAAGTTGGGGTTTTACTTTCTTATTATTTTCTTATGATAACACTTGGTATTGATTGAACGTGGGGGGAATATAGTGTATCTGAAAAGATCTGACTCCAGCAGTGAATCCGAGCAGAACTTTGTTCTGACTGCCCCGTCCCCCCCCCCGACCCCCCCTCCCCGCGCCCCCACAAGTTCCGGTTTTGCTGAGTGACCTTAGAGTTCTTTCCTTCCTTCTGGCAGCTCTTGACTTGTCTTCAGGTGGAACTGTGAACTCAGCAACATACGCTGGCCCGGTGGCTGGCTCTGGGGTGAGAGAGCAAACCTGTGGACAGCTTAGGGACACGAGGCCACACCAGATGCTACTTGCTGCTAAGGGTTACCAAGGACACCGCTGGGAAAAGGACTTCGACAACAGACGGTACCTCTGCCTTTTGTCCATTGCCACTCTAGGCGAGCCTGCTCCCAGTGAGCTCTTTTATCTGCCTCAACTCCTTCGGAAAGGCAGGGAAATTTAACCAGGTGGTCCGTCTCATAAGGGAAGTGAGAATCCCTTTATTGTCTCCCTTATTCAGTTACCCAAAGGTCAAACAGTGTCAAAAAAGCTAATCCACAGGGCATAAAAACTATGTAATAAATACTTCTACGGAGATTTTCATTTTTAAAAAAATTATGCCATTTTGATCACGTATCTTACGTGACAGAAACTTTAGTGGCTCTCTTTCTATTTTACTGATTTTGTGTGTGTGTGTGTGTATAAGAGTGTGGGTGCCATATACTACATGCTTGTGGAGACTGAAAGACAACTTTGAGGAGTTGGGTCTTGTCTTTCACCTTCCGAAGCAGAGTCTTTTATTTCTGCCCCAGGCTGTGTACTCCAGCCTGGAAGGCCCACACGCTTCTGGGTGACTCTCCCACCTCTGCCTCCCAGGTCCCTGCAGGAGAACTGAGATTACAGTTGCAGGCCTTCAGTCTGGCCCTATGTGATTTACAGCCACTGAGCTCAGGCTGTCAAGTTTGGACAGGCCTGGCCTCTGGGGGGCTCCCTGTCATTTATAGTCAACTGAGTCCTCAAATGTTAGCAGGGATTCAAAGAACCTCCATGGTATCGGAACGATTATGATCTAGAACTAGAAAGTAGATTGGCGGGCTCCTCCCAGGAAGGCGTCTTTAGTTGCTGGTAGGAAGGATGCTGTTGGGAAGCCCTTGGTTTCATAACAAGACACTGTAAGTAGCTAAAGGTAAGCATAGCCTATTAACTGATATCTAGATTTCTCCATTACCTAACTGAAGCTCATGTCTTTGGCTTTTCTGGCTTCTCATGTCGGATGACAGTGTCTACCTTTGTGGAACTCACTGCAAGCCCCTGAAGTCACCGCCATTTTCCTGTCTTCTGTCTCTGCATATACCATTTCTCCTGGCTGGAATGTGCCATTTCCATCTTCCTTTACGACCGCCCAGCCTCAGCTCCATCCCTGTAGGCGCTCCCACTCCCTTTGCAGTGTTTATTCTTCATGCATGCACCAGTTATAGCACCCATTACATTGCAAGGCCATTCATTTACTTACATACCTCGCTCTTCACCAGACTGAATTGGTGTCGTTCTCCATTCCTGTCCTCACACGTGACAGGTTCTTCATGAACCATTGCAGAGGTCAAGCATTCTCCTGCAGGGCTATTTTATGTGGCTGAGAACATGTCTCCCTAAACCTTCCTCAGTATTATCTTATGCAGGTTAAACAGCACTACATAATCTTTCTCCAGTGAGCTTTTGCTCCTCTTTCTAATCAGCTTTGTTTCATTCTTTTTAAAACTTCATATTTAATCTCTCTTCATTATTTAAAAAGTAGTGGTTCTTTCTGGCCTTGGAGCAGAGTTTAGGTATAAGATGATGAACAGAATACTGGAATGATGTGGGCGTGTCATATATCAATCTGTTGATTTCATTGGTTAATTAATAAAGAAACTGCTTGGCTTGATAGGTTAGAACATAGGTGGGTGTAGTAAACAGAACAGAATGCTGGGAAGAAGGGAAGTTAGGCAGACGCCATGCCTCTCCTCTCCAGGGCAGACGCGATGAAGCCCAACTCACAAGATGGACATAGGCTAGAATCTCCCTGGTAAGTCACCACCTCGTGGTGCTACACACATTAACAGAAATGGGCCAAGCAGTGTTTAAAAGAATATAGTTTGTGTGTTGTTATTTCGGGGCATAAGCTAGCCAGGCAGCTGGGAGCCGGGTGGCAGGAACCCAACCGCAGCTCCTATTACACTGGAAGGCTTATTAAAGAACGCAGGCCATATTCTTTCCAAAGAATTTAATTTTTTTTTCTTGCAACTGACCTGAATGCCCCCTTTGAGGAATAGCTTTCATGGTACCAAAGGAGCCATGCAAGCTTCTAAAGGAGCGTCTAACAGTCCTACCCAGCTCTGATGTCTATGAATCACGCGGACCAGTATAGCGCTCTAAGTGTGACAATATGAGTGCAATAGTAACACATACACCTTGATGATAAACAACTCTGTGATTGGACTAAAGACCCATTCATTGGAAACCTAGCTAACTAATCAGCGCTGGAGAAATCACGGCTACTGGGTGGGGGAAGGGAATCTACAGCCACTAATTTGCTAGACCAGTATAATCCCTAGTGGTGGTTCTTCTTCTTTCCTTCACAACTGTTTTAGTTAGCAAATCTTAAGCGAGCTCAAGTCTGATCTTTGCTGCCATTATTTATCCGTGACAGGGTCTCATTATGTAGTCCAAGCCATCCTACCGTCTCAGTCTCCTCGATGCTGGGATTAATAGGCAATGTTGCAGCTTGCCTGGAAAGTCTTTATATTTGAAGTTAAGGTAGTGATCATTTCCAAATGATACTCTAAATAGATAGCTAAGGATTTAAAAAAAAAAGCTTTTCTGGAACTTGAGTGGTAGGGAGCTTGTAGACAGGAAAAGGGCAGCTACATCCCTCCTCCCATCCCCGAGCAAGCTTGGGTGAAACTGTTTTACAAAGTGTGTTTGTTTAAAGAGAGAGAATGTTTGGCGCTAAAGTTAGAAAATTCCCTTCCAGCCTGCAAATCAGTGATTTTGAATGTCAAACATAACGATAATTTGATTTCTACCATTATTTTGTGAATACCACATTAACAATTTGGAGGAATTGCATTACAAGTTGCTTCATCCAATGATGTAATAATCAAATAAAATGACTTCTAATCCTATTTATTCAGCTTCCCTCTGTTGTTTTTAGTCTGCTTTGAGAGCCCTGTCAAATTGAATTTGCCATCCTCTGTGTTTGCCAAAGTTTATTATTTCAATTTACAGCAGCAGAGCTGTTCTAACCTGGTCTTTCATGTTCTCGGTTGTGTTAGCTATGATAGTGTGCCAATCTGCACAAGAGAGTAATTACGGCGGGGCGCTTCCCTTGCCTCAGGAAAGCAAGGAGCCATCTCTCCGACATCTGGAGGGATCCTGCGTTGCAGCCTCCAGGCAGAATCAAGACTGGGGAATTTTTCTCTTCTTTACTTACTTTAAGAACCCTCAACAAAACACCATTAAGATATTTTCCCAAGCTCACGAGTAGAATAATTTCGAGTACGGCATGGGCTATAGTTGAGAAAAGATGCTTTGGAAAGAAGGAGACCAAAGGGTCTCTAAAAGCATCTTGCTTTTTAGCTAGAGAGAATGCAGGGCAGGCTGGGTTTGCTATGATACCGGGGCATTCAGGTCCAGAGTGAGATTTCCACAATATCCCTGGAGGGCCCAGGTAATGTCTGCAGCCTGTTCTGAGGCTGGTTCAATAGATCAGCTGCTCTGTCTCAACAGACTGGGTTCAGTTTGCCCATCTGCGGTATAACATTGTGCCCCAGGGCCCATCTGCGCCATGAGGAAAGAGAAAAGGGAGAAAATGACCTCTTTATTAAAACTAAATATGATAGTGACAGTATCTGGTATTGTATGCATTCTAGCAATGCAAAATATTCACAGAAAGAAATTTTCACTTCCTAGTTTTAATTCTCTGAGTTCCCTTCATATATAATGCATATGTACATACACATACATAAAATACAGAAAAAAACTGAAATTTAGTTGTGTTATTTTTGATATTTTTGTGAGTGTATATAGATTTACTTCATCCTTTAAAGATAAGAATCATATTCTCAGGTGACTTTTAACTGAAACCCGGACAACTAGTCAGCAGGTAGGTTTCTGTGACATGTCCTCAGCGGCTTTTGTTTCTCACCATGACCTTGGCAACACTTTGGTTTTTAAAGGTTAGCCTCAAGAAGTTAGGAAGCCATGCATTCTTTTCACTCAGTCTCTGACCCTGTTGTAGAAAAGAAATGAAACAGAAATCAAGTTGGTTTTCTCCCCGGCAAATAGACCAATATTTTTGGAAATGAAGCGCCCTTTGTGACTGGGATCAGTGTCCACGAGAACTCAGCAGAGCGGACCCTCCTTCCATGGGCCTTTTCTCTAGCCAGCTCAACCGAGCTGGGATAAATGAGCCATCAGTACGTCTGGCCTGGCTGATTTGTTGATACACCCGACTAGCGGGAAAGTTCTTCAACTAATTCACTTACGATAAGGGGATGGCTTCTCAAAGGCAGAGCGGGGAAAGATCCCGCGCTTCTCAGTAAGCCCGTCCAAATTGTCTGCAGACCACTCAAGGATGAAATTGAGTCTAACACTACAGCGTGTATTACTAAGAATCGACTAGCCAGTAAATATTTAAAGGGTCTGAGCTAAGCTTCTCCATCATTTACCTGCATTTTGTTGGGATGACAAGAAGTCGCAGAGTGCACTTGTGAAGTAAGATTAGGGGCTTGAAATGCGTCTCTGGAGATTAAGTGCATCTTTCCCTAGGTGCCCTTCATTGTGGGGAAATGGTAGAGGGGAGACTTCCTGAACGGTTTTCCACCTGACTGCATGACTAAGTGTTCAGAGAACTATATAATTGTCAATATACTTAAAAAAAACATTCCTGTGTAAATAATTTGCTTATTTAAACTTTACAATGTGTAATATTTAAACACTTGTCAAGCAATAACTCACTGGTACAGTAAATTATAAAAGTCTACCAGCAGGATTAGGGATGTTAAGGCTGAAGTTGACTGATGTCTGGTTTTCTTGAAGAGGTACAATTTGTGAGAAAGAATCACAAATACAGTAATTCGAACAACTGTATGGGGAACCCCAAATCTCTCTCAATTTGTTCTGTTTTATTTTGAAATATTTCGAAAACAAGGTACAAAGTGTCCATATGTATATGCATACATGCAATATGATTCCTTTTTAAAGTAAAAATTTAAAAATGGAAGTACTCTGTGAGACCTGTCATGGGTTTGAGCATGTTACTCATGCATCAAATGATACCCATGTCATTTGTATAACCAATAACAGAAAGGAGCCCCATCCATCCCTCATGTGTGGGGACCAGAGTGTTGAAGGAATTTCCTAGGAGATCAGTATTTGCCATCACATTTGTCATAGGTTGTAAATCCAAGCCTAATTTACAAGAGTTTAAGGCCTTTCACCCAAATATAAAAAGTGACCCATTAAATTTAACGAGCCTGCTTTATTGGGGCTCATCTTGTAAATATGCCATGTGATTAAATGCAGTGAAAGGGAGATATGGGCAGTATTTAAATTGCAGTTGAGAGTGTGCGTCATACGAGATAAAGACTGTGGAGTTTGCAGAGAACTCTGAGACCAAGATCAACTGGATATGCAAGGGACAACAACAAAAACATCAAAATAACACTTAGAGCAGTATATTTCTGTCACAGTGGCTGTGCTAGGGCTCCGGGGAGGCCCTTTATAGAAAGCTACTTCTCTGACCTGGATACAGACCTAACACTCCGAGTTATCCAGGACACAAAAGAGTCAATCCAGTTTGACGAGTCATTCACCTGACTAAGGAGTCACATCTCACAGAGGCGGCCCATCTTAAACCATGCTCACAAGATAGGAGGAATAATTACCCCCCTCAGAAAGGCACATACTCTTCATTTCCAGAATTCCGACCCCTAGTGCGGAGCTGCAGCCATTTTGCTTTATAAGTTATTAGACTGCTGTTTTGAAACAATCATTAAATAGATCTACCATGTAATTCAGCTATTACACTTCTGGGTAGATGCCCAAAGGAAGCAAAGTCTTCATATTGAAGATATACATATTTGCACATATCTCTGCATGTTTATTTTAGCACTCCTCATAATAGCTGAGACTTAGCATCAGTTTAGGCACCCATCAACAGATGCATGGTTAAAGGTATACACACAATGAAGTGCTAAAAGGAAGAATGAAGTCCTGTCTTTTGTGGCAAAATGGATGAAACCATAGAGCACCATGTTAAGGGAAATATGTCGGTCACAGACAGATAAGCATAGAACACTCATTGATATATAGATGCTACAAAACGTGGCCTAGATGCAGAATGGTGAATAACAGAGGTTGAGAAGAGTGTATGATAGGAAGGAAGGCTGGTATAGGAAGACTGAATTTAATCAGCAAGTAACGCATGTATATGTGGAAATATAAACAGGACCACACTAATCTATATAATCAACACAAACTAATAGAAATTTAAAAAGGAAAGTAAAACATTTACATTTCTTCATAATGTAAAAAATAGATCATGTTGCTAGAAGGATGAGTAAACTAGAGACAGACCACTGGCTGCCCGAATCAAAAAGACGCTTGGTTAGACACTGCTGGGTTTAGAGTATGCAGAAGAATAGCCATGGAGTTTAGTGATGTGTGTAAGAATGGTCTCTCCAACTCTAATATGAACCATAGGACCCCATTCCTCATCAAAGACATAGCAAAAGCAGGAGACCATGTCTACCCTACCAAGTGTCTTAGGTACCCAGCTATGTGACCATTAACCAACTTCCCCCTAATGTCCTTCATTATTTTTCCATTTATTCACCTGAGCATTTATCAACCTCTCCTGCCCTCCTTTCTGTTTTAGTGGAGTTGAGTTCAGTCTCTTCCCCCTGTTGCAATAGTCTCGGGTCAAGTGCAATTTCTTTTATAGCACTCAGTAAACATCTGTTGAATTTGAGGAATTTCATCTTTCTGTTCTGTCTTGCAGTGTTGGGGATTGACCCTAGGGCTTTGTGTACATTAGGCAAATGCTCTGTCACTTAACTGCATCCCTATGCCTTCAATTTATTGGTCTCAAATATAACGTCAGTTCTGAAAACAGTAAAAGGCTTTATGAGACACACTAATGTTGCGAGTGATGCTACAAAAGCAAAGCAAAGCGATCTAGCAGATGGCTCCAGGTGCTACACCCGAAAGTCAAATACAGCATAAAAAATGCAATAGTAATCTCTTTAATTTAAAATTACTAACTTATCTTACTTAGAATAATTCAGAGTGAATTAAGTTACATAAAAATGTCAAGCGCTCAGGAATGTGTATTCACTGGCAAGGTGTAGTCTTTGCCACATGGTCTTTGTTTCCCATGCATTCACATTGTTGGTGGCATTCCCACGGCTGCCATTTGGAGGCTGACCTGCATTCTGCAGTTCGTTTTCTTTTCTTTTTTCCTTCCTTTTTTTTTTTTGAAACAAACCCATGACGGGTGTTACAACTCCTTGGTAGAAGAGAAACTAGATACTATATTGTTTACACCCAGTCTTGAGATCCTTTTAGTCTTCTAGCATCTTAAGTCATCTTTGGCATCATAATTAGCTAGAATGTAAGATTTAACTGACAATCTAACAAAAAAAGCAAATTTCTTGCTTATCTTGTGTTGGTGTGTGTGTGTTGTGTTGTGTGTTTGTCTATGTGTGTGATGTGAGGGTATGTGTTTAGTGTGTGTGTATTTGTGGAGGATTACAGCCACATAGAATTTTATAATTGACATAGCTCATTTACATGCATCGTCTGATTTAGTTCCCCAAACAAGCTTTACAAGACATGAAACAGCTTGATTAAATGATTTAACAAAGGTTATCTGGCTGGTGAGTGACGGAGTAGAAACTAGAATGCGATTTTAATTTCATCTAGTTAAAAAAACACAGAGAGCTTATTATGGATAGTGCTATATTAGATCTTAGAGACAGATTGTGAACAAAGACAGGAACAGACAGCAAACAAAAATATGTTTATAACAGTTGTGATAAGCACAATGCAAGAAAAGTAAAGATTGCAATGGGAATTTATAGGCAAGCCATAACCTTGTTTGTGTGTGAGGTTTGGATAGAAAAGCTGGCCCAAAGATGGCACATTTTTCTTCACAGATCATGTCCAAATCCTTTATGAGCTCAACATTACTCGACTTTACACACTGGTCAGAAAATCCTAACACTATATGAGAAAGTGAGATTTTTGTTTTGTTTTGTTTTTCCGAGATAGACTTTCTCAGTAGCTATGGAGCCAGTCCTGGAACTTGCTCAGTAAGACCAGGCTGGCCTCAAACTCACAGAGATTTGCTTGCCTCTGCCTCCCAAGTGCTGAGATTAAAGGTGTGCGCCACCATCATACGGAGGTGAGAAAATGAGAATTTTAATGAGAGGATGGTATGCTCTCAATCAAGTTAAATATTTTTGAAGTTTTACCCTTTTCAAAGCTTTGAAGTATCATTTCTTTAGTAAATGTATTTAAATAATTAAAAAAAATATGATACATCATTTCTCCCTTCAGTTACCCCCCTCCAACTCATCCCACGAAGCCTTTCTCTACTGTTACTCTCTCAAATTCATGACCTCTTTTTTATTTTTTTTAAAGATTTATTTATTTTGTACACAGTGTTCAGCCTCCATGCCTGCAGGCCAGAAAAGGGCACCAGATCTCATTACAGATGGTTGCGAGCCACCATGTGATTGCTGGGAATTGAACTCAGGACCTCTGGAAGAGCAGTCAGTGCTCTTAACCTCTGAGCCATCTCTCCAGCCCCATGACCTCTTTTTTTTTTATTAATTGTTATCACAAGCATTTGTGTTCTCTCTCTCTCTCTCTCTCTCTCTCTCTCTCTCTCTCTCTCTCTCTCTCTCAACATATTCTTAATTATACAAAGAGAACCTGATTAGTCCCTATAATCAGGTTACCTGTATTTATATGATCTCAGGGATAGCCACCTGGTATTTGTAATCAGTAGGAGACTCTTCCTTGGGGATGATGATCTCACCCACTGTCAGAACTCCTTCGTTGTTCATAATTCTTTGTCTAAGGCCTCATGAGCTGTCCCTCTTCCATGTTAGCATGTCCATTGGTGCCATCATTGTTCAGGTTTTGTGTAGGTAGCCATGTTAATAGTTGTAGCCTCTCTGATAGTTCTAGAAGACAATATCACAACAAATCTCCTGCTCCTCTGGGTCTTACATTCTTTCTGCTCCCTCCTTTTCAATGATAACTGAGCCTTAGATACAGGATTTGTGTTATAGATGAATTCAATTGGTACTGGGTGAAAAGTTTCTGTACCCAATAAGCCTGTCTGCTGACACAGCAATCCAGATCAGACCAAGTCAAATTGAATGAGAAAAAGCTCAAGTTTAATGGATACTATGCTCCTGGGTGATTTTCTAGCCCCCCCCCCCCCAGAGAGGAGATGAGAAAGAAAGGCCGGAAAACCATGTGCCTGCGTTTTGGGGTGCAGCTTAAATACCCTGTGAGAGTGTTTTTGAGCATCTCTGGGGGAGGGGTCATCATTTGGCGGGCTTTCTGAGATGTGGCAGGGTTTGGAGAGAGATGGGATGCGGGCTTGGAATGGAACATCCACCAGAACATTTCAGATTCTTTGGGGATATGGATGTCAGGGGCCGGGGTGAAGCTTCCAGCAGAGTACTGGGTGCTGCACAATCTCCTGTTATCTTCATATTGATTGGTTGTAGAGTTTCGTAATACTTTCTGTTACAAAGCGAAGTTCCCTTAATGAGGGCAGAGAACTGAATTTGTCTGCTAATGTAAGGGTAAATATTTAGAATGTAGTAAAGAATTGTGCTGGATTTGTAGGGTGGCAGTTGTGGGTTCTCTTTCAAGATCCATGGCTTCATGAGCCCTGGGTATTTAACTAGGTTTCCAATATCTGGCATGGTTTCCCGCTATTGAATAAGTCTTAAGTCCAATTAGAAAGCTATTAGCTATCATCGAGGTCTGCATGCCACTACTGCACCTGTAGGGTTATCTTGCTATGCTGACCATTGTTGTGGTTATAGCAGCTGGGTAGGACCATTGGTTGCGCCCTGCTTTGGAAGCTTACGTAGCTCTTTCTGCTATCATGAAAGAGGAGGCTTGCAGGTCAGATCCAGCTTAGGTCCTTTGGGTCCAGTGTCCGGAGTGTATGGTATCTTCAGCAAAGGGACTTACCTTACCCCTCTGGGAGGCAATTAAGGACAATAGCAATAGCTTATAACATTGTGGGTGTCTTTTGGATAATCTTGACCAAAAGCTCCAAATGGGGCTTCTCAGGCCTGGTGTTGGGATTTTTATTAGATGTATGACTTTTGAGAGGACCATTGCCGGCCTAGATGGAAATTTTTAATTTAAAATGTATATGTATGTATATAGACTTATATGTATTATATATAATTTTTGGTAGGTAGGTAATAACATGGTTCCTTATGACCTTTTTAGATGTCCTCTACTCTTCTTCTTCTTCTGTAGTTGCCTTTCCCTTCCCTAATTAAAGTCTCATTGTTTCTTCCATTTCTCCTTCAAATTGCTTGCCCCTGCTATTCTCTCTTCTATTGCTCCCCTATCCCATTATCCCCCCTTTCCTCTCCTGGTTTCTGCAGCTACTCCATCTGAAGACTTGGAGAGAGAACATGAGGCATTTGTCTTTCTCGTTTCTCGTTCTACCCATAAAATACCTTTTCTTTTACACAGCAATTGTTCTAGTTTGCTTTCTGTTGCTGTGATAAATTCCATTGCCAAAAGCAACTTGAGGAGGAAAGCATTTCTTCGACTTATACTTCTAAGTCCTATTCCATCACCGAGAGAAATCAGGGCTGGACCTCAAGCAGAAAAAGAGGCAGGAGATGTGGTGAAAAGCTGCTTACTGGCTTGCATTCTTTGGCTTTTGCTCACCTAGGTTTCTGTCTAAGGTTAGACTCCCCACAGTGGGATGGGTCTTCCCATGTCAATCAACCTTCAATAAAATGTCCTGAGAACATCCTCACAGTCAATTTGATGGAGGCAGCTCTTTAGTTAGATACCTTCTTTGCGGGTGACTGTAGGCAGTGCTAAACTGACAAGCGAACAAACTAAGCAATCTGATCAGGATTATGGTAAATACAGTTTTTGGTAATAGTTTGAGGCCAGAAAAATTCTGTATTAGTCTCTTGAATATCATTAAAGATGATTGAAGAGATTCATTAAAATTATTTTAAAAAAATTAAAAAGGTGTGTGTGGTTGTGTCTGCAGCTATAGGTGCCAGGTATTGGGTCCCCTGGAGCTGGAGTAGCATGCAGTTAAGAGCCATCTGACTTGAGCTGTGGGAAGTGAACTCTGGTTCCGTGGAAGAGCGGCAAATGCTCTTAACTGCTGAGCCATTTCTCCACAATTCTATAGCATTTAAAATTTATTTATTTATAATTGTTGTTTATCTTTCTCACCCTGTATATATTAAGAAAATTTTAATTAATAGCATCCCAAAGTCTAGGGTACAGTGTTCTCTAGCCTAGCATGACCCTCACCTCCAACTCTTGCTTTTGATTTTATGAATGGGCAAAGATCTTTCACTAATGTAATACATCAAAGGCACGAGGGAGCATTTTTATATTTATGTGGGAGATAGATAGGGTTAAAAATAACATGACAAAGTTCTTTTGCAAAGGTGCTTCGTGCTGTCTTGGGAAATAAGAATAAACAGAACATTTCAACGCGTGATTCTGTATTCTGGCTAGGACATTTCCTAGCAAGTGATTGAGTCAGTCTTTCTATAGGTGAGGGTGAGAGGTAGGGCAGGAGAAATTGAAAGCCGCTCTGACAAAGAGAAGGCAGAGACTGGCTGGGGTGAGAAGGGAGAAGCTTTTTGATCCCTGTTGCTCTTTCTGTGGAGAATTTCTTTCTGTCTCCCCTCTTGGCCTTGCCTGTATCTATCAATAGAGTCTGTGTATGTCTTAGCCGCGCTGAAAGCAGCCAGACTGGCAGAACGCCCTCCTTCATCGGAATGTGTCACCGTTGCAGAGGGTAAAAGCAATCGATGGTCCCTCCTGACCCCCACCCTTCTGCCTGCCCTTATAAATACTTTTATTTGCATTCTGTCACTGTGGTTGCGGCTTCTCCCTTTGCTTTCGCCCTTTCTACTTGAAAGTCATTAATCTGCAGATGCAACTAATTAGCCCTTTGCTGTTTCAGGAGCTGAAAACCTTGCTCGCTCCTAGTTTATTGGATGCCAGAAAGCATATACTTAAGGATCAATGGCTCCTGCCAATAGCGAGAGTGCTGCGCATAATTAGACGATTGCCCCGGTCAGCTATAAAATACGGACTGCGCAGGGCGCCTAAAAATCCGCCTCACCATAATGCAGTTACTTAAACCACCGACTTACATTTCTTATTTTTCCCAAGTAAGTTGTGCCCATTCAGGGAGGTGAGCCGTCTCTATCCATCTTCTTGAAGAGCGAGGCACAGAAAATTAGGTGAAATTGGACGCATTTTAGCCCTGACATTTTTCTTTTTGGAGAAAGGTTGAACTCAGGACCTCAGGGTTGGTCTAAGATGGGAAAGGCCAAAACACTTTATCTTATTGTTTTTTTCAGTAGAAAAAAAAAATAAACCCAACCCTCTTGATCCCAAAGAAAATAAAAGTAGAAACTAACACATTTTTTTTTCAGGTGCTCAAAAAAAAAAAAAGAAGATAAAACAAACCACAATAAAATAAATGACATGCCTCTGAAGAAATCTTTTTCTTTCTTTAAAAAGAAATAATTTTTCTGCAGAGTTAAATGTAAATGTTAAAGCTAGCAAGATTGGAAACCAGGCTTGATAATGAACTAAACCAAAAGAAGAATTTTTTTCTAGTCATGAATATTGCATTTAGTTGTATTGTATCTCTGTGTGTCTGTGTGTGCTTGTAGTGCTTATATGTATATAGATGCAATGAGGGCATTGCCCCAAAGGGACACCAAATGTTAAGAAGTGACAGCCAGAAGGACATGGAGAATATTCTATTCAATGAGAAAAAAAGCTATCTACCTTTATCACTCCCGGTGGGTTTGGGAAGAAAGCACTAGGCTTTTGGGATGGTAGGATCTTGCTGAGAAGAGATGAACGTTGAAAGGATATCCTGCCCTCACCAGCCATAACTTCTAGCTCTCCAGGTTTGTGTGATCCCAGACACCCTTTTCAGGTCCGTGCAACGTGTCTGAGCTCTGCTTAACAGTTGTTGGGAGCTGGGTCCTTTTAGGCCCTGTGCTGAGAAGTGATTCAAGATGCTCTCTGTCTTTACCTTTGGTCAATGCAAATCATTCTTTATATAAAGGGGAGTGGGCATGACCATGAACAAATGGAATTGTTTCCTTCTTTCTCAGATAAGTAGTATGCTTTTTTTTAAAAAAAGGTTTATTTATGTGTATGAGTATTTTGTCTGCATGTATAAATAAGCACCATGTGGATGCCTGGTGCCCATGGAAGTCAGAAGAGGATGTCAGATCCTTTGGTACTGGAGCTACAAATGGTTGTGAGCAGCCATGTGGGTGCTGGGAATTGAACTTGAGTCCTCTGCAAAGGAACAAGAGCTCTTTGTCAACCAAGTTGACTCTCCAAACAAAGAGACAAGTAATATTTTAAAATCATCAATAAAGATGACCTTTCTCATATAATGTCTTACAATAACAAACTTTTGATAGCATTTTTCCTTCTTTCTCTTTTTTTAAATCTCACCTATACATAAATAAAAAATTCTCTCTCTCTCTCTCTCTCTCTCTCTCTCTCTCTCTCTCTCTCACACACACACACACACACACACACACACACACACACACACACACACGAGAGATCTTCTTTGCTGTCCTCACGGAATGGATCTTGTTAGATGGGTCCTGAATGCCTCTTACTTTTTAAAATTTATACTATATGGCTAAAAAATTATTCAACTCAAGCAATATTCAGTATTATGATTGAAAAGCAAAGAGGTGAATGCCGTTAGCATTGACTTGCTTTGAGTAGGAAGAGGATGACTCTGGGCTGTGGAACCCAGGAGGGAACGCTGACGTCACCTTGTGGGCATTGTTTATCCGGGACATCTCTCTAGTGGGCTGGTGCTGCCTCTCTACCCTTCATTTTGGTCACTTTGACTTTTGCTGTTTTGCTTTTTGATTTCTCTTTCTAACTTTCCCCTTTTCTTATTGCTGGCATTTCTTTGTTCAAGTTCTAGTGAATTCAGATCAACAAACAATCATAGAATAACTGACCATAGTTTATTTTCTTTTTGAAGTAGGATCTTGTGGTACATCTCAGGTTGGTCTTGAACTTCTGATCCATCTGACCCATCCTCCCAAATGCTGAGGTTATAGATGTTTGCCACAACAACAGTTTTAATTGAACACTTTTGACTTCCAGTCACTCTAATAATGACACATGAAAATTAATGAGCAGTCCTTATTCTTTTTTCCACTCTTTTTATTGTTTTTATTGAGCTATATATTTTTCCACCCCCCCTTCCTCCTTGCTCCCCTTCCATCTCTCCCAATTTACTCAGGAGATCTTTTCTTTTTCTACTTCCCATGTAGATTAGATCCATATATGTCTCTCTTAGGGGCCTCTTTTTTGTCTAGGTTCCCTGGGATTGTGAATTGAAGGCTGGGTTTTCTTTGCTTTATGTCTAAAACCCACTTATGAGTGAGTACATATGATATTTGTCTTTCTGGGTCTGGGTTACTTCACTCATTACGACGTTTTCTAGATCCATCCATTTGCCCGCAAATTTCAAGGTACCATTATTTTTCTGCTGAGTAGTACTCCATTGTGTAAATGTACTACATCTTCTTCATCCACTCCTTGGTCGAGGGGCATCTAGGTTGTTTCCAGGCTCTGGCTCTGAAATAATGAGAGAAGTCCTTATTCTGAGAACTCCGTGAAGACCTTGCGTTCCCTAGGTGTCGTCTTAGCACCGTTGTCCTCCTCACATCAGCATCTTCTTCAAGCACTGGGCTAATCACACTGCGTGAATCATTAGATTTCATTTTCCTGTGAGGATTCTATTTCTTGAATTACCCCAACTTTTACCCCATTAGCGAAAGCATTTTGTTGAACTCTAGTTCCTCCCAGGAGCCCTCACTTCCCTCTACAGCAATAATTACCCGTATCTCCAGAGTTTCTTTCTTTCGATTCCTAAGGAAGCCTGAGAAGCCTGGGTGTGGCTATGTTTCTGACCTATATACATCTGAAATTAAAATGTGCTCTCTATGTATGTGCCAGAATGTGTCCGTGGCTGGTAAGTGTCAGGCTTGAATGACGCCAGACTTGTTTTGGGTTGACCCAACAGATACAAATGTGGGCTGTGATTGTGATCCTCAGAAGACTTCTGCCTCTACTCAGGAGGTGGGAATTAACCTAAAAGCTGAGTTACTGCCAGAAGGGTAGTGAGACCATCTAGCTTGAGATCATTAACTTTTAACAACATGATATACTCTAAAGTGACATTCAGAAGGAATGGCTCAATATTTTGAAACAAAAAAGACTATTATAAAGAATCTCATTAACTTTAATAGGCTGTTTACAATAGCCTGTGTCTACATAATTATGGGCTCTCTCTATACAAAGTAAATTTATTGGTCATTTACTAATATGTTAGATACACACGCTACCCAACAGCTTCATGTTTAGGATGAAAGCCGAATTTGCTTTAGTACTGGGAGTTAGCTGGGGATCCTAAAGTGTCAGTGTAGGGGAGATGCCCTATATCCACCAAGAGAATTGGAGCAGTTGGTGAGATGGGAGCAGGAGTTACTGTTTCAAAGATTCTGTTTCAAAGAGATTTGTTCTTTGTGGGTGAGGATGAGCGCAGTATGGGTCTTTACCTAGAATCACCCTTCCAGACATAATGGAGGTTCTGGTGTTCTATCATTCCTACATTCAGAGTTTAATACTGAACCAGACACCTCCAACCTAATAAAGAATACGAAGGCCACAACAACGGAGGACACTCTATTTGAAATGTCTAACATGTGCCGTGAGAATTCACTAGGATTTGGCCGACATGCCTAGATCTCCTCACAATTCCTCTATAGGACTGGAAGTTACTCACATTTAACAGATGAATAGGTTAAGGACTGGGAAGGTCATGTAGGCAGTAGGCCTTGGATATTGTTGTAAGTGCTTTTTATTTTTAGACTAGAATGGTTTCCAGAAAGGCACCTGACTCCTATGGGTCTCTTTAACTGTTTAGGTCAAACTTGTTTAATTCAGGAAGAGTTCTACTTTTTTGGTGTTGCATTTATTCTGCTTGGAAGTGGAGCTGTTACGTGCTTCTAGATGAAAATACAGCCATCTCTATGTGCAGAAATGGCTTAGATTAAAATTCGTGAATGTTGCTGAGTTGCAGTAGACACAATTGAAAAAATGTCAGCCCTCTTGCTCTGTCTTTAAGAGCAATGATTAATGTTCCATTGCAGGATGATCTATGTGCCCATAGATTACTGCCCGAATCAGGGTGTCTGCTTTATGACTTATTGTTTGCCTGTGATCATTGAACATTTTAGTTAAAGATAAGTGAGGATTAAAAGCACTTTCCTTTTTGTCTTGGCAAGATTTTTTTTTTAAAGGAAGAAGAAACATAAGAAAAGTCAGGTAGGAAAAGGATTGCACTGAGGCTCGGCTGAAATTAAACAATTATAATCAAATTAATCACTTACCTTTGAGCATATAAAAAGTTTAGCAGATACTGAGCAGTAAAAAATCCTAAGAACCTCTGTCGTGATAGATAGCTAGGTATCAATATTGTTCTGTGTATCACAGGATCACAGAGATGGGTGCATTAGCAAATCATGTAATTTTATTACTCTTGCAAAACAACTAGAGGGGAAAGGAATGAATTTCAGGTATGTAAATTAGAGGAACTTAAAATGGATATGCATTATTGATCCAGCTCCATTTTGCGGTGTTTGCTATTTGTGTGTGTGTGTGTGTGTGCGCGCGCACGCATGTGTTTTCCCGTGGTTTTTATTCCCCATTGTGGCAGAAGAAGGAGAAGGCAAGCTGGTCTTTTTAATTTATTGCATTACATTAGTTGCACGATAAGATTCTTTGAAGATGATTGTCTTGTGAATTCCAGTTCCAGATCAGTGGACATTTGGCTGGAAGGATTTATATTGTGTGCTCAGAGAATTGGGCTTTAAATCAGTGTTAGTGGAGGCTACAGAGGGCTTGGATTTTACAGCTGCAATAACTAACTCGCTGGGGAAGTGTATATGTGACCCTTTTCTGATATTCTGAGGGAAGTGTGTATTTGATCATCATTGCTTTAAATTCTAAAAAGCAATACAACAGAAACATTAGCTTTCCTGTGGCCATGGGTTTGTTTCTCGTGGCAAAAATGATTCCATATAAAGAGGAAATAGTTGCATTACTTAGCAATTTGTAGGAGAATTGAACTTTTGAATCCACCAAAGAACACTTAGATTGAATTATATCAGGATCAGGGAACATTTTAAGCCGAAGGTAGCTTAAGTCCCTTTGAACATTTCTCTCTCTCTCTGTCTCTTTCTCCCTCTCCCTCTCTCTTCTTTATTTTTTATTTTTCTTAAATGATGGCAAAGATATTCCCTAGGAGAATAGAAAAGTGTAGATTTATTTTATCCATTTATTTATTAGTTTATTTACCCAAGCATTTATTTTTAAAACAAGCACCCACAGATGTTAGGTTCTGTCTTTTAGGGTGCCTTGTTTGGTACTGGGAGTAGCCCGACAGGAGTTATGACAGAAAGTGCAAAATTCCTTGGGAGCACAGAGGGAGTGAGAATATGGCCCTGAAGAAAGGCCATATTCCTAAAACAAAGAGAAAAGATTCTATATGATGGCTTGATCTTCTTAACCTTCTAAAGTCTGACTAATGTTGGTAAATCTTTCTGCTTTGTGTGCTAGACTGTAAGATACAGTTTAAATGAGATGTTAAAATTTGTAGAAAATGACCCAAAAGTATATAGGGTTCCCTGGGTGTGGTCTCCTAATGACAGAAACCCAGCTACAGCCATCCAAACATTATTCCTTTACCATAGGATTAAAAAACTGCTGACTTTACTTCTTAAAAATGTTCATTGGTGCATTTACAGCTGTCTAGTGCACAGTTTGGCAAATCCATTTTCCAACACAACAGCCTTTGGCTGTCTGTATTAAGCCTGTGGTCAGCTATAACCCATAGGCAGTTTTTGTAATCCATACAAAATATTGCAAACCTTTCTGTATCCCAGTAATTGAATTTTGAATCTGAAAGTAAGACTTCATATTTAGTCCTTTAAAGTTCTTTGACTTTGATTTTATACTCCAGTTTAAAGATAACTTTTAAATCTTGCTTTTGACATCTCCTTTATTAGCCATTATTTCCCAGTCTGTGGCATCAATAAATTTGTTTAATATTGCCTCTATCTATCTATCTATCTATCTATCTATCTATCTATCTATCTATCTATCTATCTATCTATCTATCTATCTATGTCATTGTTACACATGCCAAAGGAAGCAGATGGGAGGAAAGGGCATTAGCTGTCCTCACCAGTCACTTCTTTTTGAATATGTGAGTTTAAATGTAAGTCAGTTTAGCCAGGCAGGGAGGCATCTACTCTCCCCCTCCCCACTGTACTAATACTCCCTCCGAGGCAGGATGAGAGTGAGGATAAAAACAGCTTGGGTTATACAGTGAGACCCTCTTTCAAAGACGGGGGCAGAGGAGGCAGCTTGAGCACTAAGCTCATTGTCTTATCCCGTAAATGTTATATCTACCTTGATCAATTTGCCAGGAGAGCCTCTATCTATCTACCCGTGGTGATTTGAAAGAAAACGACCCCTATGGGGGTGGCATTATTAGGAGGTGTGGTTTTGTTGGAGGAAGTGTGTCACTGTTGGGAGTGGATTTTGAGCTCTCCTATTCTCAAGCTATGCCCAGTTTGACACACAGTTCTCTTCCTGATGCCTGCAGATCCAGATGTTGAATGTCTGCCTGAGGGCTGCCTTGTTTCTTGCTATGTTGATAATGGACTAAACCTCTGAAACTGTAAGCCAGCCCCAATTAGATGTTTTCCTTTATAAGAGTTTCCATGGTCACGGTGTCTCTTCACATCAATAGGAATCCCCACTAAGACACCATCCAGTTTCTTGTTTATCTTTGCTATTGAGGTTTAATGAAATAGCAAATATTTTTATTCTCTGTGATAGTTAACCTTGGTTGTCAACTTGACTGGATTTGAACTAACTAAGCAGAATATCTCTGGGCATGCTTGTGGGGTTATTGAAGTAGGGAAATGCACACTAAGTGTGCATGTCATCTTCTGGTAATGGTCCAGATGTGCTCCAAATTTTCCCTTTGTGTCGTATTGGTGAGTTCATCTACACTATTTATGAATTCATCCACCCTGCTGCTGCTTGGCTTCTTTTCACTGATATCAGAACCTAACTTCTTAGGTCTTTCCACATGGACTGAAGGCCAGTAGCTCTTTGGGACCGTATCAGCACCAGACTGCTGAGGTAGCCATCCCCGTGAGGTCTGTAGCTACTCAGTTCTCAGCCTCTCCAGGTTTTGTTTAAATCCTAATGAAACTCATTGGGGAAACAAAAAACTTGAAAGTAGAATGAGAAGCTGATTGGGAAGACAAAGGGGACAAGAGAGAGCAACAAGGGGGAATATGATAAAAATGTATATGTACATTTATGAAAATGTCTAAAAATAATGAAAGTATTCTGATTTGATAGAATATGGTGGTTGCCTCACTTATAAGCTCATGTGAGTGCTTGGGACAATCTCCACAATGGTGGCATTTCTGGTGCCTTTCCTTGGACCCATGCCTTTTCCTAAATGTCCTTAAATCAACTATAGCTTAACAATTTTCTTCTGGGATTACATTTCGAGGTGCCTTGCAGAATTACAGTTTTCTTTTGGCCTGGTTTGTGCTTACTGTGCACTAGGCATCTCTCCAAGTGTTCTATGTGTGTCATCTCACTGGTATATCATCCTAATTCTATGAGGATTAGCACCCTCCAATATGCAAGCAAGGAGTGAGAGCTGCCATAGGATTAAACCTTTCCCAAGGACCATGAACTAACGCAAGGCCTGAAAAAAAATCCAACTCAAGCAGCTGGACTCCCGAGCTTTTGTATTTTTTAAACTAATTCCTAGAATGTAGCTTAAAAAAAATCTTCATTTGAAATGTGACACCAGGACCAAGTTCCAAATCCAAAACCATCAACAAAACCCACAAATCTTTTTTTTCTCTATTAATATTATTTGAAGCCACATGATAAAGTTAAGATAATATGAATTGTACAGGGTGCTAACGAGAAGTGCTAAAATTGTATGGCTTAAAGGACATAGCTAAGTAAAGAGCATCTACAAAATGTTCAACAGACAGGCCATGAACACACCCATGGGTGTGTGTAGGGAGCATTCTCCCTGCTTAGGAACCTCTCTGGCTTCTAGCTCAGCTTGCAGTATTTGTCATCATCCCCCCGCCCCCCCTTTCTTTTGGTCTTAGGACGGGGTAGGAACACTAGACCAGAATGCCTGTAAGCATAGGATCCTTTCTTTTATAAAAGGCATCCATTTCACATTGTGAGAGTACATGTTTGTGTGTGTGTGTGTGTGTGTGTGCGCGCGCGTGTGCCTAATGACAAAATATTGAGTTTAGCAGTAGGACAAAGAAGATCGGCTCTGAGACATTTCATTATTTCTACTCTTTTATTTTGTGGTTTTGTATTTATATTGCCTGGCACACATTAATGCTTGATAAATGTCTGTCAAACGAATGAACACATTCCCACAATAACATATCCACAGTTCTGGAGTGAAGAGGAGGGAAAGTTAGCATGTGTTTTCATCACAAAGGCTCTTTGTCTCTAGTGAATATTTTGGTTCAAAATGCTCAACGCTGCAGTTTTTTCCTCTTCAAGGATGTTACCTATCGTGGAAGGGACACCCCTCTCTCACCCACTCCAGGCACGTTCTTCATTTTGAAACACATAACTTATTTATTATGTTATGCAAATGCAAGTACAGCCAGTGGTGCCATGCTTTGTGAAAGGCAGAAAGAAAAGGCCCCTATAAATACAAAGAACCTGGACCAGAGAGCATTTTATTACAAGCCTCGCTCCTTCCTTAAAGACAGTAAACATGATGTATTTCTCTTTGCGACTGAATTTATGAAGATAGATGGTTTTCTCTGTGGTTGTTTTAACCGGGTTTGCCTTGCAGTCTGAGGCAGAGCTGCAAACCCACACAGACACATTCATTGCCATCCCTAATGACAGGACGCCATGTCTTATGTATGACTGAGCGGAACTTCACAAAGTGACACAGTGTTCTACCATTGGAATGGCAATGACTCCTCTATCCCTGTAGCTGTGGAAGGGCCCCCGTATTTTCCTTAAGAGAAAGTTTGGGCTGCTTTAATTCCTACGACTTCTTGTGGTACGCTTCTCAGAGTCAGACTGAGAGAAAAAAAATCTTTTGCTGACACTTTTTAAAAATGCCAACTTAGGACTCGGTGGCACACAGCTTTGTATTTGATTCTCATTCATTCCGTCCACACTTTGGCTTTTGCTGAGCCGACACAGAAGGGAGAGGGAAAAGCCAGGGGGAGAGGGAGGAGGTGGGAAGCCTGTGAGCTCCATGCGTAAATGCCTTTCTCACTCAACGCTCCCTTCAAGCCCGAGTGCTCATGCACAGCCACAAGAGGGAACGGGCTCCATGGTGTTAATGATGACAGCGCGCATCGTTGGCTATGCAGATCACAGAAGAAAGCCATTGTGCGGAGCTCCAATTCCATCAGGATCATTTACCTTCTGAAGGATAGAAAAGAATGTGTTGAAGATCAAAATCATCAGCCTTATTTGGCTTCATCCAAGATTTATGGCCGCTGCTTTCAAGGGCAACTGAGAAAACCAACTGCAGAATTCACATCTGTACCATTTCTCGTCTTTCAATATTTTATAAATGTTATGAGCAAAGTCAATCTCTGAGGACATTAAAATTAAACAACCTCTGTCCCTTCCCTATATTGGAGCCAGCACACATATCAATAATCTCTGTGCTTAAACATTCTCATTCTGGACCACATCTTTTAGAAGAGATGTTTCAGAACTAAGCCTGAACTTAATTTACTGTTAATTTACTAGGGGTTATCATGACGTGGGATTCATGCCTTTGTGGTGTGAGAGGCATTAAAATTTGATTTAAGTTGTTAATAATAAAGTGCCTATTATTTCCAACTTTAGATGTGAATTCACATTAGAAAAAGCAAACATTTAGTGGCTATCAACCAACATTTGAAATGAAGACATACTGTCCTTAATTTAAGTGCCTTGATATGCGGCCAAAAGAAAAACAAAGATCAACTCTTTAAAAACAAAGAGTAAGAAAACATTTGCCATGATCTCTGAGGAAGTAAATAGTGTTGCTTTGGTTCGCAGAGATGCTTTGATTAATTTTGACAGCAAGAACTATATCTTGCATCCATATGATGAAAGACCATAATATAAGTGAGGCTGATACAGTGGCTCACAAATTATCCCGAGGATCAAGCATCATGAGCAAAAATTGATAAGGCAAATTAGCTTTCTATTTGCAGGATTCTCATGGGTTCTGAACTTTTACCATAAGACATTTTTAGAGCGGTCCTGAGTGGCGTCATTCCTACAGATCTATGTGGTACTTTCCATCATTTGCAACAAATACATGCCTTTTGAAACTAGATCTGCCACTGTTATGACTCTTAGTTGCTATGCTCTTTCTCATAAGGAAGGTAAAACATCAAATGCCAGCAAGTAATGGAGCCGAGCTCACTAAATGCAGTCTGACTCCTGAGAGATGCTGAACAGTGAATGACCAGCTGTTGCCGAAGTGAATGGTGGAGCCAGAGGGATCCCAGTTCAAATCTGTGTTCTGCCTGAGTAGCTGGGTCACCTTGCACAAGTTACTTCACATCTCTGATGTTAAACTCATTATCTTTCTTTCTTCTTTTGTTTTTCAAACTAGAGATATTGGTATGCCCTTCATTTTGCTGCTGTGAGGATCAAATGATTTAACATAACTATTTTGTGGCAAGAGTTTGGTACATAGTAGAGGTTTGATAAATACTGAATTTTAAAGGACCCTTTGTTATTAGGATTTAATGTGATACTCACAAAATGGTCATAGGTGTCTGTTCCATGTATTCTGCTTCAGGGAAGGTCCCAGCGGTGGGGCTGCTTTGAGAGGACACTATTCATGTGAGGGACTCAAATGAGAGACAAGAGAAAAGGAGGGGGTATGGACAAGGAAGTAGAGAAAGGAGAGAGAGAGCGAGAGGGCGTGTGTGTGTGTGTGTGTGTGTGTGTATGTGTGTGTGTGTGTGTGTGTGTGTGTGTGTGTGTGATGTGACTTAGTTGGGGCCTCATCTCAGGAGGCGGTTGGACTACAGGCAATCCTTACCCATAGCCCCAGTGCTCTCTTCTGGGCCTATGTGCTTCCTTCTGCCTCTGGTTTACTCAGCTTGAGCTACTTAAGTTTCTGGATAGTTTTCAAAGCATGCTGTATTTCTTTCTGTTTCAAGCTCTTTGTATTTACTGTGCCTTATACCTGGAACAAGTGTTCTCCTGGCTTTAGCAGGAGGAAAGAATGGATTTACCCACCTCTTAGTCTTTATCCCAACAAGAGGGACTTGTTCATTCCCCCTAAGGTAGCTCCCTCACTACCGTTTTCTACACAATAGTCTTTCTACTCCCCTACCCTAAAGGGAAAATCATAATTCCTGATTTTTATTTATTATCTTATATTCTCTCTCTACTTTCTTGCTTTAGCTACCTTGCCTTGTTAGTACAGAAACTGTTACATGATGATGATGATAATGGTGATGGTGGTAGCCATGGTGATGATTATGGAGATGATATGATTGCTACCGAAAGAATAGTGAACAAGTAAGCAACTCTGTCTGTGTGTGTGCTGCCAGTGTCCTGTCCATATGTGTGCTGTCTACTCCTCCCCTAACTGGATGATGTAATGTGATGGTTAATCTTTATTTTCAGCTTGGTTGGAGGGAGAGACACTTAGATTATCTGATCATGCACATGAAGGTATTTCTAGAGATACATGGTGACTGAGGGGGGGATGTGGGCTGCACCATCTAATATTCAAGGGAACAGACAGGGAAGGTGAAATCTAGTTAGTCTAGGCGCATTATCTTTCTGCTTCTTGGTTGTAGAGTTCTACTTTGTCCTCTCCTCCCAGTTATGGTATTCTGCTTCAGGGAAGGTCCCAGCGGTGGGGCTGCTTGCCTCTGAAACCGTGGGCTAAGATAAGTGTTTATTGCAACAGTAGGAAGTCTGACATGTGTGGTCGGGGCTGCCATTTTCTCATACGGAAGGCATAGAAAATGAGTCAAACTAACCGCATGAGTTACCTAACAGTACGCTAAAGACACGAGGGTGAGCTTGAATTCAACGGTGGGAGCAGACATGGACTGCACTTTTCCTTGTCTTAGGCAATGGGCTTAGGATGAACTGCCCCATGAAACAACAGCTTGGCATTTGAGAGAACAGATTTCTTTGATTTTGCCCCTATCCTTCCCTTCTGATGCAGACCCTAAAAGAATTCCTCGACTTTCCCTTAAAGTTCCAAGATATTTATTCCAGAAGTGTCTTTCCTATACTCCAGGAGGTAAGGGGAAAGACATCTGTCCTCATTTTGTTAATCCTTAAATGAGAGATGGCAAGAAGACTTTGAACAAATAACTCTACAAGATCCCCTTTACCGTTGGATCCTGTCTTAGGAATTTTCACCAATCATATTTCTCTGTGACTCTCCTTCTTCATCAACTTTAGGGTTAAAATTCACCTGTTTATCAGAACGTTTATTTCTGATGGGCCTTTGTCATTCAATATCCATCTTAAACTCAAAAGCTTTTGTCTTATGAATCTGCATTTTGGGAAAGAGGTCTCAGCCAGGAGCCTATTGACGGGTGGCAGAAGAAAACTTTTCTCCCTGATGTTGGATGGACGGGAACCTGAAAACGACTGTAGCTTGGTCCTGAAGGGACATTAGCCCGATGAGCATGTGGCTCTGGCAGGCCTTACCCTTCTCTCCATTCCCTGGCTTTCTAAAAGCCATTAGATTACATTCCTGAAGCTAGCCACTAAGGTCCATTCCTTTCTTTGACCACTTCTTCCTCCTGAGGCAGAGTACCAAGGGCCAGCAATAAGAATCCCCTTTTGTTTCACCTAATTAACATGTCCAATTAAAATTAAGCACCTTTTTTTATTGAGAAAAGGAAAAAAAAACAAGTTTCCACCTCCTCCCAGCCTCCCATTTCCTTCCCCCTCCTCCCACCCTTCTCCCCCTCCTCCCACCCTTCTCCCCTTCCCCCCACTCCTCCCCCCCTCCCTCTCCAGTCCAAAGAGCAGTCAGGGTTCCCTGTGGTAAGTCCTAGGTCCTCCCCCCTCCGTCCATATCTAGGAAGGTGAACATCCAAACTGGCTAGGCTCCCACAAAGCCAGCACATTACGTAGGTTCAAAATCCCTTGCCATTGTCCTTGGCGTCTCATCAGCTCTCATTGTTCACCATGTTCAGAGAGTCCAGTTTTATCCCATGCTTTTTCAGTCACAGTCCAGCTGGCCTTGGTGAGCTCCCAATAGATCAGCTCCACTGTCTCAGTGGGTGGGTGCACCCCTCGTGGTCCCGACTTCTTTGCTCACGTTCTCCCTCCTTCTGCTCCTCATTGGGACCTTGGGAGCTCAGTCCAGTGCTCCAGTGTGGGTCTCTGTCTCTATCTCCATCCATCACCAGATGAAGGTTCTATGATGATATGCAAGATATTCGTCAGTATTGCTATAGGCTAGGGTCATTTCAGGTTCCCTATCCTCAGCTGCCCAAGGAACTAACTGGGGACCTCGGCTTGGGCTCCTGGGAGCCACTCTAGGTTCAAGTCTCTTGCCAACCCTAAGGTGGCTCCCTTAACTAAGAATTGTGCTTCCGTGCTCCCCTATCAACCTTCCTTTATCCCAATCCTCCTTTTTCCCCAAGTTCCCCCCATCCTCCCCTTCTCCCTTTTCTCTCCCCATCTCCCCTTACCCCCATCCCACCCCACCCCCAAGATCCCATTTTTCTCCCTGGCAATTTTGTCTACTTCCCATAGCCAAGAGGATAACTATATGTTTTTCCTTTGGTTCACCTTCTTACTTAGCTTCTTTAGGATCACCAATTGTAGACTCCGTGACCCTTATTTATGGCTAGAAACCAATTATGAGTGAGTACATCCCATATTCATCTTTTTGGGTCTGGGTTACCTTGTTCTTGGATTGGGAGGATCAACATAGTAAAAATGGCAATTCTACCAAAGGCAATTTATAGATTCAATGCAATCCCCATCAAGGTCCCATCAAAATTCTTCACAGACCTTGAGAGGACAATAATCACCTTTATATGGAAAAACAAAAAACCCAGGATAGCCAAAACAATCCTATACAATAAAGGATTGTCTGGAGGCATCCCTGACTTCAAACTCTATTACAGAGCTAAAGTGATGAAAACAGTGTGGTACTGGCATAAAAACAGAGAAGTCGACCAACGGAATCGTATAGAAGACCCGAATTTTAACCCACAAACCTATGAACACCTCATTTTTGATAAAGGAGCCAAAAGTATACAATGGAAGAAAGAAAGCATCTTCAATAAAATTAAGCACCTTATCCTAACACAGGGTTTCCCCCGTTACCTTTATCAGTTGCCATTTCTATGCGCCACGTGTCCTCTCTATCCAGAGGCAGTCCTTTGTCTCTCCTGGACAAATATCCCCGACCCTCTCCCTTCTTCCACTTCTCCCTTGTCCCCCATCTCTGTTACCACCACATCCTAACAGAGACCATTCTAACAGAGACCTCCCCCTTCTCTCTTTTTAAGAATGACAACTGCAGGCCATTTGCTGCTGTTTTTCTGCCTGAGTCAGAAAGTACCTCCTCCCCCCACCCCCCCAGCTTAATGAAGGCTCTCTCTTTGAAACTGGGTGTTTGGGTGTGGTTTGTATCTAATCCGGGGTCTGGATGGGAGCCCCTGCTGTGCAGGAGTCCCTTTCAGGTCCTTAGCTCCTTACTCCTCTCCTCTGTCCCTCACTGGCCTGCCCTACACTATTACCTCCTTCTTGTAGAGTGGCAACAGCTTCTAGGGCTTCCGAGTTGCTAAGAAGTGGTGACTGGATTTTCTAGTATTCGTGTTGCTCAGATGAAATATTGGGAGCTCTGAAGTTCGTCTGGGGGAAATAATAGGACTCTAGGAGAGGTGTTCTTACTTCTGAGGGAGGTTAAGCACAAATCATTGGTTTTACTCTCTACCAAATGAAACCACCTATAGCCGCCACGTGAACTGTGCCGAGCAATCGTGGAGAGCTCCATCTTTTCATCTTCCGCTTATTTCCTGCCGACAGCGTGCGTTTTCAGCCCAGCAGGCCGATGTTCCTGGGGTTTCTGCCGCAGTTCCTTTGTTTATGTCTCAGGCACTATTTCCCCCCGTGTTGAAGACGCAGCACCTTTCCTGGACCATCAGCTCTTGCACTGAGAGATATCCCCTAGGACTCTGGAGATGTGTGGGTGGTGGCCCTCACGTAAAGAGGCTGTGGACAGCTGTGATGGAGAGTTAGCTTTCGTGTTTACCCTTTGCCATCTCCTGCTGCCGGAGCTGTCCCTTCGCCGGCTGTCAGGTGCCCCAGCCCGTGTCGTGCCCACCTTTATTTCATGCTTGATTTCAGGATGACGACTGGAGTGTGGATCCACTTCTGTAGTCAAGGTGTGTGCACTTTGCCACAGTCATTTTCCACGAACAGGAGGGGTTTAATTTTTCCTTTCAGGTTCTAGAGGATTAAGATGAGTGTGACTTTTAGGATACTAAGTATAACTTAACGATTATACCTTCTAATTGCAAAGTGTTTAAGGTGATACCGATACGAACATACTAATGTGTTCGTGAGTTTAGGTCACAAATGTTTCCTGCGTGAGGCCTGCATACAGAGGCCTGAAAATAGTGACGAGCCTCGGAGTTACCACACTGCTCAGCAAAGCCAGGAGACTCTCTGCCCTTGTGGAGCCACAGCCTAGAATGGGAGAAAGCTGTCCCCAAGCACATGGGTGTAAAACCACAGCTCTGTCAGATATGGGAGGAAGCAGCCGCACTAAAGGGACTGATCTCAACTGGGAGGTTAGGACCAGCTTCCGGGAGGACAGGGCTCTGAAGGAAGCTGTGAAAGATGAACCAGGCATGAGGAGGACAGATTTTATGAAATGCCCTGTCCTTTGTAAAGGGGTCCCCCACTCACTATTCCACTCTCACCCTCCTACTAACCAGGGAGTGCTTTCGCCAAGGGAAGCTCCGTGAGTGGCCCCAGGGCAGTCATGGCACTGGTAGAGGTCAAAGAGGAAGCAGACACCTGTCTTCTGGCACCTTGCTGCAAACTATGCTCCGCTAGCTATTATGAAGGCAAATTGCGATCTTCTAGTTTCGTTAGCCTTCGGCATTCTCTCATGTAAAGTGCTTGCTTGTTAATGCTCTTTCCACAGAGCTGTTGGGCAGGTGAGAGGAGACCGCATAATACATTAGCCAACATTCATTGTTCCTTTACGCCCTTCCTTTGTGACCGGTCCTCTCTCTACTGCTCCACACTTGTAATGCTCTGGGGGACAGAGGCATCTGTGAGAGAAGGAGAGTTTGTAAACCATCCTGAGATCTTGTACATATATTCGTTCTGGTTCCTCTGCGTGGATGTGTGACTTCAATATGTCCTTTCCGATAAATCAGGGTAGGACACTGAACATTTCCTCTTAGCTGCCTGGCAACCACATCTGCTAGCTTTTCAGCTAGTTGTACGATGCTCAGTCTAGGACCAGAATAGGATGGTTTTCTTTCTGAGGCTCCCATTTAGCTCAGTTATAGTCACTAACTTATTACAGTTCTTGGGTACATTTGTTTCTTCTCTGTTAAAATATGCTTTTGACCATTTGATTGTATGGCTTTATTATTTTAGTTTATTTTAAATACCAAATGTGAGTTCCAGGAAGAAGATCGCTTGAAAAGGATGGACTATAGAACCAGAGGCTTTATAAGAACCATACTTACCAGATGGATAGCCTTAACTGTTCAACTTATGTGGTCCTTGGTTTCTTCATCTGAAAAATATGGAGATAAATAGCTTCTTTATAGATACTACTTAGCCAGGCATGCTAGCCCATACCTTTACTTTTAGCATAGAGAGGCAGAGACAGTTGGATTTCTGATTTCAAGGCCAACCTGGTCCTCATAGGGAATTATAGGACAGTCCAGGCTCTACAGTGAGACTCTGTATGTATGAGACACATATTCTCTCTGTCTCTTTGTGTCTCTGTCTCTCTCTTACACACACACACACACACACACACACACACTATCCAAATGAACAGCACTATATAGATGTTGGTTATACAGGAGACCCTTATTATATATGACATTAGGATAACAATAGTTCTATTAATGTGGTTTGAAGGCTTAAGTCCCATATTGTTTGTAAGATGCTTAGCACAGGATCTGGTGAATGATAAATGCTGGTCATTATTATGATGACTGAGATATTATGTAAAAAGCTGAATGGACTATAAATAGAACAAAGTTTGTGTGTGTGTGTGTGTGTGTGTGTGTGTGTGTGTGTGAGTATGTATGTGACAGGAGGCTTAGGATGTTCTGGAAAATATGGTTTCAGTAGGTTATGATTTCTGAGCCATTATTATCTTTTATATGAATTACGTCAACCTCGAATCATCTTCATTTAGAATGTCACTTTTCTGGCAGGCTTCCTTAGTATTCTTGATTAGACTTCAAGGCCAAATTTGCAACTATTTATCTTTGTTCTTCCTACCATCAAGTATTCTACACGGGTAGTTTTTCTACTAAACGAAATGCCTGCTAATCTTGCACAGAACTGCGACAGGAGGACAGGTTTTTGACAGATGAAGTTGAGATGTAGAGTTTTGATGACTTATGTCATCAAAATGGCGTGGCACTACTGAAGGGAAGTGAATACTTGGTACTTATGATACACTCATGAGGAAACATAGTGGGAGATGCAAGGACAGGGGCAGAAGACACGGGCTGTGCAGGAGGATTAGGAAGCTGGTCCTTATGGGGAAAGGATAGTATCAGAGCTGACAGGAAGAAGGGGTTAGAATAAGGACGGTGTTTTGGAGCTGTCAGAGACACTGACTAGATTCCGTGCAGAAGTGGGTAGCACTGCTACTTTGAAGAGAAAAATCGGAAAGCTCACTGATGCGTGTGAATGCCTTGCAAACCTGTAAGGAAGGGCATCGTGACAATGGCTTTCTATTACAATGTTCTTCCAAACTGTGACACCCAACGGAATCCTCTAGCCAAGGCAATGGTCACTTGAAACTTAGGTTTTTAAATTAGCAATTGAGGACATTAGGAGTTGAGAGATAAAGATCAATTTTTAAGAACATAGCTGTTTCTGGGTACTTGTAATTACCCAAGAAAATAACTCTATATGTAAAGGTTCTTAATCATAACGAACAGAGAAAAAAAACCCTGTCTCCATTTATCCATCTACCTAACCATCTATCTAATCATCCACCCCCATCTATTCAACAAATAATTACATCATTAAATGATATTTGTCTTATATTTTGGCCCAGAAAGTAGTGTGAGAAAAATATACATGAAAGATAAATTCCATCTCTTTCTTCTTCCTTTCAGCTTCCCTTATTCCTTCTTACATTTCAGACATTTCTCTTTTGGTCCTGGGAGTTCACTCTAATGGAATACTATTGAGCAGATAAACCAAGTTGTCACTAAGTACTCTAAAAGTAAATCCAGATAAGGCCCTGGAGCACAAAGAAGGAGTTTGGATGTCACTGTATGTATGCTGGGAAGGAGTTCTTGGGACCTTCAAGTAGGGGTCCAGCGGGAGTATTGTAGTTAATGAAGCCTGGTGGTTCTTTCGGCTTCAGATCTGTTCATTTCTTTTAGCTTTTTGGTTGATTTATTTTTCTTGTGTAGTCGTGTAGACACTCATGTGAAAGTCAGAAGGTAGCATGAGGAAATCAGTTCTCTCCTTTCACACGATTTCTAAGGTTAAAACTCAGGTCCTCAGTAAATACTTTTATCTACTCAGTGGCCCAGGTCTGTCCATTTCTTATATGTTAAAGGAGCAATCATTCCTCTTTTGTTATTAGATGACACACTACTAAATACAGATACAGCCCTGTTTCCTGTCTTTCAGAAACATGGAATAAAACATTCCTAACCTATATTATCACTAATTTGACTATGAACCATCAGACCAAAAATCTGCATTTGTTTGAGCAGCTGAAATTTAGCCAAATGACAATTCAGTTCTTGAGTGATTAAGAATTTCTTTTACTGAGAGATCCATTGACTGCTCAGGGCAAAGGGGAAGTGTGGGAAAGATGACACTCTTTTTAAGAGAAAATTTATTATTGTGTCACTGTGTGTGGTGTGTATGTGAGAGTTCAAGTCTGCATGTAGTATGACATGTATGTGCAGGTCAGAGGACCACTTTCAAGAGCTGGTTCCCTCCTCCTCCCTTTACCTGGGTTCTGGGGATGGAACTCAGGTTGCCAGGCTTGTGCAGCAAGGCTTTCGTTTCTCATTAGTCCCAAGTAGAGATCTCTTGATTGGATTGCTGAGTGTTGGTGTGTGTGTGGGGTCCTGGTCTCCAAGCACCCCAATTCAGAGTTCTACAGAGTTCAATCTGGTGCTGGTAGCCTCTATGTCATGGTCACCATTAGGCTGTGAAACTCTTACCCTACCTGGGCACTAAACTTTGGGCCTTGTTTATAAAAGGACAGTAGAAACAGAAAATCTTCTGTTGACATTCTGATATAGAATTTTGCTCACTGATTTTTAAAAATTGTGTCTCTATCTCTTTACCCTACCCCAGCCCATGCCTCCAGCTCCTTTATCTCCTCTATCTCCTCCATCTCCTTCCTTCTCCCCCTTTGCTCTTTGAGACAGGGTCTTATTATGTAGTTCTGGCTGTCCTGGAATTCACTATGTAGAACAGGCTGACTTTGAATGCACAGAGATCCTTCTGTCTCTGCCGCCCGAGTACTGGGATTAAAGATGTGTACCACTATGATCAACTACACTTTTCTTTTTTACTGGAAAGGCTAAATTAATTTGATTAAATGGTTTCAGTCAGATAAGAGCAGATATATATCTAGACCTTAGGTGTAGGGTAAAAGGGAGAGCCAAAGAAACACACCCAGATCCTGAATCAAAGCCAAAGTAACACACATTCCCAATTTACTCAGGAGATCTTGACTTTTTCTATTACCCACTCTTCAGTAGAGGGGCATTTAAGTTGTTTCCGGGTTCTGACTATTACAAATAATGCTGCTATGAACATTGTTGAACACATATCCTTCTGGTATGATTGAGCTTCTTTGAGTATATACCCAAAATTGGTATTGCTGGGTCTTGAGATTTTTTTTTTCATCTTAGCCATTCTGGCACTTGTAAGATGGAATCTCAGAGTTGTTTTGATCTGCATTTTTCTGACGGCTAAGGATATTGAGCATTTCCTTACATGTCTTCTAATCATTTTTGATTCATCTGTTGAGAGTTCTCTGTTTAGGTCTGTACACCATTAATTAATTGGATTATTTTTTCTTTTGATGATCAATTTCTTGAGTTCTTTGTGTATTTTGGAGATCATCCAAAATGTGGGGTTGGTAAAGATCTTTTCCCATTCTGTATACAACAACCCTTCATGAAAAAGTTCTTGGAGATAACAAGGACACAAGGAGCACACCTAAACATAATAAAGGCAATATACAGCAAGCCAACAGCCAGCATCAAACTCAATGGAGAGAAACTCAAAGTGATGCCACTGAAATCAGGAACAAGACAAAGTTGTCCACTCTCTCCATATCTATTCAATATAGTTCTTGAGGTTCTAGCTAGAGCAATAGGACAACAAAAGAAGATCAAGGGGATACAAATCAAAAAAGAAGAAGTCAAACTTGCACTATTTGCTGATATGATAGTTTACATAGGTGACATCAAAAAGTCTATAAAGGAACTCCTTCAACTCAAACACCTACAGTAATGTAACAGGGTACAAGATTAACTCAAAAAAATCAGTAGCGCCCATTTATACAGATGATAAATGAGTTGAGAAAGAAACACCACCCTTCACAATAGCCACAAATAACAAAATATCTTGGAGTAACTCTAACCAAACAAGTGGAAGATCTATATGACAAGAACTTTAAATCTTTGAAGGAAGAAATAGGAGAATACATCAGAAAATGGAAAAATCTCCCATGTTCTTGGATAGGTAGAATTAACAAAGTAAAAGTGGCAATATTACTAAAAACAATCTGCAGATTCAATGCAAAGCACATCAAAATTCCAGCAAAATTCTTTACAGATCTCGAAAGAACAGTACTCAACTTCATATGGAAAAGCAAAAAACTCAGGATAGCCAAAACAATCCTGTACAATAAAGGGACTTCTAAAGGCATCACAATCCCTGACTTCAAACTCTACTACAGAGCTACAGTACCAAAAACAGCCTGGTATTGGCATAAAAACAGGCAGGAGGATCAATGGAATCGAACTGAAGACCTGGATATCAATCCACACACCTACAAACACCTGATTTTTGACAAAGAAGCAAAAAAAAAAAAAAATCAAATGGTAAAAGGAAAGCATATTTAACAAATGGTTCTGGCATAACTGGATATCAACATATAGAAGAATGAAAAGAGATCCATATCTCTCCCCATGCACAAAACTCAAGACCAAATGGATCGAAGACCTCATAAAACCAGCAACACTGAACCTCACAGAAGAGAAAGTGGAAAGTACACTTGCACGCATTGGCACAAAAGACCACTTCTTAAATATAACCCCAGTAGCACAGACACTGAGAGAAACAATTGATAAATGGGACCTCCTGAAACTGAGACACTTCTGTAGAGCAAAGGATGTGGTCAACAAGACAAAACAGCATTCTCCGGGTAATTGAGCTGCCCACGTTGTTACTGTAGCAGTTAATATTGCCAGATTGAGTGCTCAAGTCCCTGAAGAGACAATCTTTGTAGAGATTGTCTTGACCATGACTGCAAGGGATTATTTATCTAGGTTAATAGAGATGAAACGGCTCAACCTAGATGTGGTCAGTACTAGTTCATGGGCTGAGGTCCCAGACTAATTAAAAAGGAGCAAGCTAGTTGAAAGACTTCATCTTTCTCTGCTTCCTGAGTGTGGATGCAACATCACCTGCTGCCACATGCTCCTGCTGCAGTGTGGCATGCTGCCATGACCTCCTGCTCCCCGACTTCCCTCCCTAGTTGGACTGTATCCTAGAAGTGGGAGCCAAAATAAATCCTTCCTTTGCTCTGCTGCTTTGGTCACGGTGTTTTACCCTAGGAGCAGGAACGTTATAACACTGCTACCGATAGTGTAGATACAGAACAAAAACTAGAAATCCAAGAAAAATGTTAAGCGCACTTATCATCCAAAGCTGATAAGGTATCTGTCTCCCTGTGTTTCCCAGTTCTGCTGCACACTGAACTCGAAGGGTGTATCTCTGTGTGTGAGTAGTTACATACTGAATTCAGGCTCTCCAGGACCAGTTAGAGCCGGTGGGAGGTGAACTGTCACTCTCGTGTGCAGCTGCTTTGCGTGGTACTTTTTGGAAACAAGTGACAGATGACGTCAAAATTTCCTGCCAGCCATGATTTCCTCAAAAACTGTCCTGTTTGTGGCAGCACTTGCCTTGAAAGCCCTCTGCACATCCCATCCGTTATTTATTTATTTATTTTTTTTTTTTTTGCCTTGATGAAGCTAATCCTGGGTTGGCCCCAGGCTTCTTCTTGCTGGATGTGCTTTGTATGACAGGAGAGAGATGAAGAAAAACAGCCTGTGTAGAAGGGACAAAAGGGCTCAACTCTGCAAAAGGTTCCCTCCAGCCAGGCGCAGGTGGGAAGGAATCTTTATGTCCTGTGATGAAAGAGGAGTCTTAAAGTCCAACCTACTAAGACGACTCTGTGGGGAAGGAAAATTGTGCAGGGATGGGGTGTTTTTCTTATTTTTGTGCCCTGTATTTGAAGAAGGAGTGTTTGACTTCTGAAAAATACCCACAAGCCCCGAGGGGCAAAGGCTTGCCTTTAGGAGTGGGTTGGGTCAGGGTAAAGCTGAACTTGATACTGGTTGATTTCACCACAAGATGGCACCCCTACTTCTAAATCTTTGATTTTGGTTTTAGTCCTGAGAAGAAACCTTGTTCCAATCATTGCAGGACAAAGGCAAACTCGACTTAGATTTCTGAATATGTGAAGGCTGACTTTACGTCCCACGTGGAAGTGTGTCTTAACGCTTCAGACAGGGCTGTTACAGTTATGGTGTTGTAATGAACGGAGTGGTTTCAGGTTGACCTTCATCTCTGCTTTGCCTAGGAGCCTGATCCCCTTCCTCCCTCCCTCCGGCTTCATGGAGGGAGGCTAGCACATACAGCAAGGCTTCTTAAAGTAACTATGGTAGCCGACCAGGAATGAAAGTTTTCAATCTGTCCTAGCCTGGCAGTATTAGGCCAAACAAAATAAAAATGAATAACTAGAGAACTGGAATGAAAGGCATAAAATACAATTACAATTTTATCACTTTCAGTAACAACTGGCATAGGATTCCATTCAAGTAAATAGAGTCAAAATAAAATAGAAAGAAGCAAAGCAAAGCAAAAGCCACCATATAGTAGGTGACTAATCTAAGGAACTGCAGTTGTACTTAAAATTTTAAGACTAGCATTCATAATAAAATAGTAGCAATCCTCCAAATTTGCCTAGATGCACACTTTGAAACATATAACGCTAAATGCTTTAAATATCTTATTTCTGCTTTTTTTTCTTGTTTTTTTTTTTGAGACAAGGTTTCTCTGTAGCTTTTGGAACCTACCCTAGAACTAGCTCATGTAGACCAGGCTGGCCTTGAACTCACAGAGATCCACTTGCCTCTGCCTCCTGAGTGCTGGGATTAAAGGCATCTGCTGCCCCCCCACCCCCCTGCTTGGCTAGGTTTCTACTTCCGAGGGGCCAACTCCCTGCCTTCTTGGGAGGATTATTCTAAAGAGCAGGAAGTAACTGGCAGCTCACATCTCACCCCAGCAGGTGAAGCTTTTGTCCCTTGCTTCTTCTTGGGCCCATAACTAACCCTCCAGGATCTTCACAGAGGACCAGCCTCAAAGCCCTACTTGGGACAAGCTTTTCCTGCTGATTTGCCTTCTTTGGTCCTCCTCTCTCTTTTGTCAGATAGAGCTTCCCCATCCTCTCGGGAACGCTTCTCTAATAAACTGTGTGTGCAGCATCTTTGTTTTCTTGCTTGATTCCCAGAACCCAGCACAGGGCACTATGAGTTTAGTGTACTTTAGGATTAGGAATGACACCCTGTATACATTTATCTTCTGCTTTCAGAAATACTGGCAGTCCCCTGTTGGTAACAAAAGCCTACTTCAGGCAACTTCAGGAAGGGCAACTTAATTTAACTTTTTAGAGACTAGACATACCAGAGACATTTAATGCATGGATCTTTTTTAAGACATAAATTTGGAAATGCTTGATGTCTATGTTGTTTTTACATAGATCTGTGTCTTTTTTCTCCTGCTTTGATTTCAGTGAATTTGAATTTGATTGTTTCTTTTTCCCTCTGATGTGACTAAAAGAAGTTTCAGTTTTGCCCTTGATATTTTGCAAATATTTACATCCACATTAATCTATTTTAGATCATGCATTCCCTAAAGCCATTTGGAGATGGTGGCTTGTCATTTAGCTTTGCTCGAAATGAAGAAATATGGCAAAACGGAACAGATTAAAATATTCAGACTAATCTGTAGAAATGCTTTTCTGACTGCTGAAAGAACTAGACAATATTTAAAACGGAGAGCAGTTTTGCCACCTTCAGGATATAGGTACGGCCACGTCAGTTATACCTCATTATAGACACGTGTTACAGCCTGCCCTCTGCATTCTGCCATTTGCTCTCACAGCCCTGAAAGCGAGGTATTGTTTTCTTCTTGCTTTTAAAAATAGATGAAGCATAGAGAGAGTAAATAAGGTTTCCAGAATTGTAATTAGTTAATAACGGGGCTGTTATTTGCATCTAAAGAGATCAAGCTTCTACAATTGAACAAAATAGGCAAGCGAAATATTAGGAGAGGGTCAACAAATATGGGCAAGTGAAGTAGGCATTTGCCTGTAAACAGCATCATGTTGGTATTTTTAAAAAGGGCTGGAGAGATGGCTCAGTGGTTAAGAGGCCTGGCTGCTCTTCCAGAGGACCTGGGTTCAATTCCCAGCACCCACATGGCAGCTCACAACTCTTTGGGGCTGGAGAGATGGCTCAGTGGTTAAGAGCATTGCCTACTCTTCCAAAAGTACTAAATTCAATTCCCGGCAACCACATGGTGGCTCACAACCATCTGTAATGAGGTCTGATGCCCTCTCCTGGCATGCAGACATACACACAGACAGAATATTGTATACATAACAAATAAATAAATATTTAAAAAAATAGTTTAAAGAACAACGGGCATCTGTATTCTATCATCTTTAATGATGTCTTCTCTTTAGTGGCCTCAGGCATCTTATGTCCATGTCTCCTTTAGTTTTCAGTACAGGTGGGAGAAGTATACATACTTAACCTTATTTGAAAAGTAGGACAATTAGAAAAACACAAATCTAACGTGTTCAATGTTGATAAGGAAGAAAGTGGAGAACAACAGGATTTGGACCTAGAAAACACACACGTGACATTTTTGCTTTCAGTAGAGTGCTGAGCCAAAACTTCCCTGTGGTGGACAGATCAGCCGAATCTGAGTAGGAATACATTAGATTGCAGTTAATATGCCCTTTAGAGTGTTTTACTTCCTGTTGGTGATTGGTAGGTCTGTAAGAAGAAGAAGCAAAGCCATAGATATAGATAGGATAGAACTTGTAATGCTTGAGGTTAAAGAAGACTCTTTTGCTCTTATTCCTCCATATCCATATTCTCAGTACAACTGCTTCCCCGCCTAGAGTTCACCTGAAAGCAAAATTATGGTTCATTCTTTTTGATCTGGGCAACCACGGATTCTAGAGGTTCGCCATAGCCCAGTGTTTCTCCGCCTCTGGCATGTCTGTTCTGCAGAGCAAAGGGATTCATAGACAAACACTACAAGACTCAACGTAGACCATATAATTAATCATTCCAGGTTTCTGATTTGCTTCTCGAAACTTGCTATGTTCCAGTAATGGGAAAAAGACAGCTTCATTTATCACACCGTACCTCATGCTGCTGCTCAGCACCCTCCCCCGGGTCCCTCACCACCCTGAAACGTCTGAACATCTGCTGTGGGTACGGCAGCAGCAGTTTCTTCATGTTCCCTGCCCGCTCACCTTTTCAGAATACCCATTTAAAAGTCTTCTACTAAACCGGAGACCAAAAGACCAAAATTCTCAGGGAGGCGATCAATTACTGAGTTTATGACTTATGGTGCCATCCTTGGGTCTTTGCCAGTGATTACATTTATGTGAGCATGTGACACATTGCCTGATGTTATCAAGAGCCCTGGCCTGGGAATAAGTTGTGCTGTGTTTTTGTTTTTCTTCATGCACTAAAGATTTATTTTGAGTATCAGTAGGCTGCCTTACCTCTCTGGACTTTTGCTACATCATTTACTGAGAGATCCAGCTTAGAATCATGTTTCCAAAATCTGGATGCATATTACAATCAAGTAAAATGCACAAACTACTGACGCCTAGGTCATATACCCAAAACGAATTCAGAATCTCTGCAGGAGCAGAGGCCTTGGTATTGGTTGTCTTGGGGTTCTGATGTTTAATCAGGTTTGAGAATCAACTAGCTTAGGTGATATCTAGGGATCCTTTAGTCTTTAAATAATATTTACTATAATATATATACATGTACACATATATATTATGTAATATATGTGCATCTTTTACTGCAAGTTTTTTTTCTGTTTTTATTTTTTTTAAGGCACAGTCTTATATAAATCAGGTTGGCCTCTACTTCCTAGTATATCATGGGTTGACGTAGGGCTCTCTGTCTTTCTGTCTTATTTTCTTGACTGCTGGTATTAAAAGCATGTGCATCCAGATTTAGTTCTCAAAATTTTAATTGCTATCGACTGCATATTATCTCATTTAATGGGATATCAGTTGAAAGCATCAATAGAATGAAACATTTTAGCAATAAACATAAAAGCATTCTTTTTTTTTAGATGGGAAAAGTTCTAAATATTTTAGACAGTAGTCTGGAAATTTGTTCCTTTGTGGAAATTTGAACTTTGTGAGTATGGATGTTAGTTGGTAAGGAGGTAGATCTGATGGTAGAATTTTATGGAAATTTTATTTCTGGCTGCTTTAACTTTTGAAGTAATGGCAAAACAAGGTCATCAGAATGGTTGGAAAAGGTGATGTTGAAGATGATCAATAAGATCATCAATAAGATCCTCCCCAGAGACTGTGAGAGTAAAAGTACCCTGGAAAGTATGATGACTAATATTAGTAAGACCTAGAATTACCTAGGAGACAAATCTTCAAGCAAGTCTTTGAGGGATTATCTTGATTAGGTGAAGTGAGGCAGAAGGATCTACCCTAAAATGGTGGGTGGCTCTGTTGCCTGAGCTTGGCTCCTGACCTGCACAAAGAAGAGAAAACTAGATGGGCAGCAATATTCATTTTCCTCTGCTTCCTGACTGTGTATATGATGTGAGCAGCTTCCTCAAGCTCCTGTTGCCATGGCTCCCTGCCATGATGGACTATGCCTCCAAAATGTGAGCCGAAATAAGCCCTCCTTTCTGTTGCTTTTGTTAGGGGTTTTTAGCATACCAATAGTAAAGCAAGTAAGATAGAAGTGTGAGAGGATTGGCAGGATCCTAAAGAACCATCTTTGGTTGGAGGCCGTGAATTCAGAGTTAAGATGTATGGTTACATGCTTCTTGTTGGTGGAGGTCTGGTCAAGTTTGGAAAGACTCCTTGTGTCTTCCAGCTGCCAATTCATTGATATGACCTGTCAGATCTTGGGTCAGTTGTTGCTTTTTAATATCTGAGATATTAAATATTTTTCTGGATCTGGCCAGATCAACTTCCAGGATCCCATAATTAATTCTTTTCTGAACAGAGAGAGAATGCCTTAGCCTGGCCCCTGGAATATCTGACCTCTTCTTGACTGACCATTTTGAGTTGGAATGGAAGCTTGTGCTTAAGAAGAAACCTAAGAATCTTTAACTTTTTTTTTTTCCTGATGGAAACAAGGCTGTCATGCTGAAACAACCAAACCAACTTTTCTCTTTCTACAGACATGTGACATGATACACACGAATAGTAAAATTACACGTCCAAGTTTATATATATATATAAGATGGATCAAGGAAAGGAGCATTTAGTCATGCAAGTATCATCTAAAAGCAGTAAACTTTCAGACCAAGGTGCAGAAAGTAACAAAGTTCAGGAAAAGTCAGGCTTCTTGGCGACCCTTTCCTGAGATAAGGCAGAACGAACAAATGTGATTTTTACATTGTTCCTTTGAGCCTCAATTCAAAGGGATTGGGAGAGTGGGTGCCCGCAGGTGATCAAGTGGGAGTAGTCAGAGTAAAATGGACTTTGCGCTCTTCATGTTGAATAGCTTCTGCATAATGTCTGTGGATTTGGCTTTGAAAAGTAGAGAGGAGGAAGCAGCGCTATGAGCCCAGAAGATTTATCAAGCTGAGTTATGTCAATGGTATTATGCTGTTTCCAAAAAGACAGTAGAGCCTGCGGAATTCAACAGTGTCTGTCACCACTTGACATATTGGCTAAAACAAAAGCAGATTGAGGAAATGACTCACAATAGTTAATTGTTTCAATAGTTAGTCTTTCCCATCTGCACAGTGTGCTCAGTTTGATGGGAACTTTGTGGGAAATTAATGTTTTTAAGAATCATCTGCTCTCTGAGTTGTTAGTAGCTTCATTTTAATATCTAAGATCTCTAATAGCCTTTCTGGCTTACATCAGACTGCAAAGTGTCTTGACTTAGAGAATAGGAAAGGAATAGCGCATTTTGTAATGGGGAAAATGAGCAACAACTTAAAATTTGCTCTTTCAACTGACCAATGTATCATACATTTTGGCTCTGATAAGATCAAAAGCAGAGAGAAAAATTGTCCAATATTTCACAAAAAAACTAATTTCTTATGTTGAAAAAATTATTTTCTCTTATAAATATATAGCACAGATAGTGTCAGAATCCATGAGATTACTCAGTAAAATCAACCTTTTCTGATTAGAAACCATGCATTTGTAGTAATTAAATTTTGTAGCTCTGTAGCACCAGTTCATCTTTGGTAGCTGTAGGAATGAATTCTCTAGTTCCATTTTGGTTACTAATCTACTGACTAATTTGACCAATGGAAGAACTTTATAGACACAAAGTGTGGTGGTCCTGTAAGACTAGGAAAGTCTCCTTAAGGGAACTGCCAGTGGGGATAAAGCATAAATCTGTGAAAATTGATTCTTCTGGAAAATATTTCTATCATTTGTTTTCTTGCCGAACACCTAAAAGCAAGTCTATACTTCAGTGACACTGAGAACCAATATTTTCAGGAAAGAAAGGATTAGGACTGTCTATCCCTTATCGCCTACGGAAAGAGTTCTGTAGTGTTAGGGAAAATAGTAAGTAGCAACATGTTTTTGTAGTGGCACGGATACCTCTGAATGGATTGTCTATAAAGAATAAAGATATTCTGTTTCATAAAGAGCACAATAAACCTGTGATGAGACTTCAAGACCAAAGAGCTGTGCCAGAGAAGAGACAGGCTTTGTATAACTCCTCCAGGCAAGAGCCAAACTGTTATTCTACGACATAAGCAGGCTACAACTCACACAAATGAAGGATGCTCTGGTAGAACATTCCAGTGAAATAGCTGCTCCAGTAGGAAGTAAGTTCGCTATCCTGCCCCTTGTGACTTCTGAATATTAGTGGCTGGAAGAAATGTACACCCTGTAAAAGAGTTGGTTCAGAGTCTAAAAATACATAGTTCACTGAAGACTGACATAAGATTAGAAATTGATTCAGTGTTCTTCTGTCTTTAAAAAAGTCATTAGAGCAGCAAGAGAAAGTAGGTGGGGAGAGTGGAGGGACAGAGCTGTGAGGATAATGCCCAGTATCCATGTGAAATGGCTCATCTCATCGGTCCCCAGTTGTATCCTGTGAACTGAGAACTCAATGATCTAAAGAAGTTCATAGAACTCATCACTCCCTGTTGTCCTTGGAGGAAAGTCTGAATCTGTGGGTTCTATCCCAGCCTCATAGCACTACTGTTTGAGAGGCAGGCTTGTAAGTAGAGCAATATCCCGTCTTTGGAGATACCAGTGACTCTGTCACCGTTCTTCAGCCTGACAAAGGGAACAACTTCCTTGTCCTCTTCTGCTACGAAGAAAATCCTTTTGTTTTGTATATTGCATCTGAACCTTTCACAGTATAGCAGCTATGAATCACAAAGACCATTAGTGAAATAAGTTTGCTCTTGTAAGACAGATGAGAGTCATACTTCTTTTTCTTCCAGGGTCTCTGAATTTCAGTTCATATTTCTTCATGTGAAAGTAGCCTTTTCTATCCTCCTGGATTTATGGTAAGCTGAGCAAGCAGTCCTGGATTAAGCGCACATATAAACAATAGATTTGGACAGCTCAGCTTTGGTCCCCAGCTTCATTACAATCCTCCTCCACTTTATTACAATTTCTTATTCTTTGGTTTTTTTAACTTATTTTTTTTGTATCGAAGATCACATTTGTGCAAGGCTGTGCCAAATTGGTATCAGTCTATGATTACTATCCTGCTGACACAAAGTGATGAGTCAAAGTTTGGGATGTTTTCAACAGAAAGAAGACAATATTCAGAATATAGAAACTGTGGTTGTGTTCCGTGGTGTCTTGTTTTTTCAAGAAGTAGAGTAAGATCCCGAGTCTTCAGTAGCAGTTAGATTTATGAACGACATGGTAGGTATAAGTGAGATGAAGTGGGGGGGAGTAATATTGTATTCTTGAAGGGTTATAGGAAGTCTGAGTTATTTATTATATTAAGCTTTGTAGTCAGAAGAAATGATTATATTTGAAAAACAGTTAATAAAGCAGAAGGAGGTTTTAGGAGAGGTGTGTATTAAAAGAACACAGGAATTTCAGTAAGTGAGCCAATGTTTCCACAGGTGAATACACTTTGTAACCTGCCAGCAGCTCTTGGAAGTATTTATGGGAGCCCTCATTTGACAGATGGCTATTTTGAGGTTCAGAAGGTGTATTCAATCCATGTATTCTATGAAGCTATGAACCAAGTCCAGGTATTGAAATCAAACTCTTTGTGCTGCTGCTTGTGGTGAAGAAAGGAGTTGTTTGGATTCTGTGTGCCTTTTCTCGAAGAGCATTCAGGAAGACGAACAAAAGACAATAGCGGTGAATGAGACCCCCAAACAGGCAAGTATCTTCCACGTGGGCTCTGCAGAATTGGGAACGTTCTTGAAGCTCAGAAAAAAAAAACAAACTTGTATTGAACAAAAAATAGAACGCTTGGTAGATCAGAGCAAATATGCAGGCAACAAAAGTGATGTAAAAGTTTGAAGTCATGTAACGTGGTTATTTTCCTCAGGGAGAAAATAAGATAACATCGGTCATACTGCATGCCATCATCTGACTAACAGGAAAAACCTCAGAAAGATGCGTAGAAGATATGAGTTGCAAATTTCTATATCCAAAGATAAAGCGCGCATAGCAGGGCTTGGAGGACATGAATAGTTTTTCAGAAAGGATATATTTGTAATTTCTTGAGTGCTGTTAATTGTATAATGACTTTTATTCGTATAACTCAGTTTTATTTCATCTATATAATACTTCTGTTTAACAACGCAATTGAAACACAAGGGGAAAGATGAATTATCCTAGGTGGAAATCAATTATAATTAGGCTGTACAGTTTTCAGATGAGAGTCTTTGAAAATCCATACTCCAAGCCATGCTTCCCCCCAGTGCCCTTGCTTCACTTTTAGAACTCCAAAATGTAACTGGATCAATATGACATTAATTTCTTCCGAGATCTCTAATGAAGTTAACTATTTTAAAAGAAAGGTTGTGAAAAGGCCACACCTATGTACGCGGAGAAAGCTGGGGAACATTTCTAGGCATGTGCGCTGGCCTGGTTCCATGTTCAGGGAGAGAGTTGGCCGTGGAGGATCAGAGCAGCACATGGAAAAGAATGCCTTTAATATATTCAGAACAGAGAGCTTTTCCTTAGTGTATCTCCTATTGCTCCGGTTCTTCTCAAAAATACATGGCAAAAAACAAACAAACAAACCCACCGTGTTGCTTTTCTGTTTTAATTTCCCAGGACTCTATATTAGAACACAGTAATTAATGAAAATTATAAGATAAACATTGTAAAATTTGTATTAAACTCCTAGTATCTCACTTTAGCAAAAGCGATTTAAAGCTGTATAGACTAAGTGTATATGCTTGTACAGAGGCCTCTCTCAATGGTGGTATCTAAAATATGGAGCCCTGTATCAAAAAGGTTGTTTCCCTATTCTAGTGATATGCCTTGAAATGTAATAGTCACCTTTGAATAAGTACAACTTACTCAGTACATTTACAGTTTTGAAAGAGATATTCTAGATAATCTGACTATCAAAGTTAAGTACTATCAAGTTATGTTTATGGAAAAACTTGGAAACATGATTAGAAGTACTTGGTGAATAATATTTTTTTGTCTTGGCCTACATGATATAATTAACTGGGGGGGTGTTCTTTGAGTTTTTTTTTTGTCGTAATTGAGTATAACCATAAAGAATTTTAAACTGGGCTAGGTGATGTGGGAAAATGAAATGCTTCTTCTCATTTATAAATGAACACAGTTTATAAGAAACATATTATTCTGATGAGAAGAGTTAAATGGGAACCACAGAATATCTAAGAGGTGATTTCTCAAACTTTTTCCAGATTAATTCAAATATTGGAGCCTTGGGTTGGAACAAATTAAACATCTCATCTTGTCTTCCCTGTGAAATACAATGCCAATCCCCAAAAGCTATTGAAATGAATAAAAAGAATTTTGGTGAAAGAAAAATGGAGAACCAGGTGGGAGAGTAATGGGCCGTAAAATATACAGATACAATTACTGTATTTTTTGATAGTTACCCAAAGCAAATTTAAAAGCAAACCGATCAGTTGAATGCAGCAAAAATTTTTAGGTACAAACTGGTGGTGGGGATTAAATAGCAAAACAGAGTAAGACATAGTGTAGTGGTTTGATTTAATAGGAAGGTTCTTATAGGCTCAAGTATTTGAACACTTGATCTGCAGTTGGTGGGAATACTGAGGAGGTGCCTTCTTGTTGAAGTGTGTCACTGGAGGTGGCCTTAGGGTCTAAAGACATGCTATTTCCAGCTGCTCTCTCTCTGCTCTGTGCTTTCAAGTCGAGAAGTGAGATCTTAGTTTGCTGCTCTAGCAGCCATGCCTGTTCCTTTCCTGCCTGTTCTTTGCATGGTTTCACAACCTTGAAAGAAATTGGAAATCAGAGAAGTGGGGGATGGGGACTCAGGGCTGAAGCAACCAAAATTTTAGTCAAGAACTAAAACCTGGGGACAAGAGCTAAAGCTGCCAAAATTGGAATTCTTATTCTTCTGTAACCATAAGCCCCAATAAACACTTCTATAAATTGATCGTTGTATTCCATCACAGCAACTGAAAGTAATTAATACTTGCAATATTTCCCCAGGAACATCTGCTCTCTCTCTCTCTCTCTCTCTCTCTCTCTCTCTCTCCCACCCTGTCTGTTTCTGTGTGTAAATGGCTGGGTAAGGTAGAGGATAGATATGAGTGAACTCTTACATACATTGTTGCAAGACATGGAAAGATGGATCATTTCTGGGTTACAACCAATAATACCTTCTAACCCCACTAAATACCCAAAGAACAAATGTTCCTTGTAACACTTATTCCCACAGTTACCACCAATTTCATGGACAATTCCTCTTAATACTAATATTTTCATTGCATAAAGATTCCAAGGAATAATTGGAAAATACAGGGAGAAAAAAATGAAAATCACCTTTAATTCTTTCTCCCAAGATAACGGTAGTTATTTCCTCTCTTTCTCTGAGTATTTCCTTTCGGGTTGTTTTCTCTGTGTGTGGATATATTATATGTGTACTTGTATCTATAGTACATATCCCCATGCAAATACATTTAGGTGTCTAGATGTCACAAAAGGACAAAATTAGATATAAGTTCTGTTAGCTTAATTTATTTATTGAAACATATTTCAAATATTTCTCCATATCACTAAAATGCCTCTGAAACTTTTAAATTGTACAATATTCTGTTTTATGAACATGTGGCTATTTTAAGAATGCTTTAATAATTTTGCTTTAAGAATGCCCAGTAATACTTCAATTGATAAAATTTAATGTGTATTTTAAAATTACATTCTTATACATTTCTAAAACTGTCAGAGCATAAGAAAGGAAAACACTTAACAATTAGGGATTCATATAAAATATAAATTAGAAATAAAAGAATCCTCTTCTTGACCTGTAGTGAGCATGCTCAGTGAGAAGTGGGGGTCAGGGATTCCAAAGAAGGCCGACATTGGCTGGTCCTGAGCGGCAGTTACTGGCTGAGAATGTGGAAACATCTCCCCGCCCCCATTTGAAACTGACACAGGCAGCTGCAGAGGACAGTTTGATATTTGGGATCTTGGAGGAATGATTATGAGGAACATGAGCTACTTTAGGTGAAAATTATTTTGACTTTCAAAGTCAAAAAGGACCAATAAATAAGATACAATGATTTTTATTTTTTGCTCTTAATTAGGCCCCACACACTCCCAGATCTCAAGCAAATCTGGCTGAACTTTCTATAAAATCAGATTGGACAGTGTAGGGAGAGGAAAAGAACTAAATGGGACTGGGAAAGAGGAAGCCGCTGAGCTTCAAGACGGGCCTCAGTTGCTTTTGAGACACGCACCTGTGGTCTCTGCAGAGGCAAATCTCTGCACCAGAAGACACACTCTGGTTTTTGTTACTCCAGTTTCATCTGTCCTGTACCTGTCTTTTTCTTAGCAAGAAATCTAAGATACTTCACCCAGCTCATTTTTTCCTCTTAGGTCTGCAATGGAGAAAGGTCTGTGATCTTTTTCTCTTTGGAATGTCTTTCAAATCCCGTTTCCACAGCTTTAGCTCTTGTCCACAATTCTAGTTTCTTTGCTCTCCAATCCCTGCCCCCAACTCTATGATTTCCAATTCCTTCAAATGGTAAACCACACAGAAAACTTACTTGGAGACTGTGAACTCTTCCAAGTCCAAAATTTCATCATACTCTGCTTGTATAGCTCTTGTGTTTAAGAAAGTGATGGCCACTTGAAGTTTAGGCTAAGGTCACATGGCTAGTGAAAGGACTGCAACCCATACCTGGGCCTGTTATCCCTTGGATGGCATTAGCTGTCTTCCTCACCGTACTCTCTCTCCATAAGTGGGGATGACACCTTCTCAATTAAATGGTCTCAAAGTATGTTTCAGCACTTTTTTGAAATTAGTTCTGTGTCATAGCATGTCACTTGTTGCAAGTAACATATTTTAGGAATCTTACAAGGGGAACACTGATTGAATGAAGAAAAAGAGACGTTTTTTTTTTTTTCTTTTTGAGGGTGAAATAGAACTTAAGCTAAGCCTTAGTTGCTATAACAGGATTTGGTCAGCAAGAGACCAGGTCAGAGGCCATTCCATATCATGGGAGCAACCAGCAAAGGCACTGGCACAGAACTAAGCAGACAGTATTTTGATTAATGAAGAGATGGGTCTGTCTGTAAAAAAATTTCATGTGGTCTTTGTCTCTGGGAACAATCATCCTTTATAGCAATGCTTCCAGTTCGACTCTGGAAATTAAGCTTAAACAGCCATGGATTTGGATGCTAAGGACCACAGAGAAAGAGCCCTGCCAGCATTCAGAGGACAGAGAGGAGGCAGAGAATCACTAGGGTGGGGTCTTCACATAGGGTGTGAAAATAGTTTGGTACTGTGAGAAAATTCTTGTCCTAGATCACAGTATTAATTTCAGGGGCATATTGGGATTTTGGAATGGGTCTGGGTTTTATGGTAACTGTAACTAGATGTACACCCTGGCCTCAGCTTTAGTCCAAACTAGAAATGCAAAATGGATTGGGAGGAACTGGGGCATATTGGAAAGGGAATGTTTTTTTCCTGAACGATAAACTTTATATTTAAAGGCATGTTGTGGAATCGGACCTTGTTGCTTAGCAACTGGCAGAACAAAAGCCCATAACCCCCAAAGGTTCTTGGCTTGGCCATGGTCAATTAGTGTCATGCAATTAATAGGATTATTTGAAAAAAATATTCAGCAAACTTAAAGTAATTACAAAGCACAGGAAATGACGTGTCAGTAAATGAAGGGAATTTGTTGGAACAAAGCTTTGCTACTTGCATTTAAGCTGAGGGATAAGGCAAAAAAGAGGAGCCTGGTCTGTATTTGACCTACGTGTATGTACAGGAGAAGCATGGCAGCCAACTGCATGAAATGGTTTAAATTTCTGCTTATGTGAACGTGGTCAGTTGCCAGTGGGAATATTGTATACATCCTCTTCCCCATCGGGCCTCTCTCTGCATTATCTCCTGGAATTACTGCCCTAGTATCCCAGCCAGCAGCTATACAATTTACTCCAGGAATTTAATGGCCATTTTTGAAGTGTCAGTACAGGCTGAGGGCAGAGTATACATGACAGCCTGCTTTTTAATTTGAAACTGGAGTCTCTAAGAGGAGGACCAGCTCCTTCACTACTGCCTTCGACAGAAACTAATATTGAGAATAGTATCCTCACTGATGTCCTGACATCAGAGACTGCTCTTTGCAGGCTTTTTGAAGGGTACCTTAACTGGGGTGAGTTTAGAAGTTTCAGGAGGTTCCATGCAAGGCAAACAGCCAACTGCCTTGATCTTGGCCCAACCTCCTTAGGGCCTCAACTTCTATTTCAAGAAGCTGATCCTTTTCAACTCTTCTTGCCTCTCAGCCTTTTACCTTGAAGATCTTGGCACATGATCATACTGTGGCTTGTCTTGTACTTTTGACCTTGGTGCCTACTGTGTCCTGAAGTGAGAACCAATATTTAAGGAACTGACTCTCGGGCAACTTACACCCAGATTCTACTCAGAAGATCAATTGAGACATGCTTCCTGACAAGTCAGGGGTTGCCCAACAGGGCTGGCTGTGGTTGTGGGATGGCTGCCTGAGCTTTGGGGTCAGTTGTCACTATCTTGCCCTCTCAAAGGTGTTAACGGAGGGAAGGAGCTGAGGTTAGAGTCTAACATGGAGTTCCCTTTCCTTCTTCCTAAAGCACCATCAGGCCTGGACCTCTCCCTCTCGGAAGAAGTGGGGACTGCATGCTGGGACTGGCGGGATACCGGAATCAGAGACACGCGAGGGATGGGAACCCTCTGTGGGCCACTCAGGATTCAGTGCCCTATCCAGCCCATGGCTGGCTTTCAAAGAATATTTGGTCTGCTTCATGATTAAGAGAGTAGATGAGAGTGAATTATTTATTATTCTATCGAGCATTGGTTTTCAGTGTACTGCTCTGTTAATTGTGCAGTTATTAACCTAGTAATTCTTTCATTGTCCTTCACTTCCGGCTTTATGATTGATCCTAAAACTGTACAGTGTTTATTGGAGTCTGTGGCTTACAGCTTACCCTCAAACCAACTCCTGCTAATAACAGGTGTGTTGGTCACTTCCTCCCATTACCTAAGATGGGGTCTTTATTCTAATAATGGGTCATGCTGTCTTGCTCCCATGCCTTCTGTAGCCTTCATGTTTCCTATTAGCACAAGATCTGCCAAGATCTTCTTCAGGACTCCTGACCCTAGGCCTAAGAGCTGGATGTCTACTGCTTGCTGCCAGGTGACTCTGCCGCCGAGGGCTGTCCCAGGCTGTCCCGTCTGGCTGGCCAGTCTCCCATGATGTCCCTTGGCTCAGCTCCCTCACTTGCCACTGATCACTGAACCTCCTCCCTCTTTTCCTGCTGGGATATCTCTGGCCATTGTCTGCTACTGGGGAATGGGCTGGTTTGCTTCTCATACTCTGGCCTTCCTGTCAGGATCATCATGCTGCTGATGGAGTCCCATTTCTAAGGAAATGGATTTACCCTGCCCCCTGCCCCTGTTTCCCACCCAACATCTCTGCAATGTTCTGCTTTGGTATCCTTTCCATATGTTTATTTCTTCAAGCTGGTTTTACTCTTGGGTCTGGAGCATGAGTAAATATATATATATATATTTATTATTTTAAATATATATATTAATATATATATATTTAAAATATATATTAATATATATTATTTTAAAGAGACCAATCCTAAGTATGGGAAGAAGTTTCTGAAGGAGCCTGGGTGTCTCTTTGTGAACATCGCATACTCCATGGGGCACCTTGTGTGTAACACAGGAAAGCACCTGTCTTTCCCAGTGATTTTTGGCTGCCTGCTATCTGAAAGGTGGGCAGGAGTAACAACGCTTTTGCCTTCAGGTGGTTTAGAAACAGGGACATGAGATGTTTCACTAGCCAATTTTTTCCTAAGTGATATCTTTTCTAGCCTTCATTCTTGCTGCTTTTATAATATAGGAATGATGGCCATCATGATGGGGTGAAGCTTAGCAGCGGAAAAACAGGAATTTAAAAAGACTCGTTTTTAAATAGTAGGGCTCCTGACAAAGCCTCCGACTGGGCGATCCCCGTTCGGGCATTATTGCTGCATGTTTACGCAAAAATTGGCACCGAGAAATTTATAATTTCATTGGGAGATAAACTTTTCAGGCCAAAGTATTGGGGACCTCTGAGTGCCAGCCTTGGTGGGTGTCCTCTTTCGGGCTCAGCGCGGGACTTAGATCTGAGGGTGAAATGAACTCTCTACTACCTTCTTTTCTGTATCAGTTTCTTTATTCTTTTCTGCTGTTCTATTCTGTGAAATTTCCAGTTTATATACACAAGCAAAACAAAGGTAATTCTCCTAGCTTGGATGTCCCCTTATCTTTTAAGGTCCCAAAGTGATCTATATGAAAGACTCCTTTCTTGACTGTGTGTCCTGCCAAATGGAAGACAGTTACAGGGAGGGGGCTTCTAATGGATCTCAGGGAACGAGGTGATTAGACTGTGGGAACCAAGGTTATTGACTGTGTGACTAAATTTCCCACTGGAGGTCCCACAGAGTGAAGAGGATGACCAATATATCATTAGATGGGAAAGAATTGTACCCAGTTATCCATACCCTGCTGAATCTTGTCCCAAGGGAGAGAGCTTATGGCTTCACAAGAGATCTATTGTGAAAATCAGTCTATATGCAAAAGGAGGTGGGTCAGCGCCTTATGAACTGGTGAACTGGGTTTTTCTTCATCAGAACACATTTGTTCTGGTGGGTAAGCCTCCTGACAGCTCTATCAGCTGAAATCTCACTGCATGGTTCCTGTGAACCGCAGCACTAGGGAAGAGGGGGATATTTTATATCAAATCTAGGAGACAGTTTATAACGGCACAGTATACTTACATATCTAGCAAACACCTAGCAAGCACACTGTGCGTCTGTGCCCACAGGAGGGAATTGCTGCATTTGTGTGAGAGGGTCGGTGGTGTTCCTTTTATGGTCCTGGATAATCAATTCCTCTTCTTTCTGCTTTCAGGGTGGTCTTGAGCTGTAAGCCATCAGTGCTTCTGTATTAGCCACAGTCAGGGGCCATGGTGCTTAGGAAGGTTAGCTAATGAAGTCCTAGTACTGACCTAGCAGTGAATCTTTGCCACTTCACTGCATGGGTCGCCTCAGACAGAAGACTCCCTTTCGCTGGCTATGCAAACGAGTGCTTCCCTAGTGAGCAAGCTTGCGAGCACTTACGAATTTTACATATATTAAAAAAAAACCCAGTAAGGTAAAACATTTCTTAATCCAGGCCAGATTAGACAGTGACTCCGTGTTTTATCTGTGGAAGTGGAAGGGGTAATCCAATTACTGAACCCAAAGCGCCCAATCTGTGCATTTTAATGCAGTCTCTCCCTTGCCCACAGGCCAGGTGTCGGGTGTCCGATTACCAGGTGGTTTTGAAAGCTTTTCATGATTTAAAGTCAATGTCCTTCGGTGGACATTCTGGATTAGAAATTTGCAGACTTCCCTCTGAATATCATTGAATGGTTTTATTTGGGTTATTTCTGTTATGTAGGTGAAACAGAAGAGAAACACATCACGAAAGCAGTAGGTATAGATATCTTTCCGAAGAAGAAACATCAGATGGATGGACAGTAGGCATATGAAGCAATTACTCAACACAATTTAGGAAGACATAAATCAAAACTATGGTGAGGCACCTATTTCTCTGTAAGGATGGATATTCTCAAAAATGCTAAATACAGGTAGGAAGCACAAACAACAATGTGTGGTGACAGAAACCCATGGACACTGGTAGCTGGAATGAAAATTAGTAAAGACTTTATGGGGAGGACTATCGAGGATCCTCAAAAAAAATTAAAAATCGAGGATTCTATGAAGCTGAAGCCCCATTATCGGGTATTTAGCCCAAGGGCATGAAACCAGCATGTCAGAGCTATCTGCGCTCCATGTCAGTATTTAAAATCGTCAAGAGATGGAAGCAACTCAAGTACCCATCAGTGGATGAAAATGGGGCCCATTCACATAGTAGATATTACTCAGCTGTTAGAAAAAAATGAAGCTATGTCATTTGTGACGACACACTTGGTACCAGAGATGATCATATGACATGAAATAAGTTAGGCACAGCTGAGCAAGTGCCACGTGATCTCATTCACATATGGAATGCAAAAGTAATCCCGTGGAAGTAGCATGGTAGCTATCAGAAACTGGAGAGAGTCCACGGAAAAGATGGGGGAGGGTAAAGCTAGATCAAGAAAGTGTAGTATCCTACCCCGCTGTAGGCTGATCATAGATACTATGCATCCTCAAACCTTAAATAAGACAATTTTGAAAGATTTTTTTCTTTTTGCAAAATGCACAATTTTGAAATATTTCTTTTTATGAATCATAAAAATCAATTTCCCTTTTATATGTTCTCTTTTCAGGTGGGTAACTTTTTTTTTTTACCATATGCCCCCCGTCTTCCTTTCATAACCTGTGCTCCGGAAAGGGACCCACGTTAGCCACTCTGTTAGGATGTTTGAACAGATGACTAGCTGTCCTAGAAATTCATCTTATAGAATAACAAGCCTTATTCTACTTCAAGGAATGTTACTCACTGGAAATCTGGGGAAAAAGGACTTTTGTGGTCACAGTTCTCTTTCCATAAACAAAGAATGATCCCACAGTTGGCGACCTCCTCACCTCTTTTTTCTGCTCTGACTCTTTTCAGGTGTCAGTGCACTATTGCACTGGGTCTGCTCTCCTTTATCCCATGGACCAGTCTTTGGGTTGGTAGATAAAAGTTCCTCCTGAGGCTTCAAGAATCATACGCATCTCAGGAGCCTTTCACTAAAAACTGCCACTGTGCACAGGGAAGGCTCAGACATGGGATGGCTAGTTACTTTTACAGGCAACAATCATGTATTTATTTGGATCCATGAGCAGATTAAAACACTTGGACAAGCTACACTGATGAGTCAGACGTGGTCCATGTGTCACAGAGGCTTTAGCACTTTGGATCTGAAAACCCAGTAACCGACAGTGAAGTTCTCTTGGAATTCACAGTGCTGGTTCATCCTTTTTTACTCTGTAGAGCACTTCCAGACCTGACAAACTTGCATCCTTGTTACATCTTTCTGTTGTAGAATTAGATATCATTTTGCCCCCACCTCTTTTCAAGGTTAAAGGAAAGGAAAGTAAGTTGGAGGTCTTATAGATGACAGTCAAGAGAAGCTGAACCATGAGTGTGGCTATCAGAGAAACCTGGCTCCTCCGGGTGAGGGCTGGGCAGGATTCTGAAACAAATTTGGGAGTTCTACATGGTAGCTGGTTGCTGTACACTTGATAGCAGTAGGGTGATCAAATGATGTTAGAGGGACTGGGGCACTCAGTAACCAGGGTGATAAGGGGCTTGCTGATGATATTTGTGACTGTGTATATGGTTGTAATTCATCCTGGGACAAGTACAACTCCTTCTCGAGGAAACGTATAGCCTTTATGGCAAAGAAAATAATTCTCTATAAAGAAGGTGATGGTTCAATCTTAAAAAAAAACCAATTCTGGGCACATGTTAGAACTCTAACTCAGACCTTGTATTCAACATTGAGTCTCTGGACCGCTATTGCTCCCATCTTGCGTCTGTCTGTCATGCCAAAATACATCCAGCCCCACCAACATATTGGTACATCTGGGAAAGGAACTTCCACAGTCGAGGTAAAGTTTATATCCCAGCCAATATAAACAGAAGAAGCAGTATTAACCAGAGAGCTGTATTCCTTGAGACCTGCCCTCCAAAGTATTTACTGGAACTGAGCAGTTTTGCTCTTTCACAGGGAGGTTGTCAGTTTCATTATGGACTCCCCCCCTCCCTTCCCCTAGAATGATAGCCTGGGCTTAGACAAGCATCTGGGAGGGGAACTTCCCCAGTGGCTTTTATCTTCCTCAGGAGTGCTATTATCTTTCCTCTGTTCTGCTTTACTCCTAAAGGAGCAGTTCACTCCTTCAGCCTTGTGCCTTTTGGAACTTGGGAAGAAACATAACTGTCCATTCGTTACCATTTACTGTCCTTTCCCAGGGGAAGTATAGAGGTCTATAAAGAACATTCCAGAAGCCTGCTACTATCAAGAGCCTTTTGAGGATCTGGATGGGTCCATTGCTTCTGTTCTCAACTTACTACTAGCTTAGAACTTGGCACAGAGGCCCTGAAAAGGGTAGGAGGCACCACCCTAGACTCGTTTGTTTCTCCCCTGCTAGGAGCCCATGTAGATGCTGGGCAGATGTGAACGTTCACATCTCATCCTTCTTGCTGAAGCCCTGCAACACTTCCCTCAGGTGCCCTTACCAGTGCATTCTCACCCCTAGAAATGTTGAGGTTGACATCTTGAGTGTTCTTTGGACCCCTCCTTGACAAATCTTTTTGCCTGTCTCCTAACGCCTTTGCTTAGCTCCTTTTCTTTCTGCTGCTCTTCATACTCTCTTCTCGGTAGCTGGGGATGTGTATCTTCTGCTTTGTGCTACGGATCCCTTAGAAGTTAAATGAAGAACCTATGTTCACTGTCCCTGATGACTCTTGTCTATTTTCACTACCTCTACCTCTAAGACATGATCCTTATTGCATCTACATATAGGACCACTCTTCTCAGTCTGAGGACCCCCTAGAGGTGTTTTATTCATTTTATTATTATTATTTTTTGCAGTTTAAAACTAGCCTAATGCGAAGTAGAAGTTGAAGGAGGAAGCCAGCTGGGAGGAGTTAAGTCTCTCCAGGTGGTGTTGATAACGGTGTGAAGCCATAAATGATGGCCCAGCCTACATTTCTTAGCTCTTTCTAAGAAAATGGGTAGAACTGTTGTCCAGCAACTGTCATGCAGGAACTGTTGCTTTAAAGATTTTCTTCCTGTAAGTTAGCCGTAATATTACAAGAGGATTATATTTCCAATATAAAGATTTAGCATCAGTGTTATAGAGAAGTTGATGAAGCACCGTTAGCTGTTAGGTCTTCTGCTGACAATTTAAGTATTGGAAGAATTTCAGCTTTGATTCTGCCATCTATGCCCAAATTTATATAGCATTCTTTTATCAGTCAGAGGACTACATTGTGTGAGCTAATATTATTTTTATATAGAATATAAAAGTTAGACCTGAGACTTGATTTCTCAGAGTTGCCTCTTATGTCTAAGAGCAGAGGACAGTACCACAGACACTTCACTTTAGGGCTTCTTTTTTGTCAACTATGTTTCTCTTCTGTAGATGAGCATGTACAATCATCTCTCCTGGAGGCAAGAGGAATGATCCAGATTTATTTTTAAAATGACTGTTTTGATCGACTTGTATGCTTTACACAAAACATCCCAATTTAAAGACCAGGAGGGTACTGGGGAGAACCCCTTGAAAGCAGAGTAATAGGACTTCAAATGAATAGCTGTCTAAGATGTGTAGATAGGGGAGGAGTCACTTTTACAGCATCTTGTCACCAGAATCCTCTTCTTTTGCTCTCAACATCGGCATCTTCATCTGTCCACCTCAACGAGAGAGCTTTTGCCTGGGATTTCCTTAAAAATAACACACCCCAAGAACTTTAGGGATCTTTACATTGAGAAGTACTGTGGGCTGGGTATGGAACTGTTCCAGTCTCACTAAGGCTGGTTTGAACATTTGATGTCTGCTGTTGGTAGAATCTAGTTAGAATGTTTTCCATTCTCTTGACTCTACCTTATAAACTGCCATGAGGGTGCTCACACAGGCACTTCTATGGCACTAGCCTCTTCTCGTTCTGATCAGAGTTATGTCCCCAATATATATATTTTTCTGATCTAGCTGGTCTACCCTTGTTAGAATGGGTTTCAGAGCAGACAAAACTTTCCCTACCTGGATTCTGAGAGGATCCAAGGTGTGCCTACAACATGAAAGTCCTCTAGGATTAGGCAGGCATGTAGACGGGCGGTGGGGGGGGTGGGTTCTGAATTGATAAGCCAGTCTAGGCCTTCTTGACAATCCAGTCCAGGTTAGTGTTTTTATATTTGAGGTTTGATGCTTTCCTCTTACTTGTGAAGCCCAACTGCTTTTAGGGAAGTTTGAGGTGAAACTTTTCTCTTTTCAGAGAGAGAAATCTGCCACAGGCTCCTGGAGATGTGGCTTCATATGTTCTACTCGTACCACCATTTTATCTGGGTTTAGCTGACCTTTTGATGCATCGGCATGTCTTCCCTTCTTGGAATGTAACCAGGAAGGATTTGCAGAGGTCATACTGAGAAGCAGCTTTATAGTCAGGAAAAACAAATTCCCTTTCTTTTATGGCCCAGAGTTTTCCCTATATTCTTTTCTCCTGAGGGAGCCAGGACCATAGTTTGCTGTATCTATTCTAAGCTGCTAAGAAAAAGAAAGACCAATTTGAGTTTTTAAAAATAACAACACAAATTTAACAAATGTTTCCTGCTTACAAGGAACTATGTTGAGTTCTGACTAGTTTCCCTTCACCTTATATGATATATGAAGACTTTGCTATCATTCCTTTCCTTCCTTGCCTCTGTCTTCTAGCATAAAATAGGAGGCATCTTTTAACACAACAGACCCAGACAACTATGGTTATGATATTCCTCATTTTGAGCTCCACTGGCTTTCTTTTTCATAATTATGTTTTGCCTGGGCCGAGCGTAGGTTTCCCAAATGGAGACATGAAGTTTCCAGTAACGGGAGGAGTTGGCTTTATGCTTTCATTTGACACATTTTTTAGGAGTGTTTTCATAGAGCTAGTACAAACGAATTTTTAAAGAAAGGGACCCTCACTCTCTGAGGAGGTTCTGCCCATCTAACAGTTGCCCATTTTCTGTTAATCACTTGGCCCATTTCTTCAATGTTGTTGAAAGTAAAGAAAAATATGTGTAGAAAAAGACATTTTTTTAATCTATTTATAAAATACTTCCTTATTGAATTGATTTGAATGTATTGTCTAGAGACATAAACTAGATATTTAGGATCCATGACACAGGCAGTCAGCTGAACCTTAAGGGAGATGGATTCTTTCTACTTAGAACTGATCCAAATGTATAAGAAATTAAAATGGACCTTCTGACTACTATATCCCTCTGGGATGCAAAAATGAGTATTCTAAAGACATTGTAGAGGGCTCCTTGCTGCTCTGGAAGCTCCCTCTTCTTGGTCTCAGCGAGAGCAGCCTGCTTAGCTCTTGGTACAAGGGCTAACTCAGGGACTTATAGTAAGGATATGCTTGTCCTCATTTTAATGATATGATCTGCACATCATTTCACTTCTTTTCATGGTAGGAATACTGTGGATTTGGAATTGTTTTAGTCCCAGTATTGTTGGCCTGACTGTTCGGTGTGGGGGAGGGGAGGTTCTGGTTCTCTGGTGATTGGAGAGGGAAAGCGAAAAGTCAAATCTTTCACTTCATAGAGAAATGACCTTGTGACCTACCCCGAGGGGGCTCACAAGGAAGTTACTGCACAGAACTGGCCTATTACCTTCTTGATCATGTTGAGGTCTTGATCTTGTCCTTCTTTCTGATCTATCTGGTCTGCCCTTGATGTTGCAATGCACTCCAGGTACTGAGAGGGTTCCAGGTGTGTCTAAAACAAAGAAGGCCATGAGGAGCAGCTAGGCTTGCAGAAGGGGAATCACTACCCAGGGTGACCCATCAGGACTGTCTTCTCTGTCTACCTGGGTCAGGTCAATGTCTTTCTCTTCCTTGTGGGGGTCCACTGACTTTAAGAACTTTTAATAGAAACTTCTCCAGGGAGAAAAACCTGTGGGAATTTCCTTGTAAAGTGGCTTGATATAGTCTAGTCCATATCACTCTTCATCATCTGGATTCAACTGACCTATGGCGTATTACTATGTCTTTCTCCCCTGGAATGTACCTAGAAACGACTTGACGAGACTGTACCTGAGCAGCGGCAACAGTCAGGAAAACGAGTTTTTCTTCTGTTATATTTTTTGGATGCTGGGTATATTTTGAATTCCCTAGAGGGCCAGGGTATTTTCTTCTGCTCTCCTGGTTTTGGAGTCATGGACTAGGTAATTTTGAAGACCACCTGTATCTAAAACACTTCCAGGCTTTTTGAGTCTCTACTACAAACCATGTAGGTAATTTCTGGTCATAGAATTTACTCCTGGGAAATGAGGAAGTGCCGCATTCTCTTCTCTGCACTATCTTAAGCCTTCAAGGGTGGGATCTTAGGATCTCTAAGCCTGGAGCGCCACCCTTGGCAGGCCTGACACAGATAGTTTATTCAGTAGTACCAAAGCAGTACTCAGATGTGTCCTCCCGTATGCTTTACCCCAATCTCAACACTACCCTCCCACCCACTCTTACTCAACCATCATATTTAGGTAAATTTGTTTTATTTGAACTCAGACAGTCTTCACTGGCCCTGGGGAGCATGCCCCAACTGCCCCTATATCATTTGCTTCTTTATTGCCAATCATAGTTTGTTCGCTCTCCTGCGTGCTTGAATATTTTGCACTTCACTCCGGGACACTTCCCAGCATTGTCTCCACACTGGAGTCCCCCATCAGATGCCCCCTCTCCCAGAAGAACATTGAGAAATGCTGTGGACGCTTTACTTGAGCTTAGATAAAAGGCCTAGAAGCAATTCCTGTAAACTGTTGAAGTCAGCATCTTACATCCATCTCTCCTCTGAATTCTTCACATACAAAACTAAAAACATGTTTCAAACAGGAAACGTGGAACGTTGCATCAAGCAGCACCATGGCGCCTATCATCGATTAGAATTCCCCAGTGTGTACACTTTGTTAACGAGAGAGTGTTACTTGCATTCTCTGCTTTTGTTCAAGGCATCCTATCACTGAAGATCTGATTTTTTTTATTTTTTTATTTTTTAATTAATTAATTTATTTATTAAAGATTTCTGCCTCCTCCCTGCCACCGCCTCCCATTTCCCTCCCCCTCCCCCGATCAAGTCCCCCTCCCTCATCAGCTCGAAGAGCAATCAGGGTTCCCTGACTTGTGGGAAGTCCAAGGATCACCCACCTCCATCCAGGTCTAGCAAGGTGAGCATTCAAACTGCCTAGGCTCCCCCAAAGCCAGTACATGCAGTAGGATCAAAAAACCATTGCCATTGTTTTTGACTTCTCAGTAGTCCTCATTGTCCGCTATGTTCAGCAAGTCCGGTTTTATCCCATGCTTTTTCAGACCCAGGCCTTTTTTTTTTTTTTTTTTTGAGCAAGGAAGGACAGAGCTTTGGACATTGTTGATCTCCGTGTTTGCTTTTTCAGCAGCCCCGGGAGGCAGCTGACTCTTAGGAAGCAGAAGTCGTACTTTAGTCTACAGTGTTGTGCTGACAGTGATGTGTGATATCAGGCACAAGCTTCTGCCATGTTCAGTGTTGCTAAAGAAATCTTCAAAGAGCAAGGCCTGAACGCTTTGTCAGCCTTATTCATGTGCGGGCATACTGGAGTCTTTCTGAATGGCCATCGCCGGTGCTTGTATGGCTTGATCCATTTCCCTGGGGATGCCAAGGTATCCCCAATTCACCTTTAGTTCGGAAAGCTTGCCAAGAGGCTTTTTTTTTTTTTGGCCATTGATGTGGCTTTTCCCATACCATCTTTTTCTGAGGCTTTTCTTTTGACAGGGCTCTGTGGGCAGCAGCCTGGATGGCTTCTGGGGAGTCTCCTCATATGAAGGTCCACTTTTCCTTGTGTGTTCTTTCAGATGTTTAGTTGGTAATGACTCATTTCCAGTTGGGATGATTTGCTCTCTTTGGGGTGGGGTGGTATAAGCAAGTGTTGTCATCTCGATAGGAACAAATGAGATGAAACGTAACTCTTACGACATACTGCAACTTAGCAGTGCTTATGCGTTATTTCCTGTTCTCACTGGAGGGGCCTGAGGATTGCGTGGCTTTAAAGGAACACATTTACTTCCTATGTTTTAGGTAGTAAGTTCCTTTATACTGGTGAGGAATCTCTATAGAGAATACTGATGTTCTGGGCCATTGCTGAATGTATACATGATTACCTTCCTGGTGCAGCGGAAATCTTTGGTTTCTTCTCTGCATTTCTTTTATCTTTGGAGCCAAGCTCTCCCTTCGAGTTTAAATACTGTTTCATAGTTGCTTAGCTTTGCCAGGAGCTCAGAGTCACCCTGCTGTGTTCAGGGACCTCTCTCCCTCTGCCACCTTTCTTCAGCTACCGTGTTTTTACTTTTTTTGATCTGCATTGCACCAAACTCTTAACGATGTAAATATTTTAAGAGCAAACGTAACAAACTTAGAAATTATTTTTGCATTTTTATTTCTCTCCTTGCCTCATCCATAAATGAATTACCATTTTGCTGTCCAGTATATTCCGTTGTATCTGGATTCAGTGGAAACTGAGCTATGAATATATACATATTGATGATCAGACCATGAGACTTCTCTGTTTGTGTTTGCCAATGAGAGACTTATTTTTAATAGGTTAAGTCCTTGTCACTCTCTGCCTTTGTACCTCAGTGGGTCCACTCTTGTTTGCAGACATCTACAACCGCAAAGGACTAAGAACAAGCGGTTCTCTTATGCTTTTTAAAATGTTCTTCCCACGTCCTGGAAGAATGAGTCTTCCTTCTGAGGAGTCTTCCCATGGGTTCCATAAACCCCTTGTAATAGTACTCTTAGGGAAAATGTTAAAGATAGCATATTCCCCAGCAGCCCAGGCGATGGAGTCTGAGAGGCAAATGCAGTCACATTCATTTTATAAGTATCTGGCTGGGAGATAAGTGTGCCAGTGGGGGAGCAAATTGTCCTACAATCAAAGACATAGAAGGGTGAATATTAGATGTTAAATATTCAATATTAAGTAATATTGAATAATAAAGGTAGGGTTTATAACCAGGGCTCCTGGGACACAGCTTGCTCCTTTTCAATTTCTTTTTTGTGTTCACGGACCTATTTGCAGCTCTCACCTGACTTGCTTCTTTTATCTCAATCTAGACAAAACTATGACTAGCATCACATACCTTATTCTCAGTATCGCGGGTCTGTTTCTTAATAAAGGGAAATCGTGTTTGATTTAGTTTTATATTTAAGCATATATGTGAATATATAATATAACGACATATATAATATATATAAGCACATATACGAAACATTTTAATATTGAAAAGCTCAGGGAGACAAAAAGAACAGTGACATTGGGGTCCCCGTCACTGCTGATGTCTGTGCACGTGCCCTTCTAAACTCCTGTTTCATTCCGTTAAAACACACCCTATGCCCCTGGGCTTGGGCACATGCGCACTGTTTTGTAATAACATGAGCACACTCACATGCCCAACAGTCCTTTCTTTATGAGAAGCATTTAGAGCTTATTACCTAAATACTGTATATTCGCTATCTTGCTCTGTCCACCCTCTATTCAATCGGAGGCACTATCCCTTGTAAAATCAAGTGTTAAGTTATTTAATTCTGAACAATATGAGTCTGGTCCTAGAATGAGATTAATGCCTATCCTATCAATATAGCCATTGAGTTTCATCAATTTGTGTGTTATAAGTCTCTCTGGGATTTGCTCAAAATCTCACTGGCATGGCCTCATCTTATGCCTTCACTAAATCGTACCTTGTTTTTAGTTCCCACCTCAAGTTATCAATCTTTTATGCCCCATCAAAACCATTATGATGCATTACTTTTTTTTTTTTTGCTTAAAACCCTTTGGAAATTTCGTACTGCAGACACGATAAACTCCAGTGTGGTCAAGCCTTTACTGGGGGGATCCCATCATGTGTCTCGCTGCTTCTCTTTTCATGAATTTTCCATCTGTATTCATCATCCAATGCCTTCATAATTTGTCCTTTGTGTTTTCTTTCATTTTCACCCAAACTTCTAAGTGTCCCTCAGCTTCTGAGAATTCTTATTGATCCATCACATATCTGACCATTTTCCTGAGAAAGCTATTTTGGAGACCATTCCTTTGGAAGCTGGAGAGACTTACAAAAGGATGGTTACATAGTGAGCAGGAGGCACCTGTAAAGCTCTAGTTATCACTGCACCATGGGAAAGGCTTTCACACGGAGTCCAAACCCACACCACTGAGACTAGGAGAGCTGATGACAGCCACTCCTCCTCTCTTTCAGGGTGAAGTCAAATTCTTCAGTAGATGGGAGGGGTTCTCTTAAGAAAACCATTGTTCCAAAATTTATCTAAAGTGTCCCACAGAGATGAGATACTATAATATAATGAGATGAATTAAAAACATAGGTTAAAAAAATTGGGACAAAGGAAAAACAAAAGTAACTTGAAGCTATGGAATGATTATCGGCCTTCACATTATCTGTTTTGCAGAGGAGAACTACAGGCATTGACTCTAAGCATTAAGTTATCCAACTTGAAAGAAGGAGAAGTAATTAGTACTCTGTGATTAAGGAAAAGTCCAGTCATTCAGGAGTCTCCTGAATTCCATGAGAAATTTTTCCTTTTCACTTCATGTACTATACAAATGGATCGAGACTAATTTGCAGTCACTGATTTCTTCATATTGAAGGATGTTCATCCACAACACTAGTACCAACTCCTTTTGAAATATTTCATTCTGAAGACATCTAGATCAGAGGCAGTATTAAGCCTGCACCAGGAATCAAGTCAGCTATACTCACTCTTGAGTAAGCAAGCTAGAATCTCTTGACCCAATCGCCAGTAGTTGTTGCAAGGCTTGGAAATAATTGTCAAGAGAGATTTCTGATATCCCCCAGATACCCGAGGGTGCTATTGTATGACAAAAGATACTTCAATGTATTCTTATCCAGCTTTGTCTTCTTAAACAATGAGGTTTTGATAACCACTGCAGAAAGACACAGAGAGCCATCTACGTACTATCAGAATGTTCAAACTGTGTAGTAGGTAGTCATCTGGGTTTAGCCTGAGGCTAATTCTCTTGCTGTAGCAACTCTTCCCCGTGTGACTGAAACTCTCCATTGATTAAGGCAATGTGAAGGATCCAATTCAAGGTCTCCAGTTGATCCTGTGAATAGCTGGTCCTGAACTGTATGTAGTTCAACAGTAGTGACACTGTGAGTTGGAGGTTGTAAGGTTTACATCATTGAGGTTTTGAATCTCTTTTGTACTTGGAGAGGTTAACACTGATACTGTCACATGAGCTGATAACTACAACAAAAAGCAAATCATAACCGAGTCTCAGAATGGATATCTCCAATTAAGTGAAGTTAGGTAGCATAGTCACCAAAGAGATTCAATCGTTTTCTCCTTCCTTGCTTGACCAATCAAGTATTATTCCTTTGGCACTTTGACAGAGAGGAAATTGTAAAGTTTATCTTGGAGTACAAGAATTTTAAACTCGCAGTTCCAGAGTGGAGAGGAGCTCTGAGAGCTGGATTCCACATAAATCATCTGGTTCTCTCATTCTGGCCTGGGACTAGCGTGCACATAAGGGACCTAGCCAAAGCCTTCCGATAGAGTAGACTTTAGATGGCTCTTGAGGAGAGCTGGAGTCTGATCCCCTGAATGATCCATGGCTGAATCCATGTCTGTAAGAGATCTGATGAGCTGCTACATGGATAGTTAGTTGATTCCCCCAAGAGGTCTAGACCTCTTCCCAAAGTACTGTCTCAAATCTGTATTAACATGACTGTACATCTGCTAGTTTACAGGTACCTGGGCCTTCTAGAAAGAAAAGCTGGAGATATTTATTTTGGGAGTTTTCACAGTCTTTTGAGTATTTCTGGTTAGGGGGATATCTTGAACTCTTTGTTTCTGAGACAAGGAGGTTAGTTATTCTGGACCTGAATTCTGTCCTGCTTTAAAATTCTTTAAATTGTATTCCCCTACTGTTCCTTTTCCAGCCTGTGTCTTTTTTACTAGAACATTATTTCTATGATATTTTTTAAGGAGGCATAAACTTCAGAGCCAATTTGGGAGTGGATTTTATATGTTCAATAATCTATTGTGTTCCAGTGACCAAAGATGGCAAGCATAATGGGGTATGTATGGGAATAAAAAGATTTTGAAACACACACACACAAACACACATTTTGTTTGCCAGTGTCATTATATAGTTTTCCCCCAGCATGGACAATGACAGAAAAGAGACCCAGAAGCAGTTTGGGGTTTAGATCCTTTTCTGGAACACTTCTTTTTCGGCTTATGTGTATCTTTCATGATTATAAAAGACATCAAATATCTCTGACATACCAGACTCAGAATGTGAATCTACTGGACTTCAAGGTACCTGGATTGATTTCCCCTTGTGGGTGACCCAGATATTGGTCAAATTACCTTACTGTAGTTTCCTGCTAATGCTTCTCCCTTGCTTGCTCATTTTGGGAACCTGTGGCTAGGCATCTTGGGAGAGTTTTTTTTTTTTGTATATCTGATACCTTTATTTCCTGCCAGATAGGTTGTCCTTTCTAATTAGGGTAATAATTATGAGAAGTTCTTGTTGAGGCTTTACTTCTCTCCAGAATAGGATTGTCCTTTCCATTTTTAAAACCAGGGGATGGTCCTAATGGAGATATTTCAATCCTGGCAGGATTGCTACAGCTGTTGGAGGTTGGTGGGAGTATCTGGGGACTCAGATGGGGGGTGGAGGGCTAGAGACAACCATTCCTCATTTCAATGTATCCCCTGCTCAAGCAGATCTAACTTTGGCTCAAGTATGTAGCAGTGGCATTTAATGAAAACCTATAGGAACTAGTTTTTTGGAAACTGCTCTACTGCTCTTGATCCTTGCCCTTGGCCTTGGTCCTGGCCATCCCAAACTACTACCCTATAAGGTGAAGTTGTGACTCATTGTGTGTATGCTTAGAGGACTGAAATTCAAGTTGGAGGACAGAGGCCTGCCTTTCTCATAATTCATTCTTGGGGAGTTGACAGTGTTAGAAACTCTAGCTCTGGGCTTCTCTCAGGCTCCATTGTTGATTTATTAAGGGGGCTTCTCTGCTTGCCTATTTAATAGCTTGTACCTTTTATTCATCCATCAGTCTGTGATCTGTACATTGCTCCTGGGAAATCAGAGGGCCATTACCATAATCTCTTCAATAGAAGTCTGTTCTAATATAAACTCTCTGAGGCTCTGAATGTCCCCTTTCTTTCTTGGCTCTGAGCTGTGGTCACCTTGCAGAGTCTTTCCCCTTTGCTTTCAGGATCCCTGAGAATGGAATGAAATCAACGAACACTGCTTCAGTGCGTCTTACACGTCAGGCATTGTGAAGGGAATTTCCCAGGCAGATGCCACCTCTGGCGATCCTTTTGTGTAGTGACATGTCCGTATTTGGAGAATGAGAGCTATTGGTCTCCTTGTGTTGGCGCTAACCTGCTGGTTGGAAGCAGGTCTATGATCCATTGCTAGAGTCAAGCTCCTAGAGTTAAGGCCTTCTGTCTCCATTTTCCTGAGGGAAGGATTTAGAATTCTTACCAGAGTTGTAATATATCTGAAAGTTTAAACCTGCCTGATTCCCATGTCCAAACCTGGGCTCAGCATTTCTGGGTTCCATTGTTTTGTTTTGTTTGTCTTATTTTTTCTGCCACTTCCTTACTTTTTTTTTTGTTTCTCTTCTAAACATTCTCAGCTTATCCCTATGGAAGAGACTTTCTTTTCTGAATTTAAAATATAATAACATCATTTCCCCCCTTCTTTCCTGTTTCCTGCATACCCCTGTGCTCTCTTTCAAATTCATCGCCTCTAATTATCATTGCATACATCACATATGAACATATATGTAGATACACTTACGTAGGTTCAGTCCATATACTCTTACTTGTATGTATGTGATTTCAGGGCTGACCATTTGGTATTAGATAATCAATCTGTGGACTCTTTCCTGGAAAAGAATGTTTCTCCTCTTCTTAGCAGTATGTAGTTTTTGGTCTAAGGTTGAGAGGTCTCATGAAGATTTCCCTTTCTATGTTAACTTGTATATTGGTGCTATCATTACTCGGGTCTTGTTTAAGCACCAATGTTGTTGAACCTAAATTGATGAAGCTTCTCGGACATTTCTAAGAGATAGACTCATAGAGCAAACTTTCTGTTCTTTCAGCTCCTACAATTGTTCCTTAAGCTTTAAATTCAGGAGTTGTTTTGTAGATTATCAGTTGGGGCTGAGCACCATCTAGTCACTTCTCTGCATTTTGGTCAGTTGTGGCTTTTGGTAAGGTCACCGTTTGTTTTCAAGAGTCATTTCTTTGATGAAGGGTGAGACCTATACTTACCTATGAGTGTATAAGGATAAAGATTTAGAATATAGTTAGGAATTATTCTGGATTAGTAAACTGGCAGTTATAGCTTCTCCTCCAAGATCTATGACTTCACTATACATGGTCCACTCCCAGTATCAGGCATGATTTCCCTCTTGAGTAGGATGTAAGTCCAATTAGAGTACAGCTGGTTGCTGCCAAGATTTGAAGGCCACTTAAGATTATTGGGCCACAGTGGTCAGTGTCATGGCAACATAGTTGGGTTGAATGATTGATTGCTTTCCTCCCTTAGAAGCTTGCATGGTACCTTCTGCTAAGCTAGTCTAGAGGGAAGACTTTTCTGGTCAGAACCAGGCTATTTTCTCACATGCAAGGGACGGTGAGGCTTGTGAAGACAGCAGTGAACGTGTTCCACGTGAGAGAACAGAGATCCCTCAAATCCTATTATTTCTGGAATTCTGGACAAGGAAATTAAACCTTTGTCTCTTTAAGTGAAAAGATTAACTCAGAAAACCCAACTAATGTTAAAAAGGCTGATGGCATCTGACAGACTGCTTTTAGTGCCAACTCAGACACACAGAGCTGTGGGCATGATCTTTAGACTTGCCTAGTTAGTTTAAGCGAACAGTGCAATTTCTTGGTACTTATCCAGAAATCTGGAGTGGGTACCCAGCTTCTGGAAAATCAGTTGGTAACTGACATAGTCTTTTCTGTATAAATCAGTTATCATAGTTCTTTCTCGACCTGTTCAAGATTTAGACCCTTTGCATTTGTAAATGCACAGATCACATGGAAAAGTCCCATTCTTTATTTTTACCTTTAATATCATACATGTATATAACACAGATTGATTATATGTTTCTCCCCATCACTTTCTCTTGTTCCCATCTCACAGAACTCCTTTTCAACCGGCTCCCCTTCTTCTTTCATGTCTTTGTGACATGTATGTGTGTGTCCCTGTCCCACTGGCAAAAACTTGGGCTCAGGACTATTCACGTAGGTACTATTTTTGTTTTAATCCACCTATGGACAACTTATTAGTTGAACAAAAAGAAGCCTTCTCCATCAGAACCAATCATCAATGGCCAGCAGCTTCCAAAGGAGGGATGGAAGGAACTTCAAGGACCACTTCCCATCCATGGCAAAATCCTGATAGATCCAATCTTGTGGAGGTCTTACGCAAGTCACAGCTACTGTGAGTTAACGGGTGTGATTGTCATATTAGGTTCATTTTTCTTATACTTTTTTTTGGCTTGCATTTTTTTCCTGCTCCTTCTTTTAAAAACTGATGTCTCCTGAGCCTAGGAGGATGTGAAACAGATGCTCCATTTAAAGCTGAACGCTTAACAGTCACTTATTTTCTGGTAGAAGTCAACAAAGGGATTTAAATTCTATAGTATTTCTTTATTATTAGTGTATGTGCATGTGTATGTGTGCACCCATGGTGAGTTTGTGTGTACTGCATACACGCTAGCAACGAGCAAGAGGAATTATTAAAAACTGCACAACCGTGTGCTTCTGATCTCCGAGGAGGCAGAGCACCCCGAACAACAATTCCAGCAAGCTTTTATAGGCAAAACCCACAAGTGTCAGTCAGGGGGAGTGAGGGCAGCTGGATCACAACAAGGGTCAACCTTAGGACATAGTTGTTTGTTCCAACCAGTTCTCGGTAAACCCCAAGATGTTATTTCTCAAGCTAGGCAGGATATGCGTGGGTGGGGGAAATGAGGAACTTGGCCAGGTGCTTGGTGCAAAAAGGAAATACTTTGTTCAAATTTTATTTCTTGAAAGAAAAGGCAAAAGGCAGCCCAACAAAGGGTCCATTCCCAGGCCACAGACGGTTGCCAGCAAAATGTACCTTAAACTGGCACAGTGGCAGGGCCCAGAAGGTGCCCCAGTCCCAGGCCTTAGAAGGCGTTCTTCAAAACTTAGTAGGTGGTTTTCAGACCAACGCCATGGAAGGTGTCGAGCCCCGGGACTTAAGTGTCCATCCACAGGTCCAAGGAAGTGTCCTGCAACAGGCCGTAGGTGGTGTCCAGCCCAAGGCCCTACAAGGAATACAGCCTGAGGTCTTAAGTGTCCAGCCTCAGCCCAGAGGAGGTTTCCACCAAAAGGACCCAGAAGTTGTCCAGCCCCAGGGTCCTGAAGATGTACTCTTTCTTCTGGGACAGAGCCCACTGGGTCCCAGGGGCCCAACTCCTCTGGCTGGGCCCCCCTCCGGCTGGTGGGCCTCTTCTAGGTTTATGTGGTGACTGCTGTCTGCTGTTAAAAGAGGCTTCTCTGACAAAGTCAAGAGAAACCCTTATCTATGAGCATAACCCTGAAAGACCCCAGCTTAGCTACAGTAACGCCATTTTGCAAGGCTTTCACACAAACAAGTATAAGTTCAAGGTAAAGTCAGTACTCCTAGGCTGCCAAACAGGATATCTGTGGTCAGCCATCAGGCCTAGGAGGGGAACGAAAAGTTCTGGGAAAAACTACATGTGCCCTAGATAGAGCCAAGTCAGGTATTATCAGATCTTCATGTCCCCGAGGAACTTGTCCTCAAGTAAACCCATCGCCTCCTTCAAACTGACCAATGAAATCCCTGTAACCATGCATCTGCTTCTGTATGCCTGCTTCTGCCGCCCTTTTTCCTATAAAAAGACCCTTACCCAGCCTGCCAGCCCGCGCAAGTCTTCCAAATAGACTCTGACGCCCACAGGTACCTGTGTACTTCTCAAAAAAAAAAACAAAAAACAAAAAACAAAACAAAAACAAAAAAACCTCTTGCTGTTGCAGCCAATGGTTGGTCTCGGACTGTCCCTTGGGTTTAAGGGTCTCTTCCTGAGGGAAGGTCCTCTCTGAGGGTCTTTCAACCCTAAGTATTTCAAGGCAATTTGATGGTCATATTTACATTGACCAAGACAATAGTTATAGCTACTCTTTCTAGACCTAGGGCCTATCCAGTCATGGACCAGATGTGTGGTACCAGACACGAATTCCCTGTGTGAAGTGGAATCAAGTTCACTCAGAAAGCGTTTACCCTGCTTTCTTTCATGGAAGTCATGCTACCATCACACTGTGGGGGCACCGTGTACGGTAGTTTGGATGAATAGTACATTGGGCCCACAGCTGGATAAAGCTGTGGCTGCCTCCCCTACCCACAGCATCGTACATAACATTTTTACAGCACTATGGATTTAAGGGCCCTTTCTTTGAGAGATTGGAGATCATCTATATGCTTCTTTCTATGAAATAAAGGGCAAGTTTTTCTTATATGCCTTCCTAGGAGAAAGCATGCAGACCAGCTTTTTACCTGGCAGCTTCCTTTTCCATTTCACAGTTTTTCTCTTTCCTTTTCAATTCAAAGAAGCGATAGTGTTTGGTATGTAGTCGACTTGCCTTGGCTGTGCTGTTTCCAGCCTAAGTAGTCTTTAGAAACTCTAGTCTCTGTTACAGAAGTCACTCAGGTGGAGAGAGTGCATATGTAGACACAGAAGAGAAAGGGGCTTGCTGATTAGAGCAGGGCCATTTGTGAATTCTGTTCTTTCTCAGTTTGGCCCTCTCCCAAAGATTAGGGTCTAGTCACTCACTGTGGGTGTCTTGCTCACTCTTACTTTCTTTGCATTGTGAAATCGTGTATTCTCTTCTGTATTTTCTGCTGAGGGAAACTCAGCATAGTCACCTCTGTCTCAAATGAAGTTTTTGAAAAATACTAGAAAATTTTCTTTTTGTTATATAGACTCCTCTTTAAAACATCTCCTCATGCTCAATGATAAGGGTATCCTAGGACGATGTCCCGGGGCCTGGAGGCTTTTGTCTTTAGGCTGATATTTCCTTTGTTTTTGATCTTCAGACACTAGATTAGGACAGAATGAACAAAACCTCCATAGAGGTGATGTCCTCTTTCCATCTAGGTATTCAAAAACCTCAAGAACCCTGTGGTCCCAGTGACTCCTGGCTGACCTTTTCTGAAGGCCACTTCTTAATTGTCTCAAATATTCCTTATTTTCTCTTTAAAGCAAAATTCCCTCATATACCTGTATATTTACTGTCTTTTGTTATGTATTTGCATTTAGTTGGAAGGTTTTTTTTTTGCTATTTTTGAACAATCTAAATTCTTTTCAAAAATTTTCTGAGATTATAAATTAATTGCAACATCTCTCCCTTCCAACCCTCCTGTGTAACCCTCCTCACACTCCTCCAAATTCAAGGCCTCTTTTTCACCATTACTACATGCCCATTCCTAAATAGAACACAATTTAATGATAGGCTGTCATTAATGGAAGTCAGGGCAGGAACTTGGATGCAAGAAGTGAAGCAGAAGTCACCCATGAAGGAGTGGTACTTATAGGCTTTCTCACTTTGCTTGCCTAGTTTGCTTTCTGACGTCCCCAGGACCATCTGCCCACAGTGGGTTAGACACCTCACCTACATCAGTAATTTATCAAGAGAATGTCCCCAGGCTTGCCTAGAATCTGATGGGGGTACTTTCTTAGCTGAGGTTCTTTTCCTCTTTGTACATAATGCTAGCTGTGTCAAATTGAAAAAAAAAACAGCTAACTAGAAAACTTGGTCAGAATGTATTAATGCTTTAATTAACGACTTCGAGACATTTTCACTGTGGTTTTCTAGGGTGATGAATCTGCCATTCCCATTCCATTTGGAGAAATCTTTCGTGTTCCTCTAGTCACTGAGGGAATCTGAAGGGAGAACAGACCCCATGGGTGCCCTAGAACAAGATGGTTGAAAAGCAGTTTCTTTCCAAACAGGTTTAGATTTATAAAGCATAGAATCGAGGTGAATGACTGGATAATTAGTTTCCTCACCTTTATTCCCTGTGTGTCATTTTTTTGTTCCTTCTTTTGTCTCAGAAAGCACGTGTCTTTTTACCTATGCTTCCAGGAAATGCCTGTTGTTTATCTTCTGTCAGTAGCTTAACGGGGGAGTAGTTGTCTTAATAATTCACTTCACAGAGGCAAACATTCCTGCCTTTATTTCTCTGAGAACTTTCCCAAATAAATAGTCAAACATTATTTCTCTCTCTCTCTCTCTCTCTCTCTCTCTCTCTCTCTCTCTCTCTCTCTCTCTTTCTCTCTCTCTCTCTCTCTCATCACTTAGTTCTCTGTAGTAGGAGAAAATCTGGCTAAGTGTGAGGATGTGAGGGAGTAGCATGAGAAAGGTAAGGAAGAGAGCCAGTCGCACCGACCTAGAGCCTAGCGCCCAACTCAAAGCACGGCTGGATCTGCAATAGGAAAGGGGTATAGCTGACAGAAGCGAGAGATAACCTACGCTGAGGCCTAGCGAGATCTCAGGGAAGTCCCAATAAAGAGAACGGTAGATGGAAAATCCTTCTATTGTAGGTTATGTTTGCTATCCTTTACCTACATGCCTGTTTATTTGGGAATGTTGGAAATTGTACCTAGGGCCTTGTACATGAAGCATTTTATGACGGAACCACATCCCCAGCCTGCAGTTGTCCTGTTATAGAAAAGGAGAGGAAGGAATAGAAACAAAAGGAAGGAGAAAGTTGGCTTGTATAAGAAGGTACACCCATGCTCCTGCTTTGCCAAAGATTGGACACATAGAGTTGGTGTTTGGGAACCAGCCACTCCTTTGATCTGTTTAGCCATGTTTTCCCTCATGATTAAAAAATAAATAATAAAATCAAAGATGCCCCTCTGATTGTTCTGGAAACAAAGAATAGATGTAGGAAATAAGCACAAAGATTAAAGAGCTAGTCAACAACAGGACACCACAGGGGTTATTTGTGACTGTATTACATAAATAATTTTAAAATATAGATGAGATCCTCCTTAGCCGGGAAGCCTCTGTAGATGGGGGGGGGAGGGTCTCAGCAGAAGGGCCACAATCAGCTATTGGAATTTTTCAAAGTTGATTTCAATGTTAATAGCACCAAACCAGTCTGCAGTCACCACAGCTAGATGCTCAGAAGCCTTTTTCAATGACCTCTCACAACTCAATCAAAGAAGCTAGGCATAGGGGTGTTGCCAATTGAACTTTTCACTAGGATGAAACTTAACCTCTTGTAGGGAGAGCCACCAAATTGGCAGGTTACACTTTTTATTTTTGCTACAGTGAAGATTTTTAGATGGACTTACATACACATTTACATCATATTACTAGATGGCAATTGTTGTCATAAAAGGCCAATAGTCCAGGATATTTTGAGTAGTGGGATGTAACAGAAAGTACATTACCCCTTGAATTATTTTTTTCTAAGTCTATGAACTTTTGTTACTTCTATTTTTTTGAAGGGCGATGAGATTGCCTTTTATCAATAGACAGAAGACAACCTGGTGGCAATTGCGTCTATAGTTGATAATGCAGGGACTTAATTATTTCTTAGTGGGAGACAATATTTGAATAGTTAAGTGCCTTCTCTATACCATGTCCTTACTACCTGCCACATTTTAGTTTATTCAGTGGTCTAACGTGGCATTTTTAATCTTAATTTTATAGACAGAAAATATTTAGGAAGATTAACTAATATGCTTGAGTTCCATAGGTGTTAGTTGTAGATATAGATTAATTCCAGGTAGTTGGAGTAACATTTCTTTCCCTCCAAGCACTGCAATGCAAAGACACTCGTGACATTAAATAAGGGAAGTAGGGCAAAGAAGACGCAATACAGCGACGCGCAAAGTTCAGAACTAGAAATGTTTGGTTTGGAGGAAGATTATCACTCTTAGTAACCTTTCAGTTTACAGTAAACTTGGAAGGATAAGCAGAATTCTCTGAGAATTTGGGTGGTACCTTATGTGGTTGTAGCTCTTGTACTGCTGTTCCAATATACGGACTCGTAGTGATATAGCCCATCCATTAGTGATAGCATTCATAGTAAATACGGGACTTCCATTCTAGACATGGTACCTAGAGCTTTATATGGAAGGATGAAATCTGTCTAGTGGTTTATAAGGCTGCTGCTATTACAGATGGGAAAATAAACTCAGAAAGACTGGATGATTTTTCCTGAGATTCTTGCCTAATGGGACGGAAGTAGTCCAGACCCATTTGCCCCAAATTATGGTGTCACTCTCCAATGCATTTTCCTTCATTTTGCTTCTAGCCTCAGACAAAAAGAAACAGTAGGTTATGTATCTGGCTGCCAGTAAGGGAGAGCTGATTGTGGTGGATAAGCAGCCTTTGGAAATTCTGAGAAGCCCAGACTGAGGAGTAACATTCAGATATAATATGTTCTTTTTACAGAACATATTGATTGAAGAGAAATTTTCTAAAACACTTTGATTTGATGAGAGTAGTTTGTCCTCAAACTGATGAAGCTATCTTATCTGATAGTAAAATAATTAATGTGCAGCCACTTAAGTTAAGAAAAGGAAAACTGAAAGCATTGTAAGAAATTGAATTTATATTTGCAGAATAGATTTCTTCAGTGTATTTATCTTTCCCGAGCTCAATGTCATTATAACCAAATTATCAGAGCACTCTCATCTTTTATATAAATGGAATTTCTTACCTCATTAATGGAATAAAAGTTATATCCAATAGGCAAAATGCATACACTCTACTTTTAGTGTTTCTTGGAAGGCTCATTATACTACAAAACCCAAACTGCTGGCACATACTCAATATGCCTTGGCATTCGGCAGGCATTTATAAAATTATCAACACTAGTTATCTAGGAGAGGTTGAGACTCTGCTAGGGTAGTATACCACTACTGAATATGATCATTATCACTATTTTACAAGTTTCCCAATGTTGTCTAGTTAGAAAGTAATTATCTCTACACATCCAGACAGTGAATTCTATGAGTTTGAAATTATTTGGTCAGGTCCAGCTTCAGATTCTTCAGATGAAGACTTCAACAAAAGGAAAGACACTGAGAAGAATCACTGCATCTCTTCTTATCACAAACTGATTTATTTTTCTATAGCCCATGGTAGAAAACATAATCTATTGAGTTTTCTGTACAGTACTAATATAAATTGAGATTATCCCCAGTTCTAGGATAACCTAAAGAAAGTTTAAAAGCAAGATCCCAAATGATCTGTTAATTTTAACGTGTCTCAGAACAAGAATATTTATAGGTTAAAAAAAATACCCAACACTGACCAAAGTAAAATTCACCCTATCTGGCATCTGCTGAAAACTGCCAGGCATGCAGGGAAGTTGAAGAATGTAACCCAAATGAGGAGAAAAGCCAGTCCATTGAAACTGATTAGAACTAACAAAGATGGCAGAGCCAGCAGACAGAGAACTGAAAACAATTATTACAACCGTATTCCATACGCTCAAGAAGAAAGATGCGTGATCTGATTTGACAAGTATGGATATGAAAAACATACATAAGAGATCCCAAAGTAGGTAAAAAGACAGAAATAGAGACCAAAATTAAAATTGCTTTTTAGGAATATTAATGATGTGTAGCAGGACTCTAGACTTTTAGATCACGGAAATATTTTACGTCTTGGCCTGAGTGGTTTTACGTGGGTGTGCTCATACCACTGAGAATTTGTGCTCTTTAAGTTGAATAGCAACCATTTTCTCTGCTTGTTGCTTCTTACAATGTAGGTCAGCCAATATTAATAAGGAGATATTTTATTCTTTGAAAGGATCAAAGTGGACCCATGTTCTCTTGACTGTGTAATATAATTCTGATAGAAGACAGAGATTAGCTATTATGAAGTAGTTAGATGATAACTTCAATGTAAGTTTAATCTCTCATTTTAGTTACATTAGTACTGAGGCTAATGAAGGCAGGACTTAGCTGTCCAATGGTAGCATTATGACTTACTAGTTTTTGCCCATGAATTTATAATGAAGATACAAGGCAAAAGCAAAAGCAAGCAAGCAAGCAAGCAAATACAAACCCCAGACTCCCCAAACAAAAACAAACCCTAAAACATAACAAAAACAGTGTGAGGTTACTTAAAGTAAAAGAACTCAGGTATTATTACTTAAGAATCCTGTAAGAGTGCTTTTTTAGTGTAAATTTTGGATATTTGATGGTAGTGGCCAAAGATGGAAGATCTATAATCATTAGATGATGGTTTCTAAATAGCTGAGTGTCAGCCTTAGCCTGGTATTGACCATGGTCCGCACTGAGGATAGTTTCTCTTCTCTGAACATTGGGAAACACTGCAGCTCTCCTTTGAAAGAGCATAGGTTGTCATTTCTGTAGGACAAAACTGTAAGATTTCTGCTTCACTTGTGCCTACCAAGTGTCATATAGCTAGGCCAAGACTTAGGGTCACAGCAACAGAAATCCAGTCCTTAGTTCTGCCCACAGCCAGTGACTTGCCTGCCTTCTTTATGTACACATCATCATTCTGTATTTTTCATGAATTTTTCAGAACATAATATTGGGTATCTCTAGATGATCATGACTGGGACATTTTTCCCCTTGAATTTGCTATTTTGTGCCCATTCGCTTTTCTTCTTTCTGGTTGTCTGATAGTAATATCACGGAAGCTGTTGTGGGTGGGTTTATTATAATGATGTTTATAGTCTAGAGGTCTCAGTGAGGCTGTTATCTGTTCCTTCTCTTGATTTGGGGATCGTACCCATGTATCTTTCTCTGGCCAATGGGGCTTGTATATCCCTTGATAGTTTTGTTTCTTCTCTGGCTCCTCTGCTTTTTGACCCAAGGACATAGACAGAATAGTTTCTTGGGTTAGAACTCATGGGGGGAAGTTTAAGCTATTACTGGAGTCCTGAACCAAAAGTCTTGACTTCAAAAGCATTCCAGGAGACCGGGTTTAGCCACTCTGGTAATGTGATTGGCAGAGAGGCAAGTGGTGGTGGAACACAATACAGTTAATCAGTATTGCTCAACTTTGCCAAGGAACAGGGGCTCTAGGTACTGGCTCTGTGGCGATAGAGTGGAAGAACTAGAGTAGGACAGCAGAAGTCCACGGAACCCCGCAGACTTAGTCAAACTGTGTGCCATGAGTTTACATGATCTCAACACTGATTTTGTGGGGTGCCGCCAATGCGTGAGGGTGGTAATTTGGTTTCTGTGTTGGGATGGTTGCCTGTAAGTTTCAATGTTTTTGGAATTTCACATAAGCTGGGCCAAGGAAGAGGGTGAACGAGCTAACAAAGCCAAACTGTCAGGACATTGGCTGTGTTTTCCTTAGGGAAAGCAAATGGCAATGCGAAAAGGGGCCCTGCTATGCTGGAACCCTGGAGGTGTGCTCAAAGAACTCCAGAGCTCAGATCCAAGAGCTTGAGGGAACCCTGCTGTCAACCTGCACTCTACTGAGTAAGCAAATGCTGCTTGCTAGGAAACACTGGATTTTGCGTAGGCGCGCTTTTTTTTTTTATCACACGGCATTATGTAGCAGTAGATAATCTATGCTATAAATTATGTCTATAAATCGCCTATTTTATAAATCCCTTAGAATCCATTTTAATGTGGATTCAATTCGTTGAGCATTCAGACTTTTACTCTTTCAGGGCTACTTGTTTGCTACTCTAGGAGAGCTCAGGTGCGTTCTTCTCATTCACATTTTGCTGTCTTTTTTGTCATTGAACATTTAAGTTGATTTCTTTATACACTTCTTCATCAACTTCGTGATGCTAAATTTGCAGTGACTTTGTTACATGTAGAATTTCCGATTATCTTTTTGTAACATGTTTGTTTGGAGGACAGGGTCCCACCGATTCTCCTAATGTGACTTTGAACTCATGTCCAGTCTTCTGCCTCAGCATCCAAGTTTCTAGCCATGAGCGATGCCAAGCTTTTCTTTTATGGATGTTTTATGCCGGTTTCTGTCTCATGTCTTTTACAGATTTATTCCTTTATTTATCTCTAAAAATATAAAACACAGGGCTGATGAACAGTTAGGAAAGCACTTGCTGCACAAACGTGGGGGACCTGCATTCCACCCCCAGCAGCCCCACAAGAGTCAAGCCCCGCAGCCCTCTACCTAGAGTCCCAGTGCTGAGGAGGCAACAGTAGCATAATTTCTGGGGCTTGTTAGCCAAACCAGCCAGTCCAGGTTCAGGAAGAGACCCTATCTCAAAATACAGGCAGAAAGAAATTGAGGAAGATTCTTGATGCCAACCTCTGGCTTCAAAATGTGTGCTCACCTTCATGCATAGGCACGCATGCGCACATCCCCCCCCCCCCCACATGCGCGTTCTTTTTTAGGGTAGAAGTTAGTAGGATGCCGGGTGTTTTGATTCAGGATGAACTGCTATGTATTTTCAAGTTTATTTGCAATTTTCTCTTTTTCTTAATTCTGATACTGCCCTTCTTTGCCATTGTTGTTTTCAATGGTTTTCCTTGCTGGGTAGCTTGGTGGGGGGTGGTGGTGGCAGGGGCTTCAGTTCGCCAAATCTTATAATGATGGCTCAGAGGTCTTGCTTTACTGAAATATAGGTCTATCACTATCGAGGCATACATAGCAAGATTAGGAAGAACCAAAGAAACAGGACAGATTTAAAGAAACCAATGCAGAGGCTTCCTTAGGACTATTGTCTTCCACAAGAAGACACATCTCGTGTGTTTCTTTCCCTAGCAGTGAGACAGTGCAGAAGCTATGATGATTATTTCTGCCAAGGGAAACCCACTCGCCACTCAGTGCCTGGCTGAGCTCCCTGGAGGCACTTTGAAAAGCTGCCCTAAAGGTGACGGGACGGAGGAGAAAGAAAGCCGTCCTTTCAGTCCTGGAGAATCCAAGGGTTTCAATTCAGGTGTTGACCACACTGGCTGCTCGTGAGGAGCTGGAGGAGAAGCCTTCCCAGGACAGTTTTGGGTGTCCAGCAAGTTTGAATCGCCTGTAGACAGATTACCCCGCTATCTGCCTCTCACCCAAGGCCTTCCTTTTTTTCCTGACATCTGTTTTACTTTTCCTTTACAATAATAACCATCTTTCCTTAATTTAGAATGATTTCATCCCCAGGCACTTAATTACATCTGCAAAGACTTTTCATTTTTTTACCCAAATAAATCACATTCACGAGTTTTAGGAAGTTAGGAGTTGAACATGAATTTTCAGTGGTGGTGGGGGGGGCCCTATTCAATCTATTCAATTGATTACAGTGTCTGAGGTTTTTACTGGGGAAAGACCCACACGAGCAGCCCTGTGGTTTATTACGTACTAAAACACCACACTCGCAGAAGGAAAGCCGTTGTTCACTATAAATGACATTATTGAAATAAACAGTGCAGGCAAGTACCGGGTGTCACACACTTGCTGCCACACAAGCTTTCTACTTTGTAAGTAGAAACGAGTACTGTTAGCTGCAGGCCAGGAGCATCCCACACATCTTTCTTCAAGGTGGAACTGTTGGGTGGAACCCTTTTTGAAAGCCCTTATTCTCCGTATCCAGAGTACAGAGTCAGGCAGCAGCATGACTGGACACTCTTTCATTTGAGAGTAAACCCATCTCCTCGGGAAGCTCTCTCTAACCCCACACAAGCTACCCCGTAGCCATGATGTTGTTATAATTCATGGTCCCATTGGAGAGTGTGCTAAATCTTCAACAGTCCCAGAGTCTGAGTTTAGTTCATTGATCAGAGGAATATACTATGGCTCAGGGGATCTTCATAGTGTCGAAGGCTGAAGCAGCCCAAAGCAGGCGCTATTAGGCTTCGGCTAAGGGCTAGATATGAGCAATTAGGATCTTGTTGTTCAGAACTTCAAAATGTCAGTGACTTTTTTTCTACTACAGTAGCAAAACCAAGACACAGTTATGGTAGATAACCACATTGAACGTCAAAAGTAAGAGGCTCCGCTATGATTTCTCCTGCTCTCTGTCTTTTTAAAAAACCCTTTTTGGAGGTTCCAAATTGAGCCACTCTATAATATGCTGGGAAATCATGAGCCTTTAAGGGTCAGACGTTTGATTTGAACAAGAACGCATTAGCAGCCTGAAAAACGTGTTTCAAAACCACAAGAGTGGATTTCCATTCTTTACCTATTTTCATGTTTTCTCCCTCTCTCACAGAGGCTCCAGTAGGCAAAATCCATAACGCAGCATTAGCTATGAGGAGTTGTCCTATTTCCAATATTCAAAGCGGTAAATTCAATTGAGCCACCCAGGCATGGCAGAGAACAAAGGAGTTTGTAACATGATTTTTTTCCTTTGAAGCTTTCCTCTCTACAACATTTATGACATAATCTTACCCTTACAATTCATTTTTATCATGTGTGTTTAAAATAGGCATGAAAGATGAAGTCATTTCATTTTTCGAGGCACGTGTTGCTTCACCCCTAAGCAGTGAATTCAGCATTTACAGGGTTAAGGTTACAGCTACTAGGGGATATTTGCTGGCATGCAAAGAGGTGGGCATGGTACAGTGAGGCAGGGGAAAGAGCTTGTACTTTTGTTTGGGGTAGAGAGCAGTTACCCAGACAATTTTTACTCAAGGTTCATCTTTGGGAAGATTTGGGCCTCTTCTGTTTGGAGAAGAACTCAAAAGTCAAAAACATCACTTGGGCATCTTCTTTGTCTTCATCTTAGCTAACATGGCCCAAGGAAACCAGTGAATCCAAAGATTTCACGTCTCTTGGGGGTAGTATTTAAAAATTCCTACCAATAATCCACCTTTTAAAATAAATAAAAAGTCAGCTATCGCTTTGACCATGGATGATTCCCTAACCATCCAAGCACTAGAATTAAGATCAAGTCTCTTTCTTCTGCTTTCCCAAATGATTCCTTAGCCACAGTGAGTGGCATGTGTGCTAGGGAGTCCCAAAGCCATGGTGGTTTTAGCGATCCTCAAAGCTATACACACTTGGAGGTTGTGGGTCCCCTCACAGAACCTAGCATGTAGTTTAAATCATAACTGAAGTTCATTGTAGAGAAATATGTGACTCAACCATCATAGAAAAACCAGTGACTTCTAAAGAAACACAAATACTCCTTTTCTTACTTGAGGCTCATCAGATGAGTGCTCACTTGTGTGTTTTATTAGTGAAAACTGTAGAAATCCATGTAGACTGTTTGAACCTGAAGGATTATACTACAGCGTCGAGTAAAAGACCCCCCCCCCCCTTTTGGAGAATCGATTGTGGTAGACACATGCAATTTAGCTGATATACATGAAACAGTCACTTAGACACTACTTGTCATGTAGGCCCACAGGTAGCTAATATCAGGAAGAGAGCCTGACATTAGTGTCTGCATTTTATCCCTGTCTCCTTTACTTTGGCTCCAGTCACCTTCGGTTCTTGAAACAAGAGAGCCTCACAGGACGCATCTCCTTCCACAGATGAGGGCGGTTCTCTATGAAGGGGAAACTCTGTTCACAATGCCCTGAGAATCACTTTGTCCCCTCAAGGAGCCAGGACTTCCATGAACCTTTGTGTGAGGTTGAAATTGAGACAATGACCATAGAAACTGCATCTAAAGCAGGACTGTTTAATTATGTATCTATCTGTATCATTCCTTTGGCCCAGTTCTCCCTCTAGTTAAGCCTTAAATTTCATACTTGTATCTCTCAGTGACAAATTTAGCATCATTTAACCCCTGCTTCTGTTCATATTTCCAAAATGGCCACAATGAATAACACTCATCTTTTCTGTTTTCTACTACTACCTGCTCCCTTTATCCCTGGGTGCATTTTTGTACATATACAAATACAGAGGTGTGCATGCATGTGTGCAGACTGCAAAATAGGCACTGGATGCCTTCCTCTATCATTCTCCTCCCCCTTCTATTATTATTATTATTATTATTATTATTTGAAGCAAAGTCTCTCAGTGAACCTGGAGCTCACTGATTCAGCTTATAATGGGTGTCCCGAAAGGCCAGGGATCTTCCTGTCTCTACCTTCCCAGCATTGGGATTACAAATTCCGTCTCACCCAGTTTTTTTTGCACGAGTGCTGGGGAACTGGCTGTGCTATCTCCTCTCTCCCAAGTCTAGCTTGTTAGGCCCACCAGATCTCAAGTTTCTAGCTTCAGATCTCTGCTTACATTCTCTGTGGTTTCTGGCCATGGGGAGGGGAGCGGATGCTCACTGCAGATCTAGAAAAATAGAATGATTAGTCTCTCTTATTCGCATAACCTGAGTGCCAAATTTCTAGATGCCAGTCAAGGACACATCTTGTGAAAAGAACTTGTTAGGTGGAAACTGAGGCAGGAATCGTGGGGAATAAAGATTTATACTAAGACCATAAATGAACATTTATTCACTCAACAGACAAACAGGGGTTGTATTTGTTTTATTTCTGCTACCATGATAAAAATTCTCTGACGAAAAGCAAAAAAAGGTAGAAAAGGGTATATTTATTTTTACAATTTTAGGTTATAGTCCATTGTTGCATAGATGTCAATCAGGAACTTCAAGGAGTCAGTCACATCCAGAGTCGAGGGCAAAGAACTGAACACACTTATGCTTACTGCTCAGTTGGCTTTCTCTACTCTTCTGCAAACTCAGAACCCAACAGCAGGGAACAGTGCTGTTCACTTATATGCCGAGGCTTCCAGCATCAATCAGCACAATGAAAACTATTTCACAGAAACGTCCATGGTCTAACCAGGTCTCGACAGGTACCCTCCTTAAGATGTTTTCCTAGGTGATTCTAGATTGTGTCAAGTTGACAAAACTAATCATGAAATGGGGCCGAATTGTCTTCCCATGCTAGGGCTTCTGGTATGTACTGAATTCCCACATTGGTCTCTTATCTGGCTTAGTAAACTTTAGGATGTATGTTACAGGCTGGATGTGGTAGTTTTCCACTCAACTAAGACTTAAAGAAAGACAGAGTTAAAGCAAGAGAAAAGCTGTATAGGATTTAACAGCCATATTAACTTTATCCCTCTCCGTCCCTTCTCTTGATTTTTGAAAATTCGTTTTAGGACCGGCATGATGACTCAGTGGGTAAAGATGCTTGCTACTGAGCCCAGTGACCTAAGCTTGATGCTTTGGCCTACTATAGTGGAAGGAAAGAACCGACTTCCACAATAACTGCAAAGAGAAAATTAGTTTTGTTGGCTGAATAAGGCTGAAGTTTTGCATTCTTTATATATTATTTCTTTTGACTGGAAAAATAGAACTGTTCCTGCCTGTCTGGGAAGAGGGGTTTTGAGAAAGATATACAAAAATTGTGCTTTTTTTTAACCATTAAAGAATATTGAAAAAAATGTCCAATTTTGACTTATACGTGATAAAATGTATTTGAGGAAGCAAGGCCCGAAGGCCAGTACAAAGAACAAGATAGTGATGGAGTCTAGAGGAGGAGTTAGCTAAGAAAATCAAGACCTATTGTTAGACTTCCACTTGAATGTGTTTGAGTCCCAGCTTTCATAGTTTTCTAAATTGCGTTAGCCTTTTTAACGACAGTGTTGAGGACTTTAGTACTTGTCTTAGTACTTGATCAGAATCCCAGGCAAAACAACACAGCACCGCATGGCGCTGCTGTTCCCACCTTAGCTGGATACTAGCGAACCTAGGGCCTCTCTGTTTTGAAGTTCCTCTCCCAGGCCCAGGCCCGAGAGTTTAGTTGTCTTTGTATCATGTGCATGCTCTCTGTTTGACTGGCTTACATAGAGGGGGAGTTCTTGCATTTTGTCAGAGCGGGCTGTACCCCTAGTGCTAAGTTGCAAGCCAGTGTGACCCCCTAAAACTAGGAGTACTGCAATTGGTTCAGCTCATTTTTTTCGAATGGGAGGGCTAAGGGCTGACTCTTCTTTTCAGATTTGCTGAAAGACATAGTTGAATGACTGCTCGTCAAAGAGGCCAGGGAACCTGGTGTGTTGAGTCTTCAGCACATGGAAAAAAGGCATGCACAGGTCCCAGCTCCACAAAAGAATTAGAATTAAGAGGTTGGATGGAGGGAAAGGGAGACGAGTAGATTTCCTATCTATACAGAGGGTGAAGTTAAGCTTCTGTTTTACATTTAAATTTTGTTGTTTTAGTAAAGGGTAAAGTACCCCTTTGGATATAGCTGCCAATAGAAGATCATAGGTTGGTGCTCAGCCTGGTGTAGAAGAGGGGTAAGAAGATCTCTTGAGATCTATTATCCAATATGAGTTATCCTCTTTTTATAGTTTTTTTCCTCCTAGATTTAGTTGCCTTTATTTTTTTTAAGTTAGTATAAAAGCAAGATAGACCTTGAATTTCAAAAGAATCTTACTTATATAGTTTAGGACTCAGAAAGTGGTTACAAAAGTTTGAATTATTGAATTTGTAAAGGTAGGTAAGGGCCTAAGAGAGCCGGGAGCAGCTGAAGATTCTAGGAACAATGTAGAGGAGACAAGAGTCAGAAATATTTATACAAAAACAAGCTGGTAGGGTTGATTATAATCTGAAAAAATTGGTTCAGATATTAGTTAGAATTTATTGAAGAAAGCACAGTTTGAAGTTTCATATGAAAATCAGTGATGTTGTCTTTGACTGTTGCCTAAGTATAAAAGATGGCATTGATAGTATCCTGATATAAAGTTTTGATTTACGAAGATGAAATGAGGATGAGTCCTTAGTTGGGAATTTAGGGGCACAATTTCACTAGTCTGTGAAACTAGAACCCTTTATTTAATCCTTAGATGACCTTTCTGATGGGTGGGTAGTAGGAATTAGAGTATGGGTAACACAGAAACAGATATCCCAAGATAGTGTAGAAAGACCAACGACAGTACATGAAAGTCAGAGTGCAGGCATCATCAGTGTTAGTCTAGGCAGAAGATGGGATTCACATAGCTGGAAATTCACAGACTTTCATATACTAATGCAAGATTCGAACCCTTAGAGACAAAAGATGCCAAAACAAAGTATGCTTTGAGGCATAGTCTATCAAACCAAGTGATTGCTAAATACAAGGTAAGTTTCTAAGTGGAATAGTTTTAGAAATCCAACTGAAGATGTTTGTCCCAAGATGGAGTTAGGAAAATCTCATAGAGTGATCTATGGGCAAGCTCTTGGGCATTTAGAGGGATGAGCAAGCTGAATAGCATTTCTGGTATAATCATACATAGACGTCTCCTCTCTCATACATATGGAGATTTTAGATTTTTTGAGAGGAGCTTAAAATCATCTCTAGGTTTGATGTCTATTGTATATGATTCACTCATGGGCTGAAAACTTTATCTGGTTGACAACGTGGGGTGTGTGTGGGGTTAGTTTGAGTCGAGAGAGGTGGCTACAGAGTGGGAATTCTATATGCTTAGCTGTAGTTGGAGTGGTGAGAAAAACTTTGTATTTTTTGTATTTTTGGTCCCTTTTGTATTTTTCCTGGTAGGTCTTTAAGTTAGACCTGACCCCCAGGTTTAAGATTTAAGGTGGAGTTTCATTAGGGTGCTGATACTGGTCAGCATGGCTCCTGGGGGTGTTTTTTTTCTTTTTCTTTTTTTCTTTTTTGGAAGCTCTAAAGAGTTCTCAAAGGAGAAGTTCAACACCAGGGTGGAGGAGGAAAATGCTTAGCCTCAAAGTAGCATAAGTGTATAGAATTTGGATGTGACTCCATATCTTAGAAGAGTGAAAAGCAAGAGTTAGAGCTAGCCTTGCTGAAGCTCAAGCAACAGTGTGGCAAGGAATTGTTTTGAGGTGGACTATGCATTTCCTATTTTTCCCAAAGACGGAAGGGGATGGTCAAAATGGAAGCTTGTGAGACATGTTGAATTATTTGAGGGACAAAGGCTGAACGGTTACCTCTTTGGAAGAAGTATAGACTCCAAATCTGGACATTATGTCTTGAAAAGTGCTCAAGTGCCACCCAGGGCTCTTTCTGTTTTCACAGGGAAGGCTTCTAGCAAGACTAAAAAGGGGTGAGTAAGGACACACGGGAAATGAAAAATGGAAAGAGATTAGGGGGTGTCTACAAGAGAGGTTGATGGGACATACGATGGTAAAGCAGACAAGGAGGCAAGGATTTTCACTAAAATATACCTTGTTAGAAATGATGATAATGCGATCTAACACTTTATATACGAATTAAGGACAGAGAGACTGTGCACTTGTGTTTGTCCATAGCTGCGTATAATTTGTCCATGGGTGAAATCCAATTGCTCTCTTGATTCCTGAGTGGGCAAGGAAGTGGGTGGACTGAAACATCGTTGAGGATGGATAGGGTACAGAGAGAGGACAGCTTTGGTGAGATCTGGGAATGCCATTCCCAGCAATGGAGAGGGAGACTAAGGAGCTTGTGGAGAGGCTTTCAACCGATGATGGGCACTAGATTGTGTGGTCTGCTGGGTATTCCCCTGTCATGACCAGCAGGATGGATGATTTTTCCTTGGGAAGAAAACTAGAGCCACTCCTTGTCAGCTTCTCCCTCCTCTATTAGGTCCTCCTAGGTTGTTTGGCTATATTCATGGATAATCGATTGAGTATCAAGGGCCTCAGAGGCTATAAGTGGGAAAAGGGCACCCTTCTTTGTTTCATTATCTGATCCCTATTCCTGTGTTTCTAAACATTGCCCCTTTGATGACCCTTTCAGTGGATAACAGCAACCTAGGTTGGAACCTGGGTAACCTCTATTAGCTGTAGAATAAGAGGTGTATTTAATAGGTAAGTCATTAGATTTTAAGAATCTTCCTTTGGTCCAGATCACTGCACATGAGTTCAGTACAAGGTAAGCATATTTGGAGTCAGTATAAATGCTAAATTGTTTACCTTTTTCCAGGATAAGGGCTCATAAGCAAAATCAATTGTGCCTTTTGGGCAGATGTGTTCAGGGGGTAAGGGTGGACTGTCTATAGTTTGGGCCATGATTGTTACTGAATATTAAGAATAAAATTGCTGCAATCTATGAACCGAGTGTGTTCTGGATTTGGAAATATGGAGTCTGTTAAGCCTATGGTGGCTTCCTGAGGTTATTCTAAAACTCCCAGGTACAGATACACAATGGGTTCTTTTATGGGGAAGAGGGATGCGATTTAATAAATTTCAGTAGTGTGCAGAAGGTGAATTTCATAATAGGAGGGTCTGGTATTGAGTGGGTCAGATAAGTTACTCATAGGGTACCTCTGATTATTACATAGAGTGGGTATAATTGATGAGTACATACATAGCTTGATGAGGTAAAAGAAAATATGTTACCCATATGTAAGTTTGTCATGCCAGCTTGCTTGGGTCAGTAGCACAATGGCCGCCACTGCTTTAAGGCATGGAGGTCATCTTTTAGTGGTGTTATCAAGCTGTTAGAAAGGAAGTTATGTGTGTAGCTGTAATAACCCTTTGATCTGATGTGAAGAGGAAGTAATTGCTGGTTGAACTGAGCCTTTGTGGAACAACTGTGTATCCCTGTTGGCCTAGGAAATTTAGGAGAGTGACGGGAACCTAGAGTGCATTTGGTGGGAAGGACTATAGAGGAGAAGGCCATCCCCATACTGCAGAAGGGTGCTATGAGGAAGGAGAAGGAAGATCTTAAGCAAGGGTTCTCCTACAAATATGACTTGTTTTAGAATTTTTGGAAATGCACTGCCCAGGTATGCTGCTAGGGGTCATGAGTGTCAGGATGACTTGGGATGAAAGAAAATGACCCTGAGACTCAGGGAACCGGCATATGTTGAAAAAAGTAAAACATGGAGTATTACACAGCACAGTACTGAAGAGGGTCTATGGGTTGGGGCAAAAGTCTAGAGGGACAACTGTCTCATTAATGATCTTAGGGTCTCGAGTTAGATAGTATGCTCTTGCCATGGAAAATAGGAGTACTACACAGGGTAATTAAGGAAATTAGCCTCTCGGAACTTGGAAGTCAGAGTTTGGGAGTTCTTTGAGAACCTTGGATTAAGGGGGTATTGAGGTTTGCATTGTAAAATAGTCTTTCAATTTGATGAAGACAGAATATATGATGTTCTGATCGGTGTTGATGTGTCTCAAACAGAGGAGCCTGAGTGGTTATTAAGGTGAATGTTTTGGAGGGCAGAGAGACTTTTACGTTCTGATGGACCATAGTTAATTAGCATGCCAAGAAATTAGTTTGAGATGATTTGGGGTTCCAGTGTAGTCTGGTGTCCAGCTTTGAAATACCTGAATTAAATAAAGGAATTGGGTAGGAAAGCTAAAACCTGCTTTCCTATAGCAAATGGTAACCTTTCACGGAAGAGAGGGTGCTATTGACTCCAACTATTGAGGTAATAGGCAAAGAGGAGTGCCTAAACTTTGGGCAGGACAGATTAAGCAACTTTACCGCATAGCAGAGCAATAAGATACTGCCCACGGAGAAATCTACTCTGGGGTCAGCCAATTAGATGGTACAAGATGGCACTTGTTATGATCCTGTGATATGTCAGCTGGTTTCATGTAGTAGGCCCAGAAAATTTGCTGCTGGAGAGAGCTGGGTCCCTTTTTGCCATTAAGGTTGGGTATGGGTGAGTTTGACTTTTCTTTTAAGGGAAGGACTCTCTTTTAAACTCTATAGGCTGGGCAAGACATAGGAAGATGGGTCTTTAATTGGGGAAGGGGGGTTATTGTTCCAATGGCCAGGGTAAGTATACCTTAAACATGAGCTAGAATGTGTTTGGGATTGAAAGAAGGTTGATATCTGTTTCTTGGGATAACTTTGAAATGGGAGATCTCCAGAGATAGAGCTGCTTTATATCCTAGGGAATTTCTTTGGCCTCTTTTCTGGTTTTTTCTTAATCCTGTGCATCCTACTTATTAAATAACAAAGAAAGGCATGTGAATTTGTTCTGTGGGAACTGTGGACATTTTCCTGGTTTTCATAATTTGCATCTGCTCTCTGGTGCTGACTGGGACATGAAGTACATTCTTAGGATGAACCTTCCTTTAGGGGAGTCTGGATTATGACTGCTATATTTTTGAGGGGCTTCTGAGGTTAGTAGGGGAAATGGGTTTTCACTTGTTTCCCATTTAACTTCTCTAACATTATCCAGAATTAATGAGTTTGGAAATAGTCCTTTTCATGTCTTCTACCAGGCAAGAAAGCATATGATCTTTTCGTTTGGCCTGGGGCAGTAGGCTAGAGAGTAGTTCTATCTTGGGTCTTTCTTTGGGATTGTGGCGCCTCATAGTGATGTGGCTATTGATGGTTTAGAGCATTCCTGTATAATGCTGGCTTAAGTCAAACACGTGATTACTCTTCTGGAGTGACTGAGCATGAAAGTAAGTCATGTAATTCCATGTTAGGCTATACGAGTGTGAAGAATTCAAATTCTGTTGTAAATTGTGAGGGATTAGTAGGGAAAAGGCCCCAATTCAGGTTCAATTTGAGAAAGATTAGATATGGACAACAGCGCATGATTGTGAACAATGTTCTAGGTTCCAACTACTTCTTGGCAGGCAGATGATTGACAGGGCTGTCTAGAAAGGGACAGGCAAAGAAGGTGTGAGCAGTGAGGCAGGGTACAATGCCAAGAAGCTCTGGGGTAATGCCAGATAGAGACATGGAGGCTGCTGAGAATTGGAGTGAGGAGAGGCCACCTGGTCAGTGAGGTCAAAGTCACAGACCGTGTGTAGGAACTGAAGGGGGGTATTTGGGGTATGTGGGAAGAGGAGTGAGAAGAAATAAGGCCAAGAATGTCAGCAAAATATATGCTTAGATGCTACTGCCACCTCAGAGTGAGGAGGTTTTTAGAAGAGAGAACAACTGGTCTCTTCCTCTTCCTCGTGGGCAGCCATATTTTTTTTTATAGTGCCTCGAAACTCACCAAAAGGTAGTCTTGGCTAGGGTGCATCGTTGCACATGGGAAGTAAGACTTCAGATGGGTTAAAAGGATGTCTCAGTGTATACTGTGATGGACAATATCAGTCTGGAATAGCATTCCAGAAGCGTTGGAATCCCACTGGACCGCAGCTCCAGCTAGAGATTTACCATTACCTGTGGTCTGATTGGCACAAGTGAGGGAAGGTCAAGGACGTCAAGAGGTCTCCCTGTGCAGTTTCCAACACTATTTGGTAGGAATCGAGGCCGGAGTCGTATGAAACCAACACGGTGTATTTGACGCCAGGCAGAGGCAAAAACATAAAATGTCAGGTCTTCTTATCAGGGGCTAAGCTTTATGTAGGGTCGACTTTCTGCGAGAAGGACAAAAGGTTGAACAAAGCAAGGACCCACTTCCAAATAGTCCCCTGAAAGGTGGTTGCAGAGCTAATTTCAAGAAGTTGTCAGCAGAGTGATTGAATTTCCCTCATTTGTCCCTTATCTGGCTCAGCAGACTCTGGGACAGATGTCATATGCTGCACAAAGTACTTTTCCACTTTTTAAAGCAAAAGAGATGCCGCTTCCGAATTTATAGAAATGTTGGTCAGTTTTTCCAGAACATTCTAAGTTTGCTGTCAAAGATCTGAGCATTAACTCTTTACAGTTCCTAAGGAAGGCTGGCTGTTAGTACAGGTCATAAAGGTTGTGAAGTTGTATCTGACTTAACATCCTCTAATTTTCTTGGTTATACAGGTGTATTATACATAACTTGGCCAAGCTTACCTGGAATAGCCGAGCAAAAACATTTTAGTCTATTTCATGGCAAATAATTGCCACTTTTGGCTGGTGACAAGCTTATGTCCTTTACAGTATGTGGTAGAATAGGAGAGTCATTTTGTCTCTTGCTTATTTTATAGTGTTCTTTTAAAGAACGTGATCCACCGTTGTTATTGGAGTGAAAGCATAGTAGGATAGGGAGACTAGGAGTGTAGACTTAAAATTCCATGTTAGCTTGAAGATGCTACTTTTTATTTCCCACATAATAGCAAGTTTATTTAAATTTACAAAACCTTTAAAAGATAAGTCTTATTTTAAAGGCTCATGAATATGCGTGAGAGTGTGTATATATACCACATGTGTGCGTGCATCCACTGAGGTAAGAAGAGGGCATTGCATGACCCAGAGTGGCATGATCGGTCACTATGAGCTGCTCTGTAGATTCTGGGAGCTGAACCTGGGTCTTTTGAGAGAGTGGTAAGTGCTTTTGACCACTGAGTTATCTCCCCAGCCCCCATGCCTGTTTTTTTTTTTTATTAACATTTAGAGCTGAGTCCTTGGGCCTTGGCTGGCCTTGAGGATAATTTCATTAAAAAATATTATACAGTAACTAAAACAACATTTTACCCATACTTCTGGCCTGTTGTCCTTGAGCCTCCTCCTCTTTAGGGTACATCCTCCTTGAGACTCTTTTAGTAAGCTTCTTTATCAGTGTCTCTTCCTGAAGGATTGTGGTATAGCTGTTTCTTCTGGGCATAACATGATGATTGTCTGACATGGGATAGAGCTTGCTGAGGTGACGTACAGAATATGTTAACCTCTATAATGGTGGCCATAAAATAAGCAAAACAATACAGATAGCTAGGTGTATGGCAATGGTAATGGGCCTGTGAGCACTCCACTAGCAGAGGGAGCTGGGGAGTCACTGGATTCTTAAATGTCTTTGTTGGTACTAGAACATACAGGAAGTGGGAAGTTGACTGAATAAGGGTATTACGCTGTTTTCATGAGGTCATTGCCTTATGTTGAGGGGAGATTTTTCCAATGATGAGTACATATTTCAATTGCCCATACTCCTTTAAGTAATCCTTCATTCATACTCTCAAAACCAACTTAATTGAATAAACTTACTGGCCTGTCAAATTTGTCTTGTGTGGAATCATTTCTTCGTTCTGTCATCAGTACCCTATCTGGGGTGATTAGATATCTGATTATATCTTTTAAGGAAATGTATAAACCAGAATCCCTCATAGAATCCCAATAGCATCTTGGTCTAGATGCCAAAGATCTCCTTTGTCTTTTAATCACCATAAAAAGAATTTGTAAGGACATAGAATGTAGTGTAAAGTGCAGTTGCCCTGCCAAGGGGTGAGAGCAGACAAAAGTCAAAGAGATCACTAATACACATTAGGCAGGTTTTTCCATATAATTTTAAAAGGCTGTCTAGAACAAGCATCTTGTTCTGAGGGACTTGATTGATTACCTGGATTATTTCTCGAACAAGGGAGAAATGGAATCAGAAAGGGTTAGGCCTTCTGTGGTCAGGTTTAGATTGAAGCTTAGAATGTCCTGTCTTCCTCTAGAACAGAAATGACTTAGATCACACCCTTCTGGCCATTTTAATGCTTTGCTTTAAAGATATTGACAATGAAGACAGGGTCCATGTCTAATGTCCCTCAAGCATGCTAACATCTAACTAGCTGCCTAACAATATTCAAGAGGAGAGTGTTACTCTAGAATAATTTAGGAGAGGGATATTGGATCAATATAGCTACTTATGGCGAAAATGTCCTAAAGAGGACAACCAATGGGATCCTTTTCTATGGATACATGTTGCAGGACCATCTAAGTATTGGTGGACTATAATGAGAGGAAACAAAATAGGCTTCAAAGACTATAGAAGACAATAGATCACAACACATATAACCAGTTTTTACCTTGAAAATCTGGAGCTGTAATTCTTGCTTTTTTTTTTTAATTTATTTATTTATTAAAGATTTCTGTCTCTTCCCCGCCACCGCCTCCCATTTCCCTCCCCCTCCCCCAATTAAGTCTCCCCCCAGCCCGAAAAGCAATCAGGGTTCCCTGATCTGTGGGAAGTCCAAGGAACCCCCACCTCCATCCAGGTCTAGTAAGTTGAGCATCCAACCTGCCTAGGCTCCCACAAAGCCAATGTGTGCAGTAGGATCAGAAACCCATTGCCATTGTTCTTGAGTTCTCAGTAGTCTAAACCTGCTACAGAAGTGGCAATGTCTGATGGCCTGCATTCCTGCATCTGATTTTGTAGACTGTGCACAACAGATGAGACATTCGTTGAATTATCAGGAATATCCAAACAGAAGCCAGAGATAATTAGGCAGACCACAATGGCATGGTCCTTCCCATTATTGTCTGAAGGGTTAAAGTGGTTCAATAAGTTGTCAGAGCTGTATTAAATATCTTCCTGAGAGGTAAGTTTCTTCTCTGGCTAAAACCAAGGCTTCACTCTTTCCCTTTCTCTGTGGTGTTCCTGGGGAAATTTTAATTCCTTGGGGTCCATTGTAATTGTCTGATAGCCAAGAAGAGGATGCAAGTGTCTATTTAGAATACCACATCTCTTCTCATGGGTAACTACATAATTTGGAACTTCTCAGTGGATTTCTACCCTCATGATCCACTCAGTATTACATGATCCTAATGAATAAAGGACAGACATCCATCATGGATATCAAATATCATTGGAATACATTGAAGGAAATATGATCTCTCTTTTCTAGTGTAATGGTGTTATCTGATTTAAATGCCTTTTGTTGACATCGTATATAACCACCCCAAATTTTAAAATGCTCCTCATGGTATCTATGATTATTTTCTACAATTGTTGTGAGAAGAGAAGGCTAGCACATCATTGTATTTGTCTTCTTTGAAAAGCTCCCTCTGTGTCCCTTCTGACTTTTGAATGAATAGACCATTTGAACTAAATTTGGCCTTATGAATGTATGGTTTTAACTGATTCCAATCATCTGGAAGAAGAGATGCTCACGATGAAATGCTGAAGTACCTGGGCATGAAAAGTTGTACACAACTTCCACAACTGCCTTGTTTACTCTCTGGAGTGTAGCCATAAGCTCCTGTAAAGAGGGAGTTTTCCTCTGGGGTTTAAAAAGGCAGAAAGCAAAGCTGTATCAAAACCAAATAGAGCCAATAAGCCCCAGGGGTTTCTTAAAGTAGGGAGGAGCAAATGAAGTCTTCATCTTTTCCAAACCCTTCCGTGTGTTGACTTTGCCAAGGATTTGTGCGATGTGTTTCCTCTGAAGGGCCTCTTATCTAATGGGTCTAAGGAAATGACTCGTACTTCAGTGACTATTGGCTGAAGGAGCAGAAGGTCCTCCTGCAGCACCACCTGGCTGGAAATTCTTGAGGCTTTGATGGATGTGAAAGACACCAGCATCAAAGGTCCTGAGACTCCCTCACTGTGAGCTTTAATTAGCCCTCCTTCTCTTAGTTGAAATGAGCTTTGTTTTTCCAACAGATTAGTCAGACTTTGTAACTCTTAGTTTTGGATAGTTTTTTTAAGCCTGGAGGGCAAGATCAGCATTTGTATTTCAGCTCTGAACACAGAAAAACATGCCTACAAAGCACCTTGAGTAGATGTAGGCCCAAAGCTGAGCTGAGCTGGAGGAGTGCTAAGGAAGACTATCACTGACATTGCCCTCCAGGTTAGATGAATCTCCTGGGGAACATTTTTGATGAATGGCTTTGGGATCTGATTAGTATTGTAAACCTATTCCCAGAGATCTAGCTATGGACTGAGTGATCTGTGAAGCTAAGGAAGGACCATTACTGTGAAGAGATCTTGAGAAGCCAAACTGAGGAATTCTTTCCTTGAAGGGTGATTTAGATACTGCAGTGTCCTTTTCCAAGCAAGCCAGGAAGGGTGCTCTCCATCCCATGAAACACACGGCTCATCCATTTTCATCTCCTTGATAAGGAGTCTATTTGCCAATCTTGACCTGAGTACTGACTGCACCTGTAGGTCTGGGGCCCTAATTGAGCTTCAGGCAGGAGAAAAAAATGTTTAAATTGAAGAAAACCATGAGAGTAATCTGATTATAGCCACAGAACCTATGATTTCTCTCCCTGGCAGGTCAGTAGCTCACTGGTGGGGATTAATAGGTCTGAACATAGTGGATTTTACTTCTCTTCAGGATAAGTCATCATGAGGTTATTTAGATTGTATACCGAGGATATTTTGGGCTCTAATTTTTGCCAATAAGTCTCTGTTTAGTAACAGGAATGGGCATTTAGGAACAACAATGAAAGCACGGGCGAAACATAAACTTTTCCATAAATAATATAAAGACAGAGTAGAATGTTTGGTAATGGGAGGATCATCAATTGATGCCCATAATAGGGTTGGATGAAGATTGATTAGAATGAGACTCATTAGCCACGGAGAAAACTTAGAATCCCACCTGTGACATCTGTATTTACTCAAGGATCCATTGAGGGTGAGAGTTTTGTCAGAGGGTGCTGGATTTCTTTTTTGAAGGGTAACATTTGGGGCTCTGGTCGAAGAGTCTTTTGATCTCTGAAACAGTAAGCTCTCCAGTGCCATTGGGTTTTTTGTTTTCTCTTTCTTTCTTTCTTTCTTTCTTTCTTTCTTTCTTTCTTTCTTTCTTTCTTTCTTTCTTTCTTTCTTTCTTTATCTTTCCTTTCCTGACTGTTGACAGAAATAGCATCTGTTTTCTGTTTATTTCCTTTGAGAAATTCCTAGTGTTGAACCTTGAGTTCTTCTACAAGGTACAGAGAGTTAAAGTAAACATTCTGTTTGCCTCTCTGTTTTTTCCCTCCTTTTATCTATTTTCCTTTCTGTTTAGAACACAAAATTTGCTCTGTCAATTGCTGAGAATCTTAGGCTGCATTACAATTTTTATGATTTCCTTTAATGTCAAGGGATTAGTTAGATAGGGTGTATTTTTATACAGCATTCCAAAAATGCTCTAAAAAGATAGAGTTTTCATTAAGTCCCTGGTAAAGAGTTGCTAGTTTGACATGGATTTGCTTATTTTCATTCACTACTGTTTAATTTCTTAGCAGATCGTTAACAGCATGTTGGCACACTCAACACATCATCCTAGGTGTTACAATCCCATCTCAGGGAATCTATCAAGACTGCTTCAGGACCTGTGGGAAATTAAGGATTTATTGTTTGTAGGAAATTTGTACATCATCTATTCCTTCGAATCACCAAAGTTCTTTCAGAATCAGGCTCTATCCCATAGTAACATTGATATCTTTCCAAAAGTAGTTTATATTTTGGTAGACTTGTAAAAAACCTATATATTTATCAGAATAATTAGAGAAACTACCTAAATCCTGCTTGAATTTCTCAAAGCCTTGCATAGAGAAAAGATATTCTGCCCTAATGAATCCAAATACCCTAGAGCTTGGAGGAGATATATCTGAGCAGCTGCATTTGAAACATTAAAATTTTGAATATAGGGCACAGAACCTATTTTTCCAGTAGGTGGTGATGTTGCCAAAGGTTTTAGTTCTCTTAGATTTATCAGGAGGAGGTTCTAGCAAAGGAACTTCTTCCAAATACCAGAGGAACCCCTTCAAACTGGGTTCCATCTTACAGGAGCCATTGTTTATAGATCAAATTTATCTCTTTTGGATAAATTCTGTTTGAGGTCAAGACAGAGTCTTAAGGTTTGGTGATTAATTGTGAAGGATATAATCAAGAGGCAAACCAATAGAGGTTGAAGGGCAGTTACCCATTCGGGGAGCTCACACAAGGAGTTTATGGAAAAGGCATCTCTTCTCCCTAGCTGAGCATTTGAGGGGCTCATTTTGTTTGAGCCTGAGAGTTGTATATAGCATATTTTTCTTCTAATTTTTAAAATCTTTAGGCAGCTGAAAGCCACCTACCTTCTCCATACATTATTTCAAATTTGCTTCTGGTCCCTGGTGCAGGTATAAATGCTCTTCTCAGCTACAACAGAACTTTCTTCCTGAAAGGAACTGGAGATATTGAGCTGGAGTTGGAAGTGGAGAAGGAATCCAAAAAGAACTGCAAGTCCAGGCTACAACATATTGGAGGCAAGTGGCCATAGGAGAGTCTAATTTCCTCTTCAGGAAATTTAAATGTAAAACTTAAATGTAAAAAATTGAAATGCCCCACCCCAAACAGAGACCTAGGCTGAGTGTGGTACTGAATCAAGTTCTGTGAGTTTAAGTCCAGTCTGGTCTATATAGTGAGTTCCAGGCCAATCAGGGGTTCACATTGAAACCTTGTTTTGAACAAAAGAAAAAACAAAACAAAAATAAAACAAAGAGACCCCCTAGTTAGGGGTCTCAATCCAATGTGAGAACTACTGTGACCTAACCACAGAGTTACAGGGGCATGGGATAAAGGTAACACATATTTTAGAACACAGCAATGACTATCCCACTAAACCGACCTTGGTTATACTCAAAGGAAGATAAGGATATTGGATTTCCCCAAATGAATATGTGGTCTATACAGAAAATAGCCACAGACCACACAGGGAAATTAAGGAAAAGAAGCACATGCATTCCTCCAGGTGAATCTTTCACTAGCAACAAAAATAGCAAAGGAGGTACCAGAATGTCACACATTCAGAGCCCATTACACGAGTGTAGCTGATATGCTGAGAACATAGCTGAGTCTGGCGAGCGCAGGTGCTCCACGTGATGGGTTTACAAACCGGCAGGAATGAGTGACCTAAGTGTGCACTTCTGGAGTTAGAAGGGATCTCTGTGGTCCACATCGTATCAGGACTAAGATGAAGGAAAGCTAACATATCACTGGGCTTTCCATCTGGGCACCAATTACCTTCTTTGTTCTTGAAATATCTATGAAAAGTAGATGAGAAACACAGAATATGTCATAGAAGATAGGCAATACTTATTGTAAGGCACGCTTTCAAGGCGCGAGTGCTCACAGTGGCCCAAGAGACTTCTGTCCCAATCTACATCTTAGGAGACTTCCATAGTACTTTTTGAGGGACTTCTAAAATAAACATCTTTTCCTGAGTGGCATTGTCCTGTTCAAGCGATTGACAGTCTTGTTTGGGTTGTCTCTTGAACAGAAGGGCACAATGGTGTCTTTGTTCTTGATCAAAAGGTCTCTTGCTGTATGATACTATAAGGGTCGTGAGAGCTAGGTTAGTAGTTAGGTATTAATAATACAAGATGCTTACTTTCCTGGGATCAAAGGTATCACACACCCTCCTGACCAGTAAAATCTTGATCTCCTAGTCTCTATTTCACAGGATGTTGACCACATAGGGGCAGCTCATCCCTAGTGTTCTCCATTCCTGCTCACAATTAGCTACTTAACATTATGACTTAAAATGAAATAATAAAACCAGATATTGGGAAGTCTATCAATTCCCAAAGTCATTCTAGTCATTGTAAGGAAAGCAACATACATGACAATTATTAACCTAGTTTTCCTATATTAACCTAAATGGTTCTCATTACATATACCAACAGCACATATGTTTTGGCAACTCAGCATCTAGCCCCCAATTCCTTCTTGAGAGGTCATCTCTTTTCCATTGTACAAACTGACCCGAGGGCGCAATAAGTCAAGATGCATGAAGTTTTACTGCAAAAGTCAGGGTTCTAGACACATTTTCTTTGAATACATCCTGTTACCACCCTGAATGAAGGCGGGGTGGAGGACACTTGCCCTCTGCACCCAAATGTTGAGGGCATTGAAGTAAGGACCAAGGAAAAGATTGCCCCTTCCTGAAGCTGTCTCACCAGCAGCTCAATAGCTCTGGCTAAAGTGGCATTAAGTTTTAGTCTCTGGTGCCAAGGACTGAGTGTGGCTCTTCAGGCAAGACGCAAATGGCCGTTGCTAAGTTGTCTCTGTTGCTGATCCCATGACTTGCAAGTTTCCATAACGTATTTACCTTCTGCCTTCCACCTTTTAAATGAATGGCACTGTAATACTGCTTGCTATTGTTATAAGTCAAAACTTATTTTTTTGTTCTTTTTATGTGAAGAGATGCATCAGGTATGTTGGAGTTGCCGGTTTTTAAAATCACAAAGCAGGACTAGAACACTGAAAAAGTATACACGCATGTGCATGTATGTGCACCCCCCACCTTAAAAACATATTTCATACTGACAAGATAATTGGAAATTTGGTTCTGTCAGCTTTATGTCATCTGGAATTTTACCTGGTTTGTCAATTGTAGTTGTCAGATGGATCTGGGCTTTTCCAGAATGCTGTGAACGATATAATTCAGAGGCTGTTTCAATCTGGCATGCCTCATAGGTTTTCTTTGAAACAAAGGAACATCATTCATGCTCCCTGATCTTACATATTTTACTTGTTTCTCGCTAATATGTTAAACAAGTAGTTTTTGCAGTTTTCTCTTAATTCTTCAGCGTAGCTATGAGTGCTACCATCTACTGAACACAGCTCTGTGTTTTCAGGGCACACATACTATACAGTTCAAACCTGCATACATTTCCATTTGTATTGACTTATAAGGCAGTTTTCTTTAAATCTTCAAACGTGAATACAGATTTGGGGGCTTTTACCGGGGGAAACTATTTCCCCCACTCTCAGCACTCCTTAGTTGCCTGTGGTTCTTTCTTTAGGGTGTAGGCCTTGAGAGTTTGCACCCCTCCAAGATAGCATGTCTGTCGCTGTCATCCTTGTTCAGGTCTTGTCTAGGGAGCTGTGCTCATGAGACTTTGTGAGCAGAGCTTCCCTAACATTTCCAGAAGGTAAAACCTCACAGCAAACTTCCTGTTCCTCTGGCTCTTACAATCTTTCTGCCCTCCCCTCTATGATCCTTGTTCTCCAATCCCAAATGACCAGGACTAAAATAATGTACATAAAAGTTGCATTAAGACAAGCTGAGAAGTTTGTATTTACATATGTATTATTAGAGAAATAGAAGTGAATTTGTAATAGGGCTATAATATTGCATGGGAAGAATTGACGGGAGGAAAGAAGAGGGTTAAATGATGTTATTATATTATATTTTATTTTTTTTTGTGGGGGAGAGGGTTTTGAGACCGGGTTTCTCTGTAGCTTTGGAGACTGTCCTGGAACTAGCTGTTGGAAACCAGGCTGGCCTCAAACTCACAGAGATTTGCCTGCCTCTGCCTCCCGAGTGTTTGGATTAAAGGCATGTACCACCACTGCCCGGCTTTAATTTTTTTTAAAAAATATTAAAAAATGAAAAAAGTGAATTCAGTTTATTTCTACCTCAAACTTGTGCTTGGAGGTGGCTTTCAGAATTAGGTTTACTAAAAGCTCAAGGTAGTCATAGAAATAATGCTATTTCCCTCCTTTAAATGTCCCCTTTTCCCAAGACAGTTGATACATAGATACAAAGAGTATTTTTCTATGCATGGGTCTCCACTGGAGTAGCTGCAGATGAAGAAGCTTTATGATTATGATGCTATATGGTATTGGGTGTTGGGGACACCTCGAAGATTGATGCCTAGGTACCAGAACGTCTGGCCTCTACTCAGGTTCTGGAGAACGATGCTTAGCAAGAAAGCTGCTGTCTCGGGGTAGGGATAGATAATTGACTTATGTGAATGTCACTTTTGACTAGAGATTTATCCCATTTTCTGGGCACTAAAAAATCTTGGAATCTGGACATCTCAGTCCTGACTGAGAATATTTCCTCCATTCTGGCAGGATTTTTGCTGATCAAAATGTGAATCAAGTAGAAAGATGTGACCTTGCACAAGAGCTTGTAGGCTACAGTGCATATTCAGCGGGAAATAAGGTGTTAGGGAGAAAAATGAGTCATGATTTGCACACCTACTGTGTACAGATGGCTAGACGGGGAAGGTGTCCTAGTCATACGTGTGTGTGTGGTGTGTGTGTGTGTGTGTGTGAGAGAGAGAGAGAGAGAGAGAGAGAGAGAGAGAGAGAGAGAGAGAGAGAGAGAGAGAGAGCGAAGATTAGCTCATGCAATTGTTTGATAAACAATTGTTGAGGCTGAGTGATGTATCTGGAGATGTAGCTCACTGGCAGAGTGCATGCTTATATGCAGGAGTCTCCAAATTCACTTCATACCACCAACACCAAAAGAAAGCCAAAACAATAAGAGAGAGAGAGAGAGAGAGAGAGAGAGAGAGAGAGAGAGAGAGAGAGAGAGGGAGAGAGAGAGAGAGAGACAGAGAGAGAGAGACAGACAGAGAGAGAGAAAGAGAGAGAGAGAGACAGAGAGAGAGAGAGAGACAGAGAGAGAGAGACAGACAGAGAGAGAGAAAGAGAGAGAGAGAGAGACAGAGAGAGAGAGAGACAGACAGAGAGAGAGAGAGAGAGAGAGAGAGAGAGAGAGAGAGAGAGAGAGAGAGAGAGAGAGAGATCCCAAAGTCTAGAATGAGCAAGCGGGATACCAGGACAGCCATGGGTGTAAGTTCCAGTGCAAATGAGAATACCTATGTTTTGGAGAGCCAGCAGTGTGAGCCAGAAAAGACCATTGTTCCAGCAGAAACATTCCTTTCCCTAAGTTTTTTTTTTCTCTAGTCAGGTCTTCATATGATTGGACCAGGCTGTGCACTAGAGAGGACAGTTTTCTCTCAGTCTGGGTAGATGTCAATATTCTTTAGAAGCACCTTCACAAATACTCTGAGAATAATGTCAGGCCAAATATTCTAGCACCCCATGACCAGGACAGGTTGAAAGAAAGTTAATGAACAAAATGTAAAATTCAGTTATTTAGTACTTATTTATGCCTAGTAAGTAACTCACCCCTGCTCCCTTCTAAGCCTGTGTGAAGTTTTTATTTTCTGTCCAGTACTTGGTAATCAAGTTCAAGTATTCTCTGGCCTTTCCCTTTATGTTGCCTTTTTTCTTTTTTTGAGACAGGATTTCTCTGTCCTCAAACTTACTCTATAGACCAGGCTGGCCATGAACTCACAGAGAACCACCTGCCTCTGCCTCCCGAGTGCTGGGATTAAAGGCGTGCACCACCACCACCACCCAGCCTACTTTGCCTCTTTAAATTTGACTGACCCTGAACTCTTACTATGATAACCACCCAGGTAATTCATTTTGTCTAAGTCTCAAAACTTCCCATTCACTTCTTGGTAAACCTTAGCAGTGTGTAAGGTCTTAGGTTTAAGCGGGACACCAAGATAGATTTTCCTTTTGGGTTAAGAAGTTAATTGCCATTACTGCCCTGGAATCAGAGACAACCTCACTCCATGCATGTTCTATAGGCTCTTATTCACTGACTATATTGTATGGGACATCCTCACCCCTACTCTGAAACCTATCAGATGGGACCTCAACACACACTCTGCCTCATGGGACTGAACTCTCTTGAGAACCCCCACCATATTATTCTTGTATAGCATTAATAACTCCCTTAATTGACTTTGCCATAGGGGAGCACAGACTGAGCGTCCCCAGCTGAAACCCAGCAAATGAGTCATAAGCTCAAACATGTCATCAGGACAATTCTATAGATCTAGTTTTCTGGAATCTCTAACGTTGGACCAGATCAGATGATTCTGTTTAAGTTTCAGCCCACATGGCAATAGAAAAACTAAGTGTTATGTCGTAGATAACTCCAATAGGAAGTCCCTTGCAGTATAAGAAGAGAGAGCAAGAGGACAAAGGACAGCACAAGAGTGATGTGTGCCTTTACCCAAGAGGCATGGACTTGCCACTTCTATGATAGGTGTTTGATTATGCAGCCGAAGAGAGGGCATGAGGTTCATGTTTAGGTGATAGGACTAGTAACAGGAAATTGTCCCATGTCCTTCCCCATGTCTTGTACAAAGCCTGGTGGGGTCTCATGCTGTTGAATTCACCACATGAATTTTCTACAGAACTTCTTTCTCTTTGTGTTGAAATGGCTCTAGAAAGCAATTGGGCAAAACTACCAATAAACATTGAAGCCCAACTTCACATGGATTCAAAAGGTTTTTAAGAACATAGGCCCATCTTTTCCTGGTTAGTTTGAGTTAGATTTAGCAATCATGGAAAGATTTTTTTTCAGAATAGCAAGAATGAATTATAATGTCCCACAAAGAAGAGAAAAGCTTTATCAAGTGCTGACATACCACAGATGCCCCTGGAAATTGACTTAATATGCCCAAGTTTGAATCTTTTTTTTTTTTTTGGTGCTGTATCTTTAATTTAATTTTGTCACAGACTTGCACACTGAAATGCATCTATTACAAATAAGGTTAAAAGCTTGGACTAGATTTATCTCCCTTAATAAAAATCTTTTTTTTTAACATTTTTTTATTGATAAAAGAAGAATAAAGAAAAAAAAACAAATTTCCACCTCCTCCCAGCCTCCCCTTTCCCTCCCCCTCCTCCCACTCTTCTCCCTCTCCTCCCACTCTTCTCCCCCTCCTCCCACCCCTCTCCCCTTCCCCCCACTCCTCTCCCCCTCTCTCTCCAGTCCAAAGAGCAGTCAGGGTTCCCTGCCCTGTGGTAAGTCCTAGGTCCTCCCCCCTCCGTCCATATCTAGGAAGGTGAACATCCAAACTGGCTAGGCTCCCACCAAGCCAGCAGATTGCGTAGGATCAAAACTGCGTGCCATTGTCCTTGGCGTCTCATCAGCCCTCATTGTTCGTCATGATCAGAGAGTTCAGTTTTATCCCATGCTTTTTTTGGTAATAGTCCAGCTGGCCTTGGTGAGCTCCCAGTAGATCAGCTCCACTGTCTCAGTGGGTGGGTGCACCCCTCGTGGTCCCGACTTCTTTGCTCATGTTCTCCCTCCTTCTGCTCCTCATTGGGACCTTGGGAGCTCAGTCCAGTGCTCCAGTGTGGGTCTCTGTCTCTATCTCCATCCCTCGCCAGATGAAAGTTCTAAGATGATATGCAAGATATTCGTCAGTATTGCTCTAGGATAGGGTCATTTCAGGTTCCCTATCCTCAGCTGCCCAAGGAGCTAACTGGGGACCTCAGCTTGGGCACCTGGGAGCCCCTCTAGGGTCAATTCTCCTGCCCACCCTAAAGTGGGTCCCTTAACTAAGGATTGTGGTTCCGTGCTCCCCTATCCAACCTTCCTTTATCCCGATCCTCCTATTTCCCCAAGTCCCCCCTCCTTCCCTTCTACCTTTTCTCTCCCCATCTCCCCTTACCCCCTTCCCACCCCACCCCCAAGATCCCACTTTTCTCCCCGGCAATTTTGTCTACTTCCCTTATCCAAGAGGATAACGATATGTTTTTCCTTGTGTTCACCTTCTTACTTAGCTTCTTTAGGTTCGCCAATTGTAGATTCTGTGACCCCTATTTATGGCTAGAAACCAATTATGAGTGAGTACATCCCATGATCTTCTTTTTGGGTCTGGGATACCTCACTCAGGATAGTGTTTTCTATTTCCATCCATTTGCATGCAAAATTCGAGAAGTCATTGTTTTTTACCGCAGCGTAGTACTCTAGTGTGTATATATTCCATACTTTCTTCATCCATTCTTCCATTGAAGGGCATCTAGGTTGTTTCCAGGTTCTGGCTATTACAAACAATGCTGCTATGAACATAGTTGAACAAATGCTTTTGACATGTGATAGAGCATCTCTTGGGTAAATTCCCAAGAGTGGTATTGCTGGGTCCAGGGGTAGGTTGATCCCGAATTTCCTGAGAAACCGAAACACTGACTTCCACAGTGGTTGCACAAGATTGCATTCCCACCAGCAATGGATGAGGGTACCCCTTCCTCCACAGCCTCTCCAGCAAAGGCTATCCTTGTTGTTGTTGACTTTAGCCATTCTGACAGGTGTAAGATGGTATCTCAAAGTTGTTTTGATTTGCATTTCCCTGATTGCTAAGGAAATTGAGCATGACCTTAAGTATCTTTTGGCCATTTGAAGTTCTTCTGTTGAGAATTCTCTGTTCAGTTCAGTGCCCCATTTTTTAATTGGGTTAATTAGCATTTTAAAGTCTAGTTTCTTGAGTTCTCTATATATTTTGGAGATCAGACCTTTGTCTGTTGCGGGGTTGGTGAAGATCTTCTCCCAGTCAGTAGGTTCCCTTTGTGTCTTAGTGACAGTGTCCTTTGCTTTACAGAAGCTTCTCAGTTTTAGTAGGTCCCATTTATTCAATGTTGCCCTTAATGCCTGTGCTTCTGGGGTTATACCTAAGAAGCGATCACCTGTGCCCATCTGTTGTAGGGTATTTCCCACTTTCTCTTCTATCAGGTTCAGTGTTTTCGGGCTGATAATGAGGTCTTTAATCCATTTGGACTTGAGTTTTGTGCACGGTGATAGATATGGGTCTATTTTCATTCTTCTACAGGTTGACATCCAGTTGTGCCAGCACCATTTGTTGAAGATGCTTTCTTTCTTCCATTGTATACTTTTAGCTCCTTTATCGAAAATGAGGTGTTCATAGGTTTGTGGGTTAAAATCCGGGTCTTCTATACGATTCCATTGGTCGACTTCTCTGTTTTTATGCCAGTACCACCCTGTTTTCATTACTGTAGCTCTGTAATAGAGTTTGAAGTCAGGGATGGTAATGCCTCCAGAAGATCCTTTATTGTATAGGATTGTTTTGGCTATCCTGGGTTTTTTGTTTTTCCATATAAAGTTGATTATTGTCCTCTCACGATCTGTAAAGAATTTTGATGGGATCTTGATGGGGATTGCATTGAATCTATAAATTGCCTTAGGTAGAATTGCCATTTTTACTATGTTGATCCTCCCAATCCAAGAGCAAGGGATGTCCATCCATTTTTTGGTATCCTCATCAATTTCTTTCTTCAATGCCTTAAAGTTCTTGTCAAATAGATCTTTCACTTCCTTGGTTAGGTTTACCCCAAGATATTTTATGCTGTTTGTGGCTATCGTGAATGGAGAAGCTTCTCTGATTTCCCTCTCTGCTTCCATATCCTTTGTGTATAAGAGGGCGACTGATTTTTTGGAGTTGATCTTGTATCCCGCCACATTACTAAAGCTGTTTATCAGCTGTAAAAGTTCTTTGGTGGAGTTTTGGGGGTCGTTTATGTACACTATCATATCATCTGCGAATAACGAAAGTTTAACTTCTTCCTTTCCAATTCGAATCCCCTTGATCCCATTATGTTGTCTTATTGCTATTGCTAGAACTTCCAGCACTATATTGAAGAGGTATGGCGAAAGTGGACAGCCTTGTCGTGTTCCTGAGTTAAGCGGGATGGCTTTGAGTTTCTCTCCGTTTAATTTGATGTTAGCTGTCGGCTTGCTGTATATAGCTTTTATTATATTTAGGTATGACCCTTGTATCCCTAATCTCTCCAAGACTTTTAACATAAATGGATGTTGAATTTTGTCGAATGCTTTTTCAGCATCTAATGAAATGATCATATGGTTTTTTTCTTTCAGTTTATTTATATGCTGGATTACATTGATAGATTTTCGTATGTTGAACCAGCCCTGCATCTCAGGAATGAAGCCTACTTGATCATAGTGGATAATTTTTCGGATGTGTTCTTGGATTCGGTTTGCCAGTATTTTGTTGAGGATTTTTGCATCGATATTCATGAGTGAGATCGGCCTGTAATTCTCTTTCCTGGTTGAGTCTTTGTGTGGTTTTGGTATCAGAGTAACTGTAGCTTCATAAAAGGAATTTGGTAATGACCCTTCTGTTTCTATATTGTGAAATACATTAAGGAGTATAGGTATTAGGTCTTCTTGGAAGTTCTGGTAGAATTCCGCGTTGAAACCATCTGGTCCTGGGCTTTTTTTGGTAGGGAGGTTTTTGATAACCTCTTCTAATTCTTCGCGACTAACAGGTCTATTTAGATTGTTCACCTGGTCCTGATTTAACTTTGGTAAATGATATTTATCTAAGAAAGTATCCATTTCCTTTACATTTTCCAGTTTTGTGGCATATAGGCTTTTGTAGTAAGATCTAATGATTCTCTGAATTTCCTCTGTGTCTGTGGTTATGTCCCCCTTTTCATTTCTGATCTTATTAATTTGCATATTCTCTCTCTGCCGTTTGATTAGTTTGGATAGGGGTTTGTCAATCTTATTGATTTTCTCCAGGAACCAGCTTTTTGTTTCATTGATTCTTTGGATTGTTCTCTGTGTTTCTATTTTATTGATTTCAGCCCTCAGTTTGATTATTTCCAGTCTCCTACTCCTCCTAGGTGAGTCTGCTTCTTTTTTTTCTAGAGCTTTCAGGTGGGCTGTTAAGTCTCCAATGTGAGCTTTCTCTGTTTTCTTTAAGTGGGCACTAAGTGCTATGAACTTTCCTCTTAGGACTGCTATCATAGTGTCCCATAAATTTGAGTATGTTGTTTCTTTATTTTCATTGAATTCCAGGAAGACTTTAATTTCTTTCTTTATTTCTTCCTTAATCCAGGTATGGTTCAGTAGTTGGCTGTTCAGTTTCCATGACTTTGTGGGCTTTCCGGGGGTAGCCTTGTTGTTGAATTCTAACTTTAATCCATGGTGATCTGATAAGACACAGGTGGTTAGTAATACTTTTTTGTAACTGTGGATGTTTGCTTTGTTACCGACTATGTGGTCGATTTTCGAGAAGGTTCCATGAGCTGCAGAGAAGAAGGTGTATTCTTTCCTATTTGGGTGGAATGTTCTATAGATGTCTGTTAAGTCCATTTGTTTCATTACCTCCCTTAATTGTCTTATTTCTCTGCTAGGTTTCTGTCTGATTGACCTGTCCATTGGTGAGAGAGGAGTGTTGAAGTCTCCTACTATTAGTGTGTGCAGTTTGATGGCTGCCTTGAATTTTAGCAATGTTTCTTTTATGTACGTGGGTGCTTTTATATTAGGGGCATAGATGTTCAGGAGTGAGACTTCATCCTGATGAACTGTTCCTGTTATGAATATAAATTGCCCCTCTCCATCTCTTCTGATTGATTTAAGTTTGAAGTCAACTTTGTTAGAGATTAGTATGGCCACACCTGCTTGTTTCTTAGGTCCATTTGCTTGATAGGCCTTTTCCCAACCCTTTACTCTGAGTAGGTGCCTGTCTTTGTGGTTGAGGTGTGTTTCTTGTAAACAGCAGAATGTTGGATCCTGTTTTCTTATCCAATCTCTTAGCCTGTGCCTTTTTATAGGTGAGTTGAGACCATTGACATTAAGTGATATTAATGACCAGTGGTTGTTAACTCCGGTCATTTTTTTTAGTCGTAGAGTTTGTGTGTATCCCTTCTTTGGTTTGTGTTGATGAAGGGTCTCTAGATGCCTGAGTTATTGTGGTCATTATTGGACTCCTTGGTTAGTGATTTTCCTTCTATTACTTTCTGTAAGGCTGGATTTGTGGCTGCATATTGTTTGAATTTGTTTTTATCCTGGAAAATTTTATTTTCTCCATTTATAGTGAACGAAAGCTTGGCTGGGTATAGTAATCTGGGCTTGCATCCATGGTCTCTCAGTTTCTGCAGTACATCTATCCAGGACCTTCTGGCTTTCATGGTTTCCATGGAAAAGTCAGGTGTAAGTCTGATAGGTTTACCTTTGTAAGTAATTTGGCCTTTTTCCTTTGCCGCTCTTAATATTTTTTCCTTATTCTGAATGCTTTGTGTTTTGATAATTATATGGCGAGGGGATGTTTTTTTTTGATCCAGCCTATTTGGTGTTCTGTATGCTTCTTGCACCTTCATAGGTATATCTTTCTTTAGGTTGGGAAAGTTTTCTTCTATAATTTTATTAAATATATTTTCTGGACCATTGAGCTGCACTTCTTCTCCTTCTTCTACTCCTATTATTCTTAGGTTTGGTCTTTTTATTGTGTCCCATATTTCCTGAATGTTTTGTGATGAGAGTTTGTTGGACTTGCTGTTTTCTTTGATCAGTGTGTTTATTTTCTCTATGGTATCTTCAGAATCTGAGAGTCTTTCTTCTATCTCTTGTATTCTGCTGGTTATGCTTGTTTCTGTAGTCTCTATTCGTTTACCTAGATTTTCCATGTCCAGCCGGCCCTCTGTTTGTGTTTTCTTCTTTGCCTCTATTTCAGTTTTCAAGTCTTGAACTGTTTCCATTATCTGTTTGATTGTTTTTCCTTGGTTTTCTAGGGTATCATTCACTGATTTATTCAATTCTTCAAACTTTCTGTTATATTTCTCATCCATTTCTATAAGGGCATTTTTTACATGATGTTTAAGGGCGTCAATAACTTTCATGAAGTCGATCTTTTCTCCTTCTTGATTAAGGTGTTCATGTCCTTCCGTTGTGAGGTCGCTGGTTTCTGGTGGCTTCATGTTGCTTTTCAGTTTGTTGGGCGAATTCTTGCCTTGGCGTCTGCCCATCTCTTCTTCCAAATACTCCCTTATGGATCTTCTTTTACCAGATCAGGTCTCCTTGCCTACCCAACGCGGCCTCCCCAATGTTGGCTCTCCTGGCACCAAGGGATCAGGTCTCCGTGCCCAACCCTGGCTCGTCCCAATGCTGATTCTCCCCAATGCTGGTTCTCCTGGGACCGAGAGATCAGGCCTCCGTGCTGGTTGGGCAGCTCCCAAACAATGCGCCTACCCTGCTGGGTGCAGGCAGGCCACAGAAATGAAGGAACTGCAGCCCGCCTGGACGCAAAAGAGGGCGGGCGGGGGGAGGGGGGGGGCGCGGGGCGAAGTGGGGGGGGCTCTGGACGGAAGCTGGGTGGGCCAGGAAGAAAGAGGCAGTAACCAGGGAATAGAGGTCCTGTAGAGAGCCCAAGAAAGACAGGAGGCCAAGGGACCCCCGAGATCCCTGTCCCTGGCTGGCGCCGCGGGCCAGAAACTCACCCCAATGCTGGTTCTCCTGGGGCCGAGAGATCAGGCCTCCGTGCTGGTTGGGCAGCTCGCAAACAAAGCGCCTACCCTCCTTGGTGCAGGCAGGCCACAGAAACAAAGGAAGTGCAGCCCACCCGGGCGCCCCGAGGACTGGGACCTAGCTCCCAAAGCCACGCGCCAAAAGAGGGCAGGGGGGGCAAGTGGGGAGGGCTCTGGATGGAAGCTGGGTGGGCCAGGAAGAAAGAGGCAGTAGCCAGGGAATAGAGGTCCTGCAGAGAGCCCAAGAAAGACAGGAGGCCAAGGGACCCCCGAGATCCCTGTCCCTGGCTGGCGCCGCGGGCCAGAAACTCACCCCAACGCTGGTTCTCCTGGGGCCGAGAGATCAGGCCTCCGTGCTGGTTGGGCAGCTCGCAAACAAAGCGCCTACCCTCCTTGGTGCAGGCAGGCCACAGAAACAAAGGAAGTGCAGCCCACCCGGGCGCCCCGAGGACTGGGACCCAGCTCCCAATGCCATGCGCCAAAAGAGGGCAGGAGGGGGCCAAGTGGAGAGGGCTCTGGATGGAAGCTGGGTGGGCCAGGAAGAAAGAGGCAGTAGCCAGGGAATAGAGGTCCTGCAGAGAGCCCAAGAAAGACAGGAGGCCAAGGGACCCCCGAGATCCCTGTCCCTGGCTGGCGCCGCGGCCAGAAACTCACCCCAATGCTGGTTCTCCTGGGGCCGAGAGATCAGGCCTCCGTGCTGGTTGGGCAGCTCGCAAACAAAGCGCCTACCCTCCTTGGTGCAGGCAGGCCACCGAAACAAAGGAAGTGCAGCCCGCCCGGGCGCCCCGAGGACTGGGATCCAGCTCCCAATGCCACGCGCCAAAAGAGGGCAGGGGGGGGCAAGTGGGGAGGGCTCTGGATGGAAGCTGGGTGGGCCAGGAAGAAAGAGGCAGTAGCCAGGGAATAGAGGTCCTGCAGAGAGCCCAAGAAAGACAGGAGGCCAAGGGACCCCCGAGATCCCTGTCCCTGGCTGGCGCCGCGGCCAGAAACTCACCCCAATGCTGGTTCTCCTGGGGCCGAGAGATCAGGCCTCCGTGCTGGTTGGGCAGCTCGCAAACAAAGCGCCTACCCTCCTTGGTGCAGGCAGGCCACCGAAACAAAGGAAGTGCAGCCCGCCCGGGTGCCCCGAGGACTGGGATCCAGCTCCCTATGCCACGCGCCAAAAGAGGGCAGGGGGGGGGGCAAGTGGGGAGGGCTCTGGATGGAAGCTGGGTGGGCCAGGAAGAAAGAGGCAGTAGCCAGGGAATAGAGGTCCTGCAGAGAGCCCAAGAAAGACAGGAGGCCAAGGGACCCCCGAGATCCCTGTCCCTGGCTGGCGCCGCGGCCAGAAACTCACCCCAATGCTGGTTCTCCTGGGGCCGAGAGATCAGGCCTCCGTGCTGGTTGGGCAGCTCGCAAACAAAGCGCCTACCCTCCTTGGTGCAGGCAGGCCACCGAAACAAAGGAAGTGCAGCCCGCCCGGGCGCCCCGAGGACTGGGATCCAGCTCCCAATGCCACGCGCCAAAAGAGGGCAGGGGGGGGCAAGTGGGGAGGGCTCTGGATGGAAGCTGGGTGGGCCAGGAAGAAAGAGGCAGTAGCCAGGGAATAGAGGTCCTGCAGAGAGCCCAAGAAAGACAGGAGGCCAAGGGACCCCCGAGATCCCTGTCCCTGGCTGGCGCCGCGGCCAGAAACTCACCCCAATGCTGGTTCTCCTGGGGCCGAGAGATCAGGCCTCCGTGCTGGTTGGGCAGCTCGCAAACAAAGCGCCTACCCTCCTTGGTGCAGGCAGGCCACCGAAACAAAGGAAGTGCAGCCCGCCCGGGTGCCCCGAGGACTGGGATCCAGCTCCCTATGCCACGCGCCAAAAGAGGGCAGGGGGGGGGGCAAGTGGGGAGGGCTCTGGATGGAAGCTGGGTGGGCCAGGAAGAAAGAGGCAGTAGCCAGGGAATAGAGGTCCTGCAGAGAGCCCAAGAAAGACAGGAGGCCAAGGGACCCCCGAGATCCCTGTCCCTGGCTGGCGCCGCGGCCAGAAACTCACCCCAATGCTGGTTCTCCTGGGGCCGAGAGATCAGGCCTCCGTGCTGGTTGGGCAGCTCGCAAACAAAGCGCCTACCCTCCTTGGTGCAGGCAGGCCACCGAAACAAAGGAAGTGCAGCCCGCCCGGGCGCCCCGAGGACTGGGATCCAGCTCCCAATGCCACGCGCCAAAAGAGGGCAGGGGGGGCAAGTGGGGAGGGCTCTGGATGGAAGCTGGGTGGGCCAGGAAGAAAGAGGCAGTAGCCAGGGAATAGAGGTCCTGCAGAGAGCCCAAGAAAGACAGGAGGCCAAGGGACCCCCGAGATCCCTGTCCCTGGCTGGCGCCGCGGCCAGAAACTCACCCCAATGCTGGTTCTCCTGGGGCCGAGAGATCAGGCCTCCGTGCTGGTTGGGCAGCTCGCAAACAAAGCGCCTACCCTCCTTGGTGCAGGCAGGCCACCGAAACAAAGGAAGTGCAGCCCGCCCGGGTGCCCCGAGGACTGGGATCCAGCTCCCAATGCCACGCGCCAAAAGAGGGCAGGGGGAGGGCAAGTGGGGAGGGCTCTGGATGGAAGCTGGGTGGGCCAGGAAGAAAGAGGCACTAACCAGGGAATAGAGGTCCTGCAGAGAGCCCAAGAAAGACAGGAGGCCAAGGGACCCCCGAGATCCCTGTCCCTGGCTGGCGCCGCGGGCCAGAAACTCACCCCAACGCTGGTTCTCCTGGGGCCGAGAGATCAGGCCTCCGTGCTGGTTGGGCAGCTCGCAAACAAAGCGCCTACCCTCCTTGGTGCAGGCAGGCCACCGAAACAAAGGAAGTGCAGCCCGCCCGGGCTCCCCGAGGACTGGGATCCAGCTCCCAATGCCACGCGCCAAAAGAGGGCAGGGCGGGGGGCAAGTCCCAAGTTTGAATCTTAAGTGTTCCTTGGATAGTGTGTGGAGTACTGATTCTCACTGTTTTCTGGCAATGTTTAAATTAGAGTTAGCTTTTGTTTTGTTCTCAATGAAGGACATTGCTTAACCTTTCTTTCTGAGATACTTTTGGATGCATACGTATGTGTTTGAAATTGGCCTTGCCTGAGATGGTACTAATATCCTTGTTGCATAGGGTAGCTCTGAGAACAAATATTAGTCAGTCCAAAGTGCCCACAAGGCTGAGACTGAGGGATCTTGGTTTTTGGTTTAAACACATGAGGTTTGCTTAGTACAACTCTTGGGGAGGACCTTATCTTGTCCAATGCCACCAAGACATTAAAGTCAGGTCCATTTTTATCTAGTTAGTTCATTTTTTTTAATGTTTCCCCCTTTACATATGAATAGACTTCTTTAACCTGGGAGTCATAGACACAGGTTGAATTATTTTACCATTACTAGACACACAGGAAGGATGGGCTATAAATAGATTTTCTAAACAGTTTGCTTAGCCTATAAGTGTCTATGTAAGTGTGACTGCTTTAGACTACTGCTTTCCCTTATTGTGATCTCTTAGGAACTTGGTTCATAGGGACTGTTCCCTCATTATGTCTCTAACAATCAGATTTATGTAGATGACAATGCTTCTGGTTGTAGCATAAGGCCCATGTCTACTGGTATTGACATTATGCAGGTCTTTTATAGGTAACTATACAGATGATATTTCATGGGTGCAACTTCTATATCATGTCCAGAAGACACCATCATGCACCAGGCATCTCCTGGTCCTCTGGCCCTTAGAATCTTTCTGCCTCCTCTTCTACTGTGTTCCCTGAGTCTTAGGTGTAAGGGTTGTATTGTAGATGCATCCACTGGGACTAGGCAGCTCATGTTCACTTATGTACATTTTGATGAGTTGTGAACCTCTGTTTTAGGCTCCATCTGCTGCTAGGGGTGAGAGATACACCTATCTATGGGTATAAGAATATATATTTAGAATACAGTTAGAAAGTATAAAATGGCAGTTGTCAGTTCTCCTCTTGGGTCTATCTATGATCTCCCCACCTAATTGTAGTGGGTTCAGCTCATAGTACCAGGCAAGAATTTCCTCCTATTGAGCAGGTTTCAAGTCCAATTAGACAGCTATTGTTTACCACTAAGATGTAAGTATCACTGCTAAGATCTTTTATATTTGATGCTTGATAACCTCTAAGTTTCTTAGCCTAGGGAGATATTATTTATTAAGTGCCTGATGACTAAGACAGAAAGAAATTATCTACCAAAATGTTACTTGTGCCTTAGTTACTGTTCTGCTGTGAAGAGAGACCATGACGAATACAATTTATGGAAGAAAGCACCAACTGGGGGCTTTCTTACAGTTTCAGGGGTTATTCCATAATCACAGCAGGGAACATGGTGGTAGGCAGGCAAGCATGGCACTGGAGCAGAAGCTGAGAGCTGGTCTGTAGGCAGGAGGCAGAGATAGTGAGCCTGGACTTGGTGTGGGGTTGAGAAACCTCAGAGCCCAGGCCCAGTGACACACTTCTTCCAATAAGGCCACCCATCCTAATCTTTCCTAAACCATCCATTAATTGGAAACCAATCACTCAAAAGTGCGAATCTTTGGGGGCCGTTCTCATTCAAACCACCTGAACTTTGAAAGTCTATTTTACTAAAGATACCTTTTTCTTGATGATCATAGTTGTGAATTTCCCCTTTGTTCTAAAACCCTAGAGAAACATTATATTTAATATGGTCACACTAACCAACCACTATCCCCGCAATAAGACAACTTTTATTTCTTCTCAATATTTTAACTATACCTTGTTTCCCTACAAGTGATCTGATCACAGAAGTCTAGAACCGTTTAAGTTTGTGAGAGCCAGCAGGATCAGTTATGCGTGTGTAATGATAATTTGAATGTTTAAAACCAATTGCTCTCTTATTTATCTTTGGAGACCGGGGCTGGAGAGAGGAGGCTTTTGACAGGATGCCCACTAGCCCGGGTCATCGCTCAGTGAGAGGGTGAGCTTTACTGAATTTAAAGGTCAGCAGTACAAGTGTCCTGTTGCAGCTGAGGACCCACCTCTGAAATCAGCTCCGTAGGAATTTTCTCATTTAGAAAGACTTCTTTTTGTGCAAAAGTTTCCTTTGGCACTAATCAAAACTTTAATTTATTCGGAGATAAGAAAAGGGAAGATCTTAACTACTCTGATGTGAGGGATCTGAAGAAATTAGGAGTGAGCAAGATAAATATCAGAGTGTCAGCACTACACACATTTCCTAATGGATAAGATCTTTGCTTCTGTTATTTTAATTTTCTCTGCATGGAATCAGATAACCTACGTGACTTTAATAATGATGATGCAAAGTTGCCAGCTCTCTAGCTCTTAGGAATAAGGGCCTAAATTACTTTGAATTTTACTCAGCTCCAAAAAATAGAGATATTTGTTCATTCATTTGTTCACTCATTCATTTTTTTCACTCACACACTCATTCATTTATGAAAGTCCGTTACATAAATATGTGCTGTGATGGCTTATGGATATGAAAGGACAAGAAGCAATACAGAATGCAAGGCAGAGTAAGAAAAAGTATGGCTGTAGTGATAGAAGCAGACCCGGGAGCAGTGCCTAGGCATTCCTAGTGATGTCTAGAGCCTTTCACAGAGAAAGCGTCTAGCTGGGATCTGGGCAATGAGGAGGATATTCTCAACCAGATTAGATGGGAAAGAGCATTTAAAATAGAGAATGAACATGTAAAGGAGATTTAGGTATGAGAAATAGCAGCATGCTTCCTGAGGATTATATGGTCTGACTTTCTTCTTGGGGATTATCACTGGATAAGGCTAGAGAAGCAAGCGGGAGCTAGATGTGTGCCATGTGCAGGAATGTGGGCTTGATTCTGTAGATGACATAGTCCCTTTGAACTCAGAATCATCTCTCTGCTTTATCAAAATAATGTCTAATAATTCCTTGGCAAGGTAAACACAGGAATATGTGATGAAATGGACTAGAAAGAAAGAAGAGAAAGAGAAAAGAAAAAATTCCTTTATGCAAATAAAGACAGAGACTTTGCAGCTGTTACTACAACTAGCAACTTCTCCAAGCAATGGTACTACTGGGTACTCGAATAAGGGGAGGTAAGTCAGTGAATACTTGAGAGAAGGAGATCATAATGGTTTGAACATAAGGCTAGAGATGCTGTCATTAGCAAGATGACAGAAGAGAAGTTCATATTATTATTAAATTATTTTTACCATTCCTTCCCACAACATATCGACCTTGATGATGACCCTTGAGAAAGTTTGGCAGTCCCATAGAGAAGGTCCAGTACACTATTAGAGCAAAAATTTACAGTGATATGTGTGTGCCTGTGTGTGTGCACAAGTGTGTGTGCCTGCGTGTGTGTACACCTGTGGTAGTATATGTGTATGTTGTGTGCCCGTGTGTGCTGGTGTACTTGCCCATGTGATGTGGGAGATAATGTATGCTATAAATGTTTTATGGCCACCTGTTAATAAAGAAGCTGCTTTCAGCCAGTTGACTTAACAGAGTAAAGCCAGGCAGGAAATCTAAACAGAGATGCAGAGAAAGAATACACAGAGTCAGGGAGATGCCATGTGTTGGAGGAAAAAAGACATCAGCCACCAGCCATAACCTTGCTTCAAGCCTTGCGGTAAAATATAGAATAGTGTAAATAGGTTAATTTGTGATATAAGAGTTAGTTACTAAGAAGCCTAAGATAATGGGCCAAGCAGTGTTGTAGTGAATACAGTTTCTGTGTCTAGGCAGTCAGGAATGAACAAATGGCATCTGCCTACACCCATGAGTATTCAGAGGTCAGCATCAGGCATCTTCCTCTGTTGTTTTCCATCTTGTATTTTGAGACAGGATCTCTCACTGAACCAAAGCCTACTGTTCTAGCTAGACAGGCTGCCCAGTGAGCCTTAGGAATTTGCTTGTTTCTTCTGCTCAGTGTTGGGGCTCTACTACCTCTTCCACAGGGTTCCTGTAACTCCAAGGGAATAGTTTGGATGGAGACCTACAAAGTAGACTCTCTCTCTGTGTAATGTCTGTCTGTTGGTCCCTGCATCAGCTCTCATCTGCTGCAAGGAGAAGCCTCTCTGATGAGGACTAGACCAGGAACCAATGTATGAGTATAAAGAATATCATTAGGAATCATTTCATTAATTTTTTAAAAACCAGTCATGTTTGTTTCTACCTTAGAGTTTCTGGGCTATCCAGTCTCTGGTTAATCATGGGCTCCTAGTCATGAACTGGCTTCTGGTTAAATCAGACATTGATTGGCCACTCCCATTTCTGTGTCACCATGGCTTCAGCACATCTTGCAGGCAGGAAAGATTGTAGATCAAAGGTTTTGTGGCTGGGTTGTTGTCTAGGTTTCTCTTTCTGTAGCCTGGAGGGTACCTTCCTGCACCAAAGAAACTAGAACATAGGGATGAAGGCTCCATACAGGCACCAGTTCTACCTCTTCATGTTCAATGACCTACTATGTGAATATTGTTTTCAGCAGTGGGCCCTCACTCTCAGTTTGCAGAGAACAACCCTCTGTTCTAGCATCAGCCTGGGTTGTTCAGGGACTTCCCAGGATGCCATAGTCTAACAATTCAATGGAATACAAGCCAGTCCACACTGGAAGTTTTACCTGGCTTACAAGAGATGCGAGGCCAACTCAGACTTTGTGTCTTCCATTACTAGGAGTTCTTACTAGGGTCACCTTTATAGAATCCAGGAAGTTTTCCCCTCACTAGGTTTCCACACTATCCCCAAATGCTCGCTGTTCCAGCCACTTCTCCCTCTACTCTCTTTCCTACCTCCATCATTCTACCTGATCCCTCTCATTCCCATTCCCTTCCCCTATCCTCGTCCACCTGCAAAATCAGTTACCACTTCTCTGTGAGATCCATGCATCCCCTCTAGAAACTTCCACTCTATCTAACCTCTCTAGGTCTATGTATTGTAGCTTGGTTATCATTTACTTAATGAGTAATATTGACTTTTAAGTGAATACATACAATATTTGTCTTTCTGGGTTTGGGTTACCTCACTCAGGATGACTTATTTTTTCTATTTACCTAAAAAATTTTATGATGCAATTAAAAAACCCAACTTTATCGTATTCCATTGTATAAATGTACCACATTTTTTTATTCATTCTTTGGCTGAGGGACAACTAGCCTGTTTCCATTTTCTGGCTATATGAATAAAATCACAATGAACATAGTTGAGCAAGTCACCTTCTCGTAGGATGGAGTATTCTTTGGGTATATGCCCAAGAGTGGTATAGCCAGGTGATTCTCAATTTTCTGAGGTTCTGCCATATTGATTTCCATAGTGACTCTACTAGTTTGCACCCCCACCAGAAGTGGAGGAGTGTTTCCCTTGCTCCACATCCTCACCAGCATGAGCTGGCACTTATATTATTGATCTTAGCCATTCTGACAGGTGTAAAATGGAGTTTCAAAGTAGTTTTGTTTTGAATTTCCCTTTTGGCTAAAGATCTTGAATATTAACTATTTCTTAGCCATTTGAGATTCCTTTATTGAGAATTCTTTGTTTAGATCTGTACCTAATTTTTAATTGGATTATTTGTTTTTTTAATATCTAGTTTCTTGAATTTTTTATATATTTTGGGTATTAGTCCTCTATTGGATTGGAGCTGGTAAAAATCTTTTTCCATTCTGTAAGCTGTCAGTTTGTCTTCTTGACAGTGTCTTTTCTCTTATGGAAAGTTTCAGTTTATTAATTTAATTATTAATTGTTGATGTGCCTGCGCTATTGATGTTCTGTTCAGAAAACTGTCTCCTGTGCCACTATATTCAAGGCTATTCCGCACTTTCCGCACTTTCTGCACTTTCTCTTCTATCAGGTTCAGTGTGTCTGGTTTTGTGTTGAGGTCTCTGATTCACTTGGACTTGACTTTTGCACAGGGTTATAAATATGGATCTATTTGCGTTTTTCCATATTTTGAGCAGCATCATTTGTTAAAGATGCTGTATTTGTCCAGTGTCAATTTCTAGCCTCTTTATAAAAATCATGTGTCCATAAGTATGTGGACTTATGTCAGGGTCTTCAATTCCATTTCCCTGATCAATATGTATCTGTTTTAATATCAACACTATGCTTATTTTTACTATTATATCTCTGTAGTACAACTTGAAATCAGGGTGGGTGATATCTCCAGTAGTTCTTTTATTATCTAGGGTTGTTTTAGCTATCCTGATATTTTTAATGTGCTGGAAGAAATGCTACCAACCATGAATACTTGGCAAACCTGTGAGGAAAGGAAGGAGGGCATTAGAAAGAAGGATGACAAACGTTCTTCCCACCAAAGTATAGAAACATTGAAAAAAAGAGAGCTCTTTCAGGGGAGTGGTTGAAACAAAGTGTCACAGTGCAAGGGGAAGTCACTGAGACATTACAGAACAGGGAGATACATGGTAGCTAGGCACACAGCACCTATTGCTCCATCCCTGAAGACCATCTCTGAACCAAATGGGGTGTTGTTCAGCAGGGAAAGGATAATCATGAGGCTACTGGTATAGTCACACTAAAGACTCCTTAGGCATTGACTACGTGAAAACACCAAGGTCTGCACAGGCCCGAATCCCAGTTTTAGGAGTTGCCAGGTTACCACACTTGCAATTGCCCTGGAGAGAGAACTCATCTGTATTGGTTGGTTTTGTATGTCAACTTGACACAAGCTAGAGTCATCAGAGAAGAAGGAGCCTCGGCTGAGGAATTGGCCCTCATGAGATCCAGCTGTAAGTCATTTTCTCAATTAGCGATCAATGGGGGAGGGCCCAGTCCAGAATGGGTGTTGCCATCCCTGGACTGGGATGTTCTATAACAAAGAGGCTGAGCAAGCCATGGAAAGCAAGCCAGTCAGCAGCACCCCTCCATGCCTCCGTATCAGCTCCTGCCTCCAGGATCCTGCCCTGAGTTCCTGTCCTCATTTCCTTTGGTGTTGAACAGCAATGTGGAAATAAAAGCCGGACAAGCCCTTTCCTCTCCAACTTGCTTTTCGGTCACAGTGTTTTGTTGCAGCAACAGAAACTCTAACTAAGGCATCATCCCACGTTTTGCTCTGCTCTACCTAGGCTGTCATTGCACGGAGCCGTCTAGGTACACCACCTACATGTGACCTCAGGAGAATCAGCTCAATGAACTCAGCATATTGGCTGACACACTCCCAGGAGTCAACCAGGAGTCAGCCAGGAGGCCTGTCCAGCCCTTCCACTCTCACAGTCCTAGAAAGGTCCAGGCGGTCAACTCTCCTACTGCTTGGCCCAAAAGATAGCAAGACCTCTGCTCAGAAGGTAGAATGCAGTTCTGTCTATCCTACTCATGTTCTAGAAGCAGTTAAGTGCACCTGTACATTTACCTGACACCCCAAAAGTAGCCAGGTAAGTAGGCCTGAGTGGTTTGGCACCCAGAGGCCTTGATAAGTCGCTTGCTGGTCTACCTCCCAACCTGCAAGGGAATGAGCAGAGCCTGAGCCCTGCCCATCCTCCCAGAAGAAGCAGTTAAGTTGTTTGATGTCAGGAGATTGGCAGATGGAGACACTTGGCCCCAGGAAGCAGCTGGGTAGACAACTGTGATAGTGTTAGTTGTGAACTTGGCATGATTTAGAATCGACTGAAACATAGTCCTTTGGGGATACCTGTGGTGTATTATCTTACCTGTCTTAATTGAGTTGGTTCCCACCTACCGTGGGTGTTAGCATCCCTTGGTTGGGATTCAGAACTGTATGAGTGGAGAAAGGAAGCAGAGAGGCAGCATGCATTCTTTGCTGTCTTCTGAAGGTAGAGGTGATGGGAGCAGGTACTTCAAGCTCCCGGCTCCTTGACTTCTCCAGTGGGGTGGGGGTACCTTGGACCATGGGCTGCAATAGCACCTTTCTTGAGCTCCTGTCATCGCAGTGGCAGGGAAAAAAGCTAGGAGACCAAAAGCTTTCTCTTCCTGTTGGTGTCGCCTTCCAGCAGTCAGGCACCCCATCCCGCTTCTGGGCAGACAGTGATGAACCAACCATGTGAACCCTCTAAGTTGTTCTACTAGTGTACAATCTATGGAAACTTTTGGGTGTATCATGCCTGTAGCTGAACATACCACACCTAGGGCTCCTGTGAATTTGCCTTGCCAAATAGAGCTTCACCCCAGCTGGCAGTACAATTACAGACCCTGGCAATCTAGGCCACCAAAAAAGCCACAGGCATCACCAGCATTAATTGTAGCTTAAGAGGCTCCACAGATACCGAATTAAGACATTTGCGTGGAACACAACACAGTACATATATAGTCAACTCCCCAGGGCGTGTTGCTTATATAAAGTTCTTTACTACAAGAAGCACTCTATAAAACCAGGGGAGACAGCTGATTTAAGAGATTTAGTCCATCTTCAATTTCATTGATCACTCACGAGTCCCTTGCTTATTTGTAGCTGATCTCTTCCTTTGCATTCTCCCTGGCCTGGATAACAAGAGAGGATGCTTCACCGACTCAGGCATAGTCACAGAAGTAATATGAGCCATGCTCGTTTCAAAAACAGTTCAGCGGCCTCTGAGGCATTTCTTCCAAATCTTTCTCCCTCCAGTGCCTTCAAGAGAGGAGTCCTTGACTCCCAAGTCCTCAGCCCTCCGTGTGTCCTCAAATCCACTATGCTGTTTGTGTTGGAATCTTAACACGACATAAATCTCTTTTCAATTAAAAAGCTTATCCTGGACTTTTCTATTTCCAAATCCTTTTATTAATAACCTTCAGTAAAAAGAGGCTGTAAGGACAAACAACAGACAGGCCCCATTTCTCTAGGAGGAGGTGTGCTGAAGAGAGATGACAGTAACTGGGATGGAGTTTTCTTACATCCTTGTCTTCTCAGAGGGAAGAATTCAGTCAACAGACAGTTGAAACAAGGATTTACTTAGGAAAGGGAGGTAAAACGCCAGAGACCAGGAGTGGGTCAGCCCCGGGGAAGGCAGGAGAGGGTCAGCCCCGGGTAGGTAGGGGTGGGTCAGCCCCAGGCAGATAAGGGTAAGTCAACCCCGGGCAGGTAGAAGTGGGTCAGCCCTGGGCAGGGGCAGGTAGGAGCAGGTCAGCTCCGGGCAGGTAGTGGTGGATCAACCCCGGACCAGGGCTGCATTATTGGATTATGTATGCATCATGGATTTGATTTTGAGACGAAGTCTCATTATACAGCTCTGTACGGCTGGGAACTTGCCTTGTAGACCAGAATTGACTTGAACACTGATCCTTTGGTTTTTGCCTCTTGTCATCATGGTTATAGGCATTGCCTCCATACCAAACTCTATATTTTGGATTTAAGGAGTTTCCTATGGTCCCTGCCGTCTTATGACATCATCTTTAGGTTTCTCACCTTGCACTCCTGCCTTGGTTTTGTACCACACTTTTGCTCATATGTCTGCCTGCCAAGTCTGTTACTTCTTCTCATGAGGACTTAAGTGAAACTGGGCTGGAGGGGGGTGCAAAATCCGCTCTGCTAAGAAACGACAATAATGGTTTAATGAGCAAGGCAGGTTTCCTCCTCACTGAACATAATTCGGGACAGAAGAGTCCCTGCAGTTTTCAGTTCTCTCTCTCTCTCTCTCTCTCTCTCTCTCTCTCTCTCTCTCTCTCTCTCTCTCCTTTCCCCACCCCACCATCAGAATGCTCATTCATGCACACGCGGCAACTGCGAAAGTGCCCTGCTGCCATTGCCTTGGTTTCTGATACAGTCGAGGGAGTCTAACTGTGGCTTCCAGATACCTATCCACAAAGGGCCTTTTTAGCCATCTGGTAGCCGAGCTACCAAATATAACTGGGCTTTCCTATGTTACCTCCTGCCTAAATCCTTGCCTAGCCTGTTAGATCTAACTACAGAAGAGGCAGACCCAGGTAGAGTTTGTGTGAGGGCTGGGTGCATTCTTCTCCCCTCTGGCACACAGAGATACTTCTTCCCTCCTACTCACGTCTACTTAGCTTCCTACGCTAACAGACATGATGTAGGTAGACTAAGGGGCAACTCAAAGCCATCTGGGGTGGGCATTGCCAAAGTTCTGTCCTAACGCAACGATGAAGGAATGGATTGATTCTGTGAGCTGACAAACATCAAAACGTAGGAACCGTTGATCTGCTCTGCCCTGAAGCCATGAACCTGCCATTCTAATGTCGAGTAAAGAAAGCATTCTTAGCTTTGGTGTACCAGGACTTACAAATCACAGTTCTGGTCCTGGTCCTATATTGATTTTTGCTTTTTATTTGTTCTTGTTGCATTGTTACCTATCCTCTTGGGTTCTGGGATTTCTGCCACTTCATTCTGAATCGGTTTTGTCTGCTTGGTTTCCCCTCTGAATGAGGACGCCTGGAAGGGACACTTTTCAAACAGTATGTAGTCTTTTCTCTGACAGTGACTACAATGATGACAACAATGACAATGGAAAACTATTGGTTTGTGATAGGGAGCGACACAGAAGAGAGCCTCGCTGTCATTCACACTATGGCATTTCACATAAGCAAATGCATTCTCTCCATTGGCTGCTGCCGAGCTCCATGGCAATTGTTTGCTTTAGCTATAATTGCACTCAATTCTTAGAAATAGAATAATTGCTCTCGACAAGCGTTTGAGGCCATTTTTGCCTTTGGAATGTTTCTTTGCAAAAAGAACATCTCCATGATCAATTTTTATGCACCCAGACACCAGCCTGACAAACTGTTTAAGTGATTATGTATACAGAGAATATAGCTGAGCACTCAATTCTCTATTTCAACTTCTAGACCTTGAAAGATAAATATTGACTGCATCAAGGACTTACTGTCTTGATAATAAGGATTTATTCTCTAGAATAGGGATCACCTTGCAATGCTAGTTTCAGTGAGAGTTTGCCGTGAACTGTGGTTATATTTTGTTTGTACTATAACACATAAAGCTTGCCTGAAAAACAGAGTGCAGAGCTAGCCACACTAGATAGCCATAGAGGCCAGGCAGTGGTGGTATACACCTTTAATTCCAGCACTTGGGCGACAGAGGCAGACGGATCTTTGTGAGTTCAAGGCCACCCTGGGCGACACAAGATTGATCAGTCTAAAAGAAACACAGAGCCAAGTGGTGTTGGCTCACACCTTTAATCCTAGCAATAGGGAGGGGGAGATAGGAAGTGATATGGCTGGGTGGAGAGAGGAATATAAGGCAAGAGAAGACAGAAGCTCAGGATTCAGTCTGAGGTTTCTAGAGACAGGATTTAGTCTGAGGATTTGTAGAGACAGGATTTTGCCTCCTTGGTTCTGAGGATTTTGTAGAGGCAAGAACTAGTGGCTGGCTGCTCTGCTTCTCTGACCTTTCAGCTTTCACTCACAAATATCTGACTCTGAGTTTTTATTATTAAGACCAATTTGAATTTACGCTACGGAGAACTTATGTCATTTTCATTTATAATCCAGTTTTTTTTCAGTTGATGTTGTAGCTGTTCTTTGCACACCCACAGTTTACTCTATAGGGACTGAAAAGCTGAGACTAAAATGTAGGAGGCTTCTCCACCACGAGAGATCAGGTGAGACTGAGATATCAGGAGGAAGAAACAGGAGGGAAGAAGAGAGGGAGAGAGAAAAAGGGAGAGAAAAGAGAAAGACAGATACCGACAGAGATAGAGGTAGACAGACAGAGTCAGACAGAGAGAGACAGAGGTACAGAGAGAGACAGAGAAAGAGTAAGACACACACATGAGAGGAGAGTGAGCGATTGAGATTTCACATAAACTATGTGCTTTTCAACTGTATTTTGCATCCCAGACGTCATTTTTCTAAACATCCTAAGAATTACTATAAATAAAAAGTAAGAGCTTTAGAAGGCCAGAAATTATGTTTTTTCAACCCTTTACTAGCTACGTCAACCTTTTTTAATGAAATTTTATTTCTCTAGTTCCTTCTTGACTATGTTCAGTGGCGTGGGTATTTTTATATTAGATGTCTCACTTTATTGCTTTTAGGTATTCCATTTAATCATTTAATGGTATAATAGTATCCTCTAGTTCTCACAGATTCTTCTTTTCTTTCTTGGGTACAAAAAAAAATGGCAGGAAATGAACTTTTTGTTTTCTTGAAGTCAAAGAGCGTTGTCATTTAATTGTTATCCCATGCATGTTCCTTATTCCTTATTCCTTAGGTTATAAAGACAGGAACTCTGGGGAGATGAAATTTCAAATCTGAGCTTCAGGGAACTTGAAGTATAGAACCTATATGCAGTATACTTTCCTCCCAGCACCTTCCTCTGTCCATATAGCAAGATGACAAATGGCAGGTAGTGGCTGTTGCTGTGTCTGTGTGTGGGTGTGCATATGTGTGTACAGGGAAATTGCAGAAAGGAGAGAAAGCATAATCATTCCATTCTTTCTCATCTGTGAAGAGAAAATCATGCCATTTCTACTAAGCTGAACTTATCCTCACACCCTGAGAACATTGAGCAGCCAGATCAAATGTCTCTGGTTTGGATACTGAGCGGAAAGGCACCTGTCTCCAAGGGCAGGCCCCATCACACAGCCTCAGTTTAGATCACACCTTCCCCATCACCATGACTCCCCACGGGAAAGTCTTGAGGAGGATTCCTCGAGTTTGAGGAAAGGGGCAGGGCAATGGTTGACCTTTTATGGAACCTAGGGAGGGACATGGAATTGGAATCAGGACCCGGGGGTCAACAAGACAGGTGCAACTGCATAAGGGGTAATAAATTCCTTCCTGTTCGACATCCCAGGCCATTGGGGGAAGAAATCTCAATTATATCAACCTCAAGAAGACTTTTAACAAATGTTTTTCATTCTTCAGCTTCTTCTCCCCTGGTCTATAAAATGAGTAGGTGGGATCGTGGTAGACCCCAAAGTTCTTTTCAGGTCTCTGTGGTCTGAGAATCTAAAGCTTGGTATCAAATTTAAAGAGTTCAAATCAGATTTGAGCCGAGCAGAGGAAGAGAAGTTGTTGTTATTAAGATTCTTTGTAACATCCCTTTGAAATCATTTACCCTGAACTTGAAAGTGATTTACTTTCTTAAACACTAGCAAAGCTTTCAAACCAAAGGGCTTCACACCAGTATATAAGGTGGCAGGGACAGCATGTGACAGACTGGAGTGAATACTTTGTGTTTAGGTGGGTTTGAACACATCTAAGGCAACTCTGACTTTGATAAAGAATGTCTTTTGGGCGAGTTACAAAGATGAAAGCACAAATTTGTATGGTATAAGATTATGGAACATTTTCTGACTTAGATATTGCCCCAGAAGCAATGCCACTGAAAGGAACCATGCTCACTTAAAACAAAACCTACAGAAGCTGCACAATTGAACCCTGAGGATATTAGAACATTACTAGTCACCAGGAAGACAAAACCAAAGAATCATTGATCCTCTAGTTGGATGAGATTTTATTTTGTAATGATATTCGTTACTGGTCTCTGAGCTCCTGATCCTCAATATATCTTTCAATTTCTCTCTTCACTGCCTTTATTAAGCAATAAACAGTTTTGATTAATCAAATGTTCTAGTCAATGGGGACCTGCCATGTATATTGTACATAGAATGCCAATTAAAAAGAACCTTTTGAAATGAAAGTACACACTGGTGTTACATTCATTCAGAAAAACCCAAGTGCTGCTAACAAAAGAGAAAATTGATGTTGGGCAAAGCAGTAGCTCTCTGAGCCCCATCCCTCACAAAGCTTCTGCAACAACACAGAACAAAACATGTCTACGTTGAATTGAGTATAGTAGTTGAAAGACTATTGCAAAGAGCTACACTTGAGGAGATAAGGATGGTGTATACCAAGATAGGAGTGGTGAAGATGAAGTATAGACTGTGTTGAAAGATACCTAGATGGTAAATTTTGTCAGATTTAGGAATGTGATAGTGAGGGCAGAGTGTGGAAAAGAGGAACTAGACATTAGGTTAGAGTCTGTGGGTGAAAATGCAGGCTTTGTGGAAAACACAGCAAATCTGCCTAGAAATTTTGCATTCCAGATGTACATGGGACTCATGGAGGTGAAATGCCTACTGGCAGGTAATTAACCAAGTAATTGCATCCATAGTTCATGAATGGCAGTGGAGATTACAGGAGTGAGTGGGATTTCTCTGTGTCAGAGCCCACTCCGGCAAGAATCAGCAAGGGGTGCCTGGGAGGGGATGTGGGGAAATGGTAAATTAAGAGAAACAAAGACAGAAACGTAGGATAGACCGGGAAGACTGAAAGCAAATACCCAGCAGCCCCAAATTTATATCTCAGCCAGCATATATACTAATTACAGGCAAAAGGCAGAACAAAGGGCAAGACAGTCAACTAGCTACTGCCCTGCGCTGTCCTTGGGAGGAAGCTCAAGCAGGCGCGTTATCTCAATTGAAGAATTCAGCTAGTAGCAAGCAGCTACCAATCACTAAGGAGTAGTGCCTCCGGCTGGCGTACACTACCCCAAATCTTAATAGATAGTGTGTTCTTTCTTATTGGCTAAAATTCTCTATCCCAGGGGCTTAATTAGAACTTTCTTACAGCCCTCAAGGCTATTTGGAGCAAGCAGAGCAGGCAATCTTGAACTCAAATGACTTCTTTAAGTCAGAAATGACTCCAGATGGAAACTGAGTCATACATGAGCTACCACTTCTAAGCAACACTACAGGAAGAGGAAACTATACACAAGTTCAATGGACTTCCTCTTAAGAATACAAAGCAGGTTTGATTGGAATATTGGGAGTAAAATCTGGAACATGGGTCTTTTAGTTGGTGAGGAACGAAGGTGGAGAGAGAGCAAGGAATGGTAGTGTGAAGATCCCAGACAGTTCATTTAAGACCTATAACTCCTGCAAGAGACACTTTCTTCCGATCTTCTAGTTTCTGTGAAGGTGTGTCCCCAGTATTTCACACCATCTCCCCCATGTTTTCTTCGTCTGTTCTTCCTTGTTAGGAATAGGTATTGGAATTGAGTAAGATTTGGGCTTCTCCAAACCTCTCCTACTGTGAACTCACACTGATCCCCTGGGCAACTGATCCTGAGTGGGTAGAAAGCTAAGCTCTGTTATAGTATGAATGTGAAATTTCACCAGAGTGTCATCTGTTTGGAGTCTTGGTTTCCATTGGGTTGTTCTGTTTGGGAAGATGGTGGAACTGTTAGGAGGTGAAACCTTGCTGGTGGAAGTGGTCACTGGGAGTTGGCTTTAAAGTGTTATAGCTTGAAGTTATTCCCTGCTTCTACATATGTGTCATGGCATACATGCACCCGAATTCATATGTAAGGATGAGCACACATGCTCAAAGACACATATACATCATACACCACACACATACACACAAGATTTGTATGTTACAAAAGAAGACATGTTGATGATTAAGGAAAAAGAGGAATAGGTCAAATCACAGTGTCCAGAGGAAAGCCACAGAGCCGAGAATATTTCATCAGTATACATCGGTCTTGAAGAATAACTGCCCCTTCAAATACAAACAAACCGACCAACAAACAAAATAAAACACGAAGTTGGGTGGGTAGGTAAAGGGTGTGAGTTGGGGGAGTAGATATGATCAAAAGATAGTCTATGAAACTCTCAGAGAACTAATAAAATTACAAAAAAAAGAAAAAAAGATTAAAATGCTCTTGGGCTGGTGAGATGGCCCAGCATAACTAGGCACTTGCTGCTAAGTTCAATTCTTTTTTTTAAAAATTTATTTTATTGAAATATACATTATTCTCTGCTCCCCTCCCTGCCTCTCTTCAACCATCTCCCATGGTCCTCATGCTTCCAATTTACTCATGAGATCTTGTTTTTATTACTTCCCATGTAGATTAGATCCAGGTATGTTTCTTTTAGGGTCCTCATTGTTGTCTAGGTTCTCTGGGATTGTGGTTTGTAGGCTGATTTTCTTTGCTTTATGTTTAAAAAACACTTATGAGTGAGTACATATGATGTCTTTCTGGGTGTGGGTTACCTCACTCAATATGATATTTCCTAGCTCTATTTGCCTGCAAATTTCAAGTTGTCATCATTTTTTTCTGCTGTGTAGTACTCCATTTTGTAAATATACCACATTTTCCTTATCCATTCTTTGGTCGAGGGGTATTTAGGTTGTTTCCAGGTTCTGGCTATGACAAACAATCCTGCTATTAACATAGTTGAGCACATGTCCTTGTGGCATGATTGAGCATCCTTTGGATATATACCCAAAAGTGGTATTACTGGGTCTTGAGGAAGGTTGTTTCCTAATTTTCTGAGAAATTGCTATACTGATATCCAAAGGTGCTGTACCAGATTGCACTCCCACCAGCAATGTAGAAGTGTTCCCTTTGCCCCACAACCTCTCCAGAATAAATTGTCATCAGTGTTTTTGATCTTGGCCATTCTTACAGGTATAATATGGAATCTCAGAGTTGTTTTGATTTGCATTTCTTTGATGACTAAGGATATTGAGCATTTCCTTAAGTGTCTTTCAGCCATTTTAGATTCCTATGTTGAGAGTTCTCTGTTTAGGTCTGTACCCCACTAATTTTATTGGATTATTTGTTCTTTTGATGACTAATTTCTTGAGTTCTTTGCATATTTTGGAGATCAGACCTCTGTCTGATGTGGGGGTGGTGAAGATCTTTTACCATTCTGTAGGCTGTCATTTTGTCTTGTTGACCATGTCCTTTGCTTTACAGAAGCTTTTCAGTTTCAGGAGGTCCCTGAATTTATTAATTGTTTCTCTCAGGGTCTGTGCTAACTGGGGCTATATTTAGGAAGCGGTCTCCTGTGACAATGCGTTCAAGTGCTAAGTTCAAGTCTTAGCATTCATGTGGTAAAAATAAGGAGAGAACAGTTTTCAGAAAGCACTCATCCTGTTACTGTAAAGACCACTGCAAAATGGAAACAAAAGAAGTGGGGAAACCCAGAAGGTGTGAGTGAATTATGAAAAATGTATGAAAGACAAAACATGATGAAATATGGTAAACGTACCTTTAAGTTTATTATAACTAAAAGATTATTGATGGAGGAAGGTCATTGGCTAATAAAGGAACTGCCTTGGCCCATTTCATTGGTTAGAAGATAGGTGGGAGGAGTAGACAGAACAAAATGCTGGGAGGAAGAGGAAGTGAGCTCAGACTCGACAGCTCTCCTCTCCGGAGCAGACGCCTCAGAGAGATGCCATGCTCCCAGCTCCCTGGCAGACGCAAGCAATGAAGCTCCGACCCAGGATGGACATAGGCTAGAATCTTCCCGGTAAGCGCACCTAGGGGCGCTACACAGATGATTAGAAATGGGCTAAATTAATATGTCAGAATTAGCCTAGAAGAGGCTAGATAGGAATGGGCCAAAGCAGTTCCTTTATTAGCCAATGACCTTCCTCCATCAGATTATTGCTTCATACAAAGGACTTTTGTGTTTTGTGTGTGTGTGTGTGTGCAAGCATGTGGGGGCCAGGAGTTGTCACTGTGTAACTTCCTCAATAACTTCCCACTTCATACCTGGAGCTCACTGACTTAGACTGCTAGCCAGTGAGTCTCAGGGGTCCTCTTGTCTCTCCTACTTTCTCAGAGGTTGAATTTCAGGTGCTGGTCACCATACCTGGCTTTCTACATGGGTTCTGGGTATTCAAACTCAGGTCCTTATGAGTATGTGGCAAGCAAGTGGTGTCAAAATCATACCCGTAGTTCTTTATTAACATTTATTTAATTTATATTTAGTGCACAGAACACTGCTAGGTTTTGGAAAATTTATTTTTGCAACAGATTTTGCAACTAAGACGCTGCCTCCAAGGCTAATCCCATCTATCCTTGGTATAGACTCTGTTAGAAGAAGTTATTTATTAAGAGATCTTTAGAATACAGAAGCACAGGTCCTCACTTAGATTCTACCGGAGTATGTCTAATCCCCTCTTTAATTGTATTTTCCATCACCATCTCATATGCTGACATTGTCTTTCTCCTCTTGTTAAAACTTTAAAACATAATCAGTTTCCTGTGCCAGGTAATGTTAGTGGTAGGCTATTGTTTTAGACTAGTCTCCTGCACAAGGTCTTTTAGGTCAGGAGACATCTGGAGTCACTTTTGCTAAGCGCTTAGTATCCAAGTACATGTAAAGGGCCAGTTTTCCTAAGGAATAGGAGATTTTAATGCAGCACAGCAGGGAATCCTCTTTTAATTAATCTTATAGATAAATTAAATTCAAGCTAGCCAATACAGAGGCTGGAGAGAAGTCTCAGTGAGATACCTTGTGTCAAAAGAAAGAGGCAGAGAATGAAAGATCAGGACATCTCTGTGTGTGTTCACACACGCACGCACACACACATGCACACCTGCATGTGTTCTTAAATCACATACACAAAAAGCATACATAAATGCACACACGCACGCACACACACACACACCTACATGTGTTCTTAAATCACATCCACAAAAAGCATACGTAAACACACACACGCACACGCACACGCATACCCCCCAAATGAAACCTAAACAAAAGCAGGATCGATAATACCTCATTTGTTCTATTTCTGATTTCTATAGTCTATAAAGCAAGACTTCTCTGCTGAGTTCATTACATAAAAGACTCTTTGCTGTTATTTAATCTTTTCCTTCTGATGCATGTATGTGCCCACACATGTGTTTATATATGTGTATGTATATATACACACACACGTATGTCTGTGCACGTGTGTGCATGTGCACCTGAAGGTCAGAGGTCAATATCTCATGTTGTTCCTTAAGCAGCACTCACCTTAATTTTTTCTAATTTTATTTTTATATAAGTAGACACTACCAATTTCATTAAAAAGGTTTCATACATTTCCACCGCTTCCTCTTTCCACTCCAACTCCTCCCATGTTTCCTGCTACTCCCTCTCAAATTTGTGGGGTTTTCCTATTACTTATTATTACATATATATGAGTAAGCCATCTACAAATGTGTCTAGGAATTGGATAATCTCTCAGAGGACTTTTCTCTGGAAAAGGCAGATTATTCCTCTCAGCAGCCATTCACTGCCTGCAGCTCTTCATCTAAGGGTGAGGCCATGTGAGATTTCCCCAGCTGTGTTGGCAGCTCAGATGGTGTTTTCATTGTTCACGTTTGTTTAGGTTTCCACAATGTTCAGATTTCTTGGGTACAACTTCCCCACCCTATCAGGGAGACATTATCGCATGGCAGCTGTTTTCATGCTGTGCCTCCTATACTCTTTCCACCCTCTTCTTTGATACTTGCTGGACCTTAGGGATAGGGGTTAGAGATGTAGCAGTTGGGGTTAACTACCCCACAATCAGTTGTTTGCTGAATTTTGACTGATTGTGGACTTATGGAATAGGCTTCTTGTTTTCTGAGATGTGGTCTCACTGATCTGGGACTTGGTGATTGAGGACGGCTGAATGGCCAGTGAGTCCCAAGGGTCCTCCCGTCTCTGTCTCTCCAGTGCTGGGTAAACAGGCACATGCCACCAGATCTCATGCTTGTTTGTCAAACTCTTACTAATTGAGAAATCTCCTCACCCCAATGACTTCATCTCTTGATGCCTACTATTACACTCTTACAACGTCTGATATAGCTCCATTTATACTATATGTATCTGCAGGTGTATTTATCACTTTCTCTTGTACCATCCAATTGAAATCTCTGATGAAATGGAGAATACACAACACATGTTCAATAATCAACATGTTCATGAATTCATTAATGAAATACTTCATAGTTGGTTTCTGTATTCATGATGGCTCTGGAGACAAGGAAGTGGACATATACTATTGTTCTCATGAAGCTCATCTTTCTATAAAACTCTTAAGAAGTCAGCAGTCAGTCTGTATTTATACTTTTTAGAGTTCTCATATGAAGAAGGAATAAAAAGATTATTCTATATAGGGCTTGACAAGTTTAATTAAATGGAGACTTTATTTCATCTTGTTACCCCCTAGACTATATACTTGTGTTAGTGACTACCTTTCTGGCCTATGTGGAAGTATATGATTCGAATTTCTCTGATATAAACAAATTCTGAAAATTCACAACATACAAAGGCAAGAGCTGTACTGGCTTCTTAGGTTTGCTGTAACAAATTACTAAAAATAGCAGAACTTTCACCTCTAGGGTCTGAGAGTGAAAATGAAGGTGTTGTCAAGGACATGCTTTCTTGACAAGCATACAGGTAAATCTACCTGTGGTTTCCAGCTCAGGTAACTCCAGACTTTCCTTGGCTATTCCTTGGGTCCCTAAATCTACTTGTCCTTATCGACATCCTATTTACATCATATTCCAAAACAATTATTAGAATTATCACTGTATTCTATGTGTGATGCAAATCACAAATAAATATGTAAGATACCTATTTTAATTCCCAGTTTATAGTTTAGGAAACTGATTTCCACAGAGTATAATTTTCATAGAGTAACATATTCTGTAAAACTCAGAAATAGCTCTCTTTCTGGATTTGTCTGATGTCAAAGTCTGTGCTCAAAATCATTTGCTCATTTGCTGACATGTTTATACTCTTCCTCATAGCAAGTCTTTCACATTGGCACAGTTCAGTAGCAGCTGAAATATTTTTTCAGACTTGGACACTAAGAAATAAAATACACAGCCTTTTGACCGTTTTGAGTTCATCTTGCATTTTATTGTTTTTTTTTCTTGGCAATTCATCTGAAAAATGCCAATTTTTTCATGTATATTTATCTGCATCCAAATTTGCTTGCCATTCCAAGTTTCTGCAAATTTCTCCTTGAGCCATCCTTGAGAATCTAAAAGAAACATACATCTGAGTGGCCTTTGCTAATATCTGCAGACTCATGAGTGCTTTGTGGGTAAGTCTGGATGCTACATCCCTGGGCGTGGTTTGGGAGTGATTGAGCTTTTAAACACAGTATTTTTTTGCAAAGGAAGATTATAAGAAAGTTAAATAATCCATCACTAGCCAGTTTCATAATTTCATTTTCTTATGTACTCAGAACAACGTGGAATAAGTTTTTCCAACTGTTACTTCCCCTGTAGTTAACCTGCCTCCTCTATTTAAATCTCCTATGTAATGATCTTGTGAACAGACCATATGAAGACTCAAAGCAATACTTTGAGATCATTCACCAACATTTCCAGCTATCCAAATGCTTAGTAGAGTGGTCCATACATATTTTGGGTGGGTAAATATAAACATGAATAGGTTGTTTTTCCATCTGTCAATTTGAGAATAAAAGTCTTTATTTTCCTTAGAAGTACCTCATCTCTCTGTTCTTGTTTTTTTTTTTTTTGGAGCACTAACAGTTGGTTTGGGCTTGCCTCATCTACCTCGTGTAATGTAGTTTATAGATTTATCTCTTCTTCATGCTAGTCCGGGTTCTGCAACTGTGGTCAGATACCCGAGATGTTCAACTTAAGTTGAGGGAAGGTTTATTTGGATTTAGTTTTGTAGGTTTCAGTCCATGACCTATTGATCCCATTGCTTCTGCACTAAGGAAAAGGTAGCATATCATGATAGGGCCACAGTACACTTCACCATGACTATGAAATAGAGAAAGAAAAAAAAAAAAAGAGAGACCAGGGTTCTATGATTCTCTCCAAGGAATGCACAAAATAACTTTTCTTCATTCCATTTGAACTACTTCTTCAAGTGCCGAGGACCAAGCCTTTTACCATGTGGGCTTTTGGGATGGACACATACAAACAATAACAATTTGAACAAACAAAAGCAAATATCTTGGTTTAAAATGATTACTATGTATAACTCAAGAACAATAATGCAAATATCCAAATTTAAGAACAAAGAAGGGCTGGGGGAAAGAGCTCAGCTGGTAAAATGCTTGGGGATATGAGTTTCATAGCCAGAATCAATGTACAAAAGGCTGAACATGATGGTGTGTTCTTGAAATCCCTGCCCTGAGGAGGTAGGAACAGTATCTTACTCAGCCTTCTATTGCTGTGAAGGAATTTCATGACCACAGCAATGCTTATAAAAGAAAGCATTTAATTGGGGCTGGCTTACAGGTGCAGAAGTTTAGTCTGTTATTAGCATGGTGGGAAACATGGTGGCATGCAGGCAGACATGGTGCTGGAGGAGCTGAGAGTTCTACATCCAGACTGGCAAGCAGCAGGAAGAGAGAAAGCTGGGCCTGACCTGAGCATTTGAAAGCTGGAAACCCATCCCCAGTGACAGACCTATTCCAAGACTTCTTAACCCCTGCCAAGTATCCCTAATCCCTAATGACCAAGTATTCAGATCTGTGAGCATATGGGGGCATTCATAGTGAAAACACAAAAGACAACATATTTCTGGTGCGGATATGAAGACATGGAAACATCTGTAGACTAATGGTGACAATGTGAAATGAAATGGCAGCTTTATGAAACAGTTTGGTGTTTTCTCATATACTACTTCCATGAACAAACGCTCAGACTAACATTTTCCACAATATCCCAAACCAACCAAACGGTTCATCAGTCAAAGAACGAATGAACACAATATGGCATACCCACACAGTAGAGTATTGCTCAGACATAATGAAGTACTGGCTATGCTGATGTACCTTGGAGACACATAGTATATCATATGTCTCCACAACAGCCAGATGCAAACAACTATTATCTTACTCAATTTCATTCACCAACGATGTCTCAAAAAGCTGAATCCATAGAAGGCACATTAGTAGTTCTGTGGAGTAGGAAGAAGGGGGATGGGGAGTGGCTGTTGAATTAGTACTAGACTCCCTTCTGGGGTGATAAAATGACTGAGAATGAGATTATTATGGTGGGCTACATATTGCATTTATTAAATGCCATGGAATTGTCTACCTTAAATTTACTCTATTGTATATATTGTGGTTAAAGAATACAATGTTACCATTTATACAGAGACAATAAAACATGACTGTGACAAACAACAATGAACTTATATGTCACCTGGAAGCTCCTCATGTTGCCTTTTTGTGGCAAGAGTAACTAAAATCATTCATTTAGCAAAAACTCAGAGCACAATAAGACACTAGCAACTATCGTTGTGTTTATGTGCATCTCCAACCAGGTCTGTTTGCAGGTTGTCTGCTTTGTGTCAGCTGGTCTACAGCTCCTTACCCCCTCACCATTTTATTCTCCATTTCTACACATTTGGTTATTTCTTTTAGGTTTCATGAATTGTGTATGTTGAACTGGGGAACCTTCCCTCAATAAAAAAGAATATCCTGAAAGGGAACTCATTCAGATGAAGAGCCATTTAAGACAAAGAAGACAGGAACATGAGAAATGGATGAGAAAGCCAGGGACTCAATAACAGACCTATTAATTACAGAATAAGCAGCGAAAATAAATTTCTTTATCCATCCTAACTTCATTGGGTCTTTAAATAAGAAAATTTGTTAAAATTGAGAACCTTTGGTTGGAGGAAGGATACGTTATGTACTGGAAAACATCAAACATAGAAGGCTATTTGAGGTGATCTGTTTTTTTTTTTTCTGAAAACAATTAAACATTCTATTATATACTGAGCATTGTGATTGGTGTCACTAATAAGCCTTTCTTTTTTGTTCAGTATTTTTCTCTTCTGAATAATTTTATAATCTTCCTCACACACATTCACGAGTGAGAATTAAAGTGACAATGATTTAAGTGTTTACTTGGAGGAGGGGACACATCCCAATCTATTTACCTGTCCAGAGGAGACCAGGAAGCAGCCCCAGAGGACAGGCTTAAAGTGATGGCAAACATTTTAGCTTTCTGAGGTCCCTCTCATTTTATCGCTCTATATTTCTGTTTTATCCAGAGTGACTATTAGAATAGGAACTGCTAAATGCAAACAGATGTTCCCTATCTGATATTTCCAGTGTGATTATTAAAGGAATCTCCTAGTTCTTGGGCCCTTGTTGAGGTGAATTTAATAAGATTTGAAAGAGGTGCAGCGTGCAAGTTAGAGACATTATCATAGACATCAGAAACTTGTCTATGGGAGGAAGGGCCCACAGTGAACCTGGCTACTATTGGTATGTCATTTTTTCTCTACCTCCGGATTTGTGGGTTTAAAGTATGCTCCCTTGGGTTTGCTGAGAAGGTTTGATTCAAAAATTGTTTACTTAAAAAAAGAAATCTTAAATTTTCTTTCTTTATTTTATTGTCTTATTTTTGTGTGGGCACGCATGTCAGAGGACAGCTTTCAAGGGTTGGCTTTCCCTGTCCAGGTCCTGGCATTGAACTCAGGTCATCAGTCCTTTTACCTTCTGACCATCTCACTAGGCCAAAACAATCCATTTTATTACAATATAATGATGATACTGATGATTATGTCTGTGTTGGTGCCACAGAACAGAGGTCAGAGGATAATGACTTTGTCGAGCTGGTTTTCTGCTTTCATCTTCATATGGTTCTGGGGTCCCAGCATAGGTCACCACACTTCTGTGGCAATCACCTTTACTTACTGAGTGATTCAACTGCCCCCACTTCCTTTCTTCCCCATTTTTTTCGAGACTCTTCCAGCTCTTGTGGTTAGTGTCATGGATGCTTGTCTCGTGATTTTTACTTAACATAGCTGCTGTGCATGGGCTGAAAGGTAGTAGGTTTGGGTTTTCCTGAAACTACCTCTAACACTGTGTCTTTTCTCAAAGTAGAAAAGCAGGTGATAAGAGCCCCTCTTAAAATGCATGATGCTGGAAAACAAGGGTGGGGAAGCAGTGGGCCCAGGGCCGGTCTTTTTAGTGCCCAGAGGTGAGCCTGAATTTGGCCCACTATTGGAGTGCCCCAAACCACCATAACCATGTGAGAACACTGGTCCATGATGTCTAACAGCTCGTCTCCTCTTTCTTTTGCCACCTGATTCACAGCATTGGAACTAAAAGGCTGGTGCATGGCTGTAGGGGACCTTTGTTCTCTGAGTTGGCTCCTGGCTAGTGCTTCTTCTGGTGGCTTCTACTGTGTTGACCCTGGGTTTATGCAGTGTGGTGGCTACTGCATGTCATCCCCAAATTGCTCTACAGTAGTGAATAGATAAGACCATAGATACTTCAATTCCCAAATAGGGAAGCATCTTTTTTCTTATGTTCTACCCCAGACACATGGCATTTAGGGTCTCAAGATTTGATATTTAATCTGACCAGAGAGTTTGGTAAATCCTCTATCATTTAACAACCTTTACAATAAAAATAACTGTATTGAAATTTGATTATTTCATGCTGAGTCAAGCGGACTTTCCGTTTTCCCCTTATGATAAAATTGAGGAAGGAAAGAAATTTTAGGGACTTTAAAAATCTTTAACCTCCCTGTCACAAGGCAAAGATTCAAAGACAATGTGTCTCATCAGCTTTACAAAGAAACATCCTTTTACTTCTTTTTGACTCATGACTTCACATTCAAAGTAGCCCTTAGATATTAATTAAAATTTCAGACTCGACAGATGATCTCAATGGTTTTTTCTTTGTAATTGTTTCATTTTCTAAGAAATGTTTAATTTGATACCATCAGCTAAGATCCTGAGCTGAGAAAATGATAATTAAGCGAACAATATTTGGAATTCATTTTCATAATCTCTTTTCTTGTTAAGTTATTTACTGGTCATGATAATTTGATTGGTGCATTACTGGCCAAAGATAAACATGACTTGAAAGGCTGCCTTCTTGAGAGGCATGTAGAAGTCTTCTTTCCCATGGCCACACCCGAGGCAGTGGGAAGGATGGGCAATTGTGGGAAGAAGTTGAAACATTTAAAGAAGGAGGATGTGCTTATGTTTGTTGGATAATGGAATAGTTTGGCTTCAGGATCTATCTATCCTTCAGACCTCTAGATTTAAGGGAGTAAGACTGTGGAGGTACCAATTTCCTGATTTCAAGCAATCGTTGCTTACAATTCTGTTTTCAATAGAATAAAGAGGACACAAACAAAGCTAAATACCACCTTTTCCTTTTCTTCTATCCTTTCGTAGCTGATGTTACTCCATTGCTTGTTTTACATTATTAAATATGCTCTACTATGTTCATAGCAGCATTGTTTGTAATAGCCAGAACCTGGAAACAACCTAGATGCCCTTCAATGGAAGAATGGATGAAGAAAGTATGGAATGTATACATATTAGAGTACTACTCAGCAGTAAAAAACAAGGACTTCTTGAATTTTGCATACAAATGGATGGAAATAGAAAACACTATCCTGAGTGAGGTAAGCCAGACCCAAAAAGAGGAACATGGGATGTACTCACTCATATTTGGTTTTTAGTCATAAACAAAGGACACTGAGCCTATAATTAGTGATCCTAGAGAAGCTAAATAAGGAGAACCCAAAGAAAAACATATAGGCATCCTCCTGAATATTAACCTTCATCAGGCGATGAAAGGAGACAGAGACAGAGACCCACATTGGAGCACTGGACAGAAATCTCAAGGTCCAAATCAGGAGCAGAAGGACAGAGAGCACGAACATGGAACTCAGGACCGCAAGGGGTGCACCCACACACTGAGAGAATGGGGATGTTCTATCGGGAACTCACCAAGGCCAGCTGGCCTGGGTCTGAAAAAGAATGGGATAAAACCAGACTCGGAACATAGTGGACAATGAGGACTACTGAGAACTCAAGAACAATGGCAATGGGTCTTTGATCCTACTGCACGTACTGGCTTTGTAGGAGCCTAGGCAGTTTGGATGCTCACCTTACTAGACCTGGATGGAGGTGGGTGGTCCTTGGACTTCCCACAGGGCAGGGAACCCTGATAGCTCTTTGGGCTGATGAGGGAGGGGGACTTGATTGGGGGACGGAGAGGGAAATGGGAGGCGGTGGGGAAGAGACAGAAATCTTTAATAAATAAATAAACAGAGAAAAAAGATAAATACTTCAAGAAAATTAATTTATCCTTATGAAAAATACTGAACAAAAAAGTGAATTCAATTTTCTTATCTACATTATAAATATTACTTTGTTTTTGATGCAGTTTTACTGAGTAGTTCAGACGAACCTAGGCTATCCTATATAGCTAAACTGGCCTCAGAGTTCCTGAGATTTCCCCCTGCTCAAGGGTCTCAAATGCTGGGATTGCAGGCATATGACTTGGTGAAGATTTTAACTGATGGCCAAGGTAAGGAAAACTGGTCTAATATCCATTATTGATAAATTTATTACACTGATTTTAATTTGAAAATGTTTTCCAGCTACTAGGCTAAATTTTCTCTTCTCTTTTTCTAGCTGAGTCTGACAGTACCACCAATTTGAATGAATTAGTATAGTTGAAACGTGTGTGGGGCACCTCAAAGGTTGATATGCCCTTCTGGGTCTTTACTTCTATTGTAATAAAATGGCAACGTGAGCTCCAATAACTGTATTGGATCTTGAGGATCGTGGCTAGGTACAGGAGGAGCAGAGCCAGTTTGGGGACCATCCCTGGTTCCTCTGGAGCTGCCACAAAGACAGCCTCCTAGCTCTTTCTCTTCGGAATTTTGATTGTGAATAGGAAATAAAATTCCACGTTGTTCAAACCAGCTTTAGTTTTTATTTCTTAGTTATGTGGAACCAAACCAATTTCACTTTTACCTCTGAGATGAATCTTCTGATGACTTTCTGTTTCTCTACATCATTACATTGTTTTTAAATCTATTTCATACTCACAGAGTTCCCACTGCACAGCAGGCACACAGCCACTGTTCAGCCAGACAGTCTCTACCGTCGGAAGCATACTGTGTAATGAAAGTACAAGAAATAATCTCTGTTTTCTATTTTGACTGCTTTTCCCTCTCTCCTGACCTCCCTGAATTGTGACCTCCATATATTCTTTAATTCATGCCTTCAGGTCAGAGTAAGAGGCCGTATAACTTTATTGTTTCCTGGGATGACTTTCAAAAGTCATTGACAGTTGTGACTTTCCAAATAAGGAGTCTGCACCTCTGACTTCTTTCCACCGTAAAACCCCAGGCAAGTGAATGCTAGTGCCAGCAGCCAGCCCACTGTCTTTAATTTGGGACTCTATTCTTCCGTCCACCGAGGTGCCTGTGGCCCCGTGAGGGGTCTGTGCGCATGCGTGTGTAATGTGTGTGAGTGTGTGCGCCTGCAAATGCGCACACGTGTGCTTGTATGCAGACACTGGGCTGAATACTAATTGTGTGCTCCTTTTGTGATTTACCGCGGGTTAGGATTGCTTTTGTCCTTACCAGGTCTCTGCTAAAAATCCATATTTGTTCCTTAATTGCTTCTTTTTTTTTTATGAGTCACAACCATTTTATGGCATTCTTAATTAAGTATTCTCTAACTCACCAGTTGTCAGAATGATAGGCCAAGATCACTCTCTCACTCAGAGTCCGGTCGGCAGGAGACGCTATGGAAGATGTCCTTGTAATTGACTCTATTGGGCACGTGGTCTCCAGAGGCACAAAAGATAGCTCTGCCTAACCCATTGATTGGCTCCCTCCTTCTCTTTCCCAGAGCCTGTAACTTTCCTACAATTCTTCATTCCTCGGTGATTCCTGTTTCTTTCATACACGGCCTTTTAATCTTAAGCCTCCCCCTCCCCTTTACTATGCTGCAGCGCCTTTGTTCTGCAGGTGTTGCTTGTGATTGTAATGACCGTTCAGTGGCTACCATGGCAGCCAGTGTAATCATGGTGTGTCTCCAGGGAACGACCTGTCCCTTCATAGGGACTAGATCTTTGCATTCTATCCTTTACTGGTAATAGTAATGTTTCCTGTTATTTGATCACTTGATTTTGGGTCCATGTCTTTGCTAATTTTTTTTTTAAATCTCACTAAGGACTCTTGTAGAGATTTCAGTGTGACTCAGAGTAGAGTCTGAGAATATATTTTTTTAAAATAACAAGTCACTGGATGTAAGATACAATATTCTGGCCATGAAAGGAACCTGAGAGAGAACAGCTCAAGTTTGCTTTAAAGACAAAATAATTTATTGATTTTAGAAAGCTTAACTCACACTGAAACAGTCTGAAAGAACCCCTGGCACTGGCCATTAAATTCAAGAAATGATAGATCTTCGTTATTGGCACAGACATTAAGTGTCTTGATATGCAGAACCACAGTCTGATAATGTTGCTAAATTTGGGTTCATCGTGACAAGATATTGAGAAATCCATGAAATTTATGACACATGAGGGCAATGTGATATGTCACTTAATTGATGAAAAAATCCATCCTGTTTGAATGATGTTATGAAAACTGCCAGCAAAGAAAAAAAAAGAGTCCAGAGTTCAGAACAGAAGGGCGGAAGCTTCAGAAACAGTAAGAAGCTGCTGCAATACTTTCAAAATGTCATTGTCCTCCCCCAGAGTCGGGGGAGGTGTAAGTTCCTGCATTCCGGTTAGGAAGCAGCTGCATTGGTACAGATAACTTGGCCATCCACAATGAAACCCCAGGGCTCCCTTGACTTAAGCAGCTCCCTGCTCATGGCATCCCTGTCCTTTCAGCCCTCCCAGGAGGGGATGAGCAGCAGAAAGAGCGGTGCAAACAGCTGAGGCAGTGTGTTCATCTAGTGAACCTAGGAGGTCTGAGGTTTGGAACGCTTGCTCTCTTACATTCCACGCTTCTTGCTTGGTGTTAGCATTGGGAATTTGGTTTGCGTTTTGTGTGGTTTTCCCTCTCAGATACTCTTTCTCCCATGCCTTTTTCTTCTTTAGACATTGAATCAGTTTTGATAGGATGCTAGTTACCACGACCTGACTGCCGGGTGATGGGTATGCCTGACTGCCTGTGTATTTTGTTACAACACATCCACACTACCCTGGAAGCAGTTTGCTTCTTTTGAGCATGGTCAGATGGCGCAGCCTTCCGAGCAAGGCTTTCTCTCTTGGAGTTTCTGTCCTTTTCATCATGCCGCCCAAAGCATGGGAGTTCTGAGGCTCTTCTACACAGATCAACAGAGAAAAAAATGATTTCCAGTCCAGGTGAATGCATGGATTGTTTCTTTATTTGGTGTTTCCCCAGAATTCCGACATTTCTTTCCTTGGAGGGTCTCCCCTGAAGACTCAGTGGGGGCTCCTTTGCGGCTCTAAGGTTCTGAATCTATGCAGCTTCCTTAACACTCTGCCCTGTGAACATTAGCTGCCATGGATTTCCCTGATAACAAGCCCCAGCTTCCTCAGCTTTGGCAGAACATGGGGACAGCCTGGTGGCTGGCACCCCACTCCCTGAACTTGCAACCCAGTGAAATCTGCAGTCAATAAGGTTTAGTGCTGTGCCGTTCACCCTCTGTGTGACCTTGTCTGGGGACCACCGGCTACTTGATGAAAGCTCTCTTCTTCTTGTTTGAAACAGTTGTTTCAAATGTGTGTTCAAGTTGTTTCAAGTGTCTACTCTCTTAATCCCACAGTTTCATGTGGTCGTTCGAGTCAGTCCTCTGAGTAAAGTCTCTCTGCCCAACAGGAGCCTTGCCACAGTGTCCCAGGATCTGAGAGGGAACATCAAAGAGGTAGCTCATCTGTGATAAACTCAGGCCCGATTGTGCTGCACCCCTCCCCTCCCCCGTTTTCTCTCCTCACTCTGACATGGCCTCGACCTGGATAACTATACCATTCACCCAGGGACTCACGCATCTATTCACTATTGACTAAGAACCCCCCCCCCCCCCCCCCCCCCCCCCCCCCCCCCCGCGCAATGCTTTTCATTAAACTTGATTATTGGAGTAAGGAACAAGATGGATGTGAGGGTTTCACCTTGGGAGCCTCAATTCCAGTGGAAAACAGCAAATGATCTGTAGGATTAAGCTTCTGATGGGTGCCGTGACGGAGAAGCCCAGGAAGGCCTATGCTAGGTTGCAGGGTGGGCTCTACCTCACCGAACAATCAGAAAGATTTCTCTGTGGATGTGACATGCAAATTGGGGCTTACTAAGAATAATTGCTACTTTTTGATAAAATGCTATAATGTTCTGAAACTCTTTTCCACATTCAACATAAACTTTAATCATAAAAATTTCCTGCTAAGACCATTTATTGTTAAGATTTCAATTGTAACGAGGTGCTTTGTCTGTTTGTTTTGTTTTGTGTCTTTGCCTGTCGTGTTTGGTTCTACCAGGGCTATTCAGTTTCTGGTTTCTGGCCTTCCTGGCAGTGTCAATCATGGGCTCCTTTTCTGGCATGGGCTTCAAGTTAGACCAGTGATTGGTTGGCCATTGCCACAAGCTCTGAGCCACCGTTGTCCCAGCACATCTTACAGGCCGGACAGGTTGTAGGTCGAAGGTAGGCTAGGTTGTAGGTTGAAGGTTTTGTGGCTGGGTGGGTGTTCCAGTCCCACCATTGGGAAAACCTTGCCTGGTTACAGAAGATAGCCGGTTCAGGCTCTGGAACCCCCGTTATTAGGAATTCTCGCTAGGGTCCCCCTCATAGATTCCAGGGAATCTCAACTGTACTAGGTTTCCATATGGGCTCCCAAATACCCCCAACTCCAGTCATTTCTCCCACTCCTGCCCTCTGTCCCACCCTCTCCCACCTAACCCCTCCTTCTTCCGTTTCCACCCTCCCGGTCTACCTGCAAAATCTATTCAATTTCCCCTTCCAGTTGAGAGTCATGCATTCCCCCTAGAGCCTTCCCTGTTACTTAGCCTCCTTGAGTCTGTGGTGTGTGAATTGAACATGGCCCACAGAATCAACTAAACAGAGCTCGTAGGGGCTCTCAGAGCTTAAGTACCAAACACAGAGCCTGCATGGTCTAGATCCTCTGACTATGCGCTGTATAGAGTATCTTATTACATCTTGTTATGCTGAATTTGGTTGATATCCCTGGGAGGCCTGCTCTTTCCTGAAGGAATCTGGGGAAGAGGGGAGGTAGGAGGAGGTACTGGAGGGAGTAGAGGGAGGAGAGGCTGAGGTCAGGATGTATTGTATGAGAGAAGAATACATTTAAAAAAGAAAATAAAGATATCAATTGCAAAGAGATACATCAAAATGGAAAATGTGCATATAATTTACTGACTCGTGAGACATATTAGAAATCGATGATCAAATACTAATAATAACTTATTTTGCATTGTAGGCTTTTTTTACTGTTTGGATTCTCAAAATTTTATGACATGAAACTATACTGCTTTTATTGTTAGACAAACAATAAAATCAAGAAAGAAAAAGCAATAGATTAAAAAAAGAAGTATAACTTTGATACAGTGTTTGATTAGGCGAATCAAGTATCACATAGTAACATTGTGTGTCCTGTGGCAAGACACCAATGCTCTTGAAGACACATTGCAAGCATTCAGCGGGTCCTTCTACTGAGAAGATAGATGGCAAGTTACCAAGAGACTTCGCTTCTGTTAAATGTGAAGCCTGCTGTTAAGACAGGTCTCGAAGGTCACAGGCAGATGCAGGAAGTAATCTGGTCCTGAGCCTGCCTGTGGATGCTCATGGGTATAGTTTTGCTGTTGTGAAAATGATAGCAACTCCAGTTCTGGAAGAACTGTGTTAAAGGGAAAGCAGAACGGGAACAGCTTTGGGATTGGATTGTTTTTAATGTTTGAAAATTATTATTCTGCAGAGTCTCATAGTTATTTTCAGGTACTTATTTAACATACTTTGAGCATCTTCCCCCATATCTCATGTGCTTTTTTTTTTTTTGTCAAATTGAGCACCTGGAAAGAGGAAAACTTAGTTGAGAAGATCCCCCTAAATTGACCCAAATTGGCAAGGAGGCAAATGTATGGGACATTTTCTTGATTAAGAATTGATGTGGGAGGGTCTAGCTCACTCAGGGTAGCTCCATAGTGCCAGCCCTGGGCAGGTGGTCCTGAGTTACACACAATAAAGCAAGAAATCCATAAAGAGCAAGCCAGGAGGCAGCATCTCTTCATGATGACCCATCCCTTCATTTCTGGAGCTCATTCAGAAAGGGATTGTGCATGGACATCTTGAGGTTCTTTTCCTGCTCTTTTCTCTATCGGTTTCAGTGTTTCAGGTCTAACATGAAGGCGTTTTATTTATTTATAGTTGATTTTTATGCAGTAGGGATCTGGTTTCATTCTTCTACATGGGACACAGTTTCCCCAGAACCATTTATTGAAGACTCTCTTTTTTTCCAGTGTACATTTTTGGAATCGTCAAAATCAGGTGGCTAAAACTAAGTGCATTTTTTCCTGAGTCTTCTGTTCCATGGATCCATGTATCTATTTTTTTTGTTTTTCTTTTTTGCCAGTAACATGCTGTTTTATTACTACAGCTCTGTAGTACAACTCGAAATAAGATATAATGATAACTCTGTTATTGGTCTTTTTGCTCAGGATTGCTTTGGCTATCTGGAGTTTTTTGAACTTCCACATGAATTTCAAGATTTTTTGTGTAAAAAATGGCATTGGAATTTTGATGGGGATTTTGAATCTGGAGATTACTTTTGTAGTTTGGCTGTTAATTTGAAATTAATTCTTTCAATCCATCATGTATGATCCTCTTTTAAAATAAAATTTTCAGTAAGAAACATGACTTTCAAAGCTTAGAGTTCTTAACCTATCATATTTCTCTAGAGTTCTGCATGCAAATCTCCATGTGGGTCCAAATAAAGGAATATAGAACCAATAAGTTTGAACTATTTGTTTATTATTTAATATTTATTTATTTATTATGTATACAATATTCTGTCTGTGTGTATGCTTGTATGTCAGAAGAGGGCACCAGACCTCATTACAGATGGTTGTGAGCCACCATGTGGTTGCAGGGAATTGGACTCAGGACCTTTGGAAGAGCAGGCAATGCCCTTAGCCACTGAGCCATCTCTCCAGCCCGACTATTTGTTTATTGTTTGAGAAGGAAGTGATACATGGCTTGGGTAGTTTTAACTTACATTTTTGGTAAACTTTATTAAAGCATAAGTGGTTTACCAAAACATATATACCTAATGCACTTAATTCAATGAATCTTGTCATTCATGTACATCCATAAAATCTCCAGTGTTTGCTCATTTCATGAATGAAGCTTCAGATTCCCCAAACCCCATGTTCCTTGCCCCTGGAGATTCCCTTCTGCACTCTGCACCTATGAGTCTAAGCATTTTAGAGCCCCCGTGAGTGGAACTGTGCAGCCTTTGTCCTTCTATAATCCGCTCACCATTCATGTTTGTGCATCCTTGGAACCCACTATTTGTGCTTCATGGATAAGAGTGACTGAGAGTACTCAGCTTGTGAAGGGTTCTGTGATTTCACAGTGAAGGTACAAACATTCAGTGGCTGTCAGTTGATGTACATGTGACTACTGGTAGATATTGGTAATGAAAATAGAGTCAAGAACTACAGCTTACTGCTCATTAGGCTAATGAAATGGTTAGAAGATTATCCCAAGTCTTATCATCACTTTTCACAAAATTATGAAAACCATTACTTGATATAAAGAATCTATTTGGCAAATATTATTCATTCTAAAAGGAAAACCCATAGATTTTGAAAACTGAGATAGATTTTATGCAATTTGACTTCATAATTTTTAATCAAAACCCCCATGTCAGTACACTCACAATGTGTATCCATCACCCCATTCATTCTTAAGCATTTTTATCATCCTTAAAGGAAATCACATAATCATTCAAACAATCACTTTATTGTGTCTTTCCCCCAAACAGCTGCTAGCCACCAGCATACTTTCTTTCTGTCTTTATGGATCTAGCCAATTTTTGTATTCTCTATATAAATACAAATAGCTTGTGGCTCTTTTATTTTGACTGTTTTCACTTAGCAAAAATGGAAGACTTCAAACTAAAAGGTACTAGAAGAAACATGGTGAAACTATCAGCCCTTGGTCTGGGGATACATTATTTGGATGTTAACCCAAAGGCATGGAGGGGACACAATAGACAAATGGGATCTTATCAAATTTGAGACTTCTCACAGCAAAGGAAACAAGAATGAATAAAACCTACAGAATGGTTGAAAATATTATATACCAAATATCTGACAAGGGGTTAATATTGAAAATTCATCGGAAATTCAAGCAAGTAAGTAGCAAGTAAACAAACAATCCCATTAAAATGGGCAAATGACCTGTATCGTTGTTTCTCAACGGAAAACCTTCATGGCCAACAGGTATATGATAAAATGTTCATGATCACTAATCATTAGGAAAATATAAATTAGAGATACAATGAGACACTATTGCCTACGGTGAGGAGGATAACAGATAGTCTTGGTAAGGAGGTAGAGGAAGAGAAACCTTGCATACTGCTGTTGGAAATACAAATTAATACAACAATGACTGAAAGCAGTATGGAAATTTCTGAAAAATTTAAGCAGAACTATAAAAATTTACCACTGCTCAGCAAGGACCCAGCAATCTCCCTCCTCGACGTGAAGTCAATATGTCAAAGAACTATTCACACTCGCACATTTGTTATCTTAGTTGCTGAAGCCTGAGACGAAATCAACTGTCCGTCAGGCACCGAATGAACGCAAAAACAGCAGTGCTCTCAAAGGACTACTCTTCAGCCCAAAGGAAAAAAGTCCTGTCGTTTGGCACGACAATGGTAAGTTTGGAGGAGACTAGGTTAAGTCAAATAAACAAGGCAAAAAATGATAGTCTCATTCATTTGTAGAATCTAAGCAAGTTGACTTTGCAATGGAGGCCAACTATATGATTCGTATAATGAAGTCACTTCTCTCATATTATTAAGCATCACAAAATGATGCCAGCAGAATACTGGCCAAGCATAGGTTTCTTCTAATTATGGGGTCTTGCACAGCTACACCAATTGCAGAGACATGGAGTTCTTTCCTACTTGGGATCTCCACATCCACTGCTAGCCACAAGTGAGGAAATCTTCAAGATGCTCCAAGGTCATATGGCTGACGATTGCTACATGAGGGACCCTGCACAGTCTCTGTCTTTTGGGCTGGCAGTTTTGTAGTGATGAGCTTTAGTCTTTTTACTTTATTTAATAATTTTTTATTGCATTTTACTTATTTTGTGTATGTGGCATAGTGTGTGTGTGTGTGTGTATCAGAAGACAACTTGCAGGAGCTGGTTCCTCTTTCTATCATGAGAGTTCCAGTATCAAGTTTATATGGTCAGATTTGGTAGCATGAGCCTTTAAACACTGATCCATCTTGTTGGTCCTGTCCTTTTTTTGTTGAAAAATAAATAATAACTGGAATAAATGCTGCCAAAGAGTTATGTGCTGCTCTGATACTTTATAACAAGGAGACTCACAATATTTCAGTGGCTGAGCATGTCAATAAAGGCACTCAGTCCTATAAAATTGAATGTGGTCTGATTTCAAAGATACATGGAGAACCCTGTTATGTCTCAGCATTCTTCCTCTATGTGTCTGTTTATGTTAGGATTTAAGGATTTGAGACACCAGCTTCCTTCTATCAATTTACATCTAAATAAGAACTAACTGATAGAAGTCAATTTTTTAAAAATTTGTTGATGTCCTAAAATGACCTTTTATGCTATCATTTTTCTAGCCATCTTACCTTGAGCACACTGATGTTGGTATTAATGGTTGTTAGTCACATTGAACTTATAACACAAAGCATGCCAGCTCAGAAAGGAATGTGCCCCCCACGTGGCAGCAGCGGAGGAAGTGAAGGGAGAGGAATACTACTGAAGAATGGCGAGGACCCAGGTGATTGTGTAAATGGAAGTCAAGCAAACCAAGGACGGATGAAGAGGGGAATAAAGGATGGATGTGGAAGGAGACAGACGAGCTGATTTTGGTGGAGGAGATGGTCTAAGATAAGGTGGCCCTTCATTCTCTTAGCAAAGAAGGGCAATGCAGACTCTCATTTTTCCTTTCAGTCCATTTATTTCACCATCAGTGGTCTGTATACAAATTGTGGATCATAGCATAAGTAGAGTACCACGGTCCACTGCACCCTGGGATGTCTTAGACAGATGGCTGAAAAGTGAGCACTCTGACATTTCAAACAAGCTTTCTCTTTGTTGAGATGGAGACTTGAATTTCTCTGTAGTCGAACCTGGTTTCCAACCTGACTGGATTTAGAAGTAGCTGAACCGTTATTAAAACACATCTGAGTGTGATTAATGACTCTGAATGTGGGTTTCACAGCATTCAGGGGGCATCGATGGACTAGGAAGGGAAGAAGGAGAAAGCTGAGCAAACACTCTGCTTTCCAGCTTCATAATACAAGCTGTTCTGGGATTCTTCATCCTTCCCTGTCTCATGGACTTAAGCATCAGACACTGTGACCTCAGAGATGTCCTTTTCCTGAAAATGACTCACTGGTGTGTTTTGTTGTAGCAGTGAATGTCTGACTGAAACAGGGAGGTGCTACTCACTCCTCATGCTGTCTATGTTTGTACATCTTTGATTGTACTGAAGGATTCTTTCTGATCTGTGAATCTTAGTAATTATTCTGAAAATATGAACACAGCTACTTTTATTGAGCCAGCATTCTATCTTAGAGATGTCACTGGCTGTTGTCATCTCTGTGATGTTAGCAAAAGAAATTTAAAACATTATTTTTTTTTCTATGTATAAACTCTATATTTAGAATGCCTTGTGTCTATAAACAGTTTTTGTTTGTGCCTTTTATACATACAATTCCATTTCCTTACTGGAATTCACCAACAAAAAAAGAGAAACTATTTTTTTCTCAAAAATCTATTATCTACCTACTGAAGGAGTCCCGCTGCATAAAAAACAAAATAAAGCAAAACAAACAAACAAAAAACCTGTCTAGAGTTCTACATAATTCTAATTTGAAGCCTGGCTTAGCTTGCTAGGGCTTCTATAAAACTAACAGTAGATAGTAGGCTTAATCATCAGTAGTTGGTATTTCATATCCTGGAGACTGGCACTAGAGGATCAAGATGACACAGTTTTGTATAAGGTCTTTGGAGTCGTTAGCTTGTTAGCAGTGTCTTCTCTCTCTTTTTCTGTCCTCAAACACTCTTTCCTCTAGAAATGTCTGTCTCCAGAATTCTTCTTTCCTTAGGATACTGGCCTCATTGTGTTGAGGTCCTCCTGAATGACTTTATGTGTTTATTTGCTTTAGTTTTGTTATGAACCTAATGACTCCATCTCCAGAGCCACTTATATTCTGAGGTGTTTGGAGTTAAGACTTCTTCTACCTGGACATTTTTGGGAGGATACAGTTCAGCCTATAATGGTGTTCTACACATGGAAATTTGGAGGTTTTTAAAAAAGCATTTGGGCTTTATTATTTTGAAATTATTCTGTTAAAACTAAGGCCAGGGTTTCTCACGTACAGCAAATGATGCAGTTCTAGAAGATACTGACGCAGATGAAAGAAGAGAATCTAGAAGCCAGGCTAAGGAGCATAGCGAAGTGAACTCTTCCATGTGGTAGTGGAAATATGGAGAACCTAGAGTCAGTCCTAAGCCGTGTACTGGGAATGGCAGATGTAATCAGAGTCAGTGGTTGAACTTTATATATCTGTAAGGGTCCCTGATTGACATCTAGTTTCTTAGTTTGCCCTTTCCTGTACATTAAGATGCTCTATATGTCTTTCTGTTATTCATTTTATTCTCTTTCTCATGGATTAATGGAAAATTTTCTTTACTTATGTACCTGGAAACTGAATGAGACTGTTACTGAGTGTAGTGTCCCTGAGACCAGCTGGAGTTCTGGGTTCTTGGATATTTAATCAAAGAATTGAGAAGGAATTCACAGTTGATAATAAAAAGATGGCCAAAGGAAGGTGCTTGCTCTGTGCTCTGGCCTCTCTCCATGCTTTCCTGCCTCAAGTATTTCCTTTAGGAAGTGTTCTCTAGGATTTGCAACATCGGGCCACAGATAGAAAAGGAGGAAGAGGTCTAGAGTGATGAACCTGGAACTAGACACTAAAAGATGCAATGAGAAGTAAGCACGGATGAGCAAAGTGTACGTTGTTAAAGGGCTTCTAGGGTCTGGCATAAACATTAACCAGCATCATGTGTCTCTAACAACGTCTTCCCTTCACATAGTTAAGCTCTCCAGTCAGACAAGTGGATCAGTTCATTTGAGCCCCCCCCCCTTTTTTCTCTGTATCTCAAACTATACGGTAAGTGGAAGTGATCAGGGCTAACAGCAGACATGGAAAGGATCACTCCAAATAAAATATTAACTAACGGAGCTCTGCTGTGTAAGTGGCTTGATGCACGGTAAATTGCATTTGCAGTTGGCCAAATGGAAAGTGATATATGTCGGGCACAAGAATAATAAATACAGAGAGAGATCAATTGAACTGAACTAAAGTGGTAGGGCTTTGAAAGACGACTTAGAGTTATATCTTCCAAACATGGCTGAAAAAAAAGGACTCAATTAAAAAGTAAATTGGAAAACTATAAAGTAGCTGACACAAATACAAGGTTAAGTTTATGGAAGTTATAAATGCTAAACAGGTTCCCTCTCCCATTCCAATATCTGCCCACTCCCTGCCTCTCTTTGCGTTTTCCATTTCTTTTTATGAGTATTATTACTCAACAGGAGAACAATCAGTTATATCAAAGCCATTCATTGCAAAGCTTGTGTCAATAACTTTTATTGAAATGGGATGAAAACAGAGGAGTTTGTGTCCACAAGCATGAATAAATAGGACTGAAAAGCAAATTATTATGCTATCACAGTACCACGAGAAGCCTTTGAATTAAAGGAGAAGAAAAGAAAAAGAATCTCTCCCCATGGAGAGAAGAGAATTTGCCTCATTTCGATATCTGCTACAGTTATGAAAGGGACAGAGGACTTCATGGCTTTGAACAGTCTTTGAGAAGAGAGCTTTGGGTTAGGCCTGAGGTGGGCAGTTCAATAAGGGCTTTGGGGTGGAGGATAAAGGGAGGGGCTCCAACTAGGGTGATCATAAGCAACCCTTTAGAGGATTTTTATTTTAAACATAGATTCTTGTGTGCTTGTGGAATATGAACCTCCTGGGGCCTGGCAGGGAGTCAGATAGCAAATTGTTATTCTGATTTCAGGGTTCAGAAAGTACAGACACGTTACAGCCTAGTGCCATGGTCTTTTCTCATCAGAAAGATGTTGAAATTGAGGGAAGGAATGCTGTGGGAAAAGAATGTCTCATCTCTCCCTCAGCCTCTCCTTTCCCTTCATGATTACATGGACACCCGCCATGCCACTAGAAAGTAAACTCTTCTAGATGTCCCAGGCAACCAGGGCATGCATGAGTCAGCAGTTGAGATTTGCTGGTAGCGAGCATATGTGAACATATTTAATGTATTTAATGATTTTTAAAAAGTCAACCATCTAAAACCTATATGTCTATTTTTCATGGAAACATTATTAGTAAAATGGACTAGGGAGCAGAGGGAACGTGGGAAACTGATAAAGAGTCAACTTCACTTTCAGACTGAATAAATTCTGACCATCTAATATTCAACACGGTGATTAAAGTTGACAACAATGTATATTTGAGGTTAGTAAATAGAACAGATTTTACAAGTTCTCAGCATGCATACAGTGATAACCAGGTGTGGGGGGGAATCTTCCGATAAGCTTGAGAATGGCAATTATTTCACAATGTATATACATAAAATCACTATATACCTTAAGAACAATTGTCCTTCCATATCTGATAACCCTGTATTGGTGGATTCCATAAAATATAGATAGAACATATTGGGGGGAAAAAAACCTTGCATCTATGCTGAACATGGAGGCTGTTTGGGCCATTTCTCCCTGAACAGCCCAACAGAGCAACTCTCCCCAGCTTTTTCCATTATTTTAGCTATTATAAGCAGTCTCGAGATGATTTGATGTATATTGGGCCCTATAAAACTCTTGCCATTTTGTGTGAGAAACTTGATCATCCAGACGGGATTCCCAGAAGCGATCCCCTGGAGGAATCAAGAGGAGGCCGCTTCTCCCGCTCTTGTCAGTCATGCCTCCTTCAGCCGAAACAAAAATGAAGGAGAATGAGAAGGCTCATAAAATTGCATTTCAGCAGCTTCCATTGACAAATACTTGGTATGTGCTGCCACATTCTCGGAGCGCGCCTAGTTCTTTCATTGACATTTCCTGCCTGGCTCCTCTAGGCTTTTAAAATTGCCACCCCTAATTCAAAAGTAGCGATCATAGTTGCTTGCCTGACTTTGAAGATCCCTCTCCGTGAGTTTTTTCCCTCCAGCCCCCCAGCCCATTGGTAATGAGCTGTTTGATACCAACGGGTGCTTGAAGGCAGTATGGATTCAGATTCAACAGCCATTATCAAATGTGTTCTATGCGCCAGCCATTGCATCTCTTCTAAAAGATGCTAAATCTTACCTGGTGTGCTTATGGCTTGATGTTAACTCTAAACTTGCTGACAGCTTCTGTCCCCCCCATCCCCCATCCATGCTAATTCCTATAATAAAAATTTGCGACCAGATTGCCTGAGCGAAATCATCTTCACCTCCTGAATTTAACCCAGGAGGATGCAGCAAGATGCCTTTCCCTACAGATACCATAACACTCCCACCTTAAGGCACTCTGTTAGCAAGGCTGGGTGGCAAAGACCTCTGAGAGCCATAGTCACTGCTGATAAAAGTAAGATGCTTATAAGGGCAGGGAAGGTTCAGCTGCAGGCAATCTGTGGATGGCTTTGGGAATTAGGCAGCACTGCCTGTGTAGATAGTGGTCATGCCAAGCTGGTACTCTAGGCCCGGAGATGGTACTCAACCTGAGGTGATAGGAGATGCTGCCCTGGGCACCTATTCCCTGTGCTTTCTTGTGTCTGCCTTTCTTCTTTGGTCTAAAATCCTACACTTTACAAATAACATTCTCCATGATTCTCCATGAATATCAGGCTACACATTGGAATAAGGACTTGTCTTGAAAGGACAGGATGATGGAGAAGGAGATGTGGTGAGCGGATGCTGAGAAGGATGGGGGAAGAAAGAAAGTGAAGTGATAATTAAGGGCATAAAAAACATGTACATGCAAAGATTACCAAGGGAAGCATATCAGCTAGAAAGGTAGTCTAAAAAATGTAAACCAAAATTAACCATGCCAAATCTATTAAAATATATATATAGATATATTGTTCTATTAATGCAAGTAACATATACAATTCTGTATTTTTTTTGAGTAGCCATATTTCCAAAGAACAGATGTTAGGAAATATTTAATCTTACATTTTATACTTCCAACAAGGTCAATACAAAATTACTAGTGCAATAATTATTTTTATATATTTTCATGTAAAAACTGTGTAAGATTGGCATGGACCATTTTAGACTTGGAGCCTATCTCACTCTGGACTCAACACCATATTTAAGGGAAGTGATAGAGGCTAGAGGGATGACTCAGGGTTAAGAGTACTTGAGTCTCGTCAGAGGACTCAAGTTAAGTTCTCAGTCCCCACATGGAAGTGCATAGCAATTTGTAACTTCAGTCAAGGGAACTAATATCTTCTTTTGACCTCTACGGGCACCAGGTGAAGCCAGGGCACACAGATATAAATGCAGGCAAAGCATTTACACAGATCAAATAAAAATAAATGAATCCTAAGGAAAGTGAAGGATGTGCTCAACATCTGGGGTCAGTGGCCACGGTGGTTGAACTCTTTAGCGGTGGCTGACTTGTGGCATGGGGTCAGGACTTGTCAAACCCTGAGCAATCACTATGTGTAAGATGTTCTGTAGGAAGAGGATGCATAGCCTTGAGTGCATTTGTCCTCCTCAGTTGTGGACAATAGTTGTGTGTGTGTGTGTGTGCCATTCAACTTAGAAAGGGGCTTATACGATACAACACCCACTCTTCACCCATGCATATCATTTCTCCAGATGTTCATTTTTTTTTGTAGGCTCCCTTCAAAGATTCATGTAGACCTGCCCAATCTTAGGCTCTTTCACATTTGCCTCATGGTGTCTTCTTATCCATCAGCATTTACTGAAATATGACAGGCACTCAAAGCAGAATCAAATCTGGTTGTCGGTGGTATATAGGCAAGCATTCTTTTAATAGTAACACATTATTGCGTGGTAAACCTTAACGTAGTTACCACATACAGGAGGCTTCACAGGTGTTACGGCTTTAGAAGATAGTAAAGTGGGTATTTAAGTGGACACTTTAGTTGAATTCTGGAAAAAGTAAACAGTTGTTTGTGGCCGTCCCGCAGATAGACCCGATGCCGCACCTCGGTTAGGTACCGTTCTCTTGTGTGATGTCCATCTTCCCTTGACTTAAAGCTCTGACACACTGACAGCTCCATTTATATCTTCAGCTTAAACCTCTCTTGGAGTTTAGGCTTTTATAGCTGACTGACTGCTTGACAGCTCCTCTCAGATGCCTCGCGGTTTCTTTCAATTTACTTGGTTCAAAACTGAACTTTTCATCTCTCTTACTTTAAAGCCGCTTGTCTGCTCGTAGTCACTTTGGTATGCCTGTACTGCACTGTCCAGAACCTTCCTTCCTGCGTGTCCGTGTTCCCTAAAAAGACCATTGCCCCCTTTTCTTCCAGTGCTGGAGGTTGACCACAGGACCTATGAGTCCCCTTTGAGTCTGTGTTAGCCAATATATTGCTCGAGTCTGTCTTTGCACCGTCTCCATCTGCAGTACTTTAGGTTCAGCCACGAGCCTGTCCCTCCTGCCCTGACTTGGTACACTCGTCAGTGCTCAGCTTCCTCCCCACTCTTCAGTCTGCCATTTGCCTAGCATCTGCTTTGGTTTGGGAGTTTGGGTAAGGTTTCAAGTGCTGAAGAGACAACACCCAACTATGGCTCTGCTAAAAGGTGATGGGATATTTACACGACAGACCTTCATGGGAAATCCTTAGGTCATGAAGTAGCTACCCGGGTTGTTCACAAGAGTGAATTGCTAGCAAAAGCATGGCATCTCAGTTCCTTTCTGTTTTCCTGTTGATTGCATCTGTCTCCTGCATATGCCCCTCCTACCCACCAGAAGAATGCTTCCCACCTTACCAGAGGCCAAATGGGTGCAGCTGTTGGGTCCTAAATGTTCTCTCTTCACAAGTGTATGCTAAAATAAACTTCTCTTTATTTGAAGGCAGACTGCCATAGGTAATTTGTTACACTAACAAAAAGAGACAAATGTAACAACCAACTTTTTTTATTTTTTATTGTTTTCATTGAGCTATTGAGTCTTCTATACTCCCCTTCCTCCCTCCACTCTCCCCTTCTACCCTCTCCCATGACCCCCACACTCCCAATTTACTTAGGAGATCTTGTCTTTTTCACCTTCCTATGTAGATCCATGTATGTCTGGCTTAGGGGCCTCTTTGCTCTCTAGGTTCTCTGGGGTTGTGGACTGTAGGCTGGTTTTTCTATGCTTTATGTCAAAAAGCCACTTAAGAGTGAATACATATATTTATCTTTCTTGGTCTAGGTTGCCTCACTCATTATAGTTTTTTTTTATAGATTCATCCATTTGCCTGCAAATTTCAAGACGTCATTATTATTTTTTTTTTACTGCTGTGTAGTACTCCATTGTGTAAATTTTCCTTATCCATTCTTTGATCTGGGGGCATTTAGGTTATTTCCAGGTTCTGACTATGACAATGCTGCTATGAACATGCCCTTGTGGTACAATTGAGCGTTTTTTGAGTATATACTAAAAAGCAGTATTGTAGGCTCTTGGGGTAGATTGTTTTCTAATTTTCTGAGAAATCGCCACACTGATATCCAAAGCAGCTGTACCAGTTTGCACTCCCAACATCCTCTCCAGCATAATCTGTCATCAGTGTTTTTGATCTTGACCATTCTGACAGGTTTAAGATGGAATCTCAGAGTTGTTTTGATTTGCATTTCTCTGATGGCTAAGGATGTTGAGCATTTTCTTAAGTGTCTTTCAGCCCTTTGAACTGTTGAGAGTTCTCTGTTTAGGTCTGTACCCCATTTTTTGTTGGATTATTTGTTCTTTTGATATCAAGTTCCTGGAGTTCTTTGCATATTTTGGAGATCAGACCTCTGTCTGATGTGGGGTTGGTGAAGATCTTTTCCCATTCAGTAGGCTGCTGTTTTGTCTTGTTGACTGTGTCCTTTGCTTTACAGAAGCTTCTCATTTTCAGGAGGTCCCATTTATTAATTGTTTCTCTCAGTGTCTGTGCTACTAGGGTTATATTTAGGAAGTGCCAATGCATTCAAATGTACTGTCCCTGTCTCTTCTATGAGGTTCAGTGTGGTTCAACCAATTAATTTTTAAAACATAAACTTGATAATATAATTACCTTTTCTTTTGCTCATATAATAGGTAATTATTGGATTCCAACTAATTCCAAGGTGTTCAACAGGGACCAGAAGGCTACTTTAATTTCTTCTTTTAATTATATGTTGTACCATTTCGTTTCCTTGCCCAGTGATCTCTAAAGAAATTGGGCTCTTTTTGGGGGCAGGCTTCTATTGCTTTTTAATCTCAGGGCCCCCAACTTGTTGTGGCTTTAACTATTCTTGTCCTGACTTGTTCGGTGATGGGCTCGCTCTAGGTGTTACTTTGTCTCTCCTGTCTTTGATTAGCCTAGCTTACAAACTCTTGGTAATCTTAGATTTATTTATTTATTTTTAAATGAATACGTTTATGATTTCAAAAATATTTTTCAGTAAATTAGTAAGTGGAAAGAATATATTTAACAAACTATGAATGCCTTTCAGAACAACTTTGCTTCCTTTATTGATGAAGAGGGGTCAAAGCTCTGTTTCTGTGTGACCTTCCTGGCAGTAGCCACGCCCTGCGTGGTGGCTGTGCTGCGAGCCATCGTCAGGTCTACGAAGGTTCAATAGGGGGACAGTGCATCTCTGGCTGAGCCCAGGATGCCTTAACTTGTTCCCTCCACAGCAGGGCGGTTCCTGAGAACACAGTTCACATCCCCACACAGGCGGCTGGTGCTCCACAGTGCTCCACACTGCTCCTCTCCTCAGCATAAACTTAAACATGTGATCCGAGCTTCGGCTTTTCCTAGTGTGCTGGGTAGCCCAGCCTGGCTAAATGGTGTGAATAGGCAGGGATTGGACACACTATGCTCACTCTGCTCACCAGGCTTCATTCTCAAGAACAGCAGGTTGCTCTTGTACTAGAATGGAGGCTTGTCATTCCATTGCCAATGTCCTTTCCTGCATGTGTTTGAATCATTGCTACTCTTATTCTAGACACACCATTGTTCTTCTCACCCCTCAAACTTGGCCTTGCTATATTACTGAAGTCTTGTAAGTTTGGCAGCTTTTCATTTGATATGCTTGGTATTTTTAGGTACAAACAAATTATAATAAATAAAAATATAAATACAATAAATAAATTATATCATCTATGTTTATATAAAGAAGATACCTGTGTATATCCTTGTCACATTTCCAGTGATGATAAGTCTTGCTTTTTTAAGCTATTGATACATTTTAATCCTTAGGATTTACATATAACCGTGACAATAATAAGTACTTTTTAAAAAGATTTCTGATCTTAGTGAAATGCTTTATTATTAACTAGGACATTGATTGACATACCTAGTCTTTACTATATCAGGGATGACTTCCTTTTTCCCATTTTATAAAATATTTTTTTCAGTAGCTTATATTTCAGTGAATGACTGGTTGCCTTTTTTAAAATTTTTAAACATTTAATTTTATTTAAAATAGTTGACACAAGAAAGCATATACATTTGTTGTGTATAGCAATATGTTCAGTCACATCTGCTGCGGTTCCCACTTCAGTGATGAGACCACTTAAGCTCTACTCCTTAGCAATTTTAGTAATACAATATGTTATCATTGATTATAGCCATGGTGTTGTTCAACAGATGTCTTAACCATTCTTACATGTCATTTTCTACACGTTGCCACCATCTCCCTTTCCCAGATTTCTGCCACCTTAGCTGTGTTCACCACCTTTCTGCTCTACTACTACGAGAGGAGCCTGGGTCCTGTGCAGGAACAGTAAACGTTCTTTTTTAAAAAAATGTTTATTTATTTATTATGTATACAATATTCTGTCTATGTGTATGTATACCTGCAGGCCAGAAGAGGGCACCAGCCCCCATTACAGATGGTTGTGAGCCACCATGTGGTTGCTGGGAATTGAACTCAGGACCTTTGGAAGAACAGGCAATGCTCTTAACCTCTGAGCCATCTCTCCAGCCCAACAGTAAATGTTCTTAACTACAGAGGATCTTGCTAGCCCATGCATAGAATTATTCATTTGAACTCTCTCTATATTTTCAATATTAACCTGCTTCAAATGCATGATTTGCAAATATTTCATCTTGTTTTGTAGGTTCTCTTCATTCTGTTAGCTGTTTACTTTGCTGTGAAGAAAGTTATGGTTTGATGAAGCCCTATTTGTGTAATTTTTCCTTTATTGCCTGTGCTGATAGGCCATGTGCAGAGATTTTTCTACCATGTTTTCATCTAGTAGTTTTGTAGTTCGTATTCTTTTGAATGCTAAAGCAATTTGAGTTTATGCATACATTTAGCATGAAGTAATGTTCTAAGTTAATCCTTTTACATACAGATACTTATCTTTCCCTACACCATCTATTAAAGGCACAGTTTCTTCCTAATGTGTATTCTTGCTACTGTTATAAAAGACGAGTTGGCTGCAGAAGGGTGAATCTGTTTCTAGTCTCCCTATTACACTGGCATTAAGTGTCTCTTTTATGCTGATCCTCTGGTGTTTGACTCTGTTTCATACTTTGAAATCAGGTAGTATTATGCTTCCAGCTTTGTTATTGTACCTCAGAATTGCCTTGAATATTTTTTGACATTTGTGGTTTCTTATGCATTTTAGGATTCTTTTTCCTACATATGTGGAAATGTCATTGGAATTTTGATGAGGAGAACTACCTCATTTTAGGTACAATACATTTTCCTGCAACTTTTGGTTCTATTTGATAAGTAAGTATGTTTCAGGCCCATGGTTTTATATCTGAGACCCTGCTGAGTGTATCTGTTCTCCGGATTCCCCAAATGGTCCTATGTGCATTTGCCTTTCAGCCACTTCATCACAGTCTGTTCCTCCTAGGGCCTCCTTGAGGTGTTGATGTCTTTTTAGACTTATGGATGGCTAGCTCTACAGATCTGCTTATTTTCCTTCCCAGAAAGAATATATGTAATTTTTTAGTGAATATACAGTGAATAGTCTCTTGAGAATATGAAGTCAATTTGAGGACAGTCTTGATCATAATGAATGACATCCTGGGGCAGAGGATATGATGTCCAAGCTTCCCATGTACCATGGATTCTTGGGTGAGATCTAATTCTCAAATTCAATCTTCAAACTTTAGAATCATGAAAATAAAGGATATTCTTGACAAAGCATAAACATTGAGCTATGAGTATGCTTTAAAGAAGTTACTATAAGAGATTTTGAGTGTTCATAGCTTCAAAATCTGTGAAGCAAAATGAGGAAATGGCTCCAAAGCTTGACAGAGGTAAAATACGACCTGCCTATGGGCATCAGTGGCAGAGCTATTGCCCAAACCTAGATGGTTCTTACCTGTAAACCGTATGAATTACTCGTTTTTTGACAATCATAACACTGTAATTTCAGTTTGGTTTTATTGCCATGCCAACAAATTTCCCTCTGGAGTGAATAAACAGGCGACTTTCAGAGTCTCTAAGGCTTCTTTTGGAACAACTGGAAGCAGAAAGAAAAGATTATAAACTTTTATCTTTATCCTTGCTACCCTAAAAGCATAAACTTAAGAGACATTTCCACCTGCCTCCCGGGTATTTATCATTGACTGTCCCCCTAGCTACCTTCTTCTCAGCATTGGTTTTCTCCTGAGATGGGTTTGTTTCCCTTACTACATTCCATGGCTAAGGCAGGAGTTGCCTGCATTTTGGAACCCCCATGTGTTCCAGAAACAGTGCTGGGATCTATAACCGCTGGTTGCGCAGATGCTCACCTAACAATATCTATGTTTTCATCATTTTCAATAAGTGTATACAGGACAGTTTTTAGGGACCCTCTCTAATTGAAGGCACTCTTTGCATCACCCACTTCCTTCCTTCCTGGGATGAGGAGATTTGGTCCTAGGTGACCTTTGGGAGAGAATACTTTAGGGGAAGACAAAGAAGACCAAAGAAGTGTTATCCCAGCACCATGGAATGTTGACTTAGTCCTGCGCTACCTAGCTCTGAAAGGCTTCTTAAGAGACAAACATATTTATCCACCTGGTCCACGTTGTTTACCATTTGCTGCTGTTACTGTACTTCCGTTGCCCTGTTAATTTAAGTTAACACATGGTAAAATGCTTCATCATTATCATCCATTCTTTTTGTCGTTGCAATTTTGAATGTGATTCTTGCTCTTCTATGCATGCTGGCTTTGAACTCTTGACTCTTGTAAGCTTCCAGAATAGTTGGGGTAAGAGGTGTGTGTCAGTTACCCATCTAGCTTATCATCATTATATACCCTGGACCAGACGTTCACATTCACCCTGTTATTGGCTCCTCACTGAAGCCTAGGCTTCTCATTTAGAGATGTCTCTTTAATCTGGTCACACTCCTTTTTGACCATTAACATAAACCACCATTTCTCATCATGATAACAACCGTAGCATAGCTTCCTCCAATTCTGCAACCTTTCCACCTTGTTTTCCAAATAAATGAAAAACCATCATTTACTCTTTATACACCCATCACTTTTCTCACGAGAGAAAACAAACCTCTGTGAATGACTGTCACTTGGGACCTTCTGCCAGGTTCTACAAACTATGACTGCAAGATCTTTTTTCTTGCAACAACAATTATTGAAGATCCCTTTTCAGGGCTCTTTTGTTTCCCCCTTCTTTTTATGTGTCTTGACTGTGCTCTGGGACCTTCTGCCATTCTTTTTATTTTCTGTTTCCGAAACCTACCTCAGCATTGTTTAAAACCCAGCTTGTGTTAGGAACAACAGCTGCTTTGAGGGAGTGCCTGTCATGTGAACCTAGAGAGTTGGGATGAACTTCCAGCACACACAGAAAAAGCTAGTGTGCTGATACGAATTTGGAATCCCAGTGCTGAGGAGGTGGGGCTAGGCAGATGTCTGAGACTTGCCGGCCAGCTAGCCTGTCCTAATTTGGGAATCCCAAGCCCCAGGAAGAGATATTATATCAAACAATATGATAGATGGATATTGAGAAATGACATGCAAAGTTGACATCTAACATCCCTAGGCATGTGAATATGTGAACCCACTGGAACACACAAGCATATACATTCACATACACAAATATAGCTTTTATCTTGTAATGTGAATAGGGAACATTTCGAATTGCTTTCCAGGGCCAGACTTTGTGCTCTAAGTCTGATGACATATGAAATTGGGTAGAGGTGAGGCTGGCTTCTAATCAGTTTCCAGAAACAACCTATAACTGCTGTAACCACAGTAGGGAGAACAGGACATCAGATAGGAACCAGGCTGTTGGGAAGGAGAGTTGTGTAAACTTATTGATGATCTCTCGGAAGAATGAAAATAAATTGGTACTCTGTCAATTATGTGTGTATCTCTTGGTTAAGAAACAGTAGTGAGAATCATAATAGTAGGATGATAATAGGGAAACTATTCCTTAGTGCTCAGTTTTCCCAGACGTCTAGCCTCATTCTTACTAATGATTATCTCAACCGTGTGAGGTTCAATGATTCATGCGCTCATTTTCTGCTATGCTTTAGCCGCCCCCCCCCGAAAAAACAAAACAAAACTAATAACAAACAACAAACTTGATAGCTTGAAACAACAGAAATGTGTTTTCATGTCGTTCTCGTCAAGTCTGAAGTCAGTGTCTAGTCTACCGTCACTCTGGAGGCTGCAGAGCAGAATGTCTTTCCCACCTTTTCCAGCATCTGAATGATCCAAGAGTTTTTTTTATAATTTATTTATTTATTAAAGATTTCTGCCTCCTCCCCGCCACCGTCTCCCATTTCCCTCCCCCTCCCCCGATCAAGTCCCCCTCCCTCATCAGCTCAAAGAGCAATCAGGGTTCCCTGACCTGTGGGAAGTCCAAGGATCACCCACCTCCATCCAGGTCTAGTAAGGTGAGCATCCAAACTGCCTAGACTCCCACAAAGCCAGTACGTGCAGTAGGATCAAAAACCCATTGCCATTGTTCTTGAGTTCTCATTAGTCCTCATTGTCCACTATGTTCAGTGAGTCCGGTTTTATCCCATGCTTTTTCAGACCCAGGCCAGCTGGCCTTGGTGAGTTCCCGATAGAACATCCCCATTGTCTCAATGTGTGAGTGCACCCCCTCACGGTCCTGAGTTCCTTGCTTGTGCTCTCTGTCCTTCTGCTCCTGATTTGGACCTTGAGATTTCTGTCCGGCGCTCCAATGTGGGTCTCTGTCTCTGTCTCTTTTCATCGCCTGATGAAGGTTAATATTCAGGAGGATGCCTATATGTTTGTCTTTGGGTTCACCTTCTTATTTAGCTTCAATCCAAGAGTTTTTTGACTTGTGTCTCCATCACACTACTCTGTGCTCTGAGGTCACAGTGACTTCTCCTCCATGTATTCCCAATCTCCCCCCACTCCCTCTCCCTCAGAAATCCAGGGCCTGCTATGCAAGCACTCCACCACTAAGCTATGTCCTCAGCTCCTCCATTTTCCTTTTGTGAGGATACACAACATTATATCTACAAGTTACTCAATACCCAAGAGAAGCTGTCCCTCAATCTAATCACATCTTTGGCCACATAAGATAATACATGCTGTCTTCACACATGAACTAATATCCACAGGTACCAGAGTTTAGTGAGTGCCCATATCCTTTAAGGACAATCATACTAGTCACTACAATTTATACTCCACAGGAGTAAAAATTATATTTCAGAGGAGTTCATTTACAGGCCTAAGGTGACACAATTAGCGAAAGGACAGGCCACCACTAGAAAAAGTGTCTCTCTTCAGAGTCTATGCTCTTTCTACCAGATTTGTCACAGTCTTGCTTAATATTGAGTTTATCACTAGATTTTCAGGTTGGAAGAGAATACCATATTTAAAAGCAGAGGACAAAAGTCCACTGTAACAGAATACATTTTTAAAGGATTATGTAAGCCCTAGAAGGGTTACGTAAGAGGAAAACTCCCCAAATATCACCTTATGTGAAAAGCTACAAGAGTTAAGCATCCCATTATACAGCACTCTCAATTTCAGGTATCTGGGTGAACACTCTTAAGCCTTTGAAAATGGAAGAATAAAGTGACTATCATAGCAGAAATAACTTCTGAAAATGTTGCACATTTGTCTAGATCATTTTCTATTTGCAGTGTATTTTATGGAGTGGAATTACAGCTAAAGCTACATGTAATATCTAATGTACAATTATGGTACGTCTCCGTGCTGGTCACCCAGTGACAGAGAGAAACAGGATAGTGTAGATGACATGTAATAGTTGGTAAAGAATATTTAGAGAAGTTCTGAGCCTCTCCTTTGCTATTCATGTTTTCTTACTTAATTTCTTCTACCAAATTTATAGTCATCAAATAATATACACAGTTATAAGTAAATAGTCACAATGCAGGGCTTGCTATATGCCTATCAGGACACCTCTTGCTCACTCACCGAATGGTAGATTTCCAACTTCAGCTGTACCAGAATCCACAGTGTGGTTGAACACAATGACAAACATGACCTACATGGTGTTCATGGTCACCCTCAACGAACAGAATGTGCTCACTAACTTCACACACTCATGCTCCATAATGCTTTTTGTGGCTTCTGTGTGGTATAGATCTGAATGGAAATAAACAATAGTGAACTCCAGGTAGTGATGCCTCAGTCTGTAAGGGGAAAGGAAACCAGAGGAAATTCACAGAAGATCAACTCTGAACCATCTTCTAATTTAACAGTTGTAGCAGTCTAGAATTGTATGCCTATAAGTTTCAAAGCAAGGGAGGTAAAATTTTCCTGTCGTGTTTCTCACAGAAGAGAATATGAATTTTAAGCAAAGAGGTACAAAAAAGTTTGGATATTCTTCACATTTTATTTTAATTATTTTGTGAATACAATCCAACTGCATTTTTTTTCAGTTTTGTTGCTTTTCTTTTGAGACAGGCTTATCTGGAACTATCCACCTAAGCCCAGCCTGTCCTTGAGCTCACAGCCGTCGTCTTGTTCCAACCTTCCCACTGCTGGGATTATAGGCATGAGCCACCATACCCAGATAGCTCAACTGATTTTATTCAATGTTTTTCTTGAGACCTGTACCCCATTTACGTTATCAACTTGGGCATAGAAGGGGTGCACTGAGGATCAAGCTTTGGTATGGACTCTAAATTTTTTGAAGATGTAGGCCCTGTGGGCATGTGAAGAGGACAACACGCTGGGTTGGGTTACCAGATTTCTTCAGAAGATGTAACTCTTTGTGAGAGGATTCTGAAATGAAGGAATCTATTCTGTGCCTCCAAAGTAGTGCACAGGCTCAGAGTAACATCAGTTCCCTTTCTCACAGGTCTCGTTTATTTATGTTAGTATTGTTTATCTTTCTTAGTGTGATTAGAGTGTGCTCAGCTCATGCATACATGCTAGATGACCTGAACCTTATATTAATGCTTAGTCTCAATGAGCAGCCTGAGTCTAAGGCACATGTTATTTGTTTGCTAAAGAAGCTGTTGAATTAAGCAGAAAAGTATAAATAACGGTATCTAGAGGGAACTATTTCAGAAATATTGACAGTGTGTGACGCTGAGAGGAGCTGTGGGCACTGGCATGACTGGGGGAGCGTGGAGACTCTGATGTTCTCATGGCATTCCACACAGTTAAGTTGGCACTCTCCAGGGAAGGCACATCCAAGTAGAGAAAAAGATGAATCAGGTATCAAGGAGTAAATGGCTTAATTTCATTGGAAATACATGGGATAACTTTGCCTAGGGAGGAGATTGATGTCTCCCTTGCAGAAACAGTAAAGTAATCAGAAAAGGTTGTTCATAACAGAGATATGTAAAAAGGGGAACACATTCTGAACTTCGAGGCTCTGAAAACAGAGTTCCAGAAGGAAGTTTACTCATTTCCTTTGCATCTCAGCCTCAAACCCAGGCAACTGAGAATTCACAAACCAGACTTGCTCACAGTGATTTCTGTGTTGTCGTGTTCTGGACTAAGAACATCAGTTCCATGATTCTATAGAGATGTGTCAGCTTAGAAAGTCCTGAGCACATTCACCTCCTGTCCCCATGATTCAGGGAGACCGAATCAGTTAAATGACTAGTGATAAATGACTAGGGTCTGGAGTTTCACATGTGAGGCTTCCTATAGCCCAGCATCTCTATTAGCTTTCTTTTTTCAGTATGTGGGCAATTAATACTGAGGCTGTGTTTGCAATTGCTATAAGAATTTTTTCCTCCAAGTGAGTATCTTCTTTGTGTGAAAGGCATCTTTGGAGGACATACACTGATTCTTATGAGTCTTCCATTTCTCAAAACCATTTGTACAAAGTTGTTTATATTGGACTTCAGAGTATCTGACGATTGTATTCATAGTTGAGCCCCAAGACTAGCTTAGTCAAACCGCATTAATCCCTTTTAATTATTTGTTTCCCATCCCTTATCACCTGGAACCAGCAATGTAATTTAAGTTGTGTATCCAATCTCTTTCCAATAATTCTTGTCCCTTAAAAGACTCAACTCTAGACCAACCAGCAGAGGATTTTGTCCTGCGGTCACTATGGTTCCACTATGAAAAGGGGCCACATTACCACCAAGGACCATGCAGATAAATACCAACATCTTTGAGGCAATGCTGGGCCACATAATCAGAAACGAGGATGAGAAATGGGATGAGGATGGTAGAAAAATCAATTCAGAAAATTACCTAAGGGTAATTTGAGAGGAACTTAGCAGTTTAAGACTTGGATTCTATCTGGGTTGTTCTGCCTATGGGAGAATTTGATCCAAGCTAAATAGAGCAAATCCCCAGAATACTAGCAGACACTTTTCACATCTTATCCTTAATCCTTAAATCAATGATTGATAAGGACATCCTGATCAAATGAGATACTCTTGCTCCACCCCTTCAGAAAAAGTCAATTACCTCTTAAGTTAACACAGCAAGCTAAGGCAATAGGCACTGGTTTATAAAAATGGGATTGAGAAAGAACGCTCAGTTTGTTTTTCTCATTTGCAATAGTTGCCTCAGAGTTGAAAGTTGCTTCTTGGCAGAGAGGAAGGGCTGTAAAGAGAGCCTAAGGTTTGTTTCTCGAAATTGTATACAAAACAAAAGGAAGCTGTTTTTTAGAGACCAGAGTGGGTTTGGCAGCAATTACATTTTTTGCAAAATGTTAATAAATAAAAATAAAATAAATAATGCATTCTGTTTGCACAGTCCCTGACAAAGCATGATGGAGGAAGAAAAAAAATCCACTTTATTTTTTCCTTTGGTTTTAGGGTGGCAAGTTTCATGACAGAAATAAAGTGAGTCTGTGTTCTCTAAGTAATTTATTAGTGCGTCTTGGCACGGCAGCGCTAATGGGCTTGCTGCCAGGTGTTCCGAGCTGCAGTTTGTCATGTCTGACTCTTTAGTTCTTTCGAGCAATTGAAGAAATGGCCTTCTGCAGGCTGTCAGTGACAGATTCTAGCACACTCACATAGATAAAGCTCAATTAGCTCCTGGAAAAAAAGTCTTTTAAAAATGCAATGAGCTGCACCATGAAAGAGAGGTAGATGATGTCACCCGAAACAAAATAACATGTCACCATCGAGGGAAGGATGTGTCCACAGTGAACAAGTGGTCTTGCCGGACAGTTCTTCCTCCTTAAAACAAAGGATGATCATTACCAATCACTTCAAGTGGTAGGAAGATCTCTGCTCTAAGAGTTTGATATGGTCAGAAACTCTGGAGGTAGCATGTCATTCCTGCATCCATTTATTTACTCATCCACCCATCTCTCCTCCATCCACTGATGACTGAGGGCCATGCGCCATAAACGGCAAGGAATCCTAGCATAGAATAGAGCTATCAAAGTGGCTTCTCGGGCTAGCCATGGAGCTTAGCTGCTAGAGTATTAACTAGCACACAGAGGCCCTGGTTTTGATCCAGAGCACCATCTAAAGCTAACATGACGTTGTACGTCTTTAGTCCCAGCTCCCAGGAGGCAGAGGTGGAAGGATCAGAAGTAAGTGGTAATCCACAGCTACAGAGTGAGTTCAAGGCCAGCGTGGAAACACGAGACTCCGCCTCGAAAAAAAACAAAGCAAAAACAAAAACAAACAACAAAACTCACAAACTTGTGTTGCTCAATTTATGTAATAGTTTAAATGTTGTGGTTACATTTTTTTTAAAAAAATCAAGGCATTTTATTGATAAAAATATCCAGCCTTTGACATCTCTTAGTATATGAAAACACTTGACAAAGTGGATATTTATTTCTTTAGCATAAAACTTGACCCACAGTGCTTATTAAGTCTCAGCTGCACTCTTCAGTGCTTACCATGCCTATCACAGAAATCCATGGGCTGGCCTCTGTCATCTGCTTTTCTCATTCTAGTCTGAACAGGATCCTGGTTTGAATTCACAGAATTGTTCTCCAACAGTGATTCTTTGGTCTTTCTGAAATAAAATTACATACTTTTTTAAAACTAAAATTCAAGAATTCCGGGGCTTGCTGGGTGTGGTGGCACATGACTTTAGTTTCAGCATCAGGAGGCAGAGGCAGGCAGGTCTCTATGAGTTCAAGGCTATATTGGGAGTTACAGGACTGCTAGGGCTACCTAGTGAGACTCTATCTCAAACAACAACAACAACAATAAAATATCCTGGGTCCTGATCTTAAACAAAAATAAAACTCATGGCTGTAAAGCATACTTATTCTTTAGGCCAATTAAACTGGGACTACTGGTCTCCAAGATTAAGCAGATTCATAGTCGTTAAAAGCAAATGTCCATCTTAAGATCATAAATAAGACTCTTGTTAGGATGGAATACAGAAATATGTTGTTTTTCCTAATCATTTTACCTTACTCTTAATGGCTATTCCCCCCACCTTGAAAAATATCAGCTAACCGAAATTACTCCACTGCGAAAAACTTAAATGACTTACTGTCCGTCGCTGGCTTAGGCCAAAATTTCAATTTGGAGATAAAATCCACTACATTTTATGAACTAATTTGTTCTCTGTGCGAGTGTTGAACTTGATAGCTATATTTGTTCCTGGCACTGCTGAATCATAATTACAGGAAATGGTCTACAGCTAGAATTCAATTGGCACACAGCCTAAATGAATTAATAACCACTCTGTATGCCTTCCCTCCCTTCCCCCAGGCGGAACCTTCTTTGGCTTCTGACAGCCTTTGCCAGGAAGAGTCTGTAATCTATTATGATAACAACAGCATAATCCCTCACCTTTGTGTGGGCGTCTTAAGAGTTCTGAAAGTGTGCTCTCCGCTACGCTGTCCACTGGATGAGAAGGGGACAGATAAAGAAATGAAGCTGGGTTTATCTTGCAGATGGCTGCAGAGGGAGGAGCTGGTCCCTGGGCTTTAGAAAGTGAAGTTTGCTTTTGTTCTTTTCCAGGAAGCCCAAATTAATTCATTCATTAATTAAAAGTCCAAATTTACAATGCAAACTTTGTTACCTATTAAAATATCCTTGTAGACTTATTCCAAGTAGGTGCCACATCTTGCATAAATAAAGCATGAAGTATCATTTATCAATCCCTTGAAGTCTGTCAGAAGCTGGGACAGTAGCTCCTTTTCACAGACTCCAGAGTCATGACTGTCGTCACCACATTCTTAGTGAGTAGCTCAGTTTGCATGGTTGACTTGAGGCCCTAAGCCCTTTCTGGATAAGGTGGGTTTTTCATGTTTTTTATTTTTGTTTCTCATCTGTATGCAAGTATCCGGAAAGAAAACAATAACAGCTGTGAAATTATGACAAATTCCAGGTGATGTCGTCATTCATGTTTAATTTTTGTTTTCTTTTGTCTTCGTCTTCTCATGGATTCTACCCCGACCAGTTTCCCCTCCCTTCATCGTCTCCCACCCTTCCAGAGAGCGTCTCTCTTCACACGTTGCCATGATGGATTGGAATCTTCAGAAGCCCTGGTTGTTCTTCTCGGGGTGGTAGTGATGTCACCATTACAAAACTGTGTTTTTGATGGCTTAGTGTTTGAATTAATTATTGCAACTGGGAAGGAGGTAGAAAAGGAAACCCTGAAAAACAATCACAAAACCTTTGCTTGAAAACTACCAAGTGGATGATTGTGTAGACTGTAAAAACTGGTCATATTCTCTCTGCCATCCCTGTTTCCTGGACAACTATGACCCTTGTACCTCTGTTTAAATTCTGATGGAACCCTCAACAGTTAAAAATAAAGGCACAGGTATCCCTGGAGGTCAAAGCTTGTCATCACAGGAGAGTCAGGAGAACTGCAAATTCAAGTCTTGTGTAGTCTGTGGAAGCAAGTTCAAGATCAGCCTGGGGAATTTAGTGAGACTGTCTCAAAATTCAAAAGAGAGTAAAAGAGACTGGGGGGGGGGGAATTTGGCTAGAAGTGTGGCACTCCGAGTTCAGTCTCCTGGGAGAGAGGGGGAAGGGAGGAGGCAGGAAGGAGGAGGTATGGTCTGATTAGTTTTGGAGTCATTCTGCACAATGCCGCCTTAATTGTCAGTCACCACCTTTTGACTTTCAGAAAAATTAAGGAAACTTAATTTCATATTTGTGAAATGACTTTGTGACCATATGTCATATATTTTTAATTTTAGGACATTGTTGGCTAACATGCTTATTCTTCTAAAAGTTAGAATATGAATGTCTGAGGACATCTTAGCTAAGGTTAATTATTTTCCAAGAGGGAGCAGAGTGAGTAGAACACAGACGAGGACAGCTAAAGTCCAGCTCTCAGGCCTGCCAGAGGACAGAGTTTCAAGTTAGCCACGGCACTGAAGACAGGAAGGATTTCAGAATGGGGATGGAGATCAAGCCTAATGGGAGCCAGGGAAAGGAGGGCATGGTACTTAGCTTATAGAAGGTGCAAGTGTCTATGTCTATGCTATGTCTAATAGCAAGTATTTGAGACTGATCTGAAATCGCCCCTGTCTCTGAACACCCACTAGCATGACTTCCTGGGGATTCCATTTCCTCAGCTGTGAAATTCACACCCTTGGAAAGGCTGAGTTGGGAGAATCAGAAACACCACCTGCTACACAGTGATCCCTATAAATGGTGCAGTTTTCTTCCTAACTTAATTCTTCAGCAGGCCTTCTTCATCAGAGAACAAAAGAGACGCTAGCATCACTGGGACACTCAGAATTACTGCCTCTGGTTCTAAAGATCATCACCATAGTTCTTTGGTTGTAAGTAGAGTTTAGCACAGCAGAAGGAAGGCCAGGAAAATAATTCTGTACAGGCTTTGATGACTATGGAGATACCCCGATGCTTAGGATAACTAACATTTAAGCGCTTGCTTTGGGCCCCAAATCATCTAATGAGGTTATATGCATTAATTTACATAATCCCAATAACAGTCCTTGACCAATTTATAGAGGAGGAAACTGAGGCCCAAAGAGGTTTCCTACGTTTGCTCAAGGTTAGGTGACGGATGTGTGCTGCACACCAGATAGCTCACCTCTGGAGCCAGCTCTCTCATCTGTCTCTGGTATGAAAGGCATTTTAACCAAAGGAAACTCATGCTTTGCCCTGTTAGTGCTCTGGCTGAATTGCTGGAGTCAGCAAACTTTTTTTGCCAGAGAAAGCTGTTCTGCGGATGTCAAGAGGAAAGTGAGGTTATAGGTCTCTCCCTGTCTCGGGTGTATATTTATTGTACAGTAAGATATATTCTAAATTATTCACTTTTTATACTTTATGGAAATTTTAGCTTCTGTAAATCTGACTTGGATTTCAGTTAGAGTTATGTGTAATAAAATCCTTATAAAATCCATTTACAAGATTAATGCTAGATGTATGGAAGAAAATTAATTCTGGGTCTTTCATTTTTCTCAAGTTTCTGGGACCTTCTAGTTTTATTTCAGAGGTTGGCTTGGTAGCGGCATCTTTCTTTCACACCCCTTGGGTACTGGAAGAGCAGCTGAGAGGCTTTCTTTCTGGCTCTGTGGACACTGAGTTTCTTTTGAAAGAGGTTTGTAAGTTCTCAGGTTTGGTTACTTCTAAAATTTACATCAGAATGTTTTCTTCTTAGGCTCCAGGTGAACTTAGGTCTCTTCCACTTCTTGGCTTGGGAAAATCGCAGAAGCAGCGAGCCTCAGTTTTTCAGCTGAAAAGTTAGGCCTGGTGCATCTCACAAGTGGTTATTCGTTAAATAAGTACCAGTTGGATCTGAAAACAAACAAGTGTGTGGAGAAGCAGATCAAATCAAGGAGTCGGAGGTGTTATGTTATCATGTGTGGATCAATGGATTTAACACAAGAGACCCTGATAGAGAGATAGCTTCCGGCGCTTCGGCACTTAGCTTTACTAGATCATCCCTCAAAAGGGAAATCTTCAGAGATTAGGGATATGGCTGCAGTGTGAGAACCAAACACAGTTCTAATCTCCAGCATCCCAGGACATGTGAGGCAGGTGGGTGTGGTGGCCTGCCTGTAATTCCATGGCTTAGTAGGGGCAGGCATATCTAAACCAACCAAATCAGCCAGCTCTGGGCTCAGGTCAGAGACCTGCCTCTATATACATGGTGAAGAGGATCCCAGATGACACTTGCCCTTAACTGCTGGCTTTCATTGCACATTTGTGTGTGCAGTTGTCTTATGTAGCATTAGCTGGATTCTCCCTTTGCATGAGATTTCTTAGGTGCTATGATTCATAGATGACCAAGCCACACCTTCCACTTCCTATAAAGGTTTTAAGAACCATGCAGTTTGTGCCCCATGAGAACTGGTCTCTAGTGTGGTCTTTTACTGGAAGAGCTGGCTATCTCTATGATAGTTGGAAACCTGTTGAGATCTAAAGAAGAGAGTGTATTCCCTCAGGACACATGGCTTATAGTGACAAAGGCCTTAAAGCAAAGGGCCATTATCCTAAACAAGATATTTGGATTGTTGGTCAAATATAAAGGCATTGGGAGAATCAGAGAAAGCTTGCCAGGCAAACAAGGTTGAAAGTGGTTGGTGAATGCTGGGTATAGTGGTTCATGCCTATAATGCCAGTACTGGGGAGACGGAAGTAGGAGAATTATGAGTTTGAGACTATTCTGGTCTGCATGATGTACTTTGTTTCAAAAACAAAGAAAAGAATTAAACAACCCTCTTGAAAAAGGGACTATTAAAGAGCTGTCTAGCCTGGGATTCAGAGTCAAGCCCAAGTTTTGCCTTTTAGAAAGATTATGCAATTGAAAAGTCATTTTCCTTCCTTGATGTAGTTTTCAATTTGTGCAGTGATGGCAATATTGTCTAGCCTGTGAAGATGAAATGAAATGGCATGTGTGCAAGTTTCCTTCCTTACAAAGCACAGGTTATAATTGAGTGTGATATGCAAATATCATTAGCAGATCATTAAGCAGCATTCCCCTGTGTCAATCTTCTTCCTCAGTCTTTTTGTTATTTGAAAAGCTTATTATTAAAATTGGCTGGGCGGGGGGAGTCATATCTTCCTGTTTTCTCTGACTGCTTGGGTCAAAAGTGTTTCCCTCAGGATCTACAGAGTATTTTCTATCTATATTTCTCCCTGTATCTCTGCCTTACCATGTCTGTCATATGTTTGTATGTATGTATGTATGTATGTATGTATGCATGTATGTCATAGCCAACAACTATGCAACTAGTGCAGAATAACTATCCATAAAGGAAATATGAAATACCATATTTTATGTTTTCCCCCACCCTACTCGACCCTAAACTCATCTCTGTGACTTCTTTCATCGTGGAGAACAAGGATCTTCTTTAACGACGTTCATTTCTTTCCCTCAACTCAGGGTCACAGTTGTTCATCTCAAGGACCAACTCCACCAATTAATCTTTGTCTGAGATCCCCACTTCTCTCTCACCTCTTTCTATCCATTACAGTTCAGTGGACAGTTGTACACCCAGACGATGCTCAACCCATCTTCACCCAATAAGTGAAAATCACTCTTTGATTTAGGGGAGGATTTGCCAAAGGATCTTTTGAAATCATCTGTCCCTTGGGAGCATAGAGCATCAAAATTCCCAGCTGTTAGCACACTGCACAAACATAGTCTTACCTGGAGTCTCTGCAAGATGTAAACATGCAATTTGATTAGTCAGGAAAGAAGGGAGAAGTGACAGCCTGAAGTGCTCCATGTTTACTTCCGGCTTGCAGCCATGTTACAGGTAGAATTTCTGTGCAGTAATTAGTCTTTAGATACATCCAAATAGTACAGGAAAATTAATAACCACAGTCTTTGAGGTCTATGCACTTTTAGTTAAGAAAGCTTTACTTTTTGGGTCTTTTTTTTTTCCCGGAATTGTTCATATTGTCAGCATTTGCTGCTGCGGGTGTGTAGACTTTCTATTTTGGTCAGCCTCCACAGGAAGTTTAACAATCAGGCATAATCAAACGCAAACCCTTCTCCTACTTGAGAAAGGTTGGCAGGGCAACGGGATTGAGCCATTCTCATGGGGTCGCAGGAAAGAAGCAAATAGTGATAAATGCATTCATACATGAGACAGATGAGCCTTTCCCCTCAGTCTCATGCTCGTGTTGATGAAGAAACACAAAGCTTTCTGCAAGCATTGTTTCCTCAATGCCCAAAGACACAAAGCCTCATCAAAACGCCCCTGTTAAGTCAACAGTGGCTGCATGGCATCAAATTGGATGGCTATTACTTTCTGGTGTCTAGCTTCCACCCGCCCCACCACACACACACTCTCTCTCATTTGTTTCCTTGCATTTTGCTCCTTATGTATGCTTTTTGTTAGGATGCTTGATGAGTAGCTGTAATTTTATGTCATACTGACAAGGGCCTGGGTTACTGCTATAGAGTTATAACAATAGCAGCAAACAGTCATTGAAATCCCACTCCCAGAACGCGAAGGGTGGTGTGTCTTTGGGATGCCCTGCAGTCTTTCAGCTCAGGCTACTTGGGAGTGCAATGGCCATAGCACATCCAAAGATGACTTGTGAAGAGAAAGCCAGCTTCTTCCCATGCCCACAGCAGTGCTTCCACTAACCCAGTCTTATCGTTCCGGGCTGCAGCAGGAAACCGTGTTGTTCTTGCTTCAAAATAGGACGGAAAACTAAACAAAAAGGAAGGAGTCATGCCCGACCCTTACAGCTCTCTCAGTTCCATACTTGTTTATACAGTTCATTCAACTTAATTGTTCAGGTTTTTAATTTGAAAGAAGAGTTCTTCCTCCTCCACAACCTGGATTGTATTTTTTTTTTTTTTTGAATTTGGACTTCTGCTTGCCAATACACTTAAAAATTGTTTGAAATATTTTTAAAAATCAGGGGTGCATATTTTCATAATGGAATGCAGGTATTTGCAGGTGACCAAGGGGCAGAAGAGGTAGTCAGATCCCCCGGGCCTGGGTGATTTGAGAAGCCTGTTATGAGCTCAGGGCTTCTGTAAGAGAAGTATGAGGTTGTAACTGGCTATCTCTCCAGTTCCTCAATATAATTTTTTTACAGCTTAAACTCAATCATCTTCTTTGTGTTCTCTCTCCTTCCCACCTCCCTTCACATACACGCAGTATACCTATTGTCTGTGCAACCCAAAGTACTAGTTCATCCTCATATATGATTTTTTTCAGAACTTCTTAAAAGAAATATTTTCCTATATTAACTTCACCTTTTCTGGGCTTAGCTATCCCTGACATACATTATGTAAAAAGACCTCCTTAGACAAGTCTTCAAGGCAATATTAGACAAGTTCTTTAGAGAAAAGCCAATAAAAGGCCATGTAATCATAAAGAAGGTTTGTTGGATTGCTTTGTATTTTAGGTGCTAAATAGTTCAATAATGGCTGTCTATTTACAGGAAAGATAGGCAAAGACTAAATTTGCTGCTTTAGCCAAGTAGCTGGAGGCCCCAGAACAAGGTTGGAGGGAACTGGAAGGCAATAATACAGTTTTAATCCCATTCTAAATGCTTAGAAGCTGAAGATGCTGGGATATGGCATTCATGGGCAGTGGCAGAAGCAATGGGTGTACTCCTCCAGGAAGAGTGGAACTTGTCTGCCCTGGCGTACTTTGCTTGCATTGACGGGCATGGCCTCCCATGATGGACTTTGCTTGCACTGGTGGGCATGGCCTGCCGAGGTGGACTTTGCTTGCATTGGTGGGCATGGCCTGCCGAGGTGGACTTTGCTTGCACTGGTGGGCATGGCCTGCCGAGGTGGACTTTGCTTGCATTGGTGGGCATGGCCTGCCGAGGTAGACTTTGCTTGCACTGGTGGGCATGGCCTGCCCTGGTGGACCCAGCCTTCTGCCACTTTCGTTCTTTCTGGGCCTCCAGCCTATGGATTGGTGCTTCCCACATTTGCATCATTCTCTGTCATTTGTGACTGAGAATGTGGTATTATCTGACATGTGACTCCTGTCTGGAAATGCTCTCTCAGACAAGCACTGCCAAGTGCTAATTTAATCCCCCAGTTAAGCTGATAGTCACAATGAACCATTATACTTTCTTATCAAGGTCACCACTTGTCCACTCTTCCTTTCCCCAAACTAGCACAATATCTGTAATTTCTAGCTCATTTAATCTCCTTCCATGCTCTTTCTAAATACATTTTTCTCCACTGAATGCTACACAATCCCACTGGGCAGGGGTGGAAAAGAAACACGCAAGACCTAAGGAGAGGAAGTGGAAGAGTGTTTTGACGTCATCTTTTCTGAACCATGAGACAACTGCTTCCATCTGTCAATTCTAGAAGCCGAGAGTGATCTTGCAAACCCAGCAAACATTTTGATAAATTCATTTTTCTTCTTCGAAATCTCCACCGATTTCTGCTCCTTGGGTGTGCAGTACTTTGGCGCTCCATCTTTCTCATTCAACTTCACCTTTAATTCAAATTCCCTTCAATGCCCTCCAAGCTGCCCTTCTGTTTGATATTATCTGATTGTTTTTTTTTTCTTCTTGTTTCATCCCTAAAGGACAACTTCACCAGGTAGGTAGGTGGCAGGGATGCTGGTTTGGGGATCTATAAAAGGCAATAATAATGTGAGGACTGAATGCTTGCGTATGCCAGGGAACAGCCATCCTAGTGATGTTAGAAGATTTTGATGGTGCTGCAGCAGAAAGGTTGTCTACGTGGTAACCACAATTAGCAACCAAAACAGAAGAGAGAGTAAAGAAGGGGGAGCGTTGAGGGGAGCAGCACAACGCCTAGCAAAAAGCCATATTTTAAATACTTTAACACGTACTTTTACAGCGACCAAGCAAGTCTGTGTGTTCAGATAAACATAACAAGCCCCTGGGCGTTGTTTAGTGGAGTGTGCTTTAGGCCCGCTCACTTCCATTTGTAAACTGAAATTGAGACTCTGACCACTTCTCAAAATATCAGATGTAGTTGGTTTTTTTTTTAATCTCATAAAAATTTTACTTTTGAATCCTAAGCCAGGGTGGAATTTAATCACAGAGTTATAAACCCTCCAAGCAAGCAAGGGTTTATCTGGAATTGCCAACATAACCTCCGAGTTCAGCAATGCAAATGACACCGCTATAATAGGAGGAATAAGAAAGCTTTCAGTATGTAGTCTGAGAACGTGAACACATTGAAGGTGATTTATGAGCGGGCCGACTAAGCATTTAAATGCCTTTCCTTGCAATGGTCTATTTTTCAGGACAACACACTCTCTCGTATAAGATTCTACATTCCATGACAGCACCGCTCCTGACAACATAAGCCCTTTCTGATAGGACAACATTTCCCATCCAAGATTAAAATCTTGGAAACTTGTCAACAGAAAAGGATGAGAATATGAGGGAAACCGCAGCTATCAAAGAAAAATGCCTGGCAAGTAATTTCCGTAATGGCCAGCTTCCAGTCATTTTCTCTCCCTGTTCACTCTTAAGTAAAGGGGTTGGCCTGAAGGTCATTTTAATATTTTGGATAAGTACAGTTACAAACCAGAAATTCATGAACGCAAGAGAAAGAAAGTCATTTGATACCACACAACCCAACTGCTTACACCGCCTTTCTTATTTCCATTTCTAATGCAGACTACAGGGAATGTTTTCCTTTTGATGAACGGTGGCTTAAGCAGCGAGTTGACAATAAATCCTTGAACTTCACGGGGCCCTAAAAATTAGAGGATCAGAGAGTCTTAAGTTTTCTTAGCTTTATTTCCATATTTTTTTTCTGTGTTACTTTATTTAATCTTCTACTACTCCAGAGACGGAAGGAATGACCTCCTAGGTCTTTTCCATTTTTTTCTTCTTATAATTCTCTCTTTCTGTTTAGAATGTTGGGTGATCTCTGTAATTTCTGGCATGCCCTTGGCTAGATTGGAGGTGAATTGGGGTGACTCTTCGTTTTACCAGCAGCACAGGATGGAGTATTAAAAGGCATTTGGGGGCCAAAGAGTGCATCTAACAAAGTTGAAATCATTTTCACATTTTTATTATTGGAATTGTCCTGAAATATTTCATTTCTATTAAACACTGTAGTAGCTAGAGTGAATTTTAAATTTGAATTTCTTAGGTTTCTTTGGTGAGTCGTAACTTTGTGTGGTATACATGGGCATCTTCGTGTATGTGTCTGCACATACATGTGGAAGCCAGAGGTCAATGCTGCTGTTCCATCCGCAAATGCTTCCTGTCTTCTTCTTCTTACTGCGATAGATACTGACACCAAACCTGACGCTCATTGACTGGACTAGGCTGGCTGGCCATCTACCTGTTCCTATCCTCTCAGTTTTGGGGTCACAGACATAGGCTGCCACACCCAACTTCCATGTCAGTATTGGGTAGTCTAACTTGGATTCTTATGCTTATAAGCAGGCACCTTACTGAGTCACCATCCCAGCCCCTCATTGCCTCTGTAATGCTCCTTTCTTTCTTGAATACACAGAATTTCTCTTATCCCCAATCTGAATATTTCAAGTATATTTGTATACACTTCTATGTTTCTTTCATCAGTCAGATGTCATTCAGCATTTCATTATTAGCCATGAGCTGGTCTCTGATAGCCAGGTTTTGTCCCCTGTCCTGGAGCACACCATTGCAAATCAGACATGCATTTGTTCTTGTAAAGGAATGAGATGTGCCAGGCAGCCACCGAATATCAGAGTGGCAGTCCTAGGAGAGTGATAAACAGAGGGGAGGGGGGCTCGTGAAGGGACCATTGAACTCAGTCTCAGAGGTAGGACAGCCTTCCTAGGCCAGCACTTTTGAAGGCATGGTCCTTGCATGGCTGCATTCTCACCACATGGGAACTTACTAAAAATGCAAATCCTCAGGACCCATCCCAAGACCTACTAAATCAAAAACTCTGGGGATGGATCCTCCATCTGTTTTGTAACAAGCCCTCTGGGTGATTCCAATACACGCTCAAGTTTGAAAACCATTGTCCCAGAAAAAGTAACAACTTCGTAAGAAGAAGATGCTCTATTTGGCATGGGACTCATTTACATAATTGATACCTCCTGATAATTAAGTCATCTGGTAACATCTCCCATTGTTTTATTTGTTTTTAAACTGTAAAAAAAGGAAAAGCAGAAATAAAAAAGAAAAAAGAGCTTCAGTTTTTAACAAATTTGCTTATTTTTACTTTGTTTATAGAGAAGAATGTAAACCAAATGGCCCAAAAGTACAACTCAGGCAAAAACCAATCACTTCAGAATTAAACAATACAGACCAACATCATTCAAAACAAGAGCAAAAGCAACAACAATTTCTTTAGAAACTAAATTACTAACTCCTGCAGAGCATTCTTGCAAATCATTGGGCGTGTGAATATCTATCCTGCATCCTGTATCATGGAGTGACAAGGAACATTCTTGTCAGCTATTTCTGGGAGATGAGAGTAAACCAGACATCTAGATCAGGTATCTTTTTCAATTACTCTCCACCTTTTGGGACAGGGTCTCTTCCTGAACTTGGAACTTGCCAATTCAATGCAACAGGCTAGCCAGAGATCCACACAATTCCAAGACTGGAATTGCAGGTCTGTATTACTTTGTCTTGCTCCTTATGTGGGCATCAGGGATTTGAACTCAGGCCATGATGCCTACTTGGTAAGGACTTTCTCCACTGAGACATCTATCATCTATCTCCTTGATTCATAAGTCTATAATTTTATAGGAATATGCATATTTTATGAGTAAGAACCAACTATTTATTTTATGTAGAGTTCTTTGAAAATTAAATGGTGTGTTGCTTAGAAGTACATGTGACTTTTTATACTTCCCATAAACCTGGTTGCATTTTTTGTATCTGATACATTATTTTGTATCTTATTTAATAATGTTCTTTAATACACTATTTTAACATGCCACAGTTTATACCAAAACATTTTCACAAAGCTAGTGGGTGGCTAAATTGTGTACTAGAGTTTTTTAAGTCTTTCATCATTAGTAAAGATAGACTTTCAGGCTTGAAGAGATGGATCAGTGGGTAAGGAGCTTGCCTTGAAAGAACAAAAATCTGAGTTCACTCCCCAGTATCCATATAAAAAGCAGGGTGTGGCAGCTCATACATGCGACTCTGGTTCCGGGTGTTGGAAGCAGGAAGATCTTCATAAGCAGGAAGATCTTCTGAAGTCCAGCAAATGGGTAATTTTTTACACTGGGATAATTTGCATATAATATATATATATATGTATATACAATGAATGAGTTAGTGAGTAAGTGAAGAAATAAGTAAATGGATGGATAATATGGAAGTCAGGGTGTGATAGCGCATGTTGCTGACCTCCGCACTCAGGAGGCAGAGGCAGTCAAATCTCTGTGATGTTGAGGCCAGCCTGGTCTCCATAGTGAGTTACAGACCATGAATACACAATGAGATCGATCATCACCCCACACAAATAATGAAGTGGAGAATGATAGAAAATGACCTCAATCTCTGGCTTTGGTATGAGCATACATGACAGATACATACAACACACGAGAGGGGGGGGGAGAGGGAGAGGGAGAGGGAAAAGGAGAGATGGAGGGAGAGGGAGAAGAGGGGAGAGATTGAGAGAGTGAGCTTTAGTGAACACAACACTAGTAAAGACATTCCTAATCTGTCCTTCTCATTCTGATTTATTGTAATCTTACATTGCTAAACATTTGCCAGTTTGACTCTTAGTCTTTTGTTTTATTCGCCTGCCCCAGTCTAACCACACTGTTACCAGATTTACTTCTGTACTATGCATATAAATTATATTAATCTCACAATTAAGCTGCTCAAGTTGTCTTCTCTGGTAATAAAGCCTGTTATGATCAACTCTCCACTAGGTTTTCATTTCAATTGTTTCACATTTCAATTTTCCTCTTCTTTAAGCCGTATGAATCTCTTGCCTTTGGGGGCATTGTCTACCCTGTTTCTTGCTTTTGTGATTTTGTGCCAGCCATTTTCTTTCCCTCATATGCCTTTCTTTCTCTGGTATCAGTTAGTGTTCAGCATCATCTCCATGATATCTTTAGTAAGCTAAATCTGCCATATTGCTTTATCCCATAATAGAATTTTCTTGTGGATATATGGACATGACATGTAAATAAAATATATAGACAAGTTATAAGTGCACAAGTCATCTTCATAATACTAACATTGCTGTGCAAGAAAGCAGTAAATAACTTTATTTATAATGATTTATTTATTCAAAAATAACCTGAAGCCCATGTGGCAAAATATCTGGAGTGTGAAGGTAGAAGGGATTTGGATGTGAGTTCTTGTTTTCTTGGTAATCTTTTAAATGTTTAAAATATTTATTGACTTAAAATAAATTGAAAAAGATAAAATAACATAGTTAGATGATGGATAAACAACCAAAGCAGGGCTGTAAAAATGATTCAGTGGCTATGAGCTTTTGTCACTAAGTGAATGAAACAACTTATCCTCTATCCTCCACAGGGCTACATAGTGTTTCCACAAATAAAATAAAGGTAAGCAAGCCAGGTTCTAGACTCCTTCAGAGATTAAAGCTACAATGATTTAATTCTTCCACTCACACATGTGTTTCTGGCCACACTTAAGACCTGTGTTGATGAGGAAGCACATCGCCTCTCAGTTTGGCCCATCTATCTCAGACTCCATGTCGCTTCCAGCACATGGAAGGTGTCAGAATACTTACAGATCCTCTTTCTAACATTTCATCCTGTGTTTGGACTGCAATAGGGTCTCTCTTAGTGCATGGAGCCAAGAGACAGACTCAGTTTGCTTAGGGCAGAGAAGAAGCTCCCCACACTGATCTCTGACTCAGTCCTTGTCTCTCAATGACTAAGTTTTTTTCTTTTATTGAAAATATATTCTTTCAATACAGTATATGATTACACCTTATTAGTATATTTGATTATAGTTTTCCCTCCCTCTCCTCCTTCCTGCTCCTCCTTTCTCACTTTGCATCCAAATCTACCCCCTTTCTGTCTCTGTTTAGAGATCAAACAGGCTTTTGAGGGATAATAACATAGAACAAAAAATATAAAATGAAAATCAATAAATCAGAACAGGAGCTCAGGAAAGGACACAAGAAATAGATACAGTTATAGAGACCCAATCCTTTTCATAGTCAACATCTTCAAGTTTGGACAAACACTTGAAAGACAACTTACAGAAATGGATCTATTGAGTACATACCGTGTTTGTCTTTCTGGGTCTGGGTTACCTTTCACTCATAAGGGGAGAATACTAGATGTAAAGCAAAGTATAATCAGACCACATTCCACAGATCCAGAGAAGCTATGTAACATGGAGGACCCTAAGCGGGACACCTGAATTGCCCTGGGAAGGGGAAATAGATGAGATCTCCTGGGTAAATTCTCTCTCTCTCTCTCTCTCTCTCTCTCTCTCTCTCTCTCTCTCTCTCTGTGTGTGTGTGTGTGTGTGTGTGTTGGGGGGGTAAGGAAAAGGGGATGGGGGTTGAGAACATAAGGGAAAGGGATGATTGAATTGATGTGGTAGGAGGGTAAGGAAAGAGATATCTCAGTAGAGGGAGGCATTATGTGGTTAGGGAGAAACTTTACACTAAGGAAATTTCCAAGAATCCAAAGAATGACTCCACCTAAGACCTCTATCAATAGTGAGGAGGGTGCCTAAAACGGCCTTCTTCTTTAATCAGATTGGTGACTACCCTGTCATCAGAGAGCCTTCATCCAGTGTTGGTGGAGGCTGCTTGTTTGTTCCTGGATACCCAGAACTAAAATAATCGCAGAGAAACTCTATTAATTACAACATAGCTTGGCCTATGAGCTTATGCATATTTCGTGTCTTCTCCCTGACTCTACCTTCTTTCTCCTCCTCTATCTGCTTGGACCTCCTTCCTTGCCCTATTCCGCCAAGACATTGGCTGAAACAGATTTATTTATCAACCAATAAAAGCAACACATAGACCAAAGAACTTCCCACGCCAATCCAGTAATTGATGGAAACAGATGCAGAGGTCCACATCCAAGCACCAGGCCAAGCTCCAGAGTCCAGTCGAAGAGAGGGTGGAGGGATTATGTGAGTTGGCTTTTTGAAGCCCATTCCCTGTTGTGGGATGTCTTGCTCAGGGGGAGGGGCTTGGTTCTGCTTCAACTTGATGTACCAGGCTTCATTGACTCCTCATAGGAGGCCTTACCCTTTCTGAGGAGTGGATGGGGATGGGTTGAGGGAGGGGAGGTGAGTGGGGAGGAGGAGGGGAGGAGGAACTGTGGTTGGTATGTAATATGAATAAAAAATAAAAAAAATATGCAGCCAAAAACTAAAAAAAAAAAAAAGAAAGAAAGAAAGAAAAAAAGAAAAAGGATTCATTGAATTGACAGTTGGTGCTGTTTATCTGCTTTCCTCCATTTGGTTTCTGAGTTATAGGAGTTAACATATGAGTTAACAGTTCTGCCACTGGCTAGTATATGAGATTTGGAAAAGGTATTGTGTTAAAACATCCCATTTACTATGGCTCATTACCTAGTCATGCTGGATGCTAATTTTCCACTGGCTGTGGTCTGTGCAATTGTGATTTGATCAGGACTCTCTTCCCCCTTCTTGCCTTCAAGTGTGTCAGGAGAACACTCATCAAATCTCCTCTGAAATCTGGATTCCCTATTTCTCTCCTGTTTCTCTGCTCTCCCAGTGTGGTAACTCTGTCAGTAGGAAACGAAGTTCCTCTGACAGGGCTGTTCTCAGTGAGCTCTCGCTGAGTTTGCCCCCCTCCTTTTCTGAGTACTTGCAAGTTATTGTTTAGGGAAATTTTGCTAGGATGTTGCCCTGGATTGATGTCAAACTCAGTCCTCTATAGTTCATGAATGCACATTTTTTTCCTTTGTCTAAATCTAAATGATACTTGCTGAAATCCGATTTTCCAGCAACTCTTTTCCACAGAGAGATTCTTTAAATTCAGAGATAGCAATTCAGCTACATTTACAAGTGCTCAGAGTCCAGTGGATAGCACTCCATGGGCTAGGAGCCAGGGACTCATTTGGGGCCACGCCTTTTAACCCCTTCACCTATTTACCAATGCATCTCTCAACTATTTGAGTGAGAACTAAAGAGTTAATGCTCTTCAATTGCAGTTGGGGTCCTGTTTGGTTTGATGGCTAGTATCAATATGAATGATGTCAAAAGAACAACCTGTTATTAGAAGGTGTGAAGGATGTGCAGTGCTGTTTTTAGATAATTCAATAAAAATAAAGCAGATTAATCAAGTTGAGGGAATTAAGTCTTCAGTGCCTCAGCCCATATCTTTTAATTATGGAGTAAAGCTGGGCTTCAAAGAATGCAATCTAAAAATATCAACCTTTCTGCTTGTATTTCTTGAATACTCCCGAATATACCCAGACTCTAGAAATAGCTATGATCTTTACTGACTTTCGCTATGGCAAAGTCTTAACCCAGGCAGAGGCTAGCATAACCTCCTATTTATTGTAAAGCTACTGTTGAATTTGAATACCAGCTTGCCAATAGTGGTGAAGCTCGGTTGCTAGCCAACTTTTGAGGTTAGTTGGATGGTTGGGAAAAGAAAGGTCAGGGAGGAGAGGAGCAGGAAGAAGAGCGAGAGGAAGACAATGGTGTTTTGGTCCTTGAGGTCTTTCATAACTACCATTTCCTGTGCCAAAACTGCTGTGATGTATTTTGGTTATCTATTCCCATGGCCTACCTGCAGATTTGTTCTGGAAGGAAGGGCACACAGTGATCCTTTCACAGGTGAGTAGACTGAATTCCAAGACATGGAGTCGTGTGCTCCAGGGTCATACCTCTGCTGAATGACAGAATCAGGATTTCAACCCCAAAGCATCTGATTTCAAAGCTGTTCCCTTTCCATTGTAGGACACTGTCAAAATGAAAATAAATCTGGACTCAAAGGGACTTCTCCTTTTGTCCTTCTAAACTGTCTTTTAATCGAACGACCAGGGAGAACACCATGCCATTTTTCAAATAGATTGCTAGTTTTATTGACTGTATTTTCTCCTTTTATTTTATAGGAAAAGTGCAGTGTAATTGTTTCCATACAGTAATATCAACCCATTACCATGTGTGAATGGAACACATTTTCACATGATGTTTCATTTGGGACTTCATACTATCCAGGAAGCAAAATCTGCAAAGGCTCCTTTTCGGGACCTGGTTACTTTCTACATCAGATCAAGGACTGGAAGATGCCTGGCCCCCAGTTGAATTAACTTTTCTGCTTTTTAGTTGAACAGGTGCAACAGAACAAGGTCTGTGAATGAACACTCGGTCTTGGTGCAGAGGATAAGAAATGAAGTAATAGATAGAGTTGGAGAGGGGACACATATTTGGCGCACAGTATCCCCTGCCATAACAGATGCGTGTAGCTGAGCAAAGGCTCTTTGAAAAATTCTAACAAGAAGCCCAAACACGAAATTAGAACAGGGAAACTACAGAAGTCAAACATAGCACAAACAACCTGAAGCACAAGGAAGCACAAAGACCTTGAGAGAGCACACTCTAGGGGTCCCCCCTGCTCCCCTCAGCCTTTGTGTATGTGCTCTTCAGGGATCTGTAGTTCCTGACTTGAGTAACTCTAGTTACAAATACAAATGTAGGAGACAGTGGGAGGCAAACTTATGAAACTCCAATGAATTACCCCATTCTAATGGCCACAAGTGATGTGGGAGTGTCATATATCAATCTGTTGATTTCATTGGTTAAGTAATAAACAAACTGCTTGGGCTCATAGCTTAGAACATAGGTGGGTGGAGTAAACAGAACAGAATGCTGGGAGGAAGAGGAAGTGAGGTAAGATGCCTCAGAGAGAGACGCCATGCACAGAGAGACGCCATGCTCCACTCCAGGCAGACACGCAATAGCTCTGCTCTCTGAGGCACGCGTGATGAAGCTCTGACCCAAGATGGACGTAGGCTAGAATCTTCCCGGTAAGACCGGTGCTCACAGATTATTAGAGGTGGGTTGATCGGGATATGAGAATTAGCCAGTAAGGGCTAGAGCTAAAGGGCCAAGCAGTGTTTAAATGAATACAGCTTGTGTGTTGTTATTTCGGGCATAAGCTAGCCGGTGGCGGGTGCTGGGTGGCAGAATCCAGCCCCACAGCTCCCACAACATACAAATTATAAAACAAAACCACAGGTCTTGAATTTGGAAAGAGGGTAAGGAGGGAGGAGTGGGGAGAGTTTGATATGGGCAGGAGAAAGGAGGCAGATTAGGGAGAGAATAGTTGGAGTGTACAAAATTGCTGAAGAACTAACTTAATTAGTAAGAAATAATGTGAGGGAGAACACAAGTAGATAAATAAGGGTCACGTTTGTACCAGACAGCTGAGTAGAGCGCACTAACTGTGGGTCTTGGCATATTTCTGTATTTCTGTTGTGCATATGTGTTTATGATGCCTTCTCAGAGTTTGATTTATTCAATCTAAACATCAAAATTTTGCCCACAGAGACATGCAGACTGGTATTTTGATAAATCCAAAGCCAAGCTGCAAACTAAATAAATGAGTGCTTCGTATTTATCTACAGTGTATCTCTCTCTCCCAGTGCTATTGCCTGGATCTTCCTTTAGCTGATGTAATAGCCCACTGTTCTGCTTGATGGACTATCCCTCTGCTGCAGCAGATTAAATAAAGGCTGTCACTGTGAGCTTCATCAGATGGGCTTTACAAGAAATCTCTGTATTCATCATGATGATCAGGAAGTGTGGATTTTGGATCTTGCTCTGTGTTAAGCAAGCAGGTTTGAGTTAGAAGAAATGTTTTCAGTGTAGCTAGTTTCCATGACAAAGCTTTTCTGTATAGATGCTTTCTCATGGTATGATTGATATTTAAGAAATCCTGGGATTTTTGTCTTCTCCAAGATAAATTGTGGGCATCGATGATGTTAATTTCATAAGGAACTTTATCAGGTTATGTAAAAGAATTATGTTGTTATTAGTCTATGTCAATTTGACTCTGGCATCCAGTGGTATAGTTCAACACAAGACTAGATCTTAACTGGACATATAACTCAATAATAGAGTGACTGCCTAACATCTATAAAGCTTGATGTTTTATCCCCAGAACTGCCCAAAGAAGGAAAAGGTATAAATGTTTCTTTAAAAAAGTTCCTTTTAGTTGTGTCAGTATTGAGTAAAGTACATTGCTTTCCACTTTGTGTGTGGGTGGGCCTTACAGAGTCAGGTGAAGGTCTTGACAGCAAGTCCGAGACTGGTCAAAGAAGAAGCAGCTCTCTCTCAAAATTATAACTTAGAAACTTCACCCGAGTTTCCTGTCTCATAATTTTAGACTCAAAACTACACCATCATTTCTCACCTGAGTTTTTAGCTGGACAACAAGCGCTGTGGATTTCACTTAAAAATTCTTAGGAGCCGTGAACTCAGAAGTGTTTTTTCTTTGAATCTCATTAATTTTCAAGTTCTCCCTTTGCCTCCGTTTTTCTTCTTTTCCCTCTTCTGTCGCTTTCCTACCTTCCTCCTCCCTCCTTCCTTTCTAGACAGGCACATATCATTTTGTCTGTCTCACAATGTCAGCTTTGTCTGTGACTCTGAATTGTGACTAACCCCGGGGCTAAATGCTGTCTGGTGCACTTCTTCCTGGCATACAGGCCTTGGTTATGTGAACAGCTATTCTGCATAATCTTTTCTGGTCTGAGATTCGTCATTCATATATGGCATTGTTGGAGTCAGTAATCTGTAAGCTACTACCCAAAGCCCCATGATATATGTTGTCAAACTCTTCAAGATAAAAACTGTCTTGATGGGGAGGGCAAACAAAGCAACCCTCCTAAACAACTTCCCATTGAGAGTCTCAGAGTGAATTAAAGTTTGTGTGTATATTTGTGACGGTTTTAAATTTCCTGTTGTGACTTACAACACGTCTAGTGTGCTCCCTATAAGTTTATTCAAACACAGAGAAATTTTATAATGTCCCTGAAGAGTTTTCACATTCAATGAGAAGCATGCTCTTATGCCTGTCATATCGCAGACTGGGAATTGTTGGCCCAGTGGGAAAATTCAGACAAGGAGAGGTTGAGAAGGAAGCCACATTCTCTGGGAACCTCGGTGTTTTGTGTGCTGTGGATTTCACAGGGGAAATGTGTGATGGGAGCTGGGAATTATCAAACTGAAAACAGAGTCTCAATTTAGGACGTTTTATTTGTTTATTTTGTAAGGAGAATGGAGTGTTCTTTTACTTTGGGGAACATGGTAAGTTTTCACTCACAGAGGTCTTCTTCCTGCGGTGAAACATCCCTCCCCTGGGAACTGGTCCCTTAAATTTGCCCCTTTCTGCTTTATTTTTAGCAATAGAACCTGTCATTATTGCTATATATTCATTCTTTTATCTGGTGTTTGGTTGTTTTTCTCACTAGAATATCATGTCCCTGAGAACAGATATGTCATCTGCCCTCCTTGGTGTTAATATCCTGAGAGTTTATGACTGTTCTGAAGGTGCACTGATAGTCAATAAGTATTTGTTGAAGATAAAAAGACCTGGGAATAAATTTCCTGTGTTCCACCTCATTGACAATAGCTATTGTTATGCCCCCGAGAACAGCACCAGAACTAAACTGCTTTCCTTTTTTCTTCGTTTGACTGAAGTTTTGGAGGAGAACATGGTAGACTTTGTCTTTCATCTCTCTGGGAAGAGACTTAGAGGCTTCCCAATCACAATACTAGGGACTGGTGAGGAGCTTTATTTCCTGGTCTAGGGTCTTCTTGGAGAAAGGTGTGAAGGTTGAAGTATTCAGAGCTGGAAGGATTAGACAATAATGGGTTTAAATTATAGGACTGGGCTGTAATTCTCGGATCCTAGAGAAACCTTCTATTGTTCTGTAACAATTACTTAACTATTACTCCAAAACTTAATGGAGATTCATATGAGTAACCATTCTGAGAAAAGAGGGTCCAGGGATTCCTTAGCTGCATGGTTTGGTGGTCAAATTGTAAGCCAGGGATGTGACCAGCTTAGAGGGAGTGGAAGACCACTGCCAGGCTCGGTTATGCAGCTGTTGGCAGAAGGCTCCAGTGTTTCACTCTATAGCAATGGGATTTCTACTGCAGAGCCACAAGACAGAAATATAGGATAAATGAGAGGGGAAAAGGGAGGAAGAAGAAGAGCATAATGTATATGTAGACAACAAGCTACAGAAGATGCTGTGTTGTCTTTAACACCTGAAGTTGGAAATTTGGAACTGAAGAGGTAGCTCGGTATGGAAAGGCATTTGCCACCAAGATTGACCATCAGGTTTTATACCCAGAACCCATGGTGGAAATATGTGCATAAACACATACATACACACACAATAAATAAATAGAAAAATGGAAAGAAATACAGCCCATTATTTGTGTCATAGTCTATTGCTTACAGCAATAAACTATATTACTTTTGAGAAGCAGACTGTACAACATTGTGAATGTCATGCCAGGATGACAGTATTGTTACATGTCTCCCAAAGGCTCATGTATTAGAACCTTAGCCCCAGCATTGTGCTCCTGGGGAAGCCATAGAACCTTGATGAGCTAGCAACTTGTGGGAAACTCTGCTTATTTACAGAGGTCCTCAAAAGGGATTCTGGTACTTAATATCTTCTTCCTCTTTTAATTTCTGGCCAAGGCAAAAACAGCTCAATCCCCAAGGACTCCTTGTAACTGACTCTGTGTGGTGATTTGAAAGAAAATGGTCCCCAAAGGGAGTGGCACTATTAGGAGTTGTGCCTTTGTTGGAGTAAGTGTGGCCTTGTTGGAAGAAATCTGTCACTATGGAGCAGGTTTTGAGCTCAAGATACTGCCCAGTGTCTTATTCCACTTACTGTTGTCTTCTGATCAAGATGTAGCCCTCACTATGTCTACCTGCACATTGACATGTTCCCTGTCATGGTGATAATGGACCAAACCTCTGATCTGTAAGCCGCCACCTCACTTAAAGGTTTTCCTTTATAAGAGTGGCTACAGTCATGGTGTCTCTTCACAGCAATAGAAACCCTAAGAAAGACACTCTGTCACCTTCCTAGCATCCTAAGTCAACACCCATGCCCTGCAATCATGCACTAGAACCAAAAATACTGTATGTGAGTGAAAATAAAGATTTTTCTCTTCATGAGTTAATGGTCTTAGGCATTTTGTTACAACGACAGAAAGCTAATACAGGAACCATCTTAGAGACTGGCTACTACATTCGACAGTGTGTGTGTGTGTGTGTGTGTGTGTGTGTGTGTGTGTGTGATGGTGTGATGGTATCTTCCATTCTGGAGGGTTTTCCCACCAAGTGTGTTTGCTGTGCTTTCCTGCTTCTCATAATTTGATCTCCTCTCTTATTTTTAAAATATACCATATACATGTATATTTTATGCTCTGTGTTTGTGAACACTAGGTATAAAAATTTTGCTCATTTGAATTTACTGCCTGTTGTCTTACCTGGCTGTCACTCAAGGTATCTTGATCTCATGCTTGTGCCTTTTCATGGTGTTTTATTCTTTTTAGGACTTCATCCACAGAAGCTCTCTGAGAGCAGATCTTCTTTTCCGCAGAGGATAGCATTTGCTTCTGTCAGGCTCCAGGGGACACTTTAGCCCAGAACCACTTTGAACAAAATCGCTGCCTTGTAAATTTTTATATTGCCTAAGTAATGTGAATTGAAGCTAAAACCGCATAGAGATTACCTTATGTTTGTAAATCACGAGGGGAATTTCTTGCTTCAATCATTGTCAATTTGTGACCAGCAATTACCCTCACACTGTCACAACCTGGGGTTATTTATCGTTTACCCTTATACCATGCTGAGTGCACTTGGGATTGTAGCTCTACATGGAAGGGTCTCCTAATCTCCTTTCCCCCCCTACCCCACTCATCTTTCCTGCACCAGGCATTCATCTTTCTTCCATGCTCCTCACCACTGGGGCGACTGAAGCACAAGTTCCCCAGCAGCAAAGGTGTTCATCATTCAAAATCACGGTTTGAGTTCCTATTGTTGCCTAGGTCCTACCTCTGAGAATATGTTGTTACTTCATGTTAGTTCATCAGCACATTGCAAACGTCTTCTTAAAAATCACATTTTATCTAGATCCTTAATCATTTCTTTTTGGAAGGCTAGATCATTGGATCTCATCCTCTGCATTGCTAGAAATCACTTTCAATGGCTTTTCTCCTGAGCTTTACACACAAACACACACACACACACACACACACACACACACACACACACACACACACAGAGAGAGAGAGAGAGAGAGAGAGAGAGAGAGAGAGAGAGAGAGAGAGAGAGAGCCTAGAATTGGATTAGAGTGACAGGCTGTATGTTGTCTTCATTATATCTGAAAGGTTGTGCTCCAGAATTATAGGCAATGAACACCCCTTTGCTTTCTCTCTCAATGGAGATAAAAGAGGATACCCAACTTTTATAGGACTTAGAGTTTTTATAATAGAATATGTTGTTTTTGTTTAAATTTAATGTCTTCATTTTTTAAGCATATCTTCTGATGTCTCAAAAATTTCAGAAAACATAATGATCTGAATTAAAAATCTGAACCATTGTTCTTTCCAAATACAAGATGGGCCCACGATGTGCTTTTAAACCTAGGATTTCTTTTTCATTCTTGATATCATAATTCATCCTTCCTGATTCTGTTGGTTACATTAAATATCCAATTTTAAATCTTGTTGTCTAATTGATTTAATGATTATAAAAGTATTCCTGATACCCAACCTAAATCTTCTTTTCTAATTTATTCCCGCTACTCCTGGCTATATCTTGAATAACTAGAATTGATGAGACACTGCGAAGTAATTGATTGCTAATGTATTGTAGTACTTTCAACTGCAGTGAATTTTCCTCATCTTAAAAATACTCTCAGTAAACTGCATTGCAAACCCTTTGTTTTTATTCTTATGGCTTCTCTAGAACATGTTTAGTATTTTCCCCGAAGATGCCATATGGAGGTATAAACTAATAAAAGCTCACCTTTTGCTTAAATGTTTTCACCCTCTCTTCTGCGGTAGAGTTTGTTGTATTTGCAGAAAAGGCCTCCAGACTTGAGTGACCTCTAGGAACTGCTTTCTATATAGTCCTCTGTGGATGTAATTTGAATATAACAGGGCTTTGACTGAGCAAGTTGCTCACCAGGCTCCAAAGTCTTCTCAGTTGCACCTTCTCTGCATCCTTCTCACACTCTTTGGTTGAGTTCAACCCTGTATGTCTGTTGGTAATTCTTCTAGTACTGATGTGACTAAAAGTTCTTGAACGAGAACTTTGATACTTCCTCCATTTTCTACGGACTGTGCTGGAAAACTTAACAATCTGTTTGTGGTTGGGAACGCCATAACATTTAGACCCAACACAGTGATAGTGATTTCAATTCCTAAATTGTGGAAAGTTCATCAGAGCACATAGGGTCTAACAGCAGTGTAGCTGGTTGGTTGAGACTCAGACGAATGCAGACATGAAGCTGGTTTATATGTTGTGTGTATGACTAAGTGTGTGTGCATGTGTGTAGGTCAGAGGTCAGTTTTGAGTGTTTCCCTTAGTGGTTCTCAAACTCATTTTCTCGAGACAGTGAGCCCAGAGCTAATGGATTTAGCTAGGTTGGCTGACCAGCGGGATCCTGGAATGTGCCTGTTTTCTCTTCTCCAGCATCAGCAGACAGAAGCACTGCAAGGCCTGTTTTGTTATTGTGAGGACTGAGCATCTGAACTCAGGTCCTCAAGCTTTCATGGGGAGCACATAACCTGCTGAACCGTCTTCCCTGCCACTTAAAGACAAGTAATTTTAGGTTGAGAACATCATCTACAAGTTCAGGAGAGCAACAACTTGGGATACAGTCTGTGGGTTAAGAAGACAGAATTGTGTCCCAAGGGAACCTGTTGTATTGTAGTTAGAAAGGTCTCGAAAGAGATGAAGGGTTCATATATCGGGACTTCTATATGTATTTGCTGTTGAGGATGTTTATGAGTTTTATAATTTTGTTTCAAGAATAGTTCAGTTGGAAATAAAATAGTTGTTTCTTTTATTTACCATAGGTTTTGGTTTGCAAGTCACTCCAAAATTCAAAAGAAAAACCTATTGTTTTGTTTCTCCCATTGAGACATATTTTAAGGCCCAATTAATGAGAGATGATCTCATGGGAGCCCTTATTTTCTCCTGGTTTAAAAAAAATGCAGCATGGTTTTGGAGAAACAAAACTGTATGGACCTGAGAGTTCTGGCTCATTCAATTCTTAGATGCTTAGATGACCCAGAGGGGCTGTTAAGCATTGCTTTTCAGCTCTGTGCGACAGATAGGTAGACATGTCACCCAGCATAAGCAAAAGGACTGGATGAAGATGGCAGGCTTGGCGTTTGGAAGCTGAGGATTAATTTTTCGCGTGAGAATGGAAATAGGATATATTTTTAATTTATTAATTTCCTTTTTATCTTCTGTATTAACATTTCGAAGAATACATTTTAAAATGTTGTATGATACTGAATGTCTTTTTAGTAACCTAGAATTTTTTGCATTCATCTTCCTTCTGATGAGGTCTGGGAAATGTTGCTTTGTAAGACTCTTTTCTGGGCATTGTATTAAAACATGACTGTGGCATTTATAAAATTACCTCAGAGCAGTGCCCAGAGGATTTATAGTTTTACATATATGTATATACATAGCCTTTTTCTGCTAATGAGCAGTATGTGGGAGGCAAGCAGAGTCAAGGTTATTCAGTTATGTTTTGTACATAGTATCTGTTGGCCAATGTGGGATTTACTTCATTACACTCTGAATTTTCTGGATGATAACTATATTAATATAAGAAAATATTTTTCCCCTTCTGGGAGCTCAGTTGGAATCACTATGAGTTCTTACTGTGTTATTAATTTATTTTTAGATAAATTAACAGAAATATTCCACACCTCTTTTCCCTTTTGTCTCTTTTGGGCAGGTTGCTAACTCTGGCATGCTGGAAGCATTTATTTAAATAACCCTTTTTCAAGGAAGGACAAGTGGATAGTAAGAAACAAGACAGAGTAGAGGAGAGGGGAGCAGAGACAGGAGGAAGAAGAGAGAGGAGGGGAAGCAGTGGGAAAGAGAGAAAGAGAACACAGGGAAAGAAGGGAAGATGTAGGAGATTCCCTTTCCTGTCTCTTCCACATTGCAATTTATTAGACATATTCACAGAGCAGAGCCCCGAGAGTGAGAGGAAGAGATGCTGACTTACTGGTTACTGAGCGAGAAAATTCAAACTAACTCACGCCTCTGAAGCAGCCTGAGACAGCAGCTGTAAAGAAAAGTAATAGGAGTAAACCAACCGGGCACATGGCCATAACTTGTATTTTGCATGAAAGTAAAACATATTAATGATTTATGTTCTTCTTGATTAACATCTTGAGAGGTCTATGTGTACACACATAGGCATACTTTATTTACAGCTTTGTTTTGGCATCTAAACCACCTTTTGAAATACTGCAGAAGGTCAATGAAGCAATTCTAAAGTTGGTAATAATAGAAATTAAAAAGGAAGGGAAATGGAAGAAGGCAGTTTGCCACAGAGATCAAATTTTATTTTATTTTCTTCTGCCTGAAGTTTAACACAAAAGATAAATCTTTCCAGACAGCATAGGCTAAAGAATATATCATATCAACTTGTAAGTTATTAACTGAGGGTTTTTTAAAAGACAGATATCATCTCAGTAACTGTTACAAATGCATTTACTTTATTTTAAAGGCTGTTCTTTCCATTATTAATGCCATACCGGATTATAGAGCCATTTGAGATGAAATGAGCTTCTCTACATCCTGGAAATGCGTCTGCAGCGGCTACTGATACTTTCTGACTCATTCTAAAACATACTGTAATTTTTGGAAGATGCTTTATCTTACTGTATATGCCCTGCTGACAGTTAGAATCCAATTTATTAATTCTCTATAAGTGGAAAGCTTATGCTCCTATAAAGTAGTACCAGGATTTGTCAGGATTGGCTCAAATTCCGTGTGTTATAATGTAACATTACTACTCAAGACTCTGAATAGCTAGCATAAATAATGTCTAGACAGGGTTAATGCGGTTCAGAAAGGATTTTATTCTCACTTAAACTAAAAATATCTCTCCAACAGTATTTGCAGTACTCTTATTGAAAGTGGGGACTTTTACTTAATTGGGAAGAGAGTATGCAATCACATTCATATCTGGTATCAAAGCTCACCTGCCTAGAAATATGATGTGGATATAGGGAAAGTGATGTGGGATCTCTCTGATAGGAGCCCAGTTTGTTAAGGCCATTACATTAGACTGTGCAAGAATTGATTCAAGTATAAGGCAAAGAAGCACCTTTAACTTTTTTGCTTTGGAACCTGTGAGTCATTTAGTCATCTTTCACACCAGATGAGATTCATCTTAAGGCTCACAGAGAGTAGGGAGGTGGTCGCTTGTGTTACTCCTGTGTGCCTGTGTGATGTTGATACTGTTTACGCAAACAAAGTAGGTAGATTGGTGTTATCTAGACTCCAGATTTATACTCCGAGGCTGTGAAATGCAAGAATACTGATTTTAGGACTCGTCCTGATTAGATTCGAACCCACAGGTCTTCATACATAAGAACTTGAAAGGAAATCTAATACAGAAACCCAATGCTGAAGAGACTTGTGTTCTCTTCTTGCCCTTTTACTGGCTAGCACTGGCTATGAGACGATATTGCGCTCTTATTCCCATATTAAGCCTTGCTCTCTGCAAGGGTTCACAGAACTTCCGTGTAGATGAAGATTAAGTGACCACTGAGTCTGTTATCTTTCCGTGGGAAATTTGGACTGTGGCAGCAGTCAACTGAGAGGGGGCTATTGTTCACAGGGTGCAAGAGAACCCTGCACTGCCTCTCTCCCCAGTGGGCTCCCATATTCTTCAATTGCCTTGATCAGTATATTTTTCTCCTGGACATGTGTAACAACGAAAACAAAAACAAAACCCTGCCCCAATCTCTACTGCGACATTAGCAGAAGCATTGCATGCCATGACCTTTATTGTTGTTAGAAGGAGAACTTAGCACATCATTTGTTTAACATGGCTTTATTAGGGATTTAAGGTTTTGAGGTTAAAGCACTGAGTGAATCCAGTTTCTGATTTGATAAATTTGTGTTACAGAACTGGTGCTCTCCCTCCATCCTCCTGTGAGTTGGGCATGAAATACCCATTCACGGATTTGTGTGTTGTACTTTACCATTGTTTTGTCCTTTCATGCTCTTTGGCAGAAATTTGTTTTTGAAAGAGCTTAGTGTTGCCTGTAAAATGTCGATGATGATAGAACTTTTCTGCGTTCATTTTTCTTAAGGGCATATTCCAGGGAGCAGAAAACTTGCTAAAGGAAGTGATTTAATGTTAATTTTTTAAAAATTTTATGTCAGATTCAAGCAGGATGACAAAAGTGGGCCATTATTCTAAGGGACTCACAAAGGATACTCTTTGTAAAGTTAGAGTAAATCAGACTATGTCTTGGATGTTTTCAAACCCTGCCACACACAGTCTTTGCTCCTGTAATATTTTGGTTCTGCTTCGAATGATTTCTTCTACCTCATGAGATCATGGCACTGGCTAAAGGGTTGACAGCTAAGAAGGGCCTGCTTTTCTGCTCCAAGATGACCGTTTTGTAACACGGGGAACATGTTCCTCCCTGGATGACATGTGTGTGACAAGTGTACTTTTTACTATTTTGTGCAGAACTCCAAGGCCAGCATTTAGCAATTACAGTGCCTAGGAGATCAATATCCCCCTTGCCTTCTTATAGCCCAGGCATTAAGGGCAAATCTCTAGAAGGCCTGATCTCCTCTGTTGGACCTTTGGAGACTCTAAAGCTACATAAGCATGAAGCAGGAGATTTTTCCTCTTCCATTTCCTGTCATCAGTGGAGAGTCTAAATGAAGAGGTACAAATGGTTCTTTCAAGAATTTGTCAAAGCAAAATCCACATTAGGAAAGATTTACTGGTTTCCCCCTATCAATAGAAGAATCTCTCTTGATATTTCTAAGCCTTTATCTTCCCTTCAAAGAGCACACTGTCCTTGGCTTAAGTTTGCAAGGTGCATGGTTGTGGGGAAGATTATCTTCACAGGAAATGGAGATTTAGCAAGATATACTTCTGGGACAGCATGTTTTAGCAAAATAGATATTTCCCCAACTCAAAGAAAGGAAACTCAGTATTGAAAAACAAAAACAACTTACAAGCAAGTGATTGCTGGGAGAATGAGGAGTGCAGGGGACTCTTAGAGAGATGTGTTTTCTAATGTTTGCATTCAGGACATTACCTAGAGAATAAGTCTTTCCCCCTAATGTTGTTATCTTTAAATATTCAGTATTGATTTCTGACTATTCTTTCTCACAAGTTCAAGGTTATGTACTCTTTAACTACTTTGTATGGTGTCTGTACTTGTGAAAAAATGTGTGATTTCCTTTCCAGGGACTGCCGTGATCATCCTCTTAATATTGCCTGTATAATGAGTCTGGGAACTCTAACCCTAAGGCCACATCTCTCACTCTCAGTGGCTTGTCTCTGGGTAAACCGCATCAGCAGAGCTATGACAACAGTTTAGGATAAGAACATGTGCATTATTTATAAGCATATAAGACTAAATTTGGCTTGTACGTACTTGAAAATCTTTTGTCTATAAATTTTCTCATGAGTAAGCAATAGAAGAATGGAAATACCTTAAGCCAAGGGTAAAAATACCTAGTACACGCAATTTTTTTGCTATTGTGTTTTAGCATTTTGTTCTTTACTTCTTTATCAGGTAGTATAAAAGTGAATTGGATTTGAATTCTTCCTCTAGCCTCAAATCTAGATGTTTTCTTTTTTTTCTTCTAGGACACTTGCTCTCTACTCTGTATGCTGAAGGATATCTTAAAAGAATTCCAGAGAAAGTCACACCTGCATATTTTCTTGCATCTGGTACTTTAAAGTTAGTACTTATTATTTATCTGTTTTCTGAAAGCTTAGTGGCCCTTTTACTGAGCAAAGCAGGCACTGGGGATGGCACTGCATTTACTAGAGTGACTATACAATGCAAGATCACAAAGTCATATCTAAGCAGAAGCATTTTGAATGACGCTGAGGATGGATCTTTAAAGCATGAAGGGTGGATCTTTAAGTATATAAATTTAAAAATAAATTATGTGTGGTGTCAGAGTATTACTGGATAGAATGCAGAATATGACAAAAGAATCTAGCTCTATTACAGTGTATGAAATCAGTATCTCTAAAGGGGAGAGGACCACATTGATTTAAATAACTATGGAAATGACTGGTATGTGTAAAAATAAAAGCAAATTGAAGTGTGTGTATAAGTGCTTTAATTTATAAAGTTGTTCTCCACAAAGGAGTTGTTATGAATGCTAAAATCATTGTACATATACAGTAGGATTAAACAACTGAGTGATGGAATCAGATGTCTCATTGTAGAACTGGGAAGTAGCAGATGAAAAAGATGGGAGGCTAGACCGATATATTGGTAAATAGAGTAAAGTTGTAAATAGCAGTATGGACTCAAATATATTTGTATAACTATATACAGAAGTATTTATAGATATATGTGAGTCCATGAGCTAGTATAATTACATAAATATTCCTTGCTTGACTTTGAGATTCTATTCTCTGATGTGATACTAATTGGAAGGTAATTATATCATGAAGGTGGGTTCTATGATGGGATTAGTGCCCCCATAAGACTACATGGAGAGCTTGCTTCCTCTCTCTTTTTATCTACCATTTAAGAACATAGCTGTCCCCAAGCCAGGGAGTGGTCATTCACAAGAATGCACCCTCATCGTAGACTTCCAGACACCACAGTTATGAGAAATAAACGTTTACAATTTAAAGCACTTAAGTGATGGTATTTTTATAGAAGTCTGAAACAAACAGGACACTCTTTTAATTGAGAGTTTATATGCAGTGGCACCTCAGTATACATGATGATACCTGGAGCGTAGATCTAGTAATATTCTCAAAAAAAGAAGCCAGAGATCCTTGGGTAAACAGCAGCTTCTAGGACTGGGACAGGGATTGTATAGATGAGCCTAGATCAATTTGTAGTAACAGAAAGCAAGGGTTCAGCCCTAATAACCCAAGAAAGTTTAAAAGAATGTAAGAACCATTTAGTAAAGTTTCCAAAGCAATTGCATTTTGAACAATGAAATGAATTAGTATTGGATTATAAGTCAAAATATAAAATATTTATATGGACACTTGTATCGGTGCAAATGAAGGCAGACAGAAATTATAAGAATATTTTCAGCTTTAATTAGGGAAAGACTCACAGAACCCATAGTTCCAGCGGAGAACAGGAAAGCCGAATGGAAGGCATGTCCGCAATCTTTATAAGTAAAAAAATCCTCGGGGGACCCCGCCCTACAAGCAAGGTGATTGGCTGGGTCTCCCCTACAGACACTTTCATATAAGAAGATGACTGAATAAAGAAACAAGTAAGGGGAATTGAAAAAAAAGTTATGGGAAATAATAGTTAGGGTTTCTATTGCTGTTAAGAGACACCAGGACCACAGCAACTCTTATAATGGAAAACATTAAATTAGGGCTCACTTATAGTTCAGAGGTTTAGTCCATTATCATCATGGTGGAACATGGTGACATGCAGGCAGACATGGTGCTAGAGAAGAAGCTGAGAGTCCCACATTTTTCAGGCAACAGGAAGTAGACTGTGTTTCACACTGAGCAAAACTTGAGCAAAACAGACATCAAGGCCTACAGTGACACAATTCCTCCAACAAAGCCACATCTACTTCAACAAAGCCACACTTCTTAACAGTGCCACTCTTATTGGGGCTCATTTTCTTTCAAACAACCGCACATTTCAAGAGATTTATATAGCTATGTTGCTTCCAAGATGCAGAACAACATCTTCTGTTCCTTTAGTATGAGTTACAAGTTGTCAAGTGTTTTCAAAGAAAAGGTTTAGACAGTGGTCGTTCCACAGTGCAGAAATCTGACAAACATTGTCTTAGGGAAGTGGTCAAGGAGAACATCACATTGAAAATCATTTAATAATCTATAATCCTTTATATGTATGATGAGAATTGCATTTAAGCACTCCATCCTTCTCACAATCCTGAAAATACTAATCAAAGATATTCTGCAAAAATTCCTTCACAAATTATCACGATCACCAAACCCAGAAAAGACTTCAGAAATTTCCATTGTCTCTAGGGAGAAAATACAGTGTGGTCTCTTAAATGAGTTCTGCAAACAGGACAAAGGAATTAGGGAGAAACTAAGTAAATTTGACTTTAGGATGATGTTAGCTAATAAAGTGTCCATGGTGGCTCATTAATTTTGATAAATAGTATGCTGATATAAAATCTTAGTAACTACCAGAAACTGGATGTACTATACACAGGAATTGTCTATACTACTTTTACAATTTTCCCACTAATGTGTTAATATTTTAAAATTAGTAGTGTCTTTTTTTTTAAAGGGCTAGTATCTCTGAGGTTTGTTGACTTAGGTAATCATCAGGTAAACAACTCAGAATCACAATGAGATGTCATCTAACTCCAGTTATAATGATGATTATTAAAAAGACTGAAATGCGCAAATGCTGTCACAGAGGTAGACAATGGGGAGCTCTGACACACTGGTGGTGGAATTGTGGGTCAGCTGGCCTGATTATTTCCCAGAGCTTGTTGAGGATGGAATGATAGGGCATGAAAATATTTTGAGGAGAGAGCTGTACAAATGCAAAGTTTGTTATGATCTATTGTAGAGTAAATGTGTTTCCTCCAAAAGTATATGAAAACATTTTTACTTGTTCAATGAAAGCTCAATGTCTTCTTATTTCCTGGTGTGCTCCATTCCAGACATTGCTTTTTGCTTGAGACAAACTGATTTATAGAGCAATATTAAATTAGAGTGAGTAAATGTGAATTAACGAGGTTCTTAAAACCAGTTGTCCAGTGATTCTGAGATCAAAATTTCAGAGAAAAAAAGAGAGAGAAACAACACCATGTATTGGGACAATAAAATGAAGGCAGAAGATTCATTGCCCGGAGAACTAGAGTCCTGTTAGCCAGACATGGTGTTTCTGAGCTAACTCAGATTTTTAGTGAGAATTTCCTTTGGCTAAGTCTGTGGTCATGGGAGCTCATAAACTCACTACTTGAGTCTTTTGTTATTTGCTATTTACCAGTATCTTACTTCACTCAGCTATGTAACAGTTTGAAATTATTTGATGATCTCTTTGAAATAATGCTCATCTTTACACAGTGAGCTTTAAACGATAATAAAATGTGCTAATGCTTGTGAAATACTGAGAGAGCTGTCTGGCATAAGAAAAGTTAGTTCTCTTCTCAATGCCACTCCTGAATGTTCTGAATAGGTTGTGTGTTCTTAGAGTCTTAAGGTCTGATGTTGGCAGAGGCCTCTTCTTTGTTCCTGGCTGCCCAGTACAGAAATAATGACTCAGAAACTATATTATTTGCAAAACTGTTTGGCCAATATCTTAAGCATATTTCTGGCTAACTTTTATATCTTAAAATAACCCATTTCTATTAATCTGTGTATCACCATGCAGCTTTGGCTTACTGGCAAAATTCCAGAGAGTCTGTCTTTTGCAGGTGGCTACATGGCTTCTCCTGGACTCTGCCTACTCTCTCTATCCTCTCTTTGCTTGGAATTCCTTCCTTGCCCTATTCTGTTAAGCCACTGGCTGAAACAGCTTTATTCATTAACCAATAAAAGCAACACATAGACAGAAGGACTTCCCACACTATTTCCCCTTTTCTGTTCAAATAAAAGGAAGGTTTTAATTTTGAAAAAGTAAAATTAAATATAACAAAACAGGTATAAAACATGAATTACAGTTTCAATATTTATATCTTCTTTATCTTTTATCATAACTAAGGAAAACTACATCTATTCTTCACCTCCATTAAAGACTCCAGAAGAATATAACTTTACCTAAGTAAACAGTGCATTGTAAGCAGCTTCCAAAACTCTAAAATTGACAGAGCTATCTGTTTGCCTGGATAGTCATCTGCAGTTCTTCTGTAATATTGCAGGCACCCATCTTCAACCTACTGGCCCATAGTATCTGGCAGACTTTTCCATGAAGACAGTTCCACCTATATTGGCAGTTTGTCAGTCACTTTCTTCTGTGTCCTGCAGAATGTCTGGCAGATTCTTTCACAAAGCAGGAATCCTGAAGGACCGCCTCACCTTCTTTAGGGAGCTTCTGTATTCATTTTTTTTTCTGTGGGTCCTGCAAGTCCAGTAAAGCAGTCAGGGAAAGAGCAGTTTCTTGCCCAAATGGCTAACAAACTCTATGAGGAGCTTCTTTGATGACCATCATCCTCTTGAAGTAGATTGGTGCTGCCAGGAGCAGATGTGTTGAACTGTCATGAAAAATCTTAAGTTCTTAAAATGTTTTAAATGCCATATTCTGTACATCTTTGAAAGGTTTGAAGATTATCTATCTAATTGAAATATATCTCTACATACCTAGAAAACCTAAAATGATTACAAACTGTCTGTTACAGATGACTATCTATCAACTTGTAATTCTTAATTATACATTACATTTTTAAATTGGCAGCACAAACACAATACCTTAATGTAGAAATATACATATAACAAAACTGGCCTAAAATTTTTATCAATAGACCAAGATTCATACCAATACAAATATCTATAGCATATCCCCTTTAAATATAAATGAACATTTATAAACAATATTTGTGAATTTGGGCATAGTTCTCTCCAAACTGCTTCCTGTTTTTTGTTGGGTGAAGTAATTTTTTAGGGTATTCACAGTGACCTTCCAGGGGGTTTTGGTCCATCAAACTACATTAGTCTGGAAAGAATCCACAGGTTCTCATCTTCTGTGGAAACAAAAGAAGAACCTCTTTTTCAAAGCAACAAATCCTTAGACCCAAATTTTAAAGTCAAAACACCTTTAAAACATATGTTGGTTTAGCTTAGCAGCCTGTACAATGAAATGTCTTTCTGTACTTAGCTCATTCACAGTCAAAAAATTCAAAGAAAATATAATAACATACATAATCCAGACTTTCTGTGTATATTTCATCTTTACATGGCTTTATTTTTTCTATGACTGTTTGTACTCTCTTTAAAGATTTTGTTTTAATTTTTAAAACCATTTACTTATTTTTGTAACTGTCTATATTCTTTTTCTTCTCTCTCTCAAGTCTACATACATTTATCCAACATTGTGACCCATTCGGAAGTCTTATTTTTTTTTATCTGAATCTGTCTTTATTGCATATCTGTAATCCTTTCCTAACCAGGACCACTTCTTAAAATGGTAAGTAGTTTGGTTGCAGCAGCTCTGGATGTTGACTCTGCTTCTCTCCACCTTTCAATATGGCAGGGGATCCTGCTGGTCAATGTCCCAAGTCTGGGATGTCCTGTTCTTTAGCCATGATGACAAGGCTTGGGGTCATCTATGTAGAAGTCCCCTCCCATTTACCCCATGTTGGGTGCTGATATGTTGGGAAAAGTTGCTTGTTTATTCCCAGTTGCCCAGACCTGAAATATAATCACTCAGAAGCTATATTATTTGCAATACTGTTTGGCCAATAGCTTAAGTGTATTGCTAGCTAGCTCTTATATCCTAAACTAACCCATCTCCAGTAATCTGTGCATCACCATGAGGTTGTGGCCTACTGGCAAATTTTCAGTAGGCTCCAGCAGAGGTGTCTGACTTCTGCAACAGCTACATGGCTTCTCTTGACTCTGTCTTCTTTATCCCAGTATTCAGTTTAGTTTTCCCACCTAGCTTTACTCTGTTAAGTCACTGGCTGAAACACTTCATTTACTAACCAATAAAATCAACATACATACAGAAGGACTTCCCATACCAGACTGAGGCTAGGAACACTTTGAATGTGCCCAGTTAGTTTTAACATTCAGAGAAGCCAGCATATGAGTGTTTCTTCTACCTTAGAAGGTAAAATTATCTTTGGCTGGACACAGGTCCTTAACTTGCACTTAGCTTGTTTCCTAACTGGTTTCTTTAGAAGACACAAGAACTACTTAACTCTCAATGTGAGAGCATTTTTTCATTTAAAGGTTACGTGGAGTTACCTGGCTTGTAGAATTGAGAAGCAAGTAGTGTGGGATAGAGGTCTGGATTCTGTCAATTGTATTTTAAATAAATGCTGATTGGCCAGTAGCCAGGTAGGAAATATATTTGGGACAACCAGACAGGAAGTAAAGGTGGATCAATGAAAACAGGAGAATGCTGGGAAGAAGGAAGCCCATTCTTCTGCAGTCGTTTCCCAGCCACAGAAGAAGGAAGATATGACTGCCTCACCGAAAAAGGAACTGAGCCATGTGGCTAAAATAGATAAGAATAATAGGCTAATATAAGTTATAAGAGTTAATAAGAAGCCTTAGCTAATGGGCTAATCAGTTTTATAATTAATGTGTGATTTTCTTGGGATTAAATGGCTGGGGGACCTGGCAGGAGAGAAACTGAACAACAAGCCAGGGTTTACATTAATTTAAATACTGCAGTACATATATGAAGTACCTTACTGAGAGAATTCTATGTACCACAGATACAGTGTTTTCTTGGCAAGGGCCTAAATAAAAAAGGAAGATGATATTCGATCTATTTATCTTCATAAATATGAAATGACCTTAATTTTCACACACTGAATTAGAAAGTGTTGGGTGGTCCATTTGTTAAAGAGATCCATGAATGTTATTATAAGAATCTAGTATTGGTCATAACATTAGTCATGCATTATATATTTATATGACTTTTGGATGAGTTATACAGAAAAAAATTTATGTCCATTCTTTCTCTTTTTTCACAAGTATTTGAATGATAAACCTGTTATGCCCAGATTGCAGGGATCCCTAAAATACCACCTTTGAGACTGAATCCCATATGTAAAAGAAAAGAGCCTTTATTCAAGTTCGAACATGGATTCTCTGCATGTCCAACACATTGGCACGATCAGAGAGCCTCTGGCTCAGTTGAGGTAGGTGTTTTTTTTTATCATAACAGAGGTTAGGTGAGGAATTTCTAAGGTTCAGAACCCCTGATTGTCTGACAGCAGTGTCTTGGTCAAAGAGGATGGATATATACTGGGCTAAGAGATTGTAGATAGGTGATCCTATCTACAATGGGGAACATTAGGAATTTCCTTTGGGACATTAGGTAATTTCTTCTTGGATGTTTCATTCCTGGGTGATACCTTGGTGATCTCAGTTTGTGATCTTTTCTGGAGCCAGGTAATCTGAAACTTAGGTCTCTATTGAGCTTGTCATGCTGGGCCCTAAAAATTCCTTGTGAATAACATGTACTTATATCTGATTGGACTTGTAATTGTCCCTTTACTTGTCCAAGTTAACAGTTTTACAATAGCAAACACTGCTTCTTCTATCTCGCCAAATTTATCTTTGGATCACAAGGGTGATGATACTGAAAAATGAGTATTTGTTTCCTGTAACACCACAAGGTGCACTTACCAGGAAAGATCTTAACCTGTGTCTGTCTGGAGTGGGAGAATCATGGTGACTCACTGACTCAGCTTCTTTCTCCCAGCATTCTGTTCTGTTTTCTCCACCCACCTAAGGGTTGGCCTATCAAATGGGCCTAGGCAGTTTCTTTATTAATTAACCAATGAAAGCAACAGATTAGAAAGAAATCACTCCCACATCAGTTTCCCATTTTAAATTCTCTAAATGAAGATTGGGTGTTTTGTGTGTGTGTCATAGGCAGTGTGTTATGAGGTTGGAAAACCTCTCATCTATGTGTCCTCTGGCAATTCCTGTGATATTTTGTGCTTCCTTCAGGAGCCACCATCAAGGAGGTCACTGGTGTTAGGCAAGTCCAGTCTGGACTCTGTCAGAAGACACAAAGTGAAAGTCATCTGAGAACATTTCAGTGGTGATGCTCTGAGGTACAGGTGTGAAGTGGTGATGCTCCGAGGTACAGGTGTGAAGTGGTGATGCTCTGGGGTACAGGTGTGAAGTGGTGATGCTCTGGGGTACAGGTGTGAAGTGGTGATGCTCCGAGGTACAGGTGTGAAGTGGTGATGCTCCGAGGTACAGGTGTGAAGTGGTGATGCTCCGAGGTACAGGTGTGAAGTGGTGATGCTCTGGGGTACAGGTGTGAAGTGGTGATGCTCCGAGGTACAGGTGTGAAGTGGTGATGCTCCGAGGTACAGGTGTGAAGTGGTGATGCTCTGGGGTACAGGTGTGAAGTGGTGATGCTCTGGGGTACAGGTGTGAAGTGGTGATGCTCTGAGGTACAGGTGTGAAGTGGTGATGCTCTGGGGTACAGGTGTGAAGTGGTGATGCTCTGGGGTACAGGTGTGAAGTGGTGATGCTCTGGGGTACAGGTGTGAAGTGGTGATGCTCTGGGGTACAGGTGTGAAGTGGTGATGCTCCGAGGTACAGGTGTGAAGTGGTGATGCTCTGGGGTACAGGTGTGAAGTGGTGATGCTCTGGGGTACAGGTGTGAAGTGGTGATGCTCTGGGGTACAGGTGTGAAGTGGTGATGCTCTGGGGTACAGGTGTGAAACTGCATTCTTATGATGGTGTCTCTTCCATGAAACCGTGGCAGGTTTAGACTCTGAGAAATAAAAGCAGTGTCTTTGTAAACGAACACACATAGAAGCACACATGAGTAGAGAATGACAGATCACATTTTAACTGAATATATGGTGGCACCAATAGCGTATCATTCAGCAAATCTTTTACAAGAAGGAAATTGATATTCTAGGAAGAAAGATGATGGCAGTTTTAGTGACTAGCCAGTATATGGAGATAAATGTGTAGATAAATACAGATACACTTTTGTAACATGAAAGTAGTTAGATACAAGTAATTTCCTATCAATATATTCTGAAATAAAAGCACACTACTTTTTATTGAGCTTCTGTCTAAGAGATTATCATTTATTATTATTTTTACATTGAATATACCAATTGCACAAAAATATTTTTAAAAAAATCCAAATCATCTTGATTACTTATCAACTAAAACTGATAAAAGGGGCTCCACAAATTGCCTGATTTCTCACACTCTGAGAAAGGTGTTTGAATGTTTAGAATAAACCACATAGGCTTGCCTGTTTGTTCTTCGTGTTAGGTGGATGTCCATTAATTAATTGAAAGGAAGAAAGCTAGGTTTGTATTTAAAATTCATGAAAAAAATAACTTCCTTTGGACTTATGTGTAGTTACTAAATGCAAGGCCTCACTTACCCATTAAAGGAAAAAATCAAAGAAGATTCATTGCTGCAAATGCTTACAAAGTCTCAGTATCATTATAGTTATGTCATTTCGTCCTCAGTGACCACCTCTGCTTTGTGAAAATAGCATCTCTATTCATTGGTGGGAAAGCTGGGGCTGAACTCATATAACAAAACATGAATGATTACAGTTGGACCAAAAAGTCCAGAGTTTTCTCAGAGTGCAGTCAATTCTGTAACTTACTAAAAAGGCTTTGTAATGTGCAGTTTTCTATAACTCTTCTATTTTTCAATTGTCTCAATGCCCAAGTGTAGCGTAAGAAGGAAAAATGGGCAAAGCCAAATTCCCTGTAGAGGAGGCATTCACTGCAATGGCATGTGCTGGTCTGTGTGAGTATGGCTTCACAGTGCATCTCAACCCTGTGCAGCTCCATTCAGCTCATGATGTATGGGAAGAGTTTTATGCTTCCAACAATTAGACTTGACAGAGCTATTGTTTCTCTCTTATTTAATATCCCTCAGCTCTGGAGCCCAGCCAGTGTCTGTGCTCTGTCTCTAAATTTAATTCTTATTCCTTCTACATATCACTTAGTTGTCAGAAGACAGCAACTTAATAGCATTTGTTGCTCTGGCTTAGGCGTTTCTGGGTTATGTCATTTCCCAATTGACCTGCTTAGCTCAGAGGGAATAAAAATTTTTTGTCTAATGGTCTTGGGGGCTTCTATCATTAGGGATCTTCTTTCCAGTTCCTGGGGTGTTTCTGTAAATGTCATGAGATGACATAATTTCTAGATATTATTGTTTCTTACAAAGGCATAAGGCTATTATAAATATGAAATGAGTCCAGAATAAGGATATTATAGAGGGAAAATTATTTAAAGCTGGTTCTTGATTTGTAACTTGTTAGTCTGAAAAGTCTAAAGCTTCAAGGGGGATGGAGAGGAGGATTATGGAGGAGGGAAATAAATTTCTAAATTGTATCATTTCAATTCATTCTAATTCAACTCTGCAAACAAACCCCTGTCCTTAGTGTGGGGCAGGTATTGACCTAAGTGCTGAAACAAATTGGCTTTCCTGTGTGTGGTCAAGTAAAGCAGGACTAGTAAGGTGCATAATGGAGAAAGTCACTTCATGTCCCAAGGCCTCAGTTTCCTCATGGGCTAAAAGCTGTTCTTTCTCACCATTCTCCTTTGCTGATGCTAATTATGAGAAGGTAATATATCATATTTGAAAGGTTATTTGCTGTGAAATCTCCATGCATGTTGTAGTCTTGGCCTTGTGACTATTTAGCTCCTAGGATGGATGCGTGATTTAACTTTCCTTGGTCTTATATGAGTCATTGACACGACATTCAAAGTTTTCTTTTTAATTTATGTTCCATGAGACTGGATACAATCTCCTTTGTCATATTCACATCTTGCATAGAGTCAAGCAATCAAATCACACATTTTGTTGGGCTTAATTGTCTTTCTTTACACAAGGGGTGTACTGCTATGGTTTATAAACTGTTACTACATACATATGCAATGGATTTCTATGGCAGAAGAGAGATCTTAGACCAGAAGGAGAGTGAGTATAAAATTCTTTTTTTCCCTTTATCATGAATATCTCTTTGAGTGTCTTAGAGAAATTTCTGGCAAGATTTCAACTGGTGTGTGATTTATGCTTGTCAGCTTGCAGCAAAGAAAAATTTCATTAAACTAACATTTGTTGAGGTCTGTTGTAAGCATATATTACTGTTTGCTAAATATTTTGGTCTCCTTTTTCGTGGTGCCCTCTCTATAAGAGGATTCCTCACTTGACTGGCATTAAGCCTTGCCATGTGGCTTATCCTAGCTGGTAAAATATGAAGAAAAATAAGATGGATCATTTCCAGATGGAAAAATTACAAGAGACAGTTGTTTGTTACTGTGCTCCCGTTTTCTCTAACACAAGACCAACAATGTTGTCAGGGGTGGGTGGGGTAGGGTGAGTGTCATTTTGGCATGGAATCTATAGAGCTATTTTGAGAAAATCATGTATATAGTATGAATGAAGGCTTACTGTTTGTCATTGCAATATGACAAAATTTCTTTTTTAGTTGCACTGTAATCTGGTCTACTCTATATTATGCCTGCAATTAAAATGATACAATGTCAACCAAGTCAAGTTAATCTCAGGTCCTTTGGAATGACTCAGTGAGGATGTCATGATAATGCACAGTCTATATTGTAGGAGAGGAAATATGCAACAATGGGTATATTGAGGAAATAAAACCAATTTGTGATTGGAGAAAGCCCTCTTAATATGTACTTAAGTTGATAGTTCATAAATTCACAGAGGTGAGGCTGGCCAAGGGAGAGGAGGAAGGAGGTGGTAGCGCAAACAAGAAACTTTAGGTCAAGAGGTGAGACAGGTCACGGGAGCATGGAGCATGTTACTGAGTATGGCTGCAAGGTTGAGCAAAGAGAGGACTGGAAAGGACTGTGGCTGATGAGATAATGTCACCAATAACATCAGCTTTTATTAGCTCTGTGAAAAGTGCTTTTTACACATTTTCCTCATTATTATTATTGTTATTTTAATTGGGCCTTATAGGAGTTTAATAACTTGCCTGTTGCCTCACAGTAGGAGTGTGATTTTACTGTGTGACACATGGGAACCTTATGATCAGACCTCCATTTCAGAAAGATACTCTGGCGACCAAGTCAGCATCTAGTTCTGGTTTGAGGGAGGATGGGGCCTTAACTTCTGCAGCCCAGCCTCCTGACTCCATGAAGTGAGTCAATAGCAGGCAAGGAGACAGCTGGGGTGATACAAGGAAATGGTATTTTGAAGGACTTGCAATAGAATATGTGAAGAAATACAGGCTGTAGGTCTCAAGATCATTAAGATTTGGTAGTAGTTTTAATAACAATATAAAAGTAATAAAATGATCCCCAAATGAACTCTTAGGTCTAATTCAAACAAACAGTATGCTATTACATCACTATTTTGAGAATTTCAATTTGCTTTTGATTATAATATAGATAATGTACTGAGTAAATCAGAGACAAAGCCAAAAATCAGTGAAGCAGATCTAGCTAGTGGTCTATGCACTGTTTTCTTTTTGTTTTCTGAGGCTGGATAACAGTGATTGTGATTTGTGATTTTCTTCATCATAAATGGGGTCATCTATTGACCGAGAGGGGAAAGAGCTCTTCATAAATGACAGTGACATTTCTGACAGTTGTTTGTCTTCTGTCCATCAGAGGTCCCTGGAGACCAAGACCTGACTGGAAAGGTCCCTGAGTCAACATGGCAGAGGCTGTGATTAATATGGATGCTATTCAGACTTCAGCGGGTCCCTCCTCTTTCAACAGAATTCAGAGAGAAGTTGAGCTGACTGTATCGTTGATATTTATAGTTTGCATTCTAAAGTCTCTCCTACATACTATTGTCAGAGTACCTGGCACCTTATCTTTTGCTCTTCCCCTTCCTATTTCCCCTTTGTGGTCTTTCTTCTTTGCTTATTTTCTTGATTAGCTTTTCCTCTTCTTTTTGAACATTGTGTGGTTGCAGAAAATAACATGGTAAGAAACAAGCTGATTGCCAATATGCATAAGAAGATTTATTGCAACAGAGAAAGCAAGTCATATTAAGAAAAAGACAGTGTGCATCTTTTGGTTTGGGTCCATAAGACACAGGTTTGGGTGTTTGGGGACTCTTATTTATATGCTGTTAAAGAAAAGCAGTTAGGTTAGAGAAGGAGATATAGGGATGATGTACCAAGATTTATGGTTCAAGCATCCACGAATACAGCTTGGCTCAGCTTTTCCCTAAGACACAGACAAGGCTGTAGTTTTTGAGGTGCTACTGCATCTGTTGAGTACCACTATGTTTTATGAGGTATTATTATTGCATCCTTTGAGGTAACCCAGATTTTTTTTGGGTATCAAGGCATCTTTTAAGGTACTACTCAGAAGCCAGCTTGGCACAGGTTTTCAATGCTGTTCTTCCAAAACAAACTACCCAAACAGAGAAATTTTCAGTAAAGACTATTGCAGGTTTAAGGATAGTTTCCTGAATTTTCTTGAAATAACCAGTAATGAGTTGCCAGCTTAGATAGCTCTTTTTATAGATCTTGCAGCAGCTGGATCAAAATCTAATGAAGATGTTTGCATCTGACAACGGCAGGCCTACACACTCCGATCCTGTTTCTTGAGTGCACAAATGCTTTTCATTTGGGAACATGAAAGGCATATTTAGCGACAACTGATGGTTCTTTGTTTTTTAATTCCCAATAATGTCTTCAGTAAGTGCTTTTGTTAACATTTTTGCATTATACAATAGGTGACACAGGAAGATAATCGGTGTGCTGAAAGCAATTAAAGAGTTTATATCCAACTTGTTCTGCCTATTAAATGGATCCATTCGGCATGGAAGCACATTAGCATCTTTACAGTGGAACGGATTGTGGAAATAGGTTATTCACGGGGCTTGTGCATCTTGCTCCTGCTGCAATAAGACGTATCTTCAAGATTGTAGCAAAAAGGAATGAGCCATTTTTCTCCCCTTTAGAACTGTAAACAGAAGTAAAACTATTAATAGATGCTGTAGCTAATCCCAAGAAGCTGCGACTGAGAGATTAAATAATGTTGCAAAGAGAGGAAGCTGGAATGAAAGGAGGGGAGGGAGGGAGGAGGGAGAAGGGAGGGAGGCAGTTCCCTGATCACAGAGCTGAGTTAGACAAGGACAAACTGAAGGACTCTGGCTGATCATAGGATCAAATTATTACAAGGGGAGATTCCTGCTCTTAGAAGTGTAAATACTACTTTGTTTCCCCGGTACTGTTCTAATAGGGAGGGTTGTGCTTTATTTTCCAAAATAGTAATCAAGATAACTTTAAACAGAGGTTGGATGCCACAGAGATGCAGCTGAGCCCCGGGGACAAATCTGTGAACCAAAACCTCTATTTACTGATAAAAGAAATAGAGAATTGAGAAGCCTTTGGGTAAATGTACAGTATGAGACCAGAGCCCTAGTTTTTACTGCCAAATAGAAGGAATTATAGCAAAGGGAATTGGTATATAATTAAATTTTGTACCTCGCACACTGGAAGTGATTAGATGGCCCTATATTTTATTACTGCTAATTCTCTGGGTGTATGGTTGAGCCTCTTCTTGACGCTGGCTTTGAAGCATCGTGATTCAGCACCTCTGGGCAGAATCATTACATCTCTTCATACCTTAGTAGGAACTGTGAGCTTTGTATTATTGGTACCACTCAGTGTGGTTCAAAGTGTGATACCTGGTCACTACCATCATCATCTGGATACCTAACAACCCAAATTCTCTGACTTTATCCCAAGCCAAACAATGCAGAACTTCCAAGGGAAAATGTTTTAATACATAGCCAGGCTATAAGCAATTTTTATGCTCATTAAAATTTATCATTGAGAAGTCTGGGTCCAGGTTGTTTGAGAACTGTCTGGTAATCCCAACCCTATCATAGAAGCAGAATGGAGTTTGATTTAGAGTTGCTTATTTTTTTAACCATGCTACAAACTTGTTCTTATTTTAGGATCATTGAAACATCATATCATTTATAGGGACTGGAGATTAAGAAGTCTTTGGAAATGGTCTCTTATTAATGAGTGTAACTGAAAAATTTTGGAATTTGTGAGGGTAGGGATTTAAAATAGTTTTCTTTTGCTGTGATGGGTGTTTACCTGTATCTTTGAGCCTATACTGGGCCTCCTTTTGGTGTGAAAAGAGAAATAATGACTGGCATATGTGTGCCAAGAGGAGAAGGGATATGACATGGCCTCCATCCATCTCATGCGTAGACACAGTAGAGAGGACTGTCAATCCTCTTTTAACATCCTTATCTTCTACTAAGTTCTCAGGCAAGGACGGGATCATGACATGTTATAAAAGTAAATCACATTTATTTATGTTGGCAGTGAAATCAGTAGTGAATTGACCTAGCTCTAGGAATTCACTGTGAGCATGAAAATACAGATCAGCACCTGGGGAAACAGGCATATTGCTCTCTGGCCCTTTTGATGGTCATTCTGAATCTCTGAATAGGCCTTAGCGCAGGCATTTGGCATTCAGGCTGCATTGAGTACTTAGAGTCAGGTGCTCATTAGTAAGTAATTGTTTTTCTACTGGCGTTATTCTTTTCTTTTGTTTCACTTTTCTCATCTCTTCTTTCTTGCTAGTGTAAGTTGATAGTTGACCTCGAGCTTGGCATGTGATAGTCATTCAATCAAGACTGACGTTCATACTAAAGTTAATATTATCACTGTATATTTGACAGATTGAATAAAGAGTTTCAAGGAAAGAATATGTGTGAAGGAAACCACTGGAGCCATACAGAAAGAGGTTTCTACTTTGGGTCTGTTATTTCCTATTTTGTATGTGTTTGGACTCATGATTAACTTCAATAAATCCAAGTTCCCCTTGGTAAAATAGTGAGAATGGTTTATATCTCATAGAGTTATTATATAGATTAAACATAAACTTACCATACATTCAGTTTATGCATGATCACCTGGATTTATCCATATTGGCTTGGTGTAATTACTTGTGCAACTCTCTTTCATTCTGAGTGGGTTCTAATTTGGATGAAAATTATATTTACAAATAAGTTATATATATGTATCTGTATTATTTAAACTGTACATTTTTTTTCCTCATGAAACTTGAAAGTCCAAACATTCTGGGCTGTGCCTATATTTGCTATAGTATCAAAGAAACTATACCTCTCTGTCCGCTCCTTTGACATTAGCAAACTTTTACATTAGTAATGGCAAAAACCCAAAACAAAACTTGCTGGTTATCTTTGTAGACTCAAGTGTTAAGTCTTTTGGGGTAAGGAGAGAAGCTGAACCATTTGTATATTATTTAGAGTTTTCCAAAGAAGATTTACAATATGGTAACGTCTTGTACATCTCAGGAATTGAAGTGGACATTTTTTTTAGCCACATCTTATAATGGGGTGCCGTAGACTTAGAAGCCAAGCAACATTTTTAAGCTCAGACATATTACCAGAGAAGATACCAGTAGTCAAAGTTGTATTTTTCTTTCTCTTAGGTAAATGCTTTTCCACAAAAGTGCGTATATGTCATTGGTGATGAGCAGTTTTAATAGCATATTGCATATAAGTTGAGCAATCTATTCAACCTCATTCTCAGCTCCCTGTCTTTGACAGGCAGACTAGAAGTTCTCTGTGTTAAGGAAAGAGGATATGTCTCAAACCAACTGGACACATTTTAGATTTTAATGTTTCTCACTATCCTGCCGATCATAGATGTATCTTTTTATAGTTCACCAAGCACTTCTGATATTAATTGCTGCTATCCTAAAGTTTCTGACAAAAATCACAAAATTAAGATTATTAGGTAACAGAGGCTTTATTTGGGTAGATGACATGAGAAAAAGAGGAGAAATGGAAAGAAAATCAGGAATGATTATCAGGTGAGACTTTCAGCTCAAACGGATGAGGACATTTCTAAGGAAACCTAATTTTTGCTTTCTCCAACAACTTTTGGTTAATTCTGACCTGCATTAGGTAGATAAAGATAAATGTGAATTTTGAATTATATTTAATCTTCATTAAAACAATTATCTCTCTTAATGAAGAATTTGCTGGGTTGTGGTTGTGCAATGGAGTATAAAATCCTTAGTGAATAAAATCAATTTCATTCCAAGCTAGCTTTTCTGTCCATTAATAAACAAGACATAAAAAATATACTTGCTGTGAGTCATGAAGGCTGCTCATAGCTCACAGAAAGCCAATACAACCAACAATAGGAGAGTTGGCTCTCCCTTGCTCCCCCTTCGGTTTTCAAACTAAAGGAGAAGAACATTCATCCTAATGAAGTTGTGCAAGTTTTCATACTGGAACTGTTTTACCACCAAGCCTCACAGTGAGACAACAGTGGGTTATGTCTCATACCCAATCTACTGTCTGATAGAATAGTGTTTGCATTGTGAAATGTCTTTCATCCAACGTCTCTGCTTAATTAATCAAGCAACTCTGAAGTTGATTCTGGCAAGCTTATGTTTCCTAAGTATGAAAGTTGCTTATTTATTTCCATGCTGTTACAGTGGAAGGAAACAGATTGGGTCTAAAAAGCAGTGTACTGTAGTATAAAGCAGCTAAGTGAGCTGTGCATGCCCTTCAGGGGAAGGATAATGGGAAATTAATGAGAACCAGCTAGTCCTCATTGCTACTGGTGTAAGGGAATTGAACATGTCAAAAAGAATAGAAACTCATCTATATTTCAATGCAGACATAGGGATTTATTATTTCAGATAAACTTTAAGATTTAGCTCACATGAACTAGTTGATAATTATAAATGGCTTCACCTTAAGAATAAAGAGATGCCAGCTATTTAAATGGGTTGTTTAACATTCAAAAATCTGTTATCTCCAAGAAACACATCTCACTTACAAAGACAACAAAAAAGTCACAGAGTGGAAGTCACTCTATCAAGCAAATGGATGCAGGAATGATGATGGCAGAGCTAATCTGATACTCAAGAAAGTAGACTTCAAATTAAAGATTGAGGAGTGGACAAAGGTCACTATGTGTTAATATAGGGAATAACTCGTCAAGATGACATAATAACTGTTAAATGTATATGTACCAAGTGTTTGGGTTTCAATTTTATGAAATAAATATTGATGGGCATAAAAAATTCTAATTTTTTTAACATGAAGATGGATGACTTTAGTAACCCCCACACATATTTAGGTAGATAATCCAAACCCAAAACTTCAGAAAAAAATTATGTAATATATCAAATAGATTTAAAAAATTCATGTAGAATATTCTATCCAAATATTAATATCCAGAATTTAAAACAATTTCTTATATCTTATTAGGGAACAGAATTAAGCTAGAACTCAATAGCAACATAAGCACAGAAACTTAGGGACTGAATGGTGCTCTCTTCAATGATCAATGGGTCCTTGAAGGAATCAGGAGGGACATTTAAAAATTCCTGGAATTAAGTGAAAATGAAAAGTATCTTAAAGGGGTGAAAAGCAACCTCTCAATGGGAAGGTGAAGGATAAGTGATTTGCTGATAAACTTACTTCTCTTCCTTATCAGAACTTAAACATAGCAAAGCAAAATCACCCCTAAACCAGAATGTCTTTGTACCTCACCCCTGTAGTGTCCCATAATGGGCATTGTCACAGTTCAGTCAATGGAATATGTACCATTGAGACAGTGAGTTCTATGCTATTTGTTACTAAATTGCATTGTGCATTTTATGTGCTAGGCTTTGTGCCAAGTGCTTGCATTATTTAATAACTGTTTTCAGACATTTCCTTCTTCTCATTTTATCTGTGAGGAAACAAAGGCACAAGGCAATTAAACAACCTATCCAAACAATACAGCTATAAGAACCAGTACCGTGTCATCTGGTTCTAGAGACCACACATTTGACAGCCACACATACATTGTTCTCTCATCTGAATGCGACCAGGGTCACATTAAATACATCAGTCAACACTTTAATTCCTTTGTCCATAAAATAGGGGAGGTAATGCTTACTGAATTCCTACTCATGTGCCAGGTTAGCTATGATGTCATTTATCCCTCAATTATTTGCAGTGAAGGCCAATCCTCTAATATATGAAGAAGCTGGCTCAGATACATTTTGAGTTCTTCTCTTTGCTCAGAAGTTCCGCCTATTCTCTCCTGACTAGTTATTGGCCACTTAGCTCTTTATTAAACCAATCACAATGACACATCTTCACAGAGTGTACAGATTTCTTTGCAATGTTTCCTCCTTTTTGTCTAAATAAAAAGGAAAGGGTTTAACTCTAACACAGTATGAAGATATACAATAAGAACACTTCATAGGTATTGTCTAAATAAAAAAGAAAGGTTTAACTCTAACATAGTAAAACTGTGCAATAAAAATTATCAAGTAAGAATTACAATCACAATGTCCAGTGCATTTGTATTTGGCAAGTTCAGAGAAATCATGCTACTATGTACACTACTGTGATAAGTCCAAAGTGTTGTAGCTAAACCACTTCCTATCATTCCTTGTGTTATGATACTAAAGATATCTTTTTAGACCTTAAAACATTCTCTTAAACAACTTAGGCTTTTATGTCTCTCAACATTATAAAATTCACATCCTGTTTATAAGCTTCTATTCTAAATTTGGTAACAAAGATAATGGTGTAACTCTCTAGTCTTCAACCCCATCAGAAACCTGAAAAGAATAAAATACTGCCCAAGCAAACAGGAATTTCAGAACAAGCAACTTCCAAAACTATAGAAATGAAAGAAACAACTGCTGCCTGGACAGTCACTCAAGGTTTTTCAGCCATGTTGGGGCATTCATTTTTTTTTTTGCCTACATGCCTAGAATATCTGACAGGTATTTTTGTGAAGCAAGAATTTTGAGTGACTGTCCTACCATGCCTTGTCAAAGTTCACCAGTTGCCTTCTTTTGTGTCCTGCTTGCCCAATTTGGAGACTATCCTGCCAGCAGTAGAGGCAAGGCAGTTCTTGCCCAGTTGCTAACTTTACAAAAATGAAAGCAGACTCATATAGAGATTCTTTGATGTTTATATCTTCTCTGAATTAGATTGGTGTTGCCAGGAGCAGACTTATCTAGCTGTTATGAAAACCCTTCTGTTATTAAATCATCTTAAATGCCATTTTCTGTAGATCTTTGAAGTGTTGGAAGACCATCTATCTAAAATATCTCTCTATTTCTTTAAAACATGCCTAACATGGCTACAAATTTCATTGTTATAGATAACTACTAACCTGCATTTCTTAATTATCCTAAACAGTTTATAATAATAGCTTTCAAGGACTTGAAATTTACATTGCATTCTCAAATGAGCTGCATAGGTACAATACCTTAAACCAGATTATAAACATATGTATAGTATATTATAATGAAAATAACCTTAAATTTGTATAAATAAACAAAAAATACCCTAAACAGGAGTAGAAACATATATAGGATCGGTCCAGAAGACTACTTCACTGATTCTGGGTTGCAGCTGCTCTTTGCCTTTCCTTGAGTGCCAAACTTCATGCCCACATGTACTGGCTGGGAGCCGTGTTTACCTGTCCAAGATCTGGACAGTTTTTATCTAGTGCCGAATAGTATACCAATTGCTCAAATGTCTAAATGCTTGACTGAACAGCCAGGACTCTTGAAGGTGACACATCTCTGTATGCCGTGAAGACTAGAACTGCATGAGAGATTGTAGTTTCTAGGAAGCCACTTTTCAGCTTTTTTAGGATTTATGCATATTGGACACCAAATATAGTATTTTTGTTGGCTTAGCTGCTGCTCAGGAATCTACTGATATTTTAATTATCATTCGTAGCTCCACATTGGGTGCCAAACGTAGCTGGACTTTCTTGTTGGACTTTCTTTGCACCATCAACCTCCAAATAATGACAGGGAGACTTTTCGTTGTTGTTGTTGTTTTTCTATTTTTTTGAGACAGAGTTTCTCTGTAGCTTTGGTGCCTGTCCCGGAACTAGCTCTTGTAGACCAGGCTGGCTTTGCACTCCCAGAGATCCGCCTGCCTCTGCCTCCCGAGGGAGACGTTTTATTAATTTTGAATGCTTGACCTTAGCTTAGACTTGTCCCACTAACTCTTAGAATTCAACTCATTTCTATTAATCTATGTTCTGTTATGTGGCCTTTTACCCTTTTTCCATTCTGTATGTCCAACTGTCTCAGATTCTCTGTGTCCCACTGGTGCTTTCTTTTACAAGACTGAAGAGCATAGCAATGTGTTTATCTATCACATTTTCTCCACGCATCTAGTCATCAGTGGAGACTTAGCCTGTTTTTGTTTTCACTATTGTGAATAGTACTGTCATACGCTTGGTTGTGCATTTATCTTTTTGACACAATTTCATTTGCTTTTGGTACATATCCAATAATGGGAATTGCTAGATCATATGTTAGTTCTATTTTTAATTTTTTGAAAAGTTCAATACTGTTTTTTGTAATGACTGTTTTATTTTTATTCATGCCAGTAAAAATATTTCTCCATTCTCCACATCCTCATCAGTCTTTGCCTTTTTATTTTAGATGATAGCTATTCCAAGAGGTGCAAAGTAATACTTGATTGTATGTTAGTTTCCTGATTAGTCATACCCACCACTCCCTCCCATATATCCATTTGTCCTTTATATTTCTTTTTCTGAGAAATATCTATCAAAGCCCTTTGCCCTTTAAAAAATCTTTTTGTTTTTAAACCTTGGCATTGAATTCGGTTTCCTAGGTACTGTGAAGCTAATCACTTTTGTTTTGAGTGACTTCTTTCATACACTACAGCTGTGTGGGATTTTTATTGGAAGTGTAAAAACTTGTCTTGCATGTCTATCATATCTGCTCATCTCTGTCTGAGTGAGGCTTTAGCCCATTTACAATTGATATAAATATTAAATTGGTTGAGTTTAAACTTACTGCTTGGTTCTGGTTCTCACCTATGCTTTGTTTTCTTGTTCTCTTCCTCTGTTTTCTTTTTCTTTTTGATTGTTCAGTTAGTGATTTCATGCAATCTATCTTTTCGGTATGACATTTCTCTTGGTAAACTATGACATTTTATATTTTCATTAAGTTGATTTTGGACTTTTATTACAAATCTTAAATTTTTTATAGCTTACCTTGAAGTGATATACAACTTCACGTGCAGTATAATTATCTAAAATTTCTTTCCTTTCATTCCTTAGGTTATTAACATGCCTATATTAATAGTGGGATTCTAATGATCTAATTTTTATTTTCCCATTCTTGTTTTACACCTGCCTTTTCCATTAATCACTTTTTATGTGAATTATGCATTGGATTTCTTTCTTTATTCATTCAATGGCACTAAATGTAATTATACTAAGGTTATTCTAAGACTTCTCTGTTATTTCTACTTTATTTGGGCTGAATTTATCTTCCTCTTTGTTTAGTTTGTCACTGCTTCTATATGCTCTAAGTGGGCTTTTCTATTTTTAACTTCCAAGCCTTCCCCTATCATGTGGGTGAGATTTTATACCTCCTTCCCCCTGCTTCCTATCTCCAGTCCCAGTGTTACACTGATAGATCCTATGTTGTTTTCATTTGGGTCATAAGGAAGATCCAGTTTCTGGACCAGAAACCAAGGTTAGCATCGCTAGTCTCTGCATCTATTTCCTCCATGTGCTATGTGGGTATATGTTTTATTGATTTTATTTTGGAGAATTTTCAACAACCTTATATTGTGAAAGCACTTTATCCAGCTGTTTCTTCAGGGGGGCAAGACTGCTACTGTAGCTCTGAATTTAGCCACTGATTCCTAGGCTATTCCCTGTGTGGAAAGTGTGCTGTTGCTTCCTGTTATTCTGCAGGAGTTAAGTGCTCTGTAACTTTTTCCCTTTGCAGACTTGGTGCCCAGTAGGTCCCCAGATTCAGCCCATCACTGAATTTCTGTTCAATTTTTGTGCATGGTATTATATCATATAAAAAGCCTAAGTATGTCTTTAATTTTAATTTAATTTTAAATATTTTATTTTTCAATTTTTGCTTTGGACTACGCAAAAAAGCTCAAAATATAAAGGCAGGATCATATTCACTTATAGTCTACTTTCCGTTCCCCTCCTAGACATTGTGACAAATGCTTTTATTCTCATTATACAATAGAAAAGATCAGAAAATAAGGGGCACAAAAATGTGGGTGGAATGCACTTTATTTTATTCCTAAAGACTCTCACTTATGTTAAAGATATGCTTCATCTTTTCCCCAACTCCATATAAATTTTCCTTTTTGTCTAAGTGTTTGAGAAGAAAAATAATCAATTATTGGCCTGGGATGACTTTCTCTGTAGGATGAGTAATAGTGGGTTTTGATTGATTGTTTGTTTGTTTGTTTAAGTTACATTTTATATTTAAAACTGAATTGGATACTTGAGCCAGGGAAGCAGGTAGGCTATCTGCAGATGTTCACCTGTTCCTCATCTCCTCCAATCCCATTCCACCAGTCTCACCCCAGTCCTGTAGAAGAACACTTATTGTAGGTCCCCTAATCCTGCCCGCTTCTCCAGTGGTTCACACAGATATTCTTCTCCAACCTTCCTCCCTACTCATGCTGTTATGCCAGCCCCCAATCGCAGCCAATCAATCAGCCTGCCTTGTGGTAAGAGGGCCAGTAAAACAGTTAGGCAGCCTTCAGAGTTCCACACCCCCCTTCTTTCATACAAACTTTTAAAGGTAATATACATGTCTGCATTGACACAAATATGGAATGTGGGGTGTACGCAAGTTAGCTAAAGAAGATTTTATGTCTTATGTTTGAGCATGTAGAAGGTATCTGTCAACAAGAAAACAAAGCATAGGTGAGAGCCAGAATCAAGCAATATATCTCCACTAGAGTATTGCTCCTCAAATTATTCCACAAAACAGAAAAAATATTGCCAAATTTGTTTTATGAGGCCATAGTTAACCTGATTCCCAAACTACATAAATACCCAAAAAAGAGAATTGCAAACTTATTTTCCTTTCGATCTTAGAATCAAAAGAAATCTCCATAAAATAATTGCAAACCAAATCCAAAAAAAAAAAACCATCAAAAAGATCATCCACCACAATCAAGTAGGCTTTATACCAGAGATACAAGGATTGTTCAACATACATAGTTAGATAAGTGTAATTCACCACAAAAGCAAACTGAGATTTTTGCTTTTCCATATGAAGTTGAGTATTGTTCTTTTGAGGTCTTTGAAGAATTTTGCTGAGATTTTGATGGGAGGAGTAGATGGAGGGAAACCACAATCAGGATATGCTATGTGAGGAAAAAAAAAACCTACTTCAATAAAAAGGGAAACAAAAAGAAATCCTAATTACAAAGTAAAAGGAACAAACTGAATTGGAAAAATAATTCCATTACACAGTCCTGCCATTCTTTTTGCAAGATAAGGCTGGTCACTACCATGAGAAATAGATCTAGGACTTCGCTGCACATTCTGGTTCTCCTGTAGAACTGGCACTCACTTCTCAAGGCCTCTGCACTCCCCATTTTCTTTTAGGGGAGGTGCAATAGCAGGGGGAGGCGGGAACCATTGTCAAAATATATTCTTTTCAAGTTAGAAGAAAGAGTTCATGCACTTCTATTATGTGCAGTTTCTGGGATAATTCCGAGATGTAGGGAAAGAAAAGACTCAGTTTATTTTTTTCCCCCCTGAAAACTCTTACTCCTCCCATCAAAAGCTCCTGAAGCACTACATCTGCACCAGCCCACCTGATTTCAGAGTTGACTCTGTCTCTGCCTTTGTGTCTGAAGCAGCAAGGTCTTCTAGATAGATTTCTTTTGAAACATATTTTGCATTCATGGAATTTAGGCCTTGATATTTGAATTCTAGCAGTTTATGGAAAACGGTTTAAAAAATGGATCAGCAATATAGTTGTCACTAAAGCATGTAACTCAATGGATAATAAGAGATTCTGTAAGACTGCCTGAACAATTAGCTTTTTTTTTTTAATGATTAGCTAAGAGTCAGAACTCTGGAGCTAAATTGCTTAAGCTGAAATGACTATTTCACCTCATAACTACAAGGCCTTGAGAAGTTTACTTAAACACTGTGCTTTAGTTTTCTTTAAGATTGTAGCTATTTAATATGGGTGAGGTATTTGTTAATCAATGCATGCAAAATAGTATCTACAACATTGCTGATAGCGTTGGATTTTGAAGACTTTTAAGTCATGTACTGTGTAAAATAGTTTGTTCTAGGCACTAAGGACATGCTGGAAGTCATGATAGAAATGTTTGTTGCCAACAGAAATTCCATGACTCAGAATATATAGTAAGTCAATGAGACAAATAAAAGAATTTCATTTCAGTAGTAATATATAGAATGAAGAAAATAAAACAATGCTCACAGTTCTTAATATTGAACTTGAAATAGTTAACTGAACTTTTATTCTATTTTATGTTTTAATACAATCTTTTCTCATTTTGCACAACTATCCCTGTTCCCACTTCCTCCCCTCTTCCTCCCCAACCCTCCCCCTACCCATTCACTCCTCAGGAAGCATAAGACTTCCCATGGGGAGTCAACAAAGTCTGACATATCATTTATAGGCAGGACCAAGGCCCTCCCTCCTATATCTAGGCTGAGCAAGGTATCCCCCTCCCTAAAGAGAATGTGTTCCTAGATGCCAGTTCAAGCACTAGGGATAAATCCGGGCCCCACTGCCAGTGGCCCCTACAGACTGCCCAAGCCTCACAACTATCCCCCACATTCAGTGTGCCTGTTTGGTCCTATGTAGGTTCCCCTGCTATCAGTCCAGAGTCAGTGAGCTTTCACTAGCTCAGGTCAGCTGTTTCTGCGGGTGTCACCATCATGTCTTGACCCCTTTGCTCATATTATCACTCTTTCCTCTCTTGGATTGGTCTCCAGGAGCTTGGCCCCAAGCTGCACTGCTGATCTCTCTATCCACTTCCATCAGTTGCTGAATGCAGGTTCTATGATGGCAATTAAGGCAGTCATCAGTCTGATTACAGGGGAAGGCCAGTTTAGGTATTCTCTCCACTGTTGCTTACAGTCTTAGCTGGGCTCATCCTTGTGGATTCCTGGAAATTTCCCTAGTGCCACTCTTGCTAGTCCCTTAATGACTCTCTACTCAGTGGTGAAAAACAATGACATCTTGAAATTTGCATGCAAATGGATGGAACTAGAAAAAAACATCCTGAGTGAGGTAACCCAGACCCAGATAGACACAGTATGTATTCACACATAAATGGATATTAGACATAAAGCAAAGGATATAGACATAAAGCCTATAGTTCAAGATCCCAGAGAAACTAGGTAACAAGGAGAACCCTAAGAGAGACATATGTTGATTCCCTCGGAAGGGGGAAACAAACAATATCTCCTGAGAAAATTGGCAGGGGGGGGGGGAGAAGAGAGGCTGGAAGGGGAAGGGAGTAGAGAAGGGAGGGAGGAGGAGGACATGGGGGGATGGGATGCTCAAGAAGAGGGAAGAACAGAGAGTGAAAGAAAGGAAAGAACTTCCATTTTATAATTAAACAAAGTAAAATGTACAGCCCTTTCTGTTACCTCAAAAATTCTCGAAATTCTAAATAGTTTGGTATAAAGATATGAATAATTCCCAAACTTAAATGTAATTCTGTGTGTGCCATACACTTATGTTGGAGGAAGGTCTTTTTCCTTTTGTTGCCGTGTATCACTTTTTTTTTTTTTTGCGAAGATTTCTTCTTTCAGTATTGACTCTGATCATTTGGAGTATAGCATTCCAAATGTGGATGAGATCATCAGTGGGCTGTAGCCAAGATGAAGGTCAAACCAGTAACCTGTTTTACTTGCTTTCTCTTGTGTTATTCAAATTACCATAATGTAATGGTGTTGTGGTCATGGTATCTCATAACTGATCAACCCGAAGATGGAAATTAGTCCACGTGACAGAAGTTAGATTGCTTCTGGAGTGTATTAACTATGTAAAACATATACTTCAAACAAGATGGGGTGATTCACTTTGTCTTTTCTGCATTAAGTCTGGACTAGGTAGGTTTCAATTGATATACTCCTAAGCTACAAAATGACAATATTTTCACGTTCACAATTTATTACCAGAAAAGTCACTCAGAAGCAAGCCTATTCACCACCATTATAATAGGCAATAAAGCTATTTATTTCAGTAATAGTTTGAAAAGGGTCTGTAGATATCAGCTGTAGGCTCCCATTTTTCGACATTGCCTGGACATCTTAAATGTTCTTGTGTTTTCTAAATGGGAACACATGCTTAGAAAACCTCAAAGCAGAAAGCACAGTGTGAAGTCTTATACGGACTACCAATGCCCTGCTGGGCATGCAGATACTTACCTGGTTTAGTTCCCTTTCTCTTCATTGTGACTAAACACTTCACAGGTAGCAACTCAAGGAAGAGGGCTCCGTACACCAGGTCCAGGAAGGTGTGGTAGGGTTCTTGGTATCTCATCACTGTGAACGATTTGCTTACATCTCAGCTGATTAGGAAAGAGAGAAACTGGGGCCAAAAGCAGAGTTGGGAGATGACCCTTAAGGCTTTTATAGGCTTGAACTCCTAAATGGTCTACTATCTCTTCAGATATCTCTACCATCTGGGGACTAAATGCCTGTGTGGGCCACCTCACATTCAGACCCTAACGCCACCTTTCTATACTACTTACATAGAGCCCGTATCAGTTTTCTCTAATGATTTAAACTGTCAACACTACTGATAGGCCAATATAAGTGGCCCTATGCTTAAAATCACATTTCATGTCTTACTGAATATTAGTAGTATGTAGGTAAGTCTCTGTTTTCAGAAAAAATTCATTCTGGACCTGCTGGAGTTAACTCCTTTAGTGAACCAGTATTATAATGAACTAACTCTAATCCCTTCAAGGTCTCCCCAGTTGGCCTCTGTCTTTAGTATAGAAACAATTACTACAGATTTCTGAGTAAACGTACTATATAGAATATTAATTCAGTTCTGCTCCAAGGAAGTTGGACTGCACAAATACAGAGTGTTGGATTTTAACTGGTTTCTAATAAGCTTTTCAAAGAGAAAATTAAAACATTGTGGGAGACTCAAAAGCAAAGTGCTAATCTCTAGCTATGACTGAGGGTTCTGAATATGCCATGTGACATGAGTCCATTTTATTTTCTAAGGCCTAAGTAATACAAAATTTTCCATGTTTAAAAATTTTCCTAAATTACATTTATCGACTTGCTTTGTCTGCATATGTAACTCTGTGTGACAAGATGCATGCATGTGTGTGTGTCTGTGAAGGCACACTTGTATCACAGTGTATGTGTACATGTGTGTAAAGGTCAGAGAACATCCTGAAGGAGTTAGTTTGGGTTTCATCTCTATCACGAGGATCCCAAGGATCAAACTCAGGTTTTCAGACAGGCGCCTTTACCTTCTGAGCCATCTTGCCAGCCCTTTTTGATGTTCTTAATGACGAAATACTTGGCAAGTAATTCCATGGCATTTTTGTAGATAAGATTCAGGATGAACTTACATCTTAATGGCAGACAAAGTGTTCTTGTTCATTAGGGCATGAATCTGGAAGAGACAGTTGGCATTAGTCAAGGATGCAAAGATGTAGTGATATGCTAAAAATTCTGGCCAAAGTGATTTGAATTAGCTTATAATTGGTCTCCATCTTTCATTTAACCATAGGTAATGTTCATCAACTTCTAGGTCTGAGACACTCTGTTAGACACTCTCTCCTGCCATCTCATTAAGCTCTCAGCCCTGTGAGTGAGCACATTTCTAAGTGCTCACAAAACCCACAAGAGCTCAAATAACTTCCTCCACGTTACACAGCTTGGAGGTGGTGAAGACAAGTTTCAAATTCAGGCAATCTGATTAGGCCTCTCACATATCATCTTTAGTTTCCAGGGAAGAATTAGAGAAGCTTGACTGATGATCATAGCAAAACATTTTAAATGCATAGCACACTCAATGTGAATAGTGCAGCTCTTGGAAGATAGGATGCATCTGTTTACTTCTGTTTTGGTTTTTCTACTCTTTAAAACTCCTTTTTCTTTCATTTATTTATTGTGTGTATTTGTGTCTGTGTGAATGTGTGCATCATAGCTCCATATGTGTGGAGGTCAGAAGACAACTTACTGGGAGCTGGCTCTCTTTCCACCATGTGGATTTAGGGACTGAATACTGGTCACCAGGCTTGGCAGCAAGCATCTTCACTCACTGAGCCATGTGACTGGCCCTCACCATGGTTTTAAGAATAGGCAATAAAACCTTGTTCTGATAATGTTATTTCTTTGCTGAAATTCTTTGGAGCGCTCCCTCTTCCTGACTCCATTGTTTTGGTCGGGTTCTGTTCTCGGTTATGAGCAGTCTTCCCACTCCTCATACTGGCCACTTTAGAGATATTTCTGCTTGTGTAAACTCATCTTGGATTTGCCTGTTCCTTTGCAAATTAAACTATTGAGAATGCATCCCTTTTTAAAAAGGCCCAGGTCAAATGCTACCTCCTCCAGGAGTGGCTTAAAGGCCAAGAGAACTATATAACGAGAGTAAAAGTTATTGCCATGATTATTATGTATTAATTATTTATGTGGCAAAGGCTATCACATGCTGATTCTTCAGTTCAGCCACCTGCTGAGTCTCAGTCCTGCTTTCTCACAAGAGAAATTGGACCCACGTGCTGCTGCCCTTTTGTGTAAAACGGGATGAGAAACCAGCACAGGATGCCAAGGAAGTTGCAAGAAAGTCCCCCTGTGATCAGTTGCTTGTGTTAAGATAAAGCTTCCCTGGACTGTAGTAGTGATGGATGGGAGGGGTCTGATTGATTGTCCTGTGTGATTTCCTCAAGGATACAGAGGAGGATAGATGGATTTTTTTTTAAAAAAAAACTTTATTTATTTATTTCTTTGTGGCTTCACTCCATGCATTGCGATCCCATTCATTTTTCTGTCCCTTCATTTCTGCCATCTGCCCTTGCAATCTCCCCCTGAAAATAAAATAAAATAAAATTTAAAAGAAAAAAAAGAAAATCTTATTGCAAAAGCTGTAGTATGACACAGTGAGTTTCACATTATAACCTCTGGTCCATATTTCTTTACTTGCAAGTGTTCATTGCAGGGTCATTGGTCTGGCTTGAGACCTTTGATATCTGCTACACTGTCAATGCTGGGCCCTCACTGGAACTCCTCTTGGTTATTCGGTTGTTGCCCTGTGTATTGGAGATCCTGCAGCTTTGGGTCTGCAGTACCAGCCCCTTCCCATGCTTAGCAGATCATAGATAGGGTGGATGTTGTGGTGGGCACACTCATAGCCCTGTTTCTGGGCTTGGGTGGTTATAGGGTTGGTCAGTCTGCCAGCTCTCCGGTACTTCCCTAGCTAGTTCACCTTCAAGGAGCAAGGGTAGGGCCAGTTTTCCTCTTTCACACCCTCAGGGCTGGCTCACTCATGCCTACACCACCAAGATTAGCTCTACTGCCCAGGCGAGGTGCAGGGGCCACTCTCCCGAGTGCTGCAGCTGATGAGGGGCAGGGTCAGTTCACTGGATCTCAGAACCACAGAGCCAACTTTCCCACCTGCCACCGGCAGTGAAGGATGGAGGTAGGGTAGGGTGGAAGAAGAAGGTATCTCTCCCTCTCCCATGCCACCCTATGACAGATGAGTGCCAGGGCCAGATCTCCCACGCTCATGTTTTTGGGACCAGCTCACTCCAGAATATTACAAAACTTTAAGGTTTAAACTCCATAAGTTTAGAACCACTTATGGAAAAGACCTCATCTCAGTTCTAAGAATACATGTGACCCTTGTTTTTACCTATTTTAATATCTACCAGGGGATCTTCTCAATCCTAACCTATCTTCCAGGTATGTTGGATTTTGCAAGTGATGGCTAGCACCAATGTATTATAAGATGTAGGACAGAACTAGTGCAGGTGGACAGACACACATGCTATTCTTACTTGGGGTCCTTGCATAATCTCTACAGTGGCCAGAGGCCATCTCACTCACAAAGAAATGGCATCCATACTGGATAAAAGCTAGGACTCTCATACTTGAAAGCCTCATGCTTAACAGGAGCCAGTGCCTGTGGCGACAGCCCCATAGTTAAAATCCCCAGTGTCTCCACAGAGGACAGGTTACCATATTCAGATAAGTCCACTTGATCACACATCTGGGCGTTGTCCCTGTCTCCAACTATGTGAACTCTATTGTAGGAGACACAAAGGTCCTTGTGCTCACAGAGAAGCACTAGGAAACCCTGGAATGGTAAATACGCAGAGTGGTTCCTCCAAAGGAATACATGACTTGTTATCCACCAAGAAGACTAGGAGCCGACATGGTGGTTGATAGTTTAATGACTTTTGTGTTTTCTGTGAACCTGGTACCACACCGAATTCTCCCCCAGACCCTTATCATGAGCTTGCTTTCCTCAGTCAATTTATCGAACTCATCTTTATGGTAGGTGTCACATGCCCTTTACAAACAATTTTGATACCGTCACAATCAATTTGTGAAGTGCTTTATTGTACACATGGGATTGAGTTAATATCACCAAATTTTCCCCAAACTGTGCTGTGCTTAAATATGCCTGAAATAAATTACTCAGGGTCAGTCTCCTGAAGTTTGTACCGACACTGTTATGTTAGTTAGTTTTAGAGAATTGAACTACCTTTCTGTCTCCTATGGATCTTTACTCTGCTGGCCGCGGTGGGGGCAGAAACACCCACAGCATGTCAGGCGTGTGTATATAGATGTATATGTTGTTAGAAGTCACAAGTCAGTGTTGGGTGTCTTCTCCATTTTTTTCCACCTTACCTTTTGAAAGGTGTCTCTCCCTGACCATGTAGATTACCCGTTTGGCTAGACAGGCTGGTCAGCAAGCACAGGGCTCATGCTGTCTCCACCTCCCCAGCGTTGGCTTCACAGGTGTGCATGACTCTGTTTGGCTGCTTTATGCGTAGGCTGGAGTTAGGCTTCTGCGGCATGCACTTTATTGACTATGGGGCATCCCTAGCTCTTTCTGTTTATTTGTTAAAATGGTACAAATTATGAAAGATATTTTTTTATCTACTAAAGCAGTTATGCGTTTACTTCTTGGTTAGCCAATTGATAACTGTATATTAGAATTAGGTTTTTCCTCATAAGGTACCCTGGTCTCTATTGTTAACCCTTTAATTTCTCCTTTCAAAGATTCAACTAAGCGTGGCTCAAGAATTTTTGAAAATTAATCTAAAGAGCACATTTGAATTATCTATGACCCAGACACTACACTGAATACACAGGGATGAAGGGATATGTAGGCACACCTTCCTGTAGCATGCCTTTGGTAGATACTCAGTGTCTCTCCAGATCTCGTTGTTTGAGCATCTTCCATCTCATTTTCTAGTTAGGCCTATGATATATACATGTGTATTGAATATACAGAGACTTAAGTCTTATTATGCCCCCAAACAATACTGTGTACCAATTGTTTATGTAGCATTTTCCTTGTATTAGAAAAGGTAAAGAATTCTGAGATGATTTAAGATATATAGCAGAATATTCACAATTTATATGAAAAAGTCAAACATTGCATATATGATCTTTTGTATCTACATGTTTCAGTATTGCTTGGGGTCTTGAGTCAATCCTATTTTGATATCAAAGGATGAATACATTCCTAATTACACTGGCTGATTTTGTGTGTCAATTTGATGCAAGCTAGAGTCACCAAAGGAAGGAGCCTCAGTTGAGGAAATGCCTCAGTGAGATCCAGCTGTAAGGCATTTTCTCATTTAGTGAATAATGGGCAAGGGTCTAGTCCTTGGCGGGTCGTGCCAGTCCTGGGCTGTTGGTCCTGGGTTCTTTAAGAATGTGGGCCAAACAATTCAGTAAGCAGTTCCCTTCCATGGCCTCTGCACAGCTTTTTCCTTCCCGGATCCTGCCTGTTTGAGTTCTTATCTTGACTTCCTTCAGTGATGAACAGCAATGCTGAAGTGTAAACCGTTTCTTCCCCAACTTGTATTTTGATCATGGCCTTTCATTGCAGCAGTAGGAACCCTAAGACACAAATTAATACTGATAATCTAATACTAGTCAAGAGAAAAGAACTGCGTTTCAAGTGAGGTTTTGGAAAATGGGAGTAAATTCATAGATTAGTGACCGAGATTGTAAAAAACATAGCGATGACATTAAAGGAGAAATAGGAAAGCCAGAATGAATCCCTTTAGAGGACAATAATGGCATTTAACGTTTTCGGGCCTTTTATCAGAAGTGATTATTTGGACTCGTTTTTCCCAGAAGAAAAAAAATTACCTAAAATGGAAAGTTAAAGAAATACTTTAAATACACTTTCTATTTATTAATAGACATTTTAAATTTAAATGTGCTCTTTCATAAGCAATGAGTCTGTCTCAATATTGATGCTAAAGGTGGGGGCTGCATGACCTCTGACCTGTGTATTGCTTTCTGCACTGGTTGAGTAGCTGGTCTGGAAGAACTGAGATTTTTCTTTCCAACTTTGAAGCTACAAATACAAGATTAAAGAATACATTATTTGCAATAATACATCTTGTCTGTAATAATTCTTTTGAAATTGATACAGTAGTCAGAATTCCTACTCCTCCAAATTCTTGGTTCTTAGGGTATTTGTTTTTAGACAGGATGGAAAAACTGAGCTGTTACAGCTTGATTGCTCATTACTAAGTTAGTTTAGATTCTCTTAAAAGGGAAAAACGAAGGGAAGAAACTCAGAAACGTTGGTTTCTGTCCACTGGAAATAATTTGAATTGCTATAGATCATTAAAAGTCTTACAGAGAATTCCTAAACGGCTGTGTTCTGGGTGATCACAAAGACTGCTGATACTCATCTTTTCACTAAAAGTGAAATTTGAATTCACGAATGTAAGCAGGGAACCAGTAGGATGGTTCATCAGGGAAATGCACCTGTTCTACAAGCCTGGCCACCCGGGTTTGGTCCTTGGAAGTCATATAAAGGTGGAAGAGAGAACTGACTGCCTCAAGCTGTCACTTGGCCTCCACACATGCACTGTGGATTACAGAGCTGTGCTCATGCACACACGTTACACGTGTACATGTAGTAGTTACCAAGAACGCTAACAGTTTTTAAATAGCGTAAGCTGAATTTGGAAGATGAGACTAGAAACTATAACATAGCTTGAATAAGTCATTCTGTAAGTGTACAAGTCATGTGATAAATGTCCAAGGGCATTATAATGTCTAAGCCCATGAAGATTTTAAGTGCATTTTAGGAATTACTTTATCTTAAAATTTTTATTTAGGATTTTTTATTTTGATTTTGATTAGCATAGTTGTAGTGGTTTATAAATGGCAAACAATTTCCAGTAATATAGTTATATGAATATTTTTGTATGTTTTGTTGTGCATAATTAAAAATGTCTACACATTTTCTACTTGAAGAATGCTTATGGCAGTGCTAAGTCATGTGATCTGGCTTTATTTGAGTTGTTCATGCTTATTCAGTAAATAACCACAGAACTTGGATTTAAACCACCAAATAAATCTCAGCCTAATAAGGCTTGTTTCCTTGAAAGTAACTTGACAATCTTTTCTGTGATGACCTATAGCAATTGCAGGATATTATTGTAGTTAGAACCATCACAGTAGCCAGGCGGTGGTGGCGCATGCCTTTAATCCCAGCACTCGGGAGGCAGAGGCAGGCGGATCTCTGTGAGTTCGAGACCAGCCTGGTCTACAAGTGCTAGTTCCAGGACAGGCTCCAAAACCACAGAGAAACCCTGTCTCGAAAAACCAAAAAAAAAAAAAAAAAAGAACCATCACAGTAGGTAAGTATGGTCAGCATTAATTCAATTATAGGATCCATTGTATTCATTCATCTGTTCCTTCTCCTGTTCTGGGTGAATAGAATACATTCCCCTGCCACACTGGCTCTGGGATTGCCCATGAAAAGTGTGCCAAAGTGATGGTGTGTGAGATACAAATAGAGTTTCTGCTACCTGTTGTGCACTTCTGCGAACCTCAGTGAGAACATGTCTAAAGAAGGAACTATCTTTTTGCTGCATGTCCTGGGTAAAGAGTCACCTGGAGGAGGACTGACCCTAACGCAGATCGTGGGGTCAGTAACAGCTCTGCTGACCAGGTGAGTTCAACCTCCTGCAGCAGAACCGCTTGTACCCTGAAGATTTCTGAGACCCAAGTGCTGGAAACCTCTGGGAGTTTGAAGTAGTTGTGCCTTATCCATTAGAGCAAGCCTTGACCCGTGTGAATCTCTTTTATCTGGATGTTCTAGTTCTTTTTTTTTGTTGTTGTTGTTGTTTGTATTTATTTATTTATTATTTTATTATTTATTTATTTATTTATTAAAGATTTCTGTCTCCTCCCCACCACCGCCTCCCATTTCCCTCCCCCTCCCCCAATCAACTCCCCCTCTCTGGGAAGAGCAGTCAGGGTTCCCTGCCCTGTGGGGAGTCCAAGGACCTCCCACTTCCTTCCAGGTCTAGTAAGGTAAGATGTTCTAGTTCTTGTAAGCACTATTGTGGATGGTTTATTTCTGTTATTTTGGTCTTAAGAAAAGCATTACAGTAAATTATTACCTTGTAACAATACTATAATAACTGAGGTAAAGTGTTATTGATATCTCAGTGCTGTAAACAGAGACAACCTCAGATTAAACAGTCTTTCATCTAACATGAAGGTTATTGGTGGTTTAATGGTCATAGGTATTGAAATTGCATGTCTGACTTCAACTGTATATACATCCACCAACTAAGAAAGAGGCTCTTAGTTACTTTCCCCCAATGCTCACTAAAAGCCACGACCAAATATTCTTTATGTTGTGAGGGGTCAGAGTATAACTGGAAGCAGATTATTTAGCTTTGAAATATGAGAAGCCCTTTTAGAGTATGCCTATAGAGTTGGAGGTATATGTGCAAGCGCATAAATTTTGGCTCTTGATGAATTCTAAAATAAAAATGTACACTGAAGTTACTTTGAAAATGCAATCTGTGTTATTGAATAATATGTGGCAAGCATATGCAATAAGTAGAGATGGGATGAGAACATCGTTCTGTTACACTTACATTAACTCTAATCACATTTTGTAGCTGATGCTCTCATGAGGGCTGCCAAATAGCATTTTAGGTAAATGAAGAACTGGGAGATATCGCCTTCCAAAGCAGGCACCTCTGCTGTCAAATAGGTCATTACCGAGGCTATGACTCCATTAGGAAAATGGTGGCCAATCAATGTAAACCTTAAGAGCTCAAATCCTTTGTAATTGATTGAGAGATTCAGTGACTTTAGAGCAATTGAGTTTCAGATGTAAGAAGCCAATCTTTGGCCAGATGGCTGCCATGAACTCTAGAGGGAGTTTGTGAATTTAATGAGAGCAAGGACTACACAATTTAAGTCATATGTGCTAATACTGAATGAAATATGCATATCAGTTTTGAAACTGCAGCCTGGGATGTTCAAGCTTTCATTTACTCTGTCTTAATACTATTTTTTTCCTCTCTGAAGGTATGGCATTGCTTATAACACAAGCTCTGGAGAAACCTGCTAATGCTACTCACAATTAATGGAACTTTAGTCTAATTTCTGCTTCGATGACCCATTACGTGCTGTAGGATAATTTAGAGGTTCTATTTCAGAAGCATTTAGCTTGTGCAAGCAGGCGATATTTAGGTTTACTCTGTCTCTTAATGGCTTCTGTAAAGCTAATGTGACTAAGATACAGGAAATGAGGATAATTCATGGGTAGATCAGACATGGTTAAGAACAGAAGAGCTTCAAAGTCCAATAAAGTATGAATGAGATATTTTAAAACAATTATAAATTGGAAGGGATAAATATAAAGAGAAGCATAGATGCTGTCATAATTCTATTTAACGCTGAGTTAACTTGTTGTAGATAATTAAATAAATATTAATAAGATTAAAATAATAAATAATTCTAACCAATATTCTGAGCAAAGATAGAAATAGCTGGGCAATATTAAATGACACATGTACAGGCCTATAAGGCTTAATGATGGGATAAAGTTTGTATGATTAACAAAGTATATTTACAGAAGCCTAGAAGCTATACACTGCTACGCATCTAGGCTGTATGATATATTCCATTGAATAAGTGTTCTGTTGCTAATGGAAGCATCACTATTGGGTACATGAGGGAATTTGAAAATATAGAAAAGCCAAAAGTGTATCGAAGGATTATGGAGCCAAGATGTAGGCAGACAGATTCACATTCAGGTATTTCCTGATTATTAATAAAAATGCTGAACAGTTCTTTAATTTTTTTAAAAAAGATTATTTTTATCTTTATATAAATCCAAACACATGCACGCATGCACACACACACACATACACACACTTGCATGCTTGCATGAGATTTTTGAGCACCATATTCATGTAGGCACCTTTGGAGGCTGAGGGCATCGGACGCCCTAAAGCTAGCATTAACAGATGATTTTGAGAAACCTGATGTGGGTCTTGGACTGAGCTGGAGCCTCTCCTAGAGTAGTGAGCACTTTTTTTATTTATTTTTTATTTTTTTTGTTTTTTTAATTTATTTATTTATTAAGGATTTCTGCCTCCTCCCCGCCACCGCCTCCCATTTCCCTCCCCCTCCCCCGATCAAGTCCCCCTCCCTCGTCTGCTCGAAGAGCAATCAGGGTTCCCTGACCTGTGGGAAGCCCAAGGACCACCCACCTCCATCCAGGTCTAGCAAGGTGAGCATCCAAACTGCCTAGGCTCCCCCAAAGCCAGTACGTGCAGTAGGATCAAAAACCCACTGCGACTATTCTTGAGTTCTCAGTATTCCTCATGAGCACTTTTAACTGCTGAGCAGTCTCTTAAACTCTGAGTATTAATTCTGATGGTCTTGCGGGACAAAGGCAGCAAGATTCCATGATCTGTCTGAAGTAGGACCCAGGTGCTGTGCTTCCAGCTTAAAGACACACATCAAGAGTACAGGTGACTGGGAAGTCAACCAGCAGCCTTACGTCACGTGGGAGGCCCCTGTAGGCTCAGTCCCAGTTTAACAATGGAAGATGATTTCTTGTGGCTCAAAACACCTAGCTCAAGAAACAGAAATACTTTCTAGACATGGAGAATGTTATCAGAGGCTTGAAATTATTTCTAAAAATGTCATGCCTATCATCTCTTAAAAATAGGCCTGGTACACAGAAAGATACTGATAGAAATGAAACTATGCAGAATTATCCAAAGGTTAAAGTAACTAAGCCTAATATATTCTAGAAAATTAAAGGCAGGTTTGAATATTTCAAGACACACTGACTCTAACTGGTAGAAAGGGCAGGAGTTCTAAGAAAAGAAATAACAATTACATAATTAAATGATTAAATCTCAATGGTGGCGACGTTGCAATTATTTAACTATAAATTTTATGTACTTTTCTATTTGCTATGCCATATTTTACAATTAAAAAGAAAAAGAAATATAAGGTGTAACATGTTTTATCAAACTCCAAAGATTAGGATAAATCTCTGATTTTGCTATCATATTTATGATTTCTTAGTAAGCTTATGAGTTAAAAAAATATTTCACTCTCCAGAGGATAATCAGATCGTTAAGAGGGCTTTAAGGGCTCATAGCTGGGAAATAAGAACCAGCATATGCACTTACATGGGCATGACCTCACCTTGTGGCTGTTGGGATGTGTAAGAATTATTTCCAAGGTTCCTGCACACAGGGATACCTGTTTCTGAACCTTCTGTTTCAGCCCCTAGTGCTCATGCCTCTTGAAGGTGATAATCTTGCTTGTTGGTATTGCCTCAGGCAAGACACTTCCATCATAAACTAAATGACAATTCTAAACCCTATCTTCTTTAACACACGTTTCTAGGGTGTGTGTGAGTGGGGTGCTGGGTCTCAACAAATCAAATATTCCATTATTATTGTTATTATTTTTGCTTCTGTGCATTTGAGGAGAAACTGGTGCTCTAGTCATACTGCTTTATAGACAGTGGTTATTTATTGATCTATTTACTTATTTAGTAATGCCTGCCTGATTCCCTGTCCTCTACTGTCTTTGGGAGCATTCATTCTTTCCCTTCCAGAAAGCTCTTTATGCAAATTCCTCACTTTCTATCCCCTTCCCCATTCAGAGACTGGAACCCCGATGGATATGGAGAGAAACAGATTCGGCCTTGTTATAGAAAAGACAGGCTTTTATTTGGTAACTGGTGCTATCTAAATAATTCTTCCTGAAAATATGTATCTATTCAGAGGTTGTTTATTTGGTTCCATTTCTAGATATAGAAGAGGCTGATATATTTAATTCTCACCTTTTCTGGTTAGAAAAAAAATTGTTCCCCTCATTAGGCACACCGCCACACATCATAAACGATGAGACTCTTTTCTAACCCAAATAAGTTCCGTGGACAGCTGTTTGTGTCTGCCGATGACTTAGTATCCAACAAAACGAAATAAAGCCACACTGGCCAGGCCATGGGCAATCAGCTACCTACTGTGCGAGGCTCACATGTCTGATCTCCTCCAGCTGTGCACATCACATTACACAAATGACATGAAAATGAAATGGAGCATATTCAGGGGTCTGGGGCTATAATCCACATTGGCAGAGATAATTCAAGGAAGTTTCATGTTCACTGTGAGGACAAAGCAGCAGCCTGGCTCCCTGGGCCATGGTGAAAAGACCTGCCAGGTAGTAGGTACAGGCAGATTGTGGCTCAGTGTGAGCAGGCCTTGGCCAACGTACAAAAAGGGTTATCCAACAAAAGAGATGGGCTGCCTCAGAAGTCGTGATTTCTGTCAGTAGAACTGTTTAAAGCCTGCGCTGTGGCACTGCTCAGAGAGGTTAGAGATGCGGTCTGGACGCAGTGTTTTGCAAGTCTGACCTTTTATGTACTTGTCCCAGAAGTCACAGTTTAAAAAAAAAAATGTGTCCCGAGCTGCAACCAATTCATGCACAATGTTTAGGCCACAGCACATTCATCTGTAGGAGGAACCAACTACCTAAACTCTATGTTTCCTATGACAGGTAAAATGGATGAACAAATGTTTTAAAGATTGATTTTTAATGGGTCTGTGCTGGTGCCTAGGGATGTCAGAAGGTGGGTCGTCACCCCTGAAGCTAGAGTTATGGGCCATTGTGAACTGCCTCATATGAGTCCTGGGAACCCAACTCAGATTTTCTGGAAGAGCCATCTGATCTCTTATATGCCGAGCCATCAAGCCAGCCCCAAGAATAACGATTTTGGACCAGTTGGATACAATGCCTCACCAGTAGCCGGGCAGAGAACCGTAAGACTGAATTGGTATTCAGAGTGGACAGGCCTCATGAAACGGCATAGAGCTCTTTTCACTTTTATTTTTACTTTATTGGCATTGTTAGCCCAGTGTCTTGTTGTTGTTGTTCTTTTCATAAATTCTCTTTGCATTTGCTAGAAGCCCTTTGCTGTTGAGTCAATGTGGAACCTACTACAGTTTAATTTAGAACTTGATGAAGAATCTGTGCTCTGAGTGTTGTGCTGGGGGAAGAAGGAAGAGAGGCTCCGAGCCCTTGTTTTCTGAAAACTGGTGCTGGGTACAAAGGCTTTCACTTTACCAGAGTAAGTCTTTTAATAACGCAAAAGCAGAAAGCGCTCCCAGCCCTCTGTTTTCTGTTTTCTGACCCACTTGGTGTTAGAAGTTAGAGAAGCTTGGTGTTTCTAATCAGTTTTATCTCAATAATCTCTGACTTCGGAGACAGCAGTAACAGGACTAACTGGGCAGAAAAAAATTCCCTGGAGAGCCATTTCCATTTGTAAACCTTTGGTAAGCAGTTCAGCGTGAGGCTCTTCAACCCTGGAGGAATCATACCAGAGTTTAATAAACCCGAGCCTGAGAAGACTTAGGTCTGCAAGGTTTTATTTGAAAGCAAAAATAAAGACAGTGAGTTGTGGATGGGGGTAGGGGAGTGGGTTAGAACATTTCCTGAAGATTCTAGTCCCCTGCCATCTTAATCATCTATGATGGAGAAGTAATTCTTTTTCCAGGATAGGAAAGGAAAGTCACATATGGAAATGTGAGTGTGTTTAACCACATTGTCCCCAATTCTTGCCTCCTGGGACTGAAGGAATGACTCACATTGCAAATGAGCAAAACAACAAACAAACAAGCAAACAAAAAATTCCAAACAGAAGTTTCTGATGCTTTGGAATATTTCTGGACTATTTCTGGAGTGCCACTGCTGGGACTTCCTCTTCCCTCCGAAGTTTCTGCCATTTCCACGCCAGTTCCAAAGCTATGAGCCCTGGAATTGCTGCTTTTGTGCTTGGGTTTTGCTTAGATCGTCTTTTGGAATGAACAAAGAAACAAACAAGCAATGTATATGCATTTAGCAAGCAACTCAGAAGCCTTGCACACATTCTTTTAAAATTATCTTCCAAAAGAAAGGTACAAAGGAGAGAAGAGAGAAGGATGGGGGACAGGTAGGTGATGGATGAATTCTAGAAAGAGAAATTTGGAAATCCAAACTGCCGCTGCCACCTTGCTGTATATTAGAGATCAATTAGTTCTTATAGGCCAGGCCATTTTATTCAATTAGGACACTCGTCCCCTTCAGCAGGTCTCAAGGGCTGGGGTTCTGCATTTCATAAACAATCTGCTATTCTGTAACTAGGAGTGATTAGAACCAGTGGGGATTTTTGTTTTTTGTTTTCTTTTTTTAGATTTACTCATCAAGATGTGGCAGGTCAAAGTGATGAGAATATAGGAATATATGAAGGTCATTTTGACAGAGAAGTTTATTAAGCTAGTGAATTTACAACTGGCATCAAAAAGCTGTGTCAGCTTGGCTCATCACTGACATGCTTTCAAATGTTGTCTTGTGTACCTTGACACTGGTTCTGGTACATGTGTAATATTACGAGAGCAAGAATGTAACGAGTTCTCATGTCCTGTCAGCCCAGATGCTAAGCACTGTCCAGGTCAGTCACTGTGACCATCACACAGTGGGTTCTCTTCGCTTTCAGTTTTTTAGACTGAGGCTTGGGGAGGGGAAGGTGTTTGTCAGAGAAATCGTGTGGCACCCAGTAGGCAGAAGAGCGCGGGCTGGATGCCAGGGATTGTGCACATCAAGTTATTGTTATTGACCGACTGATGAAGACAGGGTAGGCCAAGTTACCTTGTTTATATCCTGATGCCTGTATACGTGTTAATAGGATCATCCACTTGTTCCCAAGGTTTGCTATCAAAGTCTATGACTTCTTACAAAGAACGTTCTTTCCCTTAGTAATAGGCCATGTGCACTTTAAAATGAACTAGACCAATAAATGTGTTCCAGAGTTCCCTTCTGGCAAGAGCATTTTATGAGCTTAGTACAGGGCTAAGAAGAGAAGACATTTTATCTTTGCTATATGCCCTTCATATTTCTTAGTGACCGGATCTAGCTCTGGCAGAACCTGGAAAAAGGTTTTAATAGAAGCAAACAAACCCCAAAACAAGTTTAGTTTTGAAATCACTTTTTCACATGAATTAGGGTTAGACTGTGTTTTAGCACATGATATTTTGCTCATGTGCATATGAATATATGTATTTTTACATTGCAAGAATTTTGAATATTTTCTTCCTGTAGGTACTCACGTGCGCACACGTACACACACGCAGTAATTTTCTTAGCCCAATTCATTCACAGAAGTATTTAATTTATTCATTTTCTGTTGCAAGACATCAAGTCAAAGGAAGGGTCTTTTATGTTCTCAGTCTTCTTTCTAAAAACTTCCTTTTTAGAGTTTTTTTTCTCTTTTAATATGACACCACTTTGCCAGTTCTTTCTGAAATATTTATTAATTTTGGCTTGAAATTCAGCTTCTTTTGCGTCATTTTGTGTTTTAGTTTTTTAAAAAGAAAACAAACCATCTCTTTTCTGTAGTAATAGGGGCGGTGGCGGGGCTGCGTCCCCAACACCCAGCCGCCTGCCCGGCTAGCTTTACCCCCGAAATAATTACACAGACACTGTATTCATTTAAACACTGCTTGGCCCTTAGCTCTATCTAGCCTCTTCTAGGCTAACTCTCGCACCTGGACTAGCCCATTTCTTATCATCTGTATGGCACCGGTCTTACCGGGAAGATTCTAGTTCAGAGTCCATCCTGGGTCGGAGCTTCATAGCGTGCGTCTTCCCTGGAGCAGGTAGCATGGTGTCTCTCCTGCGTCTGCTCCGGAGAGGAGAGCTGTCGAGTCTGCCCTCACTTCCTCTTCCTCCCAGCGTTCTGTTCTGTTTACTCCACCCACCTAAGGGTGGGCCTATCCAATGGGCCTAGCAGTTTCTTTATTGCTTAGCCAATGAAATCAACAGATTGATATATGACACTCCCACATCACTTTTCATTTTTATATACCATCCCAGTTCCCACTCCCTCTCCTCTTCCCATTTCCTCCCCCTCCCACCTTCCATTTACTCCTCAGAGAGGGGAAGACACATTGCTTTAAAGAAGGTCCAAGGCCCTCCCTACTATATCTATGCCGAACAAGGTATCCATCCAAAGAGAATAGGTTCCCAAAAAGCCAGTACAAGCAGTAGGGATAAATTCTGATGCCACTACCAGTGGCCCCACAGTCTGTTCTAGCCATACAACTGTCACCCACATTCAGAGGGTCTAGTTTGGTTCTATGCTGGTCCCTTCCCTGTCTGGATAAAGTTGGCGAGCTCCCATTAGCTCAGGTAAACTGTTTCAGTGGGTGAACCCATCATGGTCTTGACCTCTTTGCTCATATTCTCACTCCTCCCACTCTTCAACTGGACTTTGGGAGCTCAGCCCAGTGCTCTGATGTGCATCTCTGCCCCTGTTTCCATCAGTTGCTGGTTGAAGTTTCTATAGTGACATTTAAAATATCCATCAATCTGACTACAGGACAAGGCCAGTTCAGGCACCCTGTCATCTATTACTTAGGGTCTTAGCTGGGGTCATCCTTGTGGATTCCTGGGAATTTCTCTAGTGCCAAGTTTTTTGCTATCCCTATAATGAATCCCTCAATCAAAACATCTCTTTCCTCTTTATATTTAATTTACTGCTATTCTGTCCCCTTCTCCTTGCAAATGCTTTTTTTGGGAGGTTTTTCTTCCTTTTCTTTGTAAGAGAATTATGGTTTGAATCCGAAATGTCCTCCCATGGGCTTGTGTGTTTGAACACTGGATTCCCCAGCTGGTGGTTTTATTGGGGAAAGTTTCTGGGCTTTTGGGACTTGGGCTCTTGCTGAGGGAAGTATATTGCTGTGCCTTGCCTGGTCTATGCTCTTTGCTTCCTGGTCTTCTGCATGCTTCCATAGTCATGAGCCCTAACACATCCATGAGCCAGAAGCAGTCTTCCTTCTCTCAAGTTGTTTCATGTCAGGGATTTTGTCCAGAAGAGAGGAAATTACTACGATGCAACTCTGTTTATCTTTTCATACAAACTCAGTTTGGGCAATCTTCTACTGGTTTGCTTCTAAAGAGCAGGTTGCTAGGTGCTTCCATCTGGAACCCACACTACCTGGGCATATCTCTTTAATGACTTCTATGCAGGCCAAATTCTTGTCCCAGTGTCTACATTCTTCACTGGATGCTGGGCTTCGTGGGAATAACACTCCATGTTTTCCCGTTTATAACCTCTAAAACGTCAGTGCAGAGCATAGTATACGGCAGATGCTGGGTGCTATTAAATGTTTGCTGAATTAATAAATACTTAAAGATTCAAGTTGCCTGCCTTTCCATCTTTCCTCTTTGGAACTCTTTTCTTTCCCGACCTCCCACGGCAGGTACAAATGACACTGCTTCTTTGGGAATCAGTCATATGTTGTTCAGAGCATCCTTTTCACGTTACTGCTGTTTAAATCTTATTATGCTATTTAATGCTTGGTCCACGTTTCCATCTAGAATTTGAGCTCCTTGGAAGCAAGAGAAAGAATTTATAAGTTTGGGTGTCCTCAGAGTACCTCAAATGATGCTGTGGTTAGCTCAAATGCTGCCTTAATAGGATTGGTTCGTGAGTTGTTTAAACTCTTTAAACAGCGATGAGAGAGAACTCCCCCAAAGCATAGATTTCACTGCCATTGCCTTTCACTCCCCATTTCCTCGCACATTAGGAACATGGTGTGATAGAAAGACTTTAGAGAAACTTTTATTTCTCAAAGGAATCTTAAGAAACTCTTCTGGAGGGAGGAGTGGAGACTGTATTTTCTTATAGAAAGGTAAAATAGAATGACAATATGGGACCTCAGTTTCCTTGCTTGGAGTCATCCATATGTTATTTAGCTTTCCATTACTATGACATAACACCAAAACCCATCAACTTGGAGCTTGTAAAGTTTTGTTTTTGTTTTTCTTCCAACTCATACTTTCAGTCCAGTTATTTTGTCCTGATGCTTTGGACCTGTGGCAAAGAAGAATTTAATGGCAAGAGCACGTGGTATAACAAGGCTTCTCATCTATTGAAGTCCAAGAAGGAGAAGGAGAGGGAGGGAAGCTGAGCAAGAAAGCTAGGGAGAGAAAAAGAGAAGGAAGGGGAGGAGGAGGAAAGATGAAGAAGAGGAAGAAAGCTGTGCTTTCCAGATTCTAGTGATTTCACTCCCTTCTGCAGGATCCCACCTCTTTAGCATCCTTCCATCTTTCATGGTGCTCCATGATAATTACTAAGCTTTCATCAAATTCTAGATACAGAGAAAAAATGGCTAACATCCCTATGTTTGTAAGGAAGGAAACCAAGACTTCAGAAATGAATACTTCCAGAATTGAAGGAGTTGTAGATTACCTGGATAGGTTTTTGGTAAATGTGCAGTAAGAATAAGTATGCAAAGAATTTTGCAGAGCCTGGTACATGCTGAGTCATTACTAAAAGTTGGCTGCTGTTATTGTGAACATTCAACACATCACAATAACTTGGAGGAGCTCTAAAGACAAAAAGGCACTCGGAACCTGTTCAGTTGACTTATCTATTTTCTTAAATCATATCTCTAATGAAAACATTTAGAAACAGGTGTATTGTAGCTACTTTATCTATCAACTCATATGAAACTATAGACATTCTACTTCATTTTACAGTCACAACCAAGGCACACAGATTTTCCAGGCCACAGATAATAAATTCCTGGAGTTATCATCTATCTTTCATAATAGAGTCCATGTACTTAACAACAATGAAACAGAAGGTACCTTTCTAGAAGGAGCTATTGCCCCCAAATTTCAGCAAGTTTCTAAATTTAGAGAGTTGGATAAGTGAAGTCTCTGCTTTAATGGCTTTCAAAGTGTAGAATGGAAGATAGACAGGTTAGTGAAAGTCTGATTTATTTGGTAGGGAATGTAATCAGGAGGATCTTCTGTCCCAGTTTGCTTGAGATAGTACTGGGTGATGCCTGCCATCCAGCAGAGTTATTATTAGTGTTGTCGTCTATGCTCAACAGTGTGTTGATTTGGATGGTAAATTATATGGTCTCAGTAGTACTCATGGAAGGCACGAGGCATTTTGGGAGCTTAAAATAGGAAGCTTTGGCATTCTCAGGTAGTGCTTCACATGGCTGTCTTGAAGATGAAACACAGTTAGGTGGGTAGAAGAAAGGTATTTTAAGCAGAAGAAAGTGTAGGTAGTGAAGAGTGGTCAGAATAAGCGGACTAGGCAAGGGCCAGCTCATGAAGGGATGTGGCTGCAATTAAAGGTACATTTCTGTGTCCCTCAATCAAGAAGTGGCTTCTGCAGAGCTTCAGGATGGGATGGGGTCCTTTTTGAAGCTCTATCACCATCCTGCTAGGGTAGAATCAAGAGCTAATGATACACTGGGTGAAGAAGCTCACGCCTTCTGTTCAAAGCTCTAAAAGCAGATGTTCTGACCTTAATTTCTCTTATAAGGTGACTCTAGGCCCAGAGAATGTTTCAGTGGTGCTGAGTTTGTCAAGGGTTTTTATACACGTGAGGTATGTCATATATTGTATAATAAAATGGGCATGGAAATAACTAAAAGAAGGTTTTTATTAAACAATTCTCTGCTGTAACACTAGAACACACACATACACATACATACACACACATGCACAGACACCACACACACACACACCATATCCACCCCACCCTACACCACACACACCCACACCACACACACCATATCCACCCCACCCTACACCACACACACACACACACCATATCCACCCCACCCTACACCACACACACCCACACCACACACACACACCATACGCATATACACACACACAACACACACACCACATAAATACACACCACACCCACACCCTCCACACCCCCCCTACACACACCATACCACACACTATCCACAGAGCCCTAGGAAGGGAACTGAAGTTTAACATTTTCTGTCCTTTACTGTTAGAGATGAAACATAATAATAGCCATGACTAAAGATACATTCAAAGGCTTAAGGAAAAAATAACCACACTTGGTGCCCAGAGCTTGCTTACTTCCTGCAATTTCAGGAGATACTTTGTGTTTGTTCTCAAGACTCTAGAATTCCAGTCTGGAATCCTGGGCCTGCTTCCAGTACTGACACAGGTCCTTTCCTTAGGGTTTTTCTCCTGAGAGAAACCAGCCATTAGGCATGCCAATGGGTTTTATAGGTAGTCTCGGGGTGTCTGTTTATGTGAATGGTGGCATACAACAGTGTGATCTAAGAGGATATTTAATTTAACGGAAACACACAAGAGTATTCATGGATTTTCATAGTATAAAACAAAGCTGGGGGACTAAAAAAAAACAGATCTGGTACGTCCCGTGATGCCATGCCCTGGCGTCCAATTTCAGAACTGAACATTTGAATCTAGTCTTTCAGGTCATATGAAGATAAATTTGTCATGATCATGAGGTATAAGTTATTTTCTTTAAACAGTTATTCGCTACCATATTATTGAAAAAATTATTCATACTGCTTGCATTTGAACTGTTGGCCTGAGTATTTCAAATTTAAGGATAAACTTGGAGCTAGGTCTCATGACTATGACAGAGAAGCCTGAGCCACTGGAGAGAGGACCGACTACTACATATTTGTTGGCTACTTGTTAATTAGCAGGCCCTCATTAGTCTGGGATTGCACTTTACACTAAATTATATAACTTATTGCTTTTGACCTGGGTATAGCGGCAAATGGAACTGTATCAAAATTTGTGATCAGGTCAATTACTGCCATGTAGATTCTGGAAGAAGAATACATATCTGTAGTTCAGCACTTTCTGGTAAAACCACTAAGGGATAGAATCACTGGTAATTGGATATTTTTGCTGTCCAGACCCTGGCTAACACTTTGGCCTTGTAGCAGATACTATCATTCCAGGGTTAAAGAGGTAAAAATGTTTGGGAAATTTAACTCACTGCACCCAGTGTACCCTAAAACAGGGTTGACTTTATGACCTCTAATCAAAACTGTGTTTCTAAAGCCACTCCCCCCACCCCCCACCAACTTGATTCTCTATAAAAAGATTTTAACTACAAGCAAAAAGACATCACACCCAGAAGTTAAGTTGGGCTTTTGTGAGGTGACTTTTACTGTTTTTCTCATTTCGATTGCCAGCCATCTGTCTCTCTTCCCCCTCCCCTGCCTACTGAGTAAATCACTCTAATTATTAACTTTGTAAATGAACCTCCAAATAAGCTATTTAAGTTTATTCCTGTTAGATGGGACAACAGATTCAAAATCCAGTACCACCTGGGGTGGGAACGTGTTAGATTTCCATGCTCACGCCTCATGCATGTTTTATGCCTTAGATTAGTGGCTAATGTGGCCATTGATCATCTCATGTCATAGACGCCGAAAACCTGCTGCTCTGAGTGAATTCTTTAAAAACTTGTTTCCAAATCAGCATTCAAAGTCCTAACAAAGGTGTCTGCTCTGAAGAATAGGTCATATGTGCTTTCTGGTGGGAAGTCAAAATGTTTTTCTAACTATTTGTCTTCTTTGTAGATAATAAACATGGGATAATATATCATTGGAGTAAGTTAGATTTGAGAAATTGCCAAAGTCCGAATTATTTATGAAAATGTTGGTTTAGAGGCATTTAAAAAAATCCTGTATATTTTCTTTTTGTGCTACTTATAAGAAAAAAAGTTAGAAGTTATCATTGGAAAACTTATACAATTTGTTTTTAAGTACATAAGCATTTATTTATTAAATGGGAAATTGAGCGTTGAGGACTGCCGACCCTCAGATGCTGAATTTTCTATGACCCCTTGCCTGCTGGAGTAAACAGCTTCTTTTTCTGTGCTTGCAGCTTCTCTGGGCATGAGACCCTCATGAGTTCCTGATAGAAGGGGAGTAGTTTCTGGTGGGCTTGCAACTGAAAAATCCCAAGAGCTAGGGTGTGGCCATTAGTCAAGGAGAACCCTATATAAGCTGCCCTGGAAGACAATAAAATTGACATTCTTGTTTCAAGAGTGACCCATGCCTCTGTGTGTGTGTTTTTAATCACCAGACCCTTGCCTGATCATGGTTCCAGGTGGTGCAGGTGATGACATTTTTACTCAAGTTGCATAGCTCAGCCATTAAGGACGTCTAGAAAAATGTTTAATCCATTCATATAGAAGAAGTGGACCCTAAAGTTTGGACTCTCAGAAGCTATGATTGCCAGCGCAAGACCTATGTAAGATCAAGCTAGTCAACATTTCTGCCTGGGGGGTGGAAGGGAGGGCTTGGGAAATCCCCGTTCCCTGCTGAGGAACAATTGACAGCTGAGGGATGCTAGGGGAATGGAGAGTGAACTTTTTTTCGGAGCATGGACCCTGATAGGTCAACCACACCCTAGCAGATGGCCCAACCTTCCTGAGTAGATGGTCAGCAAAACTTGGACTCAGTGAGATCATTATTCTCGGAATGAGGACGTAGAGGGTGGGCCTGAGAGAAGTTAGAGGTGGAATATTATCAAACTACGTTATATACATATATAAAATTTTCAGAGAATTAAGAAAAAGATTACATTTAAAAGAAATTTCTTACCATCCCTTCATCTGCTTTTATTGGAAACAAGAGGCTCATGATAGGGCTTACCTTCTGGCTTGGCCGAGAAGCCACAGAGGCAGCGACTATTAAGCGTTTAGGAGCATATCTGCCACTTAATAAATATTCCTTTAACGAGTTGTAATTGTCTGATTATTCTTCCATGTCAGCATCATCTTAATGAAAATATAATGAAGGAAACTTTCACCGGTGAAATGAGATGACACTATTTGCCTTGTCTTCTCCTGGTTAGGAATAGAAATCGCCTACAATTCCCTCGGAAAATTGGAGATGCTATACCATGGTTAGTATTCAAGAAAGACCTTTCAGTTTATGTAGCTTCTCACCAGTGGCCACAGGGTACATCGGGGTGGGGGAAAGAGTAAAGCACCTGGTGAGAACAACTCTAACCTGGGAAAGGACATCATCTTTGCTGTCTAGGATGAAGGGATGTCAAAATCACGATTTAACTCTGTGGGTCATGTGCAGATATAGTGTAATTCTCTACCACTGTTTTTAAAGCAGAAAGCAGGAAGTTGGTCAATGCCAACTCCCCCGCCCTTCCTTCTTCCTTCCTCTCTGTATATTTTTTGGGAATTTCTCCAGGAACAATGGGGCAGCAGAGTGGCTCTGCTGTCTACAGAGTGCAAGACATGCTGGTCCTGGCTTGTTTTCAGCTCTCTCCCTCTTGTGGCTACATCCAAAGAGCCTGGAGAATGCCAGGCAGCTGTGTGAAGCTCGGGATGGCTCTCTGGCTGCCAAAACCCTCGTGAGTTTTAGGCTGAAGAACCGAAGTTCTGGTGATCAGGGAATATTTGTTTCAATAAGAAAGTCCCCAGAGTATAGTGGAATGAGCTCTGACTAGTGAGACTTGGACTGCATGGGTTGGACAATTATGTCTTTAAAGCATTTGCTGGGCAAAGTTTTCTATATACATATGCTTTGGGCATATTTGCTTGACTGTTTAAGGGATGGCATTGAAGCTATTCAGCAAACCTACAAACCCATCGCAGAATGAAATGAATAGTTTTTTGTTCTTTACTTGTGTGAACATTTCAATGGGCTTTAGAGTTTTAAAAAATGGTACCTTTTCAGAATTTCTGTGGTTTTCCTGGATTCTTCTTACTTCTATCTACCAAATGACTTCAAAATTATTAATATATGTAATATTTTGAACTGGCTCTTTGAAAAATAGAGACTGGATAGTTATATAATTAAGAGAAACTTTGTTTATATATTTTATCCCACATAGAACATATAGTTAGAATCGTTGCTATCAAATCAAAACTCATTTCACATTCAGAAATGCAGGGTCTTAGTCCAATGTTCTAAATATTAGATATGCTCAGTATCTTGACAAATAAATAACGTCAGACTTCAGTAAGGTATCAACAGGATATTAAGCTTAATAAAAACATATTCTGAAACTTAAGATGCTGAGGATATACAAGCTCATACAGACAAAGAAAATGCTAAAATTAATTAGATTATCGTAGGAAATGGGGCACTTTAAATGAAAGTAGCTAATCAGAGGGAGAAGAGAAGAACCTCAAAGTCTCACTCATATGTTGAATATAAAATAGCAGTTCTCAATGGAAGTAAGAGTGGAATTGTGGTTTCTTGAGGTTAGGGATAGGAGAGAGTGAAACAGAGAGGGGGGATTGAGGGAGGTAGAAGGGATGTGGAGAGGTTGTCAGTGGATGCATCATCACGGGCTGGTAAAAGGAAAATGTTTATTATGATATTGTTTGGTGGCATGACTATGGCATATATATAACAATAATATATGCAGGTCTCAGAAAACTAGGAGAATTCTGAATATTTTCACCATTAAGAAATGATAACCAGGGTATAGAAATATATTTAACCTAACTTTAATAGTGCATATCTTATACATATATTGAGATGTCAATACATAATTAACAGGACTCCGAATTTTATGTTTTTGATATAGCACTTGAAATTAAATTTTAAATTAAAAACTCAGTCAGACTAAAACTGTGGTTGAAATAGTTATTAGCTGGAGACTAGAATTTGTCTCTTGTATTAAAAGGTGGACCAGTAGCATGGAGTAAAGAAAAACGTGATAGAGTGTGGGCCGTAGAGACAGACGGCCACATAAGAATCCATGGATTGTTTCTGTTTATCTGCAGAATCTTTGGCAAGTAGCTCAAGGTCCTGCTTTGTAAAACAGGCATAATATTATCTGCCTCTGAGAACTGTATGTATGATAGAAAGAAGTTCACACGAAGGGCTTGGCCTATAATTGGCCTACAGTAAACGCCTAATGAAGTGGCCTTTTAATAGCATAGGTTAGGAGATAGTCATCTTCAATCAGCATGGTGCTCCAAACCTTGTCTTCATCTCCATAATGCTGTGTTTTCTGTAGCTGGAGATCTGATTCAGGGCCATTGCTCCTAATGTCTGACCACAGAGATGTGAGCATCCCACCCAAAAATCTACTGAAGATTCTTTCCCAGCTCGGGAGTAGAGTTGAATTAAATGAAAGCAGCCCATTCCTTCAGTAGGTCATCTCTGGAAGTGATACTGGTCATATGGAATCCATTTACTATTAAGATGGCAACATTGAATAGACTTTTGTTCTTTATAATGAGAATATCATGTTCTTTCTTGAGAAACCAAACATTAGTATCGCAAATCAGCTGTCATTTCCGAAAAGAAAAAGTCAGGAAATTACATTTCTCCAAGCTGAAGATTTGAATGTAGAACCAATGAAGAGATAAATGAGAAGAATATGAACACTAAGAAGAAGATGTGAAAGAGGAGGAATTTGCCAGGGACAAATTCCCTATGGGTGGAAAAATCAAGAGAGAGTCGCTCAACAGAAATGACAGCAACGAGAGCGGGACAGGTCCTTGCCCTTGAGATGATCCAGGCCAAGATGTAGAAAGGAATGACTCAAAACTGGGCACAAAGTTTGGAAGATGGCCTCTGACCCAGGTGGATGTCTGATAAACCGCTACCTTATTTGGAACAATGTGTTCCCTGCCTCACCTCTGTCATCCACATAGCCTTTGGTTGATAACACAACCATAAGACCAGCTAAGCCAGTGGTGATGGACAGGTCCTTGAAGACTGGAGTGCTAGGCAGCATAGAAAACGTTCCTATTATGGTACCACACTGTGGTACCCAGAAGCTATGATCACAGTTCCTCCAGTCTGCCAATACCAACACTGCCTGGGGCACAGAAGCATGTGGAATTCTCTGTGGGAAACTGGTAAAGAATGAATTTACCACTCCATATGTTCTCATGCCCAGACAAAATGCTGAGTTGTTTATTATAATACAGAATGAGAAACTTATTTTTCATGCAGGATGACATAGATATCCTCTCTCTGGGCTGGGTTTATATCTGCTCCACACTGCTGGTCCTTCCAGTAGGGACTGCTCTCCCTGCTCATAACAGTTGATGGTATAGCTATTGTCAGGTCTCCTGGATTCCAGAAAACCGGACTCTTTACATTAACTGACCATGGACCATGCAGTTCCTTGTGCCTGCCTTTTGAAGCAGTTACACATCTGTTCTGTGGGTTCAATCATGTAACTGGTGACCGTTATGGACAGAGTTTTGACTGTTGCAGACCTCATGTCCCTCCTGAGAACTGTAACCTCCAATCAGTTACCTTTAAGCTTGAGCTTTCTAGAAATTGCTGGAAACTTTTAAGGAAGAAGAAACTCTAGGGAAGATTAATTTATTCATTTTTAATTCATGATTTGAAAACAAATCACAAAATAGGCATGTTCAGACAAATCTAAGGAAACAAAAACTCACACCAAACAGTCAAGCAAAAGGTTAGCTTTAGAGAGAACCTCTTTGTCTTTCTGTAACTGTCAACATTTTCTGTATTTCTACTCTCTTTTAATCCAACTACCAACCTGTAGATTAACTCTGGATCAAATAAAGGCACTTGTTGCGGGAGCTTTTTCTGCTCCTTCAGCCAATAGCCATTGAGATACCAGCCCACTGGGGCATGGTCTCTCTCCCTTTAAAAAAGCTGCCACTTCCCTCTGCACTTGCTCTGGCTTCCGGCTCCTCTTCTGGCAACTAGACTCCCTTCCTGATTGAGCAGAGGGCTGTTGCCTGGGACAGCGATCTGTAAGTTTTTCCCCTTTAAATAAATAGCTTCTCTATTGGTCATAATTCCAAACTGGTGTGGGATAGTTTGTGACTTACGCCTTCAGGCACTGATACATAGATATAAAGAACTGCCATTTAGAAACATTTGCGGGGGGAGGGGGGGGAGAGATGGCTTGGCAGGTAAGAGCATTGGCTGCTCCTCTAGAAGACCTGGGTTTGATTCTCGGCACCCACATGGCAACTAACTAGGATCTGTAACTCTGGTTCCTGAAATCTGACACTGTCTTCTGTCCTCTACAGGTATCAGGCACAGAAGTAGTGTATAAACATACATTCAGGCAAAAAACTCACACGCATAACATGAAAATAAGTAAATACTTGAAATGAGAAGAAATTAGACTTTCTGTTGGTTTGTGGCACTGTTAATAATGCTAATTTCAAAGGTTCAGATAGGAAGTCCTCAAACTGATAAGAATATTTTTGTTAGAAGGTATGTCACTTTGTGAGGATTTTAGGATTTTTCTACTACAGAAACAGTCAACACAACAACAACAAAAAGGACAACAAAATCGCATCCTCATTCATTTTCTCATCACCTTCATTCCACAGACTTGCTGGTGATTACTTTGGAAGCTATCATCCCATCAGACGTGCTAAGTATCTCAGACGAGGATTGAGAAGATGCATTCCCAGCACGCTGTCTACTCGCCAGTTCACTCCTAGAACATTGCTCTTCGGTGTCTGTGACAGTTTAAAATGGTGTGTCACGAGAGGGCAGCTTGAAAGAACAGAGAACTGGTGAGTTGCAGAAAAGAGGTTTTGGGGGAAGATGGGTGATCTTTGCAGAGACTTGGAGGTGTGTCATGGTAAAGGCATTTGATTTATTTTTTGCTACTCCGAGGGATTCTTTTCAAGACTAGGGGATATAAATATCAGTGCTGAATGGAAGGTGTCCAAAAATTCTATGAGTGGCCGAGAGAGAAAATGAGTGTCCTTTCTTCTGAACTGCTTCAGCACACACTGCCTAAGCCCAGAAACTACATCACTGATAATGGCTGAGCTTAGGGAATTTGCCATACGAACGCCTCAATGCCCTCTGGCCTCTGTTTCTGCCTCTCACATGCAAGGAGATCATGGAGAAGTTGCAGCCCTGGGTCTCAGCCCACCTATCTCATAAATCTATGGGTATTTATGGATATAAAATTAGCGAAGTGAGATCTCAGGCAGATGTTAGCATTTATTAACTACTATAAAAATGCTATAGCAAGGATTTCAGTAGAGTAAGAAGGATTGGTAAAATTCCTTCCCATGCTAAGACTATTGTACTAGAAGATATGATCAGACTGTTAACACTGTGAGGGACCATTAACCCCATAAATCACCACATAGGACAAAAGGGTCAACATGATGTATCTCACCGAATCAAGCACAAGCACAAATGGAGATACACAAATACAAGAAAAGAGGCTTATGGAGATGGCTTAGCAATAATGAGCACTCAGTGGTCCTTTCATAGGATCTGAGTTTGGTTCCTGGTACCCATTTTGTGGCTCACAACCACTTGTAACTCTGTGAGGATCTGACACTCCCTTTTGGCTTCCTTACATGCCAGACATACATGTGGTACATAGATATATAAACAGGCAAAACAACTATGCCTATGAAATACAAATTAAAAGATATTTGTAAGAATATAAGCAAAAGGATGGTCATAAATGTTGTAAGGCTGGTACAATAATGGTTGTTCTGAAAAAGACTTGTTTGAATGTTAATTTTGACAATTTCCACTGCCCATCCTCTCTATGTATGACCTACAGTGCACATAAATGGCATAAGGTATTTTGTGTGAATTTTTGAGCATGTTTTTTAAATTCCATGTGAGTAAACAAGGCATATTGTTAACAATACAATTTCAGCTAAATTGAGCTCCTAGTAAATTGCCAATGGTTTATTATTATTCGCTGAAATACATCTACCCTGCTAATGCAATAGCGTGGCTTTTTATTACGTGTTAATAGTTTAATAGTCTAAATTAAGTGCTATTAATAAAGTGCTAAAACTAATGGGTCTCATTTGTAGTATTCTTTGGTTTTCCTCAGCATTTTATTAGTAAAGTCGAAGGATGTGATGTGACAAATAAAAAAGAATACAAAGCAAAATCACTGCGAAGAATTCAGTATCCGTGAAGGAAAAGCTTGAATAGTGTGGCGCTGTTCCTGGCACATGGCCACAGCAGTCCCATGAATATGGAAAGACCAAGGAAGTGAGAGGTAGACAGGCTCCTTTCCTTAATTTTGATTTCTAGATCAAGCTGTGAAGGGGTTAATTCAGCTCCCTTTAGAGGGCGGGGTTTGCCTCAGGCGAATCCCTGCCAATAAAGGGTGCCCGGAGAGGTGGCTCGCCCCTTTTTTTGTTCCTCGCTACCTGTGCTATGCTGGAACTTTGGTTCAGTAAGTTTAACAATAAACTGGTAAATATTCTTTGATATCTGCATTGCCTTTATTTTGTGCCGGTACAAAGCTGTAGCTATAAAGGCAGAACTAAGCAGAGACTTAATATTTGATAAATTATGAAAAACAAGAGAAATGCTGCGTTTCCTTTTCAGTTTTCTCCCATAGTGGGTGATCACTTCCAATTGTTCCTTTCTATGGAAGTACTGATATAATTCCTATAATAGATAGAAATATGAATGGCTTCACATTTTACAAATGTGAGTTGGATGCTCTCCAATAAGCACATCCTCATTTAAGGGTAACTAACATGGGTCTAGAATCCTGTCCTTAGGTCCAGAAAGCAAAGTAATATAATCACGGAGCGAGGAAAGTATAACTTCATGAGATTCATATAAGATGTGAGATTTCTCCACAGTATACTTAATGTCAGGGCATGGTTCAATTAATCCTCTGAGAATGCAAACATTTCTCATACTGCCCTGGGAGCCAGAGGGAGGTGCACAGATCCTGCTGTACTCAGCACTGGCCAGACAACAGCTTGAATTTGGATAAGATTGTGAAAAGTGCATTTCATGGTGATGTTTGATCAGAATGGAAAGGAAACTCACCGCTGTTTATGCTGATGTGTACTTGGGAGAAAACTGGCAATGGAGTTATGCCCAAAACCAATGTTCTAGCTTCATTTCTGTTGTTGTGATTAAAAAAAAAAACCTTACAAAAATCAATTTAATTTGAAAAGGAGGCTTTTTTATCTTCATTTTCAGGTTACAGTACACTGTTGTGGAGAAGTCAAGGCAGAAACTTCAAATAGTCATGACATAGTCACAGTCAAAAGCAGGGAGAAATGAACACATGCTGTAACTGGTTGTTCTTTTACTCATTATTGTTTGAACTCTTTGGCTCTCGTCTCTTTAGGAGCATCACCCAGCTCCCAAATAAATACACACACAGATTTTTCTTTTGTATACCTGACTTTAGCTTGGTTTATGTCTACTAGTTTTTCCTAACTTCAATTATCCTGTCTATCTTTTGCCTCTGGGATTTTATCTTCCTATATACTATATAACTTTCTTTACTTCTTACTCCTTGACTTGCTGTGTGGCTGGATGGCTTGCCCCTAGTGTCTTCCTCCTTCTCTTTGCTGCTCTTTGATCCTCTCTTCCCAAATTTCTCCTACTATTTATTCTCCCTGCCTGCCAGACCTGCCTCTCCTTTCTCCTGCCTTGCTATTGGCTGTTCAGCTCTTTATTAGGCTAATCAGGTGTTTTAGACAGGCAAAGTAACACAGCTTCTCAGAGTTAAACAAACGCAACATAAAAGAATGCAACCCATCTTTGTATCATTAAACAAATGTTCCTCAGCGTAAATGAATGTAACACATCTTAAATTAATATTCTACAAGAACATGCATGCTCACTTGCTTGCTTATTCGCATCTGGATTCTTGTTCAGGTCAGGATCTCCCCCTAGGGAGTGGTGTCACCCACTGTGGACTGGGCCTTTTCATATCAGTTAACTCAATTAAGAAAATCCTCACAGGCATACTCAGAGGTCAGCTCAACATAGTCTCTCACTCAGAGTCTCTTCACAGGTGTTCTAGGGTCTGTCGAGTTGACAAACGTAACCGTCACAACTAACAATTGCCCTGTTGAACGTTTCAGAGGCTATCATGAGGAAGAAGATCGGTGTGATAGCTACGCTTGGTTGTCAACTTGACTACATCTACATAAAATAAACTTAAACACAAGCAGCTGGCCAGGCCTGTGAGCGATTTTCTTGCTTGGGTAATTTCAAGTGTGAAAGACCTACCCCAAATCTGGGCCATGTCTTCGGTGGGAGCCCACGTGAAAGAACATGGAAGGCTTTGGCTCTTCGCTTTCTTGTCTTCAGTCTCACTGACAAGTTCATCTATTCCTTAGGTAATATTAGAGCCTATTTCTTTGGGAATCTAACATAGAAGATCAGCAGTTCTCTGTGAACCCCATGGGACTCCAGCACTAGATTAGGACTGCTGAGACCTCCAGTCTCATGGGCTTAACTACCGGATACTTGGTCTTTCCTTTGTGAGACAGCCATTGTTAGAGTAGCTGGACCAAATCTGTAAACCACTCCAAAAAAATCACCCTATTTAAAAATTGTTTCTTTTTGGGGGGATTATAATAGAACTGCATCATTTTCTCCATTTCTTTGCTTCCTCCCACCACACGCCTTTCCTTGCTCTTTTTCAAATTCACGATCTCTTTTTTCATTAATTGTTGTTCTCCTCCAAGATGCATGGCTTCATTAGCCCTGGATAGTTGGCCAGGTTTCCAGTACTACGTATGGTGTCTCTCTTGTTGACTGAGCCTTAATTGTGCTCAGTATTTTTGTAAGGTTTTTTGTTTGACAGATCTAACCATATATATTTTAAAGATGTATTTTGACCATTTTAAATTATGTTTATAGGTGTACACATGAGTGTATCAGCATCCTTGGAGAACAGAGGCATTAGATCCCCTGAATGGTATTGCAGGCTATTGTAAACCACTCTACACTGGTGAGGGGAACTGAACTCAAGTCCTCCACAGGATGTGCTCTTAACTTCTGCATCACCTCTCTGGGCCCTAAACATGTGTTTTTAGAAGGCTGTACCCACTTACCTAGATTGCTACTTTTCTTGTTGATTTATTTTATTTATTTATTTTTCATCTATTAGATTTTTTTAAAAACAACAAATCCAAGTCCCCACTCCCTCCTCTCATCCCATTCCCTCCTCACATCCTCCCACCCCACCCCCATCTAATCCTTAGAGAGAGTAAGACACATTGCCTTGTGGAAGGTCCAAGGCTCTCCTTACTATAATCTAGGCTGAGCAAGGTATACATCCAAAGAGATTAGGATTCCAAAAAGCCAGCTCATGCAGTAGGGATAAATCCTGGTGCCACTGACAATGGCCCCTCAGTCTGTCCCAGCCATGCAACTGTCAACCACATTCTGAGGGAATAGTTTGTCCTATGCTTGTTTCTTCCCAGTCCAGCTGGAGTTGGAGAGCTCCCATTAGCTCAGCCAAACTGTTTCAGTGGGTGAGCCCATCATGGTCTTGACCTCCTTGCTCATATTCTCATTCTTCCCACTCTTCAACTGGTTTTTGGGAGCTCAGTCCAGTGCTCTGATGTGGGTCTCTGCCTCTGTCTCCATCAGGTGATAGATGAAGGCTCTATGGTGATATTTAAGATAATCATCAGTCTGACTACCGGGCAAGTCAAGATGAGGCCCCAATTTATTTATTCTTTTAAGAAAATCTCCAGTAATGTTTCTTACCTGAAGATATACTTTACCACATTATCTTTATTTTTTTGGTTAATATTTTATCTTATGTTTTTGGATAATTTTACTTTCAATTATTCTGCATTCTCATAGGCATAACATTTAAAAAGTGCAACATGGTAAGTTTAGCTATATTTTAAACATGTAATTTACCTTAGTTTGGTGTAATTACACATTTAATTGGCTTTAAAGTACATCCTAGAAAATACCAATAATCAATGTTATTACTTTTTAAATCCTCTGATAATTCTACAAATTTAAATTGATCTAATTTCACTTACCATCCTAATCTTTAAAATAAAAGAACAAGAGCATCACCTACGTATTTAGGCAGCAACCGCTACAACTGCCCAGAGGTTCACACTCATCTTTAAATATCAGATTATTTCATTTTACAAAGAGCCTGGGCATATTTGAATTTGGCCCTGTACTCTGTACCAGAACGCATTGCTGTGAGGAGAGCTTCAGTGAGCTCTTCCCCCTTTACCAACAAACAGAGCAAGGTCAAGATCTGATGGGAAAGGGAATCAGAGGCTCTAATTTTTAATTTTTGCTCATATTTTATATTAGAAAAGATACGGTTAAATGTTGAATGTTAACTTTTATTACTGTCTATATTTCAATTTTCAGTTACCTTAATCCCTTTCCATTCTGTATTCCATCTTAAATGCATTTTTATGTCCGTGTATGTGTATGGATTTATGAACGCACGTGCAGAGAGGCTAGAGGTCAGTGTTGGCTGTGTCCTTCCTATTGCTCTCTACCTTCCTGGTATTATTTCAGTTCTGTTTGAGAAACTTTTAAAAAAAATATTTCTTGCATTTCTTTTGAAGAATTAGTTTTCAAGTTTATCATTGCTCATTTGATGATACCAAAGTCTTTTCCTACTTCTCTCTGTTCTCTTTAAATATCTGTTTCTTTATTTCAGCAATATAACCATATGTGGATAGACGGCACTTACAAAGCCTAGTGTACTTTCTTACCTCTGTGGGTTATGTTTCCTTTAGAACATTTGGGGCCACTAGTGGTTTATTTATTGTTCCGTTACTGTGTTCTATTTTACTAATACTCCAATAATGCCACCGTTATGTGAATTTCCGTTAGTGTATCTCTAGGTTCACTTATATATAAACTTCTTGTCTTCTGCTTTGTCTGCTATTTGTGCACACATACACACAGAGTGTGTGGGGGGGGATTTACAAAAGGATGTAAGCAGCCGTTAATTTCCAAGGGTGTTTCTCACCTTCTCCTTGGATGAAAATAATAAAGTTATCTAACAAAGGAACCCCTTCAAATTAATTCTAATACAAAAAATGCAAATGCTTATAGAGCACTCTAGCTGACCTGCTGAATGTCATGGCTGGAAACACTGCTGAATGAAGACAACGACAATTGCTTGACTTCAGGTAGAATCATATCATTGAAAATTGAATTTCCAGGAAAAAAAAACAACACGTGCTGCTTTCTAGAAGGACGTTCACTTCTTTCTGAAACTCTATTGAATCAGGTATGATTGGTTAGTATTTTCACTAGTTTAAAGTAACTTGGTCTAGGACTTGTAGAGGTCAGTAGCTGAAAAGATGAGCCATCAGACCACACGAGGCTCTGTAGAGACCACACTGAAGCCAGCTTTCCCCCACACTTACCCCTCAGATTGCTCTTTAAATGGCTGAGAAAACTCTTGTTAAAAGAATAAGAGGTAACAACAGGCACTCCTTATTTCTGTCCCTTGAAGCCAAGGGAGGCAAGTTCAAGCCCAGAGATGATGAGTAAGGCAGGACTGTGGGTGAGGGGCAGGTGGGGGTTTAGAAAGGTGAGTTTTTAGGGGTGGGTTGGGTTGGGAGGGGGTCAGGACTTAGGTGAAAACAACAGTTTGGGAGAAAAGGCTGGGAAAGGGAGGCTCTGTGAAAGGTAGATGTTAGGACTGAAGGTAAAGAGGGACACCATAGACTATGGACAGCTCTCTAGAGGGGACTCAGTCTCACAATAGTCTTCACTCTCTGGGAGGGCCCTCCAGGTGTACATAAACCTGGGTAGGCATCAGGCTTGCAGGTGGAAGGCAATGCGGCGGCAGTGGCAGCTGTGGGTGAGCCCCAGGAGGAATGTGAGCTAGTGGGGAATTACCAACACCTCTTAGGTGGGCAGGCACCCCACCTCCGTCAAGTAAAGGGCTGGGGGTGGAGGTGGCTTTCTTCTGGAGTGGGTTAGGTCTGAGGTGATGTCCAATGGGTTGTTTTAAATTGGTTGGGGGTTAGGTGACACTGGTTTTTTCCTTTGGAAAAAATGCTATGACAGTATCTTTTGTGTTTGTTGATGTCACTCGTCTGGCTGCTGGGGGTGGATTTGGGTTCTGAGACCTAAGATGGCTGTGACAATTCTACTTGTCGCACCTGTGAAGCAAATACAAGAGATGAGACCTGCTTCAACTAATTAAATCATAGTTCTTAAATTAAATTGTAATCCCAAGAGTCTGGTGGGTGGCATGCATTTTCCAAAATCTCATTTATTGAGATAGATTTGTTCTTTCCTAAAACTCTCTGAACATGTTAAAATCCCATCTCCTCAGACAGGCTCCTTAGTGATATCTTTCTTTGCTAAATTTAGCCACCTTGGATGTGGAGTGTTGAAGAATCCTCATGCTTATATTGGACACTGCATAAAATCTGTAGAGACTCTAAATGATCTTAAGCACTTCCATCAGATATATGGATGCTTCATTTTATTAGATGACAAAGGGGACAGAAGAGAAGAAATGACTCATCCCAATCCAATCTGTAACTAACTGTGCTAAACTAGGTTTGGGTCTTGGCAAGATTCTGCTATTGCTTGTCTCTAGCTTACTATGCGTTGACAGGTCATTTTCTGCTCAGCACCAGCAACAGAAATTTACCCTACAATTCTTTAGCCTTCAGTCATAGACAGCATGATTCCATGAGTTATGGAAAGACTTGAAATGTGCCTGATGGACATCAAGTCTCTTTTTCTCCTACACTAGAGCTTTTCATAAAATTTTTGCTTAGTTCTTTCCCTCATGCCTTGTCTCCTGGCCAGGAGGATCAGATTCTGCTCCCCAAGGCCATGCCCAAGATTAACATATACTCCCAATGATAAGACAATGTCAGACCATTAATTCATTTTTGGAGGTTTACCGGTGCAATTTATTTCCTCTGTTCCTTGCTCTTTTTACATTTTGTGAATTAAAACCACAATTGCTATAAATTATTTGATACTTATTATTTTCCTCATTAGAGAACATATGCCTATGACAAATAGCTTCATAATTCTAAAGAGTAGAAATACATATCTATTTTGAAGTAAAAAGATAAAGACTTATTTTCCTCTGCAATATGTATACAATATTATAAACCGAGCTTGCAGCTTTGCTGTGGTCAGGTTGACCTTGAGCAGAACTATAACCTTGTCTGTGATACATTTATATTATTAGTTGTTACCTTTTTCACTTTATATTTTCCTAGGTATCCTGCAACATTCTAAATTCAAGAGTCTAAAATATTTCTCTTTTTTTCTTGGCCAGAGATCCCTATCATTTGTCTTTGTAGATACATCCGGATTCTCCTGTCTTGCATTCCTTTACAGCAAAACTAGCTTGGCTTATGTTTTTTATTTTAGGTTCCCTCTATGGAATTGGGTAATAACTTACATGAGTTACATTCAAAGAGTTGGTGACAGAATTGGCTGCATCAAAATCGTATTTCTACTTTAATGGAATTTGCCCATAGCTTTTGCGACTATTTTTTATGTGGGTGCAGCTCCCACATGAAGGTGACGAAGCAGAAGAGACAGGGAAGTGCCTTCTTTTTCACCATTCAAATAATGCAAACACTTAGCAAGTTTGTATTTATTGATCTATTATAGAGTCAGCATTTATTTAAGCCCCAACCACGTTGGCAGCCATCTTGAAGGCCACTAGAGGAAATATAAAGATGAGAAAGACAGGTGCTTCCTATGAAGAAATTTGTAGTTTTGTAAAAATATAAAATAAATATATTATATTTATACTAATTATACTATGATGCTTGAATGACTACAAGTCATGGAAGAAGAGAAAAAATAAGCAATATAATTCACAGAGAAAAGGCTCTCTTGACAATCAGATTCAAGACTCCTTTGTGGGCAAGCAGGCTTTCAGCAATATTTAAATAAGTAGGGTTTCTAGTGAGGATGAATGTGAAAGCTTTCGACACAGAAACACGTCATGAGAAGCCCAGAGAAGCCCTGTGGTTCAGCGTAATTTTCACTAGAGGATTGGGAAATGCCAGTGGCTACATTTGTGGGCTTTGGAGATTGAGTCTTTGGTCATGTGTAGTGAGCATCTTAGTCTGAACTGTCCTGGAACATCTAAGGCACTGTGCTCTTATTGAGTCTCTGGAATGCTACACCACAATTAAAAATACAAATCTGTTGAAATGCATAATTTGCACAATTATGCATTATTTTCAACAAATTATGAAATATTTTCAACAAGTAACAGAAGTCATGCAAATAAGAGTAAATGCTGTACTGTTTTTTTCTATATAAAGTTTTAGAGCATGTGGAAGAACCCATAGTGGCAGAGAAGAGATCTGTGGTTCTGGGAAGAAAAGCATATAGGAACGATAGAGAGACTTGAAGGGAACGCTAGGAACATTTTCTCTGGTGATGACTGTATTCATTTTATTGAGTACAGATATACTTCCTTCAAATACTCATGTGCCACAATTTATCCAGTCATGAGACTGATGGAAACACCTCTTAAATTTTCTAAAATTGAACACACAGACCCTCAATGAAATAATCTCACCACCGACAAATTCTAAATGACTTAAGTAGAGAGAGCAGAGTCTTAGGATATTCTTCAAGTGGCTGAATAATTTCCTGACCATTCAGCAAATACTTGTTTAGTGGATGAAAAAGTAGTTAAGGTACATTACTACTGAGCTATGTAAGATTTGGGTCTTGCTTTGATTGTGCTAAAGTGCTGGTTTGGTCATAGTGTTTTCATGAATCACATTCCCCTTGCTGTAAAGCCAACTATAGCATGAATGTCCTTGAAGAATGATTTTCCTTAAAAGGCATTTCCAGACCCAACCTCAAATAAGCTCAGGTGGATCCACCAATTTTAATAGGAATTTATGTTAGAAATGAAAGCCATGAAAGGTTAGTAAACATCAGGAGACAGATAAACATCTTGCTTGTAATATTTAGAGATAAGTTAGCGTCGAAAGGAATCCCACAGTGCATAATCCCATCTGGATATGTGAATCAATGTTAGAGTGAAATTACCAGCTTCTGCTTTGCCAACTGTTTATGATTACAAATGATGTCCATCGCATCAGTGGGGAGATTCATTTCACTCTCTTAAGTTTTCGAGAACAGACTCTGAACAGTAATAGAAAGAAAACTCCACACTCTGCCTGTGCAAATCTCCTACAATTGCTAGGAGTGTCGTCATTTTAAATTGCTATTTATTCATTTTTGCCTTAGAGGTCAGCAGTCATTCAGAAGTTTCTGCTACAAACATTTCAGCTCAGCCATTTGAGGAGTTTTGCGGGTGTTAAATCTGGAGTATGACTGGGTACTAGTCTGCCTTTTTTCCCCTGGTGTCTTCATCGGCAACACTATCATACACTAAAATGGTAAAAACATATATTACCGCAATCCCACAAACTGCCTTCTATACAAATGTAAGCACAGAGGCTGAACTGCTTCAAACGTCCCTGCTCCTGCTCTTTAACAGTGGTTTATATTCGCCATTCTTCCCCATTTCTCTGATTTCCTGCTTCGCCTGCCAGTTGCCTTCACCTTAAAATAGATGTTCGAGCAGCTGCGGGTGCTCTCGATGACAATTGCTTTTGTGATTTACTCAGAATCCTGACAATTTTTAGGTCTGGGAGAATCAAAAGCCGGAGATCTCCGGGGATATTGCTGTTCGGGATCATATTTAATCTCTGTGCTTCCTTCCCTCAGTACTTTTCTGTTTCAGTACACTCCCACAAGAGTTGTGAAAGACACCCTCGGCCCCCTCCCACCCTCTGACAGGTATTATCGTGAAGCTCCGTTCTTTTATTTCATTTGGTGCCCAATACATCTCACAACTTTCCTAGACTGTGTTCTCTGAGAATAATAGATACTCCTGCAGCTAGCAGAGTAGAATTTATCCTCCTGCACTGATGTTTTAAGTTACTCTTAAGCTTGCTGTTGAATATTTGAGGCTCTAAAAGAGTGATCATTAACTCTGGCCCATTTTGGGTTGACAGCAGGAAGCTGAGTAAGTTAAGAAGGAATAGTTGATCTTAGGCCTTCAAAGTCTTAATTCATTATAAGCAGAGAGGGACTCGAAATTCGTAGAACTTGTCAGCGTGGTCTTACAATTTCTTGAAAAGAAAGAATTGCATTCTCTAACTTGAAAAAGTCACTGCTTGCCTGCAGACACATTACTAAAGAAAAAAAATCTGCTGTACGTCAGTGCTAAGTTCCCAAATATCTATAGATATCAGATATTTGACCTTGGCAGAAATGTGAGAAAATGGGTCAAACAAGAGATGTATTGGGATGACTAATTGTTGGTGTCAACTTGATCCACCAAGGAAGAGGGAGTCTCAAATCAGGAGAAATGGCCTCCATCAGATTGACTTGTAGACATTGTCTTGATTGCTAATAGATATAGACGGACCTAGCCCTTGCCTCTGTTTGTGTGTGTGTGTGTGTCTCTCTCTGTGTATGTGTGAAATTGGACTAGTAAAGTCTATTGTCTTTAAGATTGCTTTGTCTGATATGAGAGCAGCTGTATTTTCTTGCTTCTGCCTCTCATTGGTGTCAAATATCAATTTCTGTCCTTTCAGTATGTGTATCTTTGGCAATGAAGTCAATTTCTTGTAGGAAACATATGATTGAAATTTTTGTAAGAATTCATTCAATTTTCTGCTTATCTATCTATCTATTTATCTATCTATCTATCATCTATCTATCTATTTATCTATCTATCTATCTATCTATCTATCTATCTATCTATCTATTATCTATCTCTATCTATCTATCTATCTATCTATCTATCTATCTATCTATCTATCCATCCATCATCTATTTTTTGAGACAGGATCAGGCCTGGAACTCATTACCCCATGCCTTAGTCTTCTGATTGCTGCGATAGTAGCATGTGCTGCCATAGATGGCCCATTTTTATTCCTCATGAGACTTTAAATACAAAATAATAAGTAAAACTGAAATTATCCTGATATTAACAGCATGCTCAGACACTATGATTGATGTAAAGAGTATCTTGGTGAACAAACTATTCACGGACTGACTGTGTCCAGAGAAAAATTCGAAGAAATTGGGAATCTAATCTAGTTTTGGAGTCAGCAGAGACTTTCCCAGAAGTGACATTTTAACATTTATTTGGAAGTTGCGTGGGCGGTGTGTTGAAGATGAGGTGAAGGAAGGGAACGAAGGGGAAAGGATGATCTCAATCTATGGGAAGAAGAAATGATGCGTGCGGGATGATTTGTACAGTGATGTTGCTCTGACTCTGTGACATTTCTATTATGAAGTGTGGGCTACTCAGCCCATGCTTCAAGGCCTGCTGGAAATTAATTGTCTGCCAGACTCTCACTACTTTCATCTCTCATTACTCCCTGCCGTCGACTTTAGATGAGGCTCATCAAATTTTAGTTCTCCTCACGCATTCTTCTCTGCCAACCCATACCATTTTCAAGGGACGGCAATCCCACCTCCTCTGTGGAGAATGTCGGACTCTTCATGGGCCTCTCTTTGGAGTCCTGTTAACTGTGTCTCTCCACCCACTGGCGCTCACACTCGTCTTCGGCTGCACGATGAAAACTGGCCTCTGCTGCTGCTTTCTGTGCAGTCTGCATGGATTATCCAACAGTAAGGATGTGCTGATACATGGCCTTTTCCTATCCTGGAATACCTAGCTTATAGCCTGGTTTTAAACTGTTTTGGTGTCTAAATGATTCGAGTCAGTTTGAAACTACTTTCTATGTCTTTCTTTTCATAGATGCTTCCCATTTGAGGACCAGTCAAATGTAATCATTCCTTAACCTGCAAGTTCCAACACTGAAGTTGACCCTGAAAAATTCATCAGAGGAATAAAACCTTTCTCGTCATTTCTGCCGCTCTGAAGGTCTTTGAGTAAACGATGGCAGAGGAAGTGAGGCTATGATGGCCAAGTGCAATATATTAGATCTACTTTCTGTCTCTCTGGTGAACTTTGATGTATTACATTTTATATTTTGGAACCAATTTCTTTTTGATGAATTCATGCTCTCAGCCATATATGGTGAACTATTGCATTAAGGACATTGAGATAAATGATCAGGTATGACGGCAGAGTATCGCCCATGGTATGAGTAGCTTCTTCTGTTGTCCTTGCTCCTAGAATGCTTTTGCCTTTTCTTACTCAGTGCTGGATGGTTAGCTATGAAAAGACACACAGAAATTTCCCCATGTGTGTAGACTATATTCAGCAAATCATTGCGACGAGGGCTTCCTAAATGCAGTTTTAACAAATGTGCCACATATCAGTTGTTCAGAGCCTGGAGTAGAATGAGTAACTGCAGATAGGCCGTTGATGATGATGAAAACCCTAGCCCAGCCAATGTAAACCTGGAAATTTTCAGTTCAAATACTTTACAAAAGTGTTTCATCAGTTTTTCTAATTCTGTTCTTGCTTTTCCCTCTAGAAACTATGCTGTAAAGTTCTATTTTTTTTTTGCCCATGTATTCAACTGACATTTGCTGAAATCTTTTGTATGCTAAGTAATGAGAATAAATTGTCTTTGACCTCAAGACCCTAAAGCATTGATACTTTTTTTCTGTGATAGGGCAGATATTAAATATTTGTGGCTCTGAGGACCATCAATTCTTTGTCACAATTATTCCATCATTTTAATTGTTGTGTTTCTGTTTCTATGAACTGTAGCCTTTCCTCTTGGCTGGGAGAGGCAAGCTTGCTGAGATTTAGAAAATAAAGGAAAGTTACAAGGCTCAGGAAAGGAGCACCTGAAACTTAGAAGATGCTCTAGGCCCTTCCTCAATTGTGCAAGCGGTAACAAAAGCTAGAGAGAGAAGACTGAGTTGCTGAGTCATTGAGTGGCATGGAAATGGTGTAGAGATCCAGGGATGTGGCTTTCATGAGTCATCGCCACTGGTGGGTGGGCTTTTCAGTGATGCAGCTGGTTTGAGTCATCCATGCTCTCCTAAGTGGTCCTGTTCCTATAGTCTTATAAGGAAGTTCAATTCAACCACTGGTTCACTAAGCAAGACGTCAGTGTCCTATATGGAATGAATAGACAGATGCATGCTCATTTCTCCCCAGGAAAAGTGACACAGCAGTACTACAAAGAAAGCCATTAATCACATTCAATCTGTCTGGCATAAGCCTACTCATTATTAAAACTATTGAAGTATCCAAGTTAAACACTACACCAAGCCTTTTATAAGCATAGCAAAGAGAAGTTATTCCTTCTTCTGTGTTCAAATGTATTCTGGGTAGTTCTACTTGGGGCACCTCTAACATTGACTAGGTTGGTGTGTTTTCCATTTGTGAAAGGTGGTTGTCTTAGTTTGGGTTTTTATTGCTGCGAAGAGACACCGTGACTACCACAACTTTGATGAAGTAAAACATTTAATTGAGGTGGTTTGCCTACAGTTTCAGAGGTTCAGTCCACGATCATAATGACAGGGAGCATGAAGGCAATTGTGGGGCCGGAACTGAGAGTCCTGCTTCTTGCAGACAACAGGAAGTTGACTGAGATACTGGGCAGTAGCCCGAAAATAGAGGTTCTCAAAGCCATCCACCAGAGAAACATACTTCCATTAACAAGGCCATACTCACTCCAACAAAGCCACACCACCTAATCGTGCCAATGGGGGCCAATTACATTCAAACTACCAAAGTGGTAGAATGTCTGAGAAAGCACCAAGAAATGGGCTGTTCAAAAATGTTAGCTAAACTGGCTTCCTGGATGGGAAGTTTAAAGGAATAGCGTGACAGGCGGAGATGATAGGGCAGTGGTTTCTAGGTCTGAACTTTGGCCAATAAGGTAAAAGTATGCTCGAGGGTTTTCTTTCTTTCTTTTTTTATGGTTCCATTGCTTTTATTTTTTTTATTTTATTATTTTTTATTGGAAAAAAAGTTCATACAGTATATTTTGATAATTTTTCCCTTCCCCAAACTCTTCCCAGATCCCTCCCACCTCCCTACCCACCCAACTTTATATTCTTTCTCTCTCTTTCTTTCAAAAAAAAAAAACAACCAAGAAACACAAAAATGTAAGTCAAAACAATCAAGCGAGAGACCAATAAGACAAAGGGGGAACACTATGGTCAGATTGACATTTAGAAAGGTCACTTATAGCTGGACATGGAAGTACAAGCATGTAATTATTACCAGCAGTAGGAAGGTAAATTCAGGATCATCAGGAGTTCAGGGTAATTCCCTGCTCCATAGTGAATTTGAGATCAACCTGGACTTCATGAGACCTTACTTCCAACAGCCAGAAAAACTGGTGCGGAGAAATGGCTCAGCAGTTAAGGGTGTATGACTTGAAAGTGACACTGCACCTATGTTGAGTGGCTCACAAGTTTCGGTAATTCCAGTTCCAAAGGATCTGACGCCTGATTTTGGTTCCCACATCACACTCACACAGGTGGCACACACACACACACACACACACACACACACACACACACACACACAGAGAGAGAGAGAGAGAGAGAGAGAGAGAGAGAGAGAGAGAGAGAGAGAGAGAGACATAGAGACAGACACAAGCATAAAACAAAACAAAACAGAAAAAGAATGAATGAAGGAAGGAAGGAAGGAAGGGAGGGAGGGAGGGAGGGAGGGAGGGAGGGAGGGAGGAAGGAAGGAAGGGAGGGAGGGAGGGAAGGAGGGAGGGAGGGAGAGAGACCAGGAGAGGAACTAGATTCTAGCTGATTTGGATGGTGGTCAAAGAACAAGTATTGGCACTAACATCATTCGAGGCCAAAGAGAATAATAGAGGCACAGCTGCAATGAACTCTTAATGGAGTCAGCTGTCTTTCCCAGGCATAGTCTCGACAATTCTTAACTGTCTTCATTACCTATTTCCATCACCTGTCAATAATTCCACTAGATAACGAATCCTCCAGTACCCCCACGATGTTGTCTCTTCTCAGTGATTGGAACTGCCAGCCAGGGACCAAGACTTTTCAAGCTACTGATTTCTAATGATGCCCATCCTATCAAAATCACAAGGAGAAAAGAGTCTTAATAGCTCCACCCACTTGTGTACAAATTTTGGGAGCCTTGGTTGCTATTCTTTTAGTCACATTTAGGCAAAAAGAAAAAAAAAAACATCCAAGTTAGTAATTTAGAGTACTGAACACAGTTGAGGGATTTGTTTCATGAAAGTTTATCAAATAACTTGACGCTTCCTTAGAATTTCATTTCGTTGTTGTTTTACCTCACCCATTCCCTATGGATTTCTGCTGTGAAATATTTTATGACTCCTTCTAATTCCATTTCATCCTCATTAGCTGTGGCCTTGGATGTTGTAGCCTTTTACTAGGACCCTACCTGTACTTCCAGTTGCACTTGCCTATTTTGCATTTCTTCTAGTCTTGCTTGTGCTTAGTATTTACATAGGGATCTTTTCTTCTCTAACAGGGAAGACTTAAGGGTCTGTGTATACTTCGCTTTCCCTGAAGCCCTTTCTGCAATGCTTTTAATTAATACACGGTCAATTAAGAGATTCCCGGGTAGAATAAAGCATCAAACTTCCTGCAACCCAGAGATACTATAAACAGTGGGCTATTCAGCTTCAGATAGCCACGACTTTCGTGGAAATGAGCATCATCTACTCTCACTTTCAGTGGGGTCTGTTTCTGATAGCCAGGGAACAATTGAAAACAGACTTCCTAGGAAAAAAAATGAAAAAATTCCACAATCTCTGCATTCTAAATATTGGAAATGGTTTACCTGTGGGGCCTTACAAGCTGCAATTTGCATCTTGGTTTATGTGAAGGACGGAAAGCGCAAGTCTGTGAGTGAGGCTGCTGACACAGCGGGGCCCCTGTCAGCGGCACAGGGAGCCAGTTCAGGGACTGAGGGCCATGATGAAGAAATTAATAATCCACTTATTATTCAGAACAGTGAATGGCTGCAGGCTATTGGCAAGCAGTTTAGCAATTATCTGATTAACTGCTAATGTTTTTTTTCTTTTTTTACCAGGAAACCTCTTCAGGAATACACTTTTGTGTGAAGTGACACAGAATTGCAAGGAGCTGGCATTTTGCGCAAAAAGCTGAGTTGCAGGTAGGTGGGCTACACTGAGGCCCTCGTGAGCCGTCACTCTTTCAAAGTTGGGAGCAAATGGCCCTTTTTGCGGCTGTTATAACTCTTCCTGGAAATATCAGCTTCTCTATGGCATCGTAACTCAAATTTAATATGAGAGTCGACATGGTTTTCTTTTTCATGTTGAGATCTTGTTTAGAACTGGAGGGCCGGGCATCATCTTTTCAGTGGGAGTTTAGAAAATCCATTTGCATCTCTCTCCTGGTGATATCCAAGATGTATCAGGGCCAGAATATATCTAGTCTTGCTTCATGCAGCAGTTCGTTTCCTGATCTAGTTAATCATAATAATGCACTGTCGTTTTAAAGCCAAATAATGACTTTGTGAGATACAAATCATTTGCTCCCATTGCTGCTTCTCTTTGGGCTACTGATCTCCAAGAAGGGACCTCCAAACTTAACAGACCTGAAATGTCTTGAGGGCTTGATTGAAATGCATCAAGACTAAACTGGGTGGGTTGATAGGAAGGTACACTTTCCAATATTTAAAATAAACCCAGCTGTCAGTTGCATTAAAATAAAGTGCAGGTGCTTGTTTTTTGACTGGCAGTGATCACTAGAGTCATAACCACAAACGACAGCCTTTGCTGGTATTCCTGATGCCTCAAGATTCTCTAGAATTTCTCTGTAATGATGCTGCAAAGCTGTTCCCGATTTCTACTGATACTATCCTAGAATATTCGAAGCAAATTTTATTCTACCCTTCAATCCCTAGCTATAAATTTGTTCCACTCACTCTATTATGCAGTCTGTGAGGGAAATTGATTTCTCAAATGTAAACATTTGTTATATATATATATATATATATATATATATATATATATATATTACAGTGGGATAATCACTGGCGGCAGTAACAGGCAAAGGTTAGCCAAGAGACTGTTCACATTAAATCCTTTTGCTTTGCCACAGTCCGTGAAACAGAGATACACAGAAAGCCAGAGATTTTCCCACTGAAAAGGGCATTTAAATGAAAAAGTCAGACCCTCTGTAGAAGTATTACAGTAGCTTTATTTCGAGAATTGGTTTAAGAAAAATCTTTTATGAGGATATCAATTACAACACTGCTAAAAAGTCAATTATGTAGTAATTGAAGGATAAAATAATGGATTTACTCTAGGTAAATTCAAAGTCATATTTGAAACGTAGCTCTTCATTATTACAGCCTTGATGTATGAAATTAATTTTATCTATATAATAGTATTCATTAAATGCAAAGGGTTAGTGATAAATGTCTTGTACAAATGTAAAAACTACAGTAGGAAAATAAAGACAAGATAGAATTTTTCACTGAGCAATATTTTTCGAATTCCTAACCCCATTTACTAATTAACTCCTTTTGATCACTTGCTTAAAATGAATATGGTTATCAAGCTTGGAACTTATATATTCTTGCTCAAATACATCAAGGATAAAAACAGGATTTTGACTTTGTCAATATTCAAAGCTTCTTTCTGTCTTAGAGTGTTTTCACTGAGAACAGTGGGAAGCAACTGTTAGCTGAGAAGTCGAGATGTTGTATGGACATCATTCCCATCATCCTGGCATGACTCTACTTTCCTGTCTTTGTGTTAAGTACCCTGCCCCTTCTAGGGGAAGTAATGAGCTTATGGAGTAACAGGAAAGCTTATTGGTGTGGTGTCATGCAACATTTAGAGAGAACAGAGTCATGCTCTTGTTCGAAAGATATCTCTGAGTAATCAGGAAGTGGTTGGAAGGATGCTCCCCAGGGCTTGCAAAGCTTGACTAATAATACAGTGTGTCTTCTGAGAAGTGACCCCCTGTTCTCCATCCCTAGTATGTTCTTTTCATTTTATGAAACAAAACCTAAATCATATTAAATTAATTAGTTATATATGAAACCAACTTTGACATCCAAATGGAACTTTCATTTTACTATTCTTTAAGAAACTAGTTATTGTGCTGGGCGGTGGTGGCGCACACCTTTAATCCCAGCACTTGGGGGGCAGAGGCAGGTGGATCTCTGTGATTTAGCTGCCAGTCTGGTCTATAAGAGCTAGTGCCAGGACAGGCTCCCAAGGCTACAGAGAAACCTTGTCTCAAGAGACAGAGTTCCACATTGGAGCACTGGACTAAAACCCCAAGTTCCAAATCAGGAGCAGAAGGAGAGAGAGCACGAGCAAGGAACTCAGGACCACGAGGGGTGCACCCACACACTAAGACAATGGGGATGTTCTATCAGGAACTCACCAAGGCCAGCTGGCCTGGGTCTGAAAAAGCATGGGATAAAACCGGACTCACTGAACATAGCAGACAATGAGGACTGCTGAGAAGTCAAGAACAATGGCACTGGGTTTTGATCCTACTGCACGTACTGGCTTTGTGGGAGCCTAGGCTGTTTGGATGCTCACCTTACTAGACCTGGAAGGAGGTGGGAGGTCCTTGGACTCCCCACAGGGCAGGGAACCCTGACTGCTCTTTGGGCTATTGAGAGAGAGGGAGTTGATTGGGGGAGGGGGAGGGAAATGGGAGGCGGTGGCGGGGAGGAAACACAAATCTTTAATAAATAAATAAATAAAATAAAACAAACAAAAAAGAAGAAAAAGAAACAAAAAAAAAAAACTAGAGAAACTAGTTATTGAACATTTGCCTACTATCTAGTCCTCTGTTATCTTTGGGAAGATTTGAAATTAACTTACTGATATAAATTATTATTATCCTCTATTTTAGGCACTACAAAACTTATAGATCTTAAAAAGTATGCTGAACATTTCGGGTATTAATAGGTGTCCTTATTAGCTTTAATTGTTCATTTTGACACAGTCTAGAATCATCTGAGAGGAAAGCCTCTATTGAGGAATTGTCTAGATCAGACTGACTTATTGGTGTATCTGGGAGATTGTGTTTATTATTAATTGATGCAGGAAGACCCAGACTACTCTGGGGGTCACCATCTCTTTCCTGGTAGTTGTGGGCTTTAGAAGAAAGCTAGCTAAACCTGAGTAAGTGAGTAAGCAAAACAGCAAGCAGCCTCTTCCACGGCTCCTGACGTACCCTTCTGGCTCTGGGTGAGTTCCTATATTGGAGGCAATGTGGGGTGAAATAGCAAGCACACATATCTTTAGATTCCTGTCTTGAATTCTTGCCCTTACTTCCCTCAGTGATGGACTATGTTCTTAAAATGTCCCATGAAATAAAACCCTTTCATCCTCATGTTGCCTGTGGTCAGAATGTTTCATAAGAGTAATAAAATAAAAATAGAAATATGGGCTATCAATGTCTAATACCCAAGCCACAATTTTAGGGCAAGACATAGGATAAATAATGTCATATCAGATTCCTTTTAGGTTGTAAGTGAGTACTCGCAGGAGATTTTCTTAATTGCTGTCATCCTGAGCTTTTGAGATTCCACGAGAGTACTTTGCACATGTCAGGAAACCTATGATTTTTTAGTAAATGGAATAAAAAATTTCAGATCAAGAATTGGACTTAAATTCTTCCCACTGTATGAATTTGTGGGTCTGAGTGTTGAAGCCCTGCCCAGTGTAGTCGCCAAGAAACAGACAAGAAGAAAGTGTGTGAGCTGAGGTCAGTGGGAGTACAGTCAGGGTACAGGATGTCTAAAGACACGTGTGTTGATTTGCATCTCTGTACCCGTGATCAAATATTGATCAAAAACAACTTGAGGGGATTATTTATCTTAGAGGTTATAGCTCATCACCAAGTCAAGTCAAGACAGGAATTGATGCAGAGGCCACGGGTATGCTGCTTATTGGCTTGCTCTGCACGGCCTCCTCAGTTTTCTTATGCATCTAAGGACAACCTGCCAATGGGTGGCACTGCTCACAGTGATTGGATTCTTTCCACATTAATTACATGCAAGAAAATGCCTTACAAAAAAAGGCATCTTCTTAGCGGAGGTTCCCTCTCTCCAGGTGACACCCATTTGTAGCAAGTTGATAAAGGAAAGTCCCAATAACCAAAACCTAAATAAAAATAAACAAGCAAAAACCAAATGAAACTATTCAACACGTGCCAGTGAGTTTGCAAGCAAAGGGAGGAAGCAGGTTTCTATCTCAAGCTTTCCTGAATCCTGGGAACTATTCGTTGATTGCTTTATAGCTGACAATTGCTGTCAGGTGGAATCTTGGTTTTAGAAGATAAAATGAGTGATAATTTGAAATTTCAGACACAATAAGAATGTAAAATTTCAATTTCTCAAGGCAAACATTTACATTGATAAACTTGTAGAACTAGGAGTTTAGTTACTTATCTCAATTATCACAAAATACCTGCTGAGAAGAAACCCAAGGGGAAAAAAGGGGGTTATTTCAGCTCATGGTTTGACAGTATGGTTTGTTACACAAAATGTCATACCAGAAGGAAGGTCAGGCAGCTGGTTATATTTGAGAATCAGAAAAAGAGATGAACACTGATGCCTTGCTACTTTTCCCCTCTTTACACCTTCAGCCCATGTGATGATGGTGCTTCCTACCTTTAGTTGATCTCTTACCTCAGCTAACTCAATCTAGTTAATTACTCATGCTTGCCCAGAGGCATATCTCTGTGTTTATTCTAGATCCTGCCACACTGGGATTGTTAGCCATACATTGGAGACTGTGATTATATACCAAATGGTCAATCATGAAATCATATGTATATATATATATATATATATATATATATATATACATATATGTGTATATATGAAATATGTGTACATATACATACGTATATATGTATATACACACACACATATAATGTAATTGGATTGAGTAGGTAGAATTTACATATTTAGGAATGTATGCATGTTTGTATGATGTAACAATGATTATAGAAAAAGAAGCCATGGATTATAAAGAAATAAAAAATGATACATAGAAATGAGTGGAGTAAGGAAAGGGAAGAAGGAGATGATATAGTTATTTTTTAATATAAACATTTTAAAGCATTAAAATAAAAAAGAATCACTGGAATATGGAAAGAGTATAGAATGCCATCTTCTGCTGACTCTGTTGTTCTGCTGTTGAATGGTTTTAAGGTTCACTGGTCTTATGCCTTATACCTCTAAATTTTTCTCGTTTGTAAAATTAATGACATAATTCCACGGCAAGGCAAAACAATCTGTTTTTAAATGGAATGGTCCTTCTAAGTTGTGTTTCAGATGGATGACATTTTGAGACAAACTGAGGCCGATACGGCAATTAATTTTCACAATGTTCTTTCATAACCAAATAAAGGATGCTATTATGCACAGAACTAGTGTGAGGTTCCTAGATTTTGTACTTTATACGCCAAGTGCCAACCAAGTATGTTGTATGTATTTATGGCAATGATTTGAATCCTTCTTTCTCTTTGTCAACCTGCCAAACAGATTTAACCCTGAGTTTATTGTGTGTCTTATGAGTTTTTCTAGATTTGCCCATGTTGGTGTAAAAGTTACATGCTTCAAAAAGATCAGAAGTTTTTTTAAATACTGAATCCAAAAACGACTTTCATGTGTTCTATGTGTGTTGCGTAGATCTTTATAAATAGTTGCTTTGCGATTATAAAACTCACACTTGGTACAAGATAGAAAATACTAAATGTTCCCTGGGCTTCTCTCCAATTTTTCATTGTAGTAGGTATTTGGTTGTAAAGGTGTTGATAGAAAGCCTGGGGTTTGCCACTTCTGATTTTGTGAAGCAGTATTATGGTGATGAACCATTCATTATAGAGTTTTAAATTCAATAAAAATAGATTGCACTTACAATTTAAGATTTCAAACATAATATTTCCAGATGGAGTGGAGAGATAAGAATAAAATGCCCAAGCTTAAAATAATTGAAGAACAATCAAATATACTTGAATGATAAGAAAATGCACCTGCACAGTGACCCAATCATGTGGTTGTAGACCCAGGTGCAGCTAAATATCTTTAGCCTTCAAGCCTTTATAGAGTCAAAAAAAAAATTGAAACCTGCATTTAGCCAGGACTTCTAGGTGCTGAAGACAAAGTTATGAAAAAAGTGTATTACATTTCTGAAGTTCAGAGATTCAGAAGAAAGAAAATCAACAAATGTAAAAACAAAGATATAGTGTAGTTGAATAGACTATGGTTCAAAGTAAATCATTGTAGTAAGGGCAACTATAATACACGGCCCTCAGTGTCACTTGGTGGTGACAACAGAGACTTGAAGGAAATAATGGGCATGATGTCAGCAGTTGCTTCAGAAAAGGGTGTTGGGCAGGGGACCAAATGCAAAGGCCCTGAGGTAAAGTCACAAGGAGATGGCTGTGCTGTAGAACAATCTTTTTCTACACTATGAATATGTACTACACTCATTGGTTAATAAAAAGTTGATAGGCCGGTAGCTGGGCAGGACAGGAAGTTAGGCGGAAAAGCAAAACTGAGAATGATGGGAAGAAGGAGAGAAGAGTCAGAGAGATTCCAGTCAGCTGCTCAGGAAGCAATATATGCTACGAGACAGATAAAGCCACGATCCACGTGGCAATTCATAGATTAACAGAAATGGATTGATTTAAATGCAAGAGTTAGCTAGTAATAAGATGAGCTATTGGCCAAGAATTTGTAATTCATATTCAGCCTCTGAGTTGGTTATTTGGGACCAGGCAGATGGGACAAGAAATGTTCGTTTACACTGCTGTGATTTCCAAGTAAAGTGCAGAGCAAAGTCATGAGGAGGAGATGGAGGAAGCAGAAAGTGCCAGAGGTTTGAGAAGTGCAAAGATGTGAGCCACTTTTCTAAGATCTTGAGATAAGCTCTAGGATATAGAGCCTTAGATTCAGGAAGGGTACCCAAAATCTTTGAGGCAATGTACTTATGAGTATCATTGCAAAGGCTTGGAAGAAAGACTACAGGATAATCTTGGTGTTTTTTAAAAACAGGTAATAGAAATGAGGAATGACAAGGGAGTTAAAGGTATAAGAACAGCAAAAAGAAGGTGATGCTAGATAATTTTATGTTGCAAATCTGGTCACATATTCACTGACACTGATAACCAGATTTTTCTCCCACTCTCCAGTGCCCATCGGTAAAGTTGTTGATGGACAATTCCACATGTAATTGGCTCATTGTCTTGGGTTAGGATCTGCTAGTGGATCCCGTAGTAGAAGTCTTGGCCTGTTCTTTATTAACAAGAGGATCACAGCTGAGCTAATGTGACCAGGAGGAAAGCATGGCAGGAAGGAGAGAAAGGCAACTTTACGCAATTTCCAAATATGGTGTAAAGTTCATTTAATTCCCAAGGAAAACTCAAGATTGCCTGGACCCTGTATTAGCGTTTTCATACCTTAGGCTCAGCAATTCTTAGCTAAAAAGCTTTCCAAGTGCAGGTGCTTTTCCAGCATCTTAGTTTTCTATGCCTGCTAGCTGAGTGGGCTCCATAGCATGAGGACTTTTGGAAGCAGAAATTCCCCACATTGGAAGCAGAAGCACACCTACGATGCTGCCGAAGGATCCAGGGCCATGTGAGTAGAACACATTGGTTATTCTGTTAGCAGTGCATACTGTCATTTCTAGTTCACATACATGGCCATTGTCATTTATATTGCCCATCTCTATGATCTTTCTGTAGCCTGCCTATCCTCCTCTATTTTCTACAAGAAATTTAAATATTATAATCAACTTCAAAGTTTTTACTGAAATATCTCATTTTTCTCTCTACCATTCTTAGGCCTATAATTTCATTCTAGAGTCAAAAGAAAACTCTTTTCAAAATATGAGTTGTATTATTATCAATCTTTGGCTTAACACAATTTTTATTTTACAGAAAGGCCTTCAAGGTTCACCTCTATCTTATTCATTTGTTCACCATTTTCTTCAGCCAAATTTTAGTTTAAGTTCATTGAACATGCCAGGCTCCACTGTAGAAAACCGAGGCTTTCTCAGCGTGGAGGTCTCGTCTATCTTTTCTAGCGCAGACACTCAATAACTACAGTAGTTCCAATGCCACCACTATTGTATAGTGCAAATCAGTTCCCATCATGGTTATTTTATAAATCTCAACTTACAGGTACTTTTCTTATAGCATTGTAAGATCTGATAATGATTTTTTGCTTATTGGTACATTTTCTTCATTGCAATTCAGCCTCATGAGGGTGGTGGCTGTGGCATCACTGTGCTTCTAATGGTACTTGGGACACAGTAGGCAGCCAATGATTAATTCCTGGACTAGTGCACTAATGCCTAGGTGTGCTGGCTGCTGTTTTTTCTTGTGCTCAGCATACTTAAGTAGGAAGATTGACTTCCTGTTAGATATTCCTACTATACATTAATCTTTTCTGAAATTGGTTGAGCCTGAGGTATAAATTTTCATGACTTTTGGAGGTTCAAAACACAAAACCCACCGCTACTGTGACCTTTGCATAACTGACCATGAAATGAAATGGCGGTGGCCGTTGGAAGACTGTGATACGTTTTACTTTTTTGCTGAATATGTAATCATAACTCAGTGGACAGTGTTGGGAGTTGTTACAATGAAAGCCAACTGTATGTTCACATATATGCTTCTCAACATTAACAGCTTAACGATATGTGTTTCCCGGTGCTTTGAAAATGACTTTAGCTCTGGGAATTTTGAAGGGCAAATTACAACGTTTGCATTCTGAGATCATATATGATGCTTAGTAAAAACTGATTTGGGACCAAATCATAGTTCATCCAGATTCATTAAGCTACATTTCTAGAGATGGCTGATGAACAGTGCAAATAGTCCAAATAGTTTAACATGTGACACGTTTAAATAGTTAGAAATATTACCTTTATTCTTCAAAAAAAAAAACCCAGCAGGCTGTAATCCTTGCATGAAACTTCTTCATGCCATCTCTAAAGATGAATGAGTTTTACCTATTCTTTTACACAGACTATATATTTGCCAGTAAGCGTGAGTATAGATCATTTTTAAAATATGATTTTACTTTAAATGTCTAGAGGAAACATTGATCCCTCGTTTTTCATTTTCTACTTGTGAAGCTGATTGATTTCTAAATTACTTTGCTACCATGCTCTAATTTAGGATTTAAAACCCCACCATGGCAAGGATTTGATGTTATGAGGAAATTTTAATGCCCAGTGCCCAAGTTACTTTTCTTATTAAACTAGACACTTGGGGAGGCCATCAGCTCTTTTCACTGCCAGAAAACCAGTGGAGCATTGCAGCTGCTCTCAATCTAGCCAGGATCTGACCTCGCATGAAATTTCAAGAATCTTGGCTTTTGATATGGAAGCAATATGTTTGTTTATGACTCTCTGAGCAAGGCAGAGGCCCAGAGGCTCCTGTGAGCTATTTTGAACTTTTTGAGGCTTCAATAGCATTAACGCCTGTAAGAAGCTGACATTGATGAAAAATGCCCACAAATTCCACTGAGTAAGCAGATAAAAACAAACAAACAAACAAATAAACAAACAAACAACACTTTGCTGAGGTACAAGTTAAACGCAATAAAATTCACTCATTGTAAGTGTAAACTTCAATGATTTTTCTAAATGTTATGATTTGTCATATTAGAGTACTAGAGTATTAGAGTACTTTTTAATAAGTGTGTCCATTCACACTTAATCTCATTTCCTAACCAGAGCCATCAATTGCTAATTTACTTTCTGTAAATTTGACCTTTCTGGACATTTATTATACACAAATTCATGTCATAAGTCACGTTTTGTTTCTAGCTTTTAAAATCTGCATCATGTTTCTGAGTTTATCTGTATTGAGGGTTATTTGTATCTGTATCATGCTTTCACAAATAATTATTTTATTTTTATGTGTATATCTGTGAAGTTGAATGTATATATATATATATATATATATATATATATATATATATATATATATATGTGCGCTACTTACAGGTACTGCCCAGCAGAGGTTAGCAGAAGGGGCCAGAAGCCCTGGAACTATACTTATACCAGTGGTGAGCCAACACTTGGATGCCAGGAATGTAACTCGGGTCTAGAAAGTGCTCTTAATTGCTGAACCATCTCCCCAGCTTTGGATGCTTTGATTTTATTGCTGAGTAGTGTTCTATTGTATAGATAACCATAGAAAAGTTATCTATAAAAGTTAATCAGCACTTGGGGTGTTTCCAAGTTGGAGCTACTATGAATTGTGTTGCTATGAACATTTGTGTAGAAATCGGTAAGGATCTTCACCTTCATTCTCTCGGGCATATAACCAAGGGTGGATCATATAATAGACGTTTCTAGATAGTGAAAAAAAAAATCCCAAATTTTTCCATGGCAAGATGAAGAATTTGCAAAGATAAGCGTGAGATAAAAGTCTTTAACTAGCTTATGACTGAAACAGGGCTTAGTGTCTCAGGCCTGTAATCTCAGTATTTGTGAGACTGAGGCAGGAGGATTACCACAAATTCACGGTCAGCCTGAGCGAAACAAAGAAACAACAACAATAAAAAAACCAAGTTATAAGACTCCTATATATCACTAGACTGCCAGTAAGTGTGCAAATACAGTAAGAGGGTTACAGAATCTTTTTGTCTCTTAAACTTTTGAGTGGGGAGACTGCTCTGAAATGTGTCTTTAGGAACAGTGTAACAGTTTCAGGGAAATCACAAAATTGTCAAAGCAAGGAGACATGCAGAAGCCTGAGTCAACAACCTTCCACAGCAAAATGTTCACGCGGTCATTTTGGTTTTCCTTTTTGGTTGAGGCACCGAAGGCCTGTAGCGTTGCAGTGGGAATGAGTTACCAACATTCTAAGCTGCATGGGTGTGGATCTATACAAAATGTGCTAAGAAACTATGAAAGCAGTCCTGTCGATGACCAGCCATCAAAGACAGGGATAGGAAACTTGAAAGAGAAGCAAAATAGCCAGCTGAAGAATTTCCCCCACTGTAATTGCCTTTGAGCCTTCCATTTGTCAGCTCCATTGATCAGGGAGAAAAAGGGAAAAACCCTTTTCATCCCAGGTAGCTAGACACCTCTAACTTTACCTTTCAACTTTAAGGGGGGCCTGGGATTGCCTTGATGTGTATTTCCTCAGGCTTTAGTGTGAAGGAACAGAGCAAAAGTGAAGAGGGCTCCCTCCTAGACTGGTACAGAGAGCCTGTGAGTAATGTATACGAGCTTCTTTAGGCTAAGTAGGGGATGGGCCTGACCAAATGTTATTTTCAGAAGGACCTTGCCTAAGAACATTGTCTAGAGCAAATGAATACAACGGTAGACATTTTAAGTCACACGGTTTCCCAGAATCTCCGAAGCTGGAGGACAGTCTTAAGCAGCCAAGTAGAGATGAGCCATTGTTGATGTCTGTCACAGGCCATCAGTGGAAACGTCCTGTCCGAAGCCAACACAACCCATGTAAGAGAAAGAGTCCTTCTACAGCTTGTTACTGCCTACAGGGTGTTCTAGAGAGTGCTGGTACAGAATCCTGGGTCCTATTCCTCGGCTCTTTTATCAGCTCAGTAAGACCCAGGGAAGTTAAAAGATATAACCAGTACTTGGTAAGAGAGAGTGTGCTTTAAAGAAGAAACATAAATAATTGTACAGAAGTCTTTGAAGTCTAAAGGATAGCTGACCTGGAAAGAAAATAGAAACTTTTGGTTATAGGAAGGGAATATGTAAAGTATGGTCAATATGCATGATGTATTTCATTATTGAAACAAAACTATGATTGAGATAAAAAGGAAACTAGAGAAGTTATCATCCATATGTCACAGGTTAGTGACAGGACTTCCATGAAATTTCACATAAAAGGGAAGAGCACTGGCAATCTATTTAATGATGGAGTGGTGTTAAATAATAAATAAATTCTCTGCTCTCTTCCTATCTTCACAGCACTTCTGGGTCACTCAGTACAATGTTTTTGGATATATATATATAGAGAGAGAGTATTAGAGGGCATTAAACTCACAAAATAAATTATAACCAAACTTCAAAAACACAAAAAAACTCCAAGACACATCATCATTATAGCATTATTATTCCACAAACAAAAAGCAGACACTAAACAATAGCTCCATGTTAAGAAATCCAATTTGCAAGTTATGCTTTGAGAAGATAGAATTCATGTCTGAAAGTTCTAAAGACTGTCTCAGTCAGCAACAGAGAGCAGAGTCATGATGGTATCAAAGAAGTGGAATGTTGGCCTTTTTAAAAAGAGACATTTACAAGAAGACTTTGATATCAAATAAGAGGTTCTCACAGCACCCTTTGCTCATCGTACTTGACATCATAGGTCCCCGGAGAATATCCTAATAGCTTGAAGTAGCTAAGGTTCCATTCTTATGCACCTCAGCACCAGAGACCTCATAACATGTGTAGTGAGGAGAAGATAATTTATTCACCCAGCTCCAAGGGGCTATAAGTAAGTTAAGTAGAAAAATCTTGAAGAAAAGAGAGATTAGTATGCCTCACCTTACTGCCAAAACTTTGAACCAAACAGCATGTTTCTGTATATTATTCCCCCTAAAACCAAAAGGAAATGAGAAAGTTCTGACTGCAAATGTCAGTGAACTGCTATGTTACAGGGTTAGTTTTTAAAAAAATACATATTTGCAACTCTAACTGTAGTTCAGTAGAGATCTGGGGAGAAACTGGGATTGTCTAATTGAAATTTTGATTTGCAATGAGCATGCTGAGGTTATTATTAGAAAGCGGGAGAGGGGGAGAGGTGGGACCAGTTTGCGAGAAGACACAGTTTTCACTTTCTTTTTTTAAAAAGCGTGTGAGTCTACCCAGTGCCATGTGCCTCCCCCAGTGAGGATTCCTGGATTCCCTGGGTGAGGAGGCTTCTATAATGCCCATGTTTGTATCACTCAGAATCCTTGGATTTTTCAGGCCAACACTCTGAACACAGGTCTATCTTCTTCCTGTTACAGTCTATTCTTAGCAAAGATTAAATCCCTTTAGTCCCTGTATGTGGTGAGTAGCCCCCAAAACTGTATCGAGCATATAACCAAACATGACATTCAGTATCTCACTTAATTCTGGCAGAGTCCAGTGAGAAAGATGGTTTATAGGTGAGAAGAGTCTGAGATACCCTCACAGTTTCCTAAAGGCACAGGAGTTACATAGCGAATCAAGATTAAATATAGGCCTGTTTTACTTGGAATTTTCCTATTTCTATACTAACAGCCAGAAATAGAACCATGGAGCTTCCACAATTCGGATGTGCTACATGCAAAGGAAGACCATCATTGCCAATCTAACCCAATTCCAAAGACTTTGAGGGCGGAGACCTAGCCCTATCATTTGTGTCAGTTTGTTTTATAGGAATTCTCATGGAATGGACTATGTTTAAGCATCGATTTCTTATTATAAATTATTTTAAAACGTTGTGCCGGGCGGTGGTGGCGCACGCCTTTAATCCCAGCACTCGGGAGGCAGAGGCAGGCGGATCTCTGTGAGTTCGAGGCCAGCCTGGTCTACAAGAGCTAGTTCCAGTACAGGAACCAAAAGCTACAGAGAAACCCTGTCTCGAAAAATCAAAAAAAAAAACCAACAAAAAACAAAAAAACTTTGTGTTTGTGTGTGTGCGTGTGCGTGAGAGAGAGAGAGTGTGTGTGTATTTGTGTATGTGCAGGTAATGGGTCAGAAAATGACGTCAATTGTCCTGCTTTCTCACGTTTCACCTTATTAACTTGAGACAGTCTCTCACCAACTTACAACTAGGCAGGAGCCTCGCAAGCACCAATGATCCTTCTGTTTCTTCTGTCAGCAATGCTGGGGTTATAGGTGAGTGTGGATACATGTGACTTTTCCTACAGATGCTGGAGATTTGAACTCAGTTCCTTATGCTTATTTATACCTTCGGTGCTCTTTTTGACCTACTGAAGAAGTTGCCCACTCTTGCAAAATGCTAATTATTTCTCAGAACCCCTAGGAATGAATGCATTGATCCTATTCCATATCTTTTTTCTATAATTTGTGCCTTTAATTCCCGAGGAACTTACCTTACTGCCATGCATTTTAACTTCAGGGATGCGTGTGCGAAGTGAGCTTGCGTGTCCCAGTTGGTTTTTTACTTCATTTACGAATCTCCTGTCATCCTTAGCACTGTTTGTTTCCCATGAGGTTCCCTGGTGCAATCCCAATGCTGGGTTTATCAAAGTCCATGCCTTTCGTCTTTATCTATATCAGTGGCATAAACTATTCTCTCTAACCTTAATTTGTCTCTTTTTGGATTCATATAATCTGGCTTACACCACAGAGAACTAGTATCACCTCCTTTCTTCTTTATCTTTAGAATCCATCACACTTTGGATTAAGGTTTTGCCACCATATTTACATTCCTACTAAGTGCTGAGCATAAGGAAGGGTACCTAGCATCTGTGGCCATTTATGCACATGAATAAAAGAGATAGTTACTTCATAGTGCCACTGAGAATAATAAATGTAATGTTTATAGTGAATGTGTCCCTGTTCCTCCTTCTGTTTTCTTTTCCTTGCTTCTTTTTTTTTATAATATCGAACTAATATTTTAACTCCTTTTGCACTTCTTTTTGATTATTAACTCTTTCCATGGTCAAAGAATCCTATGTTCTGCACTGTTGCTCCAAACCTGGCTTTTTTTTACATCCTCTTGCTGATTTTACATTCAAAAGGATAATTAAACCAATATTAACTTTTAAATATGTATCAGAAACCAGGCAAAAATACCTCACTTACAGCTAGACAATTGAAAATGGAGACGGGGCCGGGGAGGTAGCTCAGCTGATGAAATACTTGCCTTGCAATTAATTACTGGGGCATGACTTCAGTTCCCAGAATTCCTATAAAAGAACTGTGTGTTCACAGATACTTATACTCCCAGCACTGGGGAGGAAGAGATGGGCAGATACCTGCGACTTGCTCTCCAACGATTGTAGTCTACCTGGAAAGTTCCAGGACAGTGAAAATTCTTTCAAAAAAAGTAGATCACATGAGACGGCTCAATCGCTGAAGACACTTGTTTCATAGTGACAGCAGCCTGATGTAAATTCAGTCTCTGAGCACACATAAAGGCTGAAGGAGAGACCAACTGAGACCAATTCCAGAAATTGTCTTCTGTTTTTCATACATGTGCCATGGAATGTGACATAAACACCACACGCGCGCGCGCACACACACACACCACACACAGACACACACTCACACACACACACACACGCACACACACACACACACACTTGCACACAAATAGAAAGCAGAGCCAGGGATTGTGGTGCACACCTGTAATCTCTGCACTAAGGGACTGAGAAGCTGGGCTGCAACTTCAAGGCCAGATTAGACTATCTTGTGAGACGTGAGAAGGGGTGTTTGGGTAGGGGCAGAAATGCACCTTCTGGGTTGATGAGTCCTCTATGATGCTGTGTTTCGTAAGAGGGTCAGGAAGCTTTGCCACTCCCTGTCATCCATACATTGCTTTATGCATCTCTTTTATTGGGCCAGTTCTGAATTGTTTTCACATGTGGAAAACTGAATATAGACAAAGACCCTATACTGAAAATTTTAATGGTAGATCATAGGCCTAAAGTAAGCTCTTAGAAAATAACATTAGGAGAAAATATCTTGATTTTGACAATACATATAGCACTAAAGACATCACACATGGGAGAAATAATAAGTTATATTTCATAAGAATTGAAAATTTCTGCTCTGTAAAACATTGAATGAACTAGAAGATGATTTTGAAGGTTTAGAATATTAGAAAATATTTTCATAAGACATGTCTAATAAAGGAGTACTACCAAAATGTTCAAAAGATGCACTACTCAGAAAAGTAATAATAATAATAATGATAATAATAAAAATGAGCAGACCTATTTAAAGAACACAGAGATCTGAATGGATACCTCAATAAAGAATCACAAATGCCAAATAAATGTGTGGAGAATGCTACATGTCACACCCTACCTGGTAATTTAGATAATTGCATATTCTGACAACTGAGATACAATTATGTATGTATTATCTTGGCAATAATCTATATCAGAAACAACATTATATGCTGGCAAGCATGGGGATCAAGACATGGATTAATTTTATCCTGAAATGCAGAATATACAGCCACCTTTGAAGACAATTTGAAAGATTTTTTAACAAAACTAAAGAGATTCTTTACACACAATTACAATTCAGCAGTGGTCATCGCCTGAAGGAGTTAAACAACATGTCCATAAGAAAACCAGCCGTGGATATCTGAAGATGCTTCATTTATAATTATTGAAACTTGGAGTTAACCAAAGTAGCCTTCACTGGGTGAACTGATAAATTGGGATATCCAGATAATTGACATTATTTGGTGCTATAAAGAAATGTGCTGCTAAACTATGAGAGGACAGAGAGGAATCTTACATACATGTTTAGTAGATGAAAAGTTCCCACACTATATAATTTCAGCAAATGACACGTTGTAAAAATCAAAACTATAAAGACAGTAAAGAGGTCAGTGATTGTTTGGATGCTGAAGAAGGAAGGATACACAGGACCTAAGAATTTTTAAGGCATAAGCTGTTCTTTATGATACGATTTTGACAGATATATACACTGTTATAGATTTGTCAAAACCCACAAGATGTAGAATACCAAGAGGGAACCCTAAAAACAGTTATAAACGTGAAGTGAACAAGGTGCATCAATGTCATGTAGCACTGTGGTGTGGCTTGTTGCTAGTGTAGGAAGCTGTGAGTCTGTGGGAGCAGAAAAGACATGTCAACTCCATACTTGCTGATTTAATTATGAATCTAAAAGTGCTCTAAAAAGGATATTAAGATATACAATGCACACTTCTGTCATGACATCTAAACTCAATTGATTTTTGACCCATTCGTCTGAGTGTGGCTAGAGTGTCCATACTGCATCATTTTTGTTGTTATTGTCAAAATCATCAGTGGATAGATGCTTTTATTCCCGGCAACACCTTCTTCCCTTGCTGAGTAAACTCATGACTTTAGCTATCACAAGAACCCTACAAGGCAAGCAGACCATCTGATGTTTTCTCTGGTTTATGAAGAAGTTAAGTGCCTTGTGATAGGTTGCAGGAATTGTAGGGTAGAGTTAAATTAGACTTCTGACTCTCTCATGCCTGTCTCAGGCTCTTCCCTTAACACTCTGCATGAAGAATGCAATTAGTCAATCATTTCCCAGGATTCCTAGGGAATACATAATACATAGTACAACTTATAAATATTGCTTTTGATTAAATAACTGATTCAGAGAGACGAATGTGATACAAAAAGATATTGTAGGCATTGTCACTTTCATGTAAAAGTAAATTTTCATGGGTCAGATACAATAAGCTTTTTGTTCTTCTTTGAAAGCTATCAATATTCCCTGTTTTCTAGGAACACAAATTCTAAGCTTATTGATAGTAAAAGCACAGCAGGAATATGTATGTTCAGAAAAAGAAATGCCATATCACTCCCCATAATAGAACAGATGATGATTCAACAAATAAATTTTCAAAAATTGCTGTCCAAGGAAGACTATTTTATGCAACCACAAAATAAAGGTGTTCTGGAAGTGACTATTTCGATTCTCAACTCTGCATATTGCAGTAGGTCAGCAACTGGTTCAAACCAGAAGCAATTTCCTTCACAACACCTGCTGAAAATTTCTGAGAGAGATGATTGTCAGTTGTAACAGAATTATTTATTACACTGTAATAGAACATTCAGTGAACACTTGGCAACTTGGTTAAAGTCTGAATTTCCCAGTCTTCTTTAGACATATAGGCGGCTGCAAGACCAAAGTCTAGCTCAGAAGAATTTATTTTAACTGACATTCACAAGCTTCCTGCTGTTTTGCAAAGGGAGATCTACTTCCTTTTCTGAACTGGGGTGGATTTGTGAATATGAGCACCTGAGCAAACCTGTGACCCACAAGACAGAGCCATGTACTGAGGGTGGCAGAGCAGAAGTTAAAAGTCCATCCATTTTTTAGTGTTCCAGAAAAACAGACTCTTTAGTCTCTAAGCTTCTATTGTTTTTAATCTCTGTTACAACAGATGAACCAATTGGTGATTAGTACAGAATTAGTTTCAAAACTATATTATAGGCAGCTTGTGTTTGTCACATATTATTCTACAATGAACACTGATGATTATGCATTGATGATTAAACTTTCTGGAGTCAAGTTTTACATTTCCTGATGCTTTAGACTGAGAAGTCTTACAGTGGGTGGGGCGGATGAAAATGGAGGGAGATAAACTACAATAATTTGAATATTCTGTTTTATTTCATTGTTCTACACAACTGTTTTTGTGCAAATATAATAATATTTTTATTTCTAAAGAACCTTAGTATATCTTGAAATCTGGAATGATGATTCCTCAATAGTGTTCTTTTTGCTCATGGTCGTCTGGAAGTTATGGGGTCTTTTGTAATTCTATATAGATTTTTATTGTTTCTTCTATTTCTATGAAGAATGTTGTGAGGTTTGGTTGGTTTTGTATTGAATCTGTAAGTTGCTTTTGGTAGAATGATTATTTTTAAATATTAATTTTACAATCCATAAGAATGTGATGTTTTCCCATTTTCTAGTATCTTCCTCAATCTCTTTTTTTCAAAATTTAAAATTTTCACTATTGAGGTCTCTCACATCCTTGTTTAGGTTTATTTCTGGATGTTTTATTTGTTTTGAGACAGTTATTAATGGGAATATGTCCATATTTCTCAGTTTGTTTCTTTATTTGTATATAGAAAGACTACTGATTTTGGTAAGTTATGTTGTATCCTGCCAATTTATGAAACTGTTGATCAGTTCTAGAAGTTTTCTTTTAGCATGATTAATAAAAACCCAGAGACAGAAATTGGGGTTCAACCTGAAGGTCAGAAAAGCAAAACAGCCAGCCGTTGGCTCTTACCTCTACTTTAATCTGAAATGGCAATCCTACCCCCAGGAATCTTAGAATGAGATTGTGTCTGAGAGCTGTTCCTCCCATCTTATATTCCTGTCTAGTGCTGGGATTAAAGGCGTGCACCACTACTGCCTGGTTTCTATGACAAACTAGTGTGGCTAAGGGATTAAAGGTGTGTGTCACCACTGCCAGGTGTAAAGCTGAACAGTGAGGGATGTGTTACTCTCTGAAATTCAGGTAAGCTTTATTTATTAAAATACAAACTGCACAGTCATTTAAAGATTGTTTAACATTCTAATATGAAGACTTAGTTTTTAAGTTATATAGGTATTAAGTATTATAGGTCAATAGTCATTCATGTTTGTCATACTTACTTATAGTTAAACTAATCAGGTTCTTTAGATACATAAAAACTATATTCTGCATACATAGGTAATCTTCAACCACTTCAAGGAACTGTAGAACATGGCATTTAAATAACTTGGGGTTCTGTTGATGTGAGACATGATTGCTCCTGGCAGCACCGATTTATTCCTGAGAGAATGTTGAGCACTGAAGACACTCCTCTTGGAACTTGTTTTCTTCTTGGCAAAACTGGCCTTTGGGCAAGGAACTGCCCATGCCTCGACCACTGACAAAATGCATGGTGTTCAGACTGGACAAGCAGGATACAAGAAAAAAGACTTCAAGACCTTGTCAAGACAGGGTAACACACTTTTGAAAATCTTCCTCCCTTGTCAAGACAGGGTAACATACTTTTGAAAATCTTCCTCCCTCTGAAAATGGTCTGTCAGTTTCTCTAGACCTTAGCCAAAGTCGGTTGCTCCAACACTGCAAATGAGACTTTGGGTGATTGTCCAGCTAGCCAGTTTTTTGTCATCTACTACATATATTGGAAGCTGCTTGATTATACTTCCTGCCTATTCAAGTAATATTATCTTCCTTCTTAGGCCTTCAATGGGGCTGAAGATTAGATAGTTGTAGTTACTTTCCTCTTAGGAATTTAGCCAAGCCATTTCTAATACAAGACTTAGACTCTTTAGGATAGAATGATTAATGAAACATTTAGCATATGTTTCTTGCTTAATATTGTTTATGCTAGTTATAATTCTATTTTAATACTTGACATATATTCTTATTGTATATAGTTTTGTATATGGGTCTGGAAAGACGGTTTAACAGTTAAGAGCACTTTCTGTTCTTACAAAAGTCCCGGGTTTGGTTCAGATAATGCACAAGGTGGCTCACAACCATCCATAACTCAAGTTCCAGGGGATCTGATACTCTCTTCTGACCTCTGTGGATAAGTAGCATGCACATGGCACACAGACATACATGTCAGCAAATCAGCCATACACATAAAATAAAACAAAAAAACCCAGAAAACTACATTATATGAATTTCCCAAATAACTAATAACATATTACACTAAAAATGGCAGTCTTGTGATAGCGTGTTTTCCGAAAAAGTAATTCACCTGTCAGTGCCTCACACTGCTTGAGATGGTGCCAGTCCCCACTGTATCTACATCACACTAAGGCCACACTTCCAGAGCTTTCCTAATTTAATCAGTAATTTGTCCTGTTATGTACACAGTTTCATCTTAAATAGCATTTCTAAGAATTATTTTTCTATCCTTGAAAATGAAAGTGAATAACATTTCTAAATGTCGCAAGCATTGCTGGCCTCCATCTGATGCTCTAACAATGTTATTGTCTTGTGATGAGAACAAAAAAATCCAGCACAACTATGATCATATAAAACGGTGATGCTATTCCTCTCTCTCTCCACTTCCTCATAAAGATCTGAATCAATTGATAGGGCAAAGCTGTCAGGCCAAGGGATAGAAATGCTTGCTGCTAGTGCTCAAACACAGTCATGTTTACAATCTTGGGTTAGAATTTTGAGCCAGGTATTCAGACTGCAATAGGCTTTAATTTAGGTTGCCATTTCCAGGAAGGGGAAATAGGTGTACTGTCAAAGAACTTTCTATTAGCCTGTACCTATTTGGGTGTGTGTGCTGGAGCTGAAAGGAGTAAGCACTTAGGCTGAGAACCTGGAGATTTAAGTGTGCTGTTCTTACATGTTCCTCTCCTTCCTACTGCTTTCTCATTATTCTTGACTTTTTATTTGCTCTTCAAACCTCCGCTACTTAATGAGTTCACATCTTCATCCAATTTTCCACCAGGATGCTGATTTCCTTATACAGGAAGTTCATTAACATGTACAAATAATCACAACTGAGGGGTGGTGCAAAAATGTTCAAAGCAGCAGGTTGGCTCCTTGACACAAGTTTTTGTCTTCAGATCTGTGTATTATTTTTGTTTCAAAAGGAAGTTCAAGAAGTTGTCTAGAAAGAGAAAAGCAGGGACGAGCTGGGGGGTATTGTGCAAACGTGGGTTCTTTTGGATTTAAGAACAACATCCACATTGTAGCATGAGCGATGTGAAGTGTATAAGGTTCTGTTAAAAAAATACCCTTTCAGCTCTTTGAAGTCTCGCCCCTAGCAGAGGAGCTATTGGCAGTTGGTGGCTACTGTTGGAGTGGGAGTCAGTTTTCTTCATGGATGTTTCTCCAGAAAGTTTACCCATGCTCCAGTCCATGTTTCTGCACCTACTAACATGCTGGAAGTACATAAATGGACTCAGTGGGCTTCAAGGAAATGCGTGAAGTTAAGATGGAGAATGCTGGAGAGATAGGAAAGAAATGGGATGCAAGGAAGATAGGGTACGCATTTGACTGAAACACACTGTATGCGTGTATGAAATTCCCAGGCAATTTGAAAAAGAAGAAATTTAGGAAGGGATCCACACTGATCAAGTCTTTTCTGAGTGACCATGGGAACTGTGCAGCAACCAGAATCAGCCCTAAAGCATACAAGTTTGGAGTTTTTTATGGCAGAGAAGGGAGAATATGGGAACACTGTTTTCTCTAATATAACTGACCAATAAATGGGAGAAAAATATAGCTGCATCATTTAAACAGCAGTTCTTCACATGGAAAACCTTTGTCCTCTTGAGAAACATCTGTACTTGGGTCTGAATATCACTATTTTAAGTTTTAGCCAGGGACTGGTAAAATATCTCTATTATCTCATAATGGGATTATGAACAGGCATTAGCATTTATCACTGCAAGCCATACTTCCTTTTGAGGCATATTTGTGTCTTTTCTCTCGGTTTTCTTTCTTATTATGTAGGAGGAAAGATGTTCACCTTATCACAACCAGAAATAGAGGGAAAGTACAATATACAACTGACAGAGGCTCATCCTCAGTTACCATCTCTCTTTCTGAACATTCTTTCAGTCCCAGGACAATATACTACTTTTACAGAAGCAGGTCCTCAGCTATACTCTCTCTAATGAAACCTTTCTAATGGTCTATTCAGCCTCGAACTCACTGGGAGATTAATCCAATCCACTGATAAAATTAGCACCTTCACTATCCAGACACCCCTTAATAGAGCCACCAGCTAAGGCCACACACATAAGTCTTTTGTCAAAGGACACTTTCCATCCCAACCATAGCATGCTGTTTCTCTCTTCTGTGAGACTACGAACTTCCTCTAGGTTTGTACCCAATCTTCAACTATTGGCACAGTTTGCCTTCTCCCATTCCAGGCTCCTTCTCTGTCCTTGGGATGTTAATAATGATACTGAACACCATCATGCTTCAGTTGAAGTGATCCATCAGTTTAACCTTACATCTTCCACGAACCTTTCTTGAGATACAGCCCCTCTGAGCCAGGGTTTAAAGTCAGTTTTTAGAAATCACTGTGATGGGTTGCTTGCTAAGGTAGGGGAACTTTGACAGCTGTGGCAGAAGGCTTCTGAGGATAAAATGCAGAGGGGGAATAGCTGCAACCATTCTTTAAAGGAGAATCGATGTTTGTCAGCGGCCCCACCATCTTGTATCAACATTGCTTCAGTGGCTAGAACTAAGTTAACTTGTAATAAATCCCTCTCCTAGGACCCCTCAGCTGCAAAATAAGTTAAAAGTAACATAAGAACAGCAGTTCTGATGAGCTGTGTTGATCAACACCAGGAATATCATTTTGAGACTGCTATTTCCTTCACCTCCAGGGATCATTTAACTGAAATTCCTTGTTAGCTTAGAATTATAATACACAAAGCATAAGAAAATATTTGTTTAAATATGTTGCTCAACAAGGTATGATTGCAGGTTTATAGCTATTAAATGACTTCTGTAAGTTTTCTCTATGGCATATCAAGAAACTCCAACAAACAAAGGCTGTGTATTCTATTCCTTTCCTGTACAGTTCCCTCCATAATACTCAGTTCTTACAGATTTTGAAACAACATATTGGAGTCTTTGCTAATGTCCATGCTTGGAATCTGATAGTAAACAAGGAATAAAAGTGTGTGATTATAGGAGATAGCAAGATAGAGTTCAGGTTGAACTCCAGAAACACCAGGGAATTGCTGTATTGCTACTCTTGGAAAATTGAGAAGAAATTGGATTCAGAAACTTTTTTTCTTTCAGTTTCCCCTTAAATATAAAAAGGCAATCTAATCATGACTTGGAACAGTTTAGATAAAATTTCCTTGACATGTACAACTTGGGGGTTTCTCACAGTCTTACCTGGTACCTCACATCTTAAGACAAGACATGTAGCAAGTCAACTGCAATCTCTTACCTGGCATAAGACATCATTTACATTACTATGCAAAGACTTCCCTCCAACAATGGAATGCTGTGATTCATCTGGGGAGATAGTTACAATTCAGATTCTTGACGGCAGGTCTGGTGCAGAGTGGGCAACTAGCTCTCTTTTACCAAGGTAGCTGATCTGTGTGCCACTCTTTGAGTAGTGCTCTAGCTTTTCTTTTGGGCTCACCCAAAGACTTATGGTTAAAATATTTGGTCCTCAGCCTGTGATGCCAGCAGTAAACTTCTAGGAGAAAGCAGTTTGCTTTAGCGCATATTCCCTGACTGATAGTTCTGTCTTACCCACAGGTCTCAAAATGATGGCCATAAAGTGATCATAGACTGAAACCTTCAAAACCGTCAGCCAAAATGGAAACTGCCTTTCTAAAAGTTAGCTCAGGCAATTTCGTATAGCATCAAAAAGCTAACACAAGTAGCATCCCAACAGAGTGAGCCCTGGGAGCAATTCAAAAAGTGAGAAATTGTTGGAAGGAAGAATGATTTTTTTCTTCCACTCTTAGAAAATGTGATTTGGTGGCTGAGAATTCTTGATGGGTAGGTTGTGTGGGAAGGAGAGAGACATGAGTGAAGTCCAAAATGAATCTAGCTTGATTTCCTTCCTTTTGAGAGGGCTTTAAGTTCAAATAGACAGCTGTTGGTTGCCACTGACATCAGAGTGCTGCTTACCGTATACATCTGGCTATGCAGGCAATAGTTGTGCTTCATAAGGGTTGCAGCTAGACAGGCCTGTTCAATTGCTTCCCTTCCTTGGTAGCTTGTACAGCATTTTCTGGAACCATGAAGCTAGACTTCAGGAAAGAGGCTTTCAGGTCAGATCTAATGCCAATCATCTGAATCCTGTGTGCCAACTGTAGTGTGTTCAGAAGCAGAGGCCCACACTCAACCATGAAAAGCAATCAGGAGCTGTATCAACAATCTATATTACTTTGCGAGTCACTTGGACTATTTTGGCCAACCCTTTACTGTTTGAAAGGAGGTTTCTTGTGTCTGGTACTGGAGTTTCTGTTAGTCTTTGGTGCTTGTAGAGAGTGTTGTTAACCCAAGTACTTAACTTACTTTAAGGTGAGTATATGCCATATATAAATACACACAGTGTACAATTTTAGGTAAATGTAAAATACTAGACTTTAACAAGCTTGTCATTTGTCTTTCCTCTTTCAGTACTGGTACTGGTACTGAAAACAAAGCCAGCTTCCTGGCAGCAGTGAGGTTTTTGTCCATACAAAAACTCTACTACTACCTCATTGCTTGACCAGCATAATTTCTTACTATATTTTAAATTTTTTCCTTAGTCCCACAGATAAATACAACTACCATTCCTCATAAAGAAGCTTCTGTCATAGAAAATCACAACAGGACATTTTGTAAAAATTGATGGATTGTAGGGCTCCAAGTCCCAATGGATACATCTACACCATAGCTCCTGTGTGTAGGCTCAGGGAAATTTTCAGAAGAGGGAGCAGAAAGAATGTCAAAACAGAGTGTGTGGGATTCTGCTGTGAAACACCATCTCCTAAAAATGGCTCACACACAATTCTGGGAAAATAGATATATAAGGGGACATGAACAAGGAAGGGGAACAATTTCACAGGGTCCCATCCCTAGGCAAAAAATACAGGCAACTAAGGATTTCTGGGAGATGGAGAAATAGCCTCCCCCAGGGATGAGTCCCCTTATTGGTTGTTCAATGTAGAGTGGCCAGCCTTGAAACCATATACACACAAACAACAGAAACAGACTCTGCTTTCTGTTGCTCTGTCTGTATGTATGTCTATCTGTCTCTCTTTGTTGTAGGAGGCCACTAGTTTGTTCTTGGCTTCTCAGACCCAAAATAAGCACACAGACACTATATTACTTGCAATACTGTCTGGGCCAATAGCTTAAGTGTATTTGTGGCTAACTCTTACATCTTAATTTAACCCATCTCCGTTAATCTGTGTATTGCCACATAGTTGTGGCTTACCAGGTAAAGTCCCATCTCCAACATCTGTCTCTGGCGGGCTACAAGGTTTCTGACTGACTCTGCCTTCTTCCTCCCAGTGTCCAGTTTCATTTTTTCCACATAGCTCTACTCTGCCCTATCAGGCCACGCCAGTTTCTTTATTAACCAATGGTATTCACAGCAGCATAGACAGTCCCACATTGTCGTCGTCATCATCATCATCATCATCATCATCATCATCATCATCATCATCATCATCATCTCTTTCTCTCTCTCTCTCTCTCTCTCTATATATATATATATATATATACATACAATAAATATAATTAAAGAAAAGGAATATCAATTTAAGAGAGAAGGCATGGGAGGAGTTTGGGGATAGGAGAGGATGGAGGGAGGAAGAAAGTGATTATATTCTATTCCAATTAAAAGCATTAAAAATAATAATAAATCCATCTTAAGAAGGGAAATGACAAGAAAAGAACTTCACAGCTTGTATAGTAATGTTTCCTTCATCCTTAATGAGGTTCTTTAACCTTAAATCAGATATATATATATATATATGTGTGTGTGTGTGTGTGTGTATACATATATATATATATATATATATATATATATATATATATCAGCATCTCTGTTGAGAAGAATATGTGAGTATTATGTGAAGATTAGCATCCAAAGAAAGATGTGCAGAAATTGTATACGTTCTGTGTGATTTTGTATCAACTTGCAAGGTTTGTTCTTAGAAGTGCCTCTTGCTGTGTTCCCAGGAGAGTACACATGAAGTTTTCTTTATGAATGGCTGTTCTCTCAGAATCCACATATAACCTATCCTGGGACTTCTTTTTTTCAAATTGAAGACTATGTTGTACTGTGACACACACTGCCTATGCCCCTCCTCCACATCTCTTGAAATAGGGACTACATAATTTTTTTTATTAACTGTCAAGTTTCTACCTCAGCCAAGTGTGGCATAGCCGATTCCCCATTTTTGACTTTTGTTGAGGGAATGTGGATGAGACAAATGCATTGCAGATATTCCTTAGAAGAAACAAACACACAAGTCTCTTAGGAAATCAGTTTTGACATGTTTTAAACAAGTCCCCATAACTGGGCAAATGAACCGACAACACGAGCCGACTGGACACAAATAGAGCAGTCCTAGTCTCTCTGTTTCTTTTTTTGGCCTTTATCTCTCCTCTTGAGTGGAACTGCTCCTCCCATGGACTCTGTGATGTTTACCTAGTGGAAGGGCCTAGGCACTCCAAAACACACACCCTCTGTCAGCCTCCTGTTTCTAAATAAGAGGCAATGACAAGCCTGGTTTTTTTGGGTCATGTCAGTCATAAAGGCAAAGGTGCCTTCAGAGAAGGGTTAGAGAACATCAGTCAGTGAAAGAGTAAATTCTAGTATTGAAAAGTGGTGTGTTTTTGCGTGCAATGCCAGCAGGCAGCTCCTGGCTATAGACTTTTTTTTCAGGGATAAAAGCCTTTCTAGCAGAGTTCTAGTAGAACTAAATATTGCATGCATGTGTTTCAACAAAAGTCGGCATGGGAGGCTGGCTTGAGGATTTGTTATTAGGCTGCTAGTTTACAATTTAACGTTTTTCATTAGCTTGCTCTTCTTTGCCCCATTTCTACTTGAGTTGGAACCTTGTGTTTGCAAATATTTCTTAGAAGTTATATTTCTTGTGTAGTTTTCCTGAAGAAGACTGTGTTCTCAGCCTTATGAGTTCTGTGGAAGATCTCTTTCTAGCAGGGGAGAAAATAGAGGCTTCTTTAGGTTAGTAATTTGGGTGAAAAACAGGTTGGATTAGCAATTTGTGATGTGTATCCGAGAAATAAATTTCTGAAAAAATAATGAATATTTATCATTTCCCAGTAACTGTGGGTACAGGTTCTGACATGCTGTGAGGATATCTTTGTTCCATGGTGTCTTGTCTGTGATAGAATACTGAACGCTAGGCATTGGAGTATCTAAAAGTTTGTTTCCTTACATCTGGTAAATTGAGGTTGTCTTGGCCGTGTGCCTAGCTGGGCTGAACACGTGGCTCTGATTCCTGACAACAGGTGTTCTGTATTCTAAAACCAAGTGTACCACGTGAGATATTGTCTTTTTTTTATAAACTATGAATATGTATAGAATCACTTCCTCACGTTCTATTGGTTAAAGTAGAGTAATAAGATCAGCTCAAGTTCAGAGTCCTTCCTGTGATGTATGTCCACTGCACTCATAAAAACATGGTGGGTTCTGCATGTCTATATTGCTATAGTCTTCATTGGAGACTATAATCTGTCAAATGTAATTGAGGAAAGTTTACAAATATTTTGGTATTAGTGTCTACACTTTATAGTTATAACTGGAAAATGAATGGAAATTGTTCAGTTGTTACAATCTATCATATCCATGCACTGTTTTGAAATATTTCAGGTTCTTTTATATTTAACAATTGTTTTGTGCCTTTTAAACTTGTCTAAGTCAGAACTTGTAATGTCTGCATGATAAAAATGAAGAGGCTGACATTCAGAGAAATGTAGCAAACTTAAATTCCCCAGTGTTTAGTGACTAATTTTAAATCTCGGGTGTGGCATTCCATACTTGTCAACTAGATTGAGTCTACAATTCTGCTCTTACACTAATTTATCTCTTATTTTCGACTTCTTAACATAATAAGATTCTAATAAAATCTTTCTATATTTTTTGATTTGTTAACTTTGCTTGCAATTTTGACATTTGTTGATAAAGGAATTTGGAGGCTACATTGTTAAATACTACAAATCTGAACATCTTTATTAATGTGATGACTTTTTTCTTATTTTACTATTCTTCATGTCACTTAATATTAACCTTGACTGTGTGTTAGATCTAAATATGATACCCTAGCTGTACTGGTAAAAATAAAACACTGCAGGTCCCTGAGTGGCAGCAGTGGGCAGTGGGCCATTGGGACAGCAGGTCACAGGCAGGGAGCCACGTGGCAGGTGAGATACCTTGGCGGGTCAGCTGGTCCCAGGCAGGAAGTTACTTGGCAGGTGAGAGACAGATGGATAGGCACACCATGCAGAGTGAGGTTGGATATTTATTTAGTGGGTTATAGAAGGGAAGGGGGGAAAACGAGAGGGATGGAGAAGGGGAATGAGGAGAGAGAGAGGCACAGAGAGAGGGAGACGGAATGGGGAAGGAGAGAAAGAGAGCACAGGAGCAAGCAAGCAGAAATTACCTCTTTGGGAGAGAGATGGAAAAGCTCAGGCTGGAAGCAGAAGGAAGATCCATTTGCTTGGTGGATAGGAAAGGAGTGGGTGGGGCTTGTCTCTTAAAGGGACAGGACAGAGCATTGCACTAGCCCTGTCTATAAATATTTACTCTCTTATAAAGCATCCCTACTGACTATTTTTGATGTTGACATTCTGACCATTTAAAGCATTTATCCTTACCATTCCAACTCAATCTCCATTGTTTTTCTCCTAGATAATATTAATAGACTCTGTTTCCCACATCTGCACAACTAAAGACTACCGGTGAGATATTTTTACCCTATGTCAGACTGTGAAGTACCTCTATCCAAACCTCCATGGATAGTCTGCTCCCTCCTCCTGTTTATGTTTCACTTTTTCTTTAATATATTACTTTTTATTAGTTGTTGAATGATTCATACATGCATATAATGTATTTTGGCCATTTCTGTGCCCTACTTAAGTTCTTTTTTCTTAAAACAGACTGAGTCCAACTTGTGCTAGATTTATATAAATAGACACAACACACACACATATATGTATGGACTAATTTATATACAAGTATGAGACTGTCAACTAGAGTGTGGTCAACCTAGCAGGGCCATATACATGAAGCAAACTGATTCTCCCTCCTAGAAGTCATCATTTGTCAATAAGCTCACCAGACATGGCTTCTAAGACAAATTTACAGTACCACTCATCTGTTTCCTTTTGAGGAACCAGCCTTAAATTCAACCAGAAATTATTTCCCTAAAACATAAATTATGTCACTTTTGCACTCCTGGTCATATCTTTCAGGTTGGAAATATTTGTAGCTTGTAGATTATTACAGATAGAGAAGACATTTGATCATGGTTTTCTTCCCCTAGATACTTGATTAACACCCTCCAGTACTATGAAGGATAACTTGTAGGAAGAAAGCTTCTCAGTCAATATCAGCTTAACTTCTATATGTCCTGTGATATAAGTTCATGCTGTCAATAGGGTCTTGCTATCAAGTTCTCATGATCAATCAAGAATATTGACAATAATTTGTATTATTTTGAGAAACTTGTAGATATACCTGGCAACAACTTGTAGTATTCCACACTACTCAGAGGGATTTTTATTTGGGACTCATGACTTCTGAAAAAGTCATTATCTCCTATATAGTCAAGTAAAATTTTTATACACATATTTATGTATATACATGTCTATGTGTTTATGGGTAGCTTCTAAGGGAAGTAGAAGATCTACATACAGCTTTTCCCCCGAAATTTCCTTACATTGTTTTTTTCCAAATAAATAAAATTCCTTGTGTATAGTAGTGTACTTTCCTAGCAGGTTTCTCTGCTAATGTTTTGCTGTTCTATAATACAGGCTGCTGTATATTGGTCCTCTAAAGTGAATTTCATTTCTATCTCTACCCCAGTGTTAACTAATCTCACATAATCTAAAGTTTGTCATAAAATCTGTCCATGGCTACTTATCACTTTTTCTAATAGTTCAACTAGACCAAGTGTGTTAACCATACGAAGATAAAGATTGAAGGTTTTGTTTATGCTCACACTACAGTGCAGTGTATGATACCAAGAAGACAACTTTTACCCCACAGCCATCTACAGTATCTGCACATCCTTTGACCTCAGGCTTACCCTGGATTCTGTGACTCTAGGCAAAAAAGAAAAAGAAATAAAAGAATGAATACCATTATATACATGTCTCTTGGGGCTGATCCTGGTAAGGGTGTATCTTCATTTTGACTTCATTCCACTGGTTGGAACTTAATTTGCAGCTACTCCTGACCCAATAAGAAAGGTGAGACGTACAAATTAGATTATGACCAAGAAAAGAAGGGAATGCAAAAGTAAGATTTATTTTAGAGGATTTCATAATATCATGATTTGAGCTCATATGAAATATCATGCCTTCCTACCTTGCAGAGATTAATTACTCTTGCTTCCATTTGCCTTATATTTTGAGTTTTGAATCAAATATTCACCATAATCCTCCTAGCATTATAGACAGCTGTGTGTATATTTTTATTCCATTCTAGTTACTTGAGGTGAGAGAATGATGAGTTTTGTTGTGCACATGGCTAGCACAGACTTCCATACTTTGTTTGAAGGCAACCCATGCTCATTTGTTGTATGAAGTAGAGAAAGAGCCATAATTCAGAGCTGTCAAAAAAAATTCCATTTTATCATGTAATCTTTCTATTGACTTCTTCCGGAAACTGAAAATCAGTAATTGTGGACTATGCCAGTGCTTAGATAGCTGCTTAAATATTTTGTCTGGTCCTTCAACACATACATTCTGATTGTAGCTTGGTAGAACTTTTGCCACCAGTTTTGACCATGCTATTATTCCTCAGGAGATATAAAATAGAGAGGGGTGTATACTCAGATCCAAACAAAATTATCAATGACATCTGTGTAGGGTAGTTTCTATAGCATTTTGGGTCACTATCATTAATGCTGATTTTATGCCTCTAAAGTATATTTTATTATAGATTTTTGAAGGTAACTTTAATCCTGGTTTACTGATAAATAGGAAAGACAAATGCCCAAAATAAAACTGATAGAGTGTTATCTTTGGATTAAATAAAAACAAATTGTGCATACCCTACTCTAACTAATTTATTGTATTTCTGCTTGAGAGAAAAATGATAAATGTCTAAAAAAATTACTTTACCTGATATTTGGAATTGGAATGGAGTCTCATGTTCTTTTCAAGTTAGGGTAGGCAAAATGACTAAAATAGTTTCACTAGGTTCACATACACTTGAAATGGTTTTTAATTCATGGAACACCCAGATACTTCATCAAATTTACTCAGGTTGTGTCTATGAAGATATTTATCAGTAAGAGTTTTATTAAAATATTTTTAAAACATAATTTAAAAAGAGTTTTGACATACTGCATAGGTGGATAATACTTTTCTTAGAAGTCATAGGTTATTACACGAAAATCCCAGTACCAAATATGGGACACTTCTTTGAGAGATATAGGTCATGGAGGCCTCAGACTGTCTCCAAACAATATATGTATTGTTATTTTTCTTGGTTGTTCACCAGGATTGGAATGTAAGACCCTAATACACACATTTTGACGGCAGGTCATAGAGGTCAAGCTGGAAGCTAGGCATGGTGGTAGAAACCTTTAATCCTAGTACTTAGGAGGCAGAGGCAGGTAGATCTCTGAGTTTGCGGTCAGCCTGGTCTACAGAGTGAGTTTCAGGACAACAGGGCTTATGCAGAGAGACTCTTTCTGAATAGAATATCAAGCTGCAACTAAGATGAAATCTTCTTACCCCTGTCTAGCTTTCATATCAGCTAAGATGCTTTGCAAGTTTCTGAGGGAGAGCAGGAACTGATGGTCATACTCAGATATTATACTTGCAAATTATAATAACAGCTGCAGGAAAGATGCATCCACAGGTACAATTATTATGGTAGTAACTAACATCTTTCTGGATAGATTTGCATTCCATTTCACAGGCAACTTATGCCTGATTCTCTAAACCTAGTCCAGAGCCAATGGCTTTAAAGGTCATAGGTCCTCATAGCTCACAAGGAACCTATGACTGTTGCTTTGCTAACTTGACCTGATGTCATACTGCTTTCTCTTTATTTTTATAACCATATATTACTACTGATCTCAGCAATCCCCTGAGAAGCCTCTTTTTGCAATGGTTTATGGTTACTACAGAGAGTCAAAACTGGACAAAACACCAAGAACAAGTGACCGCTGAGTACTTGATCCCAAATAGAACTCCCCTCCAAGTTTAGGAAGTAATGTGGAGGAGAGAGTGCAATGCAAGGGCTGAAGGATAGGAATGGTTGCTGCAAAAGATGTCGTTTGCATGTGATATGACCATTTTATTCATGAACCCCCTTCAACTGTGGTTATATTCCCAAGAATATATATATATATATATATATATATATATATATATATATATATATATATATATATAGGTTCTCCATATTTTACCATTGGTAAGGTAGGGGATCATGTGACTCTACCCTTCTACTGTTGGTAGTTAATAGTTGCTGGGGAAAAGGCTGCCATTTTCTTCACTTACTTCAGCCACTGGTACATTTCTCATGGTCTAGTAGCTAATCCTCTGTCTAGACTCATGCCAGAAATCCTGATTTAACCCAAGGGGTCATGGATGCAAAAGACTTGAAATTAAGATGACTGTTATTTTGAGGAAGAATAAGAGGTTGAAACGAAGGGAAAAGAGAATAATGAGTGAACATGACTGAAATTCATGGTATGTATAAAACTGTCAAAATGTAAAACAATATGAAAAGATTTAAGAAGGAAAATAATGCACAAGCAATATTAAGACCACGAAAATAGAAATAATCAGGTAAATGCAATTTTTGCCATCATAGAAGAGTTTTAAAGAAGTCTAATCAATAAATACAGAAACCATTAAAAAAAAAGACCAGCTTTAAAATGAATGACTGTGTAAAATAGATGCTTTTCCTTGACATGGGGAGCCCCCCACAAGCAGTTCAAGGTATGAAGAAAGCAAAAATCCTGACCCTCCAGCGACGAACCAAAGACTCCTGATTAACTGCCTTGAACTAAAATCCTATTTTTTTCATATTCCTGACTTTGAACTTGAACTGCAAGATCAATTCTTTCAGTTATTAAGTCTTTGTACTTTGCATATAACTAGATCGTGGACCTTGAGCCTCATTACTTAATATTTTGATATTTTTCTGACTTTAGAAACACAATGAGCTAATTTCTTAATATTCTTACATACACACACACTCACACACACACATCTATATGAATTAGGTGACATTTAAGAAACCTTAAACATTTTGATGAAAAAAACTCTGTTGGGAGATTCTGCAGTTTTTAGGTTAATGTACATTAATGGCAGCTGTTTGCCACCCTTATCCCCGTCTGTTTCATAAGCTATGGCTTTTGTTGCTCTTTATAATTCTGATGAATACGTACGATAATTACAGCTTTTAATACTGTGTTCGAAAACATTTCAACTGATATCCATCCATAAGTGAGGTCACACAAGGGACAACACACCTTTAGTACTTAGACAGTAGACAGTTAACCGATTATCTTTAGGCAAATACATAAGGAGAAATTACAATTGGGGCTGCAATCCAAAATGGAAATGTAAACTTAAGAGTTAGAAATAAAATATAATTGCTAAATAATTCCACTTGATTAGCAACCTGTTCTTATGATAAGTAAAGATTCTGTTGAGAGAATGACACTTAGTCAAAAGTTCAAGTGATATGCAACAGTATACACCGTGCAATCCGGATCTCAAGTAAGTATGTTTCGCAGTGGGTGGGAGGCTATTTTTCTCCACAGAAAGAGAATAGAGCTCTTCCTAATGATGAAACTGATTGTGTTCTTAACAGCCTGTCCAGAATAGAGAATTTCTTCATGATATTTGTTGTCTAACACCTTATTTTTCCATGTAGCATATTCACGTAATTATTGATACAAACTCTTTCTTCCCAATATTATTGCTGGGTTGTTGCTCCTATATATTAGGCTAAGAAACTATGCTATTGTGCACAGACACAAAGAAAATGAGAGTGGCTAGGCTGAGCTGGTGTTAATTTTTTTTTCAACTTCAAGTGATTGTGACTTGGATTAACACTGACATTATATTCTTTGCATAGATAGATCTGGCCTTGATAGATAATCTATTGATTAGTACCCTGAGGATACGGCTGGAATTTTCTTCAAATGCTTGTTTAGCCCCAGGCTTTTTATGTCATATTATAGACAGAACTCGGAGACTTGGGAGACTGGTTTGAAGGTCAAGGCTCATCTGATTTCAGCACGTGCCTGTATTTGACAGATAACAGAATCTTAATGGAGGAGAACATCCTCTCTCTATGCCCTTCCTTGCATGGAAATATGTATGTCAGGAAATTTTCTTGTGTAAAATATGTATCTTTCAGTTTATTAGTTATTTTCAGAGACAATTCTCCTTACTTGAGGTATTTCAAAATCAGATTGTAGATTGCAGTTTTTTCCCTCATTTTTCTTGGGACTCACTCATGTCAAATAACGCCCATCCTATTGTTTGTAAATAATTTGCTATCCATGCTTTTAATCATACACACAATTGTCAAAATAAAACATTGAGTCCAACAGATACTAGCAGGTTTGATAATATGTGAATATATGGCAGAAAATATTTAGCCTGGCAATAGCACATTGAAAGACATCTTATGCCACCAAGTCAAACCTCCAGTGCCAGGAATGAGTTATATCTCATTGAGTCATTGGCCAAAAGAACTTCAAGAAACTTCTCCCAAATCACACACTAATGCCAAAGTTACTGCTTACTTTTTACAATGATATGGTAAGGCACTGTTGCTTAAGGTAACACTTATACATGTCACACAATGAAACCTAGAGAAATTGAGGTTTTACCTAGCAAAAAGCTTCTTCCCTACTGGTATATTCATGGTACCAGATATTACTCTTCATACTATTGAAGGAAAAACAGTTACTTCTTAATTTAAAGATTATGAATATTTAAGCACTCAGAGAATTTAATTGGAATAATCTCCTTCAGATAGGAATGATATTGTCTGGAAACTATGTAACTGTATACATGCTTGTATTTATGTCATCTATATTTGTCAAAAATGTCACAGGCAGAAGATAATAATGAAGGCAGACATAATTGTGATGCTGGAAAACAAAAGGAACATTTGATATTTTGATTGTTTTGAATGTGATGGTGCCCAAAGCTAATTGAGACTCTGAAATCAGAAAGCTTCTATCTTGCTGCTTTTATATATTAGAGAATAGGAAAAGTTAGCCATAAGATTAGAAGAGGTCTACTATAAGCAGCTCACCTCTAAAATCTAAAGATCCTTAGTGCTGTGTTAAAATGTCTGTCAGAGTTAGTTAGGAACACACACACACACACACACACACACACACACACACACAATATATACACACACATAGCCTAACAACTGGAAGCTGAATGATCTGGGTAGGATGATGACCTCTTGACCTCTGTGAGGAAGCAGGGTTTGCAGTTTAAATTAAGACAAATAATCTAATTTCAGAAAAAAAAAACACCACAATAGCACAGCAAAATCTATGTTATGCAACTTGTTATTCATAATTTTCAGTATATAAATATAAAATTCAAGAAACAACTTGATTTCTTTTTTTTATGTTTTCTTTTTTTTCTTTTTTTTTAATTTATTTATTTATTAAGGATTTCTGCCTCCTCCCCTCAACCGCTTCCCATTTCCCTCCCTCTCCCCCGATCAAGTTACCCTCCCTCATCTGCTCGAAGAGCAATCAGGGTTCCCTGACCTGTGGGAAGCCCAAGGACCGCCCACCTCTATCCAGGTCTCCTAAGGTGAGCATTCAAACTGCCTAGGCTCCCCCAAAGCCAGTACGTGCAGTAGGATCAAAAACCCACTGTGATTGTTCTTGAGTTCTCAGTATTCCTCGTTGTCCTCTATGTTCAGCTAGTCCGGATTTATCCCATGCTTTTTCAGACCCAGGCCAGCTGGCCTTGGTGAGTTCCCAATAGAACATCCCCATTGTCTCAGTGTGTGGGTGCACCCCTCGCGGTCCTGAGGTCCTTGCTCGTGCTCCGTTTCCTTCTGCTCCTGATTTGGACCTTGAGATTTCTGTCCCGTGCTCCTCTGTCTCTGTCTCCTTTCATCGCCTGATGAAGGTTAATATTCATGAGGATGCCTATGTGTTTGTCTTTGGGTTCACCTTCTTACTTAGCTTCTCTAGGAACATGCATTATAAGCCCAATGTCCTTTATTTATGGCTAGAAACCAAATATGAGTGAGTACATCCCATGTTCCTCTTTTTGGGTCTGGCTTACCTCACTCAGGATAGTGTTTTCTATTTCCATCCATTTGTATGCAAAATTCAAGAAGTCCTTGTTTTTTACTGCTGAGTAATACTCTAATATGTATATATTCCATACTTTCTTCATCCATTCTTCCGTTGAAGGGCATCTAGGTTGTTTCCAGGTTCTGGCTATTACAAACAATGCTGCCATGAACATAGTTGAGCATATACTTTTGTTGTGTGTTAGGGCCTCTCTTGGGTATATTCCCAAGAGTGGTATTGCTGGATCCAGGGGTAGGTTGATTCCGAATTTCCTGAGAAACCGAAACACTGCTTTCCAGAGGGGTTGTACAAGTTTGCATTCTCACCAGCAATGGGTGAGTGTCCCCCTTTCTCCACAACCTCTCCAGCAAAGGCTATCATTGGTGTTTTTTATTTTAGCCATTCTGACAGGTGTAAGATGGTATCTTAAAGTTGTCTTGATTTGCATTTCCCTGATTGCTAGGGAAGTTGAGCATGACCTTAAGTGTCTTTTGGCCATTTGCAGTTCTTCTGTTGAGAATTCTCTGTTCAGCTCAGTGCCCCATTTTATAATTGGATTGATTAGCCTTTTATGGTCTAGTTTCTTGATTTCTTTATATATTTTGGAGATCAGACCTTTGTCAGTGCAGGGTTGGTGAAAATCTTCTCCCAGTAAGTGGGTTGCCTTTTTGTCTTAGTGACAGTGTCCTTTGCTTTACAGAAGCTTCTCAGCCTCAGGAGGTCCCATTTATTCAATGATGCCCTTAGTGTCTGTGCTGCTGGGGTTATACGTAGGAAGTGGTCTCATGTGCCCATGTGCTGTAGAGTACTTCCCACTTCCTCTTCTATCAGGTTCAGTGTGTTCGGACTGATATTGAGGTCTTTAATCCATTTGGACTTGAGTTTTGTGCATGGTGATAGATATGGATCTATTTTCATTCTTTTACAGATTGATATCCAGTTTTGCCAGCACAACTTGTTGAAAATGCTGTCTTTTTTCCATTGTATACTTTTAGCTCCTTTATCGAAAATCAGGTGCTCATAGGTTTGTGGGTTAAAGTCAGGGTCTTCTATTCGATTTCATTGGTCGACTTCTCTGTTTTTATGCCAATACCAGGCTGTTTTCAATACTGTAGCTCTATAATAGAGTTTGAAGTCAGGGATGGTAATGCCTCCAGACAATCCTTTATTGTATAAGATTGTTCTGGCTATCCTGGGTTTTTTGTTCCTCCATATAAAGTTGATTATTGTCTTCTCCAGGTCTGTGAAGAATTTTGATGGGATTTTGATGGGGATTGCATTGAATCTATAGATTGCTTTTGGTAGAATTGCCATTTTTACTATGTTGATCCTCCCAATCCAAGAGCAAGGGAGGTACTTCCATTTTCTGGTGTCTTCTTCAATTTCTTTCTTCAAAGACTTATAGTTCTTGTCGAATAGGTCTTTCACTTCCTTGGTCAGGGTTACCCCTAGATATTTTATGCTATTTGTGGCTATCGTGAAAGGTGATGCTTCTCTGATTTCCCTCTCTGCTTCCTTATCCTTAGTGTAAAGGAAGGCAACTGATTTTTTGGAGTTGATCTTGTATCCTGCCACATTACTAAAGGTGTTTATCAGCTGTAGGAGTTCTTTGGTAGAATTTTTGGGGTCACTTATGTATACTATCATATCATCTGCAAATAACGAAAGCTTAACTTCTTCCTTTCCAATACAAATCCCCTTGATCTCCTTATGTTGTCTTATTGCTATTGCTAGAACTTCAAGCACTATATTGAAGAGGTATGGAGAGAGTGGACATCCTTGTCGTGTTCCTGATTTTAGTGGGATGGCTTTGAGTTTTTCTCCGTTCAACTTAATGTTAGCTGTTGGCTTGCTGTAAATAGCTTTTATTATATTTAGGTAGGATCCTTGTATCCCTATTCTCTCCAAGACCTTTATCATAAAGGGGTGTTGAATTTTGTCGAATGCTTTTTCAGCATCTAATGAAATGATCATATGATTTTTTTCTTTCAGTTTATTTATATGGTGGATTACACTTGATTTCTATTCAAAAGTAAATTGACATAAATTGATTTTGTAATAATTGGAATATAGGCAGAATTGAGAAGGGACAGTTGTAAATATTTTAAGCTATTTCTGAAGACACATATATAATGAATAAAGTGATAAAATATTTTAGCAGAGACACAGAAACTATGATGGATAGTCTACACTCTGGCATGTTCACTCTGCAGTCTGTGGGCCTGATATATATACCAGAATAGCAAGAAATGTGGCTCAACCCATATGTAGATAGTACTATATAGTGATATATAAGTGGACATTTCCGGTCCTTACTGCCTGGTCCCAAATAACCAATTCAGAGGCTGAATGTGAATTACAAATGCTCAGCCAACAGCTCAGGCTTATTACTAACTAGCTCTTATATTTTAAGTTAACCATATTTCTTATTAATACTCTACCACATGGCAGTATCTTTATTAGCATGGCGTGTTCATCTCCTGCTCTATTTGTGGGTAGGAGGTCCTTCTGTATTTGTGTTGCTTTTATTGGTTAATAAAGAAACTGCTTTGGGCCTGTTGATAGGCCAGAACTTAGGTAGGCTGGGAAGACAGAACTGAATGCTGGGAGAAAGAAGGGCAAGTCAGAGATATGCCATGGATCTGCCAGAGACAGATGCTGGGAATTTTACCTGGTAAGCCAATGCCACATGGTGATACAAAGATTAATAAAAATGGGTTAAATTAAGATGTAAGAATTAGCCAATAATAAACTAGAGCTAATGGGCCAAGCAGTGATTTAATTAATACAATTTCTGTGTCGTTATTTCAGGGCTAAGCTATCCAGGCGGCTGGTACAAAGAAGCAGCTCCTCCTTCCAACACCTTTGTGTCTGGTTGATGACTCCTCTGACTCTACACTTTTCTTTCCTGTAATCCTTAGTTAGGTGACCTTGCCTATGCTTTCTGCCTGACTACTAGCCAATCAGCATTTTATTAAGCCAATAAGAGTGACAAATATTGGCAGTGTATAAGAGGATTATTCCACAGATGTGGTATCAAAGGTTTGAACATCTCTGGTATAGCTTCAATATATAACAAATACAATGAAAAGCTATGCCACATTGGATATAGGAGAACAAAGACTGGGTATGTTTAAAAGTGATTTAAAATGAAGTGTTATTATGAGAAAGAGAAGGAAAATGAATAGTGAATTGTTGGTTTCATGTACATGAAACTTGGTTAAAGGTAAAAAGAAGAAAGAAAATTGGATAGAAAAAATGGAATCTAAGGTATATGGCAGAAGGTCAGAGTCTGTCTCATTTATGGCTATACCTTCCTGCTCCATATGGTAAATAATGTACAAAGATGTACTTGATAACTATTTACCCTTTTAGTATATCTGGATTCACATATCATTTCTGGATTTGTTGTGGTTTTAGTATAAAATGTTCTGCTAGCTGACATATTTGAACACTTGGTTCCCCAGTAAGTGGAACTATTTTAAAAGCTGCTATGGAACCTTTGGGAGGTGGAATCTTTCTAGAAGACGTGACTTACTGTGAATGGGCTTTGACATTAACACCTGTCCTTTTGGTCTACTCTCAATTACCTCACAGCAGAAGCAATGTGGCCACTCATGTTCCTGTTGCCATGCTCTCCTTGCTGGCATGGAATATTTTTTCTTAAACTGTGAGCCACAGTAAAACTTTTACCTTTAACATGTTTCTGTGATGTATTTGGTCACAGCAATGAAAACAAGAACTAATATAGGACCTAAGCAAACGAAAATCTATAACTACTAGTTTTATAAACATACAGAATGCTTGGGTGAGTGGTGTATGCAGGGATATCTATGAGATGTTTAATGAGGTACTCAGTAGAGCCCAGTAATGGGCAATTCTTTAGGAACTAGAAGAGGAAATTCAGCACATATTCATTTCCACTATTTTTGATGCCTGAATCTATACTTGAATAATTATTATTTATACTTGAGATATTTGGAGTAGGTGCATGTGAGCAATGGGATGGTGGGGAGCAGGGGTTTGGTGCCTCTAGCTTTGAGCAAAATCAAGTTACATATCAACTAGTCTTGTGCCTTTTGAGTACTTGGATGAATATAGGTTAACTACATGTTCTCTTGGGAAGATACACACTCTTAAAAAAATAAAAAAAATTGTAGAGGCAAGTGGGTTTTTTTTTATACTGAAATTATATTTGTGGGTCTAGCTAAGTTCCTGGTTTTCAGAGATCCATTGGCATTTAGTTTTAAAAAAGTGCAATTTTTTTGGTGCCTTTAGGATACAGGTAAAAGAATGTGGGAAGAAAAATTTTGCCTGTGGTGGACTGGCTTAGAGACTCATGACCTGGATCACATATCTATTTTTTCCTAATCACGTGTGTGGAGCTGGGTAAGGTTATATCTTCTTAACTTAAATTAGTCACATATAACATAAAGTTTTCTCTAGCCTTTTTCTAAAGTATGAAAAATAAAGACATTGCCACATTTTGCAATTATTTTCCAATTATTTTACTTAAGATCATGCAATTATTCTAAGAATTGTCTCAGCTATTGTGCACCCTTAGTACTGCTTTTATGTTTAAGCAAAGACATGCATGGTGGTAACATAGACTTCCTTGTTTACCCTTGTGGTTATCTGACAAATTGAATATTTGAAGAAAAAAGTTCAAAGAAGGGTAGCGTCAGGAACCCTAGGAAGTTGAGCTGATACTGGGGAGTTTCCCCCTACTCCCCAGTAATTTTGTTGCTCCGCTATTTTTTTAGAGCTATGAGACCTTATTTATTCAAGCAGAAACTTCTTCATGAGCACAACTTTGTGTTAGATTACTGGTTCTCAACCTTACTAATTCTGTGGCCCTTTAATACAGTTCTTTGTGTTAACTCCAACCGTAAATTATTTTGTTATTATTTCATGCCTGCAATTTTGCTGCTGTTGCAAATCATAATGTAAATATCTGGCATGCAGTATATCAGATATTCAACACCCAAAAGAGTCATGATCCTCACGCTGAGAACCGCTGTGTTAGATGCTGGGACTAGAGAAGAAAAGACTAAAGACTACCCTCTTGTACTTGTCATTTGGAACCTATCCCCTGTTGTTTAATATCATTAACTGATACACATTCCTAAAATGGTAATAAATGCCAGTGTTAACACAAACTGGGAAAAACATCCAGTACTGAATGAAGAACTAGTCTGTCTTGGAAAGAAAATGGCAGCAGACAAATCTGTTTGGAAGAAACCTGAGAGGCTAGGAGTCTATGAGCTTGAATCTCATTTTATGTTTCTAGGTAGAAGGAGCCAACATATTTGGAGCCAAATCCATCCAAAGTCACCCATTTTTATATAAAGCCATCTCCCACAGACATAACCGTCATATGCTGCAGTGTTCCCTGCCAAAAAATTAATTGGCTCGGGCTGACTTTGAATTCATCCTAGATTTTCACAAAACTTGCTGAAAGGTTTGTCTACCTCAGGAAAACTTACATCAACCGAGTTCCAAGTTTCAAACTTTTTCACTGAAGCTGAACAAGGCTTTTCTAGTTACCAGTTTGATAAGGAAATACTGAATACTCTAATTATGTAGCCTCAGGGGAACACAAGGAAGACAGACTCAAAGAGAAAATTCTCTGAAACTGATAAAGAGGAAAAAAAAACCACACACACACACCAGAAAAGCAAGTAAGAATCAGACTTAATTTGAAGTGGCATTTTCTTTGAAAGTGTTTGTATGCTGTAATTCCATCCTGTAGATGTACACTTTCTGGGTTCAATTTACTAAAATTCAGTAATTTTCGGATTTTATATCAAAAGCTATATAGAAAGTGAACCATGAAAAGAAGATCCAAATCATAGCCTTTATCTACTGCTCTCTGTCTTTCAAGGTCTCCCATCTTTGTCTCATGTTTACTGAACTCTGTGATGAGTTAGCAAAAAATGGAAAAAATAACTAAACTGGAAACAGCGCTTGAGTCATGCGGAGAGCATGCCATACATATGAGATGGCAACGAACTCACCAATTTACGTATGAGTGACTCAGCTGGCAGCATCGGTCCTGATATTCGATTTCAGCCTTTTTATTCAAAATAGAGTCGGGTAATCAAACTGTATCCCGCATCTCTTTTACTCAACCTAAACTTTAGGTCCCAGGATTTCGGAAGACTCAAGTCAGATTGCTTTTGCTCTCAACTCTGACTTTCAAGATGTTTCACATTCGAAGACAATTGACCTGCTTTCTTTGAAAATGATCTTATTTCTAGTTGAGAGAAGCTTATTTTCTAAAAGTGTACTTTTGAAACCAAAGTCCCTTTGAGCTTCTCACTGAGACAGAATTATCTGGGAATATGCTGTTTCTCCATTACTGAAGGAGCTCTTAAATACTCACTATGTGCTGAATCTGAAGAGATGTATGAGAAGAAGGCTTGACTCCCCTCAGTGTGAGACTAGTACTACCGTCGGAAGCCAGAGTGGGCTGGAATGTGCTGAGCATATGGATGTGGCTAAAGCAAAGATTAGCAGAAGAAAGAAAGACTAACAACAAAATGGTGGTCATGTGTCTAGATTCTTAAGGATTCACACAGCTTGAAATGGAGAAATAAAGATGCCAAGCCCCAGACAGAGAATGATGAAAGGGAACAATTAAAGAGGTCAATACGCTTGGTAAGGATATAGTCACCAAAATTGCTTCTGTTTGGGTAGCAAGTGCTTAAGTCTTCTGACAAAGCATATTGGTTCATTTGCTAAGTTGGTGAGGTGAGAGCAAGGGCAAAGTGACAAGAATTACTGTTTGGTTCATTTGTCTTGGTTTTCTTTTTCTTTTAAGAATCATTTGTGATTTTTGATAAGCATACAACCATGAAAAGAAACAAAAGAAGTATGGAGAAAGAAAACTGAAAGAGAAATGTGACTGGCAGTAAAGAATCTTGGCTCTGAACTCAAGACTATTTTTTAATTTTGTTTCCTTTGGATCATTCTGAAGTTTTACTTGTAACAGATAATTTGCAGTTATTAGCTGGATAAAAAATAGAAGGGGTAAAATATAGATTATATATGGCACATATTATGGATATTATGGTAGTATTATTTCATCCTTATTGCAACCAAAATCACAGAATAATGATGGTTGGTGTCTAAGGAATCTCTTCCAAACCAATGAAGCCTTCTGAATACTATTCCACCTTCAGGTAAAGGGGGATTATGCTGTACTACTTCTTAAAAAGCTATTGCAGACCACCACTGTTTCTCGGGATATAGTTCCTTTTCTCAAAATCAGGACGTTAGCTGAAATATTATGTGAGACCATAAGTATTTTATAGTTATAATCATATATATTATAATCCAACATAGTAATTTTCATAATTGTAAGGTGACATCTTTTCCTACAGATAATTGGAGGCACATGGGTAATCAAAAGCAGTCAGAAATGTCTATTTCTAGCCATTCTAGAAATTACCTTTTCTGATTTAAAATTATAACTTACTTTTGCGATTTCAAAAATATTAATTTCTTATTAGAATCAAAATTGTTCTGTTAAACGCAAAATAGGAATTCTTTTCCTTACTAGACAGAAGGTATAACTGCAAAGAGCTGCTGTTAACTTTGGAACTGTAATAGTTGCATTATTTTCGATTTATTATCAGTATCTGTTTCATCAAAATCATTTTCATTGTTTCTGTACTGTCTCTACCTGATTCTGTTGTCCATATTTACTCATTTATGCTTCCTAGACACCTCATTATATTGACTCTTCTTACTGTCTCACTTGGTATTATGTAGAGGAGACCTCTGACATCCCCTCTTGCCAGTGAGGGAACTGGTTGGGATGAGATCAGAAAGTCCTGCTTGCACTGCACGCTTTTCCTCATGATAGAAGACAGAAGTCGCAGAATCCCAAACCAAGATTCAGGAGCTAGCATGCATTAATTGCTTATAAGTATAAGGAAATATATTTACATAGTACCATGTCCAAAGATTAAGATTGTGGAGTTATTGTAACTAGGGGACTTATTCTTCCATCAAGGTCAACCTTTCAATTTTCAATTAGACTTTTAAAAAAAAATTTTCACAATTCTATAATAGTTTACAATGTCTTATGAGTATATCTCTCCCCATTTCCTTCTCTTATTTCCTATCTCCTGATGTCCTCCTTCTTCCTAACTGGTCCCTTAGCCTTTCTCCTACTTTGTAGTGTGTGTGTGTGTGTGTGTGTGTATGTGTGTGTGTGTGTGTGTGTATGTGTGTGTGTGTATGTGTGTGTGTGTGTATGTGTGTGTGTGTGCGTGTGTGTGTGTTTGTGTGTATGTGTGTGTGTATGTGTGTGTATGTGTGTGTGTGTGTATGTGTGTGTGTGTGTGTATGTGTGTGTGTGTATGTGTGTGTGTATGTGTGTGTATGTGTGTGTGTGTATGTGTGTGTGTGTGTATGTGTGTGTGTGTGTGTGTGTGTGTGTGTGTGTGCGCGTGTGTGTGCATGTGCCTGCAGGCCTGTGCAGATGATCATGGTGACAGTGAGTTGGTAATTACAATGACTGTGTCATGTCCAGCAAACAGTATTTTATAGTACTCCTCCACATCCTCATACTCTGATAATCTTTCTGTCTCTTCTTCCACACAATTCCCTGGCCCCGAGAGCAGGTGATGGATGGGACAAAACACTCAGCAGTTGTTTATTCCCATCACTGTGACCAGTTACAAATCTCAGTCAAGTCAATGTTTAATGCCAAGCCTGGGCATACAATGTGTTTCCTGACTCAGCAGACAGAATGGCTATGAGGCAGAGGAAGACACTGACATCCTGCATCTATAGAAGTTGTCTAAGTTTTCTACCTTTTCATATTACTGATTTTTGAAAAGTGCACTCATTTATTTCTGCTGGAAAATAGTTTTATAAAAACTTGAAGATAACAAGACCCAAGTCCTATGACAGTGCTTGACAGGTGAATCTGAGGTCTGAGTTTTTCTCAGTAGGAGACTAAATGATTCAAAGAACTTCCGTCTTTTCTTAATACATGTGTCTGCCAGTTTACTAAGCACAAGTAAGAAAAAAAATCCCAATTACCTATTTTTGTGTTTAAATTTCAGCTAAATTTGAAACACTACTTATTAAAGCCAAAAGTTATATTTTTGTTATTATCAAGACATCTGAATGAAAGCCTCAGCACTTGAAAAATATATTTTTAGTTTCTTATGTATTATTTTTCTTTTACCTGAAAATAACTCCTTTCCTCAATATCGCCACTAGAATGTATTAAATTATTTCAGCCTCTAGTTAGAGTTTGGATTAGTAACATGCACATTGGAAACTGAGCAAATAGAGAAATGGAATAGCTTAATTCAGGCAGAATCCAAGTGAATGAGTAAAACTCACTAGAAGAGAAATTATTCTTCACATTGAATTGGCTTCTAAAGGATGAGAGTTGGTGAGGATGCTGTGAAAGTCTTAGGACGGTGTGTCTTTCTCAAGTGGCATGTTTTATCTTCTCTTCGGTTTGTTTCTACGTATCCTTTACCTGTTGCTTGCATAATAGTTCTTGCAAGATTTTCATGATTCTATTTACTGCTTGGTGGTTGTGCTGGTCATTTGTCAGATTACTTAGAAAGGGGGAAAGTTAAAGATCAGATAACTTACATGTTGAGTACTGGTGAAGGTCCTTTTGCTGGTTTTTAGATAGTCATCTTCTCATATGGGACACAAGATAGAGAGTGGATGTGAGCTTCCCAAAACTCTCTAGGGCAATAATATCATCACAGGGGATCCATGCCCATGTCCAAATTACCTATCAAGGGTCCCATTTCTAAACACTATTCTGCTAGAGCTCAGGGCTTCAGTTTGTAAACTTAGGAAGGTATACATAAACACACAAAGAATTCATTTTAAGAGATCGCTATATAGCTGAAGTTGGACTCAAGGTCCTTTTGCCTCTGCCTCTTAAATGCTAGCATTATAGACATGTACAAATATGTTCAGTGTCACCATGCCCAGCAGCCATTTGTTATTCATCAGATCAGAAGAACATAATATAAGTTATTTATTCTGGACCACTGGTATGACATTCAGAGTTTATAAAATGTGAGATTTATTAGTAATATAAACTTATTTGCATAAGTTTATGTTACAAAGACAAATGGCCTTGGATTATAAATGTGAAAAATAGTAAATCCATTTATGTGTTTTAACCATACCGAGGCACTAATGGGAATCTTTTAAGATTAAAGACATATAAAAACCATGCCTATATTACTTGAATTATGTAGCTGTGTAAGTAATATGTATAAATAAATATTTATAAAATACATTCATATGTGACTTTTCAAAAATTTTTTCATTTTATAAGCCAACTTCAGTTCTCCCTTTGTCAGGACTCCACACTGGGGCAGCATCTGTCAGAGACCAGCATTGGTGGGTTCATATGTTTCAAGTTGGGGCATGTGGATTAGAAATGTTAGGCAGACAAAACAGGCAAACAAAAGAAATGGAAAGAGACACAGAATAGAAGGGCAACCCATGGACACTGAACTTGCCCACATTTATTTCCCATATGCTTATATACCCCAATTCAAAAGGTGGGGGAGGACAAAGGCAAAAGGCTGCTTTGCCATGATGCAAAGAACAAACAGAACAATTACCTCTTCAATATATGAAACATAAAGTATCTATATCCTGAGTTAAGTACACTGTTATTTATTTAGGCAGGACATACAACAACAACACTTTAGGCCAAGCAACCCATAAGCAGCCACATTTTGGGTGAAACCTGTCATAACCTTGAAGGAGCCAGAATAGGTTTGAACTCTCTGTTGGAATAGATCCACATCCATGGGGCCTGATACACCTCCCTCCCTTCCCTCCCACCTCTCCCAGCCCACCCTCCATACATTCCTCAAAAAGAGTAAGACCTTCCATGGGGAATCAACAGAGACTGGCACATTCAGTTGAGTCAGAACCAAGCCTCTCTCCCCTGTACAAAGGTTGAGCAAGAATTCCACCATAAGGAATTGGCTCCAAAGGGCCAGTTCACGTACCAGGCCCCACTGCCAGGGGTCCCATAAACAGACCAGGCTATACAACTGTTGCCCAAATGCAGAGGGTCTAATTTGCTTCCATGCAGATTCCCCAGCTCTCAAACTAGAGTCTATGAGCTACCACAAGTTTGGAACAACTGTCACTGTGGATTTCCCACCAGTATCTTGATTCTCCTTGCTCATATAATCCCTCCTCCATCTCTTCGACTGGACCCCTGGAACTCGGCCTGGTGCTTGACTGTGGATCTCTGCATATGCTTTTGTCAGTTACTGGATGAAGGTTATATGATGACAGTATGGTAATCACCAATCTGATTACAGGAGATCAGTTCAGGGACCTTCTCCACTATTGCTAGGAATCTTAGCTGAAAGCATCCTTGTGGATTCTTGGAAATTTTCCTACCACCAGGTTTTTCCCTAACCCCATTGTGGCTCCCCCTATTGAGATAACTTTCATTGCTTTCCTTCTCCATCCCTCCCCAAATTCTACCATCCCCCATTCCCTCCCCTTTATGACCCTCCTCCCCCCAGTTTACCCAGGAGATCTATTTTCTCTTCGCAGGTTGATCCATGTGTCCCTCTTAGGGTTCTTCTTGTTACCCAGCTTCTCTGGAGCTGTGGTCTGGTTATCCTTTGCTTTATATTTAGGATCCACTTATGACTAAGTAAATACTGTGTTGTTCTTCTTGGTCCTGGATTCCCTAACTCAGGATGGTTTTTTTCTAGTCCCATCCATTTGCTGGAAAATTCCATAATGTCATTTTATTTTCACAGCTAAATAATACCCCATTGTGTAAATATACCTCTTTTTCTTTATTCACTCTTCAGCAGAGGGGCATGTAGATTGTTTCCAGGTTTTGGCTATTATGAATAATGTTGATATGAACATGGCTGAGCAAATGTCCTTGTGGTATGATTGAGCGTCCTTTTAGTATATGCTGTGTTTCGAGATAGATTGATCCCTAATTTTCTGAGAACCCACCATACTGACTCACAAAGTAGCTGTATAAATTTTCACTTCCATCAGCAGTGGAGGAGTGTTCCCCTTACTCCACATCTTCACCAACAAAGGCTGTCATTGGTGTTTTTGGTCTTAGCCATTCTGAGAGGTGCAAGATGGTATCTCAAAGTAATTTTGATTTGCATTTCCTTGATGACTAAGGATGTTTAACAATTTTTAAATGTTTTTCAGTCATTTGAATTTCTTCTGTTGAAAATTCTCTGTTTAGATCTGTACCCCCAATTTTAAATTGGATTAGTTGGTATTTTGATATCTAGTTTCTTGAATTCTTTATATCTTTAGGAGATCAGCACTCTGTCAGATGTAGGGTTGGTTATAATCTTCTTCCATTTTGTAAGCTGTCATTTTGTCTTATTTGCCATATCCTTTGCCTTATCAAAGCTTTTCCATTTCAGGAGGTCTCATTTATTAATTGTTTTTCTCAGTGTCTGTGAATTTTAACTTGTGCATATAATTTATCAGCTTTTTATTTTAGAACAATTATTAAGGCAGTTTAATCTTCAACATCCCTCTCTGGTAACATGGGACCAATAATCCTAATTCTAATTAGACGATATATTAAATTGCTTAACAAGATTCTCTCCAATCTAACAGATGACCAAGTAAAAATGGTGGTCATATTTTTGTGTTTGTCATAGCAAAAGAACAAACAATTACATTATTTTATCATCTTCATTGATTTCATTTTCTTCGTTTGTCAAATGCCACTCATACTCATTGTCTAAGTGTTGGTTATGGAGTCAAACAGGATAATGCCTCTGAAAACTCATCATAAAATGTGAAGTGTCACTGCACTAAATCAAATAAGTGCTAAATTGATTTTTTTCTTTCATTTTGCAGGCACAGAGTAGCGGCTATAGACAAAGTCCTCCTTCAAACCACAGTGGAACTGGAGTTCTGCAAGTGACACAAAATGTCCCCAAACTTCCTTCCTCCTCACATTTTCATTTGACAATATTCTGTAACCAAGGTTTCTTTGGCTTCTCTCTATCTCTGTGTGTAGGAGACCCAGTCAGCCTGGAAGTAGATTCTGCCAATTCCTCACAGGAGCTGTTGCTTTTCTTTCTTTCTTTCTTTCTTTCTTTCTTTCTTTCTTTCTTTCTTTCTTTCTTTCTTTCTCTCTCTCTCTCTCTCTCTCTCTCTCTCTCTCTCTCTCTCTCTCTCTCTTTCTTTCTTTCTTTCTTTGATTGTGTACACAACACTAATCCCTGTTTTATCAGTTTAAACAGGTTTGCTACATGACTGCACCTTCAAAAATGCTGAAAGTGCATTTCAGCTTGAAAAACAGAACAAAACCTACCCAAAAACATATTTTAAAAAGTTTCTGTTAACCCTTTTTTTCTGAGTGGTATATCCACACTCTTTAGTGTATGTCTCATGATTCAGTCAGGCTGGGCTTGGTTTTTTAAACCTTACTCAAAGTCTTTTTTCTGTCTGCTATTGACATTTATGAGGTTATATTAAGGTTGAAGATTTCAACTTGATAAAATTCTGCCTTTAAAAAATACAGCCACAGTTGTTTTCAAGATTTTTTTTCCTTTCTGAGTTTAATAGTACAATTTAGTGCCCTTTAGAGGCACTAAACATTACACAGCACTAAACATCACATAGCAAAAATCTATAAATATTTTTTGAAGGATTCTAAATCATGTTTTTTATTTCAACTGTTATTATTCTTTTTTCTTTTTTTAAATTATTTATTTATTAAAGATTTCTGTCTCTTCCCCACCACCGCCTCCCATTTCCCTCCCCCTCCCCCAATCAAGTCCCCCTCCCTCCTCAGCCCGAAGAGCAATCAGGGTTCCCTGACCTGTGGGAAGTCCAAGGACTCCCCACCTCCATCCAGGTCTAGTAAGGTGAGCATCCAAACTGCCTAGGCTCCCACAAAGCTAGTACGTGCAGTAGGATCAAAAACCCATTGCCATTGTTCTTGAGTTCTCAGTAGTCCTTATTGTCTGCTATGTTCAGTGAGTCCGGTTTTATCCCAGGCTTTTTCAGACCCAGTCCAGCTGGCCTTGGTGAGTTCCGGATAGAACATCCCCATTGTCTCAGTGTGTGGGTGCACCCCTCGCGGTCCTGAGTTCCTTGCTTGTGCTCTCTCTCCTTCTGCTCCTCATTTGGACCTTGAGATTTCTGTCCGGTGCTCCAATGTGGGTCTCTGTCTCTGTCTCCTTTCATCGCCTGATGAAGGTTAATATTCAGGAGGATGCCTATATGTTTGTCTTTGGGTTCTCCTTATTTAGCTTCTCTAGGATCACTAATTATAGGTTCAATGTCCTTTGTTTATGGCTAGAAACCAAATATGAGTGAGTACATCCCATGTTCCTCTTTTTGGGTCTGGCTTACCTCACTCAGGATAGTGTTTTCTATTTCCATCCATTTGCATGCAAAGTTCAAGAAGTCCTTGTTTTTTACTGCTGAGTTGTACTCTAATATGTATATATTCCATACTTTCTTCATCCATTCTTCCATTGAAGGGCATCTAGGTTGTTTCCAGGTTCTGGCTATTACAAACAATGCTGCTATGAACATAGTAGAGCATATACTTTTGTTATATGATAAGGCCTCTCTTGGGTATATTCCCAAGAGTGGTATTTCTGGGTCCAGGGGTAAGTTGTATTCATTTCTAAGTGAGGAGATTCTACGAAAACAGAAAATATCTTGAAAATGATTTTGAGTATTTTGAGTAGTTTTTCTTAGCAATGTTCTTGTAGAAGTGTTAAGATACCATAACAACATATACCTTAAATGAGGGCAGCTTATGTTGGAGAGGATGTGGAGTTAGGAGAACACTCATCCTCTTCTGGTGGGAGTGCAAATTTGTACAATCACTTTGGAAATCAGTATGTTGGTTTCTCAGAAAATTGGGAATTAATCTGCCTCAAGACCCAGCATTACTGCTCTTGAGCGTATATCCAAAAGACACTCAATCACCCCACAAGGAGACTTCCTCAACAATGTTCAGAGGAACATTATTTATTTATTCATTTTTTGGTTTTTCAAGACAGGGTTTCTCTGTGGCTTTGGAGCCTGTCCTGGAACTAGCTCTGTAGACCAGGCTGGTCTCGAACTCACAGAGATCTGCCTGCCTCTGCCTCCCGAGTGCTGAGATTAAAGGCGTGCGCCACCATCGCCTGGCTAGGAACATTATTTATAATAGCCAGACCCTGGAAACAACCTAGATGTCCCTCAACCAAAGAATGGATAAAGAAAATGTGATAATTTACACAATGGAGTATTATTCAGTTGTAAAAAACAATGCCATCATGAAATTTGTAGGCAAATAGGTAGGACTAGAAAAAGCCATCCTGAGTGAAGTAACCCAGGCACAGAAAAACAAACATGGTATGTACTCACTCATAAGTGGATATTAGATGTAAAGCAGCAGATAACCAGACTATAATCCACTGCTCCAGAGAAGTTAGGTAACAAGGAGGACCCTACGAGGGACACAAACTCCTGGAAAGAGGAGTTGTATGATATCTCCTGGGTAAACTGGGGACAGGAGGGGGTGGGGGTGAAAAAGATGAGGGATTAGTATCTTTGTCAAATTAAGGCCATCCACATACTTTATATCATTTAAGGGTAAAATGTTGACTGCCCTTCTATAATAATAATAAATCAGGCATTGACTTTGGTATAATCTCTATTAATACAGAAACAGAGATTCTTGTCAATGCAATTATAGAAGAAAAATAAGCACATGGACTATGAAGGACATAATAATTGCTCTCCTTCCATTGATAATAAACTCATTTAGGGAGAAAGTTCTAAGGAACTCTTCTATAGCTGACATGCAGATTTGCTAAGATCCCAAGATACGAACACACATATTGCATTTTACACACCAAGAAATGAAAGCCTAAAAAGCAACACTATTTGCAATATTTAAAAGACATAAACCAAAATAAATATATTTAACAAAATATGTATTTATTCAAAAGAAATTAAAATACTTGTTATCACAAAGACTAGCATATGGGCATTTTTATCGGTTCTATCCACAATAATCTCAAACTAGAAACAACCAAGTTTACTGACAAATGAATAGAAAAGCAAATTGTGACATATACAAAAGATGTAATGCTAGCAGACAATTAGAAGAGTGGGCTCTGAATGTATCAGGCCACGTGGATGAGCTTCACAGTTATTCTCCTGGATAAAAAGTTATGCACTACAAAGGCCTTACAGCTTGGACCCATGGTTACGAGGAAGAGGTCAGTCATCGTGATCAGGAATATGAAGAGGACAGATGGTAAAAGTGAAAGAAAGAACTTTGTCAGGTGACAGCAACGCTCTAGCCTCTCATTATGAAGGTATTCATAACAATTCACTGAGTTGAAAATGGGTCTATTTGCCTATGTGTAAAGGATGGTTCAGTAAGAATGATATATAGAAAAGGAAGTATTAACCTTCTACTCAGAATTATTCATAGAAAATCTCAGTTTAAATTGCAGAGACACCAGTACTTCACTGACTGAAACTGCAAAGTTGTCATCAGAAGGTAGGGGTTGGATTCCAGTCCCTGTATGCTAATCAGAACCCGTTGAGTCTTTTAAGGGAACAAAGCATGAAGAGACAAAATTCTATGAGAACATGTCCAATTTACAATCAAATAAAATGCCATGGGCCTAAAGCCAAAGAATATCTTAGATTGGACTTTGTTTAGCAATCTAAATTCAACCAGCTGGAATTCTTTGAGCACATCCTTATTCAACATTCTGAAGTATTTGATTTTTTTTTTAAAAAGATGTACTTACTCTGAAACACAAAAGAAAATAAAATTTTCTTCGTAATAAAGTATATAAGGTTTATTGTAGGTTTCATAAACAGTGAGAACAAATTGCAAACTGTCCCTCCACACTTTGGGACAGAGTGTAGCAAGTCTGATGAAAAGAGGATGTAAGTTGACTGTGTATGTGGAGCTATTGCTAATGACCTCATGAAAAGAAACATACAGCTCATTGATACCTTGATTGTTAATAGCAAAGGGATACATGCCCATGGAGGTTTTCTAACACTGTGGCATTCTATCATACATTTTATTGTACTTCAACAAGGTTGTAGGTTTTCTTTCATGCTTCTTAATCTATATTGAAAAATCATCCTTTATCTTCCAAATAACATGCATGTTTGGAAAACATGGACTCCTCTGTTTATAGACTCAATACTCATTATGCTATGTTCATTTGTTCATAGATTATTCATGCCACTAAAAATTCATTCCATGCTAGCACTTGATATGACAATGGAAGCTGAACATTGGTCTGGCTTCCACAAATTTGGGGAAGTAGTTCATTTTCTTGATCAAGAGAAGTCATTTCCTTTAGGGAATTGAAAATCATGTCCAAGATATAATTTCCTCATAAAGAGATTTAGAGGGATTCCTTTATCCAATAGAAGCAATATTTCAATTAATTTATCCAAAGAAAGCAACTTCTCACAGTGAGCAGGACTTGATACACCATGAATTTTCAAAAGGAAACCATTCGCCAGACACTTGAGGCTCTGCTGCTCACATGTCTGGTTGACTATATGATTGTTAAATAGTTCTTCTGCTAAGCAAATTTCTCAATGCTGAAATATTATTTTTCTCTTAAACATATTGAGAGACAATATAAAATGAAATTCTTATTATCAAAGTCTACAATTTTCCTGAAAATCCTCCTAAATATGCCTCAAGGAAGGATAAAAAATAAAAGAGAAGATGAAAGTTACACATATCGGAGACTTGTTCGCTGCATATGTGCTTAATGACTTGTGCTAATATGGATCTGGGATTTGGCAAGGAGCTCTGATCAATTCAGCCAGACTAATTATTGATCTGGAGTGTAAGAGCCTCTTCTCAAAGAATCGTGATGTAGGAAAGGGTCACATCTCAATGGATGAAACAGAAGAAGAGTTGGTACATCTAAATCAGAGTCATATCAACTAATTAAAATGAAGGTGAGATGTCATCTTGCCTTCATTTTGCATATAAATACCCTCTTCTTAGATAGAGTTGAAATATGAAATTGTCTACCTTAAAATTATGGATCTGCGAACACTGAGTGACATGGTATTCAGGATCGAAGATACAGTGCAAGTTAACTGACATTAAGTAGGGAAAAATAAAATAATCGACTTCTAAAATGAGAATAATACGTATTAATTCAGAGTTTGGGATTCTTTTGATCCTATATTTTAATGTTTTTATAAATAAGTTTTTTAAAATAATTTTTTTGTGAAGTATATTCTGATCACAGTTTCCCTTTTCCCAGATCCTCCTGAACCCATCAACCACCAACTCCATGACTTCTTTCTCTCTCCCTTATTCCCTCCCTCCCTCCCTCCTTCTCTCTGTCTCTCTCTCTTCCTCTTTCTCTCTCTCTCTCTAGGTAATAAACAGATAGGCTAACAAAACAAACAAACCAGAATAAAAAGGAAAAAAAGAAAAAGCACAAAACCAGACACATATACACCCTAAAGCAAAGTCCATGAATACTCTAAATCAGAAACCATAATTTACAAACAAAAGGCCAGTAAGAAAAAAAAAGCCCAAACAAAGCCATAAGAGATAAAAAAAAAGTCTATACAAATATACTTGAGTTCATTATGTGTTGGTCATCTACTGATGATCATGGGGCCTACTTGTACGTGTGGCTAATATTTCTCCTTAGAACAAAACTAATTTTTACTTTGTAAGTAGATGGCAGTTGGAGATAGCTTCTTGGTTTGGGATGGGGTCCCATGTCTACTTCTCTCTCACCCTGTGTGCTTGAACATGTGTGGGTCCTATACATGCTGCCTCAGTCTCTGTGATGAGTTTATATGTGTGCCAGTCCTATGGGTCTGGAAGATACTGTTTCCTTATTGTCATCAGTCCATGATGGCTCCTACACTATTTCTGCCTTCCCTTCTACATAGCTCTCTGAGCCCTGAGAGCAGTGTGATGCTCACATTCCATTTAGGACTGAGTGATAGAAAATCTCTTTCTCCCTACATATTTTCCAATTGTGGATCTCTGTGTTAGCTCTCATCTACTGCAAGTAGAAGCTTCTCTGATAATGACTGTGGAAGGCACTGAGCTATGGGGATGGCAGAGTGTCGTTAGGAATCATTATTGCTATGCTCCTTTAGCAGAACAACAGTATTTGGTTTTCCCCTAGTCCTAGGGTTATCTATTCTCAGTATCGTGGCCACATGAGCAGTGTCAGACATGGGTTCCATATCATGGAGTGGGCCTTAAATTCAATTAGAGAGCAGTTGCTCACTCCCATTGTATTATTGTTTTAGCATTTCATGCATTCAGGTTACTGCTATTGCAGGGTTTGTAGCTGGGTTGGTGACCTGCCTTTTCTGTTAGTGTGTGGCATAGCTTCTAGTACCATAAATGTTAGTTAGTAGATGTTAGTATAGTGAGGCACAAGCTCAACTTCTCCATGCTCAATGAGATGTAATATTGTCTTTAGCAATAGGGCCTTAACTATTACTTTGTGGAGATCAAGTCTCACCTATAGCCTGAGATCATTGGGGATTCTGTGGGGGCCCCTTTAGCCAATGATTCAACCCAATTTAACCCACTCCTGGCACTGAAGTGAAGGTTTCATTTGGTAATGAAAGTTGTCTACCAGGGGCATTGTCTCGCCAATGATTTTGTGACTCCATGCTGTTGTAATTAGGAGCAGCAGGGCTGTGTCCCCAGCATCTGGCTGCCCACATGGCTAGCTTATGCCCTGAAATAATTACACAGAAACTGTATTCTTTTAAACACTCCCTGGCCCATTAGTTCCAGCCTCTTATTGGCTAGCTCTTACATATCGGACTAATCCATTTCTAATATCCCTGTAACACCACGAGGTATCTTACCAGGGAAGATCTTAACCTGCTACTGTGTCCGGTAGGAGAATCATGGCGACTCCTTGACTCAGCTTCTTTCTCCCAGCATTCTGTTCTGTTTACTCCGCCTACCTAATTTTATGTCCTATTAAAGGGCCAAGGCAGTCACAAGCCAGAAGACTCTCCCCCATCACCATGCAAATTTCATATATGTGTGTGTGTTTATACATAAATGTATGTATGTTTGAATTTTTTAAGAAGCTTCTACAATAGTAGGTTTCCATCTGATCCCTCAAATGGCCCTTATTTTTAGTTGTTCCTTTCCACACTCTCTCTCTTAGCCTCTACTTCCCTCCCTTCCATGTTCAGTCTTCTTACTCCTGGTGTCTCCATTATTATGCCTTCCACTTTTTCTTCTTTGATAGATTCTGTACTCCCACCCAGCTCCTTACTTTATTACTAATATCTTTGGCTATATGAATTGTAGCATGCTTGTTGGCAGCTACATCTACATATAAATGAATACATACAATATTTGTCTTTGAGTTTGGGTTACCTCATTGAGGATTATCTTCTCTAGCTAGGAGTGTTTTAAGAGGCCCTGCTACAAGAGAAGCACATAATGATCTTATTAGTGAATACTTAGAAATTATAAATATAATATGCAGTACTAGATAAAACAAAATGAGAAAAGCATATTGATGTTATTGATAGTTCTTAAAATGTATTTCATGAAATTTTATAAGCAAATAATTAACAGGTCTTCTTGCCTAAGTGGAGACTTGTGAGACTACATGTAACCTCTCAAACTACTACCACACTAATGGGGGGCATTTGTGTATGTATGTGTTTTTGAAGTTACTGATAGAGCAGAGATGAAGGAACATATCCTTTAAATGGCATATTTGAACCAAATTTATTCCTCTGGTGGTACAAATATTTAAAGAGGATATTATACTTAGAATACCAGTATACACTCATTAAATATAACAGTACACTCATTAAATATAACAGGTGGTCAAATGAAGGAAGTCATTTTGAGCCAACTGCATGTTTTCAGGAATGATATGACTTAAATTTGGTAATAACCAAATGTGCAGTCATTTGGCTTGGAGAACAAGTAAAAGACTCTAACATTAATAATCATCATTTTGTGAGTTTTGAAATTATTTAGACTTTTGATACTTAAAGTCCTGGTAAAGATTGCTGTTACAATGAAAGAACATAGATAGGCCCCTAAAAAAATCCAGTCAGTCTATATACATAGATTATTACTAAGTAAATTAATTTAGAAGTACATCCTTTATTTCTTATTTAGTAATATCACCACCACCATCATCATCATTAATAGCACCAACTGCAACTCTCTCTCTCTCTCTCTCTCTCTCTCTCTCTCTCTCTCTCTCTCTCTCTCTCTCTCTGTGTGTGTGTGTGTGTGTGTGTGTGTGTATGCCTGCCTATGGAAGGATTTTTAAAATAGTGTTAAAAATGTCTTTTTCTTAAATGATTTACACAAATATTTGGAAAGCCTCTCCCCATTTAAAAATCTGATTTGATTGAGAAAATAACCTCCACATACTGGAGTCACACTGGTATTTCACCTCCTACCACATTCAGAACAAAATCTTGAACATTAGAAAAGTAGGTAAGTAGAAAGATTCCTGAATAAGAATCTAGAATTTTACAAATTTACTAAAGGATCAGAGCCTCCCATAACCTATTTGCTGCTAAGAATAGACTAAATTATGTTTAAATTATGCAAACTGTTATTCAGGCTTTGCTACCCGTTCTATGAATATGAATTATTTTCACATAGAGAGAATGTTATTTTTCTGCAGGTAATATGAATGGCCTTGTCCTAAAAAATGATGTCCATACTATTAATTCTTAGCTTTGTTGTAGTAGCAAGTAGCATCATAATTTCTATGTCTTAAATGTAAATATGTAAATTTGTGCTTCATGGTACTACAGCTCACCTATATCATCTTTCTCCTTATATCTTGTTATTCTAAAGTCCAGGGTGACAGATAAGTCAACTTCTCCTTTATACAGGCTAGACCATTCTCATGGTCTAGGAAAGGAAGGAAGACCAAAAATTGAACCACTTCATTAAAAACAACAACAATAAAAATATACAAGTAAACAAAAAATTTCCATCCATTTTGAAATGATATGAATCACATCTGGCCATATCTACCTGAAGAAAGTTGTATGATCAAGACTGAAATGAGGCTAAGAAGAATATTCTAAACTTTAAGCATAGCCACTCACATGGCAAAGACTTCCACAGAAGATTAACTGGCAAAATGATCATAACAGTCTACCATGGATTCACATACTGAATGTATAATTTCAGTATTATGAGCATGGGATTTTAGCTAATTAATTTTAGTAATTAATTTACTTGCACTGTATTATTGTAAACTAAGTGATACTAATTTCATGTATTTAGGTTATCATGTAACTATATGGTGAAGTATTTGCCAAGGCCAAACCAGCCTACCTATGTATCAGCTCATTTAGTTACATGGCTGTTTTGTTACTGTTGTTTGATTAGATTTTAGTGTGAACATGTGAGATACATACACTCCCTTAGAAAGTTTTAAGTGTGGAAGACAACATCATTAGCTCTATTCAATATTCTGTGCTTTAAGTCTCCAGAATGTGGGGGCTAGAGAGATGGTTTAGAGCACTTTTGGATCTTTGAGAGTCTCTATGTTTAGGTCTCAGCATCTACATGGGGAAGCTCATAATGGCCGGTAACTCCAGGTCCAGAGTATTCAATGCCCTCTTCTGGTCTCCACAGGTTCTGCACTGACATGAAACACACACACACACACACACACACACACACACACACACACACACACACACACACTTATAATTTAAAAGTAAATATGAATAAACTATTTAGAACTCTAGAATTCTTTTTATAAGAGAACGTCAGGACCTTTTTGTCAACATCCCTCCCTTTCTTCTGCCACTGAACTCCAGAAATCTATCCCATTTTAGACTCTTTTATCTCTATTTTATAGTTTCCCATATTAAAAAATCAGAAAATATTTGTTTTTGTGTCTGTATTTTCAATGCTACAATTTTGTAATTAATTTGCAACCAATAAGTATGTTTACCCCAGCTTATTTTCCTTATTTCAAGATTGCTTTTTGTTTTTGTGATTTTCTCCAATCCTTTTATTTGCATTTTCTGTTACTGTTTTTAAAATGTCATTTGACATTTTAAAGGGATTATGCTGATCTGTATATTTTCTACTTAATGTATGAATCTTAAAAATTGCTTCAAATCCTTTTATTCATGTTTTTCCTTTGTCATGTGTTATTTACCTATTTGTGTATTTATGTTCACAACTGGATGAGCTTTGTCAAAATAATTCATTTGAATTCTTTGTCAGGGCAATTATTCATCTCTATCTCGTTAAGATTGGTTGTTGGAAAACCATTTTATTTCTCATCTATTTTTTCCTTGACTTTTCATGTTCCTTTACTTTGCCATGTGTGCATGTTAGAAGCAGCTGTCTGCTCCAATTTTTATTTGTAGTTTTATGTAAGAAATGCATTCACACCTGACATTTACTACTTTTGTGCTCACTCTGCCATTCTTGCTTCTTCGTGTGTATGTGTTTGTGTATACATGTTTGCGTGTGCATGTATGTTTATTTGTATATATGAATTCTTAAGATTGAATTCCTTCTCTTGATCTCTAAACCAACCTGAGTGCTAAACTCTTCTACCCCTTACCTAAGACAGTGTTCTAAATATTTGTTTTCTTGTCACCACCCAATAACATAGGGTTCATTCAGCAGATCTTATGTTTACAAAATCCATTTGCAAATGCATTTAGCTACTGTTTAAGGAACACATGTTGGATTTATCCCAGAATTTTTAGGGTGGAGAGTGAGTTATCAAAAGAGAGAAGGTACCCATAGTTCTTTTAGGATAGGGCCATAGGAAAGAAATCCCTAGAGATATGTGAATGAGCCCTTTATGGTGTTCAAAAAGTGGTTAGTAGAATGTAAGATTTTTGTTGTGTTTCAAATATTAGTTATTGGAGATCTCTATCTAACACCCGTTTCTAAATTTTTCTAGCGTCTTAGCCTTGGTTATCTCTTACTATTTTGGAGGTAGTGGGGAGAATGATAAGAACAAAGTACAGCTCTTTCATAGGACCCTCCATAGTTGGAGGATCTATGTTCACTTAATATAAATCATTAACTTTTCCTTGTGGTTTGAGTCATAAACTAAGTAAATTACCTGGCATTGAGTGAGGGGTAGCACAGATAAGGTAACACTGTCGTTCTTACTGTCTTTGGTATACCCGTAATCAGATAATTTGAAGGAAAAGTAGGTTAAGTCTTCTTTGCCAGATTACTAGATACCTACAGGAGTAAAATTGCCTACGAGACGTTGTCAAAATTAGTGAACTGTGGAGACACGTTTATAAAGAATTCCTTTCTTGCTATCTTGCTAATGCTACTCTGTGGAATATTCCTTAACACTATGTGAATATATGTCACTGTGATTGGTTTAATAAAGGAGCTTACTGGTCAATAGTTGAACAGGATAAGATTATATGGGAGAAACAACCTGAGAATGTTGGGGCAAGAAGAGTGGTGTCTGGAGTTGCCAGCAGACACTGAGAGAAACAAGATGGGCATGCAATACTGAGAAAAGGTATTGAGTCACAAGGCAAAGTGTAGATAAGAAATATGGGTTGATTTAAAATGTAAAAGTTAGCTAGTAACAAGCCTGGGACATTGGCTGAGCATTTGTAATTAATATTAAGTATCCACATTGGTTATTTGGGAACTGGTAGATGGGAAAGGAAAGTTCACCAATGCTAGCACTCTTGATACCTTTTATGAATTTCCAAATCAATGAATCTGTCATAATTATAGTTACCTGTGCTCGGAGGACACTGGTGAGTATATAAATTCTTATCCTGAGACTAAGTAGGTAGCTCTTCTTTACAAAGATTGCCTTAATATACATTTGCTGTGACAGAGTACAAATAAAAGTTTTAAAACAGCATGAAAAGTGGTTTACTGGCCTATGGTATGATACTCAGATTAAGTTTTATATTACTTCTCAGAAATCTGTTTGAAACAATCACATATTCTTACAAAATTTACTCAAATAAAACACATTTTTATATAACTGATTTTATTAACTCTCACTAAATTATTTTGTAATTAAAAATAAAAATTTTGTGGAGCGTTGATCTATCAGTGGGTAAAGTACCTGCCACCAAGGCTAACTACCAAAGTTAATTTCCTGGGGCCCACAGTATAGAAGGAGAGAACTGATACTTCCAAGATTCTCTCTGACCTCTGCACATATTCCATAGTGTGGCATGTGCAACCCTTCCAAAACACAAAATAAAGGAAGAGTTAAAAAGCTAATATAGAATAAGAAATATGCGAAAGGAAACTGGATGATATAAAGACCTCCTATATTCATAGAGTGGCATAATTAATTTATAAAATAGTTATATTAATAAAAGTGATCTATAGATTCACAGTCTGTTAAAATTCCAGTGATATTCTTTATAGAAAGAGAAAAATCATTCTAAAACAGAGGGTTACTATATAAACTATATAAAGAATGCCAAATCATTCAGTCAGTAAATGAACTAAGGAATTAGAAAGTTATCAAAAGAAGAAATAAAAATGTTCAACAAATAAATACTGTCAACAATTTTAACCATCAAATAAATGCAAATTAAAATGTGCTTGTGATTCAAAAAAAAAGTAACCTACTGATTTATGCTGACTTAAAAATTCAGTTTTAAAAAGAATTAAAACATCATTGAATGGATCACAGAACAGTCCCCGTCTCTATACGGGACGCTATATCAAGAAATCAAATCTCACTCCTGTGTAAAATTAGCTCAATCCTTTCATGGTTTGATAGAACTATTTTTTTTAGTTACTCTTTGACCTTTCTGTATACTCTCAGTAAAATTACTATGTGTTGTGGCAACAATTGTGTCATTAATGACCAGGATGCAGAAGGCAGGGGTGGAGCACCAGAGACCTTAGAGAATCGGTACTTTTTTTATATATACACAACATGAAATATGAAATATATGTGCCATGGGTGGAGACCATAAGAAGAGATTTGCAAACTACATTATGGTTGTGAAGCATGAAGATAGAATTGAATATTTGTCTAATAAGCATTTGTATTTCAATGAGCTTACACTAGAAAAATATTATAACCACCTATATAATGTGTACTAAACCAATAAAACAAAATCACAGAAGGTTTTATTTTCCCTTGGAGATCTGAGCTTTTACCTGCTGTCTTTCCTTTTTAGCCTGAATAGATTATTTAATTCTTTAATTATTTTTTTTTATTCAGAAAGGCCACTAAAGACATATTATATGTTTGTTTATTTGAAAGTATTCTGTATATAACCTTCTTTGAGAAGGATAATTTTGCCAGTGCAGAATTATATTTGGCCTGTTTCTGCTCTGTGAATTTGGTATTTCATTGTCTTTTTGGTTCCAATTAATTTTATATGAAAAGCCAGTTTTCCTTCATTTTTGCTACCTTGGAAACTGTGAGTCATTTTCTGTAAGTTTTCTCTTCTGATTTTCAGTAGTATTTTGGCTAACATGTGTCACAATACTTGTAATAATAAACCTTATTTACCTGATTCTTGAGGTTCTTGCTAGTTTAGATTTGTTTTTAACTGATGCCTGGCATGCACGGCTTGTCCTTAATTCTAGTTCTCAGGATACTTAGGATTATAAGAGGTCCAGCCTGGGATAGATAGTAAGACTATCGCTAAAGATAATTTTGTTTATTCCTTTGGAGACGACTTTATTGTAATTTCATTAGCTCCACCCCAACTTCTTTCTCTTCCTCATTATTTTGTAAGGCAAAAGTATAGTAAAATAAAACAAAATCATCACATTTAAGTGGGACAAGGCAATAAAAATGAAATAGACTCAATATCAGACACAAAAATCAAAGGCCAACCGATGAACACCTTCAGGGACCTGGTACAGACCTCAGTAGGTGCTGTGGCTGCTGCTTCAGTCTCTATGAGTTCATATGTATGGGCTTTGATCAGTTGTTTTAGAGTGCCTTGCTTTCCTGTTGTCCTTCATCCTTCCTGTCTTTTCTTCTCTATCTGCCCTTTCTGCCATGAGGTCCCAGGAGCTCCCAGGGAAAGGGATTTGATGGAGACATCTCATTTAAAGATGAGTGTTCCAAGGTCCCTCTCTCTGGCTGTGCGTCTCTGTATTTGGTCCCCTCTGCAGCAGGAGGAAGCCCCTCTGATGATGGCTGAATAAAACACTGATCTATGAATACAGCAGAGTATCATCAGGAATTACGTTTCATGGCCCTAGGTCTTTCTCCTCTTCCTAGAGACTAAGTCTCTATGTATTATCATATCATTAGAAGTTGTCTTTCTTCTCTCACAAGAAGGAAATCTTTTGTAATCACCTGCATCAATCTGTTTACCTACTTGTTGTATACTTCCAAAAATTTTATTTATTAGATGATAATGAGTCTGAGTCTTAGGAAAGTCAAACTTATTTCTGAATAAAAAAGTTGAAAAGAACAGAAAATGTGTAAGTATGTGCATTTAAAAATGTTGAGTTATGACTGCTTTAAGTACCACAAAGTATTAACGCATGCATAATAATTTCAATAAGAATGACATAGAGATTGAAGTGTATATGTTGTAATGTTTTAGAAGTATTATTAAACATTAACATAAATTATAAAAGTGTTTAACAGAAGAAAAATATTCATATTTTTTGACTTGGAAGATGTCTATTAAGAATGAGTGATGTCCAGACACACATGGAAGCAAAATACTCATGTATATAAAATAAAAATAAACAAAATCTGAGACTTGATAAAAAAGACTAAGTGAGCGATGTCATGTTGACAAGCCATGACTTACTTTTTAAATGCATTTGTTTGTCATTAGGTGATAGAAAGATGAGATTTTTCTTGGATTCTGAACAAGCCAGTTGCTGTGTGTTGAGGCAACCGTATATGCCAGTCTTGTGAGTGGGTTGAGAAGTAGATCTTGTGATGCCTGTTAATACCATGGAGGGAGCTTAGAAGTGGACTTCCAGCTACAGCTTGAAAACTAGAGCAGAGATGACATCTTACTGGGGCTGGGAGTTTGACTGTATCCTCTGTGAGGATGCAGATCCAGGGTCATCACTTCTGGAATTGTGACTTCTAGAACTTGTAAGATTAAAAAAAAAAAGTTGTTGTTTTTTTCTTGTCTAATACATTTTAGGATAATTTATTGTACTGCAATAGATAATCAATACAGTTTTTTAGAACAGTATTTTTCTGTTTTATATCTTTATAACTTATGTATGCCTGGTATTAAGTATTTTTGTACGATGACTCAATGTTAGGTTTTACGGGAAAGAACTGAGATCTGGAGTCTTGTTCAAGATTTCAAAGCTCTAATAAATTGAGTTAACATGCAAATTTATTTCTTCTGATGGTAAAAACAATTCCTTCTCCACTGCAGTTCTGTTTCCCATCACTGAATGTGGCATTAAGAGGATGGCAGTGAAGCTATTTAATAGTGCTGCTTGTAACAGCGGTTTGCAATTTTCTATCCTAAGTATCCAGTGGTTATTATATCAAATAATGACTAGTATATAATATTAAGCAGTTGGGCTAAGATTTTTTTCATCTTTGATAATGAACTACAGTATCAAATTCCTGAATTTATATATTACAAGATATACAAATTACATAATAGAAAATATATAAACTCTCTTGATTTTGTTAAACTAACTTCTTTCCATTTTCACACATTATACTTCTGAGTTCAGCTTGTCATATCACCATTAAAATAGCCGTCTGTACCAAGGTGACATTTTGTGCTATCCCTATGGTCATTGATTTCATTGTGCTATCCCCAGAACTTTTCAAGTCTTCATTCTAATTGCTGTATGTGTGGATGCTGGCCCTGATTGGCACAGGCAGTTGAAATGGCTTATGCTGAGTGATTGACACTGGCTGTATGAATACCTATCTTTTGAGCCCACACCATGTCACGGGCTGTCAGAGTTAGCCCAATGCCCAGGCTTTTTAATAATCACAATTACAAAGGAGAATGCTCACCAGTCAATTATAAACTAATAAGTTAGGCTTTATGTTAAAGAAGCTACTCTAAGGACTCTATGTTTCAGTTCAATATTCCTTTCTTCTCTTTTTGAAGAGTTACTATTTGACTTCATATTTTTCAGATAAAATTAGTATTTGAATTAATTATAAATGAGTAGAAACTATAAAACCTTCTAAAATGCCAAATATTCTCTGTATTCAGATAAGACTGTTGATAGATGGGAATCCCTTTAATAGAGAGAAAGCTTTGGTGGCTTCTGGGGGAGATTTTTTACTTATAGATGCAAGGGTCAGAAATGTCATATCCTTTTGTGAAAATTCTGAATTAATTCTCAGAATGTGTTATAATTATTCGATTATTGGATTTCAAGGAATTGACAAAGAAAAAGAAGGGCCAATCTATAGTTGGAGTTGCTCATCTACAAATTGTGTTCATTGAAAGTTGGTTTATTTTGTGTGATTCCCTAAAAAGAAATTTCTAGAAAGTCATATGGTCACAGTTTAATTTTCCTTATCTTGTTCTCTTCCCTCTCATTCTTTTCACTTTGTAGTCTTGAGTGTCAGCTTTCTTCCTGTTAGTAAGAAGTTTCTCACTGTTCTAGCATTGTAAAAATTAAAAATTTTATACATAATTTGCATATCATAGAGATAATAAACAGCTCTACAAGACAAATGTTGCTGATTACTTTTGAGAATCAAGTCTCAGTCAATATAGTTCTTGACTTACTGTGACGTTGTGGCAGATAATCTTCTCTGTCAACTTGACTGGATTTAAGATCGACAACAAGACACAACTTTTGTCCATGAAGGTTCTTCTGAGAGCTTTAACTGATAGAGGAAGACTCACCCTGAATGGAAAAAAATTATTCTCAGCTTCTATTACTGTAGTTATTATGTTGGAAGAAAAAGTACTTAAACCACAATTTACAATGTATGTATGTGGGGGGTGGACAGAGACATTGACACAAGGTGGGGAGCTTCACATTTCCCTGTTTTGTCATAAATGGACTCCCATGGATATTTACAGCCTTGGGACTCAGTTTCAATGCATGCCACTCTCTCATCTTTTCCAGACTTCCCTTTTCCTTCCTGTTTGCATGTGTGTGTAGGTGATTTTCAAGCACATGATGGGTGTATTGCCAAGGAGTCTATGATCTCTACCATATGAACTCTGATTTTATTTGAAGAGACCTATCTGATTTCTAATGGGGATGGCAGGCAAGATATGATTGACGTATGGTTTTGCTAACTTGCTTGGAAATCTTTTTCTAGTCATGCTTACATTCAAAATAGAAGAAAACTGTTTGGACTATGAAAGCATTATCTGCCAAAGAATGGTGCAGTGAGCCCTTCCCCGGGATTTTTAGAGAAATAATTGGGTACCACTATTTGGTTCATCAAAGACATTACAATACACTATTTTAAACTCTTTATCTGATCCAGTGGCGTCTGAGCATACTTAATCACCAAATTGTTTTTATCTATAAGCACTAAATCCCCCTTGTTGAGACACATATATCCCTTCATAAAATACCTCCAGATAGGCTGGGCAACAGGAAGTGCACAGAAAGCTAGCAATGACGAGTATCTTTCTGACAGCCCATTTGTTATTTTCCCAGAGCTCTTGCCAATCCTCTGAGGTTCTCAAGGTACCTTGGCTTGTAGCATCTTCATCTCTGTACTTTAGAATTCAAAAGACATTTATTGGAAAATTATGGCCTTTCAAGAAACACACTGTTGTACTGTTTTGAGGTCAATTAAGAGGTCATTTGGTTTTTTTTTCTATATCTAAGGTTGTGCATTTTCTTTTATTTTCTGTAAGAGAAATACCTTAAGCTCCAAGAGGGATGGAGAAAAAGAACAAAAAACTGTAGTTAACAAATTTCTTTCCAGTAGATACCTAAAGCATTTAAACAATGTTTGTGTGCGTGTGTGTTTGTGTGTACCTATGTTGTGCAAAGCACACTATTAGAGACAAAGTGGTATATTTACACATTTGTACATCAAAACCTATTAATGAAAGCTGTGATGGAGAAATACCCAAAAACATTCAATAAAGCTTCCCAACCTGAATATAGGGTTACCATGACGACAAAACTCAAAAAAGAAAAACCTCCTTCATATAAAGTTGCTGAAAAAAATGCCCATGGTGGAAACAGCATGGAATACTCAAATTTATAACTACTGAAAAGGAGTACAGAGAGAGCTCTCCAAGGCACCAGTAAAGCCTTAGGGTGAACCTTTTAATATCGTCCTTTACAAAGAAGAAATGACTCAAGCCATCTCCAAACCATCCCCCCTTTTCTCCTTTCTTCTAAACCATCCTGAAGATTTTCATGCTATTTCTGAAATAATTTTTTTTTTCCAAAGAGACACAGTGCTGATTGCCGTGGTCTAATGAAGGATGTTAGCAACGCTGAGCTTAAAATAGTGTGGAAGTTCCCACACATGGTGTGGAACGCATTCCAGTGCAAACACAGTTGTAGTTGTCAGATGGTTGCTGACTCAGTGCCTTGGGTGTTCCTTGGAAGCCCAGAAATGTGCAAAAAACATATTCTGTTGGAGAACACTGAAGCAATGCCCTTGAATAGCTGACTTTCAACCTTCCTTTTCTCTCTGAGAAGGATAATAAGTGCATGCCCATGAATGCATGTACCTGTGGTTTTGTCACGCATACCTAAATGTGTGTGTGTGTGTGTGTGTGTGTAGACTATATCTGTGTACATGCATGAATGTGTATGAATATATTTTATTCTACAAGTCAACACAAAGTAATGATTTTATGGGGACAGCAAACTTATTGGTACTTTAGAATTTCCTCTCAACAGTGTTCTGTGAAGGGAATTAAGAATCCAGGTCTGCCAATAGCTAATATTTATCATTTCTCTTACCTTTTCTATATACATATAAAGGCAAAATTTAAAAATGAAAAATTTTGAACACACAATGTTCTTGATGTGAAGGTTTTAGGGTCAGATCGCATTGGCCTCATTTTGGATCCCATCCCTTGCTTTCAGAAGGTAATTTATGACTGCATCATTTGGCTATGCTTTTTTTTAAAGTTAGAATATAGAACTGTTGGATTGATTTTGCCTATACGGTCATTTGTTCAGTTGCTTACGCTTTCCACAGCTCAAGCCTGCAATGAATAGTTCATCAAATGAGAAAAATGTTGGTTCTTGTAGCCTGTTTTTGGTTGGAAGGTGAGTAGCAATCCTTTTGTCTCCCTGTCTCTGCTACCAAACTGCATGCGCATAATGGCAAACAATGAAATTATTTTCAGAGAAGATTCACCTGTGAGGTGGGTCAGGTAGGGTTTTCGGGAAACATGTTTATAAAGCTCCATGGTATCTCTCAGGCAATGATTTTTCTGTGAAAATATCTATTACTTATGGTGTTAAGTGTCCATTCTTCCTCCCAGCACCCTAATTACTTTTAACTGCAAACCATTCTAACATTGCTTGTTTGTGTAAATGCTTTAAATCATCGCCTCTCAAACTGTGGGTCATGATCCCTTTGGGGGTTTCAAATATCAGCTATCCTGCATATCCGATATTTACATTATGATTTACAACAGTAACAAAATTACAGTTATGAAGTAGCAATAATTTTATGGTTGGGGTCACCACAGCATGAGAAACTGTGTTAAAAGGGTCATAGCATTTGTAAGGTTGAAAACTGCTGCTTTAAGTAATAATGTCCAATGGGTAAACTAAAACATTATCATCATCACCATCACCTGGAAATTTGTTAGAACTCTAAATTTTAAGCTCTACCCAAGGTCTATTGTATTGTTATGAATCTTTCACTATTTTTTATTATTCTGATAAACCCTAGGTTTTGACAACCACGACAGGAAAACACTGGACACAAAGGCTGTCTAGTTAGCATTCTATTGCTGTGGGAAAACACTATAACCAGAAGCAACCTGGCCACAAAAGGGTTTATTTCACTTACCCTTCCATATCATGCTCCATCCCTCATCAAAGGACAGGAACTCAAAGCAGTAACTTGGAGGCAAGAACTGAAGGAGACGCCAGAGAAGAATGTTGCTTTCTGGGTTGCTCCTCTTGGCTTGCCTAGACTACTTTCTTATATCATCCAGTATGATCTGCCCAGGGGTGGCACCATTCACAATGGGCTGGACCCCTCCTTCATCAATCATTAATCAAGAAAATGCCCCACAGGCCATTCTGATGGGGATAGTTTCTCAACTGAGGTTTCCTCTTTCTGAATGACTCTAGTTTTTAGCAAGTTGACAGAAAACTAACCAGGACAATGATTTTTAATATTTTTAATAATAATAGGAAGGCAGAAAAAAAGAGAGTTGCATAGAATCTTGCAACCAACAGAAAATATGGGGGAAGATCTGTGCTATGCTTTGTTTCATACATGGGTATCAGAAAGATTAAGCTTAACACTGAATCAGCGAGAAAAAGAAATACAGTTTGCCTTCTGAGTATCCGAATAACTGATTTTTCTCTAAATACCAATTGAGAGCTATAAATGGTTTCTTTGTGTTTGTGATGCACAATAGCTTGGACATTGTGTACCTTTTACAGATAGTCCCGGCCTCGGCTCCTGGTGAACTAGGGAACTCTCTGTTAGCTCATGGAAAATTGACTCAAAAGAAGTCATTGTGTAGGGGGAACTGTGAGTGACAGTGTTTTTGTACTTTTGGAGAATTCAAGAGGAATTCATTGTTGCAAAAGCAGTCACATTCTCAAGTCCCAACTTTACACTACAAAGGCTAATCTTCAATTCTTATACACAACTCACATCCTAACAATTGTACGGGCCATCTGCACTAAAATAGTATAAAATAAAAATAAGACTTGGAATATAACTGTGTGGTAGTTTCCCTAAAAATTAGGTACATATTAATGCTATCTGAAGTTTTAACATTTCTGACACCCATCTCAGACAAACTCAATGGGAATCTGTGCAGGAGAACATAAGATAGTGTTGATAAAAAACCTTTTCAAATGATGCTGACGGGGAGCCGCATTAGACAGCAGGTGTTCTATGGCCTTGGCCTGCAAACAATGGTCCCTGGAGTGTCTTGGAAACTTTATACAAGTGTGTAACATCAGGTCCTAACCCTATTAAACTAGATTTTGCATCTAACAAGATGATAGGTTGATTTGTATGTACATTAAACTTTGACAAGTACCAGTCCTTTGTTTCAAACTTAAAAACCAAGCACCATTAACCAAGATTTGTGATATGTGTGTGTGTGTGTATGTGTGTATGTTTCTTGATTTTAGAAAACTCCTGTTTTGCAACAGTTTCTCAACATCAATGCCCTATTTTCATGTCACTAGAATATCTGAATGGTTTTCAAACACCTTTGATATATTGTTTTTTAAACCTTTTTGCAACAATGAATTTATATTGAATTCTCCAAAGGTACAAACACACACATCTTAAAATACTGAATAAAAATTGAAAAGTAAAAGTCTATATATTCTATATACTATTTTTATGGTACACATCATACTCTATATATCATACTCTATATGTATTGTTCAAACAATACTCTGTTCAGTGAGCCCCTGACTTTTAGATTCAGTCACCAGTATATCGGGAATATGTTTCAATGGTGGAGAAAGTAGCTACTAGCAGGAAGTCCAACAGTGTACACATTGCATATAGATAATACAAATAAAACAGAGTCTGACATTTTATCTTTAATAGTCTTCTTAAAACTGTCAATATTAAATTATATTTGTAAAAACTCATATTCATTTCTGATCTTCATATGAGCCAAAAATACATCAAGGAGAAGATGAATCCTTACAAAATAACCTAGCTCTCCAAATATTAGATATAGAGAAATAGTTCTAAGAGATTATTCTAAGGCAATTTTACATACCTAAAAGGGTTTTAAAACACAATATATTAAAGGTGTTTTAAAACCACTCAAATATTCCAGTGATATGAAACCAGGGCATTGATATTGATAAGTTGTTGCGAAAAGGGAGTTTTATAAAATCAAGCTATCTATTTTTATGTGCTATTGAATTTTATGGGCTTATAATATGCATCCATAGTATTATGAAGTGAAAGGAAATTGTTTGAGGTATCTTTGGACTGTCTATTATGGCTTCACTGTGGCCAAGCAGAATATGGCCTCTTGTATAGTGTGATACAGTAAAAGTGCTGGTCAGGAAGAACAAGGGCGGAGGTTGCAGATTTGGGGCATTTGTGAGGAACAAGTCCTGGTTTCCCAAAGACATTTCAGATAGTTGCCTGTGTCATTCAATAATTTTAGCAATGTTTGGTTTCCTTGTTTCAAGAATGTTCTTACTGGAGATATGTAGTTCTATACACCCATCACCAACATTGTCATGGGCTAGAGCAAGACATTCTGAAGTGGTCAGTTGGTGTAATAGTTAATTAGGCTGTCAACTTGGCACACCTGGGAAGTGGAAACCACAATGGAGGAATTCCCTACATCTGACTGTAATATAGATGTATCAATGGAGCATTTTCTTAATTGACTTCTGGTGTAAGAGGACTCAGTCCAGTGTGGGCGGTGGCATCCCTAGGTGAGAGCACAGTGTAAGAGAGCTAGCTGAGCAAGCTGGAGAAGCTCTTAGCTAGTGAATAGTGTTCCTCCTTGGATTCTACTTGAGTTCCTGTGTTGACTTCACATGATGATGGACTAAAATCTGTAAGTCAAACCTTTTCATCCCCAAATCTCTTCTGTTCAGAACATTTTATCAACGCAACAAAAATTAAACTGGAACCTCTGGGTTATTCTATGGAACCTCCCAACAATAGACACTTTCTTCTGTGGTTTAGCTCAAGTCTAAAGTGATGTGGGCCCTGCTTTTGCTCTAGACTCTCCTCTCTTCCTTTGTCTTTTTTTCTCTGTTTTCCTTTTTTATGCTGACTTTGTACACTCCTTGATCCTGTCCACTTCTGCTTCTTTTGCCGTGTCATGTATTGACACACACACAAACTGAAATAGAATTCAATTCTATTTCCCAAGCATTTCCACTACTGTCCTTTCTTGGCACATGCTAAAATTGTGCTCAAGGCTTCTACGTGATGACAGTTGCTCACACTGACTAACAACTATGTGTCGGAACCTCAAAATCATGTCATGGTGAAAGTCTTATCTTCTAATAGTAATCTTTTCTGTAGAGAGATTCTGTTTTTTTAGCCTCGCTTTTCCCAGTCCTGGATGTGTTCTGGGCTAGGTTTCAGGCTTTAGCATTGTCATAAATCTTTGGAAATGTGGCATATAATTAGATTCATGTATGACAAGCACAAGGCTGAGTGCTGAAGGTCCAAGGTTGCGGAGAGACAAGTGTCCTGGGCAGAAGCATCTCATGGTTCAGGGAGTCTTTTCAACCAATGGCTTTTCATGTTGTTCTGTGTGTAGCAGGCATGCTTAGTTTTCTGTACTCTTGTTTTCATGAGAATGAAATTTCCTAATATATTCTCGTCTTTCTTTTCCTTAATCATTTTGTCTAAGGAAATATCTCAGGTGATTGGTACATTTGGAAAGAAACCCTTGGTTTTGTTTGGTGTCAAGGTAAAACCATCCCTTTTGTATACGTATGAATAAATCTCTGGTTCTGGGATCCTGTTGTAGGAACAGTGATAGATACCCATGCTAGGTTCCAGTCTCCAGCTTGGATTGTATCCATCGTAAAGTAGCAGTTATTTTGGACAATTGTTTTTCATTCATCAGTTGTATTTTTCCATTTGTTCAGCACCTGGAACAGAGAAGATGTATGCTAATTCCTGGGGACTGCTTAGAGACTCCAGTACTCGGCATTCTCACCACAATGCTGTGAGGACTGAAAGAAAGTCTTCAGAATAAGGGACCAGAGTATAATCTAGAAAAGCATTTGGATCACAAAGGCCACTCTGACCTTGGCAGGCTCCAGAGGCTTGTATCAGGTCAGAAAGACTTTTATAGTTGTGTTGTTCACTTTGACTGTTATGCTCTAAACTGTCCTCAGGTTCATTTGTCCTTGACAATTGACTGTGCATAAGAAGCTCGTAAAGCACTTGGCTATGCAGGAGTTCAAGGAGACAGCATGCGTGCTGTGTAAGTGGACTAGGTCAATGCTAGCCAGTCTTATTTGTGAAGGTGGTCTAAAGAGGCCTTGGGGATAGGGTACATTGGTGGCAGGAAATGCAATGACAAATAGGTGACCTTGTCTCTTGCTCTGTCTCCCTGTGCATGAAAGAAAGCAATAGTGTGGACTGTGTCCCATCCTCTAGACGGGGTTTCATGGTGGAGTGATGGCTCAGGTGGATGCAAAAAAAAATGCTATTAGTCAATTCGTTATTCCCTCTGCAAAAGTAGTATTCACTTTTAACCACTATTAACCCATACATACATATTAACCCTTGTCCCATGTATAACTATGCATTAATATTGATACATGAGCTAATTGCAGATTATCTGATGTGCCCATAGTTTGTATATCTAGACATACTAGAAATAGATACTCCAGCTTGGTCTGAGTTTGTTGTCTGTGGCTTGATTAATTACATGAGCCAGAATCTATTTAGAAAAAGTCTCCGAACTGTTTATCAGAGTCTGTAAGAGAATACTGAAAATTCAGACTCTGCTCTTGGTAGAACAGCTGTGTAAAAGTAAGAGAACCCTAATTATTGCACCTTGGGATATAAACTAATACCTGGTTTGCTTTATGTAGGTGGGAGTGGGGGAAAATAATTTCTATTTTTGTATTTTCTATGGGCTCTTAAAATTGTGTCTATGAGCCTGGTGGTGGTGGTGCACACCTTTAACCCCAGTACTAGGGAGGCAGAGGCAGGCAGATCTCTATGAGTTAGAGGCCAGTCTGGTCTAACAGAAATGGATCCAGGACAGGCTTCAAAACTTCAAAGAAACCCTGTCTCGAAAAACCCAAAGAAAAAATTGTGTATATGAGTGTCTCTCCTTCATGTATGTATGTGCAGCATGCGCATGCCTGCTGCCTGCAGAGGAAGCCAGAAGCAAGCATTTTGTGAGCATCCGTGTGTGAACGGTTACTGAACCTCGATCCTTTGCAAGGGCAGTGAGTGCCCTTAATAATAGCTTTCTCTCCAGACACCTGTGGGAGATTCTTAAACCCATTCTTTCCATGTCTGTACACTTGCCATCTGCTTTTATATTGGAGAGGTGGTGATAGTTAGTAGATTAGTTAATTTGGGAAGTCTAAAGTGGGCTTGCTTAGCGAAGCCTAGCTCCTTCTCTTGGGGACATACTGGCCACCAGCAGCCATTTCCTCTGCTCTCATGGAGCAGGCTTCCCGGGCACAGGCTTGACTGGTTGATTTGCTTCCAAGCCTTCCTGGGAACAGAGTACTATTTATTAGAATGCCCTGGTTATCTATAGAGTAAGTGGTGCTATTACAGATCTGCTTAAAAGATGGATTATCAGATTACACTCTTTTTATGTAAATGCAGCCTCAATTCTAGTTGTTAGTTAAGACTTTCCAGCGGATTTATTTTGTTTGGAATTACTAAAAGGTATTATAACTCAGTGGCTACAGATGCAATACATTGTTGAAGGCTGTTCTCTAATTTGGGAGTCTGGCATGCTCTTGCTGGAGTCAAAGCAATTGAACAAACTGAGGAGACAATCCATACTACCATTACATACACGGAATAATAGAAAGCATGCTGGGAGTTTATTTTACAATTGAGTGTAAGGCTGCAGTTAGATTGCTCACTGCGGATTTTAACATAGCTGAAAATCCATCCTCCGGAGAGATTTTATTTTTATTTTTTATATTCCTCCTGAAGATTCCACGAGGTTCTTTGACTCTCCGAGACCTCTTCTTACGTGTTCTTTTTCATTTTAATGTTGTCTTAGCTTATCAAATGCCATCATTCATTAACCTATACAATAATTTTATTATACTACTGTGTGCTTAAAGCCTCTCAGTTCATTTTCTTTGTACTTGAAAATACGCATTTTTGCTTTGTCTTCAGAGATGGTAAAGAGCCTGAGTTTGGAACACACTAATGGGGTTCATTTGGTTTTGATTAGCGGTATTCTTGATAATTAAATACTTTCTGTAATTTAAAAATTGCAGTATATAAGATACCATGGTGGCAACATTAGATCATACAGCGTGTTTAAATCTCATGTTTTGTGCTTTTTTTTTTTTATTCTGCGTGGTACTAAGGTCAGTAACTGAACTCTGGAATCCCTACCAAGCTAGACTTAACCATCCTTCTTCAATAATAATGAAAACCAGAGACTTAGTCAATGTGGCCACATCAAAAGAGAAACAAAGAGGTTTAGTGACACCTCTCCCTTCCCACTTCATCTTCCCAGTGCTAAGTTAGTTTAGTTTTAAATAGAGCCTAAAAGATATGCACATTTGAGCAGACTTGTCTATCCATCAACATTTGGACTTCATTTTCTCCTGGAAGGTGGTCTGATGAGTTGCCAGAATTGTGTTGAAATCAGAGATAAGTTTCTTCTCTGGCACCTGTCTCAAGCTTTTTTCTTCTCCTTGAATAAGAGTAAGGGGGACACTAATTTCTTGGAGCCGTTGTCTCAAGAGTTTGAGTGCCAAAGGGCGTGGCACAAGTGTCCCTCCTTACATCCTCTCCAGCATTGCCGAAGCAGTTACAGAATGAAAAGCATTTCAGTTCTTCAAAGCCTCAAGCAGAGCGATTTCACCAGCTCCCGTGTAGGCGAATGTGACCTCTTCAGCTTTCTAAACTGTGCATTCTGCCAGCTGCCTTGCCCACTGTAGACAGTCAAAATGAGGGTCAAAGCTAAAAGTCTCAAAATAAAAAGGTTTAAGCCAAAACTTCTTTTAATAGAAAGTGAATAGTTTTCTTTAAATAAAATCTAGAAATATTTTATTTTGGGTTGTAGTGTTAGTTTTTATTAGGGGTCTCCTGCTAGTTCTCTTTTTGTCCTGACTAGAACAGGCTGGGTCCCTAAAATGTTAAGCCAGGGTATTTAGCTTCCTGTATTTTTTTTTTAAACAGAGAAGTAGGCCATTTTTCCAACAGAGGGCAGTGTTAGCTAGAACAATAAGCATTCACCGAGTCCACGTTTGGAAGTGTCCTCTGCAAGGCATTGAAAGGACACGGGAAACAATTTCCTTCTTTCATTCCTGGTTTTGTAGCTTTGACCACAGTTGCCATTTTTAAAAAATGAAAACTATATAAAAATTCTCCTAAGCGTCCCTGACCTCCAAGGAAGAAATAGAGAAAATAGAGGCACCATGTGCAGAGGGAAGGTTCCAGTTATCCTGGCTGGACCCTCGCGGCCTCGGCTTCAGCCTGTTGTGTAGATGTCTGGCTTTGAAATGAAGGGAGGTCTATGAGGAGGCACCACAGGCCACATCAAGGTGGGATTCCTTTTGAATACCTTCTGACCACGCTTCTGGTTTCTGATGGAAAGGGAGCTTGGTTCAGTTTGTAAAATGGGATATGCAGTATGGGATACTTGATTTTTAAATATTAAAAGATGCTCTGTTTTCAGAGCTCAGTTTGCTATGATCTTCTTAGCCGGGGATCATGAAATTATAGTCAGTTAATGTCAGAAAAGACATATTGTTAAATGTTTACTTTCTTTCTGTAATTACAAACACGAACAGCTTATCCTATGCACGTTTTAAGACATGCTTAAGAGGTTGTCAGAATTCACTTTTTTCTATAGAAGAAGAAAGATTGGGAGAGCAAATTAAGTAACATCGAACCACCCAGCTGGTGGCAGAAGGAAGCACTGAACTTAAGTCTCTAATGGGAAAGAATGGGCTTGCCCACCTCTCAAGATCCCCTGACTTCTGTCTAACAGACTGACGCTGGAGACTACTGGATATGAGTTATTGCAGTGCAGAGTGATCGAGAATGGTGCTTCCGTGTACTGAGACAGACATACGTGTGTGGGTGTTACCATGTGTGTGTGGGGCGAGCAGAGAAGTTGTGCATGTGTACACGCAAAGGTGTGTAAGTCAGAGAATAACATTGGGTATTGACCTGTAGGTGTTATCATCAGACACGTTTAAATAAACCAAAAAAAAATACCTTGTTTTTATCAGGGCTTTTCATGGTTGATACAGAAGCAATGAAAAGCCTGGAGAAGAGGAATAGGTGACCTGCAGGGCCACTTCTGAAAGGGCGTCATCCAGACCATGCAAAAGAAGTAGCCATCCAAAGAATCAAGAGGGCATTGCTCGAAGACTGGCAGTTCTTGAGAAAGTCCTGGTAACAGAGGCCAGGCCAAGGGGTACTGTGCTTCTAGAGAAATAGACATGATCTCACACAGACCCTCTATCACACATCAGTCCCTGGACGGAGTGAGGCTGATGGCAGCAGCCCCTCCACCGGGCCGCCTGTTTCCCACCCCAGTGTGGCTTGTCTGGCAAGGAGTGTTATTAGTAGCACAGAGAGACTCTTGTCTTTTTTTTTTCCTTTCCATTTCTTTTCATAATGAGTAAACAGAGGTTCTGGCAGTCAAAGGTGACGGCAAACACGAGTGTCTTCAAAGCTGTCTCGGAAATGAACACCGGGGCGCTGTAGCTCATAACCCTATACAAAACTGACAGTAGCCAGCTGTTTCTGAGCTAAACGCTTTCCTAAAGAGCCAAAAGCCAGGAGGCAAAAAGGGAGAAAGCGAAAATAACTTCTCTCCTCCCAAACCACAGATGACAGATCAGCCGGAAAGGACCCTGGGGGAAACAGGAGTCAATGAGGCAAAAGTCCTTGCAAATGACCCTGGCTGCTCCTCTCTACCGCTGCAGACATGATCCACCCGAATGGCCTTTTAGCCGAGCAGCATCAGAACCCAGTTTCTTCCGTTATCATACTACGCACTGGCTCTCAATTGTGAAACAATTAGATCTTATAACACTGATCTCAGATTTGAGGTATTTTCTGATAGCATTTATCTTCCTCTGTTTTCTACGTCTGTCTCTTTCTCTAAATCTGGGAAAGGCTTAAAACTGACTCTGATTCTCACTTTCATGGGTTCTGTGGACTTTCTAGGCTAACGCTGGGGAATAGTCTTTTCGGGGATAGATATTTCCTGTTGTTTAATGTGTGATCCTCATTGATTTGGGTGTGTGTGAATGGGGGAAGTCTCTCAATAAGTATATGACAGAGTTGAAATAAAATAAGTAATTTTAAGGCTCAGTCTGATTTCAGTAGTTATGAGGGGACTTATGATGTGGGCAGCCATTTTAGGGGTGATCTGATGTGGGCACACATTTACTTAGTAAAGCACCATAAGCTGTCCTTTCCAGCTGGACTTGGAAGAAGACCTAGAATTACTGTGGAAAAGGGTTTGAAATCGAAAAAGTGTTATAAAATAACATGATTTTTTTTTAAAAAAAAATCATTCTTGTGAATTTATTAGGCCTGGAGATGTGACAAAGAGGGCTTGTTTGCCAAGCATAGGTCCAGGACATCATTCTAGACTGGAACTGAATTAAAATTATGCCGTCAGACATGGTGCTGTGCCGACTCTGGAGAAGGAGCATCTGAGCACCCGTGTCTGGTAGTCACTGTCCTGCTGGTTACTCTTCGGTCTCCAGACTAGTTGCCCTTCGGTAACCTTAGATCTTCATGTTCATGTATGAACTGGCCGTGTAGTGGCAGTGCTTTTGGATTTATGAAGATAGACAGTAGCCAAGTTTAGTGATAACAAATAAGGAGAGAAAATCAGGCCCAGAAGCAGGAATGGGGAGAAAGTAGCAAGACATCAGGAAGTGCAGAACATCTCGGAGAGAACTGAGAGAACCTTTAATCCCCTCCTCACCTGAAAGCCACAGATTCTCCAAGACTGTGTGGAGCGGTGTGGAGCGGCGCACAGTATAAGGAATGGGAAATCAATTCATTTTATTTGGCTATTAAGGATAAAAATTGGACCTCTGGGGGTTGTGCCTATATAATTATATTTGCCCTTTTGTGTGGAACTCAATCGGGTATTGTATGATGCTTTCCTTTAAGGCTCGAGGTAGGGTTGTTTGCGAGCTCTGTGTATTTGGGGAGCTAAAGACGAAGCAAAGCCGGGATCATTCAGTCTGCACACGGGGGCTTTAGCCCTCATGGTCTATTGTGTTTGAAAAATCGTAAAGTTTCGCTGGTCAAGAATCTGCTCATGAAACCTTCTTTTCCATTCTTTCTGAAGGGAAATTTACTAATTAACAATTGTCATGGTAAAGACTGAGTTAACCAGACCTCCAGTTAGTATGCCAAAAGCTCAAAAGAAATAAAGTAAGGAACAAATTTTTCACACGCAAAGCTTCCAAAGTCTCAGTCCATGGTCATCTCATGCTGCTGCTGGGCAGCATCATGGTAGAAGGCTTATGGTAGAACTCAATTGTTTACTTCATGGTTGCCAGGAAGCAGAGAGAAAATACAAGACCAGAATAAGGCAAGATATGGCTTCCAAAGACACACGCACACAGTGATTACTTCCTCTAGCTAGATCCTCCCAGCTGAGGTCTTCAGACCTCTTAAATTACAGCACTTATTGGAGACCAAGTCTTCAACACACAAACCCGTAGGGTAGATTTTCATAGTCATGTCATAAAGATGTTGTATATATTTCGTCTTTCCCTTTTCATTCATTCATTCATGTTTTAGGGTCTGTGTGACTCGCAGGAAATCATTTGCTGTTACCATAATTGACCTAGCAGAACAAATATATTTTACAGAGGCACCATGTTCCTCAACCTGACTATCAAATTATTAAAGCAATGGATGGTGAGAAATTGGAGTTTCTTCAATATTTTCATGCCGGGAGAAGAGAAAACCTGAGAAAGCCAGAACTAGAACTTTTGTCCTAAGAAGAGATTTTCCATATTACTGACAACATGACAGACAACCCTTCTGGAGAGGCTGACCCCTTGCCAATAATGGTTGGGTCTACTTATGTGACTCTGGCTTTCTACTCATGTCTCAACCTTACTGCAGAACAAAAAAGGACTTAAATGGTGAGGCCACTGGATGTCTTTGTCCCTCTTTCCAACATGGCCATATTGAATACTTCTCTGTTTCCTGCTTATTTTTAAAAAACTACTAAATTGGCTGTTTTAATTGGCTTATGGAAGGTGAATGATTGAACCTTGCTTGCTGAGGTGCAGGCTGGGACCTGAAGTCTGGTAACATTACTGGAAAAAGCAATGGAAGAAAAGCTTCACGTTTCTCAATGCTGGATAGTAAGAGATAGTCTTTTTGTGTTCTCCAAATAGTCAAAAATATGGTAAGACGTGTGAATTACCTCTTTGAATGTATTATGAATTCAAGGCCTTTCCTCATCCTTATACTTACTGTGTTCTCCTTTTCATTATTCAGTTTTGCTCATAAAATAAGAGGCTTGTCTTATGGTAATTTCTGAACATATATAATACACTAGAAAAAGCAGTTATATTGACTTCTCAGTTGGTTAGATTTATTTTGTATCTGAACCTTTATTTGCTTCAATTTCAGGTAGATTACTTGTCTTTCATACATATTGAGCTACAATCCCAAAGTTTCCTTCATTATCAATGTTTGAAAATGCTTCATTTTTTTCATGCTTTTTGTCATCTCAGATGTGCTGACTTTTGTCATTTGTTAAAATAATATTTCTTGGCTATTTATTTTTTTTCTTCTCTTGTTTACACTTTGTGTTTTCCTTTCAGTAAGATTTTGAGTGGAGGAGAAAAGAGTTATAAACTTGAGTTCTGGGTGCTTTGTTCTCCTGGGAATCCCAAGAGACTGTAAATACATTACAATATAGCTGGAAATGGTGTGCTACCTCATAGATTTGTATGACCTCTGAAACTGAGTCTATAATCCTTTAGCACAGGTTTTTCTGATAACTTCGTTTGCCTCTAGAATGCAACATAAATGTGGTTTTCAAAATTGGCCTCGGATACAGGAGCTGCAAAACATTTCTCACTTGGCTCACTCCAGGGGGGCGATTTTTGCTATCTTATTAGAAATAAGAGCAGAGATGCCATTGCCTCACTGAGCTAAAACCAAGAATAAAATAGACATTTTCAGCAATAAAAGCAGACAGACCCCATTCTCCACTACTACCCCTCAATTTCAATTTTCTTATTTAAGGCACATTGCAGCTTATAAAATAAGCAATTATCCACTTTTGTTTCAGCAGTTAGCAAGCGGAGGTCAGAGACTGGAGGTTCAAAGACACAGGTTAAGAGTTTAGATGAGGAAGAATCTCTAAAAAATGAGCCATACCATAACATAGCTTGTCTCAGGGCCTATGAGGACAACGGTTGCCCTAAATGATCTGTTCTTTATTGTCTAGTAACACACACTGTCATTAGAAAGTCTAGTGCACTCACGAGTGTTTATTGACCCTCAGGTATGTAGTAGCTACTAGCTGGTTGGCAACTAGGCTGTTTGTGGACTTCTTCATTAAACTCTTAGCTCTCTGAGGTTATGGATTGTGTCCAACTCACCTTGTACCTCTAATGCCTAAGGTGGTGGTTGAATTATATTGCATGCTTACTAAGTGTTTGAACAATGAAAATAAAACTACATTTGGTTGAATTAATGGTTATAATCAAGTAACATACCTGAGTTATGAGAATGATGATGGTAGAGCAGTTTCTTGCTGGACAATCATTCTTACAGATTCCTCTCTCTGTGTCACATTTGCATGCCAAATGCTAGATAAGATAAATGACTGGGACAATTAGAATGTTTTATTACATATTTTTATCATGTCAGCTACTTGTTTTTAGGCACTATAATTTTACTAGAGGCCACTTTGAAAACTTAATGTTTTTTTTCTTTTTGTTTCTGTCTGAAATTATCTGACCTATTAGTTCACAAAACCGTATTAACTCCTGAACCTGAGGATTTAGATACAAGGTTCTGCCCTATTATACAAACACAATAATTTTTAGTAAAATAGTTAATTATATTAATTATATATTCTGCCTAATGGGTAAAATGATGTAAGCCTATTAAAAAGAAAGATATATCTAAACTAAACCATAATGAAGTTGAATTAATGTGATTGCACACATATATCTATGTGTAGTAGGAATTATCAGACTGGTAATAAAATAACAAACAACATATTTAAATTATGAGAAATTTTATATTTTTATTCTAGTTATTACTAATGATCCTAAGATTCCATCTGTTTCTAGAGGAAACCGTGGGAGACAAGAGTTTTGATATAATTTCTTAATGTATTGACAGAAATCATAATGAAAATATTCTTAGTTGCTTGTTCTAATAAGTTAGCCCCCACCCCCAGGACATCACACCTCCTGGTAGATTGTCAAGAGAAAGAGCGGACTCAGACGATTAATATTTGTGAATGAAAATAGTGAGTTCCACCCATCTGTAATCCACATTCACCGGTAACACTTTAGGGCAGGATTTAGCTAAGCAGATTAACATTGAAGTTGAATTTGGCAATAATAGCCTTGTAATTTATTGTTAAGGAATTTTTTTTTTATTTTCAGCAAATCTTTCCAAAGCTGATACCTAAGTATGTGTTCTTATGAAGTGAAAACTCAATTTTCTGTTGCTCGTTAATTTATAAGAACATTATCAAAATAAAACATTTAAATAATAGTAATGTATACAGAATAAAATGAGAGCATTTTGATCTCTGCATTCCCCTTCCTAGATAAAACCACAGAGAATTTTTTTTTCGCATTCTAATCTCATATCTTCATGTTCTACCTTTGACGACACTGGCACATTTAAGAACAGGAGAGTTGCTTTAAAGTATGCTTAAAAAAGAAAAGAAAACACTAAAGTTGTCATTTCAGAGAATAGCAAACCCAAACTACTTTTTTTTTTAACGTGCCCTTGCATGTGTGTGTATGATTACTTATACCTGTGACCTCTTGATGTGGGAGTGTCATATATCAATCTGTTGATTTCATTGGTTAAGTAATAAACAAACTGTTTGGCTCATAGCTTAGAACATAGGTGGGTGGAGTAAACAGAACAGAATGCTGGGAGGAAGAGGAAGTGAGCACAGAGACTCGACAGCTCTGCTCTCTGGAGCAGAGAGACGCCATGCCCCGCTCCTGGGCAGACGCACGCAATGAAGCTCTGACCCAGGATGGACGTAGGCTAGAATCTTCCCGGTAAGACCGGTGCCCACAGATTATTAGAGATGGGTTGATCGGGATATCAGAATTAGCCAGTAAGGGCTAGAGCTAAAGGGCCAAGAAGTGTTTAAAAGAATACAGTTTCCGTGTAATTATTTCGGGTAAAGCTAGCCATGGGGGCGGCCGGGTGCCGGGGACGCAACCCCGCCGCTCCTATTTCAACAACCTCTTTCATATTTTTTTAAAAAATTCTAACTTATTAATTTGCAAAATTAAAGTAAAACACTACACAAAATTGTTATGGGGAGTAAATTATGTGCAGTTCACAAACAATGGACAAAATGGTTGCGGTATCTCATGTCCTGAAACTACTAGAAGAAAAAGGGATAGATGCATACTAGTTTATTTTGTTCTTCCTTGTCTTCTCTCTATGACTTCACCTGTCTTCTCTTTCCTCTCCATGATGACCATGTTAAGAACTGATTTCCGTTTCATTTCATATCTGCTTGCTTTGAAGATTATTATGGCAGAGTAGAGAGAAAATATTCAGTAGCCCAAGTCATTGAGGCGCTGTCATTGGCCAGGGATAGATGGTAGGTCATCCTGTTCATCATTTCTTTTAACTTTAAATTACATTTTTATTTATTTTTAATTTTTTTGTGTGTGAGTATGTATATACGTGAGTATGTAGGCTGGCCTCTTATCGCCATGATGCACATTTGTAGGACAGAGGACAGCTAGTAGTAACCAGTTTTCTCCTTCTACCTGTGGATCAAACTCAGGCTGTCAGGACTCGCGACACATTCATGTCTTTATCTGCTGAGCCATCTTGATGGTCTCAATCGTTTTTTTTTCTGTGTCTGCTCCTCTATTTCTTTCTGATAGACGGTTTGCTTAAATAATAGCTTCTCTTTTATTGTTTTTATCTTTGAATAATTAAATATTTTCTTGGACAGCTTCACATACGTGTATTATTCAAATTGATCAATCTCATCCTCTATGCTCTCTCATCTCTCTCTTCTCCCTTTTCCCTGCAGCCCCTTTCTTACACCCGTGCCTAGTCATTTGGTTTGTGAGCTGCTGAGTTTAACCGTGGCCCTTGATGTGACCATGGGTTTGAATCTACTCACTAGAGTTTGATGGATTTAGCAGTAAGCACACAGGCAAAACCACTGATGTTTTTCCCCTTTCCCAGAATCTATTAGTCGTTCAGCAGCAAATGATAGGGTCTGTGAGCTTCTTATAATTGTTTCTCAAACAGTGCACCATCATCTCATGTGGCATGGCCTAGCGGAATGTGGAGGCCATAAAGTATTTGGCAGTGGTGAAAGGTTTCTGAATGTATAACAACTATAATTAATTAAATGACAAATGAATAATGATCCCGTGTTATTCCTGGAACTGCTCTCCCAAGCTGAATCATGTGACTTTACTGTAGCCCTGGTCTCCAGTAAAGAGCATCTGTACTTTGCACTACACAGGCCATAATGACGTGCAACACCAGAATTCCTGGTGTGCATGAAGCGAGTGTGGAGAACTGTAGGGCACAGGGGCTGCGGACAGAGCAGAAATCTAACTGTTCAGGCTTTTTATTTCCTGAAGAATCTGGCGATAAAATAAGGTACCACCAAACCTTATATTAGTCTGAAACCATTTCTCTCTAATCTTTTTTTTATCAGATTGATCATATATGTCAAAGCATTCGTGTCTGAGTCATAATGTCATCAAAATGTCAAAAACAAAACCGAATTGGAAACTGTCACCTTTTACAATTTTTTAACATATATGCATTATTTGTATACAATAATGACCTCATTATGACATTCTCATATATTTATATATTTACAAATATGACAAGCCTTGAAAAGTACAGTCACACTTGTTGGCTCTTCAGGAGATTTGGTCTCTGAGGCAGGAGTCCAGATTCTAGGGGAGCAGAAATTAGCCGGTAATCTCTCTAGAGACTTATCAAAGATGCTTCCATTTTATTCCGACATTTAATCTGCCACAGAAGCTGTTTATTGCTTCATCTTTCTGAGTAGAGCGGACACTGTCACTTAATTAACTCACCATTTGACTGTGTGCTTAAAACTGTCATGTGGGAAATAAATTTACTGCTGTCTTATGATTAATAAAATGCTAAAGTCTCTTTTTGTAAAGCCATGTACCTGGCACCTGAACAAAAGCTACCAGGTTTGTTGAATGCTATTTCACTTGGAAATATCCTGACTGTTAGGGAAATAACTGTGCCTTCTTTGTTCTTTTTGTATATTTCATTTTAAAGCATAGGAATCTGTACATGTTTACAAATGGTGTAGTTGGACTACATAGGCAGAGATATTTCATATTTTACAGAATAGTAAGTTACCAGACCTTTCAGCAGGTCGACTTTGTTGAATCATAGGATTGATAATTGAATATTTATTGAGTGGTTATTCCTATTGGGAGCTGACCTAGAGTCATTTACATGTGTCTTTCACAGTAAACCACAATAATTCCGAGTAGACATCAGTCTTCCCATCCTGCAAATGAGGAAGCACAGTTCCTACATGAATTTTACACAAAGACACTTGTGTTGCTATTGAGACATCAACTTTAGATTACTGGAGTTTCACACCTAAGTCTGATACATCTATTATCTTAGTAGGAGAGGTGCCTTGATAAACATCGAGTGCTTTTCCTCGCAGTTATACTTGAGACCTTGACTACTTTTTAAACTTTTTTCCCTTGCTTCACGCACTCCCTCAACCTCAAAAGGACTTGTTCTGGGGATGCTCATGGTCATTTCTGCATTGTTGATTTGCAAGGAGACTGTGAGATCACAGCCAAATTTATACCTATGGCTAGGCTATTACAATAAAAGACAAAGTAAGATAGGTGAAGGTCGCAGATCCGGCGTAGGCAGTAGAAACTGGATGAGTGATACTGGGACTCTTTACCTAGCAGACTCTCTTAGAACCTCCAGCAGCATCTTGTGGGGGATAAGAAGTGTCTCCCAGAGAACTCAGGAAGACTTAGCATTGGTATTCATCAAGATACCCTGACCAGTATGCATCAGTATTTCCGAATTCCAGAATGGAAACAGATGCTCAGCGTGAAACACATTGTATTAAAAATTTAAGCACATAAAAAAATGCTTTTATTATTTAAAGGAAGACTTATGTCAAAGTGGGGGAACCATTAGGTTTCAGCTGCCATTCAAAGGCATATAAGCAAGCGTTACTAAAAATAGCAATCCTGCATTTTTCCACCCCCCTCCCCCTGACTAGGATTCAGATAATCTCATTGAAAGAACAAAGTCAAATCTCATTTTCATCTGCAATTCTCACTGTATTATTTGCGATGTTGCTAACAACCCAGGTATCCTATTTACTAAATACACCATTACTCTATTCTACACATAGTTCTCCTTGGTGTTCCTGGAAATTGATTCAGCAATGGAAACAAATTCCTATCTTGAGTATTAAGTAATGCATGATACAAAACTATGGAAACATTCACTTAAGGGTTTGCCTCTGTCCCTCCTTCCCCCCTCCTCTCCATTTACCCTTCCACGGGCTTCCTGTCATGTATTTACTGATCACCTATTGTGCTGGAAAATGGTAGAGTGGAATGATCAAGATCATAGACACTGAATTGGGACATCTGGGTTTAAATCCTAATTCACCAGTTTCTCAACCTTAGGCAAGCTTTTTGTTTCTCCTTGTGTGTGTTTCCTGAAGAACACACTGTTAGCATCCTTTATTTAAGGAAGACAGTGGTTCCTAGCTCATTGACTCTTCTCTCTGAATATAGAACAGGAGCAGATTGTTGACCAAGGTTTTCTGTCCCTCCTAGTCCTACAGCTGTTAAGTCCCAAAGAAACACACAGAAGTCTATATTAATTCTAAAACTTATTGATCCATTAGCTCAGTCTTCTTATTAACTCTTATAACTTATATTAGCCTATTATTCTTGTCTGTGTTAACCATGTGGCTCGGTACCTTATTCGGCAAGACAGTCACATTTGCTTCCTCTGCATCTGGGCCATGACTGCAGACTGCATTTTCCTCTTCCCAGCATTCTCGTTGCCCCACCTCTACTTTCTGCCTGGTTTCCCTGACTATATTCCCTGCCTGGTTACTGGCCAGTCAGAATTTTATTAAAAATAATACAAGTGATGGGATAAAAGACCATTGTCCCAAGGCAGCAGAGCATTCTGGGACAGGGCTGAGTAAGTAATAGGAACTGTCAACAACACTTGAGATGACTTTTAATTTGATGTACAATGTTTTGTTCAAAGCCTGAGAACAATAAGGGGCAGAAAGGGGACAGTTGGTTTCACTGTTGTCTATAGCAAATGATCAAAGAAACTACCTTCAAGTATACATATGCCCAGGCTCATTTAGCTGCCCGTGACTAGACCAAGTGAGTCATCAACAGGCACAGAGAGGCAGGCTTTCATTATGTGATTTGACCTCTGAACTTCCTGATTGATGGCTAGCTCCACTTTCTTATGCTTCTTCTTTTTGTTGTTATTTCTTTATACTTTATGCTATTCACTTTTCAAATCATGTTCACAAAGAAACACATATAGGAAATGATTTCTATTGAATGCACCTGTCACAATAATGGATGTGTCGTTGTTTATGGGGTGGAAAGGAATGAAAACTACAATTTACCTGCTGTATTGTAGATTGGTAGCATTGTTTCTTGTCCATAAAATGCATTGTCCTCTAGTTTGTTTAGAGTGAAAATATTTAAGCTAACTTTATACAACATGTAGCTATTAAAATTATCATTTTTTGTGTGTGATGTCATCTCAAATGCACTTGCACAAAAGGAAACATATCCAGCCTCCACATTTTAGAAGGAACATTTATGACTTTCAGTCTCTGTCTGTCTGCCTGTTTTTCTCTCTCAGACAAGCACAGCTGTATCACATATGTGCGTACACACCACTACTACGAAGGCATTGCCCCTTCCTCTGTCACTTTTGAACTAGCACTCATTCCAGGCATTCAGCACCAGGCTGTGGACCCTGCAGAATCCAGCCTAAGACTTCTCATGTCTCATCTCCTTGAAATAAATGTGACTGACCCTGAATATAGTGAATGGTTGTAGTTGAGGCTGCTATTCTACATTCCTGCTTCGAATAGAGGGATGGGTTTCAGCAGTAAAAACACTGTCATAGTTATCAACAAAATCAGCTGATATGTTCCACACTAAACTGTATCTTTTTTTGTAATGGAAGAAAATAGCGTGGCTTTAGGAATGGCCAGCTGATAATATGGGGAGTCACTTCTGTGTGTACTACACAACATTTAAGGCTTAACTTAAATAGCCCTTGTGGGGTTCTTATCTAGAAAAAAATCTCACTATGTAAAAAGAGCAGAAGTATTAGTGTGGGAAGAACCATAAGAACATGAATAAATGTAGTCTTTGATGGAGGAGTTACTTTCATTGGTTAATAAGGAAACTGCCTTGGCCCATTTGATAGGCCAGCCCTTAGGTGGATAGAGTAGACAGAACAGAATGCTGGGAAGAAGGGAAGTAAGCCAGATGCGATGAAGCTCCTGCCCAAGATGGATGCAGGTCAGACATGCTGAATCTTTCCCGGTAAGACACCATCTAGTGGTGCTACACACATTATTAGAAATGGGTTAAGCAAGATGTGAGAGTTAGCCAAGAAGAGGATAGATATAATGGGCCAGGCAGTGTTTAAAAGAATACGGTTTCCATGTTATTATTTCCAGGGCTAAGATAGCTGTGTGGGAGCTGGGCGGGACGAAAAGCAAACCTGCCCGCAGCTCCTACTAGAGGTCTTTATATACATAATGCAGATCACAAGGACCTAGGAGATAACAGAACATATTTTTCCTAGTGTTATTATTATTAAAGCCTCAAATGTTATCAGTTTTCTCTCTCATATGTTTAGGAAAATAAGGAATATATGGTTGCTCTGTAAAAGCCTCTACTACAATTCTGTTTTTGATATGGATAATTCAAAATGAAAAAGAAGAAAAAAACTCCAATTTGTTTTGGTAGAATGGTATCTGTTTGAATAAGCACAGCTCCTTACCCAGCAGTGGCAGTGGGAGGAACTAGAAGCTGGTGATGGCGGTCAATATTTTAGGAAGATGGCATTGCACTGTTTACATTTATAACTGAGACTCCGGGTCTTGTTTATGGAACATTTCGACACAAGGCTCATTGATTCTCAGATTGCTGAATCACAAAGCAGCTGCTTCCCTTAGAAGCACAGCTATTTCACTCACTACTCATTACCTCATAAACACATAATTTCTCAGCCGCCGTCTCCGACCCACAGTTCTTGCCCTGGAGGTCATGCCTAACAGGGCAGAACAGCACTTCCTGTGACTTGCCTGCCCATATGCCAGTGCTTTGATGTCATCAGTCCCTGTTCATCACTTCCATGTCACTCGTAAGAACAAGTTTTTCATGAGAATGAAAAGGGATCTGGTTTAAATCAGCTCTGGATATGCATTTTCCTAATATTTAAGTGACGACAAACGGAAGCCGATTCATCACGAGATTGACGATGATGGTCAGGTGAGGGTGTGGGGGGGGGAAATGCCTCACAAAATTCTATTAAGTACCTTAGAATAAAAATAATAGAAAAAAATTAGAAACATTGCAGCCTCTTTAACTTGACTGGGCAATGTTCTCGTGAAACTATGACTCATCTCCATTTTCAGACATGATGACTTGATGACAGAATTTTGAGTTGCGTCTATGGTAATAAAACTGTCTCAGTGTGTGGCCTATGTCCATGCCAGGTTGTCTGCCATGGTACTGATTTGCATACAATGAAAGCATAACCTCAAAAGGTTTGCTCGCATTTTTCCAGGGGCCTAAAGGTCACTGGCTGTCCCCTTGGACCAGAAGAATCCAGATGGCACTGCAGGGCCCTGGCAGCCTGGACTGACTGAAATTATTTCTGGGGGAGGATGGACAGGCTTTCTGTATGAGAACTTGGCTCTGAATAGTAAAGGAGGCTAAGATGGTCAAATCTGTCTATGTTTAGGGGGAAAGTGGGAACTGTGGGAAATTGTTTGCAAATCAGAGGAATATTAGATCTGTCACCCCAAAGTCTATGACACTGTAGAGTATGCACCACAGATCCAGCATCTATAGAGATGGCTGTTGCTTTTATTATTAATTTTGATATCAGCGTCTAAATATTGGCACATTCTCCTTATCCACAGAACTTGCTCCTTCCTTACAGGAGAATAGTAGTACCCACTCAGTAGGCTTACATTAAATGAGAATTTAGATTCCAAATCTTCTAGACAATAGTGATACACGGCATGTGCTAGGAGAGCTACAGGGTTCTTTACTCTCAGGGCTTCCCTGTAGACAGTAGACATCAGTATTTATCTCAGACTCTCTTGATGCAAAGATGCAAATGTCCAAATGCCACAGTCTCCACATGTGAAAAGCATCATGGTAAGGGTGTTCTTGATAACCTAGCATCACAAACTATGGCCATTTATGGAAATGTCTTACATGTGTTTTGAGGGAATATAAAAGTATAATGAGAAATTTAAGGAGAAAATAACTAAATGTGTTAACCCTTCAAAATCCATAGAAGAAAAATACTATATAAAGTAGAATGCATCATTGTTATCAAATATCTTTTCATCACTTTTTGAAAGTTATCAACATAAACATCCTTGAGGCTGCTGTGCCGTGTGGGCTCAGGGCTAGGGCAATGGTAAAATAAAAACATGATAAATATAATTGATATTCACTGATTTTATGTTACTATCAAAACAACCTGCATTAATGAGCACAAAAATGTCTTTTAAAAGGGACTAAAATTATCTCTTTACAGTCTCAAAAGTGTGTTTCTCCCCATGGAAATTTTCTGAGAACCAAAATAGCGCATACTAATAGTTATCATTTACAGAGGCCACTATGCAATGATGCTTTTTATTTCTAGTCCCTATGGCAACCTTGCAAGGAAGATTTCATTATCCCTGTGCTCCTGATGGGGAAATTGAGCTTGAGAAGGGTCAAATAATTGTCCCAGGAAAATTTTGCACACCACAAGGGATAAGTGTTGCGTCTGGAATGCCTTAGTTGTAATCTGACCAGGTCCCTTGCTATTTTGCCCATAATGGCAACATTAATATATTCAATATATTTCCGTATATTAAAAACCTAATCATACATATTATATTCAAGTTCTGTGTGCTTACCCTTAAAGTATCTGAAAAGAGTGAGTGTGGAATCCAATGTGTAGTTACTCATGATAACAATGATTCTGATGTTTCTATCTTAAATGAGTTTCTAATTCAAGAACTTTGCAAGTAACAGAGAGTGAAAATGAGACACTTCCTCCTCACCCCTGAAGAGTCACGTCTTCTCCAAGATTGGCACTCTCTCATCTCCTAATCCCAGGAGTAGATGTCACAAGGCTGCCACTCAACAATGCCCTCTCAATAATGTTTCCAAGCAATCTCTAAATGTTGGCTAAGACAGATGTTCAGTACAAATAAAATGCATTTGCTACTCCTGCCTTCAAGTAGGACTCCGATACTTTCCTGCTTAGCATTCCTTTGCCTGAGAAAAGTTTTGTCTTTAGTATATAAGCATATAAAATAGATTTACAACACAAATATTTACTCATAATAAATCATGCATTTATTTTTAAATAATGCTTTGGTATTTGTATAACTTTACCACTTATTAAAGATGAGCAAATTTATATATTAGTGAGGTAGATATGTTTATTTAATTTTACATAAAGAATTAAATCTTGGCTGTATATTTGCTATTGCATGGATCTTAAGTGTTTCCCAGAGTTGATCAATATTTTGATTTTCTAATCAACATAAAAAATATACAGCATAAAAATCAGAGAAGTATTCTTAGAGCTTTTTTATTTCACTTTCTGATGCTGGAATACACACCATGACTAAGAGCAAGTTGAGGGAGGAAAGGATTTATTTCAGTTTTCATTTCCAGGACACAGCCCACCTCTGAAGGAAGTCAAGGCAGGAACTGAAGCAGAATCTACAGAGGAATGCTGATTGTTGGTTCACATCCTAGGTTCTGATCAATTAGTTTTCTTGTACAGTAAGGACCAGTTGCCTAAGAATGGCACTGCCCACAGTTGGCTGGGCATCCCTTCTCAGTTATCTGTCATGACAATCTCTCACAGATGTGACCACAAGTCAATCTGATCTGGGCAATCCCCCAGCTGAGAATCCCTCATAGAGTTCCAGGTTGATTCAAGTTGACAGCTAAGGCTGCTTAGGACAAGAGATGTCTTAGTAGGGTTTCTATCACTCTGATGAAACATTGCCAAAAGAAACTTAGGAAGAAAAGGGTTTATACTTCTACAACACTTCTTATTAGCTAAGGAAGTCAGAGCAGGAATTCAAGGAAGGCTTTTGTTAACAGGATACAAAGGACAACTCAAACAGTTAATCACTCTAACACTCTGAAACATCAAATCATTAGCATTCTGTTGTTTAAGTAGTGAAACTGCTCTAGAGCAGGTACCCACTCCCCAGGTGACCTCAGAGTTACAAACAAGGGACAGAAGTACATTTGCATATCCTGACCACCTATCATGATGGTCTGAACCCACTTATATGAGCTTTATTAATGTTAAAAGAATCAAGCAATCACATCCTGAGTTGGGATGTGCCTCTGCACTTGTCATTTACTTAGAGCAACCTCCAACTCTGGAGTTTTTATTTAAGACTAGTTAGTATCGCATTACACTCTACCTATTCTTAACTTCCTGTAGCCCTTCCTTTCCATCAAACATGTTTGTTTGTTTTGTTATCTAGCTCTGTAGACCAGGCTGGCCAGGAACTCACAGAGATCCACGTACTTCTACCTCTTGAGTGCTAGGATTAAAGGCATGTTCCACCACTGCCCGGCAAGAGTTGGCATTTTGATGATTGGTTTTTCTGTGAAACCTCTCACTAAGATCTAGCTTTACTTGTATTGATTTTGTTCATTTAATATATGTTCTACAGCACATAGATAAGGCCTCATTTGTATAAAGAAATACATTTACTTTTTAATTAAATCTTCAGCATAATTATTCATTATATAACTAGTTTTCAAATAATATTCTTACTTCCTTAAGTTTTAAAAATAATGTGATTTTACAGTATAGCCTTAAATACTACTTCCATCTGTTTTTTTTCGTAAGACATAGTGTTAATTGAGAAGCAACATAGGAAATGTTGTGTCTGGTTTTCCTCTATCTGTAGACACAGGGAAGTTGCTTATTCATAGTTCTATCTTTTTCAGTATGGAGGGATCATCTGAGCTTAGTTATTTTCAGCTCTGTGAACTAAGATTCCTCCCTACACTAATACCCACCATTCTGTGGCCCTACTGATGGTCATAAACAGAAGACATACACATAGTTTTAGAAAAAAAGAAGAGATTACCATTGAAAGACCCACCTAGCTACTGATAAAACAGTTTCAGCAACTTGCAAAAAGTTCATGAGTTCTTATGTGACATTTAGAGTTCTAAACAAGAAGGAACATTCTGAGTCTAGGGATTTTTCATCCCTCCATTCTGAGAGGAATAATGAGAAGAGGTTAAACAGTCGCACATTTTAGGCTAAGGGTGCTTTTCGGTGAATCTGCTCTTCTGTTTTGATCCTTGATTAGCTCACTTGTCAAACATAGGGAATGTGTCTGAGACTTAATACATGAAATTTATAGGACTTAGAAGGAACAAGGATAGAACCGCTAGGATAGAGCAGAGAAATACAATTTCAGACAAAATTGGTTGTTATAGCATCTATAACTAACACATACATTTGGAAGAGATTAAATAAAAGTAGGAGAGAATAAGAATAAATTAATGAATATGAATTCAAAAGTTAATATTGTTAACAATAATATTGCTGCTGTTATTGCCAGTGGCATGCTAAAGATTTTCAGCTAAGCTTGTTTTGTTATTACTATTATTACTTTAATTTTTTTCATAGTAACAATAGAAGACTTTCTAAATAAGATAAACTCATAACCTACAACTTTGAGCCACTGAGTGTACCCAAATGGGTGTAGGAGGTCCTTCTGTCTATGTGTTGCTTTTATTGGTTAATGAATAAAGAACTGGCTTGGCCTATACCATGGGAGGAGGAAGGCGGAGTTAGAGAGATGCCATGGAGCCACTGCCAGAGTCAGACACTCCAAAACATTTTTGGTAAGCCACTGCCATGGGGCGATATACATATTAATAGAAATGGATTAATTAATATATAGTTTCTCTGTGAGTATTTCAGGTCTAAGCTAGTCAGGCAGCCAGGAACCAAACAAGTGGCCTCTGTACTACACCAAATTAGTCATAATTTGCATTTATCTATGATCTCTTTTTCTGAAGAAGTAGTTTTAGCTATACTCTTCCTCTCTACTATGACAGTGGTTAAGAATGAATTTAAACTCTTATGTGAGGCTACAAGTTTTGTTTTTTTAATTCAGTATCTATGTTTACACTTCATTTTATTTTAATGTGCTCTGAGTGTATTCTAAAAATATGTCCCTAACATCTTGGATGTTTTCTTCACTGTTATTTGCTAGACTTCATCTAAGAGATACCAAAGTATGTTGCTTTATTCTCCCAAGTTCTTTCTTACTTTCACAGTTAGTAGACAAGAAAGTATTGCTATTCCTTGAATAGAACTGTAATCTCCATAGCTATGGGATTTTACATAGCGCATCCTCTTTGTGTTGTCAAAACACTTTCACTTCTGCTTGGGAGCTCTTCTACCTGCTCGCATCAGCATTGTTCCTATGTGCGGACAAACGGAAATGATGCCAAATAGGATCCAGAGAAAGATTCTTCACAGATACGATAGATTTAAGTAGGATTAACTGAGAATTCTTGGCCATTTTAACAGTCTGGACTGGATATAAGGGAGCTTTGACATACATTCTTCATATAAAATGCCTCATGAAACAACTGATAAGCATCCACAAGATTGTAGACAAGCAATTATTTTTTTGTAACTTTAATCTTTCTTTTATTATAAAGTAAACTAGTGTTGGGCTTCTAAGGCCTCCTGCTTGTGGGGCCAGAGGATGTTTTGTGGATCAGGAGAGAGAGGGGTTTGGCTGTGTCTAGTTTGCAGTGAGAACAAAATGAGCACAGCATCTTAAAAACTTAGTGTTGCCATCTGAATGCTGGTTTCATCTCCTGATTCACAGACTTGGAAAACACTTCAATGGAAGGTATCTGCCATTTCTAGGTTTTAAAAAGAATTTTTAAGAATGGTGGCATATGCTTGTCATTCTAGTTCCAGCAAACTCAAGCAGGGGGATCTCAAGTTCTATGTCTGTCTGGGCTATAGAGTAAGACCCTGTCTTAAGAAGAGCAAGCTGGGGCTAGAGAGGTGACTCAGTGATGAACAGCTTCTAGAAGACCTCAGTCCAACTCCCAACAACCCCATGGCAGCTTGTAACCATATCTAATTCCATTCTCAGGGGATTTAGTTCCCTCTTCTGACCTCAGCAGGCATTGTATGCGCATGGTACATAGACATACATTCAGGCTAAACATCCTATACAAAAAAATAAAAATAAAGCTCCATAAAAAACAAACATCTGAAGAATATCACCATTCCTAAAAACTGAGAAATAAAAATGGTAAAGTAGGAAAAACAATAAAAGAGATAAAGGCAGTAATCAAGGGTGACAATCGGCTGATCACCAGCTAACACCTCACTCTGCTCCCCTTTCCTTTCATTCCCAAGATTACGGACAACCACAGTTTCAGAACCATTTTAGATCCTCCGTTATGATTTTTTCTAGTCTGTGCTTTCCAATTTCCAGTACCGAGTTTGCAAATGGTGGCACTACAGCTCTCCATGCACTATCCGTTAACTGGCTAACGGATTCTTATTGACACTTAGGTTGTCTCAGTGCTTACAGCACCCAAGTGCTTAGCTAATGTGGGGACAGCAACAAAGGGCCTTGAAAGATTAAGTAGGTAGCATCTCCCCACGGGTTTGCTATTTGTTTGTTTGTTTATTTTGGAGTATGCAGCCCAGATCCCAGGATGGCCCAAAACCCATAATCTTCCTGCATTAGTCCTGGCGGCTATGATTATAGCCGTGTACCTTCAGGCCTGTTTACTTTGGAAATTAAAAAAACAAACAAACAAACAAACAAACAAACAGACCACAAAATCTCCATCCATCATTTTAATCTGCTTACCTGATACTCCACCCACTAGGTCACAGTCACATACAGTCATGGGCATCCATGCTTCTATTCCAAGCTTCCACTACCACCCTGCAGGCCCTTCCATCAATCCTCCCTTTTGTTGAAAGCACCATGCAGTATTTCAGTATCAGACTGTATATGTCCTCTGCTGAGGGCACAGCAGCCCAGAGGGTAAAGTCCTACATCAATGTCCATGAATCAAGCAATGGAACTTTTCTTGTATAGCAAGCATATTCAGCCACAGAGATTCTGTGAACTTAAAGAAAGGGATATGCCTGTATACTGGTTCAGTAGCAAGAGTATATGCCTTGGCTCTGTGATCGTATCTTTGAAGTAGATTGGAAGGAAGATGAAGATGAGGCACAAGAAGCATGATGGCTAACAAACTAAGAAACAACTCCAAATACTGAGATACCTTTTTTTCTTCTCTCTGAGAGACGTTCGGGTGGACTCAAGAGGCGTGAGGTGCTCTTGGTAAAGTCTATTGTTGCCTTAAGTGTTTTTTTCTCTGTTGCCGACCAACTTATATCACATTTTAAGAGCAGTGACTTATGTTTTATTGAATTTCCTTGTGTGGAACAAAGCCATGTGCCCGTGGGCATTTGTTTTCCGAACGGTCTTAGCAATTACAGCACATTGCGAGCACTGTGACTTTAATTGGTGCTTTTCCAACTGCTGCCTGGGCAACTAAAACAGTGGCTCAAGGGGCATGGTGGCCTGTTGAATGTGTGCCGCTTCTTTAGTAATTTGATTGCTAAGCTGTGTAAACCAGGAGTCTTCGTTTTAGGCAAACCCTGGAACAGATATTATTCCTAAGCCTTAATTTCCACAAAGAGCAACCGCCATCATGTACCAGAGCTTTCGACTAGTCAAACTCTAGGGTCAAAGAAGTTGACTCTGCACTTCGGTTTTACTTTGCGCATTCCCTACAGAGCATGCGCTTAACTATTTTGACCCCCTTCCTTTACATTTTCCTTCAAATGTCGTCTTTGTTTCTCTTCACTGAGAAACACACTGTCACTTATATACCAGGAGCCTATCTTTACCCTACAATCATGTGAGTATGTCCAGTGGAGTTTGTGTAGCTTCTACTATCCCATGTGTTTCATTGTTGTAAAATGCTAACCAGAGAGGCTTCGCTAATCTTCCAAGGCTGGGAAGCAAAGTGATTGCCCAGTTTTTCTAGTTTTTAACTGCAGACTCTGCATAAATAGAAAAAGGTTAAATATCACTGTATAGTTTAACTATGTTAAAGAATGTATACAGATTTTCATATGATAATGTTTGTGATATAACTGTAGGAACATATGCTAGACAAAGGCCTGTCTTCATTAGAATGACATCTGTTTGTATATATATATATTAGGGATTAAAAAGTAAATTTATAAATATTGTTAACCTCCAAAAAACCATCCTTTCTTAAATTTTAAAATATAGATAAAGAATAAAGTCTTATTATATCAAAATATATGGCACTCTTACATATTTGTTCTCAATCTGTTTTATTTAAAAGTAAAAATAATTTTTATTTATCTTACACTTTATTTTGTAATTCCATAGTGTTACATAAATTATTTATTCATTAAGATATTCCATAATGTGCGTACCATAATTTATTTAATAATTCTCTTTGTTGTGATGTAGTAAAGCTAAGTTTTAGTTGGTGATTATAAGTAATAAAAATAATATATTTTTATATCTAATAAAACTGGCACTTAAGGCTGGCACCATCTGAGAATGGACAAACCTCACACACTTTTCTTGATGGCAGTAACTTCATTATTCCTCCTCATAGTTTCACAAAGGCAGTAACAGAATTGCCCTCACTTTAACAAAGAAATGACTGAATCTTGGAGACAGTTTGCAGTTTGATGATGACAACACAGCTCACAAGTATGAAATCAAACCATTTTAGTACCTGATCTCCAGGTCCATGCTCCATACACTACACTCTATTGAGTCCTCACGTGCAGTCATGACCATATCGAAGGAGATGCAAATATAAATTCTCGTCAAAAATGTGTATGTGTTGAACAGTTTTATATGATTTTATACATTGTCTTTCAAAAACACACTATCAATTTGTTGTACCAATTTCTACCTTAAAACAAATGTCTTAATAGATAGCTTTGATAAAGTTATTTTCATTGTCCATCTTAAATACAGTATGGAAAAATTCTTTGAAGAATTTGGTGATCTTCCATACCCCCACCATGGCTTCATAAGGGCCAGTGAGATGGTTCATCAGGTGAGGCCTTCGCTGCCAAGTCTGATGACCTGAATTCCCTTCCAGGAACCCAGATAGTAGAAGGAGAGGAATAACTGACCTTTACATGCATGTTGTGGTACAAACACACAAACACACACACACTCACAAAATAAATACATAAAATAAATAATTGTAATTAAAAGGAATTGATAACCTGAATGTTGTGGCCTGAATACTAGTAATAACAACATCAATTAAAGAGTGTTGGTGATGTCAATAGCATTATATTAAGTTGTACTATTAATATAGTTTACATATTGCTTTTATGTGCCCTTTTTATGATGAACTTTACTTATCTTAGTTTGTGTATTAGTTTGTTTTCTGATTGTGATGAAGAAAAAACAGACTTGAACCAATTTGTGGGTGGGAGGACTTATTTTGGTTCACAGTATGAAGGGTAATAAAAGCCAAAGAGGCATGGTGGCAGAAGTGAGAGGTGCCTGGTAAAACTGTGTTTCTAGGCAGTTCCTAGTGCTGTGTGCTGGTGTCCCATCCCATAGATAGCACCACCCACAGTCAGGGAGAGTCTTCCTCCCTTTTTAAATCTCCCTGGCAATGCTCTCATAGCTATGCTCATAGGTTTGTTTCTAAGCTGATTTTAAATCCAGTCAAGTTAACAACGATGATTAATCATCACACTGAGCAGGGATTACTAACTCAGTTATGTGGTGAAGATGTTTAGAAGTTATGCAACATACAGATCAGAGCTATGTGATCTAAACTGAATATGTGCTAGCCCCAGATAGCCCAATACATGTAACTATGGAAGAAAAGATACCAGTTGAGCTAGTGGGAATTTTTATTGCAATATTACTATTAATTAAGAGTACCATGATCAACAAACACATCTATCGCTTCTTGTTTTCTAAGCTTATTTGGTATTAGGAAGAAGTATCATTATCAATTGCCCTTTCTTAGATGTGTTCTCGCCAGAGATCTCTGATGAACTTCCTCCTCACTCTTTTCCATAATACGCTATGGTCCATCCTGTGTCCTATGATAATTTTCACCTGAGCTCTCCATAGTATTTGCTATGATCTGTCATCCTTCAGGGCATATTATAGATTCAAAAACACTTCCTATAGATGATTATAAGATGTTAAAACAATCTGGAACTTTCCTGAGAAATTAAAATACATTTTCATCCATTTTAATATCTCCCATTCTGTTTTCTTCTATATTCCATGAAATTTCTACTTTCCTTTAGTTCTGCTATTCTCCTGAGACATTAGCTGTCAAATTAAAGACAGCATGAATCATGGTCATATGACTAAAGATCACAGAAAAAAAAACTTTATGTCACTGAGGTGGTTTGGATTAGAAGTGTCCTACATAGTCCTGTCATTTGAACACGTGGTGCCCAGGTGGTGGCACTGTTTGGGAAGGTTTAGGTGTTACAGCCTTAGTGAAGGAAGTACATCAATGGGGGGGGGTGAGCTTTAAGATAAACATTCTTGTGCCACTTGTAATTTGCTCTCTCTGCTTCATGCTTGAGGTTCAAGATAATGAATTTCAGCTTCTTATTCCTGCTGTCATGATCACCACCTGTTGCCATTCTGTTCCAACCATTACGGACTCTAACCCTCTGGAACCCTAAGCCAAGATAAACTTTTCTCTACACGTTGCCTTTGTCATAGTGTTTCAACACGGCAACAGAAAAGTGACCATATCATCATCCATCTAGCTTTCAAAAGTGTAAGTCAAAAGGCCACTGTGACATGCGATGTGAACGTCAGCCTCTTCAAAAGCTGGATGGCTCTTCCTGCTAATTCAAAATTTTCTGATAGCAAGACCAATACTGCCACACCTTCATTAAGAGGGTATGAAGGTATATATTGCATCATGAGGGGATCTGAGGAAAGCGGAGCACCTTTCTCAAGGAAACCCAAAGGTAGCTTGGGAGATAAGAGGTAGAGACTGGCTCCGGGTTCCCACTGTGGTAAGGTAATGCAAGTGGGGTGAGCACTGTGTTTCCCTCTAGTGTCCATGTGGGGAAATGGAGTGGGGCATGAGAACTACCAGCAAGCAAACCTCGAAATCCGAGCAATTTTCGTTGTTGCTGAATTTACCAGGACAACCATACTGAGTCATTGCTATGTGATAGGAGCCATTACTTAGAGCTTGGCTCTCTGCTGAGCACCACTAGAAGATGGAGTTCATACAGATGATGATGCTAACAGAGGCTCCAGAGCTTGGTATGAAGGTACCACATGCTTCTTCCACTGCTTCCTGCATGCAGGCTTTGGAAAATAGCAGTCATATTTTTATTTTTATTTTATTTTTTTATTGATAAAAGAAGAATAAAAAAAAACAAAAACAAATTTCCACCTCCTCCCAGCCTCCCATTTCCCTCCCCCTCTTCCCACTCTTCTCCCCCTCTTCCCACTCTTCTCCCCCTCCTCCCACCCCTCTCCCCTTCCCCCCACTCCTCTCCCCCTCCCTCTCCAGTCCAAAGAGCAGTCAGGGTTCCCTGCCCTGAAATAGCAGTCATATTTTTAAAACTCTGATCCTGAGTCTCCTTTCTGTCTTTCTCTTGGTGTGCTTTGCTGTATGCATATGTTTTCTTACTCAATAGAAGCCTTTCTTCAGAGTCATAAAAATATATCTGGGTCTGAGGTCTTTGTTTCTAACATTCCACAGATACCTATGCATTCAATTGTTTTGGATAGAAAATTCTTTTATTCTCAGTTCAAGCCAATAATTCTGTATTTATAATTGTGAAACGGGTTTCGGAAGTGAAATAGATCTCTAATACTTCTTAGACTTACATTTTGAAAATCACTTTTAGTTCAAATGCACACAGATTAAGTATGTATGCAATAGTCATGTAAGTAATAACATGTGACCTTGATGGAAGGTGCATTGTGAGGCTACGGACTCTTCCAGCACTTATTCTTCTGTGTTTTGCTGTAATCCAGTCTTTATTCACTTCCTATATCATTGCTGGCATTATTTTAGTCTTTTCAAAATTCACATTGAAAAATGAACTCAAACCGTTTGCTTCTCAGTGATTTAGGAAGAAATTCTTTCCTGTTCCTTCTTTCATCCCTCAGAGCCTAGAAACAAAGACATGGTGATCAATAATATTATAGTGAAAGAATATACCATTTAAATCTGAAGCCACATATGCTAATTATAAATCAATTTCAATATTTGTCGTCTTAAATTCTGAAGTCTTTGTATATGCTCCCTCCTCCTAAACTAGTCCAAGAAAAATGAATGTATTGCCTTGGTGTCTGGGTCTAGCAAGCTTCTCTGCAGAGAAAATTATCTTGTATTGCCTGGGGTCTAGTCCTTTATTCAACTTTAGTAAATGAGCTCCTTTGAATTATGTTCTCCCTGTATTCAACTACCTCATCAGGCGCAATCTGCTTCCTCCCTCAGAAGATCTGAAAAGGCCTAACATGGTGTTGGTGTCATCTTGCTTAATCTTCTCATTTCTAGGATGGGGAAGTAGAATCAGGGATAATCTTCTCTGTGATTCATACCCTTAAAACTCTTAAAACTTCCAATCCTTTAGGATGTCTGTTCATCTTCCTTTGCAGCTTTAGCAATATCCTCCCAATTTGTGTGCTAAGGCTTACCATGAGGTTATTGGTCTTAGGAGTTTTTGACAGAGAGAGAGATATATAGGTCTTCTTTTCCCAACATCTATCTTGTGCCTAGAATTTGGAAAGATGGAACTTTAGTGCTAAAGATTCATAGAATTTTTTAAATTTTTTTAAAAATTAGATGCAAATTATTTGTTCAGTATTAAGTTCTTTTAACTCCAACTATTTCAGTCTTAAGTGCTTCCCACCATTATAATACTGTTACCATTTTCAGGGACCTTAAAGACTTCAGCTGTCCTTAAGGCTCATAACATGGTATCACCATTGCCTGCCTTCTCTAATTTTCTGCACAAGCACATTGAGATAAACAGATTGATTGGCTTCATAAAACTTTTTTTTTTTTTAAAAATGCTTGTCTGGATTGGATCAGAGTGCATCATGAGTGCTACAGGAAGATGAATTTGTTTCATGAGGAAAATAATACAAAATCATGATCAAATCTTTTTATTATTGGATAAGTTGTCAGTTTTGCATGTGTCTTTCCAGATCAGTATTCTATTTTGCTTTCTCCTGCTAGTATAAAGCACTCTGATCAAACACAAGGTGGTTAAGAAGGGATCTATTTATCTATCATCAAGAGAAACCAAGGCAGGAATCAAGGCAGGAGCTTAATGCAGAAACCATGAAGGAGTGCTGCTTACCAGCTTGCTCCCCATGGCTTGTTTCACCTGGTCTGCTCATCTACCTTTCTTGAACAGGCCAGGCCCAGCTGTGTGGAGATGGTACTATTCACAGGGCTATGTTCCACGATGTCAATTAGGATTTGAGAAAACTTCTCCTAGACATGGCCATATGGCCATCTGATAGAGGTAATTCTTCAACTGAGGTTCCCTTTTTCCAGACATATCAAGTTGACAATTAACATTAGCCATCACACCCAGGAATCAACAACTATAAAACATGATCTTCATAGCACAACAAGGTGTACTGTATTCAATTTTATGGACTTCAAAGAATATCAGATCCAAAATATATAATGATAATTGAAGAATAGGTACTTTTGTAGTTATCACCACTATGATAACAATATCAAAAATTTTATATCATTTTTATGTCATTTTGATATTACAGACAAATTTTCAGATATAATATCTACCTTGAATATTTTATTTCAAGAGAGGTAGTGTTGATTCTCAATAAAGAAGTGGCATCAAGGTAGAAAGCAGAAATGATTTTTAGGTGGGAAGTTTTATTGACTCTAGGATGTACCCAATGGAAGTAAGAGATGCTATGTGAATAGTCAATGCACTAAACACAGATACCATGTGTTCCTCCTCATAAACCTAGGGAGAAGATTCTGCAATTACCACTTCATGTGTGAGGAAATATGTGGCGTCAAGTACATTTCATAAAGGCATGCAGATCATTTTTGCTAGAGCAAGGGTTTAATATAAGTTTATATGACTCTCGAGTCCACACTCTTAGCCTCTCGTGTTTATTACTCTTTAAAGAAAACATTCTCAAAGTAGGGTTCAGGGTTCTATGGAGGCCTGCCAAGATTTTCTAATAGTCTATAAAAGGATGATAAAGTTTCATTATTTCTTTGACATTTTATAGCATTAAAATGGTGTTTTTCATCCATAATTTTATGTGCTATTAAGTTTTATAAGCTATAAATTTGGTATTAATTGATACTTATAAATCAAATATGTTTTATAGAATACTAGAGATTATTTACTAGGAAGGTTGGATAATTTTTTTGTTTTTATAAAGTAATGGAGATAGAATTTGGATCCACGTGCTTGACTTCTGAGCTTCTTCAGGTATCCAATTGTGACATAGCCTGGTCATTCTCTGACAATGCACTGTATCTCCAGAGTCACATTATTTGACTATATGGAAGAAATCTTTGCTCCTTAGAATCAAGAGGTTCCTGTCTGGAGTTTACACACATCCATAGTTGCTGTAAGTGGACTAGACTGTGAACAAGGCTTTCCTAAGCCAGACTCCTAAGAGAGAAAATCAAGGAAATGTTTTGATTAAGGATCTTTAGGTAAGGTCCTTCATTTAACTGGACACTTATTAACATGTTTCAATATTCTAAAAGAAGATTTTTAAAATATCTTTTATTTGCCTCTTATTATCAGTCATAGAATAGGAAATAATTTTAGGAAGGAAATAATTTTAGGAACGTAAAGTTTGAACTTAATTCTGACACCAAGAGATAACTAATTAGTAATATACAAGTGAATAAAGTCTTGGGTCAAAGTGATGAAGTCATCTTAACTAATTTCAAAACAGTGAAGAAGTAAATGTTGAACACATCAGTGGTAGTTGTTGATATAGTCAGTAAATACCAATGCAGAACTACAAAAAAAAAAAATAAAATCAAACGAGGCAAAGTGTTTGCATATAGTACTTCCTAAACTGTGTTCATTTCAGAGAGGTGGGTAGGCACTTAAGAAGTAATTTCTGTTAGAATAACAATCCCAAGAAGAAGACAGAGTATTGAAATAAATAAATATTGTATAATTTATTTACCAAAACAATGCTGTGGTTTAAGTTTCTAAGAATTTTATAGAAGTTTATCAGATTGTTGTATAACTCATAATAAAAAATATTAATTTGTATAAATGTTGTGCTTGCATGTCTATGTGTGCCACGTGACTGCAGGGAGTCCATCAGATGCCCTGTAATTGAAATGAAAGACTGCTCAGAACTGAGCCCAGGGTCTCTGCAAGAACAGTGGGTTCTGTTATAGAGGATGGGAGGTAGTGGAGGGGAGGAGGCAGAAATCTTTAATAAATAAATAAAAATAAAATAAAATAGAAGCGTTATTTTTAAACACGGCTGGCTCAGGAAGAGGTGGCTGATAATAAAGTGATATTAAGCAAATAAAATAAAAAAAGAACAGTGGGTTCCCTTAATTTCTGAGCCAGTTCTTCAACTCCCCATAATTCATAAAATTTTAAGTGAGAATGTTTTTACTAGTTAACTTGGCACTTAAAGCAGACTGCATCAATTACTAACCCCAAATAGACATTGAAGCTGGGTATCGTGGCTCAGGTGTCTCATGCCTATGATTCTAACACTTGAGAACTAAAGCAGGGGATTGCTATGACCTTGTGGCTAGACAGAACTTCAGTAGAAAACACATTGGGAAACTGTAGCTTGCATGGGAACATCTATGTCTGTCTATTTTCTGACCATATGAGAATAAATAACTGCATGTTTCATTTCTATAAATGGGGAACACCATAGATTTTGAACACCTGCTATTGATTGACACGTGATGGATTGATAACATTTTAATGTTTAGCTTGGAATATACTTTTTAATTTAATTAATTGGCTAAGATGTTGGGTATACTGACACATGACTTTAAATCCAGCACTTAAGAGACAGAGGCAGGTGGCTCCCTCTCTTAAGGGCAGCCTGATCTATATAATAAATTTCAGGTTAGCCAAGGCTACACAGTAAGATCCTGTATAAAAATAAATAATTTGTTAAAATATAGATGCATGTTTGCAAACAATGATAGATTTTAATAAGTTTCAATTAGTGATGTGGGAAGACACCAAGGAAACAGCATCTTCCAGACACAGCAGGACTGTTGCACATGTGAACTCAGAGACTGCAGCAGCAGGCTCAGGGCCTGCACGGGTTGAAGCAGAGAGGGCTCAAGTGCTGAGAGGGGAACTGGACGCCAGCTCCATTTGTTTAAAAGCTATCTCTAAGTGTCAGCCACTCCCAAAGGAATAATTAGTTTTCTTCAATGGAGTCTCTCTAGGTACACAAATCACATGTAAGGGCCAGTCCCATGACCAACAATAGATGGTCATGGCATTTTTGAAGAGGTCTTGTCTCCTAATTCTTTGTTTGGGCATTCTTCATAACCTTACAATCTTTTGTTAATATATTATGGTTTCTCTGTGTGTTTCTCAGGCCTTTCACATTTTTCCCCCTTTTTCTTTTCTTTTACTCTGGTTTTATTTTTTTTTCTTGTTCATTTTCTAAAGATAGAGAGAAAAAAGAGTGTGTGGGTTTGGGTGAGTGGGGATGTGGAAAGGTTCTGAGAGGAAAGAAGGAAGGGGGCTCTGTAATTAGAATATATTATAAAGAAAATTATTTTTGATAAAACGAAATTAAAAGAAAAACTAATAACAGTGCTCAATACGCTATAGAAGCATGAAGGGAGTGTCTTATGTCTGCTCTTAAGGAAATCGCAGCACAGCAGGAAGCTTTTGAATAAGAATTCCATCACATGTGAGCAGAGAGAAAGGTGAAGAGAGACTTCTGCCGCTTGAGCAAACAAAAAGACATCTTTGCGCTGATGAGTGAGAAAAAGAACTTTTTAGAAAGAATAGTGGCATGACATTGGCTCTCAGAGTGGAACAGTGATCTTAGGTGGGCCTTGAATGGTTCTATGTGTATTGCCTGGAAGCAATGGAGGAGAGAAGAGAAGTTGCAGTCTTGAAAGGAGGATCCTGGCGCAGAGGCGGGGAACTGAGATGATGGAGACCTGTTGGCAATGTTAACATAATCAGTCGGGGAACATTTAGAGAATACATTTCTGCTCACAGAACACACTGTGGAGCTGTGCTAGAGAAATATGGCCGACTACTTAGGGCTATCTGCTTTACTTGGAGTCCAGAGACATAGGGATAAAGTTGCAGGTCCAGACTATGCAAACTGTTTACTATGGAATAATGATATATGTGTCTCCATTCTTGAGGGCTATGTTAAAATTTACTCATAAATTATATCTAGCAACTTTACCAGCTCTAATATGTACTTTCTAGAGAAAGACAAGCTCAGGTGAACCTCTGTCAGGAGCAGTCATACGTTTTAGGTATTCAAAGGTTGGCAGTGTAAGGTGGCATAGAAATACATAATCCATTTACACATTTTTAAAGCACTCACAAAAATTGCAATGTTCAAAATAACCCACAATGAAGTGAGAAAATTGCTTCTCCCAGAGCAAAGAATGAACTCCTAGAAGTTTATCTTCAGTAAATTAGCGGCTGACAGAAGACTAGATTTCTGGGTTGTTGTTTATTTCTAAAGTACATTACAGTAGCCCATAAAAGCTATTTCAAGCTGTAGACTGTGTGTCACATGGCTCCCTGAAATAGGGTAAATTATATTTATGATTTTTTTCTCTTGGATACTGGTTTGGCAAAACACAAAGCATTTTATGGGTATTTGATAAATATAATGATATTTCTCTTTCTGGAATATTTTCTACTAAACTAATAATTTATAAATTGCGCCATTTGTCAGGCACTGTGATTCAGTCTGTAGTTAAAAGCCAGTTCTGTTATTTTTCTTGTATATCTTTTTGATTAAAAGCAGAAGTATACGAAACTCCATGTAGAGAACTCATATAAGTTTTGGTTCATTTCTGTTTGTTTTTGCTTTTTGTTTATTTGAGGTAATGCCTCATAGTGCAGATTATGACCTCAAACAGACAGCCTGCCTGCCACAGCTTTCCCGTACCAGGATTCCAGGCATGGGCCACCTGCCTGGCTTTCAAGGCTTTGTTTGAAGGGTTTAGCCCTGACAGTAGCATCCACAGCATCTTTATTACTTAAGAGAACAGAAATTTTAGAATCTAAAACTTTATGTCCTTTTAAAGGCAGAAATCTTTAATTTCCTGACATTCTCCACCTCTGGACTGAGAAACCATTTTCAGTTAAGACATTTTGAAGGGTTCCTAATCATCCACCGCTAACCATTGTCCCTTTTCCCAGCATTTCCATCTAGACTTTCCTTGCCTCGCATCTTCAATGCTTCCTCTGCTTGCATCTGAAACTCACTGAAACACTGTTTCATGGAAGTTGCCTGCCAATATTTTCAGCATGAATTTTTTGTTATTGTAACAGACCATGGTTATAGATGACAGTTGTAAAGCCCGTGCTATTTTCTCTCTGTGCAGATTTGAAATGCAGCATGGATCATCACCATGCAGTGAGCTTTGGAGAAGGAAGAAGGTATTTCAAGCTAGGAAAGAAGATACCATGACATTTCAGGAAATGGGATCAGCACGCATGACGGCACAGAATAAGCAAAAGCCAGACATGTCTTGTGAAATCCTATATCAGAGCAAGAATCTTAGTCATTGTGAGCTTTTCCACCCAGGGCCTAAGCTATGTTTGACTTAACCCTTAAACAATATTTGTGTGATAAAGGTACTGAAAAGATAGTTCAACATCTGAGCCAAATAATATGTTTAACATCGTAAGAGATACTGCAAGGGCTGGACATATAGCTCCACTTGTAAATTTATTTTTTGTGCATTAGCGTGATGACTTTAGTTGGGATTCCAGTATGCCCATGTAAAAACTGGGCATGTGTCATGTGTGTAAACCCAGGAATGGTGGTGGGGATAAAGGGATCATTCTGGAGACTTGCTTTCTCCTCAGTCTTTCTGAAATAATCTCCAAGTTCAGTGATAGTCTTTCTTTAAAAAGATATGGTGGGAAGTGAGAGAGGAAAATGAGTAATATCAATCTCTGGCCTGCACACGTGTATATGTGTGCAAGCATGTAAATACACACATATGGCCTTAAAAGAAAGATAACACAAATATATTTTCATTTGCTATGACTTGTTAGATATCAAAATCTGTTCGATTTCAGTTAACTTGATCTTCTAGGACAGCCACTACGTGGTATTTGCTGAGTGATAAACATTTTTTTTAATTTATTACACTTGAGAATGAAAAACAAACACCAGTAATGATCTGTTGCGAAGGAAACAAAGGTTTGGAGAGTGAAACCTAAATGAAATGCTTTAGACTGATGATTGTGACATTCACAATAATTCCTAAAGCATCATGAAGATCTACCTAGAAAGAGACGGAGTGAGTACCAGGAGGGTGGATTGTTTTCACTAGTCACTATTCATAGCTAACTAACTAACTTTCAGAGCTAACTAACAGAAAATAAAGGGGGCTGATTGAGATTTTCTCCTTTCTTTCCTCATTTAATTTTGCAACATTTAGTATTTTAAAATTTAGTAAGTCCCCGGGGAATTTTATTTTATGTACAAAAAGCCAAACAAGGAAGAGATGATCTCTGGGATTCAAGAGAATGGGGAATGAAATATTACAGATATTACAGTGCTAAGCTGACACCTATGTGGGAAACAGTAGGTTCGAGACTCATAGATTTGGTCTGATTCACTTGTCTGCCTTTTCTTCTGTGCTTTGTATGATGCAAAACAGAAATCTGTGTGTTTTGCATCGATCATGAGTGCAGTTCCACATCTAACCAAGCGTTGCAGGAAACTTGCTCCAAATCGATTTCACACGTGATTAGTCGTTTTGCATTTCCTTATATTATGCCTTACTGAAAATGTCCCTTCTGTTTACAGCATGACATCCCTTCAGACATTAGATCCACTGCCCCCTGTCCCAGGCTGTCTCTACCGTGATCCAGCCATCTTTTTTTGAGTTCATGCATCCCGGGATAGTCCAGGAAGCTGTCCAGGAAGGAATGTAGTTCCCATCCCATGGAATCCAGAAGATTATGTTTGCCCTAGACCTCTATGTGGGAGAGTAAACCAGGCTGCTCTTCTCTTTTGCCTTCTTAAAAGAGTTGCTTAAGACAATCATGGTCATACAGAACTATTTCTTGAGAGGCTAAACTTACTTTTGTAATATAGACATGAAAAAGCAAACATAATCCAGTGTTGTCTCTTTAAAATTAAACTCCCCATGCTGAAATCATTGCAGTAATGTTTGCTCTACTTGCTATTCTCTAAATAAACTGTTTCCTTATTTTGTTGAAATAATACTAAACCCTCACTTACACTTAGAGTAGCAAATTCTCCCCTTAATATTAGTCACAAGGGAAGGGTAACTCAGACCCAAAGCTGCAGGAGTCTGCTAGGGCCACTGAAGGGTAGTCCCTTGGAGGTTATCTGTGTCTTTCTTAACTAGCTGGAAACATCATTACTACAAAAAAGGTAACTTCTAGGATCCAGCATTGCAAAGGGGGAAATCTGGAGTGTCAATTCACAGAGGCATTCTTCTCTACCTGATTTACTTATTTCATATAAATATAAACGTATTTTTTGCCTCTCTCCTGTGGTGATGTACACAGTAGGAGGTGCAAATGATGCCGACAGCTGCTGTGAGCTGGAGACAGAAGTTACAGCCAGATTACTTCTAACAGAGATAGATGTGTGGGCTTCTCTGCCATTTAAAGTATTATGAATGCTAGGATCAGACGACTCGAGTCGCTCTCTTGCATCACTGACTTTTTATTTTTATTTTTAGTTATATGAACAACTGAAACTATTGCAAAAAGTCCTATTCTAGAAAACCCATGGCAATGCTTTTGTTGGAGTGTTTCTCTTTTGCATTAAGAAGTTCTAGAACTAAGCAGAGCTTTGGTTTTATTTCTGAAATACAAATAATCTCACCTAAAATATGAAGATGTTTTCTTTTCTCAGGAAGCCTGAGGTATACTGTTTGTGGATTTTGAGAGGAGGGGTGCTGCTGCAAGAAATGTAGTTCTTTGAAGCTTTCTTCAAAATAAATATTGATTAATCATTGTTCGCATTTCCTTATGTAACTAAAGGTCACATTGAGGGCTGGTATAATGTATGCATATTTTATGTGAGAGAACCAAATTCTTCATTTAAAAAGTATTAACTTTCTTGATCTACAATTTTTAGCATCTTTAAAATAATTTTGTATTGTAAATCACAGTATTCTTTATAAATTTGTTTCATGATTTTCATATAAGGATAAAATATTGCAATATTTATTTAATGACACATATATTTGATAGATGTGTGGGAGATGTGTTAACATGTAACTAAGCTTTAAGAAATCTATTTTAGACTATTCAAAGGACTTGTAAGGCAAAAAACTGCCAGTAATAATTACAAGACAAAGACCTCGAAAGATGCCATTGGGTTTGTTTTGTTTTGGCGATCTACTGATGGCCATGGGGCCTGAGTTTAACAGTGGTTTGTATCCTAGTGAGACTGCTGGAGAAAACTGATTTTCTCACTTGCGAGTGGTTATCAATTGGACATGCCTTCTGGGTAAGGGATGGGTCCATTTCTCCTCTCAGCACTGGGACCCCCATCTGGTACAGATCCATGCAGGTCATATGTATATCAAATACTGTTACCTACAACAAAATTCTAATCGATGACAGTGACAGAATATATTGTGAACAGAGTTTTTTTTATAAAGTATATAAAGTATTTGAATAAATACTTATTCAAGTTGAGTCACGTTAGTTAGAGTGAGTTAGTATTTTCTTCTATTATTAAATAAGCATAATAGTCATACTTAATTTTCCATCTGTAATACTCAATATTAGAAGCACACAAGGCAGCTTTGGAAGGGCTTTATCTTCAATGTGGTCACATGAATATTTGTATTTTAAAAATTATTTTCACTGACTTATGTGTATTACAGTTATCTTTAGAGATAGACAATAGTTATAAGTTGATGTATAAATATACCTGTATAGTTAAATTAAGTTTTCCCATTTGGCATGTCAGTGTTTCTCCCAAGAGCCATAGACCACATACTTTAAACCTCAAAAGCAGACTTCAGAAGCCCTTGTTTGAGTTGTTGGTCAGAATTGTCCAAGAGAATCTCAAAACATTATAGGCAGCTGCCATAGGTTAGTTGGTAACCCCCTCAGTGTGCAAAGTAAGCCTCAGTTCTAGGAGACATGTCGTTCAGACACAGGGCTCAGAGGCTCCTGAACTGGTTTGACAGGAAACCTTTCCCTGAGGATTAGCTTTCATGGGGCCAAAAGGCCACACAAGTATCCATAGGAGAGAAGCACCAACGGTACTACCTAGATTTGATAGCTATAAACAGCAACAATAAGCATGGCACAATAACACTGCTGTGCTGTAGTGGCAAATATACCATGGTGGTAACCAACAATTATCTAATTGAACTTTGGACCCTCCCCACAACAAGAAATTGAAGCCTGGTACTAGAAACCTAGCCAAATGCACAGGGCTAGTAAAGTCATAGGTCTTGGATTAGAACCTCTTCCTAACTTTATTAAACCATCTTAGTCTATAAATTCTAAATGTATGTCCTTATTCCTGAAGATAAATTCAGTCCTCACCTTTCACCAAGGAAACTTTTCTTTGTTACAGATGCAGGCCATTGTAGAAAATCAGAATCAATCAAAATGCAGAATTGTGGATCTCAGTTCCAACTAATAAACCTACAACACAACTTCTCCGCCAAAGGCTCAGAGATCATTGTGGAAGAGGGAGCAGAACTTTTCTAAGAGTCTGGGGAACAGAGAGTTCACTGGGATTGTGTCTCCTAGAAATGTCAGAACTTACACTCATGAAGTCTCACCAACATGGCTGCCTAAACATTACTTAAACAAGAAAAACACCAACATACATGCTAACATGGATGTGGGAAAGTTTGTGAGCCCTCTGCTCTAGCTAAAGGACGAGCAGTGACTAAGGAGTGCAGAGAGCAGATAGTCTTTTCCAGAAAGAGCACACCAGCTGGTTATAGACTGCCAAATGGTCAGCCCTGAAATCACATACACGAACATTGCATACAGACTGAACAAGGTGCAATTGTGTATTTAGAAATATATATGTATATATGTGTATATATAGGCATACATACATATACATATTAGGTAACAATTAATAATGAAAGAGGTCATGAATTTAAAAGAAATCAGGAGGACTCATGGGAGGTCTTGGAGGGAAGAAAGGGAAGGGGGAAATGAAGTAATTATGTTTTAATCCCTCCAAATTAAAAAAAAATTGACAATATTGACACTAAAATTTTTTAACATTAGGGAGTACTTCTTAAATGTTAAATATCTTTTGCTTCTCAAGTAATAAATGAAACTAGCTTAAGTAAAAAAAAGTTAAAAATCTCATTGATTGTGGAACTTCTATGCATTTGACACTAAGAATTGAGAGACCCATGAACTGGACATCTGAGCTTCGTAGCTCCAGTGCATTTATTTTCTTCTCAGGAAAAAGAGAAAAAAAGAAAAAAAATGATTCCGAGATAATTTGTTATGTAGTATTTGGATGAATATTTATGAATAAAATTTGAATGCCGAAAAATTATTTTCAGTGTTGGTGTCTGAATTCTTGCAGTTGAGCAATAGAATATTTGCTTGGTGATTTTGAATTCCAGCTAACTTTCTGACACATATTTACATGCAATTTTGAGACAACTTCTTTTTTTTTTCTAGTAAACCAGAAGCAAACTTTATTCCAGGAAAAAATAATAAATCTCTACAGGGCACAAAAAGCTTATCAGCTGGCTGAGACCACAGCCCGAGTTCAGGCCCGTAAGGCTGTGGCAAAGGACAGCTTCTGAACCCTTCTTTTTTATAGTAAGGACTAGGCAATAACAAAGGAATTTTTACAATCCTGAGCTGAAACTTAGACACAAATTGCCCTTCTTTGCAATTTCCATTAACAGGGTTTTTCCAGTTAAACTAGTGTTTGTATTAAGCCCATTGTTTTTCTCTAGTACTTGCTGATTTTGTTTATGGGACAATATATCTTGCTTTTGCTAGATAAACTTCCTTCTCTCTTAATTGTTGAACAATGGAATGATGAAATGACTGAAGGGATTTCAAACCCTGCACGTCTGTGTCAGTAGAAATATTCCAATTGTCTCTTGTCTATTAGATTTGCCATACTGACAGTCACACTGAGGACTTTGGTTTTCTGCTTGAAAGAGCCTCCTTTTCCTGAATAGGTTGGGACTACTGTCTCCCTCTCTGCCAGCTTTCCTTGTGGCTCCCCAACCAAGTTTTCAATTTCTTGTCAGACTGTAGAGAGGAGTAACAGAGACAACTAAGTTTTATGGTTTGAAAACTTTGCTACAACCAATTGAATAGAAAACGTTTGGGTAACTGTTACTGGAGGAATGACATATAGTGGAGGGAACTGGACATAGACAGAGAAAACAAAGCATGGGCTATAAGCAAGTCAGGGACAAACACATTTTTGGATACAGTGTAAACATTTGTACTGATGGAAAGGCAAATGAAATTGAAGTCTTCTAACAGAGCAAGAAAAATAAAGTATTTGAGTGAGAGAACCAGTTATTTTAATTCTGGTCGAGAACTTTAGCAGCTACATGAAGTTGGGCAGGGTATTTGATTCCTCTGTACTTCAGTTTTAATCAAATGCAAACAGTGTATAGGCACACACACACCATGGTTGATGTTCTGTAAACAGGATATTTGTTATGTGACATACTATTGGCATAGAATGACATTATAAGACAAGAGAGTGTTTAGTTATTGGAAATGTGGAAACAAAGTCCCCAAAGTACTAATATATAATAAATATGAATCATTTTTATAAAAGTGAATATATTAGAAAATTAGAAATTGAACTGATGACCATTCCTAATTGCAGGCATTTGTCCAGTTTTAATGTGTGATAACTAGGTTATTTCAATTACTTTGAAACTTCAGACAATCCTAAAGGTCATTTACTTTCTAGAAATCGTTTGCTCAAGGAATAAATTTAGCAGTGGTGGCATGAGGCTATTTATTTGCTGTTCCAGCGGATCTTTGTGGTGTCTGGAAGTAATCGAAATAACTACATTGAAGCTGTGGTCTGGGTGAAAAGTTTCATATCACTGACTTTTATGGTAGACTAAGGTAGCTACACTCAGGTGATAATGTAGCTTTTCCTTAAATATTGCAGAGAAGGGTGTAGTTAGATCAGAAAACCTCTAGTCCTGGAGGTAATTTTAAGGAAAAATGGCTAGAATATAAATTAGGGCTATTTGTCATGGAGATTATAGTTTGACTTTAAAAATCAGATATGTGTGCTCTGAGCTCCCAGGTCTAACTGATCTCTCATGTGCTCTGGAAGCCAGGCTTTCTGCTTTTGGCATGACCAGAAGCGTCTCTGCAGCTTTGGTTCCCCGCTAGATACAGACACTCGTAGATCTCCATCAAGTGAGTCATTCTCTCTTCCTCTTGGAAGGCTTCTGCCTGTGTTCTAGTCTCACACACTATGAGGGAGAGCTTAGTCTCTTTGTGACCCATTTCTGCTGTGGAGATCACAGAGCCCACATTTCTGGTTGTTTATTTACAAGATCAGATCTTTCTTTTCCTGCTTTCTTTGTCTGCATTTTTGATAAGAGTTTCTAGAGAGTAACTTCAGGTCACAGAGGGTCTCACCTCAGTCATCCCACTTTGATGTGGATGTCTGTTCTCTGAGCTGCTTTGAACTCTTCCCTGCTTTGAGCTAATCTTCCTTCAGGAAACTTTTTGTTGTCTCCCACAGAAATCAAAATAAGAAAATCCTTCCTGAAAGTTATTTTTCAGAAAATATTTTATATTAGATTATATAAATTCTAAGATGAACTATTGGGCCATTTCCAATTTGATAATTACTAATTAATTCCAAATAATAGTTAATGTAGTGCTTTATGGGTTTTTAAAGAGGAATTACTTAGCAGAAAGTTTTTAATATAGATTCAAGCATAGACATTGAGGTAGGGAGATTCTTCTTTGGAAGACCAAATGGCCAAATGGGTCTTTTCCTAATGACGTGCTTATAGTTATTTCATACCAAATAAAAGTGACAAGTCTCTTTTCTAAAATAGGTTATACTCTACTTTAGCAAATGATCAATGTAAGACGCTCCTGTTTAGAAAGTTTGGCAGGAAAGTTGAGTCTCAGTTTCAAGTTGCTTCCTTTCATTTTCCTTTGGACAGTTCCATTTCCTGCTAATCATGTAACTGATAAATGCATATCAGCTGTCTCCTCAAGGATAGTGTAAATCATGAGGTATCTGTGACACACGGAGCAATGGCCACGTCTCCAAATTTTAATAGAAAACAATCCTATTTTTCTTTGGAACTGTTAATTCCTTATCTTGCAGCTGCATGCCCGTTAATGAGACCTTTGCATGTAATTCAAATCCCTCAGCTTGCGATGTGGCTACACGCTATGCTAAACGATGAAAAGACTGATTATTGAAAGAGACATCTATGTCTCTGGTGTCAGCTTGTGCTATGCCCTTGCAGAGTGGACTTCATATCCACAGCTTCAACTTATAGAAGGCAGACGATTAAAGCTGGTGAAGAAATCATCGAGAAGGTTACATTTAATACAAAGCTGCGAACTTGCTTGTTTTCTAATTACTAAACTTTCACATTAAAGCTGGGCTCTTGTGGGTGGCATATTTTTCACAGCAGCCTCAACTTGTCTCAAAAGTGGACAGGGTTGCTTTGCCAGAGCTTCTTACTACATTAGAGATAGGTTAGTTAACGCAATTAACGAAATGAGCTTTATGGTTTGTTTGTGTTTCCTTGAGACAGTCATCTAGATAGCAAGTGGTGCTTTCTTACACAAATTTCATATTCCCTGTGTATTTGGATTTCAAATACAGGTTCATTCTTTCTCAACTCTCTGCCCATGTTGGTAGCCACCTATTCTTATTTCCACTTTCAAGAGGGCAACGAACGAGCCCCTGAGAGGAATTCAGACTTTCCATTGAACACTTTTCCAGCTCCTAATCAAGGGCCATTTCATCTGTGACTTGAACATAATTCTTTAACTCCAAACCCATAGTAAATTTTGTAAAAATATACCCCTGTAAACTTGTTCAAGAATATGCATTATTAAAATGAAATTAGGCAAATACTACAATGTGGACAAGGAGCCCATTCTTCAATCTGGTCAAGCACTTGGAATAAATAGAGCATCCTTTATAGTAAAGATATTTAGCCCACTACCATATAGTTACCAGAACCAAGATTCTTGCAAGTTTCCATATACTCACATAGAGACTAAGCTCATTTCATTCTTGTCCTCAGACAGCTGCAACTTTGACTTTGATGAATCTGAGTCTAGATTTCTATCTCATCATTCTACCACTTAATAGGAACTTGGCATGTGTTCGCATTGAAGTTGACAGACGAAAGCCAATGTCTTCTGTTCTGCTGAATTCTGTTGTGTGCTGTGCCCTAATCATCCTTCCTTCCTCATCCTAATGTCCACAATTAGACTCAGCGTTTCCAGTTTATGGCTAGTTCGCTTAATTGGCAAGGCAGCAACTCTGCCAGGTTCACTCATCTTTTTGGAGTCAACACAAATGGACAGTTTTTTGTTTTGTTTTTAAGATGAAAGCATCCTCCAGAGCACTTGGAATCTCACAGGATGTGCAGACTGAATATACGATTCGAGCAGAATCAGAAGTGGTGCTCCTTTCTCAGTTTTTCCTCCTGATACGTCGACATAACTGTAAAATTTCACCACCTACACAGCCGTCACCATCTCTTCCCCCAACTATTTGCAGGAAACAATGAGACAAGCTAGAGGACGGGCACAATTTTAGCTTTCTTCCTGTCTGACTAAGGAAGATAAGTCCACACTTGACACAGCAAGATTTGAAAAGGGGTAGGTGGAAGAGTAGGCTGGGATAGTCAAAACCAAGCTACTTTTCAAGTGATATTTTTATGCTTATGTCAAGTTCTCACCTTCTTTTCAGTTATTATATTTGCTTTCTAAATGTAGATTTTTATATCCAGTATTCGCATTTTATAGCAGTTTCGAAGTATATTATTTATAGTGTAATTAAGATTGACAATAGTCAAGTCCACCCAAGGTCATTGCAAATTTTCAATTCTTATTGTACCTGATGCAGTGAGTAAAATTATTTGCATATACATTTTATCTTTGCTTCACACTTACTTTATAGATGACTAATAGAGCAAAGCGATGCTACCTGCTTATGTGGATTATATAAAAAAAACAATTGAGATGATTTATACAAAATGCCTAGTATTGTGCCAGGCACATAGTGAGCATTTAATAAATATCTGTAATAACATTATCAGTAATTATTTATTTTGTGGTTGGATGAGGATCAAGGTAATTAATCAAGTTTAATTGGCTTCTAGCAATCAGTGTGTGACTAGAAATGCAATAGAATTTTTTGGACTTTGTTTTTCAGAGCTATGGATTTAACCCAGTGCCTTGTGCAAGTATTCAACCATTGAGCTACACTCTCAAGACATCTGGATAATACTGCCAATTTAATGGACATTTTACTCTGTAATTTTAATGCTGTCTCAAAATGCATGTGATGAAACTAGGCTACATTTATAGCAGACAGGGATGTTTTGCTGCCATGTTGAGTTTTGGGCTTGCTTCTCAGGACTTGCCTCAGGAGGGAGAGGAGGCCCATTTAGTTCTGGTATTATAGAGATAGAAGGTCTCAATTTTCTACTTTTAGCGCTATGGCTTAATGAGGGTTTAAGAATTCCGCGACACATCGTTTTCTCTATCATAGTACTTTACATACAAAGCACCAGAGTGCCAGGGATAGGGAAATCAGGGAGATGTGGGGCAGTTCCGAAAATCCGCTAAGATAGATGTGGAAACAAGGGGTTTAAATGATGCTATGGACGGAATTAGAGCTAGAAAGTCTACTGTGGAAATGTAAATACTACAAAATTTAGCCTAGAATTGTCAGAGATCCTTTCCCTGGAGTTTATTTTATGTTTTTATTTATTCTCTGAGAATTTCAAATACATATACAATATGGTTTCCTTTTATCAACTTCCCATGCACTCCAACTTCTCCTAGACCCCTGGGCTACATCCCTGTCCCAAATTCACGTCCCTCTTTCAAAGCCCTCTGAATCTAATTAGTCCTGTCCTCATATGCTTCACTATCGGGTCATACACTGGTTCATGGGCATTCTAACTAGGGCCAGTTCCTGGTGGAAGACTAACTTTCCTTAACCAGCAGCTTCTAACAACCCAAACTTGACTAAGAATGCGGCTTTGTGAGCCTCTTTTCTGCATATGCTGGACTCCTGATTGACTTGGTTTTCTATGGTCTTGTACAGATAATCACAGCCACGAGGAGTTCACAGATGCAATGGCCCTGCCAGGTCTAGAAGACTATTTCACAGCAATCTTCCTTAACCTCTGGCTCTTACAGTCTTTCCACCCCATCTTTGTCAATGTTACCTGAGCAACTTGAGGAGTGGGGGTGGTATGGATGTCTCATTAAGACCAAGCACCCTGCACTTCCTCATTCTCTGTGCTCGGAGAAACTGTGGATCTCTGTATTAACTGCTGTCTGCTGCAAAGAAGCTTCTCTGATGAGCATTCAGGGTTGTTACTAAGCTACAGGTTTAAAGTATTTGGAAGGCAGTTTGATACTAAATCAACACAGTATCAAGCTCTCTCTGGGGCTTAAAGTTAGTAAACTGAAATTTTAACCTTTTGCTGCATATGCCTTGTTAAAATATGCCGTTAAGCAGCAAATATATAGGAGAAAAATATCAAAATGATGGATTCACAGTTGAGATGTAGAACAGTGTGAGTCATTTCCGTCTGCAAAACAAACAGCCCGTTATTTGCCTTATATATGGCCAGATAGCATGAATGAAAAGCAGTAAAATTTATGTTGATTTCAATACTTGTAAATTTACTTTATTCATACATTAAAGCAAATGTGTATACTCAAGTATTTGACTATGGTCAACCTTTAATAAATATAAAAAAGCAACAGGAAGCCCATCTTTTTTATGGTGGGTATAAAATGTAAATTAAAGATTGAAGTGGAAAGAGAATGTTGCAAGTTGTTAAGAGTGAATATATTTATTAAAACATATTTGTTCTTTAGTCCTGGTAAATTTTGTATGAGTATCAATAAAGAGTAAATATTTCTATCATCTCAGTTTGAACCAATGTAGTCATATTTACATGTTGAACTAATAAGTTTACTCCTAGCAACTGCATATTCATTTCTAGGTTACCAAAAGAAAAAATGGCTTAAAATTGAATCTTTGATTGTCCTAATCTCATGCTGATTCACATGTAGAATTGGTAATGTATTAGAAAAACTAATTTATGGAACTTAATTTTAACAGAGATTTATTACATAATTCCTTGAAAAAATTATGTATATTTATATGTATATGTATGTATGTATGTATTGATGTACACACATACATATTGAGAGAGAGATGGGGAAGGGAAGAAGGGAGGAAGAGAGAAGAGAGAGGCTTTCTCAACAAATTTTAAGAATGTGAAATAAAAACCTCTTACATGCTTTGTAATAGAACTATCAAATTATTCTCTCTAATATTTTATATTCTTTACCTCCATCTCTCCAAGTCTTTCCTTCTCTTACCTTGGATACCTACAATTCTACTCTTTGCTTTTATGAGTCCAGCTTTTTACTTGAACAGATAAAAAAACTCACCTGACATTTATCTTTCAGTGCATCTGTTAAAAATGTAATGTATTTCAGGCTCACCCATCTGTCACAAATGACATGATTTCTCATATACATACATATATGTATATATATCGTATTATTTCTAATATTTCTTTGTTAGACACTCAAGTTTGAGTCTATGACTTGCCTATTATAAACAGCACTGCAGTGAGCACAGGCACACAGGTGTCTCATTGATCGTCATGTAACTCTCTTTGGATATATACTCAACGGTGAGATTAGTGGATCACATGGTAATTTTATTTTTAATTTTTAGGGAAACTATACATGGATTTACCTTAGATAATAGCTGCGCTAATTTTCACTCTCTCCAAGACTGTGCAGGATTTCAACTTGTCAACACTTGCTCTTTTTCATGATTTGATAGTCATCACCCTTAAAAACCAATTATTTCTTAAGTTCATAATAGAAAGAGGACGGTTGCTAACTTTTTGTCTGTGTTGATTCATTTAATTTCTGTAGGAACTCAAAGGAGTCCGTTCTGTTTCTATTGTTGTTCAGGTGATGAAGGTGAAGAAGAGGTTGAATAAATCTCTGATCCCAGCACGAGGGAGGCAGAAGCACAAGGGTTGCTGTGACTTTGAGGGTATTCTGGATTTCACAGTGAGTTTGAGACCATACTAATAAACATAGAAAAATTATATTTATATCCAAAGAAACTATTCTGAGTAGCATGTTAAAAATTACACATCTGGCCCAAGGCAGGGTCAAATAGTTTGCATCAAAAAACCATATTCAAATTGTTGGGCAGTGGGCAAAGAGAAAAATTTGATTTTACAGAGAGGCTTTTCCTAATGATATCATTTTATCCCTCTTTTCTTTTGGTGTAGAACATTTTACAATCTGTAATGGAATCACTGAAATGTAGAAGTCCCATGAAGGCATGGCTCTTGTTTCCCGTCTATGCTGCTTGCACCATTATTCCCTGAAACATCCCCTTCCACTATGCTCTCAGTCAGTGTATACATGAAAGGAGAAGCTGGAAAACTTGGAGGAAGAACAGAAGAATTTAGAATAATGTTATTAGAGCAGTAACCATCAAAGCACTATTTAGACAAGGAAAAAAAGAAGTGGGTTTTTTGTCATAAGAAACCCGTGGCTTTGCCTTCAGTCTCGCTGTCAAGAATAGCAGAAAGGCAAAACACGATGTTAGTGCTTAATTTCAACTTTCTGAACAACTGCTCTAAACTTCACTTTCCTAAAATAAGGGCACTGGATAAAGTTTGATTTGTTTACGACATAGTTTCATTTCTCTTAAAGTAATAAAAATGTGTTATAAAGTAGACAATCCAGATTTGAATCTTGACTCCATTTTTCCGAATTACATGACTTCTGACCTACACTTTCATCTTCAAGACAGCAAAAGAAAATGCCAGTACCCACTAGAAAAATATTCTACCTCAATTAGAGTGTTTTCTTCTAATACATAGTGAAATAAAAGTCCACCATTATTTTTTCAGACTCAGAATGAGAAACCTGGTGAGCAATATGTGTGCTAGAAGCCTTGGAAAATAGAAGGTTGCCTGTTGTTCCTCCACAGGTCTATTTCATGTGTATTGTAGGTTTTAAGAAGACCCAATCAAATCTCCCCAAACCAGCTATTTCTGTGCATTGACCACTACACCATCTCCTTCCCTTTCTTCCCCATCTTCCTCTCTTATACCGATGGATGGACAGACAACTGCTCAGCGCCAACACATTACATCTCTTTAAGTCAGTCATGATCCTCTGTATAAATCTTTGGATTTCTCTGCTATATTTTGATTTTCTTCCTTCTGCAGTTCCAACTTTTATGGATCCGAATGATTGTGTTTCAGAATATTTTCTTCCTAAAAGTCTTCTCAATATCAATACACTTGCTTTCTGTCAGGTTTTTTTTTTTTTGTTTGTTTTGTTTTTGGTTTTTCGAGACAGGGTTTCTCTTGTGGTTTTGGAGCCTGTCCTGGAACTAGCTCTTGTAGACCAGGCTGGTCTCGAACTCACAGAGATCCGCCTGTCTCTGCCTCCCGAGTGCTGGGATTAAAGGCGTGCGCCACCACCGCCCGGCACTTTCTGTCAGTTTTGAGATATGTGGGTAGCCTTGATTTAACTTTCTTTTCTGATCAATGCTTCACATTTTTGGTCCTTGATCAATTTGCTTGATGTGCTGGTGAAAGCTTTCTGTTCACTTCCTTGGATGACAGAGACCCATCCCCTCTGCCTAACGTTTGTGCAGAATTTGGCTTTGCCTAGATTCCAAGTCTCATAGAAGCCTGTCACTGGCTTTCTTGCCTAATTCTGAACATGACAGGAAGCTGAGATATCTGAAACCCCCGTTAGGAAACAACTGCGCGAGGGGCTATAAAACAGTATGCTTTATTTGTAAAGATGGGCAGGGGGTGTCTTTCTTCAGTTGCTTTGTATTAAATGAGGTTTCCCTCTTCTTGCTGCTCTCATCTCTATATTTACGATAAAAGTCCCATTTCCTTCTGTCCTTTCACAGTGGTAAACTTACTAACAACAAAACGCTTTCTTTTCTCTCTCCTTCTAAAACATTACTATGTGTTGGATAAGCACAGGAATTTGTAATACTATCGTCAAAAGACTACAGGTTTTCCAGTTAAAGTATTTAAAACAATACCGAGGCATTATTGCCATTTTAGATTAACCATGCCAGAGGTTGGTTTGTATGGTAGTTACCTATTGTTTCAAAGCAAATTATACCCAAGTTTAGCAGCTTGAAATTATAAATATTTATTATTTCACAGTTTCTTTGAGTCATTTATTAATAACTTCCTGTGATTGTTTTAGGATGCACCTAGATGTTCTTTCTACATGGTGGAGGTTAGGGGAGAAGGAGGGTAGAGAGGAGAGAAAAGGAAGGAAGGGCAGGAAGGGGCAAGAGCAGGAAGAGAAGAACAGGTGGAAAAAAAAGGGAGGAGAAGGTGGCTGCAATGTGTTTCATGGAGTAGTCTTGGAAGGTGGACATTGTCTCACTTTTGTCGCACTATGTTAACTTTAGAAAGTCATGAGTTCACTCACAGGGATGTGACTTAGTCTCTAACGGTTGACAGAAGTGTATGATTCTTGTTTGAATGCTAAATGTTTCATCTTTAGAGTTTGTTTGAGTCAAAAATTAATGCTGTTGTCTCAAACCAATTTCTACACTTGGGTATAGACTCTTCTTCAGGATAAGCATCATCATCAGAGTAGCTCCCTATGTCCTATCAGAATTTATCACCACAGTTCTGATCTTTCAGACTCTAGAAGGAGAGAAGATTGTTGTCAGTTTTCTGAGAAGAGTGAGGCACTCTCCTTTGCAAAGATGAGTGACATGCCAGGTCTTACAACTTCTAGCTAAAGTTTGTCTTTCACCCCAAATCTAGGTAGTGGTAAATAAAATTAATATAAGCACTGCCTGTGATTTTAATACCCTTTGACTTTCTGGAAGAAAACCATCAATGGTCTTTGTCAAGAAACCTGCTGTTTAGTGATATCTGTCTCAAAGTAGCTTTACCCATAGTTTCTCATCTATTCTGGAAGTTAAGGCTTCACTCTTTTTCCTTGATTTCTTGACATTGAAGAACAGAACTTATTCTGAGACTGTGGGAGAATGACAAGTTTCCCTAACCACACATTGCAGTTTAAAAGGTAAGTGACTTTCACTTCCTGAAGAATTGAGTATGTCTAAAACAGCCTACCCAGTAGTGTTACATACAGAACACTGTCCTGTCTGCATTAATGATTCATTCTAGGAGATGAATAAATTATGTCTTGATGATGCTGTGCAATCTACACTTGGTTATTATTCAATGAGTCATATGATTTTGAGAGAACTTGGATTGTGAATTTTGCTGCATGAGTAGCTGACTTGTTCCTAATGTGAGCTGCTATTTATCTCCATAGTTTTATGTAACTAAGGAAATACCACGTTAACACTTTTATGACTCTACTACCCCAAGAAACTACAGTATCTAGTTTTTCTTTTTTCTTAAATGAAGTTCAAACATGTTTCCAAAGACTCTGATAACTATACACTGTCAAATGTATCAAGTACTATAATGGAAATAGGTTTGTCTATGAATGCGTGTTGTTATTATAACTGCTTACATCTGGCTTTCCAAAGAAAATGCAGCTAAATCCCAGATTGCTATAAGCAATGGACAAGCATTTCAAGAGTTCTGGCTAGTGTACTTTAATTTCAAGAAACATTGTTTTTATGATGTCTATACTTACGAAGGGGACAGAGTTATAATTCATCAAAGTAAAAAGAAATTTGTTGACATGGTTACTTGAACAGGATTGGCCTCAATCTTGCTATTTAACAGAGGATGGCATGGAATTTCCTTGTTTCACTCTCCAAGTGCTGGGAGTACAAGTGTGCACCACCACCCCTGGTTTACGTGGTGGGAAGGATTGAATTTAAGGCTTTGATGCAAGCTAGCAAGCACTCTATCAACTGAGCTAAACCTTCCACTGTATAAAAATAATTTTAATAAAATTATTAATAGTAGCTAAATGCTAAAATATTAACTAACTGTCTATTTACTTGGTCTATGTAGACAGAGCATACAGAAGTAAATATTAAAATCATGCACCCCTAAAGAACATTAATTCTTTCTCCTCTACATACTATTGTTAAATGCATTAAACAAGAGGCTGAACTTTGTTCTCAGTAGCAAACATGGTAACTAGTTGAAAAAGAATTGAAAAGAAAAATCAATAAAAATTAACCAAAGGTACTAAAACATTTTCATAAAAATCAATTGCAAAAGAGTTGAAGATTCAGCTCTGCTTGTATGTAGAAGACACTGTTCAATGGGAGACAATCAAGATTTTAAAACTGCTTGGTCTTGGTGAGTATCTGTTAAGGTTTGGCCTGTATCTCTCACTGTGACATATGCAAATAAAAAGGACCAAATCGAATGGTTCCTACTATTGCAAATATATATATATATATATATATATATATATATATATATATATATATATATGAGATGCTGGGCCAAATGTTCCCAGCCCCAGTGCACTAAATTCTTACGACTGATTTTGGTATGTACTCTATTGTGTATAGGAGACATTAGCTTAGAGAGAGCAGAGTTTGTCTAAGGTTTAAAGTTAGAAAGTCTAGGTCTAAAAATTAATTAGTGTTTCTTTCTAGAACGAATGATTCCTGCTCATAAATAGTGCCCGGTAAACTTGATTTTTCAAAACTACGTAACCTTAAGTAAAGTGTTCTTTTCCCTCTCCCAAGCAACAATTTTAATTAAAGTTTCTTTTTAATAAGTACAGGATTTCATAACAGGTATTAAAGACTTCTAGTTCTCAACAGGTAACTCATAATTGTTGGCTCAAAGCATTCCAGATTTTCCATTCCACTCATTTTGAGCCAAAGCTGCTCATGATGTACACTTATGGACAAGGGTGGATTAAATAAACTCTGATAAAAATTACCACCAAGGCTTTTCTACTTCCGGTGTCATTTTGATGTTATTGGAACTTTCTATATAGAGAGAAAATATAAGGAAAACAAAATTTCTTGTCATTTAAGAATACTTAGGATTCCTTGATATTTTTAAATTTATTTCATCTATAAGTAAATGTGGAGATGTGATTAGCCAAGAGAAATTTAAACTAGAATGACCTTGCATTATTAGTTCAATGATGAATGACATAAAAGGGATGCAGAAGCCCTTGTTGTACTCTCTGATCCCAGACATTTGTTTATTCTATTGGATTAGGAAAGAAAGTCTTTTTAGTAGGCAGGAATCTTGGGATGATCATTCAGATGTGACAAAATCACTGTGGCATGCAAGGAAAGAGAGAAGAAAGGGAGGAAGGAAATGAGAAAAGAAGAAAAAAATCACGTCGCTGCTGTTTTATCAAAAAAAAAAACCCAATAACTTCAAAATTACTTATATATCCTTCAGAAATTTTCTACATTGAAGCTTTCAAATACATATCACAGTACTATATAAGAAAGTATTTTATTTATAGAAACTCTACTTGTACTAAACTAGATTGCAGAAGTCCTGAAAGCCATGTAAAATCATATTGCATAAATAAGCATTGGGAAATAACGATTCCTTTGTGTTCTTGAATTGGAAATAAAATTTGTGAAGAAAGTTTGCAATTTGAAGATTCAAATTTCAAGAATTTTAATTTAAGGTTTATAGACTCCTTGGTCACCATGGTCATTTTGAGGTTATTATTCATTTCTGTAATGACTCCTAGAGAACAATTCAAAGGAGCTTGAAGGCACGTGATAGAGTGGATTGGTCACATCTTTAGAAGATTTCAGTTTTCATTCTACTGCGTAGCTGAGGCGTCCGGCCATTTGTTTAAATGCCTAATGGTACTCACCTTCTAGTTCTGGAGTGGGACTGATAAATCCCACCTCACTGAAGTGCTAGGAAATTGCAGCAAGTGCTGGAGGTAAAATTCTTCATGTAGTACTAGTTGAAATAAAAATATTTACATTTCTTGCCCTTCCATAATCATAGACATATATGTTGTTAATTTTTGGTGTTGAGAATTAGTATATAATGAGCATGTTCATGCACAACTAAGTAAAATGAACCACAAACTACATGCAGTTTAATAGTTCTATGTTTTCAAAGAAAACATTTGTCACAGATTGCATTCTGAGATTTCGTCTGAGGGAATGCTGATACTGGTGACGGCAGATGCCTTTCCTCGGAACGACTCCAGTACCATGGGATAAGCACCAGATTCTTGCAAATAATCTTCCCAGCCTCTTTTCAGATAAGTTTTATTCATTGTCATTTGGAAAATGCTGAAGGGTTACAACTTGTTCATAAATATGTTCAAGGCAAGTGTTCTTTGTTGCACTCAGAAATGTCTACATTTTCCCCTTAGATGTGTCCCACAGATATTTCATCTCTGTCATTTATTTCTTGCTCTTCTGATTTACCCAGTGGGAAACTAAAACTCTCATTCTGCCTGGCAAAACTCTTTTTTATTTTCTTTTTGCTAATTTTTTGTTTAACTAACTGACCCTAGAGCTAGCTCCTGGGCAACATTTTCATCAACAATACCTATAATGACTTTATACATTCCAATGTATGGAAGGAATGCATTTCAAATTCTTGTTTAAATATTAAAATGAACAATGTCTCTACAGCACCAATTGATATATATTTTTTTTTTTTTTTGGTTTTTCGAGACAGGGTTTCTCTGTGGCTTTGGAGCCTGTCCTGGAACTAGCTCTGTAGACCAGGCTGGTCTCGAACTCACAGAGATCCGCCTGCCTCTGCCTCCCGAGTGCTGGGATTAAAGGCGTGCGCCACCACCGCCCGGCTCACCAATTGATATTTTAAAACGGCAAAGTTAAGGTGTATTTTTCTCTATATGGTTACTAATCATTTCAGAGCTCAAAGAACTATTTTCTTGGTAATTATCTGGAATTTTTAAAAAATCAAAAGATACATTCAGCACAAAAATTCATTTTAAAAATTAATTTTCTTGTTAGGTTTGCTTTTCTTGATGAGATAAGTGGTTGAATATCTTTTTGAGAGTCTCCCATAGTTCTCATTTGGTTTCCCACTGGGTAATTTTTTTTATGATGATGGTGTTTTATATCTTAGAAACACGATATTTCTGGAACTTTATATTTTTCAGCATAGGTTCTTAGAGAATAGGTAATAAAGAACAGAAAATTAGAGAGGTAAGTAGAAAGAAGAGGAAATCTATGGCTAGAAAAGTCCCCCACAGACCAACAACACCGAGGCAAAGCTGTGCACCTTGAAGTTGAACTCAGTAGTGCCTACCATAGGTCAAGGTATTGCTGGAGCTGAAAAACTATCGGAGATATGGACAGTGCTTTGGCTTAAAAAGTCTAGAAAAAATGAATTTATGTCCTTCATTGTAGAAATAAGTTCACTAAATATTGATGCTGAAATAGTTTTATCCGAAATCTTTCTTGATTTATGTTATTCTGTATGTCATCACAAGAAATGTGTTATACAAGGGTTATTCCTCTTTAAAAGGAATGAAAATCTTCCATGTCCCTATTGTCTGAAAACCTCCCAGAGGTCTTTTAGCCAGCCTGTGATTCACTGCTTCAGAAAAAGGAAAGGGTCTGAGATTATATGCATTTGAAAAGTTCCAACAGTATTTTTCTGTTCTTCTTGATGAATTGGAAGATGTCAAGTCTTTCCCCTGTTAACTGGAAGGATATCAATTCAATGGTGAAATGATACTCATATTAATTATAAAGATTAAAAGGCCCATTTGGCAGAAAGCTGTTAAGAAATGAGTGAGCTATCTTTGATAATAAATAGGTAAAATTGGTTAATCATTTATTTAATATGTATAGCTATTGAATGTAATGCATGAGAATAGACTTGGTCCTAAGGACTGATGAAGGTAGATGTATAAGAATTTAGGAGTCATTGTATGAGTTAAACTGGGCTTTAGAGGCACAAGATTTTGGAGTCACAGTACTTTGGGATGCTTTCAGGAGGCTTTTTGAGGGAAATGAAAGATCATTGAGATTCATAAGAGTGAAGTTCTCAATGATTTAGTGACTCAGACTCTAATTGAGAAACCATTTTGATAAGGAAAGTTGTCAAATATAAAGGTGGGAATAGAGTGGCTGGTGGAAAGTGAGTATTTGGTGAGTCTGAAGTCTTCTGTGATACACATGGAAGGGAGGCGTACAATGAGACACACCCACTCTACATTCAAGGATGCTGTGCCCTAAGGCAGCAAAGCCCTTAGACATGGTGGAGGTTTGGGAGAAATTATTGAAGGGTTTCTACTGATGTAAATCAAGTTCCTCTATGTCAGTGATAATACTGGTGAAACTGGTTAGAATGTGACACAGAATTCATCGTTTCTGGCCAGGAATTGTATTGCTATGTCACTGAGAGCAATGAAAACAAACCACCCAAACAAACAAATAAGCAACAACTTAAACAGTTGACAGAAACAACTTAAAAGACAAAGAGTTTGCTTTGGCTGACAGTTTTAGAGAGATTTCAGTTTTTCAAGGTGAGGAAGGCATGCTTATAGAAGGAGCTCTTCCTGTGATGATGGGAGTAGGGGTTAGTGGATCTTTGCACGGGAAGCAGAGAGACCTGGGTTGGACCAAGTAGAGAGGGGAACCTCCACAGACTTGACTCCTGTGATCTTCTTGTGCAAGAATTTTCATGTTTTTAACAGTAATTCAGAATTTGTTTTGAAAATGGACACTCAGAAGATGTAGGGATCTAGGAAATGGTTCCCCTTTTCTTTTATCCCTCTCCATATCTGTTCTTTGTGTCTCTTTTTGACTGACAGCATTAGTGGGGGAGGTTGCTGGGTCTCTGAACTCATGACTCTAAGTACCTTCCAGTTTTGTCTGAGTCTGTCTGGAAAAAACTTGCAAACCTCTGAAACTTTGTTGCCAAGGCAGCATCAATTTATTTCCCTGCCTATGGGTGTTTCAATCATCCAGTGATGTATAATTCTTAGTGTTTTCGGTACAATGAAAATAATTTAATAATAACAATTAGTTAAAATGAGGCATAGAACAGACTCAGTGTTAGCTTTCAACAACAACCCTGCTGCATCATGATACTGGCTTCTTCCACCTAGTAATCTCAGAGCAGATATCTTCCTTTATCTCAAACAACAGAACACATCCATGCTTTCCTTTTCCTAACCACTCACTGCCCACACTTTTACCCATAAGGACATGGAGGATATAGATGGAGCTTAACGTTACACTTGAAGGATTTCTGGGGTCATCTTATTTTTCTGTTGACAAATAGGAGGAAGTATAGCTCAAATTCACACAGCTAATAAAGCAAACAGCACACCCCAGGCTAGTACTCCTGCACCTGTGCTCTCAAGAATCCTCTGAACATCAAGGACAGTGAAGGCATGCCTTCGTAGCCTGACAAATGAAACATCCTAAGCACTGTTTGGAAGGTATGTAATGTTTATAAAATTCATACACATTTTTCATTTTACCCAAGAATGTATTCACCTCTGTTTTAATATCAAAGAGAATGTCCAAATTTCATGTCCATCAGGTGAAACTGTTGTAGCATGTCTCAGTGCTAACGTTATTATGTGTTTTCTATCTCCCGGGATACTACTATGTACTTATATGTCTCCAAGTTGAAATATGAAATATTTGGTTGTCGTTTTAACATGATGATTATCCCTCTGCCACCCGCCACAGATATTCAGAGGGAGACCAGAGAGGCTGACCACAATAGAAGCTTACCTTTTAGGAGTAGGTGAAGAGGAGTGCTAATCACAGTTTGCAAAACAGAGTTCTACATATGCAGTATGCTGTGCTGTGATCTCATACTCTCTGACTCTAGTGCATTAGAAGCAATGTTGAGCCGAACTAGCTATTTCCTGGGCCTAATGTATCTATCTATTTTAATAGCATTCACATTCGTATATAACAATAACATGGCAGAAGTTTAAAAGTGGAAGTGAAATTCATAATTTTGAGTCATGGGATGAATACATAGGCTGTTGGGGCATTTTTTCTTCGACGAGGCAGAAAAGGAATAACTTCACAAGCTCAGTGAATTGCAGTGTACTGCCAGTTAGCTGTTAAGGGCTTCTATGCATGGATTCTTCATTATGTAGAAAGCTAATATAGTTAGCAGAACACTTTTTTTCTTTAAATGCACATCAACCCCAAGGATGAAATGCAGTTACAAAATAAGCTGCTCAAGTCCTAGAAGCCATAAATTCCCAATGTTATAACTTAATCTTCTGGAAATGCTCCAAATAGCAGCCCTGAGTTCCCTTGAGTGAAATGCTCTCATTTTCTCCCTGTGTGCATTTAACTTTATTCTTTATTGAATAAAAAAAGAGGGGGATAAAAAAGGACTTGGTTTATTGCTTCTAATAAAAGAAATGTAATTTGAATACTCAGGGATGTAATCAGATCAAAGCATTTCAATTGTATTACTAATAAGGCCATAAAATAAATAAGTTGCACACTAAAGAAGCTCACCATGCAAGTGTATCTTGTCAACCTGTCTCATCCATCTTTTCTTGCCATTTCCCGTCTGTCAGCATTCTTCCACTCAGCTCTTTGCTTGCACCTAGTGATTTTTTACACATCCTTCACTGTTGTCTTGTTATCCTCTCAGTTTAATATATAGAGATAGGAGGAATCTGCTGTACTTTGCTTACACATCTTTCGTTTTGGGGACTCTCAATTTGTCATTTGACCACTCTGCTTGTTCCTTGTTTGCCTCATTCATTAAATCAAGTAAGAATGCGTGAAACTGGGAGTGTCACGTGTTGCTGTTTCCAAACAGTTGGTCGTTTAGCTCCTGGAACCTGTAATGCTTTTTTTTTCGGAGAAAACCACTAATAGAAAATATGAAGCCATTGCTCTTTTTCTTTTATCTTTTTAAGTAAAGTTTGAAATCATAGAAAATATAACTAACTGAAAGGGTCTTTTAATGTTGAGCCTGGGCAGGACAATTAATCTTTTTTTCTAAATGCTATAGCAAGTTTGCATTTGTTTAAAAGTTTGTCTCTGAGTAGACAACACATATGAAATTTGATCATGAAAATTTTGACCAATATTAAGCTCAATAATCAGATTTATGGCAACTCAATTAATTTGCGTCTATAGATCCTTACTCGACAAATGTGATCAATGTATATAAATTTTATTAAGACAAAGCTTAAGTTCAAAAGTGGTCATAGCATTCAGTAATAAACAGACATTGCTATAGCTTCAGTGAGAATTCTTTTTGATAATATAATTTTGTATTATTCAATGAAAAAAATCAATATTCTAGAAAAATACATATTTTATTTTTATACTGAGCCCTGGAATGATTTTTCTCTTCTACTTCGTTATGCCTCGTGGGCACTAGAGGGGAGCCCTTTGACAGCAGGGTTGAATTATAGCTCTGGTTATTGACCCCTGGCAGCAAATGAGATGCACCTTAGAATTTACTGAATCATCATGTTTCCCTTGCCAGGAGGATTCAGGACAAATATCTTCTTTTATTTTTATTATAAACATCACACAGTTGCTGCGTGACCGTGATCTTATTCTTTGAGGCAGTGTTGTTGTTGCTCAAAAATCTTTATTTCTTTGGGAATCACACATACCCATTAGTAAAAATGACCTCTGTCTGCTAAGTAATGTAGGAATAACTCTTTTGACTGAGAATGAAAGACATTCAGTAAAATGTTGAACTGGCTCTTTCCTCCCATGAAAAGTCACTTGTAGTTTTCCTGATTTGAAATAAATACATGCTTGGCATCATGGGCATGTGAGGTGTGGGGTCATCTGAGAGACAGGGTTGTGTGACCGCAGGATCACACCAAGCATCCTTTAAGCGTGAGACACCACACTTCAGTTGTTCTTAAATCCTCCAAGTCACCTCTTTCTCAAAATGGCAGAAACATGGCATGGCTTGCTGTAGCTACTTCACTGTTTTCTTTGGATTTTCAGTCACATGTATATGACAGAGATTCATAGGGAAATATGAACATTTCCAAAATGCTTCCTCTTCTGTGTCCCTTAGCCTTCTCGCTGTCTAGTTTTCCATTCTTGCTATGCTCTATTTGATGAACAGCCATCATCCCTGCTTAGAACAAAGGATCCATTAGTTTGTTATTTTAGAAACAGCTGCAGTATCAGAGACCTCAGAGTCACCAAGGTTACCATCTACCATAGCACCCATGGACTCGAAGACGTTTGCAGAAAAATGCTTCTCTACATTTGTTGACTTGCCTTTTGATAATTTTATTCATCATTCTCTTACTAGCAAGTTTTCTCTGAATTGGAACCATTTCTACTGCTTTAAAAATTCTTCACGGTACAGAGCAAACAGATAATAAAAATGCATTTTGTATTTCTGCAAACAAGAAAAGCATATCCTAACTGTTTCTCCCTTTTTGGCACTGATGGATGACTCTGGAGCTGTTTGCTCATTTTTGGAGGTCTGTTATTTTTGATTACTTCATTAAATTGAAGGGTCAATATAGTATAAGCAAAGGACTAATCTATTCAAGCAACTCAATAATCAGTTATTATTGGCAAGAAAATGTCACATTTTCTTGAACACAGACTCAACACAAATAAGACTATAGTACAAGCAACTGACATTGCTATGTCTGAAGTTTCAATAGGGAGTTGGAATATTTCAAGTTAAGGCAAAAATTGTATTTTTTCAATTAAAATGATCTTAATTTTCTTCTATAAAATCTCAAGGAGACTACATTTAGAAGTGCCAGGTAAATAATACAATTTTTGAGTTAAAGAATCCTGTGCACATTTTTAAGTACTTATTTTATGATAGTCTATATAGTAATCTGTCCTATACCCAATAATATCAAGAGTTTAAGATATATATGAGATAGAGATTTTAATACAAAACAGCATAAAATACTTATTTGAGTTTAAAACCTTGGTTATCTTTATGTTTACTCTTCTATTTGTCTTTTAGAGGTGTTGTAACAATATTTAATATAGTTCTCCATTCTTTTTTGAGCAAGAATACCAAGTAGATGAGAAGATTTGTCGAACACTAAACTTTCAGGCAGCAATTGAATGAGTAAAGGATTGGAGTCAGGAAACTGAGAAGCACTCATTTTTATTATAAAAGGGCAGTTTAATAGAATAATTAATTTCATACTTGTCAGTTACTGGATCCTTGTCAGATACGGAGAGTTTCTTATTAAGGAAGGCAGACAGCTGTAGCTGCGCAGACTGTTTCTGCACTGCAGGATTTGTCTTGGAAAATACTCAGACAAAAGAGCTCTTGTTAGATTCTCTTAGAACTGACCTCCAGACTCAGGGCTATTCTGACACGGCTTCTGACTTCTTTAACACTGAATGGTTTCCATTTTGGAAATTGCAACTGAGTTGGACTAAATCTCTTGGCCAAATTGGCCTGAGCTTTGAATGCCCCAGTCCTTAAACATTTTCACTGGAATGCAAGGAGACCCATCTTGAGGTCAGGGAGATTACACAAAAATATTTATGAAACAGAATACAACATACTGAAGCAGCTGTTCACAGTTTCCCCTCTAAGTGCATGCGCCAGTGCTGAGATGGAATTGAAAAGGGGAGCAGCTACTCTTGAAATATTTTGAGACAAAAAGTGGTAGCATACTGACATTAATCTTCAGTAAGAGCTGTTCTCCTGAACAGGCACTTTTTCCCGTCACAAACTTCAGAGGGCAAGCTGAGCACTTGGGTTTTTCTCTGAGGTACAGTAGCCAAATGTCATCATTGTTCTAGACCACAGTCCACCAGTGTGAAACTAACATGTTTCTCCATAAACACTGTCGATGAGTAAGTATAATGAATTGGTTGGCTATTTTATATTGCTCTTTAAGTGAGCAAACTTTGTAATATGATCACAGCACTCGTGGTTTTTGCTTAAACCTCATTCATTCATATTTTCCAGGAATTAGGGGGTCATACTCTTGGGGTTCAGTTGCCCATGAGCAGTTAGGAGCATCCTGCGGATTAGAGGGACCCCGGATTTATCACTCTTCTGGATTTCCTTTATGCTTCTTCATCTAAATGTGAAGATTTTAGCTCTGGCTAGGAGCTGCGGCCATGTCGACTTTCAGGCTCATTTTCAACGCCTGCACTAGGCCAGCAATTACACAGCAGGTCCTTCACACTTCTCATTCAGATGTGGTCTCCTCTGAGTGAAAACCTGTCATTTTCAGTAGGGCTAAACATAGACACTCTACGGCATACAACCTTAAGTATAAAAATATTTTCTTCTTGTGCTTTAAAACAATTTTTTTTGAATGGAGGATTGTTAGAAAAGAAACAGCAATACCCATGTTGTGGAGTGTGTGTGTGTGTGTGTGTGTGTGTGTGTGTGTGTGTGTGTGTGTGTGTGTGGAGGTGTGTGAGTGTGTTTGGGGTGTGTGGGTGTTGGGGATAACACTTTAGTTTGCTTTAAAGCAAGTTACTGTCTGTAGAAAAGGAAAGTCTTTGTATCTAGGTAAGAATTCAAAGTGACAAGAAGATGAAGAAAATCTTATGAGGTGGAAGGAAGGATCACCAAGACTGGAGGGTTTGAGGGAAGAAAATGGAGATATGAACTCCACCCCCATTTTTCTAATGCATTTGGTACCTTGGAGCTTCAAAAATATATTGAAAATGTTAAGACAAATGAGAACAACTAAAAATGAACATGGCTGTAGGTCTGTTTATTGCATGCTATAAATAGGACAGACAACACGGAAAAGGGAAATAAAGTAAAAGCATGGAAAGGGTGGTTTAATAAAAAGAATGATGTCAGTGGGGGGAGATGTTCGGTGCACACATGTGGGCAGAATTGAGATCCTAGAACACATAACAGTTGGGCAGATGTGGCAGACCTCTCAATCCCTCAGGGGTGGAGATGGGATACTGGCAGCAGACTCTGGTTTCAGTAAATAAAAGTGAAAATTTCCAAGAACAAATTTAATTAATAAAAAAAGTGTATTCTTTCTAAAAGGTGGAAAGCAATAAGGAAGACATTCAATGCTAACCTCTGGCCGCTAAACAAATGTGCATTGAAGGTCTTCCTTGTTGCCTTCCATTTTATTTCATGTTCAAGTATGTGGATGGCATGTTCACACATGTAGAATACATACAAACAAGAGACAGAGGAAGAGAAACATCAGAAAGTAAAATATTATCTCCTAGTAAACTTCTCTGAAACTTTCTTTTCAGTTCTAGTTCAATAAAACAAAATAAAAATGATAAGGGGTGGTAGACGAGGAAGTTAAGATTCGTTTCGTATAATTGTTAATCTGTTTTTTTCCTCCGCCAGTACCTCCCATTTTGGTTTCCAGCTGTTTATTATCCCGATCATTTCCCGCAGTAGATGAAGTGCTAGAGCAGGGCTCTAAGATGTTTTATGCTAATAAGGGGAAAGTCTTGGACAAGTTGCAAAGTCTAGAAATAATTTTTTTTGAGTGACATGGTAAAATGATCAGAATCTAAATGGAAAGAATACTTGGGTAACAGCCATTATATTTAATATGCCAAAGTAACTGATTGACATTTTAATTAGATGAGAAAATATAATTATATTTTTAACTCCGAAAGGACCCTTTGCAAGAAAGATGGACAATATATAAACAAAGACGCTTATGACAACACAAAGGAATAGCAAAGAATATTAAGAGACACTCACTTTTCAGTGCTCGTGACATGAGTTATTAATTCCATGGATCATGAAGCAAAACTTTTTGAAAGTTAACTTGCATTTACCCTTTTGACAACAGTTTGCATTATCGTGATTGAGTTTTATTGAGTGCATTCTTCCCGGTAGCTATTTATCTTCATTCTGTTATCTCTGGCATAAATGTTTAATTTAATTTATGTTGCAAATTTTTAAAATGTCTCTATAAAAACTAAGTTGTACCTCTCTTCCCACTATAACATTGAGGTTTATGTATGGCTACACACAGCATAAGGTATGTCAGCTTGAAACCAGGCTTCGTATGACACGAAGATGTTAACCATTTCTACTCCCTGTGGAGATGAGGGGGCAGTGAAAACAAAATTTAAGAAGGGTTGCCTATTTGTGCTGGAAGACATGACTTTGCACACTCATCTTTTTATTCACAGAATGTTTCCTCTTGTGAAGGTTTTATGTTTAATATTCAACATTAAAAAAAGATGGTGTCATGAAAATAGTTAACTAGGGGCTGGAGAGACGGTTCAGTGGTTAGGAGCACTGGCTGCTCTTCTAGAGGTCCTGAGTTCAATTCCCAGCAACCATATGGTTGGCTCATTAGAGTCTATAGTGGGATCTGATGCCCTCTGCTGGCATAAAGTTGTACATGCAGAGTAAGCTCTCATACACATGAAAGACAAGAAAGAAGAAAGGAAGAAAGGAAGGAAGGAAGGAAGGAAGGAAGGAAGGAAGGAAGGAAGGAAGGAAGGAAGGAAGAAAAAAGATAACTAGAAAAAATATGGACATACAAAACTAAACCAAAGTCTTATTCCAAAGGCCATTCATTGTCTTCAAGTTCTGGCATGTTAACACCTTAATGCATATATAAGCCTATAAGGCATAAAAGGGTTTTAGTATATCACAAGATAGCCACAACAATACCTCCCATCTCATATACCTTTAAGTATTGTGATCTCTGCTCTGCTATGACTAAGTAAAATTGAGTTCTCTGATTTTAGTGGAATTGCTTTGAGTTTTTCTCTATTTAATTTGATGTTGGCTATAGGCTTACTGTAAATTGCCTTTATTATGTTGAGTTATATTCTTTGTATTTCTAATCTCTCCAGAACTTTTATCATGTAAGGGGTTATATTTGGTCAAAGATTTTTTTTCAGGATCTAATGAGATAGCCACGTTTTTTTATAGTTTGTTTATGTGGTGAATTACATTTATTAGTTTTTGTATAATGAACCATTCCTGCATCTTTAGTATGATGCCTTCTTGATCATGGTGAATGTTTTTGGTATGTTCTTGGATTCAGTTTTCTTGTATCTTATTGAGTATTTTTATATTGTGTTCCTAAGGGAAATTGATCTGTAATTCTCTCTGTTGGGTCTTTATGTAGTTTGGTTGTCAGGATAACTGTGATCTCATAAAATGAATTTGGAAATATTCCTTTCTGTTTCTATTTTGTGGAAAAAATTTGAGGAGTATTGGTTTTAACGGTTTTTTGAAAGTCTGGCTAGTGTGGTTCTACTTGTTTTTATTTTTTTAAAAGAACACACAAGCTCATAATCAAAAGTGTTAAGTCACCTTTAACTAAATAAAGATCAACATGTATGATTTCTGTAATAACAAGTTGTCAATGTCAGAAAATTCTCAGACTACTTGGATATATAATCTTGCTATCAAGAATCTTGATTATCTTTAAGTATTTGAACTTTCATCTTTCAGTCTGTTTAGCATTACTCTTTAGTGAAGACTAAACATTTGACTCTGTGTTGAGAGCATTAAATGTTTAAGTGATAGTAGAAAGACGTTTTCCCAACAGAATACATTATTAAGAATAATGGGGACTGTGCTAGAATGATGCTCAGCAGTTAAGAGCATCTCTGCTCTTCCTGAAGACCAGAGTTTGATTCCCAGTCGCCACACCTGGTAGCTCACGGCTATCTGTTATTTAAGTACCAGGGCTTTCCACCCACACCCATCTGACCTTCCTGAGTATGTGCACATACAGACACGTGCAAACAAATAATAATAATATTCTTTTAAAAAAGTAATTTAGGTTTAGACAATGTGGTAAAGATTTACCTTATTTTTATGTTATATAAAATCAGATATAAAACCTGTGCTGTTCTCTTCTCTGTTTTCTTCATTTACAGCCTCTTTAAGTTTGATTTTCTACACAATATTTCGCTGTTCTGACTAGGGTAAGATGAGATCTATAAGTAATGTTTCTAAGCTATGCCTTTCATTGATGGCTAAATATGTTGACTGTGTTTTTAAATGTTCCCAGCCATTTGTGTTGCATCTTTTGATTTAAAATTGATTTTAAATTTTATATTTTTATAGTAAAAGACCAACTTTTTGCCGGGTGGTGGTGGCGCACGCCTTTAATTCCAGCACTCGGAAGGCAGAGGCAGGTGGATCTCCATGAGTTCGAGGCCAGCCTGGTCTACAAGAGCTAGTTCCAGGACAGGAACCAAGAGGAACCAAAAAAGCTACGGAGAAACCCTGTCTCGAAAATCCAAAAAAAAAAAAGACCAACTTTTTCCCCATAAATCTGAAGTCAAAATTATACAAAAGTTATTTAATTAACACTCACTACATTGTAGCAAGTCTTTTTGTGACCTTCATTTATCTATGGTTCAAGAAATCCCATTTAACCAATGCTTTGTTTATTCTTCAGGAATTTTTGTCCATTTAAAAACAAACCTAACATACACAATGCCCTGGGTTCAATCTTCCAATTGCAGGAAAGAAAAGGCAAACCATTATGTATGTTTATTTATACATATTTATGTATGTTTATATATGCTTTCCTCATGCATAGAACATACTACATCCTCTATTTACCAGTATACAATTTAATATAAATCTACTTTATTCTTTTGATGGCTACATAGCTTTTTCAACATGTACTTGTATTAAGTAGTAGCTATAGACAGTTTCAAAGAATATTAGCTAGAACTCTGGTATAAGAGTCCTAGAATAGTACTAACATAGAGCTAACCTCTAATAGGAGGCTGGTGTGGCCCCTTCCAGGAGGATGTGATGAGATTGGGTTCATGAGCTGGGGGAGTAAACCTGATATGCGTGAAGTCAACTGGCCATGCAGGAGCCCTTCCCACAGAGAGAGGAGTATCTAAGAAAAAGTAGCACTCATAATTTCTCTTTAGGCTCTACAAGGCTTAAAAATGCCATGGCAGACTTTCAAGTTTCTGTCTTAAGATATTGATTCACTTGGTACCCAAATCAAACGTACTGTTAAGTTGCTGGTTAGATAATTTGGATTTTCTATGTAATTTTTTAATTTTATGTCTAGAATCAGCCATGTTACTTCTAATATTGTTTTGGGAGAGGAAGAAACGTGACCAAGGCAAAGACATGTTTAAGGATCAGACAGTCTCTTCCACAGAAACAGACAATGGAAGTGGCTTGGAGAAGAGGCTTCTGAGTGGTTACAAGCAGGAGGCTAGGATCCTCTCCAGCGCTGTGAGCAGCGTTGCGTTCTCTCTGGGTTACACATTATAGCTCTGTGGATGCTGTAGGCATTTACTTGAAACATATCCTTACTAAAAGGCTTGTCTGTCCACCTCTTTTGTTCTTGGTCTCACATATGCAGTGAGGTGATAGACACTGTTTCATAGGGCTGCCACCAATGAAACAGATGTTCAAGGTTATTTATTGGAGGCTGCTTCATAGTAGACTTTCCATAAAAAGAGACATAGATAGCAGACCCCAAGTACAAAATGGCACAGTTATTTGGATTTTCAATGTTCAGGAACCTACCCGTTTTAAAATATAAGTTATGGCTCTTAGGACTTTGAAACTAACTCTGTGAAAGAAGAACTGTCTTAATGATAATATACCACACACACACACACACATACACACGCACACACACACATATATATTTATAAGAACCACTTAAATAAAATAATCACTCCAAACTATGGCATGCATACTGAATAATACAGCATAAAATTCAGGGCATTTCTACTACAAATTCTCTTAATCTAGAGCAATGTCTACTTCTCAGTATTGTTTATTTTCTGTTGATATTGAGTTTCCCTAAATAGACTATTTCCCACCGCACCATGACTCATTTGGGATGACTTCACACCTAGTTTAGTAAGAGTTGGGTCACCTATCGGTAGCTTCCTATGCCACTCATTGTCTGTAGGTACAGGAGGGCACTGGCTTCCTCTTTCTTACTTGCATATTTTGGTATAATTGCCATACATTTCTTGGTACACAGGAAAAATATGTAAGAGCTTCTGTTTTACAGTATGCATTTAAATAATGTTCTACCTCACATTCTTTCTAGTATCTTCTTCAAATTATTTATCTGAAAGCATCTAAAAGAGCTGGGTGACAGGCAACACAAAATGATAGCATCAATAATAAAGATAGATGCCTTAGGGAAAGACTTCATATTGTCATTATACAGTGGGTTACCATTCCTAGGTTTTGATCATTTTACACATAACTGCAAAAGAGTCTGGAAGTCAAAGACAGAAGGACGAAATACCTGGGATATAAATGACTCTCCCTGGTGAATGGTGGAAAAGAACTAGCCAAGACCAAAGTGTCAGACAGTAAGGTCTACTAAGTTTTTACAGCTACAAACTTACATTATACTTCCATAACTCTTTAAAGTGGACACTTATAGTTGTATTAGCCATGTTAGGTTAACTTCCAGACTATTAATCACAACATTTCAGTTGCTCAATAGTCAAAATACTCACTCATGTTGTAATCCAAACCACATCAGTAATGAGTTGGGAGTAGAAGTCAGAATAAGTAAACTCATTATTTTGTTAAATGGACATAGTAACAAGCTCCTTCTGATAGATATCTCTATAACCAAAGATTAGAGCAGTACCTTTCCCACACATTTTTCTCAAGTAGGTTCTGGTATAGTAAAATTATGCTGGCTCTCTACATAGAGGAGTCAACCCTGTCAGCTTCTCTGTGCAATTACACTGGATCAGAGACTGGCACTGTATCCATTAAAGCAAGAGGCTTTTCTTCCAGGAAGGACTGGGTAGTCAACTATGTTGATCATCAGAGACCTGTTTAAGCAGTGGACAGTGGTTAATACAGAGATCCACAACTGGTCAAAATGCAGAGAATGAGTTCCGGTAGAAAACTCAGCCCCAATGGGGCATCTGTACCCTACCTCTCCCCTCAAGCCTCATGGAGTATTTCATAAGGGGGAGTGGAGTGATTTTAAGAGGTAGATATCAGGAGGTCTGAGCAAAATAGTGAATGGAGGGCATGGCAATACCCTTAGAGTTGTAAATTCAGGACAAGGCTTGACCAAGACAGTCAGCATTACAGTGAAGATGGGGGAAGAGCACCTGAGCTCCAAATCCTACCTGTGGTTCTATTGTTACTTGTTTCAGAAGTTTATCATGCCAGTGGATGGCCCCACATACATGTATATATGGCTAGCACTGATTGGACTCTGTGGGCTATAAAAAAAATAAAAAGGGACATGAAACTGGGAGCAGTTACGGAGAGGATAAGGAACAAATATGATTAAAATTCATTGTATGTATGTAGAAAATTCTCAAAGACTAAGAAAAAAATTCATGCAGAACATAGCCCCCTTCCATTGTACGAGTCTGCTCCTCTGCTCCCGTATAAGCTCTTAAAGTCATTTATTGAGTGATTGCTTACCAAGTGAAGGAATTGTCAGGAACGTCAAGATATGACCATGTTGAGACATGGTTTATCATCTAGTTCTTGCCAGAAGAAAATGCCGCTGACTTTTGGCAGGTAGAGTGTCAATGTCTGATGCAGTGTAATTATTAACAGCTACTGAATAGTTCACAAGTCCCAGGGCCTTCCCAGACTCACATAGCTGGTGTATAACAGGGCTGACTCCTCTAGCCAGAAAGCCAGGATGATTTTACTAGACCAGAAATTTCTTGAGAAAAACGTGGGAAAGGTATATTTTTAAACATAGTAGTTTTAATGAAACTGTAAAAGGATATCTTGACAGCAGCAGAGAAAAATCAGAATATTTTATCTCCTCGTGGACAGATTCAGATGTCTAATACATAGATCAAGTGCAAGAAGTGAAATATGTGTGATATGTACTTATCTTAAATTATATATGTCTTTATCTAGAATTTAGTACTTCCCCCTAAACTCTTGTATGGCTTTTTGGAGACATTTTGAATTAGGTGATCAAGGTGTTCAGCCAATATTCTCATAGGGTTTCTGTTTATGTAACAATTGGATAGATAAATTGGCACCATACTTTTTTCCCCAGCATCATGATAACTCAGGGTAGGTTATGGTTTTTATGCTGGCATGAAATTCAGCTATTATAAATCTGAGCTATTCTCTCAGCAACCTTAATGCTTAGGCAAAGATGCTGACTGATCGATTGTGTAATGATCTACTGCATTCATTCTCCATAATCCATTTGTTTCACCTCTAAAATCAAAACCTTAAAAAATACTCAGGAATTATTTGTCATTAATTTCTGGAAAATTGCAGCTACAGTATTTTTTTTCTGTGACCTTATATTGGTTAAATTATAGACTGGGGTGTTATAAAATAAAACATCCTAATCTGGAAAGCCATTTATTCTTTAACATCCCAATGACAGTGTCGACAATATATTTTCAACTCTGTACTCTCTTTGAATAGATATTTTTCACAGAGTCAGTAGCACTGTGAAGTTAGGTTGAAAACACCTGAGTTTGAGATTTGACTCTGTAAAAAATGGTATTACATTTGATAGGTTCATTCATTCATTCATTCATTCATTCATTCCCAAGAAGTAGCTCCTTAAATGCTTTTCTACTGAGTTTTTATAGTGTACTGTTCTGGAATGCACAGCCGCTATAAAAGCAAAAAGGTTATCTTTGGATAATAAAAGAGTAGAAATGTACACAGAAACAACAGAGAAGCCCAGAGCACTTGCAAATGGTTAGAATGAAGTATGCAGGACAAAGAATGACATATTGTCAGACTTTATATAATCATGCTGCTTATAGTTTATTGAATCTTAGCTTACTAGAAGAGTGAAGAAGGCATCTTAAGGTGTGTAATGAAGATGGAAGTTGTGAAAGTATATCATTAACCTGGAGAAAAGTAGAGGAAGGAAGAGACATAAACAGGCCACTGAGATCTACTTCTACGAAGTCGAGTGATTCTGTTTATACATGTATATAGAAGGCTCAATTTTTTTGTGTGTAAGAGCTTGACAGGATAGCAAAGTGCTTGGGATAATTAATACCAACTTCTAGAGGATGTCACCTCATTGGTAGTGTAGACCATCTTAGAATAATAATGAGTGTACTATTTTTAATCCTTCACTTAGAAAACACAGTAAATGAAGGAAAGTTTTTTCATGCCTATACATATGCTTTATATTTGTTTTTTTTTTTCAGATGGGGTCTTGCTATGTATTTCAAGATGGCTTTGAACTTCTGATCATCCTACATCAAGATCTTTAGTGCTAGGATTTAGGAATGTACCCAACTATGTTGGATTTTTTTTTTGCTACTTCTATATAAGTATCATACAATTGAAGTCTCTGCATAAAGAATAATCACAAAAGTGACAAAAATATCACCTCTTTATTGCCTCTCTTAGCAACCAAGTGGCTCAAAATGTATCTTTACTCTTACCTACTTGGCATACAATGGACCAACAGAAAATAAAGGCATAATTAGTGTGTGCAACCTAAACAATGATGAGTTTTGCACACAAGGTATAGTATTCATGCTCAGTGGCGAGTCTAGCCTTACAGTACTCTAAGATGTCAAATGCATTTTCCCTTGCCTCCTTTTCTTTCTTGACCCTCCTTCTTCAAACTGTTTCATGTCTTTTCTTTCTTCTTTCCTTGTTTCCATCAAATATCTGTATTACTTTCCTTAACATACCTATTCTTGCCTGTGAGTATCTGAGAAATTTGAAGGCTTCTCACTCTCCCAAGTCTTTAGATGCTACTGATTGTCCTTTTCTTTTAATAGACTTTATTTATTTTTCTAATGTTCTATGATAATGATCTAATACTAAAGAATTTTGTAGGATGGCAGGAGAAGTCAATGTCCTTACTGAGGGAGACAAAACAAACAAACACACAAACTAATACAGTTTAGTCTCTTAAGTCACAAAAGCAACACTTATCTTGTCAAATCATTCTTCTTAAATTCGAAATGATATACAAACCTTCTCAGAGAAACCTACTATTTCTGTTTTCCCAACTTCAGCTTTCCTAGGACAACAAAATGGTGGTGGTAGAGATATGGGTCTAACATCTTTAAAAAGCATCGTTTGGGAATTTTATAAAAGGATACAATGGGTTTTGATCAGATGATGCCCTCTCTTCCCCCAGCAATAAGTCTCGCTACACCTCTTTACCGCATTCCCTCCCAACTGCATGAACTCTTTGCAGACCTAGTGTACATTGGATATATTTAGTTGTAAGCCAACAAAATTCTAGGTGTTAACCTTTCTTGAACTTGAAAGACCTTTGGTTTGATTCTGAGCACAGCAAAGACCGAAATAAAAGGGAACTTCAAGAGGGACCAGAGTTTCTTTGGGATGCTAAGTGACAATGGCAACCTTGCTTTTATAATAACGGGCTTGAGGATTGACATACTGGGTTCCTTCTGATCATATGCAGATACACTGTAAATTCTTTCTGCAGAATTTAAATTTGTTTTCCTACCCATAATGAAACAAGTAGGTATTTTTAATGCTTTAAGGGAATGTCTTTGAGTTTTGCCTTGACACCTTGTATCAGGAAAAATCTGGACACTAAAGGAGAAGAGAGAGACAGAAAACAAGACGAAAGAAAAGGGGAGATGAACTTTTACATTAAATGATTTTGGTTCGGTGAGAATTATGGTAATTGGATTTAGAAAACACGAACTCAAGTTTCTCACAGTGAGGAAGGATGCACAGATTATTTGATGCTTCCTGTCCTGGTTTCCTTATATCTACATACTGCAGTACTTTAACATTCCCCACCAATAGGACTTGGTTGAGCTATCACACACAGACTGCTATTAAATAAGAGATCACATACAGCCTACTACTGTAGTACTAGCTCAGTGAAGTAGTGAAGTAGTTGAACAAACTTGATATTATTCTGTCTTTCAAATTCCTCAATGTAACACATGGTCTTCATATATATATATATATACACACATTTTCTAGAGACTTTCAGATTGCATGTTATGTCTTCACTGCAATTATAGGACAGCAGATATTTTGATGCTGGGTTTTCATTTTGCCACTTACTCTTTGGATGAAATACAGGTAAACTCCCCACCACCACCAATGAGATTCCAAGTCTCATAAAGTCATCTTCAGTAATTCTCAAAGATTCATGGCTACATTGACCTCTGAGCTCTTATTTCTATCAACATTTATTTTACTCTTCATTTTTCAGTTTTATCAGCTATAACTTGGTTTTAAATACACATATCTGGAGACCGAAAAGGTGGTTCAGCACTCGATGCTCTTTTGGAGGACAAGAGTTTGGTTTCCATCAGGTCAGTGAGACAACTCACAATGTCCCGTAGCTTCAGCTGCCAGACAGCCAATGCCTTCCTTTAGCCTCAGAAAGGACGCACCCATATGTGTCTTACTACAGGTGACACAATAAACACACATGAAACCTTATAAAATAACAAAAATAAATATCTTTCTGCTTTACATTGCTTTGTGTCTCACAACAAGAAAAAGCAGGCCGACACTCTAAACTACAGACACCAAGGTTACACACTCCTGCCTTTCCTTCTCTGTTTCCAGCTCGGCTTCCCTATGATTGTACAATTGGCTATCACAAGCTGACATCCAAGAAGTCAATGTGCAGGATATCTGTTTATCCTGCTAGACTCAAAAGCAGAGTCATATATAATCCTGTCTCTGTGAGGGTGTGTGGGGGGAAAGGGAAGGGGAGAGGAAGAACTATTTGAAGGATATTAATATCAAAGACTTAATTTGGTCGTTTTGCAGAGTTGAGTTAATGGATTAAACTTGTGGCTGTTTCATGTAGTTTTGTCAGAAAGTGATGTGTCAGAATTTCTACATCTGAGATACTTGCTCTTTTAAGCTGACGGGAAGCATCAATCATAGGTAAAAATTCTCCTGCTGATCGCTCTCTTTTCTCTCGTTATCAGAAAAGAGGAATTTATATGTGATTTTTCAACAGAAATAGGAGTAGAAGAAAGACAGTTCATTTCAAAGACACTTTAAAGTGCCTGGATTTCTATTTAACTTTGAAAACAAACTTAAACTGATATTCTGAATTCTATTAGTGATCATGACTGCGCAAGCCCCCATTATCACTCCTTACACCTTGACTTGGATCTAATAGGAAACCTTCCAAAGTGTGATGCTGTGTTTTTTTTGAGGCTCAGTTCTGCAGAATCTGGGAAAGGGAAGGACGTTAGCATTCTGCACACTTACTAGGTGCTCAGTACTGTTCTAATTGGCTCATTGCATCATAGTTTATCTCATATATATTCTTTATTGTAACCGATTGTAGGAGGTGTTGCATTTTCCATTTAAATAATGAGGTTACTGAAGCTCAAAGAAAGTAAACCCAAGGTTATTAAGCTAATAAGTAGCAGATTTGCGTATCATGTGCCAATGTTTTTCTTTCCCAGCGTTAACTCTGGCATGATCTATTCACTGTCAGGACTGCCTATTCTCAAAACCATAAATAAAACCAGCTTAAATTTATGTCAAAATTTGGAAGTTATGGTTTAAGATGAAAAAGCACACACAGCATTAGAGAGGGACTATTAGCGAGGTCTAATACAAAATGACTTAGACTAAAATTTAGACTAGTTCTTTCTTTTGGACTTCATTGTTTCCCTAACAGCACTATGACCCATTGGACCAGTTGGGACTTCAGATTTCTCATGTGCAAAATGCAGATGTTGAACTGAATGATCTTTTACGTCCTTACAGAACCTAAATGCTTCATGTTTCTAAATGGGAAATAGTTGAAGTGCAATTTCTGATTTTCAGAAATTACCAATTTACCAATTTGCTAAATTTAATTGGTTTAATATTGGTTAAATTACCAATGAAATTCAAAAAAAACAGAAGGAAAAGCAGAAAGATAGACATGAAATGAAAACCAAATGCTAATCATTTATCCACATAATATTTGTTTATACTTTCATTGACTACCACATAACAAACCTGCTATGTTGCTATTAAGCCCACTTCAGCGAAAGGAAATAACTCAGAGAGGTGAAACTGTCCACCCATCTTCTTTAGAGAGTTCATCTGCAGGGATAAAAATACAATGCTTCACATGCCTCTAGCTGTTTGTACTAGACCCATTCATTCACAAGATTAGATAAATATGGACCATAGCACACATAAAACTTTTGACTTCTGTTGTGTAGCAGTCACAAAAACTTATTTGTAAAGAAATAAACTTCAATTTCTTAAATTTATTTTTTAAGAATTTCATATATATATATATATATATATATATCCCAGCTTCCTTCAACTTTTAGGGCTTGTATACATTCCCTCAAACTTTATATTTTCTCTTTTTTTTTCTTTATATTACAGTTAGTGCTTCTTATATGATCATGAATGTAGGACCATCTACTGGAACATGATTAGTATATGTACCAGTAAGGCCACAGCACTGAAGAAAACTGATTCTGCCTCCACCAATAGCTGTCTACTGCCATCTAGGAATAAGGACCTCATGAGCTCCTTCCCTATACACAGTGGAATGTTGACTGGTTGACCTTGTACGGGTCTTCTAAAAGCAGTCACAGTCAGTGTGTTCATGAGTGTAAGGACTCATTGTGTCCAGGCGTTTTCTCTGTTCTTTCACTCTTAAATTCTTTCTGCCCTTTGTTTCATGATTTGCCTTGATCCTGAGGGAGAAGATAGTGTAGATGTCCCATTTGAGCAGAGCACTCCACATTAACTTTTTCTCTATGCTTTGTTTCGCTGTGAATCTCTATGGTAGCCACTATCTACCACAATAAAAATAATTCTCTGATAAGGGACAGGGATACACTAACCTGTAAGTACAAAGATAAGTATTAAAAAGACAGCTTGATGCTATATCCATTTATCTATAAAGTCCTAGTAGTAGGTTCTTGGTGCAGTAGGTCCTTCTGTATTTGTGCTGCTTTTGTTGGTTGAATAAAGAAACTGCCTTGGCCTTTTGATAGGGAAGAGCTTAGGTAGGAGTGGAAAAGAGAACAGAGAACTGAATGCCGGGAGGAAGAAGGCAGTGTGGTAGACGCCATGGTTCTTCTGCCCGATATGGACGCTGGTTAGACTCATGCTGGCAAGACACAGTCAAGTGGCGATACACACTAATGGAGATGGGTTAAACTAATATGTGAAAGTTAGCCAATAAGAGGCTGGAGATAATGGGCCAGGCAGTAATTTAATTAATACAATTTCTGTGTGATTATTTTGGGTGTAAGCTAGCCGGGTGGGATGGAACAAAGGGGCCTGCTCTCCTACAACAGGTTCTTCTGGGAGGACCTTCCTATCCAGGGCCTCTTAAGTTTATAACACTATTCACGAGTTCTTGAGTTCTTTTCTGTAGAGCAGGCTGTGAGTCCAGGGAGGAATATGCAAACATTCATACCACTATTGCATTATTGGGCATATCTTGCTGAGGTGGTCATTATTGCAGTTCACAAGGTTCTCCCTCAGCAGCTCTTATAGCACTTTGCACCACTGTGAGAGTTGCCAGCAGGAAGGTCCCTACAAGCTTGATTAATCCATATTCTGTGACTAGAATGTGTGATGTTTTCAGCAATAGAATCTTAATATCTAGTTCTGTATATTGACCAAGAGAAATGCAAATAGCCTGTATTATTTTTGGGAGGGGGGAGGGTAATCCCTGTTATTACCCTTACCAAAAACTGAAAGTGAAAGTCTCCCTCACTGGACTTTTGTTTGTTATCCTATGGATCATCAAAGGAGCATTATCTTGGATATAACACATTTCCCAATATTAGCCCAGTTTAAACTACTATGAAGAAGCATTGTTATAACTAACAATTTTAAACATGAATTTCTATAGTAGTGGATGGGCAATTACTCTAACCAAACCTTACAAACCAAGCATAGTGTTTTTATTTTTTCCTTAAGAAAAAGGAGAAGGGTATAGGAGTTGAGTGATTCAGGTTGGAATACAAAACTTCATATGAAGTGTAGTAAGAAGAATAGATGGTTGCAGAGCTAGGGAGCTGAAACGTGATGAACTTGGAAAGATGGCATTGTGGTGGAACCAGAGAAGGGGAAATAAAATTGGTGTATACTAGGATGATATGTATAGGGATGGGGTGAAATGGACTGTCTTGACAAAATACATAGGAAGTGAAAAAAACTAACATGACTACAGAGAAATCTTTGGTCTCTTTTGCATGCGATTGGGTGACAGAGCTGTGAATAAGCTGGGTTAGGGGAATTGGCATTAAGTATGTGACAGAGTATAATGCTTAGTTAAAATTTCCTCTAAAGAACCATTCATGATAGACCCTTTCGTTATACCGTAGCCTTCCTTAGAACAAAACCAAAACCAAAAAAACTCCTAGAAGGAGACTAAGAATAAATAAATAAGTGATTTATATTTGAAAGAAATATCATTCAATAACTTCTTGTGATTCTATATTTCACTCCAGTATTATACTCTTCCCTTAATACTTACCACAAAATGTGAAATTTCATTTATTGTGGATAACTAGCAGCTGGTGTTTTGAGAAATGAGAAACGCAGTGCTTTTAGCTTGATTAGGAACATTTCTTTGATCAAAGTAGTTGCTCAAAAGGAAAGAGTTTGGTATTTTGGTGTGATACATATTTTAAATTGAAGGTAATTCACTTTTCAATTTCTAAATGGCCAATATGAAATGTTCCTTTTCAGTTTTTCTGTCTTTCTACCTCCTTGATATCTTCTGCATGAAATACCTAAATATTTTGCAATAGCCTTTGGATAGTATCACAAACTAGTGATATCTCACATGACAAATATCTAGTACATATCATTTCATATGTCAAGAAATGATTAGTTTAAGGGTATTCATTTATTTCTAAAATGATATTTGCATCATCTCACAGCAATTCCCATTTGAAATTGAGTTCTGAAGAGGTTGACCTAAACCTGTTACGAGAAAGACACAAAACTTTTTCATACTTTGAGAGCATCATCAACATAGTGACTTTGGCTAAATTCTACTACATGACCTCTGTGACTTCAAGGTGTGGTAGCACACACCTTTAATCCCAGTGCCTAGAAGGCTGAGACAAACAGATCTCTGTGAGTTCAAGGTGTAGTAGGTACACCTTTAATCCCAATGCCTGGGAGGCAGAGACAGGCAGATCTCTGGGAGTTCAACGACAGCCTGGTCTACAGAGTTATTCCAGGTAAAAGATACAGAGAACCTGTCTCAAAAAGCAAAAATTAAAAGTTAAAATAAACAAAATAGAGGTTAAAATAAAGTGCACAAAGATGGAAAATACACAGAGAATTTTGATACTGTATGCTATTATGCTCTCTTTGGATTGTTTAAATGCTGAGGAAAGAGCAACAGCTGCTAAAAGATATTTGTTTATAAATGCTGCTGAACTAATCCAACATAGATATCTTGAAAATGCCTTGACTTTGAAATTTGGATCTAAGGACATGATGCTTTGGAAAGGAGTTTCTTATTTTGTTTTCACAGAGGATGAGACCCTGTTCATTTCTTCTATTCCGATTTGGTATGATGGACCACGCCCTCCTGAAGGGTTGGGTTGATTGGGATATCAGAATTAGCCAGTAAGGGCTAGAGCTAAAGGGCCAAGCAGTGTTTAAATGAATACAGTTTGTGTGTTGTTATTTCGGGCATAAGCTAGCAGGTGGCTGGGGTGTTGGGGACGCAGCCCCGCCGCTCTTATTACAACACTTCCTGCTTTCCAAGACCAAGCTAGTCCCAGCTGCCATTTTTCCTACTGTGATGGACAATGTCCCCTCTGAATGTGGGCTAATATAATCCTTTCTTTACAAATGCTGATTTAGATAGGTTATTTGTTCCCAGCAAAATGTAACTACCACAATAGGTTTTATGCCATGTGCCTTTCAGATACTGCCCCGTTACTCCTCCATAAGATTTCTCTGAGATAGACATTGTTCGAGTCGTGAGACAGAGGAGGCAAAATGCCACAGGATATAAATAACTCTGAGTCATTATTTTTATATAACAAAAACATTTATGCAAGAGAGAACAATGAAAAAGATGGTGAAAAGAGAAGAAAGGGAAAATAAATGTTTCCTCAATGATTTTAGGGTATGACATATTGCTTTTTCATATAATTCTTGCCAAGAAACATGGCTTTGGACGTATCCAGTCATACTGTTGTAATGATGGCCATCCTTCTGTTACTCTGTACATAGCAAAAGAACATACCCAGTAAGTGATGAAAGTCAAAAAAACAGAAGCCGGAATGTTTCTGTTAAATAATGATGCAGTCAAGTGAATCCATAGAGGAAGTGATAGTAACATAAAAATGACCCATGTCCAGTGATCTCAGGTAGACCCACAAATACTTTCAGAGCGTCTGCTGTAGCCGATTCTTCTCCCTCCATCAGCCTTGGCCCAAAAGGCATGATGCTTCTCCATGACTTCTCACTCATATAATGGCTCCAGTTCTCCTGGCAACTGGAAGGAGGGAGAGCACTCAGTTCACGGCTGAGTGGCTGCTGACTTTATTCAAAGTAGACAAGAGGAGGAGAACTAATGGATAACATTTTCAAAAGCCTTGGATAGTCAGAAAGAGCAAAATGAATACTACCTAGGAAGAGTGAAGTGGGGGTGTCCTGAGCGTATAAGAAAAACAAAATCCAGGTCTGTTCCTGTCCTGGGTTTTGTAATCACCAAACTAAATATTTTTGCCATTTGTGTGTATCCCTTATTGATTCCGGGATCAGGATGTCAAGTATTTCTCAAAATATCACAGGCATTCTACTTTGCAAAGCATGAAAGACTCCCAAATCTGTGCTTTAAGCCAAGTCTCTCAAGTAATTCCACTTAACACTCAGGTTGGAGACTTGGTTATCCATTGTGCATTTTCCTTTAGGGAAACAGTCACATATGAGGGGGAGGGAGGGAGAAGGAAGGGAGGAAGAAAGACAGACAGAAAGACAGACAGAAAAAAGAAAGAAAGAAAGAAAGAAAGGAAGGAAGGAAGGAAGGAAGGAAGGAAGGAAGAAAGGAAGAAAGGAAGAAAGGAAGGAAACGTGCATGTCTAGATGATTATTCCCCAGGTGTAAATTGCCAATGACATTCACAGTTCCAGTTAGAAGGAAACCATTTATGGGGGTTTGGGAGCTCAGTCTTTTTGTCTTTTTGCTGTTCTCACTGCCAATCTGGAATGTATTCTGCCTTCTGGAAGTTAAAATTTAGAAGTATATCTGAAATTGGAGGGTGGGGGATCTGGCAGGCATTGAAAATAGTTAGCAAAGCGCCTCAGGGTCTTGAGTGCTGGGAGGTCACTCACTCAACCAGACACTTTATTTTTATCGCCTCCCTGGAATATTTAGATCTGATGGCTGCGCCTGCCGGCTGGGCTTCTTCCAGCACACTGTGGGCTGCCTTAAAAGGAAAATGCTTATGTAAAGAAGACAAGTGTGGGAAGGCAGGCATCAGCTTTAACAGACCAAGGAGCTCAGCAGTTCCACCCACCACTTCTTCCCCAGAGCAAAGTCCCTGGAGATGCACTTCTAGCGAGATGTCTGGCGCTCCACAACTCTTTCCCAGCCCTTTCTGATGCGTCGATTTCCTCCTGATAGCTTAATTTTATTAGATCATAGGAGTGCAGTCTGTAAGTCTGAAAACCCTTTAAGGGAAAGAGAAGCTTTCAAAGCGGCTGTTTAATGTAGACTTTTGAAAAGGGAACTCATGGGAGGAGGCGGGGGTTGGGGAGGAGAAGAGAAGGAAATCTGAAATCTTCCAAAACAGATCCTACTTAGGTCAATTAGCTTTCTCTGGATAAGTAAAATATTCATGAATTCTGCCACTATGGTACTATATGATAGATGCCAAAAAAAAAAAAAAAAACCTCTTAAGCAGAACAGAAATCATCGGAAAGTGCACTGTTCTCTTACAGTGATGCTCAGAAAAGCCTGGAGATCTGATGGCCAGCACAGTCTCTCAGAGTAGCAGGAATGCCAGGAGAGGAAGCAGTGGTTTTCACTTTCAGTAATGCCATTCAGAATATGACGCCTGGAGCATCCAGCCGGCTACCGTGAGGGTCAAAGGAGCTAGGAAGCCCTAACAAGAGGAAAAGTTTTGAAAAGAGACAAGTCACTCGGGACCAGATCAACAGAAGGGCTCTGTGATTCAAATTGGCGAAACACTTGGTGACCAGGAGAGCAGATAGGACAGCTTATAGCAGAAGGACATTTCAAAGGACAGCTCACCACGCTGTGGGTGATGAGCCAACTCATCTGTTGGCAGCTAGAATCTGTCTTTTTCTTGTGTCCATGCTGTCTTTGGTCCACCTACTCATTCAGTATTTTGGTTTCTACGGAATGTGCACCCTGAACTGAAAACCCAAGAATCGTGCTTTCATTTTGATTGCTGAATCTAGCAAATCTCTAATGCTTACACAGAGACCGACTAGCATATTTCGGGAGGATTGAACACACAGATTTCTCTTGTTAACCTCATATAAGCTAGACAACATCGGAAAGAGTCAGGGCTAACCTGTGATTTCAAGAGTTAACTCATACATTGGGAAAAAGGAATTCCGAGAATCAACCTATTTTTTTTAAAAGACCCTGAAAAGTATATATCCTAAGCATTGATGGAAAAGCTGGTTTACGAAGCAGTAATAGCATTTAAATTTCCTCAGGGGCATTCCCCAGCCAGGGAATAAGCTCTCTTTCTCTGGGTAGAATAACGAGAGGGTCATTCCATAGCAAAGATAGCAGAAGATACCTACTCTATAAAACTGAGGAGCAATGAGGAGCATGGTTATTGCATGGAAGCACGAGTCCCCTACACAATTATGTCCTGAAGGTTGAGGCTCTTGCATGCTGTCTTCTGTCAGTTATAGGGACATGGATTTCTAGGTGGATTAGTCCAGCAGATCTTAGAAGAATGTTACTTCACTCAACAGCCTGAAGAAATACATACACACTTCTGTACTTATAAAAAACAAGCAGCGTGGTGGAGAAAAATCATTCAGTTAAGATCATTTGCTGTATCTCAAAGCAGGAGTTCAATTTTCAGCACCCAAATCCAGTAGCTCAGAGCAGCCTCTAGCTTTAGCCCCAGGGAATTCAACACCCTCTTCTGGTTTCCATAGTCCCATTAAAGCCTGTGCACAGACATGTATCTACCTCTATCCGTCTATAAATATCAAACTTGGTGACAAGTCAAGTTATCAAATACACAGTTTTAATATACAGAGAAAGATAGAGGTAAATATGTATCTGCCTTATCATATTCTTTTACAGTCATGTGGAAAAGCTTATGTGTGGTTTATTGAGACATACTTTTTGACCAATGACTCAAAAAGAAGATGCTGGGGCTTTAGCTCCACTGGTAGAGCGCTTTCCTTGAAAGCACTAAGCCCTGGGTTTTGTCACCAGTACCGTACAAACATAATGGTGACATGTGTCAGCCATATTAACGCTCAAGAAGTAGAGACAGGAGGACCAGAAGTTCAAGGTCACCTTTGGTTATATGATGAATCTGATGCCAGTTCAGATACATGAGACTCTGTCTCAAAAAAATAAAAAAATAAATTAATTAAAAAATTAAAATCACAAAATGAAAAGAAAGAAAGAAAAATGGAAGAAAAAAAGAAAAGAGAGTGGGGGCAGGGAAGTAAAGGGGAGAGGGGGAGAGAGGGGAGTTGGAGAGACAGAGAGAAGGGTCAAGAAGGGCACAAAAAATGATATCAAGTTACTGAGGTCTTCCTGAGCTCTGAGCTCTTGGTCATTACTGGACTCTATCCTGTATGCACAATCATGATAGTAAGAAGCTGAAGATGACAAAGCAGAAAGGCGTTTTGCCACCCACCTCTGAAACAACAGAAACATTGTTAATATTAACACAAGTTTCAGACCAGCTATTGGCAACAGTAATGAACCTATCACATTTGCAATTCATATTAGCACCATTCGGGTTATAACACTGCTATTTCGTAACATAAAATGTGTCATTGGTCCCATTAGAGAAAGTCTATTCCAGGATTCATTGTTTAATGTCTGAAGGACACACTTTTTGAGCATTTATAGAGAACTGCGTCTCTAGGGTGTAAAGAGACAGACACCCGAAACATGATATTTGTTCATCACTGAAAACAAAGAGAAAAACGCTTTTTCATTAAAGAAATGTGCTTGGGGAAGTGTGGAGGAGAAGCGAACTATCTGGTAGTAAAGTCATAAGCAGTGCTCCAACCTGTCTTCTAGTTGCAAGCTTCATATTGTGCTTGTTAATCCTTGTAACTATCTTGAGAAGGAGCTATGAGGCTGTTGTTCAAATGTCAAATGAAGTTGACACTCTAGTAAGGTTGCCATGGTGGAGTTATTCTACAAAGACAGAAGTTGGTGCACTGGAATCTGCCTGAAACTATCACAAGTCATTTCAATTACTTAAAAGCAACATTTATGCAACAAAAATTCAAGAGTCTTTACCAAGTGCTCAGGTCCCTTCTACAACTGCAAATCAAAAACACTAAATAGCCATTCTTCTATTGCAACAGGAGAAATGAAATCATGGCAAAGAGTGTGCCAAGCTGTAACAGAAGGCTAATGGAAAGAAAATCAGGACATGGGAGTGCTGAAGATTTGGGGAAACAACAGCAGCATATATCACCAACAGCAAAGCAGAATGAGTCTTCATACAAATGTTCTTGCATTTTACAATTGATTCAAGGTATTATTGGTTTTCTTCTGACATTTGTAGCCTAGACAATAAGACTGCTTTCTGTCCTCCTCTAGGTCAAGTCACAGTGGTGTGACAGATTATGCAGTTAAAATGATCGTTGTCTAAGCTTTTCTTAAGGCTTCTGGAGCTGTGTTAACAGCACTCTTAGGTAGCACTGACAGTATCATGTTAGTTTTTGGCTCTGTCTCAGGCTTTTCCAACACTATGAAGGCTTCCGTGAAAGCCCCGTAATCCCAATTCCTCTCTGGGAACATTGGTGCTGCTGCTGCTCCGGTTCTCTTGGACACTTTTGGATAACTGGTTAAATGGGTCTCTGAAGTTTCCCATTTTTCCAGAAAGATACAAGAGCTTTTATGAACACAGAGTCAAAGAAAGACACCTAGGTACCTCACACTGCCTCAGGGCAGAATTGTGAGTTCTCTTTGGACATATGTATTGCTATGAGCATGGCATTCAGAGTGCCCTGGGGTTGGAGCAGGCTGCTCCATTTTTGTTTGCCTTATCCTGCCCTTTCTTCTAACTGACTCATGGTTTCAACCCACTAGGTTTTTAAACCAATAAGTGACCTATTCTGTTTCTAATTAAAGAAGACTACCTGTCTGCTCAACAAAATTAGCACCCAGTATGTACTGCAGTAAGCCCAGAGTTCATTGCTTTGAAAGCTGCAGAAGTGGATAAATGGATTATTTCTCTTAAAGTGATCCACAATATTTATGGAGATAAGAGCAGATAGCTTTTGCATATACAAGGTGGCCTTGTGCATAGAATGATAATTGTGGTAAGAATTTAAAATTCAGAACACATGGGGGAAATTAAGGCAGAAGTTAATTTGTGAATCTTGAACTAAAACTTAATGAAAATGAGGCACTTGAATTGAGGCGGCTATTCCCAATATGACAAGTGTCATCAGCTAAGGCATGAATTCCAAGAGCACGCGAGGCATAGAATACATGTCAGCCTGGTTAAGTCAGGTAGTTTTGTGGGTGACAGACAAGGTGAGACAACCTTTGGGAGAGCTTCGTATCAGCAGTCTTAGGCCCAGTCAACAGAATCTAGCTTTGTTTGCTCTCACAGTTAACAGGAGCCTTTTTGTTCTTTGAGCTGGAGACTCATTCAGAAAAATGAGAACATGAAAACATTTCGGAAAACATTTATCATAACTGGTTGGTTATGCATAGGTCATTCTAACAAGGAGTCAGACACTCTGTGACCCATGCAACCACCACGACCCTTGATAGTGAGCCTTGTGACATAAGTTTCAGCTCCTGTAGTCCTAACAGATTAAGCTCAGTCATCCATCCCGATGTACTGAGTGTGAGATGAGAGTCGATCAGGGCAGAGGGAGTTTATGAATCATGGTGTTGTAGACAGGTGAATCTTGGGTGACTCACGCACCCATATTCGGAGTTAAGTAGGAGTCTGACTCACAGGTTTAAGGCAAAGGAGAAAGATAGAAAAGTAAGGCAGGAATTCCAGGATTTCATCCTGCTTTTACTGGCCTTCTGGGCCCAAGGGAGGAATCAGTACTCTTTAACAAAAATCAGTTTCTAAATACTTGCTACAAAACCGGAAAGCCTTGGTAAGGTAGACTTAATTGCCTATTTCACACCTGAAATAAGTAAGTCTTGTCTTCCCCCTTCCCCCACTGATTTCAGCTCAAATATGGCCTTGATTACAGCAGCAGGTCTTCAGCTTAAGGAGATGGAGACCTTTAAGGTCGCTAGCAGACAAACCTTCACATTTGCTGCCGATAATCTGTGTCCCGAAATGTCTTGTTCAAAGAGAATTTTTGCTTTTTTTCCCTCTCTGCTTCCGGCATTTCTTTTTTGTTTTTTTTTTCCTCCAAAACAAACATGGATAGATATAAAAAAAATTATCATCAATGTTACCAGACCGCAGTTCAGTCATGCGTCCTGACTCTGCGGTTGAATGCTCTCCTGCTTTAAGAGAAAAATGACAAAGTACACTGAGAATTGGAAAAATAAATCTATTTACGATTATGACCAAAAATATGGATGGGGACATTCTCTACCTGCCTCTCCCTTCCAGAATAGTGTCACATACTACAGAAAAGTCAAAGCAAAACCAGGGGGTAAGGATGTAGAGAGGGCAGTCAGCCCCTTGGCTTCAGGGGCCTACTATTAGTCCTTCTTACCACCTGCATGGAAGTGTAAGAGGAGACAGCCAAGGACCCTAATTTCTGGATCCCCAAAAGCCCTTCCATTTTAAAGAGGTACTAAGTGTTTTCTATTCCATTTATGTCCCTTTGAACATTTTGGGTCACTCTGAAATTTAGGGAAAGGGCACCTTGAAAAAAATATGAGAAGTGTGTTGTTTGGCCTGTGACCTGCTCCCGTTTTAGCCTGCAGGTACTTCAGGCTTTTCTAATAAATTTCCCAATGAGGTGCAAGAAAGGCATATTTTCCCCCAGCTTCCTGATTTTCTAGAAGTCTCTGTCTGCCACCAGGCTTCTGGCCATTAATAGCATGTTATACTTTGCTTCAGAAGCCATCAGATAAAAAGCAGATTCTGTTTTTCATTGCCTTTGCTGGCAAACAAACCCTCCTCTTTTCCTCTTTCCTCTTATACAAACTTGGGTTAAATTATGAGTGCAATGCTTGCGTATGTTTTTATTTTGAATGTCATATTAATACATCAAAACAACTGTTTGGCGATCTTAATGAAGTGGATTATTCAAACAAATTATCTCTATTTCAGAATCACAAATTCTGCCTCATTGTTCAGGAGATTTCTAAACCGTTATCCATGGGCAGTCAGTCTGCCAGTCTGCAGTGCTCCGTTTCAGGGAGACAGCATCTGTACAAATGCACTTGTGTACTTCTTCCATTTCCTTGATCTCTCTCTCTCTCTCTCTCTCTCTCTCTCTCTCTCTCTCTCTCTCTCTCTTTCTCTCTCTCTCACACACACACACACACACACACCTCATTAAAAATACAGATGTTGGCAGAGGGTTTGTGGCTAATCTCTAATATCTTTGCCAGCTTGCTGGGCTGGAGCTGACTCTGTGTGTAAGGAGGAAAAGAGGAAGGGTAGAATTCCTTTCTCCCTCTGATGGAGGGGCGGGTCCTAGTGTTCATTGCTGCTGATGCAGAACTCAGCCTAAATGATATAGGACGTGAGGGGGCGGCAGCCAGTACAAAACAGTGAAATAAATTACCATATATATCATGTTCTGGTGGGAAAGATAGAAGTGATGTGTGTAATGAATCAAAGCTGGGAGCAGCTCTGGCGCGTGGTGATAGTGAGGGCGACCGAGTTCCTGGGCTCGGCTGCAGCTTCAGAGGGCTCGCGTGAGGAATGTGTGAGTAAGCAGAAACCACTCACTGTAATGTGACAAGGGAGGGCATTTGTGAGGGCACAGGAGACCTTTCGCTATTGTAGGGGGGAATCTGTTATTTCGCAAGCCCAGCTCTCTTGATTTTCCGGGTGGGGAATGTCTCCCCTTGCTGCAGGCAGCCTTGGATACATACACACAGTTAAGGAACCTTTTTGTCCCTGCTGGGGTGTGGACAGGACACACGATCCAGGATGGAGAAGTCTTCCTTTTTTCCCTAATCTAAATTGAGTATAGTGATGCTGCCTTGGAAGCCTTGTGCATCCACCTCATCCTGGCAGAGCCTTGATGAGATGCCCCATTGGTGTCTACTGTCCACCTGGCTTCTCTTTTGGCCACTGGTGTTCTGCTGCTCTGGCTCTTTAGTATGGAGATTACCCTGTACATTTAAAAGAGATTTATTTTTTTTTAATTTTCTTCTTTAGTTGACCAATATTGGCTTTTCATTTTTTCTTGCAAGAATATATTTCAGTGATTGAAGTGTTCAGACCCTGGGCTGAGCATACTGTTGGAGTGGGTAGGCAGCCATTTTGCTTTCAACTTATCTGCGTAATTCCCATGTAGTCAGATGGGTATCGGTGAGGGGTGGGGTCATGGAATGGAAGGAGGAGAGAGAGGGTTAATTTAGAATTAGGGTGTTGTTCTAAGGACTTCAAGAAAGGGAAGAACATAAGGTCAACTGTGGAAGTCACAGGGCCTTGAGTATCTTCTGACTAAGCTTCCTTGTAAGTCAAACAGGGCGGCCATTATTTAGTCCTAGAAGTGAGAGTTAGGTCAAATAACACTGGCTTGAGACTTGGTACACTGGAGGTTCCTAATTAATTGTTGATACTCTTTTCATCTCTTGAGTTCTCTCAGGCTCCTTTGTGAGGATCTAATGAGGCTAGCAGATTAAACAGTACATTGAAAACAAGATACATTTATTTCAGGGTTTTTCTACAAAGTGACTTTCCGCAGAGATGGCAATGGAAGTGTCTAGAGGCAGGTATGTGTTTCTTCTTCGGGGAAATTTTCCTTTGCGTGAAATATTTTGTTTGCAACAAGCAAAAGAAAAGTCTTCAGAAACTCACTGGCTTAAAGATGATGAAAGCGAAATCTGTTGATGAAGTTCATGGGCCAGGCCTGACTGGAGAGTGGGTACAAATTATATCTCATTAACACGGCTCCATTTCATTAACTCTAAAACTCCAGTTGCTAATGAACAATTAATCCCCTACTCATGTTTTTTTCCAGGACCCAATGAGAGCTCAGCCACGGTGCCTCCCACATCTTCCATCAGTGGGCACTGCAATGTTATCCCGGTGCGTCGGGGTCACCAGTGGACTTTGCCACTACTGGTTTAACACGACAAGAGTTTCTGTCCCTCATTCCTGTCCACTCCCACTCCTGCTGAACTCAGGTTTCACCACTTAACCTTTATGTTCCAAAGCAATCTTGATTGCCAGGGTCACCTGCATCTTTCTTTATTTATGGATCTTTTTTCTTGATGCTGAGGGCTAGCAAGTCTGCACTAAGGATGAGAGTATGGATCAACAGAGGCCATGCTGTGACTTGTACTGTCCTTACACTTTTATATCTATGGTTCCTCTATACAACTCCTTTGTTCTTGTCATTAAATGTATAAGTTGTCTCATATACATGCACACACACAGACATATATGCATTGTGCAATTGCCTGGAAGCTCTCCCAACTTTGCTTCTTTATCTATCATACACGAGTAACCAGTAATTTTATATTTATATCTGTCTGTCTGTCTATCTATCTATCTATCTATCTATCTATCTATCTATCTATCTATCTATGTGTGTATATAGTAGTGTGTGTGAAGTGAGAAGATACTTAGTAAGACAGTGTTCTTTAGTGACGTATTTCACATTCCAGAGATATGCCATAAGTCTCAAAATCTGGATTCTTTATGATACATGACATATCTTTTAGGGAAAGCTAAATCAGTAAATATTGTTTCAGTGATTGATCTATCTTTCCTTCAACCTCATCTTGATTGAAATTCTATACTATAATCAAAAAGCATTATTGCAATTATATTTCTTTAAGGAGTCAAGCAAATATTGATAACTGTTTTTCTATCTTTATTTATTTATTAAAGATTTCTGTCTCTTCCCCAACACTGCCTCCCATTTCCCTCCCCCACCCCCAATCAAGTCCCCCTCCCTTGTCAGCCTAAAGAGCAATCAGAGTTCCCTGCCCTGTGGGAAGTCCAAGGACCACCCACCTCCATCCAGGTCTAGTAAGGTGAGCATCCAAACTGCCTAGACTCCCACAAAGCCAGTACGTGCAGTAGGATCAAAAACCCATTGTCATTGTTCTTGAGTTCTCAGTAGTCCTCATTGTCTGCTATGTTCAGCGAGTCCGGTTTAATCCCAGGCCTTTTCAAACCCAGGCCAGCTGGCCTTGGTGAGTTCCTGATAGAACATCCCCATTGTCTCAGTGTGTGGGTGCACCCATCGTGGTCCTGAGTTCCTTGCTCATGCTCTCTCTCCTTCTGCTCCTGATTTGGACCTTGAGATTTCTGTTTTTCTATCTTTAGCAGAAAAATTGGCTGGTATTAATATACCATAATCTTTAGGGGCTGAGATGAGAACCTAAAAGCAAGGTTTACCAGTATATTTCCCCAAAGAGGCACACTTTTAGAACAGAGAAATATAACAGAAATGTAGCTTCTATGGCTAACTTGTTCCAGTGTAAGATCTGTAATTGGATATTGAAAAACTTTCATGTAAAAGAAGAAGTGAATATCAGGGGGATGACTCAGCTGGTAACGATACTAGCCATTTTAGCCTAATAACCAGTTTAGTTACCAGACCTTACCTAAAAGCTCAATGTGGTGGTTCCCATCTGTGCTCTCAGCCCTCCTACCCCAAAACACAAAGGGAGACAGGTGAGTTGCCCAGAAGTTCTAGTGCCAGCTGACCTGGAGTAAGCAGTACCGTCGCAGAAACAGGAGAAACCCTGTCTCAAGAGGAGACTCAGACCAGCTTCCAAAAGTTATCCTCTGACCATCATACCCAAGCCTTGGCACATACATCAGAATATACACATGCACACACACACACACCACACCACTTACCACATACACACACTGCATATCACACAAACATTATACACATGTATATACACACCACACACATACCACACGCACACACTGCATATCACACTAACATTATACACATGTATATACGCACCACACACACACCACATGCCACATACACATCACACACGCATACATACACACGCTCAATACACACCACAGAAACATACATCACACAGGCACACACACATACACACCACACACACACAAATACCACCCACACATCACACAAACACATACTCACACACTTACCCTATAAGCACATACTACATACAAATACAAAAACACCACACACACAGATACTCAGACACACATACATACACACTACACAATACACAAACACGCCATACTCATCACACACACCACACATACATATTGTATAAACACACACCAATACATATATGCAAATACCAAACACAAAGACACACTCAGATACAGATAAACATACCACACACTCATACATAAACCATATAGACACACAGGCACACTAACTAAAAATAAATGAATAAATAAACAACTACACACTCTACCATTATTTAAAAATTTTAATGATACACCTTGATATTTCTTTTTTTTAATTTGGTTATTTTGAGACAACATATGATCCTTGCTAAATCTCAGGCAAGCAGAATGAAACATCCTGTGTGATGTTATAAGCCCATTAAAGTTTTTCCATAAACTCAATGGTCCTGGATGGGAGGAGGCGTGTATTTTCTTCTGCTGTTGGAAAAGGAAGTTTTGGCAAATCAAGCTGATCACCCCCATCTTGTGTCCTTTCATCTGGCTTCTTTTCCATCGTCGTTCTGTCCGCATTCTGAAAATGCTGAATTGTTGTGTGAAGCCTGCTGTGAGCTCTTCACTCATTTACAAGTTCTTACATCCGCCAGTGTCCTTTTCTAGGAATAATTATGAAATCAGATTAATTTGACATAGATGCTTTTCAGAGCAAGGGACAGAAAATAGCCGACAGTTATGACTGTCTTTGTCACCCTACTGGGATGAAAATGACAGGGACGTTGAAATCTGACAGTGATGAATTCAAATTCTGGATTTGCCAATTGCTTCTTGTGTGTGCTTCCGTTTCCTTAGCTATAAAACGGCAAAATGTTTCGCTAACTCCAAAGATTCTTAGGGAAATTAAAAAGAAGTCTGGGCATGCCTTTCCTGTAAGGTAAGAAAATGAAGTGTTTGACTCCATTTTCATCTTGGATACACACTAACTTTTCCAAGCTACTCTACTGCCATTTGGAAATTTTTGTTTCCTACTATCAGAAAGTATAGCTGTTAGCCATTCATATCTGCAGCACTGAGTGCTTTCACAGAAGAGAAGCCTTGATCATCAGGAGATAGAACATAAATACTCCATATTTCTGTAAGTCGGACAGTTGGACTTACAGAAAGGATATGAGCATCACTTTTTCTCAAGCATTTGATTTATGGTTGTGCAAAATGACTAGCTACTTGATACACATGTGCGCGCGCACACACACACACACAGGCTAAAATTCACTTAAACTATTAGAAATTTACAAACTATATGTGCTTGTGAATATAAGGCAAGAGTGTATGTATAGATGCCTAAAGGCAATATATGATATTTTCCTCCTTGTTCCAAAGACAATATTGTCAAATTTCACTTGGTAAAAATTAAAAATGAAGAGTTGTTGGTAGCATTACTCAAAGAAATATGCATTGTATAATATTAAAAGTAGGATCATTTAAAATATTAATGTATAATAATGACGGATAGCTACACAGATTGTTATACATTTTGTTTTTCATGACGGGCAATGTCAGAGTTTAAAATCTATGAGTAGAGCTGGACACCGTACTGTCTGTGTGTCAATTACTCCCATGGCTTGGTTGGGCATGTTGGGAGAGCCAAAGAGTTCAAGGCCAGTTTTGGCTACATTGTGATATCCTGATTTGAAATTACTCAAAAATAAATTTCCTTTCCCTTCCACTTTTTTTAGTAGGAATTTTCTAGATTATAATACTTAATGTATTATACTTAATGTATTAGTTACTTTTATTTTAGCTGTGAAATAATTCCCCTGCAAGAGCAACATAAGAAATGACTAACATGGGTCTGGAGAGATGACTCAGTGGTTAAGAGCCCTGGCTGTTTTTCTGGAGGACCCGGTTCCGTTCCAGCACCCAGATGGCAGCTTACAACTATCTGTAACTCCAGTTCCAGAGAATCTGACACCATTATAACAATGCACATAAAATAAAGTTAAATAAATTATTATTTAAAAAAGAGAAAGGATGAAAACGTTTGTTTTGCTTTTCCAGTGTGCAATCTGTCACATAGGAGATGTCACTGTGGTGGCAGGAGCTTGAAGCAGGCTCCATATTAAGAAAGGAGATAAAGAAGGATGCCAGAGCTCTGACCACTCTGTCCTTCTTATGTGTTCTCCACTCAGTGAATAATGTTGTACTACACCTAGGGAAGGTCTTCCACCTCATTTGACCTCATCAATCAAATCCCCTACAGAAGTTTTCAGTGTCTTGTCCTTTAGACAATTCTGGGTTCTATGAAGCTGGTAGTCAATATTAATCCTTACACAACAAAATCAAAATGTAAGTAATGGGAAAATATGTATGAAAAATCAGGTATCAGGTAAAATACATGTAAAACTAAAATGTATGCTTTATAATGTATAGCACTCACATTTTTATGATATATAAAAGTATTTCAGGATTCATGCCCAGAACTTCTGATGTTATTTCTTGGAAACTTTTGTTATTGCATTTAAAATTGTTTTTGTTATTTTTTATATAACTGCACATAGTGCTTTCAAGAGGAGAAAATATTTTAAAAGAAAATAATCTAAACCTTTCCAATGATATTCTTGAATGTGTGATTGCAACTCGAGGTTAGTCTTTCCCATTTCCTGTGTGTTTTAACAGTTTGGATGTGAAAACTGAGGAAATCTTGTCTTCAGAACCAAGGAAAAGAAGTGAGCAGCTGGTGGAAACATAGACATGGTTATGCTAATGTTTTATCTCTTCCTTGGTAGAAAGACAACTTCTATGAGCTTAGGGGTAGGAGAGAGAGAATCACAGGTGAGGAAAGTGATTGGAAAATGTCTTTTGGCTATGAAGTGCCGTACCACGTTAACCCTGTGTCTACCTTCTCTCTAATAGTGGTCATGTGTAAAATGGAGAGGATAATTAAAAACGGGGGTCACATATGACTGCGTCCGAGATGGCAATGAGTTAAAAGTGGAAAAGGAGCACAGATTCTGACACACGGGAAAATCCAGTAGCAATTCTCCACAGGCAGCAAATAATTTGTTTGAGTGCATAATTAATAGATTTGTCAGGAAGTACTTAGATTGTGAAATATTGCATGTAGCCCTCGTTCCAGATGGATTAAGATGAATGGGTCCTCCAGCAGCGTATGAAACCTCATTGCTCAGCGGCAAGAGAATTGCTGTATCTAGTGTTGTGTGCGTCTCTGCCTCTTCGCTCTCTCCTTTCTCTTTGCCTGGCTGCCGGGGGAGAAATGAATAGAATGCTTCTAATTCTGATATTGAATGGTGTCCTTTACCTAAAGGGCATCCAAGCAGACAAAATTAAATCAGATACTCAATGGGGAAACTTTCCACTAAGCAGGAATTTAAAACAGAGAAATGCATTAACGTGGTGAAAAATGGTTGAATTAAGCCCATCTGTGGATCAGAGGTGAGACTTGTCAACAACACCCCACAGATGGATTTCATGTGCAATTGCCTGCACATTGGGAAGTGACGCATGCCTCCTTTACCCTTGGAAATGACCATGCAATACATACCTGGGGGACTCTGATATAAATTGACTGGTAAAAATAGCCTGATGAAAATCCAGACTCGACTCCTTTTCAGCATACAGTTGATTTGAAGAAGAAGAAAAATTACCCCTCCGTGATCTGTACTTGAAAAGTTTTGTTAAAGATAAGAATTACAGGCTTTTGTGGTCGGTGGGAGGGTCTCTGAGTCCCAGGTAGCAATCTTCTTTATTTTGGGTGGCCCGATGAGTTACACTAGGGGTACACAAAATAATTTCATTTCTTAACTTTTTTTCTTTATGTTAAAGCAATCATTTTTGGGTGGGGTGGGTAACAAGTTCATTTTACTGTTTGCTGTGAGTTATTTTTGCTTTTTAGGGGAGAGGTGAGGAGGTAACATGGCTTAGCATCTCAGGGATGACACGGTGTCCTCTCTTAATGACTCAGCTCTTCTAGGGCATAATAAGCGAATATTTAACAGAGCTGAGGAGGTCAAAGCTATTTCACGTTTCAAGGACAGGGCACCATAGAACTGATGGCCATTAGTAATTTGTATGGTTTATTTTCCAGGGCAAAAATTTGTGAGTAACACCAATAAAGAGAAAGTTACTTGATCAGTGTCTGGTAACCTTGGAAACCCATGTAAAATGGCTGAAGAAGTGAGGTCTAACCAGGGCTAAAATCTGCCAAGTTGTGTTTATCCAACATGTATTGAGGATTCATTTACTTACTGTCAGAAATAAGGTTCGAAGACTATCAAAACCCACATCACTTGTAATAATTATTTTTAAAATATGTCCCATCACCAGATTCCACTGAAATGGAATCTCTAGATGGCAGCTCTGGGCATTAGCATTCAGCAAGTTTGGGAGTTCCTTCACATGCTAGTATCTTAGAACTTGTGGCTATAGATTGTATGAGATATTTTTATCTCTCCAGCCCTTGATGTGGGAGTGTTTTCTTTTTATCTGTTGCTTTCATTGGTTAATTAATAAAGAAACTGCTTGGCCTGATAGGGCAGATTTTAGATAGGCGGAGTAGACTGAACAGAATGCTGGGAAGAAGGGAAGTGAGCCAGACGCAATGAAGCTCAGACCCAAGTTGGACGTAGGTTAGAATCTTCCTGGTAAGTCATCACCTCGTGGTGCTACACACATTAATAAAAATGGGTTAAGCAAGATGTGAGAATTAGCCAATAAGTGGCTGAAACTAATGGGCCAGGCAGTGTTTAAAAGAATACAATTTGTGTGTTGTTATTTCGGATGTAAAGCTAACTACGCGGGAGCCAGGCGGGTCAAAAAGCAGGCCTGCCCGCAGCCCATTACAAGTCCTCACACCTTACTGCTCTAGATCTTGGTCCCTGAAGGCCCAGATATAAGGAAAGCTGAATTATGTTACAAAATGTCTTCAGGATTTAGTGAAATATTTGAAATTGCTTATAACTTGCTGCTTTAATTTTCTACTCATTTGTTTATTCTACTCAAATTCGGCAATAATTATGGAAAATCTGTTCTATGTCAGGCATATGCAAAGTTGTGGATATTTCAAGAAGATATAACATAGTATTTCTTACAAATTATCCTGGGATCGATGTAACATGGGTCCTGTGTGGTCCAGTCAACATACTTGACTCTTCTTTGGAGAAACAATGTCTGCTTTGTTTTAAAATTTATTCAAGACTTGCCTAGATTTTTAAAAATTCTATCTTCCATCTGTCTGATGTCTGTCCATCCTTCCTTCCTTCCTTCCTTCATTCCTTTTTTTCCTTTTATTTATATCTCTCTATCTATGGTCTATCTATCTAGAAGACAGGAGAAATTATGTCTTCAGAAAACTCAGTGAGAGAAATTACATCTTTATGTAAGATAATATACTTTTATTTACAGATTCCTCAATGACATACGATAAGCTTTGGGAGTAAGTTAGTAAACAGGAAACAACAATATTTTCTGGTCTGTTTAGTGTAAGAATAAACACAGAGTCTTCCTTTATGTTAAGCTAGGCATTTCAATGTCAGTGATTCTATTCTCCTCTACTTAGTAGAAATCAGATGAAACTCGGATTTTATTCAAATAAATATCACTATAATAATAAAATTATGAGTTTAGTCAAATAAATTACTTTGACACAGACATTTCTAGTAGATTAAGTGAGAATATTCTAGAAATAGAAGAAATGTGGATGTCAGGTGACCCTGTTAATAAATTTGGAATAAAATAAATAAATTGCAAATGAATTCTAATTTTTATCTCTCCCAATATATCACAACAAACCATATGGAAATGTATTCCCATGGTGAACCGGAAGGGATGGTTTAATTATTTAAAGTATCAGGTTTGCAATGACCAGAAACCTCAGAACATTTGGTTTGAATCTCAAAATGAATGCATAACTTAATTTTCTATCCTTCCAAAACATGTCAGTGGAGTTTCTTGTTCAACTCCCCTGTGCCTGCTACATGCTCATACACACACACACACACACACTCACACCTATGCACATACACTTACAGTTAGTTACTCACTTTAAAAAAAGTGATACAGGAACAGAACAAACACTAAGGTTTTTTATTTTATTTTACTTATTTATTTTTTTGGAAAGCCAAGCATTCTGTGAAGTCTGTCAGTTTCTAGGAACAGTAGGTCATAGCCTTAGGAATGACCTTCTAAGAACAGCCAAAAAGCTGGGAAATCCATTGTTTCTTTCTCTTCCATCCTCGGACACAAAGCTTCTCTTATGTTACCCATTTTTAACTAACTATCCCTGAACAACCTTGAGAAAGTACAATCAGTCGAAAGGGTTAGCTCGTGGCCTAAACCCATTGCACGTGATAAAATCGCATTTTCCAGTCTAAAGAATGAGATGCTGAGGGTGACAATTTCTCTTAAAAGTGTCAAGAAAGACTTTGAAAAAAATCAATAACTATCCAGTGGTATATTAAATGTCTATGGAGCAAATGCAATTTTTTGGTATAACTATTGTAAAAAATTTCTGAAATCTAACTAATTTAGGTATAAATTGTGTCAAATAAGCATGACTGGGACTCGAGAGGATAGCGAGGCACAGCTGTGCCTTCTGCTCTGCAAATCTGAAGTGCATTTTCTCCTTTGCCATGTTGAGCTTGGTATTTTCCTTAATATAAAAGTTATAGCATCTTTATAAAAAACAGAAGCTATCAATCCAAGGGCCTGGTGTTGTAAGCAACACTTATAAAAGTCACCACTATCTCTGGACTAGTATCAGTCAACCCAGGCAGGACACACTGACTTGACACTGAGTTTGTCAAACAGTCAAAATTAGACATTTGAAGTAATCTTTAGAAAGGAAAACAAGCTTAATTTGAAAATTTTTGACTTTTGGTGTTTTGCCCTGAAGTAGCACATTTCAGTACCCAGAAGTCTTTCTGCCCCCCCTTCCCCCCTAACGCTTATGCTATCTGTCAACTTGTGCACTGCCGTGGGTAGTTCATGTGGTGAGGGCCATTTGCACAATAACGATCACAAAACGGAACCCTTCCTAAGTCTTAGCACCTTCAGTAGAGTAGTATCTCAGATTCAGGAGCAATGTCCAGAGAAAGCTCCACAGACAGTTCTTAAATGATTATATGATCTTTTTTTTTCTGATAACAGAAGTAAAAAATTAGAAAATGGTTACATTTAGAGAAAAGAATATTTAAATATGCCCACCATTCCTACCTCTAGGTGTTTTGGTTCTCCTCTCTTTCTCTCTAGAAGGCTTTATTCTTTCCCTTGAGTTAAGGTTGCTAATTTATGACACTAATATAAAGAAATAAGCCTGTAATCAGTTATTCTCCTGTATTTGAATACTCTTCTCCATGATTTGTGCTCATCTTGAAGGAATGGGACTTGGGTCTTTCTACTTGGAAACAACGGAACACTTCTAATGAGCTGTTTCCACACGAGCCTGTGCTTGTAGCTTCATAATTTGGTAGACTTCATCTACCAACTCCATGCTCATTTTGATAAATATTTTCTAAAGAATAAATGAAACAGCAGATAAGAATTGTGAAAATTTAGACTTTGCATTTTATTATGATAAAGCTGAATTAGGGATATAATAATAGATGCATTCTTGTCAAAACACACACAACAGTCACAAAATGTATCCATATGCAAGGCCCAAATGAAAATATTATGTCTACTCCATTTTAGAAGTACAAAAGAGTCTAGTAACACTGGTCAAATATTATGCCTTCACAATAAGAAGAAATATTATTGCTCCCACTCTTAAGGCTTGTTACTAAATTGATAAATTGGAAGGAGATTTGTACTTAGGATCATTCGCATGATATAAATCTCACTAGATATAACTGAAGACAGTCTTCCAGAGCTGCAAATTAAGAACCACATCATGTTTGGATATCTTTACTAAGTTCAGAGTAAAGACTTCACACATTCACTCATCCCTTTGGGGACTGTCTGTGACTCATAGTAATTCCATTGTATGTGCATTTAATAAAACATACCAGCATATATAATAACAGTATTCCTTCTACAAATACATTCTCAGGCTTAATATCATACAAGAAAATTTCTAAATACCTAATATTAAATATGAAACAGTCAGAATCAAATGGGAGCCCTGTAACAATTAAAAGGAATCCGGGGGGGGGTATTCTAATATTTTTAGTGCTACAATGGCATTCTCTTGTTTTTTCTAATATTTTTCTATTGTGATAAAATAAACTCACACTTTATTATCTTAACCTTTTTGAGTTCATGCCATAATAGTAAATATATCCAGACTGTTGCCCAGTCTTCACAACCATATTTTCCCCAAACTTTCTTTATATTGCAAAAGTGGAAGTCTATGCTCACTAAGTAATAAATTCCATTCCACCATCTTCCTAGCTGTGGCAATAATAATTTTATTCCTGTCATGACAACTTTGCCTGTTTTAAGTACTTTAGAGAAGAGTTGTAAGTAGAATAATGCTTATTTATCTTTTGTTTGTTTGTTTTGTACTTGTCCTTTTATGACTAACTTTTTTCACTCAGCATGCCTTGCTGTGGTGAAGCCTTCTTCCTGGATTGGGAAGAGACAGCAGCAGGCTCACGACCAGAAGAAAGTCTGTTATTATGGCTGTGTGGCAACAACCTTCCCTTAGAGAAACTTTAATGCTTCAAGGTTCTCCCATCTAAAGAAATGATCAGAAAGTTTTGGGATTCAGTATCTTTAAACACTTCCTACATTTTTGTCTTTTACTAATAAATGTTAGTTCTAAAATGATAAAGAAAACAGAAAGTATATCTGCATGCATCTGTTACAAAAATATCACCTTTATTACTCTCCCAGGTCTTTTCTGTTAGATCTTTATTTATCCTACTTGCTTCTAAGGTTTTTTTTTGTAGTATCATTTCATACCAACCTGTAAGAAATTCTTTAATATTTCTTTCAGGATTGGACTAATAATTACAAGCATGCTCAGCTTTTGTTTACTTGGGAATGTTGAAGTTTTCCCTTCACTTTTGACAGTTTTGACTGGGGTAAGGTTCGCTTTGATTGATGTTTTGCCATCTTCACTTTGAATACATCATCTTACTTCTTCCTTTGCTCCAAAATTACTGTTGAACAACCTGATCTAATACCATTACTGATGATGGTTTGTGTGTAAAAGCTTACCTTTCTCTTAGCTTTAAACATTCTCTTGTCCTAATAAACAGTTTGATTTAAATTTATCTTGATGTATTTTAGAGTTTTATTTTCTTGTAGTTCTTGAGTTCCTTGGGCATTTAGATTGTTGTTTTTCATGGGATTTGGAAGGTTTTCAGACATTACTGTTTCAATTGCTTCTCTGTCCCCTTTTCTTAGACAGTGCCACAGTGTATATGCTGAATGCCCCCCTACAGTCTTGTAGGCACCTTTTGCTTATTCTCAGTCTTTAAGATATTTTTCTTCACACATGGTAGGGTTCTTTGTCCTCTCTTTATCTTTAATTTTCTGATTCTTTTCCCTTCTCAAATCTGCTTTTGAATTTTTTCTGTGGAAGGGTTGTTTTTGTTTTCAGTCATTTTAAGTTTCAGTTTATTGTAGACCCCAGCTAGAGTTCCTTTCTGATTTTTCATGCTTTCTATCTCTTTACAGATATTTGTATTCCATTTATAACTTGATTGACTGACTTCATTTATTCCTTTAGTTATTTGACTATTATAAAAAATAGCTCATTAAAAAAAATCTCTTTGTAGTGGATCTGCCATCAGCCCTTTTCAGGTCAGTTCCTAGTTTGTTTTGTTTTTGTTGTTGTTATTGTTTTACTTTTGAAGAGATGATATATTTTTTCCTTTTTCTTTCTATGCCATGGAGTTTTTTTTCTCGTCTTGGAAATATTTACTAAGAAGTATAAACCTTCTTTCAAATGTCTTTCAAATCTTTTGAAAGCCAACCTTTCCTGTGGGTCTGCCAATGATTCCCAAACTTGCCCTTTGTAGGTAGTGGCTTTTGAAAGCTGCAGTCTTCGATATTGTTGTCTTTAACATCTGCATCCTAAGAGGAGAATATCAAGGCAGAGGTGAAAGACACACTGATGGATTTCTCTTCAATCCTCTTAAGTTCACTTTACCCAGACAGAAGTGGCCTGTAGCCGTGGAGGGAGGCGCTTAGCAATGACTACCTCCTGTTAGTCCTGTGTGATGAGAGGCATCTGTCTGCACTCAGGGAAGGAATCCCCCAAAATTTAGGAGTGTCCAGTTCTGTGCAGGCTACTTTAGGCTATATCTACATCTATCTATACATAGATATATATGTTATATAACTATATTAGATAGATAGATAGATAGATAGATAGATAGATAGATAGATAGATAGATAGACAGACAGACAGACGGATAGAACTTTCTGTCATGGAAAAAGGTGACAGAAAATGGATAATTGAAGCTACATTGAGGACTGAGGAATAGCAAGTGATTGAGCTAAATCAATCACTTTAACATTTAAGCCTTTCTCTTGGGAGTTGTAGCCTTTAAAAAGTTCCAGAACTTCAGAACAGTTCTGCAGGACTGTTTTACCCTGTCTGTTTTCAGGTGACTAGATGTATCTCTGGTCTTTTGTTGCATCATTTCCTCAGGGGTTCTTTATTGTATTTTTTGCTTGTTTTGGCTTATGAGTTTTTTTATTGATTAAAATTACTCTTTGACAATTTCATCCATGTATGTAGTGTGTTCTGTTTACTCTCACCCTCACTTTTTAAAAACCTCCTTCTCACCCCTGTTATTTCCCTTCACTTCCGCAAAAGTCTCTTTCCCACACCCATACTTTTTAGTTCTATTTTTGTGACCAATGATTTTAACAGGAACCATATGCTTGGTCAAGCATTTGGATCTGTTGGAAGCTGGTGGGCTCATAGTTTAGTTCCCAAGTGTAGGCAGTGGCTATTCCTCTGTGAAATCCAAACGTTGCCAATAGTTCATTAGAGAGGATTAGAATCCAGAAGTCCTCCAAAGAAGTCCATGATTATCCAGACTTGTACATGACCAGCACAAGCACTCATGGCTGCTGTGAGATCATGTTTGCAATGGCTGACCCGAAAAGAGCATTTCACAGCCTTTCTACCCACCTTTAGGATCTTAAATTCTTTCTGCTGTTCCCTCTTCTAATATGTTCCTGGACTTTGTAAATGTTATCTTTAGCGCTAATCATGCAACAGGTTTTGATTGCGAGTGTCTTGAACGGTCATGAGTCTCTTACTTCACTGCAGTTCAATGTGAAGGAAAGTTTTTCTGATTAAGAAGGAGAGCTGATGGAGGAAGGTTATTGGTTAAATTAAAAGAAACTGCTTGGCTCTCATTGGTTAGGAGATAGGTGGGAGGAGTAAACAGAACAAAACGCTGGGAGGAAGAGGAAGTGAGGTCAGACTCGACAGCTCTCCTCTCGGGAGCAGACGCCTGCAGAGAGACGCCATGCCCCGCTCCCAGGCAGACACACGCGATGAAGCTCCGACCCAGGATGGACAGAGGCTAGAATCTTCCCAGTAAGACCGGTGCTATACAGATGATAAAAAATGGGCTAGTCCAGGTGCGAGAGTTAGCCTAGAAGAGGCCAGGTAGAAATGAGCCAAGCAGTGATTAAATGAATACAGTGTCCGTGTAATTATTTCAGGGCATAAGCTAGCCGAGCCAGGCGGCTGGGGTGTTGGGGACGCAGCCCCGCCGCCGCCCCTTATTACTACAAATGACGCCCAGACGTGTGGCTAACTGAGTCCACAGAAAGCCTGAGAAAGCTTGGGAAAGAGTAAAGCATGTTTTCTTGATTGTGATAATTTCTCTGGTCTACTCTGCTTGCCAGAGGCAAGCAAGTGCCTCATCTAAGAGAGGCTTCCTGACTCAGCTTTAGCTGCAAAGCCTGCAGCTCATTAAGATGTCCTGCCACGAAACACTTAAACGGTGTTGACGAAAAGCTGAACACATGCTTTTCGGTTTTCAGCCATAGCAGGAAAAAAGCTGCGCCATTTGAAAATGCCAGCTTTCTGGGCCATCCTGCCAGGGCAAACTCTGACTGTTTGAGGCAGGAGGGCCGGCTACAGAGAGAGGACTTGAGTGTTGTCTGTTGTAGCTTGCTGGCTGGCAGGGACCTTGAAATGCCATAGAGGTGTGGCTATAAACATGGCTGCAGCCTGTATATCCGCCATGAGGCTGGAAAGCTAAGGAATGGACTGGATCTAGCTGGCAAAGCCACGCCTTTAGTCCTACTGATATTGCTTGCTAAATTAAAGACTCATGTGGTCAGAAAAGGAGTGATATACAGTAAAGAGAGATTCAAAGACAGAGAAAATTTCTGAATGGTTTACAGTGTGTTTAAAATATATGCAGACTAAAAGTTCAAGTTCTTAAAGTAAAAACAAAAATAAGGAAGAAAGAGAGTAGCCAGGTGTGGTAGCACACGCCTTTAATCCCAGTGCCTAAAAGGCAGAGACAAACAGATCTCTGTGAGTTCAAGGTGTAGTAGCAAACACCTTTAATCCCAATGCCTGGGAGGCAGAGACAGGCGGATCTCTGAGAGTTCAAAGACAGCCTGGTCTACAGGGTTATTCCAGGTCAAAGATATACGCTCAAAAAGCAAAAAGTTAACCTAGGAATGTCACAGCTTAGATTCTTAAGTGCCTAGTGATCCAAAGGCGCAAATCAAGAGTGCTCCTGGATAGTAAAAAATTGCAGATTCACAATAGGACAGATTCAGACCACTAAATGAGTCACACTGTTGGATGAATGTACGTAGGCTTGGGAGAGAGAAGAAAAAGAATATAGAAAATAAAGTTAATGTTAAAAAAAAAGGTAAAGTCTTTAAAGAGACAGAGTACAGATAGTTAAGAGATAAAAAGAAATAAAGAAAAATAAGCCACGTAAAGATGGAAAATTCACAGAGAGTCTGGATTATGTACATTGTGTTTTCTTTAAAATTTTTGACTGTGAAGGAGCTAAGTACAGAGAGACATTTCATTATATGGGCTGCCAAGTGGAACCAGAACGGATATCATGAGGGTATGATTTCAGAATTTGGATCTAAGGATATGATACTTTGGAAAAGAGATTCTTCTTTTGTTTTCACAGAGGATCAGACCTTGTGGATTACATTTATTCCGATTTGGTATGATGGACCATGCCCTCCTGAAGGGTTGGTGCGAACACCTTCAGAAAATTGCTTCGCTCAACTGCCAACTGAGATGAAACTAGCACACAGGTTATACCATGAAAGACCTAATTAATGACGCAGCCATTCAGCAGGAAGCCATTTGGAGAGAAAAAAACTGCGCCCATGTTCCCAAATATGGTTTATAAACGTTCTTTTACATTTAAAGGGGGATATGATATAGGTATGAATAATTTGCATTAGTATAGATTTTGCTTTATTGATAGAGATTTAAGGTCAATTTTGTTATATGTATAAGTGTTTCTGGTTTTGATTAAGGTATTGTGATTGTGTAGTTCATTTAAATATGTACTGTATAATTAAGAAATATAGGTTGTTAATGGATAATCATCGATAATAGTAAAGCTTTCAGTCATGTTAGTTAGATTTTCTAGATATATAGAGATATATTTTAGATAGACATTCTTCATGTCTTTCAAAGATTACAGAATAGGACATTAAATGTTTTAATAACTTAGGACTTTTCATGACAATGAGACACTCTGCTCCTGGCAGCACCAATCTACTTCAAGAGGAAGATGGGCATCGAAGAGGATCCTTATGGAGTTTGATAGCCATTTGGGCAAGAAACTGCTCTTGCCTGGACTATTGCATAAACTGGACACAGAGAACCCACAGAGAGAGGACTGCTGAACTTGCCTAAGGTGAGATGATCTTTCGGGGTTCCTGATTCATGAAAGAGTCTGTGAGACATTCTGCAGGACACAACAGATAGTGACTGAACTGTCTTTGAATTTTCCTGCTTTATGGAAATGTCTGCTGGATACCATGGGCCTGAAGGCTGAAGATGGATGCCCCAACGGTACAGAGGAACTTTGGGTGACTGTCCAGGCAGCGAGATGTCTCTGTCATTTCTAGAGTTTTAAAAGTTGCTTTTTTCTTGTTTGCTTAGGTAGTATTGTATCTTTCTGGAGTCTTTGATGGAGTTAAGAATAGTTAGTTATAGTTATAGTTTTCCTTAGTTATGATAAAGATTATTGTAACTTTTACTTGATAACTGTTTTTGTTATATGTAATTTTGCTATGTTAAAGTTAAAGCCTTTTTTGTTTAAACTGAAAAAGGGGAAATGATGGAGGAAGGTCATTGGTTAAATTAAAAGAAACTGCTTGGCTCTCATTGGTTAGGAGATAGGTGGGAGGAGTAAACAGAACAAAACGCTGGGAGGAAGAGGAAGTGAGGTCAGACTCGACAGCTCTCCTCTCGGGAGCAGACGCCTGCAGAGAGACGCCATGCCCCGCTCCCAGGCAGACACACGCGATGAAGCTCCGACCCAGGATGGACAGAGGCTAGAATCTTCCCAGTAAGACCGGTGCTACACAGATGATAAGAAATGGGCTAGTCCAGGTGCGAGAGTTAGCCTAGAAGAGGCCAGGTAGAAATGAGCCAAGCAGTGATTAAATGAATACAGTGTCCGTGTAATTATTTCGGGGCATAAGCTAGCCGAGCCAGGCGGCTGGGGTGTTGGGGACGCAGCCCGCTGCCCCTATTACTACAGAGAGCAGCAATTTTCTTTCTGGATGAGCACTAGTATTTAGAAGTCAATTCGAGGACATGCTCATTTATCCAATTAAGGGCTTATTGGGGGAACTCACTACCTATGTTCAGAGATTTTTGACTGCGGTCACAGTACCTTGGACATGTTCCCCTAGGAATCCAATCTAAGAGGTTTTGGTTATACCTATAATGTTTTTGCCATTATTGAAATGTGGGCATATCTTGCTAGGCAGATTGGCAATGTAATTCTCTGGATACACAGCTGGGTAACAGTTTTGATACCCTGTACCCCACAGCAGCTTGGGTAACACCTTCCAGAATAATAAGACTTGTCAACATGAAGGATGCTTCCATGTTAATTCCAGCTTGCATTATCTATATGTTGAAGTAGAAATGTATGGTATTTTCAGCAATAGGATCTCATCATGTTGTTCTGGTGGACAACTAAGAAGAATGTAACACCTGTATTCTTTTAGGGGCATCTGAGACCACATCAAAGCCACCACTCATAAGGAGGTACCTCACCACTGGCACTGAGACTTTTGTTTGAGAAACAATGGCTTTTGTTATTCAGTATGCAGAAAATTTCCCTTCTAAATATTTTTAACATATATTTTAATTGGCTGACAAAGTTATGGATTTGCATGTGGCTTCTCTGTAGGTTCTGTCTCCATTTTGATTCTCCATCACTTCCATCTTTCTTTTTCTTAGAATTTTATTTATTTTATTTCCTAACTAAAGTTTCCCCTCCCTCCTCTTCTCCTATTCCATTCCCTATCTCAATCTCCCCTCTGCTCACCTCCCCATCTACTCCTCCTATATTTTTGTCAGAAAATGGCAGGTCTCCCATGGGTATCTACAAAGTACGGCATATTAAACTGTAGTGAGAATAAGTACCTCTCTTGTATTTTGTCTGAGCAAGGCAATTCAGTATAAGGAATAGGTTCCTAAGTGTCAAAAAGGTACATCAACTAATAAAATTGGGCTGCTTTGTTTTTGGTCCTGGACCTTAATGAGTTCCACACTCAACTAGGTACCTTTCTCAAACTTTAGATTGCCTTCTTAGGTTTTTCAACTCAAAACTGTTTAACAAAAAAATCTCAGACTAACTTTAACTTGTTTTCAAAGCATGGTTTCAGCCATGATGCATGCTGAAACCTGTGAACACATCTTCCAACATTAAGATTAAAAGAATTAAAACCAGCTGGGCTACTCAATTGCTTTTCTTAATCAGTAACCTAACCCACAGTTTATACGGCTCCTCAAAAGAAACTCATGTGTGACACTCCCTTGTTTTAATTTTTTGTCATCAATACACTACTTATACTACCATTATTATCAATTAGACAGCACAGTTTAAGAAGAAATCATCTTCATAATAATCCACTGGTTAAAAAAATAAGGTGTTTGTCACTTTGAGCCTTTGGTTAACTTACTCAGTATAATTTGTGCCGGTTCCATTAATCTACCTGAAAGTCTCATAGTTCATTTTCCTTTACAAATGAATAGAATTTTATTGTTTATTTGTACCACACTTACATTATCCATTCATTTGCCACTTGTCATCTATGTTTTAGCTATTGTGAAGACAACTTCAATAGACATGAATCCACAACATCTCTGTAGTAGGACAGGGTGTGTCCTTTGGATATACTCCCAGTGTATCCCAGTAGTGGGTCATATAATCCATTTCCAGCATCTGGAGGAAGCTCCGTAATGATTCCAACCGAACCACCTACATGCCCATGAGCAGTAGATAAGGGTTTCCTATCACCCACAATTCAGCCACTATCTGCTGCCATTTGATTGTTTTCAATAACTGCCATTCTGTTTGGGGTAAGATGGAATTTCTAATTAGATTTAGGTTTTATTTTTATGATGGTTAAGAATATTGAATACTATTAAAAATGCTTATTAACCACTAATATTTTTTTTTTTGTTTTTGAAGCTCTGTTCAGATTCTGAGTTAACAATTACTTTTCATTTTTCTGGATTTTTTAAATATTTATTTTTTGATATTTAGTTTTTGAATTCTTTATATATTCTATATACTAATTCTTTATCAGATATATTGGTGACAAGTGCCTTCTCCCATCCAATAGGCTGCATCTTCATTCAATCAACTGATACTGTTCTTTGCTGTACAAAACCCCTTTACTTTCATGTAATGACATTTGACAATTGGTGGCCTTTTGTCCTGAGCTATTGGTATAGTGTTTAGAAAGCCCTTACTTATGATTATTGTATTTTAGACTTTTTCTTCTATCAGTTTCATAGCTTTTTATGTCGAGCTATTTGATCCATTTGGAATTGATTTTTGTGTAGCTTGTATTGGTTTTGGGTTGACATTTTCTACACTCTATACTTTTGTGTTTATCTTGGTTCAAAATCATATCTTTATGGATAAATTGTTCCCTAAATAATAATGCTATATCTCTGTGTAGTACCTGACAATGCCATTTACCTTGAATCCTGGTTTATCATTTTCCATACACTTAAAGTTTAGATTTTGCATGATGCTTCTTTGAAGCATCCAACTCAGGCTTAATACCAAATTTATAATAAATAATATTTTATTTTGAAATCTTTATATATTTATATTTATAGACATTTATTAAAATTAAGTTATTTTATGAGCAAGTTAAAGCCTTGATGCGCTACTGTTAGAAATATAAGTTTTATTTCATAATATACTATGCCTACAACTTTAGTGGCTATCCAATCTAATATTTCCTTGTTTGGATGACCCATACATTATGCAACCATTTTATTACTTTGACATTTAAGGTTTTTATAAGTTATACATCCTTACAAATATGCTGTAGTGAATGTTATAATATATATTAGTTATTATTTGCTTTTTGTTTATTTTCTGAGGATTTTATGTAGTAATAAATACATACTGAGTAGCAATTTTAAAGTACTCTTGATATAATAGTTTAGGTATGTGTTTATATCAATATGCTCAAATTTAATTTTCTAATATAACTAAACTTTAAATAACCTGAAAAGGATAGTCTATTCATACATCTAGAGAAGATAATGAAAAGATGGAATTAGCTCAAAAATAACATTTTCCAACAGGTAGCTATTTCTACACTGAATACCTCTAAGGACAGTCATTATGCAACCCTTCTTGGCTGCTTGTTACATTACTTAATTTCCTAGCATTACTGTTATACAAAGTTCATAATATTTAATATATATTATCTCAAGTTTTTATTTGACTGTAAATATACATCAGTGCCCTCTCACTTATACAATTATTAAATAAAAGCTAATTGGTATCTATGCATAAAAGAAAGTTTAGCTCAAATACAAAAAAAATCATATGTTCAATTTTTTTTGCATAAAGAAATGAAACCTTCAAGAAGCAAAATAGAAAATGTTTCCCAGAAATATTATCAGAGAACCTCAAAGAGAAATAAATTATCTAACTGCCCAGCTACAGGCCAAAGCTGGCCAAAGATCAATAATAGTTACAAAACATTAACTCTTCTGCCTTTAGGGAAGCAACTAAAATCTCTACTAGCAATTAAATAGCCCCAAGCAAGAATGTGAACCAATTGATCAAAGTTATAGGGAGGCAGATTTTAGCTTAGTGTAAGAACTTTCAAAAAGCTGGAATCACCACACATGTAATGAAGTGGTAAATTCCCAAACAGTTTGCATCCTTGTGCAGAAGGCAGATAGCTTCTTATCAGTAAGTTTGAAAGGAAATCCTTGGTCTTTGGCCTTCAAATGTTTTTGTATTAAAAGAAGTTTCATGATGAATAATCCTTATAACCAAAAGCTTAGCTCTTGTTTTACGGGCACAAATACCAAGGATGAAAACACTGCCTTTGTGGACTACTTATCATTCAAATACTTTCACATCATGGACTGGGACAGCAGCAGATAAATTGGAGGAGACACAGTCATTCAGCTGGCAGAACTTATTTATATTGGTTTATGCTTGCGTTTTGAAGCTTGGGTATTTATTTTAAATTATTTTATATTAATAAAATATAACTATATATACAACTGATCAATATCTACAAAGACACAAGGATTCTCTAAGTTCTAACACACAACTTAAAATTCAAATTTTGTGATTACCCTACATTTTCTCTTATTCTTTTGCATATATTTTATTTATTCTTTGAGAATTCCATACAACATATTTTGATAGTATTTTTTCTGCTCCCAAAACTTCTCCCAGATGTTACTCCATTTTCTTATCGCCCCAATTTCATGTTTTTTTAAAATCTCTCTTCAAAACAGAAAACAAGGAGTCTACTTGGTGTTGACTGACCCTTCTAGCAATGTTGCTCCATTAAAGAAAACTAATTTTTTACTTCCCAGAAGCTAGTAACTGCAAATATCTTCTTGGCCTTAGATAGGACTTGGTGCTTACTTCCCTGTTTCCATGTTGGGGTTTTTTTCTGGCCTGAAATTATGCAGATCTTTTGCATGTAGTCACAGTCTTCATGAGCACATATGTACATCCACCCTGTTGTGTGGAAAACGCTATTTCCATGAAGTCATTCACCACCTTTAGCTCTTAGAATCTTTCTGCCTCTTCTTCAGCATAGATTCCTGAGGCTTGAGAAGAAGGGTGTGATAAAGAATCCTATTAGGGATGAGAATTCCATAGTCTTTTATTCTCTCCATGTTGTCTGGCTGTAAGTTTCTATAGTTAATTTTTATTTACTGCAAGAACAAGCATCTCTGTTGAGGACTGAGCGATGCACTGATTAGTGGTCATAGCAATAAGTCATTAGGAATTCTTTTATTTCTGTGTCCATTTATCAGATTATAGTCACTGGTTTTCCCCTCTGGGTAGTGACCTTTCTAGACTCAGGTTCTTGGCTTCCTTGACAGTGTCAGGTATAAGTTCCACCTTGTGGAGCAGACCTTAAATTCAACCAAAAAGTGGTTGGTTACTGTCATACAGTCTGTACCACCATGGTAGTAGTAGGCGTGCCTTACAGGCAGGTTTCTATTGGTAGCTTTCGGAGTTCAAAGACTGATGGTTATTATTCCTCCTCCAGCAACATGAGTAGCATCATTTTATACTATGAACACTAGCCAGCTCACTAGCTAGGGATTTCCAATTGAATATCAGCTAGATTTCTCCATGTTATGTGACATAAGTTTCTGGTATCTTCAACAACAAGATCTCACTGTCAAGTTGTGGAGGGTAACCAACAGTCTTGGAAATGGTCTGTAGTGTTACTAGCCAATCATTCAAAAGGCTGTAATTTCTGAAGAATATTAATTCCAGGACTCCCTAGTACCATTATTGTCTAAATACATTTCCATTGTCTTCTCTAATACTCTTCCCTGTCAGTCATTGAATTCTCTTCCTCAGTGATCCTGACATAATTTTTACACTCATTCTACTTTTACTCTGTGGGATGTGGTTTTGGTAATAAATGTTACAAATGTTATCATTATTTACAATGGATAGATTTGAAGCTCCCCATCTGTCCAGATTCTTCCTCCTGAACCAGTTCTCTGCTACCCAAGGCTTTGAACTTTCTTCAGTTTTACCACTGCTTATCTATATAATCCATGATCTCAACCCTTTCTAGATTAATGATCTTTATTTCCATGCATGTAGTATCAACTCTGTAGTTACCTCTCTTACTTTGTTTCCTTTGAGTACTCTTAGCAAAACTGACATTGTGTTTCTAACTCGCCTTTTCTTTCAGGCAGACTAGCACACCCCGGGTACTTCAAGCACTCTGGATACAGACGTAGATGCATCATTAGAAATTTAAGACCAGTCAGGGATATGTAGTAAGACTTTGTCTCAGAACAGAAATCTATTTCTCTAACTACACTGAATGGTATCCTTTAAAGTTGACCGAGGCTAGATAAAAATCTATAGCCTCACCGGACTGTTCTCTTTTAAAATTCATGAGAGTGAATACAAGTGTGCTTAATGCTGCCTGCAATTGTGCCAGTCAGATGGCAGGTGCATAGGCCTGGGATTGGTGTCCACTAGGACCCTGCAGCCTGGATCTATAGGTACTGTAAGGGCGCTAGATATGTTCTTAACTTAAATTGTGAGGGTGGATCCATGTGTTAGACCTCAGGGTCTCTTGCAACGGGTCCCTGCCCCAAGTATATTGTAGCCAATGGTATATAGATTAGCTTGGAACCTAGGGACTGCTTGGTAATGGGGAAGCCATGTCAATTGGGTCCATGGACTCTAGTTTGAAACCTGCTCTTAAAAGCTGATGAGATGAGCTGGCCTAATGTCCAGATACCCAGGACTCAGATTGTGGACTGGAGATGTGAGGAATGGGTGTGATATCTGAGTTTGCTGCCCAAGAAGACTAGTTAAGTACACAGTGTCCTAGATCCTGGGGCCATTATGGCTGGCTAAAGTTACTGAAGCACTAGGAGGATTATACAGTTTATAACCATAAGATCCAGAATATATTTGGGCTTCTACGAGCCCTTTTTTTAATGTCCTGTCAAAATGGCTAGCAGAAGTTGACTGAAGGCGGGATAGACTTAATTTTGCTCATGACTTTTGGGCTCCAAAGATGAAAGTGTGCCATGGCTTCTTAGTGGAACATTAATAAAGAAATGATCCCAGAGGGAGAAGAGAATTGTAGAAAAGGTATAAGTCCCAGGGTTGCTCTCCAATTGGCCTATTTTCCCTTACTAGCTCCTGTCTCATTGCTTTCACTACTTCCCAGTAACTCTATTAGACTATGAATCTATAAGGAGATTCACTCAATCATTATGTCAGGACCCTCATGAACACATGATCTCTGAAGAAGACTTCCTAAACTCACCCAGAGATGTGCTTTCCTGGCCTTCTAGTTACTTCTTAATACAACCAAGCTGAAAACCAAACTTAGATGTCACAGAGCTATACTGAGATAAGACAAACACTGTGTTTTTTAGAGCATGTACTTGGAACCACTGGCTTGGTAGGTCTAGAACCTGTATTCACTACCTCTGCTTGAAACCTAAAGCAAAGTATGTCTACTTGGACCAAGATAGGTATGGCACACGGTCTAAAGTCACAGAAGCCTGTCTGGCATTAGGTCGCCCCTGAGTCATATCCATGGGAGCTGGCATGGTTGTGGGCATGTGGTACCAACATAATAACAAGGGATTCAAAAGTCAGCTTGGAACTGTGGCAAACCTGTGACCTTGGGTAGTTTTGTTGTCTTGATTCTAGTGACAGCCTGGATGCTGGCATCAGCTGGAGTCAAGACTGACCCCTAAACATATCCAGAATCTGTTTACATTATGGCAGCAAGTGAGTGGTTCTGTTTGTGGAATGAACCTGAGTTTCAGAACCACTGCCGAGGTTGCTCTGTCAGAACTAAAGGACTCAGTGCTTGATATTCAGTCTGCAGTTATTGGCCTGAAATCTGAGGTTGTAGCTCTCGTCTGCTGCTGTGCTTTTTAAGACAGACTGGATTAAAGTGTCTAAAGCAAGACCCAGTGTTCATTTTCCTTTCCTCAAGTGGGGAGTTTTTCTTTAGCAGTGCTGCCTGAGACTAGAGAAGAAGTCTTAAGTAATGTAAAGCTATCCGTTCAACCTTCTCAGGGCATCTTCTAATATTGTGCTATGCCCACATGCTGTACCTTGTCTCCTGGCTCCTGATTAGCTTTGCTCTTGTAAAGAAGATATTTCCATGTGCTGATCATTGTTCAGATTGATGTTCTTGCGGGGGGACATAGGCTTGGAAAGTGTAATTTCCTATCATATTGCTGTCCCCTCAAACAGAAAATATTTAAGGAAGTTTCTCAGTATTTTCCAGTGTCTAATTACAATATTACTTTCAGTGTATCTACTACAGTCACAATTTTATTCGATTATTTTTTTAAATATTTTTTTACTTATTTTGTATACAATATTCTGTCTGTGTGTATTCCTGAAGGCCAAAAGAGGGCACCAGACCCCATTACAGATGGTTGTGAGCCACGATGTGGCTGCTGGGAATTGAACTCAGAACCTTTAAAAGAGCAGGCAATGCTCTTAACCTCTGAGCCATCTCTCCAGCCCCTTATTCGATTATTTTTAAGATAGGCTTTTGCTATTTGTCTCAGTCTGATTTTAAACTCACAATCCTACTGATCCTCTTGTCTCTGCTTGCCGAGTGCCAGAATGACACAGGTGTACTACCATGCCCATCCCCCAAGACAGTTACTTAAACTTTTCTTGATCGTTGTATCAGCAGAATTGAGTGTGTACTCCCTTGTGGCATTAACCCTAAGTAAAACATTCATTCATTTAAGTGGTATACTACAATTCTTGTTTTAAAAATTAATTGTAGTCTTTCTTATGACATATTCTAGCAAGCTGAACTAGTACCTGCCTATCTACTATAGAGATCAACAGATAATTATTGAATGATTAAACAAATGGGTCAATGACTTCTTTTGAGATGCTGGAACCTTGTTTCTTGTGGGAGCCTGGTCAGAGCACTCTTATCCTCAGTCATGAAAGAATGTTCAAGATGGAAATTAATTTAGCCAACTTCACAGGGTAACCACCAGCTGATTCAGGACAAACAGGTAGTGAGAACAGTTAAGGAGTTGCTTTTAGAAGCCTGAGTTTGGACAGTATTTCCTCTGATGGCATAGGCTGGTATATGCTGACAGTGTCCTTCATGGCGCATGAGAATGACATTTTAGGAGCCAGGTGTCACTAATAGAAAATAACACCACTTAAATGGCTGAAAATTTACTTAACTAAAGCTTTCCAATGAGTAGAAAGAAAATAATTTTTAAAAACTTTTAATTCCATTAACTGAAAATATAATATACTGGCTTCTAAAATTTTAATATGATCCCTGATTAAAAATTTATAATGGGAAAAGTAAATATTATTTTTCTCTGAATGGATTATATAAAAAACGTGTCCTAAGAATGATAATTTCTTTGGTTTGGCTTTTGTGTTTAATCCTTTCAACTTTCAAGTTCTGAAGAAATTGGCTACTAACTGTATCTAATAAGAAATGAAGAAGTGGTCTACATTTCTCCTTTAATTTTGAAATTGAATAAGAGCTTTTATTGTGACTAAATTGGGATGTCTGAAGAGGGCATTCAAAATAGTTCATATAAAGAAGTTTCTTTTCTCTGTGCTCACTTCAGGAGAAGGTTTTTTTTTTCTATCTCCTCTTACAAATTCATAACCAGTTACCCGTGGGGGAATTTGGGAGCCTTCAAATGACACGGTAAATACTAGATAAGGCAATTCAACCTTGGAAAGTTTTTACTACTCCAGTGTTCCTTTTCTGTTTCCCAAAGAGCTGCTGTGTACCCAGAAAAAAAAATCCCTTTGCTATGTAGTTTCTGGTATGATTAATTCTGTTGCTATAGTTGAAATACAGCAGGAATCAGAAGCTGAGATGCCAGAACAACCTTAAGGAAAGCTCAGTAATTGAGGTAAGGAAGGGGTTACACATAAGCCCGGTTAGTAAGAGGAAAACCACAGGGACCCAGGTAAGGAAGCAAGGGTGAAAGGCTGAAGAAAAAACAAAAACAAGAGACCAGATGGTCCAATTTGATCTAGGAAGCGAGAAGAACTCTGAAAAAAGCCAAGAAGTGAATTCTGTGCAACCAGGTATTGGAAACTTGGTGTAAATGGGAAAAAAAACTCTCTGAGAAGAGTTTGGGAAATGCCAGAAAGCAATTTTGTGTGCCATTTAAAATGTCATTCTGTGTGGTTGAGAGTTTAAATACTTGAAATATTTCTATGATATAGCAATTTCCTCATATATCAGAGGTTGGGATTGGTACCGTCAATCATCTGGGAAAGAATTTATACAGATGATTGAAGTTTGAAAGCATAGAACTGGATGGATTAATCAAAGGTGTGAGTGGTATCAGAAAGGGCCTTCATCAGTTCTGTGGCAGCACATGAACACTGCAGGTGTTCACAACCCCCAGGATCCTGAGAGATCAACAGGAACAACAAATGTAAATTTTCCCTAGTTAATTACAGGTACACAGTAAGGACTCACTGTCCCTTCCTCGAGATACCAGTCATTGGACCAAGCCATGGAAACAACATGGCGGTCAACAATGACTACATCCCACAGTGCTATACAGAACTGAACAGCTTTAGGATGTTTCATTGTATATTTCATTGGAGCATGTAGGGAAAGGACAGTTTGAGAGTGCAAAAAATAAACCCATATTTTGTTAAGTATTTGACATGTTACTTAAAATGTTAATCCTCCAATAAGTCTGTATACTAGATATTACTGGCACTGGCTAGCCCATATATAGATATAGATATAGATAGATATAGATATAGATATACTGCATGAATAGAATTATACGATGAATTTTAGAGAATTTCAGCAACTTACACAAGATCTTTTCTAGCAAATTTCTAGTTGAGTTCTGATTTCAGACCAAGTCCTTCCCCATCTTTTCCAAGTGTGGTAGTCTGACCACATTTTAGCTCTGTGGTGCTTAGGATCTATTTTAAGAATGTAGTTTGAGGAACTACTGGATCTTAAAGGGACATTTGAGAAGATTTATTCTACCAAAAACACATGAAAGGTCAATACAAGTAATCTTCCTGGTTCATGTTTAGGGACCAGTTAGTTAAGTAGCACAAATGAACTATGGTAGTATGTACATTTTACAGACAGCCTTTGTAAAATGAAAGATAAGGTGAAAAGGAGAGAAGTCCGGGGCTATTTTTTCCGGTCATGTGCAGATTTCAGAAGCCAAATGCACATAATCCCCATGAAACATTCTGTTTAACTTTGACACAGTCGATTATTGCTGCTGTATTTCTGCTCCTTTGAGCAAGAGAGAGTTAAGGATTCAATAATTCTGGGTGAGCAAAAACAGTCTCAAACAGCAATAGTCAAGGGAGCTAAAGCTTAGCCGGGCTTTCTTCTTCGGTCTTTGAACCACAGTCGTGAGCTGGCAAGGCACCTCGAACTCAGTTAGAATGAAGTCAAGTATTTGAGTTAAAAATTATGAAAATAAGAATTTACAAACACAGTGAAGAGGAAAAACTAGGTTGTGTCTTCCTTTAGTGAATTTGAAGTAAGACAGGAGTTTTAGATCCTTACATCAGGTTTAGAAGCACCAACTATGCTTAGAGGTTCCAGAGAAGGAAACACAAGGCAAAGAGAATTCACAGCTTGTGACTTGGTGTAAAGTTTTAGACTCAGGAGAAATCACTTTACTTAACAAGGAGCCTGGCTCTCTCCTTTAAAAAGCCAACCTGGTTAAAGGTTCTTGGATTGAAAAAGAAAAGGAAAAATAACCCTTATAAAAGAAAAGGGTGATTTATTACATAACTAAAACCTCAAGCGTACTATTTCAGTGTTAACTTTCAACAGAGCAGAGCCTGCCTACTTTACTCAGGTGGGTGCCATCCTGCATTGTTCAGCTCTGATAAGGAAACTATCAACCAATCACATCTAGTTAGGGTGTGGCTACCCAGGTAGCAAAACTGGTAGGACACAGGCTTGTGTGCCTGCTCTCTCTCTCTCTCTCTCTCTCTCTCTCTCTCTCTCTCTCTCTCTCTCTCTCTCTCTTCTCGTGCGGACCCATTGGATTTTGGACCTCCCACTGTTGTAGCGTGAGTTTCCCCTTTTCAACTATTTAAAAAATAACTGTTTCTTGAGCTGGTCTGGTTATTTATCGTACCGACCTAATTCGTCAACACAGCTCTACGTGTGCGGTTAGTTCTAGCTTCTGTGCTATGTGACCCTAATGAATAATAGCTAATCTGACAGCTCTCAATCTTTGAATCCAGGTTTTCTGTTTGTTTGTTTCTCCTCCTCTTCCTCCAGCTCCTCCTCCTCCCTCTTCCATCTTTCTTCACTAGTCGTATTCTTCCTCTAATCAGTTACAGTGACCAGAGTGGCTGATAAAATAAACCAATTAACTGACTCCCACCTTCGTGAATCAAAAGATCCATCCTCCCTGAGTCAGAAGGAACAGAGAAACTGTCATGTCCTTCTGAAAATTGGGGGCCCAAAGCAGGGGAAACAGATGTTGACATGAACAGGAAAGATCTCATATTTTCTCAGAACAGCTTCCAAGTTTATTGTCACTACACCCAATACAAAAGGGGATGTTCTAAAGAACTTCAAAATGTTAGGCGTATCAAAATCCTCACTGTTGACGCCTGTGGTGGAGGCAGGTAAAGTAGACAAGTACTGGATAGCTCCTCATGCTCTTGCCGTGCTGGCAGCCTAGGGTGTGCGTGAGGAGAATCTGAAAGTCAGTTGACCAAATAATCTCTTCAAACAGCACATAGTGTCGTGTCTCCTTCCTCCTGAATAGTCTATAACTTCCCCTAGGAAAATAATATGTTCACCTTTTCAGTCTCATTGGTGACTGTCCATTAATTTGAGGGTGCACCCACAAAGCAAGGTTCTTTTGTGGGGTACACACATGGATTTTCCAAATATGAACCACAGAACATTTTCCCACTCTAATCTGTCTGTCTGGAGCCCAGAATCCTTACAATCAATTGAGAAAAAGAAGTCAGCACTCCACCAAAGGTCCGTGTTAGTCTTTATTGTGGTGGTTAAGTGTTATATGTACTGGACAGAGTCTTTTAGTGCCCCCCCCCCCCAAACACTACGAACATTATATCCCTTTGCTTAGATGATCAATCCACTATATCAGAATACAGAGTGAAAACTGGGAAGAGTTTAACCATATCTTGAGCTGATAACCAAAGTCAGCTGTCTGAGCATTAAACAGCCCTGTATAGCTCTCCTTGCAAGTCTTCACCAAGCTTCTGCAGGCAATGATTTCTTCCTCCCATCCCTTCACTTAGTCTTAAGAGTGCAGTTGCTACTGATTATGTCTATTTCTTAATGATACTTGTAGTCTTGATATTTTCCTTCCAACATTCTGGGATACTTGGTTTAACCACCATGGGCAAGTTGTTTCCTAAGATTCTAACAATAGGGGTTCGACTTTACTTTGTCATGAGCCACAGGCTATAAAAATTTTACACTGTCATGCATTGTGAAAAGGAAAGAGAAGTACATTGAGTCAACTCCCCGCTACAAATAATTCTGTTTGCCAGAATACCATATGCAAATAAACAATCACTCACGGTTATGCATTATTATGCATTCCTTTACAATGTAAACAGATTATCTTGTACTTTTTTTTAAATTCTAAAGATAGAACGCAATTTTGAGGAGAGGGAAATTGCCAGTAGTACTCTCTTGCGTCCTCTTGAATCTGAATTATACCGTTAGGTTCATGGCTTGTGGGGAAGATGGGTAGCATGAAAAGCAACTAATAGATTGAAAGCAGCCTTAAAGAAAACAAGCTTTTGTGGCCGGCCTGTCAATAGGCAAAATGAATGAGTGTCCCGTCTCTTTCATTTCTAAGACCTCGGTTACTATGATTCCCTGGCATGACACCAATGAATAAGAAGTACTACTGTAGCCGGGTGGTGGTGGCGCACGCCTTTAATCCTAGCACTTGGGAGGCAGAGGCAGGCGGATCTCTGTGAGTTCGAGACCAGCCTGGTCTACAAGCGCTAGTTCCAGGACAGACTCCAAAACCACAGAGAAACCCTGTCTCGAAAAACAAAAAAACAAAAACAAAAACAAAAAAGTACTACTGTTTACTAGCTATGCCATGCATTATAGACCTTCCATTTACAGACAGACAGACAGACACACACACGTGTGTGTGTATAGTGATACTTCCAGTATCAAACTAATGTGCTTAGTACTAGTAATAAGGTAATAAATCCAGGAAGGTACTGACATAAAAGCAGATAACAGCCGTGCGGTGGTGGCGCATGCCTTTAATCCCAGCACTCGGGAGGCAGAGGCAGGCGGATCTCTGTGAGTTCGAGGCCAGCCTGGTCTACAAGAGCTAGTTCCAGGACAGGAACCAAAAGCTACAGAAAAGTCCTGTCTTGAAAAATCAAAAAAAAAAAAAAGCAGATAACAGACCAATAGAGTTAAATATAGGTTCAGATGTAACATAAAGAGCTATACTCCTCTGATTATGAACGAAACTATAAAAGCAAACAAACAGCCACAAATCATGTTGGAAAAACCATATACTCTTCAATGAGTTGTTCTAAAAACTTTGGGTAAAATATGTAGAGAACTAAAGCTAGACACCCATCTCTTCCACTGTATAAAAAACTCAATTGGGCCAAAGATCTCACTGTAACATTTGTAGTTTCAAGTTACTAGAAGACAACAGAGGGAAAACACTTTGAGGTTTAAGCATAGCCAATGGTTTTCTGAATAGAACTCTTCACACTTTAGAAAACATCACTGCATGAAATTAAAAAGCTTCTGCACAGCGAAAGAAATTATCGACACAGTGAAAAAGTAACCTGGCTGAACAGAGTGAATCTTTGCTGTTATCCATCCAGTACAGAATCAATAGCCAATGAAGGGCTCTAGCAGGCCCGAGTTTAGCAAACATAGCACTGAGAGGATGCACCCTTTCCCCTGCTTTCTCCCATGTAAACCATAGATTACATCATTAACGCTAACCATCAAGGTCTATTTCTTTATTTGGACACTTCCTGAAGTTGAGTACTGAAGTCCAGCAGTCAAAAGCCCCATTTGGCTCATCTAATTAGCATACCCAATAAAAACATTCCTCTGCATGCTAGCCAATTCTAATACAGACCTTCCCTTTACTCCTCCTAAAAATTACGTTGGCTGCTGCTTTTTTTTTTTTACTGAATCAGAGAACAGCCACTTTAATTTTTCTTAATAAGTGATCTCTCTGTGAAAACAGGTGTTTAGGTGCTATTTGTGCCTAATCCATGATTTGGGAGTGAGCCCGTCACTCTACCAGTTTTCCCTTTAGCCAGATTATATAAAGAACAGAAATGGTAAACTCCAAAAGAGCAAATGATGCCATCATTAAGAGGCAAATGAACTCATCAGACAGCAATCAGCCAAAGTACACATGGCCAGGAAATACCTGAAGACATGTTCAACATATTTATCAATCAAAGAAAGAAATGAGAATCAGAACTTCTTTGAGGTCCCATCTTAGTCAGAATGCTACCATTAAAAACAAAACAAAACAACAACAACTAAACAGATACAGCAAATCTTGATGAGGATAAGAGGATGAAACTCATACCACTGAAAGGTTTTCACAATGGAAATGAGTTCTTTCCCTATAGAAATCAGTGTACAGATTCTTTGGAAAGTTGACATAGCTCTTCTATAAAAGCAAGCCTTACCCCAGTCAAGTCATACTACATCTGGGTTACACTGAAAACAATCAACTTACTGTAAGCATTACCTACATAACATTTTTCAGCACCTCATTCACAACAATCAGCTTATGGAATCAGACTGGGTACCAGTCAGAGATGAACAGATGCAGAAAACACAGTGCCTGTAAACAGCGGCATTTTGTCCATAATGGAAATGAGAATCCAATATGAAATGATAAGTTAGAGATTAAAAAAAAAGAGAGAGAGATCAAGCTTGGTGGCAAGCACCTTTAATGTGCAGCCATCTTGCCTATTAAGAAATGTTATTCTAGAATCAGATCACATAAATAATATTGTTTCTCTTTTGCACTTGATATAGTCTCTTCTTGGTGCCAAAGAGAGCTATTCTACATTATAGTTCGAGCTACAGGAAATTCTGAATAAGACTCAACCTAATAACTGTATAACATCAATTAAACTATTTCTTCATAGTTTATTGCTCTTATTCTACCTTGTTTTTTCCCTCTGGTTCCAAAGTTTTATATATTTTCATAGATTATGAACTATGCAACCTATGAGCTACTGGAATATGTGTGGAAAGTGGAAACTTAACTATAGAAGATTTCATGTGTATGCAAATCTATCTTCATCATTTAGTAGCCAAACAATTTAGTCATGAATGTTCTACTTTGAGTGAATTCTTTCTCTTAGAAGAAATTTTCCTGATCTTTGTGAAATTTATCCTAGAAAATCAGTGCCTAAGGCATAAATAATTACTACTTAGAATTTTCCAGAAAGATAGCTTGTTTGAAATAAATAATAGCAGATGTCAATAAATTTTCACAGTTGAATATTCATCCAGAATTATACAAATATTCATTCCTTTGTTCTAAATATGATTGTCTGGTTGGAGACTTTTGCTTGCCACTACAACTCCTTCCCTCCCTTTCTCCCTCCCTCCCCCTCTCTCTTCAAATCGTGCCTACTCAGAGAGCCTCCCAGTTCTGCATTCTTGGTTGCTACTATTACTTCCTCTCCTAAAAGTTGCCAGCCACACAAGTCCCCACCTAAGCATCAAGTTTTTGACCATATTTGGTCACAAACCCAGCTTGTGGTGAGCACATATCACCCCTTGCCTCCAACCTCCCTGTTTCCCTTTGAAGGTGCCACTCCCCTGGCCCCAATCTTAAAGACCAGAGGACCTGAACAGGAGATGCTCTCAACTGTTCTATTTTAATTTGGCTTGGTTTCATGGTGCAGGAGAATTGTCTGTATTCTGTCAATCATGTTTTAAATAAATGCTGATTGTCCAGGCAGGGAGTATAGGCAGTAAACCCAGACAGGAAGTAGAAATGATGTAATGAGAACAGGAGAATTCTGGGAAGGAGGAAGTTGATTCCTCCCACTCCTGCCCAGATCACCAAAGCAGCAGGATGTGATATGCCCCACTGAAAAAAGGTACTGAGCCACATGGGTAACATAGATCAAAAAAATGGGTTAATCAAGATGTGAGAGTTAGCCAGTGAGAGGCTAGAGCTAATGGGCCAATCAGCTTATAATTTATGGAGACCTATGTGTGATTTTCTTTGTGGCTAAACAGCTGGGGATACTGGGCAGGACAAAAACCCCAACAACAAGCAGGCCCCTGTTCATGTTATAGTTTGGATTACTCTTGGGTGGAGAAACTCCTTTTCAGGGGGCAAAAACCTATTAATAGTGTTGAGAAGTTGATTTGTGTTGAAGATACAGGTGATTGGCTCTATAATCTTTAAATATTGGGATGATATTCTATAGGTATTAAGAGGAAGAGTTAGAGCTCTATTTTAGTTTCAAGCTAGAGCATGAAAATTCACTAACAAAACTAAGCTTCCCTTCTTTTATTATTCTCTACTCCAGTTACTTATTACCTTCTGATAAATTGTTCAGAAACCCACTGAGGTTGCATGGGTTGGCAAATTAGACTTTAACTTTTTACTCCTATACCCATCCAGCTTTTCTCAAACCCTGCTATATACCCTATCCAAATTTCTTATCCTCTCTCACTTTTTTAAAAAATTACCCACTGAAAATAGTTTGCACTGTTCATACTTACACGAATGTGTAGCCATCTTTGTGAGTGTGGACAACCTGTGTGAGATCATTGTTATGCCCAGATGTAGTAATAAGAGCGGCAGGGCTGCATCCCCAGCACCCAGCCGCCCCCACGGCTAGCTTCCTGCTGAATGGGGGTGCTGTTAATCAGATCATTTAGGGTGTAACCTGTGTGCCAGGTTTATCTCAGTTGGCAGTTGAGCGAAGCAATTTTCTGAAGATGTTCATAGCAACCCTTCAGGAGGGCGTGGTCCATCATACCATATCGGAATAGAAGAAATGAACAGGGTCTGGTCCTCTGTGAAAACAAAAGAAGACCCTCTCCAGAGCATCATATCCTTAGACCCAAATTTTGAAATCATAATACCCTTCTATCCATTCTGGTTTAGCTTGGCAGCCCAGGTAAAGAAATGTCTCTCTGTACTTAGCTCCTTCACAGTCAAAAATTTTAAAGAAAACACAGTGTACATAATCCAGACGTTCTGTGAATTTTCCATTTTTACGTGGCTTATTTTTCTTTATTTCTTTTAATCTATAATTATCTGTACTCTGTCTCTTTAAAGACTTCACCTTTTTTTTTTAAACCATCAACTTTATTCTCTATATTCTTTTTCTTCTCTCTCTCAAGCCTACGTACATTCATCCAACAGTGTGACTCATTTAGTGGTCGAATCTGTCCTATTGTGAATCTGCAATTTTTTACTATCCAGGAGCACTTTTGATTTGCACCTTTAAATCACTAGGCGCTTAAGAATCTAAGCTGTGACATTTCTAGGTCAAAAACAGGTACTGCCTGCTGGCCCCGCCCAGTCCAACATGGCGGAGCTGCTCGTGCCTCTGATCCTTGCACATTGCACCACTAGCATGGTGGAGCTGCTTGTGCCTCTGAGCTGCGGCACGCTATGTCTCCCTTTTAGGCACACAGCAGTCTAGTTGCCATCAAACAAATCGTAGCTCTTTACTCCAAATGCTCCATTCAAAAGCTCTGTCTCCCGCAATCTCTCTGTCTGAGAGATTGCAATGGCAGCACAGCCCAGAAAGACAGCATTTTAAAACAGACAGTTTTTTCCTGCTGCTGAGTCAGGAAAATTTCAAAATAGAGGACGTATCATTTTGTGCTAGTTCTGGGGCCGCCAGGTAGGAGCGGCACTCAGCACTTTAATTCTGAGACTGAGCATGCAGCACAGAAATTCTTTTCATCCAAGTTACAGCCAAATCTGACATGCAGAGCCGGAATCCGCCATGCTCTTCCTCCTGCCTAAGCCTGATTCGGCCGGCTGCCCAGGTGCAGGGGGGAGCGCAGAGCCATCAGCAGGGTCTCAGAGCACTCTCCTTCCGATCCCAAGTGGGAACAGAAACATCCAGTCCTCTAAAAAGCCTTTGAAATGCTTTAAAGCCAGAGTTCACGCTGGCAGCACAGTCCCAGGAAGCTCGCTTTAAAATGACACAGCGTATTTTATGCTGCTGTTGCTGAATCAGGAAATCTCTCTACAGCACGCCACCAACAAACAGCAAAAATCTGTGTTAAACTCTCTCTTCCTTATTTTTAAGCCTTCTCAGGTTTTTTTTTCTTGAATTATTTTTTTTAATTTTTTTTTATTGATAAAAGAATAAAGAAAAAAAAAACAAATTTCCACCTCCTCCCAGCCTCCCATTTCCCTCCCCCTCCTCCCACTCTTCTCCCCCTCCTCCCACTCTTCTCCCCCTCCTCCCACTCCTCTCCTCCTCCCTCTCCAGTCCAAAGAGCAGTCAGGGTTCCCTGCCCTGTGGTAAGTCCTAGGTCCTCCCCCCTCCGTCCATTTCTAGGAAGGTGAACATCCAAACTGGCTAGGCTCCCACCAAGCCAGCAGATTGCGTAGGATCAAAACTGCATGCCATTGTCCTTGGCGTCTCATCAGCCCTCATTGTTCGTCATGTTCAGAGAGTCCAGTTTTATCCCATGCTTTTTTGGTAACAGTCCAGCTGGCCTTGGTGAGCTCCCAGTAGATCAGCTCCACTGTCTCAGTGGGTGGGTGCACCCCTCGTGGTCCCGACTTCTTTGTTCATGTTCTCCCTCCTTCTGCTCCTCATTGGGACCTTGGGAGCTCAGTCCATTGCTCCAGTGTGGGTCTCTGTCTCTATCTCCATCCATCGCCAGATGAAAGTTCTAGGATGATATGCAAGATATTCGTCAGTATTGCGCTAGGATAGGGTCATTTCAGGTTCCCTATCCTCAGCTGCCCAAGGAACTGACTGGGGACCTCAGCTTGGGCACCTGGGAGCCCCTCTAGGGTCAATTCTCCTGCCCACCCTAAAGTGGGTCCCTTAACTAAGAATTGTGGTTCCGTGCTCCCCTATCCAACCTTCCTTTATCCCGATCCTCCTATTTCCCCAAGTCCCCCCTCCTTCCCTTCTACCTTTTCTCTCCCCATCTCCCCTTACCCCCATCCCACCCCACCCCCAAGATCCCACTTTTCTCCCCGGCTATTTTGTCTACTTCCCTTATCCAAGAGGATAACTATATGTTTTTCCTTGTGTTCACCTTCTTACTTAGCTTCTTTAGGTTTAAGTGGATTTAGTCCATCACATCTGGGCGCCATCTGTAGTAATAAGAGCGGCAGGGCTGCATCCCTGGCACCCGGCTGCCCCCGGCTAGCTTTACCCGAAATAATTACACAGAAACTGTATTCTTTTAAACACTGCTTGGCCCATTTCTATCTAGCCTCTTCTAGGCTAGCTCTCGCACCTGGACTAGCCCATTTCTAATAATCTGCTGTAGCCCACGAGCTGGCTTACCAGGAATGATCTTAACCTGCATCTGCCTGGAGTGGGAGAATCATGGCAACTCCTTGACTCAGCTTCTTTCTCCCAACCTTCTGTTCTGTTTACTCCACCCACCTATGTTTTAACCTATGAGGACCAAGCAGTTTCTTTATTGCTTAACCAATGAAATCAACAGATAGATATATGACACTCCCACATCAACCAGATCCTCGAAGTCTCCCAAAAACCAACAAGAAGTCCAAATCCTGTATGTAAAAAGCAAAGAGCCTTTATTTTATGCAAATTTGCAAACTTAGTCTCTCCGCATGTCCAATGTATTGGAATAATCGGAGAGCCCCGAGTTCAGTTAGAGTTGAGTTATAGTAGTAAAGGTAGGGGTGAGGAATACCTATGTTTCAGGATCCCTGATTGACTGACATTTGTCTAGGGGTGTCCTGATAAGTGTGTGCTGGCAGGTGATTCTATCTACAATGATTGGAACGTTAGGCATTTCGTTTGGATAGTCTGATTTTAGGTGGTGCTCGGGTAATCTCAGCTTGTGGTTTTTCCTGCAACCAGGTATTGCATCAGGTTAAACTACTGAGACAGAGGCCTCCATTAAACTTATTGATGGCTGAGTCCTACACTGGCAGGTGATAATGGTTGGAAGTAAAGAACTTCCTTTGGGTGGTCTGTTTTCTATTTAGCTTATCATGGTTGGCCTGAAAAAACATAAAAGATCTCTCCTTCTCCCAGCAGCTTACAGAACTGTTCAGGATGTTTTTATTCTAATAAAATTGACAATCAAGATTAAATATCAAAAATAATGAAACAAATTTCTTAAACCTGAGTTGCTCAAATAACAGAACATTCACATTTTATTTTAATTTTGCTCTTTTCCCCACTGGTTGGAAGGCTGGAAATTTGAAGTCCCAGTGTCTGCAGGGATATGCTGAGGACCCTAGAGAAGAATATTTCTTTGTTGTCTCCCAACAGGGTGACTACTGACAATCTTTGGCATTTTGTGGCTTGATATTGAATCTCTCTTTTCTTGGCTCAATACTGAATCTCTCTCTTCTCTCTCTCTCTCTTTTGTCCTAATCTTCACTGTGGTTCCTTTCTTCCCTATGTGATTTTCATGTCTCCAAATCTCACTCCATGGAATGGTATCAGCCATCGAATTAAAAGTCTTTTCTGTGGTCTAGCAATTTTCTCTGAATTGCAACATTCTCTCCAGGAGGGAAGAGAAGGTACCTGAGACTCAGGAAGTAAAACAAAAGGTCTTGTGTGGGCTAGTGGAATCTTGCAAGATTCGGGAAGGTCTCTCCTAGCTTTGTAGGAGGAGTAAAAAACTGGGGATGGGGGAGGTTTTGACCAGGAAAACAGCAGAGGAGAGAGTCTCCCACTGTCCAAGTGTTTGCCAGCTGTGCAGAGACTTCCAGGGTCTTATCTTTTGTGAATTGTTCCCTGTGCTAGAGTGGGATTCTCTGTGTTGCAGCTGCTTCTTTGATTTAATTCCAGCTCCTGTCTGCTACCCACATCCCCATACTCCTGTTAGTAAGCCCAGTGTGAACTCACCGGCTCACCAAACTAGACTTGGGTCCAATCATTGTAATTTTAGTCTGTCATGTGTTGTCTTTCTAAGATGAATAGACATGTGTGTACCTCGTCTCCCCAAGAAACATCTAGCACACACCTTCTAGCCCAGAAAGGCTTCACCTTCATTTGATCATTTAAAATCTTTACTTCTTCATAGTATCACGTTTACATGTATTAGGGGTGAGAATTCAAAATAATTTTGTAGGAACACAATTCTATCTGCTACGCACACTGTCAAAGACCTAGGCTAACAATTTGAAGCTCTTAAAGACAGGGTTTGTTGCTGTCTTTAATCTGTCAAATCCTCTTTCCTCTTCCATTCTCCTTCCTTTCTTTTTAATGCCCCTCTTCTCTTCTGAACTATAATTTAATTCTCTACAAGAAATGTATTTATGATGCAACTCCACAACATGATTATTATATAAAAATATTTAAAGGATAACATTTTGTTTTAAAGGGAAGGCCTTGCTCTTGCCTCTAAGTGAAGTGTCAGACTATGTTGACTCTCTATGGGAAACCTGACCCTTTCTCAGAAGCAGATGGAGGTGTGGGAGGGAAGGGTGGGGTGGGTGCGAGAAGAGGAGGGATTGGGAACAAGGATAGCTATGTAAAATGAGAAAAGACTTTATTAAAAATTCTTAATAAAAAGGAAAAAGTTAAAGTGATTTATTTTAAATGTTAAAAATTAAAAGTTTTATACAATTTTATAAATTTGTATTATTTTCTCTCACAGTATGTGGAGTTTACTTTTATGTATGAGATGGTACAACGAGAATAAAGGAGAAAGGAGGATGGAGGACTGGATGGAAGTTTCCATTGGTGCAGGTATTACTACGAATAGACCGCAGTTGAGGGTGCTGCTTCCCTTGAGCCCTGTGATTGATTAAAATGACTTCTCATGGAATAGACATTTATCTGCTGCTTCTCAGGATGATCTAAGAATCAAAGAGAAACTAAATAATTTTTGAGACCTAACAGTAACAAGATCATGGAACAGATTTACAAAGAAGGGGAACTTATCTGCTTCCACAGAAAAGTCACAGAGAGGGACCTGATGCTGCATCCCTGTCTCGTGATGCCTTCAGGGCTGTGATATCTCAGATTCAGCTCTTCCGCTTGGCTGCCTCGTTAGGATGATATTTTCAAATAGAAGCCTCTAAACCATGCAGACATGAGCCTTTTGAATAAGATGTCTTTCTGCAAGATATTTCCTGTTTTCTCTTTGAAGTTTAACTGTATGCACCCTGTATGATTTTCCAGTCCACTTTTCTTTCTTAGCAGGGTGCCCATCTTTGCCCTGTCTATCCCACCCCTCTTTTTACAGGAGGGAGGGAAACTCTTCTTTGTCCACTGGCCTCTCACTTTGACATTTTTGATGATGTAAATTAAATGAAAAAGATCTCTGTCCTTTCTGGGCAAGACCTATCCCAGAAGCTTGCTGTTACCACTCTTCCAGAGGTGGCATGTCCCCAGCTGGTCCTCCTCTGCCTTGGCCTGCATCCTGGAGTAACAGGACAGAGTCCGTGTCACTTCACAATGACAATATAACAGAAGCCAGTGTTTGAAGCCACTGAAAATTCATAGCCTTTGAGCCTTTGGAATTACTCAAAAGACTTCAGGGAAATGATGTCTGCTTTTTCAAAGGAACAAAGTCTTCAATCTAGTGGGGCCCTGGGAAATTTCCATGGGTACATAGAACTTAGTATAATATACAGCCAAGTCTTTGAGTGAGGTATCGCTCAAAGCAATGATTAAATTTTTGGCTCTGCAGCTGATTTGATTTCCATTTTGCTCTGTATTACATCAGGCAAATATCCAACCTCTTGAAGGTTGTGCCATCTCATCTAGAAAATGGAGACAATGATACATTGCTTCACGTGATTATTGAGAGGATTCAATGAGCAACACAGTCATTATTAATGGGCACAATTTTGCCACCAGGATACATGTGACCATGTCACAGAGCATTCCTGGTCTATGACAGGGAGCAACATTTAGAAGGTAGAAATTGTGACTTTCTAAAACTTAGCACACTATACAGAAAAGCCCCCACAGCAACAGAAAACTTCCAGTATAACACAACATACTCAACAGAGTTTGCCAAATAGGAAAAGTGAAGAAAATATTTGCCACATGCAATAAGTAGGATTCAATTAGAGTCTGGAGTTATTTTTGCAATTAACATATAAGTCAAACTCAGGTTTGTGAGTTTATTATAAAGATCTGTGTTTGAAAGTAAATATGTAACTAAAATCATTATTGTTCTTTGAGATTATTTCACAATGACAGTCTAAAACCCTCATGCCCTTTGTGGTTATCTCGGGAACAAGATAAAAGAGGCTGTGAATGTGATGAAGTTTCATAAAAATTTTTATGACAAGGCTTCCAGTTAGAGTAATTACTGTCACCATGCAATGTACTTTAGACAGGGTTTATAAAATCATATGCATTCAAAATGTTATATAAATATGTAATGCATGATCTCCTTGAATAATAAATGTATTTACCCAAAGTATAACTTAAGCGGCTTCTAAGAATCCATTCCAATTATTCAGGTAAACACTAGTGTCTTTATCCACCTTTCTTTTGTTGTTTTGTGCCATCAGAACAAAACTAGAATTATTAACTGATGATGAAGGTGGGAAATGACATCACCTAAAATATGCCCAGATCTTCCGTAGAAGTGCTACTGTCTTAACACCTCATTTTCGTCAGAGTTCAAGGACACTCTGGGATCTTTTCAGGGCCTGCTCTTTCTAAAAAGAGGGTCTGTACAGTGGAAAGTGAAGGCCATTTTTTTTTTTTTTTTTTTGCTTATAGGGAAACTGTTAGTCTGGGTGAAAACACTGGCAGACTCTTGACTTTGGATGCTGAAGGCTAATCATCGCACTTTTTCTAGGGATGAATACACTCATTCAAGAATGAGTGTGGCATTCAGTCTCTCTGCGTCTCACCAGCTTAGGAACCATATGAGTCAATGTCTCTGTGAATTTGTACAGAACATTTCCATTCCATGACAGCACTATCATTGTTTCAAATGACACTTAAGCACGCACAAATATGTAAAATTCTTATTCATTGATTTCATCTGGGTGTGAATATGGTTTTGCTTTCAGAATTTTAGTTTCTAATTAAAATCCAAAACCAAATAGTAATAATAATAATAATAATAATAATAATAATAATAATAATAAACCAATCCTGGATATCTTAAGCAGCAAATAATTATAGCAATGCATCTTGGCAACATGAGCAGTTCTTTATTTTGTGTCTTTTTCTCAAGGGATTAAAGCAGTCACTCCGTGTTGGAGACATTATTACCCATTTTATATATGAACAAACTGAGACTTAGTAAGCATTAAAGGTTACAGAGTCCTTTACTCTCATGAAGGCTGTTAGCCAAAGCATTCTCATGGCCTCCATGTCCTATGACTAGCTAACGTCCAAAACCTGACACCGTTCATTGAATTGGTGACAATATAGCCTTTTTTAGATTTGTCTTTTCTGGATGCCAGGTATACTTTTGCTAGGTTATGGGGATATGTCCTGTCTTATTGTCTAAGGGATAGTCTTTACCTCTGTTCATTAAGAGAAGCTATGTGGCAATGAAGGAGAAAATGTTATGTTAGGACGTAAATTAGGAAAGAACTTAATAATAGATGTAATGATTAGTGACTTCCTTCATTTATCTCGCCTCTCTAATGAATGAATTCTATGCTAGTTTTACAAATTCAGTTGGAATTAGGAAGTTTATGTTCACCAATTGTCCTCTCTTGTCTTTGAAAATTACCATGCTGAGTCTAGATGGAAGATGGTACTCAGTGCCTGACACATTTTGGAGGAGAAAACCAATGTCTCCAGAAGCAACTGTGGCTTACACACACTGCCACTTTTCATCCTAGCCAGGGAGAGTGCCTGAAGTGTGCAAATTGATGTTTACTCTTTATTGACCCATGAGTTACTGATACCAATACAACTTGTCCTTCATGGACAAAATGAGCATTTTCCTCTACCAGTTATTAAATAATAAATAACATTAAAAATCTCTAAAGAAAGTCCTGTATGGTCTCTAAACAATGTTCTATGGTATTTCTACTTATCCTTTATAAATGCTCCACTTTGTACCACTTTTACATGAATTATGTTGCTTTCATCTGAGCCATATAAACAATCTTGGACTGAAGTACTGGTATTACCACTGTTCTACAAAGGAGAAGGCTGTTTGGATTATATAGTAGCTCACTCTATTCCACAGGTAAACATGGAGAAGTCCAGGATTTAAAGCCAGGTAGTATGACTGTAGTGTTCCTGTTCCTAACCATTGTGTATCACTGTGCTCAAAGTAAGAGAATTTAAATTTAGTTACTACTCATGGTATCATATCTCAAAATGTTTACAACTCTTGTTAATGAGAGAATTATTACTCAGATTTTACTGTAACATTTTAGAATTTACACACACACACACACACAACTTGAATAAATAGGCACCTAGACATATGTATTTGCTTATAGAGGATGGGTTTTTGAAAGTGGTTGCTAATGTATCATATAGGGATCTGTGTGGTTAGTGTTAAATCCTTCATACTTTATTTTACATAAGCAATCTGTGATGTTTTTAAAGAAAAACTTCCCCACAGGCTCAATATTCAGCAAACACCAGATTCCCAGTTACTGGTGTTCCCCGTTGATGTTTAGAAGGCCAAGCTTTGCTGGAGGATGTATGTCACTGTGGATGGACTATGAGCTTATATAGCCTCACCCTACTTCCAGTTTCCTATCTCTGCTTCCTGATTGTGATTGTGGTTGACATGCGATCCCTCAGCTTCTTGCTCTTCCAATAGTTTGCTACCATGTTGCACAGGCATGATGGATTCCGTCTCTAGAACCAAAATAAACTCTCTGTTCTTTAAGTTGCCCTTGGCCATGGTTTTATCACTACAAGAGAAAAGTAACTAATACCTTTCTCTTATCTGTGTTGATACTAGCCTTGCTGTGGATCTCGAAGTTGGGTTCTGGCCTGCTTCCCATTACCATGAGTTATAGCAGTTCTGGTCCCAGGTGGACTGATCAAAGATGAATCCATTTTTCATAGGCTGATCTGGAGCTCAGCTTATGAAGCACCAGTATTTTTAGTTGTGTGTATATTGCTGTTACCTAGTTTCTTAAATTGCTTGAGAAAAGATCAGTTACAATATTTCTTAAAAATAATAAAAGTATGGAAGATAAAACTCCACAGTTTCTGTCCTTAAACCTCACAAGGAAAAATAAAATCTGTTTAGTCTGCAGTAATTTGGCAGCTTCAAGTTTGAAATTTCTATCACTTTCTGTTGTTGAATTTAGAGCCAAGTTCTTATCTCTCCTTTTGTCTTAAGACATCTGCACAGATTTTGTTGTATAATTAGTACAAAATGTTCTCTTTGGGCTTCTGTTATTTAACAGAATCCTTTGCATTAAGGTTTATAAATTTGCCATTTTTTTCCAGCCTTCAAAAGTGGGGCCATTTCTGTTGAGTCTTTCATTATTTTGATTATTTTCCATTCTTCAGAAAGGATACTTTACAGGGTAGCAAATAGCATTTACAATTCAAGAACACCTCTTTTTATCTGGTTCCTTTCTTAACCTCTTCTTCATTTCTGCTATTTCTTTTCTCTCTAGTCATCCCTGAGATCAGAATGTTCCTGGGATGTACATAGAAGTGAAAGAAGAGGAAAGAAAGCATTCATAGAAGGGTTACTTTCTAGGATTTCCCCCATGAATCTTAACAGCAAGATGGAACACAGTAAAATACAGAGCCTCCTGTTCGCGAGAGTCTGTTTATGATCTAAAACCAAATTACAGCAAAGCGCTTAGACAGTGACGCCTGTGCGAGCCCAGCGTCTTTCATCGGGGTCTTGCATTTATCTCATTTTGTCTGTCGCTCGCCATCCCACATCTGCTGACTGGTCCTCACAGCCCAACCAAAATCTCATTCTCCCTTCATAGGATACTCCTTTCTAGGAAATTATACTTTTCCATATATAGTTTAAATATTGAGTGGATACATAGATTCTGCATTCAAATATTTGGATTAAAATTTCAGATCAAACTGGGTTAACTGAGAGTAGAAGGAGTCAAATGTATTGCTTTAATTGTGCAAGGCCATTCTGCCGTATGCTTCTTGCAAGGGGCGTGTGTGTGTGTGTGTGTGTGTGTGTGTGTGTGTGTGTGTATGTGTGTGTGTGCATTAAAGGCACATTTTTCTTTTTAAGTTGGCTTTTTAACAATTCGGTCGATCCCTGACAGTTTTACAAAAGTCTTCTGTGGCTAACCACAGTAAACAGAACCCTTTTTTTAAGTTTTATGGTATAAGTCCCAGTAGTTATCCAGGGTTAGAAAGAAATAAAAGGAAAGAGCTGGGCAAATAGTGGATTGGTCAAGTTCACAACCAGATTTTTGTGGGAAAGGTAGGCAGAGAAGGTGAGTTATTCCTGGCCTCTGATTCCCTATTCACCTAGCATTTCTAAAATTATGCTTTTATCTTCCAATGCAAGTGGTCTCATAAGAGTCAGATGACTCTCGTCACGTGATTTTCAGTTACTCCGGTTTTTAATGTTGATTAATTAATTGATAGCTTTGCATGGCATCCTCTAGACCTGGTTGATAGAGACGACCCACTTATCTTCAGACTTGATATATTAGTTTTCTGAGTTTATATAACTGAAGGACAGACCTTGAATTGGGATGCAGTCAATAAAGGAAATGTCCTTTCACAGCCTGCCTGCCTGCTCTAGGGACAGTGTCACGTCTCCGTGCTAGTTCCAAATTCCACAGTTGTAATTAGGAGAGAGAATGTGGGCCATAAAAATGTTTTGTTGCAGAGTATCTGTCTCCTTCCAGATCAATGTGCAGAGATTTTTTTCACCCATTATTTACTTTTTTTTTCCTCATGTTTTTCTTCTAAGTTTTAATGATCCCTGCCTGTACATTTAGCTGAGGTTAAAAATATCTATACCCAATCTCCTGGAAACTGGGAAAGGAATCAGCAGGGTTCAGCTGATGTTGGCAAGAGTAAGAGGAGAAAGACAAGTTCACCATCACATTTTATATTTTATAAACCGGCTTTATTTTCCTTCTTAGCTAAACACATGTGATGCTCTTTATGCTGATACCAAGGGACGGCAAACACAAGTATGTTGTTAATTTGTAAGTGTGTTTGATACAAAGAACAAATAAACATAACCTCATGAATATCTAATGCTGCTGATGGCAGCTGACATGAATTTTGGTCATCATTAAGTCTTCTCCTGCAAGGTCAAAGCCACCTGCTTCCTGGTGAAACTGTTGGATGTTTCTTTGATCCTGTTTGAACTCTATCAGAGAGGTCATGAGGTTTCCAAATTATGTTCTGGATTCTGTCCCTTGATTCACCGAATTTCTTGACATCTAGAAGGAATGGCCCTAGGGACCATGATATCTTGTGTTAGTAATATTTCCTAACGCGAGCTCCCTGGCGATGCAAAAATTCCCAATTAAGCCAAATCAAAACAAGCCGAATTAAGAAATATCCAGGTTTAATGGGAGATCTGTGTTCTCGGGTGGCCCCGAGGGGGAAAAGGGAAGCCACAGGAAGGCGATTCCCGGAAGAAAGGGAGACCACGTGTTCCTCTTTTGGGAGATGACTTAAGTACCCTGGGGAGTGGTCCTGACCCCATCCCCAGGGAGGGGTCAGGATCTGGCCTGCTGGGATTTGGAGTCCGGACCAGGCCTGAGGGGCTGGGATAGATGCGAGGGACTGGGGCTTATGCTCCCAACTTGACATCTCGTTCTTTTGCCTCAAGACAGGGACTTCTGCCACAGTTCATTATCCTATGGTAGATAGATTTAATTGTCCTATGTGGAGAGGAGCCCTTGGGACACTGATCAGTATTTATAAAATAAACAAACAAGAAAAGAAACAAACCAACAAAAAACCCACGGAAATCGACAGGGAGGTTGAATACCTCATAGAAAGAACAGAGCAATCTAAAAGTTAATGGAACAGGTATAGTAATAATAGAAATAGCATGTCTGCTGTTTTCCCCTTTCTTTTTCAAGTTATTGATTTCCTATGCTATAAATGCAAACCCATTTTTCTGAGGCAGGGTTTCTTTGTGTAACAGCCCTGGCTGTCCTGCAACTCATTCATAGACGAGGTTGGTGTTGAACTCACAGAGACCCACCTGGTTCGGCCTCCCGTGTGCTAGAATTAAAGATGTGCACCACCCCCAGCAGAATGCAGCCCCACTTCTTACCCTAGAAGAAAAATGAGAAATGTTTTCATCTAGTACCTTCTCTAGACACTGAAATATTTTCTTTGGTCTGGGGAACTGGTTTAGTGTATTTTCTCTGTAAGTATAAGACCTGAATTCAGATCCCCAGCACCCATGTGACAAAACAGCATGGCTGCATGTGCCGGAAACCCCAACATTAGACATTGGAAATAGGTGGATACAGAGAGTCCACAGATCAGTCAGTCTAGCTGAAAGAGCAGGCTTGCATTTAGTAAGGGGTCCTGACTTTAGGTGACATGATGGAGGTGATAGAGGCATCTGATGCTCTTCTCGTTTCCACATTGCGTGTACAAGCATGGACATCCACATTAAAGCATTCATCTCTCTCTCTCTCTCTCTCTCTCTCTCTCTCTCTCTCTCTCTCTCACACACACACACACACACACACACAGACAGTGAGAAAGAGAGAGGGGGGATGTTAAAAAGTCTCTACTGTATGTGCATGTATTTGATTTGGTACTAAAAGGCTGTGTGTACTCATACAGAACAAAGTCTATTTCCATGACAAATATTAATAATTTATAATGCCAACGTTTACTACTATTAACCATTTCCTAACTTTTTGCAACTTTTTATGATTTATCAAACCTTTTCACACATTGCCAGGAGAAAACGTAACATTATTTATTTCAGGTTTAGATAAGAAACTGAAACCAATACAGTGCTAGTAGCTAAGACCAAAATCACAGCATCTGGGAATACAGGTCTATAGAGTTTTGGTTATATAGAAAGAAAGAGGATACAGGTCAAGAAAATCCTCACATTTGCATTTTAATAGCCTCATAATAATAAGCTGCTCTGATGAGTTTGAGAACACTAAATGTATATAGGTGGAGTGAGAACATGATGATGTCATTATAGTCCGCTGAAATGTTAAAACAAATTAGCTCATTGTAGTATGTAGGAGGACATGATGCTAGAGAAATAAAAATAAAAAATGACTATCCAAAATTTACATCGCATTCATTCACTCAATTATTCAGATTTTCCATAAATAATTCAGCTCGGTATGGCAATTAGTATGCTATCTCTCAAATTATTGTCATAGACATCCTAGCCTGATTCAAACCTTTGTTGAGATTTGATGGGGTGGTAGACGTTACCCCATGTGAGTATGCCGTTATATCCTAGGAGACAGCAAAAGACTCACTGGGAGCTGCAAAGGCAGAGGCCAGAAGCCTCAGACCTAGCTGGGATTCTGCATGCTGCTTCCCAGGTTTTCTGAGAAAAGATAGCATTTGCTGTTGAAGCATGAACTAAAGTTCTCATGGTGAGAGAGTAGGAGAGGTCTGTGCACTCAGAGAAGTGGAAGGGGCCTTTGAATTTATACTGAGTTACTAACTGAAGGCAAAGTAGTATGTACGGATTATGGAAATCAGATGAACGGAATTCGCTGGGAAGTGGGGTTGTTGGCCAAGGGTGAGGAAGGGGGCTCCATAGAGGATCTTGTTTCTTTTGCACTTAAGTCTACGAGCAGTAAAAGGTGCTGTATGACTTAAATTGGAGGCATTAAAAGATCAAGGATAATGCTATTTAAAGGACGTTGCTAAATGTCTAGCTCTGGTTAGACAGGCGACTTTACACACCGCAATTTCCCTGCATAGAGCAACAGTAAGTCAGAATAGCTTTTATATCTCCTAAAGAAGTTGAAGTGTTAAGGGTAACATCCTCCTAAGACAGCATCTATGGCCACATGGCTTCACTGATAAATTTCATTTAAAAAATGCAATGAAGAAAAATTATTGATCTCACCAAAGGGCTTTCTCAAGGAGAAAAAACGACATTTAAAACATTTTGTGATATCTTATGAATCCCACCTAGTTCCATAGTTTCACTGCAAGAAAAGCATAGGCCAATATATTTTATGGGAATAGGTCCAGTATCAACAAAATATAAGTGAACTGACCACACCAATAGATAAAAGTTGAATGTTTCATTCCAAATGATGACTGTACTAGGAAGTCAGGGCTGTCCTAATATTTTAAACGCAATTAAATTAATAAGTCACACAGTCATGTTTTTTTTGTTTGTTTTTCTTTTTGTTTTTTGAGACAGGGTTTCTCTGTGGTTTTGGAGCCTGTCCTGGAACTAGCTCTTGCAGACCAGGCTGGTCTCGAACTCACAGAGATCCTGCCTCTGCCTCCCGAGTGCTGGGATTAAAGGCATTCACACAGGCATGTTAGGGGATGAAAACTGTGACTGTCTCAGTGCAGAAAAGAACTAGACAAAATTTACCAGTTGTTCATAGTAAAAGATAACAAAATCTAGGGAAGGAGGAGGATTTCCTCAATAAGACAGATATCTTCAATTAATACTGTCATTACAACTAAACCAAAGAGCCTGTTGCTCTCCCAAGGTCTTCTGTTCAGGAAACAGGGCACTTTATTCAGTTTTGAAAGTTCCTCTGTTCATCTGTAGAACAGGAATTATAATCATTACCAAACAGTTTGCACTTGTGATTGTGTTAACACATTAGAAAGAGCCAATCAGTTTGGTTAGACTCCATGGAGATCATGATTACAAGCACAGAATTAAAATTCTCTAACATTTTCTGATGAGCCCCCTGAAAGCCCCTAGACTACATCTTCCCCTCAATTGTTTATTACCTCAAGTTTTGTATTATTTAGGGCCTGGAAAGTGATTTAAGTTCATTGGCCAGCATCTCTTTTGACCTGTGTGACCTCTAGCTCTCCCCTCAGGGTTGGGCAGATAGTTCATGAAGCTAGACAGATTTGCAATCGGTTCTTCAAGTCCTTCATATTGGCTTAGGTGGGAGGGGGACAATTGATTCAGTCATTATTTGCTACCTTATTGATAGATATTTAGGTGTTTTTCCTCATTTTAGCTCCTATCCACAAAAGCTTATTCACATTGAATATTCATACTCCAGTACTCTCCTCTGTAAGCGATGTTTTTCTTATTCTGAACACACCAGGGAGAGAGTGGGTCACCTCTTGAGTTCTGCATGATATGGACATTAATTTTGATGGCTTCTAATATTTCTCACTCCTTTCAATAAACTAATTGGAAAAAAATAGTTCTTGGTGCTTGATAAAACTTTACAACTGGGAGAGAGGATAGTGCATGATATTTATGCAGAAATTAGCAAAGTCATTATTTTTCAAACTCTTTATATTATTGTGAACACATAAATCTTAATGAGATTCCCCCTCCCCATTCCCCTTAGGGCTCAGGTGCTTCTACTTCAGTTGTCAAATATAAGAGTTTGCACTAATGTAACAACCGTTCTTTTTTCACATTATTCAAAGAAATAAAAAAATCCTATATTAATTCACTGGTCATGATATGTCTTACATTGTAATTCAGACACTTCTCTGTTTCTATTACAATTTTCTCTCAATCAGCAAAGGAGAATTGTGTGTGACTTTTCTTGCGGCGTTCTGAGCGAACATGTATTCGCTTCAGATAGGACACTGAGAACACAGTAACTAAACAATTCCACCGGAGTCTAACCTGGTGAACCAATGACTTTATTGTGCTTACATATGGGTACAGGAGTAAAAGGTCACAAGCAGGGGCATAGGTGACTCAAAGATAACTGTCATCACTGAAGCTCCCACCTCAGCATGGGCAACAACTTACAGTAGCTGCATTGCTGGGGTCCTTGAACAACTGGAAGGAAGTTTGGCTGATGGGAGAGTCTCCTGTTATAATTGTGAGTCCACAGCTACACTCTAGAGGATGAAATTGGACTGTGATAGTAAAACAGAGCTGTCTTCAGTGGGTATCCAAATTTCAAGAAAAGTTAGTTTTGGAAACTAACATTTGGACAAGGAAATAGCTTTGTGATATCAGAAATGTAGGTATTTTTTCATATCATTGATTGTAGAGATCTAAAAATATCACCTAAAAATGAGAACATAGGTTGAAGTAGCTAAATTTCAGATTTTAGAAGAATTGAGGGTATGTTAGAGGTAAGGTCAGTGTGGTGATTTGAGTAAAAATGGGCTCCATTGGCTTAGAGATTTGAGTGCTTGGTCACCAGGAAGAGGCACTATTTGAAAGGATTAGGAGATGTGGCCTTGTTAGAGGAAGTGTGTCACTGTCTGTGGGCTTTATGGTTTCAAAAAGTCCATTCCAAGCTAAGAGTCTTTTTTTTCCCCCTACTACCTATGGACCCAAATATAGAACCCTCAACTACTTCTCCAGCGCCATGTCTGCCTGCATGCTGCCATGCTTCCTGCCTTGATGATAATGGACTAAACCTCTGAAACTGTAAGCAAGACCCAGTTAAATGCTTTCTTTTATGAGAGCTGCTGTGGTCTTAGTGTCTCTTCCCAGCAATAGGATGTTGACCAAGACAGAATTTAGAAGTGAGATTCAGAAATATTGCTAAATGGGTGAACCCACCTCAATACCCTGAACCATAACCTAGGATCCTTGGAGCAAAGCTTGTACTCAGATGCTTCACTGAGTATATGGTCACCAAGAAGCCAGCACAGTGACATTCAGGTAGACGATAATGTCATGGCGTGAGATTGCTTTCTCCCCAACTCAGAAGCAATGCTGAAATTCTGTATTTCCAAGAAATCTGTCTGCAAATAATGCATACTGATACAGCTATGGCTTGACTGTTAAGATTTAAGTAACTGATATGATTTGAGGCCTTCTGCATAAAAAGAAATTTCAAATCTGGTAGTGTAAGCATGGTCATAAACTCGTGTCTGAGTAGATCAAAGACCCTAGGGTAGAATCTGCTGTTGTGTCTTTGCTTAAATGGCCATGCTGTCAATTTCCTTCTAAATATTTATGTTTATATATAGACATGTGCTGACCTTACCTTGAGTCAGACAAGCTTCTCCTTAAGGTAGACAGGGACATCAGTGTGGGGAGTCACAATGAGTCAAAGTACTGAGAGTAAGAGGCTCAGTGCTCTGCTCTAAACAAGACATCTATATTAAGCCCTGGGTTACCAGGACCTAGGGAACACTGCGCAAGAGGAGGTAGAAAGACTAAGAGCTGGAGACCAGCGAGTCGTGCTGTGAAATGCTGTCCTGTTGCTGTGGCACGGCTGGCACAATCATGAGCTCATGGCAGCCACTGTTACTTGCATAAGACCTATACAAGACGAAGCCAAACACAAGTCTTGACACAGGACAGTAGACGATTGATCTCTAGACTCCATACCACACTGAGGAGATATTGGCTGTAAAGAGCTTCTTAGGTAGAGAGAATCAATCAGTCTTGTTGAGGATATGGCCACAGAAGGTTTTTCTGCTATAGTGGATAATCCCAGATGCCCACACATACGGGCAGGATTAAATGGACTTAGTGAACAGAGATAACATGAAATTGGGAGGGGGTTGGTGTCGATGAGAGATATGGAAAGTGTGTAGTAGGGGAGAAATAGGGTACAGATCTACTCATACTCATATTTCTTTGAATACATGTATTTATTCCCTCAAAATATTTTTTAATTTCTACTTTATAATTATCTAGAAAGTAGGAACTATGAGAAGGTTTATGAATGTAAAATTGAGCATATATACAAAGAATGGAAATTTATCTAGATACTTAAAATTGGAAGATTGAAAAGTTACCACGTGAATATGTGGTTCAGGTTTGAAATCACAGAAATATATGCAGATTGTTAGTGGGTGAATGTATGTTTAAAATACTTTAGCCACCAGGTGGTGGTAGCATTTGCCTTTATCCCAGCACTCAGGAGGCAGAGGCAGGCAAATCTTTGTGAGTTAAAGGACGGCCTGGTCTACAAAGTGAGTTAGAAGACAGGCTCCAAAGCTACATAGAAAAGCCCTGTCTCAAAAAACAAAAAACAAAACAAAACAACAACAAAAAGCTTTAGCTGAATTCTTGCTAAACAGGCCAGTCTTTGATCTAAGTATGATCTTAAATTCTCTTGTCTTCGTATTTATCATATGTAAAATGTAAAAAATTGACTTGAATTTTTTGATTTTTTTCCTAAGATTCAAAATCCTTACCAAAAAATGGAGTGAACTAAATGAAATGAGATAGTCCATTTGATAAAATATAACAACATGTCTGAGACTCTTGCCTCCTTCGCCACATTCTGCTATATAAGTAACACCATATTTTATTGAGACGAACTCTCAAACAATGAATTTAAGCTTCCTGTTAGTGGCCAGTAAGACGGTTCAATGTGCTGCCAAGACTGGTGATCTAGATCACTAGGACCCGTACGATAGAAAGAGAGAAGTCACTCTTCTGGGTGGCCTCCGGCCACCTCACACATGCTCTGGTATGATTGAATGCTCAGTTACACATGAAATGAATAAACATAACAAAATCATTAAATGTAATCATCAAAATTTAGAATTTTGTTACGGCTCTATAGCATAATGTAAATGAATTTTGAACACATTTCATCTAATAAATGGCAAGGGAATAATCCATTTTCTCATTGGTATTGGAGATATTCCTTTTGTTTGTAATGCATTTTTATATAGACTTAATTTAGTTTTTCACATGCAATTTTAGTGCTTTGATGTGGTTCAAACATTTTACATAAAGCAAGAAGTTTTTATTTGCTATATCAGCTAAACCCTATAATACTAATGGAAAGATAACTTGTGCCAAGTCGTTTTAGTTATTAGAATAAGAAAAAGAAACCAATCAAGAGAGAAACTAGCTATTTCTTGAATGAGAATTTGCTGTTAATTATAATGTGCTATTTTTATTTTCTAAGATTTAGACAAACGATATTTTGAAGCTTCAGGTTTACTCTATAAAAGGGTATTCAACTGCTTTATGGTTTTGTCATGCATTAGCTATTTGAGTTTAGGACCATATCTGATATTGTTAAATATCTAAACTGATTCTTTAATGGGTAAGATGTGAAGACACTGTTATCTGTGTGGATTATACACATTGAATGCCTGGAAACTAGGAAATGCTCAATAACAATATTATTTCTTTAGAGAAAATTCTTCCCGTGACTTTTTAAGAAAATTAAGGTGAAAAGATTTTCAGAAATTGAGAATAACGCCAAAGTAAATTGATGTGGGAATCATTACTATTATATCCTAGTATTTTAATTATCCTTGGTTTCATTTTTTTCCCGAAAATACAGACAAAGACATCTGAATTAATGTAGGCATAATTTATCCTTCTATAAACTAAGCAGTTTGAAAGGTGTTCAGTTGGCATGAATTGCCTTACTTTAAAAAATTGATGCATGAAGTCATCCAATTATCCGAGCTGATGTACATTCATTATTTTATGGCATATTTTAAAAAGCTAATTGCCATGTGTATAGAGAATAAGACATTCAAATTTACAGAAATATTGAGTAGTAGAGGGAATATTTGCTTAGATATCATCAAACTTCAGCTCTGCTTTAATCTTTAGCCTTTTTTCAAATTCATTTATTGTATGAACATGAGTATTATTGTATCAACATGAATATTACTTTGCATGTATGTATGTGAATCACATACATGTCTGGTTCCCATAGAACCTAGAAGAGGTCACCAGGTCCCATGGACCTAGAGTTATAGAAGGTTGTGAGTTGTCTTGTTGATGATAAGAACTGAACCTGACTCATCGTCTGCAAAAGTAAAACATGTTCTTAACCGCTGAGCTCTTTCTCTCCAGTCTCCAAACTTTTCATCAAGGACCTACCATGTTCAAGGCATCTAGTTTTCTGCCACAAGGTTTACCATATAATGTGGAGCCTGGCACAGAATATGCGATCAACTTAAGTTTGATGGGTAACACCATGAGGAAAACAGCATGGATATCAAAAGAGACTATGACGTTCAGCAATTACTCAGGTGGATCAGGGACTAAGAGAGAAAACCTAGGTGTTTTCAAGAAGGATCATTAAGACTCAAATTGGAGAATGTGGAAGAAACACTGGCTTTTTAGGACAGAAGATATGAACTATTTCATCTAAAAGATTACTGTGCATTCAGTGGACATTGTATATACTTCTGACAGTACCAAGAGGAAGGGCCTTGCTAACTGTTTTGTTTGAATCACTTGGAATTACAGGGCTTAGAAGAAGAATCAGATTTTTATATAATTTCCTATGGACCTAAGAACTTCATAGTACATCCTTAATGCATTCTTTGCTTGCATATCCTTTTCTTTCAGAACCTTAAACATGTGTCCAAGCTACTTTTGTCGCCAATCTAGACAATTGATTAAAGTAGCCTCATTAGTCAATGATTTTTCTTGCTTTTCTGATGTGGGATTCACCTCTATAGGCTGTGAATACCATTGGTTAATAAAGAAACCGTCTTGAGCCTGTGATAGGGTTTAACTTAGTTAGGTGGAGAAAACTAAACTGAATGCTGGAAGAAAGAAGAATGGAGTAAGGAGAAACCATATAGCCCTTCCAGAGACAGATGCCAGAACTTTAGCAGGTAAGCCACAGCCACGTGGCCATACATAAATTAATATAAATGAGTTAAATTAAAATGTAAGAGTTAGTTAATAAGAATCTAGAGCTAATGGACCAAGCAGTGGTTTAATTAATACAGTTTCTGTGTGGTTATTTCGGGTCTGAGCTGCTGAGCAGCCGAAATGATCAACTGGCCTTCTTATACTTTCCCTCTTGGACCACTTTCTTAAGCTTATTTTCAACCTGACAACCAGAGTAATTTTTCTGAAATATAAGTTGTAACATGAGACTCCATAGCCAAACACCCCAACAAATAACAATTTTAACATTCTTCATATGAGTATCATTAATATAGTTTTAGGTACTGCTTTTTAGACTCTTATGAGACCCTATAGGAGCTGGTCCCTACCATATCTCTGTCTCCATCTTCTAAAGTTCTTTTCCTTGCTCACTTTGTTCTTCTATGCTCCAGTTGTCTTGGCCATACCAAACTAGCTTCCACTAATACTACAGCTTTTGTGTCTAGAATGTTCTTTCCTCAAAGGCTCACTTATCTTCCGCAGGTGTTTTTTTCACATTACATGGTCATCAAACATTCTATTGAAATCCTGCAAGCAGTTCAACATTTCTTTCTACAGTGCATTTGAGTTTTACTCACTGTCTTTGAGTAGTTAGGATAGAGATGGAGCCTGAGAAATGAACGCAGGATACAAGGACATGTGGTAAGAAGTCTGTGACACTTGGGGTTTTCTTCAAACTCTCTTATCCCCATTCAGGGATAAAATTTGCACAAAAAGAACCTCACTTGCTGAATCCATGAACTTTAGACACATGCCTCCATGCCCTTGTGGTGCCGCCATATGTCTGCTTCCTCTTGATGATTCAAAGTGATCTACCCTGTATTTTTTTTAAAAAAGATTGCCCTGTGTGTATGCTTTGCCTATATGTATACATGTGTAGCTCATGCATGCATGATGACTGCAGAGGCTGAAGAGGTCTTGGAATTTTCTGGAATTGGAGTTCCAGACAATTATGAACCACCATGTGGGTGCTGTGAACAGAACTCAGGACTTTTGAAAGTGCAGGAAGTGCTTTTAATTGCTGAGTCTTTTCTCTAGTCCCACATTGTAACCATTTTTGTGTTTGTTCCAGAGTGTCAACTTTACCCTCACCATGTGCACAGACCCCAAACCTGCCCTTTTCAGGGTGGCTATTCTCATTATTTATTGAGATTTGATCCTGATATGTACTTTTCAAGAAAGATGAAGAATTTACAGACATGTTCATTGATTCCAAAATTTCTAATTACACTTTAGAATTATAGCTCTGGGCATTATGGAGGGTTTGGTGTTTATAGGTTTTGAGGCACTGTATTGTGCCAGGCTTTTTCTTGGTAGGTCTGGTTTTTCCCCTTTCCTCTCCAGTTTGTTCTCAGTTTTATATTTTCTGATTTGCCACTCTGAGATCCTGTTTGTCTAAACATTTTACTCACATGACTGTATTTCTTGGCAAATATCTCTAACACAATGCTTTGTGTTTTTATTAGGTTCATGTCCATCCATGGGTTGTTCATGGACATTGGTAAGGATAGAAGTGGTCACTGGCATTCATCATATAATGCCACTACCGTATGGGGATTCACTGAGGAAATGGCACTGTAGTGGGATTAGTGGGGCAGGGAGCCTCCAGGTACAACTGGCTTCTAAGATTCTTGTACAGCTTAATTTTAATCATCAGCATGACAGAACAGAGAATAACCTGGGAAGAGTCTTGATGGGGAATTATCTAGATTAGGTGATTTATGAACATATGGCTCAGGATCGTCTCTATTGCTAATTGAGGTGCTAAAATCCACCCTATCTGTGACATTACCATTCCATGAGCTGGACCCAGAGCTGTGTAAGACTAGAGAAAACCAGTTCAATGCTTAGCAAAGCAGACAGCATGGGAATATCCCAGTTGTTCTCAAACTTATCAATGCTGAGAAGCTTTAATACAGTTCCTCATGTTGTGATGATCTCCCCAACCATAAAATGATTTTCATTGCCACTTCATGACTGTGGTTTTGCTAGTGTTATGTGTTATAATGTAAATTTTCGGAGACAGAAATTTGTCAAAGGAGTTGTGACCCACAGGTTGAGAAACACTGGCATACCTTTCTCTCTGTGTTATTTTTTTTTCTTTTCTCTTTTCCTTTCTTTTATTTTTAATTGGCTTTTCAAGACAGGGTTTCTTTGTGAACAATCCTAGCTGTCCTGGAACTAGCTCTTGTAGACCAGGCTGGCCTTTAACTCACAGAGATCCTTTTGTCCTTGCTTCCCAAGTGCTGGGATTAAAGGCCTGTGCCACCACTGCCTGGCTTTCTCTTTGTTCTTGACAGTAATACATGTGATATGACTGGTTGCTTAAGTTCTTACCTTTACTTCACCACAAACTGGTATAGGAGGTCCTTCTGCCTATGTGTTGCTTTCATTGGTTAGTAAAGGAACTGCTTTGGGTCTATAGCAGAGCTGTAGGGGGACAGAGATAGTCAGGGAAAACTAAACGGAACGCTGGGAGAAAGAAGGCAGAGTGAGAGAGTGGAGCTACCACCACTGGAGATAAAAACATGCTGAAACTTTGCTGGTAGGCCACAGCCTTGTGGTGAGATACAGATCAAAAGAAATGGGTTAAATTAATATGTAAGAGTTAGCCAATAAAAATATAGAGATAATGGTCCAAGCAGTGATTTAATGAATATAGTTTCTCTGTGGTTATTTTGGTTCTGGGCAGCTGAGACAAACAAGAGGCCTGGACAAACAAGAAGCCTCCTACTACAACAAATAGTGATCATTTCCTAGAACCATCAGCTAAAATAAACCATTTCCTCAGCTTTTAGTAAGGATATTTTAGCACTGCAACAGAAAGGAAACCAGAATAATTCCCTAACATAGAATATCTTCAACTGTGTTTGACAAGAGAGGCAAAGAAGAATTATTAAGGAAAGATGAAAGACAACACAGAGGCCAGGAAGGGTGGCCTTCAGATGAGAACTTTCTTTCTATTCTAGAAAAGCAGAGAATTGCTTTTTTGACACTAAGGTCAATCTCAGCTACTGAAATTATAATGCAATTTACTTAAGTATGTAGAATCAGACATTCATAGTCAAATCTTCAAAGAATTAATGGCTTTCTTGTTGTCCATACTCACAAATTTTAAAGATAATAGCTAGCTTTTACTTGTCACTCTGATCTCTGAATATTTTAGGCTTCTCATTCGGCTTCAAAGACATCTTTTTTATGTTCATGTTAAAATTGCCCTGACCAACTAATACAGAATCATTTGTTTTCTTATCATACTCATGATATTTTCATTATGGAATTTAAGTGAAGTAACCATAGTAAAATCTGAAGCAATTAGAGCATATTCTTATCCTCCATGAACTTTGCTCCCATCAATAACAACATTAACCAACTTTTATTTAATAAATGAACTGCCAATTTTACTATTTTCTTTAATTCTTTCCCCTAGTAAGTAGTATCAGACAGTTAGTGTATTCAGACACATCTTGATTGGCATTCTGTCATATTTCTGACATATTCTGGGAGTCTTGCAACAATGTATTTACCTATATGAACCTTGTTTTTGTTACAGATAAATTTATATTTGTCTTCATAGTATACTGTGAGCATTTATTGAGAATATTTATAAACAGTTTAAGATGTTTTAAACTCTTAATGGACATTGATTTCCTTTATTCCACCACTCACACCCTCCTCTCCTTATTTATTATTTATCTATTTATTTATTTATCTATTAATTGATTTATTAAGATCCTCCCATTTAATTCATTCAGTATATTACTATTTTCAGGAGCAGGTATAGGTATTTTTCAGCACCAAAAATATTGAGCTACTCACTGAGGGTTTGTATTTTGCTTAACTCTACTTCTAAATAAGATTCTTCCTTCTCCCTGGCATAGTTGAGTAAGAGCTTTGATCTGGTTCCGAAGTCAGGACACAGTGTGTGGGAGCACCAGCTTGTTCTTGCTCCTGATTACCACTACCCATGAGAACTAGAACTCTAAAATTCTTTAAAAGAAAAATAAATCAATTCTTTTCCAAGGAAAATCGCATTTCTGTATCTTGTTTTACTTGGGTTCATTCTGAATATTGATAATTTTGTTTTAATTTCTCATAAAACTCTTCTCAAAGCTCAATAACTTTTACAATCCCTAAGTTTTTATCTTACAAGTTAAGAGACAAGTTCGCCCAGTGATCATTCATGAAGAACTATACAAATTCATCAATATCTCTTGGCAATTTTCTCAAAATGTTAGTAATTATAAGTATTAATTACTTGTAGAGATCTAGCTAGAAACAATATTGTTGAAATAGTACTTTATGCTAAATATATGTGACTAAAATTTCTAACCACAAAAAAACCATAGCTCAAATAATTTGAAATCAAGATGAAATCAATAGCATTCAAGGATGTCATACTTAATCCCTTGTATGAATATTGTACCCACAGATCCAAAGAGTAAAAATATTTAAAAATATTGCATAAAATATTAGCAGACATTTTAGTTTGTTTTTTTTCCATAAGTACTACAATATAATAACTGTATTGACTTACATGGTGCTAGCTGTTATAAAATTTTTTATAGATTATTATAAAAACACAGAATGTGTTTAGGGTTTATTCAAATACAAGGGGACATGGGAATTCCTAGAGTTCAGTATTACTGGGTCCTCTGGAACCAACATGTCCCCTGTGGACTCCGAATTAGAGTAATGCCACTAAGGTGCCTATGCTGTACAGTGCATGGAGTTAACTTTTTAAGTATGAAATCAGTAATGGAGCTAGTGAGTACTATAAAAATGGCCCAGACTGATATGTTTATGCTCAGTAACAAGGGTTTCTTGTGACTGAAAAACCTGCTCTTTAAAAGTATCAAAGTTAAATTTTGGTTGTTTGATTATCTTTGGATACAAATCTGGAAGCTGAAACACCAGATGTTGCTGTGAAGAATGCTCAGTAGGCAGCTACAAAGTCAAAGTCATTCGTAGCAAATGAGTGCACTGGTAAAGGGTATTCCTTAGCAATTTGCTACTAATTGCTTAGAAGATATCTACCATATAAAAAGCATAAAGCAGGCAATGTGAGAAACAGAAGAACCATGTGGTGGATTGAAAGAAAATGCCCCCCAAAGGGAGTGGTATTATTAGGAGGTGTGGCCTTGCTGAAGGAAGTGTGTCACTACAGGGTAGGCTTTGAAGTTTTCTTCAAAAGCTTCACTCAGTATGACTGCTAGTCAACTTCCTCTTGCCTCTGAGTCAAGATGTAAGGAGTGTCAGCTCTAGTACCAAGTCTGCCTGCATGCTGTCTAGCTCCCTGCAGTGATGATAATGGAGAATCAACCTCTGAAACTGTAAACAAGCCACTCTGATTAAATGTTTCCTTTATAAAAGTTGCTGTGGTCATAGTGTCTCTTCATAGCAATGAAAACCCCAACTATGACAGACCATAGTATTGTTCCTGTTTTTGAGAAACTGATATGTTAATGAAAGCGATAAAGATGATGATAATTTGGTATTTCATCTTATACTAGTCAGAATGGCTAAGATCAACATAATCACTGGCAACAAATGCTACTGTGTTTGCAGGGAAAGGAGAACCCTAAATTCGATGTTGGGGAGAATGAAAACTGGTAAAGTTCATTTGAATATTAGTATGGAGAATTCACAAACAACTAAAAATAAATCTACAATAAGATCTAGCTGTACTACTCCTTGGTTTATTCCTAAAGGACTTAACATCCTACTCCACAGACACTTGCTCAGCAATTTTCACAGGTACCAGTAGACAGAAAATGGAACCAAAATAAATGTCTTTCAACAGATGAATGGATAATCAAAATATGTTAAATATAGACAGGAGAATATTATTCAGTTGTAAAGAATAGAAGCATAACATTTGCAGGGAAGGCCGTCAGTGGTGGCACATGCCTTTAATCCCAGCACTTGGGAGGCAGAGGTAGGCGGATCTCTGTGAGTTTGAGACTAGCCTGGTCTGCAAGAGCTAGTTCTAGGACAAGCTCCAAAGCTACAGAGAAACCCTGTCTTGAAAAACAAAAAAATAAAATCAAATAAAATATTGTAGGAAATGGATAGATCTAGAAGAATATTATACTGAATGAAGTAACAGAAAGATAAATGCTTCATGTTCTCTCTCATCTGTGGTTCCTAGTTCCAAATCTTTAGATGTAAATATATACTATGGAGTAATGATAGAAAACAGCAAAGTATAGAAGGACCAGAGGTGTGTGGGAAGAAGCTGAGGGCTATAGCAGAATACAGGTGGTATATATTGGGAAACTATAAAAGTGAGAGTATACTAACTGCAGAGGAGGGAAGTCACTACAGAGGGGGAAGGAGGGATGAGGAATAAATAACATCAAACTGCTTGATAAAACCTGAAGGAATCATATTGCTTTGAAATTACCTTAACACAAATAAAGGGGTAAGAGGGAGGAAGGGTGAAGGGAAAAGAAGGGAGGGATGACAGGGTGGGAGGGAGAGGGCATTTGGGTTGACAGTGGGAAGTTAGGCCATTTTGGTTGGCAATGCTCCCCACAAGAACCATATACTAACAAAAACCCTGGTATCAGGCATGAAAAACCTCTTTTCAAGTGGTTGATCAGGGTAGTTCAAAAATATATAGGCTATTGTTGTTCCTATTGGTTGTCTGTCAGAGGTTGAATGGTGAAGAAGCTGCATGCTTAAGATGTAGCGCTTGGCTTATTCAAACTGTGTCTAACCTGAAAGTCTACTTCCCGTGATCTGGCTTCATGGTTCTGGAACATATTCTGCAAGCTGCTCAGAGGAAGGGAAGCAATGGTCCTAGCCAGCTGAAGAGTTCTACTTGCTGAATCACAATACCAGCATTACAATATATACATACAGCTGCAATAAGTGGTACTCATATATTGATGGTGATCAGCAGCTCTCCAAATGGACTTAAGGGCCACAAAATAGGAGGGAAATCATGCATGGTACTAAGATCTAGCCAGCTTTCTAAGACAAGTGTGGTCATGGGCCTCAGAAAAGAATATATTCCCACCACTTTGATAGACCAGCATAATACTAGTACATTAATAATCTTATACCTGCAGGTAATAAGTGCTGTACCTCTTATCAAAGAAACTCTCTTGACAGGAAATGAAGATCATTATAGAAAACCATAATTGGACACAACACAAATATCAGCAGGTCTTGGGGAGCCCAGCCCCAATGGAGGTATCTATGTCACAGGTTCTGTGGTTCAGGGAACATTGTGGACAAAGGAGCGGAAGGATTATAAGCGGTGAAACAGTCATTTAGAAATGGCTGCATGAACACCACCAAAGCAATGGCAGCAATACAAGACTTGCCAAGAGGAAAAGGGGAGATTTTCAGTGCATCATACTTAACAAAGAACTCTAAAAATTACTGACTAACAGCAGATGGAGAAATAGGCTCTCCCAGGAATGAGGCCCTAATGGTGTTCTCATGTAACGTTGTGAGCGCTGAAACTATATACACATAAACAATACAAATGAACTCACTGGATTGTGTGCATATATTTGTGTATACATAAATGTATATATATGCATATATATGTTTATGCCTTTAATGTAATTATCAAAGAAAAAGAGGCTATCAAATTGAAATGAGGACTATGGGAGGAATTGAAGGGATGGTATCTTGGAGAGGCTTGAGGGAAGAAAGTGCTTTAATTCTATTTTAACTAAAATTTTTTAAAACATATATATAACATGAAAGAACATGAACTTAGGAATGAGCTATATTGAGGGAGTTGAGAAGTGAGCGGGTGTGTGTATAGTAAAGGCTCATTATATATATACATATGAAACTTTTCAAAGAATCAATAAATTTATTAAAAAATAAAATAGTTTAAAAATAAAAAGACATGGATAAAATTGTGGTTAGAAGATGCTAGCCAAGGCAAAAGTAGAAAAAGAAAAATAACATGCAAAGATGGTACACAGTAAAAGAGAGAAGACAGACTTTATTTGACCCTTATACTATGTCCATGCTTGCATGGAAAAATAATTCTGGCTCATAGTGCCAGCTATTAGGTGCTGTGAAAACTTAAGACTATAGGCAAAGAATTCAATGGAACTAGACTTTAAATCATAATCCTAGTAGATCTTGTAATCTAAATAGGATAGGGATTTTTCATACATAAAAGTTGGTTACCCTCAAGTTCTGTAATCAGAGTACTAACGTGAATAATTAATCCTTAAAATTTAAGGACTAATGTTCTGGAATGTACAGTACATGGAGCTGTAGTAATAAATCTTCTAATGGTCCAACTTCTGAAATTATTGAGTTATTTTCTCTAAGTCTCTTAAGAAAGCAGAATTAAGTCGACTTAATTTTTCAGCTTTTTATTTTTGCACCTTCGACCTAATATAATAAGACATAATGTATGTAGTTGGATTTGCTCTCCCACAGGTTGGGATTAGCAGTATTTCTCCTTCCTCTTATTTCTCAGTACTTGGAAAAGAATCATCTCCACACTCTGCACCTCATTGCGTCAATGTCACATTGACTTGTTCCTGGATTCTGTACATTTATTATTTTCTACCATAGTGGTAAATTTTAAATTCTCATATTTTTAACCAAACCTTTTCCTAAAGTTTTGTGTCACAATTTTATCATTAGTTAAGTTATACATCCTTGCAATCCAATTAGAACCTAGCCATGGGACACCAAGCAACTAGAGGAAAAAGTTGGTGGTTTATTAACAAAGATTGAAACTATGATCCACCTGGATTTTCTTCTTTTTTTTAAAAAAATATTTATTTATTAAAGATTTCTGTCTCTTCCCCTCCGCTGCCTCCCATTTCCCTCCCCCTCCCCCAATCATGTCCCCCCCCTCTTCAGCCCAAAGAACAATCAGGGTTCCCTGCCCTGTGGGAAGTCCAAGGACCACCCACCTCCATCCAGGTCTCCTAAGGTGAGCATCCAAACTGCCTAGGCTCCCACAAAGCCAGTACGTGCAGTAGGATCAAAAACCCATTGCCATTGTTCTTGAGTTCTCAGGAGTCCTCATTGTCCGCTATGTTCAGCGAGTCCAGTTTTATCCCAGGCTTTTTCAGACCCAGGCCAGCTGGTCTTGGTGAGTTCCCAATAGAACATCCCCATTGTCTCAGTGTGTGGGTGCACCCCTCGCGGTCCTGAGTTCCTTGCTCGTGCTCTCTCTCCTTCTGCTCCTGATTGGCAGGGACCTGCGGGGACCAGCACAGTGGCAGAAGATCAAACAGCTGGATTTTTTTCTTTAAAGCAACACAAACTCCAGGCTTTAAGTATTTCCTATTAATCTGATTCATCTCTTTTAAGTTCTGGTAATGTTAATTAACCTGTAGAAACAATCCACAGAACATTGAAATGAAGAGTGACTTATTCTCTTCTGTGACGATAACAGCACCTATGTTGTTAGAAATGTGCCTGGTGGATTGTCCTGTCGTGACAGTATTTCTCCGGAGCTGACATGGCCATCTAACTGGGTCCTAGAATCCCACAGCAAAATAGCACAAGCTTTGAAAGCCCTGTCTTCCTATTTACTAGCTTTGTGGAGTTTGGGAGTTTGCTTTATCCCCATGACAACTATATTGTTATGATGATTATTTGCAGTGCACATAAGACATTTATTCTCACATTATGTGCATACTGATAATTGGGACTATTATTAATTAACATTTAGAAGCAAACAATTGTGCTTATTAAAAGGAAAGCAGGATCACCTGCTGAGAAGCACACTCTGATGTGCACTTTACTGTAGACTTTAATTTTTCATGTATGAGACGGAAGTGATTAGTGCTTCAGTATCTTATCCAATTCTAACTTCCTTACTTAAATGAAGCAACTAAATATATGTTTGTGTCAAAAATGACTGTTAGCCTGACCAGGGGCCAAAATCAGAGCTTAGACTAGTGGGAGTTTTATAGATGTGCTATAAAAGTAATTTAGAGATGACTTAATTCAATTGTCTACTATTGCATGTAGAAAAAGAATAATAGTGTTTGGCCACTGTAGACCTTTTTAAGTTACATTTTCAGATTTCATCTGTCCTGTGCATTAGCGGTATAACTTGAGAATGTTCCCTTTACAAAATGTGATTGTTAATGTATTCATAAGGTGGTTCCGTGGGTAAAGACCACTGCCACCAGATCTGATGACTTTAATTGGGTCCCCAAGAGGTAAAAAGAGGAAACTTGCTCCTCCAGGTAGTCCTCTGACCTCTGCACACATGCAAACTCATGTTCATTTACACACAGGTAAACAAATACATGCAATGAAGATGTGATTGTTATCTTAAATCTGAAGCTGAGAGAGGAACATAATTTAGGAGTGAGAGTCATACCGAGAAATTTGAGATGGTGTGGACTCCTTTCCCCAGAGACTTTGGAAAGAGAAAATTTAAAGTCAAAGCAAATATGGAGATCAAACATTGCACTTAATTCAATCAATGTAACAGGCAGGGAGATAGGCTGCTCATTAATAATTACTTTAGTGCCAGGTTCGGGTATTGCGTTTATTACTGTGAAATGAAACAACATTTCCTGAGCAAGAGTGACATCATAGGACAAAATGTTTCATTTGCTAATTTTTATTCACTTCTTTTTCCATTTCACTTTATTTATAAATATTAATAAATAATAAATATTTATTAAATTAGTGCTTTAATAGGGTAATTGTAGGAAAGTTAGGAACTATTAAGTAGAAAGTAAATCTATTCTTGCTAAAGAATATTTCTGTAAAAATGAGGCATGGCCACAGTCCCAGAGAGGCTTAGGTAACAAGGAGGGCCCAAAGAAGGATGCATACATTTACCTGGGGAGGGGAAGTAGAAGAGATGTCCTGGCAGAGTGGGAGAGCGGGGGATAAGGGATGGATGGGGTGGGTTGCGGATGGGATAAAGGGGATAGATGTCTTGACGGAAGGGGGACATTTCTGGGTCAAGGAGAAAACTGGTGCCAAGAAACTCCCAGGAATCCACAAGGATGACCCCCCAGCTAAGACTCCTAGCAATAGTAGAGAAAGTGCCTGAACTGGCCACTTCCAGTAATCAGATTGGTGGTTGCTCTAATTGTCATCAGAAAGCCTTGGCCCAATATCTGATGAAAACAAATGCAGAGATTCACATCACAGTCAAGCACTGGACCAGCTCTGGGAATCCTGTTGAAAAGAGGGAGGAAAGATTGATCTAGCCAGAGGGTTTAAGGACATCACAAGGGAACCCACAGAAACAACTAACCTGGGCTCATAGGAGCTCACAGGCTCTGGACTGACAGCTAGGGAGCCTGAATGGACCAGCCTAGGCCCTCTACATTTGTATTACAGTTGCATAGCTTAGTTTATTTGTGAGATTCCTAGCAGTGGGATCAGCTCCTGTTCCCGGCAGTTGAGCTCATTTTTGGAAACCTATTCTTCATTCTGAATTGCCTCACTTAGTCTTAAGAGAAAGGAGGAACTTAGTCCTGCCTCACCTTGATGTCCTTTGTTGCCATCCATGGGAGACCTGCCCCTTTCTGAACAGAAACAGAGAAGGATTAAATGGGGTGGCAATAGAGGGGAGGTTGGAGAGGGAATGGGAGGAGAGGATAAAGGGGAACTGCAGTGAGGATGCAAAATAAATTTAAAAATAGTTGATTAAAAAACCATATATAGTAAAATATTATCAATGAAATTATGCTATTCAAAGCTAATACCATTGGCAAAGTTGAAGAAAAATGAGAAATGATCATATGAGAACTGGTCATTTAGTGTTGTGATGGTCTAAATGAAAATGGCTCTAGGAAGTGGCACTTTTAGAAGATGTGGTTTTGTTGGAGGAAGTGTGTCCTTGTTGGAGAAAATGTGTCACTATGTGGGTGGGCTTGGCCATCTCCTTTGCTCAAGCAAGGCCCAGTGTCACTCTTTCTTCCTGTTACCTGAGGATCCTAGTGTAGAACTCTCCGTTCGTTCCTTCTCTAGCACCGTGTCTGCCTTTCAGCGCCATGCTTCCCACCATGATGGTAATCGACTAAACATCTGAGCCTGTAAGCCAGCCCCAATTTTCCTTTATAAGAGTTACTGTTGTCATGGTGTCTCTTCACAGCAGTAGAAATTCTAACTAGAACAGCTGTATACTGATTAAAGTATTTTAATGAAAGAATACTTCTCTTTTGAGAAAAAGGGTTAATAAACTGCAAACTCTATTCAGTTACTTCAAATGATCCTCGTGATGGGGTCCAGAGTTGAGTCAATGGCCAATATGAGAACCAATTGAATCTTGGTCAACTCAACCTTTCTTCTCTCCTTCTTTTCCTCCACTCCTTCTGTTTCTCTCTTCATCCCTCCATTTCTCCTTCCTTTCCCTCTCTCTCCCCTCTCCTCCCTTTCTCTTCCTTCATTTTCCTTCTTTCTCTTGCTACAATACATTGTGGAGCTTTCTACACTTTCTTGCCCTATAGATGGACTCTGGGGTCTTCACGGGGCTGTTTGGCAGGAACACAGGCTTTCCGATTCTGGGCATTCTTTTCATCTCTGACTGGTCTTTGAGTCCTTTCACAAAAACATTGTACCTGGTGCTCATGTCTTTCATTTAAAAGTTCTCTCTCTTGATTTGATGAATCATACCTCCAATAGGTTGCTAAAACACAGTGCTTTGACGATGTGCCTGGGATTTCCCCTCATGCACAATTGTCCTTTGGCTGAGATGGCACTGTGGGCTCAGTCACATTTCTGTGTTGTCCTAAGGACATTGCTTTGTTGATTCTGAACTTTCTGAGTCACAGTTGGAAGGACTGGAATTCATTCCAGTGTTTGGCAAGTGAAGAGATGCTTTCCTTTTAGAAATTTTGATAGTTTGGTGTTGTGAACTCTTTCTTTAATGTTTCTTAATGTGCATATATTATTGCTTTATCGCTCCCTATAAGTCCTTTCAATATAAAACTATGTATTAGTTTTAGGGACGTCTCTTAGATTTTCTATCTTATCTCCATTTTCTATCACTCTTCAAAGACTATTACTTTTATTCCTTTTAGTATTCTTGCATTTGCTATGCTGGAAACTGAACTGAACCAAGAGTCTTACAGGCAAATGTTCTAACATTGAATACAACTCAGACTTCAAGACTAACTTACTAGTAGACCTGGTTCTCCTGAAGGCATACTGCTTCATTTATCACTTACATTCTTTTGTTTTCTTTTCTCCTTGTCTGGAAAGCTTTCAAACTTTCTGCTGTTACCCTGAGTTTGTCTCCACAGTTTAGGAAAATTTAAATTTAGATGGTTAGTAACCTTAATTTCATCTGGCTCCTTAGCAGATTCCGACTTCCATGGCCACCGTCCTGCTGTCTATATCAACCAACACCTTTTCTGGGGTCTGATGAGCGTCGGCATCGGGCACCTTAACCCAGCGTTCGGTTCATCCCGCAGCGCCAGTTCTGCTTACCAAAAGTGGCCCACAAGGCACTCGCATTCCACTCAGACATATCTTACTAACTTCAAGAGTAAGAATCTTTTTCATATTAGCTCTATAAGTACCCATCATTTGGCCAGAGGTTTTCCTTCTCTCCTGGAGGAGAGATTCTCTGGACAAGGTGTGTGCTAGTAAACCTTAGGAAAGTAATTTGGAGTTCTGAAGCCCACACTTTTGATTGACGTAGCACAGGACATGGCCCTTCCCATGTTTAAACCTCCTGAATACTTCAGTACCTACTAATGTTGGTTTAACCCTGGCTATATAATACTGATGAAAGGGAGCCTTTTTCATTGATGTTTCTAGACTAATTAATACGTTATACTTAAAAAATGATTATCTTCATATTAGCCTCCTCTAAAGTTTTAAGGGGGTTCTATTTTTCTAGATGAGTAATTTTCCAAAGTTAATCTAAAAATTAATGACATAAGGGAAGATCTTGTTTAAACGTAGACTAATTCCCACTTTTATCACCCGTATCCTGCTATTCCTCTCTTGACCCCTCCTCCCACCTATGGTCCCTTTATATTTTTGTAGTTTCTGTGATCATTCCAGGTGGTGGTATCAGTGAAAATAGCCCCCACAGGCTCAAAGGGAGTGGTACTGTTAGGAGGTGTGGCCTTGTTGAAGGAAGTTCACTGGGGGTGGTCTTTGAGGTTCAAATGCGCAACGCAGGCCCCGTGTCACTTTTTCTTCTTGCTGTCTAAGGATCCAGATGTGGAACTCTCAGCTACCTCTCCAACACCATGCCTGCTTGTGTGTTGTCATACTTCTTGCCATGAAGATAATGGACTAAACCTGTGAAATGTAAGCAGCTATAATTAAATGCTTTCATTTATAGCAGCTGCCATGGGCCTGGTGTCTTTTCACAATAGAGACCCTATCTATGAGGCATACTTGAACTTGTAGATTTGGAGGAACTGTATGTAAGAGAAAATATGAGGTACTTGCCATTCTGGGTCTTCTGGGTTAACTTATTCAGTTTCATCTTTTCTAGGTCCATCAATTTACCTCCAAATTTCATGATTTTGACTTTCTTTATAGCTGAGTATATTTCCTTGTGAATATTTCCCACATTTTTAATATTCATTCTTCTGTCTAAGGGCATTTATCTTGTTTCCCTTTTCTGGATATTATGATTAGAAAACTGAATTTTAGTAAGCAAGTATCAGAGAAACATGATGTTGAATCTTTTGAGCATTAATCAATAAGTGGTATAGCTAGGTCATATGGTAGATATATTTTTCAATTTTTTTTTCAAGATTTCAAGACAGGGTATCTCTGTGTAATAGCCCTGACTTCCCTGGAACTAGCTTTGTAGACCAGGCTGGCCTCGAACTCACAGAGATCTGCCTGCCTCTGCCCTTGAGTGCTGGGATTAAAGTTGTGCAACACCACTACCTGGCATATTTTTAGTTTTTTGAGGATTTTCTGTACTGATTTCCAGAGTGGCTGCAGCAAATTGCATTCCCAACAACAGTGAGTTCTTTACAGCTGAATAGTATTCTGGTGTGTGTTACACATTTTCTTTCCATTCATCTGTTCAAGGGCAACTATGTTTTTTTTTTCTTTCTGGCTATTGTGAAATTGGTGGCTGTAGAAATTTCTGAACATGTGTCTGTGGAGGAGGATGTTGAATTTTGGGGGAATAAGCAAAGGAGTAGTACAGCTGGATCATATTGTAGATTTATTTTTGTTGTTTGTTAATTCTCCATACATATCCAGAGTAAGTGCACCAACTTGTATCCCCAACAGTGAATGAGAGCTCCTCTTTCCCTCCAACCTCACTAAAGTCTGTTGTCAGTTATTTTGTTGATCATGGCCATTCTGAATGAGGTAAGAAAAAGCACCTCAAGCTGTTTTCATTTGTATCTCCCTAATTGCTAGGATAATGAGCAGTTTTTGATGTTTTCCTTAGCCAGTTACATCTTTCCTATTGAGAATTTTCTCTTTAGATCCCTAGTCCATGTTTATTTTATCATTTGTTTCATTGACTCCTTGCTTTTTTGAGGTCTTTGTATATTGGGATATTAATCCTTTGTCAGATGCATACGTAAGAAAAATAATATCCTATTCTGTGGGTTTCTTTTTCTCTCAACTGTTTCTTTCACTACACAAAAGTGTCTTAGTTTTATGAGGTTCCATCATCAATTAATAGCCTTAAATCTTGTGGAAATCCTGTTCAAAAAGTTTTCCCCCCCATGCTTATATCTTAAAACGAGTGGAAAAACTGGGCGGGGCCTTCAGCTGCAGGGAAGAGTGTAAGGTCAACAGAAGTGGAGCAATAGAGATGGGGGATTCAAATAAGAACAAGGTTGTTGGTTGTTTGATAAAGCCTCAAGAGTCATATTGCTTTATATCTAACTAAAATTTTACACAATGCTTATCAATATTTATACACACACATAATACATACATACATGCATACACACATACATACAGTGTTTAAAAAAATAGGAATGGGAGTCATGCATCCATAGTGTCACCAAGTCAAGTACTAGAATGGAAACTCTCAAAGGATGCTCTTAGGTGTGAGGGTATGAGTATCAAATAGCAAAAAGTGAAAGTGAAGAAGCAAAGCAAGTCATTAAAACCATTTTGACAAATGTTTAATTCAATTATGGAGCAGGTTTTATACTCCTGACATTACTAAAGAGCAGGCCCCAAGGCATCTTTTTCATGTTTTACTCATACATTGTTTCATAGTTAAATAGTGTTTAATCTCTACAGTCTCATTTCATGTAATAAACAGAAGAAGGATTTTTAGATGAGGTGATCTTTTGACACTGACCTCTTTTGGAGTCCACCCCTACAAGCATGGTAGTTATCCTAGGTTAATTCAGTGAATTTATCTGTGTTGACTAGAACTAAGACTGTTAAATTTAAATTTGACATGATAATTATACATGTTGGTGGTGCAATGGTCTTCCAACAGAATTATAAATGAAACTCACTAAAACTTAAAAGATAAATTTGATCATTAAAGGACCTATGGTTTTTTTTTTAATTTATACTTATTTTAAAACAGAAGTTGTGCCTATTGTCCTGTGAGCATTGAAACTATTGTACCAGTGTAATTGAAGTCTTATTAGCAACATTTACTTCATAGCATTTTTATTAGTAAATATGAAAAAACCTAAACCTCAATGTACTAAACAAGCGCATGTCAAAATCCACACGAGAAATAACTGACCACATTTATTTTTTACTTTTTTTGACTTGACACTATTTTTCCAGTTATTGACTGAAGAGTAAACTAGTGACTTCCCCACAAAACTCACCCTTGTATCTGGTTCAATAAAACTTCATTGTAATCAATACTTATGACAAATTCTTAATTGGCTCTGAGCCCATTTTTTACACTTTCCCAATTTGTTACTGGATTTTAGAAAACCATGAATAGCTTTTCAAGCATGTACTAAGAGAGGCATGCCATAAAAAAAGCTTTTTTCACCCAAGAAATAATTCTTAATAAATTTTCAATGAAGAAGCAGGAGAGATTGCTTCCTGTGTTTTTGTGCTATGAAAACTCTAGTTAGACATATAATTGAAACAAAATGTGTTAGCACATCTAACTTTTAAATGACAGGAACAAAGAGACATTCATTGTGAATGTGAATATTGTGAATATTTTAGACAAGTTATCTTTCATTTCTCACTGACATTCTCAAGTCATTCAGAAATTCCTGTATTGTGGAAAGTAAATAAAAGCGTCATATTTCTTCTATGTTTAACTCTGAAACTAATATAAAGAAATGGGAAGTTTAATTGGTAAAATGTAAAACTCAATCTGCATTGAAATACTTAAGGAAACGTGTAGTTTGACAAACAAAATTGGAAACTCACAGTCTGCATTAAAATATTCCTACTTCTATATAAGAATAAATTATACCATACTCACTAATAAGGTCTTTCCTCAATTTGAAGTTTTTAAAGATATTGATTATTAATTATGAATTAAAAATAATATGAATTTGCTGAATTTGAAATAATTGCTAGAAACTGCTATCTTTATGTCAAAAATCATTAAAACCTAAAGCAAAACATTTAGTGTCTTAATAACTGATATTTCAAATAACAAAATCAATGATCATAACTAAACTGATTACAGTACATTTTTTGAAGCTAACATCCCAGTAAGTGTTTTCAAGGCCTTTAAGTATGGAGACTTGTTAAAGAAAGACTTAATTTAGCATAATTAATGGAATTCCACTTGTTCATTGTATTTCTTATCAGGAATTACATATGATACAGAATTGCCAGGAGCCAACTATCTTCTGGAATCACAACTATCACCTTCTTTTTGCATTCTCAGTGAAAATGTTTGATACTATCCACAGTGATCTCATGTCACATAAGAGGTTGCTGTGGGACAATGGTTTGTACCCTGTCAATTGTATTTTAATAAAACACTGATTGGCCAGGAGCCAGGCAGGAAGTATAGGAGGGACAACCAGGCAGGAAGTAGAGGCAGGGAGACAAGAACAGGAGAATTCTGGGAAGAGGAAAGCTTGGTCCATGGTTGTGACCCTGTCACAGAAGAAGTAAGATGTGACTGCCTCACTGAATAAGGTACCGGGCCATATGGCTAATTCAGACAAGTTAAATGGGCTAATATAAGAAGCCTGAGCTAATGGACCAATTAGTTTATAGTTAATGTAGACCTCTGTATGATTTCTTTGGGACTTAATGACTGCAGGAACTGGACAGGGCAGAAACCCTGACAACAAGAGGTGGAAAAAAGAACACGTTTCTATTTGAACTTATTATTATTTTTTTGCACTACAAATGACAAACTGAGATGTTCTCTTTTATATATTGGCAGCATCCAATTCTATTAACATTAGACTGTTAAGGATTTCCTCAGTTAAAGTAAAGATGTATATCTGTCAGCTAGGAAATACTAAAATGTTTTGAGATGTTTACACATCTGGGGGCAAAAGTTCTGATAGATATACACAACATACAGCAATGTATATCTACGTCAGTTATATTTTTATATCTCTAAATGGCAAAATCATAATTAATACATCTTTCAGGGTCTTATATAAATGGTATCATCCTTACTGCTGTGTAGAGTCATTCATTTTAATGCCACCATATTTGTTTCAATCTTCTTGCCACAGCAGAAAATGAAGACAGAGATAAGGAAATTTTATTTAAGAAAGATTTAAGAATATAATTTTTGGGATCAACTCTTTAGTCCTTTAATTTTCTTCTTAAATTGGTTTTTAAGATATAGAGTGTTTAGGTCATATATTGAGAATAAGATATATCTGATAATTCTTGTTGAGTGTTAGAATTTTGATCCTTTTGTTGTTGAAAGAAGTTTGGTTGGTAATAGAAAAAAAGTAAAAGAAAAATATAAAAACACTTACAATGAAACTTCTTGAGTTTTCAAACACATAATTGAGTTTTCTGGCAATATCAAATAAGAAAGGTAGAAAAGAAATTTCAACATTATTATAAACTCTTGAAAAATGTGCTTAATAAGAAAAATCCTAACCTCTACTTAAACTATGCAATAAAACTTATAGGGAATCATGGCTGAAGCAGAATTAGACAGGAAAAATTTTGTTATATATTTCATAGTGTCAGGTATTTGTAATCTGGTACCCATATACAAGTACTTCCTTTAGCTGTGAGTATTAGCTTTTTAGCTTTATTTTAGGCTCGATATTTTCATCTTCTGTTTGTTTGGAGATAATCTAAGGTACTCCATTTATAACCATTAAAACTTAAAGAAATGGATATAAGAAGTCATTATGTTATATATGTGGAATTACGCCTGAAATTGTTTTTCATTAGAGATAATAAACCTAACAGTTTTGCTAGGGAAAAATATATGCAATGTGCATTTATCTTCCTTTGTGGAAGGAAAATGCTTAAAATAGGAAGGTGGTCAAGTGTAAAATATTTAAAGTCATATTTGAGTTTTGTAACATTTTTTTTTATTTCTGGAAATAGTCATTTGCAATAAGTGGTTTGATTATAGCAGAAAAAATAGTTCAATTTAAATCTATTCCTTGTCCATGCAGAGAAATTGTTGGAACTGATTTCATTTTAAGTTAACCTTAGTATTTAATTTCCTTTTTAATTTTCTATATTTTAAAACATGGACTTGGAAGTATTTTTATATCGTTCATTTGGTGCTTTTCTCATTGTTGTAATTGAATACCTGATAAGAAACAAAGCACATGAGAGTTTGTTAAGTTTTACAGTTTGAGATGACACAGTACCTTCCGTTGAGAAACTTGGCCATTGTGTCCATATCATGAAGCAAAGTGATAAATGTTAGTGCCTAGCTTATTTTCTCCTTTTAATGCAGTCTATGGTCACAACCTATGGGATGATGCTGCCTGTAATGGTCTGTCCTGTCCCTTTAAGAGATAAGCCCTGCCCACTCCCTCCCCTGTCGACCTCTGAGGCAGGTGGATCTTTCTATGGCTTCCAGTGGGAGCTTCTTCCTTTCTATCTCTCCCTCAAAGAGAACCCCTCTGGTTCTCTCTCTCTCTCTCTCTCTCTCTTTCTCTCCCTCTCTTCCTCTTTCTGCTCTTCTCTTTTCTCCCCTTACCACTTTTCCTTTCCCTTCCATAACCCACTAAGTAACTATCTGCATTTCATGCCTATCTGTCTGTTTATCACCTGTTGTAGCTGTGGCTGCGGCTTTTCATAGGACTGACTGCTCCACTGTCCTGCAATGGACTCTGGACCTACTGCTGCCACTCTGGGACCTACAGAATTTCTGATGCTGCGCCCCTCGGGGAACCACAGCATTTTATTTTTACCATTACACTACCCATATCCAGAGTTACTCTTTCATTCTGAGATTTGCTTCCTGGAAATACCTTCATAGACACACTCAGAAATGTGTTTGTATAGCGATTCTAAACTCTCGGGTTTGTCATCAATAGTAACCTTCACGGTTAATTTAAATTTATAAACGTAAAAACACAGCACATTATTTTGTTCAGCAGGAAGCTATTTTTATAAACCAAATCAATAAAAAATTTGAAAGCTGACAAATATTTTAATTTTATTCAATGTAAAAATGATTCCGGGCTGGAGAGATGGCTCAGTGGTTAAGAGCATTGCCTGCTTTTCCAAAGGTCCTGAGTTCAATTCCCAGCACCACATGGTGGCTCACAAACATCTGTAATGAGGTCTAGTGCCCTCTACCGGCCTTCAGCCATACACACAGACAGAATATTGTATACATAATAAATAAGTAAATAAATAAATATTAAAAATAATAAAATAAAATGTATTAAAAAATAAAAATAAAATAAAAATGATTCCACTTTTCTTAATAGAGGTTAAATAATATGGCTTTCAAAAAGAATCCTTACCAATAATGTACTGAAGGTTAACATGTATGTAGACACACGTTATCTCACCTTTTTATTTAGAATCAGTCTCTATAGGTATTATATGCCAAATCATTTAAAATGAAACAAAATGGTAGAAGCTGCCTATTACATTCAGGACACCAAGTGAGTACAAGATTGCTCTAATCTTCCTAACCTGTATATCTTTATCTCCCTCATTCAAATTGAGAATAGTTTGACTTCTTGTTTGAAAGTGTGTAGCCTTGTCCCCATGCTTCTGTCCTCAGTTTACTTTCTAGTGCCCCACCTGTTTTAGTACAGGACTAGCCCATCTGACTGCTCAAGACGAGCACAGAAGGACTAGAGCGTGGGCTTGCTGTCTCCTTAAATATCAGGCACAGGCTCAGATTTGTGAATGAACGTTCTGTTTCTTTTCTGAGCATTTCGGCTCATCAAGCAGCTCTGTACATCTTTGGGGAAGAGGCCATAAAAAACCCTTAGGCCTGAATGCCAGTCTCTAGTGCCACTTCTGATCACGCATAAAACCAGATGGGAATGGGCTAAAGTTTATACACATATAATCCTATTCATAAGACAAAGAAATATTTTTCCATTAAGCAATTTGACATCACATTTTTAGTGCTTTGAAGGCTTCAGGTACCAAAACAGCAGAAACACTTAAGAAAATTAACAAATTAAGTATTCCTGGTGCACACAGGCTATCAGAGATGAGACTGTGTTAAGTATGCCAGATGAGGAACAAGGGAAATGATTTTTGAATTCTTTCTCTTCCAGATTCATTCAAAGACCTGATACTTGACATAAAACATACAAATTAGGAATCATCACACTTTAAGGCCAACACTACTCAGAATACATTACCACTTAAAATATCTTTAATATCAAGTAATTATCAGTCAATGATTCAGGTAAATTGAAAGCTCAGTAATGCATAGCTTGAAGGTCAGCGCATTCAAAGACTATCTCATTTAAGATTTAAAGGATAACCTGGATTTTCTAATGGAAGCAATTGGTACTGTATACAGAGATAAGCAATTTTTATTAAAGTTGTTTTGTTTTTGGCATTTAATTCATGGGAAACTTTGACTCAGAGCATGGGTAGATGAAGTGCGACTCAGAAGTTGCAAATGTCTGCTCACCTCTGTTAGAGCCGCTGAGTCACTAACATGCAAGGTTACCCTAACATGCATGGTTATCAACTCATAAAAGGGCCTCTCTCTTGCTGTCTGAAACATTTAGGAGACAGCTATACCTCCAGCTTCCTTCCTTTATAATGAAATAAGAAAGTTCTGATGCCTCACTGGTTAGTGGAGAGAAGTATGACTCTATGCTGTCCTGTCAGAAGGCTGAAGAGTTCTGTTTGTCTTTAGAAACCTCAACTCAGGTCACACTGTGGCTTGTGGCTTCAGTGAAAAAAGGAATTTCATGACTCCTCAGAGGAGAGCAGAGCTGGAGATCTTCTTAAATCCATTTTAATATGAACTTTAAGCACGAGGGTTATGAAAAGAAATGTGGTCAGAAAGAAATCAAGACACACTTAAGTGTGAGTATGGGGGTCTCCAAAGGATATAGGATGCCATAAGGCATACTCAAAGTGTGGGTTTGGGCTCCTCAAAGAGGAGTCAAAATTAACTGTTCTAACGTTTACTGTTTATATAATTTTGGTAAACTCAAGTCGTAAGATCCAGAGGTGGTGGATGACTCCAAGATATTAGGGTGTTTAAAACCCAATAGGGCTGACACACATATGAACTTACATGTGGCATACAAGACCTTTGCTAGTTCAAGCCACATGAAATCCTAGCACAGAAAAGGAAAAGTAGACACAAAATTCCATCCCTAACCAAGAAGCTATTTGTAAATTGACACCTGCTGGTAAAGGGCAAACCAGTCTTCTCTAATGGAGTGTTACTGGATATGTTAATCAGACTCCAGGGCTGGCCCCATGTCCAGGAGTAGCTGACCCAGGCAAAACGAATCACATTTTTGTCAGAGAGAGCATTTTGTTTTGTTTTGGTATTTTTTTTTTGTCTTACTGGTTTTGATGTTGTTGTTTATTTGTTTAATTTTTCCCAACTTGCCTTCCACTATAAAAGTGAGATTGGGCTCTGTTACTTGCTGGGTAATTTTATATCTAGTCTGTTACTATCCTGCATCTTTATAGATATTACTACATTTATTCTCTTATCTCCTCTGAAAGCTACATTTGCCCAAAGCATTTTGTTTAGTAATTAGTTGTTCCCGTTTGATTACCTGCTGTATGTAATCAGTGATTTAAATGTAAAAATGCTGCTTTATTAAAATTTTATTTCTATATACCTGACAAAGGAAGGAATAACTGAATAAATTTGTTTAAAATGAAGTGAAAGTAGAAAAATAATAAGGCCAACAATAGGAGTAGGAGTTAGGATCATAGACTTATATCATTAAAACAGGTGGGCAGCAAATTTAGCTTTAATGTTCTAGCAGCCAAAGAAATGGAGACAAACGGTACAATAACTCCAGAGGTTTATTTAATAAAAAAAGTATGACTTGTCCTGAAAGGAAAACTTTTTTCTTTTTTCATAGGAAATGATGTTCAATGTACTAGATAAGATCTTTAATATCTCAGAATTTTATATAGCAGAGTCTTATGATATTTCCAATAGCTTGGGAGTGAGCATCAAAACACATATCCAGTGAAACTTTATGCCGCTGCGCTAGACAGGCTCTCTAAACCTTGACTGGAAGGACATTTTGGGCAGGATTATTTTGCCGATTTCTATAGTATGTTTGGCAGTGTGGATAGTCTCTATCTGCTGGATACCAAAAGCAACTTTCTCAGGGCCCTTGTAATAATACCCATCATGTCTCCAGACATCCCCAAGAGTCCATCTATAGCTGGGCATTGCCACCTATCACAGAGTAATTGCTGATTATTCAATATGATTCGGAGAAATACTGCCGTAAAGAGAAAGGCACTGTTCTGGGCTAACTTAAGAGTCCATTTCTCAGGAGGTAAGATCTACCTGGAAACCTGAAGAATGAGGAAGGTTCAGTTGAACATATCAGAGAATAAGGAACATTCAGTGTGGGGATATAGTATGCAATGTGTGTGGAACACAGCTGACGTTTCATTGAATCAGGATCAATGACTAAGATGTCAAGAACAATTTCCTCTATTTTCCAATCAAGAAATATTCAAGATCAGATTTAGGAGTCTCCTGCGAGAGCTCTGGATTTGGGGAGGGGGTAAGATCTGAGTGTTTCTATGTAAATCCCATGTGATAAAGGGAGCTAAATGAAAAAAATGAAAGCAGAATTAGTTTGTGGTCCTTCTTCCAAGCACAATAGGATCATGCAACAGAAAGAAGCCCATAGGTTGGAGGAAGCAGGAAGCTTTATTCTGGGGAGGTCCCCTTGAAAGAGTAGTTTGATTGTGAGTTGTGGACTAAGAGTCCTTAGGAGGAAGAAAATACATAAAATATGGTCAAACATGCATGAACATGCAAATTGATCAAGGTACTAGTTGTGTTAATTTTAGATATTAGACAACTTGAAAGACACTGGGGGTGAACCCCCGCCAAACTATAGCGATCTAATTACTGGTCAGGAGCATGGGAGCTGGCCTCAGGATGAAAAGAGTTCTTAATTGCCATGAAGGTCAATAATAGATAAATATCCAAACATGGCTCCAAATGCCTGAGACCTTATTAGATTATGATCTGGCAAAAGGCTTTCTGATAAAAAAAATAAAGAAATGAAAAAGAAACCCAAGGACATATATTGCCCCTCCTATAAGAATCAATACAAAATAAATTCTATCATTTATTTGGATAGGAAAAACTGCCCTTAGAAAAGTGACTTGTTCTAGGGACATTTGGAATAATACAAAATTAGACTAGTGCAAGAATTCTTTTGGCCATTGGTCACTCTCATCCCTTGAGCACATGCCTTTCCTACCCTATAGCATACAGGCCTGTTTCAGCACAGCACCCTGTATGACTCATCTGAGTACTGCGCTTGGAGATCACACAGAAGAGGACCTAGGACTTACCACAGGGCAGGGAACCCTGACTGCTCTTTGGACTGGAGAGGGAGGGGGAAAGGAGTGGGGGGAGGGGAAGAAGGGTGGGAGGAGGGGGAGAAGGGTGGGAGGAGGGGAAGAAGGGTGGGAGGAGGGGGGAAAAATGGGAGGCTGGGAGGAGGTGGAAACTTTTTTTTTTTTCCTCCTTTTCTCAATAAAAAAAAAAAAAAAAGCCCAGGGGCTGTGAGATTCAAAACTCTCATAATTCCAAGGTCCTTTGATAGCAGTCCTGGAATTTTTGATTTCTCAAAGGCAGTGTAACTGCGTCATGGCAAAGGAAATATGACATTGTTTGTTTCCTCATAGAATATTTAAACTGGTAGAAAGTTGAGCAGTGAGTCAGCATAAAGAACCTTAAAACAACAGCCAATGGCAGTGAACTGTGCAAGCTAGTGTAGGGAGTTAAATGAACCTCCAAAAGGAGTCCTTCCTCTGTGTTCATCTGTCTCTGTCTCTCTCTCCCTGCCCCCCTCTCTTTGTCTCTCTCTCTCTCTTTCTCTCTTTCCTTGAAGTCTTGATGCTGACAGATTGTCAAAAGTTAAGGGTTCAGAGCACTTGTGTAGTTACATTCTTTTTTCACAAAGTTGATCCAGAGTGAAGGTCTTTTTGCCAATTAAAAGGAAATTTGCAGGAAAAGTACCCAGTGTAATAGGTGGCAGCAGAGATATCTCAAGCAAACAGGAGCAGATAGAGTCAACAACTGAAGAAAGGCTGGTTTGGGTGGTTTTATTGAAAATAGTTTATTTCATAGAATATATTTTGATCATGGTTCCTCCAACCCACAGTTCCTCCAGGTGGGAGTGAAAAACACAGATTTGCAGCAGACGTACAAAGAAAAATACCCTCTTCAATGTGGGAGTGTGTTGGTGGTGTTGGTGGTGGTGGTGGTGATGGTAGTGGTGGTGTGTGTAGCCAAAAATCCAGTTTTTACTGAAGAAGTGACGTTTTAAGGAGTCTTCTTTCCCTAGTTTATAGTTGATCAGTTTGAAGAGAGATAGGATAGCTAACTGGCCCACAATTAGTGTGTAAAATATTCTATTCCATTCTTGAACTTGTAAACTTCACCACTGAGGTCTACGGGCAGGAGATCCTTCCCACAAGTCCTTTGTTTTAATCTGTCAAAGTTTTTTTTTTTTTTTTTTTTTTTTTTTTTTTTTTTTTTTTTTTTTTTTTTTGAGCCACAGCAACGTTTATTGAGAACGGGGAGGGGATCAGTCCTTTTTGGCCGCTGCCTTCCTCATGGAGGCCAGCACGTTGCTCAGCTCCTCCTGCTTCCTCTTGGCGCGTACGTGCGTGCCCACCCGCTTCTTGATGAACTTGAGCGCGCTTGTCCTTGGACACCTTGAGCACCTCCGTGGCCTGCCGCTAGTAGGGCGCGAAGCCGCACACCTCCCGGATCATGTCCTGCACGAACTTGGTGTGCTTTGTGAGGCGCCCGCGCCACCGGCTGTGCCTCAGCTGGCTTACGTTCTTCGTCACCTTGTGGCCCTTGTTGAGGCCCACGGCCATGGGGTAGCGCAGGGCCATGGCTGCTCCTCTTCGATGGCGGCCGCGACAGGAAGCAATCTGTCAAAGTTTTGTTTCAGGTTAGGAGTAGAGAAAGAAGCCAGCCATTTTGGTCATTCATCATCTTGATTACTTAGTCAGGGATATTCTCCCTATCTGTCTGTATACTAACAAATCTGTCTAATTCCTATCCCTTCAAAATAGAGTGCTGTATCAGGAACTGGTTAAAGAAATATAACTCATAAAAGATCAATGCTAATTTCAGTTTTTGACATAAAACCAACAACTTAAAATTTTAAAATAAAAACTCTTTTAGACTAGTTAAATGTCTTTGTACATTTGTGTTCAGTGAGGCAATATTTGATGAACTAATCTCCGTTCCAAGGTGAGCATTTTTAAAGAATTGGGGGTATCATATTATGGGGGAGAATGGATATAAAGAGTTTCATCTTTGAAAATGCTATAGACCCTTCCTATAATCTTTTCTGTGAAGGCAATGATTGACAGTGATGACATCCAAACACAGGTCATTATCTACTTACAGGAAAATTTAGTGAGCAGGCTCCTGTCTTGTTGCAGTAATTGCCTTAGCTACAAGCTGGCATAAAATTTTAACAATGACATCTCATTGTTCAATCTACTCATGAAGATTTTGCTAGTATTACATAGTGTATTTGTCAGACACATGTGAAATATATCTTTCAAACACAAACATAAACAGATTCATATATGAGTTGAAAGGAGTGTCATAAACTAATTCCATCTCTTCTTTCTGAAAGGAGTGAAAAAAACAAAGAAGAAAAAAAAGCATCAAATATGTTGACATAATTAAGGACCTTCTGGCCCATCAAGAGGAATTGAATTCTTGATCTATTTCTCTAGAGAGTTAAGGCAAGAAAAGTTGACAGGAACTAAAAAATGCAGGGAGTTGAGTTTAATGATTGATAGGCAACAGAAGACACTGATGTTTGCAGGCTGAACTGAATACAAATTTGTGGGAGTTAACATGGTGGTTATTTATGAAGACTGATATAATGGGAACCAGGAAACATGACAGTTTGCCCTGGAATTAGTGAAGCTGTTTATCTCTAGGTACCAAAATCAATAGAAACACTATAAAGAGATTTTGAAAGAACTGTATCTACACAAATAATTCTCAAGTCCATGATTTCTGATGTGATTTCTTGTAAGTTATTGTGTGGGTTTTTGTTCTTTTCTGGAAAGACATGAGCAAGTGTCCTGTCTTGAAAGGGCACCATAGATAGGTCAAAGATTAAGTCCATCCAAATCTAGCTGTGTTAGCCAATGAGTTTATTTGGGTTCCTTACAGGAGTGTGGGTGAAAGGTTGAATATAGGGGAATAAAGAAACATCATTACAGCACGGATGCTAGCTTATGGACACTGCACCCCGATGTTTCCTGCCCTACTCAGTCCATTCCACCAAAACGTTTGCAATGAAGACCCAGCAAGACTTCATTGCTTATGCAGCCTGGGGGAGAGCCTCGGGTCTGGTGACTTTCTGAATTATCCAAGTCTTGTAAATTTGGTTAATATCTTAAGTGATGAACTTCTCTACCTTCTCAAAAAGGAAAAGTTTCAACTGGAGAACATAGCTCCAGAGCTTCTATTGCTTCCCTCAGCTCTACCGCTCTAGTTGCCTCTTTTCTACATCTCCTTGAGTTTTGGAGACTGTGTCAGTTTATATAGCTGCTTCATTGTTTTCTTCCGTTTGTGGCAGAGAATTTGGTGTCTCCCCTCCAGCAGAATTCGCTTATCCTTGAGCAGTTTGAATCAGTCTCTACAGCAATGAGTCTCTACCAACAGCTTACAGAAGAAGTTTCCCTTCACAACTGAGGCTAACAGCAGCAGTAAACTCAAGCGAAGGCACAACTATTTAGAAGGACATTTCAAAGCATAGAACATCATTTTAACAAGGCAATGGTAGTGGCTTCTCAACTGGGACCTGACACTGAGAAGCTTACGGAAAAAAATAGATTTATTTTGTTCAAATTCTGGAGGTTTCAGAGCATGACAAACTTTGTTTCAGATCTATTAAAAGACCCCCTGTCTGTGACATATGGTCTTCGTTATCATGACTGAATCACGAGCTAGAGCGAGAGAGAAATCACATAGTAAGTTAGGAAGAGAGTGGGGAGGGGGAAGTCTTAATCTCTTCATTTACAGTAACTCTCCAGCACAAAATAAACAGAATCATACAAGATGCATACCAAACTCTTTCAAAGGCTTCACCCTTAACAACCTGAGACCATCTCATTAAGTATCACTTCTTTTTTTAATTTTTTTTATCTTTTTAAAATTGATTTTTATTGAGCTCTACATTTTTCTCTACTCACCTCCCTGCCTTTCCCCTCTTCTTTAAGACTCTCCCAAGGTTCCCATGTTTCCAATTTACTCAGGAGATTTTGTCTTTTTCTACTAACTGTGTAGATTAGATCTATGTATGTTTCTCCTAGAGTCCTCATTGTTGTCTAGGTTTTCTGTGATTGTGATTTGTGGGCTGTTTTTCTTTGCTTTATGTTTAAAAACTACTTATGAGTGAGTACATGTGGTAATTGTCTTTCTGTGTCTGTGTTACCTCATTCAAAATGATGTTTTCTAGCTCTATCCATATTCCTGTAAAATTCAAGATGTCATTATCTTTTTCTGCTGTGTAAATGTACCACATTTTCCTTACCCATTCTTCGGTCGCCAAACATTTAGGTTCTGGCTATGACAAACAATGCTGCTGTGAACACAGTTGAGCACATGTTCTTGTGGCACAGTTGAGCATCCTTTGGATGTGTACCCAAAAGTGGTACTACTGGTCTTGAGGAAGGTTGTTTCCTAATTTTTTGAGAAATCACCACACTGACATTAAACAGGGCTGTACCAGCTTGTATTCCCACCAGCAATGCAGAAGTCTTCCCTTTACCCCACAACCTCTCCAGCACAAGTTGTCATCAGTGTTTTTGATCTTGGCCATTCTTACAGGTGTAAGATGAAGTCTCAGAGTTGTTTTAATTTGCACTTCTCTGATGACTAAGGATGTTGAACATTTCCTTAAATGTCTTTCAGCCATTTTAGATTCCTCTTTTGAGAGTTCTCTGTTTAAGTCTGTACTCCATTTTTTAAAATTGGATTATTTGTTCTTTTGATGACCAAATTCTTGAGTTCTTTGTATATTTTGCAGATCAGACTTCTGTCTGATGTGGAGTTAGTGAAGATTTTTTTCCATTATGTAGGCTGTCCAAATGGATCAAAGACCTGAACATAAAACCAGCCATATTGAACCTTATAGAAGAGAAAGTGGGAAATACACTTGAACACATTTGCACAGGAGACCACTTCCTAAATATAACCCCAGTAGCACAGACACTGAGAAAAACAATTAATAAATGGGATCTCCTGAAACTAAAAGCCTTCTGTAAAGCAAAGGACATGGTCAACAAGTCTCACTTCTTAAAGCTTCCAAGACATACCCCAATACTGTTGCCCTGAGGACCAAGCTTCCAAACCTATGACCCCTAGAAGGACCCCTTGAAATGATATCCAAACTGTAGTAACTGGGTTTCATTTCAAATTCTAAGTTTTTAAAATAAATTATATATTAACTCTTTAGAATAATTGGATTTCATAAAATAATTCAACAGTCAAGACTTCGTATATAGAATCTATTCATATTTTCATTTAAATCTAGCTGAGATGTTTAGACACAGTTTGGTGTTACCTAATCAAATTACCTAAAAAAAAATAATAGTAAGCAGGCGTTTATAAAACATACGTAAGAATTCACATTTTTGATTTCCAGGTATCCTCTTCTCTGCAGGTCATTAGCTTTCTTTTTCTTCCATCACTTTAAATGGAAAAGCCTCATTGAAGAGTTGTCTTTTAATTTTCTTTTAAAAGATGCAAGGAATCATTATGCTTAATAGACCTAAATGACTTGTGTCTCACATCTTTGCAGCTGAAGAGAAACTGGGCTAGTAGACAGGAGATTTTGATGACAGGGTTATACTAAATATATATTCTGTAATTGATTGTGGCAATTTATTCTACTGATAGAGAAATATGTGGGTATTATTTCTTTGAACATCTGAATTATAATAAGTAAACATCTTCAAAGCATGTTTTTGAAATGAGGTATCTCTGTCTTTGGTTTTTACATTACACGATAAATACTGTTTTCAATCAAACAGTAGCAACTAGAAATCAAAGAATCTGTATATTAGGAGAATGATTTTCAAAGCTCACTGCTTGAAAACTACCTAGAAATTGTTTTATTTTATCTTCCCAGACACAGAGCTTTTAAAGACATGATTGAAATTATGTTTCAATTTTAAAAAATCACCTTTTTATTTCCTTTAACTCTTTGTGGTAGATTGGCATTGAGAACAGACAAGGTGAAAATGTGGCCACTTCCAAATGAAATTTCAGGTAAATAAATCATCAATTAAAAATCTGAGGGGGTGTCATATTTTGTACTATGCACAGATTTTTAAAATAGATTTATTTATTTTTTCCAAATTTCATACATACATGCACTCACATATGATGTACTTTGATGATATTTTTTCATATTATTTCTTTTGTCCGTTCTGTCATGAAACTCCTATTCTCTCTCTCTCAGTGTGTGTGTGTGTGTGTGTGTGTGTGTGTGTGTGTGTGTGAGCGTGCGCGTGCTATGAATCACTGAATTTATCTAGTTTTTACCTGCAGGGGTTACTGGGGGCTACTCAGGGGAGGGTGGAGCTTCAGGAGGCCCTCCTCTACCCATTATTGAATGCTTAAAGATCCAGTGTTCTGAAAATTTCAATGTATAGATTTTTTTGTTGTTTTTGTTTTTTGTTGTTTTTTTTTAAATTTATTTATTTATTAAGGATTTCTGCCTCCTCCCTGCCACCGCCTCCCATTTCCCTCCCCCTCTCCCGATCAAGTCCCTCTCCCTCATCAGCTAGAAGAGCAATCAGGGTTCCCTGACCTGTGGGAAGTTCAAGGACCGCCCACCTCCATCCAGGTTTAGTAAGGTGAGCATCCAAACTGCCTAGGCTCCCCCAAAGCCAGTATGTGCAGTAGGATTAAAAACCAATTGCCATTGTTCTTGAGTTCTCAGTAGTCCTCATTGTCTGCTATGTTCAGCAAGTCGGGTTTTATCCCATGCTTTTTCAGACCAGGCTAGCTGGCCTTAGTGGGTTCCCCATAGAACATCCCCATTGTCTCAGTGTGTGGGTACACCCCTCGCGGTCCTGAGTTCCTAGTATATGCTCAACTATGTTCATAGCAGCATTGTTTGTAATAGCCAGAACCTGGAAACAACCTAGATGCCCTTCAATGGAAGAATGGATGAAGAAAGTATGGAATATATACATACTAGAGTATTACTCAGCAGTAAAAAACAAGGACTTCTTGAATTTTGCGTACAAATGGATGGAAATAGAAAACACTATCCTGAGTGAGGTAAGCCAGACCCAAAAAGAGTAACATGGGATGTACTCATTCATATTTGGTTTCTAGCCATAAATAAAGGACATTGAGCTTATAATTCACGATCCTAGAGAAGCTAAATAAGAAGGTGAATCCAAAGACAAACATATAGGCATCCTCCTGAATATTAACCTTCATCAGGCGATGAAAGGAGACAGAGACAGAGACCCACATTGGAGCACCGGACAGAAATCTCAAGGTCCAAATCAGGAGCAGAAGGAGAGGGAGCACGAGCAATGTATAGATTTTTTAAAATTGTTTTTGTCTTCAGTCCTGTCCCGTAGACACTCATGGACATGACTAAAGTATGGGGTCAGTGTGTGACTAATGTATGGGGTCAGAGTGTGGTCTCTTTGGCTTAAAAAACTTTCTTTTCCTTTTGAACAGAAGTTTCAATCCTTAAATATCATTTATAACAATTCTATGCATATGACAGGTTACGTTTAATAATATTACAGACATTGCTCAAGAACTCATTGACTCTGTATGAGAAATTGTCCCTGATTGAAGTCAAGACTAATATTTGAGTAAGCAGTAAGCAACTTACCTGTGATTGGCCTTGAGTTTTGGTTTAACAACAATTGATGATCATGTTACTTTTTGACCCCATGGTTTTTCGTTTGTAAACAAGTTTATTTCTGCAGATTTTTCTAGATTGAAATAATGAACTTTGAGATTGTAAGTCAGGAAAAAATTGAAATAATTTTACTTCATATTGCATTTTAAAACCCTGTTCAAGATAAACACTCCAAAGTAAATGATTTCCTTATGATTTGCATTTCATATGTAAACAAAATGTCACTAACAAATATGCATATTTGAGAATTAGGATTTGATGTTTGTTAATTTGCATACTGGTTTATTGTAGCTTTAGTAAATGTTATACTAAAATTGAGTTAGTTAAAGCATAAGTTCATATGAAAGGAATACCAACTACTTATGTCTGTAAAATAAACAAAAGTGTATCTTTAGAATTCTGTCTTCTGACCTTTCTGGCATTTCCCAGTCCACTTAAGAAATCAGGTTCCCTCTGTCACCCAGCAAAGCACCAGCTGTAGGTAACTGATGACAGTTTAAACCATTTTATCTGTTGAAATAAAAAGTATATATTTGCAAAGGGTGTTCTAATAATAGACAATGCATGGGAGGGCATGTTTTATGTACCATGTGCCACATGGATATTATTTCTTGGAATATCAGAAATTAGTATAAGGAAACATCTTCAAAATTGTTTGATAAAATGGGTTAACTATGTCTTTAGTCTGTAAATTAAATATATATTATTTTTAAAAATATGATTAAATAAATTGCAAATGGTTGTCAATATAAAACTGCAGGAGATGTTGCATAAGAATGGAATAAGGAGCACACAGTCAATCCTCTTATGGGCCTTAGCAGTCTATATCCAATAAGGAAAACAGCACACCAAACCATCATCTTGATGCATGGTGGATGGAGGTGGGTATGTGACATCTCTGACAATCTGACAAAGACATATACAATGCTATTTAGCATTGTTTCTGTTCCTAGAATTGTATGACAAGAGTAATCATAAGGCTTTTTTTCTACTTCTCCTGAATTAAAAAAAATGTAAAACTTTCCATTAAGGAAACACCAGTAATTTGACTATCATGAATTAACAACATTTGATGTTTTTGCATCTTTTATAGATGCTATACATGATTATATGTACTTTATATAGTAATCAATAAAGCATAATTGGGGTTTATATGCTGCTGCTAACAATTGTTGCTTTTTAAAATATTACAATAATGTCTTTATAATTGTTTCTTTTATAGTGAGGATATCACATAAGATTCAAAAATTTGCTTGAGCATTTCTGTTTCATTAAATATTTATATTTTTCAAATATTGCCCATCACAGAGTAACATCATGGATACTACTTTATTTTCCTATTGAATTATTTCACAGCAGTAAAATTACAAGGTCTTAGGCCACTGACACTTTAATATCTTTTATTATGAGTTCTTTCCCGTTTTCTAAAGAATCTGGGCCAGTTCCCTATTGCAATATGACCATAGATTTGCTCTGAGTAAGTTATGCCTTTTATTAAATAAGCATTTAGCAAACACTTAGAGTTTGCAAAGTTTGAAGCTGAACACTTTAGTAATATTTAATGCTAATTTTTTCTTTGAGTTGATCTGAATCAACAAGATAAATATAGAATTCCAGTAGGTTCAAAGGAAAGAATATGAGTATAGAACAGACATTTCATAGGTGCTATCACACTGAAGCATTGAGATGTGATCTGTTTAGTCTGGTTCCTGACAACATTGACCCCAGCATAGCATCCAGGTGATGTTTCTGACCACTTCACCACTCCCCGAGGACCATTCACCCTGCAATCAGCTTTTCAATGGTCTGCTTATTGAAGTCCTGTCTACAAATCCAACAGGTAAACACATTCCTGGTCCAACCAGTGATAACAAGGAGGCACAGCTGTGACTCAGTGAGGAGATTATTTTAACACAATCTGATAGTGCTAAAGTGGCCATTTCCATCTATGGTTAAGGGAGAATTACAAGTAAACAAAGCAACTTTCCTATCAAGGCTGTGACAAGGCAGCTTCCTCACAATTGCTGCACTAACGTATATTGTTAGTGGACACCTCCTGCTAATATTTGTAAATTTTAGAATGGTACATATGCTACCGTCCTTAATCCTCACAAGCTTTGGACAGTTATTATCAATTCCTTTATCTGAAAGGAAGTGGAGGGTCTGACAACATATAAGATCTATTTCATGCCATACAGATGGTAAATTGTGAATCTGTCATTCAGTCCTCAAGCAGGATGACTGTGAAAACATCATTTTTTTTAGGTGTTATTGCTTTCACTTTGAACACTTTGGGTGATACTTTCTTAGGCACATGTATATCTGTAAATTGGCCCTTTTTTCCTTCAGTTTACATTTATATCCCCTTCTACTTGGAGAAGCAAGCAATATCTAACATTTATTAAATGTCATTAATATTCTGTCACCTAAACAATTATCTCACTCAATCTGCAGAGCAACCTTAAGAAATAAATATTATTTGGAATTTTTGAGAATCTCGGTAACATACTGAGATCTCTCAGCATTGGGAGAAGAACTGAAAAATGGCAGGAAGAGAGCAATAGTTTCAGGAGGCACCAGCTCACCATTACAGAATCAAGTGAATGTTTGACTTGGATCAGTAGCCTGGAGATTTTGAACTTGCACATACCTAACTGACTTACAACTAGGCCTGTGTGAGAATCTGGCTGGCCTGGAATTCAGTACACAAACTGTGCTTATAAAAACAAACAGGGAAAACAATTGGTGGCAGACACCAGAAATTAATAGCCGCCGATCAATTCAGACTTCCAGTTTTGGCTGCTTTAGGCTTTGTCACTGAATTTATAGGAGACCCTAGAAAAGCACTTGCCCTTATATAAGATAACATTTTAAAGCTGAATAATACTGAAACTTAAGTACAATGAGATTTTTAAATGTCATTCCTGCATTGCCATCTGTACTGAGAGTTAATCAATACTATCTAATTAGTATAATAAATACTTAGATACGAGAAAGCTTCAAGTATTGAAAAACTCTTGAGTGTCCGTAACATATCCCTTGTACTTAAAATATTAAGACATTCAACCTCTCATTGAAACAGTTAACCACTCTATATCCCAACTAGAAGATCTGAAACAAAGCCTTTATACCATGACCTTTATACCATGATTCTGTAGGTCATTCAGTTTACTGTATTCAGTATGTTGACATCTTCACCACCCTCTTTTCTTGGGTGCAGTATTTGACTCATCTTCTTTCCTTTCTTTACATGGGTCATTGATGAACACTATCTGCAACACATATGGAGCCCAAGTAGCATCCTTTATGTTTAGAAGAAATTTAAATATCTATTTAAAAAAAAACATTTTCCATTGGCTTGACTATTTTACTCTGGGATACACCTTAGGCTAACTCCCATGTTCTAAATGTCTATAAAATGCAAGCTCCTGAGCCAGGGAACACCATGGGTAAGCTAGTGGGATATAGTCTTTTTTTCTAGAACCTTATATTCTAAATCACATGAAAGGAACAGTCAACTAATAGTTCAAAAGGAGCAGTTACAGAAACAGTTGCCAGTTTTATCCTAGGCTTTTTCAGACCCAGGCCAGCTGGCCTTGGTGAGTTCCCAATAGAACATCCCCATTGTCTCAGTGTGTGGGTGCACCCCTCGCTGTCCTGAGTTCCTTGCTCGTGCTCTCTCTCCTTCTGCTCCTGATTTGGACCTTGAGATTTCTGTCCGGTGCTCCAATGTGTGTCTCTGTCTCTGTCTCCTTTCATCGCCTGATGAAGGTTAATATTTAGGAGGATGCTTATATGTTTTTCTTTGGGTTCTCCTGAACATAGCGAACAATGAGGACTACTGAGAACTCAAGAACAATGGCAATGGGTTTTTGATCCTACTGCATGTACTGGCTTTGTGGGAGCCTAGGCAGTTTGGATGCTCACTTTACTAGACCTGGATGGAGGTGGGTGGTCCTTGGACTTCCCACAAGGCAGGGAACGCTGATTGGTCTTTGGGCTGAGGAGGGAGGGGGACTTAATTGGGGGAGGGCGAGGGAAATAGGAGGCGGTGGCGGGTCAGAGACAGAAATCTTTAATAAATAAATAAACGGAAAAAAATCCCTTTGAGGCAGCAACCGTTACAATCAAGAAAAAAAACAGTTGCCATCCCAAAGTAGAAGAAAATATCACTCAGCCCCACTGTAGATAAAGAGCTGCAAGTAATTAATAAACTGTAGAGAGAGGGGAAATAAATCTTCCCCAGGGTTAGCTCTAGTATTGGTTATACAGTATGAACTGGGCAGTCTCAGAAAGGCATATGTGTCATCAACATTGAATAAACTTAGCAGGTTATATACGTTTATTGGTTTATACCTATATGTATTAAAAATTATGAAAGAAGAGGAAATTGTAAATTTGAGGAGGTAGAGGTGGGCAGGAAAATGGGATTGGTAGGTAGGAGGGAGAAGACAGAGGAGAGAAATAAGCATATTTTAATTAAATTTTTTAAATGAGCAGTTCAATTCCAGTTAGAATGGTAGATGCAAGATTGTACAGGAACAGAACTTGGATAGACCATTTCCACCGTTCTGATTAGGACAGTAAAAGAGTCTTTTAACTATGTCTTGAAGATGGCAGTTTCCTGAGGCTCAAATAGAGATACCAGGGAGTGAGATGATGAAAGTGTTTGTCTGAGTAAGGGCATCAAAGGAGTCCACTGGGTGATTGGTTCTAACCAGTGTGGAGAGTGGAGCCAGTGCTCAGGGGAGAGGGTCAGAGCTTGGAGACAGTGGGTACTGGTGGCATCTTAGACTGCATTTTCATGCAAGCCTGTGAAGTAGCATCCTTTTGTTTTGTTTTGTTTTGTTCTGTTTTCCAGGACAGGGTTTCTCTGTAGCCTTGGAACCTGTCCTAGAACTAGCTCTTGTAGACCAGGCAGGCCTCAAACTCAGATATCAGCCAGGCTCTGCCTCCAGAATATTGGGATTGAAGGCATGTGCCGCCACTGCCCAGAGAAGTGATATCTTATATGAGTTTTTTTTCTTCTATTTTCATCCAGCATGGAGAGTGAAGCCTTTTAAGGACTGTTTGTAAGAAGGTTGAGCAGAGCTGGGCAAACACCAACATTGTACCCTCTTTTTGTAAATCTTGTGGATAGTCTGTCTATGGAACTTACTGGAATTTTCTTTCGTACACCTACCTCAAATATTTCAAATATTACAAGTCTTGAACTATTCACTATTAACACCCAGCCATACACATGTAAGCACCATGTATGGCAAAACTGAATCTTTTGTCAGCTATAATAGAACATAAAAATGCATGAATGCTTTCCATTTAGTCCTTAGCTAATATCCTATTTGTGTCTAATAAATATGATCATCATCATTGTAAAGTACCCTTAAATTAAGGATTTCAATCCCTCAATAATAGGGTCAGAATAATTTTCATTTAAAACAAATGGCATCAGGGCTTCCTAATTCTGAAGCAAATACTATCCAAATAAAGAGACCAATATGAATTCCAGTCTTCATTAATACAGTAAAATTATTAGCACCTGACTACTCAAAGAATATCCAGCACCAGCATGCAATTGCCTTTTTATGATTATTACAATAGTGATTTATTCCCTTGTAACTCCTAACCATTCGCTTTTCAGAGTATTTTCCTCTAATGTGTATTGTGAAGCCTTAGGCTCCTGACAACAATATTTATTACTCTCAATATCAAGATATTCTCCAATTTGTACCCATTTACAGCATTCATAAAACATTGACCATAATGCCGGAATCAGTTTTGAGAAAGTAAACTGATGGTGCCCTCTGAAACGAGGCGCTTTGAAAGTCTAGGACCTGGAAGGTGGTAATTGCAGCAGTTTTCTCACCTTAATCTGTATCTTTATTAGGGGAAGATGCTCTGAACCATGGGATAAAACACCAGTGCCTATGTGACACCATCTATAAATGAAGCTGTCGTGATAAAAGGGTAAGCCTGGTTGAAACCTGAGTACTCAAACACTGAGATGCATGCATGTATGCCTCCATCCATATACATTAGCCCATGTACCCAAGAACTCAGGTGCATACATATATGTCTCCATACGTATATATTAAACTGTGTACCCAAGCACCCGGGAGCATGCATATTTGCCTCCACACATATGCATTACACCATGTACACAAGCAACTAGGTGCATACGTATATGCCTCCATACATACACTTCAGAAAGTGCTTTAAAGAGGGCTTATCCGTGTGAAGCCCTCACAACTTGTGATCATTTGTTAATGATGAAGCAATGTTATAGCCCCTGTTTCTGCTTTTAAATCTTGATGACCTTTGCTAGTAGTGGTCAAATCCTTAACGTGTGAAATGAAAATCAAAGTATTAAAAAAAGATAACTTGTCTAAATTATCAGAGAATCAAAATTTAAACTATGTTTTGAATATCTCACAGTCTTTTATATCAGGATATATCCAATCACATCTGAATAGTTTGATGTAGTGAGAAACCAGTTGGCTACATTTACCCAGTTCCCAAGAGTTTCAGTAAACTCAAAAGAATCAGAACAGTTTGGCTGCTAATTTTCTGCTCATTCTAATTGGATGTAAATAATCCAACTCCGAAGATTTTGGCTTTAGAAATCTAAAGTTAGTTTCTCCTAGATGTTTAACATGCAAAAGATAATGTAAAATGGACCCTAGTTCTATTTGCTAAGCCTGTTTTACTGAGAGCACCCTCACCTCGTTCCTTCTCAAGACTTCTTTTTCTTTACTTACTTTAGAGACAGGGTCTCAGTATACAACCCAGGCTGGCCCTAAACTCATGCTATTCTTATGTAAGCACACAACTGCCGACATCCCAGGCTTGCATCATCACATCCAGCTATTTGTTGGGTTTGATATTTTTGTTTTTCAGCTTTGTTTTGATGACTGAGTGAGAAAATTGATATAATAAGTTATAAGTATTTTGTTTGTTTCTCCAGTTTTACAAATCCGTAGGATATGTCAGAGTCAAACAAGGATAAAATTAACTCCACAGTAGACTGAACACTTGACACCTGTGTTTTTAGCATAGACTCATCAAGTCTCTTTGGATTAATGTTTCCACTAACAACCATGACTCACACCACTGATAACAACTAAAATGACTTTGAGTTATTCCTAGTTAAGATGAAGATCTGTTTCAGGATGCAGGAGTGTAATGGGATGCATATGTCCTAGAAGAAAGTGGAAGGTTTCCTAATAAATCATTTTGTGGGAGAAAAGCAGGTAGAGTTAATATTTATACTTAGTAATACTAAATGAAACTGAAACAAGACTTGGTAAGAATCCAGAGAACTCACACAGAATGCCTGTCTTTCGTGCAAAAAATATAAATGGGTATCATTGAATCATTAAGATCTGATCTTGGATAAATCACTCAAGTAAAATTCCTGTTGATCTCAAATAGTCTGATTTAGTGAAGGAGTTAAGCTGACCTATAACTGAAGCTACAATTTTCACCTCTCAGAATTTGACAATATTAATCAAAGGTGAAACAAATTTAGGGATTTCTAGAAAGACTACAATCTCACAATTAAAAATATACAGATTTCTTTGAAGATCAATTTGCAGTCAAATGTTTTATTTTACTAATACTGTATCCATGGTAATTCAATTTAAATGAAAGATAATGTGTGTGTACATTAGTTTTTGAGAAAACCATTCAATTATTCAAAAACCCTCATTCAGTGTGGTAGAATCAAGTTGAATCTTGGTACAATCTTGGTGTCCACATATAGAGAGTATATGATTAGAATATGAAAGAGGAAGAGAATAGTGATTCTTACAGAAGAATAACCTTTTATTGATTATTTTTGTATTCAATTTATAATAAATATTTTCATTTGATTTAGCGGATGAAAAGCATAATATCCCCCCCAATAAAAAACACATGTAAGATATCCCAGTTATATAATGTAACAGCATCAAGGTTTGTCTAGAATAATCATTCTATCTAATAGGTACTGTAGACGAACACTGAAGTTTAAATTATTTTTGAGTCCTCCAACTTTAAACAGCACTTATAGAGGAAATACTTTGTGTAAAGTTCTGTCCTCTAACAGTTCAAAATTAAGTATGTGATAAAATAATTATGGAAATGACTTGTATGTATTTATGTAACAAACAAGAGTACTTAGACTCTTTTGACATTGAGTTAGGTGTGTGCTTTCTTACCTAGCATCTAGACTTTGTAAACAGCAGAGGGAAACAGAGGCATTTCTTTATTATATATCCAACACAATTCTTGGTACATTCTCTACTTGTTGAATCAGTGGAGTCAACTGTTCTATTGGCAAGCTCACATGGAGAATGCCCGAGTCTGGGGTCAGCTGGACAATTTTTAAATTTTTTAAAAATCCTCCATTTTTGACTTAAAATCTCAAGAAAGAGGAGAAACAAAACAAAGCAAAACTTTGGGTAGCTCCCCCGACATCACCACAAGGGATGTCTCAGCAAAAGATATTATCTAAGAAGTCTTATACTATACTTCACATAGCCCAAGCTTACCTTCAGAAAATGATTGGAAAACCTACATCCATCCTTTGTAAAATGTGAGCATAGTTTTCTTGCTTGTCTAATCACCAATCACAGATAAACAGACCCATCCATTACTGAGTGCTCTAACACATTCTAACTCAGAAAGTTTCATAGCTTCTCAAATGTGATTTCCTCCTTCTCTTCATTCTGGGATGAAACACAAATCATTACAGACCTCAACAAGGCTTCCTCATCATAAAACTATGAACTAGCCCAGCCTTGTACACATGAGCATCCATTGCTTGTTTGATATTTAAAATTAGTTGATGACTTTTTCATTGTTAATCTTTAAAGGCAATAGTAAGGGAAGGTTTTGTTTCTAAAACTTCTTATACTTTAGTACATGTTTTAAAAAATAGTCTGAAATGGACATAGTTGTATAACACAGATAAAGGTAAATATTTGAATAAAAAAGTTTAAAAGTCAAGTTGTTATGCTTTAAATTGTGCTTTAAGTTATATTAACAGAATACACAAATTTAGTTACTTGATTGGAAGAATGATAAACAGCTGTGAATTTTATTTTTTTAAATTTTTATTTACAGTGGATTTATTAATACATTTATTAATTTTATTCAAGTGGATTTTATATAGTTAAGAAAACATATGCTTTTAGAATTGTGATTGATTCACAGGGATTTGTAGTAATAAGAGCGGCGGCAGGGCTGCCTCCCCAACACCCCAGCCGCCTGCTCGGCTAGCTTTTGCCCCGAAATAATTACACAGACACTGTATTCATTTAAACACTGCTTGTCTCATTTCTACCTAGCCTCTTCTAGGCTAACTCTCGCACCTGGACTAGCCCATTTCTTATCATCTGTATAGCACTGGTCTTACCGGGAAGATTCTAGCCTCTGTCCATCCTGGGTCGGAGCTTCATAGCGTGCATCTTCCCTGGAGCGGGGAGCATGGCGTCTCTCTCTGAGGCGTCTGCTCCCGAGAGGAGAGCTGTTGAGTCTGTGCTCACTTCCTCTTCCTCCCAGCGTTTTGTTCTGTTTACTCCTCCCACCTATCTTTTAACCAATGAAATGGGCCAAGGCAGTTCCTTTATTAGCCAATGACCTTCCTCCATCAGGGGTTACCTAAGACCATCCGAAAACACAGTTATTTGCCTTGATACAGTACTAATAATCAACAGCATTTGTGATCAATGGGTATCAACTATGAGGATGAGTAATAACCAGGAAACATTTAAAGCCATTGTTTTTACCTCTCTTGGAGAGGAGCAGAAAATGAAGGTTAAAAGTTTGGATAACCAGTTTTATCTGCCTAACAATTCATCCATCACTTTGCAACTTTAAATGCAAGACCAAGGCTTGTATAGCTCATTAAGTCTAAGTGACTGGCAGTTTACAAGTCACTGAAAATAAACTTGAGTTTTTACATATAATATGCATTACTGTTTTTCAAAAAGCAAATAAATACTTAACTCTTTGTCTCAGTCTACTCTTTTCATATGAAGAAATTTCTGTGTTTTTGAAAACAATGTGATCATTTGTCTACATTAAGTCAGGGGGTTGCAGAAGAGAAAAAAAAACCTTACAACAATAACAAAACATTCCTTGACTTTACTGGTTTGCTTTAAGAATTGAGTGCTTACACATGGTGCTGTTAGTCCATGGTCTCTAGATTAACAAAGATCAAGTGATGCACTCACGGATGGGATATTAGGTCCATGGCTCATGTGGACAAAGCTGCAGCTTCTTAACGAACTAAACAGGTACAATATCGGGACCTGGTTAGGATTGTTTGAGCAACAAATAGAGTATTATTCCAAAGCCCATGTGAGAGACTTGTGGCAAAAACAAAATCAATAAAATGTTTAGTTATTTTTTGTAATGTCTGGAACACACTGAGTTCTTAAATAATGTAAGAAAAAAGTGATGCATACTAGAAATTCCTTTAAGATGTGTGTAGAAATAAGATTCTTCTGACAGTAACCCCTGCCTTCAGAAACCTGTGCAGTGGGACTCAGAGAGACAGATCGCAAAGCAGAGAAAAAACTTAATGAAAAAAGCAACTTTTATGGAATCATGAAAAATGGTATTTATATTTGTGGATTAAAGATTTTGAGAATAAAAAACTCTTCCCTAGAGTTCTGGCCTCGCAAAAGTGATGTATAGTTATAACATTTGGAAAGGGACAATACCATTTTCTTTGTAAGAATGGACATGAATTCTTGACCTAATGAGTAGCTGTGGTAACTGTGGTGATAGACACTAACGTTTGGCAAGGTCTATTCTAGATGTAGAAAAATAAAAACAAGATTAAAAAGTTATTTCAATCTTTCCATACTGTAAATAAATTTTTGAAATTTGTTGACTTGGAATATGTCTTGGGATACTATATTGATCCTATACATATTATTAAAATCTTAGCCAGATTTAAACTTCATCTTCTATTTTATTGGAGTCATCAAAGACAAGGTTGTCCTAGAAATAGAGACAGGAATTGCAAGAGTAGCTGGCAGTAAAAAGCAATTAAATAAAAAATGTCCCTTAGTTTATCTAAATCAGGTATACTCATCTGAACTTTGTAGAAATCAGTTGTCTACATGGAGTTAGGTCTTATCAAAGGGCTATAAATGAACATTGGTGCCTCACTCCATTTCCTAATGGTATCATAGCCCAGTTGTTTATTGAACATATTTTATATGTTGGCTTTTTTGACAAATAAATTAATTTAACAATCCTCCTAGTAAGTCTGCAGTGTTGGTACTATTGTCCATTTCTTCCTCACTGAAGAGAGAACAGAGAATTAGCCTATACATGTCTCATCCTGAATCTAACTTCATGTCCCCCAAGTTGCCTGGTAGCAACATGTTTGGATGCATGCATTCCTTCATAGAAGATAGGATAAATTTGACTTATTTATGCTTCAATTTAACCTATCAGATTGATGGTTAGAAAATTTTTCTCACCTTGGAATTCGACTAAACATCTAATCTATGTTGATATATTTTGACTAATGTTAAATTCAGTATAATTTAGAATTATGAAAATGAATGAAAAACACTTTCAATTTATGTAGAGATAAAACTGCAAGTAACTAATTGGGCATTAGCTAGCAAGTGTGACTAACTAATGGTCCATAGACATTATCTTTTGAACTTCATTTAGTAATTATATTTTACAATTTCTTCCTTCATTGGGATGTTCATAGACTGTTTTGTGTCCCTTGAGGGATACCACAGCATGACAGAAAGGGTGTTTCTCCAACAACAGATATTTCTGGCTTGCAATCTTAGTAATGAAGGTTATTTGAATAAATTATTGCATATTTTCTTCTAGTTTTCTTATCTTCTATGATATCATAAAATATCTATGGTGTGTGGTTGTTCTATGAGCAAGGTAGATCAAGCATGTGTCATTATATTGTTTCACAAGGATGCACCTAAAAGTTCAAAATATTTTATAATGTGTGCAAGACAGTATTTATTCAGAGAATTTAGGCCCTTGTAGAATTTTGGTAAACACAAACCTCTTCTCCTCTCATTTTAAATTTACATCTTATTCTAACTATCTTTATTTAATTGATTAATTAATCATTACCATTTTTTTTGTGTGTCTTTCTATCACAATATCCCTGGCATTCATGCAGCCTACAGTTTTCATGCTTTAAGTATATCATGGAAGGTGGAAGGAAACCCACACAAAATAAAATCTCTATAGGTAAAAAATAAGCCATTTTAGGCAAAAAGATTATTTAAAATGTAAGTTCATTTTTAATATTTCAAGAAAACACTTTACATGCAGTTCTGGGAATATAGCCAAAATGACAAGGTCAAGGGTTATATCCAACAGATATTATGAGGGTAAGAGCAATTACAGATATCCAAGTATCTCTATAATAAAAGTACCACACCCCTTACTTTTCTATCCACATCTCGATTTTAGAAAGGGAGGCAAGGATTTGAGGTTAGGAAGTGAATCTTCAGCGCTTATCTGAAAACCTACTCTTTCTCTCTCACTGTCTGCCAGTTGGCAGTCAGATTCAAGCAAAAATACAGGGAAACTTCTAACACAGGGCTTCTTAGAAGTTTTCTAGGAGTCGAGTTATTACTGTCCAACACATGTTCAGTACACGCTTTGAGTGCCTACTGTGTCCAGCAGTGCTCCCCATCACCAGCTGCTCCCCATCACCAGCTGCTCCCCATCACCAGCTGCTCCCCATCACCAGCTGCTCTTGGATCCAGTGTCCCACTTATTGCTGTTCTAAGACATCGCCTATCATTTTCTCTTCCATTCTAATCAGCAGCTTTCTTCCTTTCTGTCAACAATGCTTATCTTTTTGACAACACTGCTGTCCCATTTAGAGTATGCTTGCCCATGCACCCACATTTTTTTTTACCAAAGTCCCATTTCTCAACTTTTCATAGGAAAACACTTGAAATGCTTGTACTCTCTTTTCCTTTAAGACCTTTCCTGAAACTTCTCCATTTATCCAGTTATCTTCAGTATCCCACAAAGCATTTCTTATCAAGACCAAATAATTTTGATTGCCAAATTTGCACTTCCTAGCTTTGTAGAGCCCAGTCATGACTCACTCAATAGAGGCCTGAGCTTCAGTTTACCGTATGGCAATACCTGGTTCCAAGAAAGATCACCCAGGCACCACCCAGGAACAAACCATTCAAGAGAAAATATCTAACATTCCAAAGCCCAGCACATACCCATTCCCTTTTCACCAGGACACCACTACACAAATGTCAGCCAATCAGGTGTTCTAAATCAGGTGTTAGAAGTCCCTCACCCCAACCTCTCCCATTATAAAATCCCCCTTCCCAACAGAGTTTCAGACTCTCTGATTGTGCCAATGCTTTGGACACATGGAGAGAACGAGTTTGAACTTGAATAAGAATAAAGGCTCTTTGCTTTACATGCAGGAATTCATCTCCTTGTTGGTTTTTGGGGGACTCCATGATCTTGGCATAACAGATTCACCAGAGAAAAGTCTTTTTAAAAAATATTTATTTATTTACTTATTATGTATACAATATTCTGTGTGTATGCCTGCAGGCCAGAAGAAGGCACCAGACCTCATTACAGATGGTTGTGAGCCACCATGTGGTTGCCGGGAATTGAACTCAGGATCTTTGGAAGAGCAGGCAATGCTCTTTACCACTGAGCCATTTCTCCAGCCCCCCCAGAGAAAACTCTTAATGAGGAATTTCTGGATTAGGTTGGCCCATGAGCAAGTCTGTGAGGGGTTTTCTTAACCACTTAATTGAAGTGGGAAGAACAAACATAGATGTGGGAATCACCACTAGCACGGGATGTTCCCTGAATGCTCTAAGAGGGAAACATGGGAGCTGAGTAGTGGGCACACAAGTGTCCACTTGTCTCTGATCTTGTCCATCTATGTGATAGGACCAGATCTTTTAATATCCGGCTCCTTTAGTCCCTACCATAATGGCCTGTAACCTGGAACTGTAAGCTAAAATAAATGCTTTCTCCCCTAAGATGCCTTAAGTAGCATATTTTGTCACAGGGATGGAAATGAAAGTAGGATACAGGGTCATCAGGAACTGTCACATGACCCAATCTTCATGGCATTCCCAGGTCTTTTCTTGCTTAAGTGATCACTTGCTGAAGGCCCTTTGTTTCCCTGATACCTTCTCCTGCCTTAGAGGATTTTTGTCAGGCTCCTGTGCTCTTTCCTCTTTCTTGTTTCAAATGCTACCTGCTAGAATTCCTAGGAAACCAGACTTTAGTCCTTTCTTTTTTTTATACCTTATAATGGAATCATTCCAGCCTCAACACTGCTTGAGTTTCTGTCAGGCAGAGACTCTTTCATGGCATTTCTCAATTTCAGCTGTCTCAAACTTACCCCTAACGTCTGCTTTTGACACTTCCCTGGGATTGCTCTATTTTTTAGACTTTGAATATCCCCAAATTGGAGTCGTTCTCGATTCTTCTTCTTCTGTCATATTCCTAGCCAACCTCTCAACAAGCTCAGTTCTCTCTACACCATCAAGATCTTCCTGGTTATTTGAAATACGAAATACATGATGCTGGAGAGATGGACCAGCAATTAAAAAGTACTTTCTACTCATGCCGAGGATTCGAGTTGCCAGCACCCACACCAGGAGGTTCATAACCACTCACAACTCCAGGTTCAAGGCATCCAACACAACTTTTTGGTTTTGTAGGCACCTGTACGCATTGGGTATATACACAGACACATACATAAATATAAATAAAAATAAAATAATAAATCTTTAGCAAATGTGATGAGGTACTAGATATTTACTCTGTTTGCACAAATGACCTTTCCTTCATGTTATTTTTCTTTCAGTATTAGATATTATTTAGTTAATGGTGTAAAATTCTAAAAGAAAAAAAGATTAAAAACAACAACAAAAAGAAGAAGCTAGTTACTGAAGCCAGGTGGCAGCATGCTCCATTAATTTCAGCCCTCGGGAGGCAGAGCCCAGCCTGGTCTACAGAGTAAGTTCCAGCCAAAGATACACAGAGAAGAAACCCTGTCTCAAAAAGACAAAAATAAAGCAAAACAACAAAGAAAAGAAAAGAAAAACTCTTTTCTGCCCCCAAACTCTTCAGAGAAACACAAAAGGAAATTGAGTTTTTCTTATTTGAAGGTTGGGCTAAGTGGGGTTTTAAAAAAGGAAAACCTAGGGGATGAGACAGGTGAATTGTAAATTAAGACTAGGCTGTCTTCATTGTGGAGGCTTAGAGTTCTGTCACATTGCCCAACCGTAGCAGCTGCTCCAGAAATCTGAGGATTGCTGGCATTTGGATTGATCCTTGAGTGTTGCACTATTCCCGACAGAAACTGGATTTTTCTAGCATCTATCTTCTGGAATGAACGCTGGTGCTGGGCAATCATTTTGAGATAGTTGGCTAATATCAAAACAGAAGACTGTGACTCTGGAATTGAGCCATATTCATTGGTGAAAGGTCATAGGGTGTTGGAAGAAGATCAAAGGCCACATTCAAGTCTTCAGCTCACCACAGAATCCACCGGTCCACAGATAGTTGCAGTATCTCAGAAGCTGCTGGAAACAAAATCACAAGAGAAACATAAACACAGCCTAGTCCATTTTTGCCTTCCAAGACGTTTAGCTTTCGGCAGGCACCTCAGTGAGGGAGTGCACTTCTCGTGTGAGCAGGCTGAGATAAAATACCTGAAGAGGGAAGCATAGTCTAGACTCTGGACATTGTAAGACTCGGGCTGTTCCCTGTTACTCTGGGATTCTGCAGCCGTCGTTGTGGCTGACACCAAAACAGCTGTCGCCTGAGGTGCAAGTCGCAAGACTCATTTGCACAGCAGATCTCAGGCTTATAATGCTTCCTGTGTGGCACTTCATCTTTTGGTTAGACTTTTCCCAACATTTTTTTTTCCAGAAGGATGTAGGTGGTTCTCATAACTTCTATTTTTTAGCTGAAACAAAAACTGAAACTCAGAAGAATTTATTTGAATTTAAATAGTGAAAAATCATTCCAGAATTAAGGAAAGGTTCTACTTTTCTATACAATAATTCATAGCCTTCTAAAAGTATACAGGAAATATTCTGCTTCTGAATGTTATGCTAAAATAACTCTTGTATGCAATGCTGACCATCCAGAACCAAACTTTAGCAGTGTAGCTGATATGATTTAATGAAAATAATATTTCATTCAACTAGTGAATTTTTATTATTAATGAAAATGATCATATGGTTTAATGATATGATCCATTTTTATTATCTTATTTTAAAAATAAATATTTAATTAATTCATTTATTTATGTGTATAGATGTTTTGCCTGCAAGCATATATGTGCACCGCATACATACCTTATATTTGTGAAGGCCAAAAGAACGTATGGGTTTCTGGGACTAGCGTCACCAATAGTTGTAAGCTGTCATGTAGGTGCTAGGAACTGAACTGTCTAGGGGAGCAGCCAGTGCTCTTAACTGCCAAGCCATCATCACTTCAGCCCTGCATTCTTGCTCTCATTTACTCAAATTACTCTAAGGAAGGCTTAAAGTTAAGATAGGAAGCTTTATTAGTTGCTTTTTGTTTTGTCAACTTGACACAAGCTAGAGTCATCTGGGAGGAGGGACCCTCAACTGTGAAAATGCTGCCATCTGATTGGCTAGGATGCAAGTGTGTGGGAGTCTTTTCTTGACTGATGTGGAATGACCACTGTTATTGTCTGTTTTCCACCATCTTTTTACAAATCATATTCTACTTTTGTTCGTTGAACTTGATGTTAGGAAATTTAACTTTCCTGGGAACCCTGAAATGCAGTTTCTCTTCCTTTTCCAGATAATTTGATTGTGTCACTTAGATAAGACTAAATGCTTTGGGAATCTGCTTCTGACTTTGATGGCTTGGCTCGTGATTAAGTCACCTGCCATGTGGAAAAGCATTGAGAAAAATCTGACTCTATGGACCAAAGTTAAAATGAGTTTAAGTAGCAAGTTTACAATTGTTCATGTTCCACTAAAGCCATTTTCAGACAAAAACATAGTTAAAATCTTTATATATTGTAATTTACAAGAGGTGAAAGAAAGAACAGCAAAAATTATATTGATATCAAAGCATTTCCTACAACATTACTATCAGCAAGATGAGGTTAGATTAAGTGAATACTTTTCATCACTTAAGCTGCATACCTTGAGCTCTGCCTGTCGGTCTTGTTTCACAGAGGAACAATTATGAGTACTAGACATAGGGACTAGGTCGTCAGTGTTATATAGTTCCATATGCTATGAATTGTAACCTAGAATGAATTGTTATTTCAAATGCAGGTCAATGACACACTTTCAGTGTTTTTTAAAGCCATTATATTGTCCTCATTTAATCTACTATCTACTTGAGTATATATCTTTTTTTATACTTCCTGCAAGTCCGTAATTAATTCCATCTAAGTGGAAACACTTTCTAAGTCATTATATCTTTTAGTAAATTATTGTGTGTCATTCAGGTTCATCTCATCTCACATTTTTCTTGTTCTGTGTGTCTATTCTTTTCTTTTCCCTTTATATTATTGTTCTTTCTTTCTTAGCTCTGGGGATTCTAATTTAGTTTGTCAAGTGACATAAATATTTTCTATACTTCTTTATGATGATTATTATTAACTTTTAAAAATAGAAGAGATTACAGTTTACTTCCATGACTTTCCCAATAACTTAGGATTTGACAAGTACTTGATACATCAAGTTTTGATTTTCAATATATCATTGTGTAGAACATACTTTCATATTAACAAAGTACAAGATGTACCAATTCTTATAGCTATAAGAAACAAGTTAAAGAGTAGATTGTATTTTTATTAGCAGTTAAATTTAATATATAGCCAAGGAAATGGACATAATTTTGTTTGAATTTACCTAGGGAAGAAAATTGATGACTCATTTTCAAACCACTCCTTCTATTAGTCCTTTGAACTCAGTGATGTACTCCTAGTATTAATCACCATTACCATTCTTCTTATTTTTGGAAACAGCAGGTTAACAAATAAAGTTCCCTTCATGATATATTCCCAAATGATGAAAAGTACTTGACTAGATCTGAAAGTAATGGTGTTCTCAGAAGAGCTGTCATGATCTTGACCTTAGAGGAAGATGCCTATATCCCTGTCATCTTTGTAGATGTGAAAGAACAAAATAAGGCCTACAAAGACTAAATCCTTATGGCTACTCTCTTGATGAATCCTCATAATAACTTAATGGGACATAGAATCACCATGGAAACAAATCCCTGGTTATGGTTGTGGCATTATGCAGAGAGGGCTAATGGATGTGAGAAGATCTATCCTAAATGTGGCTGTGGTTCTAGTCTGGATGGAAAGGAGAAATTAAGTTTAGCATAAGCATTCATCCCTTTCAGTTTCCTAATGACGCAATGAGATCAGCTGCCTAGAGATACTTCCACCATGACTTGTCCATTACGATACAAGAACCACATGCCAAAACAAGCCATTCTTTCCTTAAGTTGCTTTTATTGAGTATTTTGTCAAAACCATGAGACAAATGACTACAATACAGCCTCATTGGCAATAAGTAAATTAGTGCATCATATGCTCCTGATGGGCCATGAAAATTAGAATTATTTTCTTTCATTTATCTAATTAATTAATTTATGTAATGAATATATAAATGTCTTTTATAAGAAGTTAATCCATTTCAGTAATCACTGAAGGAGTTCCAACTAGGTACAGAATAGAATACTTCTATCAAGGATAGTGACAAATATCACTCATACTAAAATTAACAGGACTGAAGAGACAGATCAGAGATTAAGAACTTGCTGATCTTGCAGAGGACATAGGTTCAGTTCCCAGTACCCACATGGCAACTCACAGCCATCTGTAGCCCAGTTCTCTGGAGTCTCTTATCCTCCACTGGCATTGTGCACATACATAAATACAAGCGACAATCATGTACATTATCTAAATAATTTTTAAAGATAACAGCATCTTAAATTGTCTCACCAGTGCATGTCTTCATTGACATTGCCACATAATAAAACATAAAATAATTTTTTTCTTTATTCAAAGCTTGCTGACACAATATTTCACTTTTGCTTTTTCATTTGTTTGTGGACTATCAGGAACATATTAGATATTTATTAATTTTCTCAGTGTACTACCATACCCACTGAGTTCTTTTAGTCCTGTGATTGCTAGCATGTATTGAGAGTTTATAGGAGATTGTATGTAGAAAGGAGAGAGGTGGTGAGGACACATGACTGTCAGAAGCAGCATCGGTGTCCTGAAAGGATGACTATACCATTGTTGGCACCAAGCAGAACATGGAAGGACATTGAACTTGAGCCCTGATACTCTCTTTGGTTAAGTACTGTTGAGTAACGAGGACACGTGGAAGTCAGAGCCCAGTGGCCATCTGCAGGGCCGCTCTCACACTCGTTATTGTGTTTCCCGGCTCCCTTTGTCCATACCCAGTCTAAGCCTTAGCAATCATTGCGCTCCCTCTCCAGTTTCATACCTGCTAGCCCACTAACCAATGGGAGCAAATAAAGCAGGTAAAGGAGCTTTCAACCAAACCTGAAAACCTAGGTTCAATCTATAGAGTGCCCGGTGGAAGTAAGAAACATTCCAGGCATGTCTTCTGGTCTCCACACGTATACTATGGCACATATAAGCATGTGTAACAATAACAATAGTAATGACAATTTGAAAAATAATTTTGACAATTTGTGTTTATTTAACAAGTATTTGTCAATTAAATAATATTTTAAAGGAATTAACATGGTATTTTGTGCATAGTAAATGTTTGAGAAACAGTCTTTTTTCCATTTTGTGTGTGTGTGTTTTACTTAAATTTTGTTAAAAGTTTTCTATCCCTTGCAAAACTGGGCATATACTTTTCTCAGTGTCTTAAATCCAAACGTGAACTTCTAAGCTCTTCTTTGTGCTCCCCGGGCTCTGCTCACACACTTCTCAGCCTTCCTTGACAAATGGCTTTTATTCACATGGTCAATAAAACAAATTAGAGGGAAACAGAAAGATAGAAGGAGGCCAGGAAGATGGTCCTCCATCTCCTTTTCCTTTTTTGTACACTCAGGAGAAATGCTTGGCTGGCTAAAGACAGCTTCAGGCTCTTTCATAAACAGTGCTGCCCCGAGATGCTGCTTCAGAAGCAGCAGGGAACAGGCAGGTATCATCCGTGCCCAGATATACAAGCAGGATTTCTTTTTATAATTTTGTCGACCTCCTGTTTCCTATCTATTTCCAGGTAATGTAGATAAAATTCATTTTCGGCAGTTGTTGTGTCTGGATTTGTCCGGTTTCCATTACGCTTTTGGTTTTGTGACACCCGTATAACCAATTCCCTAAAAAAAGATCTTTCTGCTGAAATGAGCAGTGAGGTTCATTGGTCCTGACTGGAGCTTGATTGCTGGAATATGATCTCTGTTCTTCCTCAGCGTGTCCACTTCCATAGCATCTCATTTTCATCTGCTTTTAAAATGACGATTTTAGTGGAGAGATGGCTCAGCAATTCAAAGCCCTTGCTGATGTTGAAGAGGGCTGGTTTCTAGCTCCCAGTACCCATGCCACACAACTCTTAAGTGCCTGAAGCTACTCTTACAAAGAACTAGATGCTGTCTTCTGGTTGCACAGGTACCGGCACGCACATGTGCACACACTCACACACATAAATAAAATAAATATAACTTGTTTATTTTACTTCTAACTTTTAAAATTATTATTATGGTTATGTAACTATATATCAATTGTATTATTTTAGATAAAATAATAAAAACTTTAAATAAAATTAAATAAAATTTTATTGGGGCCTCAGGTTCTTGAAACTTTCACGAACTAAATAATTGTATATACCTTATGAAAGTGTCCAAAACATAGTAATATTCACAAAATAAAGTGAGTGATACATGTAATTTAGTTATTTTTGCTATTTCTATAATTGATTTCACAAACATATACTGGTATAAAGAAAAATATGTCACTGTTCTTTTAGCAAAGAAATTAGCATCAAGTAGAAAAAACAAAAATTTAAAATTTGATGCAGTCACTTTTCCTACAGTAAGACTATAGATGTACGCACAAAATGCTATGGGCATACAACTTGTGGAAAGTCAATGGAGTTTTAGTCAGTCACAATGGAATCCTTATTGGATATTTGAAGTACTAGATATAAATTGGTTACAGAATTTTTCAAGTAGAAGGAGCAAAATCTACAGAAACCATGACAGCATGGATAGATTTCCTAAATCATTGCTTTCTTATTTTGCTTTGGGAAGTAGAACTATTAGTCAACCATCTTAGATGCTGATGTTGAGAATTCTCCTTTAATTCAAAAGAAATAGATAAACTGTTGCTCTTTCTAATTAGTTTTTCCTCATTTTGTGTCAGTGTTCTTTAATCTATAGCACTAGAACTGAGATACCTATTTTAATAATAACTATTCTTATCAGTGAATAAACAAATTCTAGTGAGCAAAATATTTCTATGGAGACAGGGGCACAGAATACACTTAAGCAACTGAGTGACTGTTATGCTTGGCACGAAAGAGATTTGGCCTACATTTTGCTTCTGCCTTAAAGCTCAGTTCAGTTCCTTGTGCTCCTGTACTTGAACAAGTTACACGTGAATGAAGAGAAGTAAATATTAAGGGGTTGTCCCTTTTCTCTTATCCTTAACCTACTGGTATCGTTTACAGAATGACAGTATTTTGATTTGAGTTTTAAATTGGGAACTAATACAGAAGGTCTCCTGAGAAATCAAATCTATATTTTAAATATCAGAACATGATGAGTGACTAATTTGGTTTTACTTATTAGTCCCACCAAGCATTTGCTGAAATCTTTGGTCAGCCTTTCTGAATCAAGTAATAGTCATATTGTGATATATCAGTCAATTAAAGACTGCATCCATGACACAGATAATGCCGAGTCTTCACAAATTGTAGAAAATAGAAACAAATTGTAGAAACATGAAAATAACTATAAACCATAGTTGTCCTCACCAATATAGTAAGTGGTAAAATCTCTAAAAAAAACCATTATCAGATTTTAATTATATATGAAATAAGTGCATTATGATGCAGTGAAATTTATTCACATCAACAAATGTTAGCTTTATTTTAAACAGCCAATGAATTCACATTATTAACATATAAGAGACATATAGTTGTCTCATTTAATGCAGAAAATAAGTATAAAATATGAAAATCTTTCTTTAAATAGAGTAGGACCTTCTTTAAGCTATAATATTCATTTAAAAGATCTACAATTAAGTCAACACTAGGTTTAATGTTAAAAAATGCTTATCTTGGATCGCAAACAATGTATGTGCATATTCTCTTAATATTTCAATTGAATATTGTACTGAATAATGTAACCCTGACAAAAGGTGAGACAGAAAAACAGAGAGACAGAGACAGAGAGCAAAACAAAGAAAATAGCACTAACAAAAAAATATTAATAATGATTTTTAAAAATTCAAGTAACATGATCAAATGTAAAAAACAATGTAAGATAACCTTCATAAAATATGAGATTTAAACATTGAACTTACTGTGATAATTGAGTTCAAAATGAGTACATAAAGGCCAACAGTATTTTGTTATACTAACAGTGAATAAGTGTGAATTAAAATTTTAGTATACTGGAGCATATGGAATAAAACCTGAAGTGGAAAATATCATATTTTTGCCACCAGAAATTAGAACCATGCACTTTTCCTGTAATAAGTTAAGGTATAAAGTAGACTACAGCACCCCCATTCAACCATTTAAGTATAGTCATACATCACTTAACAATGGCATATGTTCCCAAAAATGCATTGTGAGGTGATTTTATTGGTGTGTAAACATCATAGAGTGTATTTATCACACACATATATGATATAACCTTTAACACACTTAAGTATATAGTATGAGTGTGTGTTTGTATGTGTGTGTAGGCTTATGGTAAAGTTGATTGCATCTAGAGCTATAATATATTAAGCTGGATAAGATGAAATTAAGCAATGGAGAAAATTATGCTATGTAGATGTTCAATAAACATGATAGTTTGAGGCTAGAGTAACTCAGAATATCATTTAGCAGTAAATCTTAATTTAAAGGTAATAGTACAGTCTAAATAATGATAGACAATATGCTAAGTGCATAAATACTTGAGGTAGTCATGTATCAATATTATCAAGTATTATAGGACACAGTTGTATGTGTCATGTATTCATGTATGTCCATCTGGTCGTTTTTTTTTATACCAGCAATATCATAAACCCACTAAGAGTGCAGCACACCGTAATGTTGTGATAGCCACTCTAGGTGACATGCAGATTTTCACTCCATTATACTTAGGAAACCACAGCCACATATGTGGTCCTGGCTATCATGACTAAAACAATCTTATACATCCTATGACTGCAGTTTATTCCAATAGGCTGCCAGAAGACCCCAGGTGATGCAAGTATTAGTACCAGGGATAAAGTGAAAAGTCAGGAGCAGAAGTATATCATCCTATTAGGCTAAATCACATCAGGTTATGGATTTGGATGTAAATGTTGACTTTATGATTATATTGATGCTTCCCTCTCCAAATGTTATTCAAATGGTAATGAATATCCAAATGAGAAAATAACAAATTATTTGTCCAAAAGTAAATAAATTTTAGAATTTGTTTGCAAAATGTTGAAAGGCATTTTGTTTGTTTGTTTGCTGTCGCTGTTGTTTTTACCCACAGATGTAAACTTTGAGCTCATGAGTCACTAAACCCAAACATTTCAAAGAAAATGCCTTTGGTTTAATCTACACACATTGCATTGATGTGTTGACAGTTTGTTAGTGCAGCTGGGACATATGTGACCAAAGAGGAATTCATGCTACCTGGCTGCCATGTCAGATGGGAATAGTATTCAAATGGACATCATGCCTTGCCAGCTGTGATTCAAGTGTGTTCCTTACCTGTCAGGGTATGATGCTTAACTGTAAGGAATGCTGCTCACCGGCTAGGTGGCCTCTCCACAACATGACTCATAAAGGGCCTGAAGAATACAGCTGAAATTTACATGAGAGCAATTCAGTTTTAAAATATTAACTAATACTAATTATATTCAGCTCAGATTACTGTATATGAAGAAAGAATCTGTAATTGCTGATTGCTGATTAACATAATCATTTATTTTATTTAAATCTTAATTTCAAATCTTTTGTGCTTTTATTTTTGGTTATTTATTATTATTCCTCAAGTATATTTATATAAATTATGTTCACGCCTATGTTATTTATATCTAACATTTAGTCAGCATTTGGTTAAGGAAATATTTTAGGTAATTTTTATTTTATTTTTTAAGTAATTCCATAACGATCTGCTGAGATCATTACTATTGTTTTTCCTTGAATATTGAGGAAATTGGGGGATAATTCAAACTAGTAACTTGCTGAAGCTCATGTACAAATTCAAAGAATTGGACAGAATCTTGAGGGGGGGACTAGCATTTCACTAACTTTTTATATGCCTGTTGATACTCAGAATATGGTTTGGTCCTGTGTTGTTACTTTGATATTCTGATCAAGAAATGTGTGTAGTGATTTGATCCATGAGATCAAACATTGTCCAGGCTTATACAGTGGGCAGAGACTCCAGAAAAAAGAAAGCACAGCACCCACACAGGTGAAAATATCCAACACTAAGTTCCACTGATGTAGTTACATGTGAAGCACATGCCTATTACACATGAGAAAGATTCCTGGGTCAAGTTTTTAGTGTAACACAGCAATATCACAAGAAATGTATGTGAGTTTGTACCAATGTCTATAAAACACCCGAAAACTTTCAGTAAACTACCTCAGACTACTTGAACTATTGTGTATATAATGCAATATTGGAATTCCATTTCCTTTCATGATTATGATGGTTGTGGATTATTATGGCTATGATTAGTTGAAGAGGTGCAGACACAGGAACTAAAGCTTTCAAATTGTTTCTATATCGTTATTATGAGTCTTCTCCTGTATAATGCACAATTCCTAAACCAACAGCAGATTATTGTAAAAGGCTTAGCCAATAGCCCTTGAGCCATTATGCATGCATAGGCCAGGATCCATCTGGGCAATGACAGAAATAAATGGTAATCTAAATCATAGGCAACACATTGATTTTTCGCACTAAACTGAAATGAGTCTGGATGATTGCAGTGGGTGAAAAGCCAAAACTAATAGCTGTTAATCAATTGTCTCCTTTTACTACTAGTACTAATTAGCATGGTGATCAATATTAATGCTAAATTTAACATTTAAAAGAGCTTTTGAGTTTCAGGGATAGTTAATGTTAATATATTTGTAGTGGTCACTAATTATTGGTGTCCTATAAATCTATGATTGTTATTAGGCTATTGTAAAAATAAAATAAGGATTCCTGGGTACTAAAGCTCCAAATAAGGATAATAATCATGTTAGGTCAAAATACTTTAGGGGACACAAGGGAATATTGATAATTAATTATAACAGAAACACCTACATATCCCTTTGATAATTAATCATATTTATCATCTTAACAACAGGATTAATAAGAAGTATTTCTTGCTGTGCTACTAGTGGAGAAAAATTGCCCTAACTTACAATATATAATAGCAATGTAATTATGAAAGCTACTCAAACATGATACATTCAGATCTCCTCAAATATTCTGAAATATAAATATTTCCCAACATATTTTTAAAAATTTTGGAGAATGATAATCTCTTAATCATTGCAGAAATTCATGCAACCATAGAAAACATTACGTAATTCTCATCAAATTCCTACTACAATAACTGAAAGGGTGTGGAGCCATAGTTTCTAGAAATACATCAGTACTTAGAGCAGGTATGATTAAGCCTTAGGAGAAGGGACCAAAGTAGTGGAGAATATTTTAGAGATAAGGAAAAATTCTAAAGTGCTACACTGATGGTAGATTGGGAATAAGAGGTTAGGAGAAGGCTGAGTAGAAGCATAAAAATTACTTTCATACAATAACTGCTAGTGATAGGAGAAGTTTCTTGGATTTTTTTACCATATGGTATTCAAATTATAATGTATGCTACTTTATGTATTTTATCTATATCTTTGCCCTAATATAGTAATGAATCATTTCCCATTTGATGATTTTGATCCCAATTTTTTAGGTGATAACTCTTAGCAGATTACAAAAGAATAGTGTTGCTCTTTGCTCCTATGATAGGACCTGAAGTGTCTTAATTGGTACCAATAGTTAAGGCAGGGAAAAATAAAAATATCTCATTCAGTGTTCCAGTCTGCTCTTATCTCATCAAACACAACATTAAGCGTTTTCAAGCCCTTTGTGTCCTTATTTCTACTCATTCTCTCAAATATTCATTCCATCTGTATTTCTAGAATGAACATAATGCAATGAATTAGGATGAATTATTGGGTAAAGAGTTGAAAATTTTACATGTCCTATTGAAATTAGTCTTGTAGATACTCTTCATAATCAAACAGTTAAACTTTATGTCTGGTAGTTTTAAAATATGAATCATTTTGGAGGTTTTTAGTGTTTACTGACTTTCCTTTTGACTATGGCATGTGCCTTTTAGTTTCTTTTTTATTAATGGCCTGACTTGAATGATACATTGTAGGGGTCTATTCCCTCCAAAACTATTGACTTTTGTTTTAGTAAATACATAGTTTGTTATGATCTTTCTCTAGTAGTTAATAGGATATAACACCATTCCCCCCCATCAATGGAAAATTTAAGACATCTTCTATGACATTTCAATTGGGTGATATTTAGATTCCAAACAATGTTCTTTGTGTAGGGCAGCACCTGCTGTCTATGGATTTTGCCTGAGTCCTTGGATTACTTTACATGTAAGAACTGGCTTTTTTTTCTCAAATATTTTAATGCATTTGCATTTTTTACACCCATCTAATTTTTTTCTGGTATTTAATCACCTCAATTTTTACCTTAATAATTTAGTCCCTCTTGAGTATTGCTGCAGTTATGTGTTTGAGTTCAAGGATTCCTTCTTTTGAGGTTTAATGAGTGCTTCCAGAAAAAAAAAAAAACAGCCAAATTAGCATAGCCCTCACCATTCAATTTGTGTTTAGAAAATTAATTACCTGTGCTACATCCTTGATTTTCTTTGTTTTCTGGATCTTTTAAATATTTGTTTACTTTTAAATATATTTTCAAATTTATCATTTCATATCTTAGAAAATTAGTCCCAAATCAACTACAGTGAATTTAGAACCAGAACTTCAAGACATAGCTTTCAATGATCTTAACTGTGTAAATGGGAAAACATGGGTTTGTTTGTGTTTGCTTTCTTCACTGCATCTCTAGTGGTCCTATTGTGCTAAAGGTGCTGATTGAAAGTTAATGAAATCTCAGCAACTGAACACTATTGCAATAGTGACACCACAAAGCAGACTAATATCACTATAAATTCATAATCATCACTTTCAAGGAGGTCCAGACCATTGTCTAGCAGTTCTGCTGTATCTGTCTTCAAACTGTTCCCTCTCTTCTAAATACGTATGTCAGATTTTCCCATACTCCTTAGATGTCTGACCAGCTAATGCTGTCAAGACCACTATTCACAACACAATTCGTATGTGACCTTACTTCTTGCTGTATATTGAATAATTAGATCCTTAGAAAGAAATTATTTGAGATTTTTGATACTAAGGCTACAATTCACTAGATCTGTGAAGTGGTTGGAGAAATGATGGCACACCAGTAACAACAGAACATGCCAGGTCCCCCAACCAGCAACACTGGAACATGGCAGTCCTCCCCCCACCAGTAACATTGGAACATGACAGTCACGCACCAGTAACACTGGGACATGACAGTTCTCATGACAATCCCGTTAGCTTAAATGTAATTGCCAATGTGTTATTACTATGTAGCTTACGATTTTTATATTATTATATAAGAAATTTCATGGGTTTCTATACTTGCCCTTTCCAGTGAATGAATTGAGAAAAATAGACTTTTGATTTCTTCTATTTCCCATGTTATCATATAACTACTTTCCCGTTTCCTATTAAATTAGTTTATTAACTAAATTTCTGCATTTATAATCTATGCACATAAGTATGTATGCATCCGTCATTTATACCATCCTTTAATGAGGTTTAATATGTTTACCAAAAAAATCTTCTTGGTCCTCTCCATGCATCTCTTTAATCCCTGTCTCCTTGCCTTTATTTTCACTGTTTTCCAGGAAAATCCCTCAGTAAGTTATTTATGGTTCACCTATATAATTCCCAAAATAAAGTCTATTTCTTCTATAACCCAATCTGCCAAACTGACTAAAAGAAATAAGTTCTCCCTACCAGACAGACATATGGCTGAAATTAACCATAGTCAATAAATATTTTATAGTTACAGTGTACTATAAGAAACATATTGTGTCTATAAGATTAATTATGCCCGTAAGGCCCACTTAACTGTCTCGCAGTTTAGACACTACATCTCACTTAACTGTATGGTACAACTGAGCCCAGTTATGTCCAGCCCTGGCTCAGAGATTTCTAGGAGACAAGGTTTAATCAGGATAGATGTGACTAAGTTGAAATTTAAACAATGCCCAGCCATATGACTTGTTTATCTTTTTTTTTTTCTTTCTTGAAAGGAACATCTAGCTGGTAAGTGACCTGGACTGAATTCTATATAAGAAGAGAGAATGAGTATCATACGTCTGAGAGTCAGAGACCTTGGCAATTTGGTTTTCTTACTTTCTGGCACAGATGACCCATCTACTCCTATCATCAGCTTTGAAAAGATACTGTCAAATTACTACTTAAGCATGAGATTATGTCTCTATTAGTGTTTGCCCCAAATGAGACAAAGAAGCAGCCTTGAAGGATCTGGCCAACTAGCATCCAGTGAGGCCCCAAATACTAGAGTCTTACCTGACTTCATCTCAAGTTTAATGAACATGACTACTCCAAACTTTTGACATCTTGTTTTCCAGGGTTCAAAGACGTCAAACTATTCTTCTTTGTGTATGTATTTATAAATAATCCTGCTTTGTTTTCCTGTCACACTCACTCTCTTCTGGCATGCTCTTATATGCTAAATTCCTTCAGGCGCATTTCTTGCCTTGAATTACAACCTAAGCAATTTCATTCATAATATTGATACTACATATTATATACCCTTATATATCTTGATCCCCTTCAGAAGAGCTCATAGCTCTTCAACTCATACATTAACTATAAGGATTTTTATATGATTACTTAAATGCATGCTTAATAACTTACTTTAGAAACTTCAAAGAAAACTCAAATGCCACGTGCCCAAAATTGATCTTACTTCACTTCAAAACTAATCCATTAACTGTAACTCCTATCTCATGCATAATGCTTCAACTTAAAACACAGATTATCTTATTATCACAGGCCCCTGACAACGAAGTCCACATGATTTTCTGTTACTACCATGACTGCCGTGTCTTTCAACTTTATCTCATCTTTCATAATCACTGACTGCTACAGCTATATATTTAACTGAATTCCTACATTCTCCCCATTTATTTATTATGTACTTTCTTAAAACCCCTTTTCAACTTATAAGTACATGTAAAAGGGTGATTGTTTAATTAATGTCTGTCTATGTAAGTAAGTTGATCAAATGATCCATTCGAATGTACACCACATTGGTTATATTCACAAATTTATCCCTCAGAGCCTGGAATAGTCTTTTTTTTTAAAAAAAAATACTGAATATTTTTCAGATGAGTGGTTATGTAAGTTAACAAATGAAACCTAACTGATGCATAGTTCTGTAGTATGGCTAAGGTAGGAGCAAGTAAGAGAGTAATGAAAGAAAAAAAATACAAGAATTAAGTGTCACTTTTACCAGTTACTGGAATCACCACAGATGAAGATTAGTCCTATAACTGACATTTACTCTGTATGTTGACTTTTTTATCTTTGCCTATTTTTATGAGTATAAAAAGTTCACCTACTTCCTCTAATTTATGTATTTGTTCATTTTAGGAGATCCTATAAATAGTTAATAAATATATAGAGTTACTGTTCAAAATACTTGAGATAAGTCTACATAAATAATGAACCCTGGCCTCATGTCCATGAGTGCTATAGACCCCATCGCGAATGCCCTCAGGTGTTAAGACTTGGTCCCAAGCACAGCATTGTTGGGAGCTCGTGGAGCTCTGAGATAGGGCCTAGTGGAAGTTTTAGGTCACTAAGACCTGCCCTTGAAATGAATGTGGAGCTCCAATTGCCTTCCTGTTTATTTCAATTTTCCTTTCCAGCTCACAAAGTGAGTGCCTTAGGTCCATTACGTATCCCTGCTATGATATGCTGCACCGAGACAGATTCAACGCCATGGGACCAACAGATAATAGACTAAATCACCCAGAACTGTAGTCAAAATAAATATTTTGCTTACAAGTTGATAATTTCAGATATTTTATCATAGCAATGGAAAACTGACTAATATATGCAATCTTAGAGGGAGCAAGACATACAGACCATTAAAATGTGGTCCACATTCCCATTAGCTTAGCAGCAACAGAGAAATAAGAGTGCTAAAATAAGCATAAAAAAACCCAGATTGACTGGGACTCTTGCACTACATTTGCATAAAATGGGAATGAGGGAAAAACAGCTACACTTATCAGTTACTGACTATAAATAAGCAGAAACATTCTAATACTGTGGTAGAAACAGAGATCCAATCCTATGGTTAGTTTGAGAGCTTGGTCTGATTCATCATTTAGTATCACATTAAATGCACATATATTATTCTATGTGTGGAAATGAGGATCAAACTCATGATGCTGTGTTCAGCTAGTCCGGATTTATCCCATGCTTTTTCAGACCCAGGCCAGCTGGCCTTGGTGAGTTCCCGATAGAACATCCCCATTGTCTCAGTGTGTGGGTGCACCCCTCGCGGTCCTGAGTTCCTTGTTCGTGCTTCGTCTCCTTCTGCTCCTGATTTGGACCTTGAGATTCCTGGATAGAGGTGGGCTGTCCTTGGGCTTCCCACAGGTCAGGGAACCCTGATTGCTGGGGACTTGATCGGGGGAGGGGGAGGGAAATGGGAGGCGGTGGTAGGGAGGAGGCAGAAATCCTTAATAAATAAATAAATTTAAAAAAATATAAAAAAAAAAACAAAGTCATGATGCTGGACAAATGAATGAACAATAAGAAAATTCTTGGGAACTGACTTGGCTGATGAAGCCTTATTTCCTCCCATACTCATTTGTTTGGTTAAATAAGAGATAACCAAAATACTTACCAATTTAACATGATAAGCAAGAGTCACCTGGAAAAGGAGACCCTCAGCTGAGAAACTGCCTCTGTCAGGTTGGCCTGTAGGTGAGTCTACAAGCATTTTCTTGATTAATGATTAGTGATGTGTGAAGTCTCAGATATTGTGAATGGCACAGATAGTTTTGGGTAGCAATTTTCCATGGTCACTGTTTTAGTTCCTGCCTCCAGATCCTGTGTTGGTTTCCTGCCACGTTTTCATTGGATAATGACTGTAACTTGTAAGCTACACAAAGACATAAACCCTTTCTTCTCCGAGTTGCTTTTGATCACAGCGTTCATCACACCAATATAAAAAGTCAGGACAATGATGAAAGTCTCCTCAATCTAGAAAATGGTATGAGTCTAACTGATAATATCTCAAATAGCTAATCTTATAAACTATCTTCCAAATTTTATCAGAGATTTATGATTCATTTGGTATCCAATTAAGTCATATTTCAAGTAGAAGTTTCCCTAACAAAATACAGATTTTTCTGTCAGATACATTCTAAAATTGAGATAAGAATCCAATTTTCCCTTTTATTTCATATGGCATTTTAAATGCAACAGTTAGTTTAGATTCTCACTAAGTACCGGATAACGTAACAAGGGTTAAAACACATTAAAGGTCTTTTAATTAGGTGAGGGTTGTAGTATTAGCATGATCATTAGGAAATCAAGGATTATGAATATTAAGTCACTTATTCAATATGAATGGGCTAGTAAAGCTAAAATTCAAGCATACATTTATTTCACTGAAGCTGTCATTCTCATGAAGTTTGCAAAAGTGAATCTATTGTTTCATCTATGCAGAGCACTGAAGAAAATCAACTCGCAAACTTTCCATCTTTTCATTTTTCTTTTATATGGTGTTCACAGTTTTTTGGGATATAAATGTGTATGTCAGATGAATCTATGCCTGGAAATGCTATCTGAATAGCTGTGAAAGGATACTACCTTGTCAAAACAAAAAATCACAGATGCTTCCAGAATAAAAGCAACCAGGCTGATGATAGTCTTTACCTCTGTGATGCACACCTTAAACCTTCAGGATTCCCTAAAATTACAGCCCTTCAGTTTTCACTGTTTGGGTGTGATGGCCGCTCTGTTTCTACATTGGTAACATGTCCAATGTAAATAGTTTTTATATCACTGATGTAGCTTTACTCCGACAAAGCAGAGAATATTTGCTCCTTTCATTATGTAGGTAATTTATATAAATGTCAGTTCATAGATTAAAAATTGCCAAGGATTGTCATTCCTTGTTTCCTTAATGACCCTTTTTTCCCCTAAATTCTCAATTCTTTCTTTTTACTTAAGCTAATGGAAAAACATGTAATCTTAGTCAGTCTTGGATAAATTTATTCATCTTGTTTGAGCTTTTCAGTCAATACAAGGTAATAATCCTTCCAACCAATATAAAATAAACATGCAAAACTAATTTGTTGAAGGTTTGTATGCCATGGAAGCATCTGTGAAGTGTATTATTGTGACTCTCAGTTTCCTATTTATATTGATAGCCCTTTAAATTTTTATTATCCTACCTGGTTACAGGCCCCTAAACACTTTCATGTACTCAGAATTCTTCGTTTTCAGATTCTTTGGGAACAAAACAGCAAGGAGGCACATCACTATACTCTAGTGACCAGCTAGCTACACCCAATCACTTTTATACCCTTTTGTGGGACACAAAAATAATTGGCTGTAATGAACTTTTCTTCTTGACACTGAAAGCTATCAAGAATTGTATAATAGCTTTTGTATAAATGTATCAGACAATATTCTATTTCTTTATTTTGGATTAAGTTGTATTTCTCACAAAATTTCTATACACTGGTTCTTGAAAATGTGCTTTTATTGCCAGGCAGTAGTAGCACATGCCTTTAATCCCAGCACTTGGGAGGGAGAGGCAGGCAGATCTCTGTGAGTTTGAAGCCAGCCTGGTCTACAAAGTCAGTGCCATGACAGTCAGTCAGAGCTGTTCTACAATGAACCCTGAATCATTTTGTTCAGAAATGGGGCCTTTGAGAACATGATGAGGTTAAGATGATAGACTGACAGAGTACCTTAATCATATGGTCCTAAACAATAGCATCTACATGCAGGAGGATTCGAAGACAGACTCAAGGGTGCAACAACAGCAAAGCAACAGAGAAAGAAGTTGGAGTCGTGCACCTATAAACCAAAACTACTAAAGATCACCAGTCACCAGCCTATGCTGCAAGAGAGAAATTCTACACAGTCTCACAAGAGCACAGGCCTGCTGATACTTTCATTGTACACTTCTTTCTCCTACAACTATGAGTGATAATATAGTCTTTTGTTTTTAGTTATCTATTTCCAGAAGCTCCAGTACTCTATTTTGACTCTAAACGTTCCAAAAGTGCATTCCTGGTTATGTGTAGCAGATTCTTGATTTATGTTTTATTCTTTCTTGATTTTTAAAATCCATTTTGGAAGTTACATCATACACTTACCCTTGGGATGCATTTTAGTGAAGGGAGAAATGAAGGTGAAATAGAAGACCCTGGTCTGAGATACTAGTGCACCTCCTTTGGTTCTATGCAGACTCAAATTTTAATTCCTTATTTTATATAAAGTAATGGAAAAATTATTATACTTAACATTCATTATTCTACACTTAGTATTTTTGTATAGGCCTCATTCCTTGAGTCTATTAGGATTCTAGTCATATTTATGTATGCCTAGTTTCTTGTAATTTGAAAGTTTGTTCCTTCAAGCATTTCTCTCATGTGTGTAAGAATCCTTTCTTAAAACTCAAAATGCTGATATTTCTCCCTTTTATGACTTTCTACTTAACAGTCTTTCTTTCAAGAGCCATAAACTTTTGAAGAAATGGCCAGAAAAGAAATCCTTCAATTAACTTTTCAAGATCCTGTCCCATCATTTGCACGATTACTTCAACCTTTCTGAGTCATCATATTTGGAGTTTTGAATATGTAATAGCGCTTGTGGCTTCCTGGGCCTCTTCCTTCCTGCTGTTTTAGCATATCTACAGAGCAGTGCTGCCGGGATAGTGGAATGTCCCTTGATTCAGCATGAAGATATTAAGGGAAAACCCGATTGGAAGGGGAGTTGTAGGTTGAATTTGACTTCCAGGTTCTATTTAACACTTAAGCTGGTATTAGTTCTGAGATACAGGGTTGTGTCATTCTCAATATTGACCTGTGTAGCCAAGGACCATGAAGAAATATATGCATATGAAATAAATCAACACAAATGAAATGAAAGTTCATCAAGCTTTGACCTCAGACCAGGCACGGAATCATAATGCATAGGGTTGACCTTGTGAAGGAGTCTGCGTATGGCTTACTCTTTTTGGCACTCATAGCTGACTTTCTGTTGGCACGCTGGCACGATTCCAGCTCTCTTCTGTGCCCTCCCCCTTGTATTATAGAATATGGGCTCCCAGATACTGCACTTCAAAATCCTTGTCATTTTAGATTATATCAAGGAAACCATAGCTAGATCAGGGAAAGTGCCCTTCTAATCTTGTGGGTAGGGGATTGCTAGGAGAACTCAACTGTAGCTCTCTAAGCTATACTGAGCGAAGGATTTCCATTAACTCTACAGAGATAATGATAGGACTTTGAGTTTGGTCAATTAGTTATTTCCTTGGATGTATGCCATGTCCTCTTTTGACCTCAGTGGTCTCTCCTCTTCCCCAATAATGAAAGTGTTAACATTATTGGCTTAGAATTTAGCTACAATATGCTTTGCCCTCCTTTCTACATAATGTACAAAGGGTGTTTGGTACAGACATCTTCCTGTTTCAGTAGGCAGCCTCTGAAGCTGCAATGTTAGAACCCTAATTGGAAACTGAACACTCATGATGCTTAATCTTGTGAGTTTGAGAAGCGGGGGGGAGCTTTATTGGCTTACAGACCACAAGTGACTTCCTGCACTTCTAAGACGCTTTCTTATTTCAAGAAAAGTTGACAAGATAAGGTGATGGCACCCCCTTCCACTCCTGTGTACTCCTTAATCACTCTTCTGGGTTCCTGTGGTGAGTGACCCTTCCATGTCAAGATCTACATTTTCAGTTAATGTTCTTCACTCCTGATAAAGTGTTCAGAGTTGTTCTCAGTTCATAGACAAAGTAACTTCTTTGAGGTCTAATTTTTGTGAGTGGAGAAACTATATTTAAATATAGGATTTGCAGTTCTCTATCTAACAATCCTTTGCCTGACATATGCTAACTGGCTTTCCTACTTATAGACATCTCAACAGGAGACAAAAGACTTCTTCTTAGTACTTTCAGGACCTGTTCTTGGGTACTCTTTTGTGATTACACTCTCTAACTACCTCATCTCTCAGAGGCTGTGTGTTAGGTCATGGGAAGTCCATCTATCTGGAAAGGAGCTCAACTTGGACTGTAGGATTTCTGGCAGTTAAGGAAAAGCCAGAATTCCTCTGGGAATTGTGATACTGCTTCCCATCTCCCCAAAGTCATTTCCCTACCTCTAAAGAAAGGACATGTTGCTATGCGTAGTTGCATAGAATAGTCCATGCTGACCACCAGACTCCCTCAGTCCTTACTCAGAAGTATTTGTTACACACTCCTAAGCCCATGCTAGTCTCCCTAGGCTCGCCTCCTTCCAGATATCCACTTATTCTCTATATAATGGCAAGCTGCCCTTCCCTTCTGTTATTCTTACTCATAACCCTTGCCATTCCCAGTATGTTTCTCTTTCTCTCTGTTCTGAGCTCATCCAAATGTCTCTGGATATTCTTTCTCTTTTACCTACAATAAAAAACTTCCCTAATAATGGAGCAATCACATCCCCAGTGTCTTTACTGTGCCTCCATGTGTACATTGTGTTCCTATATTCATAAACGTGATAATTACTTCTGACTTTCAGATACTTTTCAAGAATAGTTTGGGGGTTTAATTAGAAAATGAGCAATAGTTTTAGAAACTTCGGTACATCTTTGGTTAATAACACACTGAACTCTTTTCAGTCAATTAAGACAGCCTTTTACTATTCTAGCCAAATCTTCATTTATATCTGTAGGTGTATACAATGTGAATCCCTCCTCAGAATCCTTCTGTAGACGTCTCCATGTTTAAATATATTCCTTGGAATGAAAGTGAGGTGTGCTTAACTGTTGTCATTTGAATTTGTCACTTGTCAAGCCCCTCCAGGCTAGTTTCTGTTTGGTGTGAAACTTTGACCTTTGAAATAACCCAGTAAGGACATATAGATGTTAATGGGGAAATATCTGGAGAATGAGCAATCCTCTTCATTCCCTTGAAGTTTGTGTACTGCACTTATCTGTTTTCTGTAGCTCTTTTCATCCTTGTGTGATATGAAAAGGGAAGGGAGAAACCAGTAACAAATATGGAGATTATAAATCCATTACCCACCACTCAGTTATAATTCTCCAATCATAGAAATAGTAACTCTAATTTCCTTATACATTGACTGCTATGATTACAATAGCACTTATAAAATATATAGTAACCCAGTAATCTGACCATTTTGTTTGCATATTTCACCTCAGTTCTTTTTTAAATAAACCCTAGCCTTGGGTGCTTGGTTCTGACTGAGCCAATTTAAAAACCATATTTCTGACTTTTTACTAGGCATGTGGTCAAAGTAAACTACTCAGAATGCTTCCATATACATAAAAAAATAATTCATGTATATTATCTGTCATTTACAGCCCAGAATAAGCTTGATCCTGTGGTAAAGCACTGTAGAATAAATGCTGTAAGCTACAACGAAAGGTGGTAAAGGAAGGGGGAAAATGAAGCTAGAATGGGGAAAGAATTAAGAATCACAGGAAAAAGAAGTTGTATGTAATGGAAATGTATGGTTTGTGGAATTTTGTTGGCATTGTGTGTGGTCATTAGATATTTTAAAATATAAAGCAGAACCGTCTTTCTTGAAAAAGCACAGTCCACTAACGATTCCATATCATCCAGTTCCTACTCTACATCTACCTCACGGTAAAAGTTACTGCTGTTATCGTTTTACAGTAAAAAAAAAAATTCCAAAATACATGTTTTGCCCAAGATCACGCATCTAGGTAGTGTTAAGTCCTCCACCGATAGAGATCAAAGAATAAGTTATGGTGTATATGGCAACCTAAATTTTACTCATTATCCTACATGTGTGCACAATTACTCATTGAAAAAAGAAATAGAACTTCCCTTTTCTGATTTCATAATGATGATGATGATGTTGATACAATTTCCACTTTCATGTGTATTTGTGTACTTTCGATATAATCCTTAGCATATTTGTGTGTATGTACACACATATAAAGTGTTCTGAATAGTCTACCCAGAAGACACACTTGTTCAATCTACAAAGGATTATGGGAATGTGAAAAGTAAGGGGGGGGAGAAAATTCTGCTAAATATGACTTGTTCAGAGTTATGAAATTCAAAATGTTAAACAGAGATGTTCAGCCTTTCATTTCCTAGTGTGGTTCAAGAACATAGGCTGGAAAAAAAAAAAGCCAGTCAAGCCACCTTAGGTCTAACAAGTTTTTATTTAGGTGGATTCATGCCTCAGTGACTCTCAAGGTCTCTGCCAGTCTGGCAATTCTGTGTTCTGATTTCTCAGTGTGAAAATGCCTTATGTCTTCTATGCTCAGCCAATAAAGCTGTAAGAAGGGGTACTTCTAAAGTGAGCCTTTAAAATTTCATTCTTTGTTATTTGTACAACCGGAATACAAATGGTGTCGGCTCCATTATCTTTCTGCACAAAATGTTCCTTCCTCAAGGCCAAATCAGTGGAAGGAAACATGGAATTGTGCCCCAAGTACCTCAAGGGCAGCTGGCCACTTCTATTTCTAGATCCCAAACACCTGCATTGCTCAAAAGCTGGTCCCGTTTCAAGAAGAGACGTTTGGAAGTCATTAATATACTGCTTGCTTACTGTGGATTTGAAACCTTGAAATGTCAAGTTTTAGCTGGAGGCCAAGTTGAATTTGGGAGCCCTCATACTGATGGGTGATGAGATCATTTACATTGGATTATACCTCTGGTGTGTGCGCAATTTAGTAAATGATGAATACAGTACCGATTACTGCCGTACATCTGCTGGGCACGTTTATCAAATAGCTCTCATCTCACCTCCTAGGTGTGCAATCTTCAATCAGGAAATGTATTTGAGGCAGGAAATCAGTTCTCTCAGGCCATGGCATCTGCTCCTAGCTCTTTTGCTGGATGCAGTTTTGTCCACTGACACATGGGAAAGTAGACAGTATCAGGACAGTGATTCATGGCCAGAAAGCAGGGCACTTTGAAAATCACCACCAGTGTGCACAGCAGGTCATTTGCTGGCTATTGTTGGGAGACAATAATAAACATTTTGCAAAAGGCAGGGAAGGGGATAGATTTTTTTCATCTGAAAAAAAGAATCAGAAACTGAAATGAATAAGTACTGTGATGATAGTATTTAAATATAGGGTTCATTCTGTCTGGTAGAGGTACAGAGGTGGCCTCTTAAGAAGAAGTAGAAGTTCTGTATATGCCTCTGTAGTATTGTCAAAAGCCCCAAGCTTCTGACTCACAAGAATTGATCCAGTATACAGTGTAAGTCCTCTTGCCTAGGACTATACGCTATCCCCTATGCTAAATAGATCTGCGGCTTTGTATGCACTTGATTCCTGTAATTTGAGAGAGGCAGATGTTTTATTCTGGATATAAATTTAACCCTGGGTTGATAAGAAGTCTGAAGAAGTATCTCTCAAAGTGCTCCCATTCTAAGAGAGGAAAGCCAGGCCATAGAGACATCTTTTTGTCTAAATTGTGTGTAAGAAACATACTTACATTTCTACGCTCTCTCTAGGGGTCATCTTTCTGCCTACAAAGTTATTTTCCTCTTTTAGAATGAGAAAAATGAAGGCCACCTCTCCCTAACAATCATGAGGAAGAAGGCTACTTATCCATTCTTCACATCTGGACCACTCAGCTGCTACCAAGGATGTTTTACCTGCTTCTCAGCCAGCCATTCGAGGCTAAGTTCTGAGTAAATGGGGACAATGTGTTACTCTAAGAACTAATAAGAACCCAGTATCCAGCCCAGTTTGCCTTGTATTCACATGACAGTCAAGTTAACAAAAGACACATTGAAAATGCCTCGGCAGCTCAGGATTTGTAGATAATACGAGAAAAGCAACTAAGAAACTAGAGTTCTTCTTCCCGCTTGCAGCACAATATAGTGGCTGAAGTGCCAACTCTTAGGATGTCATTCTAATTAAGAAACAGTATGGCATATAGAAGTCTCTTCCTAATCCATTTAATTTCACTGATTATCCCTCTCTGCAAAAGGTTGAGGAATATCATTCATATTAGTTCTACTTGAAGGCAGTAGAAAAGTTTTTTTTTTAATAGAGAAGGTTAAAATAGAGAACAGTAGCATCCTATAAAACTATAAATTTTGAGAAAGACAAAAAGTGGTGAAAATCACAATTATTTTAGCATTCATCATTTAACTGGGTATTTTCTGACATTGGGCAGGTATGACGACCTGATTAAAGAAATGGATGACTTGGGACACTGAACACCTGCCATCCAAGTTTGCACCTACATGAGTCATCCCGAAGCAACTATGCACCAAGGTATTTGCAAGTCTTTGATAGAAGAGAAGGTTGTGTGTGCATAAAATCATAGGTAAGGGGACTCTGCAGAAGTAGTGTAAACATTCAAGGTGCATATATATGTATATATACATATATATAATTTATAGGGATTTCTAGTTTCCACTATTTCTTACCTAATTTCTTTTTGGTCAAATATTATCACAATCTTGATAAATATATTAAAAAATACGTGTTCTGCGGGTCATGGGATAGTTCTCTTTCTATCTCTTTGCTATTGTGTACCCACAAAGTAGAGAGAGCCAGTTGCTGAACATTGTCCTGTGGCCTTCACATATGCCTCTGAAAGGGCACACATGTGTTCATATGCATGTGTGAACACAAATGCACACAATAAATAAATAAATAAATGTAAATGAGCTGAATTGAAATCTAGGATTCATAAGTCAGATACTTTAAGTTGTACTGATATTTTGCTTCCAGCATTTAAATTAATATTTTCACATATTGTTCATGTAATACCATGTCAACTCTTTAAAAGTAAAAATATAAGCATCAGGGTATGCCATGAGTAATACAGGTTAAAACCCATCTTCCTTCTACTGCCATTCCAATTTCCAACCCAAATATGCACTCAACTTGATGTAGTACAAATAGGAAGCAAATTTAATTTCAAATTTCATCTATACTACTTTCAAGCTTTGGAATGATTGTATATGACTTGATTTTTTTGATCCTTTGATGAAAGATCGAAATATCTTTTATGTTGAAATATTAATTCAGCATGAATTTCTTTGGGATTGAAAAATCCAGTGAAAACTCCCTTTGGCATGATCAGCACATAGTACGCACTCAACAAATAGCAGCAATTTCTTTCTTTTGTTGAAAATAGGTTTTTTCATTCAATATATCCTGATTATGGTTTCCCACAGTTTCTTCCACCCCTTTCCCATATGAATCCACACCTTATCTCTCCTTAGAAGACAAAAGGCAACTAAAGAATAATAATGAAATAAGATAAATAAACAAATCAACAACAGACAATGCCATTACACACACACACACACAGAGAGAGAGAGAGAGAGAGAGAGAGAGAGAGAGAGAGAGAGAGAGAGAGAGAGAGAGAGAGAGAGAATGGGGCTTGTAAGATACACAGTATGAGACAATGACCTCCAAAGATGCTTGCTGCTGGGTTTGTTCACTCTTGGTCATCTCCTGGTAGACAGAGGACCTACCCTTATGAGCAGTTTGTTTCCTTAGTGAGACTTCCTAGAGAAAACAATTTTTTCATTTGCCAGTGACTGGAAGTTGGAGGTATTTTCTGGGTTAGAGATGGCAGCATGCGTCCAGTCTTCCTTTCATCTCTAGAGCCCTATCTCTGTGCAGACTGATGCAAGACTTCACAAGTGTGCCAGCTTTGCTGTGTCCAGAAGGTCTTGATTCCTTGGTATCCTCCATCTCCTTTGGCTCTTACACTCTTTCTTCCTCCTCTTCCACAAGGTTTCCTGAGCCCTGAGGGGAGGGATTTGATGAAGCAATTCATTTTTAAGGCTGAATGTTTCAAAGTCTCTCATGCTTTGCCCCCTTTCCAGCTGTCGGTCTCTGTATTTATTCCCTTCTGCTGCAAGAGGAAGCTTCTGTGATGATGACTAATCAAGGCACACATCTTTTAATAAAGCGGAATTAGGAGTCATTTTATTGATATGTTCCTTTATCAGAACATATTTGGTTTTACCCTAGACCTCTGACCTATCTAGTTTCAGGTTTCTAGCCTCCCAACCAGAATTGGGTATGGGTTCCATCTCTCATGTAGTGGGTCTTAAAGCAGATACTGGTTGGTTTATCCCAGAAGCTTTCTGGCTATTGCACCAGTGGATGTTGGAGGTCGGTTACTCTTGAACAAAGGATTTGTAGTTGTTTGTGTTTTACTTTTCTCCTTTGGTAGCATTCAGATAACGTTCCAGCAGCATGAATACTAGTCTATAGAGGCGAGGCTCAACTTCTCCAAATTCAACAAGTTGTGGTGTTGTTTTCACCAATAGGACCTTACCATCAGTTTGTGGAGAGTCACCAGTAGCCTTGACAATACTCTGGAATGTTTTGTGGTTCCCATAAGATGGTTTTGGCCAACAATTTTATTAGATGCAATCCATTTCCAATACCGGAAACTTTATTTGGTGACAAGAGATGACCAACTGGAGTTCTCTCTTCCCTGTTATTTGGTGATTTCATTTATATTACCCTCATACGTGATATAGTATAAGAGTTTTCTTCTCTATTAGGTTTCCATATGATCCCTCAAATGACCCTTAGTTTTAGTGATTTCTCTGTGTATTCCTTCCCTTTCACCCTGTGTTTGATCCTCCCATTTCATTCCCCCCACCTAGTCCATCCATCACTATTTATGGTGTTATTCCTTAATTTAAATGATCTCTAATTTCTTCTTCCCACTCTTTCTTCTTTAAAGAAATAGTACAAATAAAGCTTCAGAAAACATTTCCTCTCATTTTTCCCCATGTTTATAATGTGTCTATTTATTTATTTATTGAAGATTTCTGTTTCTTCGGGGAAGAAACATTTCCTCTCTTAATGGGGTTGTAATACCATAATTTGATGATGTAAACCTATATGTTTATAAGGACAGGGAAAATTGTGAAACCATTTTATTTTGCTGAAACAATGGCAAAATTGTTAAAAGAAAGCATACTCCACCTTGGCTTGTCAATATTCTATAACTCTTCTTAGCTCTATCTTTTATTCTCCATCCCTCACTTCTCTGCCTTTCCTTGGTCCTGCTGCAAAGTCTATTTCTTTGAAATGTATTTCACTCTTGCATGATTAATGTTACTGTTGTCAATAAGGAAGGTCATGAACATTGTTTGGTTTGAAAACATCTTCTTTGGCTACCGAGTCTGAAGGCTCCCAGGTGATCTTGATCTGATGCTACTATCCCTCCCTTTGCTAAGGGTTGTGTAGAAGTGCCTTTGGCAGGGTTTGGAATCTTTCTGATGTCTTTAGAACCAAACACAAACCACTCACTAAAGGCAGATAATTGTCAGTTTGTCTCTTTGGACCCTAGATTAACATTTACTTACAACTGTAAATTCTGAAAGTTAGTCATGCATCTTTATGGTATAGATAATAATATTTTGAGCTCTCTTAGAAGGATGGCTGGAAAATGAAATATGTCCTTACCCTACTCTGCCCAATTCTGCTTTGACAGCACAGCAAAAGTGTTTAACTTTGTCCGGTCACCTTTCCTCATGAGTAGACAGTCAATCACAAAGGCTCATAGTATTGTTTAAAAGATATTATCACCTGATTTTTGGTAAGTGTTTTAAAGGCTTCATTAAAACAAGTCAAGAGGGTTGAGCTGACTGACTTTTACTGGTGCTGTGGGTTCATCATCCCCAGTGATACATTTTAGCTACAAGAATATACACTTGAAGTGGGTCTCTTTCTGAGGAGCCCAGACCTTTAAAACTATGCCACTTGCATACATATTCTATCACTGAGTTAGCTCTTTAGAAAATTAATCTTTCTATTACCTCTCTGTGTAAAAATTTGTGTCTGATAATGAAGAAAAGCTTCCTCGTTTGTTTGTTTGGGGGCAGCAGGTTCTAATTCAAAAGCAAACTCAGCTCCACATTCTGAGAATAACAATTCTTAGCACATGTTCTCATGGGCAGGTAGAAATAGTCTGGAAAACTGGAGAAAGTATATTTCTTTGTAACCACAAAGCGAATGAAGGAAGTCAAAGTACTGTGGACTCTTTTGTCAAAGAATATTTACTTTTGTTTTTTAATTTTACTTTCCTACTGTTCAGTTCTCTGTCTCTCTCTGTCTCTCTGTCTCTCTCTGTCTCTGCCTCTGTCTCTCTGTTTCTGTCATCTCTGTCTGTCTGTCTGTCTCTCTGCGTATGTGTATGTGCCCATATGCAACCCCTCATATGTCAGCTGGGTACCACAGGTTACATTTTCCATCTTTCTCTGCCTTAGTCCCATGAGTCAGGATCGTCCACTGAACGTGAAACTTCCCCTTTTGCCCCAGTTGGGCCAGTGAGTTTCAGGGACTTGCTTGTGGAGTGTGTGTGTGCGCGCGCTTGTGCGTATGTGTCCTACTGCCTCCTAGGTTATAGGTATGCTAGACTACTTTTTTTCCCCACATTTAGTGGGGATCTGGAGTTTGAACTGAGGTTCTCACGCTTGTACAGAAGCCCTCTTGCCCTCTGAATCACTTCCCTGAACTTAAAAAGTACTTTTTTAAAAAATAAATAAAAAGGAAGTGATCATTTTTGGCCCCTGTACTACATAGCTTACATAGAAAGTTTAGTTAATCATTCCTCAGGTATTTGTTGTATGTATTATGTAACAAATCCTTTTACTCAAAAAGCTTAAAAGAATATGAAAATCTTTGTAGCAGTGGTAAGAAAGGAGTCAAGAACAAATATTAATGATGAACCTAACCTTCAAGAATGTTACTTGCACTCATAGCAATTTCTTGGCTCTTTAAGCAGAAATAAATTCATTGAAATGTTTTGCAAGGTAATAATGATATACTTTGACGAGCCATGGGTTTCTATTTGCTGCCTCGGGCTTTCTGCATTAATGGAAAAGGGTCCCCTCAAGCTATCAACTGGGTTTCAATTCCTAGGGCCTCATGAAGATCTTTTTCAGCAACCTGGGATTGAAGAAATTTATTTGCATTTTTTAGTGCTCTGGGGTGCTCAATGTCCTCTTAGAGAGAGACGCTTCTCAGTAAGTACTCTCCACTCTAATATTATAGTCGTGCATTAGATGCTGACTCCTCTGATGAACTATTGCTCAAAATACCTAGGACATCAGCAAGGGATGCAAGATTGTTCTTAACATTCTGTTAATGTACAGGGTCTATCATTCTCTAATTTATTTATTATGTGTAGGAAGTGGGGAAAGATGACAAGCACAAGGCTTTGAGATCTCTGTGTGTGATACTTTAGTTACTGTTTTGGGGGAAATTATACATCACCAATAGTGCAGGGAAACGATTTATAAAGCCCCCATTAAAATTGCTTGTTAGGCTCTCCAGAGAAATAGAACTGAATAGAGAGCCATGGAGAAAGGATCTGAATACAATCAACAACCCAAATCCTGAGGGTTGGCAGATATGAAAAGAAACATTAAAAAAATACAATTTGTAGTCATTTAGTCAAAGAATTTTAGAATAATGTAACATTTTTTTCATCTATATGCTAAAGAAACTATCACCTCACAATTTCAGAATGATTTGTAAGCAGGATTGCACAGTCACCACGACCGATATCATAGGTTCAATACAGAGCGATGAGTAGGAAGCCCAAGGATCCACTCCATCCTTCTGATGAGCAAAGATATCACATTGCAGATAGGCAATGCCTTTAATCCTACCACTTGGGAGGCAGAGGCAGGGGAGATCTCTGTGAGTTCATGGCTACCCTGGACTACAAAGCGAGTTCCTGGACAGCTAGGACTGTTACACAGAGGAAATCCTGTCTTGGGGAAAGAAGAAAAGGTACCACATTGTTTTAGCTCGTTATGGTGGATTTGTGTGTGTGGCCATCCAAGTAAAGCTTCTAAAACAATGCCTGGCACATAGTAGTGATTCTGCAATAAATATTAGCTACTTTTGCCAATCAATTTTAGGCTCAACAGGAAATGTATTTAATGCACAATAATATTATTTTTGTAGATTAAACATTACCTTTAAACCTTAATTTAGACTTTACTTCAAAAACCATATGTTCTATTACATTACATGTGTATAACATTTAATTGGAGGTTTATGACATTATTTATTTGAAAAATTCAATACTACCACATTGCACATTGATGCTTAAATTACCTAAGCTCATATAACAGTAATATATTTATCTGAATTATCAGGTCCATTATCTTGATTTCTATTCTCAGTTTTGTAAGCGTATACATACCATGTGTCCTCTGGAAAGTGCAATTGGATTTCTTGATTGTATGTGTCACCTGGATAATTTTATGAAGGACATAGGAGGCCTGTTCAGAGGTCACACTGTCACACCTTTGAAGCCCAAGATGCATTGTCTATGTGGACTCTACTCTTAAGAGATGTGACAGCGAGGGAAAGTAAAGATAGAACTCAATTTAAATACAGTTAGAAACATCACGAAAAGGGAGAGATGCAAACTCATAGTGCTAACATTTATGAGCACTGTGTTTGAAATCTTATATCTCAGTTAAAAGAAAAGTCATTTTACCAAACAGCAATATTTATTTATGTTCTTTCTAAATGATAAATCGAGAAGAAATGAATCGGGTAGTTAAAGCAATGTGAGCTGCTAACCCCTGAGTTGAAAAATGTAGCATATTTTAGGGTGGACTGAAGAGGGGGAAAATGATTAGAAAATTTCCTCATGAGTTTAAATATTCACGACTTGCTTATTAGGATATTTTGGAAATGCTGTCTCTGAGCATCAGGTTTTTAATATGTAGAGCAGAAAGAGCAAAGTATTGGTAAACAGCAAACGTATAATCAAGAAATTTGCCTAAAACCTTCAGAAGCTAAAGCTTAGTGTTCAATATGTGTTTGATAGAGTAAAGCTTTCCTCAAAAACTGGGATATGAAAAAAAATCAATTCTCCTTCGAGAGCTAATCTTTAAAAGTCAATACGTAATTGAACAGAGAAATAGCATGCAAATTGAGCAGCGATGCATCAAGGGACTCAGGTGAAATTTGATTTACTATATTAGCATGCTGAACTGCAGTCAATTAGCAGAAGTTAATCAACAGTGGGAAAAGGAAAGGGGCAAGCATCTAAAGGTCTGAGTAATGCTCATCCAACCCACAGGCAAGGTATTTTCAATGTCCCATGTTCTCTACTACAGGGTGGCATGCATGGAATTAGTGAGCTCAGGTTAGTCCCAGTGATTGTAGAATGGTGAACAGACCCTGAGAGAGAGAACCTAGGAGCAAATGACAGAATGTTAAAAGGCAGCCTAAGGAGTCCATTGGAACCATCTGCATGAACCCCGTGGCTGAACACTACCTTTATCATAGTGGCACTTGGGTTCTTTGAATAATTCACCAAGGTCACCAAGGAAGAAGTCAATTTGAAGAATGGAGGTTTTAACGGTTGGTCATCATAAATGTTTGGTATCAATTTTATGCCTTTGAAATGTCTCTCTCTGCCTTGTTTCAAATGTTGAGGTAAAAATGAATGCCCCTCGACAGAAGAATAGATAAGGAAAAATAGATAAGTACACAATGGAGTACTACACAGCAGAAAAAAATGACATCCTGAATTTTGCAGGAAAATGAATGGAGCTAGAAAACATTATTTTGAGTGAGGTAATCCAGACACAGAAAGACAATTATCACATTTACTCATTCATAGGTGGTTTTTAAACATAAAGCAAAGAAAGCCAGTCTACAAACCACAATACCAGAGAATTTAGAGAACAATGAGGACCCTAAGAGAGACATACATAGATCTAATCTACATGGAAAGTAGAAAAAGACAAGATCTCCTAAGTTAATTGGGAGCATGGGGAACTTGGGGAAGGGTTGAAGGGTGGGGAGCAGAGAAAAATGTAGAGCTCGATAAAAGTCAATTAAAATGCAAAGGAAAACAAATTCAGGAAGTTAGGGAGCAAAGTAGAGTCTGCTTAAGAGTAGAAAGTGATTTACTCATGTTCATGATTGTCTGCCTCTCAGAAGCAGCAAGAAGTCTTAAGTTTTCGTTATTACCTAGGACTGAATATTCCAGTAGCAGAATTTAGAGTAATTGGAAAGAGCCTGGGCATGCTTTATTTGACCAAGGAAGTCAAATTGTTAGTCATACTTTTTGTAGACCAAAAGAAATGTACTCTATCAATAAATTTATAGAGGAAGTATAATGCAAAACAAACTCGCTTTTTATTCAACATAGGAAATGTAAAAGTCATAGCAGGTCATTGAATGTATTTAACCCAGTGCATGTTTAAGGTGATGGAAGGTTTTGAAAAAAAAATGGTGATTTGAGAGACATGACTTAGGCCTTACAGGAAACTGGAGTAACATTTTAGAGTGTGTTGAGCCATTGCCGTTTGCAATCAACTGCTATTGTCATGACTCCGCTTCCCTTTGAATAACCCTCTGTCTATATGATTGTCCTTTTTTTGATTCGGACTGTTCCCCTGGATACTTTCATTGATTCACGGCTTCATCTGACTCCCTCCCTTCCTTTTACATGTGTCTTTAATTATATCCACCTCTCTGTGTTCTTCTCCCTTTTCTTTAAAAGCTGATTGAGGCAGAAACACAAAGTCCTAACTTACCAACACAAAACGTTCTTTTAGAGCAGAGTTCTAATAGAGCTTGTTTTGGCTGTTATTAGTCCCACAGAATTGTACTGTCCAATGTATTGCTACTTGCCCTATGTGGCCACTGAGCAGCGGAAATATAGAGAGTTTGAGCTGAGCTGCATTATAAATAAAAATATACAGAAATTCTGAAGACAGAATAGGAAACGTTAAAAAAGATGAATTTATGTTATCTTCATGAATCATACATTTAATTATAAAAATTATATCCAGAAATGAAATATTCGAAACAAAACTTATTGTTAAAGTTAGTTTGACTTTTGTTTTCCTGATTTTGATGCAGCTACTAAAAACATAAAATGAGAATGAAAAAAGAGTTCATAAATATGAAAGAGACCTGGGGAGAGTGTTTTATAGAAAGATTTGGAGGGAGGTAAAAAAGGGAAAACTGACATCATTGTATTATAATCTCTAAAATAAAAGAAACAATGGAAAAGTATGAATGTGAGTAAGTAATTGAGCTTATACTTTTATTATGTTGATATCCTCCCTCTCAAGTCCCATTTAGTACAACAAAAATAACAACCTTTGGCTAATAAATTATTTCTTGACAGTTTCAATAAAGAGTATAAGTGATGAAAGTAGTATCACGTGATTACTGACAAGACAGTAAAATGTTTTCATCATTACTATTTATGAAACATGGCTCTGACTTATATATTGCTTTATCTTACTTACAATGTTTTGCCATATAAGTGATCATTTGTGCTTCATAACTCATCTATTAATATTAGATAAGATTCAAACTATAACATCTTAAGTATAAAAGGACTGAAATTCAGAGAAATAAAGGGCATTAATCCAGATAGAGAGGATCTACACAGTACAAGAAAAGATTAGCTGAGTTCTGAAGTATCGTGATGGTTTTCTTTGGAGTTGGTTCTTTTTGGATTTGTAGGCTACCACTGCTGTTTACTAGGCTGTGGTCAGGGGATTAGTCAACACTTTTATTATGTAGTTGAAGGTGTAAGAAAGTTTAAAAAAATACTGGAACATAGCTGTGTTTAATGAGCTATACACCCTATAGCTAAACAAAATGCATTATTTTTGATTGTTTTTATTTATTATGTATACAATATTCTGTCTGTGTGTATGCCTGCAGGCCAGAAGAGGGCACCACACCTCATTGCAGATGGTTGTGAGCCACCATGTGGTTGCTGGGAATTGAACTCAGGACCTTTGGAAGAGCAGACAATCTCTTAACCACTGAGCCATTTCTCCAGTCCCCAAAATGCATTATTTGATAGTTCCAATTAAAATTAATAAAAATATTAGAAATTTAATGTATACATTTATGTGTAATGACATAACATTCATCTACTTCTTAAACTACATTTCTGAAGCTATCCTATTCAGCCTTTAGCATTCTACTTTGTATAATAAAATTATACATAAATATGAATACTTTAAAGAAACACAGTAAGTTAAATATACCAGTTCTAATAGACCTGCTGTCTGAGCAGACAACATGACATGATACTTTGGGAAATTATTGCCCAAAAATTTAGACTGTGCTGAGAAGATATAAATTCTTTTCTTATCTGAATGTGTACCCATGTTTGGGACAACAACTGTAGTTTTTATGTTAAAATCGGTTTTTAATAAATGACACCGGTTATGTCAATCATCTGAATTTTTCCATTCCCCCTCCCTGCCCATTGGGTTTGCCCAATGATGATTAGGTTCAATATTCTCAATTTCATCAATCATCACATTTGCTCTACCAAACTGACTCTTAGGAAGCATTTGTCTGCTGTAGTTCAAGCCCTCATTGTTTCCTATATCCACTTACAGCTTCCATTCATACCTATGGGTCACTGCAAGAAAATACTATAAACTGGACAATATTGGAACAATAATTTTTTTGATAATTTCAGAAGCTAGGAAGCCCAAGATTAAAAGTATAGAAACTTCTATGTCTGGTAAAGTCCCACTTCCTATTCGTAGACTGTGCTTTCTAGCTATATGTACACATGAGGCTTGGAAATACTCCTCTGGGCGTATTTTTAAAGGGTACTAATATCATTCATGATTACAAAGTTAGTGACTAATCACAGTCATAATCTACAGCCTGCCCAAAGACCCCATCTCCTCACGCATCTCCTAGGTAAGATGTCAGCACAGGATTTTGGCAAATTACGAGCATTAATACCATAGCATTCACCTTCAAATATATTTTTTTACAGAATCTAACTTCAGGGCTATTATTAAAACCCAAAGTTAATGATGTAAAGCAATTCTCTCCTTCATATACACTTCCTCAATGCTTCATCATTTTCTACAAGATTAAATCCAAATGTTTTGGCTTGTCAGAATCTAGGATGAGATGATTCTTTCCTGTGATTTCCAACCTCATGTCCCACTATAATCTGACACACACCATCTGTTTTTGTTCCGGTTCTTCCATTTACTGAGTCAGTTTTGACTGACTCTCATTTCTCTGTCCTGCCTCATGCTTCTTAGTTTTAATAATGTTTGTTGCAATATTGATGATGTTGTCTTTTGGTTTCTTTGAGTTTTGAACTCAACAAAGGTTAGCATTTATGAATAACTGGTTAGCCAAGTATATCTAAAGTATGTATCGAAGAGCACAAGAAATCAGTCTCATAAAAATCAAATGAGCAGCCAATTCTGAACTAAAGTGTTCTACTTTAAGAACTAAAGAATACATGTCAGTACCAACAGAGTTCCTTTAACCAATTCACTCACCTTTGTAAAACATCTAAATCAAAGGAAATTAGAAGGCTTTAACTCATAAGCCATATTTGACTGTTTTATATTGTTTTTGTTTTTCCAGACAGGGTTTCCTTTTGTAGCTCTTACTGTCCTGGAACTAACTGTGTAGACTAGGATGGTCTTGAACGCACAGAGAGCAGTCAGCCTACCTCTACTTGAAGTGCTGGAATTAAAGAAATGTGCCATGATACCTAGTTCCCATATTTAACTGTAATTCCAGGCATATTTTAAAGATTTATATGCTGATGCTAATTGCTCTGTTCTTGGAGACATGTGACAGGGAAGTTGTAAAAGAGAAAAATGTGAATATTTGGCATTTTGTAGATAAAAACTAATCTCTTCGTTGCTTGCATAATAATTTCTCACTATGCACGGGGCCACAAATGTTATAGGTAAACAGAAAAGATTTCCTTGTTATAGGAGTGATAAGTATTGGATCCCCAGTTATTGAGTATTATCCCCCATGCAATAAGCCAGATCAAACCAAATTAATAAATCCAGATTTAATAAACAGAGTAAAGCTACTCCCAGTTGATTTCAGAAAGTCAGAAAAGAAATCATGGAACAGGTTTTACTTTACTAGATCTTAAAAAACCTGATAGCGTGGTCTTAAGCAGCCCCAACGAAGAAGCTGACCCTTTGTGGTCTTGCTGAGGGGCAGGGTCTGGAATGGGAGGATTAAGACTGGAGCAGAGATTCCCAGCAAGGAGCAAAGACTAAATCAAGGTCTGAGTAGAATAAAAGATCTTGCCATTTTAAGATTACAGGAATTAACAACTATTGATTGATGTGGGATGTTCTTCTGTATATGTATTGCTTTATTGGTTGATAAGTAAAACTGTTTTAGCCAATGGCTTAGCAGAGTGAAGGCAGGGGAGAAATCAGAACACACACACACACACACACACACACACACAGAGAGAGAGAGAGAGAGAGAGAGAGAGAGAGAGAGAGAGAGAGAGAGGAGTCAGTGAGACGCTGAAGAAGGACCCAGAACCTTTCCAGTAAGCCTCAGCATCTTGACAATACATAGATTAATAGAAATGGGTTAACTCAAGATGTAAGGGGTAGCTAGAAATATGTCTGAGTCATTGGCCCAAAAGTGCTGTAATTAATAGTGTCTGTCTGATTTTTAGGGTCTGGGCAGCCGGAAATGAATGAGTAGTCTCAGCCAACAATTGATTGCTTTCTGTTAAATCAAGACACTGTTCTGGTGCCTCTTTAGAATACCACTCCCCATACACATGATTGATATAAATGACTTATTACTCCCGTTTCTCATTATCACCAAACTATTTGCTGTTTATTATTAAACCAAAGGTCCTAAAGCAAAACCTACTTAAAAATATCCTATCATTCTGTCCATGCAGTGCCTGAGTCGTAGGGACTCCAAGAAGACTACACAGGATCATCAAAATGCAAAAGCAAGGTTTAATTATACAAATCACGATTCGGACAGCAGGAACCAGAGGAGGTGTCCCTCCGTTCTTAGGCAGGGTTTATAAAGGGAAAAAAAATCACAAATCTATTGTTATGGGCATAGGGTTATGGGTGACTCTCTGGTTGGCTCCAGTCCAGGGGATTTTCCACTCAGTGATACCAACCTCCAGCTGCTCTGCTCCAGTCTAGGGAACTTCCCTCTGCTGACAGCACCTTCAGCAGCTGGACTCCAGTTTGGGGAACTTCCTGCTCTGCTGATATTTACCTTCAGCAGCTGGGCTCCAGTCTAGGGAACTTCCTGCTCTGCTGACAGCCACCTTAGGGCCTAATACAAAAATAGAGTTGGTTTTGTCCCTTCAGTCCATAGATAAAAAGATTTCACAATTCTTTGTTTTCTCTAGGCTACTCATTGTGATCAGAGGGATAGCCACCATGCTATGTCTTTTTCTGTATGCTATGAGGCTAGGAATTTAAATGATGCTAGGCTAGCCTTTTGTAGTAATAAGGGCGGCAGGGCTGCGTCCCCAACACCCCAGCCGCCTGGCTGCCAGCTAGCTCTAGCTTATGCCCCGAAATAACAACACACAAACTGTATTCATCTAATCACTGCTTGGCCCTTTTCTATCTAGCCTCTTCTAGGCTAACTCTCGCACCTGGACTAGCCCATTTCTAATAATCTGCTGTAGCACAGCTAGGTGCGCTTACCGGGAAGATTCTAGCCTAAGTCCATCCTGGGTCGGAGCTTCATAGCTTCATAGCTTGCATCTTCCCTGGAGCGGGGAGCATGGCGTCTCTCTGAGGCGTCTGTCTGCTCCCAAGAGGAGAGCTGACGAGTCTGAGCTCACTTCCTCTTCCTCCCAGTGTTCTGTTCTGTTTACTCCTCCCACCTATCTTCTAACCAATGAGGGCCAAGCAGTTTCTTTTTATATAACCAATGACCTTTCTCCATCAGCCTTTGGTTACCGTTTAAGTTCAGTTGTAAAGCTTTTCCTGTTGAGTCTTTTTTTCTTTTAAATGCAATTAGTCCATGACAAGAAAAGCAAATAGGGGAGGTATGTTAGATACTAGGGTATCCTCTGAATCCATGAATGGACAGGAGCAGTTTAATGATCTGGTCCAGAAAACTTTAACTCACTTCACTTACATTGCTTGTTTGGGGCTAAAAAGAACCTAAAAATATATCCTCCTAAGCCTGCCTTGTTAGAAGTAGGGGGTGCTTCTTTTCTTTGCTCACTCTGTCTATTTTAGGAAATGAAAGATTAGCAAAACAAAAATAACAAGATATAAAACAGTACTGTTGATGATTACATGAGCATTTTCATGCAGAATCGTGAGTACATTTGAAACAGAAGTAATTACTTCCTTTCAGTTTGTTTTCCCTATGACGTCTGTAAGAGCATATGAACATTTATTTTAAGATGTCATTTGCCATGCAAGTTCAGATAGTAGTCTAGATTCCAGTTTAGGGTTACCTTCAGTTGACTAGCCTGGGGGAGTCGCTATCTCTTTTCTTCAGCTGTGAAGTAGAGGATCCCCAACTTAGGGAGCCTGTGGGTGGAGGAAGCAGTTTCAACCAAAGCTGCTATCTGTGATGACTAAGGAGAGTTTGTGTTTTATTCCCAGGAGTTCTGAGGGGCAAGCAGCATATTAAAAGAGAGTCACTCCCAACCCACACACTCCAGCACCAATTGATTTGGTGCTGTGGTCATTGAATAAGGTTTCCTGGTCATAAAGAGCAAGGGACTGGTATTACCAGGATAGATCAAAACTGTCTTTGGCAATTGACTTCTACGGCCACTAAAAATCTTTCTTTCTAGCCACAGAGAATAGACTTTGTGTGCTGTGTAGCAAAGCAATTGGGCTTAAGTAACATATGACCTAGTTTGTCAAGTCATATCCAGCAAGCCACACCCTTTTTACAGCAGGGAAGAAGCTGAATACAGACTGGGAGATTGGTGCTTCTGGCTGCCTCTCTCAAGTCTCCTGGACTCCCATCCTGGCAACAATTTTTATTTAACCAAAAGTGCTTCCTCTTCTATGGATCCTGAAGCAGGACTTAATTGGAAATCAATCTGGTATTCTATAACCATCTGCTTTGATTAATCATGGGTATTATTTGAAACAGAGTTTATGATACTACTGGAATAAAATACACTTTTAAAGGACTAATAAAAACAAAACTTCCACAGAGCTAGGGGTTTCAATGTAAGGCGCTTGATTCTTAGTTTAAGAAAGATTCCAATGTAATTTAAGAGAATTTAAAGAAAACAGTGATTCCTATTTTTGGTTAGGGGGTGGGATTCAAAGTTAACTCTTAAAATTTATTATCTTGATTTTTTTCAATACTTTCCATTTCTTTTTCTTTTTCATACCCCTACAATGCCATGAAAGCTTAATCTTTGCCGGCTATCCCATGTATTTTTCAGCTCAAGACCAAAATAAGATTTTTATCTCTATATTAGAAACAGTGAGATACTCATCTCTTTTGACTGGGCTGTTTTATCTTTCTAGAGGAAAAGCGACCCCCCAATTGCACACAGCCATAAATTAATTTGACAAGCAGCACGCCAGAACTGCCACCTTGGTTCACAATGCTGAAATGGTTCCTGGGTATCCTTTTTGTGGGGGAAGGAGCAATATATGCCCCAGTGGAAACTGTTTTTGTTTGTTTTCCAACTTAGCAACAGTTCCCTCCATGAGGCTCATATAGGAGTTATACACTTCCTTCCCTCACCGGACTCATTATGCAAAAGATGTCGCCAGTGCTTCTTCCTAAAAGCACAACCCCAGCAAGGAGGTTGAGTTCACCAGTGGCCAATTCATCATGCACTGTGAATGATTGGTGCTCAGATCTCAGAACTGACAAACTTCACAAGCTGATAGTTTGGAAATGTCCTCCACTTCCCACTTCTCCTTAGTCCTTGCTGTCCTTGTATTGTATTATTCTGAACTCCGTTCTGATAGCCATAGAAGTTATTCAGTGACAGTAACCTATAAATTAAGCTGTAACTTAATATATTTGGTCCAAAAAGAAAACATGATTGCATTTGCGTGTGCTTTTAGCTGGGGTAAGCTTACTGCTCACTTGCTTTTCCAATTAAAATAAAATGCTATAGGCACTGTATTTACATTTCCATTACAGTCAGACATGTAGTTCAAAATATTTAATACATTATAGTATAAACTTTAAAATAAGCCAAAATGATTTTATTTGTTTTCACTTGCTGTCAGATCCTTGTCCTCCACAATTTTCCTTAATGTTCATTTCTATTGTGTAAAGAACTTTATAAAAACGGGTGAAACCAGAGTGAGCTTTTAATGCAGTAGCTGCTCTAAGTATTGATTTCTGTTTTCCTATGTTTTTTCCCTCTTCTTCATCCCTCTTCTCAGTTACTGACACTTCCTTGTTTGCCACCATGTCACTTCGTCAGCATGATTTCTTAGTGCTTCTTCCTGCTACCTGATTCTCAACTCTACAACCAGTTTGGGTAATTAGATGCCTTCTCTAAACACCATGACAGAAATGAAAGGTCAAAGATGTCCCTAAACACCCTGAATGGTAAAGTTCTATCTAGGAGAGGCCCGAGGTTCTGAAAAACACCCTGCTTCCCGTGATTATGAAACACATTAGGAATGGGTTGTTTAGATTAGTTTAGAGCCCCATGTCGATATGAATATGCAGAGAGAGTACTGCTGAAGAGCCTGGGAACACTTCCTTCCATTTTGATGCCGAGAAATGAGTGAATATCTCCGAGATGTGCTGCCTTCTCTTATCAAGAGTAAGATCTGTCCTGGAAAATCATTTCAAGTTATCCTCTTTGACTTATTTTCCTTCTTGTCTGACTTTAGTTCTTCCTTAAATATTTCCTACTGGAGGAAGAATTTTTCTTCTTATGTTACCAGTTCCTTTACTTAATTATTTTACATCCCTACCTCAGTTTCCCCCTCTCTATTCTCCTTCCATTCCTTACCCCCACCTCCTCATGTCATAGAGGGCCGAGGTTGGTCTCATGCAGGCTCCCTTATTGTTGGTTCAGACTCTGAGATCCTATGAGCCAGGTTAGTTGTTTCTGTGGGTTATCTTGTGATGTCCTTAACCCCTCTAGCTCCTACAATTCTTCTACTTTTTCTTCAGCAGGATTCCTGCCAACTTGGCCTAATGTTTGGCTGTGGGTCTCTGCACCTCTATCCATCAGTTACTCTATGAAAGCTCTCTGATGCCAATTGGGGTAGTCACCAATCTGATCAAAAGAGAAGGTCAGCGCATGCTACATTCAGTATCCACTATTTCTAGGAGTCTTAGCTGGGGTCATCCATGTAGATTCCTGGGAGTGTCCCATACATCGGGTTTCTATGTGACCCCAAAATGTCCCCGCTTCCAGTCATCTCGTTAAGTACTCTCCTCATCTAATCTGCCCACAACCCAGACACCCAGCAGATCTTTTTTATTTCCCCTTCCTAGGGAGATCCATGGTTTTTCTCATTCGGCCCTCCTTGTTACCTAGATCTTTAGATCTGTGGATTGTAGCATGGTTACCACACATACCATGTTGTCTTTCTTGAGTCTTGGTTATCTCACTTAGGATGACTTTTTCTACTTCCATCCATTTACCTTCAAATTTTCTGATGTCGTTGTTTGTAACACCTGCGTAATACTTCATTGTGTAAATTTACTACATTCTCTTTACCCAGTCTTCAGTCGAAGGACACCTAGGTTATTTCCAGGTTCTGGCTATTAGGAATAAAGCTGTTATGAATAGTTGAGCAAATGTCTTTGTGGCATTCTTTGGGTATATGTTCAAGAGTGGTATAGCTGTGCCTAGAGGTAGATTGATTCCCATTTTTTTTGAGAATCTTCCCATATTTTTAAAAGAATCATAAAACTCAAGCCCCATATTGAACCCCATGCAATATTAATCAGATACTTCAACACCCTACTCTCACCAATGGACAGGTTGTTCACACAGAAACTAGAAGGAGAAATAATGGAATTAACAGATGTTATAACTCAAAGGAACCTAAAGGATATCGACAAAATGTTTCACCTGCCGGAGACAGACGCCGGAACTTTAACCAGTAAGCCACAGCCATGTGGCCATACACAGATTAATAGAAATGGGTTAAATTAATATGTAATTAGCCAATAAGAAGCTTGAGCTAATGGGCCAAGCAGTGATTTAATTAAAAAAAATAAAGTTTATTTGATTGGAAAAATATTTTCCAGTCCTTTACTCTGAGCTAATGTCTATCTTTGATGTTGAGGTGTGTTTCTTGTATGCAACAGAATGATAGATTCTGTTTTTGTATCCATTCCATTAGTGTGTGTGTTTTCTTTTTAAATTGATGAACTGAGTTTTTTGTTATTGATATTAATGACCAATGATTGTTAATACCTATTATTTCATTGTTGATGATGATGGTGTGTGTTTGGGGGGTTGTGGATATGTGTGTCTGAGTGTGTGTGTGTGTGTGTGTGTGTGTGTGTTTTCCTTCTTTGGGTTTTACTGGTATGAAATTATCTATTGCCTTTGTTCTTGTGGGTGTAGTTAACTTCCTGTTTTGTAGTTTTCCTTCTAGTGCCTTCTGTAGAACTTGATTTGGGATAGATATTGTTTAAATTTAATTTGTCATGAAATATTTTGTTTCTCTATGATGATTGACATCTCAGGTGGCATCTGTGGTCTTTTAGAGTCTATAAAACATCAGTCTGGCACTTCTGGATTTTAGTGTTTCTGTTGAGAAGTAATGTGTGTTTCTCTCTTTCATCTCTTGTATTCTGATGGTAATGCTTGCATCTATAGCTCCTGTTTACTTACCCAGATTTTCCATTTACAGGATTCCTTCAGTTTGTGTTTTTTTTTAAATTGCTTCTATTTCCATTTTTATGTCTTGAACCATTTTACCTGTTTCTGTTAACTTTATTTGTTCTTGGATTTCTTGACATTCTTTAAGATATTTATTGATTTCTTTAAAAGTTTTTTTGTTTCACTTTTCCACAATTTTAAGGGCTTTTTTTTTCATTTCCTCTTTAAAGACCAGTATCATCTTTATAATGTTTTTTTTAAGTCTTTTTTTTTTTTTTTTACTTAAACTGCATTGCAACGTCCAAGTCTTGCTGTCACAGGATAGCTGAGTTCTTGTGGTGACATATTGCCCTTTCTATTATTGGAAGTGCTCCTACACTGGCATTTAGGCATCTAGATTTGGGATGGTTATAGGCCTAGGTGTTGATTCTTGTGTTTATCTTTTTTGGATGGGTGCTTTGTTCCTCATTCTATTTTCTCTCTGGTATTCTGACCAAAGTAGTCAAGGGCTCTAGTGACTAGTGAGTCTTCAGGTCCAGTAGAGTGTCTTTGATGGGGTTTTGAAGGCCTTTGACATTTTAACCTGTCTGGCCTCCAGTTAACTTAAACTCTTCTTGGGTCTCTAGATCAGACCTGGCCTCCAGTAAAGCCAGAGTCTTCTTCTGGGGTATCTAGGACCAACCTAGTCTCAGTTAGAGATACTAGATTTGTTCTTCCAACTGATATGGACTATTAAGGAGTTTACTGGAGTTCTGGGGTAGGGCTGGCCTTGGGAAGGATGATGAGGTGTAAAGGTTTAGGTGGTGGGTGGCATGGGTCTTGCTTGAACAGGGCTCAGGGACTGGCAGCCATCTAGCTGGAAGGCAGGTCACTCATCAGCGTAACTGGTGAGGACTTAACTAGAGCACAAGTTTGGGACAGGGCCCAACAGTGGTACTGATGCTGAGATGGGAAGGGTTAGGACACAGAACAGGAGGGTCACTCACTGGTGTGTCTATATCTCAGTGGCAGAAAACAGTTGAAGTTGGGGACAAAGCCCAGCAGCAGCATGTCCAGAGGTGAACTAGGATGGCATGGGTCTGGGGAAGGGTGACACAGGGTACACAATCCAGGGAGTGGTAACGTTCTGAGGGCAGGCATGTCACTCATTGGTTCTTGTCTGTGTGGCCTGGGTCTGCTTGTCAGGAGTCTGCTGGGGTTGGTTGCAGGGCCAAGACTAATTTGGGCAGTGTGGGCCTGAGGAAGAGTTAGCGGGGGTGGAAGGGGGCAGGGGCAAGAATTCTAAGAGGGTTCGTGTTGCTGGTTTCTTGAATCAGAACTGAATTTGCTGTCTCATAATTCTGAAGAATAACATGTGAGGGCAGTAGAAGAAATGCTGACAATCAAAGTTTATTGAGAAGTTGAGACATTTTTTCTCTGTAGCATGGAAGTGTTTTTTGACTGTGTCACCAGGTAGTGTTCTGAGAATATATATATATATTCCATTCCCATATTCATATATACACACATATGCATACATATAAACACATATATACATATATGTATATGTTTGTATATGTATCTATGTGTGGATATATATATATATATATATATATATATATATATATATATATATATATATATATGATAGGAGAGAGGTAGGATAGGAGAGAGGGAGGGTAGGAGAAAACTATATATAGTTTTCCGTGTTGGGTAACCTGTGTAAAGAGTGAGCTTAAAGGAACGGTTCTCTCCCTATTTCCTCTTAACTGATATCTTTAGAAACTTTGAGATGTGGTGATTCTGGGATTGAGGACATTGAAGAAGTAACAGAAATACTGAGCTGGAAAGCTAAAACATTGGGTGTCACCTCTTCTTTTGCTAAAATCCTGTTAACGTAAACTAGATTTTCATGTTGAAATGTTTATTTATCTGGGCTCATTTGCAACCCATCCCTCCCTGTTCTTTATAAAAAAAAAAATCTTATCCCTTATAATCTTAGTGTTTCTCCTGGATAGAAATTTCACACATTAACTGCAATTCTAAAACATCCATATCCATTCTCCATAATTTCTGCCTGTGCTAAAAAAGCTTCCAGCAAGGATAAGTGTTATTATAGTGTTGGCTAATCATAACAATACCACTTAAAGCAATAATTATTATTTTAGTTACTCTTTATGAAACCTGATTATAGGCCAGATATTCTGCTAAGAAGTTAATATATATCATTTCTATCTAACAAGTTATTGTATGAATTGAATATTATATGTAAAAACCTGTTAGTTTGGGCATTAGGCATGTTAAAAATATTTATAGAAATAGTTCATAAATTCTCATCATAAATCTCATTATAGAGCTAAAATTTATGATTATTGTTGTTTACCCAGCTGGCCTTTGTACTGCCCTCTTGCAGAGAATTCTGATTACTCCACCATAGAAATGAGGGTGCAGCTGTGGCCATCTGCGATGAAACTAAACATAAAACCTGAACACTCTGACCTCAGAGCCCATGTTTTTGTAAATGTATTACTTGAAATTAGATATTTATAATTTTCAGGTACATCTGTTTTTATGCAATATTTAAATATTATCTTCATATATGCTCATCTTCAGAAGAAACACTTCCAGAAAGGATAATGGAGCCTGAGAAACCTGCTAATTTAATACCATCATTCCCACAATGCGTATGCGCACAAAGTGCAAAGGAGGGGATCTCTGCACTAACCCCGCTAGATTGTTTGTTTCCCACTGAATACAGCATCACATAACCCTTACTATCCTGCTCTTCTCTTCCCCTTTGCCCAGTTATGTTCTTTGCATTCCTTTCTCTCTCTCTAAGGGGGAAAAAAAACCATAAAAGCAACAAAGGCAGATACTCTGCAGAAAGCAATTAGAGTAGAAAAGGAACTTCAAGCCCAGAGGTGTTTTCATGGCAAAGAGAGCTGATGTGTGGGGAGCAGGTTATGGAAGACTAACTAAGCTGGCCCAGCAAAGAGATGAGGTCAAGGGATGGAGGTCAGGTGGGTGATAAAGGCCCCTTGGGGCAGAAGGACAAGACTCTGGAGATCTGCAGGGGGAGAGGGGGAAGTGAACGGCTAAAGACTAACTTTGTTTCTGTGTTCCTTAAAATGTTTGAAGTTGAGAGAAGGAAATCCAATCCTGCTTAGGCCAGGTGTTTTTAGACGTGGAAAAGCTTAAAACAAGAAAGGGTTCAAGGCTAAAGAGATGGTTAATCAGTTATGAACCTGAATTGCTCTTGCAAAGAACTGGATTATAGCTTCCAGCACCTAGTTTAGGCCTTTCACCTCTCCCTATGGCTCTGGGAAGAGCAGATGCCCAGGCCTTTGTAGACATCTAATTTTATATGCATTCCATTCCTGAAGGGTACTCTGGCAAAATGGCTCAAACCACACCCAAACACCTGTTTCCACAGAAAGATCTTTTATTAAGCAGGGAAGAAAAGTTAAAGAGGCTGCTTCTTGACTAACAAAAAAACAGTAGCAAATGACCTTGCAGGTATAATTCTTTTTTTTTTTTTTATTGAAAAGAAAATTTCTGCCTCCTCCCAGCCTCCCATTTCCCTCCCCCTCCTCCCACCCTTCTCCCCCTCCTCCCACTCCTCTTTCCCTCCCTCTCCAGTCTGAAGAGCAGTCAGGGTTCCCTGCCCTGTGGAAAGTCCAAAGTCCTCCCCACTCCATCCTGGTCTAGGAAGGTGAACATCCAAACTGGCTAGGCTCCCACAAAGCCAGAACATGAAGTAGGATCAAAACCCAGTGTCATTGTCCTTGGCTTCTCAGCAGCCCTCATTGTCTGCCATATTCAGAGAGTCCGGTTTTATCCCATGCTTTTTCAGTCACAGTCCAGCTGGGCTTGGTGAGCTCCCAATAGATCAGCCCCACTGTCTCCTTGGGTGGGTGCACCCCTTGTGGTCCTGACTTCTTTGCTCATGTTCTCCCTTCTTCTGCTCCTCATTGGGACATTAGGAGCTCAGTCCAGTGCTCTAGTGTGGGTCTCTGTCTCTATCTCCATCCATCGCCAGATGAAGGTTCTATGATGATATGCAAGATATTCATCAGTATTGCTATAGGATAGGGTCATTTCAGGTTCCCTATCCTCAGCTGCCCCAGGAACTAACTGGGGATATCGCCCTGGGCACCTGGGAGCCCCTCTAGGTCCATGTCTCTTGCCAACCCTAAGATGGCTCCCTTAATTAAGCTATGTGCTTCCCTGTCCCCTATCCAACATTCCTTTATCCCAATCATCCCGTTTCTCTAAGTTCCCCCCATCCTCCCCTTCTCACTTTTCTCTCCCCATCTCCCCTTACCCCCTCCCACCTCACCCCCAAGATCCCAATTTTTTCTTAAGAAGAGAAAGAGGGAGGTCTGTGTTAGAATGGTCTAGGATGTGATGATAAACAGATAAGGGGCAAGGGAGAAAGAGAATAGGACAAGGAAAAAGGAGCAGGAATATTTGTCATATGTATTAGTTATAAACATAACTTCATTGCAATATAGTCCTTGGGATTTCTATACTTTGAACACTTAGTTCTGGCAATCCAGGTTCAAAAAACCATTTTTTATTTATTCATTTTCTTAAAAGTTTATAGGTGGCCTAAAGAGGTGGTGTACTGTGGAGCGATCTTTGTACACTGTGGATGTGTATTACTCTCATTGGTTAATAAAAAGCTGACTGACCTGTATAGCAGGGTAGGAAGTAACTAGGCAGGAGAGCCTGACTAGGAGGACACTGGGAAGAAGAAGGGCAGAAGGGCAGTGTCTCGCTAAGTAGCAGGAGGAATGTAGACTTGAGGGAGAAAAAGAAATACTACATCAGGAAGAAGAGAGACATGGAGGAAGCAGGAAAGTAGGAGATACAGAATGAGAGAAAGGTAAAAAGCCCCAAGGCAAGATAAAGATAAATAGAAACAGATTAAGTTAAAACAGCTAGTTGGACAAGCCCAAGCTAAGACCAAGCATTCCCAGTTGATAATAAGTCTTTGTGAAAAGTTCAACTCCGTTTCCCTTTCACATTTCTCAAGTGAGAGCAGTCAAGAGATGGTAGTAGATTTTGGTAGCAATTCTAAATGTTCAAGAATGAGAATCATTTCCACTTGAACCCCGGTCAGCCAGTTGTTCAGGGCCAGCCTCTGCTCAGATCCCGCAACACTGTTCGCTACAGGATCTCTGTAGGTGCAGTCTAAAGAACTGTAGCTTTTGTAAAAAGCATTCCCTGCTACAGAAATGCCTTTTGGGGTTGTGAGAAGTGGAAACTCTACAGCTGGAATCATGGGCACAGAACCATAAGGAAGAAAGGTGGGGGAAAAAAAGAGACAAGAAGAGGCAACTTTGTGCCATAAAAGCAGAATTTCTAAAGCCCCCAGACTAGGTGGGAAACAGAAACAAAAATGAAACAAAACAAAACAAAAAAAGAATCCAAATGGATTTGCTCTTGGGGCATGCATGTACACATCTGTTTGCATAAGTTTAGAAGATCCTTGAGCTCCTAAAGTTTGATAGATTGGATTTTTCAGAGCAAGTTAATAAATCATAGCCCATTAGAGTTGGGAGATAATTTAAAGAAATTCTTGTGTACTTCTGTCATTTAGGAAGAGAAGGAAGTCAAGTTCAATTGGATAGAGGGCTGGACCACATCACACAGCCAATTGGCTATACAGCCAGAATTAAAATCTAGTTCTGAATCCTAGAGAATGTGTAGACAGCTGCTTCCTGAACACTGGCCCAGAAATCTGCGCTCACATTCACTTGCTTGGCTTGCTTTTTGGAGGTGGTCCAAACCTGCTTATGTTTATATATTCGTCCCTTAACTGGAAGGCTCTCATTTTCACTTGTTACCTTAAAAAACAGCTTTTCTGAGTTCCTTAGCTATTCTTGGTAAGAAACACACTTCCCTTTACATAGGTATCACCAAGTGTGATGTGCTTGTTTAAATAATATTCTGCATCATGGTCCCCGCATTCTGTGAATGAAATCCTATGTGGATGTAGGATCTTTGTAGAAGGGATCAAAGTAAGATGCAGACAGTAAACATTAGAATGAGGCTGATTTCCAAATAATGGCTCTTTTCTAAAAAGAGGGAAATCAAGACAAAGATGTGCAGCCAGAGAAAATAGTACTTGACTGTGGAGATGAAGAATTGATGAACCTGCAAGTCAGGGTATAGCTGTCAAATACTGTTGACCACCAGAAGCTCAGAAGAAGCAGGTTTGAGATCATCTCTCAACGATCTTATATAAAACCAGTCCCTCTCCTTTGTTCAAGTGTCTGTTCTCCTGAACACTTGAGGATAGAAGCTGATTCTACTGTGCTAAGGTATCTGTAGGGATGTTTTGTTCTAGTTGTCCCATGGAACTGAGAAGCGATTAGTGTGCCCACCTTCCCTATCACTGGGTTTTGGCATCTGTGAGCGAAAACAAGAACAATCAGATAGTTTGGCAATGCCCATGATGTATATAAGGCAGTTTTCCGGGATATCTTAGGTACTGCCACTAAAGAAGACTAGTAGTAAATCTTTATATTTTGTTTATTTACTTATTAGTACTTTGTTTAGAAAAACTGGAATCATGAAACACTTTGAGCAAAACAGAAAGGCTTGCAGAAAGTCTCAAGTAGAAAACCTAGTGTTTCCCACAGTTTTCTAAACTGTCTGGCATATAGGGGGAGTAAGTTACCCATTTATCATCATTCTTGGCTCTCATGGTCCATATACATGTGGTTCTTCAATCTTTATTTACACTAGTTGGAACATCTTACTGGAGTGGTCATCAACTAACGAGTCAAATGAAGAGTTTGAAATACTGCTCAGTGGTAGGCCACTTGTCTAGGTATCACAAGATTCAATTCCCAGTACCAAAATGAATTAAATAAAACCTTTGATTTATACTCAGTTTCATAGGTGAGTCATGGCTTTACTCTTATAAGCTGTAAACTTCCACCTTTTAATGAGAAGATGGTCTGAATTTAGTATATAATTAATTTTAATAACCTTGTTTTCCTAAACTCTTTGTGTAATATATATATATATATATATATATATATATATATATATATATATATACATACATATATATACACACACATGTCATGAGCAGCAGACAAGATCTGGTGCACACACTGTCAGTGCTGAGGTTTGAAACAAACAAGTTTGGCTTTCATGTGGGTCGTAGGTCCAAGCTCAGGGTCTCAAGCTTGCATGGAAAGCACTTTACTGACTAAGTCATCTTCCCTTCCTCCTTTACAACTTAAAAGAAAGAACCACAAAGACAAAATTGCTATTTCTTTCTTCTCTACACCAACAGTCTTCCTAAGTTACTGAAAGCGTCATCACAAGACTTCTCTTTCTTGGATCCTTTTACAATTAGTTTCCATGACAGGTCACAAAAAGAACAGAAGCACAAGTCTTCAGAGAGGACCTCCGTAACAGTCCCAACAGTGTCCTGGTTTCTTGAGTAGGGCAAACCCACAGAGCAAAGTTCAAAGTTTTCCTTTACTTCCCATCAATACCTTAGCTAACAGCCAGATTCCAGACCTAGCATAACCCCAAGATAAGTTGACAATGGGGACTTAAATCTAATTTTCAAAGCTTCTCCAGTGATGTGCAACAGCTTTGAAAGGATAATTGATATTGCCCTTTAAATTCTTCAAAGCTGGGGATGAGGCTCACACTAGCATGAAAAAGCAACGCTGTGATGAAGTTGTATCTGTGTGACAGTCTCATGTCCAACTGGGACAAGAGAACAGGGATATTCAAAGAGCTTATGAGGAAGGCAGTGTACCAGATGTGTCCTGGGCAGACTGGGTCTATTTTGCAGAACATAAGGAGAAGTAATGACCCATTAAAACTTCTGGTTACTGCTCTCACACAAGAGGGGACTGGGAAAGAAACAGCGCATTTTCTTACATCCTGAACTACCCTAGAGTTTTGCATTTTTTTTATAGGCTCTTCTCATGCTGAGCCACGGTATCAAGAGCCTGGCTTGGAAATTGAATCAATTATTAGGCTCTGGTTATTGTTTGGTGCTTAAGTTTCTTTCTATTCTCATTATGCAATCTGTCTTCTTTCCTTACAGTAGACCCAGAGTGTAATAACTAGGTATGGCTGCGATCCCACCCTTGTACAGTCATTTTTCTAACATGATTGAGTTTATTTTCACTTCTTATGTCTTCTGGTCCCTGCTGACATCGTTACTCAGTTCAAAGCACACCGCTTCTTCGCTGACATGAGGGCCTAAGATATTTGCAGCTCCTCTGGAGACCCCTGGAGGCTCACAGATCCTCAGCTAGCCCTGTCTTTGTCTTTCACAGCTCCTCAGGTGGCTGAAATTTTCACAGCTTGTTAGGTGGCTCTGGCTGTCACAGTCTGTGGCCCTGAATGACTGCTAGGGGAACAACATTCTCACTCCCTCCCCAAGCCAAGCTTCACAGTGGAAAATGTGTGATGTGTGCCAATAGCCTCACAAAAAGCCCCATGGTTGTGGCAGATGCAAGCTAACTCAGCATGGAGATGAGATTTCCTCCAGATTGGGAATTGATGTCTCAAAGAGAAAGGGAATTGTACTGACTTCCTTCTTGAGTTAGTTGTGAGAAGCAGAAATAGGAGCAATGCCATGCAAATGGTTGGCAAGAAAAATAGTAAACTGGTGTCCGTGGGATACCGGTCCCTGTATATCTTTCCTCTTTTTAATAGCTGTTAATACGAACAAGATGGTAGGATGTATTTTATAGGGTTTTCCCTTGATAAAGAACTATTTTCAGGAGTCAAGCAAAGGAGGTGTTTTTATCAGGAAGAAAGAAATAAGCAGAAATTGAAATGTTTTCATTTGGATCCTAAGTGGTGCCGGAGGTAAAATTGCACAATGTTAAAGCAGCAATAATTGGTTCCTCCTGGCTTTCCCCATTGAAGGAAATTGAAATTCAATTGACTTTCAATGGAATAGTCACCCAGTTCCAACTGTCATTGTTCTGACTTTGTGCCTATCTGTCCCAAGAACCATATAGGAGCCAAAAAAGAAAAAAAATGGTCCTAGAACAACTGGGAAGACGGAGCAATTACTTTAGGGTAAATTCGAGGGTAAACAGTAGCTCAAATACATAAACAAGTTTTACTATTTCAGGGCCTGTAATTCATATTTCTGATGACAATCTAAGTTTGAAATAATTGGAAATGATTTACAATTCTTATCAAGCAAGTATTATTGAGGGGAAAACTAAGTTTAATTTAAAAATAATACAGCAATAGTCTACATGAAAGAGTGTAAAAGAAGAGATTTGTGTATAGGTTTAGATGATTTTAATCAGTGCTTCTGCAATGCAAAGAGTCAGCATGATTACAGTAGCTAACACATTTTCAGATCCATGCTGGGTGCTTTGCATGGAAATCTCCATATTTTTTCTAATAACTCTGTGAGACTATAACTTGCCCATTCTGTAGGTAAGGTTTCCCATATTCAGGAAAATCAAGTGCTTTGTATCAAAGTTTCAATATTAAAAAATATTGGATAAGCCAGGATGACATCTAAATTATGCTGGGACCTTTATAATACCTTGACCCAAGAAAGGGTATTCATTAGAGGCACAGCAAAAACTACAATGCCAAACTATTAGGATAGAGGATATATTATAAGGAGGAACTGAAAACCATTATTAACATGAAGCTGATGAGTTACTTGGAAAAACACTATGAAGAGCTACTGAAGAATGACAAATTCTGCTAAAACCTGCAGTTTTATTAAATGTAATATCAAAAATCAGGAATATATATATATATATATATATATATATATATATATATGGATTATGTCTGGGTCTTCAATTTAATTCCATTGCTTGACATGTTTGTTTTTATGACAACACCATGCAGTTTTTAGTACTATAGCTCTATAGTAGAGTCTGAAACCAAGGACGTTGATACCTACAGAAGCTCTTTTGGTATTCAGGATAGTCGAAGCTATCCTGGGTTTTTTGTTTTTCCATATGAAGATGAGAATTGTCCTTTCAAGGTCTGTAAAGAATTGTGTTGGCAAGCGACAGTTCATGCTGGCTATTATTGAGCAAGGCGAATATATATATATATATATATATATATATATATATATATATATTCCTCCATTGTTGGTGGAAATGCAAGCTTGTACAGTCACTTTGGAAATCAATATGTTGGGTTCTCAAAAAACCACAAATAGATCTACCTCAAGACCCAGCTATGCCACTCCTGGGCATATCCAAAGGACACTCCATCCTACCACAAGGACAACTGCTGAATATGTTCATAGCAGTTTTATTTGTAATAGCCAGAAACTGGAGACAATCTAGTTGTTCTTCTACCAAAGAATGGATAAAGAAAAGGTTTTATAATTACACAATAGAGTATTACTCAGCTGTTAAAAAATAACATCATGAAACTTACAAATAAATTTCATATAGAATGGAACTAGAAGAAAAATTGTACTGAGCGAGGTGACCTAGGCCCAGAAAGGTAAACATGTTATGTACTCACATATAAGTGAATATTAGCTATGAAGCAAAGGATAATCATGCTACAATCTACAGACCCAGAGAGGCTAAGAAACATGGAGAGGTTAAGGGGGGAATGCATGAATATCTTTGGGAAGGGGAAATAGAATATATTTCGGGGGGTGGACTGAAATCCACTAGGGTGAGCCTAGTGAAAATTCCTAGTAATAAGTGTTCCTGAAAGTGAATCAGCCATCTTCTGTAACCCCACAAAGCTCCCAGTGGAGGAATTGGGGCAGCAATCCAGCTACCAAATCTTTGACTTACAAATGGTCCTGTCTGGAAAGTGTCGTGGGGTAAAGATGGCACAGAACTTGTGGGGGTGACTGACCAATAATTGGGCCAAATTGAGACCCATACCATAAGAGAGAGCCCACCACTGACACTAACTGTAGGGTAGGTACCAGAGAATGGCTAGCCCAGAGACCAGAGATAGATCCAAACATGGCCAGAAAAAAAGAAAGTCAATGAAATGATTCCTAATGATACTCTGTATACAAGTATATTAATCAGGGACTCTTCATCCAGCAACCGATGGGAACAGATACAGAGACCCACCCACAGCCAAACATTAGGTGGATCTCTGAGAATCCTGCAGAAGAGTGCAAAAAAGGATTGTAAGAGCCAGAAGGGCCCAGACACCACAAGAATTAACTAACTTGGGTCTATAGGTCTCAGAGACTGAACCAACAATCAGGGCAAGGTGTAAGTCTGTGCTAGGTCCGAAGTATGTATGCTACAGTCGTGTAACTTGTTCCTATGGAAATACTAACAGTAGAAGCAAGGCCTGTCTCTGACTCTTGCCTGCATTTGGCTCCCCTTTTCTTCCCCTGGGTTGTCTTGAACAGACTTAATTTGAGGGGATATGCTTAATTTTACTATAACTTGATATGCCATGTTTGGTTGATATTCCAGGGAGGCCTGACCTTTTCTGGAGGGAATGGAGGAAGAGTGGATCTGGAGGAGAGAGTGAGGTGGAAGGGGTAAGTCCTGGAAGGAGAGGAGGGAGGGAAAACTGAGGTTGGGAAGTAATACATGAGAGAAGAATAAAAAAAATTAAATTAAAATAAAAGGGGCTCACAAGGACTCCTACCTGAGCCCGTTCAGCTGGAAGACTTTTAATGACTACTTCTATTCATAGGACATAATTCACTAGGAATTACGTCCGTTTAAACTGCTTATCTGATCTTGGTTTAACTTTATTAAATAGCATCTATAGAGAAAATTATTCTTTTAGGTTTTTTCAATTTTTGTGGAGTACAGGTTTTAAAAGAATATCCCTATGATTCTCTAGATTTCCTTGGTGTCCCCCATTTCTTTTCTAATTTTGCTGCTTTGGACATTCTTTCACTACATTTAATTAGTTTGGATAAAAGCTCTCTGTCTTGTTGACTTTCTCAAAGAACCAACTCTGTGTTTCTTTTATTTGTACTGTTTTATTTGTTCCTATTTTATTGATTTCAGCCCTTCATTTGGTTATTACTTGCCTTCTATTTTTCTTGGGCGCAATTGCTTTTTTTTGTTCTGTAGCTTTCAGGGTTGTTGTTAAGTTAGCATGAAATCTCTCCAGTTTGGGTATGGTGTGTATTCATTTTAATTGAATTCTAGGAAGTCTTTAATTGCTTTCTTGTTCCATTTTTCATTGATTAGAGAGTTGTTTAGTTTCCATGAGTTTGTAAGCTTTTTGTTGTTGGTGGTTTTTGGTTTTTCAAGACAGGGTGTCTTAGTGTAGCCCTGGCTGTCCTGGAATGCACTCTGTAAAGTGCATTCCAAACTCACAGATATACACCTGCATCTCACTCCAGAATACAGGGACTGAAGGCCTGTGTCATCACTGCCCAGCTGTTTCTGTTTTAATCCAGCTTTAATTGGTAGAGATAGGATGCAGGGAATTATTTCAATTTTCATGTTGATACTTTCTATAGGTTTAAAAATATGGCCAAATTTGAATAAAGTTCTATGAGGTGCAGTGAAGAAGGTTTATTCTTTTGTGTTTGGGTGTAGTGTTCTGTAAATACATCTTAAATTCATTTTGTTTATCGTGTCTTTAAGTTCTAATATTTTTCTGTTTAGTTTTTGTCTGGATGACCTTTACATTGGTGATAGTAGAGTAATGAAGGCTCCCACTGTAAATGCTTGAGGGTCAAAATGTGATTTAAGATGTGGTGGTGTTTCTTTTGTAAACTTGGGTGCCCTTGTGTTCGTGGTATAGATATTAAAACTGAAATGTCATCTTTCCTTTGATGAGTATGTAGTGTCTTTCCCTATGTCTTTGATTAGTTTTGCTTTGAAGTCCAATTTGTTAGATAGCAAAGTGGATACAGCACCTTGCTTCTTAGGTCCATTTGTTTGATATTTCCTTATCTAATCCTTTAATCTGAGGTAATGTCTATCCTTGATGTCGAGGTGTGTTTCTTGGATGTAGCAGAATGAGGGATTCTGTTCTCATATCCATCCTATTACTCTGTGCCTTTTTATTGTGGAATTGAGAGCACTGATATTGAAAGATTATATTTTTTGCAGTGAATATACTTTTCACAATTTCAATAGTTTTAACAGACTGTCATAATTTTGCAGTTTGTTATAGAAGCCATTTTATTGAGTTTGTTGAACAGTTCCTGAACATTTGAAAATAATGCTCAATCAATTATTGCCCTGTGGTCTGAGTTTATGAATGCCATGATGTTACATTTCTTTTTACTTCTTACAAGTTAATGCCAGTAATGCCAGATTCCAATAATATTCATAAATATTGATAGTTGTGTTTTAGTCATGATTTCATTCAATATTGTTTTAATAATGACTGTCTTTTAAGAATTCTTATATATATTAATAAATATCTCAAATATATATTCTATATATGTAAGTATCTCAAATATATTAAACAAATATTATATATATATATATGATGCACATGCTCTCTTTATTTCTCTTTCTCTTTTATGCATACTGTTGCCTTCATTCTTGAAGGATACATTCATTGGATATAGAACCTGACTTGTATTTTTCTCTTTTTAGCATGTAAAATACAGCTTTCTGTTTGTTAGATTTTAGAATTTTAGGAAAGGAGTCTTTCTTTATTTTGCTTTGGCTATAATGTGTAGTGTATTCATTTTCTTGTGCTTTACATTATGGCTTTATTGTTTTAAGCAATTTTGGAAAAATGACATGTTTATCATTTCTTTAAAAGTATTCTTGTCCTTGCTTTGCCTCTCTTATGTAGAAGTTTCCTTACAGACTAAAATATTCCATCTTTAAGAGAAACTTTTAAATCTATAGGGTGTGAAATGGGAGGTGAAGGATGCAACAAAAATACTTTAAGAGAGGAGGAGAAACACCCAGTTCAGCCGAGGAGCTTCTTAAGACCAGAAGTAAACAACACAAATTAGTTTCAGGAAGTCCCTGAAATTGACCAGATTCACTGGGTCTCTCTCTCTCTCTCTCTCTCTCTCTCTCTCCTCAAGAGTATGTAAATTGTAAAGACTACTGTGAGACAAGCAGTCACTCTCAGATAAATTTGGCATCCTGGAAGAAAGAGAACATATGCAAGCTGCCTGGAAGACTCTCTGTCAACTTGAATTTTGAGAAAGTGGCTCAGACTAAATGAACCACCTGAAAAAAAAAACACTCTTCAATATATTAAGCTGCCTTCAGGATATGCAGTATGAGTCAGGTTTCAGTCTTTGTGAGCAGTCACTAGTATTTGGTGGCTATTAGTGATGCAGCTGACTTTGAGTCATTTCTGCTCTTCTACGTAACATTTCACCTATATTCCTGAAAGGAACTTCAATAAAATTCATTGGTACTGAAGTTACTAAGATGATACCATTTTGTCCTGACTCCATTTTGTCCCTTGGTATATACTTCACACCCACTGTTCCCACAATGGGCACATCTGCCTTGAAAACACACGGAATTGCACATGACCCTGGTCCAGATGTATTAACCAGAATAATTAATGGTGTTACAGACTAAACATAAACTGAAAATATAGGTAAAAGTGTAGATAAAAATTAATTGTCATGTTGTTTCTGAAATAACTAGTATATTTTGCCAAAACTAATGTTGCAAGATCAGTCTGGCCATTAACCTAAGATGTATGTAATTGCTGTCTATGTGGTCTTTGCCTGAAAGAAACATGTGCCCTAGAGTTTTGGCATCAAGAGACTTTCTCAGGCATTAGCCTGATCTTGGTTGCTGGCTAAAAATTAAAGCCGGGTGGTGGTCTGTAACTTTCATGCATGGATTAGTTCAGTTCACCAGGTTGGGCTTTGGTGCTGTCTGAACCTTGATCCACTGTCAGTTCCTTGCCTTGAGTAAATACATATGTGCTCATGTTTCTCCATGAATACTATCACACAAAACTTTTTCATTTCTGGATTCAAATTACATGATTTCAGACCATTGGTTTTGATAAATACATAATTAAAGCTGTATTCACTTTTTAGTTTTCTATTTCACTTTCCTTCATGTGCTGTATTTCAGTGTTGAAGTTGAGTTACCCTTTCTTTGCAATGTTGTATCTGCTTTTAGTCCAACATATGTTTCTCTTCATATTTTTTTTAGTCTTTCCTAATTTTTTGTGTTTTCATCTTCTATTTCACTTCTCATAATGCTCATATGGACCCAAGACCCAAATGTGGGTTTTCTGAGTCACTGTGTTTATCTGTTGATAGTGTCAAACATATAAACAGCAATTCCTCTAAAGAACATGAGATTGCTGTTGAGAAAAAATAGAATATGGAATCAGGATATTAATGTTCTCAAGACAGATGAGATGATCATCGTTTGTAAACTGAAAGTTCTGGCATACATTAATTTATGTTCCTGAAAGATCATGCCCAACTTTGGTGGTTTAAAAGAATATGTGTTTCTGAGAGCTTCTGTGAGTCAGGACTTTGAGTATGGCAGAACTGAGCCCTCAGCTGAATATCAGAAGCTTTCAATAAAGGTTTCAGGCTATCTGAATGTGAAGGCATCAGCAGAGAAGATAAATGTAGACTTGTGCACATTATTGATGGAACTGCTATGTTCTCAGTTATCTGGCTGAAGTTCTCAGTTTATTACTGCTAGTTTGATTCTTTTGTGTTCTAAGGAGTGCCATAATTCCTTTCTGTGTTAAGTTCTTTATATGGCTTCCCACTTCATCAAGCCAAAAATATTTTAAATTTGTTAAGATGAAGCCTATTATAACATAACAAATTAAGTGGCAACATCATCTTCTCCATGTTATCTAATTAAGTCCTTTTGTCATATTCAACTGGTAAGGAATGTCACTAATCTCATTCTCACTGAAAGGAAAGGGATTACCCAAGGTGTCTACAGGAGGGTTGTTATTTGTTGGAGGTTTTGTCATTAAATGAGATACATGTAAAATCAAAATGGATCATAATCAGTTTTCAGTAATACTTTTTAATGAAATTCAGGAAGATAATCTTTTAATTTACCTCTCAGATCTTATACTTAAGCTTTTCTGTCTTATATCTTGTCAGTTAGACATAACAGAAAAAATGCATGAATAAATTTTGAACATTAGGATGATACCACTAGATGTGAGAGTGTTAATGTTGACAGGTGAAATTCCATGTGGTCTCATCCTCAGATGAAGAGATACGGGCAATTAGTAGCTTCTGAGAGAGGAAAAACCTGTCTTCTACAGTAGGCTGTGTGTGTGTGTGTGTGTGTGTGTGAAAAACAATAACTAAATTGGAAGATGTAAGAAATTTAAGAAAGAACAATGGTTGTTAGAGGAGTGGGATAAGGGTGTGGGAAGGGTGGAAATGATATAAACACAGTGTTTGTGTATGATATTTTAAAATATATTATTATCTAGTAAGTCTACTTTTACTTAATATTATTACTATATTTATATAATGATATTAGTCAATTACTACTGAAGTCATGGGAAGCTCTACTCTGTTTCATAGCTTATGTAACAATGCTTACCAAAGCCTGAGCTTCAAAAATATATCCTAGTTCGCAATGCCTATGTAGTAAATTGAATTATAAACTGAAATAATTTAGTGCCAAGTAAATAGACTATCATTCTATAATGTCAGTGATACACACACATTAAAATAGAGGACTCTTATGATTACAAAACAATGCAGTATTCTAAGGTATGTGTCCTTGTAGTTCACCTTCCCCTTTTCCTTCCCTGGGCAGAAAGAAGAGTTAATTAGAAGCGATAGTAAATGGGTTGTTAGATATTAGTAAAATAAAAGTTAACTAAAAAAACAGAAGAGCTGGAGCTGAGCATTCAGTTTGCATCTGCTTCTGAGCATGCTACAAATGTCAAGAGATCTGGAAGTGCTGAGAAATGAATCACGGCAACATTCACGACAGAGCAGCAACAGGGAATGATATAAAATAAGTTCCCAGCTTGGGATTTTCTGTAGGTTTCTCCCTTTGCTGTGCAATCAATCCTGGGCAGTATTGCATCTTTCCCGTTTCTGCATCCATCACTGCCCTGGCAGGTGCACTGGGAACTTGAACAAAGTAGTGGAGAAAAGGAGTCTGGTTGGACTGTTTAGCGATATCTGAGTTAGGTTTTCCCCTTTCAACTTGAGGTTGGGGTCCCATTTAATTTAGGGGTGCCTTTACCAAGAACAATGGTATTGACAATTTATCTTGTTAGTGAAACACGGGCTACAAATATTATGTTGTGGATTCTAGTAGAATAGAGTTTTCTAAAAATATCTCTAAGAAATCCTTGTAGCTTGGAATAAACTCTAGAATAATCCTATTAATATTAAATTGTAGATTTAATTTGTTTAGCATTTAACATAAACAATGTTCTGTATTTCATATCCATTGTTAAAGATTTTTTAAAAAAATCTTATCTTTTTCACGACTGTAAAAGTCAAGTTGCCTCATGATTTGACTGTATAACAAAGGCTAAACAAAGGAGAGATGAAGAAAACATTGCAGTACCTTGAAAGATTTTAAATAGAGAATATTTCCTACAAAGTCTAAACCAGGGTTGGAAAAGAAGCCTAGAGAGAACATAGAGATGCTCTGACGAGTATGTGCTGAAGAGAAGGTAGGGGGAAAACTGCCTACTGTGATCCTTATCATAAACATGCTAAGTGTGCGTCTCAGAGATCGCAGGAACCAGGCGAAGACAACTTTGCATAGTGTGGAAGAGCCACCTTCACTTTTTGAAAATGATGGAAATTTCTTTCCAAAATCATTTTGGAAGACACAGGTTTCTACCTAAGAGACAGTGCTCCCTGTCCATTCAAACTAGGTCTCCATAGAACAGCCTGTCAAGCTAGGTAGAAACCGACTCAGGGTTACTGATAGATGGGGTTATTTCTAAATGGGTTATAATTAAATAACGGTTCTCTCTGAAATAGTGTGTTCTGAAAGTCTGTGCCTCCCTTCATCTAAGTCTATGTGAAGTACCCAACCAGAAATGAGTTTTGTTGGGGTGTGGAGGTTAGGGCCTTCACACTGGGATGAGTTGCTTGCTGGAAGAGGCAGAGGAAGATTTTCCTCTCTTTCTGAGGTCTATGGATCCTGAGAGAAGTCTGTGTGAGGATCCTAAGGACTCAGACATCTGTCGCCCAAGAAAAGACAGCTTCACATTAAATGCAACTAAGCCAGCAGGAGACATCTGACTTCTTTGGGGGAGCAAGGCCTGAGAGCAGCACAAAGGGCTCTACTTGTAGCAAGACCCTGGAGACCCTGACCCACAAGGCAAAGACCTGTGCACTGTTAGTTGCACAAATCCATGCCGGACCCCAGGAACATGTGGGCTACCTGCTCCACTTGCTTTCACTCGGCTGGCCACACTGCTGAAACTCATGAAGTTTCATATTACATATTTGCATAACTGTTCTGGAAAGAATAAGTTTACCACAAGAGTCTTTGAGAAATGTTATTCAATAAATAGATAGTACCAAAAGTTCATGGGAACAGTCTAGGAGCAGGGAATGAAGCAGAATAGTAGAAACCCACAGTTCCCTCTTTTCTAATAACTGTGCCAGTCCCCCAATAAGATTAGGGAGAAGGGCATAAGACCATGGATGGAAAGTGCCAGCTGTTAAGAGGAAGTTTATAGGTTATATTGCCTATAGGATAAAGGGAAATGCCTGGTATATCCTCAGAGGAGATGGAGTGGTACAGAATGTAGAAGGGACTGATCCAGCTTTGGTTGATGAGTTGATTGTGACAACCCAGACCCTACCAGGTATAAATATTAACCAGTAGAGACAAAACTGTCTCTCACTCTTCATGATGCTTTAACCACAAATGCCGCCAACTGGGCCCACTGTTCTACTGGTAGGGGTGCCTCATTAGAAAAGTTCCTTCATAGCTTGCAAGACTGCTTATGCTTCTAACAGTAGAGAACTATTTCAAAAAGCTAATGGCTACTGCTGGGAAAGTTAGGGGATGGAAAGGGAATTATTGTAACCATTTTTAAAAACTTAAAGAAGCAAAACTTTTCATAAAACTCTTAAGTGAATCTGTATAAAGACACTTTGTTGTCTGAACAACAAGTGGTCACAATTTCCTTATGGCACCAACTTCACACATCCATCCCAGCTAATCAAACCCATCTAGAGCAAGAATTACAGCATGCCTTTGCTTCTAGAACTGTGGGGCAGTGAATTTTTGCTTTCAATCCAGTGATTTCTGATATTTTCTACTGGAAGCCTAAGAAGACTTGTACAGAAGTACATGAGATGTACACCTCTCTCTCTCTCTCTCTCTCTCTCTCTCTCTCTCTCTCTCTCTCTCTCTCTCTCTCTCTCTTTCTCTCTCTCTCTCTCTGTGTGTGTGTGTGTGTGTGTAGAGAATACTAGGTCTCACAAATATGAGGCCAGCATGCCACCACTGAAGTAACTTTCCAGAACTTTAAAAGAATTCATTTTGAGAGAGGATATAAGTTGCCCAGGCTGGTCTTGAACTCAATCTTCCCACTTCAGTCACCTAAGCAGCTGAAATTACAGGCATGCACCTCCATAGCCAGCTAAGGCTGGAGTTTTAATGTTGTTTGTTGCTGGAGTCTATTTTTGTTTGAATGGGATTTTTACAGACTCAAGTAGTTCTGAAATCTACTGATTTGGGGTTAGATTACAAGAGTCTATCGTCAGGTCAATAGATTCTTAGTTTAGTGACAGATCCTGGTGAGGCCTGCAGTCCTCAGGTGAGCTCTGTCACCAATTGCCAATCCCAGTCTGTGTGAGAAGTGTGTCTATATGGTGGTTCCGATCATAACTGAAAAGACTGTGTGCACATTCTGAGAGAATCAACATCAAGCCTGCAAACAGCTTGTTTTTTTAAAGACTTATTTATTTATTATGTATACAATGTTCTCTTTGTGTTTATCCCTGCAGGCCAGAAGAGGGCACCAGACCTCATTACAGATGGTTGCGAGCCACCATGTGGTTGCTGGGAATTGAACTCAGGACCTCTGGAAGAGCAGGCAATGCTCTTAACTGCTGAGCCATCTCTCCAGCCCCCTACAAACAGCTTATAGACATGAAGTTCTAGGAAAATTTTATGTCATCCTCTAGTTTAGGAGTTGAACACCTTGAACAGAGTCTGGAGTTTTTAAAAGTATGGTCCTAATATGCCTCACTTGGGCTCTTCGTTCTTGAGTTTCTCACATTGATTCAGTACAATTAAAGACCAAGTACCTTTGACAGGCCTCCTAAATAGGGTTGGTGTAAGGTAACTTTGATTTGTCTCTCATTTACCCCGAACACAAAATAAAATACTGTCTAGAGTAAAAGTCATTTTGACTTTACATACATGTCTGCCAGAGGTAATATTATACCTTAATTTTGATAATGATAACTACAGTATCAAAATTTTATTTACACTCAAAGTTATATTATTAATTTTTCTGCTACTAAAAGATCTGTTATATTTTTAAATAAACCACCAATTTTATTAGAGATACTGCATTCATAATAACCTTAGAAAATAACCAAAAAGAAGGTACTATCCGCATCTCCTCATCTTTATTTCAGCTTATCTAAAATGGCAAGAGAACTTTGCTGGTATGATGTGGCTATGATACCGTATGTCTTAGAAAAGATGAAATATGTCATCTTAATTGAGATTTTTGCATCACAGAGAATTTGAATTTTTGCATGAAATTAGTTTGTGGCATTCATCTACTTCTTTTTACCAGTTTCAATTCAAGTCATTCCTAAAGGATTCTAAATCTGGATTTTAGAGACATATATACAATTAGACAGATAAACTATCACATAAATCCTTATAAAAAGGATAAATTGCCCCTTTGACTTTATGTTCTATATACGAACTACTGATGAAGTATTTAGACTAATATTTCCATAGAAGTTTGTTGTGGTATAAGAATAGATATTTAACAAAAAAATTAAAGTGTGTAAGTAGTCACAAAAGCATTTACCATAACTTTGTTTAATAAAAAATTACTGTTGAGAGAGTTCAGGTTATACTCATATATGGATGATATGGATCACAACTTCTGTTTCCAACTGCATTCTAAATCCAAAGATCAAAAATATTCTGTCAATGATGTGCTTTCATAAGATAGTCATAATAACACAGGAATTAGTTTTAAAAACAACTCATGCTTGAATTTTTCAGAACATATGCTGCTTGGCTGAAGAACTTTATGTTGTTCTGTAGACTTTGAGATATTCTAAGATATGTAAGTACTTTGGGACTCTGCACAGGATCCGGTGTATATTAGAAGTAATGGTGGGTTTTGACAGCAATAGGAAAGTATCATTACCAAGAGGCTCACCAGTGTCAAACTCGCTTTGTTATATTCATAACTTTGCCCACGCGGCCCTTAGAGGAAGAAGTATGTAGAAGAAGTAACGGCTGGAAGACCTCAAAGTTCCATTTTACTATGAATACTGCAAGTGCCACATACTCATGCCCCGCTGCTCTGTGTGTGTGCGGGCATGATTTGGGGGGTTTAGGGTTAAATATTCCTTGTTCCTAAGCTTACCAGTGTGATTCCTTTCATCTGCATAGTAAACTGCTCCAGGCTGGACGTCGGTCACCATACATTTAAGTTATAACAGCACATTGAAGGTGGACTATGTTGGACGGCTGTGAGTGAACACCAACATACTTCTTAACTCGTTCTGTGAAGCAAGTAATTAGAAGAACGGAAGGGGAGAAACAGGCCAGCTAGACTGCAGATCTCACCGAAGTGCATGGTAGGCGGAGCCATAAAATAAGGCGTGTGCAAAGAAAACAAAACTGAAGGGACTGTGCTCTAAAGGACCCAGCCTCTGCAGTTGCTCAGCTGCACCCAAGCCAGTGATGAGGACACAGATGTCCCACTAGGGAGGAGGTTGACAAAAGAAGTCTCCTGAAATCTGCCTAATCAAAATGATTTATCGTGCTTGAGGGAAAGAGAAAGATAAGAAAGATTAAGAAAAGGAAACACCCTTCAGTCCAGATGATGTGTAGTTTGTAGAGTTTATGGAACATAGGATTTTTTTTTTTGCCAACCATAATCTCATAAGTGCCAGATTTTGGAGAGAATTCCATAGAAAGTGATTTATATTGTTAAAGTGTATCTTTAGAGCCATTACATAGACTAAGTAACTGCAGTAAGTAGTCAAATATAGTTAAAATTGTCCGTTTTAAAAGGTGTTTTTTAAGAATAATATATTTCATTGCAGAGTTTAGGAGGAGATCTAGGCATTGGAGGGAATCCACATGTACAGAAATGGTTGACATAAGGAAGATCCCTCATTTTCAGAAAAGAATGATGCTATAGCCTATTATTGTAAATGATCCCTTCACTAACTGTAACACTGATATGCAGGATACATGTGGCATTGGACCTATGGGGGGGGGACACTTGAAGTATAAAGAAGCTTCATATGACAACTGCAGTCACTAAACATATTGGGGTCGATGGGAGTGGCAGGGGACACATGTTTTATGAGGGTTTCACATGCTCCCTGCAGTACATGAGTCTTTTATTAGATGACAGGTATTTAAAATAGCCATAGTCTGGTGTAGGAGGTTCTTCTGTCTATGTATTGCTTTCATTGCTTGAATAAAGAAACTATCTTGGCCTTTTGATAGGGTAGCACTTAGGTAGGTGAAGTAGACAGAACTGAATGCTGGGAAGAAGGGCAGAGTGGCAGATATCATGAGTCTCCTACCTGAGACTGATGCTGGTTAGAATGTTTCCCAGTAAGCCATGACCTTGTGGTGTTACACAGATTAGTAGAAATGGGTTAAATCAATATGTGAGAGTTAGCCAACAATAGGCTAGAGATAATGGTCCAGGCAGTGTTTAAATGAATACAGTTTCTGTGTAATTATTTCGGGGGCTAAGCTAGCCGGTGGCCAGGAAAAACAAGGGCCTGCTCCTCCTACTACAATAGTCTGTTTTTCTTTTCTTTTCTTTTCTTTTCTTTTCTTTTCTTTTCTTTTCTTTTCTTTTCTTTCTTTTCTTTTCTTTCCTTTCCTTTCCTTTCCTTTTCTTTTCTTTTCTTTTTTCTTCTATTCTTTTCTTTTCTGTGTATGGTAGTTTTAATCCTAGTACAGCAAGGAAAATATGGCTTTGAAATCACCGTTACTTTATGTATTTATTATTTAAGTAGTTATAGTATAGAAAGTGTCAGTACAGTTTGCCACTAATGCTTATCTTTTCTGGAAAGTTGAGTATTTCTCACAGTAGAGACAGTAGTTAATATTTTGAGCTGAAGGTGACTATTCTGTGTGAGCATTTTATCTTGTTGCTTTGGCTTTCTTGATACGCCTTCTATCACCATGTTCCTTAAAATAGGCTTGGCATATTTGCTCTATTTTACATTGAACTTGGGCTCCTGTCCTTTGAAGGCAAATGATATGTTAGCATATTGTTTTTGAAGCACAATTCATATTCCTGTGAACCAGGGATTAGGTATTGTGTGTAGATTAGGAATAATTTATGTCTAGTTAATAATTGATGCTTTCCCCTACTTCCGACTGAGATTTTGTCCTGCATAATATGAGAAGAGCTGATCCCTCTCTTGTGGTGACAAGAGAAAGCAGTTTTCAAGAGCAAATAACACTGCCACATTGAAATAAGATACGGTGCTGTCTTTAACCAGTGCACCACTAAATAATGGAAACAGAGCCTGTGTTTTCATTGCTGTGTGCATGCAGTAATGCCCTTTGTCTTACAAACCTCCAAACTTGGTAACCTCCAATGTTTAGAGGGCATCAGGAAACTGCAAAGACAGATCCTCTAGGTAATTGGAATAGAAGTCTCAAACCTCATACACTAATACTCATTCTCTCAGGGCAGTCCCCCAGGTACTGACTTAAAGCAGAATTAATCTGCACACAATTTTAAAAATAGCCTTTTCAATTCCAAAGGAATTATAGATTTATCATAATAAAATAATACAAAGTACTTACAGTAAACTAACTCTGGAACTCTGGAGCCTCCTTACTCCTCCCAGAAGCAATATGTATTAATTATTTCCAGTTTCCTTAAAAGTCAACTAGCCTGCCTATTTATTTCTCAATATAAAATAGCTATTTTTGAAGAGGCAGGAAAAATGTAGGTGCTCTGGCAATCTGTAAAAATAAAAGCAAATATAAAAAAAATCAAAATGAAAACAGAAAATCAGGAGAAAATTCACAGATAACTTCCCAAGCATGACCATCCATCCAGACTGGGGCCTCAGTCTTGACTCGCTCCACCTCTTGTATCTTACGATTTCTGTTGCGAAACATACAGAATATAGTGTAGAAATAGGAAAGTTTATTGTAGAGTATATTCCTAATGAGTAAGAGCAAATAATGGCTGGACACCATTCTTCATTTTGATTTTATGTAGTTTTTGTATTAGTTTTCAAAATCTCGAGCATGATAAACTCTCACTGAGGACCTTTCTCCTACGCCAGTGATCATCAGATCTGTTTGAACCACATCTTACAGGACAAAGCTTAGGCACCATAACATAGAATGCTATGGCCTTGTTATTGGTCTTCTGGATAGTAGACTGAGAAGCTTTTATATTCCCCAAGCCAGTTCATCATTAGGAGCTTTACAGAAAGTCCAGGGTGCCATTTCTTTGGGATAGAAGTACGACTGGAGTTCTACTGTTTTGAGCAGTGATTAACTCTTGCAGGTCCATGATTTCTTTTCTGTGCTCATTCTGAGTTGAGGCATCCTGCACCCATGTCCTCAAACATTTCTAGCTGTCTAACTAGCTACTTAATAATACACAAACAAAAGAGATTGTTTTTCTCTCTTGTGGGTTCTAATTAATAAGATAATTTAAAAGCACATCCAGAAGGAAGGTCAGGGACCATTTCATTAGCATTTCAGAAAAAGAAGCAAAGATCAGATAAGTTGTAAATCTTGCAGCTGATGGAAGGAGAAAGAATAGAGAAAACTTTTTGTGTTAGAGGCCACGAAAATGTATCTAGGAGTTAAAAAGGGTTATTTTTTGTGTGGGGAGGGGGGCTGAGACCTGGGAAGTGCACTGTTCAGTTAAGTTGGTCCACCTATTCCATTCTAGGCATAGGGATAGGGTTTGGTCACACTCTTGAATATAAGTTCCAGGAAGCTATATAAAAAGAAAAGAAAGATGACATGAGGCCAGGTCAGGAACTAGAGACTGAAATTAAACACATCTGGTATTTCCAGATTCAACTATTACATTTCTGTCTGTTCTGAAACACCTTAAGAATTTGGTTGCATATTTCATGACCACAGAACCAAAGCCATTTGACTTTACAAGCACTATTTTTTAAATAAGGGAAGTTAAATTGTCCATTCCAGCTGAATTTGAGTGATTCCCCCCCACACCTTGGTTTAAATACATTAATTTGTGTGTCTCTGCCTACTGGTTGTGTGCACAGCATGTCTGACTTGTCATTCTCTGTTGGCTTGATCACAACCCCTGGGTAGTGACCTTATTGAATGATCTGTCCTTTCTACAAGGACATGCTGCTTGCACAATGAATCATAACATACTATGTTGAGAAACAGTCCCTTAACCCTCTTTAATTTTTGACATAATGATGCTTTACAAAAACAACCACAAAAAATTCTAACAAAACTCTCCAGCAGATGAACACCCAAGAATAAGCATCTCTAATATAATAAAACATAAAATATTTCAGTTTAGAAACATAGAAATTATAGACTATGTCAATAATCCCTGAGTAGGATGTACAGAATAGCATTTGACATATGTTCATTTTTTTATCAAATGGATTTGTCCTTCTGAACAGTACATAAGAGAGAGCTGAGTTACTCTCAGGACAGTTCTGAAGGTTTAGAATGGGGAACCTTCTGGCAGCCTGTTCTTTCTCTAATAGGTTTTTCTATGATATATATTTGCATGGAAATTTGGAAGCTAAAACCAGTACAGCCTGACTTATAAAAGTGCTGAATAGAACAATAGTAAGGATATACTGAGTATGGGTCTGAGGAGTCTATTTTTGAACATACATCATATTTTAGCCCAATGAATTTTTGATAATATTGTGTCCTGATTAAAAGCTAAAAGAAGCTGGGTGGCGGTGGTGCATGCCTTTAATTCCAGCAATCAGAAGGCAGAGGCAGGTGGATATCTGTGAGTTTGAAACCAGCCTGGTCTTCAAGAACTAGTTCCAGGATAGGCTCCAAAGCTATAGAGAAACCCTGTCTCAAAAAACCCAGAGAGAGAGACAGAGAGAGAGAGAGAGAGAGAGAGAGAGAGAGAGAGAGAGAGAGAGAGAGAGAGAGAGAGAAGAAAGCTTATCTTATTAAGATACCATGTGGCTTCATTTTTGACAGTTGAGAGGGTGAATAAACAAAAATAATTATTTACTCAATTAACTAATCATAATGTCAAAATAAGATTTTAAAACCATTTTTAGAGTATTTTAAATTAAACTAGGTAAACTTAGTATTTAATGAGGCATTTCCTATTATGTATGCAATGAGAGTGGCCAATGGATGTATGTAAAAGGCTTTGTGTTTCACTCAGGTGGTTAGGAATATAAAATTGAAAGTGAACCTGTTTTCTAATCGTACATGGGTCTTATCAAACTCAAGAACATTCCCAATTAAGTTATTTTAATATTTTAATGTTTGAAGTTTTATTTCCATAAAATTGTGTTGCTCTGGAAACTGAACATGCTCTGTAGTCATAATCTCTTCTTGTGGAATGCTCTGTATACACACACACACACACACACATGCAGAAAGGGTAAGTCATAGAATTGATGGCCTGATTAATTTTATCCTATCCAAGTTGAAAAATTCCCATAAAGGAGAATTGTTTGTTCCATAACATTCCATAAAGAATTGTGTGTAACACACTGAAGGAATTTCAACAAAGTAGCATTCTTTGGGCAGAGAAGCAACATCATGAATCTTTCCTCAGAAGAGATCTAAGCAAGGACATAGTGACTTAGGAGGTGGAGGCTTCGGATATTTTGTATAAGTTCTGTAGATAGATTCTTTGTCTATTATGAACACACTGGAAATTGAAGAAGTGCCCTGGAGTGAAAGCATCCTCCTTTGGGAAGTGTTCTACCTGGCAGGGGTCCTTAGGAATGAGCAATCTTTTGACTTGCTGTTGTTCAAGAAAACCAGCATGTGAATTTGAAAATCATGTGTGAATTGAAAAGGGAATTGAATCAATTTCTATCTCCCTTTCAATTCAAAGACTAGATATAGTATATGACATTGATATAATTATAGTCAGAAATATTGTTCCTGCAAGCATAAAGCTTTAGATATAAAGAAAGAACATCATTGACAGTCAAAAATAGAATTAATAGACTTCCCTAAAAAATCCCCAACTAACTATCATCCCCATTTCTCCCCAGTACTCTCTTCTGTCACTTAAAAATCATTAGTGTAACAAGTTTCCATTTCTTTTGATTTTCCTATTCTAAACATTTCATATAATACAAAAACTTTTGGAAAATTTATAATAAACTTCAAATAAAAAAGCTGTACTTATTTTTATTATGCACTTTATCATCTGTTTTGTGAAGTTCTTGCACACACTAGAACATTATATGTGCTATATAATTAATACAAAAAATAGAACACTTGGAGTGATATACTAATACCTACTTTGCTTCCTATACAAACTCCCCAGTTTCCTGACTCAGAAGCCTGCTCTCTGAGCAGTACACTTTATTACCAAGATGTGTAGCTTTCTCCTACTCATCCTTATGTGCACTCTGGTGTGTAGAGAACATTTTGTGTATTAAATGTTTATTGAATTCATGAACATAGATGTAGAGATGAATGAATAAATGATCAATCACTTTACATTATATAAGCATAAGCTATTGCTTCAACTGAATGGATTTTTCAGAGCCACTTCAACTTTTGTTTTTAAAAAGTCATTCAACATCATCCATTCTTTGTATTGTTTCTAAGCAGAACATCTTAAATTTGTCTTCCTGTCCCTACCCTTTGTATCTTGACCTAATCCCACAACTAAGCCTTAGCCAGTTAATTCAGAAGTGACTGTCAGAGTATATTTTCTTGCTGACTTGCATCCTTATTGTACAGATTATGTACAATGATGTACTTTTTAAAGGATTATACAATGAACTAATATAGTACAGCAAGATTCTAAGTGGGGAGACTGTTTTGTATGACAGTGTAAACTGTTTTCAGACACTGTTAATGCAGCCCATGTGGCTCTCTCAGTAATAAATCTCTGAATTTTTTGAGTAACTGAAGACTCTACCCAGACTTATCTAACTAGCCCAGATGGGCCCTAAAGAAGATTCTTGCCAGAGTTTTCATGCACATGTGAGTTCCCATTGATGTCAAAGGAAACATCAAGCAAGGAAAAAAAAATCTCTCAAATTGTATAACCACTCAGTTATCTGGCAAAGGAATCCACAAAGAAAGATGAAATAAAATATGAAAATAGACCTCACTGTGTCTAAGAAACAAATAGATACAGACAGGGCAGATGGGATGTGTTATGAATCAGAATTAAGGTAAAATGAAAGCAAAGGATCAACAATAAAGGGCAATTTAGTATCTGTTAACATATAACATATACATGTGCAAGTGCACACACATGCACACGTGTGTAATATAAATACTGTGAATATACAATATGCATCTCTTATATTTTTGATCATACAACAAGATAACTTGGGATAGTGTTGTTCAGGGTTGGCAAAATGACATGATAAGGCTGAGATCAAACAAGATGGGTTAGGACAGCGCACGGAAAATTAGGCTAAGATGGGTGAGCATAGGACTCTACTTTTGGAAAACCTTATTTTAAAGAAGAAAACCCCTCCCAGACTTCCAAACAATAGAAAATACACTATTTCATTAAAATACCCAAGCCAGAGTATTATAGCCTCATACAGTCTTGGCATACCTTGCTGGAGGTGGTATAAAAAGTTGGAAAAATTAAATGAGCTTATATTTTCAGTATTATATAAGATACATAATGTAGTCAAACCATGTGTTCAAACTTGTAAACTTGACCAGTCCTAATAGGTTGCTTTCTTCATCAAACAGGTCAATGTTAGTCATAAATCATTTACAAGGCTCTGTTGCTTCAGCTATAAAGAGAGAGGGGATTATAGACTTTTAAGTAATATTATGCGTAGTAAGTACTGGAATCCTACAGAAATGAAACTAGCTAGTATGTAATTAGACATCATGAGAAGCTGAGAAAGAGAAGTAAACTTCTAGTAGGGACAGTTTCAAAATATGGGCTCCTTAGGAAATCGACTTGTTGGACGCAGCAGCTGTTGGAAAATGTTTGTTTAAGGAAATTCTTGGAATCTCATCCTGAAATTTTATTTGCTCAGTCCTGAGTTCTTTTACTGAGATATGGTATGATATGTCAGGTGTGCCTGGGCATGTAATTTAGACAGGGAAAACTTAATTTCTTGTTACCACCAAGAACAATATAAACCATTTGGAACCATGAAAATTGGTACTACATATGAGCAACGTATACCACTTTCTATTAAGCCGTGGTACTTGAACTTTCTCAGCTAACAAGGAATTGAAAGAGGATATGTATGCATGTTAGAGCTATCTGGATGGAGCCTTAGCTTAATAAGTGAACTGATTATGGTTCCCTTACAGTTTGAAATTTAGTTAAACTAGAAGAAAACAGTCTCCTACACCTTGGCAAAATTTTATTTTAAGAGATAAATTGCTCCCCTACACTTCCAAAATAATGGACAACAAATTATCCATCTGCACATGAGACTGTGGACACCTGATTGCAGAAATAAGCACCCAGGGTGATTGAGTAGTACTTCACTTCTCTGCAGCATCGCCTTCACAGGCCTGGTTTAAAATGTAAAAATCCAAATATGTGTTTATCTATGATTTACTATGTTGTGTGCTTCTTGTGTTAGATGTTTTGGGTTAACAGTAGCATTCAGATAACAGCTTTTATCCTACAGGTTTAATCCTGCCCAGTCGATTGCTACTGTCACTCTGGAACACCATCTATGCCCTGGCCAATGTCACCTGGAGAAGTAAACGGGTGCATTAGTTATTTCTTCCATGATGTCCCTGGTAAGTTCTCTGATTGTTTCTCTCTGATTATTTTCATTAAAAATATTTGCGTCAGGACTATTTGCATCAATAAAATCTTGTAGGAACTCAATAATAGTTAAGTATTGAACTTTAAACTTTACTATCTTTAGCGTGGGAGATATGTTTTAAATATGTATTAGCTTTTTTTTTTTCAAATTCTTCATGGCAGTTTTAAAGGAGAATACAAAACTCTATTACAGAAGTAATGGTTATTAACAGAATTAAAGAAAATTCTCATATTTTCATCTAGAAGAGGGCATTGGATCCTACTATATATGATTGTGAGCGACCATGTGGTTGCTGTGGATTGAACTCAGAACCTCTGAAAGAGCAGCCAGCCAGTACTCTTAGTTGTTTAGCCATCTCTCCAGACCTACTCAAAACATTCTAATGTTAGATAAGGTGTCATGAATATTCTATTCATGTTTTCTGGAGGAACTAAATACACACTCGGTAATTTTGACTTTTCATGGTCTGAAACTGACCAGGATACCATGAAGAGAGTCAGAAGAAAGAAAGGAGTTATTTGGATTGATTTTATCATAAGATACCCAAATCCTGCTATTCAGTGGGACACTGGGAAGGCACCTGAGTTTACCTTACTTCTATTATGTATTTTAAGAGGGAAAGTTTCCCTTGGTTGCCGAAGTATTAATTCAGGAGAAAACGACATTGGGTAGGGACTGGTGCAATGTAATGTTGCTATTACAGATTGGGAGACAAGCGATGTGTAGAGGATGTTAACATCAATCTTCCCTGAAAGGCCCACAGATACAGAAGGACTGAGAGTAGAGAACATTTGCCACCAAAGGCTGAAGTCTAAACATCTGGAGGTCTTGAGATACCAATAGGAAACATCTGCACACAGCTAATTTGAGAAAGCACAGTATACTCAGTGCAGAAATCACCAATTTAATATGCCAGCCATTGGCTTTCCCTGCTATTAATTATGCCACCTACTATTATTACTTGGTGCCAACAACTCCTGGCACAATAGGGTTATTAGGGTGGAAGTTACCTTATTTATTAATAGATTAACGAGATCTCTCAGGTGTAGCTCACTCTTAACAACTTTAGGCATTAGTAAAATGTGTGTTCTTGGGCATGAAAAGGAAGTCATAGGCTACTCATATTTTGGTGAACAATTTTAATTTCCAGACCCTGAAACATTGTTTTCTAAAAGATATGGACCATGAGCCAATGCTTTGTTCTGTTTTGTGCTTTCATGCTGGTTATATCATGGTTGATGCTTAATATATTCTTAGTAATTGGTATACTCATTCTATAGTCTCAATAAACCAGGCTTTCATTTTCTTCAGATATTTGATTCTCAGCATTTAATGTATCTTTCAAGTGTTAAGTTCAGCTTTTCATGTCTAGTTTTGTGTATAGACTTTTTAAGATTTGGAGCAGCAGACAGTCACATAGGCACATAATAAATAAGTATTTGAATGGAATGATGCCCTTGTGTTATGATTTGAATCTTAAACCTCCCACAAAGACCCATACAGCAAAGTCTGGTCACTATATCATGTTATTGGGAAATAGTGAAATTCTTGGGAGAATAGGCATACCAAAAGGAGGCCTAGGGATTCAAGAACAGGTCTTTAGAGGAATATCTGGATGCTGAACCCTTTCCCTCTTTATCTTTCAAACATCATTGTGTAAGCAGCTGTGTTCTATATGTACCACATGCTTCCTACAATGCTATTTTTTCTTGCTACATTCTTTAGTATTTTATTTTGGTAGTGGTTTTTCTCTTTTGAAAGTTCTGTCTTCAATTCTTCTCTGAGTTTTTGATTCATAAGGTCATAATTATTCACAAATTAATACTGGCAGCTGGAGTGCTACAGATTGGGAGAGATCACTCAGATCTTTTAGCCAACAGAAGGAGGAGCAGAAGATCCTTGTTGTGTTAAAAGAAAATGCAGTGCTCTCCCTAAGTGTTAAAAGCAGGCTTTGGAGTTAGTGATCATTCTTCAAACCAGTACTATGTCTTTGTAAATGGGCCCCCTACTGAATTCAAAGATTGTGCCTTGCAGAATGAGGAGAGCCTCTTTCAATTTCCTCTGGTGCTGTCAACTATTCAGACCGAGGCTGTTTACACTTTCTTGGGTATAAATGATTTTATCTCCATTGCTGACAATGTTGAATTCAATGTCGTTCTTTTTGATACTGTATTTGCTGAAGAAATTGTATTGATTTACAGAGTCTCTCGTCTGTAATTCCCCTAACATCTCAAGGCCTTTTAGGTTAACCAGTTTCTTTCAAACACCCTTCATGACAAAAACATATTGGTTTTCAAAATCTCAGCAGGCTCTGGCAATGTGGGAATAAGTGTTGGCCTTAGTAATTAATAATTTATATTTGCATCACTATCTTTACAAATTCGGGTTCCAGCAGCATTTCACATTTTATAGCTCATTGTTCTTTTAACCCACAACAGTTCTACTTTGTGGTGATGCATTCACTTCAGATGCATAGGTGAAAGCAATGATTTATTTGGGTGATGCGAAGAAGAAGCAAGGGAAATTAAGTCCTCCCCCCCACACTCCCCCTTTGTACAATCGATAATTCCTTTCCCCATCCCGACTTTAATCATTGCCTGTCTGGATTACTGCAGACTTCTTGGTCTTCCTAGCAGTGACCTCCTTCCTCACCAGAGAGTTAAAAAAGTTTGGTTGAATTCATCTTGCTCTCCCAGAAACCATATTACTAGTCTTCAAGTGTCCCTCTTGCTTTCAGAATTATGTCTGAATTTCCTGATTGTGGCCAACCTAGTGGAAACCAATTTAATTTTGTTCTCTCGTACAGTTGGAATGCTTTTAATTCATTTATTTTCCTTAAGTCATCAAAAGCTTCTTTAAGGGAATTTTGTAGACGGTTTGTATAATGTGAGAAATGATTTCTCAGTTGTAGTCCGTTGATAAAATGGAAATCTTACAGGAAATATATAGTATCTTGTGTACATACTCTTTTCCTTTGTTTATTTTCATAGAAACAGTTGTCCTTGCACACATTCTTGGCAACTGAGCTACATCTTCAACCTAAGCATAGATATTTAAAAGACAATGTATATGGTACCTACCACTACACAGTCTTTGGAGTTCTAATAGGGTTTTTCATTCAAATTGGCATAATATACATGACTATGATGGCAGCTTATATTATCATTAAGGCTTTATGGTTTTGTATTTATAGATAATTTCCACCATTTGGGGTACTCTGGGGAACACATTTGTATTCATTTGCTTTGTTCAGAGATAAGGAGTGGGGTACATATAATTGGAAGAATAAATTGGAGTAAAGTTTAAATAAAAGGAAGACATGATTAGTCAGCCACTGAGCACAGAGTTAGCTGTGCCTTGTATTTTGAACTATCAACCAGGGCCTAAGAGACTATATACATTTATGCCACTTTCCCTACATCCACTAATATTTTTCCTACATAGAGCTTCTCTGTGTACAAATCATTCAGTAAGTTCATTAGAAAGAATAGAATGTGAAATACCATGGCCGTATGCTTGCTCGGCAAACTGTATTCAGAAAAGTCCATAAAGCAGACTAGCCAGTGTTTTTAGTGTTGCTCCCTTTCTAGGATGACTGACCAGGCAATTAAGACTGGCTATAAACACATAAAATAGTCCATTTTTTAAGGTGATGTGTAGTGGCATTTCATTTTTATTTTAATAAATAAAGCTTGCCTAAAGTTCAGAGAGTAAAACAGTTACACTGACCAGCTTTACAGATGAGGTAATGGTAACACATGCCTTTAGTTCCGGGGGCTACACTAGTTTGCCATAGAAACCAGGCAGTGCACGTCTTTAATCATAGTGGTTCATGCCTTTAATCCCAGCCCTAGAAAGAATTTATGATAAGGCAAAACAGCTCTCAAACACAGTCTCATTCTGAGATTCCTGGAGTCAGGATTATCATTTAGGTCGAGGTAAGAGCCAGTGGTTGGCTCTTTTAATTTTCAGATCTTCAGGTTGAACGCCAATTTTAGTCTGTGAATTTTTATCAATTGTACTTTGTTTATGCACATTATGCTCAGTGCAAGGAAGAAATTACACAGAAGATATCGGAACTCATGGGATGACAAGGGAGCTCTCCCTAGCTCCTGTGGTTAGAGGAAGTCTGTGTGCATAGGAGGATTCCAAGGTGAAACCTGGTTGGTGATGTACGGCTGAGAGAAGGGCTAAAAGCAAAGTGTTTCAGACAGAAATTACAAAAGTGAAGTGGTGTTGTATCCAATGGCACCATGGCTAGAGACTGTTGAGTAGGATGCAGGACTGTAGGAGAATAAAGGATAGAGGCAGGCTGTGGAGCTCAGAGATGTGGGCCCCAGAGAAGAGTTGACTTTTATTTTAGATATGGATGGTGAAAGTTAAAGAAAAGCCTAATGATCTGATCTGCTTTTTAAAAATAACTGACAGATATGTGTAAATGAGCTATTGGAGGATAAGAGTAAAATCAGTTCAGGCATTTTATATCTCATTTGTAAATATTAAGCCCATTTTAGAATATTAGATAACTTTCCCTCAAGTCATTAATATTTGTTTTAATTTCTTTGAACTCCAAATATTTTCCAGATATTGCACGGTTCTCACCCTGGGAACCAGTTTTGAAAAATTCTCATGAATGCTGGATAATAAAGTATTATGAGATATCTGGAAGGAACTTGGAATTTTTTACTTGAATCTGTTTTGTTTATTATGATATACTTCTGTTCATTGTTTATACACAAAGGAAGTTAGGGTTGTTATAATTTGGGTATGTGAAACCACACCCCAAACCTCCAGTGTGATGACTTCATCACCATCTAAAGATGCAATTGAGGAACTATTGGATCATGAGAACACTCACATCTAACAGTAGTTCATAGAAGAATGAACCATTAGGACATAAGACTAAGTTGGAAAAATTAGGTCCTTGATCTGACGAAGGGCAATTCTTCACAGTAGGGACTCCCTTCCAGATGCAAATTAGGCAAAAAATGAAGAATGAAATGAAATTTGTGCCCTGGCAATGCTGAAGCATGCATGGACAGCTCATATGTAGTGGTTCTGTTGAACTTGTCCATATTGAATTTCATGGTCTAAATTGATGAGGATGACTGACCAGGTCTCTTCTTTAAGAGAAACTAGGCACAAGATGCACCTAAATATTTGTTTTCACAGAGAGATCCTTTATTATGCAGGAAGGAAATGTTAAGTGGCTGATTTCTGACTCAGTCAAAAAACCTGTAACATGAACGGGGCCGGGTCTGCTTGTTTTTGGGGGTTTCTGTCCTGCCCAGTACTCCCAGCTGTTTAGCCCCAAAGAAAATCACACATAGGTCTTCATAAATTATAAGCTGATTGGCCCATTAGCTCTAGCCTCTCACTGGTTAACTCTCACATCTTGATTAACCCATTTTTTCTGATCTATGTTAGCCATGTGGCTCAGTACCTTTTTTCAGTGGGGCAGATCACATCCTGCTGCTTTGGTGATCTGGGCAGGAATGGGAGGAATCAACTTCCTCCTTCCCAGAATTCTCCTGTTCTCATTACATCATTTCTACTTCCTGTCTGGTTTTCCCACCCATACTTCCTGCCCAGCCAATCAGCATTTATTTATAACATTATTGACAGAATACAGAAATTCTCCCATACCAAAAACCAGCAGCAAATTGCAGGTGTAATTTTTAAGAAGAGAAAGAGGAGAGGTCTGTTAGAATGGTCTTGGATGCAATGTTGTTGTAGAGGAGGTAAGGGACAAGAGAGAAAGGGAAGGAGACAAAGGAAAGGGGAAAGGGCTGTTTGTCCCAGAGGAACAAAGGGCTGCCTCTGCATAGAGAGGAGACAGATAAGGCACATAGGGAAAGATAGTTTATAAAGATACAAGAAGAAAACCTGTATTAAGGTGAGGTGTTTAATTTTAATTTGGAATATTAATTAGGTGAACCAAAGAGAGCTTCTGATCTCCAGATTTAATAGTTGGACCTTGGTAGTTGGCCTCTGGAGGAAAAAGTGGCCGAATAAGGGAATAGACCTTGGTGGCTTGCTTTAGAAATGTAATCTAAGCTTTTATCAGGGCAGAGGGAATGGGAAAGAAGGGTAAAATCTGAAAGAGTCATACTAGCTCTACTGTAGGTGCCCAGAGTTCCTTTACTCTGGTGTTTTTGTAGGGTAGTTCTTGTTCTGAGACAATCCTCCCCTACTCTGTATTGCTTCCTGGATATTATCAAGGGAGCAGCTTTACTCTGCTATCATCTGCAGACTCACAGCAAAGAGGTCTTTACCTGCTATCACATGTGACCTCACAGCAATGAGGCCCAAGAGAACATGGACCAAAAGCCACAGAAACCAAAAATCAAAATACGTTCCTCTCTTCACTTGTTTTCACAGGTGTTTTGTCACTGTAAGGAAAAGCCAATTGGCACAGTGAACCCTGACTGCTCTTTGGACTGGAGAGGGATGGGGGGGTGGTGGTGGGAGGAAGGGGAGTGAAATTGGAGGAGCTGAGGAGGTGGAAAATTTTAATTAAAAATAAATAAATAAATGAAAAAAATGTGCTTGGAAATCCCTGGTTTGTAAGTTGTTACCTGTGGCATCATTTCTAGGGAAGGGAATGTATTTAATATATTTTAGTTCCTGTGTTAAGTTTTTTCCTAGGCTGACACAATAAGACAATCAGACAAAATCAGACCAAATTAGGAGAAGCCCAGGTTTAATGGATGTCAGAGCTCCCCTGGAAGATGGGGAGTGGAGATGGGAGATCATTCGTTCATTCTCGGGAGGGGCAGTTCAAATAGCCTATGGGAGTGCTCTTGACTGGGGAGGGATCACCGTTTGGCAGGCTTTCTTGGAGGTGGAGTCTAGACTGCGGCCACTCCCAGGGGACGGAGCTTGGAACTTTCCACCAAACATTTCAGATTCCTTGTATATTTGCATGTGGGGAGCTGGGGTGATGCTTCCAACCAAACATTCCAAACTCTTTTTGGATAAGGATGCTAAGGGCTGAGGTGACACTTCTAACCAAACATTCCAGACTCTTTGGATAAAAGGTAAAAGGGTGTGGGCTCAAGTCTGGCTACTTCCTGTGGGCATGGGGCGATGTGGGACAGGGGAGCCTTGGGAGTTGGTGGGCTCACACTCAGCAAGAGTTGTGGCTGGAGCAGCATCCAATTTACTGTCATCCTGGAGACCCCAGGCAGCTGTTCCTTTTGGGAGATGAGAAGGCAGGTGGCTAGGAGAAAAAAAAATAAATTGTTATTATTGGCACTATGAATGGGGCTAGCCATGGTAAGGGTCATTAACTGCCAGAAAAAAATGGGACAGAGAACTGCCCTGCTTGTACAGAAGAGTCACAGGTGAATAAGTGAAACACAAGAGCAGATATGCCCTTTAAAACCATATTTTAATTGGTAGGTGTCCTTTTGAGCCAGGAAAATTGGTACCAATGGTGAAGTCCCAGGAGCTGGTGCAGGTGTTGGCATTATCTAGAGGGCCCTTTGTAAGTCCGTCTTGGCCCAGGCAGAGGAGTGATTTGTAAAATATGCTTGAAAATGGATGGGGTTAAAATAGGCTCTGGAGACTGTTATATTTTACCAGACCTGATTTTTGATACAAGAGCAGAACTTTATTTTAGGAACCTGCAGGCAACTGGAACAGGAACATTTTAGAAGACAATTAAAGGGAATTGGAAACTCTGGATCTTTTAAGATCCACCTGAAACCTGTTAATCTTAGACTTTGAAGCCTATGAAAGAGGCACACCTGTCTGTATTTTTAGCCTGAAACTTAACAAATGAAGTAATGAGCTACTAGTACCTTAAGTCATCAAATTCCATTAGACAGATCTGGGAGGCATAAATGAACAGAAATGAGACAGCTTTTTTAGCTACACAGGCAATCCCAAGTCTCTCCTTAGTCTTTGGAGAACAGGAGTCTAATAAGCAGAACTTGCTGTTAGCTGCTGAGTCCAAGACACCCAAAGATTTTCCTGTGTGTGTGGGGGGGGGGTGGGTAGATTTAGTCTACCTGGCTTGGCAGATGAGATGATCAATCTACCAGTTTAGCATCCAGGAATCTAATGATGTAGAAGGCCAATTTTTGCTGTGTGGGTGGCTTTGCCATACCCCAAAGGCAAGCCTCCAGGTGCAAAGTCTTTTGCAACCATGCATCTTCATGGAGGAGCTATAGGATGCCGCAGGAGCTTGCATGTCTCTGTGTTAGAAGCTCTTTTGTTAAATGCCATACTCTCAGATCTGTAAAGGCACTTGAGAATTGGGTACCACTATCTGTTAGTTATATTTAAGTTAAACATATAAGTTAAATTTAGAGATGTATTTTATCTAATTAGTTACAACTTACCAATGCTAGTAAATGGAAGAAGATTAAAAGAAATATTTAAATAATGAAAAGAATACTAGCATGTGTGGGTACTCTTATTAAAGATGGTAGTAAGGTCAAAACGGTGGCTACCCATGTATTTGTATTTTTCCAGAGCTGTTGTCATCAGGAGATATAAGTTTTACAGATCTTAAAACACACACACACACACACACACATGCACACAGAGAAATGAGACAAACATACTATAGAAATTATAGAAACACACACACATACACATGTAGACATAAAAGCATAGTGTGGCCATATTACTTTAACAGACAGACAAAAAAAACTTTTTTAGGAAACTGTATCAGCTTGAAAATCCTGGTGCAGGCAGGTGGCAGAGGCCAGGGAAGCACACAGGTGGTCCCATTAAGGACCAGATTAGTAGATGCTGCAAGAGGAAGCAGAGACATAAGGATGGAACACCTAGATGTTTTAGAGTGGAAGGACAGGGGGAAACCAGATCCAAGTAGAGAGTCCCAGTGGGAGACAAACAGCAAACAGCTGTAGAAGTGGGGAGGGGCAGAGAGCAAGGGGAGTAGGAGCTGGAGCACAGAGTCCAGAACCATAGGCACATGGGGCCTTGTTTGTTTGCACTAGGGCCGCAGCGCCAATTTAAAAGGATTTTTGTAAAAGGCAGCCCAAGAGCATTTGGAGATCAGGCTTTGAATTGCAAGTGCCCATTTTTACAAGTGCATGCCAAGTCTCAGGACTCAATGAACTTACATTTTCTATTCAAGTATTTTATGATTTAGTGTTTATTCTTTTATCTGAGATCAAGAAATGTTTGCTTTTTTCACTTTCCCATCTCTGCTACCTATAATAGTGTTTAATGTGTAGAAACTAAAAATATCATCAATGAAATACCCACTTATTTAGAGTTCAAGTGCATAAAGGCTATAATTATTTAAGCATGTTTATATGACCTACTGATTTTATGTGATGAGACTAATGACATTTGGTAGTGGAATCATTCACAAAGAGAGAGGAATTCAGTTAGGATGAACATTAAAGTAACCAGGTAGATTATTGATGAAAGAACAATTGTCAAAATGTAAAGGTTTGGCTTTGCATGGCATTAATGAATAAATGTCTCACCCAAGGCTACAGAGAGCTGCTAAGTAAATAAAAAAATTAAACAACTGGAAAACATAAATAGATAAACTTGACTTCTCAAATTTAACATTTATTCATGAGGGACATTATCAGAAAGTAAAACAGTGCACCTAGAATGTGAGAAAATATTTACAAGCTAACAAGTAACCAATATCAATTCATTTGTATTCCATCAGAAATTATTAGAATAGTTCATTCTAAGCAGGACATTAAATCAGGGATAATCTGTATAAATGGATATATATATATATATATATATATATATATATATATATATATATATCTTATATATGATAGGTAAACAGAGAGAAAGATGGGTGCACTGATAAATGAATTGCTCAGTTTTTTCTTAAATCATTGTGTTAATAAATAATTGATTAATAAATAAATACCTAAGAGTAGATATTTCCTCTCCAAAGTAGAAGCGTTGAATCCATTGTTCACCCTAAGTATATACAAAATAGATTTTAAACAATCAATTTTTTAAAAATTCCTAAATACTGTCTTAGTCTGTTTCAGTTTAAAAAAAAAAAAAACTGTTTCTGATTTCTCTACTTCACCAGACTCAAATACCAGAAGCTACTGATAACCTATCAACTAAGCAACTGAGTTTTCTTATTATTGAATTGTTTTCTCAGAATGGAAAATAATAAGCATACATCTTGCAGAGTAGTGACAAGGCAACAGTGAGCTTGAGAAATTATTCCTCTCATTAAAAAACATTAAAATAGTTAAGAAAGGATGAAAACCGTCAAACATCATTTATTATCATTGAAAAAAATCCTATAGGTTGAGTACCTACAGCATAAAGGAACTGTGAAACAGTGTGGGAATGTAAAAATGAAAGCTCCAAGACTCTTCACTCAAGCCTTTGAAATCTGGTTGAAAAGACGCCATTCTACAACAGCTATGACAGAAAACAGTCAATTTTGATAGCTGTTGAAGGTCAAAGACTGAGAGTTGTTACCTAAGGAGGGGTGGATACACAAAACTGCTAGAAAGAAAAGCATTAAGAAAGCAGGAAATACCTGTACTTCTAATCCATATAAGATACTAACAAATATCAATCTGACTTTGGAATGGTTAGAAAAAAGACATTTTCCAGTTTCCTTTTTAGAAAACTATGGATTTTCTGGGATAATATTAGACTAAGTACTTACAAAAAGAATAGGGCTAATGGGCTCTGCTTAGAAACGAGAAAGGGGAAGCAGGAGAAGTTTCCAGGCACACAGCTGAAGTGTAGAGAATGTAACTAACATATTATTTTTACACTTATATAACAGTATATTATTATAGCAATAATTATTATTATAGTAATAAAAACCCATTTTTATTACTAGTTGGTGATGTCAGTCTCTTCATCTGCCTGATATGTGGATTAAACTCCATCATAGGTTTTTATGTACAAGAAAACCTGGTTTCAGGCATCCACTGGGAGTCTTAGCCTGAATCCCTCATACAAGGAAGAGGGGGAAACTATTGTATGTGGCATGTTCCTGTTGTCGCGTGGCAATATGTTGTCTTGTTTTGTTTTACAAGACAAGATTGTATGCTATAGCTCAATTAGGCCTGGAAATCCAACTCATGGCAACGTTCCTGCTAGGCCTCCTGAGTGTTGGGATTAGAGGCTTGGCCTACTATGTCTGGCAGCACTCATAATCTCACACTTTCGGTTTTCTGCTTTGAGTGAACAAACAAAAACCATGGCAAGCAGTTATTTCATAACTTTGTAAATTAGCCATTTCTCCTTCAAATGCATTATTTTCCTACAAAGCTTACACTGTGCCCTGTTGTCCAGTTATGATTTAGTGTGTTTATAAACGACCAAACTGAACCAAATCCCAGGAAGAAAGAAAAATATCTTTGTATTAATCTTCTATTTCTTGCTGGCTGGCATATTTAGTAAAGTCTACATATGCTGCATACACCGCTCCCCAACATTGCTGTAGCTTATATTACCGTGTGTCATCGTTAGAGGCAGTTAATGTGCGTGCATGTGCTGCTCAACCCCACTGCAGAGTTTCAGTAATTCTACCATCCATAGACTCCCTCCATCTAGTTTAGCAAGAGTCTCTTTTGCACAGCATAAGCACTCTGGCCTGCAGAGCAGCAACCACAACTGTTCCTTTCATGGTCCAGACTCCAAGTTACTGAAACGACTGCTTCCACAAATGCTCCACAAAAGGTCACTCTCCACCAACCCTCTGCCTGCGAATGGCTTTTAAGGTATTACTTTGTTTATTTTGAGAATTCAGCATATGAGTGTTATATTTTTACCTCTCTACTCCTCACTGTCCTGCCTCTAGATTGTCTCATGTCGCTCTGCTCCTCCTCAAATGTCTTGTCTTGTATTTCATAGTTACTATTCTTATCATATAAATGTATGATTGTAACCTGCTGAGATCCTGTAGAGGCGTTCACATCTATAGGGGCTGAGACTGGTCACTTGGGGTTGGATAACCTATCAGTAAGCTCATCCCTAAAGAAAACCGATTCTCGCTTTTTTTTTTAAAAAAAAGGATATTTATCTAGAGATTTGGTAGATATTCATATAGCGTGGAAGTCTTAGGAGATTTTTCAAGTGCACGTTGGCATATCAACTGGTATTTTTAGTTTCAGGTCTTGTTTAAGTGTCTAAAACATCGTTGGGATTTTTATGTTTGTAGCTTGCACTGTGATATATCATTTTCATATGTAGATACAGATAACTGTCAGTCAGATACTAAACTTATGTACTGTTGGCACATTGACATTCTTTGCTTGAGGGTCTTATAAAGACAAATTTATGATCTTCAACTCTAATTATTATATGAAAACCAAGGCATTGGAATATTAAGATGTAATTTAGAAAAGCTGTATTTATGTTTGTTTCTAGAGTGTTGCTTATGCCATTTAGTTTTCCTTCTTTCTGAAGTCCCATGGGCAGATTAATTTGCTGTCATCCAGAGGGGTGTAATTTGCTGTTACATCTGAATTACTGTAAAAAAAAAATAACTGGGATGATAAAATTATAAAGAGTTGATTTTAGCGGATATTTTGATATTTTAGGCAATGGCTGGTCTGCCTTTTCCTTTAGCCTGCAGTGAGGCAGCACGGCACAACAGAGAGCACATAGCTGGTTTCCTGATGTGGGACTGATTTTTTATTAATAAAGAAACTGCCTAGACCCATTTGATAGGCCAACTCTTAGGAAGGCGGAGAAAAAAGAACAAAATGCTGGGAGAAAGAAGCTGAGTCAAGGAGTTGCCATGATTTTCCCACTTCAGGCAGACACAGGTTAAGATCATTCCTGGTAAGCCAGCTCGTGGGCTACACAGATTATTAGAAAAGGGTTAGGTCAATATGTAAGAGCTAGCCAATAAGAGGCTGAAACTAATGGGCCAGGCAGCGTTTAAAAGAATACAGTTTCCGTGTAATTATTTCGGGTGTAAAGCTAGCTGGGTAGCGGGACGCAGCCTCGCCACTCCTATTACAACACTTTCCTCACGCCAGGGATGGAAAAGTGTGAGAGGGACATGTCACCAGTGACCAGAGGAGCTCATGCTGAGCCCCAACTCTATTTCTGAGTAGCATTAACCTAGGAAGTGAGCCTTTATCGTATAGGTCACTGAGAGATGTCTAATCCAGAGCAAAGCAGTTCTGGGAATAAATGACAGCCAAGAATAGAATATGTGTGTAGAGGCTGATTATGATATTGTCTAAAATGTTTGAGGAATGGTGAGAACTGAAAATTATATGGCTATGTGGTGAAATAGCAAGTAATTCGTGTTTGGAAATTAAAAGCAGGTTGATAATATTAAAATAATATCCCATGCCTACTGATATATTGAGAATTTATTTTATTGTGTGTGATAATCAACTAGGTACAGGATTAGGCAGTAATTTGAGAACATAAGTATAGTGTCACCAAAATGGGCAGGTTGAAATGGCTTTCAAAGAAGATATCAGGAGGCTAGGTCAATGATGTTCCTTTGAACGAGAGAATGCCCCAGATAAAAGAGAAGATAGAAGCACTTGCTATTATCCACGGCAGACTAGATGGTGGCACATTTGAGAGGGTAATAAAAAGATTGCTTAGTTCATTGCTATAATTTTTCCTCAAATTTTCTGGATATGAAAATGTTCATGAGAGCTGGGGAGGAATGCTTGTTGCCAACAGAATTACAACAAACAACACAGCTGGACCAGATGTAAAATCAACTGGAAATAAATGTATAAAGCAATTGGGATGGTATTATATTTCCCTAGTTCTCTCCTTACACATCTGTCATTCTATATTTTGTTAAACAAATGAAGGAAAGAAAAAAGAACAGAGGGAGGAATAGGGAGGAGGACAGAAAAAATATCATTATAAGTGCACTTTTTGCCTGTTTCAATTTTAGTAATTAAAATAATTCATCTTAATGTAAGTCTATCCTACACTTAGAAAAAGGACAGATGATTAATAAATATTTTTGGGGGGTACCAATAAGAAGCAGTCTGGGATGTTAGAGGAGCAAAACAATATTCAACTTTATAGAACTAGGAAAATGTTTTTCCTCATTGAACTATTTATAAAATATTTCTTTCTGTCAGTATACTCTCTCCCATATGTAGTACTGCGATACAATGATATAACTCAGGGTCTGATCTCATGCATACTGGGCAAGTACAACATCCCTGGTAAATATTTACAGCCCTCGTTTTAAATTTACAATATTTCAAAAATGTGCTAAAACCCTATAATACATGGAAAGAATTCAGAGTTCCTGTTTGCATGACGTTTTCAAGAGTTCCTCCCTTGCAATGATTCAAGGGAGGCGGTGACCTCCACTACATTACAATCGTTCTGATTTTGATCTGTTCTCCCAGGCTCCTGTGTTACAGGCTTGAGCCCAGAGTCAGCAATGACTGTAGTTGCGCTTTTGCTGATGTGTTTACACGGAATGGGGTCTTGGGAGGTGGTGGCAACTTCGCAGAGGCTGGTTGGAAGAGCACTGAAGAGAAGCTCTGTCCTTGGCTCCTCCCTCTCTGTCTTTTTATTTCTTGCTGTCTTCAGATGATCAGCTTTGCTCCACTAAATGACCCTAATCACGTTCTTCTGCCCCACAGGCCCAAAACAATTCAGTCAAAGGGCCATGCTCTGAAACACCAGAAGTAAAGATAAATCCTCGCTCATCCCAGTCGATTTTCTGAGGCCGTTTGTCACAGAGACTAACAGAACAGCTTAGACCAACTTGGATGGATAACTCTAGACTCTTGGATCCACTGGCAGTAATTGAGATAAAGAGGCACTGTGTGCATCAGAATGGGTGCGTCCATTTAAATATGCTAATGTCTCCTGTATTCTAATGATGGCAGAACCAGCTGGCAAATCTTCCTTTTCCTTCAAGTGTGGGTTGAATCATGAGGTCATTTCAATGGTCTCTCTCTCTAATGAAGGAGTGGGACATGCAGAAACACTGCCTGTGTTTTCCTACCAGATTCACTGTGGCTCTATCAATCATGGCCCTTTATCTAAGAAGAAGGCAGACAAATTCAAAGTTTACGTCAAGATTTTTGGTTTTGTTTCAGTTTTGAATTTCAGGAGATCTTGTGTTCTATCTATATAATCCGTGTATAATTCTTAAGTATACAAACAATATGGGTTGCTGCATTTGGGTATAATTAAAGCTGCAGAGAGATGGGTTTATTTGTTCTGCGGTTTCACAAGTCCTCTGGGAAACAAAATTGTGGACCATAAACTTCAGTTTGAAAATAATGATGCTGTTCCACTACACTGCAGTGTTTACTAATCCGTTGAGCACATTAGGCCAAATGGATCCAGCACACCCTGTCCAACCACTGCCTTCGGAATCTGCCAGAACAACTGCCCTGGGTAATTCTCTATTTCTGAGAAACAGGCTACAGGTATTTTTGCTTTTTTTTTTCTTTCTTTCTCACTTCCCAAGAGAGAACACCATTATATCACTCTCGGCTGACATATTAGGAAACAAAATAAACAGACAAGAAAGAAATTGTGTCTATAACAACTGGAAGTTTAAATCAGCGACGTCTGCTACCTGAAAACTGAATGCTCTCCCTCTTGATCACATCACCTCTACCATTGGCTCCTTCAAGTGAGTTTGTCAAGGTCTGTTAAGTGAGCGTTTCTGAAGAGGTGTAACTATTGAAAAATCCACATCAGCAACTGCTAAGTTAAAGATTGGAAGAATCAGTTTTCTTGGTTGAACAGCTATGAAATGTCATGAGAATGTGGACCAGGCTTTTTCTTTCAGGCCACAAACCAGCTACCAAATCATGACACAGAGACTTCATATTAATTATGAGTGCTCGGCTTTTAACGCTTTTCTGTTATCTATGTTTTCCTAACTCTATTTCTCTTTATCTATGTTTTTGCTTAGGGACTTTTTACCTTTCTTTCTTTATGGATATCTTACTCTCCTGCTGTCTCCATATTTGGCTATAGACTGCCTGGCCCCAGGTGTGTCGCTCTCTTTCTCCCTAGTTCTCTTGCTCCTCTCCTGCCCTTGCCTAGATTTAGATTTCTCCTCCTACTTATTTTCTCTGCCTGCCAGTGCACTAATCTCTCTACTGCCTAGCTATTGACCAGTTTTTTTTAAATTAGACCAATCAGCTCCTTTAGGCAGGCAAGATGAAACAGCAATGCATCTTTACACAATTAAGTAAAGGCAGCATAAACAAATGTAACATATCTTAACATAGTTAACAAATGCAGCAGAAACATTTATAACAGAGCTTTCCAAAGTTAAAGCAATATTTTGCAACTTAAACAAATGTAACACATCTTTGCCTAGGTAAAATAATATTTCACAAGAATGGGATCAAATATAGTTCCAGAGTATATTAGACATAATTACCACCAAAACCACTGAAGATTCAACCACACATAAAACTTCAAAACTTTAACCTTTGTCTTTTTATTATAACAAAAATGGAATATCCTTTTGTTTTGTTTTGTTTTTTGGGGCAATGTTTCTTTGTGTAGCAGCCCTAGCTGTCCTAGAACTAGCTCTGTAGACCAGGCTGGACTCAAACTCACAAAGATCCACTTGGCTCTGAATCCCAAGTGCTGGGCTCAGAGGTATGCACCTCCACCACATGGCCCAACAATGGAATATTAAATTATATAAATTGCAAATATTTTGTTTCCTTCTCTGTTTGGCTTCATTTGTTATTGTTGTTTACTTGCTTGTTTTCCTAAAATATGTAGATAAGACATAACACCCAAACTGTGCTTCCAGGGAATGGATAATTTTGCACTTTTCTTTCAAATGTGATACATATCTTTCTAGTCTTTCAAAAGTATGAATAGGGATGGCTCTGTTAGAGATCTTTCCAATGATTAGAGAACAGACACATCTTCAGCTAAGCTATGCCAACCTGTTTCACATGGCTCTCTCTACCTTTCTTAAAATGAAGCAAAAAGGAAGTATAACATTTAGAGAGTATGTTGGTAGATTTTGATTTGCACACAAAATTTTTCCACCTTGTTTGTTTGGGAGAGAGTCTTTGAGTCTTTAACACCATTTGTAATTTCAAATGTTTAGAAAAAAATCAGAAAAAGAACAATTTTGTGACACAGAATTTCTATGAAATTAACGGTTCACTGTCAAAGGCAGTTATACTGTCTGCATCCTCATTTCAGATAACATGGTTGTGACAGAGAAGGCATGACTCGTAAAACGAAATGCTTTTTGACATTTACTGACGACAAGCTTATTTTATGTATATGAATCAGTGAATGAAAGGGAAAGGTGATGCCGCCAATTTGGAGGGCTTCATAGTGAGGGACAAAAACATCAGTGACCAGCACAAAGTACTTAGCAGAATGTGTGTAGAAATGATCTCTTAAAACAAGCCCATCTGATCCTTTCCAGGTTTTTGGAAAGGCCTTGTTGGTAGCACAGAGAGCTTTCCTATTGGATATAACTGGAAATATTTCTGTTGACAGGTGTCTTTCCTCCCCACATCCTATGTCATGGGGTTTGTGTATTATTTGTTTTCTCAGACTCCAAGTACAGATGCAAAACACAAAAATATAGAACCAATCCATGGGTGGCTTTCTTAAAGAGATGTGAGTAAAGAGTTCACAGGAAAGCTCAATTTAGCATCCACAGCTGTCGGGATCGTGATCAAAAGTGATGCCCCAGGCATCAAATTTGACTGTTGTGTCTGACATTGCTATTTTTATCTCAGTACAAACAGCAAGAATATGTCACCAATGCCGGCTAAAGGAGTTTTCCCATTCTTTAGAATATATATAGTTTAAGACCCTTGGCAACATAGTTAGTATTAGATAAACAAAAGGCCAAAGACTAGCAGGAACATAGGGCATTCTAGTTTTGACTGTTTTAGTTAGTTTATCAGCACACTATAAACTATTATATTAGCACTAAAAGGAAACTATTGTCGGAATGGCTGTTTTACACTGTGTATAAGAACGTGTCTAAAGAGATTTTCTTCTGTACGTCAATCATTATGTCCCCTATTTGACTTTTTTGTTAAGTACTAGGGAGGCATTGGAGAGGGTATCTGGAATAAAACAGATGGACACAATGTCCTGAAGTAAGTGCAGCTCCTGTAAAAACATGAGGAATGCTTTTACATCTATTTACTAGGAAGAAAAGTTCGCAGCTTGAGCAAAAATCAGCTACCTGCAGGGCTGAAATGATCTGGGTATTGTTACAAGGTCATGCATAGTCTAGTTGATGGAAAACTTCTTTGTCAAGAGAAAGAGGGAAACAATGTAATACCGTGGATCCGTCAGATAGTGACTGCTGGAAAGCCATCAGAGGAATTGAAACAAGTTTGCAATTATAAAAGGGACTAATTCTAGATGGGAGCGCAAGGAAGGAGCTAACAAAAGTGAATGGTGGAAGTTAGCTGGATGGGCACAGGGCACTCATGATGCCAAGGAGAGCCTTCTATTCAGGAGTAACATTTGAGAGTCACACAGGTCTAGGTTGTTCACGTGACACTTGTTACCTTTGCTCAGGAATCACAAATAGGAGAGCAAACCCACAACTAAATGATTTACAAGGCTCAAGTTTTCTCCACACATACCACTTTCCTAGGTTTAATGACCAACATATCCGTCCTTTCTAGGATTTGACCTTGTTGCTGAGTGAGTCATTCCCCATATAAATCTGTTTGTCTTTTCTTATCAAATCAGAGAACACAGTGATTAATCTAATTCCCTTTACTGGATCTCTCTCTCTCTCTCTCTCTCTCTCTCTCTCTCTCTCTCTCTCTCTCACACACACACACACACACACACACACACACACACACACACACACACACACATTTTTGACATCTGCAATACAGTCTTACTGGATTTCTAGTATGAATTATAGTTTAAGTTGTCATCTGTTTGACTTTATAAATAAACCAGTATAAGACTTTGGGATCCTAGTTACACAAACAGATCAGTCAGGTAAAGTACAATTCAACTGACATGTCAGAGAGTGTCCAAGAAGACTTTCCCAAGAGAGGAACTTCAAATATAAAGCAAAGCTGAAGGCACAAGATAGAGGAAAAGATGTCTGGGAGGTTTACTAGATATTGTTTAATGATTTCAGTAGGACAAAGCATACATTTGGGAGATGGTCAGAAGGAGGAAGTGGAGAGGTCTATGTGGGTACTCTTCAAAGGCTCAAGAGAAAACTGCTTAGAAGTATTGATCTATCCATAGTATCGCCAGATTTGAAGACAGAGATAAGGATGTTGGATACCATTTGATAACAACAAAAGCCCCAATTAGATGGTGGGTTTATGATGATTACCATTTAAAAGGAAAACTACAAAGAAACAGCTGGAAAGGAGAGATTTGAAAAAGGAAAAACAGTAAGAGGAGGAAAGAGGAAAAACTTCAGAGAAAATTTTGATTCATTTGGTTATAGATGCAGATATTTTTTGTTCTTTTTGAAATAAAGGAAAACAATATGCTGAGTTCCTGGCTCAAAGATAGCAGTTAAGATTTATTTAGTGATGTTTTGGTGTTTCTGCTGGTGGGAGATTGAGATGGAGTCTTACTGTGTACCTTTGGCTGCCCTACTACTTCTGATGCTCCTGCCTCAGTCCCCCACGTGCTGGGAATAAAACTGATCTGTCCACCACCATGCTCTTCTCCTAATGGACGCTGAAAAACTTTCCCTGAGTTGTCTGATCACCCAGGTGAGGAGGGCTTCCATTTGTACATGAAAGGAGACAAAAGTAACAGCTAACACACTTCTCCCCAGCTTAAATAGACTGGAATTTACTTCCTAGATTTTCTTTTAATATTTCCATCAGATTCCAATTACAGTCAACATAACACAAATGAAGGAAATGAAATTTGAAATGAGGTAAGAAATATAACATAAATAGTTTTTTTTTGTTTTTTGTTTTTTTGTTTGTTTGTTTGTTTGTTTTTTGTAGTATTGGGAACCAAACCCTTGGAATTTCCCATGCTGGGTAAATGTTTTACTACTGACCACAAACCTAGCAAGAGATAAATATTCTTAATAAACAAACTTAATCTTCAAAATAAAAGAAATGAGAGAACACAGTATATAAAAGACCAACAAAGCCAGAATATTTGCAAACCGTACACGATTTGATAACAACGTTGAATCATTTTTCAGACAGGTTTTTTTTGGGGGGGGTAATTTGAGTATGAACAACTGATGTTTTTCTCTGAAATGGAGAAAGTTCATCATCTGTTGTCTACCAGCTACTAGGAAAGCAAGCCTTTTGTCTCAGTTTGGTGATATTGACTGCATCACTCCTCAACCATTTCATAATTATTTTATTGCAAACTTTTTGGTTTGGCTTTTAATATTTCAATGCCCCAAGACATTGGTATGTCGAATGTATGTGAAAGTTAAATTACCATCAATTTTAATCTTTATTTTTCCCTTCTTTGAATAAGAAGCATATTTTATGGTCAAATCAATTAGAAATCTTTGAGTAGGAAACTTATCTCACTGACACGAACATAAAAGATGTTATGGAAATATTCACTGATTCTATTACAGCTGCTTAGAGGACAAAAATTAGATTTGAACTGTAATGAATATCTTTATAACTATGTGCTAGCAATACTTTTCATCAGTTTAAGAGTGTGGATTAAATTTGACTTATTTTGGAAGTGTGCTTTTCATCTGATTAAGTTATGTGACTTTTGCCTTCATTTGCTTTGTCAGGGTATTTTTACGTGTTAAAAATATTTTTCGTTATTCATGTGTGCATGTATTGTTATGATTCTCATTCAAGGAATTTTCAAAAACCAAAAATAAAAACACTCTTATCAGGAAATCTAAGACTTGAATTGAGTTTTGAAGGAAGTTGTTTAATGGTGTATTTTACCAATAAGACTATGGCCAACTAGAATGACAGATAAACGTATCTATGTATATTCACAACACCAAAAAAGCCAATCTGGTAAACAAATTAGTTTCAAAAACACAGTTTCAAAAAACCTCCAACTAATTGTTGTTCACACTTTACAGACTTATTTGTAAGGCAAGGTATTTTTTCCCCTCTAGCCTTTTACCTTTTTTTGGCTGCTGATCACTTGGCGAGGTATACAGTTACCACTTTAATTTGCCTTCTCTTTCATCTTGGGTAATGTTGTATCTAATTTAAGTCAAGCCATTTCTATATGCTGGCTGTGTTACTTTTTTGTCGCTGTGATAACACACCACTCCTGATGGCAAATGAAAGTAGGAAGAATTTATTTGCAGCTACAGTTTCTGAGAAGAGCCCATAATAGTGTGCGAAGCGTGGCAGTAGGCAGCTGTAGCAGGGAGCCAAGAGGTCACCTTTTCAACCACAAACACAGAGTGCAAACTGGAATCAGGGTGAGGGATGAATTCTCAAACCCATTCCCATGACATACTCTTCCAGCAAAGTTCTACCTCCTAAAGGTCCCTCAATCTCTCCAAACAAGAGTACCAGTCTCGGGCCAAGTGTTTAAAATATGTGAGCCTACTGTGGACATTTCTCATTCAGATCGCCACACTCTGCTGCTTAGTTTCAGGCCTATACCACAAAGTAAAATGCATTTAATCCAGCTTTAAAAGCTCCCACAGTTTTTCAGCGTGGCATCACTGCTTAAAAGTCCAAAGTTTCTTCTGAGACTCAAGGCCATCTAACTGTGATTCTTAAAAATCCAAAATCAAATTAAATACATCCAACATATAATGGCACACAATATGCATATTACACACACACACACACACACACACACACACGCACGCACGCACGCACGCATGCACACACCCCAAAAGCAAGGAATGGGAACATGATAAGAAAATATTGGACCATAGAAAGACCAAAACTCAGCAGACCAAATTCCAAAACATGTAGCTCCTCATTTGCATCTGAGACTTTACTTTTGTGGGGGCCTAGATAACCTTGCTCCTCCAATTTTGCTTCTTACAATGGATGTCACATTCTTGGTCCATGAGTGGAATTGCTTGGCAGGTATCTCAAAGCTCTGGCATCTCTAACATCTTGGGGTCTTCACAGCAAGCCAGGCTTCCCTTCTCAGCCACACATAAAGGCCTCATAGGCTCTCTGTTCTTCTCAGGATTTTACACAGATACACCATCGCTACAGGTGGCTTGACCTCAGAGACTCTCTGAAACCACGGGAAAGAAATCCACAACCCTTCACTACTCATGCTACTTCCTCCCAAGCGATGGGGATGACACTGTCAGTCTCATCTCTAGGGTGGGGTGGACTCTTCCACCTTTCCATCATTTTAGCAGCAGCTTAGTAAATGTAAGCATTTGCTCGTTAGGAGGAAACAACCTCTAAGGCAGGCATTCTCACTGCAAGTTGACAATTAGGCTGGGTGGATCATGTTCTAAGCTCTTCCTGTTCCTCCAGTGCAGAGTAGGAGGCTTCTCTCTAAGACATCTAATCTCGGTAGCAATTACAGCCTGTCTTTCAGCTCAGGTCTTGGTTGTAGCATTAAGATCCCCTGTGCTCTTTTTTTTCTGTTTTATTTGTTCTTCTTCATTGTAGACTTGCATCGTCAGTAACAACTATTATACTGACTTAAGATCATGCTTCCTTTAAATTTCCTATGTGATAGAAATTAATTCACTACTTTTAAATTTAGCCTCTTGTATGTCATTCAAACATGGGCTGAAGGCAATCAGATTTTTTTGCTAAAATTACCCTTACTTCCCCTGAAACTTTCTAAGCCAGGACTCTACAATCAGCTTTACTCTCCACAGAACTATCTTCTAGGCATCAACTAGAGAACATCCTATTAAGTTCTGGTTACAGCACCCAATGGCTTTTCTGGTCCAAAATTCTAGTGTCCCACATTCCTCCAAAAACCAAAGTCATTCTGCATGATAACAACCCACTCTCTAGTATACACTTCTGTGTTTGTTACTTTTCTCTTACCATGTTAAAAGCCATGCCTAAAAGCAACTTATAAAAAGTTTATTTTGGCTTATGATCTCATAATTTATGAAATAGCAGAAGAGTCATGCAGCAGGTAGCTAGAACAAGATGCTGAGACCCACATCTTCAATAGTATTATGTGACCTGTTACTTTGGGCCTTGACTACTTTAAAATAGTTCAGCCTACACTTTGTAAGTTGATTAAGAGAGACAAATATATAAGAGAATATGATGTGTGTTTTAGAGTAAACTGATGAATTTACGGACCAACTTGATTTTCCCTAGTAGTTACTATTCTCTTTTCTGCTTGATACCATGTTAGTCAGAAAAGATGCTTTTGACTTGGGCATCGTAGTGCGTATCTACAGTCCTGACTCTCAGAAGGCAGAGGTAGAAAGATCAAATTTAGCTAGCAAATGCTCTTAACCACTGAGCTAAACCTCCAGTCCCATCATTAACTTTTGATAATGAAAACCTTCTCCTGCATAATGAAATTAAATATAAAATTTGGATGAAAATTCCAGCTAAAGTAAACTTTAAGCCAGAGTCTATAAGCAAATAAACGTAAAATGTAATACTGATAATACTAGTAATGGTAATTAGTATTACTCCTAACGCTAATACAGTAGTATGAAGATGTCCTCTATCTGAAGACATGGGTTTTCACAGGGGAGAAGTAAAGTCAACTGGTAAGTTGTTAAGTGTGTGAGCCATAAAAATTGCCTCCTGTTTTAATTTCACTTATAACACTGTAAACAACTAAAATATTAACCAATTTCAAAACCTAAATTTATGCTGAGGTAGAGGAAACACTATGTGTTCCAGGTAATCATAGGATAGAGTGATACCCTATGTCAAAGAAATAAACAGACATATAAGCCATTATTATGTGAATTGAAAATTGGAAAATCTATTGGTTTATTGATATATTGGCAAATATGTTTGTTGTTTTGTTTAATCACATACCCTTTGTGTCTAATTAAAAACAATTATTTGTAAATATGAATAACATAAATAATAATAAATAAGTTTAGCCCTTTGGTCAAACAATACAAGTAGGCTAAAAGTGAGATATTGGAAGCTGTTTGGCTCTTTGGCTGATAGAAATAATAAAAACACATCCACCTACAACATTGTATATTTACATAGTGATAGTAATGATTGCTCATGGCTTAAAATTCAGTCTTAATTGCATAATCTCTTATTAATTTGGTAGTCCTGCTCTTCGGTTTCATTAAATCCTCAGATCTGATTTGATGAAAGCTAACCTTTAAGTATTACAGCCCCCTAGACAATAGCACCAAACTTGACTGAAGTAAAAATGCATTTACCAGTGACTTGTGTACTTCTTCAGAGACGTCAGAACATTTCAGGTGGATCTACTGACTCTGATTTCATTTGTCTAAGTAGATAAATCTTTGGTATTAAACTTGCCTCTACAGGCACGACAGTATTTCTCCTTGATCTAATTTTACAGCCCCCACCCACTTCTGAGCAGAATAAAAGTTTAAAGAGGAAAAGTCTGAAGGTATTAGGGTCATGTACTGTAACAAACACTTAGAAACAAAGTGTTTATTTTGACAAAAAATATCCCTGAACAGATCACTTCCTCTTTTACTTGATACATTCAGAAGAGATGGTGGTTTTTTTTGTTTTGTTGGTTTCTTTTGGGTGGGAGCGTTGGATTTTGGGTTTTGGTTTTTAGAGAGACAGTATCTCTGTAGCTTTGTGGTCTACAAGAAATGATGCTTTATATGAAAACATAGTAGCAAAATTTAATACATTTGTTTCATTTTATTTACAAATACAAATGGTTTTTTGTTAGTGTTTTGCCTACTTAAAGTCATATAAAGCGATTTCCTTCAAAAGGATGGAGTATTAGTCATCTTTTGATGGAACCACAATTATTGATCATGCTTATTGTTTCTGTTCTACATGACCTTTCAGCTTAAAATAGGCAGGATTTATACAGGAACATGTCAGTAACTGGAGACAACACTGTCTGCATCTGGCTCCCCTGTTTCTACCTAGGCCTTGACTGTGTTTTGTCAATATTTATAGTCATATAAGGTTCTAAAAATTAAGAAAATATGCATTTGAGTAAATAAAGTAACACAACTAATGGCTAATACATTTCCCCAAATAATTGGCCAGAATAACCATAAAACTGTTTTCTTTACTACTTCATGACTGTAATTTTACTACTGCAATGGATCATAATGTAAATATCTGTGCTTTCTGATGGTCTTAGGCAGCCCCTGTGAAAGAGTCATTTGACTTCCAAAGGGCTCATACTCACAGGTTGAGAACCACTGCTTTAAAAGGATACTCCCTGGTCCTTAAAACATACCTGGGTCATAGAAAATTCATATCTAAAGCAAACAAGGAAAGGCTTTATTGTGACCATTTTAATTTTAATTAGATTAATTTCTTTTTGAGGCAGGGTCTTGTCATGTAGTTCAATCTGACAAGACACAATTGTCTGTCTTTTACTTCCCAAGGGATTAGAGGCAGGTGAATAAGACCTCTCTAATAGTTATACATTTTCTAAAGTAAATGCTCTGAAAGGGGGCCAATAGTTCGTGAGAAACGTGCCAGGGAATGACTAAGGTCATGTGGATTCACGGCCCTCTCTTTCTGTGCATACTTGTTTTCGAGCTCTCCTTCCACTGCTCCTAATAGTCTACTCTTCTATGTTATTATGGACTCCAAGACAATGATGTCATTAATAAGTTTGTGTGCTACATACCTAGAAGTCTCTATACATAGCTACAGAGACTGAATTTGAATGCAACATATTAAAACTTATGAGCATCCTATTTAAACAAGTTTATAATTGGTTATCCCTTTAATTAAATTGTGTAGTTGATATAAATAATTTATTATTTACTCTTGGTTGCTGATATGATTCTCTCTTACTTTTTTATGTCTTGTCTATAGAATACGAATATTGGCATATTACTTCAGATTTTCAAAATATTTAAATTCTGGTAATATGAAATCTTAAGTCTATGATTCCCATGTCAATTATAATTTACTCTCTTGGCACAACTAGTTGTAGTGTTTTCTATCACTTTAGGTTCTTATATTTATGGCTTAATATATATTTGCCTTATATACGAGTTATAATTCCTAGGAGAGCCATAACTTTACATTTTGTGATGCTTGTTTAAAAATTCTTTGTCATATCAATATGTTTTCAGTTGCTGTTTCTTTCTTTTAAGTTAAGGAACATGCAATGGTTATGTGTTCAACTTTCCCCTCTGCATATCAAAATGTATTCTGTCCTGTCATTTATGGCTGTATTTGAAATTCTCACCTTCATAGGTAAATGCAGGCTATCGATCCTGAGTGACAGAAGAGCGCACCTGTGAAAAGAATTTTACATAGGTCACACAAAGGGCGACAGTTTCATTCACTCCGAAAAGCTGTTGTCAAAGCAAATATTTAGACAGACGGAGAGAGTCCTCTGAGGACATCTGTGCAGGTGAGGGAAGCTTAGGATGTAAGTTTATAAACCTCCACTATCTTCGTGAAAGGCTGCATTTGGCCCAGTGGGTCTAGATGGGCCGGAGGTGATATCTACAATATACTGGGGAAGACATGATCTAATGCAACCTCCCACATAACCAAGCATGTGAATGCCTGGTTACCCAAGCTCAGTTATTCATTTACTTGACCCTAGTCTTTGGATTTAGCCTCACTGTTTAGACTCTGTGCCATTTCAGGCTCTAGCTTTGCCCACCTCTGCTCTCTCTGACCACTGTGACATGTATTTCTCTTTTCTTCCATGTCACATCTCTGCTTTCTGTTCCCCTCACAAATCCAGGTATACCCCTGCCTCTAATGGCACACCTGGTGGTCAGTTTCCTACTCTACTTCCATGGGCTACTTTCATGTCTCTCTTACACCCAGTCTCTAGTATCCAGCTCCATGAGCAGTGACCCAAGGCAGTCTTAACAGTTCCTTCTGTCTCAGGATAGACAGACTTCATGTTGATTATCAGCTATCTGGGAAAACTGACGTTAGAAAACTTGCACGTTTTTTTACCTCAAAATGCAAACCTTCTACAACCCAGGAAAGTGCTCCTTGTGGACATCTTCCTAATCTCTCAAGATCAGATCACCAGTGACTGCAGCAACCTAGGAGTCTACCTTCCCTAAGCAACAATTAGCAAGTGCAGACAGCCCAGCACTTTTCGTCCTCGCCCCTCCCCCTCCTGATTTCCCTCTGTCCTTGATTTTACTGTGATCGGTGAAGGAGGGGAACCCGGGTACAGTGTTGATGGAACAACACAAAGAACCGGCAGACATGGGAAATAAAAGGACAGATTTAATGAATTGAGTGTTGTTCTCCTAACACACACACACACAAACACACAAGCTTTACATACTGATAATAGCACTTTCAGTGGCATCAAAGCTTTCAAGATTCACATAACTGGGATTTGAATTTATTCTACAGTTGATAGCTTTAGAAGGTATGATGGACCACATCATATACAAAAATCTGAACTCTAGAAACTTCCCAAATTGTCTTTTGAAGATGAGAAGGGACCATGCTGAGGAACCATGGGCTAGCATTTTTGGCATTTCAATCTGATTCCCTTGCTTCTAGAATGCTTTTCTTGCCAATGATGGGAATGATAATATTACTACTCTAACTTTGGGGCTTTTAGTTACCCGTGTTATATGCTTGTACAGCACTATCCAAGGTGATTGCCACAGCTACACATAAACTTTCAATACTTGAAATGTGGCATCTGTATTGAAATGTGTTTAAATGTAATATGAACTAGATTCTGAAGACTAATACCAAAAGAGTATATAAGATAACTGAATTTATAAAATCATAAAGGTAATATGGAGCAAATTTAATTGTTTCCTTTCACTTTTAATATGACAATTACAGTATTTAAAATTAATGTGATTAACACATTTCTATGCTTTAAGTCTGTGATTAAGCCCTTGATTACTACTGAAAAAAATCTTTATGTTTTAACAGTTAGTTAAGTTTTATAAAATATTTTAATTATATTTTGCATAGAAACATTTAATGCAATAAAACTAAAGAGCCTTGATTGTTTTCTATTCTTTTCTTCAGTTTTATGACTTTGTTTTGGTTCTGTTAAAGGAAAATCAGCTAATTTTATTATAAACTCTGATTATCAATAATTTATATGTACCCCCTCCTATACTCTCATCTATTCTATTAGCTGGCAATGTGGGGTGGCATGGGGAACATTCACTGTGATGAGGGAACTATTTTACATAGTGTTTAGAATTGTGCTTAGAATTGCTTGCACACTGTAAATTAAAAGAAGACTCACTTTTTTTTTTTGGTTCCACTCAAGTTTGTATGTCCTCCCTTCTGTCCAATCGGTGTCCTCCCTGGCTGTGTGCATCCAGGTGGAGCACTCTCGTAATTTTGTCCATTCCTTTGCTCCTTATCATGTCCTGTCTCTGCCTCAACCCATACTTGGAGACTGTGATGCCTACTGCTAACTGTCTTCTTGGCAGATTTTGGAATCATCTAGAAAGAACAACTTAACCAGGAATAGTTAAGTTGGTCAGGGACTTTGTTTTTGTTCTTTTTTAATTGGATTTACTGAGGTGGGGAGACCTTGATGCTGGTGGTACCACTACTTAGGCTGAACCTTGATCTAGTACTTTTGTTCTCTAGTTCTACGGTGACTTCTCTGTGGTGACCGACAGTAAACTGGAACTGTGAGTGGAATAGATTCTTTCCTCCTAAGTTGCTTTTATCAGTATATTTTATCGTAGCAACTAGAAAAGAAAACAAGGTAGAAATTGCTCTATCATAACCATGGCAGCCTTTTTCATTGTGTCGTAAGTTGCTTATATGTCTCTATGTCTTTTTTATGAATCTGTGTCATATTTTCAATAAAATAATAATGCTTTACATAAGGAAATTACATACCATGTTTTCCAAATGTCAGGATTAAGGACTGATCTTTTGTTTTGCTTTAAGGTTTTAGGTTAAAATAAACAACTTTATTTTTTATATAACAGTGTGACATTGTGGTTAGTTTATCAACAAAGAGACATCAAAGGAAGAAATAAAACCCTTCTCTTCTCCATATATGTTGTATATGCATCCCCTATTCAGTACTGTAAAAGTTATGTTCATAGAAGTTTTCTTTGTTTCTATATGACTTTTAAAGTGTAATATATATTATAGGAAGGTTAACTATTAAAGGCTAGATATAAAATATTATAAAATATATTTTATATTTTATAACTTTCAAATTTGGATCAAGCGTTCTGTTTTAAAACATAATTTCGTACTATTACAATATTGAGTATGTATATGCGTGTGTACATGTGTATAAACATATACATTGTCATAATCAACTTGCTACATATGTTGGTATGTACAGTAATTCATTTATGTATCTAGACATAGTCTTTGGAGTACTAATAATTTGGGGGTGGGATGGAATCCATTTGAAAATTGTCTGATGTGTTATCCATGATGCAATTATGATGTTAAGCATTTTAAGCTTTTGTTCTTGCTGCGTTTCCATTTTGCCTTAAGTCCCAACTTCTTGTTATTTCTTGGTCACATCTTTTATCAACTTGATCAATTCCTTATGTATTTACAAAAATAAATACACAGTTTTCTACATCTGCATGTAATGCTGTCAGCCTAGAAATCTTTCTTGTCTGGATGCTTTTAGGAATTATTACACTACCCTAACATTTCATTTTGCATCCAATATTGTCCTATTGGTCTCCAAACTATGAGTGAGATTTTCTTTTCCAGTTTCCAGATCTGGACTGTCTTATGAATTTACTTTGTCTTGGTACAGATTTAACTTCTACCTTCTCAACATAAGACTTTCCTGGGTGCATTCTTTATGTGTGGTTTTTAAAATAAAGTCTCTCTTCGTAGCCCAAGAAGGTTTTTAATTCACAATCCTTCTGACTCTGTCATCCAAACACTGAACTCAGAGTTGCACAGCACCGCGCCCATCTACCTCTATCTTGGGCTTTTATTATTTCTCTCTAGAGATTTGCTTTGGATGCTCGGAATCCTTTTGTCCCCCTTCAGGTCAAGCTTTGCCAGTTTTCTCCTTTTTAAATTGTAATAGTTAGGTGTCACTAGATTGCACTGCCTCAGAAAAGAGACTTTGTTTTCTCTGAAATTTGAATTTAAATTATTTAAAAACATAGCATTAATTGAGTCCAAACATTGTCATAGCTACTAAATAATAATAATAGTAATAGTAATAATAATAACTGCAACAGTATTTTATTACCCTAAAGAGTAACAGTATCATAAAAACCTTACAATATTCCTTCACAGATTGCCTGATATAGTTCCCTTATAAAACATTTGAACTTGAACAGAAGCTAATCAAATAGAACTACTTAAGGAAATGCAAAAGCCAGTAATAACCTTGCCTTTGAAGCGAGTTCAAAGTCCTGATGGAGGTGATGTGTGCTGATTCTAATTGCTACATGAGATTCTGCTGCTTCACAGGCTCGCTGCTGAGAGCTTTTGATGTCATTTGCAATCAAAGAAACAAAAAAATACCTACAAAATTTTTATTAATTGAATTAGGAAACAGACATAGGCTGTTAATTTTATATTAAGAAAATCTCATTTCAAGAAGGTAAGATGGTCTTATCTTTTTCAGGGGATAATTTAAACTATGTGTCAATCAATGTAACTTTCTCTAAGCAGCAATTCTTTTTCAAATTGTTTTATCTGAAACATTTTAAAATCCCAAAAAGGGAACTCATATGGATTATGGGACATTTAAGAAAATTTAAAATTTTCATTATCCATGAAAACTCATAATGTGTATCATCACGTATAGAACTTTATAAAGAATTGTGTAACTAAAGAAGCTGGCGGGGGGGGGGGGGGCTGACAAGATGGCACAGGTGTTAGCCATTGCAACTCTTCTCAAGAACCATAGTTCAATTTCCAGCATTCAGGTCATTCATGACCTACTGCCACTGCAACTCCTTGGGATGTGAAGTCCTCTTCCTGCCTCCAAGAGCATGAACATTGCCCAAACTCAAGCAGACATGTGCATACACAAATATAATCAATATAATACTTCTTCCAAAAAGATATCTATACCAAAGTGCTTTGTCAATTCAATAACATTGAGCTCTGTCGCCAGTTCAGAGTGAGCAAGAAGATCTTGCTGTTTGGGGCACTGAAATGCTATGCTGTCATGTTAGTCCTGTGCCTTTAGTTACTCTGATTAATACTGTGATGTGGACACATGCATATATTGTTGTCTCTCATAAGAGAATCTATCTGTTGAAGGGATAGCACACACTCTTCCTGTTTTGTAAACATTCTTCTTAAGATAACAGTTGCTGAGAAGTCAAATAGTGAATAGTGGAGAACTGAAGGAGAAAGAATTAGGAGGGGAAGAGGAATCTGCTGGAAGAAAGGGAGGGTATCTTGCTTAGGTGTAAAGCATCAGCCTGTGCCCATTGTAAAGAATGAGTTCCTTTTCATTTGGTTTTATTCGTATAGGTAAACATGTTTTCAAGGCACACTAGATGCATGTTGATAAAGTTTGCATTTTTAGTCCTAGGTCTTTTTATTTTGTAATGCTCAAACGTTTCTCATATAAAACTAATTATGCATTTTACACGAAGACTGAAACCTGCATTTAGTTTCTTACAAAGATAAAGTGCATCGTCGCTCATATTTTTCAGAACTCGGGCATTTCAAGACAGTGTAGTTGCAGTAGTCTTGTCTTTTCTTATAATTTTTCCTGCCTGTGGTTGTAGCATTGCTACTGCAGTTCCAGCTGTCGTATGTATGCACATGGGGAAAAGACAAGTTAAAGAGAAGGTGGTAGCAGAAGGATTTTGCTTTAATCTTATTGTTCAGAAATGGGTCCAAGAACTGCTTGGACTACAGAGACCTGTGGAAAAATAATAGCTTGTGTTTATGCTATGTTGTGTGAACTTTTAATGAGGCAACCCAAAAAATCATCTTCCTATCACAGATAGGGAACCAATGACACAAACAATGACACAATTCCACTCAAATTCAGTTGGCTGAAAGAGTGAGTTTAAATTAGGGTTGTTATTGGAGGATCTGTGAGCTGTGATTTGCAGGACTATGGGAAATTTGTGGGCAGCTACATGAAAGCATGATGGGGGAGTGTCATATATCAATCTGTTGATTTCATTGGTTAAGCAATAAAGAAACTGCTAGGCCCATTGGATAGGCCCACCCTTAGGTGGGTGGAGTAAACAAAACAGAATGCCGGGAGGAAGAGGAAGTGAGCTCAGACTCGACAGCTCTCCTCTCCGGAGCAGACGCAGGAGAGACGCCATGCTACCTGCTCCAGGGAAGACACACGCTATGAAGCTCCGACCCAGGATGGACTTAGGCTAGAATCTTCCCGGTAAGACCAGTGCTCACAGATTGTTAGAGATGGGTTGATTGGAATATCAGAATTAGCCAGTAAGGGCTAGAGCTAAGGGCCAAGCAGTGATTAAATGAATACAGTGTCTGTGTAATTATTTCGGGGCATAAGTGAGCCGGGCAGGCGGCTGGGGTGTTTGGGGACGCAACCCTGCCGCCGCCCATATTACTACAAAAGCAAATCTCTGTACTTGTTTTGGAAACTCTTTCAGGCAATAACGTTTAAGATACTGCCCTGCTTTGGGCATGGTCTCATGTACTATAAGTGCAAATGAAAAGTGTTTGCAGTCCCCTTGGTTCTAGCTCCCAGTGCACGCAGAGAACTGCCGATCTCTACTCTTACTGTGAGTTTGTCCCCAAATAAACTTTTGTTATACTCAATTCCAGGCTATTGTGGAGCTCTTTGATCCAACTTCAAGTACTCCAGCACCTGTTAGATGTTTATGCATCCTTGGGTGAGGTATGAAATAGTAAGCCTTCCCCTAGTGACAGTTAATTGTTTGTAAATCTTGTAGTGGGAAGAGCTACATGAGCCCTGTCTTCTAATAATTATTTTGGAAGGGTGCATCTCTATGACCACCCACCCTCCATGATGGAAAGCCATTGGGTCCAATCCTCTAGAGGTCTCCTGGAAGTGGTCATAGCTGCTGACAGATCAGAGAAGTCAATATCCTGCCATGAGGGTAGTTTTTGACAACACACAGTCTTAGTTTTAGAGACACTAGTTTCTGTAATACAGAGATCTGATCAAAAAAGGAGATTGAATAGTCAGTCAATATGGGTGTAGTGTCTACGGAATTGTGCTTGAATGATTCAACAGGCCTATCTCCCCTTCAAAGAACACTTCTTATCCCCTTATACACTGATTTAGATAGGCCAGTTTTCAGTTAATATGCTGTATTTACCCAAAAGAAACAACTGACTTACATCTGGACAAAATGAAACTTTAGGTTTGAAGACAGATTTCTACGTACAAGGTGAAACAGCCAGAACAGGGCTATGAAGCTGCCTTAAGGAGAGATTCTGAGTACAGACCTGAAAGAAAAGTTAATTTAGGGTTCAAGTGGCTGGATTAGGTAAATAGTACCCAAGGAACCAGGTAACAAGTTCCAGGATTAGAGGGGAAGATTCATGACTCTTTCAAGTATGGAACATTCATTGAAGAAGTGTGATGATGATAAGTCAAACGAGTCATGATTATGAATTTTACGAGTTCATCTTGATTTATAAAAAATACTCCTATACTTAATGCTCAGGAATAATCAAGAAAGAGAGCTTGAGGATCAGTGATATTATGTATCTTGGTAATGCCAGGCTCTGTACACAATTTCTTATTATTATGACTGCCTAAACATGAGCTGAACAGGGACAACACCAGTATAGATGCCAAAGTAGACAGAGGAAAGCTCACAAGGCCTCAACCCTATACAAAATGACAGGTAACTAAAGAGTGCTCGATACTGGGGGGACTAGCTTTTCCCAGGGAAGAGCAAAGTAATTAGCTATCTAATATCAAATGGTCAGCCCTAAAAAATACATATAAATAACATTATACATACTGAGTGGGTTACATTTAAGAATATACATGTATATAAATGTATTAAAAGAGGCTATACAATTGAAAGAGAGCAAGGACACATATAACAGAGAGTTTGAGGGATTGAAAGAGAAGAGGGGCATAATTATAATCTCCTAAAATAAAAGAAAAAAATGCTTCCCATATATTAGTACATTTTTCTGTAATCCTTTGAGAGGAATAAAAAGACAGATGTGGTCTCTTCTTAATGGAATCAGGGAGAAAAGGCATGGGCTTCAGAGATGGAGAAACATGGGCTTGAATCTAAGTTCCCTAAGCCAATTGAATGACTAAGATATTATCTATCTCCTCTAAAACATAAAATAAAAATGCTAATGCTTCTTGGTATCATTGCTATAAATCTTGTAAAATAAATGTAAAATATTTTTAAGTACTTTAATCTACTTCTGGGTCTATATTACAACATCAAGGGCAAGGCCCTTCTATGTCATACAGAGGAGGAGTGTGTAGTTCAGAAAGTAGAACTCACCACACTTTAGTTTGGGTTTCTTTTTAAAGTTAGCTGTAAGGGGGTCCCATTTGAGCCCATACTGAGCTTTTATCTTATTTTTTAATTCTTTGAAAGTTTTATGCATTTACACAATGTATATTGACCATATGCATAATAAAACAGATAGCCTTGAAGTACTTTACTTTCACCCTCAGCAATCCCTTCCTATGTCAAGGATTGGGGGTTAATTTGGAGAGATATTGTCCTTATTTCAAATATGTAGGCCACTGAAATATGTTGAGTTCTGTTTTCAAGAGCTTACCCGCCCTTGAGTAAATGTGCTTCATACATTTTTTAAAACATTGTATTCATCCTTTTTGTATCAATATTTTCTTGGTGTCTACAATGATACTTCATGAAATGGATTATTAAAAATCTTCATGAAATTTGCCTGGAGGCAGGCTCCCAATGCAAGAATAATTAAAGTGACAGTTTAAGAGCAAATTATGTGAGCCAGGAGCGTACAGTGTGTTCATTGTCATTCTCATCTCTGTACTTTGCAAAAAGAAAGTGATTTAGCTTAATTTTTCATCAAGGAGTGTCCTCCCAGGAGGCCATGTGGAGGAGTAGAGTGTGATGTGTATGGCAGATTTCACAAAGCAATGTCATATCTACCATATGCTTTCATATCTGAGTACATAAAAAAAAGAAATGAATAGGAATAGTGAGATGAATCAGTTGGTAAATGCCCTTGCTGTCAAGCCTGGTGACTTAAGTTCGATTCCTGGAACCCATAAGGTAGAAGGAAAAAAAATCAACTTCCACAAGTAATCCCTTGATCTCCAAATGCTACCCTCAGCATGCCAGCATCCTGCAACATGAAATAAATCTCCCATTGCAGAATATTTGTTTACACTGTGAAGATGCATCTTTGTCAAGGTGCTTTCTGATTGGTTTAATAAAGGACTGAATGGCCAATAGCCAGGCAGTAAGATGTTAGGTGGGACTTCCCCAGGACAGAGAGGACTCTGGGAAGAAGAAAGACGAAATTCACCAGAAAGACTCAGGGAGAACAAGATGTACAATATGAAGATGAAGTAATGAGTCAGATGGCAGGAAGTAGATTAAAAAGTATAGGTTAATTACATTATAAGAGTTAGTTTAAGACAAGACCACATTCTCATAATTAATAATTAATGTCGCCATTATGTGTGGGCTGGTGGTCCCTATGATAAAGTACTACTGCAAGTTGGGTGTGTGGCATAAGAAGGCTCAATACACTGATAATAATAGTATCTGGATAAAAACCTAGTGACTGTGTACTTGCACCAATAGAAGCAGAACAAGTATTAAAAGTCCAATAAGTCTTTAGTACTTATTAAGCTTGAGTATGTTGTCTCTGTTAGGATCAAATTATGCTGTTTCTGATGTTTTCAGGTGATGAGGTGCACTGAGTGATTGTCATTTTTGCCTGTGTCCCCTAAACAGAGATATCAAGTCCATTTTGAACTATACCCATTACTTCCTGAAATACATTAGGCATCTTGGTAGATATTAAACATTCACTTAATTGTATTTTTGTGCCAAATAGTTCACTAGTTTTCTAGAGTTAATAGAAAAAAAAACTTGGAAATTTGAATCTGATCAACACAAAAATCCTCCATTATCATGTGCCCTTTAACAAATAGTTTATTCTTTCTGTTCAAGCTCACATCAGAAATGGGAATTATAAAGTTTCTATGAGCATAAGAAAGATAAAGTATCAGGCACAGGGTTTGAAACAGCTGAGTATGATCTACCAGTTGTTAAAACCTACATCCCCCATCACCGCTAGTCAAGTTTTGGTCTTCTATGAAAAAGCAAAACCAAACCAAAAAACATAAAACAAGAAACTAAGTTATCTCTCTCTCCCATATGTCCATGAGTTTATCTATATCTATTTTTGAGCTAAAAAAAAGAAAAATAAGAAAATTGGCTAAAGCCTATATCTCCATGAATTAAAGTTATAGAACTAGAAGAATATATAAAGATTATACTGTTTCATGATCATGGCCATCTGTAAAATTAATCATTCTCCACTTAGATTATTCGGAGAACAGTGTTGATTGGACCTGAAAATTTCCCCTTAAGTTTTATCTAGAATAAGCTTTGACTAGATTTTATTTGATAAACATTAATTTCTAAATCTTACACATCCTGTGACAAGTTCTCAAATCTAATCCAACCCCATACTCAATAGTGTTTAGAAAACACGTATTTTCTAAAATAAAAGAGAAACTTCCTACTCTCCTATCAAGTACACCTTTTCCATTTCCGAAGAATCCACAAACTCTACATTCTACATTTTCTTCCCTCCATTGTCTGAGTTGTATAAAGGAGCCAACGTGGAGATGCTTTGAAGACAAGAAAATCACAGGTTTAAAGAGCATACGGCTGATTTAACTATGAAACCTGCCTAATTATATGTAGCTGCCTCGTGTTCTTCTTGCTTAGTACTACTTTATAGCAATTTTCTTGTTAAGTAATAGTCTAGGTCTGTTCCTCCTCCTCCCGATAAAGTCACCTTATTATTGGTGATTGATACTGTGGACAGTGGGACACCTGGGGAGAGAAAACCTTTTCATGTCCTCAGTATCCATTGTGTCCAGATTCACACGTGTTACCTCTTTTATATGCCGTGGCTTTAAAACTGCCAAAGTGGCTACTGAGTTTACACTTAGGTTCAAAAGAATGTAAAAAGCATTCAAAATAATCTGCAAAATATTTTTCTTCTGTTTTTTAATTAAGTGCTGTTTCTCAAACGTTTAATATTGTGGGTTGGAAGGGTGGCTGATCAGGTAAAGGCATTTGTCACCAAACCTGATGACCAGAGACAAGAGCTAATCCCCAGAGTCCATGTAGTAATAGGAGAAAAGCAATCCCAAAGAGCTGTCCTCTGTCCTCCACATATGTGCCTGTGGCATGAACACACACACACACACACACACACACACACACACATACACCACACACACTTACCCCCCTGCAAACAAACACACACACTCACCCACACACACATACACACACTCACCCCCCCACACACACTCACCCACCTACACACACACACACACACACTCACCCCCACACATACACACACACACACACTCACCCCCCCCCCACATACACACACTCATCCCCACATACACACACACCACACCACACATCACACGGTCGGGGAAGCAATAAATACAAAATAACAAAAAAATAAGCTTTGATATTACTTGGGGAGAGAGTGACAAAAGAATTGGGTCTACTTTCCTGAAAAAGTTCACACTACACACATATATTTTTAACTTTATTCTCTTATACGTTACAGTATGACCATAGTTTTTTCCTCCCTCCACTCCTTCTAGTCCCTATTATCACTTCTCTTTTCCAGATCAACTCCTCCTTTGTTTCCCTTCAAAAAGTGAAAGGAAGGAAAGAAGGAAGGAAGGAAGGAAGGAAGGAAGGAAGGAAATGAAAGGAAGAGGCGGAGAGGGAGAGGGAGAGGGAGAGGGAGAGAGAGAGGGGGGGGGCAAACTGTGTTTGATAGACATTTCTTACATTTTAATGGCTAAGAGCTTCAATGGCAGAGTCATCAGCTAACAGGCAAAAAATACACATTTTCTTTTTAATTAAGTATTTCCATGGAAAGATTGTGGAGAATGATTTTATCATCCTTAGGCAGGTGTTGGAATTCCAGAACCGACTGCAAACTGAACAATGACCAGAGTGCCTGGGCAGAGTGGCCAGGCCTTCATGTTGGGTTCTATTGTGTTCATTGTGTTTATTCTGCTAATTTGATTCTGCAAGTAGTCATGGCAGCATGAGAACACTTCAGAGCCTGCAAGAGCACAGCTTTGAGACACAGAGATATTACACTTATATATCCAGTCTCTTGGCAGATAAATGAATAAATCTTGTTAAACCGCATCTGTCCACATTCAGGACTGACCTACATCATTTTAATATATGTACACTGGAATGTTTATGTTCCGAGATACAGTCTTCAGGTAAAAATACATTCACAGTTTGCTTTGAATAAGAAGAATACTTTCTCCTTTTAAATTTCTTTAATATTTTTTAAAAGTTATCTTTCCTGGGCCTATAAGACAAATAAAATAGCAAATAAAATAAAATAAGACAAAGACAAATAACTGCAGAAAAATCCAGAAGTTGTGTTTATACAGCTACTTTTTAAAAAGTTTTATTAGACTTGTAAGCAGATCTATGCTTTATAATCTTCAAGAGTTTAATTTAAAGGGGTCTTAGTTAAAGAAAAAGGAAAATAAGTTTTTGTTTTATTTTTTGTTTCTTTTTTGATCAGAGCAAATGCAGATGAAAGGAAAGTGAAGAAGAACTCCAATGCATGGAAGAGATTCCCAAGGAAAAATATAGCAAACATGTTATATTTCTGTTAGTACAGGCAATGTAATTGCTTTTTAAATTGCTTCAAAGTCACCGTAAATGTGAGCTTTACCAATACTTTTAAAGGGGGGGTGATTGATGCCCAACATCCATCATATAAATCCACATAGGGCTTGATTCTCCCTTTTTATCTAAATAAAAAAGTTTTAACTCTAATAGAGTAAAACTATAAATGAATTACATTTATAATGTTGAGTCTATTCATATTTGGCAAATTTGAAATTACTTTACTATTTGTTTTACCTGGAAGAATCAAATGTTTTATACCTAAACCATTTTCTAACACAACTTGTATTACCATCCTAAAAATATCCTTTTATGTCTTAAAACATTTTCTTATATAAACAATTTAAGCTTTTATGTCTCTCAGCTTAAATAGTTTACATCACTTTTGTGAGTTTCTTCTCTGAATTTTGTAACAAGGAATACTGTAACTATAACTTTTTAGTCTTCAACCCATCAAAGACATGAGGATATAATATTACCTGAGTGAAGAGGAAGTGCAGAGCAGACACCTTCCCAAACTATAGAAATGATAGAAACAGTTGGCTGTCTGGACAGTCACCCAAGGTTCATCTGCAATGTTGAGGCATCCATCTTTAGCTTAGAGACCTAGAATGTCTGACAGACATTTTTTTTTGTCAAGCAGATCTTTCTAATGTACTGTCTTACCTTGTCTTGCCAAAGTTTGGCAGTCACCTCCTTTTGTGTCCTGCTTTTCCAAATTGGACAATATATTGTCAGCAGATGAGGCAAGGACAGTTTCTTGCCCAGAGGCTAACTGTGTCACAATAAAAGCAAACTCCCTATGATGGTTCTTCAATGCCCATCATCCCTTTGTGAAGTAGATTAGTGGTGCCCAAAAGCAGACATGTCTCAAGATAATAAAAAGCCTTACATTTTAAAAAGATCTTAAATTCCATTTTCTGCAGTTCTCTGAAGTGTTTGAAGACCACCTATTGTTGTAGAATATTAATTTAACATGTGTGGCATTCATTTTTGCTTTGAAATAATTGTTTAATGCTGCAAAGATGAGTTGCATTCTTTTATGTTGCATATGTTTAACTTTGTGAAGTTGTGTTATTTTGCTTGTTTAAAACACCTGATTGGTATAATAAAAAGCTGAACCAATGAATAGGTAGGCAAGAGATATAATAGGTAGGGTTGGCAGGCAGAGAAAATAAATATGAGGAGAAATCTGGGAAGAAAAGATCAGGAAACAAGAAAAAAAGTAGAGAGGACACCAATGGTCAGCCACCCAGCTATGCAGTTAGCATAAGTAAAAACTAAACTACAGAGTAAGAAATAAATAAAAGATATACATAAATAAAGAAAGATAAGAGCGAAGAGACAAAAGGTAGATGGGATATTTTAAGTTAAGATAAGCTGGTTACAAACTAGCCAAGTTAAGGTTGAGCATCCATAAACAAGAATAAGTCACCATGTATTTATATGGGAGTAGGTTGTGGGCTCCAAAAAGTAAAAAGAAAATAGATAAATAAATAAACCCAACTATATCTCTGATCTTAAAAACATATCTAACAAGGCCACAATTTTGATTGTTATAGATGGCTAAATAATAAACTGCATTTCTTCTTTGCCCAAATGGCTTTCAAGGACGAGAACTTGACATTAAATTTTTAAATGATCTGCCTAGGTACAATACCTTAAGCAAGAATAATATATATATATATATATATATATATATATATATGTGTGTGTGTGTGTGTGTGTGTGTGTGTGTGTGTGTCTGTTGAAAAGAATGACCTTACATTTGTATTTTATCAATATAAAAAAATCCATAACAATATAAACTATTTGAGATTAATAGTTGCTTTTTAGTTTAAAATAGATTCATTGATAATCTATGCCTTTATCCTATCATTCCAACATTAAAACCTTTCCTTCAGAAGACATCCCTGAATCAAATCTTCTTTGTTTAGCTTTTTCCCTAACCATGACCAAAATTAACTTGCAACCAACACCCTAAACAATGGCAAAAATTCATAACCCACCAAATAACTAACCCCCCCCTCACTCTACCTCTTGGGAATGTGGACATTATATTCTTAAAATTACTTTCTAATATCTGAGGGCAGTGGCATCTTTGTTGGAGAAAATTGAGAAAATTTTCAATTCCTGGGAGAGCAAGCTGTTTTCCAATTTTGGTGTGATGAGAAAGTACAGGACTCACTGGAAGACCTGCCTAGGATAGTCTATGAGATTGGATGGACCATCTACGTGACTGCCTTGAAATTGTCCCTAGCAGTTTGTATTCCAAAACTGATCTTTGGGTGGTATTTGTCAGCTTAGTGTTGTTATCATAATCAAGAAGGAATTTTTTGGGGGTCCCATCATTCTTTTGTAGACTTCAAAGGTAGAAATGGTCATGGTTCATTGCAGAAAAAATAAACATTTTAAATGTCATATGGAGCAGATCTTGGAGGGGCTAAAGACCACAATCTATTAAATACATCTAGGGTACACAAGTTTAATTCTTAGTTACCTGATTCAGACTCAGCCTCAAAACATGTACAAGAAGCTAGATTAAATCTATTTCTAGAATTAGTTCAGAATTTAGTTTTGATTTTTTTGTCTGAATCTGTCTTTACTGTGTATCTGTAATCTTTTTATCTCCACAAGCAAAAATCCTAAACCTGCCATGAAGCATGCAAACTGGGAGATGCCTCTCTGTACTGTGGACCATATAAGAGACTTCGGCATTCTACCAAGTGTCTTAGCTTATGACATGCTGGCAGTAACCAGAACATCATCTGGTATGAGATACAAAAGACTAGAAAGTTGTGTCTTGCTCTGTTTCTGTGAGTTCATTGAGTGTCATTTGCTGGCGGAGTATTCTTGTCCTGCAGCTGCTCTCAAATAATCATTCAGTGACTTAATATTAATTACAAAAGCTCAGCCAATAGCTAAGGCTTGTACCTATCTAATTCTTACACTTTAATTAACTCATATTTCTTATCTGTGCTTTGCCATGTGGCTTGGTACCTTTTCTTAGTATGGCATGACCATCTTGCTTCCCTATGTCTATTGGCAACTCTCTGACTCCATGATTCTTCATCCTAGCAACCTTAGTTTGGTCACCCCACTTATACTTCCTGCCTGTCTACTGATCAACCAGTGTTTTCTTAAACCAATCTAAGTGACAAATCTTCACAGTGTACAAAAGAATTATTCCACAGCACTCTGTATGACCACTAATATAATGACAGAAAGTTTAGATTATATATATATATATATATATATATATATTACATATATTTTGAGGTAATATTTATACTTTAAGAAAATTTTTAAAGAGTCAAAATAAAACCAAACGATTATGATATTAGTGGCAATAGAATAGTCTCTTAATTTTGTTTTTTCTCCTGTCCCATATCAGGTGGCTCTTTTGACATAAGACAGAGATTTAGATTTTCCTTTAACAGGCATGTTAAAGGAGAGAGCTACATGCCAATTCCATTGCCAGCTTTTTACTTGAACTGATACTGCAAATACACCATTTGCGTTATATGTCTGTAGAGAGCAGCAAAAACAAATATTTGGGAAGGCTTGTAGAATTTAATACTGTTGTAACTTGTGCTGTGCCATTAGACTAATTTACTCTTTTTCTTGGAACATTTTTTTCTACATGATTCATCCTTCTTTTTTAGTTGTCTCATTTGGCCAGTGGTCTTGAGATTCCTTAGTTTGATGCTTTTATTCCCCAGGAAAGACAAAATCAAAATTCTACCCAAGCCCTAACTTTGAAGAGTTTCCCTTTTTTTGACAGGTTATATTATATCAAATAAAAGGCATTTGTTAATCTTATATGCTAGTTTAGCTTGAAAGGCCGTACTTTGATGAACCATCACCTATACTAATCTAACTCCTATTTGAGTTTAATCTTTCTCAATTTTGATGATAGTTTTTCTTCTCTGGAGAAAAAAAGCAAAATCTCTTCCCCAATGTAATATATTTTCTGACTTCCATTCTGAAGTTAAGACATTTTTTAAATATATAGGTTGTTTTATTTTAGCAGTTTCTGTAATTCAGTGTCTCTGAGCAGCTATTGATTTTTGTTTGGTAGCATTTAAAAATTCAAAGTTAACAAAACACCATACAGGGGCCAGAAAACCTACTTTTTCTATCCTTTAATGCCTTTTTCTATTTATATTATTTTATTCTCTATTCAAAGACTTTATTTTTAAACTATTTATCCTTTTTCTGACTGTTTGTACTCATTTTTTCTCTTTCTTCATCATCTAAGCACATTTTTTAAGCACACTGTTCGCTATGTAGAGGTTTTCTCAGTCTGCATCTGACTTTGCTAAGTGCCTGTAGCCACGCACCTGCAGCATTTTCTGAAGCATGTATCAAACATTAAACTGTTAAGCAGTGTGTAGGCCTTCTACTGCTAACTTGTGGCTTGGTGCCTGCCTCTGCCCTCCTGGGTTCCATGAAATTCTAGTCTTATGTCAGTAGGTGCCAGGCTCTAAAGCCATATTTACCACCCTAGCTCTGAAAATTTGTAGTGTTTGTCTGCAGCAGGAGTTTGTACCCAGTGTAGGTTTCTTAAGTGCTCAAATACACAGCAGGGTCTCTGAAAAAAAGCTTCTCTGCTGAGTCTACCCAAGTGAATGCTCTGTTAGGGTCCATGCAAATATTCTAGCCCCATGGTAGGTACCATATATAGTAGAACTTTTCCATCAGGACTCACAGCCACAAATAATTGTATGGAGACTTATTATTAATTGTGAAATCTCAGTATTAGGTTAGGCTTCTTCCTACCTATTTCTTATAACTTAAATCTACCTATATTTTTAAGTTTATGTTCTTCTTTTGGGTTCACCTTATTATTTAGCTTCTCTAGGATCATGAACTGTAGGATTAATGTCCTTTGTTTATGGCTAGTATCCATTAATGAGTGAGTACATACCATATTCATATTTTTGGGTTTGGGTTATCACACTCAGGATAGTGTTTTCTAATTCCATCCATTCGCACACAAAATTCAAGATGTCATTGTTTTTTACCTCTGAGTAGTACTCTAATGTGTATATATTCCACACTTTCTTTATCTATTCTTTCATTGAGGGGCATCTAGGTTGTTTCCAGGTTCTGGCTATTACAAATAATGATGACCGCTTATGACTTCTTGGAAAGCATAACAGGTCTGAAAGGGAGTTAGACTGGCCTGCCACGTCATCTTAGAACAGTGGTTCTCAATCTTCCTAATGCTGTGACCCTTTAATACAGTTTCTTGTATTGTGGTGTCCTCCAGTCATAAAATTATTTTGTGTTACTTCATGAAGGCAATTTTGCTACTGTTATGAACCATAATGCAAACATCTAATGTGCAAGATATCTGATTTGTGACTCCTACGAGGCATTGTTGACCCCTGCAAGGGGTTGCAACCTACAGATTGAGAACCACTGCCTTAGAATATTTATTGTTTCTTGATGCTTTATTTTTGTTTTATGACTTGTTTTCCTTGTAAAGACTGTTCTTTTAAACCCTAATAGAGTATTTATCCACTTGTAAATCAGACTTGAGTCATAATTTATTTTGAAGAAGCAAATTGATACCCATAATTTATATTTTTTCTCTTAATGATACTTGTTGCTTTTAGCATAGGGATAGTATAACAGTTCTATGCCTTCTAAAATATAAGTTGCAAGAACAACAATCCCATGGGAAGACAAATAATTACTTAGAAATATTTTTAACAAGAATGGAGCTTTCAGTTAATGGTAATGATAGTGGGATCAAGCTATCTGGATTTCTGAGTTGAAAGAGAAAAAGGACAAAATTAAAAATAAAATATCAAGCAAGCTTGTAGTTGGTGAAGTATAAACTTAATTAGATTCATAAACATCTGCCTTAGATTGGGGCAGTAGTTCAGAGTTAGGGGACTTGCTCAACCCTGGCAACATTCTGACTTCAATTTCCAGAACCACTACATGTGCATACACAGAACTGCAGAATATTTGCTTCTTTATACGATATATGTTCAATATTTGTGGTGGCTCTGGTGGTTGTGATAGAGCAAATGTGGCGAAAGCAGTTGGCTAAAGCCTCTGCATGTCACTTTACCAGGCTGTATAATGAGACTCATTGTCAGAGTAGATAAAACATAAACACCATGAAAGATAGTGCATATTAAAATGCCTTTTGGTGATAAAAAGCAGACCTTTAATAGAGGGAATTTTAATTGTATCAGAAATGTTAAGAATAGACAGTTGCTTCACGGTGCTTAACCATTGCCTATAACAGGCCAGTGAACACAAACTGAAACACAGGCAACTCTTCTTTTTGTTTCTGAGACTATAAGAGGATTTTCCCAGCATTTAAACACATTCATATTCCTAGTTATTTAAATCCAAGTACAAAATCATTCAATTTCTTTGTGGAAAGTTGGACATTGCTTATTATTTCTGTTACTATCGTGAGAAGGGGAGAGCAGTGATGGTATTTGTGCAACTGGGATTATTTTTAAAAAGATCATATCCACTTCACTACAAGTCAATTTTTACTAAAATTAGGAATCTCCAATAAAAAAAAACATTGCTAACCACTCATGGTCTTAACTCTGCTGTGTGAATTAAGTTATGGTACATACTAAAAGCCATAACACATTTGCTTTGTAATTAACAAGACAGTGGCTGTTACTCAGTAGTATCCTTTAAAGAATGGCTTTAGGCTAATCCTTTCTCACTTCTAACTTTTGTTAAAGATCATTTTTGTTCCAGGGGCGTACATCTTAGGAATCCCCAAATACTCCATCAGTGTATCTTCTCTCCAGATGACACCTCTGTTCTTGTTGGCATCTGGATAAGAGAATCCAATTGCCTGACCCATCTTCTGTCCAAACAGGCAATGGAGATCATGTCCAGTCTTACAGTTGCTTCACTTTTCTACAGCATGGCACTGAGAACACTTTTACACAAAAATCTTGCCATTCTCAACTTTACCCATTTTTATTCGTTGTTTGTAACATAAACGGGGTCCTTTTTGTTGTTGGAGTTTTTGTCCCGCTGGTAACCCACAGCCGGCAAGCCCCAAAGAAAATCACACATAGGTCTCCATAAATTATAAGCGGATTGACCCTTTAGCTCTAGCCTCTCACTGGCTAACTCTCACATCTTGATTAGCCCATTTTTCTGATCTATGTTTGCCATGTGGCTCAGTACCTTTTTCAGTGGTTGCAGATCATATCCTGCTGCTTTGGTGATCTGGGCAGGAGAGGGAGGAATCAGCTTCCCCCTTCCCAGAATTCTCCTGTTCTCATTGCATCATTTCTACGTCCTGTCTAGTTTTCCTGCCTATACTTTCTGCCTGGCCAATCAGCATTTATTTAAAACATGATTGACAGATTACAGGCAATTCTCCCACACCAGTTGTCCACAGCTCAGCACCAGGAATGCTATAATCCAAAACTGACATCCCAGTCTCTAGTTTCATTCTTTTAAATAGAGTATTGTGGTAAATGATAGCTAATGTTTTGTGTGTTAGACTCATGCTTTTTTGGGGGTTATAGACTTTCCTAACACAGAATGAATCAGGTGTTTATATAAGGATCCAAGTATGTCCTACAGATCTCTTATTCTGTGGCCAGTCTATAATCTTAGCTCAATCCCTGTTTTTTTTTTTCAGATTCTGACATATCCTAGCATTATCTATCCTCCAGAAAGTATTTCAGCACAGCCTCCTGTAGGTGTGTGTTGCCAAGCTTCATGGAGCCTTGTTCTCAATATGTAGGTCTTAGTATTGACAAAGCACTCATACTGGCTTCTCTGTCTCTCTGGTTCCCTCACTGTCAACTCTTCCCTCTCTCACACCCTGTATTCAAGCCCCAGTAGCCTCAGCATGTCTGTGATCTGATATCAATTTACTCTACCTACTGAGACTTGTGTTTGGTCTGATCTCTGTTTTCCCAGTGTTACTGTTTAGAAAGTGAACTTGAGTCAGCGGTCATGAGATGCTCACCGCTGTTCTTCTTCAAGGATCAAAACCCTGTTTGATCCTCAGAAGAGTTGCTGTGCACATCGTATTTATAGAGATGCTTCCTGTCATGGGAAGTGAACTCATCATATCACATCATCAGACCTGATTTCTTACTCGAAACTGTACCCACTCCCAGCATGGTGACCTCGAGAAAGTCTCTCAGATTTTTCTCTCTTGGTTAGACAGTCTGGAGTAAGAAGATAACTGATTAATTCTGAAGCCTATAGCACAGTTCTGCCACTGTCCTGTGCTGCTAACTCCTGTTTTCATAGAATCTCTCCAATCTCTTTATCCTTTCACTTTGCACAAAAGCACTGTGATTGATATAATTAGCCTTTGCAGTATTATTAGACTTTTTAGGGGGAAGTTTCTGACTCCCCAAATGTTTAAAATCCCATGTTGTGCATAATCTCCCCGAGAACAGATTTTGAGGTATTCTTGACTCTCCTAATGCTTCTTTCTGTGTTTAAGGGTTAGTGTCTTCCTCTGTATTTAAGAATAACCAGTAGCAAGCCCAACATGTTAACTTATGCCTAAATATGATTTGTAGTCAAAATTTAAAGCAAGGTAATTAACTATTTGGTGGTTTTGATTTTTAAAACTTTAGAACTTTTTTAAAATTCACAGACCTTGACAATTATCTTAAAGTTTTTTTTTAATTTTCACCTTTACTGGAGTGAATTTATTTAGAAAGATGCTATTTATAAACTGCATTAATGCAAAGTAGAAATACTTTACAAAAGACTTATGGTGTATTTTAGGTGACATAGTTATAACACAGCAACAGCCTTTGCAAATACATTTGCTTTTAAGTTGCCCCACTGATTATAAATAGCTCACTGAAACTGCTCAGCAATTATATTGAAATGTGACATCTCTTTTGAACAACAAAAGGCAGATATAGTTCTTGTTGATGTTAAAACTATTCTACTCTGTAAATACATTGTTCTTGATGTTCATAAATTGCTGTGTGCTATACACAGTGGGAAAACATAAAGAGGAAATGATCATCAATTTTTTAGAATAGTGATAGGACTTGAGAAAAATAAATTCAAAGTTTGTTTTTAATACAGCAATAGCTGGAGTTTGCTTTTTCAGAATCATAATGACACCCATAGGCTGTGTCCTATTTACAAATTCATCTTACCTCACAAAAGCTACTCATTGATCCATCAATCAATTTCTTTTGTACTCTGTAATAAATGTTAAACAAATTGAATTATCAAAGGGAGGAAATGCTTAACATCCTCTATTCTGAGAAACTACATTATATACAGTGATAAAATAGTAATTAAGATCAACTCATCTTCCCCCATTTTGTCTGTTTTTATACTCATATGAGTATGAAAGCAAATGTGTTTGAGAATCTGACCATGTATAGGTATGTGTGCACGTACTTTCATGCTTGTGTGTGGAGGTCAGCAGAAGACAGCTTCAGATGTCATCCTCAAAAAAAAATGTCTATCTTTCTGAGACTGGGTCCCTTATTGGTCTGGAACACACCAATTCAGCTAGGCTGACTATTGTGTGTGCAATGCCCAGAAAACTGTCTTTGTCCTCTTAATTCTAAGATTAGAAGTATATGTCACTGTACCTGAACTGTTTTTGTGGGATCTGGGAATTGAACTCAGATCTTTATGCTTACAAGACAAACACTTTGCCCACTATGCTGTCTCAACAGTATTGATGCTATCTGTCATGAATGATATTTTAATTAGAATTTAAACTCTTGAACTATTATAGAACTATGTGTGGAGATCTATCATCACCCAGTTGCCTGGCCCAGTTTAGTCTAGTAAGATCCATTTTTATTTAATGAGAAAATTAAAATGTATTTATAGTCCTATGTATGTTCTCTATTTGCCATCAAAGCCTTCACCTAGTCATTATTTTATCTTGCTAGGCTGAGCACACCAATCAACATTGCCTAATTTCTACCAGGGATTTCAATTATCTTGTCAATATCCTGTAGCATGAATAAAAAAACCCAGACTCAGATATTGGGGTTCAAGCTGAAGATCAGAAAAGTAAAATAGTCAAGTTACTAGAAAAGTCTTACCTCTACCATGGCTGAATGACTGGAGACTGAGCCCTGAGTCTCTGTCTCGCCCCCCCCCCCCATTTTAAATTTCCCTTTAGTACTGGGATTCAAGGTGTGAGCCACCACCACCTGGATCTGTCTCTGCATTAATCTTGTGTAGCTCTGGGTGGCATTGAACTCACAGAGATCCATCTGCTTTTGTCTCCCCAATCCTGGGATTAGAGGTGTGTGACACCACTGCCTGACTTGCAGTGGCCTATTTTTACCCCCTTTAGATTTAGTTATTAAAACATAAATAAAATATTACTAATATCCTCCTACCAAACTCCTAGATCCAGGCTTCTTGGAAGAATCCTCCTTGTCCTACAGTTGCGCCTGCCCTTGCATCTCTTTTATATAGTGTAGATGTACATTTTCGTTGTTCTCTAGCACTGGCTAGGGCTTGGAGCAACACAGGATGGCTTGACGAAAAGTGAAGCACCCATCATCTGTATTCAGGTATGATTTGATTTTCTTAAGTGCCTGGAGGCAGGCTCCTAAAGATGCTTTCTTAAAGACTCATTTCAGTTCTCGTTCTCTCTCTCTCTCTCTCTCTCTCTCTCTCTCTCTCTCTCTCTCTCTCTCTCTCTCTCTCTGTGTGTGTGTGTGTGTGTGTGTGTTTATGTGTGTGTGTGTGTATCTTCAGCATATATTATGTTCATGATACATTTGCTGATGTTCGATAGATTCTGACTGAAATATTGACCTCATCCCAATACAGTCCACTTTTAATACAGCTTATTGACTAATTAACTTGGAATTCTTAGGAACATGCCAGAACTTTGAAAGACTGTGAGTGACTAACTTTCCTATGATTTAGTCCTATTTTAGCTATACTTTTTCTCTTGTGAAACAATCTCCTTTAAACACAAACTTACCTGAGATATTGAACTATGAGTTTGGAGAGGATTTAAAAGGCCGTTTGAGGGCTGGAGAGATGGCTCAGCAGTTAAGAGCATTGCTTGCTTTTCCAAACGTCCTGAGTTCAATTCCCGGCAACCACATGGTGGCTCACAACCATCTGTAATAAGATCTGGTGCCCTCTTCTGGCGTGCAGGAATATAGGCAGACAAAATATTGTATACATAATAAATAAACATTAAAAAAAATAAAAGGCCGTTTGAGCAGGAATGATGTGCAACAGAGTCCAAATGGCTTATTTCATGGAGGATTAAAAACACCCTAAAGCACACATAGGGTTCTCTCCACACTGAGCCAAAACAAAGCAGTGGATTAAAAAAAGTTAAAAAGGAATGGGAGATAGTAATAGCCAAAAAACTCATTACTTATTCAGGCCCAGAATACAGGATGTTACATACATATATCAAAACTTTCATATAATTTAATCATGTGTTAACAATGGTAAGATAGAATCACTAAGAAATTTTGAATTGTACACTTTGTTGAAGAAACTGTATGAATGTGATAAATGTGAATGTGTGTGTGTGTGTGTTTTATTTTTCGAGACAGGGTTTCTCCATAGCTTTTGGATCCTGTCCTGGAACTAGCTCTTGTAGACCAGGCTAGCCTCGAACTCACAGAGATCCGCCTGCCTCTGCCTCCCGAGTGCTGGGATTAAAGGCGTGCGCCACCACCACCCGGCTGTGAATGTGTTTTAAAATGATTCTTCTCCTAAGCATATAAAACATAAAGTAATAGCAATAGAAATATTTAAAACTGAATGAATAATCAGCACTAGTTTTCATTACTCATTGTTTTGGGTGAGATCCGTAAGTCATGCTTTGCTCCCTGTTTTCCATCAACATTGTGAATATTCTAAGGCAGTCATAGTTTAATAGGCGTAACTCTTATGAGTGTACAGTCAATAGACTCAGGTCTTCTGCCTCAGTTCCTTGTCAGCTAAGTTTTTCCGCAAGTAATTTAGCCTGAACCTGGTTTTCCTTATTGATATGTGAGAGTAATAATTACCACTTTGCAGTACTACAGAAGAATACATTTTACATGCTAAATGTAACACCTAACAGACACTTTTTGAATAAATAATTGTCATGAAATGTAGTTAAAATTTGAAAGGCTATAATTATCCATTAGTATTTCTACCTGTTAGTGGGTCCATTGACCAGAGATTGAAAGAAGTTTCATGTAACAAACACAGCTAACTATTATTTTGAATACCAATTTCTCTATGTATGAAATGATGACAAATATAGAGAATCCCTCTTGTAAGAGAAGTGTGGACATTCTAGAGACAAGGGCAATATGTCCTGGGAGAAAAATAGGTCTTACCTGAAGTCATGAAGATGCTAGGTTGTTGATGTCTTTACCATAGGACTCTGTGGCTGTGAAGGTTCCTTTTGGCATGCAAACATCTTTCTGGAAATTTCTACCCTTTGTTTTCTCATTAATTGAAATTCAAACAAATCTGACACTTTAATTTGTGAGTGAGAATCAATGAAAAGCAGAGCATAGGAGAATAAATGGCTAATAAGGTGCCACTTCATTTAAACAGCAAACAGATGACTAATTTAGATTAAACTGGAAGGTGATTGTCCAGGAATAGAATGTGGATCAGTGTTAACACCTCCCACTCAACCTTGAAAGCACATTTGCCAAGGCTGCTAGATTCAGCCATTATTTTTTGTCAAAATAAATCACCTTTCGTCATGCTCCTTTCTGGCAGCGAGCTTGCCAAGCTTTCACCTTGACTTGACATTTCAATCATACTTGTTTATCTGTTTTCCCATTCCCTGTAATCATTAAAGCATTAACTTTGTCAAGCCTGTTTTTTTCATTTCTCATGCCTAGCCCTTCCATTTTCGCAGATATGCCTCTGGCCCCTGTGCTGCATACTAACTAAGGAGAGTGTTGACGATGTTTCTGATGGTGGCCTGATTCGCTTCTCGCCTTTGCCATTGAGCCCCACATCATTTCAAGCAGGATCCTTAAGGTCTGGCCAAGATACTCTCACTATGGTTTCCCATGTTTGAATTTGTTTTTATTTTCTCAATCCTTAGCCCTTCCCTAATTTGGTAATTTTAAGTATAGAATAGCAATTAGTTTTTTATAAAGAATCAATGATTTGAAGGACAGTGGGGGAGAAGTATAGAAGAAGGCTTGGAGGGGAGAATGGGAGAAATGTAATCAAATTATAGTTTCTTAAAAGATAAAGATTAAAAAGAATGGAAAGACATATACTATTGGGAAAAATAGATAGCTCTGAAAGTTCCTGTTCCAAGAGAGTACCAAGGACAGCGACATTTTCTGAGTGGACATTGTCATCAGCATACTGTGCTTATGCGAAATGCTATGAAGAACAAATGTATAAAACACAGTTGTAAGAGGGATTGCTGAACCTTGTATCAGGATCTAGAGCTTCCAGTATATTTTCCCCATCTTATGATTTAAAAATTACGTGAAAATTTAGACTTAACAATTTATTTATTTTATTTTTTATTTATTTTTTTCTTTTTTTGAGACAAGGTTCCAGCTCTGGCTGCCCTGGAACTTGCTTTGTAGACCAGCTGGCCTCAAAAACAGAGACCTGCCTGCCTCAGCCTCCTCAGTGTCAGAATTAAAGGTGTGGGCCATCGCTGCCTAGCTTAGATTTATTAATTTTAAGTACACACTACAGCACTTTTCACTACAAGTATGATGTCATGCAGAATGAAATCTTTATGGATTTTTATATTCCCTTACAACTCTGTAGCCAATAAACAGAAACTCCCATTTTCTCTTCTAATCATTACCTGGCAACCACTACTCCCTATTCTGTTTCTATGAGTTTGATGACCTTAGTCAGTTCATGTAGGTGCCATGAAGTATGAGTCCATTGATGACAGACTTATTTACTTAGTATAATGTCCTCAAGGTTGTCAGTTGTATTATAGAAAGCCCCTCCCTCATTTTACTACTGAATAAAATTCTATTGTATGCTGTATAAATTTCCCAGTCTATTCACAAACTGATGGCCATGCAGGGTTTCTACACCTGTAGGATTGTGACGAATGCTGCAATGGATGTTGGGATGAAAACATCTTGCAATCCTGATTTCAAACCTTTTGTGCAAATATCCCAGTGAAGCAATGCTGTTTTATGTGGTAGTTCTATCTTTAGTTTTGGAAGGATACCATTCATCAAAGCTAAACAATTATTCTGTTGTTTATTAAAATTTTTTAAGTAGTCTGGGAAAATGGACATTCCAGTAAGTAAGAGAAATATATTATAGTGTCCATTTGCAGTTTGTTGCTAAGTGGTGTTCAATATTTTCCTGTGTATTCAATGACGATTTGTATGTTTTCTTTGGCAAAATTTCTAATCCAGCTCTGAACATGTTACTAGTAACCTGGTGTGTTGGTTCTGAGTAGTAAGGATTTTCACACACACACACACACACACACACACACACACACACACACACACACACACACCTTCTGGCCATTCACTCCTTGTCATTCTTGTAGTTCGCAAATATTTTCATCATTGTGGATAGTCTCTTCACTCTACAAGTTTTTTTTTTCTTTCCTGTGCAGAGCCATTTTTTAGTTCAACAGAGTCTTGCCACAATCTTACTTTACAAAAGCTTCTACTTTTGACATTAAAACCAAGAACTCTGCTAAAACCATTGCTGTGCAGCTCCTCTCTTCCTTCTACATTGAAAACATCACCATTTACATTTCAGCTTTATAACCACTTTGAATTAGCATACATTTTGGCCTTTTGCCTATAAATGAACATGTTTTTCCTCACAGGGTGTGTTATGGGCACTGTGAGTGTTTTGCCAGTTTGTTTCTAAGCTCCCTGCTCTATGCCAACATTTTGTGTGTCTGACATTTATGCCAGTACCATATCCTTTTGTTTGTTGAAGGTTTGTAAAAATTCCTTGACATAAGAGAATATGAAGGCCCCAGGTTTGTTCTTTTATATAAAAAAAATAGTTACTTATTTATCACTCTCTTATGTTAATGTGTGGGTGCTCTTGCGACTTTCTGTACCTAGGGGAATGAAGAATCCTGTGGAGGAAAAGTGGCTGTCGGAACTGGAAGGACAGTCAATGGGGAGCTTCCATGTGGATGCTGCAAATTAAACCCAAGGTCCTTTGGAAGCTCAGGAAGTGCTTTTAGTTACAGACCCACCTTTCCAGTTCCCTTAAATTTATTCTTTAATGTGATAATGTACCTAGTTACATATGAATTTTATGTCATTTTTCTAGTTCTTCAAATACTGTTGTTGGGATTTTGAAAAAAAAATTATTAAACCTGACCTAAGAGCGTGGTCATTAATACTGTTGTCTTTATCAATGAGTATAAGAAATTTTTGAATTTTCTTTTGCCTTCTCTAGTTTCTCTCAGTAATATGTTAAAGTTGTTGGTTTAGAATACTTCTTGAATTTTGTGCGAAGTAATATTTTAATTCATATTAATTCATTTTGATGCTATCACAAGTAAAATTAGTATGTATAGAAATAAAGAGAATTTTTAAAATGTCAATCAGTCTCCTGACACATGGATAACTGGTCTGTTGACCTTCACGGGGGTTTCATACGATCTTTCACATGTCGTAAGATCTTGTCATTCTCAAGTAGTAATAGTTGTTTTTCCTTTCAACTGAATGGATTCCACTGTTTCTTGCTAACTGGGACTTCCTTTTTTCTGTCTATCTTCCATTCCGTATCTATCGTCTGTCATTATCATAATGCATATACTGTTTGGCTTGATGGCGCTGTTGCAGAATATTTGTCTGCAATAGGAAGTGTGTCTTTGCCAAGGCACCTTCTGATTGGTTTAATAAAGAGCTGAATGGCCAGTCCCTAGGCAGGAGATGTTAGCTGGGACTTCTGGAGACAGAGAGGACTCTGGGAAAAAGAAAGGCAGGGATGCCACTGAGACACAGAGAGGAATAAAGGTGCAAGATGCAAGAAAGCTAATGCCACATGGCAGAACAGAGATTTATAAATATGTGTTAATTTGTAATAAAAACTAGTCAAGACAAGTCTGAGCTAAAGGGCAAACTCTGATAATTAATAATAAATCTCTGTATAATTATTTGGGAGCTGACTGGTGAAAGACTGGTCCTCACTTTTTAAATAAAATCTGAATATAATTTTTTTATCTTACCTTCTGATTATTTCTTCTGCTTACTCAAGCTGCATAATAAAGAGTTCACTTTTACCATTATATTTTTTTATGGAATCTCTATTTTGATATCTTTAAAATATCTTATACCTACTATTGTTTACTTTTTTGCTTTGCATAAGTTTGTAGACAATTGTCATCTTAAATTAGTTCAGATACTATTTCTTTGAGTTTCTGAGAACTTATTTTGGTCTTTTTATCCCACTCCATTTCCTTGCTTCCTTTTGCACCTCTTAGCTTTTCGTTGGTTTCCATTAGTTTTCAAAAAGCAAGCACTGCTTTGTGTCTCTTTGTTCAGAGGAAAACCCTCATGGTGTCAAGAGATTTGAAGAAGTTTCTGTACTCCTTTATTGCTGTTATTGTTAGTATAAGTGCAGAGTAGAGAGGCTTGCCATCTTACTTATCAGAAACCCACAAAGCCTCCCTGCTCTGCTATCTGTTTGCAAGACTGTGAGTTCTCTAGATCTTCAGCCACAAGATACTCTGCTCTCTTGTCCCCTGCTGCCACAAAGCAACGAGAAAAATGCCTGCTTCCCATCTGCTTCTCTGTACAGGAAAACGTGCACTAATCTTTGGTCAGTCCTGTGTATGCCACCATGACAGGTGCTTGCTCAGCAGCTCTCTCTCCTCCAAAGGAAAATCTTCAAATTTTGCCCTGAGCCATGTCCATCATTGGGAGCTATTCCCCACTGCTTCTTTTTGTTTGCAAACTGTTCCGTCTCATCACTTCTGCTTTTCCCTTTCCCCGAGGGAAGAGGTGACTAGGGAGCATTCTCTATTGTCCTTAAGTTTGATGGAAGGGCTGACACAGGTAATTGAAATCTTTCTCCTTAGGAATTTCAATGCATCTATTTCCAGCATTGTAGTTTTCTGCAGTGCCAAAAGAGCCAATGAGACCCAAATCCTGAGGTCTTTTCTGTATCAATTTTTAGAAAAACTTTCTTCTTCAATGTACAATATATGTCGGACTTCACATTTTCTTCCAGTGGGCACTTTCAATTGGACCTGTAAATCTGAGGTAAAACGTATTCTCACTTTTCTTAATTTTGGAATACTAATTGAATAGATTTTACTAGTTCTTTGGGTATGTCATGTAATTTGTTTTAATCTTATTCACCCACCCTCCCCCAACTTTCCCTTATCCATACTCTAATCCTTACTCATCCAATATCTTTTTCATTGAAAAAACGATTTTATTTGTGAAAAATAAATTTAAAAGATAATAGAATGTTGTCATACATTTTCTAACAAGGTTCCTATAAAATACATTTTACCAATGATGGTGCATTTATCAAAACAAGTGGAATGATAAATGATACCAAACTATTACTTAACAACAGATTTAGTTTGCATCTTACCAAATTTTTCCATTGAAATCATATTTCTCTTCATTTTTTTTTGGTTTATGCTGCTATTTAATGTTTTTGAGATTACATTCTATAATCCTATTTCCTCCATTCAGAACCTCCCATATACCATTCCATGTTCTCTTTTATTAATTCTTATTACCTATGTGTCATATTAATATATGTATATAATATGAATTATATATACCCATATTCCCGAATACATAAATACAACCAACTCAGTCTGTATAATGCTATTGTATGTATGTTTTCATGGATGACCATTGGTATTTGATAATCAATTGGTGTATTGTTCCTTAAGGAAGAATATTTCTCATTCTTTCAACATTTCTTAGAAGGCTATAGTTCTTTGTGTATATTGAAACCTTCTGGGCTTTTCTCTGCCCCTACCCTGCAATCCACATTGCTATGTCTACTGTTGTCCTTGTTCAGCTCATATTAGGCAGTCATGGTGGTGAGGGATTCTGGGTGTGGCTTCTGACATTCCTAGGAGACATGATATAACTGCAAACTTCTTGTTTCTCTTTCTGCCACTCTTCTGAAATCATTCCTGAGCTTTTGCTTTAGGAATTGTATTGTAGATAGATCCATTTGGAATTGGTCTTCACAGCTCTGCGTGATGACTGATTTTGGTTTTCTATAATGGTCTTCAAATATTGCACAGAAAAGCTTCCTTGGTGCAGAAAAAGGACTCCACCTGTCTCTTGGTACACAGACATATATCTAGAATGTAGTGAAGGATTATACTATTTCAGTAAAGTGGTTCTCTTTAAAATCCTCTACGATCCATGAATTCGCTAGCCCTGCAGACCAGTAAACCTCTGAGTCTATTTTTTTCCCATGGAGGCAAATTTGTGTTGTCTAAATATTATTGGATGTATGTAATGAAATACAATTGACATATTACAGATTAAACTCTTAGAGAAAACTCTCTTCCCAGAAGCTGATAATTGCCAATAACTCCTTTCCTAGAGTAAGGTCTTTATGTCCAAAAGTTCTTTCCATTTGGGGATTTTTTTCTTCCTTGGCCATGATGTCACAACTGCTGTGAGTTCTTAAATGGAATGTCCCTGCTGTGTTGAGAAGGTAGTAAGTATCTCCTTGTAGTCATCGACTCTTACATGATTTCTATTCCATGAGGCTGTGGTATAGGATCTATGTTTGATTTAGGGATGACCATTCTGCAGTATTTTTTTTATTATTCATGTTTTTCAGTTGTATGTCTCTGTGTTTATCAACATTTATAGCAAATAGAAGCCTCTCTGATGAGGGTTGAGAGATACATGAATCTATTATTATAGTGGTAAGTCATTAGGATTCAGTTTAATACTATAACTATTGAGCAGAATTATAGAAGGTTCTTTCTTATTATCTATTACCCATCTAGCAATTATAAATACTATTTTTCTTATCCTTATTTGATTAAGAATTTTCTATCATTTATATGTTCATTTAAAGTTTCCACAAAAATTTATTCATTATATATTTATTTTATAATAAACTTACAGAGATAGTCTATATAGAGCCTGTATAGACTCATTTTAAAAATTATTTGCAACAAAATTTATGTTGAATTTTTACAAACAATATATGCAAAGATAATTAATACTTTATACCCCAAATTATAAAGCAAATTTGATCTTTCTATGATACTAAAATGTACTGATTATGTTTTCAGTTCCCCTTGTTGTTCAGTATAGTATATACATTTTAAGAATTCAATTATAAAAGATTTATTGTTGTTTATATATAAATAGCTTCACTTTATATATCTAGACAAATTATATAGTATATGGAAATATAATTTGACTTTTTTATCATTAATTTGTGCTTGATTATATAATTCCTTTTTGTTGTCTGAGGCTGCTTATTCCTTTCCTGCGGTCCAGACTTCCAAAATACTCACACAAATATCTATATTAATCACATTACTGTTTGGTCAATAGCTTAAGCATGTTTCTAGCTAACTCTTACATCTTAAATTAATCCATTTCTATTAATCTGTGTATCACCATGTGACTGTGGCTTACCGGCAAGGTTCTGGTGGGCTCCGGCAGAGGCATCTGTCTCCTGCGGGCAGCAACATGACTTCTCAATGACTCCACCTTCTTTCTCCCAGCATTAAGTTAATTTTTCCACCTAGCTCTATTCTCCTAAGCCACTGGCTAAAATAGCTTTACTCATTAACAATAAAAAAAACAGATATATAGAAGGATTTGCACACCACCCTTTGTTTCCTGTTAATATTTTAAACCAACCATATTTTTCCTCTTTTTGTTTTGATGTCTCCTTTTCTTTGTTATCATTTTTGTCATGATTTTTAACTATGTATTGGGCTAATATTTTAATCAAATTTACTTACTCATTGAATGGTGACTGCTATTTTGAAAGTTCTATCATGCCATGTGGTTGATAATTTTACTTGTGCAATTACTTGCAACATACCTGTTTTTCCTTTTTACAATTGTTAGACTTTTTCTATTCCCATTTGTGATACTTCCCAATTTTTCAATATAGTTGTCTAACTTTTATTAAAATAACAAACAATTCAATATGAAAATGTTTAAATAGGTATTAAAAGTCACTGGGAAGTGAAAAGGTATGTGAAAGAAGATTTGGAGGTGGTTTATAGAGAAAAGGATATCTTGGACATTTACTTACAATGAGAGCTAGGCTATATGCTAGGTTATATGTTAATGTTTTCAGTCTTTGTTTTTACAGGGATTTGTTTCTCAGCATCTAGATGAGCTACTCCCCAGAAACTTTGCAGAGCCATTCAACTTACAGAGCGTGGAAAAGGCAGAGTCCATTTCCTGGCTGTGAACTTTGTCAATTCTGTGGCTATTAAGTTAATCTCTCCCTAGGTCCTTAATACTTCTAATGTTTTAATTCAAAGATACCTCAATAATTTCTGAAACAGTTAAGAATTGTATGTCCTTCACAGTTTTCTGAAATTTAAATGAGAAAACTCAGGAGAAAATATCCAGCCTTGTACATTTACTGAGTGAGTCTAACAATCTTTCACCTTTATTACTTTTCTTCCAACCTATTTGCTTTCTTCTTATTGTCTGGCAATGCTCCCAGCTCTGTAGAGCATACCCAACTAGAATCAGAACATAGATTTTTACTATGAGCCTTAGGCAGCAAAATGAAGTGGAGAGCTGGAAATTTCCAAATGAATTCACTCTGCATTTGTAGGAAAACAAAACAAGTATGAAAAATAAGGCTTTGAAAATGGATTTTCATACAATAGATACCTTTTGCATGTTTTCCTGGACAGATTTGTCTTTTGTGATTTCTTTAATATTTTTATTTGGACATTTATAATAATAAGAATTAAGAGATTATTGTGTGCTTTCTGAACACAATTATACATCACAGTCTCCTGGGCAGGTTATCTTGAAATGCAAATTTCTAAGCTGTACTTCAGCAAGTCTTGCTTAGTGGATAGATATATGAAGCCTATGAATCTCTGCTTTTAATTCCTTCTTGGGTCACTGGGTCTTTGAACATTTAAGCAATTACTAAGTAAAATTTATACTTAATTGTCTGTATCTTTCTCTGAAATTATTATGCATAATTTTCTCTCTCTAGTTTTTAAACTATTTTGGATGGATTATTCAACCACTGTTAATAGGTTAAATCTATTTAATCAAATAATTGTGCAATCTAGGCATCAAATTTAAAGTCATTTTGAAAGTATATTAGAAGCTTTTTAATCTGCTGATCATATAGAATAAGCTTATAGTTTGAAAGAGTTGATGTTTGGTTTAATTATTCTTAGCATATTTAGTATGATTTCCTAGCTTATATAATGCATTCATAGTAAATGTAATGCATTCAAATTTAAAAATTAAAAGCTGTTCACATTAGAATACCTGGTCTTCATCATTTGCAGTACATGATTTCAATGCCACAAGAACAAAAGCAAGGCATTAGAACTCTGATTGAAATATAAATGCCCTGGGTCCAGACATTCACATGACAAAATGCTTTAATGTCTTTAAAAGGAAAAAGTGAAAATAGAAATTCCCTACATTCATGATATGCAAAAATGTAGGATAAGATTATCTATGGATGAATTGCCTATCCAGTCCCTTTTGTTTTCATATTTAAGAATAAATAAATGTAAAACCTTCCCAAGAATCTAGTATAGACTCTAGGATTAATGTTTTTTAGTACACCTAATTATTCAATTAATTATGGATATCATATATGAAAATTTGGTTACAATTCATTTGATTATATACACAGAACAGTCAGAATTCAGAATTCAGGTGCAATTAAATCCATGTTGTCATTGAAATGCTATTTTGGCTTTAGTTTAGGAAGTGAACCCATTACCCCTTCTGACCTCAGACCCTTATCAAGGCCACAAAGAACACTTAGGCTGAAGAAGAACAGCTTTAAGCCAGAAGAAGAATTACCATCAAAGAATGCAAATACAAGCCAGTTGTTCAGAGAACTTGGACTGAAAACCTTCTTTATTGTTAATCACTTCATCAGTGATTTAAACAAATTAAGTGTTAGAAAAACTTGCAGTGGGCTCTCTTAGGAGTTTTGACTTGTAGCAGAGATTGCTCATTCGTTTCCCAGCTGCCCAGAGCCAAATAATAACAAAAACCATATTAATTCCAATACTGCTTTGCCTATTAGCTCAGGCTTCTTTTTAAGTTAAATGAACCCATTACCATGTATCTTCATGAGGCTTGTGGTTTACCAGTAAGATTCTCCATCATCTGTCTCCTTCAGCAGCTACATGGTGTCTTCTTGACTCTGTCTACTCTCTCTCTCTAGTTATTCCATCCTCACTATATTCTGCCCTGCTATAGGCCAAAGCAGCTTCTTTTATTAACCAATGTAAATAAAACATATTCACAGCATACAGAGGGGAGTCCCACATCATTGACTGACACAGCAAGCAACATTGCTGACTACTTTCCTCATCACCCCTGTCTATAAAGTGGGTATACTTATACTTAATTCTCTTTGAGTGCCTTTACAGGTAAGTTAATTTAAAAAGACCACTACAAATACATGTTCTGTTGTTCTGCAACATTTTAATACTGAAGTTATTTCATTGGAGAATATGAAATATGTGGATGATACAAAGATATGTGAACGCACATGAGTGTCATGAAAATTGTTGTACAAAAAGTCCATCCCAACATGGGTTAGGACTCAAGAAAGCTGTGGATTCCACTGTGTAACTTGCAAGAAGCTCCAACAAAGAATCTTTCTACTGCATGTAGGAGATGCATCATAAATACTTCATAAAGTCCTTGTGAGCATTTTATATTGCATGGTAGTCTTAAGCCTTGTAAGTTTATGATATTCCTGATTTAAGATTTTCCTTCCTCCTCCTGGGAGGAAATGTTTTTATTTAGAAGGAATAGATTACAATTTACACATTCTGTACCCATTTTAGTGAAATAAAATTATAAAAATGAATAGTAGGAGGCTAACCTGGACTACATGAGACACTGACTCAATTTCCCCAAGCCAAAGAAATATAATGGGATGGGAGACACGTTCAAGTTTGATTGCCTAGGTAGGTAAGAATGGGTAAAGCATTGATTTGGAAGAATATTAGGGGTGTGTATATGTATGTGTGTTTGCAAAGTAGGGGAAAAAAGTCAAATCATCCATGGTATGGAGGAAGTAAATATATATTAAGATTCAAACACTCTCAGGAGTGCTGATCATAATAAGGAACAGACTTGAGGGCCAAGCCAGTTCTAAATTTATTCTGGTCTCACCATGCAAAATGTTCTTAAGGCAATGAATTTTATATATTGGAGGTTATCTGGAAGAAAAGGTCATTTGGAATTTAGGGATTTTTTTGTATACGTGTGTTCCTATTTAACATCAATTTTAATGTCACCTTTTTAAAAAAAAATTAAAATCTTTTTTTAAATTTTACGTGTCAATCCCAATTCCCTCTTATTCCCCACCTCAGCTTTATCCACCTTCTCCTCACCCCAATCCACCCCCCCCCCATCTACTCCTCAGCTCCTCAGAGAGGCTAAGGCTTCCCATGGGGAGTCAACAAAGTCTGTCACATCACTTGAGGCAGAACCAAGGTTCTCACCACTGTATCTAGCCTGAACAAAGCATCCTTCCATAGGGAATGGGCTCCAAAGAGCCAGTTCACGCACCAGGGATAAGTACCGGTTCCACTGCCAGTGGATGCACAAACAGCCGAAGCCACATAACTGTTACCCATACTCAAAGAGCCTAGTTCTGTTATGTCCCCAGCTGTCAGTCTGGAGTCAATGAGTTCCCACGAGCTCTGGTCAGCAGTTTCTGTGGGTTTTCTCATCATGGTCCTGACAGTAGTTAAAGACTAGTCTCACAACCAAAAATATCAGTATCATATTTAATAATGTTTTATTTAATATAGCCTTTTAAGATACTACATAATTTAACTTTCCAATTTCAATTCATAAAATATTTCTTCTGTACTTTATGAAATCCAAAATATGAAGTTTATTGTCACTTCAGATACTATTGTAACTATTTTACTCAGATTTAATTTTTTTGTGTTCTTTCTCTCATCATTTAACATAAAGGGGGTAAGGTGGGAGTGGACTGGGGAGGGGCCAGGCCATACCTATGTGAGTTATTTTCTTTCACGTTGATTTCCAAATATGCATACTTAAAATTCACAATTTTAGCAATGTGTGTGCGTGCGTGAATGCATGTGTGTGCATGTGTGTGTGTGTGTGTGTGTGTGTGTGTTTATGTGTTTGCCTGCATGTATATGTGTTCCACATTCATGTCTGGAGTCTGTTGAGCCTAAAAGATGGCATCAGATTCCCTATAGGTGGAGTTACAGATAGTTGTAAGTTACCATGTGGGTGCTGGGACATAAAACCTGGTCCTGTGCAAGAGTAGCTAGGGCTCTTCACCACTGAGACACTTCTCAATCCTCAGTTTTGACTTGTAAATATACAGTCCAGTGGCATTTGTTTCTTTCACTTGGCCACTATTGCTACTATCCATTTTCTGAACTCCATTGTTTGCACACATAACACAACTTTCATTTCTTCCTCTCTACCCCCAGCAACCAGCATTCGCACATCTACTTCTTTGAGTTTAAATGTTCTCAGTAGGGGGGAGGGGGAGAAGGGTGGGAGGAGGGGGAGAAGGGTGTGAGGAGGGGGAGGGAAATGGGAGGCTGGGAGGAGGTGGAAACTTGTTTTTTTTTCTCATTTTCTCAATAAAAAAAAGATAAAAAAATGTTCTCAGTAAAATAACTTTAGGGATATTTATTTATTTAATTTATTTACCTTTTTCTTTTCTCATACAATGCATACTGACTGCAACCTCAACTTCCCCCCACCCCCAGCACACCCTTGATGTGTGATTCCCCTCTATATGCTGTGAATATGATTAAGGTTACTAAAGGAACTGCTTTAGGCCTATGGCAGTGCTATAGGGGAACAGAGCTAGATGGGGAAAACAAGACTGAATACAGGGAGAAAAGAGGCAGACTCGGAGGGAAGCCATGGAGCCACTGGAGACCTGGTAAGCCACAGCCACATGGCGATATAAATATTAGTAGAAATGGGTTAAATTAATATAAGAGTTAGCCAATAAGAAGCTAGAGCTAATGGGCCAAGCATTGATTTAATAAATACAGTTTCTGTGTGATTAGTTCGGGTCTAAGCTACACGGGTGTCCAGGAACCAACAAATGACCTCCCTTCAACAGCCTCTCCTCCCAGAACCCCCAGAACCACTGCTCCTCTGTTTCCCTTCAGAAAAGAGCACCACCCCACACCCAGTGATATTAACCAAACAAGGCATAACAAGATGCAATAAGACTAGGAAAAAACCCTCACATGGAGGCTGGATGAGGCAGCCCAGTAGAAGGAAAAATGTCCCACAAGCAGGAAAAAGGTCAGAAACACTACACTCCCACTCTCAGGGGTTCAACAAAAAAACCAAAGCTAAAGAAACACAGCATGCATACAGAGGGCATATCTCAGGCCCATGTGGGCTCCATGGTCTGGCTTAAGTCTCTGTGAGCTTCTATGAGCCCTCCAACTTCTACCATTCTCTCTATCCCTATTCTGTGGGATTCCCTTACTTCAATATCCTTGAATATGCCCCCAAATGCCTCAGGCTACTACCACAAGGACTCGTGCTCAATTCTGTTCATAGTGGCATTATTCATAATAGCCAGAAGCTAGACACAACATAGATGTCCCTCAACTGCAGAACAGATAAAAATAAATTTGGTACATCTACCCAAAGGAGAATTACGCAGCTGTTGGAAAAAAAATGACATCATGAAAATTGCAAGCAAATAGATGGAAGTAGAAAAAAATTATCCTGAGTGAGGCATTTCAGATCCAGAAACAACCATGATATGTACTCACTTATAAGTGGCTATTGACTATTAGGTAAATGATAATCACACAACCCAGAGACCCAGAGAAGTTAGATAAAAAGGAGAGGTCTGAGGGGTGGAACACATGAATTTCCTTGAGAAGGAGAAATAGAATAGATTTTGAGAGTGTACTGGGGTTGAGTGTGGATGGAAACAGGAGGAGTTGGGTGGGGAAGGGAAGGATTCAGAGAGTACCAGGAGAGATGACTGGAAAAGGTAGGCATTTAGGGATGATATGGAAACCTAGTGCAGTGGTAACTTCCAGGACCTAGGAGGATAACCCTTGTAAAGACTACTTGTAATGGAAGCTATAAAAGCCGAACCAGCCATCTTCTGTAACCAGGCTAGGCTCCCAGTGTTGTCACTGGGCCACCAATTCAACTACAAAACTTGATTTACAACTTGTCCTGCCTGCAAGATGAGGATACAGCTCTTGTTGGAGTGGCCAAGCAATGATCTATCTAACTTGAGGCTCACACCAAGAAATGGAAACCATGCTTGAAACTGCCTAGATGGCCAGTAACTGGGAGCTGGATAGCTCAGACACCTATGGTAGAATCCAACAGGACTGACCCAAAATGAAAAAAAGTCACTGAAATGATTCCTAATGATATTCTGCTATACTCATAGAATTGGTGTCTAGCCCAATCATCATCAGAGAGGCTTCCTCCAGCAACTGATGGGAGGAGATAGAGACACCCAAAGCCAAATATGCCTGGGTTTATTTTACTTGATAACATTACTTGTTTTTTAAACTTCAACCTGACATATATTAGGCCATTTATACCAGCTGAAGACTTCATGTCTTTGGTCAACAGAACTCCTTAGACCCTTCCTAGAGCTCTCCATCAAACCTGGCTAAGTGTGGGCTATAATTGCCACACATTCTTTCCAGAATTCACATCCCACTTTCTGCCATAATGATGATTCACCCTGAGGGGAAAAATCTAATGCCAATGTTATTGGAATGAGACACTGCGTTATGTATGTCATGTCACAAAACTGTTTACTATATTTAAGAGTAGAAAGTTTGTCAACCTGCTGACCTTTTGGAATATTTCCCAACATGAAAAAGTTGCTCACATTTCTTGGTAGCATTAATGTAAATTTAATTACTTGGTATGCCTGTGGTATAATTTTTCTTCCCTGTAAAGGTAGGTCAGCACATTAGAAAGGTTAAGAATCTCATTCTAATTGGAGCCACAAAATATCGTTAATTAAATCCCCACAGGAGACCCTTTGGATTGAACTACATATATTGAACTCATAGAAGATTAAACAGTATAATCCTTTTTACTTCTCTGAAGGAGTAGAACATATTTTCTTTTTCAATTATGATTTTTAAAATGCACAGTAACTTTGTTTTTCTGGCTGACTGTTAGATTTATAGGTTTGTTTCATTCATAGAAAAATGCTCCTTCAAATAAATATCCCATTAATAATCCTAATACTATTTAGAGTCCATGTAATGCCCTTTACCCCTAAATAAAAGGTCTCATGGTTTTATTCTCATTTTTGTGTGTGTCCTAGAATAAAACCTATCAGGTTATATTTATATCCTTTATGTCCTTTTACAATGAATCCTTGCTAGACTCTAGTAAAAGAACTTCAGAGTCCCAGCAGAGAAATTAAAGGGTCCAATCCTGTTCCTTCTAGAAAAATACTTCTAGTGTAGTATAGTCAACTTCCCAAGTGTGCTTTGGAACATTTTCACTGTAGGTAAATGCAGAGTATAATTTTACCTTTCTTTATACTTACATTTCCCCTCTGGTGGTCTGTATGAAGTTCATACAACACAGGGTAGATTTTTTATTGAAAGCTTATGAGGTTTTCTTGGAAAAAAAGATCTGTCAATAACTTTCTTGTAGAATATTTTTAATGCAGATTATAAAGCAGTCTTTCCTATAGCTTTCTCTTAGTGTTTTTTCCTACTTGGGAAATGTAAGTGTCCAGGTTTACTTGAATAGATCAAAAAAGGCTGTTGAAGAGAGTCCTTCAGATTTGGCCATGCTCCTGTCTGTGGTCTATGCACCAACTAAAATCTAATGCCCAGGTTTGTTTGTTTGCTTTTGTTCTTTTAAAGCAAAATCCATGTTGGAGGAAATGGCTTGCCTTTCTATTAGAATCACCTTTCTGTTTGTTTACATGCTTGGATTGTCTGGCAGCTGAGCAGAGAAACCCTGCTCCTGACCTCTATACTCCATTATAACTTTTGCAAGACCAGAAGAAGAATATAGGTATTTGATGTGCTAGAGAGGTCGAGAAACAGAAAAGGGCCGATCCCTTAGTTTACTCAGGCCATTAACTGTCCCACCCAGGACTAAGGTATTGTGGACCATAGACTGAGAATGTTCCATCAATAAGACAAATGACTAAGTGAGCATTAGTTGTGCAGAGGGCTAGCTACAAAAAAAAAAAATGTTCCTTAAACTCCTGGAAAGCAGCATTGACTTTTCATGGTTCAACCACTATTAGGGTTAGTGGGTGGGTGGGGTGGAAACTTCCAATTTAGGATATTCATGAACAAACATGCCCTTAGCTGCTTATGTTTTTTAAAAGTTTCTTTCTTTTTTTAGACTTAAATTTTTCAAAAGGGAAAAGAAAATTAAATAAATGCAGCACATGTCATTTGATTTCTCTTTTCTTTTTTATTATTATTTTTCTTGAGCTATAGAATTTTCTCTGCTCCCCTCCTGTACTCCCTCTCCTCGTCTAACCTCTTCTGTGAATCCCATGCTCGCAATTCACTCAGTAGATCTTGTCTTTTTCTGCTTCTTAGGTAGATCCATGTATGCTCAGAGTCCTCTCTTTTGCTAAGTTTTCTAAGGTTGTGGCCTATAGGTTTTTATTTTTTATTTATATCTAGAAACCACTTATGATTAAGTACTTATTATATTTGTTTTCCTGGGTCTGAGTTACCTCACTCAATATTTTTTTTTCTAGATCCATCCATTTGCCCACAAATTTCAAGATGGCATTGCCTTTTTTTTTTTAACATTGTGTAGTGCTCCATTGTGTAAATTCACCATATTTTCTTTATCCATTCTTTGATGGCAGGTATCTAGGTTTTTTTTTCCAGGTTCTGCATGTTACAAATAATGCTGTTATAAACATAGTTGAGCACATGTCATTTTGGTATGATTGAGCATTTTTGGGAACATGCCCATGAGTGATATTGCTAGGTCTTGTAGATTATTTCCTAATTTTCTGAGAAATTGCCTTACTGATTTCCAAAGTGGCTGTACCAGTTTGTACTCCCACCAGCAATGGAGGAGTGTTCCGCCTTACCCTGCATTCTCTTCAGCATAAGCTGTCATCAGTGTTTCTGATCTTTGCCATCCTGACAGGTATAAGATGTAATCTCAGAGTTGTGTTGATTTGCATTTTTGTGATGGTTAAGGATGTTGAACATTTTCTTTCTCTTTTTTTTGACATAAAGTTAAACATTTATTAAAGGAGAGAGGGAGAGAGAGAAAGAGAGAGAGAGAGAGACAGAGAGAGAGACAGAGATAGAGACGCGTGTGCACACGCAGGAGGGGGACAGGAAGAGAGCGATGTTGACCATTTTCTTACATGCTTTTCAGCCATTTAAACAAGACATCAGAAAATGGAAAGATCTCCCATGCTCTCGGGTAGGTAAAATTAACATAGTAAAAAGGCAATCTTAGCAAATTCAATGCAATGCCCATCAAAATCCCAAAAAAAAATTTTTCACAAGATCTCAAAAGAACAATATCCAACTTCATATGGAAAAACATAAAACATAGGATAAGCAAAACAATCCTGTACAACAAAGGAACTTATGGAGGCATCATAATCTCTGACTTCAAATTCTACTATAGAGCTACAGTAATGAAAACAGTCTGGTATTGGCTTAAAAACATAAAGGAGGACCAATGTAATAGAATTGCAGACCCAGATATCAATCCATACACCTACAAAAATCTGATTTTTGACAATGAAGCTAAAAATATAAATTGGAATAAAGAAAGCATATTCAGCAAATGATGCTGGCCTAACTAGATATCAACATGTAGAAGAATGCAAATAGATCCATATCAATTGCCATGCACAAAACTCAAGTCCAAATGAATTATAGACCTCAATATAAATCCAAACCACACTGAACCTCATAGAAGAGAAAGTGGGAAGTACATTTGAATGCATTGGCACAGGAGACCTCGTCCTAAATATAACCCCAGTAGCACAGATACTGGGAGAAACAATTAATAAATGGGACCTTATGAAACTGAGAAGCTTCTGTAAAGCAAAGGACATTGTCAACAAGACAAAATGGCAGCACAAGCCAAGAAGATTCCCACACATTCTTTTCTTTCTGTACTGCTTCTTGTCCTTTAAAACCCACTTGAAATCATCAGATAGGCATGCATCTTTCATTTCATTTATTCCTGTAACTTTGTATTTACTTCATGACACATTACTTAGCTGAGCTGTGTAGGGGCAAACAGTTGCATTACTTTTCCATGGCTCTCATGAAGGTCACTGCCACCAACTCTATAATAAAAGTAGGTTAACAAGAGAAAAGCATGATATGTAAAGATTTATATAACAAGTACATCCTGAGAATTAATACGGAGAGATCTATGATAAAACAAAGAATTTTGATGGACAAAATGAATGTGATGTAATATATTAGTAAGTAGAGGAACCTTGGCAAGGTCTGTTAAGATTCTGGCTAGCTACTCTGTGGTGCTCTTTCCTCCTGTGTATAGCACAAGACCCTTTCTGTGATGGGGGTCATATGTGGTCCTTTAGATACAGTGGTGAGAGAATTTCTTTATGGCCAGCTCTTACACAGAAAGGAATGAGAAGGTTAAAATTATATTTTTAGATTTTATGAGTCATTTGGGAGAATAGGGTTCAAATTTTTATGATCAGTCTTGCAGATGAGGGACATTGGCTTCCATGACTCACAATTCTGTAAAGAATGAGGAACAAGAGTCAGGAAGGCAGCGAAGGGACACCTTGGCCCGAGGCTTCTTCTGAGACTGGAGAATTTCCTTTAGTTCAAAGCATTCAGTATGCAACACTACATTGTGTGTGCAGGGGTCATTTTTGAAATCCTCACAGCTGTACTTCTCTCCCTCACCTTGACTTCTTCCTTCCTTCCTTCCTTCCTTCCTTCCTTCCTTCCTTCCTTCCTTCCTTCCTTCCTTCCTTCTTCCTTTCTTATCTATATCTGTCTGTCTGTCTATTGGGAAGAATCTCTCTAGGTAGTCATGTCCTGACATTATGTAGACCAGGTTGACCTCAAACTCATTGATATCCTTCTGCTTCCATCTCCTCAGTGGCAGGATTAGAGTCGTGTGCCACCTCACCCTAAATATTAAAATTATTATACAATGCGTGGGTTTCATCTTGACATTTTCATCCATATTTTGTTCTTATTTCTTATTGATCCTCCTGCCAGCCTCCCCATCCTCCTGTCTCTGTCTAATTTGTTCCCCTTCACCCTTCAGGTGCCATTCTGCTCTTGTGATGTAAGGTCCACAGCCTTGACCCACCAGCAGCCACATTACCTTTATCATAGTTCCCTTTTTAATTTCACACACACACACACACACACACACACACACGCACACACGTAAACACAACCCTTAAATATAAACAAAAAACCCACTAAATTCTAGGGAGCTGGAAATACGGCTAAGTGGTTGCAAAGAGATATTATTCTTCTAGTGGAATTGAGTTCAGTTCCTGGCACCCATGTTGGGCAGCTCACAATCACCTATAATTCTACACCAAGGAATTTAACACATGCTTCTACAACCTGCATACCCTTGGAATATACATAAACACACACACACACAAATATATATATATATATACACACACACACATATATATAAATATATATATATATACACACACACATATATATATCCTTTAAAATAAACTCTAATATCTACACTTAAGTATATGAAACAGCTATTACTTTTTTGTTTTTGTTGTTTTCAAGACAGTGTTTCTATGTGTAGCCCTGACTATCCTGGAACTAATTTTCTAGTCCATGCTGGTCTTGAACTCTCAGAGTTCCACCTATCTCTGTCCCTGAAGTGCTGGAATTAAAGATGCACCATCACCCCCTGGCTGCAATTGCTTTATAAAGCATGTTTTCGTACTAAATTATGAAAACATAAAATCCCTGAAAACAAATTTTCTGACTTGCTGCATATTTATAAATAAACAAATGAATGCATAAATAGTTGAATTTCCAAATGTCATGATTTTTTTGTTTTGTTTTTAAAATAGTTATTTTATTTCAATTAAGCAAAACCTGAGCTTAATTCAGGGGGCGACAAAATTCCTGGATTGCATTTCTGTGTTTTTGCCTGTGTAAAAATACACTTTCCAATACCAAAACAAGCATAAATTTTTTATTTATTTTTTCATTGAGAAAAGAAAAAAAAAACAAGTTTCCGCCTCCTCCCAGCCTTCCATTTCCCTCCCCCTCCTCCCACTCTTCTCCCCCTCCCTCTTCAGTCCAAAGAGCAGTCAGGGTTCTCTGCCCTGTGGTAAGTCCTAGGTCCCCCCCCCCTCTGTCCATATCTAGGAAGGTGAACATCCAAACTGGCTAGGCTCCCACAAAGCCAGCACATTGCGTAGGATCAAAACCCGGTGCCATTGTCCTTGGCTGCTCATCAGCCCTCATTGTTCGCCATGTTCAGAGAGTCCAGTTTTAACCCATGCTTTTTCAGTCACAGTCCAGCTGGCCTTGGTGAGCACCCAGTAGATCAGCTCCACTGTCTCAGTGGGTGGGTGCACCCCTCATGGTCCCGACTTCTTTGCTCATGTTCTCCCTCCTTCTGCTCCTCATTGGGACCTTGGGAGCTCAGTCCAGTGCTCCAGTGTGGGTCTCTGTCTCTATCTCCATCCATCACCAGATGAAGGTTCTATGATGATATGAAAGATATTCGTCAGTATTGCTATAGGCTAGGGTCATTTCAGGTTGCCTATCCTCAGCTGCCCAAGGGACTAACTGGGGACCTAGGCTTGGGCTCCTGGGAGCCACTCTAAGTTCAAGTCTCTTGCCAACCCTAAGGTGGCTCCCTTTACTAAGAAATGTGCTTCCGTGCTCCCCTATCCAACCTTCCATTATCCCAATCCTCCTTTTTCCCCAAGTTCCCCCCATCCTCCCCTTCTCCCTTTTCTCTCCCCATCTCCCCTTACCCCCATCCCACCCCATCCCCAAGAACCCAATTTTCTCCCTGGCAATTTTGTCTACTTCCCATAGCCAAGAGGGTAACTATATGTTTTTCCTTTGTTCACCTTCTTGCTTACCTTCTTTAGGACCACCAATTGTAGACTCCGTGACCCTTATTTATGGATAGAAACCAATTATGAGTGAGTACATCCCATATTCATCTTTTTGGGTCTGGGTTACCTCACTCAGAATAGTGTTTTCTATTTCCATCCATTTGCATGCAAAATTCGAGAAGTCATTGTTTTTTACCGCAGCGTAGTACTCAAATGTGTAGATATTCCACACTTTCTTCATCCATTCTTCCATTGAGGGGCACCTAGGTTGTTTCCAGCTTCTGGCTATTACAAATAATACTGCTATGAACATGGTTGAACAAATGCTCTTGTCATATGATAGGGCATCTCTTGGGTATATTCCCAGGAGTGGTATTGCTGGGTCCAGGTGTAGGTTGATCCCGAATTTCCTGAGAAACCAAAACACTGATTTCCAAAGTGGTTGCACAGGATAGCATTCCCACCAGCAATGGATGAGGGTACCCCTTCCTCCACAGCCTCTCCAGCAAAGGCTATTATTGGTGTTTTTGATTTTAGCCATTCTGACAGGTGTAAGATGATATCTCAAAGTTGTTTTGATTTGCATTTCCCTGATCGCTAAGGAGGTTGAGCATGACCTTAAGTGTCTTTTGGCCATTTGAACTTCCTCTGCTGAGAATTCTCTGTTCAGTTCAGTGCCCCAATTTTTAATTTGGTTAATTAGCATTTTAAAGTCTAGTTTCCTGAGTTCTCTATATATTTTGGAGATCAGACCTTTGTCTGTTGCGGGGTTGGTGAGAGAAGTCGACCAATGGAATCGTATAGAAGACCCGAATTTTAACCCACAAACCTATGAACACCTCATTTTTGATAAAGGAGCCAAAAGTATACAACGGAAGAAAGAAAGCATTTTCAACAAATGGTGCTGGCATAACTGGATGTCAACCTGTAGAAGAATGAAAATATACCCATATCTATCACCATGCACAAAACTCAAGTCCAAATGGATTAAAGACCCCACTATCAGTCAGAACACATTGAACCTAAGAGAAGAGAAAGTGGGAAGTACCCTACAACAGATGGGCACAGGAGATCGCTTCCTATGTGTAACCCCAACAACACAGACATTAAGGGCAACATTGAATAAATGGGACCTACTAAAACTGAGAAGCTTCTGTAAAGCAAAGGACACTGTCACCAAGACAAAAAGGCAACCTACTGACTGGGAGAAGATCTTCACCAAATGTCATGATTTTAAAACTAGTTTTTCCACTGTTTATCCATTCTGTGATTAATCAGTAAAGAATGTAGATAACTTTCATAATTGTTTTAGGTCAAATGATTTAATGCAATCAACTCAGAGTTACTTTATTATTGATCTTGTGTGTGTGTCATATTTAATGTTGTACAAACAGCAGCTAAAGAGGCAAGCATACTCTTTGTGCTAGCTTTCTTAAATCAACTTGACACAAGCTATCGTCTAAGAGGAGAGAATCTCGATTGAGAAAATGCTTCCATGAGATCAGGCTGCATTTTCTTATTTAGTGACTGATGGTGGAGGACCCAACCCATTGTGAGTGGTGCCATGCCTGGGCTAGTGGTCCTAGGTGCTATAAGAAAACAGGCTACCCAAAATATGAGGAACAAGCCAGTAAGAAGAACTCTCCTCTGATCTCGGTCTTAGCTCTTGCATCCAGGTTCCTACCATGCTTCAGTTGCTGTTCTGACTTCCTCCAGTGATGAGCATTGATACGAAAGTGTAAGCCAAATAAAATCTTTCTTCTCCAACCTACTTTCTGTCATGAAGTTTCATCACAGCAATAGGAACACCTCTCATCCATATGGACAGACATAGTAGCCAGTGAGAATCAAAAAAAAGAAAGAAAATATTTTATCAGAATATTTCATTAGAGTATAAGTGTGTCAACTGCGGTAAAATACACTGCTATCCAGTCTGTAGTCTGGCCGGTGGGAATGTGGATATTATGGTTGGTAAACTGACATAACATGTAATGAATGTTCAGTGCCAGGTACTGATCTACACACTTGCAGGCAGATAAATCCTGTAGCACTGACATTACACCATCTCACAGAGTAGCCTGGCTACATTGTCAAGGTAGGAGGACATACTATGTGTTATGTGGCTTTGTATCCTCCTAGGAGCTTGCGTGTTAGTTTCTAAAAGTTGTTAACTATTGTCAGACTTTTAAAACTTGCAGTTTTTTATGAAGAAAGATGAAAACATGCCACAAGTATGCATTAGTAGAAAAGGATGGAACCTTGTTAATAGTCACTGACTATGTGGTTTGAAGAATTAAGGATATCTTTATATCTAATAACAAATTTGGGGGAAATGCCCCCAATAAATTTAATGATAAATCTGGATTGTGGGGATTTTCAACAAGTTTGTTACATCTTAGATTATTGGACTTAAGCACCAGTACATACCAAGCAGAAATATTATATCTGACTTACCTATTGTAGATCTGGAGAGGCAGATGAGAGAAAAGCCAGAGTGGTGTGTGCTACAGAAAAAGGACTGTGGAAGCTCCTAGAAGCAATCCCACTGCTGTGATGACCACTGGTCATAGACAGCTTTCAGACATCAACGCATTCTGTGCATAAAATCATTTATCAGCAATTTGCAAATTAAAATGAAACACTTGAACTTTAACCTTCTGACAGATTTTATGATACCGTAATAGACATTTTTCAAAAGTGTAATAAATATTGACATGTGTTGGTCAGCAAAAAAAAAAAATGCCCTTGAAGTGCTATAATTCTCTAAAATATCCCATCTAAAATACATGAGAAAAATCAATATATATTTGGCATAGTTTGATGTTAAATGTATTCCAATATTCTTGAAACTAAAATTTAATTTCTGACAGATAAAGGAACTGTATAGCAAAACATTTATTTGGTGTGAGTTATAATAGGTAATGTTTATTGAGTTGTCACCATATGCTAGATATTTATGATATGATCTTTGCACAATACACCCCTGCAATGTTCACAATGACTTTACACAGGTAAGGAACGTGAGGAAAATAGAGATGAAGTGTTCTGTGTGAAAACACCACCAGGATGAGCCCAGTGCTGTAGAATGTGCTCTGTAGCTGTGCTCTCCTGAGTGCCATTGCCCTGTCTCTCTAAATAAAATGCTGTTAGCGTTCTTAGCCACATTGCACACAGATAAAACTGTATTAATTGTGAAACGGGAAGACATTAATTTTTAAACGTTGGGTTATTTCATAGAAGACAAAATGGAATTTTCTTTTCGTTGCTTCCTTCAGCATATCTTCCGCTGCATGATCCTAATGGCCTCATGCTTTGTTATGCTAGCAAAAAGTGCTGAGCATCTGGTACCTTTAATCATTGCTAAGACTGCATATACTAGGAAACTAAAGAAAATGTACAGATAATTACAATCTTATTTTTTTGGGGGGATTAAATTGAAATACTCTATCAGGATATCGTTGTATTGCAGTGTACTACCATGAAGATGATTGAAGAGAAAGCCTTTCTACGAAGCCACCCAGTTAAAAACCCAGTGTTTTTTATCCTTGTGATCCCCCTGAAAGGAATCAAATGCTCCGAGAAAAATACACAGTGTGACTGCCTGTTTTCCTTTACTAACTCAATAGCCAAAGCTACTCCTGTCTAAAACCCTTGTGAATTCTTAGCAGTTCTCTTTCTACTCCCCATTAAGACCTTCCTCTACTCCTTCATCCTATTTTAATTAAAAGTGTGTTTTCAACACAGTAGCACACAGGAGAAATAAGACTCTAGTTTTTTATTCAAGCTTATGGCTCTTTTTCCTTATGTTCTTTCATTACTTGTCGCAAGAAAACATTTTTTTTCTTTCTGCAGCAAATTCAGTTGCATTATGAGCTAAGTGTTTATGTGTTGGCCATGGAATACTCACACATTCTTCCACCACCAATAATATCATTTTATAGGAGAAAATAGTGTGCATCGCTTACTATCAATTTTCAAATGAACTACTGGAGCATCACTGTATGCTGAATGAGACCTGCTTTTAGGAGTCTGATATTTTATCCCTGCTTGTCTTGAATCTGCAGTGGAAGGTCTCTTTGTTGGACCAAGACCTCTCAGCTTTAACTTATGGAATGTTCTTTCCCTCACATTCAGCATCATTTAATGCCCAAACCATGACCCAAAGAGGAGTATACAAACTCTTTGCATATGATTGTCATGCCAACAATGTGGACGTGGAAATATAAACTTTAATCCGATATTTTTATCTAAACAATAAGATATATACTATCTTCATTCACAAAGGTATCTGGGAGCTTGCTGGAAATTTCAGTCTCTTATTTTTTGCCTAGGGCTACATTTTAATTTGTGCATACATGTGTTTGTGATTTTCCCATACACTGTAAATGCATACCATTATATTTTATGTCCTTTTTCCCCCACAATATTAATTTCACAGAATAATATGATATTTATAAATTGCTCAAAAAGGCTTCTTAGTATCACAAGTAGATTTTAACCCAGTTGTTCAGTTTAGTAGCCTATAGGTAAGCATATTAATAAAATAAATAAGAAATCTGTCCTCTTGCACTAAAGCAGGCATTTAAAACGAAATGCTCTGGTAGAGTGAGTAGGTTGCAAGGACGCAAGCATGAAAACAAGAGGACTCAAAGGAAGCTGTTTATCAATGATGCACATGAAAGATGCCAGGAGAGTGGATGAGGACAGACGTGCTGAAAATGAAGAGTTGTTAAGTCCCAGGTATATTCTGAAAGCAAAGCTTCCAGGACACAGGTGTGTGATAAGAGGGAGTCAAGGATGATTCAGAGCTTTTGTTTAACCAGCTGAAAAAGTTGCTGAAAGTTTGAATGGAGAGTAAGTGAGCTGAGATTGCATACTAACAATTCACTGCTTCATGTGTTTAGAGAGCCTGAGAGGCCTCCCAGGTGTGATACAGAGGCAGTCATTGGAAATACGGATGTTAAAAAATCAGAATCAGAAAGCTGAAGTAGCAGAAACATAGGAAAAGATGATTATCAGGCAATGTTGAATATGCAGTCTCTAGAATACTTCTAGGTCTTGCAAACAGTGATTGGCTGCTGGGCAAGGTGCCCTAGCAACACTAATGAGAGGTGCCATCAAAATGTATTCTATTGATACTTATTCTGTCACTGAGTCAATGAATGAAAAATAAATAAGTATATATGAGTTATATTTCTATTTTTCTCTAGGAGCAATCATGCAATGTGAGAAAAATGCCTACCACATAGTAGGCATTTAATTATGCCTGTTAAATTAATGAGCTAAAAATAGGAAGAGTTAAATCATTTCTCAGCAAAGGGAAACTGTTAACTGTTGAAACTATAATATCATGTTAAACATTGTACATGTACTTAGTTCTTGTAATAATCTTGAACACTAACCTCTTTTTATCAGTCCGTTTGACAGGAGGCAGTGGAGATTTAGGTTAAAATATTGGACTAAAGTCAACCCAAGTAGGGAGGACAAGATTAAATCTTGGATCTGTTGGACTTGGGCACCAAATTTACATACTATGAGGAAGTGTCTTATAAAGGGAAGTTTTCTGAAGACAAGATCTCCTGAGTAAATTGGGAGCATGAGGACCTTGGAAGAGGGTTGAAGGGGAGAGGAGAGACAAAGAGGGGATGGGAGAAGAGAAAAATGTAGAGCTCAATAAAATCAATAAAAAGTATAGTTTTCTGATTTTTCTTTAAAAGTCTCTGCCCTCTTTTAAAAACACTTCTTATTCCATAGTGCCTGCATGTATAATCAACCCATCACACTTCTTTTTCTTTTGTGACAACCTTGTCTTACCAAATGTGTACACAGTATCATTTCCAGAAAGGCACCTTCCTGTTTTTATTTGACTCCCAGAATTTTAGCCAACATAAGCACAATGTAATGAAACTAATTTTTGGCTCCCTCAGATTCATATGTTGAAGGTACAACCCTTAATAAAGTGGAGTTGAGGAGACCAGACTTGGATGGTTTTGATGAGATCATGAGAAGATTGCCTTCATGAGAAGATTCCAGAAGCTTGTTTATTTTTTTTCCTGTGAGAGGCTGAAACAAAATCATTTATAAGCTAGGATGAGAACCCTTCTCAGACCTCAGTCTTCTGGCAAACATGGCTACTCAGACACTTTGCCTTTAGACCTGTGAGGAAAACTAAAAGCTTCTGATTTGAGCCATTTGATTTATGCATCTTCGTTAAGGAAGCAAAGTAGACTAGTTCACTATTAAATGGGATGAGACACTCTCCATGTTCATATAGATCCTGTCGGCATATAACTCATCATATTTGGAAAGCATTTAGAAATTAGTCAAACTGTAACCAAATACCATTATCCACTACTTATTTATTCAGACAGTAATATTGTATAGTGTACGTGCTTCATGGGTTAGGAATTTCTCAACAGAGAAAGAGAACTCCTGTGCAGGTTCTCATTTGTGGTAGGTAGTAGAGGTGGAGGACCATAACCTTCAGCTTTACTGATTTTAAGTTTACTGCTCTTTTACAACCTTAAGTGAAGGTATCTGTCTACCCACGCACAAAGCAATGGCTTGAGAGAGACATAAATAGAGAGGTGAACAACAGGTACACTGTAGTCACACACGCTCATCTACTACTTTCTGCCCTCATGAGGTGGGGAAATTTTAAAGTTTTTGTGTCTCAGTTTCCTCACTTGGGAAGTGAGATTCTAGGCACCTCTCCCTTGTTAGGAGCCCACACCGACATGTGGAAGTGTATAACTGTCCTTTCCATGAAATTCTCTACCTATCATATATTTGTTTGTCTGTCTATCCCTCCATAAATCTATACTAAAGTATTCACTTAATAAACTTCAGCTTCTTTCCAAAGAATAGGAAAGAAAAGGGGATAATATGTGCTATGAAGATTTAATGAGTCAGTTCACACAAAACACTTAGAATGGTGCTTGGTACCTAGATAACCCCATGTGAACATTAGGAATAATTAATATTACATTCATGGTGTATTTCAAAAACCTGTGTATTATTAAGTCCTTAGTGCTAAAAGGCAAGAAATCACTAAATGGTTTCTTCTTTTTTGTCTTTGTTTAGTTCTGTGCTGAGAGTTCCATGCTGTATTTATCATCATCTATTTTATTATAACTCCACAGATTAATTCTGCATAACTCCTCTTCTGTTCAGGGTGAGAGATATTAGTAATCAATTAGAACTTCCTCTAATCATCCTCATTATGAACTATGTGGCGAAAAGCAACTAATCTCTCCTTCAACCTTTGCCCTCTTTCTCTCTCTGGATACACTTTTTTATATTGTTTAACATTTAATCATCATAAAATAAATCCTTCTCTCATTAAAAACAAATTTGTCTCTAGAGATTGTTATTTACTAGTTTTCTACTAATGAAGCCAATCCTCTCACTGTCTTGCTTTACCCCTTCGCTTTGCTCTGTGGAATGTTTCCATAAAACTAAAATAATTTGCTCTTATTCTCATTTTTCACTTGAGCAATGTGTTTTCTTTGTGTTATCTACAGCAGGCTAAAGTTAGAATCTTTCTAATTTGGGGGCAGTCTTTTTTTTCATGCTATTTTCACCCCAATCATTTTCTAAGTAGGAAACATAAGAAAATCTTGACAGAGATTGAATATGGTAGAAGTCTATTTCTGGCTTTAGTAGATCTGGCTCAATGGAATTTCACTTTAGAAAACACTTGTCATATTAGAATGAGGGAAAAAAAAGTGTGAGTCAAAACGCCCTGTTGATAAGTTTAACAGCAGCTCGGCTTGTTCCTTCTTCGTGACTGCAAACACTGGGGAGAGCACACTGGGAAGGCTTACAGTTGCAGGAGTGAGCTGGCTGATTTTATCCAACCTAAACTTGACCTAGCTCATGGATCTTTAAGACAGTTAGAGGTCCCTTTACTTTTTTTTTTTTTGGCAGTTGTAAGACTATAGGGAGGACTGAGAAAGTTGTGCAGATGTTGCCAATCATGATACGCTATGGTATGCTGAGAAGAAGCCTTCAATGTATGTGGCTCAACATAGTAAAGGTTTCTTTCTCATTTACAGTCATACCTTTGCGTAGACCACTAGGCCTGATGTCCATGTAGCTGCTAAACAATTCGGGTTGATGGAGTCCTATGTCCTATGTCTTGGTTATCTGGACTAGAGGTTCCTACTTTGGTGCAACAAGAGAAGACAGAGTCGGGGCCACTGGGATGGATTTTTTTCCTCATGTAGCCCAGTAGTGACTCAGGTGATTCCATGAGTACTGTCTAATCGAACAATCCTTCAGAATAAGAAAAGACAAAGGAATGATCACCAAGCATCATTGGCTCTCTGCAAGATCTAATCACTTAGCAGAAGGCTGGCTAAAGGAGGAATCCAATCCATGACAATCAACACTCGTAATAGAAGAGGGTCTGATGCTATGGAATGGAGAACAAGCATGTGTCCAGGGGCTGTTGTTGGCTATCCATGGAAGGGAGCCAGGAAGGAATCTTCAAGTTTATAACAGTCATCCCAGGGAAACCCTACTGACCTACCTAGAGAGCTCATATTTGTCTTCCTTTAAATTCTATTTATCTTCTTCAACTCTGCTAGCTAAAAACTCATATCATTAGGGCAGCATTTCTGCCTTTCTCTAGCTGTATCCTCTGCAAGGTGGAAATAATGACAGTGATTTCTTCAGGGGTCAAATAGAAATGGCTAACTGATGTAATGTTTTATGTCACACGTGGTAAGAACTCATTTCATTTGACCTGTTATTGCCTGATGAGACACAGCTCTGGGTGTGCTCCTGGTGATCTCTCTTCACTGGGTCAGCATCTGTGTCTTAGAGGTATGACTGATGTTCTTTCTAGGTATGCTTTCAGACACTCGGGAATTCACAAGAACCCTTAGAGAACTAGGAAACAAGTTCTATTTATAATAGTGTGGGAACACCCAGTCTCTTACTACTTTTCACATTGAGTTCTCATCATCCCAAAATCAAATCTGACTTAATTAAGTATTGCCCCGTTCTCATGCCAGGAAGCTCCACTTCGAGAAACCTGAACTTTAATTTGACCCATAGTCTCCATCATTTTATGACCAGTATCGACATTTTAATATTTCTCTTTGATTCAAAAATTACAACTTATTGGATTGGTTAGCTAAAAAATTGTAAGTGATATATATCAACTGCTTTAAGAAAGGTTTCCCTTAACACATTAAAAACCAGTTTGGGGCACGAGATGGTTAAAGTGCTTGCCATGGATGCATGAGGAACTGTGAGCATAGATACCCAGCACCCACATTAAGATTTAAGCACAGTGGCATATGCCTATAATTCCCATGCATGGGAGGCTGAAACAAGAAAATCCTGTGGGTGTGCTTACTAGCTAGTCAGGCCAGCCAGCAAGCTTCAGATTCAGTGAGAAGCCTTCTCTCAAAAAGTGAGATGAAAAGCAATTGAAGAAGATACCAGGCTTCATACTCTAGCCATCACATATATGCACATAACTATACACATACATCTATACACATCTACACACATGTGCATAAAAATCAGTGTGATAAATCTCTACCCAAGGATACGGATGCTTATGTTATATCTACCTTTATCTAAATGCACATTCCTCATATGCCATGTTCATTATTCAAGGAAACGCAACTCTAAACTCAATGACCTTGATTCTTTCTTAAATATCTTGCATCCATGCAGTAGCTACAACTCAATCCAGTATCCAGGACCCACTCCTCACTGGGTGACATTATTATATAAATTATATAAATAGACAGTTAAACAAATGCATATATACATAAAAGCTGTCTGTGTCTAGACATCTAAGTTTATTTTTTAATAACCCATTAGTAGAGATTCTGATAGCTTTCCAAACTCCTGTGACCTGGCCTATGGCAAAACCTGCTTGTTTTCTAGAGTTTGCCATTCAGATCTGGTAGAACCAACAAGAGTGCAGTCCAGGCTGGGTCCTAGACTGTGTCTGTGTACATCTTCTTTGCATCATAAAACTCACAAGCTGGGCTGAGCCTCAGGAAGTCATGTAGCAGACCAGTTCCCAGTGTACTACTGGCTGGAAGTTGCCTTCATGAATGTGCTAATCTGCTGCTTACTTCATCATATTGTTTGCTGATATTGGGTAAGCAGTAGAACACATTCAGAAATGCCTGCACACATAGTTTCTTTTGCCAGACATTTATAGAGGTAACATTAAAAAAAATACTTTAAGCTAGATCCAGGATCAGGTCCTGTATACATGATCAATGAAGTCTCAATATAAGGAGGAATATTGATGTCTCTGGTTTTCAATTTTTTTGTCTATAAAATGGAAGCAATAATAAGAATAAAGTATAATAGCTATGAAATCATAAAAGGCTTTTGTGAGTTGGTTGGATGGGTAATGATGCTTGTTGCCAAGTCTGAAACGTGAGTTGAAATCCCAGTACCAACAGAGACACAGCCATGGACACAAAAGAACAAATAAATGAATAAATGTAATTCAGAATCAATAAAAATATAAAAATGCTAATAATTCACACTTACTAAATAATGAGACAGTAAACAAAACAAACTTTGTTGTCAGTTGCAATATTTTTTAGTAGGAATAAAAACAGTTTCTACCCATAGAACCCAATAGCACAGTATGTGTATATGCTTAACAATTCCATCATATAGACATGGCTTTTGGAATTAGGCATGATTAGTGAGGGGTTTTGAAGTTACTTTTATGGAGCTATGAAAGCAACTCCAGTGGGTGACTGAAACACCAACCCAAGGACCTGCTGGGTGGCACTGAAATAGACACGTGCCCAGAAAATAGTCACTTTGAGAGACATTTTGATGGGTTGTGCCAACAAAAGCCTCTGGTTCCTCTACTAACAAAGTTGAATCACTTGCAGAATTCTTCAAAGAAATAAAAATAAAAGAGCTGGGGTATCTATATTTCACTTTAAGTAATTGGCCACTTGAGCATCAGTGTGTGATCATTCAATATAAGCTGTCGAGGGAACTGAGTTATTGATTTCATGTAGGTTTCCAGTTTTTGTTCAATGTGTAGTGCATATAAATTTATACCACATTATCCGTGTATTTTAAGAAACATTCTTGAAACTATGGGTTTGAAACGTCTTGAAGCAAGAAGAGTTAGTCTAGAGCTAACAAAATTCATCATTTATATGTATTAAAACATGACCAACAACACAAAATTATAGGTCTATGTGTCACTGGGTCATTTTAATTTCTTTCATGTAGCTTTATTCAGTAATTGCTGTGTTGCTTTGAATTCTGTTTTAAGAGTTCTCCTTACTTCACTCTTTCCCTTCACAAACGTCCCTGCACCTTTTCATTTCTCTGTCTCCAAAGCAGATGCTCTGATACTCCAAGTGGAGAGGAACAAACAGCAGAAATCTCGACTTGGCTCATTGTAGGTTGCCTCCTTAGAATATGGCGCAGGTCAATAGTACTAACTTTATTTCTTCATGAAATTACAACTCAGTTTTATTCTTGCAAAAGAGTTCTGTTTTTGTTTTTGTTACTGGAAATTTTTCACAAGCTACACCAAATACCCCACCCCCAAATCTAAAGAGGACCGAACTAAATTATGGATTTTAAAGCCCAGTGTGACAATTATGCTAATGTAATTAGGATTCATGAATATAGCATGCAAATCAAAGTTTCAAGAACTACACAAATAACTATTCTTAAGACAACGGTTGGGTTCTAAAATTCTTAAGAGGACTACTGTGGCATTAAGTCTTCAGCGGAATGTCATTGTTCAATGATAAGGCTTTGTTAAGTACTGAATTGCCAATACTCAAACAATTTGTACATTTTCATCTTGATGGTGAATATGTAAAGAACAGAAAAATTGTATCAGTCTGCAATGGGAGGGTTCAAACAATCTGTATGTGGAAAAAGGTTTTGATGCTGTATCTAACATGTGAAATGGCCTCTTTTCAATTGGAGCATAAAATGAAACATTTTAAGGAAGCAATTTAAGCAAATAAGTATTAATTTTTGTGCTAATAGATATAGTAACAGAAAAGCTAGCAGGAACTGCAAGAGGAGCCTGAAATCCAGAGGATATGTGGAGCCAATCAAAAGACCCAATGAGGAGCAAAATGACAGTGCATAAGCTTTGTTCCTTCAGCCTTACCCTTCTGCCTTCCTGGACTCAACCATGGGCCTCCTCTATCGGTGGTTGCCTATTTGACCCTCTGTGCTCTAAATCTTCAGATACTTCCACAAGAACTGAATTAGGAAGGAAATAAATGCAAACAAAAAGGCCTGAGCTGTTTCTGTTTGTGATCTTTTCTATTTTATTATCACATATGAAACAAAAACTTGTTTTACTTCAGAAAAACAATAAGTAGAGAAAAATAAAGAAGTTAAATACACTAATATTACCATCATATACACCTTTATGAGACTTAGTATTCAGTGAATTTTTTTTATTTTAAAGTACATAATTTATATATCAGTTTTTAAAACAAGACTGAACTGTATATATTTCCCCATGGTATCAAAAACCATATTTAATATTAGCAAATACCACCTTGATATTGGACAGTAGGCACGAGGTAGAAACTGACAGACTGCTCAACTTTACATTCCCTGAAGGTAGAGACTAATGAAATCAAGTGAAAAATTACCCTGTCCTCCATTCGTCAAGGTAGAACATTCTTTCAGATAGCTTTGTTTAAGGAAAATAGAGTAAAAGTGCTTCTTTCATTAGATTGAACATTTATATCAGAAGAGGTAGAATTTATATAAGTATCGTTCCATTCAATTATGTAATGAAGATATGGATTTCATTTTGATAAAAATTATTGTTGATTATATTATCTTCTCAACTAAAAACTCTGATTGATGGCATTGGGTAGGGTTTGAATGAATTACTCTACATTAACTTAATTGAATAAATGAGTGTGTTGGCAGTGAGCTGATATTGATTCATTTCTGCCAGATGAGCTTTGGGTCACATACCTCTGCTGTTGCAATGAATCATTTGAGGGGTGACTCATACTCTGGCTAGGTGTCTGTACCTTTAACTACTGCCTGACCTTCCGGTGAAAAGACAATGTCCCAAATGGGATTGTCTCTGTGAAGTAGCTACTCCTTGGCCCAGCAGTCTTGGAGATTCATGTCTATGAGCTATAAGAAATATTTTGCTTAAATTTGCTCTTCATTTTGCATGGATAACCACCATGGCAGGGTTTCCTAACTGAGGATGAAGTTACAGAGCTTTAAACTCTCCCAGTGCCATTGTGGGTAGGGCTAGGAGATGGTGATGTGGGATTGTGGGACTTTAGGGACTTTGTATTTCTTCTTGTGGGTGAAATGTCTGAACTTGATTTTTCCCCTTGACATCCTTCCCTATACAGCAAACGGCCTGCCGCCCATTTACTTTCTGTTGGCAATCTGCATCCAAAAGTCCAGCTACTGCAAAGCAAGATTTATTGTCATGAGCGTCTAACATACATCTTGATTGCTTTTCTATTCCGGTTGACCACATTACCATTTTGTCGGTCACCTCAGTGAAAAAGCTGGTAGTCATAGCATCCTTCCCTTCACTCTGTTTAATCAGCTGTAAAGTCTGGTCATTTATTTTCCTACACAGGCCACAAGTCAGACCTCTCACAGAAACTGTATTATTTAAATCATTGCTTAGCCCATTAGCTCTAGCTTCTTATTGACTAACCCTTACATATTAATTTAACCCATTTCTATTATTCTGTGTATTGCCATGAGGCTGTGGCTTACCGGGTAAAGTTCCAGGTGTCTGACTATGGTGGGGCTACATGGTTTCTCTCTGACTCTGCCTTCTCTCTCCCAGTATTCAGTTTAGTTTTAGCGCCTACCTCTTTTCCCTGAGCAGGCCCAAGACAGTTTCTTTATTAACCAATGGTATTCACAGCATATAGAATCCCACATCAGTTACTGTGTTTGCCAGCTTTCCCACTTAAATCAGTGACTCTATAATGACTTTCTGAGAGCAAACTTCTCTCAAAAGGAACCTTTATCTCCTCTGCCACTTGGGCCAAATTTCAGAAACTATGGTCTTTCAACCATCTGTTTAATGACACCCCAAGGATGGGAGTGAAAGTGTGGACTGCTGCTATTGCAACACTTGGAGGCAGAACTTAGCAGGTGCAAAACCCAGGGATGTGAACCGCAGACAGACTCTCAGGGTGGTTTTTCAGCATCTGATAAAAATCATCTTCTTGCTCAGGTATGGTACAGTGCCTAATTTCTGATGTACTAAGTGAGAGTTGCTCCCAGATGCCACCTTATTAAACTAACACATACTTGCCTTTGCATATTTCCTGGGGGTGGTCTGGCCCCAGGCAGCCTCTTTCAGGTGTCCATCACCTTGCCACTTCCAGGAACCTTCATCTGCACTCACCTTGACATTCAGATTGATGCCCAGACCAGTAACTTCCATCTCCTGGGTAACTTTTAAAGAAGTGGGATGTCAAGGCCTATCCAAAGACATACAGAACAAGGATCCTTATGATGATAAGATTACTATAAAATTTTCCAGATCCTTTGACTTGAGCGGAGCCTGACTCTTGTCAACTATGAGTCTGCTCTGTGAGTTCTAACACTGGGCTCCTGGTGAGGAGGAAGAAATTTTTCTCATCATCTCTTTATTTTCAGCCCTTCTCATTGTTCCTGGCACATGAAATGGCTCAACCAATGTTTGTTTATTTAAACTGGATTGACCTATAGGTCAAACTGGAAGAGGCAAGCTGCATCCAGGGTGAAATGTCCTCCTGCACAGATGGGTTGCACTTTCAGTTTTGGATGCTCTTGCTTTTGGCTGGGCTGTTGCAGTTTTTGCTTTCTCTTTCTAAATTCACAGATGGTCTTGAGCATTTACTCACAGATAGTGGATGGCTGCCCAGTGTGGATTGCTGTGGGCCAGACAGCTGGGCTTTCCTGTTGGGTACCAGCCAGGTCCTGCTGATTGAAGCTTCCTTCAGGGGACTGAGTACTGTTTCTCTTTCCTGGAAGCGTCTCTGTCAGGTGTCTGTGTGTGTATGTGTGTGTGTGTGTGTTTGTGTGTGTGACAGAGAGAGGTGGGGGGGAAAGATGGAGGGCACATGAGCACAGAAGTATCTTAAACATTGTGAATGTTGTATATAATGTACACATACGTCTAGGTAGGTCGCTTAAGTTGTTTCAGTTGCATTTAGCTCAAAACTCTTCAGTATGAAAATCTGTGACTTGACTTTAGTGTTTTACTTTCTAATACGTCTCCATATCTCTCACTCAACTGTGAAGTATATAAAGGTAGAGTTGTCCATATTTGTCCATATGTCTCCTAATATCTGGCACCATACCTAGCATTAGTTTGGAATAAATAAACAACATGCTAGAGCAAGAGCATGGGTTATAGATACTCTTCTTATATATTCTTTATATATTGAGTTTATTTAATTGCAACAAGCAATTCTCTCAAATTATTCTTTAGAGAAATAATAATCCCAAATGTTTATATTGTCTTTAGACCTGAGATGTTTGATTTCTAATGATGTTAATTGCAGCATTGATTTAACATTTCTTGAAGTCCTAAAGAAGAGCAGCAGACATGATATGAAGGACTACAGACTATATTTGGCTCCTCTGTGGTGTAGGGTCAAGGAGAGAGAGAGAGAGAGAGAGAGAGAGAGAGAGAGAGAGAGAGAGAGAGAGAGAGAGAGAGAGAGAGAGTTCTGCCTGCCTCTACCTCCCAAGTGCTGGGATTAAAGCCCTGTAACACCACTGCCTGACCAAAAAAAGGGGGGGGTTAGTGTCCCTAGAGTGATAATATACCAGTCCTGTGTCCTCAAATGTATGTTGTGTGATCTTCATAATAGAGCCACCTTCTATGACTTACTACTTATTTGAAGTGTCTCTTGGCTTTTTAAGTGTGCTTTATGTCATGAGAGGCATAAGCCTCTCTCTACCTACCTCCCTATAACCTCCAAATTCCATATCAAAATCACACAAACACAGAGTTTTCATACAGAAGTCAAAAAATAAAATTGACTGAAATCATAGTACTCCTAACATTTATACTGGTCCCAGCAGTTTACTGCTGTCTGACACTGGGCATATCACATCTCAGCTCTAAGGTGGGGTCCTCTATCTTAGTAACTGGGAAGGGAAGATAGTAACAAACCCTATCCCTTAATGTTGTGTGCACATTAAACAAAGCAAATGACTGTAACTTGACAGTGCTTTATATATTCATTTTTATAGTCTTCATTTTTAGTACTCATATTTTCTTTTTGAGTTTACTGGATGTTAAATAGGCCCTGATTGAGAAATGCAAGTGTGGTAATCCACTAGAACCATTCAACCTCAGAAGAACCTGTAACTGATGTGAGGGAAAAAAAAGCTGTTGAAGGCAAGGTTTTAACTCAAAAACCATAATTTTTTTGATAGAGAGTTTAAGATGCAGAAGGTAACTTAGCCATCAGGGTATTTTGGATGCAGTTAATGACAAATAAACCCATAAAGAAAATTTATACTGAAGCTGCTCATGTTGAATGGAAGAGGGTGCAATTTGCTAAGCACACACTTCTTTGTCACTAGATGATTCATTGAAAAGCACAATTTGTGATGATCTTCCTAGAGGAAGGATTGTTGATCATAAAAATAGCATAGAAGAAAACTCAATGATAAATAGTCTCGATGCCAACGACATACATTTGTATTAGCTTCACACATCCCTATGATTGTGCATTAAAATTAGTAAAGAATTGATGATTCAAATGAGATTGAAGGAAGGGAAAGTGCAAGCATTTCTAATAGGCTATGAAAGCTTTTGATAAAAAAAATACATTGAGAAAATTCAAGCATGACAGTACATATGTCCTCAATCTTAACTATCAGGATACTGAAATATTGAGACAGGGAATTGCTGCAATTTGAGGCCATTCTAGACTACATAAATTCAAGATTAGCTAATGGTATATGGGAAAACCTCTCAACATATCCTAAAATATAAAGTAAATGATTTCAGCAGCTTTATCCACTAATATTAGCAAAGAACTAAAAAGAGAAAGTGAGAGAAAGAAGAGAGAGAGAGAGAGAGAGAGAGAGAGAGAGAGAGAGAGAGAGAGAGAGAGATGAAAGTAAGAAAAGACCACAAGAATGGCCCTTTCTACAATCCGCAACTTCCTAGGTAATCTCCCTGTGTCTTTGCATTCCCAGGAGGTACAGGACCTCACCAGGTCTCTGTGCAATCCCTGCCATCCAGAAGCAGAGATGCTTAAAGGCACTGAATTCTCCACTAACTTTCACTTTGCAATCCCGTGGCTTAGAGGAACTCTCTTCTCTAAGTCCAGTGTTTCTTGCTCAACAAAGATATTTTATTTTGATAGATAACATATCTCTGTGTTATTTTTACTTTTTTAAAATTTTAAGGTTTTTTTGTCTATATGAACAAGAATACATCCATCACTGCAAGTTCTAATATACAAGAATGGTATGCATGTGGCAGGGGATGAAGCCTTTGTGAGTACTTTCCATGATCTCATTATGAATATGTTAATTTATTTCTTGTGTATTTTATAATATGAAATTTGACCAAGGTAAAAGACAGTGAAGCTTTATAGTAGATAAATAATAAAAGTTATGTTTACACAGACATTTTTTATCCATAATACAAATTATCATGTAAATATTAAATGGTATAAAATGAGTAAAAAACAATGCTTATTTATAACATTTAGTATTTAACTCATACTAATGTATAAGCTTAAATTTTATGAAGATTATTTTATTTAATCCTAAAAGGACATACCAATAGCCTTTAGATTTTATGCCTTTTGTTACACAGTGAATTTTATAAGGTAGAACAAAAATATTAAAAGAAAATATCTGTATTTATTATCTTTGTATTTCCAGATTGGATTAAAACCAATACTTTGAGAGTTGTACTTCCAAGCCCTTTGTTGAGGCTTAGAACCATTTACAAATGAAGATTAATAACAGGCTTTCTTATAAGGTGGGAAAGCATAGGCATTTTGTGCTGCAATACACATTCCAGGTAAATGCTTGCAGCTTTTGTCCAGTCTGGAGAGGGACAGCTACTGCTGGGCTAAGTTCTGAACACCAGTCTAGTTGAGCCAGCAGCTGTGACAGCCTTTTGTCCACTGGGTTCGTAGGCGTTCTACATTCCAGAAACTTAGAGGACTGTCACTTTTTCTAAATGGTAACTAGTGTATATTTTCTGTTCCCTTAACCTTAAGGGAGTTATTGATGCCTCAGAATATTAAAACAGCATAAATAATGTTCAGATCTCCAAAATAAGTTAAAGATTGGTACTGGGCTGCTCAGGACAAAAGAAGACTTCTGTGTCTTTCTTAAGGATTACACCCTTTTTGAAAAATCATTGTTTTCATGACAGCATATTTATTCTGAAATCGAAAGTGTTGGTATTTCTGGCAACAGGAAGTTTCTTTTGATGAAGTGACCCTGGTTTTCCTTCCATGCTATGACTAAGATGGAAAGGAGGCTGACATAGAAGCCTTCAGACAGCTTTCAGGAGAGCAAATAGGGCATTCCCCCTGTTATGGAATCACTGGCAAGTTCCCATTTCCTAGGCAGTGAGCAAGTGTCATGTAATTAAAAGAACGGCAAGAAGATATTGGAATCAACATAATTTTTAAAATGTTTTCTTTTTGTTGTTGTTTTTAGCAGAATAATGAAAGATCAGCTAAAAACTAACTGCAGTTTATTTTGCAAAAGATTGATATAAATGGCAAGCAAATTATGAAGGTTAGCATTATTATTCTTCTAGGATATCTTTGCCTCCTAGGTAAAAAATAATTTAAAAATATTCATAGGATTTTCTCTTTATTCATCCCAGTAAAACTAGTAGCCTCTCTCCCAAATTATTTCTTAGTTTGGTTTTTCTTTATTTTTAAGATGAATGTCTATTTTTTGCCAGTTCCCAACCAAAGGGACACAGGACTTCATGATTTTTCTTGAATATTTTTTTTTGGGGGGGGGGGTTCAATGTGGAAACAAAACTTTGGAGACACAGCCTGAGGACATCATGGCCAGCCTTGGCCTTGCCTCCCCAACACAGGATCTGAGAGTTACTTCCTTGTTCTTGACAGGGAGGGTAGTGGTCAGTTTAAGTCCTGGCATTTTACCCAGCCAGATCTTCTGTATAATTATAGAAGTGGGATAATTGCAAAGGGATTAATTCAGTTAATAATTTTAGAAATCCCAATTTAGCAAGAAAAACAGTAGAACAAATACTGATTTCAGCCAAACCGGTTGTCAGAAACTTGGAGTTTTAAAGTTGTCTGCTGGAATTGAATGAAATCGCATGCTGTCCACAGCGATGCTGCCTTGGAAGTAAGCTTCCAGTCACTCTTGTACATCAAGTCTGAGTTTGATTTCAAAATATCCACAAAGACAAATTCTAGATTGGAGAGAAACTAAATGCTTTCTTTATACTCTTCTCTATTTACAATTAAATCTGGGCTATATGTTTTTCATAATGAAAGAAAAGGAAAAAGAATTTATTTGAAGTCTAAGTCTTGTAGTCATCTAAAAAGAAAAAAATAAAATAAAAAATCTTGTTACTATGTTTTGAATACGTTCTTTAAAATTTATTACCTAGATACAATGACTATGTTATATAACTACTGAGATACAAACAGAGTAACATCTGTTTTTAAAAGTTGTTGAAGCTGAAGTCAGATAAAATGTGGGATTTAATACTTTCCTGAAAACTTGTGTGTATGACTTGAGGATGGGGATACGGGGACAGGGGTGCATTTGATAATATCCGATTGGGTAAAATACAAATAGATCTTTCTTCTTTCCTAGGGGCATCATCTTTCTTTAGGCTGTTGAAATGCTTGTCCCAGGCTTGGTGACTGTGGCCCTGTGTACTTGTTGCAGAGTTTCTCCTTGCATTGCTACAGTAGTTTTTCATTCTTGAAATTTCTTTGTTTTCTTTCATTTCTACCGTGCAATTCTTCAGACACAGACACTGCCATCAGCCTCTATGGTGAGCTGACTCGTACTTGGGAGAGGGACTTCAGTGTCTCCTCTTCCGCAATTATGCCACCCACCCACACTGGCGGTTTGCACACAGAAATAAAGTAGCATCCAAATGGTGACTAGTATCCCAGATACAGAATTCATAAAACTCAATAGCAAAACAGAAGCAAACGGGAAAGAAAAGTAAAAGAAAGGCAAAAAAGACAAAGAACAATGATGCCAAAACATTGTCTGATTAAAAAAAAAAATGAACAGACACCCTGAAAAACTTCTTTACTAAGTGAAAAGTCTTTTTACCCCAAAATAAGACTTATAATGGGAAAGCAGAATAAGCAGAAGCACTCAGTATCTTTAACCATTAAGAAAATACAAATTAAAACAACAATTATTATGGCTTTGAAGATGGTTAATATCAAATGACACATCAACTTGTCTTAAAATGTTGGAGCTTAGTGGTTTTTAAAATAAAACCTACTTTTTCTGCGTCCATATCTTCAATTTACTCTTTTGAAAAAAGTAAAATCTGCAGAAATCGTAAACCAACATTAAAATTAATACTCATATACCTATAATTAGTCACCCACTGCTATTATTTGCTTTATCTTTTCTATTGTATGTGTATGTTTCTGTATAGTATATCTATATGTCAATGCAATTTTTGACATGTTTAAGAGGACCTTATGTCCACTAGCCCTAACCCTAGCCCTTATGTACTTCCTGTCATGCCCAAGAACAACCTGAAAGGAGATAATATCACTTGAAAATTGCAACCACAGCAATGTCAAAAATAAGAAATATCACCTCAAAGGCCTGTAAAAATTAAAGCCAAGCTAGGAAAAATGTGAATAAAAAATCCATGGAACCCTTTCGAGAATGAAGAGAGAACTGTGAATTTACAATGTGAAGGTCTATAGGGGGGCAGCCATTGGCACAGAATCATCATATCTAAGGTTAAAGTGAAGCAATAAGGTTTAGAATCAAAAGAAAGCGTCAAATCCTTTGTCCACAAGACTAACTCTCAGACAACGTCAAGAATGCTGTCTGTGGCCAGTTGTCTCAAAAGCAACATTTGGAGGGCAACACTGAAGCAACTTGTTGTTGTTAAATCAAGGTCAACAATTATATGTAGCTGCTATCTCTCAAGCAGTAAGACTGAAAGCAAAAGGAAACAGCTTTCAAGCATGTCTGAAACTGGGAAGGGTGAATTATTTATTTGCTTCTTTATTTTACATCTTTACATGGAGGGATTTTTTTTCAGGGTCTTGGACACGAAAGGAAAACATTAATACTAATTGAATATTTCTTATTAACTATGTGCACAAAAGAGTCTTGAGTTAGGTCTAATTGCCTTTGTTTAGAAGGAAGACACTGCTGCTTGGAAAAAAAAATGTTTGGCCAATGTTATTCAATTTGTGTCAAAGACAAGATGCAAACCTCATTTCTTTCCCCATAAACTTTGATCTTTCTCGCATGCTGCATTCACTAAGGGTTCTGTGTATTTATTCATTGACTGCTCTATAAATGCAGCTATCGTTTTGCATTGTTGTTGTTTTTAATTAACACTGAGAAATGATCCTTCGTACTTCTCTTTTTAATACTTTTATCTCTTGCTCGTAGAGTTGTTCATAACCCCGCTCAGCTGACAAGTGGTTCTGCCATTTTCATAGCAGCTTGAGCTCAGAGCCCTATAAAGAGCATTTTGATTTAATTAAAGGCTTGAAAACAATCACTTTGAAAATATGATGGTTTTTACATGCTCAAATTTCCTCCTTCAAAACCAGTCACATCTGATGAAAAAGACAAGAAGTGAAAAATCTGAAAACTCAGCTTTCACTCATTACATCTGTTTTGAATACATGTGGAATAAGCAACTCTTTTAATATAAGCACTACCCCAAGAGGAAATTAGCACAGCATATTAGATTACAAATTTTAATAAACGGGTATTAGCCTTATCACTTTTGAGCAGAGGACGGAGAGACTGTTTGGTGCTATTTCTGAGACTCTCTAGTGTCTTATCAGCTTCAGAGACAAACCACTCTCTGGTATCTACTGCCCATGCTAATTAGTTTATAGCCTATCAGCCATGTGTCTACATAGAATACAGCAAAGCCATTCAAAAACGTCCCTCTTTCTCATAAAAGTCAAATATAAGCAATTCTCATTCAGCGTGGCTGCTAATGCAGGGAAACATAATGGTGTCTGGCTTCCGAAAGACAAGGGAAATATATTACCTAATTAAATCCCACACATCGTTTGAAAGTCTGTATAAATCTTCATGTCTATCTTCAGAATTTTCAGAATACAGCCTTATCTTACTATTCAAATAAACAAGGGGAGCCCACTTAAGGAGTTGGGCTGGAAAAACTCTACAGTGTCCAGGTAGCCACAGTCAGTCTTTACACCATGGATATGACCTTGTGTCGTCAATACATGTTTTGTGGCTGACATGTCATTTCTGTTACAGTGCTATCTCTTTTTAGCATATGATAAATAGGACATTTTAATTCTCACCATTCTGAAACTCAACAGATATTGTCAGATGAAATGTAATTTAAAAACAACTAACTAATGTACTTGATGTCACGGATAACTTTTTTTTTACTGACTCCGTACTTACCGTGGGGGAACCTGCGTAGTCCCAAATAATAAGGCCCTCTGAATGTGAGTGACACTTCTGTGTCTGGGGCAGACTGTGGGGCCACTGGCAGTGGGACCGGGATTTATCCCTAGTGCTTGTATTATGCCCAGATCTGCAGGGTCACCACAAAAGACAACAAAGAGTCCCATATGTAAAAGCAAACAGCCTTTATTTTAATCAAGTTCACAAACTCGTTTTCTCTGCCTGTCCAACGTAGGTGAGAGGTCTTTGAGGCTAAGGACTGGTTGACATCAGGATTGGTTGATGTTTGTCTAGGGTGTCCTAGTGAGGTGCACTGGCAGGTGGTCCTATCTACAGCGGTTGGAATGTAAGGCATTTCCTTTGAATGGTCTGCTCTTGGGTGGGAGTCTGGTAATCTCAGCTTGTGGTTCTTCTGGCAACCAGGTATTGCTGCAGGTTAAACTACTGAGACTCAGGCCTCTTATTTAAATTTATCAATAGCCAGAGTCCCAGGTGATAATGGTTGGAAGTAAAGAACTTCCTCTGGGTGACCTGCCCAGATTTAGATTATCATGGCTGACCCCCACACTTGAACTGACATTTTGGAGCCCATTCTCTTTGGAGGGAAACCTTGCTCAGCCTAGGTATAGGGGGAAGGGCTTTGGTACTGCCTCAAAGTGTTGTGCCAGACTTTGTTAACTCCTCATGGGAGTGGATGGTGGGGGTGGGATGGGTGAAAGGTGGGGGAAGCAGGAGGAGGGGAGGGAGAAGGAACTAGGATTGGTATGTAAAATGAGAAAAGATTGTTTTAAAGAAATAAATAAAAATGACACCATGAAGAAAACAAACAAACAAAAAATACAACCCTTACTAGGTCTTTTACCTCCCCTCCTTACTGAGCCACTGCATATGGGATTTAGAAAACTCAAGTCTTTGATCTTTGCTATGCTAACTGTTGTCCTCTCTCTCCTGTTTTCTCAAAATGCCAAAATCACCTTGTTAAGATGGGAGAGTTGAAGAGATTGTGATACCAATCTCTTAGTTTTATCTGAAGACTAAAAGAAGACCCTATAAGACAGGTGCCCAGAACAGAGTCTGCAAGTTCATAGGCACTCTGCTCTTACAGATGTTCTAACTCTGTCTCTAAATAATGAAATTCCATTACTCAGAGAGTTATTTTATAACGTAAGAGACAATAGAGGAGACTCGTATTTCAAAAGAATCAAAATTCAATACATGATGTCTGATAATGACATTGCCAAATTTGAAACTAGAAAAATATAGAAGTAATTGAAGAGGACAAGTAAATCCTAATGGACAGGATGTTGACTTTCATTCTTCCTTTAAATAAAATTATTGATTTTATATATTAATGATCGTGATTTTTTAAATTACTTAATATGGTTTGTTTTCTATAAAAAAAGTTATTATTGTGAATCATAAACAAAAGTAGCCGCATGGAAAATGAATGCTGTTAAAAGAAACCATCATTTCTTCAGATGCAGGATTCAAGAGCATTTCAGGGAATTTAGCAAGACTCTTCCACATAAGGATGCTTTACTTGGCACAGTAGCAAAGGCTTCACTAGCACATGGCCTATAATGCTGCATGCACTTTCCAGAGGCCAGACCATCAGTCATGAACACCATGGTCTCTAAAAAACTCTGATCTAATATTCCTAGCAGGTTAATTCATGGGATGATAAGGAACTATTGTCCCTTTCTTACTAGAAGTAGAAAAGAAAATACATGGGTATTCTGAGACTTAGGCAGGAAGAAAAATCAAAGCAGTACTATTCCACTGGGCTTGGCCACATTCTGCAATGTGATGGCAGAAGATGAAATGTATTGATTAGTTTTCCTTAAATGTAGAATCAGGAAATTTAATAATGTGCCAAAAGTAAAGCTATTACCAATGTAGAACCAACTGGCACTAAATCTGTGCTCAGACTACAATGAGATTCAAAGATGAGCAAAATATTTCTATGACTGTGTCTCTTGCTTCATAAACAGGAAAATTGAAGTTATGAAATAAAATGCCATGTCTTTCTTTGCTGCAATCTATTTGTCCATTTTAAACCAGATGATGGAGGAAGGTCATTGGTTAAGTAATAAAGAAACTGCTTGGCCCCATAGGTTAAAACATAGGTGGGAGGAGTAAACAGAACAGAATGCTGGGAGGAAGAGGAAGTTAGCTCAGATGCCGCTGCTGCTGCTTCCTGGAGCAGACACAATGAAACTCGGACCCAGGCTGGACATAGGCTAGAATCTTCCTGGTAAGCACACCTTGGGGTGCTACACACATTATTAGAATGGGCTAGTCCAGGTGCGAGAGTTAGCTGAGAAGAGGCTAGATATAATGGGCCAAGCAGTGTTTAAAAGAATACAATTTCCGTGTAATTATTTCGGGTAAAGCTAGCTGGGTGGCGGGAAGTGTCCCGCCGTTCCTATTACAACAACCAGAGACAGCAGTGTAATAGTATCAGTGATATTAGTGTTCCTTTCTTTTGATCAGATGGAGTCTTTCCTCAGGGTCTTCACTGGGGAGAGGGATAAGTAAGACTGTAAGTGGGGTATTCTTAATTCTACACAGTCAAGAAGATAATAAAGGACATTCCTAAAAAGTAGGATTAATTGAAGACTTTATCCTCACACTACCAAGCAGGTAGAACCCATGGTTCAACCTACAGTCATTAGCAACACTGATGAGCCTAGAGTCACAGCCATGCCTGAATGGTGGGAACTTGACAGAGAGTAAACAGTTCATTGGAAAGCCCTTCAAGGCTGCTGGGAATCAGACCAACTCTTTCCAACAGTGAGAGGAGGCTCAGCTTAAAGGATTAATCTAAAATAGGTACAGTAGGGCTGGGTAGAAAACAGAAAAGGAGTTTCAGAACTACATTAAATTTAAAATATGCTTATGATAACTTCTTAAAACCACTGTTCTATAGGATATATATGTTTTTTTCTCACAAAAATAACAGATTGATATGTTGCCAGGCTTCTGTATAGACTGTGTCTATATAACATTATGCAATGTTTATTTGTTTAGAGACAGAGTTTCCTCCTTGCAGAAAGCCTACAAATATTGTTTTTGCAAATTTAAGGGATGGTGGGATGACTCTTCCTTTAGAATTTTAGGTTAACTGTAATAAGTTCTTTTAGAGGCAATGAAATATTTGGCACCAAGTAACTTGTTTTGAGCCTGCTCTTCTTGTCAACACATGTATCCGTTCTGGTAGTTCAGAAGGGAAACTTAAAAGAAAAATTCCAGGCCCCACATTTACTTATTTTCCTTTGTTCGTACTGTGAATATTTAAGTGAGGAGTCTCTTTAAAAGCAATCCTGGTCCTTGTTGATGCTTTGCAACATTTGGGAAATTGCCTTAGAGGAGTTTCAAGACAGCCTTGTTCATCAGTGAACCAGAAAGAGAATACATGGACTACCTGTGCTCAGTTCTCAACTTGACTTTCTGTCTGCTGAATTCTAATTTCATGGCAAGAGTCTTATTCAGACAAAAGGTAAATGACTGGCTTAGTAAATTCCACCACTTTCAGCAGACAGTGGCACAAGGGGTGCATTATTATTAAGTCAAAATATCATCTTTGCATTACATGATTGTGTTGATACCATTGTCATGGTGATTCCTCTCCAAAGCATGAACACACCTGTTTACCACACAGGGGCTTCCAGCCTTCACAAAGGAGGAAGCAGCTTCAAAGTAGTTGGGTAAAATAATGACACTCAGTTTACCCATCAAACCTTCCCACCTGTTACTCCAGCACTTCAATCTTCTGAGTCTCCTCTATTGAATTGTCTACTTTGGGGAATAAATAATAGCTGCTAGGATAATATATAGGATCTGAGTTTATGCAGCCTTTGGTATACAAGCACTGAAGGTTTTGCTTCTCAAGTGTGCAGGAGTTTTTGAAGTGATTTTGCCACTTGTGCCCTGCCTGGGAAGAATATTACAGAGCAAACAATTATTGGAGTTGGGACAGTAAAGAGAAACAGTTCCCCACACATTCATTTAATGATGTCCTTAGGTTTCTGGGCTCTCATCAGGCCAGACTGCTGAGCTGTTAAAATTGAGGCAGCTTGCTTTTAAGAGTTAGACACCCTTGCTTTAAGCTTATTGGATGTATGGCCCATTGCACAGGGAACACAGAGTAAGTGTTTGACTTTTTAAAAATGTGTCACCACTTTTAAAACTGAGCTTCAGTATAAAAAGTCCTACAATGCCATGTTTATAAAGTTTGTTCTGGTTTTTGATGTCAAAATTTAGTTTATATATTTATTGGTTGGGGCAGCTAAAAACAAACTGCTGCCTCTCAGATAAAAATGGACTTCTTTTTATAGGACACACAGTCAAGAAAGGGTTGAATCTAGATACCAATTAATATGTCAGTGAAAGTCACTTTATGAACGGCATGAGATTTGGTATTTGGCTCCATAATCTGATTGCTGCATAGTTTTTATTTTCAACTTGACACAAACTAGAGTCATCTGAGTAGAGGGAAACTAAATGAATAATTGACCTGTGGGCAAGTTGTGAGGTAATTTTCTTGATTGTTAATGGTTATAGGACAGCCAGCTCCACTGCGGATTTTGCCATCCTTGGGCAGCTTGTCCTGGAAGTATAAAAAATTCTGAGTAGAAAAGAAGGGGACAAGCCAGTAAACAGAATTTTTTCATTGTTTCTACTTCAGTTTCTGTTTGAGTCTTCCCTTCATGATGGACGGTAACATATAGGCTGAAATAAGACTTTCCTCCCCCAAGTTGGTTTTGGTCTATTTTATCATATCAATAGACAGCAAACTAGAATAGAAAGTAATCATACATGTGTTGAATTTAAGAATAAATAATAAGGGATGAGTTGACTATGAACCAAGTCCCCGAGATAAAGAGGAAAATATTACATAGGAAGAAATACGAATGTTATTTTAGGAACAAGCTGAAATGAAGGAATGGGAGGTCAGCTCAACTTGAAAGAAAGTGAGTACAGAGGCCAGTTTGCTCAGGACACTGTGTAGAAAGGGACTGACCTGCTTCCAAAATAATGGTTAACTGCTGTGACCTCAGAGCATTTATGTTTTAAGACTAGTTTTGGCACCCATGTGAAGCCAAGCTCCACACCTACTGGGTGGACTGGTTAAAGGCCTAAACGGTCCACAGCCCAGAAAGTCTCTTACCCATGCCTGCTTGGCTTGCTTTTACCTACTAAGCGGTTTTTGTAAAACCCCCACCACAGCAAAGCTAACTGTGTTTGGTGACTTGGAAATTTTTTGCCACATTCTTTGCCGAGTGGCAACTTTTTGCTTCCCGTTTATGCTCCCTGCCCCTGAGTTCTGGACTTCTTGCTCCATGTACAGAATTGGTTTAATTGCTTTTAATTTATCAAGCAAAGCATATTTCTCAGTATTTATCCAGCACCACGGCTTAAAAAACAAAGCAGCTCAGGACTGTTCGTGGCACCAGGTCATGCAACCATGACATATGCTGGACAATAAAGATTATTATACCTAAAAAAATTTACTAGGTCTCATAATATAACATAAGGTAAATATTTTATTAATTAATAAATCAATAAACTTGAAAGTTATATAATTGCAGACAATATTACCATAGAGAATTTTAGTAACATTTTTGCTAATAATGTGGATTGTATTCTGCAAGACTTATATGTTTATTGTGATACATCCATTTGTTGGATATTGGGAGTCAGCTTTTTTCTTCATATTATATCCTTCAGAAAGTGGTTTAATAACAGAGTCAAGAATGAGGCACTTTTAGAAATGATATAGTCTTTACAGACTAATAATGAACAGCTAGCTGACAGAACTAATACCATTGGAAATCAAAAGTTACCAGAAAAATTAATACTATTAAAAAGGGTATCATTAATTTGACAGACAAAAATGAATCCATGTCAAAGCGTACTGAGAAATTATCTGAAAGAATTTATACTGTTGAATTTGAAAATTGAAGTTTGTTTAAAAGTTGTGATAGGTTAGCAGGTAGAGTATCTCTCTAGGAAGGCAATCTGCACGCAATCCAAACAACGTCTAAGGATGAGATGTTATCTTTAAAGAAAAAACTTCAGACCTTGGAATCACATGTGAAGAATGAGGACCAGAGGCTAGGTACCTCAATGAAATCACTAGGAATATGTACAGTCCAGGAGGTTCAGGCTTTACAAAAGGCAGTAGTAAAAATATTTAAAATGATTGAGGAAATTATTGGAGCTGATGAGTAGGGAAAGAAGGTACAAGGACAGGATTTAACATTGACAGTCACTGTCAGATATTACTTATCTAGGGTTTTAGCTTCCTACCCTACTACTCTGACAAAGCATTAAGTTCTATAATTCATACTTGATAACTGTTTTATGTAATTTTTCTATGTTAAAGTTTAAACCTTCCTTTTTATTTTAACAGAAAAGAGGAGGTGATGTGGGAGGTCCTTCTGTCTATGTGTTGCTTTTATTGGCTAATGAATAAAGAAACTGGCTTGGCCTGATAGGGTAGAACAGAACTAGGTGGAGAAAACTAATCTGAATGCTGGGAGAAAGAAGGGAGAAGGGAGAAGTCAGAGAGAAGCCATGTAGCCTAACCAGAGACAGAAGCCGGATAGAATTTTACCCGATATGCTACAGCCATGTGGCAATACAGATTAATGGAGATAAGCAGTGTTTTAAATACTATAGTTTCTGTGTGATTATTTAAAAGCTGAGCAGCTGGGAACCAACCAGCAGCCCCTACCACAACATAGTTTGATACATTACAAGATCTGCTTGAGTATTGGTCATATGTTAGTTTCTGTGGGACAAGGTAAATGCCCTGTCCTCCTACCACCATAAACGTGGAATAAATAAAGACTTCACTATAATAAAAAGGATTAAAGCAATTACGTTCAAATAGAGGCATCAACCACTATCAGAAATTCAGAGAAGAAACCCAGAAAAGCACTCTTAACTCAGACGTTGGGAGGGAACTGAGCATGTGTCTGAGGTAAATTATTACTGAACTCAAGACTGGAGAAACTCGACAGAATTAGCTGAATGTTCCCTGGTGTTAGGGAGCCTTTCAGATAACTGAAAAGGCAGCCCCAGAAAGCAGGACTACCTATTAGAATCGTTGGAAAGGTTGGTATAGGAAGAACTGTCACCAGACACATGACTTAGAAAATTCCATGTAGCATACCGTGCATCCTGATAAGAAATGGGAATACTAATGGATTTTATGTTGTATACTTTCCTACATTTTACTGAATAGTCACCAAAGATTCCCAACTTTGGCTTTGTAGAGAAAAAGAGCTATTAAATGGGCCAAACCCTAATAAGGCAAGTTATTCTTCTAACCATTTGTGTCATATTTCAAAAGCCTACAAGGATTTACACCCACTCAACAAAATGTTAATTTATGCTTCAGGAAAAAGAGCAGAGGAATATATATCTTAAGGTGCTCTCCTTTTTCATTTTGGATCTGAATTCTGCACCAACTTAAAAATGGAATAAATTTGCAAAATAGGCATCAAATACTCAACAGAGAGGGAGAAAAAGGTCCCTATTTATCATGTTCTTGTGATAGTGGCTGAGTGATATATTGTGATTACAGCTTTTTTAATTGGCAGGTTTCTAGGATGCTCTGGGAATTGGTGACAAGGTGATGGATCAGTTTCTTCATATTGGCTGGTTGATCCAACAAACCCAAAGCACATATTGACATTTGTCACTCAGCACTGGAGCCCTACAGACATCTCTGCTGATTAGTCAAACACTTCACCTTCGTTTAATTAATGTTTTAAGAGCAGAGCTTCTCTGAGATGCTCTAGGGAGCAAAAATTTTGCAATATAATGGAAAAGGGTTTACATAGAACCACTTGAATAGGAAGTGAGCATGGGAGGAAAGGAAAAAAAAATCAATGACAGTGTTTTAGCAGCTTAACCCTCCTGGCCCTTGCATGTTAATAGATTATTTATGCATCACTTTGCTATGAGAAGAAATTAGTATGATTAGCATTTTCTGTTTATCGACTGCTCATCACAAATCAGAAAAAAATGTTTACACGTATTTTCGTTTATTACCTTGAAAAATCATTGACAAGGAAGGGCGGAACAAAAATTCATCCTCTCATTTAAACTCAAAGGGATGTTTTACCCTAAAGAAAAAAAAAAGGTATAAATGAACAGAAACCGATTTCTCACTGTGTTGTAAAGAAAAGAGAAACTGTTATATTTCCAGAGAAAACCCTTTTAAAATAGGTAGTTAGGATGGAGCTTTGAAGTTTGACATGAGTCTAATCTCATTCTTTAGTTAATAGCCAAGGGTTTTCAAAGAGTCCTGATGATGCTCGCAGAAATCGGTCACCCCTCTGTGTCTCCACCACTCCGATCATTTTGAAGTACCCGTCACCATACAGTTGCAAATATTCCATGTTTTAGAAGAAGGCTGTGTGCTAATCCTGTAGCAAAGACAGTGGAACAGGTGCATGGGGACAGATCTGAATATGTTTGCATTTCTCCTTTAATTGCCATAAAGATTCATGGAATAAAATGGAAAATGATTTAGAGAAATATTTCTGGATTCTATACTTAAGAATACCAAGTCCGTAAAGGTTACTGCTGCATTTGACAGTCAGATTAGCCAGGAGCAAATGCTGGGAGTAGGGTTTCAATAATTGCAAAGCAGCTCTTGGTAAGCTGAAGAGAACAGAGGGTTCAAAGAGAAATAAAAATCATTTTAATATCAGGTCCTTTAACTTCCTGTACACAACTTTGGGCAAGATGTGGAAAACTGAAGTGTTAAAATGCAAGGTTCAAAAATCTCACTTTGTCTGCATCCTTCTGTACCTATTTGCTGTGTTTGAACACGGTCCCTCGAAGTCATGCACTGGAACTTTGTGTCCAGTGCCCTAGGGTGTCAGGCAGTAGGCTTTTAAAGTGGGATTAGTTTATCAGTCCTCTTGGTGGGTCAGTGTTGTGCATCTGTTATTCTTGCTTTCTTTCCTTGTGTCTCTGCCCCTTTCTGCTTCTCTCTTTCTCCATCTCTCCATATTGTGTCTTTCTGTCTCTCTCTGTCTCTTCTCTGTGTGTTTGTCTGGATGTTGCCTGGCTGCCTTCTACCACAAGGTGCTGCATGTTCGTCTCTAGACACCTACGGCTCAGCCTCACTCCCAAATCTCTCTGATTTTCTGTTGCAGCAGCACAAATGGGACAGGTTACAGCTTGTCCCTCAATCTGAGTTTTGTTTTGATCTCTCTGTCTCTTTTGCATCTAGCATCCATCTACATCATCACAACTTTCCCCATCCTATGTCCTTGACCCTCGCATTGTTCAGTTGATTATTTTAATCAAATCAGAGAAACTAAGAAGGGTTACACAGTTACCATTGTTGTCAATTGATACAAGATTTAATTAAAATAGTTGACTTCTATGATTTTTTTTTCAGCTCGAAGAGTAAACAGAAAAAAAAAGCTGAAAAAGCAGTTGGGAAGGAAATGCCACTGCGCACAAAGTTTTACACATAGACCTACTGGTTCCAAACATACTGAAGAGACCACTAAAATCAATTGCACTTAGTATTTGTAAATGTGATTTATAGTTTCTAAAAGAAATATATACGTGCACATATACTTTTAAAGCTCAAGTAATACTGCAAGACATAATAAAAATCATCAAAAGAGTGCCATTTCAAAAAGCAGCCACTCTTAACTTTTGATTTTTGTATTGCTTATGGCCATGTTATTAAATAACATATATCGTAATAGTCCCATTTCTTGATTTTCAGTTTAAACTACTGTTTATTGATTTTCTACCACAAAGTATCAGAGTTTGGATCTTGTACTCCACCCATACACTCTTATACAATTCCCCTTCCTGTTTCCTGCTGAAAAATATATTGCCATTTGGGGCTAAATCAATATTTAGTGTGCTTGCCTTATTATAACTGTGGAAATAGCATATAGAGGGGAATTACATTGCATGTTGTACTATATATTTTTCTTGTATGGTTGCTTTTTTCTGAAGGTAACCTTTCTGCACACACACACACACACATCCAGGCACATTTAGTTTGCCTTCTACTGGCCCTGAAAATTATCTTTTGCATGTCTTTCAGGACTTCTTAAGTCCATTAAATAGCTTCAGCTTGATGCAGTGCCTTATGCACGCACATAAAATGAAACGGAGTCTTGTGAGTTTGAAAATGGTATTAACATGTATTTTAATTTTTTATTTTACCTATTTGTGTGTGTGTATGTGTGTGCGTGTGTGTGTGTGTGCGTGTGTGTGTGCATGTGTGTAGGTCCTTGTGAAGGACACACGAGAGGGTCAGATTAGCAGGAATTGGAGTTAAAGCAAGTGTGTGCCATCTGACAAAAATGCTAGGAACCAAACTAGGGACTTCAGCAAGAATATCAGGTACTCTGAAGTGCTGAGTCACCTCTCCAGCTCCTAGAAATATCTTCTTACCTCTAATTTCACAGTTCGATGATGACCTCAAATTTGATCTTACTATAATGTGGGAAGTTTTCCCAATCCTTCTCTGACTCCAAAAACATTGATGATGTAGGGAATTGGTGAGGCTCTTCATCCTGTAGAAGTTTTGGGAAAGTATCTTCACCGCTCCTGTCTGTCACTCAAGCCAGTAATCCCTATATATTTCTATGTAAAGAAATTATAATTCAAGTGTGTGGTGGATCTCACTTATAATCCCAGCACTCAGGAAGCTGAGGCAGGATTGATGTGTGATCGATGTTAGTCTACCCAGTTAGTTCAGGTTGTATATACATAAACGTATACATATAGACATACACATGAATTACATAATCATTTGCACATGCATCATACATATATATATATATATATATATGAACATATTCCCACTAATAATTTATTCATTTTAGCCTATTTCTTTTTACTATCTTTACAGTGATACGGACTTGGATATATGAGAGCAATTGTCTATGACAGTTTAGATTCAGGGAAAGGCAGTGGGGCCAACTGAGAGCCTCAGCTCCAGTTTATGCAGAAGGAATCAAAGATCACAGCAACAAATAATGGGTTTTACTACCCAAATACCTGGATTTCTTTTCTGTTTCTTTTTTTTTCTGATGGAAAATTTATAGTACATATATATTAGTGAGAATTTGTATGTATAATATATAAATAACTTCTATAAACTAACAATAAAATGACAAATGACCCAATAACAAAGTGAGTGATAGACTTGAGCAGTCATCTCTCAAAAAATCTAAGTACACAATATAAAACATATATATTAAATAGGTACATACAAATATGTCTTCAAAATAATTATTTAGCCGTTAAAATATGCCTAGCTATACATCTTGTCACCAGAAGCGTCCATGTGTTGGTAAGTGACCATGATCTACTGAATCAGGCCCAGTGACATCTGGAAAGATACTGTTTGCTCCTTTGAACGAACAGCGGGTGGAGTGAAAGCTTGAATTTTCTGTATCACCATTAGTCCATGCAAAGAAAAGGCAAATATGAAAAAAGGCAGGAAGTCTCAGGCAAGGAAACATATGCTTGGAACTGTCGTGATTTTGGAATGAAAAGCTATTTACTTTTTTGTTGTTTTGCTTTTTGTTTTTCGAGACAGGGTTTCTCTGTAGCTTTGGAACCTGTCCTGGAACTAGCTCTTGTAGAATAGGCTGGCCTCGAACTCACAGAGATCCACCTGCCTCTGACTCCCTAGTGCTGGGATTCAAAGTGTATGCCACCACTGCATGTCTGCAATTCACTGTTAAAGGTTAGACTGGAGTTTTGGATGAATTCAGAAGGTTTGAAAATGGGAGACAGGATAGGTTACCCTGAGGCTTCTCTCCTTGGCTTGAGAGTGACTAATGTCTTGTTCTGTTCTAAGATGACATTCCTCTTGTTCCTTAATAAAAGTTGCTCCTGCCTCTTACAATGCCACGTTATTTGTGTAAGCCTTGCTTGCAACCAGATAAGCATATTTACCTCTTTAAACACCATATATGCTACATTCTCAAATCCAAGTCCAAGTCAGTCCTGCAAAATGTATTATTAGGGGAAGTCACAAAACAAAATTATTTCTGTTTCATAAGTCATTACTTGAAGGAGATAAATTCCCAAATAATAATCCCGAGTCTGATAATTTAAAAAGTGACTCGTAAGAGAAAGATGCCATACGACAGAGCTCATGTGAAGGGGAATTTTATTGGGGAAAGGGAATAAGGAAAGGGAGGAGGAGAAGGAGAGACCAGCCTCTGGGGACAGGGGCAGCAAAGGAGAAGAAAGAGAGAGAGATAGAGAGAGAGAGAGAGAGAGAGAGAGAGAGAGAGAGAGAGAGAGGGAGGGAGGGAAGGAGGGGAAGAGAGAGAGGGGTGAGGGAGGGAGGGAGAGAGGAGAAGAGAGAGAGAGGGAGGGAGGGAGGGGAAGAAAGAGAGAAAGAGAGAGAGAAAGAGAGAGAGAAAGAGAGAGAGAGAGAGAGAGAGAGAGAGAGAGAGAGAGAGAGAGAGAGAGGAGGTGAGGAAGGTGTATGTAGGGAATGTGCACAGGAGATGCTCTTAGTGGCTACAGCTGAGGATGTATCCTATCAGGGCCCATTACAGGTGCCTGAATACTAACAGTGAGAGCTGACCATCTTAAAGCATCATGAGATCTTCGAAAGCCATCACACATCATTACTCCATTTAATCCGCACACACACTTGTAAAGCAGAATTTTGTTATGACAGTTCAGGTGTGTGCCTAACATCAAGAAGGCAGAAGAGGACAGGGTCAATATTCAAACTCAGGTGGCCTGAATCCAGCATTCATGCTTCCCTACCAGATCTGGTACCCGCTTATCTGCAGTGAGGAAATGCATATTTTCCCTTCACAAGCACTCTTGGTCTGAATGCTCCCAGTGCACTCAGAAGCTAGTTCAAACAGTGTCATCCACAGGTTCTCCCTTCACCTGAGTGGAGAGGCTGGGCATGTTGCGCTACTTCCAGGATGAATTTAACTAGGGACGCAGCTCACTCCGCAGGCTCACTAACACGATGAGAGATAGACTTTGTGTTGGATTGGCAAAGGGGGAAGAGTTAGAGCAAGTTCTTTTTCTCTTCCCTTCTGTTTTCATCATTAAAGAAAATGAAATGCATGCATGAGAACATCAGTTCAGAAGCAGATCAAGGCTGAGAGCTTTTAGTATGGAGGTAACTAGCTTCTTCCTTACTTCAGCGACTCCATTTGGTCTGTGAGTTCAATAATGTTCCATAAAACCAGGAAGAGTTCAGCAAGGTGCAACGCAAAGGTAAAGGCGTGTGTCTTGGGAAAAGAGATCTGAGAGAATTAATTTGTTATTTAGAGGAAAGATCAGCTCCTCTAGGTTAGCTGTTCTATTTCCGGCTTGGAGGGAGAAGGGATTTACATTTTTTTTTTCTGTTTGAGTTGGCTGTGGAATCCGATACAGGAAATAAACAGAAGAAAGTATCCGGCTTCTTGCAGAGAGGAATAATAATCGAATATGAGCTAGTCATGGCCTGGTAAAGACAGTGGCTCAAATAAATAAAAGATAAGACATAACTTCCCTCAATTACCAATCACATCTCTAAAGGAAAACCTCCATGAAATGTTAGTGTGACCATTTTTGAAACTGTATTTTATCTACTACAGTCTATGAATATATTTTAGTTAACAGTCAGCATGAAAGAAACTCAAAGTCGCTTTCACCCCCTTGTGTAATTTTACTCTTTCCCCAAACTCCAGCTTTACTACCTGCATCTGCAGTAGCTTTCTTAGGGAGTTCTGTTTTAGCAGAATAACATCTTATTTACCTCTAAAGCTTTTTTTTTTTAATTTTCACTATTAAAATAAGTCCATGTGGTGTGTAGATTTATTTAGGTGATGAGCCTGGGATAGAACTTTGTGTCTTTCGTGTTTGTAATTCATTTATCAAATAATCAGTTTTTCCTAATGGTTTTAACATTCACACACATAAACAGATATTCTAGGCTTCTCCTTTACTTACTGCAATAAGTAAGTAATTACTTATTGTAATTACTCATTACAGTAACATAAAAAATTGTTCATTATATCTTATTGTAATGTCTATTTGGTCCTATTTGATACTTTTTAATAGAGAAAACTTGTAATTATTTACCTGATATTTGACATTTTGAACCAACTTGACATTGATGCAGACTAATTTCCCAGCATCAAACATAAAAGGTCTTTACACAAAGCACCAAAATTGCAATTACAATATTTTGTGTTATTTTATTATTGAAAATTGCAGAGAGATAGGTCAAAATGGAAACTCTAGAAACTAGCCATCCCCCCCCCCCCCCCCGCCCGCCCTTCTCTAGGGCCCATTACGATTAATCTTCATTGTCATCTGGATTGAATTTAGAATCACCTAGGAGATACTCCTCTGGGTGTGTCTGTGTTGGAGCTTCCAGGGAGGTTTACATGAAGATGGAAGACCTGCCCTGAACTTGAGCAACACAGTCTATGGGCTGGATGCAGGCTGAAAGAAAGAAGCCAGTTGGACATCAGCGTTCTTCTGTGTATTCCTGACTGTAGTAGTGATGTGACCTGCCATTTCATTCTCCTGTTATTGTGCCTTGCCACCTTGACGAACAGTTTCCTGTCCAGTTGCCAGGCAACTGCTCCCATCTTTCCCTAAGTTATTCATTCTCAGGTATTTTCTTATAGCAATGAAATGTACCATCCCTGGAAAAAAAGTCAGAAATTGAAGTCCCACTAGAAATGTAATTAACTATGTAGATTTTTATGAATCTATAAAATATATTTATGGAACAGTTATTACTACTATGATTATGTGACTTAATTTAATACTATAAACAATATGATGAAATGAACTGTCATGCCCATCTATCTGGAAAGGAAATGAATTCTTACTTAAAAGTCAAGGAATTTCTCTCAGAGCCTATGGTTTCATAACACTAGAGTCCAGGATTCAAACTCAGAACAATAAGAAGTATGATTTAGTGTACATTTATTTCTTTATTCATACAAAGTGTAACAATCCCAGTGTAACAATTAAGTAAACCTTTGATGAGAGAAATGTCTCATGCTTTGCTGAATTAAAAACACTTGGGAGAAAGGGTTCCCTCGAGAAGTTCAGAGTCACGCTTCTCAGAGTCTTGCATACTCTCTGCACAGTTAGGGTGTTGTCAGGCTTTCTTCCCAATTCAGATACCAGGCTGTATGTAGGTGCATTTATACCCTTTAATAAGAATCACATGTATTAACTGTTTTATTTAACTGACTGTTCAACTGATTCTTTGGCTGTTGTTCAGTTTCTAATGTATATGCCTACCCTTAAAGGCATTAAACAAAAAATTGTGTTCTAAATGAAAGAAATATTGTATTTAAGTGAGTAACATGTAATCAACTGCAAAATGGCTGCCCTTTGCTCTAGTTTTAATTGTGCCTTGTGAATGAGGATACAAAGACTGAATTCTTTCTACAAGCAGATTCATATCCAATTCTACCTGATAATTTGCTATTATCAAAGCCCTTTAACAAAGTTCTTCTTAATACATATGTATGATCACTCCAAGGACAATTGTATTTGGTTCTTCCTACCAGCAGCTCTATTGGGTATATCACTTCACTAAGTTTCAGAGGATTATGAGGTGGTGTGGTAAACTGCGCAGGTACCATTGTTATGCACTTACTGACCTAATGTTCCAGAAGTATTTGTGAGTCAGAAAGCAGAGGTGACAATCTGTGCTAGCCTTAGGGTAGCCAATGATTGGAATTCTGTGATTTTTTTTTGTTTGTATACCTAGGTTTGGGTCAAAGCTCTAGAAGATTAAGGCAATCCAAAAACTCTCAACAGATCTTTACTCTTTAGGTTTCTCAAATCTATCTCCCAACGCGAACATTAAAAACAATAAAAAAAACTGTCCACATCCATTTTGCCTTCTTTATTATTCTCCATAAAACTATAATACTTGAACTAATTCTCTGAAAATTAATCGAACTCTTCCCTGGCTCCTCCCAAGTTGACTCCTCACCCTCCCCCAAATTTATTTCCTCCCTTCTCTTTAAAGAGCATAACCCAGCGCATTTAGCCTGTGGTTCCATCCACTGAGGCATCATCAATGTAGAGATTCCATTCTTAAAGATATTCCATATCTTAAAGAGATATTCCATTCAGCTGAGGGTGAGGGCTTATGAGGTCACCCTCATCCCTTGTTGGTAAGATAACTGACTTGAATGTGTGTAGGTCTTGTGAAGCCAGCCTCAATGACTGCAGTTAATGAGAGCATGGCACTGTCATGCCCAGAAGACATTGTTTCACCCTCCCTCGCTACAACCTCTGGCTCTAACCATCTTCTGTCTTTTATTAAGACTAGTAAAGGCTGTCATATTTTTTCTTCAAGTTTTAACTCCTCCAGGATTCATAGTAACTACTACACCAAGTCTCTCCGTAATCTCACAAATAGAGAGAACTTTCACCCTGTATTCATCACTGGTCAACTAAAGTTCAGTCATTTGGGTTTCTGGGGAGTGTGGGTAGCATGAGAGTGGAGGCATTGATAGAATGGTTTAGCACATAATATTCAAAGGTGTGATCTTTAAGCTGTTCAAGAGAGAAGTTTGCAGTGGGACAATGGTCTTGTACCCTGTAAAGATTTGTCACATAGTTTAATAAAATGCTGATTGGTCAGTAGCTAGGCAGGAAGTATAGATGGGGTGACCAGGCAAGAAGTTTGGGCAGAGTGACCGGAATAGGAGCATTCTGGGAAGAGGAAAGGCTCAGTTTGCAGTCATCACCCAGATGCAAATGAAGCAAGATGATAAAAGGTACCAAGCCACATGGCTAACACATCAAGAATTATAGATTAATGTAAGATGTAAGAGTTAGTTAATAAGAAATAGCTAATAGGCCAACCATTTTATAATTAATGTAGGCCTCTGTGTGTTTCTTTGGGACTGAACGGCTGCAGGACTTGGAGAGACAGAAACCTCTGCCAACAGATGTTAAAGAAAACTAGTTAAGAATAAAGGCAATGGAGAAGAGCAGGGTTTGTTTCTGAGACATAAAACACTTGATTCAGAATAAGGGTGCAGTCAATGCACCTTACTATAATTATGTCCTTTTTTATTTATTTAATTAATTTATTTTTTTTCGAGACAGGGTTTCTCCATAGCTTTTTTGGTTCCTGTCCTGGAACTAGCTCTTGTAGACCAGGCTGGCCTCGAACTAACAGAGATCTGCCTGCCTCTGCCTCCCGAGAGCTGGGATTAAAGGCATGCGCTACACCGCCCGGCGTGTGTCCTTTTTTAAAAATTTTACCCAATAGTAGCAATATTTTTTCAAAAGATACTAATAGAGTCTTTCATGTTAAAATATGTGTTATATCTGTTTGCTAAGATAATATAAAAATATGTCCTACCCTGTGCAATTTTAAAATATGTTGAGAGACAGACACACAAACATGATATCTATGATAAATTTTTAGAAATGTTAGTTATGAGAGTTTAGGTTTTTTTTTTTAATTATGGCATGAGAAGAATGTTTAGGCTACAGGTTGGTGGACAAAGCTATTCTAGAAAGCTGTCACTGTTGAACAGAAGAAAAGAGCTGGCTGGGAAGCAATGCCAGGAGAAAGGGAACAAATAGACATTAAGTGAAAGGCATTGTGTATATTAAGAGAATTACACTCATTATTGGAAGGTAAGCTTTCCAGTCCGGAAGGAAGAAGAGTCTCAGGGGCCTGAGAAATAGTTGCATCAAGAGGAGATCTAGAGAGCGGAATGCAAAAGTCCCTCATATCTGACTTTAGCCTTGGCCTGTGAGCAGAGGCATGCCAGCAAGAGGACTCTGTTTCAAGACACATGGAACCCATTTTACAAATAGGAAAACTGAGGCTCAGAGATGATGCATTAAATTACACAATTAAAGGAGGCTCCTCTGCAGCTGCTCGTCTTGAGAGTATGTCTGTAAACCTAGTCAAGTTTGTTGCTTTGCTTTTGATATGATTTAGAAAAACCACAACAAATGCGAGTTAGAATTTTATTCTTTATTTCATTAAAAAAGAGATACACAGTTCAGTGAAGTAACTGGCTAACTATGGACGGGAAAACCAGTCACTCTGGTTTTCTGATTCCAAAATGGTGTAACAGAATAAGAAAAAAAAAAGGTCCTGAAACCCTTGCATTCCCCAGCTTGAGGGATGGCAATTCCTCTTTTTTTTAAGGTAAGAGAAAGTTGTGAGAACTGTCTTATATGATGCTTAGATATGTTTGAGGGAACTTTTGTTTTTCTTTCACTCTAGGTAAAAATAAAATGTTATACAACTATTTAAGAGTTCATGAGGATTTATGTGGAATGGGAGAAGCTAAAGCAGCAAATGCTACTCCTAATGCTGACTCTCGCTCAGTTTATTCACAGGAAAGGAGATAGTGGAATCCCCACAGGGTTTCTAGTGTGCAGTGCAGGTGTGTTCCATATTATTGCACTTAAATGACAAAACCTTGCCCTCTGAGAGGCTCGCTCTCTCTCTCTCTCTCTCTCTCTCTCTCTCTCTCTCTCTTTCTTTCTCTCTTTCTCTGACACACACACACACACACACACACACACAAACTCTCTCTCTCTCTCTCTCTCTCTCTCTCTCTCTCTCTCTCTCTCTCTCACACACACACACACACACACACACACACACACACTTTGTAAAGTTCAATTTTATAATGAGATAAAAATTTAGAGGGAAAGGGTGGTGGTTTTTACTGACACCCAAAGAACTGCCTCATAGCACTGGATGATCTAAGACCTTCGTGGTATCCTACATCAATTGCAATTCAAGAGAGATTAACTTTGGAGCAGGGTACCAAGGCAGGGATCCTTCTGCATTTTATTCATTTACAGGGCACAATAGCAATTTACCATGCCAAATGAATATCAAACGACCAGTATTCGACACAGGAATTTGAGTTGTATTCTCATAGGCTCCCGCAGGAAAGCAAAAATTCAATTTTGATAACTTATTGTTTACCTGGGAAGAGAATGGTCTTCAGCTGCTCACCTCTGACGGGAATCTACTTTTATCCCTACGTATCTCTTCTTTTCTGCTACTGCTGGTGCAATGGTTTTCAGGTTATCTGTCTGCTCTCCTTAGTGTCTGTGGGCACCTCTGTCTTTGGTGTTTTACAGGTTCGAAAAAATATGTTTTCATGTCTCTCTGAGACTGAAGACTCATCTCTTTCATCAATTATAAAAATGTTTCCAGCTCTTCTCTAATGTCTCCTTGACTTTTTGTTCTTTAACTCAAATTCTTCTCCTAGCTTTAAATTCTCAGAGTCAAGCGCTGTCTCTCTGAGACAGTTTATGTTTTTACTGACCTGTCTTGTAGTCCCATTTTTATGCTTTTAATTCTGTGTATCATACTTCTGACATTTTCATCACATTTCGCATATTTTATCCCCATAAGTTTTTACATATTTTTACATATTGTTCTGCATGGCAGTTTTAAACATTTTACTCATTCAAGTTTTGATAACTTACCATGTTTGCCCACACATTTTACATGTATGTGGTATACTAGTGATTCTTCTATCTGGATTTCTACAAGATCAAATTTTAGACATTTTACCATTTTTTTGCTGATCTTCCCTGAGGTTGCTTGGCACCCTAAAGAAGGCTATTTGTGTTCAATTATTCACACTAGAGATTTATGTATGGGATCTCAGCAAACGTTGAAACTATAGATATTCAGAGTTGCTCAACAAATGTACAGTAAGAAAGACCTCTAGTGCTGAGTTCTTGGGATACTTTTATTTTTCTCAGAGAAATTCAGGCTACGATGCATTAGCTTCGGTTCCTATTGCTGTCTTCTTTTGTGGATGTTTTCTAGTTTTCCTTTCAATAGGGGTACTGTGTTTCTAAGTGGCTGCCCTTTTGAAGCACGTACTATTCCTGGGCATCATCTGGTTTAGGCTCAAGGTCATTTCTTCTTCTCTGGCACAGCCATTAAAACCTACACTTCCTCTGTACTGAGATTGACAAGCTCCCCTAGGGTACCGTGAGCTTTAGCATCAGCCTGCCATTCTAATTCCTGTCCGTCTTTGAATCCTGCCTCTGGAGACTAGCCTCACTTTCCAGCCAGTTCAGTTATTCATTTGGAAGAAGTTTTGTTACATTTTGCCAAACACTTCTTGGTTGGTGTTTTACATTAAGAGGTTTTTAAGATTCCGTTTAAAATACCATCAGAAACAAACTCAGAAAGTAGGAACTGGAGGCTTTTGATGGTCTGTTCGGGAATCCTCCTGGCAACCGTTATAAGCAATACATCTAGCCATTAACCAGTCTGCTTAGATTAAAGGAAACCAAGCCAGAATTTGTCATTTTAATGTCTTGATTTATGTGCTTTTCACAACTCAGAGGGATGATCTAGGAATATTTGTCACTAGTAAGTTTGTTTTATTCACAATTACTTAGTTAAGTAAAACTAATTAATCTAGCAAAATCAAGTTGACAGCCAGAAGGCCAAGAATTTCAATGTTTTAGCCTTAATGTGGTTGTTTCATTAGAGAAAATAGAGAAGGATTTTAAAGATGTTTCTACTTGTCTGCATATATCTTGACACTTTCTATTTTAATAGTAACTTCATAGATTAATATTTATTAATAGTACAAATGTTGATGGATAGCTTTACCTAGAGAAAGAAGGACAAAAGAAAGATGTGAAGAGACAGTAAATGCTCTTCCTGTGGAAGTAGCATGTTCATGTGTCCTGTTTACATCCAATTCCTAATCGTGGGCTGCAATGGGACTACAGCATACATGCCAGAATCAGCATGCTTCCCTCGTCAATGTCCTGTTAGTTAATAGGTCAGCATGAGCACACAAGAAAGATTTCAATACACACCAAAGAATTGGTAGCTATTCACCACCGCAAAGAATATAAATTTGTTTCTAAGCAATAGTATATCCACAGGAACCATACTGTCCAGGCTGGTCAGTTCGTAACACAAAGCAAGCACAGGACCTTAGTGGGTGGGAGTAAGCTTTCAGGATAGCATCATAGTGCAGTTATGGCCTATGACTCATTAAGTCTCCCTCTTTCAGCACTACAAGCCACCAGGCTCAAAATTAGGGGTCCATCTTCACTTAGTAAATTATACTGCGTAAGAGAATCAAATATTCAGATAGTATGGTAGGCTTTATTTGGATATATTCAATGTTATCCGTGTGCTTATCAACTACTTTGTTTTCTGTCTCCAGCTTTCCATGTGAAGCTTAGTCTAATACAGTTCATACATTGAACAAAATTCACCCTAATAAAATATGCACATGGTGACCAAGCACATGTTGAAGGTCAGGAAAGTCTCAGGATTCCAAAGCTTTTCCCTTACCATCTTCCTTAACCCTTATCCCCTGCCAACATGTTCTTCCTTCCTTCTCTCTGCTTCTTTTTTTCCATCATTAGAGTAAGTTTTTTTTTTGTCATATTAAAATACACACTTTGAAGTCTTGATGATTCAGATACTCTCATCTGGGAGCCAGTTACATACTGCTACCTACAACTTAGAATTTCAGCAGCCATAGCTTTCCCATCTCCACAGTTACAGTCATGGCCCTTCCTTCCAACCACCACTGCTGGTTATCTCCCACCTCAAAGGCGAGTTGTTTTTGCCTTAGAAGGCTTGTTCTGGTTTCGCATGCTTTGTCAGGCTGCAGGGACCCTCCTGTCACTCTGAACTGAGGCCTTTAACTGCTTGGCATAGGCAAAGGGCAATCTTTCACCTTTATTTCATACAGGGAAATTCTGCTGCTTCAGCTGCTGCCAAAAACTTCACATTTGCACAGTTTGAGTATTTTGAGGAAAAAAAAACACCAAATAATATTTCCACACTGCAATCAGAGAGGAGAAAGAACAGACCTTTGTGGCTAGTTTCTCTCTCAGCTCTGTTAAGGTTGGATCCACAGATACAGCTTTTTATGTAGTTTCCTGAAGACAGTAATTACTCTCCTGACACCAGAGCACTTGAATGAGAAGAAAAGTCCTGTCTAATATATACTACATTTGAATATATGTTTCCCATGGCTCTGAAGTGAGTACCTTTCTAGAGTTATCAGCTACCTTTTGCTATTATTCTAGCCATAAAACAAAAATATACCCCACCCCCAATATACAACAAGAACACACTGATTGACTTACCCTGAAGTTATGAAGAAAGAATAAAAAAATGTTTATTTTCTCAAGTCTATTAAATCGGTGGATATTTAGCATCATTGTAGTTTCATAGGAAGATCGTCCAATATTTGTAATAATTTATGCAGAAATAAAAAACTCCCAAGTGACTTGTAAGTAGGATTGCTTGGCACAAATCTGTCTAGGAACTTTTGAACAGCACTTCTCTACAAGAAAGGAAAGGAGAAAAACTGCAAGCAAATCAAGAGCATAAAAAAAGAATCTCAGTGTGGTAAGTACCTTTTGGGTAGAAGGTTGTGTTGAAGTAGTCAGTGGGCTGTGTATTCATTCATTTTTGTAATAAATACTGGCAGGAGAAAGATAGTAAGTAGGTGATCAGGTCTAATCTTCAAACTGTTCCCTGTATAAATTTAACTAATAGTTTTTGCTCTAAAGTAGAGTTCATGTATACAGCATGTTCATAGCAGGGTTCCCAAGGTGAAATCTATAGAGCAAACACACAGTCCATTTTCCCCTAAAATTTTCTCTTAAGCAGTGTAATTTTATAGATATGGAATGGAGATTTTCATAATTTAAGTAAGTATACCACCACCATTAAAGGGAAACCTCAAAACTGTAGTAAGAGAATTAGTAATTTTCCTGTACCAAAGACGATATTATGTACCCAGTACTGAATGAAATGGTCTGGAGAACTTACTGTCTTTGATATTACTTGATCGTTTCCTATGTATGATTGACTGTTTCCCTGAATTTATTACTGAATTTTTATTTTATATCTTCCCTGACTAAAGTGAAACTGGTTTGAGAACTGTGAATGTTCAATACACTAACCAGATTGTGGGAAATTACTTAAATATTAACTACTCTGTCCCTTTCTGTGTCTCTCTGTCTCTCTCTCTTTTTCTCTATCTCATCTCTCTGTCTTGTCTCCCTCTCTTTCTCTCTCTGTCTTGTCTCTCATACTCACACACACAGAGGTAGAGGGTAAAGTGAAAGTAGAAAGATGTTATGACTATGAAAATATTATAAAAAGTCATGTGTTTTTCAACATATTCATATAAATTGTATGATGTTAATTTCCAGTGTCCACTTGATAGTATTTATGGTTATAGGATTAGCCTCTTGGTGATTCTTGTCTGAGATTATGTCCATTAGATTAATAGAGGTAGGGCAGTCCACCTTCTGAGGATTAGGGTGTTGGACTGTATAGAGAAAGTGAGCTGAGAATAAATAACATTCCCTTTTCTCTGTCTCTTGGATGTGGACAAGGTGTGATCTGCTGCTTCAAGCTCATGCTGCTGTGCCTTCCTGGCCATGACAGACTACACCTTTGAGCTATAAACCCAGATAACCATTTGTTCTCAGGCTGGGTTTGTAAAGAACCTTTATCATAGATACAGGCCACATAAGGAAGACAATTTGCTTGATTGTCTTATCCAAAATATATCTAGACTTGAAATGATTCAGAATTCTAGGCTAATTTGACAAGGACAAACAAAATTATGCTTCAGGATTCTCATTAAAATTGGATTTTAACTTCTGTGACTTTTCCTGGGGAAGATATAAACATCTATTTACCCCAGTTAGGAAGGGCACCTACAGACTAGAGAAAGTATTCCATTTAAGTGTAATTTGGTGAATAAATGAGTTTATTGGGGTTATTTAGAAAAACACGAATGCCTCAAAGGCAGCTGCATCACTAAAACGTTCCTAAGGACTTTATAAGAAAACCGCCCAAGTCAGTTATTCACTTTCTATACAACCTGGAAAGGCAAGATGACATGTGAGCATCTTTTGAGGACTCATGAGTTTCTGAACCATTCATCTTACTTCACAGGGGAGTGTTGGCAGACCTAGCCAACTGTGGTTCCCCAGTGCTCTTCAGAGCTACTCTGACTCAAGACATCCAATCTACATGGAAAAGATACACAGCAAAGTGATACAGCATTGCTGTTTTAAAGACCCAAACTAAACATAGATTAGATTTTTTTAAAGGCATAATGCCATAAATAGCCATGGAAATCTACTGTGACTTGATTTGGAAGGCTGTCTCAGTAGATTCCAGGCCCATAGAGGTAAATGGCACCACACAGTATAAAGCAGTTTAGAAATTTATATGATTGATTTAAGGAATGAAGTTCTGTGAGAGGATTCTGGTAGTTAAGAGAAAAAAGTTAGTCCAAGTGAGAATGCTAAAATATCAAAACACCCTCCCACCTTTCATGACTTTCATTGACTAACCTTAGAGGTATTTCTCTAAATTCCTTGTCTTGGGGTTGGGTATGTCCATCTTCCTCCGAGACTGCTTCTAGGTCTCAGCACGATATCATTTATGAATATCTTTATTTGTCAAAACACACAAGTCCTTCAATGTTAGTGTTGCATTGACTTCCCTGTGCAATGGTGATGAAGACAGGACCTTTGAGTACCAGTGTGGTCCAAACAAACCACAGTGGTATGTAATATAAATACTACCCACATTGGTATGGTACCTCCTCTAAGTTAGGTACTCTTAACACATTCCAAATAGCCCTGCTTCTAGTTTCCTCGCAGCCTACTCATTTCAGGCAAAGACAAGGCACAGGCGTTACATCACATCTTAAGACATTTTCTAGGCAATCATGACTTCAGTGATACAGTGTCACTCTTAGAAGAAGGCTGTGTCCTAGCAACCTCCCCAGTGTCCCTGCCACTACTAGACAATACTTTCATTAAGATACCAGAACTGTGCTTTCAATAATTGATTTATTTAAGTTCAACTTGAAAGATGTGGGAACCTACTTGTCTTAGCCTTAAATTTCTTGAATGGAAATTTTAGACTCACTAGAACCAAAGCCATCTTGCCTTTCACATCTATTTGCCAGAGTTAGATTGCTGTAAGCAAACGAGATTTGTTCCTGCTCGTGTGTCTTAAGATGAGATGATGCTAAACTCTTTAGAAATCATGGCACTGTACATGTAGCATATGCCATTGTCATTATGAAGAGCCAATGATATAAAACAGAAAGCAAATTAAAGCATGTGAGTACCAAGTGTCTATAAACACTATGGAGCCAATTAAACATTGTGAGAGGCTGCCTTGGAGTTGATGGGTGACAGATTGTGTCAGATTTTAATATCTGTATCTGAAGGGTCTTTTCCTCATGTTGACCTTTAAAACACATATTGATAACACATTTTGGAAACATTTAAAAGAAAAATTAGAATGCCCAGCTCTCTTAAGACAAAATTGAATGGGTTCCTGCTTCTGCACTGATTCATCTAAGCACTTTGTGACTTACAAGTGTGGTGGGATATGGAAATGTTTCTGATGCCATAAATTAATTATGAAAGTCAATGATTGATATGAATGGAAACTTTTCTAATTAGATGATGATGAGAATAGCATGAAGGATAATGCATGACAAGTGTACTATTTGCAGGGTAAATTTCTCTTGAGGGATTTAGGTAATTCATGCTTGTTATTTATACAATATTAAAAGCCCCAAGGTAGACATAGAAGTGTGCATTCACGTATCTTCTTTGAATTATCATGCATAGTATTTTCATGGGCATTTTAAGGTAGATAATATATGTTAAGCGGTCTGATCTGTTTACCTGAATAAGACAGTTACTTTACTTAGCTGTCTTGATTTTTTTCCCAATTGAAATGAGTTAAAGGTTATCTAGGAAATCACAAAAAAGATGATTTGTCACAAAGTGGATCTGCACAGAGCACATTGATCTCAAGAGATTATGGGATGAATTTACTTTCAATTTCAGAAAATAAAGAGAATATGAATTTTAAACATTTATGTTCTACACAGTTTGGTTTACAGTACCTTGGGTTACATAAACCTTTATTTTATAATTATGATTTTATCATTGTCCTTAAAGACAAGGGCAAGGCTCTAAAGTTTATAACAGAAGAACGACTAATAGGTAAGATCAGCTATTTCAGGAGGGGATTTCCTTCAGAAAACAGAACATTTTTGTAGAGATAAAAAAAAATAAACCTGGGAGCTTCTGAATGCTGTTTCATTCAGTAAGGAAGTGAGTTACAGCAGGATTCCAGGATTAGCCCAAAGACTATGTGTGAATAGTCACGTGACCAGAGATCAGAGAACCTGTATATAAATCCTCCCTGTGCTTAGCTGGAGAATGAGAGCTTCTGCTGTGAAGGAAGGGATCAGATAAAACTTAGCTCTCTGACTCACATGGCCTGTTCTGTGGAGGGAACCTTCTCCAGATTTAAACAAGTCACCACGAATGACTTTTTAATCTTGAATAAAAACCACCCACTTCATCAAATCATATTATTAGTCACTGATACTATAGGAACACTAAGCATTTTTATTTTAGGGTCAAAGAGCACATAGGGTATTGCATTAATGGCATATAAGTTAAGTTTGAGTTACTTAGGTACTTCAACTACTTCTCTTTATACTAGACATCCTGGAAGATTTTTCACAGGTTCATTATGCTAAGAGTAAGTTTTCTTTCCCTGTTGAATGCAGTTCTAGATACATTCTCCCTGCTGGTGTATTGCCTTTCTTTGTTTTCATTTTCTTAGGTTCATTGATTTCCAGCTACACTTTATTTGGAAAATCCATAGCTTGTTAAAAAAGATAGTAGCAGCCAAAAGGTCAGCGTCCTACTCAAGAAATAGCTTCTGTACCCGAGATAATAAGCCATATCTGGGCTCTCTTCTTTTCTCTGGAAAGGGACAGGAATCCAACTAAATGATGCAAAGAAAAATATTTTGGTTAGTGGGTAAGACTGAAGAGGGAAAAAAGAAAATACAGGATTTTTAAAGCACTGAGTGAGAATTTTTATGTAATTAATGGAACTGTTCTTCACTGTTTTTTCTTCAGATGAAGAATTGAAACATTCCATGCAGCACTGGGTAGGTCTGGGTGGAAGACACCCATGGGCCAGTCCCACACTGCCAGGCTTGAGAGAGATTAGAAAGGCCCCCACAGGCAGCCATGCAGTGCAGAAGGGCAGAAGACACCCAAGATGTCCCCGTTTACAGCCATTCAGTGCTGGTGTGGAGAGGGGGTGCCCTGATGTGATAAGCAAGTGTGTGGTATGGAGATGGTAGAGAAAGGGAAGCACAGGGCTTGTGCACTATGAAGAGAGGCAGAACTGGAGATGGTGAAGGTCTTGGAAACAGCCCGGTATGAATAGCCTGTGTTGCCTCCTGAGGCCATAGAGAAACCCTGCCACATGCTGCCTACAAAGGACATGTCTGTGATCATGAGCCTGCAGCACAGTGGCAGTCTAGGTTGATGTCCTTGGCCCATGTCCCTAAAGGCCATGGGAACATCCTTGGTCTGGGCTATCATCTGAGTCCGTATTGATGTCTGAGTGCTACACAGAGTTGGCCCAGTTCCTCACCAGTTGCAGCAACAGAAGAGTTGGTCCTGTCTCTCTCCTGGGCAGTGTGGAAGAACTGGCTCTTATGGCATAAGAGGAGGTGTAGGAGAGCAGGTGGCCTGAACAACTCAGCCACCAACCAGCCTCAGATTCAGGGCTTTGGGTTTGGCCCACCCTAGTGTGTAACTTATCTAAGAACTGCTTCATCTTCAGTTTTACAGAACCAAAGCTACAGGATCTCTATGATACAGGACAACAGTGTGGAGCCCCCAAACTTTGAGCCTATTTTCACCTTGTCCGAAGGTCAGAGAGTTTGAGATTGCTCAAATTGTTGAGAACAACCAGGGCTACACATCCTGACCTAGGATGCAGTAACTTGGTTCTTTTGGCATTAAGCTGGTCCACACAGGTATATCCACTCCACCCTGACAGATGGTGAGAATATGCTACCACACTTCAGTTCTTTCTTTTGAAATAAGAGGTTTGACCTTGTGAGTGGCTTCCAACAGAATACATGGTCTAGGGTAGGTTCACTGCCTAAAGAACAAAATGCTAATGAATGGATTAATGGCTTGATGGCTCAAAGTATTGAAGCAATTAACTGTTCCATATGTCCTTTGTATCATGCTAAAGAAATCTTTTCTTGCCTTTTTTCCCCTGTTGTATTGGGGTATAAACGTTTATGGAAAATTAAATGCAGGGATTTTCAGTATTTACTAGAACTCCCTCCCAATACTAGCCCATGTTTCTGTTATTTTCATTTGAGTCTTCATACTCTTTACTTATTTTCTGATCCCCATGCCCCTACCCTGTAAGTGGTTTTTTGGTTGAAGCTGGTCTCTGACACAACAGGATATCCAAGACGAGTCTCAGCAAAAATAAAATACATACATTTGTGTGTATGTATGTGTGTGTGTGCCATAGCATATATGTATGACTTGTATGCACTGCCCCATGGTTCACAGAACCCATGATAGATGCCATCTTAGCAACCATCACACTCTATTTGTGTTTATCTTTTCAGTAAAGCGGAAATTCCTCAAGAGTAGGGACAGAGCTTCTAATTCAGTCATTTTCACTTCTGATCATAAAATGGAAATAAAGTAGGTATCCCTAAAATGTTTTCCAAAGGATCAATAGCAGATGAACTCACTTACCCTTCAAGACCTCAGAAGAGACTGATTTCTCTTTGTTTCTTTCTGTACTAGTTGTATTGGTCTGCTTTATCTCCTCCCTTACTCTTTCTCACTATTTCTTTAATTTAGGATTAAAAAGTTCCAGTGCACCTCCATATTTAGAAGCGTATGGGCATGTTGAAGGAGCTGGTTTGCATAGGTACACTGAAAAATAATCACACAGAGAAATGGGGAGACTCCTTGGCATCTTTCAACTGACTGCTGTATAATCTCCCTTAATAAGATTCCTTAGACTCTACACATTTTCCTGATAAGAATAACTGCTGTCATATTTTTTTTTGTTTCAATTTGAGCAGTTTAAAGGCATTTGCTATTAGCACTAATTAGATGTATAAGTGCCTTCCTGAGCCAAGCAGATAGTCACAGCTAATTCATGAAGAATTAATGATAGCAACAAAATTGCATTATAGATTTGCACTTTGGGTAGGGTTAAATTGCCAAATAATAGGAAAGCACTTAAAATAGATTTTGTATTTAATGCCAGTTATGGTTTTATTAAATTTATAATAATTTTGAAATCTTCTCAATCCATTCCAAATGAGTATCTGCGCAAAAACACTTTAGAGTAAATAAGCTAATAACATGATAACATGAGTAGAGGGACTAATATTATTATACCTTTGTAGAACAGTTTTTACTATAATTATTATTGTCATTATTGTAATGTTGGGTTATTTCATTTGTTATAAAGACAGTTTAAGTCGGGTGCTTTCAGCACAGATGAAAGACATTAGAGATAATAATTTAAGTTCAGGAAGTTGATAAGAATTGGACATAATTGAGGAGATCATTTGTCCAGATTTCTTCAGAAGCTTGAAGTGTCTATTAATGTTTCTATGTAGTTTATACACTTCTAAAAACTCACAGTTTCCTTTCATATTGTTTATATACTGAAACGATAGGTTTAAATATTTTATTTGATCTATTATTGACTAGGTGTTACAATATATTTTATTGAAATGAATATCTGAAATTAGTTTTCCAGAAAGACTGGCGTTCAAAGTTAATCTGGCAAGAACCAAATTTAAAGGGAAATAGAGTCCTCCTGGATAGGATTTGAAATCTCCCCAAGTTTTGAAGTTTACCTGCAGTGATCTCAGGATGTAGAGAATACAGCGTTGCAGTAAGGAGGACTGAGGAGCCTTCTTTGCATTCATATTCTTTTGCTGAGGTGTGGAGCCTGGAAAGTTGCAAAAGTGAACTCACACTTGACCTGTAGAGCACCAAATACAGTGCCATATGATTGCATACAGCTGGCTTGTCTTCTATGGATGCTTAAAGGATAAAATCTGGGATGCCTGTCAGTATCTGTATTGCCTGCTTTTTATAATTTCATCTTTTGAGAGTACCACATTGAGAACATTTTAGGACATACTCTTGTGTCTAGACAGAGAAGGATATTAAGCATTCCTGGAGGTAATCCACCTGGCCCAAGGATCAACTTTAAGAAGGTACACAGAGACTCTCAGAACATGGCAAATTACTTTTAATTAAATACACTTAATTACTTTTAAGTGGTTAAAAAAAAGGCATACCACCTTATAGAGATTCACTTCTGTATTATCTCATTTTCATTTCCCATGTGAAGTCCTTGCTTCCTTGTGCACTGGTGGCTCTTGCCACTATAATTAGGCCTCCTAAACATCATCTTTCTAACTTTATTTGTCATGTATCTGTTTTTCCCTAGAAAGCTGATTGCTCAGCCCACCTAATGGTATTTGTATCCTTAATTTTCCATTTCTACTATTTCCATTTAAACGCAGAGTTGGTTAAATGCCAACTGTGTTAACTTAAGATCTTGCACATTACTAGTTTTATCTTCATCTTCCAAGAAACTACCTTGAAGATGCTGATGGGCATAGCCAATAATTTGTGACACAATAATTTATACTTCATTTTGTTTTGATTTTAAGTATCTCTAGAGTACATTACAATAAAGATAAGGAAGTTGAGTTCATCTCTTCTGAAAATACGATAGATTTATGGGTTAAAGGAAACAATAACCAAAGCTATTTTGAAACTTCCTAATACTAAGGGTTCTAAAGAGAGGCTCTTGTCCTTGCTGCTGCTATGCAAACTTATCTTAGATCACAGTCCCTCATGTCATATTCCTACTTGTATCTACTGTCCTTAATGCAATATGTTTAGTATATTCCTTCAGAAAGCAATCAATATTAACACCCACTTCGATTATAGGTGTTCTTTTTATTAGAAATATAATTTTCTATTGAATACCAAGTTACCCCGCTTGTTTTAAGATTTTACTAACAAGTTTAAAATATATCTCAGCTTTGAAGACATCACCTAAATTTATTAAGCAAACTTTCATGGAGAGAGGAAACTGCCTGATTAGTCATGCACAAAATAGACAGGCAGGGAATTAACTGGAAAAGCAGTGAAATGCATTATTCATTTTCAGGCTGAATATCATCCTAAGACACTCACCATTCTTTTAAAGGAGCCCCTGAAAGCTGTAATGGAGAAAAAAGAGGTTAAGCCTGGCTTATTGTAGAATCTAGCACAATGCATTATTTAGCAAATGTGCCTTTGTATTCTTTTATGTCTATAAGTTAATACATCATTATAACCTATTTGATCATCTACTCTTTAGAATGACAGTGTTTTTCCACTAGGATTGTGGGTCTTGCTAAAATCTGAGGAGTCAGTGCAAAACTCAAAACACATTTTTTCTTGAGCAACTATTATCTGGCACAAATTCTGTGTGTGACAGGTAACTACAATGTGTACCACTACTTAAAGTTTTATAAAGTTTTCCCATGGTAGGGATTAAGTAGAAGCTGACTTTCACTTTACTATTACGGAAAATTAGCATGATAGGTGTCTTCCTGTATTTATAAAGGCAGGTAGAACTCATCACTAGTGAGCCTTCCATGGTCTCCTGTCTGTACTATGGCTTCTTCTGGCTTTCTTACAGCTGTGTGAGGTCAATGTCCTTTATTAAAATATCCAAAATGGAATCCATACACTATATTCCTAGGAATCTCACCTACCATTATAGATTGAGTAGTTACAAATACATAACAACATAAATAGCAACAACAAAGACGTAAGAACTTAGGATTGGATATATATTTTCTAAGGTAGTCAAGGACATTGTTGCATTGTTAGAGGGAAAATAAGATGCTGGTGGTCAGTGACTGACAACATCAAAAATGGAGCCATGCATTTGTCATCTGCTGCTGCCGAAATTTTAATGTGTCCCAGAAAGGATAGGCGATGAGAGTCTAGTCTTTTCTCTTTGCTTTTCTTCACTGTGGTAGAATATGTTGAAATTGGATGCATTCTTCTCACTTCATTATGACATTTCCCAAAAGGCTTCAAGTCAATGAGGCACAGTTAGTGATGTAGAGAGGCAGATTAACTGTATTATAGACATCTTTGATTTCATCTACCATGGAAGCTTTAGGCTTTTGAATATTAAATCCTAATATGATAAAACAAGCAACCAGTAATGATAAAGGTTGAATTATATAGCCTTGTATTTATCAAAAATATAAGATTATAAGTTGTGGATGCTCTGGGACAACGATTTTATACTCTGTAAATGTTTGTCACTTGTATTGGTTTAATAAAATAGTGATTGGCCAGTAGCCAGGCAGGAAGTATAGGTGGGGCAACCAGAAAAGGAGAATTCTGGGAAGAGAAAAGGCTCAGTCTGCAGTCATCACTCAGATACAAAAGAAACAAGAGTAAAATGACTCATTGATAAAAAGTACCAAGCCACATGGCTAACACAGACAAGAATCATGGATTTATTTAAGATGTAAGAATTAGTTAATAAGAAGCCTGAGCTAATAGGTCAACCAGTCTGTAATTAATGTAGGCCTCTGTGTGTTTCTTTGGGACTGAACGGCTCTGGGACCAGGTAGGACAGAAACTTCTGTCAACATTTGGATGTTGTATAGATTTAAAGAACATGAGTTTCTTTGAATTTGTAAAGCCTACTAAATCTTCTTTGGTAGTAAATGCAGATCTTCATAGATCCACTGAAGTGATGAAGTAGAAGTTGCCTCTGACCCTTGTAACAATGCCAGTTATCACTGTCAGAAAATGCCCATTTTCTTAAAGATCTACTAACATTTTGTTTTCTTTACATGAATCATACCTAAAAACTATCTGGAAAGATATGAGAGAAATATTTTAATATTTTATACTAGTGTATCAATTGTACATGCCTCTGTGTGTGTGTGCAAGTGTGCATTTGTGTGTGTGTGTGTGTGTGTGCGTTGACCATACGTACACACAGAAAGACCAACTAATAGGCTCTTTGAAACTCTATGGTTATTATATAAAAATCAGATCTAGAAGTTCATCAAGAGGCTATGAAGAAAAGAGAACCTTCCAAACGACAGTAGTAATGAAACTAATATAGGCACCACTGAAAACAAACCAGAGGGTACTAAAAATTAACTTCAATATGCTCCAGTATTTGTACTTCTGAAAATACAAGCAAACAGATTTAAAAGAAAAGAAAATGCAATCAGAGAAAATAAAATAATGTATTAAGAGTTATTTCACACCTGTGCTTATTTTAACATGAGCGATTGTCAAAATGTTCATTGACAGATGCACAAAAAATGTGATAGGTTTCTCATAGGTGAGTGTGTGTTGTGTATGTATGTGTGTGTGTGTGTTTACTCCCACAATAGAGCACTCTTCAGTTTTAGGAAATTATCTCTTATCTCCATCCATTGCCAGATACTGTCATTTGTGGTGACAGATGAATCCAAGAGACATTATGCTAAGCAAAGTATGTCAGGCATGAAAAGCCACCCTAGGTAGGTTAACTTATACATGAAATATAAAAAATTAAATTTATAGAAACCGAGAAGAAAGTATTTGTCACATGGAGTAGAAAGCACCAAGTAACTTGTGAGATGGTGGTCAATAATGTTTGGCTTCAGGCCAATGGGATGCTATCCCATTGTAGAAACAGTGCTCTCTACTATAAGCTTGATGAACAAAAATTGATCCCTAGGAATCATATGCTAGAAAGATTAAGCCAGTTCCCACTAGTTGTCCTCTAACCTTCAATGGATACATCCCCATCCCAACCCATCTTCTATTGGACATCGTGATACTGATGATAGCTACTAATAGCATGCACTTGGACCTGCTAAGTGAATATATATTAATTCTTCTTCTCCCCAAAATTACAAAGTATGCTAGGTATGTTGTTTAGTTTGATTTATTCATGCAATAGTTATGAACATGTAAAAATACATTTCCTCCGTAAATATATACAGTTTTTGCTTCTAATTTTCTACTTTAGAGAGATAGAAGGACCGAGAGAAACAAAAAGACAGAAAGAAAAGTGAGAGAAGATTAAGGGAAAAAAAGAAGGAAAAAAGACAAGATAGACCTGTTTTAGGTCACATTGGTGAACAAACAAGGCAAAAGTATTTGTAAGAAAACATTTTTCATCCAAGAAAACATTGGTGAAACATTGTCATGGATCTCTTAAGGACAAAAAACAAAAATGTCTATCCTATGTCAGTGTTGTCATTATAAAAAGTCTGTGGATGCTAAGAAATGATGAGCTCTATTTATCACATTTTTTAACGAAGTACCTTGTAGCTGACGTTAAGCTTTTATTCACGAGAGGAACAAGTAAACTTTGAACAGGCTTTCCTACAACACTGAAGTTCTGTTGGTAGTCTGCTAGTAGTTGAAACCAATGGTAAACCCTGATCAAGAACCAGTCATACCATAATAAGGCAGCTACACCAGACTCTTCTGCTATAAACTTCAACTGGTCCTCTGGACAGGCACAACCAATTTGTGGATTCACATTTTCTATCCTGGATCACTGCCAGTGCTTAATGAATGCCCTGTTCACAGTCAAAGTGTGATACAGCTCCTAACTAGGAATTTATTCATGGTTTATCTGAGATCTTAGAGAGAAAGAGTAGTCTAATAGACATAGTGAGTAGCCATACTGTAATAATAGCCTGAGATGGAGACCAAACTAGCCGATGAGCTGTGCTCCCCAAACTCCTTCCTGAATTTTGGTACTGTGTCTTCCATAGTCAGAACAAAATCTCTCTCCCTTTCTCTCCTCCTCTCTCTCATAATATCTTTGCTTCCCTTTCTCAAAATTATGGATACACTTGTAAATGTAGTTAGTAATGATGATACCTCCACTAAATGACTATAATTTATCCCTCATATATTTTAATCAGTTTACTTTTCTCCCTACTAAACCAAGTAGAAGATGACTGATGTGACTTGAATAATTGACACTAAATATTCAGAAACACTAGAAGATATTTTCTGGAAGACCAGGATATCTTTAAAACATAATATTGTGGTTTCCACTACTTTTGTTTATTTGAGGACAGGATCAGCAACATTTCAAATGTTTTCAGTCCTCATAATTTGGATAACCACACACAGTAAAGAACCCAGGGCTAGTCTCAGTGAGTAAAGCATTTGCACTGAGTTTTGGTCTACAGCACCTATGTAAATGTCAGGTAGGTGTGGCAGCCTGTCTGCAATCTCAGCCCTTCGGAAAATGGAGACAGGGATCCCTAGAGCAAGGTAGCCAGCTAGACTAGCTAAATTGAGTTCTATATTTAAATGGGAGACCCTACAACAACGGAGCAAGACACTCAATGCCAACCTCCAGCCTTCATATGCTTGTATAGAGACATGCTATTGTATATATGTAAACTTGCACACACACATATACAGATACACAAAAAGCTCACAAATTTAAGTAAAGAATCTTAGTTACTTCAGTACTTAGTTAACTGAATGCTAATTCAGGGCAGAGAAAATGTGATGAATAGACTAAGCAATGCTAATATTTGCAGAAACAGGACTCAGAGTGGGTGAGGAGAGTTTTGTTGCTTTGATTCCATTATATGAATATTTTGTATGTCAATAATTTTCTTTCCTTGTCTTCATATAATATAAGGTATGTTGAAATATTAATTGTTATTAATGCTACAAATATAAACCATAAGTTATAGACTACCAAAGAGTGGTTATGACAGAAGCAGTTTAAAAGGATCATAAAAAGACAAATACAGGGAGAGTTATATTAGATTTATTTTTCTGCTTTTTGAAATTAAGACATGTTATTCATTGGTAGGGAAAAAAATTACTCCATGCTATATGGAGTAGAAATCAGTTTTCACTACAGTTTAGAGTGTCTAACATGACTGAAATGGGAACAATAAATTCTAAGTGGAAAACTGTGCTGAAAAAAAAAATTGTGTCTCTTAGTGAGAGGCATGAGCTTCAGCCTAAGTAGCTAAAGGAGAAACTCCCTGAAGGAGGAAATGTGTCTTTGATTAAGTGTGACTTTCAGATGTGTTGAACTACAAACACATGAAACGACTTCTTTTTCCAACTGAAATGCCCTTGGTTCCACCAGAAAACAAAGGTTCCCTCTTCCAGGTTAAGAATAGCATGCTCTGTTTATGAGTCTCCTCTCATTTAAAGAGTTGAGTCTGTGATATGGGAATCCATATACTTTACTGATAAGTAATTAGAAATGACTGTAAAACAGTATCTTGCTTGCAACAGCGGCTGGAGAAATTATATAATAACAAAGCTTAAAAATAAAAAAGTACTAAGATCTAAGAATCAAATGAAGGTTTGGAGGAACTCTGCTCAAAATTCCAAGCAGGTATTAACGAAATGTATTTTACTTCAGGACATTCAAGCACACCTCATACCTTCTCTCCTCCTGCCTTGGCACTCTTCTGGTAATTCTTTGTATTTTACAAGCCTCCATTATCCATATTTTGGCTCCTCATTGCCTCTTTCCTAAGGTTACTGTTTATGAAGCAGGCACCTGTGTACATAAGTCACAAAAATCAGACCTGTACCACAAAGTTACATCTTCAGGCTCCACTCTCTTTATTTTAAAGTTTGACTTCTAGTCCTCTTTTGGATTCCTTATTTTCATTTTCTTTGTTTTCAGGATTTTTAGTACATCAAATACTTTATGAAATTAGTTATTTATCTCCATATATGTGTATAGGATATCTGTTTAAGAAAGTTGGGTCTATATATTTATATTTTGGGTTCATAGACAGAAACTAGAAAACGTACACACACACACACACACACACACACACACACACACACACACACACAGAGAGAGAGAGAGAGAGAGAGAGAGAGAGAGAGAGAGAGAGAGAGAGAGAGAGAGAATGAGAGAATGATTAGGAAAGCAGAGGCAGGATTAAACAATACTATTTAGAGAGACATAGATATTCTTTCATAGATATCTCTCAAGGTGAATTGGTGAATTTCTGAGACTTTGTTCAATTGTCTGTTCCCTGTGAGGTGAGAAGTAATGGCATTCTAGTTCCACTTACATTGGTCTTTCTTTCCTAAAAATGAACATGTAAGTGTTACAGCTCTGGAGGGAAAGGTATCCTGGCCATTGGATGCCAGACAATACCTACAGGTTTTCTGGTAGAGATGTAGCAGTTCTGATCCTTTCTGGGGAGAGCCATTACGGCTTGCTCTGCTCTGCTCTGGAAGAAGTTGTTACAACTCTGCTTTGCTCTGCTCCTGTGAAAGAATTCAAGGGATTCATTGGGAGGGGGAAATCCAGGAGAGTGGCTGCCTCTGCCAGGGTGTTAATGGAAGCTCCAAACTCAAAAGGTAGAGGACTATTATAGGGTTTCTTAAGGTGCAGTTTTTTCAGGGTGAAGATTTTCAGGGTGGAAATTGGCCAGATTTCAATCCCTGAGTTTGGACAAATTCAGAGATTGGCTGAATTTCGTGCCCAGGGATTGGTTGGGTTCATGTTCAGGGATTGGTTGGTTTTCATGTTCAGGGATTGGTTATCTATGTGCTCAGTTGGTCAGGGGCAGCATATGTTTCTTTGGTTTAAGGGCCAGGGAATTGGCTCTGTTCTCAAGGTCAGGGTATATTTCTTTGGCTGGCCATTTTAGCTTATAGAATATGCCTTCCCTCTCTCATGTCTTTCCATTTCTATTAAGTTTTATGTCCTGCTCGTTGTAATCATAGTTTGTCTTTCAAGTTCTTCATTTTCTTTTGAAAACTTAGTTATGGATATTGTCTGCATGTGCACGCAGCAGATGGGTTGGACCACAGTATTCATGTGGAGGTCAGAAGGCAACTTTTAGTAGGTCATTTTTTCTTTCCACCATGCGAGTCTTGGGATCAGTTCCTCAGGCTTGTTGTCAAGTGCTTTTGCCACCAAGCCATTCAAATTGATCCATATCCTTTATTTCTATATGAACTCTATAAAATTAATGTGTGAAATGATATTTAAAATGAAAAGCCCTTAAGTACCATTAAGTTAAGTGTATATGATGAAGCTAAACATGAAATAATTTACCAACAATTACTGTTTTCCAGAAGAATTTTTTAAATAGAAAATCTTCCTTAATGAACACAAAAGACCAGAGTAAAATCAGCATTGTTTTGATCATTCTGAGACATACTGTAAACACTGTGACAAGTCCTGTCTTCTTGTTTGAAGTCATGCTGATCAGTGCATTGCTCTCTGTCTGGAACCACATTAACCTTTTTCTTCAGTGAAGAAATTTGAGAGCTTTTCTATGTGTCTTCTTTGCAAACCTGTATTAAGACACAGAGCCTCTTTGGGAAGGTTGTATTATTTCCAGCGTCACTTAGGCTAAAGATGGTTATGCAAAGTGACAGCATGGGTAATCCATAATAGAATGGTTAAACTCAAAGCAAATTGGCATAATCCTCACCAATATTCCCCCATTTGTCTCTCTGTCTCTCTCTATCTTGTTCCTTCTCTCTCTCTCTCTCTCTCTCTCTCTCTCTCTCTCTCTCTCTCTCTCTCTCTCTCTGTGTGTGTGTGTGTGTGTGTGTGTGTGTGTGTGCATGTGTGTGAATACATGTGAATATCATGGTGTACATGTGGAGATGAGATGAAAAGTTTCAAGTATAGGTCCTTGCCTTTCACCTTGTTTGAGGTAAGTATTCTGCTCTACTTGTTTAAGTCAAACCAGATGGCCTACAAGTTTCTGGAGGTTTTTTTATATCTACTTCCCATATGCTGGTAAGGACATGCCGGAAATATGGACACTTGTAAACAGAAATACAGCATTTGCTTTTAATTCTGGGAATCCAAACTCAGTTATCATACTTGCAGGGCAAGCACTTTTACCCACTAAGCCATTTCCTCAGGTCCCTATGGGTTTTGGTTATGAATTAAACCAAAATCACATTAAAGTATTAAACTGGATAGGTTTATAGAAAAGAGAAATCTGAACTCCCTTTGTACCTTATTAATTAATTCTCCCAAGAAAATTTATTTGTTTGTTGATTTGATGAAACTAAAGAATGTATATTAGCTTCAAATTCTGTAGAAACTGGGTTCTATGGTTCCTCCCTGAATACATCTGGAATTTTTAAAAAATGTATCACGTAAGCATTTCCATTGCTACCTGTTGAAGTTGCTTTTCTTCAGTTGATTTAAAGCTGTCTTACACTGATGTTCAATTCCCTCTTCTTTAAAAAAAAAGGAGGTAATTTTGAAGCATAATCTAACACTTAAAGCTTCTGTTCTCATTCTATGCAGTTAAATGATGCCATGCATAACTATGACTGTGCTGCATATAAAGGCAGAGTGTAATTTGCATCTTAAGTTCCATCATTTTTTTCAGGCATTGTCCTGGATACAGGTGCTATAGTGAGCACTAACACTAGAAGGGGCTTCCATTTGGTGCTCAAGGGCTTAACTGATGGGACTAAAAGAATATCCTCAGACTGCCCAAGCCACAGAACTGTCACCTACATTCAAAGAGCCTAATTCAGTCCTATGCAGGTTCCCTTGCTGTCAGTCCAGAATCAGTGAGCTCCCATTAACTCCAGTCAGCTGTCTCTGCATGTTTCCCCATCATGATCTTGAGCTCTTTGCTCATGGGACCAGGCTTTTTAGAGCCCATTCCCTATGGTGGGATGTCATGCTCAATGCAGGTGGGAGGGGCTTGATCCTGTCTCAACTTGATATGCCAGATTTTGTGGTCTCCCTATATAAAGCCTTACTCTTTCTGAGGAGAAGACGAGGATTGGTTAGGTGAAAGATGGATAGGGGGAGAGCAGGAGGAGGGGAGGGATGGGGAACTGTGGTCAGTATGTAAAATGAAACAAATCTTTTAAATAAAAAGTTAAAGAATACCTTATATGCTTACCCCAACTTGCTACGGAGTGTTGGCATTGTGGTTGTCTGTGAGTAAATTTACTATCTTGATTAGCTCTCCTGAGGTTGCCCCTGGAAACTCTTCTACAAAGAGGGAGGCAGGGGGTGGCTGACTAATACCTATAGTGGCTTCAAAAATCTTCTGCCAAGATGTCTGTTTGCTCAGAATTGTAATATGTTCGTTACCTTGACAACCATAGGCAGGAAAAGACTGCGCTTTGAGTGACTTTAGATTCCTTTGCAATTCCTAATGGGGATAAATAATTTGTATGTCTAATCAATGCATGACAAAGACATGTTATTTAATAAGATTAATGAAGCTTCTATCAAACATTTTGTATCCTAGACCCAATGCCATGGCTTTTTAAAGAATGTACTGAACAGTGCTTAGGATGTAGCTAACATTGTTGAAATACAGATCCCAGGAAAATCATTTTTGAAATGAGATGAAATTCCATTGGGTTGTGCATAACCACACTTTAGGAGACCTCAGACAAACAGTCTAGTCTTGGGTGTTTTTCTCAATATTTAAGGATATTCTGTAATATCCGCTCCTGCTCCCTGAGTTAGTTGTTTTCTACTGGGGTCCCTGGATGGCATAGTCTTATCATCCAACTTCATGCTCACATCTATTGCTTTCAGTCTGTCAACACAAACAAATTTGAGTTGTAACCATAGAAATATTCTTGCTCCATTTATCTACAATCAAAATTAATTTCTTGGATCTTGCATCAGCTATTTATTGTAACACATTATGCAAAACCTTAGTTGCTTCAAATAACTGGCATTAATGACCTAACAAGTTCTGAGTCCGGGAGCAGCTTAGCCAGATGGTTCCAGCTCAGGGTCCCTTGAGGTTGCATTTAAGCTGCCAGTAGGATCTGTCATCTGGTGAGACTTGAACAGACTAGAGAAAGTCATCTAGGCTCCCTCATGAGGCAGGAATATGCACATCAACTGGCTTTCCTTATTGACTCCTTTTTCAACATGACAACAAGTCCCCATGGAAGGAACTATGAGGGACGTGTCAGAATGAAGGCGAACACTTATAAGAAATCCCACACTAGCTCAGAACTGAGTATAATAGAGGGTCATTTATGTAAGGGTAGACTAACAGATTACAGTCCTCTGCTAGAACGGGGAACAGCAACCGAATCCTGCAGCTGAGAGGCCAGATGCGACGTTTACATCGGCATATATAGTATAAGAGGCCACGCCCAAGTGGGCAGGTAACTTAAAGGCTACTGCTGTAGGAATTCGTGCAGCAGTAGAAAGTTCCTTCATCATCTTGTCTCTGAATTGACTAATTGTCACTTGACCTTTATTGCATCAACTACAAAGACCAACCTGGTACAATGTGGGAGTGATACCAAAAATTATGGACACCAAGAGGTAAATCACCAAAGGGTACATATATCACCTCTTTGCTTTACCAGGGTATAGAAAATTAATTACATTGAAAAGAAGTTTTCCCCAAGTCTTCTCTCATGGTTTTGGTTGTGAGCCTATTCATTAATGACTGAAGCATCCTTCTAGCTCCACAAGTCTTCTCTCTAGAACTACACATGACATGGCAGAGACATACCTGTGTTATTTGTGGTTTTTGATGTGTGTAAAAGATATGTTTTCAGAGAACATATATGACTTTGTCTTTAGGCATGATTATATGTGCACCTTGAAAAATGATGAGAGGCTCTAGCAGACATTGTGTGCCTCTACTACCTAGCAGGATTATGGGCTCTTTTGTGCTCTAAGAGTCTGGGGCAATAATATACATTTAACTTAAGATAGAGGAGAAGGAATTTTAGGTCTTCCCTATTCAATATGGTACCTATAAGTTACATACAACTATCAAGCACAAGAAATAAGCCTTAAATAAAATTTACTAAATATAAAATACTTATTCTATATTAATATTTCTATATTAACATATTGACATGGAATATATACACATATATGCTTAAGCTAAAGAATTTAAATTAAATTATCCATTCTATATTGATTTAACATATCAGCTACTGAAAAACACTGTATTACTTAAATAATGCATGTGTGTAGCTCACCTTACCTTCCCATTAGAGAGTTTACTCGATTCCTGGATAGAAGGTAGTAATATAAGGAAAAGGCTTCCCATTCCATACACTGTCTGAGGTGTTTTTACAGACTGAATAATTGGTTGAAACAAATAAGAAGGTCAAGCTTCAAGTAAGAAAAAATGACAAATAAACATTATGGATTCTGGGTACAGCAGTGTATACCAAAAGAAACGATGAGCGAGCATGTACCCATGGATTCTCAGCACTTCCCATGCATCACTGTTGCCGCATTCTTTCTGAAAACCGTTAAATACTTTCTAAAGATGCCCCTCATGTGAGGAATATAAACGATGGAAAGACCTGAGTCTTATTGCCCTTGGGCAAAGCCTTCAAACTAATCAGAATCACGGTCTCTGAGAGTATGTAGAGACACACATAGATCTAATCTACATGGGAAGTAGAAAAAGACAAGATCTCCCGAGTAAATTGGGAGCATGGGGACCTTGGGGGAGGGCTGAAGGGGAGAGGAGAGGCAGGGAGGAGAGCAGAGAAAAATGTAGAGCTCAATAAAAATCAATTTTTTAAAAAAGAACTTGTATTGCACCTGGAGAGAGCAGACATCTAAAGATATAATTGGCTTCATTCTTTTCCACTTAGTCTAAGCATTCATTTGCTGTTTCCTAGTATACTTTCTATCTGTCTCCTTGTTTTTCATTTATGTTTCATCATTCCATCCATAATCATATCTGAGCTTTTGTGCTCAAAAACATCATCATCTTTACAAAGCCTGGCAGTTTCTGAGTTGGATCAAGTTCTAAGATTACAGGATATACATGACATTCTAAGTTTCCTTTTGGTACTGGTTGAAAGAAAAACATTTTTCTTTGTCTGAGGTTATCTTCAGAATGATTTGCCTTCCCGTGTTCATAGGTCGCCTCCCTGCTTCCTTCCATTTGAATGGGTCTCAGTTTATAAGCCACCATGTATAGTTTCACCCAGAGCCACAACAGGAGACACAATGCCCTATTGTAGCTCAGCATGAAATTAACATTAAAGATAATAAATGGCCAACTCCCTTCTACAAACAAGTCTGAATGATGGCACCAACAAACTCAGAAAATGCTCTCCTGAAACAATGGCATTGAGGCATGTAGGTGTGTTCCTTTGGTGCCCATGCTGCCTTAACATAGACACACTAATATTAACAATGGCATCATTTCTTAAGGGGACACTGCTTCTTTAAACTCTTCTCTGAATCCTTTGACATACCATGGTGGTAGCTGCAGCTACTGCAGACATGATGGTGAGTTCTTGGTACCTTTATATCATCTGCATTTACGGTTTTAAGGACACACTTGGGCTTACTGGAATTGATGCAGTGTATATCAGAAATTTAGCAAATTGACACTCAACAGCTGCAGCATCCATTTCAAGTAGACACTAGAGCAATGCACACTTTGTTTTAAGCTCATTCCACCCCAATCTCTACTTTCTTTATAACTTCTTCTCATACATAAAGCATCCAGATACGACCCTCTTATTTATTCTTTCTTCTATTCCAAGACTGGATTGTAAAATGATTCTAGATAATGGACCACTTTGGTATGATCCTAGGATGTCCTTTGGGTGGGGTTAATCATTTTATTTCTCCATGGAGATAGCGTAGATTTCCAGTCTAAACTGAAAACTCAACACCTTTTCATTTTCTTTTCTTTCTTTACTTTTTTTTTTTTAAAAAAATCAACATGTTGTTATTTGAGTCCTTTCTTTGGAAAAACCATTGTCAAATAAAATCGGTGAGTCCTTGATAAAACAACACTGTAAGTAACATAATAGCAAGTCTTGGGTAAAAGGCTACTCAAGGGATTCAGTAAAGGGAGCGTAAAGAGCCTTGTGATTGCGAGTAAGGTGAAAACCAGTACATCATAAAATAATGCCTGTGACAGAGCCAGATGACGTCAAGGCAGTTTCCAGTGAATTAAGGTATTGTTCAGCATTCTTGCTGGGAGCATGGGCACTGTATTTATACATCCAGCAGAGTGTTATTCTAGAATGAAGCTACACAGAGCCTGTCTGTCTTCTCTTTTGACATTGGCAGCTTTTCTCACTTTATCTGTCCACTGAGAACAAGCTTAAGCACCCAATGATTAAATAATTTGCCCCCTGGTCTGCATTCATCTCATTCCTATGCTGAAGCCACCTGTGTCAATCTAGGATGTCATTGACAGAAGCATGAAGGCAACAGTTTCAGGAGGAAACAGTCTTTTCAAATTTTCTCAAACCTCCACTTATGATGCCGAGGGAAATTCAGTTTAATTTTGTATTTTCTCAGAAGTGATCTGGCCACAAGGCAGAATGATTTTTTGAAAACAAGGAAAATAAGCCACCAGTTCAATCTGTACACTGTTGAACACACATATTCTCTCCATTAACAATATGTTGGAAGAGAGAGGCTAGGGGTCATTAAAGGACCTGAAACACCCTGCAATGTGTTTGCACAAGATTAGCCTCTCTTCACAAAGATGTATTCATTCTCATACAGCGTTATGTCAGGGTTGATGGCCTTTATGTGTGGAACTTTTCCAGTTCATCAAGTCAAAAATGCCCAGAGCTGTTTTCTGGGATTGAAATAAAAGAGCAAGCTGTGGCAGCTGGAAACCTTGGTTGCTATTTCTATGTCATACTTCTCCCTCTGTTTTCTGTTCCTTTTGTCCACCTTAGTTATCATTGTTTACTAAACAGAGCAAAGCTTGTGGAAAATTGTGATAATATACTCTCCCAACCTGCTGCACATGAATTTGACTTTAATTTTAATATCAGGGTGTTTCAAATAGTGCATGCATTTCTGCTTCCCTTAGCGTTAGTTCCTCAGAAATATGAATGAATCCAGACTCTATCTAGACTGCTCCATGGTGACTTACATGACTTCTCATGCTCTGTTGCCATGGCAGAAGCTCAGAAAAACACTCCCTATGGTGCTCTAGTATGCTTCATACTTTAACCTACAATACGTTGAAAGGGCCCAAAGGCTGCCATCCGAGACCTTCTTCTGTCACGTGGTCTGTCCAATTGGCCGAATCAAGTAGGAAAATCTTGACTTTGTAATTGGGTCCATTCCATCAAAGCACTCTCTGCAGATACCTAACTGCTCCTCAGGTCTGGATATAGTAAAACTCCTACTTCCTCTGTGGCTCCAACCACTTTGCCTTAGGGCCCTCTGCAGGTATCAAACCAGTTTCTGAAGTTGAAGTCAATTAGAGTCCTTCTGCCTCCTCAGTACCTCTACTCACTTCTTCCCGGGACTGTTGGAAGATGGCCAGATGCCCATGAGACTGCCTAGGCATTCTGTATTGCTGAGCCTATTAAGACTCCCTCATCCCCCAAGGCTCTGCTCACCCATTCCCAGAAGTCTCTGAAGACTCTCTGATTATCTTCATGGCACAAGCAATAAGAAGCCTGTTTCCCTCACACCTTGGAAATGCCCTGAGCTACCTACCCTTGGGAATCCAGGACATGGGTCAAAAAACACAACCAACAGCCCATATCTAAGTGTCTAGGAGGGTTGGGAAGACAGCGGGACCCTCCCCTGACTGTTCCTCCATGCCTCCTCCCTGAAAATGATAGTCTATTTCTCTCTAAAATTTCCACTCTCATCAAAAACTGTTGTCAGTGAGAATAAGGCATATAAAATGAAGCTTAAATTCAACTAAGAATAAAAGAAGGTGAATTCAGAAAATAAACACACTTGTGAGAAGCTAAACAAAACACCAAGGAATGATTAGGGTATCATTGAAGAGATTGAGAAATAAAGTTTCGAAGAATTATTGGAATTAAAACAAAATAAATACATAATGTACCAGAATTCTATGGGATACAATGAAAACAAACCTAAGAAAAAAACCATATACTTCTAAATGTCTATATTTAAAATAATAGAAATACCTACAACAAACAAACAAAGAAATACACAAACAATGTACCTCTTTGGGGGGAAACAATAACAAATCAAACCCAAACGCAATACACAATAAGAAACAATCAAAACCAGAACAGATGTTAATTACATGGAAATAAGCAGAAAAATAATACAAAGAATCTATCAAATGAAGAATTTGTTATTCGAAAAGATAAACAAATACACCTTCAGTCAAATTAGCCAACTGGACCCAAGAAATAAACAGGCATAAACCTTCTAATAGCCAAAAAATTAGACTTCAAACCAAAGCTAGTCAGAAGAAACAAGGAAGATGACTTCCGAGTCATTAAGAATATATTACAATTAGATGAAGCAAACATGGGTGCTTTCAATTTCTTTTTTTTTATTTTTTATTATTTTATTTTTTTTAATTTATTTATTTATTAAGGATTTCTGCCTCCTCCCCGCAACCGCCTCCCATTTCCCTCCCCCTCCCCCAATCAAGTCACCCTCCCTCATCTGCTCAAAGAGCAATCAGGGTTCCCTCACCTGTGGGAAGCCCAAGGACTGCCCACCTCTATCCATGTCTCGTAAGGTGAGCATCCAAACTGCCTAGGCTCCCCCAAAGGCAGTAAGTGCAGTAGGATCAAAAACCCACTGCGATTGTTCTTGAGTTCTCAGTATTCCTCATTGTCCTCTATGTTCAGCTAGTCCGGATTTATCCCATGCTTTTTCAGACCCAGGCCAGCTGGCCTTGGTGAGTTCCCGACAGAACATCCCCATTGTCTCAGTGTGTGGGTGCACCCCTCGCGGTCCTGAGTTCCTTGCTCGTGCTCCGTCTCCTTCTGCTCCTGATTTGGACCTTGAGATTTCTGTCCCATGCTCCTCTGTCTCTGTCTCCTTTCATCGCCTGATGAAGGTTAATATTCATGAGGATGCCTATGTGTTTGTCTTTGGGTTCACCTTCTTACTTAGCTTCTCTAGGAACATGCCTTATAAGCCCAATGTCCTTTATTTATGGCTAGAAACCAAATATGAGTGAGTACATCCCATGCTCCTCTTTTTGGGTTTGGCTTACCTCACTCAGGATAGTGTTTTCTATTTCCATCCATTTGTATGCAAAATTCAAGAAGTCCTTAAGAGAAATACTTTTAGATCTAAAAACCACAGATTAACCTAAAGATAATGATAGGAAATAACTTAAATATTCCATTATCACCAATAGAACGATAATTTACAAAACAAAACAAAAACAACAATAAACTGATCAGAAAAGAATTCGTGTTAAATGACTTACTCAATCCAATGGACCTAACAGATATCTACAAAACATTCCACCCAAACACTAAAAAGTACGTATTCCTCTTTACCACCTATGAACTTTCTCCAAAACTGATCACATATCAGGACACAAAGCACGATTCAACAAAATAAGAAAATTGAAATAACATTATGATTCTATTTGATCACAACCAATGAAACTACAGAAACTATACTAACTCTTGGTAACCTAACAACACAATTTGCAATGATAATTAAGTCAAGGAAGAATCCAAGCAAGAATTTAAGGAATTCCTGAAAGTGAATTAAGATGAAACATGAACAAGCACACCAAAATCTATCGACACATGAAGCGGTCCTAAGAGCAAGGTTTACAGAGCAAAGGTTTACATATATATATATATATATATATATATATATATATATATATAGAGAGAGAGAGAGAGAGAGAGAGAGAGAGAGAGAGAGAGATCTCAAATGAATTTCTTAAAAGTGCTTATGGAAGTTTTAGAAAACAGGAACAAGCAAATCACAAAAATAGTAGACTGAAAGAGATAATCAAAATTAGAACAGAAATAAATTAATTAAAATTTGAAAAAACAATAAAAAATTAAATGAAATAAAATTTTGGTTATTTAAAAAGATTTACAGAACAACAAACCATTCATCAAATTATCCAAAATAATATCACACAAAGTAATAAGGTTTGAGATGTTATGGAAGACATTGATAATAATGCTGAAGAAATTCAGAGAATCATATGGACAAACTTAAAATTTATATTCCACTAAAGTAGAAAATATAAGCAAAATGAAAAAAATTAAGTATATCTCATGTGCTGAAATTCAACCAAGATGAAGTAAATAAACACTGATTATTACCAGTGAGGTAGAAGCAGTAATTAAATATCTCCCAGCTAAAATATAAAAGGCAGATTCTACCAGACCCTCAAAGAACTAATGCCAATACTCCTCAAATTATTCCATAAAATACAGAATGAAGAAACAATTCTCATTCTAAATTACTTTTGTGATGCTACCTTGATACCAAGACCAGATAAAGTGGCAACCCAAAAGAAAATTATAGGTAATCTCTCTGATGAACACAAACCAAAATATTCTCACTAAAGTTCTTGCAAACTGAGTTCAAGACCACATCAAAAAGTCATCCATCAGTATAGAAAAAGTCCACGGAGATAGTTTTATTAAATGTAACACACATACATATGTGTTGTAATAAATACAATCAAGTAAGTAAAAGACATATACAATAAAAACATCAAGACACTTGGGATAGAAATGAAAGTATATACCAGAAGATGGAGAACCCTCCCATGCTTATGGGTTTGTAAGATTAAGAGTGTGGAAGTAGTCATCCTACCCAAAGCAATATACAGATTCAAAGCAAGACCCATCAAAATTCTACTGCAATCATTCATTCAAATGGTAATTTCAAAATTTATATGAAAACACAGAGAGGTCACACGATCCTGAATAACAAAAGAACAGATGGAGGCATCACTGTCCATGATTTCTAGTCATACTACAGAGACATAGTTAGAAACAGCATGATACTGGCATAAAAACATACACATTGATCAATGGATTAAAATTGCAGATTTACATACAAGCAGATATTCCAGTAGCCATGTGATTCTTGACAAAGAGATCAAAATACACTCCAGAGAAAAGAGAGCATTTTCAACAAAAGGTTTTGTTCAAACTGAATATCAAGCTTGGCCTCACCTTGACAAAACTCAATTTCAGGTGGATCAAGGAACTCAAGATAATTCTTGATGTACTGAATCTAAAAGAGGAGAAATAGGGAATATGATTCAACTTATAGATACAGGAAAGGACATTTTGACCTGGACACAGTAACACAGGCATTAAGACCAAGAATCGGAAATGGAACGTAGTGAAGCCAAATTCTTTATGGTAAAGAAATGCTATCATTGGAGTAAAGAGACAGGCTACAGAATCAGAAAAAAATATCTGCTATCCAGACATCTGACAGAAATTGATATCCAGAATATACAAAAACTATAAAGATTAGGCACTCAGAAAAATAGCTCAATTATGAATTGGGATATAGAAATAAACAGAGAATTCTTTTATGAATAAACACAAACAGCCAGTAATACAATTTTATGATTATTTCAGAAAAATGTTTAAGATTGTCATTTAATTAAATATTTCTCCTCTTCTTTTCTTCCTTCTCAACCTTCCCACATTCCCCTTATTGCTCTTTTGAAATTTATGGCTCTTTTTTTCATTAACTTTTGTTGCATGCATACATATATATTTTTCCCTAAATACAATGCACTCAGTCTACACAGTGTTATTTGTATGTATGTTTTTAGGGCTGTTTAGCACTGGACAGCCAACCGATGTGCTTTTCCTCGGGGAGAACCCCCTCTCCTTTTCCCAGTTTTCCTCAGTTGCTTACAGTTCTTCGTGTAGAGTTGAGACTTCATGGATTTTGCAAAGTTCACATTAACATGACTATAGTTCTTTACCTTGCTTATCTCAAGTTTAGGCAGACATGTTGGTGAGACATTGTGTTTGTAGCATCTGATGTTATTAGTAGACAGAATCTTGTAGCAAATGCCCTGTTTTTTTTTCATTTTAGCTTCTTTCTTTCCCCCTGGACACTCACTATCCTTAGCTGTTATGGTAGTACAAGTTAAACTACTTTGTAACTTCATCTAACCATAGAATGACCGATAATCAAACAAACAATACATAACAAATGTAAGATGTAGGGAAATGAAAATACTGTTGATAAGAGTTGGTAGCTAGTACAGCCACTGTGGAAACCAGCGTGCACATTTCTCCAAAAGTAAGAATAAGTCTACCATGTGTTCTAGGTATACCATTCCTGGATGTATTCCCAATGGACTCCACAAACCTCTATGAAAGTACTTGCTAATCAATGTACATTGATGCTGTAATAATACCTACCAGGAAATGGAAGCAAACTAGATGTCTACCAATGGATGAATGTACAAAGAAAATGTGATTCAATGCACAATGAAATATTGTTTAGCTATGAAAATGAAGTTAGGAAATTTGTTAGTAAACTGAATATAGCTAGAAATAACCATCCCTAGTGATGTTATATATACTCAGAAAAATAAACGCCTCATGTTCTCTTATGTGGGTATCCTTTTGAATCTTTAGATATGTGTACTTTTATTAGAATACCCATAGTAGACACAATACTAGCAAGGAGCTATTAGCAGGGATTTCAAGGTACGGAATTAGAATATAGTTTCTATAAAGGGAGAAATCTGGAGAATGGAAAAGGAAAGGCTGATGGAGTGGGAAAAGGGAGGAGAAGATATAAGCATTGGTATAAAGACCTAAAAAGGCCATATGGAAAACCTGCTATTATAGAATCCTCCACTAATATATGTATAAATAAATAAAAGGGGCTTAAATGTAGTCATTCCATTTGGACAATGCCTCTCCAGATACTATAGGCTATCAAATAAAAAAAAAACTTGATATATTACAACTATATACTAATTTATGTCTATAACAACAGAAACAATTAAAAGATATTTTACTGTTGAAAAGTAACCTTACTCCATTCCTTCTTAATTACTATGAATACTAATAATGTGTCTTTTCCTCTAGAGAGTTGCCTATATTGCATTATTGCAAGTATCAAGTTGTTAGCCGTATTGTACCTCTCAGAACGCTGATTTTAGTCAAGTCTGAAAGACAGCTGAAAAAAAGAAAAGACAGCTCAGAAAAAGTTGAATTCGGGAAAAGACAAATGGGAAGACTCACAGGCAGAAGGAAGTTGGTTGGTGTGGAGGGAAGGAGGGCATACAGGAAAGAAAAGATACTGTTGAGGGAGGAGGAGCTGATCAGTAGAAGGTAGGTTTTGGAGCAAATACTGGGATTGGCAAATAAGGAATTAATTCTATATTCATAAAGAATAGGAATATTACTAACAAAAAGTCTTGTGGAAGTTACCTAGTATCCCTAAAACTGTATTTTCTTATGTTTAAGGTAAAGAAACATCTTTTCTCTGTCTTTTAGCTAAGGTCAGAGCAATTTCAGTGTTTATCAGCTTAAAATAAAGAAGATAGCAAACTCCAAAGATTGTCTATAATCTAAAGAACAGATAACCAAATTCTTTGTTTGAGAGTTGCCATGCTCCCCCTGAGGAAGGGTAGCCTCTATCTTTATTAGCATAATTGTGAGAAACTGGCACAGCCGAAGCTCCTCTGACACAGACATAACCACTCTGATGACAAAATTATAAAGTAAATAACCTAAAAATTCAATCCCTTCCATTTTCTTTGGAGCTATCTTGTAAATTCAGAGAATTAACATTCCCCTCCATTAAGTGGTCCCTTGAACTGTTTGGAGTTAGAAATAGCTATTAATATGCACTGAATGAACAGAATGACAGCCACGTGCCAGGAGATTTCCCTAACAGTGACTGAGTGAGGACACCCAAAGCTGCATAAGGACCCGAGAGGAAAAGGATACTGCAGGGAGCCCTCCTTGCCTCTTCGCACCCAGACTGAAACCTTCTATAACCCTGTAGGTGACCAGGCAGTTACATTTTTGTTGTGGGAGCTGCGGGCCTGCTTTTCGTCCTGCCCTGCTCCCGCATGCTTAGCTTTACACCAGAAATAACAACATACAAACTGTATTCATTTAAACACTGCTTGGCCCACTAGCTCTAGCCCTTCCTGGCTAATTCTGATATCCCGATCAACCCATCTCTAATAAACTGTGTAGCACTGGTCTTACTGAGAAAGATTCAGCATGTCTGATCTGGTGGATTGGTTCATCGTGTCTGCCCAAGAGAGGGGAGCATGGCCTCTGAGCTCACTTCCTCTTCCTCCCAGCATTCTGTTCTGTTTTCTCCTCCCACCTATGTTTTAACCTATGAGGGCCAGCCAAGCAGTTTCTTTATTTTTTTTTTAACCAATGACCTTCCTCCATCACATTTTTAACTTTTTTCTCTTATTTTTGAGATTATAATATAATTACATCATTTTTCTCTTCTGTTTCCTTGATCCAAGACCCTCCTTGCTCTGTTTTAGATTCATTGCTTCTTTGTTCATTAAATTGTTGTTGCATGCATATATGTATATAAATTATATATATATATATATATATTTTTTTTTTTTTTTTTCTATGTATAGCCTGCTCAGTCTATATGATGTTACTAGTATGTAAGTTTTCAGGGCTGGCCTTTTCTATGCAGAATTTTCTTGTTCTCTAGAGTGGGTGTAAGGCTTCCACAAGGCCCCCTGCTTTCCTGCCTTTTAAACAGGTTTCCTGTTGACTCTGGGACCCTGGCCTCATTTTTCTTAGAGTATTTACATTTGAAAATTTTTGATTATAGTCTTTTGTACTTTTTTTGGGTTGTCAATCTTCTGCCATATGCCTGGCCATTTTTATATAAGTGTAATCAAAGAAGGTAGCACTCTTATTTCCCAGTGTCAGTCGGAGGTGAGGGGACTAAATTTCATCAGAATCAACTAGCAGAATGAGGTGGCCTATCGTGCTGATCACAGTCCTCAGAGCCTACCAATTCTTTCCTCTAGTTTTCACCACTGCTCATCCACTGCACCTCATGTCCCACAGGAGTTGAGAAACACTGGTTTTATTTTTCTTCACACTGAGTTCGAAGTCAAAGGGCATAGTCACATTTCTGGAGAGATCCTTAATTCTCAATTGCAAATTAAAATAGCAGGATTGTTTTAACGCTCCGATTCAGAAGCTGATAGTTCCTGTGTCTCAGGTACACATCAGAACATCATAATAACTCTGCTTTCACAGGAAATTCTATGCATTGCATCATTTATCTCTGAATATTAAACTGTTAGATTTTCCAAATTTAAATTGGAGGAAAACTAGAATATTGGGTTATATTCCCATCGGATTGCCTGTTTTCTCATTCATTATAAAAGAAATGCCAAGTTCTTAACCCATTTTATTAACATGCATTAAAATTTAATACCGTGAGCACACACTAAATAATGAAATGCACATGTTAATACATAAATCTTTTATTTATTCAGCATAAAATGCTTTTTTATATCTAAAACAGCCAGATACTAGATGCCTTTAAGAATTCATACTCAGTAACTTTTGGATAAAATTCTCATTGTCTTTTTATAAAAGTAAAATGTTGATCAGAAAGAGTTCCAGTGTATCCCTGTTTTCTTACAGTAATTTAACTAGTATCGAATCCTCCGTGATCAAATGGTTAGAAATAGAAAATATGAGCAGCATGCTTCTTACATGCCCTGGTCTCAGTTGTGTCCCCCCTTTTTTTAGCTGCTAGAATCCCCAGGCATGCTTTGGAGATGTAATGTTCCCTGAAAAGGCTCAGGTTTCTAGGAAGCAGTGTTAGTAGGGTAGTGCTATGGAGAAGGGTTTAGATCATTAGGAGAGTAACTTTAATGTTAGATAATCCATTGATAAGATGATGACTGAATGGCCTTTTCTAGAAAGGCTTAGCTAGAAGAAGTCAGTCCATGGGAATGCTTCTATAAAGCAGTGGTTCTCAATCTTCCTAACACTGCATCTCTTTAATATAGTTCCTCATGCTGTGGAATACCTAATCATAAAATTATTTTTGTTGCTACTTCATAACTGTGATTTAATAGTGCTTTGAATCATAATGGAAGTATCTGTGTTTTCCTTGTCTTAGGCAACATCAGTGAAAGGGTCCTTTGACCCGCTAAGGTGTTGAGACCCACAGGTTGGGAACTGCTGCTCTAAAGATGTGGGTGTGTGTATGCAAATATATATAATACATATGTATATATGCATATACACACATACATAACATATGTTCCTCAATCCCTTACCTTTGTACCTTCTTAGATGTCCTCAATATCTGATCCCAATAATGAAAAGCTACCTATATCAGTCCTCAAAGAAAGTAACCATGGGAAGATACTTTGAGCATTTTTCTAGGCAGATTATTAATGGGTTCAACATTTAACCATGGTCTTTTTTGTTTAAATAAATAAGTAAATACAGTAACAAATAATGCTGGAATACTTACTGATTTTCTCTCTTGTTTGTTTTCATATTTTCTAAATATTGCCTAACCCTTCCTTTACACTAAATATTAAATAATGTGTTATGGAGGCATATTTTCACGTATAGCAAAGATGGAGTGGATCAATCAGAAACTCTAGTTTCAAGGAGATCCAAAACTATCTTCTCTTTTCCCCAGGATCCAGGCATGCAGTTGGTGCACATATGTACATTAATGGAAAACACACATTTAAAAATAAATAAATCTTAATGTAAATATAGAAAACCTGGATAATAATGTAGAAGATCTGATTGAAAAGGTCATTTTGCCATAGAGGTAAATGAGAGAACAGAGACTCCAAAAGAGGAGGAAACATGATCTTTCCCTAAAGTATACGTCAGATAATAGTTCTATGAAAATTATGTCTGAGAAATAAAGTAAATGATGAGAACCAAAGGGGGGAGATGTTCAAAAGTTTCGTATTGGAGGAGGGTAGTGAGTAGTTTTCTTGGGACAATGAGGATAACATGGGCACAGGAATCTCAGAGACATCAGAGCTGGTAAAAGGGAACTGTACCTTTCAGACATGTCTATTTGAATGCATGAACCCCAACATGATCACCCCAATACACCAAGAAGGAGACATGAGAACCCTTTCAGTACCAGAAGTCTTCAGCTACCCCTGCCTGACTGAAAAACAGTAATTAGAGTTTAGTACTTGTTATGAATACCTAAAGTATAACTAGCAAGCACTCATGGTGCTTCTTTGGCAGTCCCTTGGAGTTGCAGCTGAGCTTTGGTGATGAATGGAAAGAGGCAGAGTCTAATGAACACTGTAAGTCAATCATAAATCATAACAGTTTTGAATAGATTACAGGGATCTGTTCTCTATTCCAGTCTTACCTCCAAGATAATTCAATCATTGATGGAGAAAGAGAAATTAGCCCAGCAAATATATTTTTAATGTATAATTTCTAACATCCAAAAATTTGCAGGCATACTAAGATACATAAAAGTAGGGCGAGACACAAAATGTGGTAGTGGGGCGATGGCTCAGAGGTTAAGAGCATTTGCTGCACTTACAGAGAACCTGGGTTTGGTTCACAGCACCCACATGGTAGCACACAAGTGCCTATAGCTCCAGGTCTAGGAGATCCAATGTCCTCTTCTTATTATTGCTGGCCCCAGAAAAATAACTCAATTGTGCTTCTCGCATGTACATTGATGTTGGCTTGCTGTTTACTTATAGTTTACAGGGGTCCAAGACCTGCAGAGGTCTTTGTGTGATGTCTTCTCAGGTGTTACATCCCACAAATTCCAGATGCTTCTGCCTAGCCAGTCTCTGAGAATAACCCCCAATTTTTTTGTGACTAGAATACTTTCCCTGCCTTGCTTTGACAGAAATTGTCATCAAGAAGAAAGCTATAAATTCAACAGGGTCACCCAATTTGTTTCCCTCCCGCTGGGAATCATAGCTCAGCAGCATTTATTGTATTGATGTCTAAAAGAGATTACTTTATATAATTGACTGGTGTTTAGCCTGATTACAATATGAGATCAAAATCTATACTATTTATCATTAGAAGATGAATTGTCCTATTTTATAAACCAGAAATTATAATGAAAAATAGATAAAACCTAGATATGGGGCTCCTGGAGTTAGAATGATGTCACCAGCAAACACAGGGCAATGACACTGAGAAAAGGAGAACCGTCAAGATAATATCTAGAGTTTGGATTTGATAGCATTTGCAAATTTTTTTCTTGACAGTTCAGTAAGCCAAGAAAAGAGTAGTGAAACAAAGAAAACATGAGTATTTTCTAGGAAATAAAAAATATTCCATCTAAAGCATTTAAATACCTAAATAGCCAGATGATTCTTCTATCTTTATAGGTAAAGATTTAGAATATTAAAAATGCTGCTAATAGTATCAAAAAAGAAAAATAAAAACCCCAAAACATAAACAGAAGAAAGGCAAATACTTATCAATAAAAATGAGCATCATGTACAGATAAAATATATTCATGAGTAAAAATTATGGAATAGTCACACAAAAGTAATACTATATTCATGAAGCAGAATGAACTGATATATGGGGACAATAAGGTTGCTCATAAACATATGCTCAGCAAAAGAAGCCAGACACAAAAGAATACATAATGAATGTAAACATTTATGTTTAGTTCAGACAAAGATGATCCTGATATATGGTGACAGAAATCAGAGCCATTGTTAGAGTTGGCATGAGCTTGTTTCTCAGAAGGGATATGAGCAGAACCCCAGCTGCTTCTTAGTTTTCTACCTCCATTAAGTAGAAACTTTCCAATAAGGTTCACAGTCCTAAATATTCATCAAGTTTTATACTTGTGAAATGTTTATACCCTTCTATATGCACATTCAAATCCCTGTGTTTTTTATACTAGGCTAGATTTCATAAAACCACAAAGCTTACCCTGAAGGAATAATCATAGAGTATAATAAAAGACTTGCAGGTAGAAACTTGCAATAGCCACAGTATATAAAGCTAGTAAAAATTATAAATAAATTATTGCTCTACAGTTATGAACAGAAGATTGATTTAACTTTAGTATAGGTGGTAGAATTGGGGATGATACCGCTGTTTCAGAAAAGATGAACTGTGGAGTCAGAGCTAAAAAGAAAACCAGGTCACTAATAGAGAGAAAGGAGTGTGCTTTCCCGTGTAGAAAATAACCCTGACTCTCTAAAATTGGTTTTATATATATAAGGAAAATAGACCAAAGTCCTATTTGTTTGGTCCAAAGTGAGTAGTATTAAACTAGGTCTGAGAGAAATAGTCTTATGGCGATTTCAATGGGAGATTGCTTGCAAGAACTAATGTTATTCACATCCGTGGATGCCCAAATCCTTATATAATATGGGATGATATTTGTTTAGTGCTTAGGCACATATTCCTGTGTGTTTTACATAATCTCTAAATCATGTATACTACACCACACATGGTAAATGTCATGTAAATACTTTACCATATTGTTTATGGAATAATGAGACAGAATAGAAAAGGCATGTGTATGCTCATATATAGTTGTTTTTTTTCTTTGATACAGTTTTGGTCTGCAGTTGGATGCACCTAGAGATATGACATCCAAAGATATGTACGACTGAGTGTGGTAAGGCTAGAGTTTTAATGAATTCAGATAATGGAGAAGAGAATTTGTATGTCTGTAGGCACAGGGGAGCCATTTAACGTTTATGAAGAGGAAAAAGTTATGATGAAAATTATGCTCCAGAAAAATAAATCCATTGACCTCAAGATTATTGGAAGGAGAAGAGAATTGATGTAGCAAGAAAACATAAATGGGTGTTATGAAAATGTAATTCAGTTCCATTTAACAAACAGTTATTAAAGGTCTACTGACTGGCTCTAGCAAAAATTAGTGAGCACATGCATTTGGTCACTGCAGCGGGAGAATGATAAGTGGCAGACATGACGCTTTTATTAAAGAATGATTTGAAAGATTATTTATTGGGTAGTACTAATAAAATTTTATGGCACTATATGAATTAAGGATATGTATGGTTACCATACAAAGCAATCTCCACAAATGCATAGCAGTTTATCTTTCTTACATAGTGAGAATATTATGCCTACATATTGCTGATGCTAGTTCATAATCCCAGCAATGCCATTGCACCAAGGATCTTTCTTTCAGCTTTATTGTGTATGATTGATAAATAAACATTATGTATATCCAAAGTATACAGAAACAATGTTTTGATACAGGGGTATGTTATGAATTGTATTGCATAATTAACCTAATTAATATCACTCCTCACACCTGCAGCACCTTTTCTTTGTGTGTGATGAATATTACTTCAAATTTACCTTCCTACTAATTGCCATTGTCATGCTGAATATTAGATCCTCAGAATTTATTCATCTTAATATCAGAAACTTTGTACACTTTGATTAACTTTTCCACATCTGCATCTCGAAACACAAAGACTTTGACATTTCAGCATACTGATGTTTTCTACACTACTGTGCCATTTTTCATGAGTACCTGTCATAGTTTCAAAACAGTTGCTTGAACATGGAAGTTTGAGAAAATGGCAATATCTGACTATTGTGTGAATCATTTATAGGAAAGAAAGGACATGTGCAGAGACCTTTTCATCAGATTTCTTCAATGAGTGAGTGGCCAAAACAAGTCTAGCCACAGCTGAAATGGAAGCCTTGAAAATAAGAAACGAGAACAAGATACCATTGTCATTGGGCAAGATAAAGTAGCAATCTACTAGATCCATATAGCTAGACAAGGTATGGTTAACAAAGATTAAAGGAAGAGCTATGATTGTTCTTAACAGAACAGATTTTTTTTCAGAGGTTAAAACACATTGGCTACTTACTGGATAAGAGATTTCTTCTACTCTTAAGAGCATAGTTAATAACTATTGAAATATTGCAGGTGTCTGTAGAAATAACTATATTTGATAAGAGATTAAGACTTTGTACTTCATGTGTGTGATCAGTTTTCCATTTGTTTGTGTATTTTGCTAACTATTCTTAATAACTCCCCAAAACTGTTTCTAAATGTATATAATAATCAAGAGGATCATCATAAATAATAGAAAGGGAAGGGAGAAATGGATGTGACCAGAAGGTGCGTGGATAAGCTCCAAGTTTAATGTCAACTTAACTCAAGCTAATGTTCTTAAAAGACTTCTCAGTTTTGAACACTTTAAGAAAGTGAGTTTATTTTGATAAATAACTTCTTAACACTGAGCACAGAAAGAAATGAGCATGAAATTTCTAGATTTTATATGATAGGTCCTTGATGAGAATTTCTTTGTACAGAGGACGTTTTCAAGCATGATTTTACATTCTTTCTTTTAGGATTCTTGCTTGGGCAAAATCATATATAATATATGTAATATGTACATATATAAAAGATGCATATACATAATTTATATTATATAATAAACTCATAATATATAAATGTATTTTAATGATTTTGAAGTTTTATTGTATTATTTATTGCTTACTTGAAATCTTTCCAATATTTCTTTTTTTGGGGAAAGTGTTTAATTTTATTTTCAACATAAGATAAAATATCAATAAAACACTTTTATAAATAATTAACATTCTAGTAAGTCTGGACTTTTGCTTACCTGGACTAGTTCAATTCTTCTCCATTCTTCCTTAAAAATGGCCAGTGCAGTTATTTTTTCCATATGAAGAAAATCTTTTTTTGTTTTGTTTTGTTTTGTTTTGTTTTTTTGAGGCAGGGTTTCTCTGTGGTTTTGTAGCCTGTCCTGGAACTAGCTCTTGTAGACCGGGCTGGTCTCGAACTCACAGAGATCCGCCTGCCTTTGCCTCCCAAGTGCTGGGATTAAAGGCGTGCGCCACCACCGCCCGGCTACTGTAGAAAATCTTATGTACTTAATTTCCTGTCTTATTTTTGTATGTTGAAATCAATGAATATTTATTGAAAAGTAAGGGATATTATAATTTTTCTTTAACATTAATTCTAAATGATTGATTCTTTAACATTCTACAGAGAAAAGATTACAATATTAACTCAAAGGGTTATAGTCCTAACATTCAGACTTAAATAGTTCTTACATTTTCTTTAATATCTCAAAGTACTCAATATGACATATCCCACCTCTTGGGTCTTTTGGTGAATAACTGACAATCTCATGAATGAAGGGATTCCTAAAGACAATTGAGTCAATGTTAGATTGGCGATTTTTTCCTGACTACTTAGCTATTAAGACAGAGCTTAACCTATAGAAATGAAAGTTTAAGGAAGGTTTGAGCCTTTTCTTCTAACACATTAGTGTACCAAGCAGGCTTTAAGAAACACTGGTTCAGAGAAGGTTCACAGCTGAGAAGTCTGCTGTTGATAAGAAAAGAGGCATATGCTGTAGAAACAAGGTGTTTCTATGACAAGTAAGTCATTGAGCAATCTGTTGTCCAAACTGAGTGGGCTCGCCTTTATTTCCACCTAGACAGATTTCACCCTCTTTCCCAGAGACACCTTACAAATTACCTGCCGAGAATTTCTCCATAACAGGATCTACTAATATTTTGGGAAAACAAACAACTTGAAATCCCAGTTATCTATATGCTACATTATGGAAGAAATCATTTTTGATATGGAAAGCTTTATTTTTTACATGATCAACACCAACTGCTTTCATCATTGGAATCCATGTATAGAACCTGTAAAAAGTAACTGAATATCTAGACATTTCATAGACTCATCCTTTCTTTTCTTTCTTTCTTTTTTCTTTTGTTTTTTGTTTGAAGCAGGGTTTCTCTGTAGCTTTGGAGCCTGTCCTGGAAGTAGCTCTTTTAGATCAGGCTGGTTTCAAACTCACAGATATCTGCCTGCCTCTGCCTCCCGTGTGCTGGAATTAAAGGCATGCACCACCACTACCTGGCTGTACTATATCCTTAAATGTAAGTTTTTCTCTCACAATTTAAAAGTGGTGTTGGAAAAGATGTGACCAAGAGAAACAGAAATGATGAACATACTTCCGAAATCACGAGGCCAAGTATAAGGTAAATCATGATGCTTTTGACAGAAATAAAAGGCTAGGTGAAAGGACTATTTCATTTGAGATAGCCTATCTGCAATGCAACTTGAAATTCTTATTTGGAGGTTCTTTGCGACTTGAGTTAAACAGGAGTATGTTTAAAGATGGCACAGTGTGCCCCAGTTCCTAAGACATGTAATACAAAGCAGTCATCAGAATGAAGGTCCAGGAAGGGAGCAGCAGAGGTCTGGTTCAGGGCACCTCATCCTGGACTGACTCAGTGTGGACCTCTTTTTATTTGGCACCTCCCACTCATTTCCTGACTTAATTCGACTTCAGACCTCTGGCTCCATATTCCATTCCTAGTATTGCACTTACATCCCTATACCTGACAGCCAATTTAACACGCCTGGCCTCCCAAGACCCTGTCTCAGCATTATACTCCCCTTTTGAGTATCTGATCCTTACTGGCTATGGGGAACTTGGACAGGTAGTATTTGTCTTATATGTTTTAAGAGGAAAATAGTAGAATGTCTCGGAATACCTTATAGTTAGACCATATTTATTTCAATATAGCACTTTATTAGGACTCTAAATCCTGCAACTAATCATGTTCTACTTTTTGTAATATGCAAATACACACACACACACATTCTAAAAGGAAGACATTACTTAGAACACTAGCTATGACTCACAGTACTTCTGGGACATACTTCAAAAATGCAGAAAGAATGGAAAATAACTTTAAAAAATTAGTATGCTTTCAATTTGTTAACATGTACTGACTCTGTGTCTCAACATTGCCCTGGGCTCTTGTTAGGAATATTACAGCAGAAAAAGAATCTGAAATTTGAATTTCTGATTGGTTCCTACTCCCATGTGATACAATATTAGTATTTGACTGTCACTAGAATTTATATATTTCAATACTATAAAACATTTATAGAATTCACATCTTTGAAATGTTATTTTTTTTCTTTCTTTCTTTCTTTTTTTTTTTTTTTTTTGGTGCGGGGAATGTGGGCATCATTCCAGGAGACTTCCTGCTGGCTAGGGGCACTGATAATCTTTTGGGGATCTAGAAAAAATTTAGGATTATGGTCAAGTCCTGAATGTAATATTCTGTGAGGCTTGATCGTCTCAACCCACAGTCTGTTCTGGATGTAGAACTCAGACATCTGGGCCATCTGCTACTATTAGAGATTTCTCAGGCAACTTCCTTGATTAAAACGGGTATCAGATTCTTTGTGTGTTTTTCATCTTTACGTGGCTTTATTCTACACTCTATTTCTTTTCTTTTTGTTTTTATTTTTTTATCTTATTTTTTGTTGATTTTATTGAGCTATACATTTTTTTCTGTTGCCCTCCTTCTTCTCCCCTCCCCTTCAATCCTCTCCCATGGTCCCCATGCTCCCAGTTTACTCGAAATCTATAGGAGCATGTGAAATTTTATGTTGCTCCACTCACTTCCTCTTTTTGCTCAGTTTATGGACTATTCTTGTCACTAATGGCAGATTTTTCCAAATCAGTTAACCCTTTCTGGAAATACCCTTATTGATACACTAAAAGACGGGTCTCCTTGGTGATTCTAAAACCAGTCAATTTGACAATGAAGATTAACTGTCAAAAGACCTAGCAGATGAAATAACTGTATAAAGCATAAAGGACACAGGCTTTAAAATATTAATAGATGGTCAGTGAACTATGGGACAATTTCACTTGCCTAATGTACTTACAATAACATTCTGCTGGGAGCAAAGAAAGGAGGAGGGCAGTTATATATAAATAATGTGGCTGTAAGAATTCTAACCCCAGGTTTCCTGCCCCCAATGAATTCAGCCTAATGTGAGGGTTTGAACAAGAAATGTCCCCCATAAGCTAATACTTGGTGTCAACTTGATGGCACTGTTTGGGGAAGTTAGAGAGATTTGAGGATATGGACCTCACAGAAGCAAGTACGTCACTGGGTAGAGACGATGAGCATATATAGCCTTTCCAAACAACCACTTCTCTATTTGTGTCCTGGGTACAGAGGGAAATGTGATCTCTTAACTTCCAGCTCAGGCCAACTCTTGCTGTCTGCCATTGAGGACTACTAATTTGGAACCATGAGCACATATAAACCCTTTCTTTAAGAAGTTGAATTTGTCATGCATACTGTTTCATCAGAGCAATAGAAAGTAACTAATAAAATCATTATCTTTTGGCTATTTTGAGAAGAATAAAGCAGCAGGGAAGGACAGATTAATGCTTTTAGCAGATAATTATTCTTTAGTCTCCAAATATGAGTTTCATGATGAACATGAGGAAAATATAATCAAAGAAAACACTTTGAAAGGTCACAAACTAAAACTAAGCATTTCCAGACTACCCTTGTATTTTTCTTACTGTGATTCAAGAGACAGGTGTACCATTTTGTGTTTGTTGCTCAGCAGAGAACAAGAGTCTGTTAATAAAATTAAGAATTAATGCTAAAGACTGTGCCATGAATTAGCTACTAGATAGAGACACGGTTAAGTTGCAAATTACTTTAAAAGTCATTAACCACCCCAAACTTAATAAAGTGAAATCTTCACCCTATTAAGGAGATTAACAAATGTTGTTTTAAATGTTTAATGAAAAATATTTATTTGCTGCTGTAATGTAATCCTGCTTCTTATTTGACCTCTTTTTGTTCTCTCTCTCTCTCTCTCTCTCTGTTTGTGTGTGTGTGTGTGCGTGTGTTTGTCTAGCTATGTATATTTTATTGCTTTAAAAAGGTTGGTTTTTGCTTTGTTTTGTTTTGAAAGACCACTGATGTATTTTTCCCAGTACCAGGTTCAGCCTTAAACAAATGACATTTTTAAGGATTTCTCTACAAGGCATCTCCAAGGAACAAGTAGCAGCCTAAAGGAATCTGTGGGAGTAATACAGAGAAAGGACCATTTGTTTTTCCACATGCAGCAATGGAGATTTGTAACCACACCAAAAATGTGTTTAACTAATGCGCTTCCAGCTATGAGTGGGACAGAGTGACAACTGTCCTTTGTTTTGACTCATCTTTTCTTTTACATGGATTTATTTAAAGAGGGTTATTTCTTTGAGCCATAAGCAATATTACCATAACTGTGAGCAAGACTTATATGGGAAAAATAGTGCAGCTTCAGTATTTGGGAAAGTATCCTTATAGCCAGGGGGAAGCACTCAGTTTAAACTGTGACAATTTGGAAACTTCCTCTCAAGAGAAGCACAATTCTTAGTTAAGGGAGCCACCTTAGGGTTGGCAAGAGACCTGAACCTAGAGTGGCTCCCAGGAGCCCAAGCCGAGGTCCCCAGTTAGTTCCTTGGGCAGCTGAGGATAGGGAACCTGAAATGACCCTAGCCTATAGCAATACTGATGAATATCTTGCATATCATCATAGAACCTTCATCTGGTGATGGATGGAGATAGAGACAGAGACCCACACTGGAGCACTGGACTGAGCTCCCAAGGTCCCAATGAAGAGCAGAAGGAGGGAGAGCATGAGCAAAGAAGTCGGGACCACGAGGGGTGCACCCACCCACTGAGACAGTGGAGCTGATCTACTGGGAGCTCACCAAGGCCAGCTGGACTGTGACTGAAAAAGCATGGGATAAAACTGGACTCTCTGAACATGGCGAACAATGAGGGCTGATGAGAAGCCAAGGACAATGGCACGGGGTTTTGATCCTACGCAATGTGCTGGCTTTGTGGGAGCCTAGCCAGTTTGGATGTTCACCTTCTTAGATATAGACAGAGCGGGGAGGACCTAGGACTTACCACAGGGCAGAGAACCCTGAATGCTCTTTGGACTGGAAAGGGAGGGGGAGAGGAGTGGGAGGAGGGGGAGAAGGGTGGGAGGAGGGGGAGAAGGGTGGGAGGTGGGGGAGGGAAATGGGAGGCTGGGAGGAGGTGGAAACTTGTTTTTTTTCTTTCTTTTCTCAATGAAAAAATAAATAATTTTTTTAAAAAAGATTTGTTTATAGTTGCTTTCCTTTTTCTCAAGCGGAATAATGTGGCAAACCTGTAGTAGGTGGGAAGGCATGGAAAACTGAGCTTGACCTAAGTGATCACAGCAGTGTAAGCGGCAAAAGAGATTTTGTAGAAATCAGGAAGAGAGATGATGAAGATAGAAGAAGAGGAGGAAGAGGAGGAGGAAGAGGAGGAGGAGAAAAATGTGCTGGTGACCCTCAGGATGAGAAACAAACTGAAATATGTCAATCCATGGAGACTTGAAGGGATGAGTGCTGGCCAGCACAATCCTGGCTTCTGGTCAGAAACTACATTGTCCAACTGCTTACCTCGCTTCTGTGCGAGGACTACCTCATCTTACCTTTTAGTCTTATTACTAGCTTCTAATGTTCTTTCTTTTTGGGCCAAAGCAAAAGTTCAGTAATGAAATAGAGAAGAGAGAGGAGAAAGAGAGAGAAAAAGGAAGGAGAGAGAGAGAGAGAGAGAGAGAGAGAGAGAGAGAGAGAGAGAGAGAGAGAGAGAGAGAGAGAGAAAGAGAGAGGTGGGGAATTAGGAAAAATGATAATCTCTCAAAATTCTATTTCGCCTCCTTAGACTTCCATTCTGTCTTTTAGATAGTTCTTGGAGAATGAAAACACTAAGCAGTCACTTATTTTTTTTTCTTGTACTGTGATAATGTGCCTATTGAGTTGAGGTGAAAAGATCGTGGCCTTCTAAGTAGCTGCAAAGTTGATCCAAATTACAAAAGTTCTCAACCTGTGGGTCTTGCTCCCTTTGATGGTCAATTATCAGCTATCCTCCATATCAAATATTTACATTATAATTCATAAGAGTAGCAAAATTACAGTTATTAAGTAGCAATGAAATACTTTTATGGTTGGGGTCACCATAACATGAGGAACTGTATTAAAGGATCATAGTGTTAGGAAGGTTGAGAACCACTGATCTAGAAGATAATGAGTTATAAAGATATGATACATAAAATTAGTATGAATGCCAATTTTAGTTTTATAAATATTGACAGAATATGACTCCAACTGAAGGCGAGGCATGATTACTAGCAAAGATAAGAGCCTCTGATTATAGGAAGCTTGAAGTTTAAAAAAAAGTTACACAAGCACACAGGATGTAATTGATAGCAGCTGAAAAGAACCATGTAGAGATGCCCATGGATGTTTAGGAGTTCCTAAGTCCAGAATGATGTCACAGTTGAATGCTTTGGATTGAACAGGTTTTCTACAGCGCAAGGTAAAGCAAGATGATTCTAGCTGAGAAGACAAAGTGAGCCCAAGTCAGACGTGCAAAGTTTTTGGATAATGGGAAATAGAAAAGTGTTTAAAGAAGTGTTTTCCAACTGGCATAGGAAATATAAGACTTGCTGAAAAGAAAATTGCCTTGCTATATATTTCTACAGTCAGGGCTAGGTTTTTGATTGTTTTGAACTTGAAGGAAGGCATGTTTAATAAAAGTAAAAGTCAGGCACATGCCTTTAATTCCAGCACTAAGAGAGCAGAAACAGGAGATTGCTCTGAATTTCAGGCCAGCCTAGTTTATGTACTGAGTTCCAGGGCAGTCAAATCTACATAGAAAGACAGGGAGAATAACTACATTATATGTATATAGATAGATAGATAGATAGATAGATAGATAGATAGATAGATGATAGATAGATATTTTCCTAAGTTATTGAAATAACTGACATATAGATAAAATGATACTACAGTAATATAGAGCCTCTGTCATTGCTTTTATAGATTTGATCAGTCACCTCTCACCCCTGAAAATTTTACGTTTATCTCCATTATTGTATCACTGTCTATTCATTTTTCTCTTTGCTCATAATTTAATACAAATGAAATAATGAATTAGACTCATCTATGTTTGACTGCACTTAATCTTCTTATATAAATATAAGAATATAACTGCCATATAAATATAGTTTGTTCTTTTGATTGCTGATTGTAATTCAATTCATGAAATTGTATGGCTGGTCTATTTTTCATGTACATTTGAGGTTTTCATTTGTTTCATCTTAATTTTCCAAGCAAATGGATTAAAACCAATTCAATTCCAAAATGACTAAGCAAATGTGGTCACCTGCTGAATATAAATATAAGTGCCTACATGCAATATTCAAGGATGAGCTCTGTTCAGCAATTTTCCTTCATAGAGATGAGTGTCGAGTCCAGTCTGAGGACCTCTGCAGTGTGTATCACCTCTGTGTCATGTCATTTCTCATAATATACATTATTCCCTGGCCTGTGTTGGCATCCCTGGAGTTCTGTGTTGTTGTCTCTGATTAGAAGAGTCCTCGTTTGAGTGATGCATATTTTATTCTGGTACAAGGGTTATCTTTTATTTTTAAGTTTTGTTCATTTTTGAAAACACTGTGCATGTCTTCTTCAAACTATGATTGAAATAATACATGCATATTATATATATGTTATATGTTTATATATATTCAATATACATAGCAACACATAAATTCCTTGCACACATTTAATTGTATAACTCCTGATTAATTCTAATTGTTCCTCCAATTCCCTATGATTAAAGAAGTATAATCCTCCTCTGAATGAAGCTCCGTGTTTTGAGCAGGAAAACAGACTTTCCTGTTTGTCATCTGGATGGTTTCTCATTTGGGAAACTTACATAGATTCCCTTTCTGCTGTCTTCTAAGAGATCATCCATCCATGATTCTACAGCTCTCAAGAGTCTTCACTGTTGGTACCTGTCTGGAGGAAGCAGTACTTCCAAAGATTCTGTTCTGTGCACCCACCCTTTTCCAGCCCCCCATTATCTCCTCCAACCCTTGGTATCTATTGTATATACGATCAGAGGAGTAGAAAGAAAGGATCCAGGAAACGGCACAAGTGGGATTGTCACATCATAGTGATACACATCCAGGGACCGAGAGGACCAAAGACTGCTGAGCAAGCTGCCCCATGGGAACTCTGAGCACTGCCTGCATCCGAGGCCTACACTTTTCCCCATTCTAGACATCAAAGGATGTAAGATGTGGGTGGCAGAGTAAGAAATGCTTTCTCTTTGCTCAGTCTTGCTATTTATTATTTTCAGGGAAGCTCTGAAGTTCATTTCCCAGTCTTCATCTCAGCAGAAAAAATCAGCTTTCAGGTAAACACTCTCAGTAAATTGCAGGAGATGTGCAAATCACATGGGTGGGACTTGCGGGTGGTTTGCAATTTTAATAGAACTAAAATTCCTTCTGTGTAGATTAAACATAAAACAAACTTCTAAAGGAAAGTTTTTTTTTTTGATTTTAAAAACTTGTGAGAGTTTGATATAATTACAAAATTTCTCCATTCCCTTTTCTCCCATCAAGCCCTGCCATTTCTAATGGAATTTTGATGTAATATTTTTTATACAGAGTACTACTTTCACTGGAACTAACTCTTATACACCAGGCTGGCCTTGAACTCACAGAGATCTGCCTGCCTCTGCCTCCCGAGTGGTGGGATTAAAAGCGTGCGCCACCACCATCCAGCTATATCTACTATATCTAATATATCTAATGTTTTTAAGCAGGGTCAATTCAATTCAGAATAGAAGACAAGCTGTCACATATAGGACAGAATGTATTACAGAAGCACAGTTATCTTGAAAGGATACTCCAAAGTCACTTAACATGTATACATTTCAGGGTTCTCTGAAGGAGAAGAACTGGCAGAATAGAATATATAGAATCATTAAAAAAACCACTAGATTGGCTGGGTTTATAAAATGTGATCTAGGTAGTGTGGAGTGTCAGTCTCTTAAGTGAAGGAGAAATGTTTCAAGCAGTTCCACAAACTGCTGTCTATGGAACAAGCTGAGTGGAATACACTCACACATTTCAAAGTAACAAATGCTCATTTGAGACTTTAACTTGCTGCTTGTTGATGACCAGGTTAGGTGGGCTTGGAGCAGTGATTAAAACTGAAGATGAAAACAATGACAGACCACGGCAGCTCAACTTTCAAGGAAGAATACTTTCAGAGAACATGCAATTAGCCAGGCTTAATATGCAGGTCATATGAGACACGTGGGAAGTAATCCCACATGTCGCCAGTCCTGTCAGCGGGGTGAGAATCGTTATGCAGAGCGCTATAAGGCTGACTCAATCATCTGTGTGCTGAGACAGACCTGTCAGAGAAAGCTAATGAGATGATCAGTGACACCTAAAATCACAGCTAAATTAGTTTAGATGAGGCCGTAATTCTCATTTTCATCACAGATTTTATTTTCTTCTGTCAGAGATGCAATAATACTGAATAGACCTTAAATGATTGAAGGATCCATAACAGTTTCCCTCTCTGTATCTCATTAATGACTCAACATGATGACGATGACCAACCCCATGAATGAAAATAGAAAATAGGCTGCAATGAGGAATCATAAACCTTGCCTTTTGCCGATATAAATATGGGTAGAGTGAAATATTTAAGATGATCTAATACTTGACATTCAAGGAAAAGAAAATTCTGCAAAAGTTAAATTCCATTTCTTTCATACAGACATGTAAATGTCAGTTTTGCGAAGAATTACCTTTTTTCTACGATCAATTCATTTTTTTCTGACTTTTTATGATAAAATGCAGAATATCCTATACTCTTCTTAGAATTGCTATGGATGCATTAGGAAAGGGTATAATAAAGTGGAAAATGATGTAGGTGTTTCCTTTCTTTGACTTCCAAACTTTTGATAGTAGAATTGCTATAGAGTTCTAATTCCTAGATTATGTATACTGATACTCAAAGTTACTTAAATGAAAAAACTGGTGGTGCCAATTTGCTGTACTAAATCAGAACATTAATATAAAGGTGCCTGTAAATCTATATTTTTAATATTTCCCATAGAGATTATAGTGTATGTCTAGAATCAACAACCACAATTACATCAGATATTAAATCTGTGTGCATACAGCTATTTCTTTAGAAATGGTTTCCTAAACATATGAGAGTAAAATTACTAAATAATATCATACATTTCACCCTCTCACTTCCTCTGGTTATAGATGTGATATAACCAGCTACTTCAAAACTCTAGTTGCCTTGACTTGCCCAGGATGGGACATACCTTGAATGGTGAGCCAGAAGAAATTCTTTCCTTTATAAAGTTATTTTTATCAGAGAGCTTTATCACAGAATAGCTAAGGCTGAAATCTCTAGCACCAAGAAGTAGACTATCACCAGGTGGTGAAGTTTCTAGGTCATGGGACATATTTTGTGTCTAGAACATGGAAGAATCTGGTATAAATATAATGATCTAGTTAGCATGGTAGAAACGGTATACACAGAATCATTCAGGTAAAAACTTAGAAGACAGTAAGGTTTAGAAAACATGCAAACAGACTACCTGCCTTGTGAAATTTCAGAGAGGAGCCAGGATTGTATCAGAAATGGGGCCACATATGTGATATTTTGGTCAAGAATCTGGCTTTGTTTTCGCTGTATTCTTAGAACCTGTGTGAAGTTGAATTTAAAAATAATGGACTAATTTTTTTCCATAGGAAATTTAAAGACAGGAAAGCATTAAAATTGCTGCTGAGAAAGCACCTGTAATTGCTTTCTCCAGTGGATAATTACCTCTGAAGAGAAACCTCCTTCCCCACACTTGAGCAATAGGAAAGGTGTCCTGAGGGCAAAGATAATAGCCCTAGGAAGCTCTGTCTTGTGAAAATCCAGACTCATTTAAATGAAGAAAGCTTAAACCGAAGGTGTCCCTTGCTCCTAAGAAACAAGTGTCTAGGAAGGTGTTTCCTGGCAGGTTTTTTTTTTAATTTTTCTTTTTCTTTTTTTAAATTAATTAATTAATTTATTTATTAAGGATTTCTGCCTCCTCCCCGCAACTGCTTCCCATTTCCCTTCCCCTCCCCCCATCATGATGAGTCCCCCTCCCTCATCTGCTCGAAGAGCAATCAGGATTCCCTGACCTGTGGGAAGCCCAAGGACTGCCCACCTCTATCCAGGTCTCATAAGGTGAGCATCCAAACTGCCTAGGCTCCCACAAAGCCAGTACGTGCAGTAGGATCAAAAACCCATTGCCATTGTTCTTGAGCTCTCAGTAGTCCTCATTGTCCGCTATGTTCAACTAGTCCGGGTTTATCCCAAGCTTTTTCAGACCTAGGCCAGCTGGCCTTGGTGAGTTCCCCCTGGCAGGTTTTTTACAGCCACCTGTGAGGCATTTCAAGAGGGCTGGGCTGCATACTGAGCTGGCTGGGGAACTTCATAGCCTTATCCCCGTGGTACTTGTTTTGTAGACATGGAAGATGGCAAACCAAGGGGACAATAAAATTTTGACCTTGGAGAGCAGCTGAACCTAAGCAGTGTGTGCCATGGTCAGAGTTCCTGCAGGATCAGAGGTCAAAGTTCCAGGGAACCCATTGTGTGAAGCAAGGAGTAGCCTAGACTACACAGGGGCTCCAGGCACTGAACAAGTCAGGACCAAGGGATGAGAGCCGCAGATAGAGGATTGAAGCTCATGCAGGAGAGATGCTGAGGGTAGCAGATGTTATAGGTTAGACTACTCAAGCCTTTTGGAGTCCAGATTATTTCCAGTACCATCCCAGACGAGGGACATAAAAGTTCAGGAGTTGATGTTTACACTGCTGGACTTTGGTTGGGTGTTTATACAATTGTTTCTTGTTACTGCCCATTTCTTCCAGTTTGCAACAGGAAGTTTACTCTGTGTTTTTTATGTTTGCAGCATGTGATGTGGGTTGCTGTTACAGAACCTCACAGTTAAGAGCAGTTGCACTTTTGAAGTATTAGGATCTTTCGAGACTATTGAGACTTCTAAAGTAAAACTGAGCACTTTACATTATCACATGGTCATGTGCCTATGGGGACATGGGATGGAAGGCTATGGATTAAAAGTGATGTGTTTGGGTGTGAAATTCACAAAGAATGGTGTAGTACCAGTTAGTGCTAATTGTTGTATTGACAGCATCTAGAATTATCCAGGAGATTGGCCTAAAGGTATGACGGGATGATTATGTTGATGACTTTAATTGCTTTGTAAGCCTGCCTGGGTGGTACTATCCCATGAGCAGGGATCTTTGGGTGGAAGAAATGGAGAAAATGAACCGATTACTAGAATGCACTGATTCCTTTGTACCTTTCTGATTGTGTGTGCTATGGCGAGTTGCTTCGTGCTCCTGCTGTCTAGACAAAGATAGACCATGAATTGTGGGACAAAATAAAATCTTTCTTCTTTAAGTTGCTTTTATAAGACTAGTTTATCATAGTAACAAGAAAGCAATGAAGATTATAAGTGCACATATATGTGCATATTGCATACTTAATATGTAATTTTATAAAGATATTTATTAAAATTATAAGGTACACAAAAAGTCATTTATCATATGCTATTCACCATCCAACATCATCGTTACAAATTTTAACATTAGTAGTTGCATGAGAGCCTGCTACCAGTTACTTGGGTGAATTACACCTGGGGTGAAGGTCGTCTGTCACCAGCTTAACATTTGCCAAAAGAGCTCCTTCAGGGTCTTTCATATATCAACACAATTACAGCAATCATCACTGATTACAAAGATTTTTCTGCATTCTCTTTTAAATATTTACATAAGTTATTTGATATAGTCTTTACAAAAATCTCATGAGATATTTCTTATTAAATGTAACTTAAAGCTCAAGACGCTGGGGATGCCACAAGCCAGTCAAAATCTATTATATATTTTTAAACTAGGAAGATGATTTAAAAAATCACACAAAAATGCCATCTTCCTACAGGTAGAAATGGCAACAAAGCACTTTCTTCATAATTGCAGCTAATGTGACTAGCAGTAAAATCTGGCAGGTTTGTTTCCCCCATTGCCTGAAAGAAAACCCTCCCCCCATACTTCCTTCTGCGCCTCTGAAGTGCTCAGTTCAATGAAGGTAGCCTACTTAAGTTTGGGACTACATCAATCAGGTACTGTAGGGCCAGTGGGCACTAGAGACCTTCTATTAAGTTTTCTTATGAGGCACTAGTGAAGCATAGTGGTTTTCTGCCTCTGGCACTCCATAGGAAGAAAAAAAAAGGAACAAAGGAAAGCAGGCAATTTGCTCCTGTCACATAGATTAATCAAGAAAGCCATAACCTTTGTATCTTTGGCTGGTCTCTGATAAGGCAAAAGGTCGCTATGATAGATACAGGGAGGAAACACTTCAATCATCTTTAACCATCCTAGGACATAAAGCAAGAGACTTAAAGCTTCCATTTAAGACATATATCTTTTCTATTGAAGTTTCTATAATTATTACCTGTGCTGCTTCTATCATGCCGCATTTGAGAACCTCGGGGAAAAGAGGAGCGTTCTTCAGATCAAAGAAAAAAACAATTGACTAAGAAGAAGGGTTGTCTTTCTACTAAACACACACATATTTTGTTGTTATGGCAACATGAGATCTAAGAATGACACACCAAATAATGTGGCATCAAGGCACACTACTATGATCAGATGTCACAATAAACGTGCTCAGTTTCTGACTGTCATCTGCTGTGCTGCCCCCTGCTTTTCTGACAACTTTCCCTTGAGGCCCAAGCAACTTGGTGTAATGGAAACCAGAGATAATTCATCCTCCTCCTTGGTGGGTCTTTGCATGAGAGATCCCATCAATTTCCATGAAAAATACAAGCAGTGTATGAAACTTGGGCTGTTGCTTCTTTGTTTCTTACGGATAACCTATACAGCATATAATTACAGCAATGCATACAATATAAGAATTCATTTATGAGTGCATACATGAGAAACCTGAATTGATTAAAATTTGGTTAAAATATCTAAGTTAAACCATTCTGTTTGACTCACCTAATTCACAGAAGAGATTACATATCCTTCTACATATTTTTAATTTATAAAATTCTTTCGTTTCTGATTTGTACTTACTATTGGGTGGAAAAAATAATATGTGATATCCTACAGAATAGCACAATAGATATAGTTTATTATAACATGTTATATATCTAATAATGAACTAGATAGATTCAAAGGCCTAAGAATGTCCAGGGCAAACAAATGCAAAATACTTAATATTTAAATGCTGATTATTCTGCTTTGATCATTATTTAATCACACTATATTTCATAAATGTGTACAATTATGTGTCAATTAAAGGCAGTATATGGAAACAATTGAAGGAACCTTATCCTTTAGTGTGGTGCTGCATATTTGTAATTTGTTCTCCTATTCATAATTTTCATAATATTCTGATATGCATATACAGAAATAAGTATGTTATCATTGGTACTGACATGAGACAAGGCTATGTGAAGTTCCCAAATGAAAAGTCAGAGGAAAATGGTAGAAGGATTGCTTACAGGTCAAGAGCAATTTCCTGCAGGAGAATACAGAGAGATCACAGTATTGAAAAGGTCAGACATCTAGGAGGTCTTACAGATGATGGAAAAGATCACACACTCTATAGAGGCATGAGGTACTGAGCACTGAACTAGGTGACAGAAATTGGCTCCAGGGACTGGGCCCTCTTTCATGTACGAGCAGAAGAGGAATGAAAAGGAAAGGCTATGCTGAAATGAAACACGGGGCTTCAAAGCCTGGCCCTTGGGTGGATGTTATCATCATGTGTTCTTGCCCTCTGCCTCTCAGAGTTCACCTTGACGGTGCCCTTACGTGAGTTTTTTTGTTCAGACCAAGTATTTGTCATTCAAATGTGTCAGAGTAGATTTGTGACTCATTTTCGTCCATTTCCAAAGGGTCTTTAACATTTTTCCTTATGAGTTCATTGCAACAGAAAACAGCACCCATAAAATTGCTATTCGGTAGTGTCAGCTAATTTCACTGCTTTTCGCCCCTATTTATTTTTAAAAAATTGCCATTCTACAGCACAGTATATTTGTGATGAGACTGAATTAAGGGTGATAATACTGAACACACTAATTTAAAATATATGCTAAGGTTCTCAGCTTAGTCAAACACAGTTAATGTTTCTCTGCTCAATATTCTCCCTGACGAACCATTTCAAGAAATGATTTAAGAGTGATTGGTGAGCTGTACACTGATAAGGGGGGGCTCCCATCCCTAAAGCGTTTACCATCAGTTTACTTTGAGTGTTCTTAAAACGCCAAAGAAAATGAAATTCCAACCAGTAATTTAGCCAATGTGCTAAATGTATTTTCTGATGAGATTGCTGTATATTACTGAACCAAATTAAAATGTCAGTAACAATGGATTGGAAAATAGAAGGACTGCAGAAGGAAGACGAAGGCATTAGTAGAATGAACACAGATTTCTGTGCACATTGATCTGACACTCAAAATTTCATTTTTATTAAGAAGCCCAGGTTGTAGGGCTGTAGAAAAGGATCTGGAGATAAGGACGGCATAGGGCTCTTTCAGAGAACCTGGGTTTGATTCCCAGCACTCACATAGCAGCTTGTTCAGTCTACAACTATATTTCCAAAGGTCCAAGTCCTTTTTCCAGCCCCTCTGGATAGAGGGCATGTAAATGCTGCGTAGACATATGTGCAGGCAAAACACCCATACAGACAAAATAAGATAATGATAGGAATTGTTTTAAACTCCAAGTTAGTATTCATCATGAAAAGCATGCAACCTGCCTATTAAATTTGAGAGATGGACATGGAACCATGCAAAAAAAAAAAAACAGTTGCAACATCATTGCCAATAAAGTATCACAAGAACTCAGTCAGAAAGAAGGTAAAATCAAAAGTGTCTGTATAACATAGTCAGGGAGACATGGAGTGAACACAAGATATTGAAGTTCTCCACAATGTCTCAAAAACTTTCCTCTTGTATAGTAAGACATAGAAGGAAAAAGCAACGATATTATCATTTTTTATGTTCAGTTGGGATTGACACAGGTGAGCAGCTGTTCCCTGTAATTTTGCTCTTCTGCAATTGTAAAGACTCTTAGATTTGAAAACACCCTCCCTTATTCTTCACCAGATCCTCATAATGTGAGGGGTGGTCTTCAATGAGTTCCCTCTAACAGTGCTGGGAAGGAAGACAAAGGAATACACACACAGAGAGAATTAATTTTGATAACCTTTCCTTTCATTTACCACTCTGTTCCGTAGGGTCAACATGTTGTTATTCACATTAACAGGTCACACTAATATATAACTGTTTTTGAAATTTAATTATGTAATATTGGTGATCAACTTAAAGGATGATAACTTTCAGTGCAATAATATAAATCAATAAATAAAGTACTGGCTTGCTCAAATCAAAACCACTTGATAAACTAAGGTTGACAGTGGTGGCATTTGCCTTTAACCTCAGAACTTAAGAGGCAAAGGCAGATCTCTGTGAATTTGAGGACTGTTCTACAGAGCAGTTCCAGGACAACCAGGGCTGTTACACAAAGAATCCCTGTCTCAAAAACTAAAGCAAAACAAAACAAAACAAAGAAATAGTAATAAAGAGAAAACAAAAAAATGGATTTATATGAGTCATTTTGTTCAGATATTCCTATATATTGGTTACCGTTACTGTTATGTGACACCTGACAAAGCAACTTAAGAAACAGGCTCATGGTTGAAGAATGGCTTCAGTCCATTATGTCCAGAAAAATCTGTTTGTAGAAGTCTGCAATGTGTTTGGTCACATCTGTGAGGACCACAGAGAGAAAGAACACTGGCTCCCAGTTTCCTACTTCTTTTCCATTCAGTGCAGGATCCCACCCCACAGAATGATGCCACCCAGAGCCAGGGTAGTTCTTTCCTTCTCATTTAATTCTGTTTGAAATCATCATCATTCCTTCCCAGAGGTGTGTCTTCTAGGATAATTGTGCATCCTATCAAGTTAGCAGTCAAGATTAACCATCACTTTTCACTCTTCTCGTTTGCATCCAACTTTGCTAAAAGCTTAACACTCATTTTCGTATAGCCATCATTGTTCTTTCTCCTTTCGTTATCATGTGTATCACAATTGTATTTTTCTTACCTTCTTTGCTCTGTGTTCTATGGTGATATTACAGAATCACACACTTTATTCGCACACTTCAGCTTTTTCCCTTCACCTTCACCTGATCAGTTTTTCACCATTCCAATCTCCCTGCTGTAATTTTTGGTTTCCAATTTTAAACCCTTTTTTTTAATCTCTACAATTTTGTTCTCTATTTCTATGATGAATAATTTTATCATTTTGTCATCTCTTTTCTCTCAACCCTGTCTGTGTTGTCTGTCTTCTACACATTCTCATTCATATGAGACAGACACCGGTTGGAATCTTGCTTGTAAGCCACAGCCACGTGGCGATACACAGAATAATAGAAATGGGTCAAATTACTATGTAAGAGTCAGCCAATAAAAAGTTAGAGCTAATGGGCCAAGCAGCAATTTAATTAATGCAGTTTCTGTGTGATTATTTCAGGGCTGAGCAGCTGAGAAACAACAAGTGGCCTCCTTACGACACTGCTGTGATTTTTGGCTTCCAGTTTTAAAACTCTCTTTTACTTTTACAATTTTGTTCTCTGTTTCTATGATGAATAATCTCATAATTTTGTCATCTCTTTTTTCCCATCACCTGTTCTGTCTTCTACACACTCTCATTCATAGACACATAAATCAAGTGGCTGTTTTCTCAGTCTAAGTATGACTCTTTCTAAGTATGTTGCTAGAAGTCACACCTTATTAGCTGATTACATATGTTGCATAAATGATTAAATTAAATGATTAAATAGCTTCTCTTATGAAGTTACCCATAAAATTATTTATAAGAAGAGAATGATCATCTGAATGTCCTCCCATTAGCTTTTTTGATTACTTCAATACTTATTGCCTACAGGTATTGTAGACTATGAACATTCTTTTCAATTCAAATCAGAGGCATCTCTTGATATTACCAGACTAGTTATATACATGAAATAGTTATAAATTTTCTCATCTTCCTTTGTAGGTTAACTAAATCCCATCACTATACTTTATCAAAGTGCTTTTGTTTAGTAACTAGTGGGATGATGTCTGATAATTTCAAATATCAATTTGACAAAATAATGAACAAATAAATGTAGTTAGGAATCTGTATGTTTTAATAATTTATCATTAATTCATCTTTATATGATTATTTTTACCATATAACAAAAGATCCAAATTGGAACTGATCTTGATATTCATGAACTGATTTAGTATTGTATTTATAAATTAATCTAGGGCTAAATACATTCTATGTTCTATTTCAACTCACCAGTTATAAATATTCATTACATTTATAGAAGACTATGATGAACAAGTTTCCTGAAGGAGAAAAAAATAAAACCACTGAGCACAAAGAAATATCCTTATGTCTTCTAATTCGTGATCCTAGAGAGGATAAATAGATATAAATATTTATATTTAATATTCTCAGGATGGAACCCTATTTAATTGTTTTAGTACCTTTTATTCCATATACCCTCCAAACTTTTAATGTGATTCATCTTAAAAATTGTTAAACTTTTACACCTTGACTTCTACTCATATGTGCTTTTCTTTCCTTGCTTTTTCTCAAATAGCCATAGAAGTTATTAATATAAGAGGGATACCTTTTCAAGGAGAAAGATTATGGGAATTTAGTTCATTGGAAGGAACTAAACTACAAGGACACAGTCAGAGACTGCTGATGACTAAGACAGTCAGATTAGGACTTGAGAATGAAGAATTCCAGGTCTTAGAAGAGGCATCCCAATTAGTGAGAGGCGAGAGTGCCCATCTCTAGATAGGGTAGTTGTGAGTCTATATGTACGGGAGATTCATTCACACCTATGTCACTCCATTCTCTCACCAAACTAGACAGATGCCTGACTCTAAAACAAACGTTTGCACTCTAAGAATCGAAGAATAAGAGAGCTGGGAATCACAACTTCATATATTTTGGAAAATGGGCATTGGGTATATAGCCATAGATGAAGGTATCATCAATTCCTTTGTTCTTAGAATACCTACCACTAATCAAATCCTAAAAGCAGAAGTCTGTGGACACTCCCTTAAGGAAGCTGGAGGATCACAACCGGCAGTACCTAAGCACTCTTATGGGTGGTGGTTCGCTATTAACTATGAACCCATTTGATACCTAGTCCAAGAAGTTGATTCAGCAGCTACCTAATAGTGCCTGTATCACTCTCAATCACTCTTCAACATGAACAGGTACTCCACAGAGTAGAATGAAATGTCAAAAAAGTACTCACCAACCCTCCCTGCTTTGAGAATTTTTTACCCTATCAATAGTAGTTAGCCAGACAGAGGCTCATATTTCCTGAATCTCCTCCTCCCATTTCAGACAAATTAGCCAAATGCATCATACTGTGATGGCAAGCTCCCACCAATAGGATAAGATGGTCACGACCTACTCACATGGATAAAGGTCATCCTAGCCGTGTGGGCATGCCATCCCTGCTTGGATTCTAGCAACTTGGACGCACTTTACAAAAATAAATTTTGCCATAGAGTTACTTTTTCTTTGTGGATGCAACACTGAGATTATTCTTTGCCAACACACAGAGACTATTTTATTTTACCACATTAGCATTAACCTTCACTGGGTGAGTGACTTTGAGGAGTGAACTGTTTGTCACCCTGAACAGAGATGGTGGCAGTTATTTGAAATTAGGTTCTTGGTACAGTTGGCTAATGAAATCATATGCATCTCTAGATTTATTGTTGGGTAAGCTTTAAAGTTCAAATTTGATTTCCTTGAGAATTAAAGGCATGTACAGACCATTTATTGTATATTGTTGTATCTGTTTAAGAAATTGCTCCATGGCACCTAGGTTGAAATTTTATGTACACAGAGATGTTCTTGGTATATCCTTCTAATAGTGGTGTTTACAAGGTTTGTAGACATCAAAATATATATGCAATAATCTTTGGTTTGATTCTTAATATTTTCACTTAATGTCTTCTCAATCTCATAGGTTTTTTTTGTTTACTTATTCTTGTTCCAAAGGGTTTTCTTGTTTTATTTCATTAATTTTTCTGTTTTTAATCCCTTAGACTGTATTCTGACATGTATGCTTTTATTTGTTTTGTAGCATTTTTTTCACACTGTATTTTTAGGTTCTTGAGGGTAAACATGGGATTATTTTTCTAATGTGATCACTAGTTTTATAATTTTTTCTCAACATGGTTTTAGCTATACCCTAAGCTTGCAGATTAGTTATTTTATAATCTCCATTCTGTTCAGTGTATATTTATTTAATTGAAGCTACATCTTTGCCTATGGATTACTGAGAAATGTGTGAATTAATTTTAATTGTTTGGGGAATTTTATGCCATCTTCAAATTTTTGGTTTCTAGCTCAATTCCACTGATGTTAGAAAGTATATGCATATCAAGTATCTTATACTTCCTTGAGATTTGTCTTATGAACTGGAATACCTTGTGTCTTTGGCTATGTTAGTGATCTACTTTATCTAGACCTCCCATTTCTGCTATTTCATTAATATTTATATGAAGTGGGACTGATTGCACAAAGCCTCTATCATAGGCTCTTAAGAAGGCTGAGAGAGGAAAAGCAGTATTCACTGCTGATCTTGGCTCAAGAATGAGTTCGAAGTCAACCTGAGGAAGTTAGTGAGGTCCTAGCTCAACATAAAAAGGTAAGTGGAGAGCTTGAGTTATCAGTAGTCGAATGCATGGAGAGCATTTGTGAGGCCCTGGGTTCAATTTTTAGTATGAGCAAAAAATGTCTACACATGGACACTGTGCAGTGAAAGACGCCAAAACAGATGTTCAGAGTCTGTCACTATATGGAAAGAGAGACAATACATAGAAAGATGAGAAGGCAGCAGGGAATCCCAGAGGATTACTAAAAGAAGGCAAAAATCTTTTACAATTGATGGGGGGAACTATTTGGCATTATCTTATGACCTGTGTGTACAGGGTCCATATCATAGATAGACTGACATCTCCATATCTTGTTAAACATTCAATTTGCATTGTAAATTGTTTTCCTTGAGGCTGGCCATCTGTCCAGGTGCACGAGTCAACAGGAGCTAGTCTTCACATGTTTATATAAGACATGCTAGATCATCAGGGACACTTCAAGTAGATGTGGCCTGATGTTTGAAGTGTGAGAATTTTGCTTTTCTTTTTGGTGTTTTGTTTCTACATGACATTTATTTTCCTATTACTTATTTTTAAATAAATATAACATCATATTTGAGGTACCCTTCTTGTATTTGAAGAATGACTTTTTTGAAATCCACTCTTTTTAAATCTTCTTTTTATCTGAGATACTCAAGGCATTTACATTATTGCTATTATTTATTACTATCACATTAATTTATTATATTTACATAATTTATTACTATTATATTAATATTATTTATTTAATAATAGCAATACATTTATAGCTACGATTAATAACTTAGGACCTTAGGTCTTTCATTTTTCCTTTTCTTGTGTGTTTTCTTAATTTTGTTTTTTCTATTTTCTTTTTACTGCTTCATTATATAACATGGAAAATTAAAATTCTAGTTTATCCTTTTATTCTTTTTCTCTGGTTAACTATTATACACATTAAGTATAGTCTGTGGGTGAGTACATTTATACAGTTCAAATGAAGTATAATTTATGTCTTTAAAATCATATCATTAATTGATTTCTTTCCTGTGTGTATGGGTATGCCCATTCCAGGCTGTCCATTTAGAGGCCAGATGAAAATCGGAAGGAATGGGTTCTCACTTTCCTACACGTAGGTCCCCAGAATCTGACTCGAAATATCAGGCTTTTCTGCGAGTGTCCTTTTCTACAGAGCCAACTTGCTATCCACCAATGTACTTCCTTCAAAATCTTTTTAGCTTCCCTCTTAAAAGTATGTACTTTAGTAACTTTAGTATATACTCTGAACATTTAAAAACACATCTGGAAACAGAACTCTTGCTTCACCTGTAGCACATAAACTCAGAAACTACACAGAGAGGTAAATATTATTGTATCTGGTCATACACAATTTGTTTCCTTGATCCTTTCTCCTTTGTTACTGATGTCCGTAGAAGCCTTCTTTCCTTCTGTTCTTTCTCTTCAGAGAATATTTTTTCGTAATTCTGCTAATATAGGTTCAGTAATAGCAAGTTCTTTGAGTTTTCTTTTATTTTTTCTTTCCTAGTTTTTCTCAAGGTGATTTTATATGTTTTTAGCTGAAATAGAACACTTAACTTTTCCCCCTCTTTCCTCTTTCCACTCCCCTCCTGACTACCCTCTTCAAACTCCTACCCTCTTACCATGTCATCCCATTCTTGAATAAACATAGCTGCAACTGCTCCTAATCAAATAAGCCTCTCACTGCAGCAGATGAAGATGGTCATAGAAAACTGGACACATGTAGAGATGAACAAATGGGGGAGAGTCCAGCCTCAAAACATATGTCTACATCATAGTGCCTGTATCAATGGCTCAGGGAACATCTCAGAAGGGCACAGGAAGATTGTATGAGCCATAATAATAGGAAGTCTTTTGTGAAACAGTTTCTCCTAGAAATGGATGTATAACTAAGGCCATAATAGTGGGAAGATAAGTAGATACACTAAGGGAATGATAAAAATTTTTGTGGGGTCCAACCCTAGACAGAGAACTTCAATCATTTTTTAAAATTATTTTAGTTTTTCGAGACAGGGTTTCTGACTGTCTGACAGTCCTGGAACTCACTCTATAGACCAGGCTGGCCTTGAATTCACAGAGATTCTCCTGCTTCTGCCTACAGAGTGCTGGGATTAAAAACATGTGCCACCACATTCGGACTCAAGCTCATTTTTATTGGGTAGGAAAGTCTGGGCTGGTAAATCTTTTCTTCCAGCACTTAAGGAGTACTGTGACTTTCCCCGTCAGCTTTCAGAGTTTTTCATGGATAAGAACTCATGTTTGAATTGTTCTTACCCAAATGTAAAGAACTGCTTTTTACTTGACTATTTCAATATTATTTTTGTCTTTAGTTTTATGAAATTAGAGTATGGCATGCTTGTTTTTGGAGCCTCACTGATTGTTTTAGCTAGGGTTCACTCAGGTATTTGTGAGTCATGTTCCTGACCATTATTTCTCTACGTTTTCAGGATTACATTTTCTTTTTCATCAGGTACTTTCACCACAGCACTGTGGCCACTTAAGGGTCTGACGGTTTTAGTTTTGTTGTTATTATCATTTTGGTGCAATTTTTATTCACTTTTTTCAGTTTGAATATCTGATCAGTGTATATTGTCTTTTACACACTTAAAAATACATCTGTACCCACCTCAGAAGCCTACAAAATCTTAAATCAACCAGCATCAACTCCAGGCTGAAAGTCTCATGTGAATGAATATATCATCTAAATCAAGTGAGGGTAACACTGTAGCAACGATTCATTCTGAAATAAAATTTCTCTTAACTTGTGAACTTGAGAAACCAAGCAAGGTACAGAGCTAGTGTATACAAGCTTAGAATAGACATTTCTATTCTAGATGAGAAAATGGAGAGAAGGAAGAATATACATGTTCTAAGCAAATCCAAAGTCTATCAAGGCCAAGGCCATTATATTTTAAATCTAGACACAGTGTTTTAGTTCATGATCTGTCATGAAGATCCACCAGGATAGCAACCTAACATATTTCCTGCAGTTTGCTTACAGTAGGTCATTTTCTACCTAAAGATGTCCATGGAAAAACTGGAAGGGGTGGTTTGTGGTGGACCAAATGCATTCTCCAAATGTTTGCTAAACCAGTCAAAGAAGACACCACACATAAATAAAGCACTGGTATATCAAAGGGGAAATTCAATGTATTTACAGCCTTCAAAATTTGTTACAATCAATATGTACCCTTCAAACTCACATGAGAAGATAGATAGGCCATCTTTATATATAGTGATAGGTCAACATCAAGTAACATAACAGGCCGTTTTGAAGCATGTTGCATTTGGAGAAAGAAATAAGAATGAGGGCAGGAGGGATAGATGGACAGAAAGGAGGGGGGAAAAGCGCAAGGCAGGAGGGAGGGAGGGAAGGAAAGAGAATGAGAGAGGGAGAGAGATGAACCTTCCCAAAGTTAAGCATACTGTAATCCTGGTGCTCACTAAAGAAACCTAGGCAGAGTTCTGTAATCCTGCATATCAACACTAAAGCTGCCCAGCATTCCCCAGTAAACATATGTTATGACTTAAAAGTAAAGGAGGAAGCTGTGGTTTAACTCTGCCATTATCCTTTGCTCAGCTTGTGTAAGAACAGGCTTTGGAAATATGCTGTCTTCTTTCCAAAGAGACAGTTTGAAAAGCTCAAATTTACCACATGTTGAAGTGTTTTTCAAGATTGTTTTTTAGGGTAAAAAATGAAGTCCTCCCTGGAAATAGATTTCACGGTGTATCTGAATGAAGGGCATCCTTTTTAAGTGGGCGCCAGCTGCAGACTTCATTCACCTTCCTCAAAATCACATTTGCATAACATCTCCTGTGGCGCTTCAATTTTTCTTAGTTTTCCTAGATTCTTACACCCCCTCATCACACACCTCCTCCTCTCTTCCTGTAGCAAGTTTCTTCCAAAACTTAATATCTGATCTGTCTTATAAAAGGACATAGGGAGGCCTTGTGCTGTGACATCAAAACCTCACTTGTATAAAATATGACATTATACCTATTGTGTCAGACATGGCTAGTTTCTCATTTGTTTCAGAATCGATCGCTATTGATTGCCCAGGCACTGTGACTTCAGAACCTTCATGTCCCTGTCCCCTAATAGATATATTCTCATACCTCTTCTCTTAGTTTCCCAACCCTATAGAGATGTCTGATTTCCTGATGGGGCTTTGAGCAATTGGAGTTGTTGGTACACTCTAATTTCCTATATGGCCATGCTTGGGTCAGTCTCTCCTCTCATGCCCTGAACTGATTCCATGCAGGTCTGACCTTTATCGTTCAATGAAAGAGTGGAGGAAGCAAGACAGAGATGAAAATTCTGCTGATTTTTATTCTTCCTAAACTGCTATCGCTTATACTACTGCACACCTGGGAATTTGCTTTCTGCATTGTTATTTCGGTAAAATCATCCCACGTTCAATTCAATATTATAACCCCTTAGGGTCCCCACACTTAATTTCATCAATGTCATTGTTTTGTTTGTTATTTGTGGACAATTGTGGTCCTGGAGCTATGCTAATCCCTGGTATCCCTATTTTACATATTTTTCTAGGTTCTTGAAAAGGAAGAAGTGGTGACACTTTGAAAAGGTTAGCCATGATTTGTGTGTGCATGCCTGCTGTCATTATGCCCAAGTGAAAGCATTCTAGATTTGAACTGTCCTGCAGTTCTGATTCCCCAACATGCAGCCTGATTTTGCTCTTAGCAAGGCTGGTTGAACCATTGCTGTTGTGTTACTAGCTGGGGTTCATCAGCATAAATTGCGTTTGGGGCATTCCCCGGTGTGCCTGATCTCATATTTGATGTTATGATTTGTGGAGAATGGCAGAGGCACACACTGACTTAGCTGTCTATGCCTAGCTGTTGCTGCAAGGGAGCTGAGGGGCTTTTAAATAAACTATGTATGATTTCCTCACATGGGATGCTGTTTAAGTGGTGTACCTGACAGGCCAGTGCATTTGAAGGAAACTTCAATGAAACAGTGGAGATTTGCAGAGCCCACCTAAGATTCAGTTCCAGAGCTCAGCCTGAAGAGATGGTGCTGGGCTAGATGTCCCTGAGTGAGAGCTGCGGGTGAAGGAGGGAAGGCAACAAAGACAGATGTGTAGAGGTGTACTGCCTGAATTCAAACATTTTTAGAGATTTGGTGTTGGACACTGGATGAGCATAGAAGGGCAAGGATACTGTACAAGAGAAAGTGTGTATTTTATGACACAAACAGAATTATAATAAGATGTAGAGAGGGAAAGATCAGTATTTCATTCAGTGACATCATTGACTGTACAGCAAAATTGAGGCCAAGGCTACAATTTACTTTCTCTCAAGACATTATAGGGGAAAAGGAGGAAATGAGGGGGAGAAGGAGAGAGAGAGAGACACAGAGAGAGACAGAGAGATCTGTTGTCCCTCAACAGTGCATTCTAATACACTGTTAATAATAATAGTCTTGTGATCATATAGCCCATTAAATTAAATCTATTTTTTTCTACAAGTATATTATCTTGAGAAATTAATGACAGAGTAGAATTTAAAATAATATCCAAATGTTAGGACTTGATAATCTTTTTTGTATTTATGTGTTTATATATTTCTAACTAGAAAACTATGTGTTTTAAGTTGTAGATCATATGTTTACAACCCCAGAGCTTACTATAGTACCTAGCACATTGTAGCTATTAGGAGTGATCCACTAAGCTTGACTTATTGAAAGGTACAATTAAAAGAGAGAGACAAAGATATCAGTGTCCTGTATCCTTGTCAAGGTAGCAAATTCAGCATTAGCTTTCACCCCGTGGAAAAGAGTTCTCAATTTTTCTAACTTCTTCATAATTCATTAGGTTACACTAAAGGTACTTAAAGATCAGGACATTGAATACAAAGAAGGTAAAAAGGTCACATAACTCAGGATTGATAAGATATATAAATGTATGAATATATACTGCTGTCTGGGTAACATGCAAAGCAATGTGCATAGTGAATTACACGGAAAAATAATGCTGCATAAACTTACTAAGATGGCTTGAAAGGGAAACACGAGCAATTCAATAATCAATGCAAACTAATGTCTTCCTGTGCAGCGAGCACTTGCAAACTAATGGATTTAATAACCTTCTCAGGATTCAAAAAGAGGAAAACGAAAACTTAGACATTCGATGATAATGTCTACGTTTAATGGGAGAAGGGGCTTCCCCATCTCTAGGAAAGGATATTTCACTGAATATAAGTTTTACACATTTCTTTACTAGCAAATGCCTTTGCTTGTGGAAGAAACCACTTAGAAATTAGTGTCCTCTATGTAAGAGTGTTTACTGCATTATCATTGCTACATCTTTTAGTTTATCTTTTTTAAGGTTCTTATCTCTGAAGGGTCTTCTTAAGAACTGTTAGCAACCACTATATAAGATGGCTGGGGTCTAGGTCCCAGAGCACTGAGTCAGAATATGCTTTGTCACTGCCAACTGTCACACTCATGAATTTAATTCCATTATGAGATGGGACCCTTAAAAGTGATTAGATCTCTATAATTATGAATGGATTAATCCGTTCATGTGATCAGTAGACTTACAGATTGTCTTTGAATGTATCTGTGGCAGGACATCCTTTAACCAAGCAGGTCTTTCACCCTCTTCCCTTTCATGTGATTCCCTGTGTTTTCTCAGATCTATGACAGCAAGAAGACCAGACGTGATCACCAAACTTGGGCCATTACCATGATTCCTGATACATCTGTTTTCCTTACAAATTCTTTACCCAGTCTGTAGGGGCATTAGTAACAACATAAACAGATTAAGGCAGCACCCTTGCCCAAGAAAACAGTTACTTTAAATGAAATACATTAGCTTCAAAGCACTTTACATATGTGATGCGTATCCCAGGGCCTCTGCAAAGCCCAACAGTCACACCTCTTCCCTTTCACGCTTGCTAGAGAAGTATTGTACCCCATACACACTTTATTGGCCAGTGAACTGCGGGATTAAAAAAAAAATACAACTCCTGCCAAGCTGCTGCAAAGACCAGGCACTGTAGTTTAAGGGATCTCTCGAGGAAATACAAATCATTGCACTTAATGGCCTGACTGTACAAACACTCACTGCACGGTGTTTATTTCAGGATCCAAGGCCATAAAATTTGTCAGTGGCTTCCATGTAGGAATAGCCCGTGAGGACATTTCATTTTGCGATCTAATGCCTTCAATTTCCAGGGCTTCCATGATAATGAGCCTAACATTCTGTAATGGTGGAGGGCAGCCTGCATCCCAGATATCCCAGAAAGCTTTTATTTCTGCGTTTACATTTTTAAGAAATGGCAAAGCTATGTGGTATGTTCAGTTTATGGTAATCAGACACAAAAGGGAGGAGGTAAAACAGGCAGAAGGAAAGAGAAGTGGGTGTGAAAAAGTATCTGGGAACTTCTGCTCGCGAACACATTACCATTTTGCCAATTGGTGAGGAGGTGGTATCACTCAGCCGGGCGTTAAACCAGACCACTCGTCAATTATGGCTCTCAATGGGTATTTCTCTTTGTGAGATTTCAAAGGCTATTTCATAGTGCAGCATGTTTTCTGAATTCTAGAAATCAAGCAGCCCAAGGATATTTTTCACTCACAAATAATGTGATGAGAACTGACTTTCCAAGGATCAGTTGATGCTTGGCTCTTAAAGCTGCCACTATGGTGAGGTCAAAAGCATGCTATGTTGCATTGCTCAAGTGTGCAACATTGCCATCCACCAAATTCACTCGCAGGTGTATAACTCCAGTTAGAATCATTGATCACAAAATTATGTAGTTGAATTACAAAAACCTAAGCTACTGATTCTACATGGACGGAACTGGTACTTTTTAAAGCCAGCCAATAGCAATACCACAGTACTCTTGCAAGATGGTTTACTGTCTCTACTCATATCCTTTCACTGCATATCTTCAGTTACTCATCTGTCAATTATGTCTAACAGGAGAAAATTCCTGGAAGTAGTACGAAGTTGAAATAAATGCATACTTGAATCTGTTGAAGAATTACCATATGATCATATATGAAAGAAATTTTGGCTCATTGACCAATAAAAATGAAGCAATATGGTTCTTCAGGAACTATTGATAATATTAAATTGGTCACAAAATTGTTATTGTAGAGATCAAGGCACTTTGTAGCCTAGTGTGTTGTGTTTTTATTACCTTTTGAAAGCATTCCAGTTATCAGGATTCATCAGCTACGGATTTCCTATCAAACTGTCTATATTCAACATTTAGCTCTATCATAAATATCTGTGTGATGCTAGAACAATATCAAACACCTCCACATTATTGGTATATGTTAAATAAGCAATACATGAGTCATCAGGTTGTTAGAAGTCAAAGGAGAAAATGAACTCTGCCTACAGGGAGAGAATTTGCAGGATCTGACCTCAAGGATGCAATGGATAGCAACTTTCTTACTTAAATGGGAAAACAAAAGGGAAAGAAAACTTTTAAGAAGACATAATTATTTCAACTAGGCATGTATATTGTTCAAAATGCCTCCCTAAATCTAGTTAGAAAAGTTTAGGCAATGATGTAGATTTGGTGTTGTTTTATAAATTTACCATCTCTGAGATAAATTTATTACTAATTTATAATATACAAGTATATTATACACCAAGAATAAAAAAGTCAGATAATATTAGTTTAAATTATAAATATGATTGTGTTTTATAAAATGCTCTGGAAGTATTTAGATGTTAATTAAAGATTCATGGGTGCTACAGTCAAACCATAAAAATTTTGGGGGGGCAAAAAGATAGATATTGAATTCATCCATTGTATCAGTATTCAAAATGGGTGCGAGATATATCCCTTTCAACTTTTATTAAAAGGATAAAATACTTCCTTGAACTACAGGACATTTGTGCTTATTTGTTTATTTATTATTTTTATTTTAGCTAAAATAAATGACAAATTTTGATTATAGATTTGGTTGACTCTTCAAAAAATGCTTGTGTGAAACTTAGATAAATACATGCAAAAGACTGAGTTCAGCCCCTATCTCTCACTTCATATGAAAACTAAAAATAGATATAAAACAAAAACATTCAGTTAAGACCTGGAACCATGAAACTATAAGAGAGATACATAAGGGAAATACATCAAATAATGGTTGTGAATATCTGGATAGAACTCCAGTACCTAGAAAACTAATAGCAAAGGTATAGACAGGATTGTATTCTATTCAAAGGCGTCTGCACAGCAGACAAAATAATTACCAGAATGGAAAGATAGCATACAGAATGGAAGAAAATATGGGCAACATTCATATATAATAGGATTGATATCGAGAATACCTAATGATCTCAGTAAGTAAAGCATCAAAACAACAAATAATTCAGGCAGTGAATGGGTGAATGGATTTAGTAGATAGTTCTCCAAAGGATGGGGAGTGGCGCTAAAAGTTCTCAAGAAATAATAGCAAGGACATGGAAATATGCTGAGTAATTTTAGCCTTCACTAATAGAAAATCAAAAGTATACTGAGGTACCATCTCACCCTAGTCTGAATAGTTATCTCCAAGAAAATAATCAGCAAGGAAGGCCGGCTAGAATGTGGGAAACAGGTGGAAAAATAGCAATAAACCTTTCTTGTTCACTACAGATCAGGATGGCAATTACATCATCTTACTTCTGAAATCAGAATAGAGGTTTCTCAAACAACTAAAAAGAGCTACTGTATGATCCAGCCACACTATTCTGAGTTTCTATTCAAATAAAGCAAAAAGGCATACAGCTTACACAACATCACACCATGTTGGTCCTTCCACTATAGATGATAACCAAGATAAATCAAAAGCTTAGGTGATCATCAAAGATGAATGGATGAGGAAAATATAAATATGACATGTAAATGAAATGTTATTCAGTCACAAAACATAATGAAGGAAGATCACTTCCTAGACCTGCAGGAACTGCAGAATATACTAAGCAAACAAGCTAGTCTCAAATAGACAAATATCACACCTCTTATATCAGGATCAAAATTATTTTCAAAAATCAACCCTAATGTATAAAAATTGTACTTGAAAGTGGAGAAAAGAGAGGAGAAGATAATTGGGGGTAAGCATGATCAAAGGACATTACATAAAGGACAATAATGCCATAACAAATCTCATTATTTCTAATAATAATTATATACTACTTAAAAGTAAATAAAAAGCCCACAAATGAAACAAAATAGTTTACTTTGATGTGAAGGTTAATTACACATCTTTACAGCTTTGATAAAAGTTAAGGAGTTCAGTGAGAAATTCATTTGAGTGTGGGACAGAAGATGGGTCATAGACAGAGTAAAAAGCCATCTTTAGACAATGATTTAAAGTGATTTTGTTATTGGGAGATTTGTAAGTCCTAGACGGTCTCAGAAGCAATTCTTCAGTCTTTGGATGCTGTGATTTAATCTAGCTAATCTTCAAGAGCATCATTATGTAGTTAATTCAACATCATCGTTGGGCAATAACACTTTATTAGAAAACAAATCAGCAAAATAATAAATAGAAAGTAATTGCATTTCAGACCTCTGCTGGTTGAATAATATGATTGCTTAGCATACATGTGTGTACTCATTAACACAAGGTTTTACTGCAAATCCTCTTACCCTCCTACCCTCTAGCATGAAGACTTAGGACCAGTCACTTAAAAATTTTTGTTCATTTGCTTGCAAATTATTCAAGTTTAATGCATTATGATTCATTTTCTAAGCAAACTGCAAATGTAGCTACTTTACAATACTAATACTGTTTTCCTCAGTATAATAGCCATGTGTTAGAATGTTTTTTTGTTAATATGTCAGCCCATTTGTAATATGTACTATTATCACTTATTATACTGTACCATATAATTTAAGTATTACAGAAACAATTATTACAAATTAAATTTGAACTAACTGGGTATATTTCTGTGCATAATAGTTAGGAACCAAGCGCCTTAACTTTATTGTATTTTAAATAATAATTAATATTTATCATTTAATTAAAATTACAAACACTGCTCAAAATTCAATGGCATCTATTCCTTTCTGTATTCAGCATGTTTCTGAGTGAAATATTTTCATTTTCAAAAGAAAGAATGCCTTTTGTAAAAATCCCTTTTAAAATAAAAAGAAAATAAATTTTTGAAGTCTAGCTGAGAGCTTCCATCAGGAGTATATAATTTCTTTAAAGCTGTGTTTGACAAAGCGTTGGCATGTATAACAAGTTGATATTAATGTGCATTTGGATAATGCATTTGAGGCCATGTTGTACTACTACGAATTAGGTAGAATCACAAGTTTTAAAGGTATTAGGTGCATTCCTGGTGATTGCTATAATTTTGCATAAAGGAAACTTGGTATGCTCACAAAAGATTATGTATTTGATTCTGTGCAGTGATTTTAATAATGTCTCCATTTCTCAGTGAATTATTATCCTCACACATGAAGAAGATCTTAGCTTCCTTATCCGATGTACTTCACAATGGGGCCATCAGGTACAAAAAGAGAAAGACATGACACCTGAAAGAGATTGGACGATCAACTCCTGCTTGCGCTGACCAGGTACTTAGAGGACCAAAACAATATCACTTCGAGTGGAACCTGGAGACTTTACATATATGTAGAAAACTGTGAGGAGAGGTTTGCTTGTGAAAACAACCAAAACTAACCAGACCAAACTAACTGAAACAAAACCATGGAAGCAAAACCAGTGAAAACAAGAAGTCACAGTGATACCAGGTTGGTCTAAGTGGTTGACGTGGCAGGTCTTTCTGCCTCACCACAGCCCTTTAATTCTATGTTGATGTGGAATTATCAGACAACCCTTCATATATATGGGGGCATTTCAAGACATTAAACCAAAAACCCTACACAAAAACAAAATGGAAATTAATTTAGTTTTAAAGCCAGCCGCTCTTTCTTAGGCAGTTATACTCTATTTATCTAGAGTACAACAACAATCCAGGACTAAAAGAATGGGTAAACAAACAGTCTACGGGAATGAGACTTTCATGCTTCATTTTTTTTCCTGTTTTTCACTTATTTTTCAATTTAAATATTTAATCTACATAGCAACCAACATGTTCAAAACAAAGAACTGGGGAGGTGGCTCAGTGGGTTAAGGACATCTGCTCTGTAACCATGAGGCCCTGAGTTCAAATTCCCATAACCACGCAAACCACCAAGTATAGCTGTGCATGCCTAAAACCTCAGCATTGGGGGTAGAAACAAGCAGACCTCCCCAACTCACTGGCCAGCCTTGGGTTCAGTGAAATCACCCTATCTCAAGGCAAAGGCCTTCAAGGAAGACACTCAAAGTCCTGCTCTGATTTTCCCCATGTGCTCACATGTGCACACCCACATAGGCATGCAAACAGACTTGTATGTATGCACCATCTTCACACGCAACATCTAACACCAAGTAAAACATAAACTCTTGTGAGAAGAGTTTTAGGGATCAAAGATTTAAGCTTAACAAACAGGGGTGATATTCAGAATCATCTTGGTATTCATTAATTAGGATTCTGGTTCAAAACATTACTCATAATGTCATAGAGTCAATAATCCTTCCTCAAAGTTCTTAGTTTCTTATTGAGTAATCTGTGTTTGTTAAAGCTTCTTTCCTGGGGACTGAGAAAACAGCAGTGTGCAAAGTCCTTGTTATGTGAGCATGAAGTCTGGAGTTCAGTTCATGTATAAGTACCTACAAGCTGCATGCAGTGGCACATGTCTGTAACACAGTGTGGGGAAGGGACAGAGCCAGGCAGATGCTGGGGTAACACAGTATTCTTTAGGTTTAATGAATGACTCCATCTCAGTAAAGAAAGTGGAAATAAACCGAGGATATCCGCTGCATATGGTGCCTTCCAGGGAAGGTTGGTGTGGGAGGTTCTTCTGTCTATGTGTTGCTTCTATTGGTTCATGAATAAAGAAACTGCATTGGCCGGTTGTTGGGCAAAACTTAGGTAGATGGGAAGACAGAACTGAATGCTTGTAAGAAGAAAGGCAGAGTCAGGGAGAGATGCCATGGAATCGCTGGAGACAGACGCTGGGAATTTTTCCCTATAAGCCACAGTCTTGTGGCAATATACAGCTTCTTCTACAGAAGGTGATCTTGTTTTGACCTAGGGTGTGGTTGTTTGATGCTTTAGATATTGAGAAAGTGATTATTTTGTTCCTTGTATCATGGTAAAGAAGTCTTTTGTCTCCCCCCTGCTCTTTGGATTGAGGAATATAAAGTCTATGAGAAACAAACGTGTGTGGGTTCATTATTCACTGGTTTGCCCTCCTGAACCTATCCTGTGTCTCTGTCTTTATTTTTTATATCTTCAACTTTTCTACCTGCCATTTCTTAATAGTCATAATTCCCTCCAAGCACAGACAAATAATCCGGGCATGACCAAGCTCATGTTGTTGCCCGGACACAGGATACAGCACAAGTATTCATGTATATATGTGCATGCACACATACATAAGCACGAATAGCCAACATAATATAAATATATTTTAAATGATTTTAATGAACTTCTGTGAGTGTAGAAGATTTAAGTATATTTAGTTAAAAACAGAAGTTCCAAGGTATATTGCCATAATACTTTTTAATATCTCCTGAGGTTCCACACTATGCACTTAATGATAGCCAGACTTCCTAGAAACGAGTTTCCTAAATCTGGATATATTTGTTCTTAGTAATTCTTCCTTGGCTTTATAAAGTATATTTATTAACACTGCCAAACATTATATGTTAAAAAGATAGAAAGATATGAAGAAATCATATAGACATTTCCTTTTTCCAGATTCATAATTTATTGTGCAGATTGAGTATAACACGATGGGCTGACATTAGCTTCTTCAGGCATGGAATTTAGCAGATGGCCTCAGACACTTTGGAATCCATTTACGTTGCTTCTGCAGCTGGAGACTATTTAAGCCTGAACTTGAAGTACATAACCCACAGAGCAATGTCTCAGTTTTTGACCAGTATACCACTCATTTTACCTGCTTCCTTGGCTGCAGTTAAATGTTCTTTTTTAACATTAGAAACAAATAAGGATATTTTATTCATTGTTATATCTTAGTATCTAATAAATATAATAATTAAATTAAGTGCACAATGTATAAGTAAGTTACTTATTTGATTGCAGGAAACTAAGAGAAGTTCTAAACACTAGAGGATTTGATGAGTTAATGCAACCGAATTTAAGTGAATGTAGAGACAACTATGCTCTCCCATCAGTGAGAAAACATTTGAAAAGAAACAGTCCTCACAGTTACATTATCCCAAGAGAAAAATTGAGAATAGTTTAATTTAATACAAAATATATCCTAGATTTTGTGGAAGTGAGAACTCTTGATCAAATATACTAAAAAGTACCAAAATCAACTAAGAGTTATGATGTATTATGACCAGAATAACTTGGTATTGAAAAGTTTAGGCTGTTGCCTATGATAACCTTTCAGTACACTGTGAATACATGTTGTTCTCATTGCTTGATACTAAAAGCTGTTTTGGCCTATAGCAAGGCAGAATATAGCTAGGAGGGAAAGCTAAGCTGAACACAGAGAAAGAAGGGCAGAGCTGGGAGTGAGACAAGCCAGTTACCCAAGAAACAAGATGCCAGCAGACTTGTAAAACCCATGGCCATGTGACAATGCATAGATGGATAGAAATGGGTTAATTTAAATGTACGAGCTAGTTAGTAATAAGCCTGAACTATAGGCCAAAGGTTTGTTATTAATATTAAGCCTCTGAGTGATTGCTTAGAAGCAGCTGCAAGATGGGGCAGGGCAGAGAAACTCTGTTTACAAATTTAGTACATTACTTAATTTAAATAGGCTATTTAAATTTTATTTTTGGTCAACTAATTAACAAGCTTATTCCAACATTTATGTGAATAGACAGTATGAAAAGCAGCCCCTGGAGCAGAATATTGGGGGAGGTATTCAAAACAGCAAATGGCAGAAGTCATTTCCAATTAAAACAGTCAAAGCAGAAACTATAAAAAGGAATATGATTATATTACTGTAAGATCCCAAAGACTACATATTTGAAGTACATTTAATTGAAATATATGGTTATATATTCTTAGCTTAGAAAGGCCTTATGTAAGTCAATAAGTAAATGAATATGTTCAGCAAAAAGTACTTAGCATAATGTTTGTAAGATTTGTTTTACATAGTCAAGAGGAGAAAATAAATATCTATATATGTATATATATTGGGAGAGATAGTTGGCTAATCTTCTATGATTGTGCTAAAATCAAAGGTCATGAAAATGCTATTTAAGCTCTCCATCAGTGGGACACATTTTCTACATTTTATGCTTTCTTAAATAGTGAAAGAAAAAAATTTAAATATTCGTCAAAAGAAAGTAATGCAATTATAGCATATACAAAGACTGAAATATTATTTTAAAAGATTCGAATAAAGTCTGTGTTAATGGTTGGATCTTGTGAATTTTTCATATTCAAGATAGAAAAATATAAGTTTTCAAATGATGGGTGCAGAAAGATTTCAGATATATGCTTGTGAAAAAGTATTGCGACAATCAGCATAGTTTATTGCTCATATTTACATATATTCATATACTTTACATAAATTATAATTGAAAGGTGACTATTAAGGGGTGTAAACACAAAATTTATAGCAGTCCTATTTTTTAGGGGACTAAGAAATTGAGGTAAGTGGTCTATAACTTCATCTTAATATTCATATTCAATCTTGTTACTAGGTACTGGGGTATTTTAGATTGTATTTTTCAAATTTTGTATGTCTACAGCATTTCTTACGGAAAGGACACTCATGTTGTAAAAGCTAAACAGCAAACATAAATAAAAGAGAAAATGAATCAATGTGTAAAAAGTAGACACAGTATAAAATGCAGGAAGAACAATCTGAATAAAACTAGACGGAGACAAATGAGAACAGACAATAAGATATACTAGAAGCTGCTTCAAAGTCTGCTCACAGATAGTATTCACTATTATTATAAATGTGGGCAACAAACAATGTGCTTTACCTCTGCGAAGAAGGAGGGGGTGTGGGTAAATGGGATTCAAAACTGTAAACTTACGGGGTGTGAGGCAGAGCTGCTCCTTGACCCTTGGTTATTGCTTTGCAGGAAGGGTATCAAAATTCTTCAAGTTTAGTGTGTCATCTGGCCGTTTTCTTCTCTCTCCCCCTAGAGTTTGGAAATGCTCTGACTTCTATATTCAAAGTCCCACTTTTGAAGAATCCTTCAATTTCAAACTAGAATAATCTGGCTCTTTATTAATAGGACTTGGAGAGCAAGAAATTTTACATGCTGTTTTATTAAGCTATTAATAACTATACACAATGCATTCTGATCATTCTCTTCCTCTTTCTGTCTTAACTCCTATTCTATCATGCCTTCTCCTCCCCGCTACTCCTTTCACTAGATCCATGACTTTTGGTTTTGTTTTTGACCCATTTAATTTAACCAGGGTTATAGATTTGACTGTTTTATTGAGACTGATCATTGAGCTTAGCCGTTGACAGATACATTCTTGTGCTGACCAGAAGCAGTATCAGCAGTTTCTATGAGTTCCTGACTGCAATGGTAGTGTCTTACCCAGAAGATGAAATTTTGTAGCCCTGTCCTTATCTTTGGATTCCCACATTCATACATATAAATGCATTTAAATCATACCCATTCCTAATTTTCCTCACTTCCTCCCCATGAACTGCCCTGTCTTGTCTTTTCGCCCTTCAAATGTCATGTCCTTTTCTTTTTTTGTAAATAACACATTGAATCAGTGAGTGCTGCTTGCATGCCCATGGATATGAAACCTTCAACTGGAGCACTGGCAAACCACCAGGAGCCACAGGCCTTCACAAAACTGATTCTCCTTTCCCTGACAACTATCATTTGCCAATAAGGGATTTAGGCTGTCTTTATCTTTTGCAGGTCTTGGGCAGGTTATCACAGCTACTGAGATTATATGAGTGCAAGGACAATATCATATCAAGAAGACATAATTTCACAGGACTCCTCCCCACCCTCCTTTCTCTCTCTCTCTCTCTCTCTCTCTCTCTCTCTCTCTCTCTCTCTCTCTCTCTCTCTCTCTCTCTGTGTGTGTGTGTATGTGTGTGTGTCTGTCTATCTCTCTCTCTCTCTCTCCCTCTCTTTTTTACAGAAACCAAACTGTTCTTTCTTGGATTCATAACAACCTTATTTCTGGATTCGTACATTTCAATGTTTTTCAGTAGTTTCCAATTGTTATTGTTTGAATCAATTCTTCATTCACTAAAATACCTTGTAAAATGAATCCAGAGAGATTCTCAGTTGAGTAACTGCATTTACATAATTGTGTTTCATATGTCCATTATCTCAGCCTTCCTTTCATATGAGCTTTGTGCCTTTAAATGAGCTGGTACAATTTATATTTCAAATATGGGCATTGGCATTGTTTTATCCTACCTAGAGAAAGAACTGCCTACCCCAAACAATAGGAGGTGTGTTTTCAGCATTTTCACCATTTAGAAGTTCTTTTAATTCTATTATCATGCTACAATGTGACCAGAAAAAATATCTTCCATTGAACACACACCTTTAAGGTCTCTCTAGGTGCTTGATGCGTGCTTATTAGGTGAAAATAACATCTTTGTTGAAATGTCTCCACACATTGGTATGCATATTTATTTATGTGTATCTTCATCAGAACTAGAATAGTTTATACATTATTTCAGTACTGCTATATGAATTATATATTTGATATCTGGAAATTTGGTACATTGGATAATATTAATGAATAATTGGCAATGATCTACTTGATTATAAATTTATTCATTTAAAAACATTTTAAAGTAAAAGCGGTTTTCAACTAATATGTATTTAATCTCTACTGGAATTACATCAGAAATAAAATACATAAAATGTGTTCTTTTTATTTAATAAAATCAATGATGTGCAGAAATTTCATCCCTTATTCTTTTCTGTATGTTCTACAGTACCCGATAAAACCAGCTCTGCTAAATGATTAATTCCTAAATTTAAAATGGAATGTCTGCTACAAAACTAAATCATGGCCAGCGGACTGTGTAACATAAATCCTTCACAGGGTGCTGTAACCTTTATCGTTTTGAAATGTGCCCCATCAAGGAGCCCTCAGGAAATGTACAAGGGACCTATGTGACATTTACATAGCCACTGTGTCAGATTAGACTCTGTGATCTTTCCGGATCATTCCAGCAAAGACTGCACAGAGCAGTTGCCTGTCAGATTGCCTAACACCCGATGCATGGCAAACAAACAGAAGCAATGGGGCCCTGTTCCCACCAGAGCCCCGTATCAGAGGATCGTCTATCAGGGACAGTCTTCAAGCTCAATTCTTTCAAACTGGAGATTCTGAAAACATACTGAAACCTAGTTGTGTGATATTTGTCTGGTAACCCAGGCCAAGTAGCAGGCAGCAAATATTTTGCACCAGTACATCCCTGAGCAACTGATCATCCACTGAATTTGATTGGTTCATTACTGAGTGATCCCCTTATAGTAAAAGAGATTATGATTCTGAATTTTATACTTTTAATATTATAAAGAAAACAAGACCATGTTTTTTAGTTTTTGTTTTGTTCTGTTTTGATGTTATCAAAAGAATAGTACATATTCATGTGGAAGGAGAAAGCTGAAGGCAAGTTAGTATCACTGGCTTGGATGGTCAGAATCTGTGTGTTTGAGGCAGGGAGACTGGAGGAGATAACTTGATGTTTGCTTCTGCGCTTTAGAATCATATTGGCACAGCAGTGACTAAGAAATAAAAGCAGTAAAAATCCAGATACAGGAAATGAATCAGCACATTTGTAATCTGAGTCAAAAAGGAAGAACTGAAACATTGTTGATTTCACAAGTGCCTTAACTGCTATTCTCCCTCCCTCTCTTTCTTCTTCCCTCTTGCCCTTCCTTCCACCTTCCGTGTGTGTGTGTGTGTGTGTGTGTGTGCGTGTTTTCCTGTCTTTCTCCACATTATTATTATTGATACTGTAATTGTTACAGACAGGATATCTCATTGAACCTAAGTTTAATGATGAAGCTGAACACATTGGCCAGGGAGCTCAGTGGTTTTGCCTGTCCCCACCCTCTTAGTGCTGAGTAGGAGCTGCCATTTCTTGTTTTTATGTGCTTATGTGCATCTTCATGTTTGTTTAGTGATACTCTTCCTACCAAGCTATCCATGTAGCTTCAGGTCCCTCAGTTTCTATTTTTATTTTTAATCTATACTAATATTTTTGTATTGAATGATTTTTTCCTTTGATATATAAAACCAGGGTTACTTTTATAGTGGATAAAGGTACTGATGACTGCACTAATACTCTTGTTTTGGACATGGACTGAAGTGGGCAAATCAGGATCATAGTCAACTTGGGTATGGCTTGAATGTGAGTGTACCTCTATCAGTTGAAGCTTGATCATTAACGGGATGAGATATGAAGGTAATGCTTTTAAGAAGCTATTTGGTCATGAGAACTGAATTAAAGTCCTTGTAAATGATATATTGGTGTCAAAATGCTATTTGGCTAGCATGTCGAGGCTCTGGGGCACTGCTTCAGACAACTGTCCCCTCACATTTTGCCATTCTGTTGTCTGTACATGAGAAACAGTTTTCTTGCTTTCTGTCTGATGTGTTTATTTTTCGTGTAAGAATGGCAAAATGGTCCTCGGTGGATGCTGAGAGGCAGCATCTTGATCCTGCATTTCTTAGGACTGTGCACAAGTTTGAGCCATATAGGAAGAGGGTACATCCATTAAGGACTTTTCTACATCAGATTGGCCTGAAGGCAAGTCTTTGTGGCATTTTCCTGATTAATGATTGGTGATAGAGGACCCCAGCCCAATGTAGCTGATGCTACCTCTGGGATGATGGTCATGGGTTGTATAAGAAACTAGACTGAGCAAGCCATGGGAAACAATTCATAAACAAAATTACTCCATGATAGCCTCCAAGACCCTGCTCTGAATTCCTGCTCTGACTTTGCTTTAGATTGGGCTATTACCTGTAAAATGAAGCAAACCCTTTCCTTGAAAGTTGCTTTTAGTCTTGCTTTTTTTTTTACCAAAGCAATAGAAGCTTAAGTGCAATAGGCTTCCAAACTGTAAGAGAGAAATGTCTTTTTATTATAATTTTCCCAGTCTAAAGCATTTGTCAGAGCAGCAGGGATAGACAAAGTATCATTGCTTCTATATAAAATGCATATAGATACTGATATCTAGCTTTAAAGCATTGAGATTATATGGCAACTCCTCTTTAATAATAGAGTCATGAGAAATACATCTAAGAGTTGCAAAGGGGTAAACAAGCCTAAAGGTTAGCAATTAGAACACCAAGGTTTCTTTGTACATCTTTATATCTTCCATTGTTTAGGATTAGAGTGTGGAGGGCAGAGGATTCTTACTTGCCTCTTAAAATATTTTTTACTGGAGACTGCAAGATAACTCAGTAGTAAAGAGCACTGGTTGCTCTTGCAGAGAACCCAGGTTCAGTTGCCAGTGGCCACATGACAGTTCACAACTGCCTGTAATCCAGTTCCCTTGGATCCAGTGCACTCTTCTGGCCTCTGTGGTAATCAGGCCTATGTATACTACACATACATAAAAGCCCATAATTACTCCTACACATAAAATAAAAGCAAATACATATTTTTTAAAAATGTATTATCTCATCCATAGTTTTTTATTTACAGCACTGTGTCAATTTACTGAAAGTATGCTGCATATATGAAATTTTAGTGACTGTGCTGATGTCACTTAGTTCTCCATTGTTCCTCTTTTATCTCTTCCAAAATAAAAATGTCATCTCTTACTTTTTCTTGTATAGTTGATGTTAGTATCAATGAACCTAACTCTTGCTTTATAGTGGTTAATCTATCTCTATTATTAAACAGATTAGATTCAGAATTTCCATGAGTATGTCTGTAAAGAATTTTCCAGGTGAGTCAGTTTAACCAGGAATACCCCCTTAAATGTGGGAAGTGATATTTCATGGGCTGGGTTCCCAAACTATGTAAAAATGGGGATGCAAACCATACATAAACATTCATATCATTGGGCTTCCTTACAGCAGACGCAATGTGACCAGCTTCCTATGTCTCCTGCCCCATCACTTTAACTAGACAGACTCTTCCCTTGAACTGTAAGCCAAAATTAACCTTTCCTCCCTTAACCTGATTTTGAAAAGGCATTTAGCTCAAACAATGGGAAAAGTAACTAATACAGTCTCTGACCACTTACTCACATTTGATACTTGTGACACTCCAGCACCCCGAACAAGAATATAAGAGTAGAAAGAGATAAATAGAAAAGTGCTCATAATTTCTCAGTTATCAGTTCCAAAAGAAAAGGAAAACATTAATAAGACTTTCACACAAAAAAAACGCAGATCAAATGAATACAAAGAAGTAAATACAGAATCCTGGACTATTTGTGATCCAATTTTAGGAATTTCTATTGAGAGAGAGAGAGAGAAAGAGAGAGAGAGAGAGAGAGAGAGAGAGAGAGAGAGAGAGAGGTTGAAATTGTCTTTAAAATATTGTCTAAAATAATTAAATTATAGGAAATCCCATTCTGCATCAAGAATTACTAGCAGGCTTTGGAAATCAATTTGACAGTTTCTCAGAAAACTGGAAATCAACCTACCTCAAGACCCAGCACATCCATAAAGAACACTCTATCCTGCCATGAGGACATTCATTCAACTATGTTCAAAACAACTTTATTCATAGTAGCCAAAGGAAACAAACCAAAGATCCCTCAACCAAAGAATGAATTAAGAAAAGAAGTGATACATTAACACAGTAGAGCATTACTCAACTGTTAAAAAATTAAAATCATGAAATTTTCAGGCAAATAGATTAAACTAGAAGAAAATCATCCTGAATGAGGTAACATAGAACCATAAAGACAAACATGGCATGTACTCACTTATAAGTTAATATTAGGTGTAAATTAAAGAATAATCATGATATTCCACAGACTGAGACAGGATAAATAACAAGGGAGATTCAGTATGTGTGTGTAATATATATATATATATATATATATATATATATATATATTTACATAAAGTTGACTACAAATTACTAAAGGAACTTAAAACTATATTTTAAAATCACATTTCCCCTGGGACACATAGCTTAATTCTTTAGGTAGAGTTGAAATTTTATTAACAGAGAATAAAAAATGCCCAAGGCCTTATTCAGTAATAGGGAGCTCAACTCTTCCAAAATGGCAATTATTACAGCAAAAGATTGAAAAATACTCTACTCATGTATGAGATCATTGTTCTCTTCTCTGTTCTAGGGCAACCTAGACTTTCTGACCTTCATAATTTGTGTAATGACCCTAGTATAATTCCTAACGAAGGCTTAGTTTGTTGTGAAGATGTACTGAATTCCAACTGCTCTAAAGAGACATCTCATAAGAAGCAGAAGTACAAAACAGTGTGTTATAAAATAGTCGCAGGAAGTACTTCAAACTCTGCATTTGAAAGATACATCACATACACACCAGAGCTAATATTTTATTCTAAAATGATGCGATAAGATTCTATTTGGGAAAAAATTAGTTAAAAGAATTTTAATTTCTTTAAACTACTTTATGTCTCAATTCTTACAAAGAGGTATGTCTTTTGATTGTATTGTATCACATTTAACATGTATTGTATGGGAGTGTGTACATGTGAACACACAGAAAGAACTTGCACACTTGTGGAGGTCAGAGGACAACTTGCAGGAATCAGCTCTTTCCTTCTACCTTGTGGGTCGTGGGGATTGAGTTGAGGCCCTCAGGCTTGGAGGTCAGCACCTTTCCCCATTGAGACATCCCATCAGCTGCAAGAAATACTTCTATTTGTGATTTATATAAACTTTTACCATAGAAATTACATTTTGCCTTAATAACTTCAGATCTTAGAGTACCTCTAAGTTGTCTTTCTGAATCTTGTTCACATTGTGTAAACCTCAGGAAGTGTCCTTGGAATTTTCCTTAAAAAGGGAGTTCAAAGGTTGCATAAAAGTGCATACATTTCCTTTACTCTTCACTAATATATCAGTGGCTTTAGACTCCTCTTATTGGATATATCACATACACCCCATATTTAATATTTTATTCTAAAATAATGTGATGAAACTCTATTAGAAAATATTTGGATTGAAATCATTTTAATTCCTTCAACCTACTAATTTATGCCTCAATTTTTTCAACAAAGTACTTTCCTTTTATTTTATTATATTATTTATTGTGTGTGTGTATGTAACTACTGACAGTCACTATCATTGGGTCTTATTATTTATATATAATCAGACTCCTGAGATCAGTTCTGTTTCAGACACCACTTAAGAAATTATGACTCTTCCTTAGGAATTAGTCACCTCTGGCCTCCGTATTCATGGTAGATATCAGGCTGTGCCCTGCTTTAGGTTACTCCACTTCCTAAGTTACTCCATCTTGCAGAGACTAGAATGGTTTGCTTTGTCCTGCATCAAAGCATCAGTTGACTGCATTGTGATGACAAATACAGAGACAGGGTGACTGTGCTCAAAGACACCACAAGCCTACCTCACACAAACTAAGAGGCTCTGACTTACTTACGCAAGGAAAAGCATTTCCACCTATGAATCTATCAACGTAGATTGAGAACTGAAGTAATATGAGCGGTGGGGCTGCGTCCACAACACCCCAGCCACCTGCTCGGCTAGCTTATGCCCTGAAATAATTACACGGACACTGTATTCTTTTAAAGACTGCATGTCCCATAAGCTTTAGCCCTTACTGGCTAATTCTGATATCCCGATCAACCCATCTCTAATAAACTGTGAGCACCGGTCTTACCAGGAAAGATTCAGCATGTCTGACCTGGCAGCTTGCTTCATCACGTGCATCTTCCTGGGAGCTGGGAGCATGGCGTCTCTCTGAGGCGTCTGCTCCCAAGAGAAGAGCTGTGGAGTCTGAGCTCACTTCCTCTTCCTCCCGGCATTCTGTTCTGTTTACTCCATCTACCTATGCCCTAACCAATAAAATGGGCCAAGGCAGTTCCTTTATTAGCCAGTGACCTTCCTCCATCAGAGAACACAATGTCACATGAATTTATTAAATCCTCATCAGACAAATGAGACCTGTAAACTTATCAAACACAACAGACCAGTGAAGGCTGGAATGTGTTCACCTGAACTCCACCAGAGGAATGGCATTTCTGTCAAGGAGTATATTGAGTTTACCGTATCCACTATGGCTTGTAGGGAAAGATAGATGGAAGCACTCAACTTTCTGCTTTTGCTGACATGGCTGAAGACTGCAGCCATGTTTCCATGCCATGATGGACTCTTCCCTCTAAAATCATAATCTAAAATCAACTCTCATGTCCATCAGTTTCCTTCAATCATGGAATTTTACCACAGCAACAAAAAGTAATTAACATGGGTGTAAGTTCATTACGTGTTTTCTTCCTTATTTAACAGCCAAAGTAAAACGTTCCTCCATAACCCAGGGATCACCCTCAGAATGGATCTGAGGCTGAACTATTATAATGAATATGCAAACCCAAGAGATACCCTATTATACAACAAAAGTATATGCTCAACTATGTTCATAGCAGCATTGTTTGTAATAGCCAGAACCTGGAAACAACCTAGATGCCCTTCCATGGAAGAATGGATGAAGAAATTGTGGAATATATACATATTAGAGTACTACTCAGCAGTAAAAAACAATGACTTCTTGAATTTTGCATGCAAATTGATGAAAATAGAAAATACTATCCTGAGTGAGGTAAGCCAGACCCAAAAAGAGGAACATGGGATGTACTCACTCATATTTGGTTTCTTGCAATAAATAAATGACATTGAGCCTATAATTCGTGATCCTAGAGAAGCTAAATAAGAAGATGAACCCAAAGAAAAACATATAGTCATCCTCCTGGATATTAACTTTCATCAGGCAATGAAACGAGACAGAGACAGAGTTCCACATTGGAGCACCGGACTGAAACCCCAAGGTCCAAATCAGGAGCAGAAGGAGAGAGAGCACGAACAAGGAACTCAGGACCATGAGGGGTGCACCCACACACTGAGACAATGGGGATGTTCTATCAGGAACTCACCAAGGCCAGCTGGCCTGGGTCTGAAAAAGCATGGGATAAAACCGGACTTGCTGAACATAGCAGACAATGATGACTGCTGAAAAGTCAAGAACAATGGCACTGGGTTTTGATCCTACTGCACGCACTGGCTTTGTGGGAGCCTAGGCAGTTTGGATGCTCACCTTCCTAGACCTAGATGAAGGTGGGTGGTCCTTGGACTCCCCACAGGGCAGGGAACCCTGATTGCTCTTTGGGCTGATGAGAGAGGGGGAGTTAATTGGGGGAGGGGGAGGGAAATGGGAGGTGGTGGCGGGGAGGAGACAGAAATCTTTAATAAATAAATTAATTAATTAATTAAAAAAGAATATGCAATTATTTCACATTTCATACTAAATCCTGATACTGCAAGCTTCATTTTTATTTTGAAATTAACATTCAAACAGGTTTTCCTGTTTCATTTTACCCACTTTCTAAATGACACCATGTAAAAGAATAAAATGCTAGAGGAAACAGAAGAGAAAGAAAAATAAATTATTGCTTCTAACAGTGCGAACAATTTTGCTGCCGTTATTTATTTCCTTAAAGGGAATTAAAGGAAAGCAAGGATGAAGACAGAGAATGGAAAAAAAATGAAAGAGAGAGAGAGAGAGAGAGACAGACAGACAGACAGAAGGGGGAATATAAAGAGGCAAAGTTTCCTCCCTTTACAGGAGAAGGGATATCATCCATTCCTTAATGCCACATCTGGCTCAGCACTTCCTCTGAGAATAATGAAAATATGAAAATATCTCCAAGTAGACAAAAACAAGTCCCTTAACCCTCATGCTCCATTCCAGTTACTACGAATAAATATAATGTATTTAATAACAATCCAAAATGATCTACATGGCTATTATCTGCTATTTTCTCAGAGGTTTAACAAATTATGTAGGAAATTGCATGATATTCCATACAGGATGTGACATTCTTTGGCAAAGAATGTTTTCAACAGTCCTTCTATTAATACTATGTACAAGAAAACGTTAATCTCCCCTCCCAGAGCACCTGTCCACTGGAAAGTACAAACACAGAGGCTTGCATTATAGAAAGGAAAGAATAGACACTATCATCCTGAAACCAGTTGTTTTCCCCCAATAACAATGCATTTTGAGAAAAAGCATGTAGAAGAACTAAAATTATCTATAATTTAAAATATCATGAAAAGGAGACACCTTTATACTGGCAGTAATGGATGAAAATAAAAGGGTATTAATGAAAATAATTCAAAGTGAACTTGTTTCTCCTTACATAGACAAATAGAAAGGTTGTATTTCAAGGTAGCTCTTCAAATTTCCTTCAGAAAAATCAGCAGTATTTTTTTTCCAAATTTCTGGTTCTATCCCAACCTAATAAAGCATTAATGTACAGAGTATGGAACATAGTCATATGAGTATCATTTTATTAAATGATGAAGGGTAGAACTTTTTCTTTCTAATATCTTGCCTCTTACCCATCTTTAAGATATATTTTAATCTATGTTTTTCAATACCAGAGATTGAATTTAAGGTCTGGTCCATGCTAGGTTACTATACCATTACTGAGCTAGGTCCTTATACATCATATGTAAGTACTCTATAACTAAGCTATGGGATTGTTTATTTGTTTGTTTGTCTTGAGGAACTGTCTGGAAGGGGTTCACAAGGCTGTAGAGTACAGGAGGCCTTGTGAACCCCTTTTATTGATTTATATTTTATTCTTCTCTCATATATTATATCTCCGCCACAATTTCTCCTATCTTATCTCCTCCCAATGCCCCCTGCAAGATTCTTCAGATCCACTCCTCCTTCATTTCCCTTCAGAATTGAGCAGGCCTACTCAGGTTATCAACCAAACATGGCATATCAATTTACAAAAAGACTAGGCACATAGCCTTATATTAGGACTAGATGAGGCAACCCAATAAGAGGCAATAAGTCCCAAAGGCAGGCAAAAGGGTATAGACAGCCTCTGCTCCCACAAGAACACCATCCTAAATAACCATAATATATATGCACAGGACCCTGAACAGACACATGCAGGCTCCCTGATTGTTGGTTCAGTCTCTGTGAGCTCCTAGAACTCTGGTTAGTTGATTCAGTGGGTTTTCTTGTGATGTCTGTAACCTCTCTAACACCTACAATCCTTTATCTCTCTCTTATACAGAATTCCCTAAACTCTACTTAATTTTTGATTCTGGGTCTCTGTATCTGTTCCCATCAGTTGCTGGATCAAGACTTTCTGATGACAATTTTGCTAGGCTTCTGTCTATGAGTATATAAAGTATCATTAAGAATAACAGCATTATTTCATTGGCTCTTTTTGTTAGTCATATTTGAGTCTATCCTGAGTCTCTGGGTAGTGTACCATGAGTTCTAATAGGTCTTAATAACAAAAGCCCAGATACTGGGGAAAATGTTGAGAGATCAGAGAGACAAAGGAGCAGTACCATGGCCACCTTACATCTCAACCTCAGAACCAAAAAACGATTGTGTTCCTGTTTCTGAACCTTATCACTTCCTCTCTCTGCACAGCCATATCACTTCTTGTCTGTCTGTATAGACAACCGGATCTCTATGATTAACTAGTGGCTAGCTCTGCTCTCTGATCTTCAGGCAAGCTTTATTTATATAAACAATATATCACATTTTCCTTTCTTTGTCTAAAAATAAAGGTTATAACTAATATAAGAAAAACTATATACATTAATTACAATAACTATATACAATATATACAGGCAATGAATACATTAGCAATGTCTAGTCCATTAAGAATTGACAGTTCTAGCCGGGCGGTCGTGGCGCACGCCTTTAATCCCAGCACTCGGGAGGCAGAGGCAGGCGGATCTCTGGGAGTTCGAGACCAGCCTGGTCTACAAGAGCTAGTTCCAGGACATGCACCAAAGCTACAGAGAAACCCTGTCTTGAAAAACAAACAAACAAAAAAAGAATTGACAGTTCTAGAGAAAATACTTCATATCTATCTTATCTTGATGAGTCGAAAGGTTGTACCTAATTCACTTTCTGTTCTAAACTGCATTAACAAACTATCTTTTTATGTCTTTCAACTTTATACTCTGTCTTCATTTCTCTAGTGATTTTTTTTCTGAATTTGATAAGAAAGAAAACTAAAACTATAAGGTCTTCAATGCCATCAGAGACCCCAGAAAAAAACAATATTCACTGAGTAAGCAGGAAGTGTAAGCAATTGACTTTCAAAGAATGTGAGAAATGACGGAAATACCTGGCAGCCTAGAAAGCCATCCATATTCTTCTGAAATGTTGAGACATTCATCTTCAGCCTGTAGGCCTAGCATATCTGGCAGACTTTTCTGTGAATCAGGATGTTCTGAAGGACTTGTCTTGGCAAAGTTCAGCAGACTTTTCTTTTGGGTCTGCTTGTCCAATTTGTATAGCATACTGTCAACAGTGAAGGCAGGACACTTTCTTACCCAGTGGATAACTTTTGCCACAAAGAAAGTAAACTCCATGTGGAGTTTCTCCAATGTCCATCATCTTCTCTGAAGTATATTGGTACTGCGAGAAGCAGACATATCTCATTGTCATAAAAAAGAAAAGAGCCTATGTTATTAAAATATCTTAAAGGATATATTGTATAGATCTCTGAAATGTTTGAAGATGACCTATCTATATAAAATATATCTTTGTTTGACCTTGAAAACATACCTAATTTGTACAAGTTCAATTATAATAGGTGATTAATCATTAATCTTTATTTCCTTATTATAATAACTAGTTGGTAATAATAACTTTTAAGCACTTGAAATTTGCATTACATTGTTAAATCATTTGCATAGGTACCATACCATGAACAAGATTAGAGATAATGTATATTATGTTTTAACAAAAGTAATCTCAACTTTGTATCAATGTTAAAAAAAATCAAAGCCAATATAAAAATATTTAAAACTATTGCGTTTTTGGTTTTAGACTCAATAATCTACCTTTTATTGCTATTTGTTCATTTATAGAATTTTGACAAAACATTTGTTTTGTTTTTTTCTGAATTTTTTGTTCTCTCTTCTATAACTTTTCTATCATCCAGTGCAGTATAGTTTTGTATTTTAGGCCTTGGTTCTTTAGTGTCTCTGGGAAGAGTTTCCTTCATGGTTTGTCAAGGGAACCTGCAAGAGGCCCCTCAAGGAGATTCCTGATGGTAAAGTATTATCTTGTCTGTCCATTATTGACTTACATTTATTGGTCCAATGTCTGCCTTTACCATAACTTTTGTATAATACAGAAGTGAGTGGCATTCTATTTGAATTATGCTTAGAAAAAAAATTTCTTCCAGGAATACTCTGTTTATAATCCCTTTCTAGTTGACCATGTTTGTCACAATTTTAACACATAACATTTCAATTCTTTTCAAACCTCTGGAAATCACCTATACATCATCATGCTCATGAGATTTAATACTGATTCTATCTCAGATCCATTCCTCCAAGGTTGCAGATCTTGTCTTTAATGACCTAATCACCCTTTTTCATTGTGCATTAACATTTTCAAAAGCCCGAGATTCAATTATTATTCGTCTGCCTTCTTTATCTGGTATCATTCTATTAACTGCTGAAGCTAGTCTTTGCAAGAAATCTGTGAAGGCATATTTTTGGCCCTCTATAACCTGAGTAAATGACTTAATTTTATTTCCTACATCTCCAATTTCCCCCCAAGCATTCAAAACTGCTTTGTGGCATAAATCTATGAAATGATCATCATATAAAGATTGCCTTTGTAAATCAGCGTAATCTCCCTCTCCAAGTTGGTCTTGGGAAATTTCCATATCTCTAGTCCTACTTTATTGTTCATTGATCTTAGCCTCTTCTTTTAACTAGGTCATCTGTTTTTTGATTGAGGAACAGACTCCAAGGCTGCTTTAAGTAAGTCTTTCCAGTCTCTAGGGATAATTCTATTACAAAATGGTCATGAGTTTAACATCTGCTTCACAAAAGGTGAATTCATGCTATATGAGACTACCACTTCCTTAAATCTCCTTAAATCTAACATTTTCACAGGACTCCATTTAATTCTTATACAGCCTTGGGGTATCTATCATTTGGCAGTTCCTATAATGTGACTGGATAAATTAAAGCTGGCTGTTTGAAAACCATAGGGTGTTTCCCCTAATTTTATAATACAATGCTGAAGTTGATTCTACATTAAATTTTTCTGTCTGGATCTGAATATCTCTATGATCTGTTTTATTAAGTTTTTCCAGTTTTAGAAATCTTAGTACTCATATTAATCAACATTTTAGTGAAAAGACAAAAATTACAAAACTGTTGTTTATAATTGACATTACATTAGTCCCATCGAAATTAGTTATCTTTTCATTTAATTGTCCCATTTTCAAACTGTCCAGTGTATTATATACCATACAGAGACCCAAATCCCTTTATAGTAATAGTGTTTCCCATTTTTTAATGTGGGAAAACTCTCTCTTTTAAGTAATTACTCTTTTTAAGAAATCCCAGTTGTTTTACCAAATCTGCCAACAAGGTTTGTGAACTGTGAGATATAGCACATTGAGCTAATAACATGGCTTAGCTGGTGAACAGCTTAGCTGAGGACAGCTGCAGCTGGTAGCCTGTAGCTATGAGCAGCAAGTGGCAGCCTGAGGAGAGGGGATGTAGGGAAAGTCAGCAACCCCTGGTGGAGGGAAGGACAGGGGGTGAGGGGAGACAGACAGGCAGATGGCTGTCTTAAAAACACATAGGGATTGTGCCGAAAAAGCACATGTGTCAGTCTAGGCAGTCTAGGGCAGGTATTTGCAGCCCAGGTGCTTCTGGAGTCTGGGTGGCAGCTGGAGACTGTTTCAGAGAGGCTACAGTGGGAAAATTTCAAAGTCACTCAGAGGCTTGTAGAAAAATAAGAAGACCTATCTTGTCAGGGCAGGAGCCCTGTATGCAGCACCAGTGAGAGTCCTAAGTGCATCTTCAGCCTGTGCTGGTGGCCACAGCCATAGGCAAGTCACCTTTTTGTGAATTCCTGCCTTTAAGCTGGGCACCAATACGTAGCACGAGTTCTAACAGATCTTAATAATAAAAGCCTGGAGTCAGATATTGGGGAAATACTAAGAGGTCAGAGAGACAAAGGAGCTAAAACATGGCCACCTTACCTCTCCACTTCCCAGCCAAAATGAGACTAAGTTCCTGTTTCCTCCTGCCTTATCACTTCCTCCCTCTGCCCAGCTATATCACTTCCTGTCTGTCTGTACTGACCTTCAAATCTCTATGGTTACCTGGTGGCTAGCTCCTCCTTCTAATCTTCAGACAAGCTTTATTTTTACAAACAAGATATCACCACAAGGCAGTGTCAGGGGTAGGCTCCTTCTAGTATCATGGGTCTCAAGCTGGACCAGTTGTGGTAAGTCCCACAAGTTCTGCGGCATCTGTACTCCAACTCATCTTGCAGGTAAGACAAATAGTAGGTCAAAGGTATTGTGTCTGGCTTGGTGATACAATCCCTTCACTAGAAGTCTTGTTTTGTTACAGAAGATGGCCAGTTCATTGTCCATATCCCCCATTACTAGGAGCCTTAGCTAGAATCACCCTCAGAGATTACTGGAAGGTTCCATTGTACTAGGTTTCTACCTTGCCCTCATAATGCCTCCCAATTCCAGTTGTTTCTTCTACTACTCTCCCTCCATCTTCCCCCTCACCTGGTCCCTTCTGTTTACATCCTCACCTTCTCCTTTCTACCTGCAATTTTTATTTATTTTGCCTTCCCAAGGAGATCCTTTCGTTCCCCCCTTAAGCACACCTTGTTGCTTAGCTTCTCTTGGTCTGGATTGTAGTATGATTATCCTTTATTAAACAGCTAATATCCATTTTAAGTTAGTAAATACCATGTTTGTCTTTTTGAGTCTTGAGTTACCTCAAGTAAGCTTGAGTTAGGATGATATTTTTCTAGTTACATCCATTTGCCTGGAAATATCATGATTTTATTTTATAACAAGTGAATATTATTTCATTTTATAAATGTACCACATTTTCTTTATCCATTCTTCAGTTGAGAAACACCTAGGTTGTTTCCCAGTTTTTCGCTATAATGAATAAAAATGCTGTGAACACAGTTAAATAAGTGTCCTTGGAGTAAGATGGCATGTCCTTTGAGTATATGTCCAGGAGTGAAACAGCTGATTCTTCAGGTATATAAATATAATAATATTTTCTGTTTTGTTGAAAAATGTTGCTTAATTGCACAGACTAGCCTTCAAGTGTTTCAACAACTTAGACAAGCCTTAAAATTGTGATAACTAAAGACTTCCCAGTGAGCAGGGCTACAGGCTGTATTATATGTTTGTCTTCATCTGAATTTTATTGTGAGCAGACAGAAATTTGACCTCTCTTTCCTTTATTCTCTTCCGTCTTTAGTGTCTTTTCTGTGGCCTTCCCTCCTTTCACATCCATATTCCTTTTTTAGTATAATCTTTCCATTCTAGTGGTTTATAAAAGACTATCAACATGTATTTGAAACAATTAAAATATTATATTATTTTTATTATATTTTCATAAAAGTATAGCTTCTAGATATTTTTAAAAGGAGATTATTACAGAAAGCCTCCAGTAGTCAAACTTCAGAGAACAACTACCTATGGGGTCCCCAGCCTCAGCTGAAACATCTATAGCCCAAGTCCTGCGCTCAATGCTCAGGAAATGTTCTGAGATGGCTCAGAAAGATTATAGGAATGAGAGGCCCAGGGTCACCCTGCACATACTATGCTAGCACTCTGTCACTGTGTCACACCCCAACATTGCACTTTTGAGACAGTGCCACACTATAGTCCAGGCTAATCTTGAACTTGTGGGAATTCTGGGCCCATTCTGATGTACATGATTTCAGGTACATGTCATTATGCTCAGTGCCATTGAGATCTTTCCTTGGTCATAAAGCAGACTGACAATATCTTATTTCTAATGACCCACTAACACACTGGTTCAATTCTACCCCATGAAGAGAAATCAGTAATGGTCCAAATACTTGAGGATTAATGTGCACTGAAAGGGGAAAATAAAAATTTTTGTAGTTTTCTTCTTTTTTCTCCTTTTTCTGATAAAATGATAAAATGACAACTTCATAGTTACTTTATAATAAGTAGTAAAATTAAAAAGAGAATAAAATAATACTTCATTATATTCAGGCCAACTCATCCAAAAGTACTGTGCCCTTTTGCTGATTAATAAAGATATGATAGCATTGAGATTCCTAGATTAAAAAGAAACCTTAAGTTTCTTCCAGTAGAAAATTCTAGGAGTTTGTCTGGTGGACATTTACCACCAAGAGAAGGATTCAAACATAGGGCTATTGTCCACTATGTTCAGCGAGTCCGGTTTTATCCCAGGCTTTTTCAGACCCAGGCCAGCTGGCCTTGATGAGTTCCCAATAGAACATCCCCATTGTCTCAGTGTGTACCCCTCATGGTCCTGAGTTCCTTGCTCGTGCTCTCTCTCCTTCTGCTCCTGATTTGGACTTTGGGATTTCAGTCCGGTGGTCCAATGTGGGACTCTGTCTCTGTCTCGTTTCATCGCCTGATGAAAGTTAATATCCAGGAGGATGACTATATGTTTTTCTTTGGGTTTACCTTCTTATTTAGCAGATTCTCTAGGATAACCAATTATAGGCTCAATGTCCTTTATTTATGGCTAGAAACCAAATATGAGTGAGTACATCCCATGTTCCTCTTTTTGGGTCTGGCTTACCTCACTCAGGATAGTGTTTTCTATTTCCGTTTATTTGCATGCAAAATTCAAGAAGTCATTGTTTTTTACTGCTGAGTAATAATCTAATATGTATATATTCCATACTTTTTTCATCCATTCTTCCATTGAAGGGCATCTAGGTTGTTTCCAGGTTCTGGCTATTACAAACAATGCGGCTATGAACATAGTTGAGCATATACTTTTGTTGTATGAAAGGGCATCTCTTGGGTATATTCCCAAGAGTGGTATTGCTGGGTCCAGAAGTAGGTTGATCCGGAATTTCCTGAGAAACCGCCACACTGCTTTCCAAAGTGGTTGCACAAGTTTGGATTCCCACCTGCAATGGATGAGTGGGGAGGTCCTTGGACTCCCCACAGGGCAGGGAACCCGGTCTGCTCTTTGGGCTGATGAGAGAGGGGGAGTTGATTGGGGGAGGGGGAGGGATATGGGAGGCGGTGGCAGGAAGAGACAGAAATCTTTAATAAATAAATAATTTAAAAAAACAAAAAAACATAGCGCTATAACTATGTTGATTATGTGAAAGGAGCAGGCTGCTTCTCCCTTTTAGAAGTCTAGTGGATTTTGTTTCCTCTTAGGTCTGAGACAACCTAGTGATCAAAGGAATGATTTTGGCATGGCACTCTATCAAATTTAAGGCTTTACTTTTGTGAGGCTTGGCATCTTCCACTTATGCTCAGGGAGCAGCCAGGGTGACCTCAACAGTATGGGGCTAGCCTAGTTTTCCTCCTTCCTAGAACAACTGCTCTGTGAAGAGAACAGGGAGGCATGGTTAAGAGTGCACCAAGAAGTCCTTATTGAGTGATGTTTCTTATACCTCCTTTCCAGCCAAGCTTTTTAGAGAGGGATGGTCTAATGAGAGGAATAGCTTACAACACATGTGTCCGAAGATACAGCCATCATCCCTACATGAATTTGTGACCTTCACCATTGTGAAACTAGATACTTAAGTTAACTAAAATGAACATGATAATCTATGATAATTTGTCTATTTAACCTATTATTTGGTATGAAATTCAGATCATGTTTTCCTACTTTGCTTGTGAATTTACCTATCTTTATTCCAAAGTATTGTCAGTATCTGCTTTGTATCTTTAAAATAACTTTCCAATTACATCGATAACATACTGGTTAATATATAGAGAGTGTTCACTATTTTACCAGACTCCCTAAGAATTTTATATCTACATTTAGCCTTCCAGGAGCCTCATAATAGCTCCTAATTTTGCAGTGACTGCAATGGTATGTGGAAGGAAATTGGAAGCAGTAGGATTTTTTTCCCTTTTCATTTGTCTAATGCAATATCTCAAGCAGAAAGCAGTGTTAGGATTTGAATTCAGATAACATAAAAAGTGGGCTTTTCTCTTAGTCTTGATTTTCTAATTTTTATTGATTTCTTCATATTTATACAATCCCATCAATATTCTGTTTTTCATAAAATCATAGCATTTATAGTTTACAAAAAAATCTTCTTACTTTCTTTTATGACCATGTGATTTTCTTTTCTTATTCATATCTTTAAAATTAGATTTCAAATGAAATTTCAACCATCAACCAGAAATTCCTTTCCAGTTCACAATTATTTTATTCTCAACTTTTTCATGTAAGTGCCACTTTTACCTTACATAGTTTATGGTTTATACGTTTATATTTTACTGATAACAATAGACAACCACATTTATGCTTTTGTTGGGAGGAAAATCTTGGCATTATTAATTCTCTATAAAAGTTAGTGATGGTAAGTGATACTTATATGGGAGTTTTGGACGGCCTGCAATGTGTATATATGCACATAAGTTCTATAAAATAGAGCTTACAATTCTTGTCTAACCTAGTTTTCATCTTACCTTCTTTGTTGTGTCTAGACAGTTAACTGTTTTTAATATCTAAATCCCTTGGTTTTAGACATGCTTACATGGGTAGTTAGTTTTTACATCTTACTTTAATTTTTCTTGCGTGATCTTGAGCTGTAAGAGATTTTTAATTTGTGGTTTCTCACTTGAAACCTATCCTTTTATGAAGCGACACATAGAGAGGTATCACAAAGAGGGACCACATGAAATTGATGGCTCTGCCGGGGTGGGTTTATAGCTAAGGTTCAGGACTATTAGACTGTATTGAGTCATGTATTCAAGGTAGTTTCATAACATCTGAGCTTGTGTTTACTATGAGTTTGTGCTTGATCACAAAATGAGGAATCCTAGAGAAACCTGCAGGTGTGCCACTGTTTCATGGGTTAAATGTTTTTCCTTAAGTGAAGTCTTACTTCTATATCATGGGTGTTATGACTAGTGGTATTGATTGTATTTTCTACTGCCACTCTTAAGAGAATTTAGAATGAATGGTTTTGGTCTCCTTGAGCAAGGATATAAAGCCTCATTGCTCAGAATTTGTGGGCAGCAGCATCCTGCTTGAGATTTGCTCTTCTGTGTTTCTTTAATCATAACCTCATTTTCTTTACCGATGATGAATGCATTTTTGGTATATACTATTTTTACACTTACATAAAGGTTCATATTCCTGATTAGTTAACAAATTTGAGTTCTAAAAATGAAATATAAGCTTAATGAAACTTATTTCCATGACTATAATGCGTTTTCATTCCAAAAAACACGTATACCGTGCCACATAAATTGTTAAAACTTGCAATCACAGCATCACAGAATTGTCCTGGGTTGTTGGTCTAAGTTCTCATTTCCTAAATAGGAAATCTCATTGGTAATCTCTGGCTTTTCATGATACTTACAGTAGTATTTAGGTACCATCAACTTTCTAGACACAGTGTTCAGTGAGGATATACAGGGGCAAGTTGTGTACAACATTTAGGGAATTCAAGTGTTGTGTAAGACACAAGCTGAGGATCATAGTAAAAGTGTTAAAATTAGATGTGAAACTACTAAAGAAGCAGAAAGAAAGACACATACAGTACCTGTATTGCATCAAGGGATATTAGAGAGTGTTTTGGACAAAGGTGACACTGGAAGAACACCCTGGGTAAAATCACGGGGTGTAAATGATGCGACAGTGTTATGTGAGTCACTTCCAGGGGAGACACAGCACATTGACCTATCTACACTTCTGAGCATGGAACCAACGACATACTAAAACATCAGTATGCCAGAATCAGCCTAGTGAACCAATGATTTCTTGTTACATGTATAACAGGAACACACGATAAGGGGTTACTTGCAGAAGTTCCAATGCATCAAAAGCCACTGCGACTTCAGAAAGCCTACCCCTAGAAGGCTGATGATTCATTAATATCACAACCCTGGAAGGCCTTGCACGATTTTCTAGCAGCTCTATGTAGGGGAGCCCCTCAGCAGCTCCGCCCATCACTCTATTCCTCCAACAGTAGTTTGCTGCTTCTAAAAGCAGAAAGGGCTCTTTTAGAATCTTGCAAGTATCAGCTTTCCTAGATATGAGAAGTTTGTTTTCTTTCTGAGTATCACAAGCCTCACTGATTCCTTCTGGATGGAGTGTTTCCATTCAAAAAAAATGCAATATAATAAAGGAGAAAGAAGACCTCGCTTGAATCACAGAAGTATGTTTTCTTCTCTTCAGTATGTGATGATGCCTGATGTCTACTTTGTAACATGATAGTCACACCAAAAGGAAACAAGTTATAGAAAGTAACTGGTTCTACTATATAGAAAGTGACTGGTTCAGTCAGATGAAAAGGTCAAAATTCAATTGTAGGAACAAAAGTGGATGTTTAAGCAGAGAACTGTAGTTATCAATGTCCATTATAAACAGGACATCACATAGGCAGCTGAAGTGGGAAGACAGCAGACTTCTCTGGAACATTTGTGAAGTAGAACTAAGGCATGATGACCAAAAAATGTGAGAAATGAGATAAAGAAGAAAGCTTCAGAATTACTGAACAAGGTGCCATGGCTATACGATTATGAGAGTAGGAGCAATAGTTTTGGACAGAAGAGAAAATTTTGGATAAAAAGCCCAGCTGCTTAAAAAGGCATTCTATAGTTATCATTTGCAGCTTAGTGGAGAGATCTGAAGATGCCTCTCACATCTCTACTATGTAAAAAAAATACTGAGGAAATATCATTTGAACTTTATATAAAATGAGAAAGTCAAGAATAACAAGACATAAAGCCAAAGAGCAAAAAGCAAAACAAAACAAAATGAAAAACGAAAAAGCAAACAAACCATGGGGCGTATTGAAAAGGGTGACAGTTTTATAAATGAGTAAACAAAGGAAATTCATCAAGTAAACAAAGTGAGATATGAAAATAGGCCATGGCCGAGTGTGATGGCAGCTAGTGTTTTTTCATTTTCACATCAGCTAGAATCATTCTGAAAGAGAGAAATTCAACTGGGAAAATAACTCCATCAGGTTAGCCTGGCAGCAAGCCTGTGGGATATGTTCTTCATTAATGGTTGGTGTGGTAGGGCCCAGCCCACTGTGGATAGTGCCACCCTGGATGGGTGATTCTGGATGGCTTAAAAAAGGAAGTTGAGCAAACCATGAGGACCAAGCCAGTGAGCAGTGTCCCTCTATGTCCTCTGCATCAGTTCCTATCTCCAGGTTTCTGGCCTGAATTTCCTCAGTGATGAAGTATGACCTGAAGTTATAAGCAGAAATAAACCCTTTCCTCCCCAAGATTCCTTTGATCACAGTGTTTTATTCTCAACAATATAAACCTTAATTAATACACTGGGGGCCAACACTATAGAAATGTCCAGAAAGACAAGATTTGTAATAGATATCCAGAGACATTTAGGATATCACTAAAAATGTCTCCAGAACAATTTCAATACATAGTACATAGAAGCAGAACCCTTTTCCTGAAAACATATTACCTTAGATATTAATAGATACAAAATCAATAATACTTTAAGAATCTTAGCTAAGGAAGAAAAGAGAAAATAAAGACCAAATTTGTAGAGTCAGTGAAAGGTTTTAATATGATCAAAATGTTATCTAATCTTACATTGTAATGAGGAAGACTAAAGAGAGATGCAGAAAAGTGGAAGGAAAATATATAGACTACAAGCAATGAGAAATGAAACAGGAAGTTCAAGTTACAGGTTGGAAGGTACTGTAGACAAGAATGACAGCCTGCCTAACAAGGATGCAAGGGGTACGGTGGGATGCTTTGCAGATAAATTTTATAGGTTGGTTATGGGAAGTTGGAAATAGACTGAGCAGTTGAATTTGTGTTATGAAATGCAAGACAATTGTAGGAAAAATAACAAATATTTGCTTTATTTTATCTTCTAATAACCCAATTAAGTGGTAAGCAGTTCTCAACTTTATGACTGAAATGGTTTAAAAGCACAATGAGAAAATTATACCTTATCCACACTTGTTAAGAATTATTCACATAAAAGCTGTGCTTCTTTGTCACAATTAAAAGGTTTTAGAGACATTTAGTGACAAATTCAAATGCAACTCCTCACTTCCACGTTTATTATTGTAATTACAAAGAAGCAATCTGTTATATTTCAAAACTAAACGTAAATTTTATATTTCACAGAAAATGGGATGGCAACGTCCCATGCCATAATGAAAATGAGTTACATCTTTGAGCTTCACTTCTTTAAGATATGTTACATTTAAAGATGTATTGCAATTGTAACTAAGATGTTTTAAAAAATAGACAGTCATAGAATTATGAGCAATGGAATGACACACATGAAAAGACAAACTATTCCAAGTGGGAAGTTTTAGTGTTTCAACAAATACCCAACCAGCGCTCATGAATCATATGAGAACTCTGAAAAAGTATTAATTCATATATATATATATATATATATATATATATATATATATATATATATATTCAGTAGAATTGATGAAAGGTGGGAATGAAAGAAAAATAGGAATGCACTGAGATGGGAATTATGCTCAGTGATCAATACAGAGTATCTTTTTTTTTTTTTTTTTTTTTTTTTTCCCTAGTCAGAATAGTAAATATTTTTTTTTTATTTTTTTATAGATAAAAGGAGGATAAAGAAAAGAGAAAAAAAAACAAATTTCCACCTCCTCCCACCAGCCTCCCATTTCCCTCCCCCTCCTCCCACTCTTCTCCCCCTCCTCCCACTCTTCTCCCCCTCCTCCCACCCCTCTCCCCTTCCCCCCACTCCTCTCCCCCTCCCTTTCCAGTCCAGAGAGCTGTCAGGGTTCCCTGCCCTGTGGTACGTCCTAGGTCCTCCCCCCTCCATCCATATCTAGGAAGGTGAACATCCAGACTGGCTAGGCTCCCACCAAGCCAGCACATGGCATGGGATCAAAACCGCGTGCCATTGTCCTTGGCGTCTCATCAGCCCTCATTGTTCGCCATGTTCCGAGAGTCCAGTTTTATCCCATGCTTTTTCTGGTAACAGTCCAGCTGGGCTTGGTGAGCTCGCAGTAGATCATCTCCACTGTCTCAGTGGGTGGGTGCACTCCTCGTGGTCCCAAATCTTTGCTCATGTTCTCACTCCTTCTGCTCCTCATTGGGACCTTGGGAGCTCAGTCCAGTGCTCCAGTGTGGGTCTCTGTCTCTATCTCCATCCATCGCCAGATGTAAGTTCTAGGATGGTATGCAATATATTCGTCAGTATTGCTCTAGGGTAGGGTCATTTCAGGTTCCCTATCCTCAGCTGCCCAGGGAACTAACTGGGGACCTCAGCTTGGGCACCTGGGAGCCCCTCTAGGGTCAAGTCTCCTGCCCACCCTAAAGTGGGTCCCTTAACTAAGAATTGTGGTTCCGTGCTCCCCTATCCAACCTTCCTTTATCCCGATCCTCCTGTTTCCCCAAGTCCACCCTCCTTCCCTTCTACCTTTTCTCTCCCCATCTCCCCTAACCCCCATCCCACCCCACCCCCAAGATCCCATTTTCCCCCCGGCAATTTTGTCTACTTCCCTTATCCAAGAGGATAACTATATGTTTTTCCTTGGGTTCACCTTCTTACTTAGCTTCTTTAGATTCACCTATTGTAGACTCCATGAACCCTATTTATGGCTAGAAACCAATTATGAGTGAGTACATCCCATGTTCGTCTTTTTGGGCCTGGGATACCTCACTCAGGATAGTGTTTTCTATTTCCATCCATTTGCATGCAAAATTCGAGAAGTCATTGTTTTTTACCGCAGCGTAGTACTCTAGTGTGTATATATTCCATACTTTCTTCATCCATTCTTCCATTGAAGGGCATCTAGGTTGTTTCCAGGTTCTGGCTATTACAAATAATACTGCTATGAACATAGTTGAACAAATGCTTTTGACATGTGATAGAGCATCTCTTGGGTGACCCGGACTTTATCCCACAAACCTATGAACACCTCATTTTCGATAAAGGAGCTAAAAGTTTACATTGGAAGAAAGAAAGCATCTTCAACAAATGGTGCTGGCACAACTGGATGTCAACCTGTAGAAGAATGAAAATAGACCCATATCTATCACCGTGCACAAAACTCAAGTCCAAATGGATTAAAGACCTCAATATCAGCCCGAAAACACTGAACCTGATAGAAGAGAAAGTGGGCAATACCCTACAACAGATGGGCACAGGCGATCGCTTCTTAGGTATAACCCCAGAAGCACAGACATTAAGGGCAACATTGAATAAATGGGACCTACTAAAACTGAGAAGCTTCTGTAAAGCAAAGGACACTGTCACTAAGACACAAAGGCAACCTACTGACTGGGAGAAGATCTTCACCAACCCCGCAACAGACAAAGGTCTGATCTCCAAAATATATAGAGAACTCAAGAAACTAGACTTTAAAATGCTAATTAACCCAATTAAAAAATGGGGCGCTGAACTGAACAGAGAATTCTCAACAGAAGAAGTTCAAATGACCAAAAGACACTTAAGGTCATGCTCAACCTCCTTAGCGATCAGGGAAATGCAAATCAAAACAACTTTGAGATATCATCTTACACCTGTAAGATTGGCTAAAGTCAAAAACACCAAGGATAGCCTTTGCTGGAGAGGCTGTGGAGGAAGGGGTACCCTCATCCATTGCTGGTGGGAATGCAATCTTGTGCAACCACTGTGGAAGTCAGTGTTTCGGTTTCTCCGGAAATTCGGGATCAACCTACCCCTGGACCCAGCAATACAGAGTATCTTTAAAAGGAACTTCTAAGATTTCTGGGTACCATCGCACAGGTCTGAATTACACTTTATGAGCTTAACCATAATTCTCTAAAAATTGGTTTTAATTCAAACACTGCTCTATTTGCAATCATTCCAAGTAAGTGGTAGCTGATCTGGGAAGATTGTTAATGACATCCCTTCAGAGAAGAGGGCAAAATTTGCAAGTTAAAGGTACAAATGTGTAACTTAGAGAAGTTGCTGAATGAACCTAAACTTTTGGTTTTTCTTCCATAATTACAGATCATTCTTTGTGAGAAATGTAGGAAGCCCTGAGAAAATGAAGTCCTAGGTAAATGTTTCTCACATGAGCCATCCATGTCAAGTTCAGTCCCATGAGAAAATGGCAGAACCTTGGCCTTCATCCCTGCACCATGAGGCTCAAAAGGATAACACAGCCTCTCTCTGATCTGTGAGTGGATATTGCTAGTATGTGCTTCCTCCCCACAGATATGTAGGGTCTGAAGATTGCTTCTGCAAAAGACTACTCCCATTGTTATCTACCAAACTTACTGAATCTGCCTCTTCTGCTGAGTGCAATAACCCTGCCTTTGTTCAACTGTGTAGAAAAAACACACCGAGCTTCTGGAATGCTAAGCCTTTTCCATCAGAGAGGCCAGTCAGTGACCTGATCCCAGCTTCTCTGTCTCTGTCTCTGTCTCTGTCTCTCTCTCTTGCTCTCTCTCTCTCCCTCTCTCCCTGTCTTTTCTTCATTTCTTTGCCACTCCAATCAGGTGTCCTGGAGCCATCAAGAATTTGGCAGGTCATAATGCTTACTTTGAAGCATATTGTTGAGATTCAAATTAATCAATATTTAGTGAGAAACATAGATATATAACATAAAAAGACAGAAATGTCACTTTTCAAAATGCCCAATAAGTTACTAACTAAGGAAAGTGTTCAAACCATCATCTTAAAAATCATTGTAGAATTATTAACGTCAAGATAATATTTTGCTGATAAATTTCTGTCTATTGAAAAAAAGAATTCCAGAGATCACTGAGTAAGCCAGATTGACTAATAATCTCTTAGGTGAAGAAGATTTGGGCTTGTTATTTTATGATGGTGTGAATGATTATATTAACTCATTTCCAAAAGTCAGAAATTTCTCCATGCCTATACATTCAAATTTGTATTTATTTTGCAAGTGTATATTCCAGCTGAGATGATTATGAAGAGGAAACTGGTATGCACTGTTTCAAATATTGTGAATTTTAAAAAGTAAAACAAAAGCAGACAGTCCTCACTTTTCTCAGCTTGATAAATACACTTTTCAGTTACCACAGTTCGGTTGAATAGCACAAATCTGAAGAGTGGCCTGATTTCTATTAACATGTTCAAACTGTGGGTATATGAAGTAATTCCTACTGCTGCTTATTCTGTCTTCAAACAATATCTGCAACCAATGTGCACCATGATCAGTAATAAACCACAAGTTTTCAAAAGTCTGTCAGTGATTGGTCACGATGTATCTGTCATTTGGTTGGCTTGTGCATAGATAGTGAGACATGCAATGTGTCATGCCTTTATCATTTAATAACAAGCCCATGTGGCATTTTATAAAAATAGATCATCACAAAAGAAAACAAACACAGCATTTGAATTAGATGTGCAAAAGTCATCATCATTTAGTCTGATAAAGCTGGTATTCTATAAGCATGCAGCCAGAGAAATGAAGATAAACTTTATTGACAGAAATGAGATGTGGTGGAAAAGTGATATAAAAGAGGAAGTAATTACAGCCGAAATGTTAAAGGAACTCTAGTGATACTCCATCATGCTAATATGTCAATAATAAAAATATCAGAAACTGGTCCAAACTTGTAAAAGGAGGATGGTGTTTTGGAGGCCACAGAGGGAAAAATTACTTTGCATGTAAACAAATGACAACAAATGTTACGGGGAGAAGGGATAAGGAACCCTTAGACACTGCTGGTCTAAGATACCATAAGCTAGTGGAACCACCGTGGAAATTAGTAGGACAGTTCCCCCAAAACAGAAATAGGTCTATCATATATTTATTAATTTAGCTATATTACCTCAAGGTATACACCCAAAGGAATGCAAGCCAACACCCCATAAAGATGCTCACACATTAATGTTTGCTTTTGTACTATGCACAGTACCCAGGATAGAAACCCAACCTAGATGACCATCAACAGACATATAAATGAAGATATGGTATATACATCTATATGTGTGCCATTGAATTTTGTTCAGTTGTAATAACTGAAATGATAATACCATGTGGAGGAATATGCAAGTAAACAGAGGTCATGCTAATCCAAATAAGCCAGACACACAGAGACAAATATCGAGTTTTCCTCATATGTGGAAGGAGAAAAGTGGAGATATAGGACAAAGCATTGGGGTGAGCAATGGGCAGAAGAATCTTTGCAATACACAATGATGTGTATGTATAAAACTATCAACACTATTATCATTACTTTGTATACTAATGAAAACTTTAATGAAAAAGAATGAGGCATCTTGGAAAGATGAAAATTTTAAAAAGACGTTTTTGAAGAAGTTGAATAAAAGCATTACTGTTAGTGACAGGCATACTTTCTCAGTAAGAACAGGTGAGTAAAAACTATTCTGTGTCTAGTCAAAGATTTGTCACTTTTTTCCAATTAAAACAAAATGAGACAGTTTGATGTTGCTCCCCCCTTGAGATTTTTAATAATGAATAAATGCCAAAATATTTAGGCAAATATATTCTTCATTTGTGTTTGTATATTGTCTTTGTATAAGCTAATTCATATCTCTAAACTCTCCATTCACTTAATTATTTTGTTAAAAGCCATTTTATTGGAATAATTAGGTATCTGATTCATAAATCATTCTGTGTAGTAGAGTATTAAGTTACATTTTATGGAAGAAAAAGACAGTTATATGGTCTTATGGAAAGAGATTAGAGAAGCAAGAAAAATTACAGTCTCAAAACTTCAGAGAGAAAAAATGAAGCCACCGACTCAATCAGATGATGCTCCAGTGAATTTTGCAAACTGATCCTCAGCTAAAGGAATCTGGACATTGTTATAACAATAGGGAGAATAAAGGGACATTGAGTAATATGCACATTCATCTTTCACCTCCTTAAAAGCAATCACTTCCTAATTATTTACCTCCAAAAGTCTATTCTAAAGGAAAAAAGTACTATAATGTTTAGATATGAACTTCTCTGTCTCTTTGGTTAGTATTCACCGTTCTTCAATATTCAATAAGAATCTGTGAAGCTGCAATTGCAGGAACGGTGCACATTCATATATGTAATGCTATTCATGTTTCATCTGTAAAAGTGTCAAAGAATAGCAAATCCAGGCTTTTCTTTTTGAGTAAAAAAAAGCTAATGGGGCAAAAGAGTGCTAAATCCCAGCAGATCACATAACAGCCAGGGGATTCTAGCTGTCGCTGCTGCGATGTCCTAATTAGTTTTGTTGTGGGAGGAACAGCGTGAGGGAGCTTGATCTTTATTGAAGGCTCTAGCTAACTGACTTCGAGTGTAAAATTTATATTGTCTCTGGTAATAGCATCAAGCCACAGCGATCTGAACACTGGCTGTAATTTATGTCACTATTTAGAGGCCGTGTGTTTGGCTAAAGTCATATTAACAGCATACCAGTCGTTCTCACACGCTGCCTCCCGCACACATTCATCATCGCATGCTGGACACTGTTTTCTCTGTACTCCATTCCAGCGTATCTTAGAGAAATTTAGTAAGAAATGTTTACAAGTTTCAGAATGTATTGGCCATTGATATTAAATGATAGAAAAACCAGAGAATTTTTTTAAAAAAATGACTTTACTACAGTAGCAATCTATTTATTTATCCTGACAGCTGACTGTCCAGGACATGAAGAAAATGGACACAAATTATAAACACATTATCAATGACTTACATATTTAAAATAAACCATAGAATGTGAATTTCAAGATATTTCTAACAAATCTTTTCTAACTCATATGCTAAATGATAAAAATATCTTTAATTTAAAAACATTTTCAAAGATGTATCTCCTTCAGAACTGAATTGATGTTCCCCCCTCAGGTATATGCCAGTGTTTACTTAATATATATTAGGTAATAAGAACACCAGAATAAATCAGGTGCGTACTTAGTTCTTAATGAAGGTGTGGTGGTTTGGATGAGAATGGCCCCATAGGCTCACACATTTGAATGCTTTCTCCCAGTTAATGGACCATTTATGAAAGATTAGGAGGTTTGGGGTTTTTTTGTAGCACTTTTGACATAGCACCCAGTACGGGCCCAGCCTCACCCTCTCTCTGCCTCTTACCTGGGCATCAGGATGAAGCTCTTTTTTTTTTTCTTACAAAAAGATTACATGATGCTTTATTTTTATATTCTTATTAAAATGATATTGAGATTAAGTCAATTTGCATATGAACTCATTTTAGCAGAAATTCCGTTTTTTTTGTTTTTTTTTTAATTTTTTTAATTTATTTATTTATTAAGGATTTCTGCCTCCTCCCCGCAACCGCCTCCCATTTCCCTCCCCCTCCCCCAATCAAGTCACCCTCCCTCATCTGCTCTAAGAGCAATAAGGGTTCCCTGACCAGGATGAAGCTCTTAGCTATTGTTCCAGCACTCTGCCTACCTTCCACCCATGCTCCTTTTTATAATGGTCATGGTCTAACCCTCCAAAATTGTAAACAAGTCTCCCAACCAGATGCTTTCTTTTAGAAGTAGCCTAGGTCAGGTTGCATCTTCACAGCAACAGAACAATAACTGAGATAGAAAACATCACATTATTAAGAGAAATATGATAGAATTGTTCTAAGTAATTTCTCAGAATATTGACAACTGGGTCAATCACGGGGACACACCTGTAACCCAAAACAGGTGACTGAGGCAGGAAAGCTGTGAATTAAAAGCCAGCTTGTGCTGCACTGTAAAAAGGAGAAAAAATATCATCAAAAAATAGAAGAACAAATAAGTAAAAATACTGAAAGTGGCTTATAAGAATACAATATATTTCACTAATTTTTGTGTAGCTCTCCATTATAATTTGGTATCTTTAAAAACCATGCTTAGGATGTTTCATATCCTAATTTTCTTCATCCTCTGCTATAGGGAACAATGGAAAACATGATGACAGTTACTTATGCTAAATTCAGAGCAGGTATTGGTAGACTGAAAAGAGGGTCCGTGGGCTGATATCTGCTTGTGTGCCAGGAACACGGGAGGTTGGAAAGTGCAGTGGATACGAGCAATGTGCTTTCCCTTCTTGCCCTCCTTCTTCCTTTATTTGTTGAATGCTTGCACTGATACAATGTACTGTATGACAGACACTCTTTTATAAGGAGAAAGTAGGGGGTGTCACATTTCTTTAAGAATGAGGGAATTCCAAATGAATTTCCGTGTTTCTTTTTATTTGGCACCGCATGAGACAGATGACTGAATTACTTGAGCCTCCCTCTTCTTCCTCCTTCTTTTCCTCCTCCCACCCTTTCTCTTCTTTAGGTTAAAAGCATGACCCACCATCTAAACAACACAATTTTCTTTATCCATTCTTCGGTTGAGGAGCATCAAAGTTGTTTCCAGGTTCTGGTTAATATAAGCAAAGCTGCTATGAACATAGTTGAACAAATGTCCTCATGCTGTGATTGAGCATCCTTGGGCTATATGCCCAAGAGTGGTATTGCTTGGTCGTGAGGTAGGTTGATTAACAGTTTCCTGGGAAATCACCATATGGATTTCCAAAATGATTGTACAAGTTTTTATTTCCACCAGTGATGGAGGGGTGTTTCCCTAACTCTGCATCCTCTCCAGCATAAGCTATATTTAGTGTTTTTGATCTTAGCCATTCTGACTGGCATAAAATGGTATCCCAGAGTTGTTTTGATTTACACTTCCCTGATGCCTAAGGATGATGGACAGTTTCTTAAATGTCTTTCAGCCATTTGAGATTATTCTGTTGAGAATTCTCTGTTTCAACTAAGACCTTAAGCACTAATGGAGAGGGTGCCTGTACTGGCCTTGCCCTGTAGTCAGATTGCTGACTATCTTAAATGTCATCATATAACCTTCATCCAGCAAATGATTGAAGCAGTTGCCCAGATCTACAGCAGAGCACTGGGCTACTGGGCTGAGTTCCCAAAGTCCAATCAAAATAGTGGGAGGAGTGAGAGTATGAGCAAAGAGGTCAAGATCATGATGGGGACAGCCACTGAAAGAGTTTACCTGAGCTCATGGGAGCCCACCAATTCCGGCCTGACAGTGAGAGAATCAGCATAGGAGCAAACTAGACTACCTGAATGTTGGTGACAGTTATATGGCTGGGAAAGACTATGGGGCCACTGACAGTGAGACCAGGATTTATCGCTACTGCTTGTACTGGCTTTTTGGAACCCATTCTCCTTGGAGAGATATCTTGCTCAAGATATAGCAGGCAGGGCCTTGGTCCTATTTCAGAGGAATATGCTAGACTTTGTTGACTCTCCATGGGAAGCCTTACCCTTTCTGAGGAGTGTCTAGGAGGTGGTGTGGGGGGGAAATGTGGATGGAGCAGGAGGAGGGGAGGGAGTGGAAACTTGGACTGGTGTGTAAAATGAGAAGAAACAGCTTTAAAAATATATAAATTAAAAAAATAAAAGGAAAATTAATGAAGACAGGCAGAAAGGCTAAGAGAAACACCACTAAATCCAAGAATGAGAAGCCCATACACTGTAAGTTTAGTGTCTACACAGTAGAGATGATAGCAACAGCTCCTCTGTTCCATAGTGGACGTCAAGACCCAAGGATGGCAAACGACTGATTGACCTGAGTTTCTCTATACTCCTACTAGCAAATTAAAATCATAAGCAAACAGGTAAAACAATCAGAATTTGGAGTAAAATAAAATGAAGCAAACCCCTGTATTAATAATCTCTTTGATTTTACAATATACTTTAAATTAATATCTTGAATTTTCTTACTTTTAGAGAAATAATTGGTGCTAATAATGTAATCAATATAGCATAATGGTCAAATCTTCTCTAGAACAAGGCAGCTAGTTATTTTCTCATGTTTTTGACATTACATATCAGTAAACTGAAATAGGTTATAGAACCTTTGTTCTAGCTTTTCCTGAACTGCAAAATGAGGAAGATAAAAATGAGTACTGACCATGTAACTCTGGTGAATTTTCAACAGATTAGTGTAGGAATGTTACAACAGCCTTGGGAGATATTAAAGCTTTGGATCCTACCTCCAGCTTCCCTGATAACATTAGAAAGGGAAACAACAACTTTGCCTCTCCAGGCCTAGATTAAAAAAGTAGAATAACCCTGATCTTGGGTGGACACATGACATTCTGATCTGACTCAAAGATTGGGACAGTTCATATTCTTGTCTCTCTTTTAAAATTTAACCTGGCTTGCCAGTCACCTTGCCAAGCTATCATACCTCAAGAAGACTGATTCTCCTAATTAGATAATAAGATAATGCCCTTTGCCTTCCCAGAGCTCCACCCTTGTTGAAATTGCTGGGAGTCACCTGATGAAGCTCCACTAAGTTTGCATGCCTTTCCGATTTCTAACTCAGACAAGCATATAATCTAGTTCAGAAAGTGCACCTTCCCCTTTCTCTTCATCTCTCTTTCTTATGATATCAACCAAAGCTCAAGCTTGTTTTATTTGCCACTTTGGACTTTCTGATTCTTTCTCTGAAGCCACAACTCAGCTTCTACCAAAGAACTACTTAATTCCATATGGCTGCTTGCTGCTGTCTCCACTGCTGAATGTGCCTGCCTAACCCAAACCATAGCTTCCTCCTTTGCATACCTTCCTCGGCTTGGCTGCCAAGATTTACAGCTTGCTTCCTGTACTGCTTTCTTTCAAAGGCTTACAAAAATTATTCTTGAGCTTCCTACTGAGTTCTTCTGAAAATTTTTATGGACAAGACAAAGAAAGACCCCTAAATTCCTTGATAATATGTAGACAGCATAGAATATTTCATGAGACACAATAAGCATCAAAGAAACGGTGGATATTATGAGAACTGGGATCACCTCAAAAAATAAAATAAAATAAAACCTCTTAACTAGGATAAATCTGAGAATGTGCATAAATCATATTGTCTTGGCTAGTCTTCCAAAAAAGAATGGTGAGTTGCACATCTGAAAGTCTGTGGAGTATGAGCAACAATTCTTTAAAGGGAGAAGAAAGTGGGAGGGATAGATAGCACACAGTTGTGTTCTGTTCTCGCTTGAGGATACTACAGCACAGTACTGTAAGAGAGCAGTACTGCACTTGGCAACATGGAATTTGTGTACAAAACTGGTCCTGTCTGTTGTTATTTTTACTTCTAATTAACTGTATCAGTTAAATAAGTCAAAGCATTCCTCTGCATTTAGAGTTTCCAGTGCATCAGACTTTCAAGGGTTCCACAAGAAAACTAAATATTCCAGTGTATTTCAGCCTCCATATTTTTTAACAGTAGTGAGAACCTCTGATATTGCTAGACAGTAGTGCCAAACATCTTTAATCCTGGCACTCAGGGGCAAGCAGGCAGATCTCTGTGAGTTCAAGACCTGCCCAGTCTTCAGAGTGAGTTCCAGGACAGCTGGAGCTGAACACGGAGAAACCCTATCTCAGAAAACGCACACCCAAACCAAACCTAAGACAAAAAAACAAGCAAAATAAAACAAAACAAAAAACCACTTGTAGCATTAAACCCTAACCAAAATGAAATCATTGTTTTATAATGGAACATAGTAACATTTGAGGTTAATGAAAATAACCCACAGAATCAACTAAGGAGGGTTCATAGGGGATCACAGAGACTGAAGCGACAATCATGAACCCTATGTGGGTCTGAACTAAGTCCTCTCTGCATGGACATTACATTTTGCCTGCTCTTGAGACACTTTTCCTTCTATTGGGTTGCCTTGCGCAATCTTCTTAAGAAGATTTGTGCCTAGTCTGATAATAACTTGCTATGCTATGCTTGGTTGATATCCCTGGAAGGATTTTTTTTCTTTTTCTTTTTAACTTTGAAGGGAAACAGGAGGAGTGGGTCTGGGAGAGAGGGATGTGATGGGGAAAGACTGGGAAGAGTGGAAGGAGGCAAACCTGTGGTCAGGATGAAATGTATGAGAGAAGAATTAAAAAAAAAGTAATGAAATTTGTTGTTGGAATGCAGTTTAAAACAATCACTGTATCATTTTACACACATGCCCTAGGCAAAATTTTCTTCATTTTTCTCATAATTTCTTTAATTAAAATATCTGTATACAACCCCAAGAAACAGGAGTATGAAATAGGCATATAAATCAAACACTCACTCATAATAAATCAAAGAGAAATTTATTATAAAAATCCTTTAGTACTGAAGGTCAAAGTAAATTTTCATACTAATGGGATGAACTAGATTGTTTATTTTTACATACAAAATTAAATCCTGGCTGAATATTTGATACTGTCGGTCATAGGTCATCTACAATGCTTATCAGAGCAGACCCAGACTTTGATTTTATAATTACTCTTGCTAAAAAATGATACCTTGCATAAATAACAGAAGTGTTTATGAACACTTCAAAAACTATTGGAATTTCTTTCTTAATATCAATCCAAATTAATTTCAAACATTTTTATGAAAATCAAGTTAGCAATTAAAATGGTAACTTTTGAGATCAAACATTCTAACATAATACAATCCAAAGATATTCTAATTTGATGCTTTCCAATGAATGACAGTAAGAAGCATAATGTTTCTATGAGGATAACAAACATAGTAGATACGTGGAAATTTGTAACACCACAGTGTCGAATCTGAACTGAGCTGCTTCAGGAAGTTCTAATTGGCTTCGCAAAGCCTGAGGGCAAGCACAGGTAGAGCATGTGCACTGTGTGGTCACAGCCTAGGCTACAACAAAGTCATGCAGTGGAACAAAGTTTTGGGGGAAAGAACTCAGATTCATAATGTTGGATTTAATTTCTGTTTTCTGCTTCAAAAACCTTTTACTTTGCCAAATCTTCCATGACCCACACATTCAATTACATGACCCTGTTTGAAGTTGTGACTCAAAGTTTAAGAAGCAGGGTCCGGGGAGCTAGAGAGCTGTTCAGTGTTTCAGAGCACTTGACTGCTCTTCAGAGGTCCTGAGTTCAATTCCCAGCAACCACATGGTGACTCACAACCATCTATAGTGGGACCTGATTGTCTCTAATTGTGCACACAAAGACAGAGCACACATATATGTGAATAAATGAATCTTACAAAAAAAGAAAACAAGCTGGGTCTTAGTCTACAGTCATCTCATTGTACTTGATATGATCCATAAGGATTCTCACGAGAACCTGGGAGAAGTTGGTGTGCTGACTGTTGGACAGAGGGGATCCTTTGTAGGCTCTGCTATGTGTGTAGTACCAGCTCGACCCTTTAAAAGAGAAGCTAGCATTGCCTATCTTAGAAAGCACAGAGATTTTACTTCATGGTAAGCATAACCTCTAAGATGGAGAATGAATTATAATTGTTCTTAATGATAAAAACCCAGAACCAGATATAGGGGTTAATGCAGAAAGACCAGAGAAGCGAGGAGCCCACCAGAGCATTCTTGTTTCTACCAATGTTCTGACATAGAGGATTACTCTTCGAATGGTCAGCCTGCTGCTGTCTCCACAAAACCTCAGACTGCATCCGTCTCTGTGAATCCTCAGACTACATCCTCAGACTGATTCTGAGCTTCTGTTTCCTCCCTCCTTATAGTCCTCTTTCAGCCCAGCCATATCACTTCTGTCTCCACCTTCCTAGTGTAGGGATTAAAGGTGTGGGATCCCAAAAGTGCTATCACCTTTGTGTTTCTCTTTTAGACAGAATTTTAGACAGTGGCCTTGACCTCACAGAGATCTGTCTGCCTCTGTCTCCCGAGTGCTGGGATTAAAGTTGTGAGCCACTACCGCCTGGCCTCTATGACTAATTAGTTGCTTAGCTGCGCCCTCTGATCTTCAAGAAAGCTTTATTTTTAGATCACAAACAAAATATCGCTACACCAAGGCCATACTCTTTCATGCTAAGTCTACACAGATGCTTCCAGAGCACATGATGCGGAAGAGTATGTACCTTTGCCTTCACTAAAGACCTCACTTTCAGTCCTGCTCAGAAGACGTAATTGTGCTGAAGGAGCCAGAAGCTTGGAGCTATTTTTCCCAGAGATTCCAAATCTCTTTGTCCTATTATTGTACTTGCATTTGGAAGACAATCTTCTTTTGATTCTCCTGTACCCTAGATTCTATCCAATAATTACGATACCTTCAGAAATTACTGTAAAAACAAAATGAATTACGAGCGATAGGTATCCACCCATACAGTTCTGTTTTGCCATTTTGCTTCAGTGTGAAATGAAGGGAAAGGATGAAGGCAAGAAACTCTTCAAGCTCTGAGACTTGAAAACGGGATTCAAATATTTTCAAATGGATTTTTTAAGCGAGAAAATCAGCACTTGTGATATATTTGCATTTTGCTTGTGCTGATAATTTGTTAGCATTGAGGGAATGCTCTAGATAGAGAAGGCATAAAACATGCCTCCATGGAGAAGGAAAACGTCCTCGCAAGAACCATCTTGCCTTGTTTTCTGCAGGAACTGTGAGCATGTACTCAAAGCACTGGCTGCTGCCATTCCTCTGAGGGAAACCTGGGGAGTGTCTCATCAGCATTGAGGACACTTGTCTTGGAGAGCAGAGTGGAGCTTTTTACACTTCCCCTTACACAAGGGAAATGGAAGCAATTCTTTGGGAAAATCACTGTAAGTAGTAACAGCTGACACACAGTAAGTGGTTGAAGATGTCTTCCCAGACTTTAGGCTTTCATGGTCATAAGACTTAAGGCCTATGGCATCCCAAGATTAGACCAGGTAAGTTACCAGTAAGGACTTACAGATGGACCCTTTACAGTGCTTCATTCTAGCTTTATAGTACTTTTCTTGTATTGACCTGGTAAAGATTTATGACTATTTTAAGAACTTTGCCTATCTTTGTTCTTATTATTGGTCAGAATATATTAGGAAATACTGAAAACAATTTTTTCTGTATTATACCAGTTAAATTTAGATTCAGAATAAAAGCAAGAGGGACAGAAAAACCTTTAATATTTTTAATGAAACTCAAAGTTTTATTGGGACATGGTAAGACACATTTAATTTTTGAAAATTGTTCTTTTTAATTTTTTATTAATTAATTAATTTATGTTACATCCTGAATGAAACCTCCACTCCCTTCTCTCCTGCCATTCCCTCCCTCCACGCCCTCAATCCGTCTGCCCTCCATATTCTCTCAGAAAGAGGCAGGCCTCCCATGGGCATCAGCAAAGCATTTTCTATCAAGCTGACATAAAATCAAGCATCCCCCCCCCTATTCAGGCTGGTAAAGGCCATCCAGCATGAGGAATAGGTTCCCAAGAGTCAGTCAAAGCTCCAGGAACAGCCCTGCTCCCATTGCCCAAAAATAGACCAAGCACCAAGTTACACAGCTGCCATATATATGCAGAGGGCCTATGTCAGTCTAATTCAGGCTCCCTGGTTGTTGGTTCAGACACTGTCAGTTCCCATGAGCAAGGCTAGCCATTTCTATGGATTTTCCTCCTATGTCCCCAACACCTCCACCCCCAACCCTCATCTGGGCTCCTACAATGCCTCCTTCCTCTCCTCAGCAGAACTTTCTGAGCTAGGCCCAACATTTAGCTGTGGATCTCTGAACCTGCCTGTTTCAGTCACAAGATGAAGGCTAACCACAGTAGTCACCAATCTGAAGACAGGGGATGGCCATTTCAGGCTATGCATGCACTACGGCCAGGAGTCTTAGCTTGGACCATCCTTGTAGACTGAAGTTTCCCTAGCATCAAACTTCTACCTGACTCCTTAAAGCCTGTGCTCATCTTTCTCAGCACTCTCATCCTCTAACACCTCCCCAACCCATTCCCTCATGTTCCTATCCTCACCTGCACCCAGGAGATCGCTTCTATTTCCCCTTCCCTGGCAGATCCATGAGTCCGTCCCGTCCCCCCACCCCGCCTTAGGCCCTCCTTGTTGCCTTGTTCTCTGGGTCTGTGGGTTTATAGTATGATTATCCTTTACAATTAATAACAACTTACAAGTGAGTACATACTATGTTTGCCTTTCTGGGTCAGTGTTATCTCTCTCAAGATGATTTTTTTTTGTAGTTCCATCCATTTGCCTGTAAACTCCATGATAATATTTTTTTAAAAAGCTGATTAATACAATACTCCATTGTGTAAATATACACTTTCTTTATCCATTTTTCCATTAAGAGAGATTTACGTTGTTTCCAGCTTCTGGCTATTATGAATAAAGCAACACAGAACATAGCTAAGCAAGTGTCCTTGCGGTAAGATGGAATGCAGTTGAGTGTGTACCCAAGGATGGTATAGCTTGGTCTTGAGGTACATGGATTTCTGATTTTCTGAGGAATTGTCATATTGATTTCCATAGTGGCTATACAAGTTTACATTCCCACTAGCAATGGAAGAGAGTTTCTCTTGCTCTGCATCCTCACCAACATGAGCTATTGCTTGTGTTATCAATAATACCTATTCCGGCAGTTATATCTGAGATTCTGATGGAATCTCAAAGTAGTTTTGATTTGTATTTCCCTTGTGGTTAAGGGTGTTGAACATTTCTTTTTTGTTGTTGTTGAACATTTCTTTAAGTATTTCTCAGCAATTTGAAATCCCTCTAAAGAGAATTCTCTGTTTAGATCTGCACTCTTTTTATAATTGGATTATTTGTTTTATTTTCTTTTGGGATTCTAGCTTCTTGAATTATTATGTATTTGGATATTAGTCCTCTATCAGAGGCGGAGTTGGTAAAAATCTGTTTGTGTTCTGTAGACTGCCACTTTGTCTGATGATCAGTGTCCTTTGCCTTATAGAAGTTTTTTGGGGGGGGTTCATGAGGTCCCATTTACTAATTGTCTATGTTAGTGCTTCTGATATTCTTGTTCTGTTCAGGGATTCTCTCCAGTGGCAATGTATTCAAAACTAGTTCTCACTTCTGTCAGATTTAGTCAGTGTATTTGGTTTCATACTGAGGTTTTCGATCTACTTGGACCTGAGGTTTTTGTGCAGAGTGTTAAATATGGATCTGTTCTCATTCTCCTACATACCAACTTGCAGTGTGATCAACACCAAATGTTGAAGATGCTATTTTTTTTCCAATGTGAATTTCTAGCTTCTTTAACAACAACAACAATAACAACAAATCAGGTATCCATAGGTGATTGGATTTATATGTGGGACTTCAATTTGATTCCAGTGATCAACATGTCTGTTTTTATGCCAATACCATGTGTTTTTTTTAAACTGTAACTTGGTACTATGGCTTGAAATCAGAGACAGTGATTTCCAGCTCAATCCATTTTCCAGCCAATGTTTTTACTCACTATCGGTTTAGCTACCCAGGGGGTTTTGTAGTTCCACGTGAATTTTAGGATTCTTTTTCAAGTCCTGTGATGAATGACGTTGGATTTTTAGATATAAATTGCATTTTAAGCCTATCTGTTACATTCTCAATACAGTAGCTTTTACAAAGCTGATTCTGCCAATCCATGAATGTGGAAAGACTTCCTGAGTGGCCATAGCCTCACCAGTCAGCTGAACCTGAACATCGTCTGATTTTGAATTTCCAGTCTCTAGAACTGTGTGTGTGTGTGGGGGGGGGTGAGTTCACATTGTTTACAAATACTTACTCTATGTGCAGATTCTGCCTTAGCAACACAAAACAGAACAAAGTATTCTTCATATAAGGTTTTTTAAAAGAAAAAAAAACTTCAAGTAAGTTTTTAAAAAATACAATTCTTTTTCTTAGTCATATTTTTAGGTCACTCCTTGCTAAAAATCCTTATCTGGGAACTTGTGGCAATGACATTTTAATGTGAATATTTTATTGAAGACAAGATTCCTTCTCAAATCATAAATGTATGGCTTGATAAATTTTTATGTGAACACATCGATACTACTATTTCTAAGATAAAAATTAAACACAATACCACACCTTGGACAAGGTTAATCACCATTCTGACTTTGAAAATCATGGCTTAGCTGTATTTCCTTTTGTATTTTATGCAGATTCATATAAAAGGCATTACTCATGTCTGCTCTCTGTAACTCAATACAGTATTCCCAGTGCTCACTTATACTGTGCACAAAGCACTACCCCTGTTTTCATGAATACATAACGTTTTGCCTTTTCAGTTTCCTGTGACCTACTCTCACATTCTGCATTTGATGGGCATTGTGCAGTTTTCAATGGACACTGATGCCCTTATGAACATTATTTTATGCATTTTTTGATATACACTGTAGTTGTAAGAGTTATATATCTGGAGTGATAATTACTAGGCCACAGAATAACAGTATTAGTTTTACTAGGTGATAGCAAACCCATTCAAAATGTTGTATCAATTTCCAAATTGCCTTGACCTAAACCTGGTGACTGGGATTGTTTTCATTTCAAATATCCTTAATTACTCTCTCTCTGTGATTACTCACCGTTTGACATCTGCTTTTGTGAGGCATCTGTTTATCTTTTAGTATTTTTTGTATGATTTTCTATCTTTTTTTAGTATTTCTTTATATTTGATGGAGATTGTTTATCTTAAAAACATCTAAATTATATAAACAGAGAAGGGCAACTATACTTTTAAAATAGAGACAGTTTATGATTTATACAAAACCATAAATTTGAAGAGCATTTGGATAGGCTTCAAAAGTGATTCTTTTCACTTTGGCAGGTGATTAAAATATGTAGATTTCAATAAGGCATACATATTCTTACATGTAGGGCTCTGTCTTCCTAATTAGAATATTAAGGGTGCTATGATCCCATTTCACGAGTTCCTCAATGCCTTTTTGTTATGAAAACACTATGTAAATATGGGAATTTTTAATTTGTCAAAAATCATTCTTCCCATTCTTTCCACGTGTTGTAATCTTCATCTTATTTGGTCAGGAATTTGCCTTGAATGATGAATCATCAATAATATAGTTTTGTTTCACCACTTTAAAATCCACACATATTTGTCATTTACAAAGATCTCAAAAATATTATCCAGCTGGATATAGTGGAGATAGTGCTTAGAATATTAATCAAATTAAAATCAGGATTCTAGAATTCTCTGCTTTGTTTTACATAGGCAGTTGTGTGGTTTGGTTTTCATCTTGAAACTTTCTCCCAACCAGGGATGAAAGAATCAGTACAAAGACTCGAGAAGATGGTAAGAGACTACCATCACCAATAGTTCTCGCACACAAAGCAGTGGCACAGAAACACTCCCTAGAAGGTCAACTCTCAAGGGACTTGCTAACAGCACAGGTTGAACTGTCCTAGACTTTGAGAGTGTGTTTTAAATAGAGAATGAATCATTGTGGATGAGTGAATTTGATTTGCAAGTATTTGAATGTTTTGGTATTTTATGCCTGAATGTTTTCCAACTCTGCACCATGGATGCTGCCCACACATTGAAATGTCTTATAGTTGTATTTCAGAGAAAAAGAAACCAGGCAAAAAGTCCTTCTCAGTGAGAGTCCTTCTATATATACCAGTCATTTGACTGTCGAAACAGAAAAAGGGAGTCTGACAAATGTCTAAATATCACAATGTTCTTGTAGGCTCATTGTCTGAGGTTTGTCTTACATTTGCATTTTACATGTTTATTATACTTAGTGTTCATATGTAGATTTCTCATCTTGATTTAAATGATGTGTACTCTTTTTTTGCAGTTATGAAAAGTCAAATTTTTATGCAGTGAAGATAAATTAGTTGCTATTAGAAAAGCAGAAAATGAATTTGAGAAAAAATACATTAAGATGCTTTACAGTATTTGACTTTCAATCTTTAGTAAAATGAATTAAAAATTACAAACATTTTAAAACATTTTTTTCTCTTTCTTTAGATGATTGTTTCAAGGAGATGCCAGGAGAATTTGCTGTTATTTGTTACAAATAAAATTAAATACTGTGTCTTTTATCTAGACATGTTTCTTGGAATAGAATTGGGCCTTAAAAGATGTGCTAGAATTCTCTCAGCGTTTAATTTGCATTCGGTTCTATGCATAGGCAAACACTGAGGAAATGTGTAACATACTAGAGTCTCCCCTTCTGCTTTCTTATTCTGGTGGAACCTTACTTCCTGGATGCTCCAGTTTCCTTATTATTATTATTATTATTATTTTATTTCTTGAAGGGATCTAAGCATTAGAGAATTCTTTCAAATAAAGATACAGTTAATTTTGTAATTTTTTGATGTAAAGTGATGATATTTTGTAAGATTTGCTTTGTCCAGCCCCCTGTTTCTGCTTCACTCCTTACTTCTTTCCTCCCCCATATCTTCCTTTTCTTCCTTCCTTCCTTCTTTCTTTCCTTCCTTCCTTCCTTCCTTCCTTTCTTCCTTCCTTCCTTCCTCTCTTCTTCTCTTTTTATTTTTATTTTTTTTCCAAACTGGATGCTATTTATTTTTTTATTTTTTTTGTTTTTTTATTTTTATTTTTTTAAATTTATTTATTTATTAAGGATTTCTGCCTCCTCCCCGCAACCTCCTCCCATTTCCCTCCCCCTCCCCCGATCAAGTCCCCCTCCCTCATCTGCTCGAAGAGCAATCAGGGTTCCCTGACCTGTGGGAAGCCCAAGGACGGCCCACCTCTATCCAGGTCTAGTAAGGTGAGCATCCAAACTGCCTAGGCTCCCCCAAAGGCAGTAAGTGCAGTAGGATCAAAAACCCACTGCGATTGTTCTTGAGTTCTCATTATTCCTCATTGTCCGCTATGTTCAGCTAGTCCGGATTTATCCCATGCTTTTTGAGACCCGGGCCAGCTGGCCTTGGTGAGTTCCCGATAGAACATCCCCATTGTCTCAGTGTGTGGGTGCACCCCTCCTGGTCCTGAGTTCCTTGCTCGTGCTCCGTCTCCTTCCACTCCTGATTTGGACCTTGAGATTTCTGTCTGGTGCTCCAATGTGGTTCTCTGTCTCTGTCTCCTTTCATCGCCTAATGAAATCATGACAACTTTAAGATACCATCTTACACAGTCAGAATGGCTAAAATAAAAAATACCAATGATAACCTTTGCTGGAGAGGTTGTGGAGAAAGGGGTACATTCACCCATTGCTGGTGGGAATGCAAACTTGTGCAACCACTCTGGAAAGCAGTGTTTCGGTTTCTCAGGAAATTCCGGATCAACCTACCCCTGGATCCAGCAATACCACTCTTGGGAATATACCCAAGAGAGGCCCTATCATACAACAAAAGTATATGCTCAACTATGTTCATGGCAGCATTGTTTGTAATAGCCAGAACCTGGAAACAACCTAGATGCCCTTCAACGGAAGAATGGATGAAGAAAGTATGGAATATATACATATTAGAGTATTACTCAGCAGTAAAAAACAAGGACTTCTTGAATTTTGCATACAAATGGATGGAAATAGAAAACACTATCCTGAGTGAGGTAAGCCAGACCCAAAAAGAGGAATATGGGATGTACTCACTCATATTTGGTTTCTAGCCATAAATAAAGGACATTGAGCTTATAATTCATGTTCCTAGAGAAGCTAAATAAGAAGGTGAATCCAAAGACAAACACATAGGCATCCTCATGAATATTAACCTTCTTCTCTTTTTATATAAGTAATATTTTTATTCTTTGAAAATTTTATGCATTTATAAAATATATATTGATCATGTTGATTTACTATTACCCCCTTCCAACTCCCCTAATGTCCTCTACTCCTTCTTCCTTCTAATTTCTTACCCTCATTTTTTTGTTACTAATAACACTCTGAATCAGATCAGTGCCCCCCAAATACATACTGGTGCATAATCAACCTATCAGTGGCCATAACCCCCAAAGAATAGTGAGTCTCCCTTCTCAGCAGCTATCAGCTGCTAATAACTCCTCCAATAGGAGTAGAGCCTTGAGTGCCTCTCCTCTACTGTTCATACTGCAAGTCTGACTGATGTGATTGTATGCAGATTGTATGCAGGTGCTACGAGACGATGCCTACATCAGCCATGGCATATTCGGTATCGCCATTCTACAGCTCTGCTCCCATGCACTATCTCCAATATCCTTTTCAATCTCTCTTTCTCAAGGTTCCTTGAGTCTTGTGGTGAACTGTTAATGTTGGATTCATTCACAACCATGTGCTTAGTGCTATTTATACTTTACACTTTAAACAGTTATGGCTCTCTGCACTAACCACTGCCCTTTGCAGAAAATATTCTTGGAACCAAGTTGAGAGCAGCATGAATCTATGGGTATAAATATAAAGATGTAGAATGAAGTTTTACAGTATGACATGCACTAAAACTAAACCAGTAGAATCTTCCTTAGGGTCTATGATCTCCCAAGCCACGTACTTTTGGGACCACGTTTATATTACCAGGTACAAAATCCCCTTCAGAGCCATTCCCATGGAACCAGAGAGCAGTTGGATATTGCTATGGTTTTAATGCCACTATTTCAAGAGTGGGCAGATCTTACCAACAGGTTAGCTGTAGCGCACCACGGTGCCGCCATGTTCTCAGGGCCTGGCATTAAGCCCATTGCTGTTTTTTCTATTGTCCCTAGTTGGTAAACAACTTCTGCACATGCTCGCCGCTGGCCCAGGAGTAATTTGATTCCCACCTATCACTAGCTCACAGGATCGCCTCAGTGTGGTCTGAGCCAATCGAGCAGTGATATGTCAAATTGGGCAATGACACATCAGAGGCGTACCAGGGGCTGTATATATTCCCCCGCGCGGTCGGGCTTGGGGTCTTTTCGCCTCTATCTAAGCTTCAGTCTTCTGTGCTCCATTAAAGTACGTTCCAAGAAGAATCCTTTTGTGGTGTCTTCTCTGCTGGGGGAGTCACGCGCCGCAGTTAGCACTGTAGCTTGTATGGTCATCTTTGGGGTAAGAAAACTGATGTCTTCTCAGACAAACCACACAGTACCTTCGAACATTGTGTGAGCTCCAACAATGAGAGTTTCTTAGTTGAGGCTGATTTCTCCATGTCTTCTATCTAAAATAAATGGTGTCTTCAAATAGATGTCTTATCATAAAGTTATTGTGGGCACAATAAGTAATTGCAATAGCCAGTGCTGTTATTGGTGCCTCAGGGACTCCCAGACCTGTAACTCTTAGGAAGATATCCTATTTCTGGAACTAAAGCTGTCCTTTAATAATACATGTCTTTTGAGAGTAGGATTGCCCACCCACACAGGGTACTTCTGTTCAAACTTGTGTGTTTGTTTGTGCTTAATAAGTTTGTGTTTAAACCACATAGAAACCAGTGCATTTCTATAAGGCTTCCTCATGAGTCTTTGTCTACAGAACCTCTACTCACTCCTCCACGTAATTCTTCTGTCCCTACTTAATTCTTTAATCTTGTGTATCTCCCACCTGAACTTTTATGTCACTTGTGTTTGGCTTTTCCCTGTAATTGAAATTTTCCCCTAAAATTGGAAGATTATAGGTTTCCATATAGCTCTTCTATACACCCTTCATTTTGTTTAATTCTTCTGTCGGCATCCATTTCCTTATCGCCAACCCTTGTCTATGCTTAAATCTTCCTGCTTCCAGAAATTCCCTCTGCACTTTTTTTTTAAATCTATATCTCTCTATCCTCAGTTTCTTAAGTTGTCTACCTCTAGTGTCTTGTATCTAGTTCCAGGCTTCCATGTATATCTAGAATAAACATACAAAAGACTTGAAGATAGGATACATATATGAGAGAGAACATGTGATATTTGTCTTTATCGGCCTGGGTGGCATCACTTAATAATATTTTCCAGTTCTATCCATTTATTTTCAAGTACTTGGTTTCATTTTTTAATGCAGTGTAATATTCCATTATGTTTATATATCACATTTTCTTTATCCATTCATCATCAGGTAGACCTCTTGGTTATTTACATCAGTTTGCTATTGAGGACTAAACAGCAGGGAATATGGATGTACAAATATCTGTGTAGTAGGATAAAGAGTACATTGGTACGTCGGGTAAATGTGATGTAATGGACCACATGATAGGTTTTTTTTGTTTGTTTCTTGAGAAACCTCTAGACTGATGTTTACAGTGGCTTTATTAGTTTCTACTTTCACCAGAATCTGTTCAGTTTTTCATTTCCCTATGACTGTGACAGCATTTTTATCATTTTAATTCTAATATTGACCTTTTTGCTTAGAATAATTAAAGTGGTTTTAATTTGTATTTCCCTGATAATGAAAGACACTAAACACTTTAAACAATTGCTTTCTAGCCATTTATATTCATTGCTTTGAGAATTTTTCAGTTCCATGGCACAATTTTTAATTATGTTGTTTATTTTCTTGATGGTTAGTATTTAAACTCCTTGTTTATTTTGTGAGACTTATGCATTTTTATTTGGTAACTATTTCAGATTTTTATAAATCATAGACACTAAACCTCTATCAGGTATATAGCTGGCAACATTTTTTCTCCCATCCTGTGGGCTGCTTCTTCACTTCACTGACAGTGTCCTTTGCCACACACAAAATTTTTAGTCTTAAAGTGTCCCTTTAGTAGATTGCTGATCTTGTTTCTTATATTTAGAGAGTCCTGTTCAGAAAGTCCATGCCTGTATCTGTATGTGGAGTCACAATACCTACTTCATATTCTAACAATTTCAGAGTGTCACGTTGGGTGCTGAGGTCCTTGATTCATTTGGAGATGAGTGTTATAGATGGTAGGAAATAAGAATCCAATTGCTGACTTTATCTAAAATATATTTTTGGACTATTTGTCAAAAATTAAGAATCTATGTCTGTGTAGAGTAATATTTAGGAACTCTGTTCTATTCCTTTGATCTATGTGTCCTTTGATTGTGGAAGTGTCAAGCTGTTTGTAATACTATTTCTTTATAGTATAATATGAAATAATTTAAAATTGCTTTGACTATCCTTTTTTTCATTTTTGATCTGCCATATAAAATTGGAATTTGTATTCTCTGTGTTTGTCAAGTTGCATTAAATTCTACATTGGAGTTTGTGCATTTGGAAGAAGTTTGTTGGTTGTTTGGGTTTTGTTTATCTCTTTTGTTCAGTGACATCTATTCATCTATTTTGTGACTGAAGCTCCACCAAGATCTTCGGTTTCCCTGCTAGAGTCTGGTGCCTTCAGCAATTTATACAAGGAGCCTAGAACAAATTTCCTAGCAATATGGAGTGGGTCTCATGGACGGACTGAACAATGAGAGCGTCTCAGTCAGGCTGTGTGCAGGTCTCTAGGTATCTAGGTATTATGTGTGACGGCTGGAGAGTCCCTGGAGGTCTGTAGCGGACAGGCTAGAATCTGGCCAGACTCCCTAGTGGTCTACCTGGGCCCATGCCCCATGTTAATTCTTGGTGTTTAACTCATAACTTGGTGTTTAGATAACATATTAAGCAAAACAATGTTCCTATTCTCTTCTTAAAAGAATATCTTTTCTTTATGATTTGACAAGTTTATAGATGCATATGATGTATCTTGTTATCCACCCCAAACTCCACTCTCCTTCCAGATACTCCTCAACGTGTCCCTCTGCTACAGGCCTGGTCTTCTGAACAAGGCACAAGCAAGGACATTTAGAGTACTGAGCCCTGAGTTTTGATAAAAATCAATCCTATAATTTTCTGCACACAGGCTTGCTTTCTGATGGTGAAGCATATAAGCTTTGAGAAGTGTCAAGTTGTAGAAGCACTTACAAATATTTAATATTTATAATATACAACACTATACCAAAAGTATACGTAATTCAAGAGACACCTACAATTTTAAATATATCAAAGAAAAAAATCTTTGTGTTACCAATCAAATACAACTATTAAAGATTTACACCTGGACATAGGCTTCTGAGTTAAAAATTCAAGCTTAAGAAAATAAGTTGAGTTTTTAAAGTGTACATTTTGAAAAGTAGTGCTAAATATCTGGAAATATTATCTCATTTGTCCATGTATACATAAAAATAAGAGATTTTCAAAAATATCTGATATAGTAATATAAATAACAAATTATCTTTTATAAAAATTCCCAGTCACTCCTAAACTTAAAACAGATCATTTTATAGCTATTTTGGCATTTGGTGGCAATGTTGAACTTTAATGCAGTCTGCCTTTATACCTTATTAAATGATGCAATTCTTTAAGAAAGAGAAACCTATTCTAAATACCAATGCATGGCATAATTATTCAATTAGAACTCTGACCTTGATGTCTTCAAAAGTATTTTTATGAGTCTGCAGCCAGAATGGCATTGTCTAATATTCTCCTACAACCCACAAAATCCAGTTCAGTTTCACATTTAACAATGCTAGGCTGAGTACGGTGAAATCATGGGGGGGGGGGAAATCCCTAATAACTTTAAAATATATCTATTTACTTCTAATAGCTTCAAATATTAACACCTTTTATATGATAATGTTATGATTTGAATATATGCATATTTTCATATGTATTCAACTTCTACTCTAAATGTATGTGTGCTATTTCACGTGTAGATTTACATTTGACAAAATGTAGTATAAACTAGACAATGCAAGTGATTACTAATAGCAATAATACAGACTGTGTTCTATAATCAGTTATTGAAAACAAGTTATTTATCTCTGGAATTTTTTACTTATTATTTTCAGACTATAATTGACAGCAGGTGACTGAGATCACAGGAAACAAAACCATGAAAGGGGTGAAGTAAGTAACACTCAAGACCATATAAAACTGCTTGTGTTTCTTATTCTTCTTAATATATAAAAATCACTAAAAGAATCCTTACTTCAGTCTACTACTTTGAATCTTCCATCCCACTTATAACTTGGATATAGAATATCTCTAGTTTCCTGGCATAAATATTTAGTCCCCAAGCCTGTGATGCTACTGGAAGGAAATACAATCTTTAAGAGATTGAGTACAGAGGAAGGTTTTCCATTAATTAGAGACATGCTCTCAAATTGCTTTATGGGACCCTAGCCTCCTCATCATCATTTTCCTCCTCCTCCTCCTCCTCCTCCTCCTCCTCCTCCTCCTCCTCCTCCTCCTCCTCCTCCTCCTCCTCCTCCTCCTCCTTCTCCTCTTTCTTTCTCCTTCTCCCTCTTCCTCCTGTTTCTCCTCTTCTTCTTTCTCCTCCTCCTCCTTCTTTTTCTTTTACCCCTGGCCTAAAGCAGCAAGGTCAACCGACTGGACTGGAACCTCTGAAGCCATGATTTACAATGAAACTTTTGACTTTGTAATATAGGAATGGAGGCTAATACACTGTTTCCCAACACTTTGTTATAGTTGAATTACTTTTTACAGAAATGGGAGCTCAGCATTTCTTTGGACTGCTGTGTAGCCAGATTTTTCAGAGCTCATTATAAATGGCTTCTTTATGATATGGTAATATTGTCTAATTTTCTGAAATTATTACTTGAACCATGTCCTAGATAAACTAAAGATATGTATAGAGTATATACTAGGCAGTAGGATATAGAGATGGGCAGGATAAAAAGCTTTTGCTGAAGAAAGTATACATGGAGTACTTTCCCTTCTAGATAACCTGGAATAAGTTTTCCTACATGCTCTTATACAGTTATAATCCACTTTTTTTTTTGATCTCCTAAGTGAGTGCCTGGGCTGAGTAGAAGTTGGAGTAAGGAGTGATAATATGGGCATAACTTAATGGCTATTTCTCCTTTAACAAGGGGATATTAGTATATGCTCTTTGAGAGAGATGTAGCCTACACTATCAAGCACTCTCCAATGGCAGCCAAATTTTTATCTCCAAGGGAAGAATTCCAGGACAAACATAACATCCTGAGTGATCTCACTGCAGGTTTCTGGAGAAGAGCCTTGGACAGCCTCTTGAAAGTGGCTCTAATGACATTTCCGCAAGGGCTTCTCCATGCATCTCTGCCAGATGGGAGGTTCTCTAGTGGCTCCTCTCCAGACTGAACCTGGTCATGCTTCCTTTGAGGGCTATATAGTTTAGTTTAGTTGGTTAATTAACAAGCATTTGATAAACACCTGCAGTGTGTGGAGCACTCTATGTGCAAGTCTCCTCTTTACCTACTCAAAATCTACTCATATGAAAGCTTGTCTCAACTCTGCTCTCCCCTCCCCTGTTTTGACTTCTGCTACTGTTCCTCAATGTCAGATTTTCCTCAGATGATAATTATCTGAGCCAGACACCTTTGCGTTTTAATATATTGCAATGATATGACCTCTTATTGTTCTTCAAGAGTAAAGTTAAATTTCCCAATTTCTCAGTACAGTTATAAGCAGACAATTCTGTTTTCTGCCACTGTTAATTATACTTGAAGGAGACTTAGCCATTGACTTCTTCCTGAATGTACACTTCTCAGTATAACTTTTCCAAGAATGTTTCTTCTTTACAGATTCAAAGAAACATCATGGAATTGGTGATATAATCTATTTGTGGTAAAGTTTTTGTATTTGTATTAATAATATAAACTATTTAAAATAATCTAATCAATTTATAAAATGCTATCCACCAATTTCTTCCTCTTAAACTATACAATACAATTTATAGACAAACTTTCAAATTTGCATAATAAAGAAAAAGTTGATTAAGTTTTCTTAAAATTAGGACTCAACTTTGGGTAATGCAATCTGATATAATCCACAAGAATTATAACTGAATTTATTTAATTGAGAATAGGAAACCAAAGGTGATGATTTAAATTTTAATTGTTTTCATTTTTGAAAGGGGAAATTACATGGCTAAATCATCTTTTTCTATAGGTATGTTTATAAATCAAAGCTCTTTCTTTCTCTCTGTTGTGAACATTATCTCACATCCTTAAAAATACCATTCTACAAAATAGTGGCACTGGCCATAATAAAATAAAACTAGTGTTACAGCTGAGGGTATAGTATATGGTTTAGGACTGTTGTTTCTGGAACATCCTGGAAGATGGTCAGCAACTCTGGATAAGGATTAGGCTAAACAGGCTCAGTTTGTTGGCTCATGCCTGTGATCCCAGCACTTGGAAGCCTGAGACAACTACATAGTGAGATCCTGTTTCAAAAACGCAAAACCAAAGAACAGAAACTTAAGACATAATGAGCTAAATTTGGTGCAGTGTCCATTATCTTGATGTTAGACAAAGCCCTGATCAGATTATCTCTGTGGGTATTAGGGAGAACTGAACTCTCATGTGGGTTACTGTCTAACTTTTAGCTCTTGTACCATATCCTGGCAACAATTATAGAACCCATTGAACCAGTCTGATTTTTGTAGATAGACTCAAAATGCAAGAGTTTCACATGCTGTTTATTCCCTATGCCATCTTGATATATTCTGTGGTACACTGTACTTTAAAAGTCTGAAAGGAAAGATTATTCCAAAGGAAGTGTATCCTTTTTTCTTTTCTCCTGATTCTGTGTTAGTAAAGGTGTCAGAAAAAAATGATTATAGGATTTAGTAAAATAAGCAGTAAGCAAGGATTTTGCCAAATGAAGATAATAGAGCTCATAATTGTATGATGTGTGATTGCTGGTGGAAAAGTCTCTTTTAATACATTTAGCACAAATGATTTTTGTCATGCTATTCTAGCTGCTGTGTTTTCAATACTTATAATTTTCACCTCATATTTTAGAATAGTTTAAGATATAAAAATATTGCAATAATACATAGAGGTTGGATATGTATCATGTAGCTTTTACCATTGAAATTGTTTTGCATAAATATATCTATGCAAATCAAGAAATTGATATAGTATTTTTACCTAATTTGTATTATGGTATTAGAATGTTTCAAATCTTCCTGATTGTATCCTTTTTCTGATTCAGGATCTGACTTCAGATCTCAAATTCCTTTTAGTAGTCAGTTGTTTCAGTGTGGAATGGCTTTTCAGTTTTTCCTCGCTGTATAGGACTATTACCTGTACGAACAATGTGTCTGTCTGTCTACTATCTGGCTATTCCCATGCTTGCCTCTAACATATGACCTCAAGTTGCCCTGGTTTAGTCTCCAAAGTGTGGGATTACAAGAGTGTGTTACCATGTCCTACTTCTTACTGAGCTTGTAAAATGGCCCTGATGTTTTCATCTTTGTGCAAGATGTGTCTGTATGTGTGTGCATTCAAGGGTGTGAAGATGCAGATGTACACATTTAGAAGTTAGAGGGTCGTAGGCTCACTTTTCAGCTTGTTGGAGACAGGACCTCTTTGAATTTGTTAGGCTAAGTATCCTGAAAACTTCTGAAAGGTCTCTTTTTCCCTGGTGCTCATCTCTCCCCCGGAGTACTAGGATTACATATAAAAGTTATCTGATATGGATTTTGAATAATCATGCAGTGAATGCACTGCCTACTGAGACATCTGCTCAGCTCCAGCATATTCCTAAATTTACGATATTAGATTGAGGTTACATGCGTGGAGGTGTTGAAATAGGAGCGGCGGCGTGTAGCAGGACCCTCTGAGCTGAAACATCTTCTTTCAGGGGTATGAGAGAAGCTCGTGTGCCTTTCCAGGCTCAGAGAGTTGAAAAAGTTACAGGGTTCATTTCCCCAAGTTGTATGAATAGTAAGATCTGCTAGAGGAGACCCTGGGGCCTGGTCAGATCACTGAAAACTGTGTAGGGAGCTTCCGGGATGCCGACTTTCTGAGCCACAAGCCATGCTGAGATGCCCTGGTTTAGTCTCCAAAGTGTGGGATTACAGGAATGTGTTACCATGTCCTACTTCTTACTGAGCTTGTAAAATGGCCCTGATGTTTTCATCTTTGTGCAAGATGTGTCTGTATGTGTGTGCATTCAAGGGTGTGAAAATGCAGATGTACACTTTTTGAGTCTGCTTTTTGAGTCAACACAACTCTGTCACTGATGGTCCTTACTGGTAATTCAGATGAAGTTACTGGTTTACCAAGCAAGAGCTGAAAGGAATTGTGGTCTGTTGTTGATGGCCTGTCTGGGATAAACAGAAGTTAGTTTGCACTTCCCCTAGGACAAGTGTCAAATATTAGAATGCCCAGAAGTGAGTCTCTGCATTTCTCAGTGAACTGTCTCCAGAAGTGACAGATCTCACACATGATCTTAACCTGGACATTAATTTTCCATGTTTTGTCCTTGTACAATTTCCATATTTTTATTTAAATCTTGTCTAGCAATTAATTAAATACTTGATATAGTTTCATCATTGGGAGCTCTTTTCACCCATGAGACTTTTTAAAGTTGTCCTTTATGGCATTATTTTCTATCAATTAGTAGTATTCTGAACACACTTGCACTGGCAAGATAATTTCCTAGCTTGGTAATCAACAGTTTTTTGAGGATTTCTACTTGATTTTATTGAAGAATCGCCACCAGGTGTTTGGGGTCCCATTACTCTTGTAAAGAGAAATAGGCAGTATATATGTGCACAGTAGCACATACCTCTGCATGTATGCATATGTTTATCTATATACTTTTATAATTGAAACCATGACTATCAGCTAATACTAGGAATACCAGTTCAGTAACACAGAGCTCATTCAGGACTTTCCATCAACTCTTTTGTGAGTCTCCTCCACGACAGTGAGCACACTGTGTTATCACAGTCTCCTCCCTGGCAGTGAGAACACTGTTATCATCCATCGCCATCTAATTCTTCAAGATGTTTTCACATACAGTTGTTCCAGAATTGCTAGTTCACAGGATGGTGAGAAGAAAATATACAAACTGGGATTGATTATATGTGTATAATTGCTTTAGTATTTTGTTTTTACAGTGTCTTATCAAAACATTTTTTTTTTTTTTTTTTTTTTTTTTTATTTTTCGAGACAGGGTTTCTCTGTAGCTTTGGAGCCTGTCCTGGAACTAGCTCTTGTAGACCAGGCTGGCCTCGAACTCACAGAGATCCGCCTGCCTCTGCCTCCCGAGTGCTGGGATTAAAGGCGTGCGCCACCACCGCCCGGCTATCAAAACATTTTTTATAAGTCGCTTAATTTAGGTATGTTTCTCTGACCCTTTCAGTGAGTTAAATTATTTGTAGAAGACTTAGACTTACTTGCTAATGTTTGTTTTTCATTTTTGCAACATATCTATGCATGTATTTATTTGGGTTTATTTATTGAATTTGTATATAAGACTTTGCTATAATCCTAAAAGTACAAAAAGTGTATTGTGTGCATATGTTTGTTCATGTGTGTGTGTGCTATTTAGTTATTTTTACTGTGTGTGTGTGCATGTACATGTATTCCTGTGTACATAGAACATTAAATCTCTCTGAGCTGCAGTTTTTAGGACATATAGTTTGTTATGTGTATGCTGGTCCTCCTAATCTCAGAGCCATCTTTACAAACTGTTCTCTGTTGACAGAGGTTTCTGTCATGCTGGTCCCACCATTCAGCCCCAAAGAAACACACAGAGGTCTACATTAATTTTAAACTGGTTGGCCTATTAGCTCTGGCTTCTTTATAACTCTTATAACTTATATTAGCCCATGATGCTTCTCTGTGTTAGCCATGTGTCTTGGTAACTTTTGTCAGCGAGGGAATCTCATCTTGTTTTCTGTGTCTGGGTGACAACTGCAGACTGAATCTTTCCTCTTCCCAGAATTCTCCTGTTCTCATTGCCCTGTCTCTACTTCCTGCCTGGTCGTCTTGCCTATACTTCTAGCCTGGCTGCTGACCAATCAGCATTTTATTAAACAAGTACAAGAAACAAATCTTTACAGGGTAAACAAATATAATCATTGTCCCACAGCACTACCTCCCTTTTATTGTCCAAAAGAAGAACTCTGAATAGAATCTCCCTTGTTTTGGCTTTCTTCTTGATCATTATCCATACAAATTGTAACCAACATTCTAAACAAAGATAAACATCTGTAATCCATAAATATTTCTGACTTGGAATCACCTGCGCTGGCTGGTACTTATCACCTCTTTCCCATTGCTTTTTACTTAATTTAGTTCCTGCTTCATCTTATGATCTCACGTTTAAAACTCATTACTGAGTTTCTGGTTTCCGCATCCTGTGACTCTGGAAATCAATCATGCCATTGATACTAGCCCTCTCTTAGCAGGAACGTGACTTCCAGTCTCAGAGTTGGCCAGTTTCAGAGCAGATGCCCAGTCACTATAGTCTTACTTTCACACTTCCGTGTCTGCTTGGAACAGATGTAGGTGATTCTGCCCCAGACTCTTGTCTGTTGTCCATAACTCTCTGTAGCACTTAAACACCAGAAATAAGATAACTGGTATATTGTCCAGTTTGAAGAATAAAGCTAGGGCTTAAACTTTAGCTTACTGAAACAAAGAACTGTTTCTTTTATGATTTTGCAGAACTTACCTACAACTGTTTAGGGTACCATTCAAACATCTCACTGATGAAATTCATTTATAGTGAGTGCCTCCTTCACTTCATGGGAACCTGTTGAGATGGAAAGGATTCTGAAAATAGATGAAATAGCCTATTTTTGACAACTATAAAAGGAGAGATTCAGCAAATGTTGATGGGTTAAAATTCTAAACACTTTAAAAGGAAGAGTGGGATATATATATTTCATATGTATATGCACATACACATGTAACTGGAAACTTCTTGCTTCTGAAAATAGCCTTATGTTTACTAACATGGTGATTAACACCTGGAGCAGTTGCCAGAGAGACTAAACTATCTGAGAGTAAAAGTTCCCAGTCACCCAAATAACTCTGAACACCACAAATAAAAACGTCATGGGATCTAACCTTCCCTTTTCTGTTATCAAACATAAACAATTCAGGCTCTGGGATGTAGGGTATGTGAAAATCAAAGGACAAGCATTAGTAAACACACATATAAAAAAAAGCATGATGCAAATGTTTGTGACAAAACAAGACATTTCATTATCCACTCATAGATGGAACCTCTGCTGTTCCTTCCTTCCTTTTTTCCTTCCTTCCTTCTTTCCTTCTTCCTTCCTTCCCTCCATTCCTTCTTTCTTTTTCTTTCTCTTCCTTTTTCTCTTCTTCTCTGTCTTATCTTCACCAAAAATCAATTTGACTATGTAGTACGACAAAATAGTATTTCGTAGATGAACTAGGCATGGGTAATTAAGAGACATTTTTTTTCATTAATGCAAAGCCAGTAAAGCCCTAAAGAGGAATTATCAGTATGCAACTTTTATTCATTTACAGGACTTTTTTATTATCTACAGAAAATAGAATGATGCTCCATTTAGTGTGGTATTATAGGTTGAAGTTGATCTGAAGATTCTAGCATGGGAATAAAGGTTCTAAAGATGAAAATAGCTCACAAGTCGTCAAGGCTGAAGGGTTTCTATTTTCAGATCCAGTTTAAATCGGCTTGTAATATGAAAGCATGCACACGTATTTGCTTTTCTAAAAATACACTGTGTATATTTGCTTCCCACAGATGTCTGATGAATCACTGCACAGTGTTTGCAATAGGTAAAAAAGATTTGAGCATCTAATGGGATTGCAACTGCAATAAATATTGTATTTAAAAATAACATGCACAAGGTTACCTGGGCAACAGGTTCTGACCTTGTTAACTTATAACACAAAACAAAAACAAAGAAAAAATCTATATAAACAAAGGATAAGAAAACAATATCACAGAGGTAAAATCTCTTGAGACATTTAAGGTTAGCATTGTCTGGTTAGCGACTAGAAAGGGCATCTGACTTTTTCCTTCTATTTCTCTTTCAAGATGTTGGAAGATGTAGGCTAGTTGGGAAGTGAACCATCTTCCCCCCCAATCTGTCAACTATCAAGTAGCTGGGGACTCATCCTATTATTAGTAGAGAGTGAGCTACATGGTCCTTAGAGACCAGGAATTTTGCCGTGGATGGTAAGATTCTGAATAGTAAAAAAGAATATAAATTATAGAACTTAATTTCACAGAGAACGTAACCAGTTAATTAATGCAGAGCAGAAATCTAATGATATTTCCAAAGGATGGATAATTAACGTGCAATTTAGCATTTTTATTCATATACAAGACATGTGGTCTACCCTTCCCATTGTTGGGTATTTTTAAAAGACATTTTAAAAGAAATGCTTCAGTTTTAGTTAAGGTCTCTTTGTGATATCATACGTTAATTCTGAAATAGCTTGACATAAAGAGATGGCTGAGCAGTTAGGAATGAGTATTGTTCTTCTCATAGAACCAAGTTCAGTTCCCAGTATCCATGTCAGGCTATTTCTATTATTATGGAGTAATATGTAGTAGTACTTGCAATCCAATAATTGTCATATCTGCAGCAGTGTTCTAATTATTCAAAATTGCTTTTTCTGAAGTCTTTTATTCTTCCATGTGGTTCTGGAGTACTTTATACTACTTATTTAAAAAACTAAGTTGAGTTTTGACCAAGATTGCATTGAATTTGTAAATTTTCTTTGTTGGAATCACCATTTTTTAAAATATTAGTTCTACAAGTTCACAAGCAAATGGGAAGTCTTTTCATCTTCTAGTGTCTTCTTCAACTTCTTTCTTTTGTATTTTAAAGTTTCCAATGTAGAAGGTTTTATTTTGTTCTTCTTTTTTTAACTTTCGTTGCTAGGGTTTTTCCAAGATACCTTTCCTTCCTTCCTTCTTCCCTATTTCCCCCCTTAGCTATCATTGATGGTATTGTTTCCCTGATCTCTTCTTTAGTATGTTTTTCTTTGGTACATAGTACAGCTACTAATTTTTATATGTGTAAAGGTTTCAAAAGTTCATGCCAGGTCCAGGCCCTCTCTTTTTGCCTCCAACTTGCAGATAAACTCTAAGATCTAAGCTAATGCTCTAGCACCATGCCTGCGTGCCTTCCTTCTGTCGCCTTACTCACCAAAACTCATCCTCTGAAATTAAAAGTAAGCCTTTAATTAAATGCAACTATTTACATTGCCTTGATAGAAATACAAATGGGGCTAAGACAATGTGTTAATCTCTTGGCTTGTCATTTACTGAAAGTGTTTATCTGCTTTGAAATTTCCATTAGTGTTAGTTTCTCTTATGTAAAGCATCATGCCCTTTTCAAAGAGAGATATTGATCTTCTCATTTCCTAGGTGTTACCCTTTCAATTCCTTCTTGATGTGGGATGTCCTTTTGTAGATGTGTTGCTTTTATTGGTTGATGAATAAAGCTGTTTGGTCAATAGATTATTTGTTTTCCTTGCTAGCCTTACATCTTGAATTAACCTTTCTCTTAATCTGTGTATTGCCACATGTCTGTGCCCTACAGGTAGGGTTCCATTTTGCTTCTGTCTCCTTAGGCAGCTACATGGCATCTCTCTGACTCCACCTACTCTCTATCTCTGTTTTGATTTTCCACCTGGATTTTCTCTACTAATCTACTGGCCCAAATGGCTTGGCTCCTGAACAACTGGGGCTAACAGGCATGGCCTGCCACCCACTTCAGTCAGGGTCCTTGTACACTCGCTCAGGGTTAGGAAAAAAAAAACAGCTGAGAGCATGCCAGCAGCTCAGCACTCTCTGCCTGGGCAACCAGCTGGATTGGGTCTGCTAGGTGTGCACAGGCAGGAGAGCATGGCTGATTCCCACCACCATACACAGACATATTTCCAGGCCACACAGTGTGCTGCATGGCAGATTTAGTTTTAACTCAGATAAAAAGAGTTTATGTGCTGGACACTCCTTTCCAGAGTTGAGGTGGTGAGCATTGCTCCTACCCAGCAATCCCAGAGCGGGTGGTAATGGTACCTCTGCCATATTGAAAGGTTGAAAGAGGCAGAGCCAGCATTCAGGGCCACTGTGACTACATTGCTTATTATTTTTAAATACTTCTTGTCAGAAAAGAGTTTCAGATACAGAATAAGACAGATTCAGACATAAAAGACCTCTAAACAAGACACAGTGTGTTCAAAACATGCACATAGACTTGGGAGAGAGAAGAAAAGGAGTATAGACTGTTATAAAAAGAAGTAAGTAGTTTTAAAGAGACAGTTAAGGTAATAAAAAAGAGTACAGACAGTCATAGATTAAAGGAATAAAAAAATAAGCCACTTAAAGATGGAAAATACACAGAGTCTGGATTATGTATATTATTTATTGTGTTTTCTTTGAATTTTTTAACTGTGATTAAGCTAACTACAGACAAAAATTTCATTGTATGGGCCAATAAGTTAAACCAACATAAAGGTATCTTGACTTAAATATTTGACTCTAAGGATGTGTTACTTTGGAAAAGAAGTTCTGCTTTTGTTTCCACAGAGGATGAGAATCTGTGAGGTCTTTTGAGGCTAATGTAGTTTGATGGAACAAGACCCCCTGAAAGGTCTCCATGAACCCTAAAATACTTCTCCCAAAAATATCAGGAAGTAGTTTGGAGAGAACTATGCCCAAAGTCCCAAAATGATTGTTTGTAAATGTTTGCTTTTATTTAAAGGGGGTTGGGCATAAATGGTTAAATGGTCACAGTCAATCTCTTTCTAAATGAGGGATATATATATATATATATATATATATATATATATATATATATTACAAAGATAAATAATGTACATTGGTATGGATCTTGGTCTATAAATACATATTTAAGGTTGATTTTGTTATACTGTGTATGAGTATTTCTGCTCTTGTGTAAGGTATTGTGTTTGTGTAGCTCATTTTAAAATGTAACTTATAGTTGAGAAATGAAGATTAATACATAGTCATTTATAGTATGCAAACTTGTAGTCATGATAGTTAGGGTTTTCTAGATGTACAGAGATATATTCCAGACGGATAGGTATTCTTCAAATCTTTCAAAGACCTACAGAACATGGTATTTAAAAGGTTTTAAGAACTTAGAGTTTTCTCGACAGTGAGACATGTCTTCCACTGGCACCACCAATTATTTCAGAGAAGTTGATGGACATTAAAGAAACTCATTATAGAGTTTGCCTTTAATGTAGCAAGGCTAGCCATTTGGGCAGGAATCAGCTCTTTCCTGGTATATATGTTATGCTGTATAAACTGGATATGCAGAACCACCCACAGAAAAGTGACTGCTGAACTTTGCAAAAGACCTCATGATCCCTCAGGGATTGCTGAGTGGCAGGCATATTCTCAGCTACCTTTCTTCTAACCCAAAGTAGGCATAAAAGCACCCTGACCCAAGTATGTGGCTGGCCATGTGGGTAAATCTTACAATGGGCACCATTTTGTAGGTGGAGACTGCTCGTTTGTTTCCAGGCCCCAGGCCCAAATAATCACACAGAAACTATATTAATTACAGTACTATTTGGCCAAAAGCTTAGACATATTCCTTACTAGCTCTTATATCTTTAATTAATTCATTTCTATTAATTTATGTAATTATGAGTTTGTGGCCTACTGGTAACGTTCCTTCTGCCATTTGTCTCCTTTGGCAGCTACATTGTGACTCTCCAATTCCACCTACTTTTTCTCTCTTTCTCTGTTCTGATTTCCCACCTGGCTTTACTCTACTAAGCAATTGGTCCAAATAGCTTTATTCATCAGCCAATAAAAGCAACACATATACAGACTGACATCCCATATCACCTTCATTGTCCAATTACTCTAGCTATGACTTCACTCTTTCAACAGGAGTTGGGAGAGTGGGGAATCATTTTTGTTGTTGTTGCTGAACTTAATGGGGATGTTTAGAAGTTTTTCTGCATTTAATATGATGTTTGCTATAGTCCCTCCAATGCATCCCCTAAGCTTTTGTCGTGAAGCATTGTTAAATTTTGTCAAAGACCTTTTCTGCATTTATGCAGATTATGTCATTTCCATAAAAAGCATTTCTGTGATGAATTACATCTGTTGATTTCTGTATGCTGAACCATACCAGTTTGTTTAGAATCAAGGCAGTATGATCATGGAGAGGACCCTTTTGATGTATTCTTGAATTCAGTTGCAGGTATTTCACTGAGATTGTTTCCACTAAAACTCCTTAGGGAAATTGTTCTACTGTGTGTGTTTGTGTGTGTGTGTGTGTGTGTGTGTGTGTGTGTGTGTGTGAGAGAGAGAGAGAGAGAGAGAGAGAGAGAGAGAGAGAGAGAGAGAGAGAGTCTGTGTGAATGTGTGTGTGTTTGATTGGTTTGGTTTCAAAATCAGGATATGATTATTTTGTAAAAAGAGTTTGGAAGCCTTCCTTCCTTTTCCATTTTAGTTTCTATTAATTTGAGAAGTACTGGTGTTTTCCTTTGAAAGTCAGATAGAAGTTGAGCCCAATCCAGCTATAGCCAAACTCTTTGGAAGTTTATAAATCACTGCTTACTTTTAGTTCTTGCTATATGTCTGTTTTAAGTGATCATTTCATCTAGGTTTACCTTTCTTATGATATATGCACATGTTTCTTTTAGATTTTCTAGTTTGGTAGAATATTTTTATGGATTTTATTGGTATCTGTAGAAGTATCTTCTTTTACATCACTACTTTATGAATTCAGTTTCTCTCTCTTGGTTAACTTGGATAAGGATTTATTGGTTTTGTTCATCTTTTAAAGAACCATGTCTGTGTTTAATTTGTTCTTTGAATTATTTTTAAATTTATGTTTCATTAATTTCTGGCCTGATCTTAGTTATTTCTTCCCAGTTGCTGATTTGGGGTTTGGATTATTTTTCATTTTTAATTCCTTAAGGTGCAAACTTAAGTTGCTTATTTGTAATCTCTCAATACATTTTTTAAAAATAGGCCCACCTATAATTTTTTAGAAATTTCTAGACGTTTTATGTAATTCTTATTAATGTTTTTCTTTGTCATTATCATATACGCATATAAAGTGTTTTGACTACTCTTGCCTCAGAACCTCTACTGTCTCCTGCACACACCTGTCAATACTTCTCTCCAGCTTGTAAGTCCCCTTTTCACATCTATGGTTTTGATTTTTGTCTTGTGATCCAAGGGCTGTTTGTAACCAGGAGTTTCAAACTATTCATTGGAACTGATGGCCTTACTTGTGGGTATAAAACTGAAAACAATGACTGTGTCTCCTCATAATTCATCAGCAGATAGTGGTTCAACAAGGTTGAGTTGTATCTGCGGGTCCCTCCCTGATCCAGGATTGACTGAAGAATAATTTAGTTCTGTGTATCTATGTGTTTGTACAATGTGTGTTCATGCATTCTTATGCAAATGTCTCCATGAATGTGCTATGGCTTGCACGAGGTAGTCAGAAGTCGGCCTGGGTATCAGTTATTACCTTCCACCTTGTTTAAGAAGACAGCCTGAGGGTCAGATATTACATTCCATCCTGTTTAAGAAATGCCTCTTTGTTGTTTTGTCACTTGTTTGACAGACTAGTTGGCCTCAGAGTTTCTCAGGAAGCTTTGGTCTCCACCTCCCATCTCCTTGTAGGAGTGCTGGGATTACAAACACTTTGCTGTACTTTTGTGTGGGTTCTGAGGGTTTAAACTCAGGTTTTTCATTCTTGTATAGCAAATATTCTGAGATATAGACTCATCTTATGAAGTAACTATTTCTTTTTTTTCTTTTTTTCTTAGTTTTCCAGTCATCACCTACTCATTATATGATGTAATTATAAACCCCTTCTTTTCTTTCAAATGTTTCAAAGGGTTTTTTGTTTGTTTGTTTGTTTTGTTTTGTTTTTCTTGGTAAAAAGTACCTGAAAATTTTTGCTTGTTTTCCTGACATGTTTCCCATATAAAATACTGGGCATGCACACCCTTTTGCCCAAGTAATCTTTTAAAATCTGTTTATGCAGGTCCTCCTACCTCATATCTCAGTTCTTTATTAACAGTTTAACCCTTCAATTTGTCTTCTCTTGTAATTTGACACACTTGTAAAGGACACCTCTCTTCGACATTGGGTTTATTTTTATCTTACAAAATGATTTCTCAAGGCTTAATCATTTAAGGTTCTTCTGTGGATAACTTTTGCAGGACTTTTTCCATGTTCTTTACATGAAGAGTTAAAATATATAACTTCACAGACTAGGGGGATTACTCTTGACCAACATGCTTTTCATGAAAGCATGAGAAGCTGGGTGGCTATTGAGCAACCAAATTAAAGTCTAACATGGAAGCACATGCATGAAGTTCTTGCAGGTTGGAGGCAAGGATAGAAGAATCAATGGGGCTTGAATAGCCCACAGTAGAATAGGTGAGCACCATTTTATGTTTGAGAATGTGTCTCAAAAAATATGGTGAAAAGCAACAGAGGAAGACACCTGATGTTTATCACCCCCCAAACACACTCACAGGCACATCCAGCACACACAGACATACACACACACCAACACATACACATGTACACACACACACACAATTTCCAGTAACATAAGAATCAAACAACCAACAAATTACAAATATTTGCCAAGATCCCTTAAATTCCATGACAAACCTAATTTTTCCAGGTATTTCCAATTGCTTGTCACTTCACCAAACTTAATCTAAGAGATTTTTAAAAATTTCAAATGAAATGATTAATCAAGAAAAAAAGAACACACTGAAAATAATCATTCTTATTCTCATAATATATTTATTAAACCACAATATCTATATTCATAGTAAACTACAAGTAAGTAGTTTATTTACAAAATAAATATAAATCGTATCACTTACATTGTCTATTAAAATATACTTTATATTGTAGAATCATCTTTGCTACTAGTTACACAATATAATACAACTCATTGTATACCTGGTATAAGGTTTTAAACTTGGGGATTACAATGTGTTAGAAGACTTTAATGAAATATTTTCTTTGACTAAAATTTAAAAACATCCAAGAGGGATAATATATGAAAGGCTTAGCATTAGTTTGTGAAATTTTTGTTTAAGTTGTGTGCTCACATTTACTCCTTTTTGGTATGTATTTTGGTATTTCATGTACTATGAATGTCATATGGGGTAATATTGTAGTGTGTACTATGTATTACTCACTGTTGTACAAAACTAATTCGTTTGGGATGTTAAATAAAAAAATGAATGTGGGTCATGCAAATATGGAAAAGGAAATATAAGCATTAATTCAATGGGCTGTGATTTGTGTTTAGCCCTCCAGATATCTAAGGCGAAGACCACCTAGTATTAGTCCCGGGAAGTAGACTCTACTTAAAGTACATATTTCAGTGTGGCCATGAGAGGGTTAACTAGGTTCAAAACATTGCTCAGTACCGTTTACGCCCAACATTTCACACTGGTGTGAAATGCCATTCTACCCTGTCTACTGTAAGCATCATGAAACAGAGACAATACTTCTTTCTGAAGACAAAATCAGTTTATTTTAATTGGTGGTGGAAAACTTGGGTATCTCTGCTGGGTTCATTACTTTTCTTTCCATAACTCACACCTATAAGGAGAGGAACCAATTAAAAGTTCTTGATTAGCAGGTATGAATGTTAATGAATACGAAATAAACCTTCATTACTTGAAAGACCTATTTCTTTGTCACATCTGTGTTGGACCGGACATTCACAGCCATATGTCATGTCTAGAGCACAAGATGAAACACAACTGGAAGAGCTAGATGCTAATCAATGCTTGCTGTAAAACTGGACTGTGACTTGCCAGGGTCACGAGTGACAAAGGCAGCTGGAATTTTTCGCGCATTTCAGTTGAACTCCCAGAAGTGCCACTAGAGGGCATGCTGATTATGCCAGGGCAAATGTGAGGACTGTGAGCTCATACAAGAACCTCTTTGCATAAAAAGTGAATAAAACTCAGGCTTTCTTTTTATACTCCCAAAGAGAACATATTTACATTGGCATGTTAAATATCCATCTCTGATCATTCCAACATTACTTTCTTCTTAAGTGTAAATGGAGGCTGCTCTTTCGTTTCCTGGCTACCTAGACCCAAATAATCACACAGAAACTATATTAATTACAACACTATTTGGCCGATGTCTCAGGTGTATTTCTAGCTTTCTCTTACATCTTAAATTAATCCATTTCTATTAATATATGTGTTGGCATGAGGCTGTGGTTTACTGGTGTATGGCGTGGGTCTCCTTTGGCAGCTACATGGCATCTCCTTGACTCTGCCTACTCTCTCTCTATATCTCTTCCAATCTGGCTGTATTCTGCCCTTCCATAGTCTGAAGCAGCTTCTTTATTTACTAATGGTAATGAAACATATTCACAGAATACAGAGGGATGTCCCACATCACTTAAGTATTTAGATTCCATATCTAAATTATTATTTTTACTGAAATTTTTATCCAGAATTATCAAAACTCTTAAAATTGAGTTTCTGTTTAGTGGTAATAGAAATGCATGGAAACTGAACAGCAAAATTAAAAGATTTTAAAAATACACTAAGGCAGTGATCATGGCTAAATGAAAGAGGAAAATTAATTTTCTACTTACTTGGAAAACATATCACTTCTGACAAATCCATACTTGGATGAACCCTAAACCACAGAGTTTGACTCTAAATTATGAAAAGTTTATTTATTTTTATTATTAGAACACATAGAGAATATTCGGAAACCATAATAAAAATTGTGGTTATAAATACTTTTCTAAAAATGTCATTACATTGAAGAAGTATGGATAATGAAAAACAATGACAGCTCCTCTGAGAATAGAAGAATAAACTGTTAAAGACTGTGGACTTTTAATCAAGCTATTATTTCCCTAACATGCCTTTATCTATCAAAATTCAGATGATCTCATTCAACTCATTTGCTTACCCTTCAAACTTGTGGAAGATTGCCTTTTTTAAATGGGAATTGTCAGTTCTTGCTGAGCAGACAGCTCCCAGCTGAGACGGTATAGAATACAGTGTGAACAAGGGACAGAGTTTTCTGGCCAGGAAGAGGAAACATTGCTTGTGGATGACTTCCAGCCCTACCCTACTTGACCAAGCAATCCTGGAAGACTCAAATGTCTGCCCTAAGTACCCTCAGCCTTGTTGGTGGCAATGAGAAAGCCTTCATTCCTTTTGTCTTCTTGGGCAGTAGCACCATCATTCTGTGTACCCAAAGCAGGAAAGAACAGATAGAAATGATAACCACTGAGTTGTCATAAAATACATTTAAAAACAAGCAAACAAACAAAGCAGGCATCACATTTCCTGTTATGTGAATGGAAAACACATTTGCACTTCCCAACACTCCCCATTGAGTTTTTCCTTCCTGTTAGCATACAAAATATCTGTCCAGGCTTCTTTCTACAGACTTCAATTATTTTATTTTTCTCAATATGAACAGTCTTTTCCCTTAAGTCATATTCTGATAGATAGCTCTGTTCTGACACCCCTTTGTCTTATCCCCAGACAGACGCCTCTTGCTTGTGAGGTGACTGAGAAAAAAATGTTTTCAAGTCAAAGCTGTTAAAGCAGACAGTGTTCCTTCTCCTGGCTTCTCCCATGAAACCTCTAAATCTCCAAGCAACAATAGGCGCTGCTGACAGACATAATCTGAGGCATTTAAGAGGATTTTAGAAAAGATTTGGCTTTTGTTTGTTATTTGTTGATATTTGGAGTAAGAAAAGTATTTATCTTCAGTCTTTCAAACAGAAGGTTGCAGAGCTTGCTTTGACAATAGGGTTCATGATTGGGAAGTGGTCAGCTCATCTTTCTCTTTGGAACATCGTGATGTTACATTACAGAGCTTGTCAGTCATGGTATATCTCTTAGTAATAAGCAAACAAAGACAAGCACATGGTCAGCTATTTTATGTGCTTGCAAAAACTAATTCAAATTACTTGGAATAAACAGATTTATTTCTATTATAGCTTCATATCAAGTGTAAAGGTAAGGCTGGAGAGATGGCCTAGTATAAAATGTGTTAGCCACCGAAACTTTAAATTCAGGGTTCCAGTTCTCAGAACCCATAAAATAAGTGAGTGTATGGTGGTCTGCGTATGATCCTCTGATTTGGAAGCTGGAGACAGGTACTAACAGGGCAAACTGGCTATCTAGGCTTATTAATTCCATGATCTCTCAGTTCACGAGGAGAACTTGCATCAAGTGGGGAGTAATGGAAGAAGATGCCCGACATCAACTGCTGGCCTCTACACACACACACATGTGCTCATAATACACATGTGAACACACATACACACATGCATGAATACACTCACATATAAACATGCAAAAATGAAGACAGATATAGATGGTACTGATCATTTTTAAATGCATGTGTTATTTTTCAATAATTGCATACTTTCCACATCTACATATATAGAATTTTCTCTATTAGGAAACTGTGACATCTAAAACTAATTTCTCCTATGAGATTATGGATGTGAGGAATATATTCAATGATTTTTTATCAGCTATTTGAAATCAATATTCTGAAGGGCTAGTTCTGTCTCTTTCCCCTGACTATAGCTAAGACAGTGGACAGCTCCATTCAAATACTGTAATGTAGTGATACACAAACTGTGCTGCTTTGAAAAGCCAGGACCAGGCTCAGCTCGGTTTCGTGAATTCCTTGCAGAAGACACTGAAATTAGTGGGCCCAGCGTTTCAGTAATCTGAAAGACAGATAAAGACTGAAGCATAAGTATCTCTTTAGAATATCTTAACCCTGACAAAGCAGTTATAGTATATCGAGAAAAAATACACTTGAGAAAATTGAAATATTGTACTATGTAGTGCCAGTCTCTAATTCATTTTCTCTTCTGTGTGAATTCCATCTCAGATGCATAATTTAGGTATATTTTCCCATTTGGCCATTGTCATTTGAGTAACATATCTATCTACCACATCTTACTTTTTTTTTTCCTCTCACACAATCTCATGTGAATGTGATTTTCTTAACGGGACTACTTACAGATGGACTCTTCCCTATGGCATCCATTTAATAGTGAGGTTGTGGTTACTGCATCTGACCTCAAGAACTTAACTTTACCAACTATGTTTGTCAATTTTGGGGTCCAGGAAGTAATACCCTAAAGATTAGTCTTTAGGCATGCTGAGGAGCCTTAGAATACACCTCAGCAGAGATGGCCGTCTGACCTTACCCAATTTCTTTTTTCTATGTAGGGCAAGGCTTTTTGGAATTTTCTTTATCAACCAGACTCAGATTTTCCAAAGATAAACAAAATTATCTCCATTCTTTACACTGAGACCCCATTAACTAAAAAGACTTAACTCTTCAAAGAATGAAAGATGAGAGTCTGTAAATACACCTGGACAGATATTTGTCACATACCATTGTCTCTTTCTATAGAGAATCATTTACAATGTATTGCTCCTGGATTCAATACACTTTGTCCTAGGTCATTCTCCAAGTGTGCCAAATTCCTATCGTATTCATTTGCCAATGCTCTGTCTTTAGCCTTTCTTCCCTCAACTCCTGCTTTAGAAAAGGAGGCACATATACATTTCAGAATCACATAGGATTAGTAACCACATTCCTCTATTTGCATATTAATTTTATGCTTCTTCTGCTTAGTCTGCCTTAGTGAATTTATTGCAGCAAATTTTCAGAGAGCCAAAGAGAAATTTGCATTTTCCTCCCTGCTCCTTTTGATGTCTAGGCTTTTGTTTTGCAACATACTCTTGCTCTCTTTTTTTTAAATCTGCTTGTTTGTCAATTTTCTCCCTTAATGGTCGTTTCAGGTTTCATCCTGTAAAGAATCCAGTGATGAAGAATGATGAAGGGCATGGTTAAAACCTAGAAAGTGGTTTTGGTTTGATCATGGCTGCTGCAGCTTTGCAAATAGAGAAAATGCTGTACTAATTCTCCAAACTGAAATTTCTTCAAAGTCCTAAGTAAACCCATGTTGATTTCTTTAAAGAATTTCATTGCATGCTAGATTCTATAATTGTCAGATATATTGCTGTTTTCCTGATATCAGACTTTCTCTAAATCTAGACATTTTGATTAAGCTGACCTAGTTTTCATTTACAAATATTGTTGTCAACAGGTTTTTTTTTCTTTTCCTTTTGGAAAAACTTAGCCAAATAGATTAATTCATTAAGGCAATTTAAAATAATTGAGGACCTTAACTTATTAAGGATCTACTCATTTATTCAACAAATATTTACTGAGCACTGACATTGCCATAGGTAACGCGAAGGTATAAAGACATCAAGTGCCATCTTTGTTCCACATGATTTAAAGACGAGTCGAGCAGGTACACAAATCGGATGGTATCTTTGTTTCATAGAACAGCCTCGTGCTCACTGATCTGTGTTCCAGAGGAACTCACAGACCACCAATAGTAACAATACGCAAAATACACTTAAAGCTAATTTTAACTTCCTGAAGTATATAAAAAAAATCGGATAGAATACAAGATACTTAAGTCATAAAAAAAAAACACTAATGGCATATTTTGAGGGCTGAAGAATTGGTAAGTAATAGTAATCCCATATGTTGAGAGGAGATTATGCTGCACTGAGATGGAATGGAATGCTGACAGTCTCTCAGGGAGAAGCAGTATGACAAGCTATAGGATAGAGCCACAAGAACACCAATTCATGTGTCAATGTTATCTAGAAATGCACTATATTTTTGAGCTGTCTATCATTTTACCACCAAACATGCAATTCTAGGGTATCTGAATCAAACAACTTTGGCATTCACATAAGCAGGGCTGTACTAGGGTCGAGTCTGAAACATACAGATCCATCCATAGCTCCTCACCTACCACACCCAACTTAGCTCTACACAAGGACTTTGAACATTAAAAAACAATTGTAAAGCACTGTTACAATAAAACTAAATTATGAAACTAAAGCACTAGCCCTTTAAGTTAAAGACAGAAATCATTAACCTCTTCACAATGAAATGCCACTAAGAACAGCAATATATTTCACTAGTATTGTCTCAATAACCCCTGTGCTATTTATTCTGTTTCAATTAAAACCCTCAAAACATGTTTAATCCCCAAGCCCCTGATGAAAAACAAAACATGAAATGTTAAAATATGAAGCCTTTTGGAAAAAAAAATGAATGAAAGTTCACTTGCCTTTCTTGTAACAGTAGAGAGAGCTATCTATTATTATTCTAATTATCTCATTCCCAAATACTTATTTTTTATTACAATCACATAATTAATAGTTGATTAATCTCTGTTCAGCAATGGTTAGTCCAACTCTGGCTTAAACAGATGATAACAATAAAAACATCAAAGTGCAAACTGGTCTCTTATATTGATTTTACTCATATTTTTTTAGCTCAGCAAACACATCAGAATTTGTACCCTACTCATTAACACCCACAACTCAATCAGAACATACTTAGGAATATCTATACCACTATGAGCAGAAACAAAATTCCTGGATTCTGCCAGAAAAAAAAATTACCTCACTTCCTACCACACCCTTTTTGTTCATTTCTCTTGTAGTGACTATCACACAATCACTCTTCTTTATTGAACTTCTCTACTTCAGAAGCCAACCCAACTGAAGTATGGAGCAGGTTACAACAAAAGTGTGTGTGTGTGTGTGTGTGTGTGTGTGTGTGTGTGTGTGTGTAGGCTAATGTCAGGCAGGTCTTGCAATTCAGGATAAAAAGCATGAAAGGAGTTTGGATTTTCTTAGCTATATGATAGGAAACCCCAGGGGTATTTTGTGGGTGAGCAACATGTGCACATTTGTGTTTGCAAAGCTCTGCTCTGTGAGTCATGGATATGAAAGGATAAAGATTAGGAATAACAAAACAGTGTCTGCATACACCAAGTAACAGGCAATATTGATTTGAATTAATCTAATATAAAGAAATATGTGAGAAAAAGAATTAAAAGTATGAAATGAATTGCTTGAGGCAGATAGTATGTGAAGTGAAAGAATGACAAGCAATAACCAGCAATCCAAGATGGCTGCCTCAGCCAAACAGTTACATGGTGGAACTGCTTGTTGAAATGGAAAAGTCGGAGAGTTTGCTGTTGTTTGAAAAGTTTGATATGCAATCTCAAAATAGTTTTGGTTTGCATTTTCATGTTGCCTAAGGATGTTGAACATTTCTTTGTTTCTCAGCCATTTGGGTTTTCTCTATTGAGAATTCTGTTTAGATATCTATCCCATTTTTAATTGTATTATCTGGTTTTTGGAATTTAGTTTCTTTAGTTCTTTATATACTTTGGATATTAGTTCTCTATCGGTTATGAAAGTGGTGAAAAAAAATTCCATTCTGTAAGCTGCCATTTTATGCTATTGATAGTGTTCTTTGCCTTGCAGAAGTTTTTCAGTTTTATGAGGTCCTACTGATTAATTATTGATCTTATGGCCTTTGTTATCAGTGTTCTACTCAGAAATTTATCTCCTGTGCCGCCGAATTCAAGGTAATTTCCCCCTTTCTCTTTTATTAGGTTCATTGTATCTGGTTTTATACTGAGGTCTTTGATCCACTTGGACTTTAATTTTGTACAGGGTCATAAGTATGGATCTATTTACAATCTTCTACATGCAAGCATCACCTGCCAGAATGACTAAGAACAATGACAAACATGTCAGCTCATGCTCATGAGGATGTGGAGCAAGAGAAACATCCATTGATGATGGTAGTATAAACTTGTACAGTCACTTTGGAAATAAATATGGCAGTTTCTCAGAAAACCAGGAATCAGTCTATCTCAAGACCCAGCTATACCACTATTGGATATATATCCAAAAGATGCTCTATTCCACCACAAAGACACTTGCTCAACCATGCTCATTTTGACTTTATTCATATTAGCTACAGACAGGAAACATCCTAGACATTCCTCAATAAAAAAGTGGATAAAGAAAATTTGGTACATTTACACAATGGAGTATTATTTAGGTATTGAAAACTTATATCACGTAATATGTAAGCAAATGAGTGGAACTAGGAAACATCATCCTGAGTAAGTTAGAGCCAGAAAGGTAAATGTAGTATGTATTCACTTATAAGTAAATATTAGTCATTAAGTAAATGATAACCAAATTACAATCTGTAGTCATAGAGAGGTTAGACAAAGAGGAGGATTCTAGGAGGGCTACTTGAATCTCCCTGGGAGTGGAGAAATAGAACAGATTTTACAAGTAGATTCGGGGATGGAAGACAATACCACGGCAATTAGATTTAGGAAGAGGTGAGGTGAAGGGAGAGAATTCAGGGAGAGACAGCTGAAATTGGAGGACATTTTGGGTTAATGTGGAAACCTAGACCAGTGGAAACTTCCTGGAATGCATTATTAAGGTGATCTTAATTAAGACTCCTGGTAATGGGAATACAGAGTCTCTGCTGGCCATCCAAGATTTCCAGTGGTGGGACTGGATTGCATTCCTTTGAGTTGCTGGCCAACTGAGTCCCATGGAAATTCCCCAACAACCCAGGCAGTTGCTAAGACATAGGGTTGCTCTCCTCAAACTGATGGCAAGACCCCAATGACAAGGACAACACCCATATAACTCACTGAGCACAAAGAAATTAAGGTGCTGTCTTTATGGAGCCTTCTACCCATGTTTTATTACTTTTAGTGCTGGAAGGTACTCTATAGGCTACCTAAAGAGGACACTACCTCAGCCATTAAATCTTTACCTACAATCTGTACAATCTGCTCTGCCTGAAAAAGATGCTAGGCTACTGGTAGCATAGAACTTGTGGGAAAATCCAATCAATGTCTCATTTGACTTAAGGACCATGCCATGATGGACCCCATGTCTGACACTGGTTGAGTGACCAAGAACCAGAGACTAGATAATCCAGAGACCTAAGGTTAAACCAAACCAGAACCTTTTACTCTTAAAAATAAGTTATCAATAAAATAATTCCTAATGATATTCTACTACACTCAGATCAGTGCCTTACCCAGTCATCATGACAATGGTTTCCTCTGGCAGCAGATAGGAACAGATGCAGAGACTGACCACCAGACTGGAGGGGAAATCTAAATGGGAGATCTCCATCAAATCCTTTCCCTCAAAGCTGAGAAAATCCCATGAGAGTGAAGGCAGGAAAACTGGAAGAACCAGAGAGACTGGAAGACACCAGGAGAGCAAGACCTCTGAATCAACTAAAGCAAGGTGCATATGAGCACAGAGACTGAAACTGCAGGCACAGGGCCTGCATGTGTCTGCACCAGGTCCTCTTGTATGTGTTATAGCTATTAGCTTAGTATTTTTATGGGTCTCCTGATTGTGAGAACAAGTGGGCATTTACTTTTGTACCTGCTCTTAGGACTCCTTTGCTGTGTCCATTTTCAATAAGATACATTTTATTTCATCATGTTATATTTTATTTTGTCACGTTTGGTTGTTATCTCTTAAAAGCCTGTTTTTTTTTTTTCTAATAAGAGACAAAAAGGGAGTGGATCTGGAGGTAAGAGAGGTGGTGAGAAACTGGGAGGAGCAGAGGGAGAGAAAACTATAATCGGGATATGTTGTATGGCAAAAAAATCTATTTTCAATAAAAGAAAAAATGAAAATGTTTAATATGGAAAAATTGCTTGCAAAACCAGTGAGATAGGTAAACAAATTAAATAAAAATTGGCTTTCATAAAGCTGGAACTTAGAGAAGAACTGTGGGTTTGAGACATAAATTTGTAAATCAACAGAAATCATTCTTAGTCATTAGAGTAAATAAAATATTTCATAAAATTATAAAGAAAAGAGGATATGGAAATCTAGAATAACCAGATTGCTTACAGATATAATGGCAAACAGTGCATTCTGTTTAAGTTCAGAAAATTTTCTAACACTTCAAATATTTTGATTATGTTACTATGCTATAGATGACTGTGAAAGCAAAATGTGCTTCACTACAAAACCACAGTGTAGCCTCATAAAAAAGGAGGCAGAAAGAAGGGATTATTGATGTCCTTGACTAACTCCAAAGGAAATATTGTCTATACTACCTGTCAAAAAAATTCTATTCATTTCATATCTCCTTTTCTCATCACATGAACCCTGGTGAGTGCATAACTGACAGTTGTGTTTCCATGAATATAGCCAGATTGAATTTAGACCCTTTACTAGGATAGGGGTTTTCCTTAAAGCGCAGGAGAAAGACAGATTGTATACTTTCTTTAGTAAAAGACAGTAACCAAAAAGGAAGCTTAAGTCTTGTGTATAATTCTGCACAGTGGAGTGTGATGAAAATGGCCATGAATCTCTTGGCATTTGAGAGAGAAAGACCTGGTACTTGGGTAAATCTAAAGGTTAAATGTTGGTGGAAGACAATTTTAACTGAACTGACAAGGCTGCAATGAGAGTAATTCAGACTTCTGGAGTTTGACTGGCATGTAAAGTGTTTGTCTGCCTTACTCTTCCCCAAAGGACCACACCCTCCAGAGGTCAGATATTCCATAGGAAAAGACCAAGCAGAGTTTAACACCAACAGAATATTGTGGGCTGGGGAATCATGCAGGATGGCAGAAGGCCACAAAGATGGTCTTTCGCAGAGAACAGACTTGCATGTGACACCTGACATCTGAGATCCAGTGCCAAACAGTTTCACTACCACTGCTCTTTTCTTACTTTATCTGAACTAGGCTTTAGGTTTATTCGTTACTTCCCCTCAAAGAGCTAAAAATAGTAACTAAAGAAAGTGCAGCAGTAAAGAGAGACAGAAAACTCAGTGCTTCCCATACATGCTCTTCATAGGCTAGTTACTCCTTGTTTAAGGCATGGAGCACGACACTTCACTGAGGATGGGAGACTCCATGACAGGAATGAGAATTTAAAGTTTTCAATTAGATTACATTAGCTCTTTAATATCTGAAATGAGAGATATTTACTAATGCCCAGAACTACAAACTAATGCTGCCTCTTGAATGGAAGAAAGAGCTCTGGGAGTAACCAAGAGGGACAAGAGAACATTTAAATTACTTATTTTCACAATTTCTGAGTTAATCTCCTGATTATCTTAACTCTAATTATGAGGGTTTTCAACATCCATACTGTTACTTCAATGAGTTGTATGCAACTTTGGAACTCAAACTGAGACATGAGTGAAATATTGTACTAGTTTATTTTCTGTTGCATTAAATATGTATATCAGGACAATTTGTGGAGAAAATGACTATTTCAATATAAATTTCTAGGTCACAGTTCATCATAAATAAACTTCAGAGCAGAAACTCAGAAAGGACAGGAACATGAAGCAGAAACTATGAAGAGATGTTGTTGATGCCATATTCTCTGGCTCTCCCATATAGATTTTTACATAGTCATGTGCTATGGGATAGTGGGCTTGCACCCTGTAAGGATTTGTCACTTGTATTGATTTAAAAAAAAAAAAAAAAACACTGATCGGCCAGTAGCCAGGCAGGAAGTGTAGGCAGAGCAACAAGACTAGGAGAATTCTGGGAAGAGGAAAGGCTCAGTTTGCAGTCACCAGCCAGAATCAGAGGAATAAAGATGAGAATGCCTCACTGATAAAAGGTATCAAGTGACATGGCTAATATACACAATAATTATGGGTTAATTTAAGTTGTAAGAGTTACTTAATATTAAGCCTGAGCTAATAGGTACATTTATAATTGTTATAAACCTCTGTGTGTTTCTTGGGTACTGAATGAATGTAGGACCAGATAGGACAGAAACTCCATTTATAACCCTGGACCTGCTAGTGATGGTACTACCCACAGTGGACTGGGCCCTTATCTATCAACTACAATACATATACATATGTGTGTGTATATATATATATATATATATATATGTATACATATATATATGTATATATATATATATCCCTCAAATCTATATGATGTCAATTCTTTTATTGTGGTGTGTACCTCTTCCTAGATATATTCCTTTCTTTTCGTTTGCTCTGATAAAACACCGTGACAATAAGAAAAAGATTATTTGAGTTTATGGCTCTAGAATATTAAGGGTCCATCATGGTAGGAAATCATGGCAGTCAGTGGCAGGTACAACAGCAAGAACAGGAAACTGAGAGCTCACATCTTCAAATGTAGGCATGAAACAGAGAACAAACTGGAACTAGAAAAAGACTTTAAGCTTCCAAATTTCTTCCCCCATTACATATATGCCATACCCCCTTGACCTTCCCAGGAAGTGCCACTAACTTGGTACCAAATATTCAGATACCTCAGACTGAGAAGAGGGCAGTTCTCATTTCAGCTAGCATACTGTGTCTCTCTATAGTATGTCAAATTAACATCAAGTACTAGCCTAGATATGTATATTTAAGAATAGGATGGATTTCCATGTGTATTCTTCGGAGAAAAGTATTAGCCAGCATGGAATTGTGCATACAGCAAAATGCAGTAAACACCTCTTGTACGTTTGCTCACTATAAATTTTAACATAGCTGCTGAAGCTGAAGCCGATAATTAGGGTGGGGAGTGGGCATGTGACTAGTCCCATTGCTGCCCACAAGATCTCATTGTGTCAACAACAGTTCACTGTACCTCCCCACATACCTCAGCTACATGTGACTGAGACACATTGAAATTGTGACTAGTTTAATCTAGGGACGACATTGAAAATTGCATTCAATCTTATTAAGCCCAAATCTAAAATGCACACACAGCTAACGAATAATACAGTTTTAGATCCTTTATGGCAGTAGTTCCTAATGTTGTAACTCTTTAATATAGGTCTTCATGTTGTGGTGACCCCCAGTCATAAAATTAATTCGGTGCTACTTCACAACTGTAATTTTACTACTTTTATGAATCATAATGCAAATAGATAGGCAAGATATCTACTTTGTGACCCCCCCTCTGGAACTATGCCCCACAGGTTGAGAAACACTGTCTTAATGATTAATATGAATTTCTGTAAACGTAGCACGAAGCAGTGATGTAAAACTAACAAAGACATTGCCACTTTAAGAAGTCTATTTGGGACAATGGTTTTGTCAATTATCTTGTGTGCAAAACTTATGCTCTCAGCTCCATTATTTTATGCTAGGATGTATCACATTTACCTTCTTTTATTAGTCTGGCTAGTGTTTTATATCAAGCTGGAAGAAGGGTATTTCCCTCAGTATAGAAAATATCCTAATTAAGACAGATAAGTCACACTGCTTTTGTTTATGTCACAATTGTCCCTGTAGCTAGAATTAAATGATGCTGTCAAAGGGCAATGCTGGTGTTTGATGGCTTTTAATATTTTTGCCCGTATCAAAAGACTAAATAAATGCAATCAATATTTACAATTCCTAACTCTCTAGTAATTATTCCAATAAAGAGGTCTTCACACTCCTGAGCATCGATACTTGCTCTTCATAGCCCTAATAAATCTGCTCCCAGAAAATGAACCAAGCTCAGCTAGAGCTTCAGGGAGAATATTAGCAAACATGAAGCTCCGAATGTGATTAACCAAACTCCTCAGCACATGGGGCTTACGGAATATGGATGTTAAAACCCAAACACTTAATGAGAACTATCCAGAAATAAGAATCATATAACCAGTGGGACAGCATTGTGTATTTAGAGTAGCTCCTTAGTCGAGTAGCTCAGATGAGGGTTTTAAACAGCATTGACTATTCACAAGAAATCATCCTACAAATGTCTACCTTACAAAATAAATTCAAGCCATGAAAGAATAATATCCATGAATTATTACATACCTCTTGTTACCTGACTTTGCATTTAATATATACACGACAAGAACCCCATGAAATAGATTCTATTTTTATTCTCAATAAGTGACAAATGAGTATACCATGGCTTTAGGAGACTGCTCTAGGCAACAGATCTAGGAAGGGTATGGCTTGTATTAAACTTGAATGTGTCTTAATCCAGACACAAATTCACTATTCATTACAGTTTTAAAGCAAATGTAAAATACTTTTAAGTAATATTTATTTGGTACATATTAATACTACTTATTTTTTTTAATTAAAGCAAAGTTTAACAAATATTGGCCAGAAAGATGGACACTGGCCAGGTCCATAACCAGAATTCCCAGAGAATGGTGCTGAATTAGGTTAATCAGGTGCTCATAAAGGCAAAATCCACAAGGTTACTTTGTCCAATCAGGGGAAAGAACACCTCCTGAGCACTTCCTGCAGGTGCAACTCCTGCCGGCCTGGCCTTGTGATCAAGCACATCCTGAGCAGTTGGGGAGACCAGTTTTGTTTACTGAAGCGAAAACACAACAGCCCCAGCATTCCAGGAAGTTATTTGTCCTTGGGCAAGTGAAGCTTACAAACATTAGCTCTCTCAATAATATGATCAAAAACAAGAAAAAGCGCAGATCATTTGTTTGATGAGAACAGCCTTTAATACTACTTATTAACAAAGCTTATTACTAAGAATGAGTGCCAGCCACTTTTTTACTTCAGTTTTAATAAGGCAAACATCCTACACAACTTTTGGCATAAATTTCAGTTAGAAAAACTTCTTAGAATGACTAATAGCTATGTTTTACCTAGTAATTCATTTTTCTTGGTCTAAGTTCTTGTTATATAGGTCAGGCTGTTCTCAGACTAATTGTGACCACCTTACTAAGCTTCCTGAATTCTTCACAGTAGTCTAGACCTATAATCTTAGTTGTTGGTATGGGAAGCAAGAGGATTAGGAGTTAAAGGACAGCCTTAGGTCCTCACAGGGAATTCAAAGACAGCTCAGGCTACATAAAGCACCCTAACCCTGGTATAAAAAAGTAAAATTAAAATAAAAAAATGTATTATGCAGGATAATAAAGAATAAATGAATGAATTCTTTCAGTATTCCAATTATTTAAGAACTAATTTTTTCTCTCTACCTTTCTTACCTCCAACCCCATCTCTACTTCTGCACTATCAAATAGTTCCTTAAATCCAGGAATTCATGTGTTATTGAAGATCAATTTATGTGAGGAATGTTTAAAATATAAGACACACTAAAGAATTTCAGTACTAGATTAAAAACTATTGATTAGATATTGTGGAATAATCTTTTTGTACACTGTGAAGATGTGTCACTAGGATTGGTTTTAAAAAAGAGCTAAACAGTCAATAGTTAGGTAGGATTTTGGGGCAGAGAGAATTCTGGGAAGAAGAAGGCAGAGACACTGAGAGACAGAGAATAATCAAGACATACAGGAGGAGAGGTAATAGCCATGAGCTACATGGCAGCATATAGATGAATATAAATGGGTTAAATTATAAGAGCTAATAGAAACAAGCCTAAGCTATTGACTAAGCTTTCATAAGTAATAAGTTTCTGTGTTGTGATTTGGAAGCTGACAGGTGGGATAAAGACTCCCAACAATTATCGGCATTATCTGACCAACATTTCCCCTGTTTTGTTGAGGTATGATTGCATATAATATTTGCATATACTTCTGGTCTATAATATGCTGTTCTGATATATGTATGTATTGTAAAAATGAAAATGTGGTAGAATTCTCTGAAGGAGAGGAATTATTAGAATGAATTATAAAAATGGAATATTAGATTGACTTACATAACAGTGGCTGGATATCATAACCATGATAATCAACAGTGTCTTAGAGTTTCTATTGCTGTGATAAAAGACCACGATCAAGAGCAAGTTGGGAAGGAAAGGATTTATTTCAGTTTTCAGTTCCATTGTACAGTACATTACTCAGGGTCATCACAGAAGGAACTCAAAACAAGGAGGAGACCTTGAGACAGGAGTTGATGCAGAGGTCATGCAGGAGTGATGTCTTCTAGCCTACTCCTTATGGAGTGCTTAGTCTGTTTACTTATAGCACCCAGGACCACCAGCTGTGAGGGGATTGCTCACAGTGAGCTGGGTCCTCCCACATAAATTATCAATCAAGAAAATGCACTACAGGTTTGCCCACAGGCTTATAGCACCCAGGACCACCAGCTGTGAGGGGATTGCTCACAGTGAGCTGGGTCCTCCCACATAAATTATCAATCAAGAAAATGCACTACAGGTTTGCCCACAGGCCAGTCTGGTGGAGTTACTTCCTCAATTGAGGTTCCTCCTTCCCAAATGACTCTGACTTATGTCAAGATGGCATAAAAGTAACCAGCTCAAGCATGCCGGAGAAGTAGAGAACTACTCAATCCATGAAGCTGGGTACCTCAGGAACCCAAAGCTGGCACCGGAGGTCTGGAGGATTCCTGCAGAGCTGATGGCCTTCAGTCTGTGTTAGAAAGCTGAAGAAGTAAGGGCCTGGTATTAGTACAGAACGGCAGTCACAGAAACAGCAACTGCAGTAACAACAAAACAACAGAATAAATTCACTCACCAGGAAGAAGAAAAGGCAGGCAAGTAAACAGCATTTCTTTTCCTTGTACCTCTCTATATCTGGTCCTTCACAGGGAAAGTGGGACACATCCTAGACAATTCTTCTTTCTCCATTTACTCCTGTCTGAGAAACCTCTCATAGACCTATGCAAAGGCATGTCTCTAGGTTGATTTCTGATTCTGTTGAATTGTCTTTCAAGAATATCTGTCAGAGGCCAAGCACAAGAGAATATCATATGGGTTCTCCAAAGCTGCGGAATGTACCTTGAACTGACTCAGATTTAGAAGTAGTGCGATATGAATTTCAAATTAACATATTTTTTACAATCCAAATAACCAAGCTAAAACATAGAGTAATTATTAGCTCAGGTTGCTATAAGACATTTTTAAACTGAATGGCATATGCAACCAGACTTTTCATAGTTTTGGAGGATGACAGTTCTAAGATCAAGATTTTTCATTGGGCTGATTTAGTCCACTGGTGAAGATCTTGCAGGTTAACAGATGGCCACCTTTTCTCTATGTCTCAGTAGGAGAAGCCAGAGTTAGAAGCAAGGCCTCTGCTATCTCTTCTCATAGGGCATTAATCTAACTATGACAGGATGATTAGACTATAAATGTAATATATTCAATAGCTGAAATCTCAATTTTTTTTAAGAAATACTAAAATATGTCAAGTGCAGGCCAAATAAAAACTTCTCTCCAATATGTGGACATAGCTTTTCTCAACTACAGGATTTATAAAAGTATTTTGAGGCATTATAGACTAAAGAGCACAGTGATGGTAAACTTCTAATTTCTTTTATCAAATTCGGAGACTGCTTTTAAATGCAAGATTTAGGTTGATAAATAAGAATGGGCATGGGGTATAAGTAGGGAGCAAATAACTAAGAAGAATCCTCTTTACAGAAAAGAATGATGGAGCTAAAGATTGTTCAAACAAAGCAAACTACTCTTAAGGCATTTTTTAAATTCCAAACCTCTTTTAAGAGTCTTATAATTATTCTTTGATGTTTCTTAAATGAAAAGTTGAAAAGTAGTTGACTGGAATTCCCCACAGCTGTTCACTTGACTTAGAACTGTAACATTTATCCAGAAGCTTTCCATTTGCCCTCTTCTCCAGTGGGCAGACAAGCCCTCCCTGCTCTACTGCCTTGAGTCTTCCTTAGTGAACACAGCTGAAGAGAAGTGTGTTTTCAGGAAAAGAATGACCTATGTTCTTTTAGACCTTTCCAGGAAGCCAGCAGGTGATGCTTCTCTTCGGAAGCATCTTTTCATGAAATGAAGGAGTCTGTTTTTCTAGGAATTCTTATATTTTATACATTTTCTTCTTCTAAGCTCTATTGCAACACCATGCTTTTAGCATTAGCGAAGTTCCATAATTTTCTATAAGTTTTTTTATTTTCATATAAATGAAATACTTATTATACCCACTATTGTAGTATTTTTATGTGTAGACCACTATAAATTATATGAGGAAGTATAATGTACTAGTTACAATTTCTATAAATAAATGCAATATTGATTTCCAGGTTATACAATTACTCTAAATAAATCTAAATTTAAATATACACCAATAATTTTGGTAGTGATCATTTGAATCACTCTGCTGTCCCCAACCCCTTTTTAATTTAGAACTTACATTGTTCTCAATTCCAGTTGAGGAATACTGATGGACTCTCCTTTATCCATAGGTGAATGTTCATTAATAAGGCAACCTTCAGGATTTTAGACATGACTCAGCAGTTAAGAGCACTGACTCTTTAGCCTTCTAGAGGAACCAAGTTCTCTTCTCAATCTCCAACAGATGCTTACAACCTACTGTTCCAGTCCCAGGGATTTGACAATGTCTTTGTCTTCTGGTCTCTGGAGGCACCAGGCATACTTAAGACATACATACAAACATGCAGACGAAGTACCCACACATTAAATGGTAAATATTTTATAAAAGACAGTCTTCATGAATTTTACTCATCTTTTTGGTTGTTACTCATCTTTTTCTTCTTTGTTTTCATTCTCTACCTTTCCTCTTCTTTTACAAGAAAATGCACATCACATTTTCACAATCACAATATTAAGATTCTGTTCTCTTGTGAAAATACATATAATTATTTGCAGTAGTAAACAGACTAGTAATATAACTGTGATCCTCTCTAATCTGTTGTATCTGCTTGACAGGACATCAAGCAATACTTCATAACCAAGACAGAAGTATTTATTAGCTGAGTGGGGTCTGAATAGGAGACCATGGAGGTCTGCCTTCCTATTCAACCAGAGCCAGTATTCTTGAGCAAAACATTAAGAGACAAATGTGGCATTTGATTGTATGATAGTGTACAAGAGAAGTGGCACAAGTTGAATCTGGAAAATAGTAAAACACTATAATTTTATAGATGAGATAAAATGAAGAAAGCTAATAAAAATGGGTTGTTACCTAATTTATAATATGTAGGTGGTGATTCCTGTCATATTTTTATTATACTTTCTTATGAGGCATGCAGTTATTCCAGACTCTTAATAGTTGTCACATCCAAACCAGGGAGCGAATCTTCTCCGCCCTACTACACTCTCTGGATACAACAAGAAAAATCATATTCTTGGCTCAGTAGTCTACAGAGAGGTCAGGTTCTGTCTGCATTTAATGTACATAAAGAAATGACAGCTTTTCTTTAACTAAATCCACTGAATTGGTTACTTATTCCATGAAATGACTGTTTAGGGCTGAAGTAAATTTGTGGTAGTTTAGCGTTTGCTGGAAAAAAAAAAGAGGATCATAACTGAGTAACTATTTGTTCTCCTAGCAACTTACTTCAATCATAGTTCTTCTATGTGCTACTTGTTCTTCTCCTTGTTCCAATGGTTTTGGAGAACTTTTGGAATTTAAAAATTTAACAGAACCTTGCTTGAAACAGATTGCTACTATATATTTCTCAAAGACTCTGACTTCAGTATGTAATCCTTTAGTTGCAATAATGCAAGGCATTGGTAAGCTGAGATCCTTAGGAAAACAAGAAACGTGCTTCCAACAATGATATGTATCCAATTCTCTCCAGATAGTTTGGAACCTGAATGTCAGCATCTCGACTAAATTATGAGTCTTGAATTTCATATATCATGAGGACTGTCCTGAACAATGGTTCCCTTATAGCTTTATTATAAAGTTCCAATGAACAGGATGGCCAGAAATTGGGATCTACTCCAATGCTTGGAGTACAGCTACCTGTTGGATTCTAAGCACCCCATGGCAGATGCTCAGGCCAATAATGTCCTGTGAGTCTTAAACATGGGCGTGGTTAAGCGGGTAGCTTCCAAAAAGTGTAATTATAAATTCAATTTGCCCCATAGTCGTCTCAGAACTCATTTTATTAGTTCTGAGCCTCCTATGTAAGTGGCGAGGTAAGCACTGGAGGCTGTGCAGGACAGCAGGGCGAGGCGGGCTTGTTCCCGCAGTGCCCAAGTCCGCAGGCAGGGAAGCCCTGGCAGCACCCAGCGGAGGACACTGCTGTCCCTGGCGCGGACACCGGGCTGAACAGCAGAGCGATCCCCAGGGGCGTCGTGTGTGCGCCAAGCAGGGACCGACCGCAGGCCCGGGGGGCCGCTCAACCGCCAGAGACTAGGACACGCCTCAGCTCGGGCCAACTCCCGGCCTCCACTGGCCTCCCGCCAGAGCCGCCCCGCCACCTTTCTTCCTCCGCCCGCCACCGAGCGCCCCGGACGGGCCTCAAATCGCCCGCGCCCCCGCGCGCGCGGCCCCTCGGCCCTCGGAGCTGGCGGCTCGACCCGACCGGACCGATGTGGCGCATGCGTGGTGGCGCCACCCGGCGCGGGAGCTGCGGCGGGGCCAGCGGCGGCGGCGGCAGCCGGGGCGAGTTAGGCCGTGAGGGCGGCGGCAGCGGCGGTGGCGGCGGCGGCGGCGTGGGCTGGCGAGGCCGCGCGGGCGGTGCCCGACGACAGCTGGAGGAGCGCTTCGCCGACCTGGCCGCCAGCCACCTGGAGGCCGTGCGCGCGCGCGACGAGCGGGACCGGCAGAACGCGCGGCTGCGCGAAGAGAACGCCCGCCTGCGCCTGGAGAACCGGCGGCTGAAGCGCGAGAACCGCAGCCTCTTCCGCCAGGCTCTGCGGCTGCCGCCCGGCGACAACAACGCCGACGAACGCGACGCCACCCTCGGAGGCCCGGACGAGCCCGCCACCCACCGCAAGGCGAGAGGCGGAGGCCCCGACGACGAGCCGGGCAGCCCCCGGGCGCTGCGGGCCCGGCTGGAGAAGCTGGAGGTCATGTACCGCCGGGCCCTGCTGCAGCTGCGCCTGGAACAGCAGGGCGCGCGCCCGCCACAAGACGGCGGCGAGCAGCCGCTCAGAGAAGCCGCCGCCGGTCTGTGCGACCCCGACCCGGACCCGGACGGCCCCCGGCCCTGGCCTTAGCCGGAGGGCGTGGCGCTGGGGCGGGGCCTGCTCCAGGCCCGCCCCCCCTCTGACCACTCAGCGCCCCGCCCCTCGGGACATGCGGAAGCTCCGGATTTGCGCTCCAGGGACGCCCGCCCCACCCATGGGCACTTCCGGGTGCCCCAGTCTTTGGCCTGGGGTGTGGTGGAGAGAAGTCAGAACTTCCTAATTCTCACCCGTGCAGAGCAACTGCCAAGGACCCTGCTAGTGTCTTGAGAAGAGAGAGACCTAGCTACTCTAGGGCCAGTTTTAACCCAGCAAGAACTGGGTGCCCAGCAGCACCTCCTACATCCCAGAAGTTTTCAAAGTGTTGTGAGGACCAGTTGCTTTTCTTTTCCTTCCTCTGTTTTGAATTCTTTGAAAGATGAATAGTGTGTTCGAGTGGGTAATGCCTATTCAGTCCCTTAAATCTGCTGTTATCTCTTTTGCTGACCAACATTTTAAGTATGTTTTATAAATTGGTATTACTTGGCTATCCCATCTTCTTTATACCTTTTTATAAAGAAGACAATATTTATAACTTCACATCACTCCAATCCACACACGTTTAATATATTCTGGTGTGTTGTTGACCTCCAGAGACTTTTTTTTAAAGAATGTCTTCTGACAATTGATCATTGATAAATAAAAGTGGTACATTAAAATCTAAATTTTCCGTGCCTATTATTTGATGCGTTTTGAAAGCTTTATAGGGTCCTTTAAGATTATATATGCATATATGTCACATATTTTAATATCTGGCTTTGTTTATGTTTTGTAATCTTTTGGATTATTTACACAAGATCTTTAAATATCTCAGGACAGTTTGAACAATATTATTTCAACATTTTGTATTATCATTAGTTCTTATTCAGTTATATCATGGTTATTTAGCTTGATTTTTAACAACTTTCAAGAAACTTGAAGATTTTTAGACAAAAATCCCCTTACATTTCAGTTGTGTACTTGGTATCAGAAAAAGAAACTAATGACACATGCTCTGAGCTCTTCTTCTTAAAATTTATTTATTTATTTGAGACAGTAAATGCTCAGTAGTCCACTGTGGCCTAGAACTCTGCCCTCCTTTCTTAGCCTACTGAGTGCTAGGATTGCAGGCCTCTACCACCAGCAACGTCTCCTCTTCTATCTTTATTTTTAATGCATTTTTTCATACTAAGCACTGAAGAAAATGCAATGTGTCTGATAAAATTTGTGGAAGCAACAGGATGTGCTGTCTTTATTACTCAGCATAAAGATCATTGACATTTTTGTAGCTAAAGCCAGGCCAATCAGAGAAAAGCACAGTCACGTGTTACATGATCCACAGGTCCAAGGGAAGCTATTGAACTCTCCACTAAATGAATGCACAGCCCTGGAGAAGTGGGTGAATGGGAGAGAATAGGTATAGAGTAAGGAAAACCTAGCAAGGCCTGGTTAGTGGTTTCTCGACTTCTCTGTGTGGCATTCCATGACTCTTTCCAAAACATGGGTCTTAAGACAACTCTCAGGTTAGACCAGAAATTTTCTTTATGACTATCTCAATCAAGAGCATGAGTTATTTAAAGTAGTAATTATATATTTTAGAGCTGTGTTTGTCGAGAGTTTCTTGAACTTGCCTTAGAGGGATTATTATCAATTTTATAGCTTGCTTGTGGGAGGGAGACAACTTATGAAAGACATGCAGAAAGTGCAAGAGATGTGGCTTCTGAGATTCTTCCATGGTTTTCAGCAAAGATACACTGCTTTGGAGTTTTGTTTCTGAGTCTCCTGTACATCATGTGTTCAAAAGTAAACAATGGAAACACCATGAGGGGGGGCAAATCAGTAGAGATGTGAAGAAAAAAAAGTGTATGCTATATACATCATCTCCCAGAAAAGTTTAAATATAAAATACTTCTTACAAAACAAGGGTCAAGGAAACTGTGATGTTCCTTATTAAAATATTTTGAGAACATTTTCTACATTGCCTGCAGGTGACTGATATTCAGTTGTGAATATTAAAGTCTCCCCCTGTGGCCAAAATACATGAGAAAGACTTTGCTGAGAAGGAGTAGGTACATGGAAATTAATACTACCCCTATTCATTTCATGTTTTTACAGGGAGTAAAGCATTTATGGAAGTCATAAGAGTTTAAAAATAAAATGACAGCATTGTTTTCTTATGGGTATTTCCCTTTAGATTTATATTGAATTTAGTTAATTTCACTAAGACATTTTTTTCTCATTAGCAAAATGAACACAATATCTACCTTAGACTATTGTAAAATACTTACTGAGATATTAAAATGAAAATGCCCGCTTTAAAGTAAGTGCCCAATCAGTGAGAATGGCATTCTCTAGCATGAAAATATCGAGTCCATATTTTATTTGCAAATACTATTACTTTGTGGGTCTTTCTATATGACATTGTAGGTATTTTCATAAAAATGTTGATGCTTTTCAATGCTTACAAGTGAAAGGGAGATATAAACCTTTATAATAAAATAATAATGTCATACAGTGTTTAAAGATGTTTCTGACTAATACAAAATGGAGAAATTCACCAAGGGAAATTTTTTTTTTATCCTTCAGCACTTTTTTTTCTCAAAGCTGTGTATATTGCTACTGTGAATCAATAGCAGAGTTGTCAGATTTACTGTTGGGGAAAAAATGTAATGAGATACAGACACGGATTTACTTTTTGTGCACCGTTCATGAAAGATGTTGAAAATTCTCAAACCACCATACCTGTAACATGGGAGAAGGATCATTCACATTTCCCACTTTAACGACTTCCCTGTCGGCCATGGGTGAGGTGCCCTGAGGTGTGAAATATGACTTGCTGTAAGAAAACATGTAGCTCTTTAAAAAGTGGATAAAGTGGATATTGCAAAATTTACCTAGGGCCTAGTTTAATCTGTAGAACCTAAAAGTGCAGAATCCCCTATTAAAGGAACACTTTGTTGTTGTAATTTTACATTAGTTATGCATTGAGAAGAGGTTTTACAGCTTATTGATATAAGCAAACAAAATATATGTTTTTGGCAAAAATGAAATGGAGAATAATTGGCTTTTAATAGGATTTTTATAGCTGCTATGCTAAAAGTATATTTTATGGTTTTCTATGTATGAAATTGAGATGGAAAAGAAAGCAATATAAAATATGATCTTACACCAATGTTCAGACAACAAGCTATTTTTGCCACACTGAAGTATTTTTAAGACACCTTTGCCAACTCATGATGTTACCATAATGGAAGTAATATTAAATTAATAAATTTAATTAATAATTCATTCTAAAAATATTAGCACCATGGACTTGATTCTAACACAAAAAGAACATTTTATACTTTTTTTTCTAAAAAGAGGAAATTTTTACTGAGAATCTGACATAAAATACTTGGAAAATTTTTATGAATTACAATTTATATTTTTATTTAATGATGTGTTGATTAATCATAGGCTTATCTTTCTACCATAATCATGCTCTTTTTATGTTTATTTTGTTTTTCCTTTTGGAGACAGGGTCTCATTGTATATTCTTCCATGGTCTGGAACTTGCCGCATAGACAACTGGCCTTAATTTCGTAGAGACCTATCTTTTTCTGCCTCTGAGTGTGGTGATGAAGGTTTGTACTAACATGGAAAAATTATAATATACATATGTATTTATAGTAGTATAATATATGTGTGTAATTATATACTTGGATATACAATATGGAGCATATGCAAATATATTCATGCAATGGAAATAAAGTATTAAGAAAAGCACATTGATTATAGCCTCATCTGAATATAAGAATTAATCATGCTCATTTTCAAAAAGTAAAGCTTAAAATAAGATTTGCATATCTCTACAATGTGAATTAAATTTTGACATGTTTAATCCAGAGAAGATATGGCTTATTATAAAATTCAGAGGTAGAATTATTTGTTATTGTAGTTCCTATAGTTTTTATGTTTATTTGTAGCCCAAAGGTTTAGCTGTGGAAGCTCCAGCTACATCACTGTGATGGTCTTAAGAGGTGGTGAATCCTTTAAGGGATGGCACATAGTGAAGGAGGTTGTTTCACTACAGGTATTTCCTGTTAAAGTATGTTAACAAGTGGTCTTAAAATGTTTTCTAATTTTTTTCTATTTGCACAGAATTCCTAAAAAGATGACCAAATGAAAAAGATATGTACATATGTACATGTGCGCCAGCCTGCATGTGCGCATGCCTACACACACACACACACACACACACACGTGATATTTTGTTTTGCTCTAACAAATAAAATTTGCCTGAAGATGAGATGGTGGAGCTAATTCCTAGTTAACCATAGGGGCCAGGCAGTGATAGCACATATCTTTAATCCCAGCACTTGAGAGGTGGAAGCCAAGAGATCCAGAGTTCATGGCCACACTGGGCTACAGGGGATTTAACCAGTATGAAAGAGAAACAGCTCACACCTTTGATGCCAGCACTTGGGATTACAAGCCTTTAATCCCAGCACTAGGGAGGTAGAGACAGGAAATGAGATGGCTGGGCAGAGAGAGGAATATGAAGCAGGAGGAGACAGGAGCTCAGCTCTTTTTGATTTGAGGATTTCATAGAGGTAAGAACTCAGCCGGGTGGTGGTGGTGCACACTTTTAATTGATGTGGGATTCTCTCTGTATGCTGTGATTATCATTAATGAATAAAGAACTGCTTTGAGCCTACAGCAGAGCAGGGCGGGGCAGAGCAGGGCAGGGCAGAGCAGAGCTAGGTGGGGAGGACTGGACTGAATGCTGGGAGAAATAAGGGCAGAATCAGAGAGAAGCCATGGAGCCCCATGGTAAAGGCTAAAGCACAGCCATGTGGCGATACACAGATTACTAGAAATGCGTTAAATTAATATGTAAGAGTTAGCCAATAAAAAACTAGAGCTAATGGGCCAAGCAGAGCTAATTGGCCAAGGAGTGATATAAATAATATAGTTTCTGTGTGGTTACTACATTTAATCCCTTGGGAGGCAGAGGCAGGCAGATCTCTGTGAGTTGGAGGCCAGCCTGGTTTCAGGACAGACTCCAGACTCCAAAGCTACAGAGAAGCCCTGTCTTGAAAACCAAAAAAAAAAGAAAAGAAAAGAAAAGAAACTACTACAATATGTATGTGTGTGTTGGCAAGCGTGCATGTACGTGCGTGCGTGCGTGTGTGTGTGTGAATTTTCAGTGCATACTACCTATTTCTCTTGGTAAAAATGATGTTATGTATTACATATTACACACACACACACACACACAGATGTGTGTGTGTGTATGAAAACAGATATGCCAAATGACCCCCTGTAATAGTTCTATTTATTTATACAAAAGGATAACAAGCAAACACATCACAGAGACACTTGCACATCAAGTTTACTGCAACACTGTGAACACGACCTAGGTTACAGGGCTAACCGTGCTGTCTAGCAACAGAGTAGTGAGTAAATAATATGTGGCCCATATACCCAAGGTTATGTCACTTTCTGGAAAATAGATACAACTGGAGATCATCACAATAAGTGAATCAGAGCAGTCTCAGAAAGATAAATGCCTGTTTAGTTTTTGTTTTTAGATTTTATACCTGTACATGAAAATGTTTGTGTATGTCTGTGTGTGAGACATGAGAGGGGGAAAACAGTTGTTTTCGGAAGCAAAGGAGACTGAGAGCATGGAGGGAATGGAAAGACAAGTGCAAGACTGTAAGGAGACAATGGGCAACATGTAAGATGTTATGTTTGATAGCTAAAAATAACAAAAATAATTTTCCAAAAGTCTGAACTATAAAAGCAATTCCTATTGAAACTGTAAGAAAGGAATACAGTTGTTTTATAGATTCACTCAACATTTCTTTCATACTTGTTCACTTCTTATGAACATGCAAAACAAATAAAACTTTCTTATAATGAGCAAGAAATATAGCCGTAAAACTTTGCGAGAACAATCATGCAATTATGACCATTTTAATGATTGTGTTGTCATTAAGATGTAGTTTTCAGAGCCTACAGTTAGGAAACATTATTCTCTTTCCTATGAATCTCTAAGGATGTAACTGTAGGGGCAGTTTGTGTTTATCTTATTTCATATATGCTAGAATCTGTAACTGTTTGTTCTGATTGGAACCTAAAAGTTTTCATCATGGTACTCCAGACATTTGTCGTAACAGCTTAGCTTTCAAGATACCTATATACGTTGTACTATGGTTACACACACGCACACACACACACACACAGGTGCATGCACACACACACACACAGAATAATTTGAGATTAGATAATTTGGGTTTAACACATACATCTCCTTTTAATTAAAACTTTTCCTGGAATATTATTCTGCCATTAAATAGGTTTCTTTCAGTTTTTAAAAATGATAAATAGGCTATAAATGTTCAAGGACTAAAATATTAATAAAGCTTAACAGATTATTTTGACTCCAGATATTTCAGATATTAAAATATTTGTATCTTGAGATTGAAGAACAATTCATTGGTATAGTCTAAATATGTTTTAAATTCTATAAATATTATGCTATAAAGTATCATCTGTGCTTTGTTCCTTAAATATGCAAGTGCCTAAAGGCAATCAAATATATAACAAGATATCTATTTTAAAACTATTCTCTCAACTTTCTCAGTATTATTCTGTTAATGTAATTTCAATAAATGTAACTGATTTAATTACATGGAAGTTTACTTTCTCCCACAATTAAAAATTCAAGATCACTTTCACCTTTCAATTATGGTATTGTAATTATTGAAATAGCGGTGGGTGGAGTAATGGCTCAGTAGTTAAGAACACTTTCTGCTCTGGCAGAGGGCCTCAGAGCATAAACAGAGTTGAGCAGACAATAATATAACACAACACCATGTACAATTTTCCTTTTACCCACACATGGCAGAAGGGGAGAGCGCTGGTTATTCCATCCCCTCTGAGCCAGCTACTTCTGTTCATGAAGTTTCCACCTGCTTCTCAAAAGCCTCACTTTCTAATTAATACCATAAGAATGAGATTAGTGTCTTGATATATTATAACCTTCAGGGATGATTCATTCACTACAAGCATTGGCTAATACTGAGTTACTACACGATGAAATATTTTGCTCAATAATAGTGTCCAAGATCATCCACAAGCAGGATAATCTGTTTCTCCCGTAACTTGCTTTTGGTCATGGTGTTTTATCACAGCAATAGAAATTTTAACAAAGGCATATACTCTCTTTCCTCAATTTTTAAATATCTTTTATGGTGAATAGCAAGGAATTTACTTCTTGTTTTAATGATAATGCTTATATTTTATCTATTAAATATGTTGTGACCATTTTCAGCTACTCAATTTGTAAGGCTTTATCTTGGGTATTGTTGTTTCTACTCCATAAAATATTTTTTTATAAACATGACCAAGAAATAACTTTAAGTGTTAAGCATCCCTGGCAGTTAAGGGATACAAATTTGTTACTTTGAAATGTCATCTTAAGCCAGTCAAATAGCTAAAATAAAGAAAACAACCCATAACAAACGCTGGGGTAGATGTAGGGAAACAAGAACCTTTGTTCAATGTTTGAGGTATTGTAAATCAGTACCCCCATAATGGAAATCAGTATGAGAATTCTGAAAAAGCTAAAATTATATCTAACATGTGGCCCAGCTATATTACCCATTGTTATATGACTACCTGATTCAAAGTCCTACTCTACTGATACTTCTTCATCACTAATCATTGTAACTACATTCACATTAGCTAGAAATTGGAAACAGACTAGATTGCTCATCAACTGGTAAATGGATAATGAAAATATGGAACATTTACACTTCAGTTTCAACGAAAAATGAAATAATGAAATTTTTAGGTAAATGAATGGAACTGGGGCATATTATACATAGTTATTATACAGAGAAAGGTAACCTAGACCCCAAAAGACAAGCTCCACATGTTCTCTCTTATTTATGAGTTCTATCTCCAAATCTTTAGATAGTGAGTATATATATAACTTTGAGTAATCATGAGAATCAGGAAAGTAAAGGCAACCATGCTGATAGTAAAGAAGAATCTCAAGAGGGTGAGTATAGCAAGACACAGATACTTTGAACAAGAATTAGTAAAATGGGGGTGATGTTAATTGGGGAGGACAGGAGGAGAGAAACACTGATGGAGAGAGATGGAGAAAAATACCACTAACAATGGTTAAAAAAGCAATGATTATGATTACTTAAAATGCATCCATAGGGTGATATTTCTCCCAAGAGATATAGACTCTCTAACAAAATCACAGTGCCAGGCATGAGAAATCTACTCTCTAGTTGTAGATCAAGGGATTAGAAGAGATTCCCTGAACAGCATAAGCTATTGCCATTGCCTTCGGTTGCTTCCTGAAACTTGAAGGTTCGAGCCTATTGTTGAAGACATCACACACTTCATGGGACTTAAGGAATCAGAATCAATCTAGAGGACGGACCTGGAAGCCTCTTAATGTAGACCAGCATATATAATATCTGAAGGTGTTAGGCAAATTACTAAGGGAGAAAAGTAAGCAACAGTTTTACCCAGCTCTGAATCCTGTGAGCTAGAGCAATGGCCAGCCTAGCAAGATATCCCCAAATGTGCAATAGTGGGACTTATAGTTTAAAGAAACCAATAGTTGTTCTACCAAAGTATTACTCAAGAGAGAAAAATCCTGTATGTAAACCAAGCCAACTACCTCTGACTTGTGAATTTAGGAACTTTAGAAGAGAACCTACTATTGCCACTGTCCTAAGTTAGTATACATTCTAACTGAATTATAAATGTCTACTATTATACACACAGATGGGTATTATACACACAAATGGGTATTGCCCACATCTCTCATCAAAATAACAGTTTGAACAAACAGAAGCTAATGTAAATATCCAAAATTGGTCAAAATGCTTAAAATTGACTGAGGTTCCTAATCCAATTTTACATCTACAACACAACCCCATACCTAATACTGAAGGAATATTAGAAAATGGGATCTGGAAGATTTTAGGGTCATTAACAAGTGCTCAGGGAGGAGCAATCAATCTTCTTCGGGAATTAGTCTCTCAATAGGTTACCCAACCCCAGGTAGTCATCCATAAGCTCATACAAATAATAGAAATACAAAATGAACTCTACTGGCTATATTTATATATGTATTACTGTATGTATGAATGTGTGTATATGTATAACAATAATTAAAGAATAATAGGTGAAGAATTTGAGGAGTGGAGGCATGGAAATTAGAGTAGGGAGAAGGGGCTGTGCAAATGATGTAATAGAGTTATTATGCATGGACTGCTCAAATAAAATTGGATTTAAAATTTTTACAGTATGAACAAGATTTGAAAATGGAATGAATCTATTTGCTAAAATTTTTCACTCAAGTGGCAAAATAATTTAGACAATAATGGAGTTATGTGTGCTAGTTCAAGTTTTGGTAAAAATTCTATGTGGGAAGTTGGGAGATAAAAGGGTAGATTATTGTGGGAGTAGAGTAGACCTTTGCAAGTTTATCTGCTTGATAGATATATCTCAAATAGAGAAAAAATATACCTTGATGTGGGGCTGAAAGGTATTTCTTGCATTTTTCTGAATATAGAAATAAATAAAATGTTCTATTGTTCTAGGACGTTATCTTGTGCTCTTAAGAATGAAAGGACTGGAGAGGGAAAACAACCTTGTGAGAAGCTGGGGAGATGATTCAGTGGGTAAAGTGTGCACTGTAAAACCATGAGTACTGGAGTTGGGTCCACAGTACCCAAGTAAAAGCTAGGAACTTTCTGCTGCTCTTAAGTCCAAGGGATGGAGACAAAAGGATTGATTGCTGGGCATTGCTGGACAGTCAGCTCACTGCATGATAAAAAGATGAGGGTTTAGTGAGAGGCCTGTCTCAAGGGAGTGAGGTAGAGCCTGATAAAGGAGGACATCTTAATCTTCCTGTCGTCTTAACTTTCACACATGGGTGTGTATATGCACACACAAGAATACCAACACACACACATTTTTTTCCTAAAATTATTGCAGATACAATTGCATTTTGATAAAAGAAATCTTACTTTAGACATTGTAGTTCTGAGTAAGTTCATTTTTTTTACTGCTTGATCCAGTTGGAGTACAGAATTTTTTTTTAAGTAATGAAGAGTAGATTGTCAAATGAGCACTTCAATGATATAGGTGTTTCACTTGATGTATTATTGAACAAAAGAAATTACACTCAAATGCTCTATGATTAAGTTTATTTACATAAAGCCTAAAAGGGGCTCAAAGTTATAATAGGTCTGGATAGTAAATGTAATAGTATATTTTTAAAAATAGAACCCACACAAGAAAAAAATGAGATGTGTTATTACAATATCTTAGCAATTAAACAGTATTTTTGTTGTGTAATAGGGTTAAAATGAAGAGCTCAAACTAACACATGCTCTACACTGGAACTTGAATTGCAGATTTTTATTTATTGCTTTTTTGAGGTTTATAGGAAAAATAAAAGGTAAATTTCCAAAGAGAAGTGTGAAATACATATATAATACATGCATCTATAATATATCACAATATGTAATGTATATTTATATGTATATTATATAATCATTTATATTTTCCATATGAGAAAAACAGTATACCACATGTATAATTTTTTCCTCAAATTTCTCAAATTTGAAATGCATTCTTCGTACAGCCCTAGCATGCAATCTCAGAGCATTTGTTTATGACTCAGGACAGTAAAACATTCCTTACAAAAGCCACACATGAAAAAAAGTTACTGACTTCACCGATTCTAGCAGGAAATTCTTCCCTGAAAAGTTAGCATAAAGTGAGTAGCACGAACTAAGTAAAAGAGGATGAAAGCCAATAGCTCAATACATTGAGCTCCCCTAAATCAGAAAGGAAAAGCATCTCAGGACGGAAAAGAGCAAACAATAAACCAAGGAGACAGAGAGAACAACAACCTTCGAAGGTACCCGTGTAAATCCTTTTAATTGAGGAGAAATCGAATATACAACACCAAAGGAAATTTTTTTCAGATGAATACTGATAGAAAATGAAACTTTGGGTCCTCATCTCTTGTATTTCATGACCCTGACAACTAGCATTTGCCCAATGAGTGAAGCAAACTGAATGGATTTCAGGGGCATTCTGACACTGTTTCTTAATCTTTACATCTAAATGCTTATTAAGTCCTATAACTTATAACCTCAAAAATGCCATATGCAAAAAGTAACTTTTTCTTCATTGTGTTGGAATAACATATTTTGAAAACTTCTGATTTGATTTTTTTTTTCGAGTCAGGCTTTCTCCGTAGCTTTGAAGCCCGTCTTGAACTAGCTCTTGTAGACCAGACTGGCCTCAAACTCACAGACATCTGCCTAACTCTGCCTTAAAGACATGTGCCACCACTGCCCAGCTTGATTTCTTGTATGATAAATATGGATAAAGGCAAATTTACTTAATTTCACAGGTTGAACTGAGGATTACCCTGCATATTCATGATTCTCACAGCAAAGTAGACAGGTATGTGGGAGATCAGATAAAAAACAAATTAAATTTGGTGTGTGCCCAGATGCTTTGTAGATCACAGAGATCAGGAGTCAAAACCCTTTTTGTCTTTGCAAGTTCAGGACCCAATTTCTTTAACAATTATCTTTTTATCTAACAAAATTTCATAACAATGTCTCCCCAAAATAGCAGAAATTGTTATGAGACAATTTAAGTGTTATGCCTACACATGCTTTGTATGCTTTATAATTGTTTCATTTTTGTGACAAATTTTCTTTGTAGCTTTGGCTGGCCAGGAACTTGCTCTGTAGACCTATCTCTCACTGTACTAAGAAAGACTTACCTGCCACTGCCTTCTGAGAACCGGAGTTAAAGATGTGTGCCACCAGAAGTCAGGACCGCAAGGGGTGCATCCACCCACTGAAACAATGGAACTAATGTAATGGGAACTCCCCAAGGCCAGCTGGACTGGAACTGATGGAGCATGTGATCAAACTGGACTCTCTGAACATGGCTGACAATGAGGGCTGACTGAGAAGCCAAGGACAATGACACTGGGTTTTGATTTTACTGCATGGACTGGCCTTGTGGGAGCCTAGTCTGTTTGGATGCTCACCTTCCTAGACCTGGATGGAGGGGGAGGATCTTGGACTTCCCACAGGGCAGGAAATCCTGACTGCTCTTAGAACTGAAGAGGGAGGAGAGGGAGTGGAGGGAGTGGGAGGAAAATGGGAGGAGGTGGAAAATTTTAATAAATAAATAAATAATAAAAAATGTGTGCCACCTTGACTTTATGGCTTCCTTGTAGTTTTTAATGAACAATATATAAGTAAAAAGTTATTTCTAGAGGATAAAATTACTTTATGTTTCTTGTCTTTTAGCACAAAATTAATTGCTCTTATGACAGCAAATTTTGATTTTAATTTTGGTGGGATTGAGTCACCATGGAACCGAACCTATGGGAAAGCCATAAATGTTCTTTTAACTGAGGAGGAAAGACTCATCTTCCGTGAGGGCATACCATGAGCCGATGGCCTGGACTAAATGAAAGGAGAAAGCAAGCAGACCTTTCATGGTCATTGGTCTGTGCTTCTGGAGTGCAGACACTACGTGACCAATTATCTAGCTTCTGCTGCTGTGCTTTGCCTACAGTGATGGACTGCAACCTCAAACCAGAAGTCAGAACAAATCCTTCCTTCTTCAAGTAGACCATGCCAGACATGTTCTTGTGGTAACTGGGAGAAATATAGTTGGTACAGAAAATGGAACTGTCTGTGACAAATCTAACTGGGTTGTTCTTGGGTTTTTGTTAATGGTTTTCTGGAGGATGTGCAAAAGTTTGAGCTTGTGGGCCAAAGCCTTGGGATGCTGCAAGCTGACTCTAACAGGAATTTGTGGAAAGAGTTCAGAAGACAAGAAAGACAAGAAAAATGTTGTCAGTAAAGGCATGTCTTATTTAGTATCATAGAGGATAAAAATTGTCAGGAACTTAACTACTTCAGGATAAACAGACTGTTTTTTCTATACCTTGGTACGGATTCTAGCTGCCTTCTTTCCATTTCCTGGGTAAGGTTGCATGCAAAGGGAATTACTAAGTTACTTGGCTGAGGAGACTTCAAGACAGTATAGAATCTTTGCATAGTAATTTTATCACAGAAAGGAGGAAGTGTAACAACTGGTTTGTTTCACTGGCCTATGGAGGCATAGTGGCCATGCTGGGCATCTTTGGGTTACTAGAGTTCATACTTTGACTCTAAAAGTTCCAGTGTATGAAGTGAGAACTAGTGAAGCCCAGAGAAAAGGACATGCTTCTCATCTAAAATCTAACTGAAGATTAAACTTGGTTTTGAACACACAAAGAAAGAGAGATCTGTATTATAATAAATATGCATTCAGATGTGCAAAAGGGAGAATGGACACAGGGGACAAAGCCTTGGTATCTAGCCATGATGCACTGAATATTTTGTTTTGCCATAAACCTGAAATTCAAAGGAATAATTTACAGGAATTAATTTTATCTAGAAAGATATTGGTTTAGCAAAAAAAAAAAAATACAAAACTTCCTTCCTAGTTAAAGGGGGTTGGTAGATCCAATTATCTTGCATTTTTGAAAAAATTCAATATGTGCACCAAAAATATAAAAAAAAACATTGTGAAAAAGAGTGGGTTCAGAAAGGTTTTTGATTATAGCCTTCTACTTGAGTACATAATCAACTTCACAGTCAGATATTTTCAAGCCTGAGAATTATTAGTATTACTGATGTGTCTTATTAAAAGCATAAAAGTGCTTTAATCCTTCTCAGAAGGTGTTATGAAGCACATAGATTTAGTAATATAGCCTTTGGGATTTTCAAGTTAATTTTGTAGTCCTCTTATGCTTGATAGATAAAAACATGTCCTGGGCTTTCACTTGAAATGTATAAAAAGAAAAGAAAAAAGATATATCAAAAATTTCGATAGATTAACTCTGATCTTCAGGAACCAGAGACAAGAGTTTTGTTCAAACATAGTTTTAATGTCATACAGGTAGCAGATAACTACAGAAAAGGGGGACAAAGCTGGAGCTAAAACTTCCAGGGAGAAAACAGACCAAGGGAAATGGGGTCCAGACAAACAATTCTTCCAGAAGGATGTGTTTCCAAGTTAATTTTCTCTGAATGCAGAGCCTAAAATAAGACAGTAGGTAGAGATTACATAATCATCAAAGAAGCATAAAATTACAACAGATAAAGGACAACTAATGAATTGGAGAAGTGCTTACATGGAAATACCAAACAAAAACCAACTGAAGAGATGAAGAGACTGAAAGACTAAAAAATAGAAGGTAAAATCAGAATTTGTAATTTTCTTTGAAGTGTGTATTTGTTTTAAAACTTATCTCTTCAAAATAAACAAGTTAGGCAAGGTGGGAAAAATATAGGATTGAAAACAACAACAAAGCAGACGGAACTCAGTGGAAGAGCACTCATTCAGCATTTTAAAGGTCCTGGGTGTGAAAATAAAGTTCAAACAGCAACAACATCAACAAGACAAAAACAGCACAATTATTCATTCATCCCCATGTCTGTGGGTTTTTTTTTTTTTTGTAACTGTACAATATCACCCATAAAAAGGTGGAATAGATTTTCTTACTTTTTACTTTCTTTGACCAATGAAATATGATAGACGTATTAATGTACTAGTTTCTTCTAAGATTCTGGAGACCATGAACATGAGTGGTTGCAAATGTGTCTTAATCTACCACAAGGTAAGGGTTACAATTATATCTTTTTTTAAGAGAGTCTTGCTAAATGACAGTATTAGTTACTCTTTGTTGCTGTGATAAAATTCCATGGTTAAAAGCAACGTAAGGAAGAAGTTACAGGGTCAGATGGCTAGAACCCATAAGATAGGGTAGCATGTTAGCAGAAAGTAGGAATAGAAGCAGGAAGCTGAGGGACATCACGTAATTGGAAATAGGGTAAGGCTATAAATGAGCAAAACCTGCTAGTGATGTTCTTTGTTCACCAAATCTCCACCTCCTGAAAGCCCCATAACCTTCCCAACCAGTGTCAGTACCAGGACCAAATACTGAAATACATAAATGTATGAAGGACATTTCTTATTTCTCATTCGAGGAACCAACTTGACTAATTGATGGCAGGAATCATTTTATTTTTATTGCAGTATGATGTCTATTCTTTCTCTACCTTGTTCTGATTCTATTTGGTTTCATTTTAGCATTTAATTTTATGTATTTTAATATTTGAAAAATTCTTTTGTAAATAAGATTAATACATAAAGTTTTAGCATATAAATTTGAGTGGCTTACAGGTAATTGACAACATAGAACTCATGTTATATATGGATGAAAAATCAGTGCATACCTAATTTGGGCAAAGTTATTTTAAGTTACTGAATCTAAGGTTCTATTAATTTAAAAATAGTATATAATATACAGAGATAAACAATTCTACATCATTCTCTCCTTACTGGAATATACAGTTTTGTAAAATTCCGAACAATTACATGGATACTTTTGAATATTCTTATAGCTACAGTGAGATCATAAAGATATAGTTTCATTACTTACTGTATTATATATAATAAAATAAATCCAAAGGTTATAATTGTAAAATGTAATTAAAGTAAAATAATTAATACTATATTTCACTTATTCTGAATAATTATTAAAAGTAGTAATTTTTATACTTTAGCAGTTCTCAGTTCAGACTAGTTGTATTTACAAAACTCAAAAGTCACATTTACCTAGTGCCTACTCTGTTGAACAGTATAGTTTTAAAATGCCTGAATTGAATATTTATTTAATGCACAAGAACAGTTAAGAGAGGAATTGAAAAATGTCTCAGATTATCATTATGTAAAATGCACAGAAAGTCTACATCATAAAAACTGATACATTCACTTCTTCTGAACGCTCCTTCAGTGATTCCATAATACAGCATTTTAAAGATTTCTCTTCAAATAAACATGATTTTGTACTTTACCTCCTGCTGCAACAAATCTAAAATGCTGCAAGTAAAAAGCTGCTAAAAATTACAAATTACCACCCAAGCTTCTTTGCCTTCATCATGATAATTAGTCCTATTTTTGAAGGACCAGAAATTATTGCCAAACAATTAGATACATCTCTAGGAAAACTCATCACTTTGCTTTCGACATACCTTTTAGGAAGAAGAGAAAAGTAATCTGTTTCCATTTATAGTTGAGCCTGAGACTCTTCACTTTGCATTGTCTCTAAAATTAATAATTGAACCTGAAAATCTGTACAAATTAAGAAAATAAAATGGGAGGAGAGGGTTTTAAACATGGCAACCAGCAAGGCTAAAAGCATGACTCACAACAAAGTGCCTGGACTGTTTTTCCTCCATTACGTCTTTCAGTGCAATCTTACACTTCTGCCCTTTCAAAAAGAAAAAAATCTAACCCAAAATTTTGAAATATAATTTAGAAATAGAAAGTAATAAATTCTTCTGAATTTTATTTCTTGTTAAAAATTAATTTATTCATTTTATTTTGCAATTCATATTTTGCTTCCTAGCACTTTATTCTTGTGCAACTGAATCCCCTGGTGATGGGGTTACAGATAGCTGTGAGCCACATGAGAGTGCTGGCAATTTGAACTCAAGTTGTCTTCAAGAGCAACAAGTGCTCCTAATTGTTAAGTCTTCTTTCCAGTCTCTTTTTCAGTATTTTAAAACACACACATACACACACAGAGTTATTTTGATGTAACTCCTGCTTCTTTAATAAAGTGCTACATACTAGATAAATTAAAAACAACAGAGTTTAGTATTCATACTAATCATCAGTTATAACTGATGATAAGTGGTGATAAATGCCCAGATCAAGATAGCAACTGATTTGGTGTGACTGGTTGTTTCATTGATAATACTTCATCTACAAATATATTTAAAAGAAAAAGTGGAACTAATACTCTGTTCTCATAGGATACAAGCAAGAGCAAGGAAAGATAAAACAGCTCTCTGAAGCTTCTTCATTGATGCTACCTCCATTCATAAAAAGGCAGTTGTTGTGGCCTGATTGCCTACCAGTGTTCCTATCTCTTTATGCTGCCACCTTGGGCTTAAGTTCTAACTCTTGAATTGAGCAGGGTTACAAACTTAGAATTTTATGTAAGATTCCAAGTCGTGAAAATTATATTTCAGAGCTCTTAGTGAAACTATCTGGCAAAGCATGTACTCGTCATGTGTTTAATGTTAATAATTCTGGTTTGTTACTGGAAGAAGAGGAACTGAACTCTCATCCACTCATCATTTATGTTCATTGAGGTCCAATCTCTGTCGTGCTAGGATTAAGTAAGAGTAACATAACTGTCTGTCTTTATGTACAGAAATGAAGAAAATACATAAATATAGAAGTTTATGCTTCATCAATATCCATGTGAACCAACAGAGCAAACACTCTTCAGCATAGGACTTACTTTCTAGGGGCACAAAAACTGATAAGGAAAATAGTTTGTATAAATTGTGTTCAATAGAAATACCAAGATACATAAAGTTTATGGAGTGATAAGTAATTACATTTCATTTTCTTCAGTGAGTGTTCCACAAATACAGGGGCAAGAGTATATTCTTAGACTTCATAATATATAATAATTCTTAGGGTATTATTTAATCTCTTTTGACTAGTTTCTTAAATGAATTGCTTTGGTCATATTGAGTCAGAACCAGTAATTTTAAAATAGTAAAGTAATATGAAACATGTTCTTTTAACAATTAAAAATAAATTTTAATAAAAATTATATTAAATAATGTTGCCTTTAGATTTAGTCAATCCTTTTCACAGTATGGGTTTTAGGTAGTCAGTGAACTACCTATGTGAAATTCATCTCAATTTGTTTCTCATCAATCCTATGGGTTAACAGTTCTGTGTTCTAAATTAACATTAAGTACAGTTGGTTATTCTGTCTCTGGGTTCAGAGAGAAATCCTAACTCGATTCCATAAGAAATCAATATTTCATTTTTTTATACATTTGCCTACATCTGATCCCTTGCTTTTACCAACACCATCCTTTGATCTGCATATTTTGGGCACGGAGATAAATTGCTATCTCTGTACAGAAGAACCATGGAATCTCTCTTATCAAATTTAAGTTCATATGTTAAGACTGATATGAAAAATTAGGGTAGCAAAAAGAAAAGAGAAGCAAAAAGTCATCAATATTTGATTTTGGTATATCGGATTTTCCTCTTCAGCATAGATCCTGGTTGCAAAGTCTCATCTTGGTCCTCTCTCTGACCTTACACATGTGCCCTTAAAGTGGTATGCTGTGCCAGATAGTTTTATTTTAGAAGGGAGCCTCAAATTAAGAAAACACTTCCAAAAGATCAAGCTGAAGGAGATTTTCTTAGTCAGTGGTTGATGAGAGAGGGCCCAGCCTGTTGTGGGTGGTGCCATCCCTAGGCTGGTGGTCCTGGGTTCTATAATGAAACAGGCTAAGCAAGTCATGGGGAGCAAGTTAGGATGCAGCATTCTTCCATGCCTGTGTATCTGTTCTTGCCTTCACTGCCTTCAAGTTACTGTGCTGCTTTGGTTCTACCCTTACTGTTTTTGATGATGAATTGTTATATTGCACTGTTAGTAAAATGAACCTCCCCCCCCCCCAAGTTACTTTTGGTCAAAGCAATAGTAATTCTAACTAAGACATATACATACTACATCTACATTTTCTACTTAATTTTAAAGAAATAGCTCAATACCTACAGCAGTTAGATGAAGTCATCAAAGTAGACTTATCTGTTTGATGCCTAAATGGAATGTATCTCAAGAAATAGAATGCTCTCCTGACTTTATTTTTCAGAGTTATCTTTTAAATAATGATTTTGGTTATGCCCCATGTGATCTGAAGCTTTAATAATTCATAAAACTCCAACAGCTTAACTTAGTATCACATAATCACTCCTGCTTTTTCCTGTATTCAACTATAATAAGCTACCTCAAAACACAATTCTGAAATAGGCATTAATTGGTGTACATGTAATCACTTGATTAGTTGCTCAGAAACTAAACATAGGGAAAGTAGCTGTGAGCCATAGCTGCTTTGTTAAATGAAAATAAGCCTGTATTTTATTCTAAATGTAATGCTAAGGCATTACATTTTCATATTGGAAGTATAAAATTTTATTTTATGTTTTAAACATCAGTCTGACTAATGTGGGAGAAAAGAGATAGAAATTGACTAAAATGAAGGTGATATCTTTAGGTAGAGCTATAAAGATACATTCTTGTGTGTGTGTGTATATGTATGTGTGTGTATTTGTGTGTGTGTGTGTGTGTGTGTGTGTGTGTGTGTGTGCGTGTGCTAGTGCACATGTGAACATGAGGGCGCCTGTTTGGGGAATCTTGAAAATGAATTTCAGTATCATACCCGAGAGGGTGATATTCACTTTATTTTTTTTTAGATAAAAGCTTTCCCTGTCCTGGAACTTGTTAAGTAGGTCTAGAATGACTAGCCTATGCCAGGTATCCTCCTGTCTCCACCTCCCAAACTCTGGAATCCTAAACACTTGCCACCAATCACCATTTTTTCCCCATGGTACTAAGCCTCTCTTAGACTAAGCCATCTTCCCAGACAGACCATTAATCCTTTCGGAAAAGAAGTTTGAGCTTGGTAGATAGGTCAGGGTGAGAAATGCCCATCTTAGTTGTGTGGGTTTGATCAATTCTGAAGAAAGTGAAGGATGAAGGGTTTATTTTGCTTAAGTTTCAGAGCTTTAAGACCCTGACCACTTGATTTCATCATTTTTTGGCTGTGCATGGTGGGGAGCAAAATGGCTCACTCGATGATCAGGAGGCAGAGAGCAGACAAAGCACATCTGATGCTGGGCTTTCTCCTTATTTACATTTGTTCTACCTGGGACCATCTACCCCTTTCAGTTGTCCTCAGTGACAATCATCTCTGCAAATGCACATAAGTCGCATCTAGAAGTACGCCATACTAATCTCCTTGGTTTATCTCAATACAATTCAGTTGACAATCAGAAGTAAGAAACATCATAATAGACAAATCTGCACATCAGCACATAAAATGCAGAAGAAACCTGAGAAACAAACATAAATCAAGTAGAAGACACTGAACACCTAAATATTATGATTTACCCTAGAGATGCTGAGGTCAGAAAAATAAACTTTGAAGAAGCATAGCTATGAGACAGAACAAAACTAGGACAAACAGGAAACAGGGAATTATCAAGAGTGGCAAAGCCTGTGGAAGGGCTAAGGTGGAATGGACACAGAGGTGGCCATGAGAGGTAAGGTAACTGAGGCTCCTGGGCACACAGACGAGAAACATTTCATTAGTTTAGATGAAAGACAAGATTTGGAATTACAAAAGTGGATCCTGTATGCTAAAATTTGAATCACCATTTTCAAGACTTTTCTGATTGAAGGAACAAAAACAGCAAAAAGAAACTGTAATGATACAGAATCAGGAGAAACTTACTTTGTTAGGTGCTTTGTTCTTTTTATTTTTTTTAATTATAGACTGGCTGTCCTAGTAGCTCAGGCTTCTTATTAACTCATATCTTAAATTAGCCTGTAATTCTTGTCTGTGTCTGCCATGTGGCTCAGTACCTTTTATCAATGAGGCATTCTCATCTTGTTTCCTCTGTGCCTGGGTTACAATTGCAGACTGAATCTTATCTCTTCCCAAAATTTTTCTGTTCTTGTCACCCTGCCTCTATTTCCTGCCTGGTCACTCCACCTATACTTTCTGCCTGGGTATTGGCCAAACAGTGTTTTATTAAAACAATATAATATAAGTGACAAGGTACAAGACCATTGTCCCACAGCCACACCCCTTTTTTTCAAAATCAAGAACTCTGAATCTAATCTCCTTTGTTTGGTTTTTTTTTTTTTTTTTTGAGACCATTATCCATAACAATTTGTAACCATCTAAACAAAGATAAATATCAATAATCCATTTTGCGGAATGTGGGGGCAGTTTTCCAGGATACTTTCTGCTGATTGGGAGCACTGATAATCTTATGGGGACCTAAAGAAAATTTAGAATTATGATCAAGTCCTGACTAGAGTACCCTGTAAAAACTTTGCAACTCCTTTAAGAGGTCCCACCATGAAACCCTTAGGAGCTGTTGATGAATAGCTGACCACATGCTTTCTGGTGGTGGCAGGGATATTGAAACTCCATAGAGTTGTGGAATAAACATGGTTCCGGCCAGTACCTCTGCCATGAGGCTAGATTCTCAAAAGGCTAAGGAATGGGGTGGATTCAGCCATTAAAGTCATGGCTTTAATCCTAGCCATACGACTTAGCAAATTAAAGACTCGTGTGATCAGAAAAAAAGAAGAGATATACAGTAAAGATAGATTCAGATGAAGAAAACCTATGAATGGTCAGAGTGTGTTTAAAAATATATGTAGGCTTAGAAGAGGAAAATAAAGGATAAAGTCCTTAGGCAGGAAAAAAGAAAGAGAGTAGTTGGGTGTGGTGGTGCACACCTTTAATCCCAGCACTTGGAATGCAGAGGCAGAAAGTTCTCTGTGAATTCAAGGACAACATGTTCTACAAAGTGAGTTTTAGGACAGCCAAAGATACACAAAGAAACCCTGTCTCAAAAAACCAAAAATTAAAAATAGAAAGTAAAGAAATAGAGTTTAAAATGAAGCCATGTAAATAGGAAAAATACACAGAGAGTCTGGATACTGTATATTATTGTATTGTCTTTGAATTGTACGACTGCTGAAGAAGGAGCAACAGTTGCTAAAATCACTTGATTATAAATTCTCCTGAATTAATCCAACATACACATTTTGAAAATACCTTCAAAATTTAAGTCAAAAGATATGTTACTTTGGAGAAGTTGTTTTGTTTTTATTTACACAGGAAATAAGAGGCTGTGTATTCATTCCTGGTTAAAAAAAATATCAGGTTGATCAAGGAAGATCCCTTGAGATATCTGTGGTAGGAGTGGATGGCCCAGATGTCTACGTTCTACATCCAGAAAAGTTTCAAGACTACTAGCTGAGATGATCAAGCCTCATAGGGTGCTTCATTCTTACCTAGTAAAAAATGTACAATACAGAATGAAAGCTGATCCTGGAGGAAATACAGGTGGATCCAGGTTCAAGGTCTTCCAGAATAGGATACAGAGAAAAATGGCAGCAACCTCAGTACAAAAAGAAAGTTGAGACTGGAAAGCGCAGGTATATCTCATTCTCTTCACAAGAGAAAGAGTAATGATTGTAGGCTTGCAGATTTATCACAGGGCATCCAATTTTTATGTCTTTTCCTTTCATATGAAAGGAAAGTTAGCAGATGAAATGGACATGTCTTGTCTTGGTAGAAAATAACAAAACAGTTGACTATAGAAAAGAGCAGAAATCTGGGCCTGTCTTCAAATTTGGATGCAAGATTTTCTTCCAAGTACAGCTGTGTACAGAGTTTCAAATGTTTTGAGAATTCCCTTTCAAACAGATGCATGGAATTTCCATGTCCTTTCTTCTTGTGGGGTTTAGGGATGAGTTATGGAGGCTGGAATATACATCAAACACTCATATGCCCTTTATTTTTTGAGTCATCAGTATTTATAGCAAATCTGAAGCTCAGCCAGGAGATGGAGCATTAAAGGTAGGCTGAGGTTTAAAATAAAAGTGATTGACATTTATGTTTCCCTGAAACAATGTGTGTGTAGAAATTGAAAAGAGAATCTATTTCTATTCATAGACATAAAAGATATAAAGACATGTCACAACAAAAGCAGGCTGGATTAATAGCATCTATATTGTTTTTTTGGAACTATAGAAAATCTGATTTGAAATGACAAACATGAACATCATTGTTTGAAATGTGATCATTATATCTTATTGCAACATGTTTTAAAGGATAGTCCCACCTTGATATGAAAATCTCAGACTGAATTATAATAAATATACTGCATGTATTCTTGACCTGTTGCAATTTAAGTGAAAATTGCAATGTGGAGTTTGCAGAGTCCCCCATTGTGTTGAGAATACACGTGGACTTTCAAAGGTCCGTGTATACAAGGAGGGTCTATATACACCCCTCTAAATAAATAAACCAAATATTTTAGCTTTCTGCAATATATCAAATTATTTGGTGACTTGGTATTATGAATCTGTCACTTATCAATAACATAAAAGTTTTTGTGTACAACTTAAATGTGTTTTAGAATAATTGTTTTTGGATTACTCATTGTTTACAGCTTAATTCTTAAATGATGTCCTGTTGGAAGACAGACCAATTTATGGCTTCTTCAGAGGCCCTGATAGAAGGACAAATGGAGCATAAGTCTGTATCCTTGCTCAGGAGTTGACTTGGCAAGGCCAGTTTGGGACTGAAGCTTGGATCTTGTAGGAATTTATGTTTCTTTTCTGGAAATTTGACTTTTATCCCTGAAGTGACAAGAGTTATAAGTTCCAAGACCATTGTGTGCCAAGTCTGCAGTGCTCTTGAGATGCCTTGCATCCCTTTTGTGGAACATTGCTTGATTAGTTTCCATTGTGTGATAGATTCTACTTACACTGACTCATTTCTCCAAAGAAGTAGCATGTAAAAGGCCTTATTACTTAATAAGTTTTCTAGGCATAAGATATACCTTGTACAAAACTTCCCAATTGAAAAACTTCCTTAACTTCTCTCTTTTTTGTCTTCATCTTCTGATCTCTCTCTTTCCTCTGTCTTTCCTCTGTCACTAAGAAACACCAGTTAGTCCAGGTCAATGTCGACTTGGAGTGAGACAGCTGGTCCCTGGAAATCAATGGGAACATTTAGATCTCAGTTGATATAACTTGGTATCTAAACGTAGGAAACGCAATTCCAATTGTGCCATCTTTGCTAGGTCACTTAACTCCTTTTAACGTTTCTCACATGCAAAATTGGGGCAATAATAATATCTTCAGAGATTCTAGTACGAATTAAGGAAGTGGGTATTGGACACATCTGCAAAGTGTTTACACATCTGTGCATTGAGGATATTGGCAGAGGCTGGATGTGGTGGCATACACCTAGACTCTTGGCTCACAGAAGGCTGGAGCAAACTGATGCCAAGTTTGGTTTCAATTTTACAGCATTGGGTGATTTTATATTCTGAAAGTGTCCTTACTTGTGAATACTGAATTAGGAACTGTAAATCTCAGAGCACTGTAAACCTGTATCGCATGAAGTAGTCATATTTGCTTTACCAGAGATCTCCCTACCCTATTTACCCATTAATTAGTTAATTAAGGCAAATTGAGGCAAAGCATTATGTAATCTGGGCTGACCTCACACTTGCCTCTGGCTTGCCCAGGCTCCTATGTGCTGAGATATGTCTATATCCAGTTTAATTCACCTTATTTCATGTGCTCAAATTAAGTATTTGGGATTACTTAAGCATTTTGCAATAGCTGTTAGAAATTATTTGAACACAGTAATAGAAATTCTTATGTTCGTTTAAAAATGTAATTCAATACTTTCTTTTTATTTTATTTTTTTTTAAGTATGTGACTCTTTGTATGTGAAATGCTGCTGTATGTGAAGGTGCCTGCGGAGGTGAGAAGACAAGTCAGTTCTTCTGAAACTAGAGTTACAAGTGGTTGTGAGCTACTTAACAGGGGTGCTGGGAACCAAACTCGGGTTCTCGGCAACAGTGTCCCGGCTAGTTTTCTTTAAATTTAACTCAAGCTATAGTCATCTGAAAGGAGGGAAACTCAATTGAGAAAATGCCTCCAAAAGATCCAGCTGTAGGGCATTTTCCTGATTAGTGACTGGTGTGGGAGGGCCCTGCTCATGGTGGCTGGTGACATCTCTGGTTTCGTGGTCCTAGGTTCTATAGGAAACCAGGTGTGGGAGGGCCCTGCTCATGGTGGCTGGTGACATCTCTGGTTTCGTGGTCCTAGGTTCTATAGGAAACCAGGTTGAGTAAAGCCAAGGAAACAAGCCAGTATGTTGCCCCCTCCATGAATCTGCATCAACTCCTGCCTATAGGTTCCTACCCTGTTTGAGTTCCTATCCGTCCTGTTTTCCTTCAGTGATATACAGTACTGGGGAAGCCTCTGTATTGTTTTTGTTGTTGTTTGTTTCTATTTTATTGATTTCAGCCCTCAATTTGATTATTTCCTGTCATCAACTCCTCCTGGGTGACTCTGATTCTTTTTGTTCTGAGTTTTCAAGTGTGCTGTTAAGTCGCTAGTGTGAAATTTCTCCACTTTCTTTATGTAGGCACTTAGTGCTATGAATTTTCCTCGTAGCACTGCTTTCATAGTGTCTCATAGAAATGGGTATGCTGTGCCTCCATTTTTTTTTTAATTCTATGAAGTCTTTAGTTTCTTTCTTTATTTCTTCCTTGACTAAGGGATAATCCATTTGACCACTATTCAATTTACATGAGTTTGCAGGCTTTCTGCAATTAGTGTTATTGTTTATTTCTAACTTTAAACCATGGGCATCTGATAAGATACAGGGGCTATTTTAATTTTTTGTGTCTGTTGGGGTTTAATTTGTTGTTGACAATGTGATCAATTTTAGAGAAGTTGACATGACTTGCTGAGATAAACATATATGCTTTTGGTTTTGGGGTGGAAAGTTCTATAGATGTCTATTGTTCATTTGAGTCAGGACATCTGTTAGTTTTCTTATTTCTTTGTTAAGTTTCTGCCTGGTTGACCTGTCCACTGGGAAGAGTGGATTGTTTAAATCTCTTACTACTAATGTGTGGGGTTTGGTGTGTGCTTAAATCACTGGTGAAGCCAGTGTTGTTGCCTCTTGGTCCAATCCTTGCAGTTGCTTTCTGTGTCTTTGGAAGCTGTTCTTGGTCTGCTCCGCTCTGTGGCTGTCCATGTCTCAGGGAGGTCTCTCTTGATCCACTCTCTTGGTGCACACTCTTGTTCTGCTTTCTTGGGCCACGGCCTGTGCTTTATAGTTCCTCTCTTGATCCTCATCAGTCGAAACCTGGGCTTCTGAGTTCCCCTTTCGTTCCTCTCTGTGCAGTTGTAGGCTGTGATCCAGAATTCCTCTACAGTTGCAGGGGATAGAAGGGTTTGGGGGTGGAGTGGTACTTATGGCTTACAGGGTCTGATTTATGGTGGGGGTGTTGGAGCTGGCCACATGCAATAAGCTTGCCTTCTGGCTGACTAGAGACACTGAGGCTGGTGGGAGAGGGGCCTGGGGTTTGCCTCTGTACCAAGCGCCTAAAGAGTGGGGTGCCTTGCTGTGTGGGTGATCACTCACCTCTTGGTCCTCTCTGTGCAGTCTCAGCCTGGGTTTCAGAGTTCCTCTGAAGTCATGGGTGATGGGAAGGTTTGGTGTCAGAGTGAGAGTTATAGCTTCACCTGCTTAATTTTTTTAACACAGGGTCTCTCATGGGAACTGACACGCACCATCTAGACTGTATGGCTAAATGGATCCTCCTTTCTCTGTCTCTCCGATGCTAATGTTATGGGCATAAATGACTATGTTCAACTTTTTACATGGAGTTCTAGGGATCCAAAATCGGATCCTCATACTAGTACAGCAAACATTTTATCCACTGAGCTGTCTACCACACTCTAATAGTTTTATCATTTCCTTTACAAAGAGGCTCATGCAAGATTTCTGAAAGTGTGTTGAGTATAAATGATCATATATGTCTTTATTGTATTTCAATTTGAAAGCTCTAGTCTTATAAAGACACATTTTTATGATATTTGAAATAGCCGCACAAGTTTCTCATTTAATTTTCTAAGCAATCAAAAACATGAAATATTGAGCCCCCTTTATATTGATTTATGAACTCGAATTCATCATGGTTGTCTGTCTTTTCAATGCAGTGCAGACTTTGGTTACCTAACATTCTGGTTTAGTTTTGTGTCTACGCTCATAAGTGAAAATGCAATGGGTCCCCCATTACTTACATAAAACATATGCATGTTAAAATTTCTTTCTCATATACTGTTACATCCTAATTATTCTGTACCCATAGTTTCTTTGAGTTTACAATTTTTTCTCTCGATGTAATTTAGCATCTCCTTATTTTTATTAGTTTAGTTAAATTACAACTACTCAAAATGGATTGAAGGGTTTAATGTCCTTCAAAGTCATGTATATTACTTATATGGACAGGGGTTTAGAAAATATGAACTTGTGGCACTGTGAATGAGACTACCCCTCACAGGTTCATATGTTTAAGTGCTTGGCTCCTCGTTGGTGGAATTGTTTTCGGAAGGACTAGGATGTGTGGCCTTCTTGGAGGAGGTGTGTCACTAGAAGTGGAGTTTGAGGTTAAAAAGATTACACCAGGTTGATTCTCTCTCTCTGTGTGTCTCTCTCTCTGTCTCTCTCTCTGTTTCTCTCTCTGTCTCTCCATCTCTTTCTCTTCTCTTCCTGTTGCTTGGGAATGAGAAATATGTTTTCAATACTGTTACAGCACTATGCTCGTTTGCCTAGTGCCTTATTCCCTACTATGATGGTCATGGACAAACCCTCTGAAATTGTCACCAAGCCTCCAATTAAATGCTATTTTTTAATAAGCTGTCTTGGGCATGGTGTCTTTTCACAACAATGGAACAGTAAAACAAGACTCAAGATTTTGCTGTTAATTTATTTACCATAAAGGTTATATTTTGTAACCAGTTAGATACATCATTTCAATACTGTACCTGGAAATTCAAGGTACTAAGTGTACCAATACCAGTAAATTAACCGGGAACTATTAGTAACAAACTTATGAAATATATCTGTGCTGGTTTCTCATTAAAACTATGATAAATCATCACAGAATGTATGGTGTAAAATGATGCAGATTTATTGTTTTATACTTCTTAAATTAGAAGTATGGTTTGGACCATGAATCATGAATTAGAATCAGGATAGTGCTATTCCAAAAATAATCTGTATCCTTGAGTGTTACAGCTTCTAGAATCAGCTTAATGCCTCCTCAGTATTCCAGGAAAACAGAGGACAAATAATCATGGAGATTTTGCCATGTTGTGCTACTCTAGAACTGGTACTTATTTCTTTCTTTTATGAATAAAAATCATTGTTATTGACTTAGGATAGCCTTATCAAAGAGTCATAAAATTATCTTGTAAGAGTCATCTAATCAGTAATCTCAATTCCAAATGCAACCTCATAGGAACAGTGATTAAAATATGAAAATCTTTGGGAGATTATTATGTCATCTATACCAATTCCCTGCCAAAATTTAAATCTAAAATAAGAAATTCAAGTTTCATCTCCTATTTTGGTCTAAAATACCTTTTTCATTTATTCATTATATGCCAACGTTTCAGAACGTTGGTTGATTTATTTAGAAAATTGCCTCAATCTTCTTGTTAATTTTGCATAACTTAAAATCACATAGATTTAAACTCTCAGCCACACATAGATGTTCTAGTTTTAGAATTGTATTAATTTTAGAAAGATGGTACAGTAAGCGAAACTTATGAATATTAATTAAGCTGCCTCTAAAATAAACTAAATAAAATTTCAGAATCTAATAATTCAGCTTTTGTGTAAATTATATTAAACATGATAGTATAGCTTCACCATAGTCTTTTCTTTTGTCTTTTCTGATATTGTTTATTTAACTTTTCAGGGTCAAAAATTATATTTTTGATTTGAGTATATAAATTTTTGTCTGGAGGATTCCTGACTCCAACTCTGTCAAGACATGACCTTATAGCTCAGAATGATTTGATTTAGTCAGGAACAAGATGGTCATCATTTCATGTATAAGCAAAGGTTATTTTTTGTCTTTCAAACTAGATTTAAAATTCACTGACATGGTTGAAATATAATTTATATGGAATATGTTCACATAATTAACATTATATTTATGTTGGGATGAAAATTACCATTTTCATTGAATCTGAGCCAAGATAGATTGCAGCATGACTTTCCAAAAGGTCTTCAGAGTTTTGTGCTATTTATCTCTAAGATCCCTGGGTATGTTTTTGCTAACTCATTGGTTTAGAGCATGTAATTTAGGAGACCTCAATGATTCAGGTATAGGTCAATGAATTATGATTGATTAAGGAGCCTTTATTTTGTAAACTTGTAGAAAAAAGTAACCTAATAATGTAGGTTTGCTGCTGTAGGTAGTTTTCCTAATTGTTAAGAAATAAGTAAACATTGGACAACCATGAGTACACATTTTCTGCACAGGTGCTTTTGCTATCACTGTGGCAGATTCTGATAAGGCTCTAAAGCAATACTTGCATTTCTCCCTTATTAATATAAGATTCTTAGTTATTTTCTCTTAATTCTTATTATGTGACTAACTATTGAATTATAATCATTTGTAACAAGTGTTGAGGCTAAAAGAGTCTGGATTTCTATTTGTGAAAGGAAGCATTTGGTCATCAAATTAAAATCTAACTAAACTGAATCTTGCAGGTTCCAAAAATTTAATGCCTAAATACAACATACAGTAATTGTATAAAAATGTTTTATAGATTTCAGTCAGCTATGTTTGACTTTGTTTAATTAAAAATCTGTTTTTTTCCTCATCAAGGTCTTAAAGAATATTATATACCATTTTACATAAAATATGTGGGGTGAATCAGTAGTTAATAACATTTGTTCTTTTGAAGAAGACTTGAGGAGTTAGGTTCTCAGCACCCAAGTGAAAAGGAAGAAGAAAAAGAGATGAGATTGGTTGACAGCTTTAACTTGGAAGACTCTGAAGTGGACAGCATGACTAGAAATGAGCAAATCAAAAAAAGAAATTTTTGTAGAACACAAATAACCTCAATGGTGTCTTATTCTGAGAGGGCTTTTAAGAAGAGATGACTAAACGTAAGGATGAAACTACAATTAAATGTCTGAAGATGCAGTGTTAAGCAGTAGTAAAATACAGTAGGGAGACCTAGTTCATTACCCACAAGAGGACAGAAGGCAGTGAAGATCCATGAGAGCATTGGAAGATATATGCCGAAGTTGCATTAAGTACAAAAAGAACGTGGAATAGGAGTTTTTAGGAGAGTACTCAGAAAGGGTCCCTGCCACCTGAGGGGAAATGGTAACTGAAGTTTTAGAGAAGCATATGTAGACGGTGGATAGAAAAGATACAGAATAAGAATAGGACTCCAGGGCTGGAGAGGTGGCTCAGTGGTTAAGAACACTGCCTGCTCTTCCAAAGGTCCTGAGTTCAATTCCAAGCAACCTCATGATGGCTCACAACCATCTGGTGCCCTCTTCTGGCCTGCAGGTGTATATGCAGACAGAATACTGAGAATACTGTATTAATAATAATAATAATAATAATGAATAGGCCTCCAGAAACTTCACAGTAGTCACAGTGAAGAGCAGAGTATGAACAGTCAGATTAAGAACCTGATATGAGAGGATGAGGATGTTAGGGTGGAAATGTTGAAGGAGTTTGAAACACAAGTTTTACAATGAGCAGATGTGGCTGGAATGGAAGTTGGGAAGAGCCGGCTGCAAATACCACCACCTCATCCCTACCTTTAGGCTTTAAGAGAGATGACTGATGAAAATAATGTCTCTCAACATCCTTTCCATCTTTTGTATACATTTGCTCATGTCATAGGCAATTATTTTAGGAAAGAGATGCACAGCATATGTGCTTCATTTAAATTTTATGTAACTTTATAAATTCTTTCTCAAGTGCCTTGTACACAATTTCATATTCTGCTGTAACTAGTATTGTTGTTTGCACAAAAGATTTGCTAACAAGGTTTCTGATTTCTCAAGTGAACCCAAACATTTCTAATTAACTATGTACTTACCATCTTTCAGAGGAACTCGATAATGCTCCCTTGAAGAATGGTAACCAGCACATGTCTACATTAATAACAGTAAAACTTGGAGACTTTAGTCTGTGAGTAAAATATTCCCTTTGGTAATTAACTGAGAAAGTCTTATAGAATTTTTGTGATTCATTTTAGATAATTTGTTAGAAGTACAAGGACTGATTAAAGCATGCTTTCTCATAGAAATTAAAGTTGGGAAGAAAGTTTGTCTCTAACTGAAATTACTTGACCTTTGCTGTCTTTTAAAGGACATTAGCTGATTTTCTAATTCTTTCAGTGTTTAATGCATTTATCCAATTTTAATAATAGATTATTTTCATCAAAGGCCATCGTTATTTTTTCAATATATTATTTTATTGTTTAGGCACTTCATCTATGATTCCAATAAAATAACCCTTGACTTTTAAAGTTTAAATATCTATTATAATACTTTTGTTTCTAACCTAGCAGACATTTAAAAAATTCTATTTATTTTATTAATGATCTAACAGCCCCTGTATCTTATAAAAGAGTTGCAACAATAATATGCTGAAATGCTCTATAGAGTTTTCTATGGGTCCATGTTCTCTATAAATTAAGAGCAATTCAGAGTTATTCATTATTCATGGGCACATAAGAAAGATTTTAAAATGGCTGTATGGCTGCCCTATTTGTATATAAACATAAAATTTCATACATACATGTATATAAAATTTAAAACTAAGAAAATGATGCAAACATGGAAAGCTTGTGAGTCTTAACATAACTTCCTAAAAAAGAAAGACATCCTAAAACATAAATAATTAAAAGGTCAAGACATTGCAAAATAGGAATAGGATATGGCAACAGACTTTATTTTTTGTTTATTTTTCATAACTAGGAAATAGCTCATTTTTTACCCCTGACAGTAACACTTGTGCATAAAGGTCATTTTCATTAACCTTAGATTTGTAATTTCCAGCCTCCTTGCCCAAAGGCATTGCTGTTATTTACAGTTTTTCTTAGTTCTATGCAAAACCAAACAGTCATCAGTGTAAGGCTAATATATGTTAAGTGCTTCAGGCACATTTCAATTAAGTATCAACATAGATTGGAAAATTTCCAAAAACATTTAGTGAATATTACTTTCAATCATTTTCATTAAAATTAATAGCGAATGTTAAAATGCAATATGCCAGGGAGCTCAGAGAATTGAAATCTTAGTTTCCAAAGTGCTACTTGTACTAATGTAGAAAGAATATAGAAACAATTCAACCAGATATTAGCTACTTCTATAAAACACTGAGTTTTATGTTTGTGAAAGGGTGGAAGTTATTTGCAAATTATTATTATTTTCTGATAGTGCTGGGGATTGGATTTAGGGAGTTGAATACGCTTGGTAAGTGCTCTGCTGCTAAGCCCTTTCCGTAGTCACAAATTAATTTTGCATTAATACTCTTACACGGTAAGCTCATATTCAATGAATATTTACTGGAGACCCAAAATAAATAATTGGCATATACACAAGCTTAAAACTTCCAACCACATGCATGCAAACTTAATTATGTAATCAAGGAATACTTACAGACTGACTTTGAATACCACTTTGCAAATAAATAAAACAGTATGTCTAAAGTAAATGTGATTAAACTAACAAAGATATCACACAGTCATTATAAGATGAACCCGGGAAGGAAGAATTGCATATAAGATTCATTTCTTGTTATTTTTGTTGAGACAGGATCACACTGTGTACCTTGGAGCTGTCCAACTTGCAGCAATCTTCCTGCCTCTGCTTCTACATGCTGGAATCCAACTAACTATGAGAGATGTTCAAAACAAAACAAAGACAAAAAGTGTAGAAATATTGCTGAAGTAACTGACAAATCACAATGGCCAAAACTGTCTCTCATAATTAGTATTACATAGAACATGACTTGTAAAATAAAACGAAAATCACCTTCACTAACAAGCTTATTTTCTGAACAGCATAAAGGGCAGTAGTGGCTTTTTCTTTATTCCTAATATATTAAAAGTATATTGATTCATGATATATTCATAATGTCTAACATTTCCACTTTTAGGTACAGACCATTCATCCCTGCAACATGAGTAGACATTATTTAAAGTCAATGATATCTATGATCAATCTAAGTTGATCACAGTAGAACATGAATAAATTAAGAATGTTTTCAAGTTTGCCTTCTTGAACAGGAAACATTCAGATGGCAATATTTAAATAAAAATAATTTTCTATTTTGTTCTAATTTTTTCAAACCTAAAAGAAAATGACATAATAAAAGAAGATAAAATTCCTGTATATACAGTGGAAATGCCTCCTTATTGTCAATTTCATGCATATTCACCTTTGAAAACAAAACCCTCTAGAACATTAAACTGCCTCCCCAAGAACATAGAATGTCATGATCAAAAGAATAATCACCTCAGAAATAATCACATGGGAAAATTAATGGCATCTTAATGAAGTGTGAAGATCAGAGCAACATACCACAGGCTGAGTCTAAAGCAATAGCCTATGGTGTAGAACTGGGACAATCACCAAGACGAGATACTTGCTGAGTAACTTGCTTACTCCATGATAATATAACACTGAAGACTCACATGCTGGTTCCCTGGAGATCAAGGTGATGGAGAGCAGGGATTAAACCTACTAAAAGTTTCTCTAACAAGGTTCATATTTCCCATTGGATAAATAACACTGAATGAGAATACCAAGACAGGTACAAATAATTTATCATTAATTTCCATCATGTAGGATAGCTTCTCTGGTCACAACTTTGTTGCCTCTGGCGATTCCTTTTCTCATACTCCAAATCTGAGTAGAAATGTACTGTTTCTAGTCCCTTATCCTTCAGATCCCAAGTCTAAGTCATTTATTTTACTAGGTTCAGTCACATGTCACACATAAAGATACACACCTGTTTATGACTCTGTTTCATTTTCTTCTTTATGAACTAGACATTGAAGTTTATATTCTTGGCCTCTAGTACACTTACTGATGCATAGCAGCTGTTTCGATGTATTTAATGCATAAAGTAATAATGTAAGCTCATAGAATGAGATGTAAGGGTAATAGGTTCAAAAGAGCATGAGTTATTTTTAAAGCAAAACTATCCTGTTTGTAAATGACTCTAAATAAATTCCAATAGAATTTACAAGGCTTCTGATTTTCATGGAATAATACTACAGGCAGAATATAGAGTGAATGAATTTTTATAAAGTTAACTAGGGAACATTTAGCACTATTTTGCCGTATTTACCAATATTTTAATAATCTACCATTAGGAAGTGATGACAAAGGCATTATATTCACGCTAAATAAAATGTGATCAATTAAAACAGCATGAAACGAATAGTTTGTGGAGAGCATTGTAACCTTTTCAAAAGATATGATGTCTTATTGCTCTTAACTATATTGTTTTATGTAGTTTCAAACTGAAATGAATCATATTTTTGGAATGATATATCTAGTTATTGGTCTGATGTCATAATAAAATCTATAGTAACTTATCATTAAGCTTAATAAAGATTTCCATAGATGGCTTTATAGAGACATATTTTAATGGATTTGTTTGAAAAGAAGGTATTTTGTACATTAGATGGTTGTCTTTAATTATATGAAAAAGAGAAATAATTTAGCTGTGTAATATTGACATTATTAATTTATCAATAAATGTTGCCTAATTTTATGTCAACATGACACAAGTTAGAGTCAGTTGTGAAGAAGGAACCACAACTGAAAAAATACTCCCACAAGGCTGGCCTGTGGCCAAACCTATAGCAAATTTTCTATATAAATAATTGAGATTGTTGTGGAAAGGCTTAGCTCACTGTGGGTGGTCCAATACCTGGTTGAGTGCTCCAATACCTTGGTAGGTGGTCCTGGAGAACATGAAAAGGCAAGCTGAGGCAGACATGAACAGGCAAGTAAAGAATTTTCATATATTACCTTTGCATCAGTTCCTGCTTTCAGGTCCCTGCCTTCAGCTCCTGCCCTGACTTTTTTTTTCAGTGATGGAGTGTGACCTAGCATTGAAATGTGAAATAAATCCTTAAATAGAATATGTTGTATTGGTTAAATATTGTCTGATGTGATTTGAAAATGGTTTGATCCTGAATGGTATGTGTGCAAAAGGCTTTGTTTCCATTGCTACTGAATCTAGACGTGGGAGAGAAGTGACTGGACACTAGACTCAGAAGGGACTAATGCCCATCTAACGGGACTGTACTGATCACAAGAACTACAGGTTGCAAGAAACTGAGTTCAGCTTGCTCTCTGTCAACTTCTGTTTTCCTATGTGCCATTTGCTGCCTGCTTCTGCCATCTTAGGATGCAGCATAAAGCCTAACCTTATCTTCTTGACTTTAGAACTGTTAGTTAAATAGCCTCATTTTCTTACAATGCTCCCGATCTCATGTGCTTTGTTATAGAAATAATAAGCAGTCTGAGGTATCTTCTATCAAAGCTGCATATTTAAAAAGTAATAAAAACAATTTTCCTTTTATAAAAGGGCAGTGGGAACTTAAATTTTATTTGTTTGAATCCTGGTCTCATCTCTAGAAAAAGGGTTCAATAAAACCTTTTCCTACATGAGACTTGCTGCTACATTAGCTACATGATGAAATAGGGACAGAACTGCCCCCAGAGAGTTTATGGATGAAAAGAGCACTTCTATAACATTTTTTTTCTTTAACCTCACTTTAAATTGTTAAAATTTTGCTAGTGACCTTCAAAGTATAATGTTAATGCATCATTACTAATATGTCTTGGAGTTGAACTTGTAACCTTTGGACCAAGAGTTGTATATTGGAAATCTATACTTGTGATTCCGATATTTTGGTACACACCTTTAAGGTTACTAGAGAGCAGACATTAGGCTGTTTGCAGAAACACGTTTGTTCAATAATTAATATGAAAATTACATATAATTCAATTATTTTACGATTGGTAATGCCCATGGGGAAATATGAGAAACGTATTAGAGAAAAGTCAATGGCTGTTTTGCTGAGTAATTACAGCATATAGCTCTACCAGATGGCTCTTCTTCATATATAATTTTAATTTTAACTGATTCGTAGTAACTTAAATCAACTGTGTAAATATACATGGTCCAATTGAAGGAGAATTGGTGATAACCTTAGCAATAAATTTTTATTAATACTAACTTAAATCATTAAGCGAGCAATTTAGTTGTAGCAAAAAGAGAAGCCTGGCTTCTTCATAGGTGTACGGCAGAAAATGTACAGAGAGGCTGCTTCGATTCATCTACCACATTTATCATTCCCAAGAGGTGATTGTCTTGGGACAGGATTAATGGGTGCACACATGGACTTTGTTAGCATGAGATATACCCTATGGGAATTCAAGGCTCTATTCTGAGTAAGATTGATTTGGTCACTGATACTTTTTTTTAGATAGGAAATAAAAATTTGCAAATCTGTATAAACAAAGGTTTAAATGAAACCTGTTTCAAAGTTACATCTAATCAAGTGTTTGTCTTGTTATCTTTTCTAACTGTAAAGTATGCAGCAGTTTCATTAGAATCAAGTAAAAGAGCTTTGAGAATGTATACTGTTTATAGAATATTGTGCTTGTAGATAAAAACTTTTGATAATCATTTATTAATTAGTAAGCAATCTTTCTTTTCATCTAGACATGAAAAAATCTATTAAATTTTTTGACAACAGGTGATTGGTGATTATTAATAAAATATTTCTTATGAAAGTAGAAATATTAGGTTTCTGTTGGATGACTATGTAAAAAACTAATATTTTCTTATACATCCCCAAATTTTCCAGTAGGTTTGAAATGATTCTCAATATTATGCTGGGTCATTTTAACAAGTTCTGTTTTATTCTGTGGATTTTCGCATCCCACAGATTTAAAGTCTAAAAGTCAAAGACTGAGTGCCCACATCTCTCAAGATTTTTTTTTTCAGTATAATATGGTAGACGACATTACAACAAGAGGTCCAACAGAAGTGAGGGAGCGTGTATGTATCAAAGCCCCGAGGAAGGAAGACAATAGACATAACAGGAATGCCTTTTAGAAACCTACTTTTGATAACCAAGCTTATCTTTTAAGAGTGAGAACTCCCTCTCTCAAGAAAATAATTAATCCAAAGATTTCATGTTACTTAGCACCATTAAATTAGGCACCAAAATTTTAGCTCCTGATCCTTGAGATGAATAATGCCCAAAGCTACTCACTGTGTAAGTCTCCCCTTCAACCCTTCTACTCTTCTGTGCCATTGTTCTTACTTACCTATGATCTTTTCTTTCCTTCCCTCCTTCTTTCCTTTCTTCCTTCCTTCATTCTTTTCCTCCTTCCCCTCCCCTTCTCTCTTTTTCTCCCCCTCCTTTTCTTCCTTTCTTTCTTTTAAAAGTTCTTCTTTTAAAAAGAGGAACAGTACATGTATATTTCATCCTAGTAATAGTGTGACTGTATTTTTCCTCCAATTGGAATTTTACTCATTAAGAAAATCCCTTTCTTCCTATTTTACATATACTTGAATAAGCCACAATATGATAGAATTATGGTTTGCTTTGAGCATAGAACCACTTGAACCCTGTCATATAACTGTCTTAAATCGTGTGTATCAGCTTTGAATATAAGACTTCAAAATCCAATGTTTGCTTAGAAGTGATATCTTCTGTTTTGTGCTATATCATAATAAAAGGCACAGTTACTAAATTATTGGAAAATGTAGCATCAAAGCTCAGCAAAGAGACTCCAGAATTTCCCAACATAAGCAATTTGACCAACATTTTTGTCTATTTTTCAGAAAGTCAGAATCAAAAGATAAATAAATATGTATAATTGAATTTACTGGCAGAAATATTTTTAAGGGAAAGAAATAATTATAAAAATAACCATTTGAGGGACAGAGAACATCTTAGATAAGATATTAAAACAAATGCAGCAATTAATTAGATGCTTAAGAAGCATGTTGAGTGTGTTGAAGTCTTGTTTTATTCCCATAGAGACATTTATTATTATAGGGAATTAACAAAATGCTATATCATCCAAAGTAACTAGGCTGCAGCGATCTTATACCTCACCATCATGATGTGATAAATTGGCTAATTTAAATTCAGTAAACATTTCCTGCATATTTGTTATTAGTTCAGCACCCTGTTACACGCTATGAAGCATGGCAAACAGCTAAGTCAGGGGTTCATCTCATATGGAACTTTCAAGTTTATTACTATCTTCTCCATAAGAGAATTGAAAGAATGAAAGCCTTCTTAATTGTATTGACCAAGGATTAGAGCTAATGGTGATGAAGAGAGTCCAAGGCTTCATTTGTTAATTTATTTTAATTTTGAAGGATTTATTTCACTATAAAGTCAAAGGGAGAGGAAAATGGGGAAAAAAGAATAATCAAGATTAGTGCCTATGATTTTTATTGTACTTCCTAGGTGAACAGCAGGGGCATTTTCCTCCTCCTCGTTCTCCTCCTCCTCCTCCTCCTCTTCTTCTTCTCTTGTTCTTCTTCTCTTCCTCCTCCTCTTCTTCCTCCTCCTCCTCCTTTTTCTCCTCCTTCTTTTTCTTCTTCTTATTTGCAGCATGGATAATAAAAACCCAGAGACAGAAATTGAGGTTCCATCTGAAGATCAGAAAAGCAAAGTAGCCAGGCCATTACTTTTACCTCAGACCAAAATGGTGATCCTGCCTCCAGGAATTCTCAGAGTGGCACTGGGCTGAGAGCTGTGTCCTCACATTTTATGTTCCTCTTTACTGCTGGAGTTAAAGGTGTGTACCACGACCCCCTGGTTTCTATGGTAAACTAGTGTGGCTACTGGGATTAAAGGTGTGTGCCACCACTGCCTGTTCTTTATGGCTGACCAGTATGGCTGTTTTACACTCTGATCTTCAGGCAAGCTTTATTTATTAAAATACAAGTGAAATATCACTGCAATTCTTATTAGTAGTAGTAAGTAGTAGTGGTAGTAGTAGTGGTGGTGGCAGTATTAGTATCCAGGTTAAGAAGACTGGGCAAGAAGATAAAACAATCATGAAGTGCTCTTCTGGGCATGTTTAGTCAGGGCTGCTTACTTATCTCCTGTTTAAGGTTGTCTAATTTGTGGTTGCTTCAGAACTCTTTTCTCTTTAGGCCTTTTCACTTTATAGTTATCATTTTTGGTGTGTTTGTCTCCTTTTTGCAAATACTGCTTTTCTCTTGCTTTCCTGTGTAATCTCCACCACAAAGAACTTTTTACAATTATTTGCATGCTAATGATGGCAAAATATTTTTAGTATGCACCTTTCTTCTGAAAAAGAAAAATATTCATATATCAACAAAATTCAAATTTTACTTATCAACTGTTTTCAAATTCCTATTCCTTTGTTCCATTTATTGAGAGCAAGCCATATGTCGAGTGTGCTGCTGAGCATGTTATATCTGATGATTCTGTACCATCTTTTCAGAGGGAGATGCTCATTCCTGTACCATGAAGAAAGCAGTGGAACTTAGATATGGCTGAGGGGTGCAAACTCTTAGATTTCTGGGGAGTCTGGGTGATTGACAGCTACAGAGCACCTTTACAATTTAATTCAAATGGTCGACTAAGAAATCTGGGTACCACTTATCCAAAATCATGTAAATTACATGTTTACGTCCTCTTCTTTTTAGAACTTGAATCCATCCTCTTTGTTCTGATTTCACTGTTAATGACTAAATTCAAATATGTGTAGTTTCTAAGATTATTTCCATAACCTACAAATGAGTTATTTCCTCAGTATCTTATATCATTTACAGTACTGTATATAAATGTTCTTGTAAAATGCAAATCTAACCATATTCTTTTCTCAGCTTCAAACATTTTATTGCCTTTTCAGAGAGAGGCAGCAATACTGTAGTGGTTATGAATTTAACTGGGCCATTTGAGGGTAAATCCTATTTTACTTACTCAAGTTCAAGTTTTTCAACATCTCTGTTGTTATTTAACAGTCACAATTTAAATGGGGATTATGATACTCTCATGTCACAGACAAATAGACTGTCTAGGAGAATGTTTATAACCCACAATAGCAACAGCATCGGTAACAATTTGTTATCATTTTAATATCTAATGGAAAATGCTAAGTAATATGGCCTGCTAAGTCCCTTAACCCTGTGACATATATCTTTTTTAGTTTCATCTTATGTTGCCCCATTTCTTCTAAGTACTCACGAGGCTCAGCGAGATATTGCCCATTTCATAAACCATGCTTCTTTTCCTCTAGCTTGTTTGCTTTGAATCATATACCCTGGCATAGAAACTTAGAAAACATTTTGTTTTTGTTGTTGTATTTTAGGGAACATCTTTAAACTCTCTTCCTCTTGACTCTATCTTTCTCTTTTCCTCTCAAATCTCTATCTCCCCTCCACAGCATCAATTTTGCTTTCAGGGCCCATGGCTGCTAAAGGTACTGTTGGTTTACTTATCTATTTCTATCTCTTAGTCTCTAAATTCTTTACGTCATAGGCTTTTATTGACCTTTGTATACCTCAATGGAGGTCAATATCTAGAATAGTGACTAAGATGTGAGACATACGCAAAGAACCACCTTCCTCCAGTGGATAACTTTAGTCCACCACCCAAACTGTCAGCTCATTAGGCCAAGCACAGGACAATAGCACTGTCAAGTTTGACTTTCGAGAGCAACAAATAACCACCTTATGTTCTAAAGGATAATTTAGGGATATTTGTTTTAGGACAACACTTGATTGATATAGATACATAAATAACATACTAGGGTAAGCATCATTTTAATTTTACTTCTTAATTTTTCCACATAACATAATAAAGTGAGATTACAGAGAAAAAATTGTCTTTGTAGACAAATACATGTATTACATGGCAGGAGTACAAACTACTACTTTAGGAGATGTTATCCACTTATTGAAGTTCTAGTTGAAGCTCGCCACTTCCTCCTCCTCAGGTTTCCTAGTTGGCTACTGATGAGCATCATCAGAGACCCAGGGCATCCAGCTATTTTGTTATAGTTGAAAGCAACTATGTGTGATGAGTGTCTCGGGCACAGTGGAAGTCAGTAGAGCTACATGTACAATGTCAGGATTTTTCTCGCTTCCCAATTAACTTCCAGAGAGCCTGACTGCAATATCACCAGCTGCTCACTCAATCAGTGTCTACACATTTTCCTGAGCTAAATGGGGCTTGCATGGCTGAATTTGCATAGGAGTTTTCTCCAGTTGCAGGGCTATAACTAGGGAGCGAAGCGTTTGGAAATGACTTCCTTTCTGCTTTGTGGCACATTCTCTTTGATTTTATATCTTCCCTGTGTCACTCTCCAACATTGCATTGCATCTGTAGAATTTGAAAATTTGGGATGAAAGTCAAAAACTGACCAGGAGGGTAATAAGATAGACCCCCATGTCTTTTCGTTATTTATTCATTATATTTTCTAGATACTGAGTTATTGTCTATTATTTAACCAGAACTGTAGTTTGTGCTGGAGATGAAATGAAAAAAAAATGGAATTATGAAATAGCATTTTGTGAAAAATTCTGGAAACATACTAGGAAACCACAAACAATAGTTGAAAGCTTCTAAATGAAGACAAATGTCAGAAAAAAATACCCTGTAGCAAAATGTTATTTAATCCAGTATTCTGGAAAAAAAAAGAGTTATAGAGAGTAAACAAAATGATAACAAATGTTTTGTAGGCAAGAGGTCTTTGTGTACAAAACCAGCATGTAACCACTAGGACATATTTGTAATACCAGGCATATGAACGACAAGAAGTTGATGCAGGCAGGAAGGTCACATGAAGACCTCTTACACTTATTTAATCCACCGGGAAGAGTCTTTCTACAGGGTAGTATTGTGATTTGAGAACTGCAAGAAAGAGAAAGGAGACCAACCATCCCTACAATATGCATGAATGACAATGGTGTTTGAACTAAGAGTAGAGACAGGTGGAGCTACAGACACAGATGTCTTAGAGTTGTTTGGATGTCAACGGTTATAAGTTATTGTTTTGGCTGTGATAGTTTGTTTACTTAAAGCCAGGGAACATTCTTCTTAATGCAAGGCATGACATTTTACAGAAGTCACTAATTTTTTTTTTAAATTTAATTAAAAGTTACTAATTTTTATGTAAATAAAATAATAACCAAAATGAATAAATTTTAGAATAAACCTTCACAAGGGAATTATATATATATATATATATATATATATATATATATATATATATATATATTTCTGCATATATAGAAATTCCAAAAATGTACGAATTGAAATATATCAACAGGCACAACTGTTTCCTAAATTAATATGTTGCACATATTTACAGTGAAACTACAGTTAAACGTTATAAACATATTTTGTGGAAATAGATCTTCTCTTTGTACACGAATCAACTTATAATGAACTGTTTGTTAGTAGTTCATACTGAACAGCTTACAAGGTGACAAAATGACAGTTCATTTTGAATAGCAGAGTTAGGAAAACAAACTAAACACAACAGGAAATTGTTTTCTAACCATGAAAAGAATATAGCACACCAGTTGCTAGCCGTCAGCGCAGTGTAGAGGTAAGACACTGGGTCCACATGGGACTAAAACCACAGCCTCTGACCCAACATGTTCTCCAAGATTTGGAATACTTATTAGTGGAAGATTTGAAGATGAACTGTATTAAAATAAACTAATGCAATAATATTGGGAAAATAAAGAGCATACATATCTATGAATACCAGAGAATAATGGACAGGCAATGTTCTTACCTAGTGGCAGAAATCCCTGGGTGTCCTTTTCCTGGGAAAAGGGCTTTTTGGATATGATTAAGCTAAGGTCATCAGGAAGTCCAGGAGATGCTGTTGAAGTATCTGGCTGGTCTCCATAGAAGCAAAGGGAATATACAAGAGCAAAGGGATTAGGATTAACAAAAGAGATACAATATATAACAATTACGTTTCAGAAAGTAAGGAAGTGGATATGAAATAATTATGCAACTTGTTTTAAAAGGAACACAGTCAGGCAGGTTACATCTATAAGCCAAATGAGGGAAAACAGAGTTCCCTCACAGCTTCTAAGAGAAAGATAGCCTTCTCAACCCATGTGGACTTCTGACGGTCTTATTCCAGTTCCTAAATTTTTCACTTCCAGATTTCCCTCAAGTAGGGTTTTCTTTAGTGATTTTATTTCTAATTTCAGGTCTTGAATTGTTTTATCCATTTCCTTCCATTGTTTGTGTGTATTTGTTGTTTTTTAAGGGATTTATTTATTTCCTCTTTAGGGATGTCTATCATATTCATAAAAGATATTTTAAGGTCTTTGTCTTGTGCTTCAGGCACGCTGCAATACTCAGGGAGTACTGTGGTATAGTTTCTGGGCTCTAGAAGAGAAATGCTGTCCTAGCTATTGTTGACAGTGTTTTTATTCTCGTATTTAGACATTTGGATTTGGGAAGATTGTAATTGTAGGTGCTGATATCTGGTTTTATCTTGGTTGAGTGAATGATTTTTTTTCTCTGTTTCTCTTGCCCTCTTTGGTCCTAAGGAGAATGGGAGCAGCTGTGTACTACTGGTAGGAAATTCTAAGATCGTGGTAGGTGTGGTGATTGAGGAATTGGGGTAAAATGTATTCTAGGTATTTGGAGATGACTCTTGGAATGGAACGGGGCTAGGCTGAGGGAGGAAGAGGGGCTGAAGGTGTGTAAAGGAGGGAGGAAAGCAGGGTGTTCCACCAGGATCTTCTTAGTTCACAGGGAATGGGAGCAGAGAGTGAGGAGAGACCACAAATGATAGCATTCTACAGAGCCGGTGATGGGACTCCAGGGTTGGATGTGGATTGGAGGATGAGGAGTGAAGGTGTGAAGCTAGCCTACCTGCTTCTCTGGCAGACTTGGTTGCAGGTCTCCAGAAAAATCTTGCTAGGGAACTAGGACATCAAGATGAGAGGGGATGAAGGGTAGAAGAGATCTGTGAGATCCACTGGATATCACTGAATATGGGGGTGGGGAAAATGGGGGTGTTACAGGAGGTGGTCTAAGCTTGGGGCACTGGATTTGTAGGAAATGAGGAAGAGGTGAAGATATGCAGTTACACACTCTGCTTCCCTGGCTGGACTGCCATGCAGGTCTCCTGAGGATGCTTGATGGAGTTGGTGATTGAAGTAAAGCAATGAAGTAATCAGGGGGAGGTTGGGGAGGACTAGCTTTGTGGTCCACTGGAGACAAGGTCAAGGAGGGACACAATAAAGGAGCAGGTAGTCTTCTACTGAGCTAGGAATGTGCCGTGGGGATTGAGTTTGGAGGACGGAGGGAAAGGTGAAAATTTGTAGCTAGCCTATCCATGTTTCCCTGGCATGCTGGGAGAGCGTGTTCTCAGAGAAAGCCTGCTGGTGTTGCAGGCTGGGTTAATGGAAAGAGTGGGTGGAAGGCAGGTTGAATGAGAATGTTTATGTGGTCCGCTGGAGATGTGGAAACAGGGGGAAAATAAGATGCAGCATGGGATTAGGATTTGGATTTATAGAAACCAGGAAAGAAGTGAAGACCTGCAGCTGTCTTTTTGGCTTTCCTGGCTAAAGTAGCCAGGGGGTTCCCAGAGAATGCCTGCTGGAGTTGGGGGTTCAGATCAAACAGTGAGCGGTAGGAAACAAGTCTTAGGGGGAGATCTTTGTGATCCACTGTGTGGGAGGTTCAGGGGGTGGGATAGAGATGTGTGTGTTTTTGGGAGGGGGAATGTGTCACAGCAGGTGGTCTTCTGCTGAAGGAGCAGGAGCTGTGAGATTGGACATGGGATTTAGAGAAAAGGAGGGAGAGGTGAGGATCTGCAGTTAGCTAACCTGCTTTCTTGATTGTAAAGAATTATTTTAAATAAAAATTTCTTGAAAAATTTAATCAATCACGGTGTAATATCTGTTACTCATAGCTGTCTAAAGAGTCTCAAACATGAGGATTTGAAGTTTGAGGTCAGTTTTATTGACTTAAAATGACTGTCTCAAAATGACATAAAGCAAAAAGGTGGAGATGTAAGACCAGTGGCAGAGCTCTAGATTGAACCCAGACAGACAGACCACTCAAACATGAATAAACACACACACACACACACACACACATTTTAGTAATACATCAAAACTGAGTACACATTGTACAACCCAAATCATTTCTTATCAAATATTCCAAGGATTTCCACAGTCAATGATAGCTATTAAGTAGAGAATTCTGTGTAATCAATTCACACCAGAAGACTGTTAGGATTATTTATGAGCATGTGAAAGTATCAGAGAGAGCAAGATAATAATGATAACTGTTAATATAATAATATAATAAGGACTAGAGAATTATGTAAATCTCAGAAAAGTGCAAGTTAGAAATAAGATCAAATCATTATTTCTCTTGACTAAGAGTTATCCCAAGCACAAGAACAAATCATTATTAAAGATAGAAGAAACAATACAACAATCCTAATCAAAGCTCTTAAGAATGATCACAATGACTCAACATGATCTTGCCGTACAAAACTTATATGCAGGTTTTGAAACAAAACTCGTTGTGTAGACATGAGCAGAGTGTTGGAATTTTATTTCTTACTCTTGTATCTCCATCCATTAACATGCCATCTTATTTGAGGAGCTCAGGGTGTATTTCTCAAATGTTTCTCCCAGTTTTCCCTCCTTACTGCTCTTCCTAGGCTGTAGAGAAATAGCAATGATTCTGTACTTCTTTCATATAAGGGTATTATTGAGATGTGCTTGGTTGGTCATAAATTTTGAATGGTATGTTGAGTAATTGGCACATGTAGATTTATGTATTGCTAAATATCAGTGTGGGATCCATTGAATGCTCTGTGTGAATAGGCACAATAAAGCAATGCCAATACTTTATATACCTACTAAAGTACTAGCATTGAAAGTCTTTAAGAATGGACATATGTCTCATAGTCAGCAGTTTCTAGGACTGAAAGCTTTCAAGTTCTAAGTCATATCTTTGGTTCTATATGGAGATAGGGCAGCCTGGACTGTACATAAAGGTTTAATGACATACTACCTAGTAAGAGACTTTACTTTCTATCTCTCTTCTGTCTACCTACTTTCCACAGATTACAAGATCCAGTAAGCCAAACTGACTGTGGGACAAGTCCTAGAAGAAAGGCCTTTTGCATGGTGATTATGGTTATATTTAAGTAGACATATTATAAAATATAGTCGGAAATAGTTTGCTGTATATCTTAGAATATACATGTTCATGTGTTATGATTGCAACTCTTAGTTTAATGATACAATTTTTTTTCATTTCAATGAATCTTAGATTACATCTACCTCCAGTGATGGACAGAATGCCTCAAAAGAAGAAATGTGTGAAAACAAAGCAATAGCAAGAATAGGGGTTTTAGAGGCAGGTGTGGACCTTTCTAGGTTTTACACATTAGTTTTTCTTGACTTTGTTTAGATAAAATTGATATCCAGACAAATGTTGGCCATAGAATCAGTGATTGGACCAACTGTATCTAGATGCAAAATATGGATTATCCAAGTAAAAAAAAGGTTCTAAGATTTCATGGCTCAAAAGCATATTTTATGTTTCAAAGGTCTATAAACCCTCTACTTCCTTAACATGTGAAATATGAAGTCCTGGTCATAGATCTCTGACCCCCACAATGCACCCCACTATAAAATGTGAAGCAGAAATTCTAGAACCCACTCTGCCAACAACCAGTAGGTCTTTCTGTTTTATGTTTAGGTTCTCATTCCATCTTCACTGGGTAGGCAAACTAAGCTTAGTTCACAGTTATAAAAAATGATATTAAGTACATTTATGAAGAACGATAAAGGTTTGCATGATCTTGAATTACTGAACTGAATCACAATAAACCATCAATTTCTGTATTCTAAAATTCTGTTATGTTCTCTTAGAAATTTTATGTGAACTTTCACAAATTCACCAAATAATAATTGAAAACAGAAACAACAGCTTCCTTTGTGTCTCCCCCCCATTCCACCTTCATCTAATGCAGACTGTCTGACAAAATAGATGTTCACAAGTCCTGGTTACATATCAAAATCTATCTATATGCGCCTTTTTACCCATTCCTCTATTTTATATTGCCAAGAAATTTAAAGGAAGAACAATCAAATTTAGTTTCTCAATGAGAATTGTTTCCTAAAGTTTGAAATGAAAATGCAAATAGCACTTAGAACAAGTGACTCTTATAAAACATGACATGTAGATGTTCTTGGCCATGAATTAGCCACCATCACCCATCCCCCTCCCTCTCTCTATATATACATGTATGTACGTAAATACACACATATTATATATATCTTAAATGAATTATATATTAATTACATGAATATGATTATTATCATACTTGAATTTATGATTATACATGAATACTATATATGCCTATAGAAACCACACACTAATACATATACAAACAAGTTTGTTTACATTTGTATACATATATTAATGAGTGTGTGATTTCTTACAGGCACATATAGGATTCAATACATTTTAAAAAGAAGTGATGGAGGAAGGTCATTGGCTAATAAAGGAACTGCCTTGGCCCATTTCATTGGTTAGAAGATAGGTGGGAGGAGTAAACAGAACAAAACGCTGGGAGGAAGAGGAAGTGAGCTCAGACAGCTCTCCTCTCGGAGGCAGACGCCTCAGAGAGACACCATGCTCCCAGGTCCCAGGCAGATGCAAGCAATGAAGCTCCGACCCAGGATGGACATAGGCTAGAATCTCCCCGGTAAGCACACCTAGGGGCGCTACACAGATGATTAGGAATGGGCTAAATTAATATGTGAGAATTAGCCTAGAAGAGGCTAGATAGAAATGGGCCAAGCTGTGATTAAATGAATACAGTTTGTGTGTTGTTATTTCGGGCATAAGCTAGCCAGGCAGCCGGGGTGCTGGGGACGTAGCCCCCCACCCTTATTACTACAGAGAAGGTTTCTAAAGATATGAAGGAATCCTAAAATCCATCACTGTGATCATAGAGTGCAGTCAAAGTACCAAGTGAATCCAAGAGTACCCAAGTGATATCTATGAAGAAGGAACTTCAAACTAACACCTCGACTGCATCTTTTATACGTCATGGTATCTGCACTGCAACTCTGTTTGCACAGTGAACAGTGTAAAGGGACTCTTTGTAAGACAAGTATAAGGTTTCCTATTTTACTAGTTCTTCTTAATTTCAGTCCTCTCGAAATAAAAGTTATATATGTACTTGGATATTATATAAGACATGGAGGAAGAAAGTGGACTCTAAGCAAGGGTGATATCACAAAGCTAGGTAAACATCAGATTCATAAAACTGAAGCACTAGAAAGTGCTTCAAACCACTACTTCAGTGGTGAAGTATTATGCTCTTGAATGGTTGGAGTAATGATTTATTCTAATGAAAGTCTGGCAATAAGAAAATACTTGTAACTGAAATAGAAATTAAAGAAATGAATAACTTTTTTGAAAAAAGAGGATCAGTGAAGGAGCTGGTTGAGACTATCTCATTACCAAGTTCATGGGGAGAGAGGCAACTGCAGACCATTTGTTTCCTTGATTGGATAGCCATATGGATTATTTTTGTCAAGGCAGCATTTTGTTGAAAACAGTAATAGATGTAAATAATTGTACAAATGGTTTCAGGAATCCAATGCCAAATGTAAAAGTAAACCTACACTTAAAAGTTAATGGAAAACATTTTTTTTTCAGTAGTAATAGATTGGATGTCGTCATTGAAACTGTTAAGTGCTGTTCCACAGAAACAGAATGTGTCGGATTGTTTAGCTTGAAATGCCAGTGACAAAAATAGAAAGTTCTGAGAGCAGGTTTGATTTTCCTTTGTTGCACATTTCAGTGTTTAAATGTTTTGCTTTAAATTTTATCTCCTCTGTGGTTCAAATCAAATTTCTGTCTTAAACTTCTTTTGGATTCTTTTCAGAGCTCCTCTTTTGGTGCATAAACTGAACCATGGCCTTAGTTTCTGTTTACTCACCTGCTTACTCTGTATTCTTTTCTTGAGATACAGTCTCCCTTTGATGTCTAAACTGTTAAGCTGTTCTGGAATTGCTGGTCCTTATGCTTCTCTTCCTAAGTGCTAGAACTATAGGCTTTCTTCACCATACCTGCCCTTGGTTCACTTTTAGCTTGCATATAATGCATGTTCAGAAATATTTATTTATACTTTCCATAGGAAGAGCACATGTACTAAAACTTTCATATTTCTTGACAATAGCAGGAGATGATTTTGGAATCTTCGAGTAAATAGAAAATTTGTTTATTTGCCCAAACAGAAAAAGATATAGAAAAGGAATGAGGGAGGGAAGGAAGACATATATTAGATCCTGTAAGCAAATAATTTAAAAGTTTTTTCAGACAATATTGGAGTTGATACATTAAGATTAATTTTATTAAAACCAAATTTTTCTGTCTGCATTTAGTTTTAATAGTTTTAATTTCTAAACTCAATTGTTTTGCTAATACGATTGCTAATAAGCAATCTGAGCTCTTATATCACAATTCCAGAGATGGGTAATTGATTTTTCCCATCCAGACAGAATATCTAAAATATATTTTCCAAGAATACAAGAGCAAAACACCATTATGATTCCTCATGCCATCGCTGCTCTCTTTTCCTCCGTTAATTATACTGGATATGGTAGTATGCCAAAAGCATGGAGGAAATTTAAGACAGTTACCACACTTGAGCTAAGTATGACTTTAGCATCAATTGTCATGCATCATCATGAATATAATCCAGTTTCAAACCCAAGTCCTGAGAATGGTCAGGTAAGCGAATCCATGAAGATACCCATTAAGTTAAATTACCAGAAAAGGTTTCTATCCAGATGTACCATCTTTTTCTTATATTAGGAACAAAAGCTTTATTTTAAATATCATGAAGAAACATTTTAAATTGAGCATTATCACATGTTTGATAGATGAATTCAAAGTGAAGATAGTGGTTTTGGTCATATTGTAGGCAGTTTTGAATGTTAGCCTGAAGACTGAAAGACTTTATTTTATTTTATTTTTTTTGTAACTGACATAATGAAGGATGAGCCAAAACCTGTCTTTTTGTTGGATGCATATTCATGCTGAAATACAGAGTAAGGAGAATTAAGTGTTAGTACTGGAATTCCTCATTTGAGGTAAGTATTAATGTGGTTATTAATGTTATTATTTTAAACTTTTCAGTCTGCGTATATATGTTGATATTCTTTAACAAAATTGGGTCTTGGAGAAATTATATGATTCGCTCTTTTTTTCATGTGAGTCAACAAATTAGCCATTTCTTCTCCGAACTCCTGAAGTTTATAGTGTGGGTCTGCCTATCAGTCTTAACTGACCCACACCAGAAAATAGCTTAATGTGTAGGGAATGAAAGTTTATCAGGATACTTGCATAGAAAGACAAACACATCTCCTTGGGAATCTAAAAGGAAACACACACCTTGGCATTATTACAATCTTGCTATTTACCAGGAATCTTTTACAGGCATAGTTTTAATACTGATTCCTGATTCTGCCTGTCAATTTACAGTTAGCCCCAGCTTTTTCTGCTACACCAGGATATACCTGGAGTCAAGGATGTGTTGACTTTTTCCTAAATATTACTGAGATTGAATCATGGATTGCTTCAGTGGTTCCACAAAATTCTTCTCACTGGCTACTCAATTCATTATGATTGGATATAACATGTATAACTGATAATCTTATTGTTTAAGGGTATTGTATCATTTTTTAAACTTATCAAATATCCCTCTTTTCCATTTTAATAGTAAGTAAATATTTTCTGCAGGAATGCCTGATGGTTGGAAAATATTATTTCACTGTAATATTTCAGCTAATTTTCACTTTAGTTTTAGTTTGGAATTTGAGACTATAACATATTTTTACTAAGACTTCTATGTAACAAATACATTTACTTTTAGCTTCATGACATGATTTTGTATAGATTATTTTTTTTCAAGTTTGATTTTTTTCTTTATTTTTTCATCTTGAGTAAAACTGAGTTTTCATCTAAGTGCATGTCTGGATTCTTTGGGAGAATGGTGTTGTAGAAAATGGATTTATTAATTTTTATTGTAATTTTGCTTTATTTTTAATTTTGGGCACCATACTTGTTGGCATAAGCTTTCAATCAAAGGAAAAGACAAAGCCTTAAGGTGTACTTTTGCTAAGCATGGCAAGTATTAACACGATGAATAGGATTTAAATCTCAATACTCAGAAACAATAACAAGAACAGAAACATTACTTTTACTATAGGTTTTCAATGGATTTTAACAAAATGAATTTATGTACTGAACGTGGAGATAGCATATGGTACTGACTCCCAAATGGGACTCACTAGTTTTATAGTACTTAAATCAAAACAAACAAGAATTAAAGGATCCTGAGAAGTATGTTAAAAGATATTCTCGTTCTATCTTTCTTATTTCTAAAACAAAACTAGCTTTATTCTTATAAGGCATAACAATTCTTGCATGGAAATTATCTACTTTAAATACATTATGATGACTTCTTAAGTTTCTTTAAAAGTTTACTCTAGAATTTGAGGATTCAGAAACAAAATTAAAGTTACTATTATAATGGAACTTTCAACCTAGATGTATGTCAACTGTGGGTACACAAAGAAATGGACAATATGATTTCTATACTTTATGAAGATGGACAATAGAACACGTTTGTTGTTTTGTCACAAAAGGTCGCTCTGATTACAACAAGGAGCCAGTCAAAGAGTGAGAGAGCGAGAGAGAGAGAGAGACAAGTGTAGCCGGACAGTGTACGAAGATTCACTTGTGCTATTAAGGAGCTCGTGAAGTATATACCTACAGTATTTGTGAAACGGAAAATGGCTAAGGCAGAATCTTTGTGTATAATTTAGGTAAATATAAATTAATGTGATTCCCAGAGGCTTTCTCAAACATCCTTGGTGTTATTTGTCCTTCCATCCCTCTTGTACTGATCTCCCTCCCTTTCCCCCTGTTTACTATAATACTTTTCTATGGAATTTATACAAAAATCTAATTTCATGTAAAACAATTTCATTTGTAATCCCCACTTAACCTATATGGAAATGGAGACTCATTAAATTTAAGTAAAATTCCCAAGATAATACATATACCAAAAAAACAATGTCAGAATTAGAAACCAGCAATTTCAACTCTAGAATTCACTTAAAATAAATTAACCTATCTCCCAGAGCACCCCGGAAAGACAGGTCTGAATATTGTGTTTGGCCTAATAGAGGCAATCGTAACTCAGAGTCAAGTCGCTCAACATTTGGTCTCCCCCCTGAGCAGCTCTAGCTGTGCAGTGTGCTGTGGGAGAGCCGATATTTCAGGTAGAACATCTCCTTTCAGAAGACATTTTAAAGTGTCCCGAGCCAGTCTCCAAAGCTGTGCTCCTTCTTGATGAATTCAAAACATAATGAAGTTCTTTATGTCTCAATGATAAAAATAAGTTTCAAACAATGCTAAATTCATCTTTTCCTAGAAATAACAAACAAGCAAACACAATTACATTATTTTATTACTCAACTGTACCTACCCACATTTAAGCATCCACCTTTCCATGAATTAAATACACATATACTAGACATCAATCAGAATATTATATTATGGTTAGGTCATAAAATAATACAGTTCCAACTATAAGAAAAGTAACAAAATAAGATATAGTTAACAGTTAAAATGAAAAAAATCAATAAAATAGCATAATAGGAAATAAGTCACAATACAACAGTACAGTGAAATATAGACTTAAGAATCAAAGGCAGGGTGTTGTCCAGCAGCCTGGAGCTCACTGTCTAGTTGCAGGATTGCCCTGGCTCTGACGGGATGTCCAAGATGAAGAACAATTCATTTTTTGGATCAGATGTCCTCAAAAGACCTCCATGGTCCCTGCTGCCCCTAGAGGCCTTGCTGGTGTCTGTGGTCTCGGCTACAGCTAGAGGATGCACTGGTGTGCTGCTCCATGCTGTGTTGATGCCCTTGGTCCATGTGGATTTCCATGGTTTGTTCTGCTGCCTGCGGCCATGTTGGCGTCAGTGATCTGTGCTGCTGCTTGAAGCCCTGTTGGTGCTTGTGGTCTGTACTACTTCCCGAGGTCACGGTGATGTCTACAGTCTGTGCTGCTGTGAAGGCCATGTTGGTGTCTGTGGTCCATGACATCATCAAATACTATGTAGAAATCCATGAAGTGTGCTACCATTGACTGTAAAGAGCAAGGAAGTTTCTTTTCAGCGATATTGAGGCCTGCAGATTCATAGTTAAGAATGAGAGACATAGAGGGCTTCTGCCACAACCCTCGCCCCCCTCCCACCATGCCCCCAAAAAGAAACAGTCTAGACAGGAAACTATTGAAGAGAACTCTTAAAAATTGTGGTAGGAATGTTGAAGTGTAGTTCTTCACATTTGATGGCTTCTGATGGGTACTGGGAGTGAGAAAAGACTCTGTTATCTTTAAGGAGCTGGCAACTGGGAGTTTGACCAGGCTCCATTGAGTATATAGGCAACAGAGATTAGATTGGTATACTTTTCATTTGTGGGTGATTGGGAAAGGTCCCAAGGGTGGTCCTGGGAGGAGTAGGAAGTGAGTGTGATCAGGGTGCACTGTGTGGAATTTCCAAATAGTCAATAAAAATAGGATGTTGGAAAAAAGTACTAAATAAAGTAAAATAAAAATGAAATTGTTTGAAGTAGAATGTAGTTCTAAATCTAAGTGGTTATAACCATAAATGTAAAGTATATATGTTGATTAACATATAAAGTATACATGCTGAAAATGAAAAGTTCAGTAGGTTAGTTCTATCACATGGGAAAACATTTTTAGATTATTTCAGAAAGAATTTCAGGGTAGATTATGGTAGGCTGAAAAAAATAAATATTTTGCGATTTTTTTTATTGAAAAAAATTTCCGCCTCCTCCCAGCCTCCCATTTCCCTCCCCCTCCTCCCACTCCTCTCCCCCTCCCTCTCCAGTCCAAAGAGCTGTCAGGTTTCCCTGCCCTGTGGGAAGTTCAAAGTCCTCTCTCCTCCATCCAAGTCTAGTTTGGTTAGAATAGAATTAAAAAGAGTAGCTATTTAATCTATTTTTTTAACCTTTCTTATAGAAAGGCATAAGTTATAGGGCACAGAAAATAAGACTTGAAGTTCATTGAAACCTAAATGATGAAAAGGAGACCTCAGGGACGTAGAGCAGAACTGGTCATCAGTTTTTACCTTTCATACCAAACTAGTCCTCTTGTTGGTCCATCCCTGTGAGCATAAGAATCTTAACTTTGGAGGTCCTAAGAATGGAAGTTTCCTGTATATCTCCTTCTTTGGCCCCCTTTTCTCCCCCCTCTTTGCTCCCTAAGGCCCTAACACTGAGCATCCACCAAAGCCACTGTCCTTGGTATTTTAAGAACTGTAGATCACATTGATTGTTTTGTATCCCTGACATTGTTTACAAGCCCAGGTGTATCTTTGAAAGCTAAAGAGACAGAGAAAATTTCCTGTGAAATGATTTTTAACCTAGTTCTGTGCAGAATATTCAAAATGTTTAGTTTTGAATTAGTTTTGAGCTGAGAGAATTAGATGCTTGACTCTTTGGACTGGATTCACTTAGTTGAAAAAGTGAATAGAATGTAAGTCCCTGCTTTTCTGTGCTAACACAGTTCTTACTTTAGAATGTGGTAAACGTCTCTGGAAATTGTCTTCTGGGATCTTTCCTTGATAAGCACTAACAGGGATCTAATGTAAATTACAATTACACACTAAGAGAAATCCATTGAATATAAACATATATGCTTGTTTTTGTATATTTGTATATTTATTGCAAAAGTAAACATATTTAATTGTCTCAATTGCAAAATATCTTTGAAATATATATATATATAATACCAAAAAGAATATCAGGATATTTAAATCCATATAAACATTTCTCCTGAAGGAGAAAATTACTTATATGATACTACAGTAATTCTATTATATATATTTGGCTTAGTAGAATTAACAAAAATAAACTTTCAATATATGATGAATTTATCTTAAAATATTTTAGAAAACACAAAACTCAAACATTACCAACAAGTGATTTCCAAGCTTGTAAATGTGACTTCAAATGGGTGTTCATCTTGGAGTCACTGAAAATGTATAATTGTCTGCCATGCCCTGGGAATTCCATCTTCCTCTTAAACTTTGAAAGTACTGTTTCCAGTGCACGTTTCCAGTATTGCAGGTCACCTACAAAAATTGCTAATGGACAGGGGTTTTGCATTGACCAACTTAACAGGTGATATCATCAGATAAGGAAATGCTTCCAGTAGTGAAAGCGAAATAGGTGTGGGCAGAACTGCCAAATAGGTAACTGCTGTCACTAGGGACATTTCCAGTTCTTAGACTCAAGGGGGCACCAATTAATACTTGTGCATAAAATTTAAAAAGCCACTTAAAGAATATTATATGGTAATGGAAGCACTTGTTAAAGAGCCCAACGATCTAGTAGCCTTATGACCCAAAACAAGATGACTGCCATTATCCTGATATTACACCTCATGCAATTAACAGGAGTGCCAATTAGTCCCCCGAAATGGCAAAGCAGGTATACTTCTAGCTCCAAATAGCTGACTGAATTGGAAAAGACAGAGAAAGAAGTGGCACATTGTAGTGTAAAACTGCATAAGGCAGATTTAGACATAAAACAGATTCTTATTATAATTTCATCAGAAGAGAAGCAGTTTGAAAGAACTGTTTTAACAAGTTTTCCTTTCTCTAAAGTCTGGTAACTTATTCTCTGATCTTCCATTTCTATCGCTTCCTTTTCTATGTAAATTTTGGCCTCATTTTCTGAGAATGACATTTAATTTCTGTTACATGAGCTTGCTTTCAGTTTACAAGTTCTAATACAGCACTCTGTGATGGAGTAACTATATTCTGAAACTGATAAAATGCCTTGGAGAATCTTTTAACATTGTATTGTAATTTCGTAGATTATAATTTTGTGAAGGCAGATAAGTCAAGGTAGGTCAGTGCTTTAGGACAACCACTCGATGTAGTGGTTTATTATTATAAAAGTTTACTTTTTATATGGTAGGAGGTGGTGCTGTTTGAAAAATATGTGGAACCTTAAAGATGTGGAACCTGACTGGAGGGTGTACTTCAATGGGTCAGGCCTTGAGGCTTTGTTGCCAGAACCTATTTCCTGTTCCTCTTTTGCTTCTTGATTATGGGTGTCATGTGACCAGTAGGCCTCAAACAGGGAGAAATAGGACTAGTTCTATCTTTAAGTAGAATTAGAAGACCCACTGATTTATTCATATAAAAAGCCAGGAGACATATATAACTACATTTTTGGGAGAACTGAGAAAAACTGAAAAAGCAAAAGATTCCATTGTATACAATATGACAACAAGATAGTGTCATTAGAGAATGAAGAAAAGACTTCCTCAGGAGACTGCCAGATGAGATGGTTCATAGTTAGTGATTCTTTCAATAGCATAAATTGGGGTGGGTGGGCATAGAGATTCCTTCTTAATGGCTGGCTGATCCTCCAATTGCAGTAAAAATTTACTACAGTGATTTTGCAGGTCATTAAATAATTTTGGGTAAATTAGAAGGCAACCTATTCACACTGTCCTCTGAGAGGACATTTCCATACCATAGCCAGAGCCTGCAATCCCTGCTCCTTCTTAAAAACTGTCAAAATCAAGAAAGAGGAGCATATGTGTTACTAACTATGTTCACAATGAGAAACCTAGAGGATGGGAAGAAAGTCGGCCATTAATAAAGATACCTTTTGGCTTGGGTAAGTTGAGTGGACTTTGCTTGTGAGGGACAAAGAGGCAACAGTGACAAATGCTCTAAGAAAATCTTTTAGGATCATGGATTATAGAACTTTTAAGGATCCCTTGATCCTTTTACTAATGTTTATAACTTTTTGAGATCTATTTGGTTTCTTGGAAAAAATAATAGAATAATCCAGAGGCAGACTGGGTGAATAAACAGTATTTTATTAAGAGTTTGTGCTTGGATAGGGTCATTTCAGGTTCCCTATCCTCAGCTGCCCAAGGAACTAACTGGGGACATCACCCTGGAGCCATACTGATGAATATCTTGCATATCACCATAGAACCTTCATCTGGCGATGGATGGAGATAGAGACAGAGACCCACACTGGAGCACCGGACTGAGTTCCCAAGGTCCAAATGAGGAGCAGAAGGAGGGAGAACATGAGCAAAGAAGTCAGGACCACGAGGGATGCACCCACCCACGGAGACAGTGGGGCTGATCTATTGGGAGCTCACCAAGGCCAGCTGGACTGTGACTGAAAAAGCATGGAATAAAACCGGACTCTCTGAACATGGCGAACAATGAGGGCTGATGAGAAGCCAAAGACAATGGCACGGGGTTTTGATCCTACTTCATGTTCTGGCTTTGTGGGAGCCTAGCCAGTTTGGATGTTCACCTTCCTAGACCTGGATGGAGGGGGGAGGACCTTGGACTTTCCACAGGGCAAGGAACCCTGACTGCTCTTCAGACTGGAGAGGGAGGGGGAGAGGAGTGGGGGAAAGGGGAGAGGAGTGGGAGGAGGGGGAGAGAAATGGGAGGCTGGGAGGAGGCAGAATTTTTTCTTCAATAAAAAATAAAAAAAAAAAACAGTTTGTGCTTGGGACACTGTCACAGTATGACACACATTTTGCAGTGCCAATATGTGGCAAGGACAGTGATGTGTTTTGCACTATGTAGCTAATTTACATTTATTTAGGCTGTATAGGCTTGGGAAAGAGTTTTACCATGCTGATAAATGTCAAAAGAGACAGTAGCATTCACTTGAACCTGAAATTTCAATGTGTTCTATCACTATGGCACAGGTTTTAAAAAGAAAATGTCTAATCAAATATTTTTTCATGAAGTTCATAAATGAATAAAAATAACATTTAGTGAGATATGAAGAAGCTTGTATTGGTGGATCTATCTTCTCATTCAAGATTCATAGGAGTCCGAGGTGAAAGGATTGTGGGATCAAAGTGAGCCTGATCTGCAGAAAGGTTTTGAAACACTTTTTTAAAAAGATATGGAGTATAATTTGATACTCAGAAATAAAATATACCATTTTATACCTAGCATATGAAATCCTTGCCTACAGCTTGTGTTCCGTTCTCTATCGGTGCATGATCAAGATGACTGAGCTTTTAATAAACAGAGTATGGTTCTGTATGATATCATAAAAGTCCTGTCATGCTTCTTCACCTCTGTAAGCTGGAATGAAAGTGGCAAACATCTATCAGAATCGTTACTGCATCTGTGACTGAGCTACAGCAGCTGCCATACCTTGGCTCGTTTACTCTCACACGTGTGTGCTAGGTGGCTTAAAATGTGTTATGGCTTGCTTTTTAGGATTAGAATTTAAGAACTGAACCCAAACTGAGATGATAGACTATCATTTCCAGCTCACAATAAAATTAATAATGGAGAAAGAAAAATAATAACAAAAGTATTTCTGTAATTATCAGAGGCATTTTGAGAGAACCATTCAGATATTTTTTCTATTATGGGCATTTTTCATTCAGATTTAAATATGTCTCCAATCTCATGTATCGTGACCAGAAAACAAATCTACAGTTCACATTTTGAACTTTTGGCATAAAGAATATAAATAAAATTCTCCACTTTATAAATATGATAGAATTATAGAATCTTTCAGAAATGAGAGATGAAAATTTCTTTTGTTAAATGGTTTAATGAGTGTACTAATAAAATATAGAACTGAATACAGAAGTAATAAGTAAAATAATTCAAAAATTTGATTAGAAGAATTTGTTTTGCTGGAAGGTGAATTATTTTTCCCGACTTCTAGTTGCTGATTTTATTTTTAAAATCAAAACTATGAAAAGTGAACCTGACAGCTCATGCATGTATCACGATGCAATATTATGTACTACACACCAGCATGCAAACTGTTATGTGTCACATTCCAAATTATTTCACAGTAACTTCGCTTCTTCAATGTTATGCTATTGAATTTCTACCCCATTTAAAATTTTGTCTCTGAGTTACCTAATAAATAGTCTGTTTAAAATTTATTTTCTTTTGTACTTAATATAATTTTTATGAAATCTAAATGATACATGGTAAGAGCCAAATTACTTTTACTTAGTAAGTGAATTTATTAAGTATGTTAAGTATTCATAAGTAAATACCAAATAAGTCATTTCAAAATAATTTCTAAGAAACAAGTCCTGGATATCAATTCTTTTAATCTACTCTGACAATCTATTTTATGCATTTTCCTCTTTCATTTAGATTAGTGCTCTTTTTCACAGAAGATTTTATCATTGCTGACAGCTTTCCTAGTATTTTAGATTAAACATCGAAGATTATCTATTTCTTGATCTAACTTTGAATTTGCTGGTGTTCATCTTTTCTCTTAGGATTCTACACATTTTTGTTTGTTTTTTTTTTTTTGTTCGTTTGTTTGTTTTCTAGACAGGGTTTTTTGCATCTTTCGAGACTGGTCTGGAACTCTGTAGAACAGGCTGGCCTTGAACTCACAGAGATCAGTTTGCCTCTGCCTTCTGAGTGCTGGGATTAAAGGCATGTGCCACCACTGTGCTGCTGATTCTACAGATTATGAGGTCATTCATTTCATACATTAGAAAAGCATTATATTTTCTTCCTTGCTATGTGGCTTATGTGGGTCAGAAACTGAAGTCTTCTTTACTTCAGTTTATTCAAATCTTTTGAGCATGACTCTGTTGTTTCTTATGTGGACAAGGTTCACAAGCATCCTGTATGATCTTCAAGTGAAAGTCCAGGTCATGCTCTCATGCAATGCTCCATGCTTGTGTGTAGACAAGCCTGTGAAATGCGTTTTTCAAATGCCAGCTGATTTTGCTTACCTTCCATATCTTACAGTTATTAGGCAGGTGCTAAAACTCCTGGTTAATGGGACAATATATTTTTCTTTTTGGAAAGCTGCCATTTCTCTGTCCAGATTTTCAATTCTGTACTATTATCAGGCTTCATATACATTTTTAAATTGGTTCATTCTCCTAGTGAGTTAAAACAGCTTTGTATTTATAGAGAGCTTCAGAAAATAAAATTATATGCATGGATTTCTAAAGTTCTGTTTGTGTAGATTCTTTAGCAGTTATGGTTTTATCTTATTCATGCACTATAACTGATGGAGTGGAGTTTAATTGCACCATCAAATTATATATATAAATATAAAATAGAAATTGGCACCACTAATTAAGAAGGAGAAATACATTCTGGAGAAGAGGAGTGTGCTAGTGACTCAGGGAAAAGGCATATGCTAAATTCAATTTTAAAGTGTATTTAATTATTGTTTTTCATATCTTTACATGTCAAAAGCTGTATACATCATTTCTGTTTGCTTAGCCATTATTAGCGTGAAAGTTGCCTCACAGTTCCTTAATCCAAATTCAGGGCTAATGATTATGTTGGCCCCTTTTGGTGCTGTACAAGAGCTTTAAATCACTTCTAATCAACAATTTTAATTCAATTATTTACATTTATTTGATAGTTCAACTTAGTACTCTTTAAAAAGAAATAAGGATTCTATTCTTGGTTAATACAATTGATGTGTGTTTGGTATTATATGCAATTTTATCTTATTACTGATCATTCAATTTTATACCTCAGAACTCATTTGCATTTCATTTGCTTATAAAAATATCTAATCTCTTTAGAAGTCTCTCTTATGAGAAAAAGTGCAAACTCTAAACTTTTATGAATGCATAAAAGAAGTTTAAAGATACTTTTCCGTCCGTAGTGTTCTTGGTTGACAGTTGTTTTCTGACGAGACTTTAGATATTCTCATAGATATATTGTTTTTGTTGCTGTTGTTTTTCAGTTTGGGTTTTGTTTGTGTCTTTTTTATTGATTTTTATTAAGCTCTACGTATTTTTCTGCTCCCTTCCCTGCCTCTCCCCTCCCCTTCCATACTCCCCCAAGGTTCTCATGCTTTCAATTTACTCAGAAGATCTTGTCCTTTTCTACTTCCGACGTAGATTAGATCCATGTAAGTCTCTCTTAATGTCCTTGTTGTTGTCTAAGTTCCCTGAAATTGTGATTTGTGGGCTTTTTTTTTTTTTTGCTTTATGTTTAAACACCACTTATGAGTGAGTACATGTAATAATTGTCTTTCTGCGTCTGGGTTACCTCACTCAAAATGATGTTTTCTAGCTGCATCCATTTTCCTGCAAAATTCAAGATGTCATTATTTCTTTCTGCTGTGTAGTACTCTGTTGTGTAAATGTACCACATTTTCTTTATCCATTCTTCATTCGAGGGGCATTTAGGTTGTGTGCAGGTTCTATCTATAACAAACAACGCTGCTATGAACATAATTGGTTTTGTTTCTTAAGTCACTGACAGTTATTGTTTTTTATAGGAAGTTCAAAGTTCACAGATTTTAGATTTCTTCTTTGGTACAGCATTCTTGACATCTTTCAAATTCCACCTCTGGTTTATTACTTTACCTGCAGATTTTGTATTGTTCCTTAATAGCATGTTGTTTGCAATTTTACTTAAAAGACTTTTTTTTATATTTTGAAGTAGCTGCTCATATATTTCAAATTCACTTGAATATTTGTCCTCTTTCTATATCACCCAACTTTTGTTTTTAGTTTTATTTATCTGAATCATTAAATATCATTTTATTTTTTTTCCATATTTATTTATTTTTTTAATTTATTTATTTATTAAGGATTTCTGCCTCCTCCCCGCAATCGCCTCCCATTTCCCTCCCCCTCCACCGATCAAGTCACCCTCCCTCATCTGCTCTAAGAGCAATAAGGGTTCCCTGACCTGTGGGAAGCCCAAGGACCGCCCACCTCTATCCAGGTCTCCTAAGGTGAGCATCCAAACTGCCTAGGCTCCCCCAAAGCCAGTACGTGCAGTAGGATCAAAAACCCACTGCGATTGTTCTTGAGTTCTCAGTAGTCCTCATTGTCCTCTATGTTCAGCTAGTCCGGATTTGTCCCATGCTTTTTCAGACCCAGGCCAGCTGGCCTTGGTGAGTTCCCGATAGAACATCCCCATTGTCTCAGTGTGTGGGTGCACCCCTCGCGGTCCTGAGTTCCTTGCTCGTGCTCCGTCTCCTTCTGCTCCTGATTTGGACCTTGAGATTTCTGTCCCGTGCTCCTCTGTCTCTGTCTCCTTTCATCGCCTGATGAAGGTTAATATTCATGATGATGCCTATGTGTTTGTCTTTGGGTTCACCTTCTTACTTAGCTTCTCTAGGAACATGCATTATAAGCCCAATGTCCTTTATTTATGGCTAGAAACCAAATATGAGTGAGTACATCCCATGTTCCTCTTTTTGGGCAACTGACAAAGGTCTGATCTCCAAAATATATAAAGAAATCAAGAAACTAGACCGTAAAAGGCTAATCAATCCAATTATAAAATGGGGCACTGAGCTGAACAGAGAATTCTCAACAGAAGAACTTCAAATGGCCAAAAGACACTTAAGGTCATGCTCAACTTCCCTAGCGATCAGGGAAATGCAAATCAAGACAACTTTAAGATACCATCTTACACCTGTCAGAATGGCTAAAATAAAAAACACCAATGATAGCCTTTGCTGGAGAGGTTGTGGAGAAAGGGGGACACTCACCCATTGCTGGTGGGAATGCAAACTTGTGCAACCACTCTGGAAAGCAGTGTTTCGGTTTCTCAGGAAATTCGGAATCAACCTACCCCTGGATCCAGCAATACCACTCTTGGGAATATACCCAAGAGAGGCCCTATCATACAACAAAAGTATATGCTCAACTATGTTCATGGCAGCATTGTTTGTAATAGCCAGAACCTGGAAACAACCTAGATGCCCTTCAACGGAAGAATGGATGAAGAAAGTATGGAATATATACATATTAGAGTATTACTCAGCAGTAAAAAACAAGGACTTCTTGAATTTTGCATACAAATGGATGGAAATAGAAAACACTATCCTGAGTGATTAAATATCATTTTAAATTTTGTTCATTTTTTTCTGTTTTAAAACATAGGCTTTGCTTTTTATTCCTGGTTCTTTAAAACTTGCTCTCTGGCCTTCTCCCATAGCCACACTGATGAATATCTTGCATATCACCATAGAACCTTCATCCGGCGATGGATGGAGATAAAGACATAGACCCATATTGGAACCCAGATGAAGAGCAGAAGGAGGGAGAGCACGAGCTAAAAATTCAGGACCATGAGGGGTGTGTCTATCCACTGAGATGTTGTGACTGATCTAATGGGAGCTCACCAAGCAAGCTGGACTGAATCTGCACGAGCATGTAATCAGACTGGATTCTCTGAATGTGGCTGACAATGAGGGCTGACTGAGAAGCCAATGATAATGACACTGGATTTTGATTCTACTGCATGTACTGGCTTTTTGGGAGCCTAGTCTGTTTTGATGCACACCTTCCTAGAACTGGAGGGGGGAGCTTGGATTTCCTACGGGCACCCTGACTTCTCAGGACTGGAGAGTGAAGGGGAGAAGGAGTGGGGGGAGTGAAGGAAATGGGAGGATGGGAGGAGGTGGAAATTTTTAATAAATAAATAAATAAACAAGAAAAAAACTTGCTCTCTAGCACAAGAGGGCTTTGAACTGTGGCCCCTTTCTTCTGTCTCCCAAGTTCTGTGGTTGTAGATGTGTGCCTTTCAGCCCAGTACTGTTGTAGGAGGAGTGCAGGGCCCCTTGTTCTGGCTGCCCAGCTAGCTTATACCCAAAATAATCACACAGAAATTGTATTAATTAAATCATTGCCTGGGCCATTCGCTCTAGACTCTTATTGGCTAACTCTCACATCTTGATTAACCCATTTCTATTAAATCTGTGTATCACCACATGATTGTGGCTTACCAGCAAGATTCTAGCCTACGTCCATCTCAGGCAGGAGATTCATGGCATCTGCCACACTGCCCTTCTTCCCAGCATTGAGTTCTGTCTACTCCACCTAGCTAAGTACGGCCCTATCAAAAGGCCAAAGAAGTTTCTTTATTCAATCAATGAAAGCAACACATAGACAGAAGGACCTCCTACAGAGTACATTTATAATTTTTAAAAATCTGACAATTCTAATATCTGAAAATCTAAAATCAGACAGATGAATACAAATTCTGGCACTCTAATATAATGGAATTTTATGACCAAAGATGCTTGCATTATATGTGTCTCTAAGTCCACTTTTAGACAAGGTTGTAAATGGAAATTAGACCAAAAAGTACCATCTGTTATGTACTCTTTAAGGCATGTGACTGATTAGAATTTAGTGGTTATGGAGAACTGGAATATTGCAGATCCAGATCCAAAGTTATTTGGAGCTTAAGATGTCCATTAATTGTTATTCACTGCTCAAACTTTGGTTTAATCTAATACCCTTCCAATAATCAGGAAAAACTGTAATAAATTACACACAGACAGGCTGTCAATAACAACACAACAAACTAAAAATGTCATCAGACAAGAAATAAGACCTTATCAATGTCTTCCCCTGCTTGTGGTAACCCACTCACATGTGGTCAACTCCAAGTGGTAAAAGTGTTTGATGCCTTAGAACTTTCTTTTGTTCTATTATAAACAAGCTCATCAGACACTTTTGATATTGAAAAATGTTGTTTGTGGCAACTTGAATCACTGTCCCTAGGCAGTGATATTCCTTCTATTTTGATCAGAATAAAGTCTCCTTTATTCCTATTAAAATGATCTCTTCCTCCCCCTCTTTCCCTCATTTGTCTCTTTTTTCTCCATCCCCACTCTGTGCTCTTCCCTACATCATCTTTCCTTCTCTCTTAACCTTTCTTCATCCATGCATCTATTCATGTATCCATCCATCCATCTCTCCATCCATCATTTATCAGTCACCTGTCTCTATCCATCTATCTATCTATCTATCTATCTATCTATCTATCTATCTATCTATCTATCTATCTATCTATCTATCTATCTATCTATCTATCTATATTGGTCTCACCAAACATACACACACACACACACATACACGAGCACTAAAATAAAACAAGCTGTGTATTATTTTTCCAGCAAACACTGAAGCATCCACAGTCCAGATTTGTACTTAGCTTATTGTCTTATATCTGTGGCTCTCATTAGAGTTGATTCTTGAAGTGCCATAGAGGGCCACCAGGTCAGTTTGCCCTAACTTCTTTTTTTCCCAGAAGTTTGTCTGTTTACTTTTTTCTTTCTCCTTTCCTTTTCTGAGAATTGCTTCATTGTGTAGTTTCTCTCCTTGTTAAACAATTGTTTGAATTCCTTTTAAATTGTGATTTTAAAAAAACAAAACAAAACTTTAAAACATAGTGAGGATACTTAAAATCCATCACTATGCCTAGAATCGGTGTCTCTATAGTTAAAATCGTTTTTTAAAGAAGATTTACTTATTTTTGTTTTATGATTTGACTGTTTGCTTGCATGTATGTCTGTGCATCCCTGTGTGTTTGATGCCCTAAGAACCAGAAGTGGACATTACTTGGAACTTGATCTACAGCTGCCTTTGAGCTAGCATGTGGGTGCAGGGAAAAGAACCTGGGACGGCTGTTGAAGCAGTGAGTCCTCTGAACCACGGAGGGAGTCATTTTCCTAGCCCCAAGCTGAAACAATTTTCTGTTCAGTCAATTTATCTAGATAGGTATAGATAACTATTTTGATTCCTAATCAATTTGTGCTTTCGTTTCCCTCAAGGGCCAAAAAGTCTCAGTTGATCTGATTGAGACCTGAGTTATGTTTTCTTACATCACTTTTGGTATACTGATTTTCTCCATGTTTACAGGTTTGAATCTATGAACTGCTATGTTTATGAGTGAGTTACAAGCATGAATTCCTCCAAGAATGACTGTTTCCCTCTTCCAGGTGCCCATGGGAGTTTATCAGTCTATTTCTTCTCTTAAAGTATCATTTGATCTCAAAACCATTTATTTTAAACAATACTTGTACATTCTGGCTGCAAACACTTATAAAATCTATACTGTGTGAATTCTGAGCACTAAGGTTTTAGTTGTATCTTTTTCTCTTTCTTCTTTTCTCTTTTTGGATTTTCTTGAGAAATGAGAAAGGCTGTGTCCAACTCCTTCCTGATATCTGAGCCTATATCTTCTATCCTCTCCCCACACTGGGTAAACTCCAGTTTCTCTCTTATCCCTGCTGCACAGAGCTTTGAAAACCAAGTTCAAAGTTGCAGAGAAAATATAATCAAGATGGAAACAAGCTCCAGTTTCTTATCTGTCTTGGTTCTTGGTCCCCCCCTTTTATTTGCTGTTGTCAGTAAAGATTCCTAACGACATTGCCTGTGTAGCAATTAATTTTCAAAGACTGTGCTAATATTTTCACCATAGTGTCTGAGTGCTTGCCTCTGGAAGATCAGAACATAGAGAGTATGCAGTCTGTTATATGGAAAAAAGAAAGAAAAAGTATCTGAAAGTCAAGAACTTACAGAAAATTTGAATTTATATTAAAGCAAAACAGATTTAAAAAACCTGGAAGCCACTTCTATTTGCATCTTAAAATATTTTAAAGTGTGGAAGAACTTATAATTTACCTCAGAAACTAATTATCAAACTAAATATATGTGCATTTTTTAAAGACAGCAAAATAGAAATATTCACACTGGACTCCAAGGAGCTACTCTAAAGGCAGATGTCTGGCCATTGCTCTCTTTGTTTGTGCTATTGCTCCTGTTGTCGTTGTTATTTAGCTATAGAAAATGCAGGACCAGACTATCAGCCTGAAACATTATCAATTAAATTTTCTCATTAGCTATATTTGGTTCCTTAATTGGCCTTTTTGACTGTGTAATTTCAAGTGATAATTATTTGTGGCACTAGCACATTCCTATATCAATGTTATCTCTTAATTAATTCAAGAATTGACCGAACTTTTTTTTTTCCGTCTGCAGACACAAAAGTAATTTGGGCATTCCTGCTCCTCAGACAGCGCATTCAGCGGCACTCCGAGGAAGGACAGCAGGAAAGTCTAGTCTCACAGAGCTAAGTGCGATAGCACAGGTGATAATCACGGAGAAGTTGGGCTGGGGACAAATCATATTCGGTGAGATCATAACAGAAAACATGGGAACACACCCCAAGATAAAGAAACAGAGAAACCGAAGAAGACATGATGCATCTGTGAGGGGCATCCCCAGATGAGGAGTCACTGACTGGCAGCAATGTTAGCTGGTGTAGACTCATCAGTAAGATAGCAGTGGTCTCATGGTAACTGACTTTCCTAGTTCAGTTGTTCAGAAAACATGGAAGGAAGCAGAATTCCAATGGGCAGTACATTCCCCAACCTAAAAAGAAATAGCCACTTCTGAAAAGCATGGATAAACTATAGAGGAGGAAAAACACGTTACTGCAGAAAGGGAGTCTATTGTTATAGTCTAGTGTGGGTTGCTGATTCCTGTAATAAAGAGAGGTACCTTCTGTCTTCTGGAAGCTTCTCAACACACCTAGTGCTTCTTTCTGTAATCTTAATCTTTTACTACTTTCCTGTTGCCACTGTGCTGTGAAGGGTGGATATGCTTATGTCAGTACTGAACGATAATAACATAGAATGAAGGAATCGCTGAGAATATTATTTTTAAACATAGAATTTATTTCTATTACGAAATGACAAATTAAGTAGAATTGTCACCTATTGAATACCTATGAATACATATTTGTAAGAAATATAATAAAATATGCCGGGCAGTGGTGGTGGAGGCCTTTAGTCCCAGCACTCAGGATGAGGAGGCAGGGAGATCTTTGTGAGTTTGAGGCCAGTCTAGTCTACAAGAGCTGGTTTCAGGACAGGCTCCAAAGCTACAGAATAACCTGTCTCAAACCTCCCCCCCACACACAGAAAGAAATAATGAAAGAAAGAAATATAAAGTAGTAATATAAAGAAGCCTCTTTAAAGGAAAATGGATGCTATGCTTTGATTCTCATTTGACTGAATTGGATCCTCATGTTTAATCTCTATATATTAATTTATAAGCAGAATTCAAATTTTAATCAGGGCATCTTTCATCATGTCTTAAGTGATTCTAATGTTTAACCTCAAGAACATAACAAAATCTGTAACAGTCAAACACGTAAAAAAATGATAAGTAATTTCAAATTAAATCTAAACAAACATCTTGTTGTATTAGCTATATAGAAAGAAATATTCTAGAACAGATAAGTTAGTAAAGACTATAAATAAAACCTGTTTTATGGACACATTAGCATGACCACATATTATATATATATATATATATATCATGTAAATACACACATATATACATACACATACATATATATATACACACACGTGCACGCATATATGTCTTCAGCAGAAAATAATTGGGGAAATATAAAAAGTATGTGCTTTCAATATTCAAACAACTAAAAAATGTATAAAGAAGGAACAACTAACTGGTGCTATTTTCTGGCTAAATTTACAAAATATTAGAAGAAAACACTGCTGAAAAGAAACATGGTCTTTTGTCTACTGCTGTTGCAATCACAAATTGCTGAATCCTTTGGAAAGTTCCTTTGGCAACAAGTAAGGGCTTAGCAGATGGAGGCTGCCCTAGCTTTCAACATTCACATGTCTGTTCACAGCAGCAGGAGTCTTGGTTCTTCCATCTTTCCTTGCCTTTTTCTCTTGAAAAACAGTAAAAATGAGGAATAAATGAGTAGATACAGGATAGTGCTTAAAAGAGAGCCCCTGATCATCATTGTTGGGTCTTTGATTTTCTGATAAGCCTTTCTCAAAAAGTCTGATTTCTTTACTTGTTGTTTGCTTAGTTGTAAGTCTCCTCAACTCCTCTTTTAGAGTACGTCCCTTGTTCAGCTCAGTTTTAATACTCCCAGCCTGCCAAGTTCTGAATACAGGTACAGCCCCCCCCCACCATGCTCACTGTGTAGTAATACGAGCGGCCTATCTAGCTTATGCCCCAAAATAACAACACACAAACTGTATTCTTTTAAACACTGCCTGGTCCATTTCTATCTAGCCTCTTCTAGGCTAATTCTCACATATTAATTTAGCCCATTTTTAGTAATCTGTGTAGCCTACGAGGTGGCTTACCAGGGAGATTCTAGCCTACGTCCATCCTGGGTCGGAGCTTCATAGCATGTGTCTACCCGGGAGAGAGGAGCATGGCGTCTCTGAGCTCACTTCCTCTTCCTCCCAGCATTCTGTTCTGTTTACTCCTCCCACCTATGTTTTAACCTATAAGGGCCAAGCGGTTTCTTTATTCCTTAACCAATGAAATCAACAGATTGATATATGACACTCCCACATCATCACTGTACTGATTTTTTTCCAGTAGAGCATTAGCAAGGTAATAAAAATTGAGATCAACTAAGGGTCCAATGCCCAAACTCGAATTTGTGAGCTTTCTAACACAGACTACTAACGGAGTTTAAGCTGTCCTCTTTTCTAAATGGGTTAACACTGTCAAATCAGTGTGTTCTCACCAACATATTAATAGAAAATAATTCTGAATGATATGGGAGGCCAATCCATGGTTTCCCTACACACATTCATGGTGTGGGAGATCTTTCTGTCCATGTGCAGATTTCATTGGTTAATGGATAAAGAAGCTGCCTTATGTAGGCAGATAAGACAGAGCTGAATTCTGGTAGGAAGAAAGCAGAGTCAGAGAGACGCATGGATCTGCCAGAGACAGATGCTGGGAATTTTACCTGGTAAGCCACTGCCACATGGTGATACACAGATTAATAGAAATGGGTTAAATTAAGATGGAAGAATTAGCCAATAAGAAACTGGAGCTAAAGGGCCAAGCAGTGTTTTAATGAATACAATTTCTGTGTGATTATTTCAGGGCTAAGCTAGGTGGGCGGCCGGGACGAACAAGTGGGCCTTCCTCCTACACATTCATACATATGAATGTCCTTACAGTTTATGTCATCATAGCATAAAGTAGGGGCAATAATGATAGTAAGAATATTACATGTAGAGAGCAATAGTGATGTTGAGATCAAAGGCATTATTAAGATCTGGATATATAGAGGAGATTGTTGTAGATCAATTATGTTTCACAATAAGTAGGCCCCACTGTATAGATAAGTCTAGAATGTAGCTTCAAGCACATGACTTAAACAGCTATTAAATAAACACTGATACTATATCTGAAATATGAGAATCTGTGGGCCTTTTGTTTTAGTTTAGTTTTGTTTTGTTTTCTGATTTGCCAGATTTATACAGTCTATTCTGGTGCTTGAGAAGCATCAAAAAGATGAAGCAAGCAGATTTTAATGCCTTTTTTTCAACAGGTTTGCACATTCAGGTGAAATGTTGGTAAATGAAACCAATATTGTCGTTTGTATGTAACAGGGAGGTAATATAATATGAAAGAGGAAGGAAATAATGTCTTGTTTTACTTTGATTGTACAGAAGTAATTGATTATCTGACGTTTCTTCAAAGGCATAAAGATAAATATTTTAGGATGAAAATAATGCTCAAATTGCTATTGCATATTTCTCTGAAGATGCCTCAAATGTAGACTTTAAGAGACCTTGGAGGATCACCAGGGCCACATCTGCCTCCAAGCTAGATTTACTAGATCAGCTGATAGGATCATTCCTGATTAAAGAAAGTGATACTGATTTTTTGAAGCATCAAAGCCAGCTGGTGTCAGAGATACAGCTTGACTCAGATCCCTCTCTAATCCAGATTCCATTCTATGCTGTTGTAGTGAGGGCTTGTGCCTGGTCTTACTGTATCTTGTTGTGTCTTGTTTTTTTGATGTACCTACAAGGTCTGATCTTTCCTGCTGGGAGACCAGGGTTTGGAGGAATTACATGTGGTGGAGAGTGGCGGTGAAGAAAACTGGGATCAGTGAAGGGAGAGAAAGCTGCAGTCAGGATGTATTATGAGAAAAGAAAAATAAATAAAGGGAATTGATAGACCTTGAGTTTTTGCCTTTAAAGATACATGCTCCTTTATGAATAGCCAGCCAGCAGGCCTTTGTGTTTCTGCACATATGACTAAAGTTTAGATAGTTTTCTCTGTGAAATGTTTGCTTGTCATCTTCCTCGATTTACAAGATTTACTTTAAGAAACGTAAACCTGTGAGTTCTTTCTCTGTATCTTGGCTAAAGATCATTTCAAAAGACCATTTTTTCTGGTACTACACTCCAAGTATTCTGAAGGTCCTGGTAGCAATCTTTTTAAAATTCAGTCTTCTGGGCAGGTAGAATATCTTTCTCTCTCCCAAAGTCTGTATGTCTGGGACAGAGGCCAAAGCCACTGACATCTTATTTCAAGTTATAAAGGTGTTTCTCTTCAAGAAGACAGCAAAGGAAGTCCAGATAGCCTTTGGAGAAAGACAATTATCAAACATAGATGAACTGACGTCCCCTAGCCTGCCCTTTGCTTTGGAAGAATTCTGAACAAGGTCTTATGTCTCACATTTATTTCCAGAGCCTTGAAGGAAATCTTCCTTGCCTTTTAATTACCCATTATACTACATTGATTTCACCATACCAACTCTTGCTTCTTCCAAAGTTCTAATTTTTATATTAATCATTAAGACTGCATTTGCTCATTTCATCTTTCCTTGATTTTTTCCCAAGTTAAAAAAATAGTTGTTACCATTTACCATTTCCTCTTGCATGTCTGCATTGATAATCTTCCACTTGTTTCTTGTAAATTCCTCTAATCCCTGCTGGCAAAGCTATCTGCAAAGGCTATCCAAATCCTATTTATAAACTTCTGTAACAGAAAATATCACTGTCAGATAGTTGAATTCTTCAACAGACTATCCTCTTCCTTGTTTTCCAAACTAAATGCAAGCATAATTTCAGAAGTCCCCAGCTTCAATTCCAGCCATGGCCAGAGTATGAAGAACATTGGTGCAGAAGTATGGGCCAATGTCCCGAAAGATCAGTCCAACCACTCTGTCCACATAATTAGAACTAATTGAATTAGTCCCACTCCTTGCAAAGACGTGAAATCAATACTATAATTAAAACTGCATTTTGGTATAATTGAATTTTCAAATGAAATCTGAAAGGAAGGAAGAAGGAGAAAATGATTCTTATGTGTAGAAGTAATTAATATTTGTATTATGTTTGTATCTTTTCAATAATCCTGTGGGAATTCATGGCAGCGTCTTCAGTGTCATTAGCCACAGCTGACAAGAGGATCTCCTCACTCGTCCTTTAGACATCACTACCTTCAAGCCTTCGTAGCAGAGCCTCGAATCTCACTGGTTAATGGACCAACCTCACCCCCAATGCAAATATTTTACTCAGACATAGAATTCAGGTTTTCAGACATTATTTTGCTTGAAAAAATTGCTGTTATACTTCTCTATCTAGATCTCTATCAATAAAATATCATCCATCTGAACAGATCTGGGCAATTTAGCAGTTAGCCGACTAGGCATTTCCCTGGATTTCACTGACTTTCCTTCATGTGCTTTTGCCACAATCCTATATCTGGATGGGATTCTATCTAATAATGGGGTGTTGAAAGATATTTGTGAACTGGAAAGATGACCCAGTGGTCAACGTGCTTGCTGATCAAGCATGAGGACATGGGTTTATAGCCCCAGAACCTAAATAAAAGCAAGACATGCTGGGAAAGCAGAATCCTATAACTCCAGCAATAGAATGATGGAGACAGGAGGCTTCCTGCAGCTTTCAGGCTAGTCACTTCGGAGAGCATCAAATTCAGTGAGATAGGCTATCTCAATAAAATAAGGCAGAAAGAACCAGAGGAAGACACTTACCATCAACCTCTGGCCACCCTACATGCACATGAACATATATAATCCCTGCACAATTATATTCCACACATGAACACACAATCACACAACACACACTGTTATATAAGTAGACAGATAGATGATAGCTAGATGGATAGATAGATGAGAATAGGTAAGTAGATGGATAATAGAGATAAATAGATAGACGATCAATGAGAGAAATACAGAGAGACACAGAAAAAGAGAGACAAAGACAGAGAGACAGAGAAAGATTTTTTTGAAAATTTACATTTGCAGAGTCACCTTATTTTAGGTATAATTTTAGGTTCTAAGTTGTGAATGCAGAGAACACATAGATAAGTCAGCTTTGCCCTCAACTGTCTTCTACTCAGAAAAAGGGAAAACTAGACAAACGTGGTGTGCCACAAAAATTTATCGGAAGTGTAAAGAAGAAACATATTAGGGGATGTTGAAGGATCTTGGTCAAGTCCTATATTCCCACAGTCTTAGAGACATAGGTCCTTGGGTATGAATCAGTTGGTCTATATAGGTCATATTTGTTTCATTATCAAATTCTGATTCCTCCCAGTTCTGAAAGCCACTGGAATTCAGAAGATGGAGAACACACTTGGGATGAAGTATGAAGAAGTGAATATTGGGGCACCACCTAAAACTGAAATAAGAGAATGTTACTAGATAAACTGTAATAAGAGACAAAACATGACCATAGGAGCAGAGCCACCATCTTTATCACTCACTTTTACATCCTCAGTGTTGGCCATGGTCCTTGGCACATGCCAAGCATTGCAAAATATGTACTGATATATGAGTTGGAAAATACTGACTGCTAAAAAGTCACCTGTTATATACTTTTATCATCCCTGCCGCCAAATAATTGAGGCAAATTTGGCACTTCCTTCCCTTCCTTATACAAAGGCAGAAGAAATTTTCATTTGTATGCCAAGGTCTTATTTGTATATTACAATTTATTTTTAAAAATTAAAGGGTCATATAATTAGCAAATGAAAAGGTCCAGAACCAACCTGTGAAATTCGCTCATTGAAGAACCTTTCACATCCATGACATACACATTAATGAGCTATTGAACGTGACCTGTTATACATACTTGGATGTACCTTCTTTCAGCCAATGTCTTAACTTGATTGAATTTTGTGTGTCTCTTGTAATTTTCAGTTCTCCAGATTTTAGAAATACGATGCATTCTAAAATTCCTCTAGTACCCAGGCACACAAGCACCCCTGAAACATCTTTAAAGGTTCAGGGGCCATCTGCCTTTGTTTTTCCTTTGATGAGCCTGTGGATATGCTTTAAACAGCCGTGGTCAGGACGAGTATAGTTACTAGAGGAAGGAGCACATCACTTTGATTTCCCCTGAGTTTGCAAACATGGTTACAAATGAAAGTAACCAGAGAAGACATAGTTGCTTGTGTCTCATTTCTTAGCTACAGATAAATTGTTTCTCTATGGTTTTCCCTTTGAATCTTGTGTTGGATCAGGTTTTAACTTGGAAAACATTCTCTTTTGAGTAATACTTTTTCAATGTGTCACAACTTGAGATTTATTGCTCTAATGTATCATCGGAGTGGCAGGTAGCCCTGATGATGTATGGCATAATATATCATCAAAGCAATTTCTCATTCAGCTACATATTGCATATAAGTGTTAGTGTTTTTATTATATATAATACAAACATACACATTGTGGTTGAGACAGAAAAGAAAGAATCTTTGGTGTAGTGGTCAAAATTCTCAAATGTGTTCTAGTTACTGGGACACAATAATGAGTGTCAATCCTCTGCAAAGCTGCTAATTTCTATAACGTTTTCACTTTTAGGTGGGAAATAAATGTGCTTGAAAAGAAAAATGAAGTTTAAAAGTACACATAGCAAATATTATTTTTCTCCTTAGCTGTCAGCTACCCATACCCTCCACAGAGAGAAGCAATTAACAAAACTTTCTGAGGCAGTACAAAAATATGAAGCTTTCTTTTTAAATTCAGTTACTAACTAGCACATCTCATCGAAATTCTTGTCCCAATTAACTGTATACATTTTAAGTTGCTCCATACAAGCATACAGTGATCTTATTCTTTTTAGTCATCATATACTACCCTATATAATCAAAATATGTGGCATTGAAAATTTCTTTGGATCCAATATTTTGCTGCTATAAGCATTACTTCAACTAAAGATTGTCCCACAAAAGTTGTTTTATTCATAGGGGTACACATAAAGAGCTACCCCAAGTGAGTAATTTTCTGAGTAAATGCTTTATATTGTGTGCTTTTAAATAATGTGGAGCTTAATCCATGTGTTTTATGGAGTCTATACTCCTTCAGTAAGGAGTAAGCGTTCTTCAAGCTGTGTATAATTGAACATCTTTACCTCAATGTTGTGTGTGTGTGTGTGTGATATCAAATCTATTTGAATCTGTTATTGATTTTTTTCCTTTCACTAGAGTCTTGAATTTTCCCCCTATTACCAGTAAGTAATATAATACTAATTGTTATATATTTCAAACTTTAAGGCATCCTAACCCTAGCTTAATATTTGCTTTCCAGAACTTGTAAACAGTTTCAATGGTTTTTCCACTTAAACACTAATCCTGTGTGTACAACTATAAGCAAATAGCACATAATTTTTTAATTTGAGCAAAATTATAGCAAACCTTCAGCTAGGCTAACAAATTGATGAAGATCCATTCTGCCTAATATCTCACCTTTCCTTTCAAGCACACCACTGTGCTCTTGCAGACATCTGAGAATGTTTGAAGTATAGATCATGAAGATCTTTAAAGTTTATGCCTTGGAAATAATTTTTGTAGTTATAATTTTCAAGGTATGAAAGAAGTCACAATTGAAGACAATATGTAGAATAGCTTCAAAAGAATCAATGATTCTTCAAAGGCATAGTATTTTCATTGTGGTCATAATTTTTCTCTTAAATAAGTCAGCCTTTATCATTGATGCGTCTATCATTTTTCCTTGATGGTTTTCATGCAGAACTCTGTATTTTTTGCCAAGAACTTGGTTAGTCCATTTTGGATACTTGCCATGCCACTGTCAATGAAATTTACCTATAAATCCAAGTCAACAAACACAGCAATTTTTATTTAATTTAGAAAATGAATTTATAGAGCTATTTAAAAAGGATATTTCTTTTCAGAAGTCCTTTTCAAAGCTTTTTGTTGTTTTTAAAGGGTTTTACATATGAGACTGTAAATGGAAATCATTTCCACCCTTCCTTCTCCCATCTCTCTCAGTTTAATACCTTCTCTTCATTAACTTTTGCTATTGCATGAATATTGGAATATAAAATATTTCTTCCAAAAAGTGGTATGCTCATGAGAAAGGAAGACATTATAAATGTTGGCAATAAGATCAAAAGTCATGCCATGAGGTTTCAAGAAAGAGCAAAAGTCATTGAGAAAGACATAGAAGCACAAGTGGCTGGTCAACACATGATACTTAGTAGTCCATTTTGTTTAATAACTTAATAATATTATTATGTATTCATATAATTGTATTACATACGTGAATATATAATACATGTATTATAATCCATAAAACAGTCAATAACTTCAGATTATAAATATTTTAGTGGTTCTTAGGTTATAAACTAAAATAAATTTAAGATTAAAAGCTGTTATTAGCACCAGCCACATGGCATAACTTTCAAAAACAAACATTAGTATGTGAGACATAATTGATGTTTGAACATGCCAAGATTCATTCCTTCCTAAAACAATCAAGTCATCCTTTTGTAAAGACAATCCATAGGCAACTGAGTGGCCAAAGTGAGGCATTAGTAATTCAGGTCATGGGGCTCGGGCTGTAGCACTTAGGATCATCAGCAATCTGGTTAAACCTAGTGAATCCTCACATTCTTATTTAATGCTTATCCATATCGCTTGGCTCTTTTAAGAAGTAAAGGAAGTATCATATAAAAAAGTTAATACTGACTTGTCAACTTAGAAGTATGTAGACTCACATAGGAGATAAACCTACAGCACACAGTAAGGGCTATATAGACTATCTATTCTAGATTAATTGAAGTAGGAAGACCCACTTTAATGTGGGTGTACCATTCCACGGAACCGGGATCCTGGGCTGAATACAAAGGGAAAACTGAGCAGAATACCAATATCCATCCCCTTTATCCTTCCTGGCTACTGATGCAATGTGACCAAGTGCCTCGCGTCCATGTAACTATGACTTCTGCATAATGAAAGATAGCCTCTCAGACTGTAACCCAGCATAAACCCTTCATCCTTTAAGATGCTCCTTGCCAGGTATTTTGTCCTAGCAACGAGAAAAGTCACTAATACAGTTACCTACATAAATAAGCAAGGATTAGAAATTCACTTAATTTGTTAACCTTACGTTTAGCTATGAAATTTGAAAATATTGATTGACTCTATAGGAAGTCCACAACTGAATAAAGATCTTTTGTGTGCTTCCTGAGCTCCTATGAGACAAGACTATAAAGACCAGAAACTTTTCATGTAGACTCAACAGACATCAAGAGGATTATTTGGCTAATGAACCTGCACATGATTCTTGTGTTTCTATAATACGGTTTGTTGATAAAATAGAATGTGTTCATTCATTCACTCATACATTCAATAATTCATTCATTGACTTTACTGAAGCTTGTTTATTGCAAACATTGGTGAAAAATTATGAGAAAAGCTCTTAAGTCTCTTCTTTCCTTCTTCATGAATGAACACTAAAAAAAAAAAAAAAAAAACCAAACATCATTCTATACAACATTAATGGTTGATGTTTACTGAGTCATTACTACTTACATGTAAGACACAGTTTTGGTGGTTTATATGTAATTTTCTTTACGATATGCCTATTAGAAAAGTACTGTACACATATTTTTACCTATGGAACAGATAGCTTCATACTAAGTTTTATATCTGGGTCTGGGGATGCAGATGAGTGGAAAAGTAGAGATTCAACATTAGCAAGATATTCTGTTCAATCCCAAGGGCTACAAAGCTAAGTTATGTAAGTAGTAGATGACATTGTCCTCGTTCATGGCACAATTTGACTCATGACAAGTGACAAGAAACTACCAATCTCTGTCATAGCAATGTATGCCATAATGTTAGAAGCATTGTAGGCTATATTACCAAGCTCTGTCATAGCAGTATATGCCATAATGTTGGAAGTATTGCAGGATATTTTTTCTGCAGATTTGTGGGACATGATATTTAATATTGCCTGTGATTCATTTTTCAAAGCATAAGCTGTTTGAATAATTAAAACATAAAATATAAGTTCCTAAAAAATACAAGGGTTTGCATATTTTGTCTTGTCACTGTGACATATATGTGGCATGGAGAGTTAAAAAGTAGATGTGTTTGTTTTGACCAACAGTTACTCAGTGTTTAGCTGGCAGTTAGGCTTGGCGGAGCACGGCAGCTCTCTTCACGTTACCTAAGAAGCAGAGAGGCGGGGGCTTACACACCAAGATATTTTCGTTTATCCTTTTTTATTTCACTGAGTCTCTGGGCTACTGAGTGGAGTTATTTGCATTCAGATCAGGTCCCCACTTAGTTAATGCTTTCAAAGATACATTCCAAAGAAGCCAGTCTGATTGACAAGGAAGATCTGTCATTGCAGCTTGAATTATGATAAATATTTCTGCTCATTAAACACCAAACGCTGTAGTTACTTCACACCACTCTGTTTTCTTTGTTTTTACTGTTATCTAAAGAAATGGGAGAAAATGTGAATTGTTTTTATTTCTGTAGTCACAATGGATTCTAAATGTTCTGGAAATACCACTGCACACTGTTGCTAACTTGCTGGAACCAAGTGAAGTCAGAATCGCTAATGAAAGACCTTTGCCAAGGATAGTAAGCAATGCCTTTTCATATGTGGAGATGAGCGTATAGTGCTAGTATTGAATGCAAGAGGAAAAGTGGCTTGTAGAATCATGTGAAGGATAAAGAGAAAAATTTGTTATAGAAAGAACTCTTTGCTTAACACATTTTAAAGAGAAAATTTTGGGAAAGGGGGGAAAGATGAAAAGGAGATTAAAAAATTATTCGGAAACTGAAGAGAAAAATGAATTACACTTAGAAATGTAAACAAAAATAGGGAGAATCCAAATTAATAGAGATGAGCTCAAGAAAATAAGCTTGGGGAGGGAGGAACAACTAAATAGAGGGGAAAATACTTACAATTCTACTTTTTAACTTTTTCTTTGTGTCATGTGAACAATCAGCATAGCATACAGCTTCTCTGTGTAAAATGTACATTAAGAATATTCAATACACTCGGTGCATTTTATTTTGTTCTCAAAATTATGAATATAGAATTTTAAAAATTACTCAACCATATGAACCTATTGAGGAAACCGTTTTGGGGTAATGATTTCTGAGCAAGCATTTTTCCCCAAAGCAAAATTATCTCCATTTCAAAGCAATGATGTATGCAGCAAAACATGAAATATAAACAAAATGTTGATTTGAAAAGCAACAGGGAAATCTAAAATCATCGGTGTGGTGGTTTGCACAGGTATGCCCCCCCCATAAAGTCGTATACTTGAATGCTTGGCCCCTAGGGAGTGGCACTGTGATGGCTTTGTTGGTATAGTTGTGTGGCCTTGGAGATAGGCTTTGCGGTCTCATATATGCTCAAGCTATGCCCGGTATGGCACACAGTCTCTCTTCCTGCTACCAGCAGATCAAGATGTAGAACTCTCAGCTATTTTCTCAGCACCATTTCTTTTTGCATGCTGTCAGGCTTCTCGTGGCAATAATGGACTGAACATCTGAGTCTGTGAGTTATCCCCAATCGAATGTTTTCCTTTTTAAGAGTTATTGTGGTCATGGTGTCCCTTTACAGCAATAAAATCCCCAAGACAGTGGGCTCCATTCTTCCTCAACAACAACAAAAAAAAACCTGCTGCCTGTCATATAATTTCAGAAAATATTCTCTTCAGCTGGTGGTGGTGACCTTGAGGGCTCTGGTCTCCCTTGCAGCCTTGCTGGGTAGTATAACTTATCTCACATGGCTTGCCGTAAGACTTCTTGCAAGCATAGGTTTTCACGATTACCCATTGATAGTTCTAGATCATTTCTTGTTTCCTTTCTCTAAAATTATTCAGGTATGAACTTGTCAGACAATACCATCCATAAACTCATTCTTGTACCCTTTATCCCCATCCTCTGCTTCCAAGAAAATCCATGCCTTCTGTAATTGCTCCAAGCTCATTTAGCAGTAGTCTTATACCTACAGATGTTCTGACACTTCCTAAGGGAGTTTTATTTTTGTTTTAGATCTCACGCCTTCTTAGAGAGCATTAAGTTGGCTCAGTCTTTAAAACTCTATCTAAAAGCTTCTTATTTATACATCTCTTATAATAGATCTGCCTATTTCTCCAAAACCTTTCTCTGAATTTTTTGTAATAGCCACCCAGCTGCTTTTGGCTTTCATCCCATTTGTCTATCTATTCTCCTCCAAGCTTTTGAAGTAGCTGTACCTACGTATACATCAGCAGTGGTCACCCGCATGCACAAGTTCACTAATAACTTCACATTTTCCTTGTGATCAACTTAAATATCTTTACGATAGCCCCTCATTTGATTTTCATCCCAATCTTTTCATTACCTCTATGAATTTTTTTCTTTTACCAATGACTCTTTCTTTAGCCTAACCAGTCTTTAAACTATTACTTTGCCCACCTCTGCAGTTTGGCATTTTTCACTGGTCTCACTAAATATGTTATTGCCTATTCTATCCACATTCTGAGCTTGTTTGACTCCTTAAATTCATCTTACTTCATCTTTGACCAACCCCACTGAAGTCATACTCCACCCCCAACTGGCTCAACTTAGCCACGTCCTTGCTTTGCTCTCTCAAAAGTATAGGTCACCTTGTGATCTACTGTGCAGTCTTATTCATCTTCCTTCCTTCTCATAGGTTTCTGTGAGCAACTGAATAAATAAATACTTCTATCTTGAGGATACACATCATGCATGTTCTTTATACCATGTGTGTCTTCAAGCATTTTCATGAAGCAATAGTGCCCAGCATTGTTTTCATTAGTTGTCTAACTGTGTGATAATGACATGGTCTACAGTGCTAACTCACTGTATTAAGAGTCATTCTTTTGAGTATGGAAATTGGCTTAGCAGAAATTTTCAGTCTGCTCAATGCTATTTGAAATCAACTCTGAACTTGATGTCAAATGTGGAGGTATCTTCTACACACACACTCACACACACACACACACACACACACACACACAGTAGCATTCTTTTACCTAATTTTCTCCTATATTCTGAAGGTTTATATGGTCTATAAGCATTGTTCACTACTCCTTCTAAATTTGTTAGAACATTGGATATAGCTGACTACAATGGCCATGGCAGTGAAAATGGTTTTTCTTCTCTCCATATTACAGATTTCTTAAACACCATAAAGCACATTTTCACACAGAATCTTTTCAGTGTTGCACAAGGTCTATACTGTTCAAGAGAGACATCCAACCTACAATGTACACCACAGGAGCCACTGTCATTGAGAAAACCCTTTGAGATAGGGTCATTTTGAAGGAGGGAAACTGTTTACTGTGGGTGGCACTTATCTCATAATGACATCAAGAAAACACCAGAAGGAAAGCTTATTAGATTCTGTTCAAGACTGTGATCATCAGATCGCCAGTTATCCGTGAAATTATCCTGAGCATGACTCTAATGCTTCAGATAAAGTTTCTGGATTTTTAACCACATTTCACTTATTAATTATTCTGGGAAGATTTCTAAACCATTTTTGCACTGATTGGTATATTTGCAAGTTTCACCTAATTCACAGTATTTCTGACCATTATCCTGAGTATTTACATTTTTTTTTTTAGTTTTAAATGAATTTACTGTACTCGATAATTATTTGAAAGCCCATTGTTCAAACAGAAAGACTATTATGTTTGACTTGCCAGTTTGGGGATGAAGGTCTTATACTACATTAGAAATACAATATAATTAGTAGTTAAAGGAGATTTTCATTTTCCAAACTAAGAAAATGTTAAAGAAAGAAAGAGTAGAGAGGGTAGAGGGTTGCTGCTTACAAGCTAGTTAAGAACACGTAGGACGCTCCCTTCCCTGGTGGCAGAGAGCCTCCCTGCTCTGCCTGCTTGGGCGCTGGGTCCTAACCCCAAGCGTAGGGTAAAGGGGAGCTCGGGGGCTTCTTTGTCCCCATAGCCCGCCTGCAGCAAGCAGGGTGGGCCCTTTGTCTGCGAGCGAACCAAGCAGCACGGAGTTTCATCAGGGCACCTAGTGAGACATCATTGTGGTGAGTGAGTGCTGCGGCACCCGGGAACAGCCCGCCTACACTTCCTGATCAACCTACAGGGCTACACTGCCCGGTACCTCCTCTCTCTTCCTATCCCATCCAGCTTACATCCAGATCCCCCCACCCTCTGTTTCTCTTCCCCCTCCCTCCCCTGGTGGCAGAGAGCCTCCCTGCTCTGCCTGCTTGGGCGCTGGGTCCTAACCCCAAGCGTAGGGTAAAGGGGAGCTCGGGGGCTTCTTTGTCCCCATAGCCCGCCTGCAGCAAGCAGGGTGGGCCCTTTGTCTGCGAGCGAACCAAGCAGCACGGAGTTTCATCAGGGCACCTAGTGAGACATCATTGTGGTGAGTGAGTGCTGCGGCACCCGGGAACAGCCCACCTACACTTCCTGATCAACCTACAGGGCTACACTGCCCGGTACCTCCTCTCTCTTCCTATCCCATCCAGCTTACATCCAGATCCCCCTACCCCCTGTCTCCCTCCATCCCTCCCTTCTTGGAGCAGAGTGCCTCCCTGTTCAGCCTGCCTGGGCGCTGGGACTGAACCCGAAGGTGAGTGCAAAGGGGAAGGTGGTAGCTCCTTTGTCTCCATAACCTGCCTGCAGCAAGCAGGGTGGGCCTTTGTTTGGAAGCTAACCAAGCAGCAAGGAGATCGGAACTGGACTCCAGGAGAAACAGCACGGGGGAGTGACATCACTTGGAAGGTACATCAGTTGGCAAGAAGACCTGATCCTGTAAAAGAAGATCCATAGGAGAATATTGGAAGGAAGAGATGGGGAGACGCCAATGCAAGAATTCACCCAACAATCTGAAGAACAACACGAAACCACCAGAAGCCAGCGACCTCACAACAGGAGGACATGAACACCTTAATCATGAAGAAGGAGAAAAAACTGACTTCATGACAGTGATTGACACCCTTAAACAGCATATAAAAAACGCCCTTATAGAAATGGATGAGAAGTATAACAGAAAGTTCGAGGAATTGAGTAAATCAGTGAATGATACCCTAGGAAAGCAAGGAAAAACAATCAAGCAGATAATGGAAACAGTTCATGATTTGAAAAATGAAATGGAGGCAAAGAAGAAAACACAAACAGAGGGCCGGCTGGACATGGAAAATCTAGGTAAACGAATAGAGACTACAGAAACAAGCATAACCAGCAGAATACAAGAGATAGAAGAAAGAATCTCAGAGTCTGAGGATAACATAGAGAAAATAAACGCACTGATCAAAGAAAACAGCAAGTCCAACAAACTCTCATCACAAAACATTCAGGAAATATGGGACACAATAAAAAGACCAAACCTAAGAATAATTGGAGTAGAAGAAGGAGAAGAAGTGCAGCTCAACGGTCCAGAAAATATACTTAACAAAATTATAGAAGAAAACTTTCCCAACCTGAAGAAGGATGTACCTATGAAGGTTCAAGAGGCATACAGAACCCCAAATAGGCTGGATCAAAAAAAAACATCCCCTCGCCATATAATAATCAAAACACAAAATATACAGAATAAAGAAAGAATATTAAGAGCCGCAAAGGAAAAAGGCCAACTTACTTATAAAGGTAAACCTATCAGACTTACACCTGACTTCTCTATGGAAACCATGAAAGCCAGAAGGTCCTGGATAGATGTACTGCAAAAACTAAGAGACCATGGATGCAAGCCCAGACTACTATATCCAGCCAAGCTTTCGTTCACCATAAATGGAGAAAACAAAATTTTCCAGGATAAAAACAAATTTAAGCAATACGTAGCCACAAATCCAGCCTTACAGAAAATAATAGAAGGAAAATCACTAACCAAGGAGTCCAACAAAGACCTCAATAACTCAGACATCTAGAGACCCTTCACCAGCGCAACTCAAAGAAGGGAAACACACAAACCCTACTACTTAAAAAGTGACCGGAGTTAATAACCACTGGTCATTAATATCACTTAATGTCAATGGACTCAACTCACCTATAAAAAGGCACAGGCTAAGAGACTGGATTCGAAAACAGGATCCAACATTCTGCTGTCTACAAGAAACACACCTCAACCACAAAGACAGGCACCTACTCAGAGTAAAGGGCTGGGAAAAGGCTTATCAAGCAAATGGACCTAAGAAACAAGCAGGTGTGGCCATACTAATTTCTAACAAAGTTGACTTCAAACTTAAATCAATCAAAAGAGATGGAGAGGGACATTTTATACTCATAACAGGAAAAATTCATCAGGAAGAAATCTCAATCCTGAATATCTATGCCCCTAATATAAAAGCACCCACGTATGTAAAAGAAACATTGCTAAAATTCAAGGCAGCCATCAAACCGCACACACTAATAGTAGGAGACTTCAACACTCCTCTTTCACCAATGGACAGGTCAATCAGACAGAAACCTAACAGAGAAATTAGAGAATTAATGGAGGTAATGAAGCAAATGGACTTAACAGACATCTATAGAATATTCCACCCAAATAGGAAAGAATATACCTTTTTCTCTGCAGCTCATGGAACCTTCTCGAAAATTGACCACATACTTGGTAACAAAGCTAACTTACACAGCTACAAAAAAATATTACTAACCACCTGTGTCTTATCAGACCACCATGGATTAAAGTTAGAATTCAACAACAATGCTACCCCCAGAAAGCCTACAAACTCATGGAAACTGAACAGTCAACTACTGAACCATACCTGGATTAAGGAGGAAATAAAGAAAGAAATTAAAGTCTTCCTTGAATTCAATGAAAATAAAGAAACAACATACTCGAACTTATGGGACACTATGAAAGCAGTCCTGAGAGGAAAGTTCATAGCACTAAGTGCCCACTTAAAGAAAACAGAGAAAGCACATATTGGAGACTTAACAGCCCACCTGAAAGCTCTAGAAAAAAAAGAAGCAGACTCACCTAGGAGGAGTAGAAGACTGGAAATAATCAAACTGAGGGCTGAAATCAACAAAATAGAAACACAAAAAACAATCCAAAGAATCAATGAATCAAGAAGCTGGTTCCTGGAAAAAATCAACAAGATTGACAAACCCCTATCCAAACTAATCAAACGGCAGAGAGAAAATTTGCAAATTAATAAGATCAGAAATGAAAAGGGGGACATAACCACAAACACAGAGGAAATTCAGAGAGTCATTAGATCTTACTACAAAAGCTTGTATGCCACTAAACTGGAAAATGTAAAAGAAATGGACACTTTCTTAGATAAATACGATTTACCAAAAATAAATCAGGACCAGGTGAACAAGCTAAACAGACCTGTCAGTCGCGAAGAACTAGAAGCTGTTATCAAAAACCTCCCTACCAAAAAAAGCCCAGGGCCAGATGGTTTCAATGCGGAATTCTACCAGAACTTCCAAGAAGACCTAATACCTATACTCCTCAATGTATTCCACAATATAGAAACAGAAGGGTCATTACCAAATTCCTTTTATGAAGCTACAGTTACTCTGATACCAAAACCACACAAAGACTCAACCAGGAAAGAGAATTACAGGCCGATCTCACTCATGAATATCGACGCAAAAATCCTCAACAAAATACTGGCAAACCGAATCCAAGAACACATCCGAAAAATTATCCATTATGATCAAGTAGGCTTCATTCCTGAGATGCAGGGCTGGTTCAACATACGAAAATCTATCAATGTAATCCATCATATAAATAAACTGAAAGAAAAAAACCATATGATCATTTCATTAGATGCTGAAAAAGCATTTGACAAAATTCAACATCCATTTATGTTAAAAGTTTTGGAGAGATTAGGGATACAAGGGTCATACCTAAATATAATAAAAGCTATATACAGCAAGCCGACAGCTAACATCAAATTAAATGGAGAGAAACTCAAAGCCATCCCGCTTAACTCAGGAACACGACAAGGCTGCCCACTTTCACCATACCTCTTCAATATAGTGCTGGAAGTTCTAGCAATAGCAATAAGACAGCATAATGGGATCAAGGGGATTCGAATTGGAAATGAAGAAGTTAAACTTTCGTTATTCGCAGATGATATGATAGTGTACATAAGCGACCCCCAAAATTCCACCAAAGAACTTTTACAGCTGATAAACAGCTTTAGTAATGTGGCAGGATACAAGATCAACTCCAAAAAATCAGTCGCCCTCCTATACTCAAAGGATATGGAAGCAGAGAGGGAAATCAGAGAAGCTTCTCCATTCACGATAGCCACAAACAGCATAAAATATCTTGGGGTAAATCTAACCAAGGAAGTGAAAGATCTATTTGACAAGAACTTTAAGGCATTGAAGAAAGAAATTGAAGAGGATACCAAAAAATGGATGGACATCCCTTGCTCTTGGATTGGGAGGATCAACATAGTAAAAATGGCAATTCTACCAAAGGCAATTTATAGATTCAATGCAATCCCCATCAAGATCCCATCAAAATTCTTCACAGATCTGGAGAGGACAATAATCAACTTTATATGGAAAAACAAAAAACCCAGGATAGCCAAAAAAATCCTACACAATAAAGGATCTGCTGGAGGCATTACCATCCCTGACTTCAAACTCTATTACCGAGCTACAGTAATGAAAACAGGGTGGTACTGGTATAAAAACAGAGAAGTCGACCAATGGAATCGTATAGAAGACCCGGACTTTATCCCACAAACCTATGAACACCTCATTTTCGATAAAGGAGCTAAAAGTTTACATTGGAAGAAAGAAAGCATCTTCAACAAATGGTGCTGGCACAACTGGATGTCAACCTGTAGAAGAATGAAAATAGACCCATATCTATCACCGTGCACAAAACTCAAGTCCAAATGGATTAAAGACCTCAATATCAGCCCGAAAACACTGAATCTGATAGAAGAGAAAGTGGGCAATACCCTACAACAGATGGGCACAGGCGATCGCTTCTTAGGTATAACCCCAGAAGCACAGACATTAAGGGCAACATTGAATAAATGGGACCTACTAAAACTGAGAAGCTTCTGTAAAGCAAAGGACACTGTCACTAAGACACAAAGGCAACCTACTGACTGGGAGAAGATCTTCACCAACCCCGCAACAGACAAAGGTCTGATCTCCAAAATATATAGAGAACTCAAGAAACTAGACTTTAAAATGCTAATTAACCCAATTAAAAAATGGGGCGCTGAACTGAACAGAGAATTCTCAACAGAAGAACTTCAAATGGCCAAAAGACACTTAAGGTCGTGCTCAACCTCCTTAGCGATCAGGGAAATGCAAATCAAAACAACTTTGAGATATCATCTTACACCTGTAAGATTGGCTAAAGTCAAAAACACCAAGGATAGCCTTTGCTGGAGAGGCTGTGGAGGAAGGGGTACCCTCATCCATTGCTGGTGGGAATGCCATCTTGTGCAACCACTGTGGAAGTCAGTGTTTCGGTTTCTCCGGAAATTCGGGATCAACCTACCCCTGGACCCAGCAATACCACTCTTGGGAATTTACCCAAGAGATGCTCTATCACATGTCAAAAGCATTTGTTCAACTATGTTCATAGCAGTATTATTTGTAATAGCCAGAACCTGGAAACAACCTAGATGCCCTTCAATGGAAGAATGGATGAAGAAAGTATGGAATATATACACACTAGAGTACTACGCTGCGGTAAAAAACAATGACTTCTCGAATTTTGCATGCAAATGGATGGAAATAGAAAACACTATCCTGAGTGAGGTATCCCAGGCCCAAAAAGACGAACATGGGATGTACTCACTCATAATTGGTTTCTAGCCATAAATAGGGTTCACGGAGTCTACAATAGGCGAATCTAAAGAAGCTAAGTATGACGGTGAACCCAAGGAAAAACATATAGTTATCCTCTTGGATAAGGGAAGTAGACAAAATTGCCGGGGGGAAAAGTGGGATCTTGGGGGTGGGGTGGGATGGGGGTTAGGGGAGATGGGGAGAGAAAAGGTAGAAGGGAAGGAGGGTGGACTTGGGGAAACAGGAGGAGCGGGATAAAGGAAGGTTGGATAGGGGAGCATGGAACCACAATTCTTAGTTAAGGGACCCACTTTAGGGTGGGCAGGAGACTTGACCCTAGAGGGGCTCCCAGGTGCCCAAGCTGAGGTCCCCAGTTAGTTCCCTGGGCAGCTGAGGATAGGGAACCTGAAATGACCCTACCCTAGAGCAATACTGACGAATATATTGCATATCATCCTAGAACTTGCATCTGACGATGGATGGAGATAGAGACAGAGACCCACACTGGAGCACTGGACTGAGCTCCCAAGGTCCCAATGAGGAGCAGAAGGAGTGAGAACATGAGCAAAGATGTCGGGACCACGAGGAGTGCACCCACCCACTGAGACAGTGGAGATGATCTACTGGGAGCTCACCAAGGCCAGCTGGACTGTTACCAGAAAAAGCATGGGATAAAACTGGACTCTCAGAACATGGCGAACAATGAGGGCTGATGAGACGCCAAGGACAATGGCACGCGGTTTTGATCCTATGCAATGTGCTGGCTTGGTGGGAGCCTAGCCAGTCTGGATGTTCACCTTCCTAGATATGGATGGTGGGGGGAGGACCTAGTACGTACCACAGGGCAGGGAACCCTGACAGCTCTTTGGACTGGAAAGGGAGGGGGAGAGGAGTGGGGGGAAGGGGAGAGGGGTGGGAGGAGGGGGAGAAGAGTGGGAGGAGGGGGAGGGAAATGGGAGGCTGGTGGGAGGAGGTGGAAATTTGTTTTTTTTTCTTTTCTTTATCCTCCTTTTATCAATAAAAAAATTAAAAAAAAAAAAAGAAAAAAAAAAGAACACGTAGGACTAAAGAGACTTTTCACATTTTTAGTGATGTGTTTACTTCCCTCAAATTGGGAGAATCCAGGCTTTGTTGAAAACAAAATAATAACCATGGTTGTACTTCTCAGTGATTACACTTGAATTACCGTGATTTTGCCAACTACGCTTACCTTATTCTGCCTTAAAAACAAACCAGCCAACAAAAACAAATTAAGAGGAGGAACTTTATTTATATAAATGATGCACTGAAAGGACAAATAAATATGTTTCTATCTACAACGTTGCTTGGTTGATTTTGGAAAGCTTTCGATCCTAATGCACGAACTGGCTTTGTGGGAGCCTAGCCTGTTTGGATGCTCACCTTCCTGGACCTGGTTAGAAGTGGGAGGACCTTGGACTTCCCCAGGGCAGGGAATCTGGACTGCTCTTCAGTCTAGAGAGGGAGGGGGAATGGAGTGGGGGGTGGGGGAGAAGAGTGGGGAGAGGGGGAGGGAAGTAGGGGGAGAGGGCGATGTGTGGGAAGAGGGGGAGGGAAATAGGAAACGGGGAGGGGGCGGAAATTTTTTTCAACAACTAAAAAAAAATAAACAAACAACCAAAAAGAATTCTAAATACTACTATAATTACTTTTATTAAAATAGTACATGTAGACATGAGAAGATTGGAAGCAAATACAGTGTTTATGTTAGTTTCGTTTCTAAAATAAAACCTATTTGGAAGTCTGTAAGATTAAGAACGCGTGGGCTTTCCTCCTTGCCTTTCAGAACACATTTGTCTATGTTCTCCCACAAAGCAAAAGAGTTGTTTCAGGTCTATGCTGAGGATCTTGATCTCAAGTTCAAGAGATGCCCCAGCTCTGCAGGGATAGAAAGAGTCATTTGACAAATGAGCATTTGAGTTATCACAATCTTATGTGATCTCCCCACCATGATGCTCACCTATTATCTGATTCCTGTAGCTAGATAGCTCAGGGACAACTTAACACAGTGCATTTATCTTTATCTTCATTTAGTTTTGAGCATTCAGAATACCGAGTGGAAGAGGAAACTGCTGAAATTTCAGTCCTTCCTGCTTGCAAATTGCTTCTTCTTAAATACTTGGGAATTTGTCACCCAATCTATTAAAGTCTCCTGTTAGTATTCCTGACCTCAGCAGCATGCCGAGTCCTTCGCTGGATTCCTCTCTTAATTGATGCTGGACCTTAGAGCAAAGAGCTCTATCATGATATCACAATCCTGTGAAATGTCAGTGGAAATGAACTCCTCAAATCCCCATGATTTCCTGTGCAAAGACAGGTTCCAGAATCGAATCCTCAGCTTCAAGTGCTCCCGTAACTGAAGTGAAGAAAAGGATGAGTCCTTGTGGGTAACTGTTGACAGTGCTTTTCACTCTGATGGAAGGGCTAATACTAAACAAAAGTAAATGTCAGAGAACAGAGATAATATTTATGGAGATCATTTACTCTAGTAACAAGTTGTAGACAGTAAGTAAGCTAGGATTTCGAATAGTGGCACTATCATTGGTGTCACACTACCCTCAATAGTTGTTTGTTATTTTTCCTCTGTCCTCCTGGACCATTGGTATACGATGGAGGCAGAGTAGGTGACTAACTTTTCAGTAGATAATATGCAGATAATATAGGTGATGCCTCTTATGGGCTAAAGAAATTTTATCTTTTGTAAGATATTACAAATCACATGAAAGTTTAGTTATAAAAGTTAAGCTTTGCCTTAATTTCCTAAGAGATAAACGAATTTATATCTTATTCAGATTTATAGGCTGTAGCTATAAATTTAAAGAGAGTAAATATTCACACTCAAAATTAAACTTAATAGTACCTTGAGATTGTTAGAGTACATTGCATAAGAATTTGTGTTGGTCCGAGGTCATTGAAAGCTGCTCAGAGATTTCTAGTATGAAAACAGGAAGCGATTTTAAACATAACGTGTTAAACTTAGCACGATGCTTAATCAAATGCATGAAGGAACAAGAAGTGTAGAATTTACATTTCCTGTTCTATTCAATCTGAAGTGTATGTGGGCACTAGGATGCAAAGTTGACATCATTGTTGATAAGTTTTAAACTCTCAAAGAGCAATTTCATCTAGCTCCATTGAGTAATTAAATTCTTTACATTCATTTTCTAATTTCATGTGATTGAATATTCACAAACTGAAGTACAGATATAATGCAACTTCCTTTAAAGAGACTGTTTTTTCAACAGGTAGATAACTGCTGCCATTTAGTTAGCTTGCTTTGCTTTGTTTTATTTTGTGAGAGACAGGGTATCACCCTATAGCACCAATGTAAGAAGAATAATTTCTCATTTACATAAATGATGCATTGAAGGAACAAATTAATGTATTTATATCCGTAATGTTAACTGGGTGTATTTATAAATTTACAAACAGTGCTATATAAATGTTACATGCTACTGCAATTTTTACTAAAAATAGGTTATATAAAAATAAGAGGATTGAAAGGGAAAAATGTTCTTTGTAGCTTTGTTTCTATAACAAAAACAAACTAACAAACAGAAAACATTTGCATTGGGATTACAGATGTGAGCAACCACATCCAGTTTGGCACATCCTTTAAAAATGGCATTTAATTTATTTTGTTATCATAAAATTTTTTCTTTACTGTTTATAAGTTCCTCTTCACCTCAATAGTGGCTTCAAAATCCATAAACAAAAAAAAACTTGGATGAAGAAAGTATGGAATATATACATATTAGAGTATTACTCAGCAGTAAAAAACAAGGACTTCTTGAATTTTGCATACAAATGGATGGAAATAGAAAACACTATCCTGAGTGAGGTAAGCCAGACCCAAAAAGAGGAACATGGGATGTACTCACTCATATTTGGTTTCTAGCCATAAATAAAGGACATTGGGCTTATAATGCATGTTCCTAGAGAAGCTAAGTAAGAAGGTGAACCCAAAGACAAACACATAGGCATCCTCATGAATATTAACTTTCATCAGGCGATGAAAGGAGACAGAGACAGAGGAGCACGGGACAGAAATCTCAAGGTCCAAATCAGGAGCAGAAGGAGACGGAGCACGAGCAAGGAACTCAGGACTGCGAGGGGCGCACCCACACACTGAGACAATGGGGATGTTCTATCGGGAACTCACCAAGGCCAGCTGGCCTGGGTCTGAAAAAGCATGGGATAAATCCGGACTAGCTGAACACAGAGGACAATGAGGAAGAATGGGAACTCAAGAACAATCGCAGTGGGGTTTTGATCCTACTGCACGTACTGGCTTTGGGGGAGCCTAGGCAGTTTGGATGCTCACCTTAGGAGACCTGGATAGAGGTGGGCTATCCTTGGGCTTCCCACAGGTCAGGGAACCCTGATTGCTCTTCGAGCAGATGAGGGAGGGTGACTTGATTGGGGGAGGGGGAGGGAAATGGGAGGCGGTTGCGGGGAGGAGGCAGAAATCCTTAATAAATAAATAAATTAAAAAAAAAAACTTGGGCTTTTCTAAACCAGATATGTTTATAAATCACAAATCATTTTATTTTGATTTATACATAAGTGAAATTTTACTGACAGTGAGAATAGTGTACTATGTTAAGATGAGATTAAGTGTTCTTATAGAGCTCATTGTCAGCTCCAAGATTCTGAATTTTACATTTCAGAGATGACAGGAAGATATAAATTTTTGTGGCCTCTCAAGTAATCAAGAGACAAGCAAGTTCACCATTTTCTAGAAACAGTCTAAGAACCAAGCTCCAGGAGAGGCTTTGTTACTCTCTGCTTGTGGACATTCAGCAAATCTCTTCCTCTTTCTGCCCTCAATCCCCCAACTTGGAAACCAAGAGAGCAGGGTGTGCTGATTGTATTATTTCTTTCCTCTAATGCTTTGTCATTAGACCAGTCCTGTAAATACATATGAATTTCTTGTAACTCATAGCTATATGGCTAAATTTTCTTCAGAAAACCTTTCCCATATTTTATAGCTTCAAACACGTCTTCTTCTGCCAAAAATAAGATTGACAATAAATCTTAGAGAATGAACGGATTTCAGTTCTCAGATTCTTTAAATTTAAATGAAACTAAAATTTCAGTTTTACTATATATTTTCGGTACTTGTTGATGACCATCCAATCCCTTTATACCAACAAGTATGTTCATTCAAAACTAGGCAATGCAAATTGATCAAGGCATTACTGACTTATTTAAAGGAGGATTTAAACAGATTGATTCAGACTATAAGAGTGTCATAGGGAAGATTTGATGAGCTATTTCCTTGGAGTTTTGTGATGCTTTCCTGAACTGTGTCATTCAATTCCTGAATGCTGGGTGGTGGTGGCGCATGTCTTTCATCCAAGCACTTGGGAGGTCAAGGCAGGTGAATCTCTGTGAGTTCAAGGCCAGCCTGGTCTACAGAGCTACTTCCAGGACAATTAGGGCTGTTATACAGAGAAACCCTGTCTTGAATACCCCCCACCCTTAAAAAAACATTTTTAGGAGACGCTTTACAGGTGTTATCTGAATGCAGCATGCCTGCTCTGATGCTCTGATCTATTATAAAGCCAATTGGTGTGAACATAGTCATTGTTTGATGAGGTAGTATTTTAGAAAGATAAGATTATTTATATCATTTTTCTAATCTTTCATTTTATATGACAACATTTTGCTCATTCTTTTAAAGGTATCTATTCTCATTAGGGCAAATATATCTACAATATACCCCAAACTACTAAGTACTATTTTTTTTCTTGTTAATAGGTAATTAACCAGAGTAATGAAAATTAATGATCTTTTACAGCAGGGATATTACAGAATGTCATGCTCTAAAATAGTTCAGTTTTATACATATTTTGATTCTGATTTCCCATGGTTGATACTAACTTACACACTTGCATGTGCATGGTATAAACCTATACATGCATAAGTATATACAAATGTATAAGCAATAATTAAATATTAGTATAAACAACGTTTTAAGTAACCTTATTCTACTTTCAATTAAGTGTTTCCTTATGTATAAATCATTATTTTTTATATATTTATTTCTTATTTTTATGCACATCAGTGTTCTGCCTACATGTATATCTGTGTGAGGGTGTCAGATCCCCTGTAACTGGAATTATGGAGAGCTGTGAGATGCCATGTGGGTGCTAAGAAATGAATCTGAGTCTGTTGGAGGAGCTGACAGTGCCCTCAACTACTGAGCCTTCTTTCCAGTTCTAAAAGCTGATTGTTAAAAAAAAAAAATCTTTGGATTTCTCACATAGTAACATCGTCATCTCTGCTGTTTAATAAGTGTTTGTAAACAAAGTCATTCAGAAAATTAGAACACAAGAAATGTGATAGACATGGGAGAGAAGGGAAGATACATAACTGGAAATGACAGGGTCAAATGCAGATATAGATCCATCAAACAAGTATAGAAGGAATTTATAGATTTGAGCATATTTGACGTCATGGTCACATGACAGCTATGAATATTACTCACCAAACTGCAAAGAGTGGCTGCATGAGACAGAATATATGTGGCAGAATAAGTGAGGCCAAATGGGCATAATCACAAAAATAATTAGAATCTTAATATACTGTCTCTACCAAAGGTAGAATTGTCACAAATGCCAAAAAAAAAAAAAAAATCCAAGATCTAAGCATCATAAGGAATAAAGTAGATTTGACATATAATCAATAAACTTGATACCCTAAAATTAAAGTAATGAAATTACTGGAAATATTAAAGCAAAATGCAAACTTCAAAATATAACTGAAAGATTAATTTTGTTGAAAAAGATATAAAATGTGTGGTTGGTCTGAACTAAATAACAGAAACACCAAACTAACATACAATGGACAATACACAAACATATAATGTAGCAAAAGGAAAAAATGGGTTGAAAAAACAATAAAACTGCCCTCAGAATACATAAGAAGATTCAGTTCATTGGCAAAATAAGAAATAAAATGTCATAGATACACAAAGAGGTCCAGCTGTTTCCAGAGGGATTGGCACACATCTGAATAAGGATCAGAATGTTGCTGATATTTCAGAGATTATGGAACAAGGATGTTTACTCCTTCACTGCAGTTAATGCAATATCAAGACATTGTTATTGTTGTTTTGTTGATTTCTATTTTGTTTTTTAATAAAAATTTTAGGATAGTTCAGTGAGCATACAAAAAACAATAATTTCCTATCATTTGTTACTGGTATACAGAAATTACTTTGTCAGTGAGTAGGAAAATGAGAAATGGCACAAATATATTTCTTCTTCTTCTTCTTCTTCTTCTTCTTCTTCTTCTTCTTCTTCTTCTTCTTCTTCTTCTTCTTCTTCTTCTCCTTCTCCTTCTCCTTCTCCTTCTCCTTCTCCTTCTCTTTCTTCTTCTGTTTTTGGTTTCAGGAGACAGAGTTGTAGCATTGGAACCTGTTATAGAACTAGCTCTTGAAGATCAGGATGGCCTCGAACTCATAAAGATCCATCTGTCTGTCTCTGTCTCTTGACTGCTGGGATTAAAGGCATGTGCCACCACTGACTGACGTTTTGTTTGTTTGTTTTTGTATATTTCATCTTAAAACTTAGAGTATTAAGTCTAATTTAACATTTTTTTAAAAAGTGAAGAATTTTCAAATGTCAACTTTTTTGTTATTGTTTTGGTTCATTTTTGTTTTTGTTTTTATTTTTGTTTTGTTTGGTTTGGTTTTTTTTTTTGAGATAGTTTTGCTACATACTCCTAAACTATTTCTTGCATTGTATGATATTAGTTTCATGAGTAGAGAAATACATGAAATAAACTTCTAAAAATGAAAGCTATTTAGTTTATGCTTGCTTTGTACTATTCACTGAATAATTAAATTACAAAAATATCCGTTGATAAAAATTTAAATATATTCATAACTCATTCAACATACTAAACAAATGCTTATTTCATTTTTTCATGTATGCATTTTTAGCAAGAAATGAAATTGTGATTTACTTCTAGACTTAACCAAACTCATGCTCATCATTTCTGCCATATATATACATACACACATATATTATATATGTGTGTATGTATATATATAGCTCTTAGATCTTTATATAAATTTATATAGCTCTCTGCTGATTTTTTTCTCATTTTCTTGAGAAAACATGAGTTAGTATCTTGAACCCAGTCTGTTACTTTGTATTGTCTATCAGACTTCGGTATAACTTTTGCTTCTAATAAGAACACTACTAAGTTCTATTACCATCACGTATATTCACATTATCAACCTCTGTGCTTCTCTGGAGAGACAGGAACACTATTCAACTCCAGATAAGGCACCAGTGACAGAGAGGTTTCATCAGAGTCCAGCTTGGTGAACTAGTGAGTTCACTGCGTTCAGTCACAGGAGCATGAGTAAAGGTCTCTTTTCAAAAGGGGCCCATGGGTGATGGCTCACAGGAAAATCCCCCGGCGGCTGTGATGACACAGAGAGGCTGCAGCAATACACAGCCCTTGCACAGCCCACTGTGGACAAAGAGCCCCCGGGAATGTTTTCATCTCTTCCATCTGTTGTTTACTTCTTGTATTGTAAACAGACTTTTCTGTCCTGCCAGCAACTCCCAAATAAGCACACGTAGGTATATTATTAATAATGAAAGCTAGGCCAATAATTTAGGCTTGTTTTGAGAAGCTCGTATTACTTAAAGTAACCCATTCCTGTTAATCTGTGTGCCACCCTACAGCTCATTTACCTCATCTAGGGACTGTCCATCCCAGTTTCCTGCTTCCTCCACGTTTCCTTTCTTCCCAGCATTCTCTCTGCCTGAAAAGTCTGCATAGCTATTGGACATTTAGCTTTTTATAAACCAATAGTCATGACATATCTTCACACAATATAAAAGACTATTCCACAACATTGTATCATGTAAGGAAGATCAGAGCTTTCTTCTTCTCCTTCCATTCTTTCTTCTTCTTATTTTATTCTTACTCTTATTATTATGTTTCATTATTTAAAACAATTTTACGTTCAAATTTCAAATGTTTTTCCTTTCACATTTTTTTCAGAACCTTTACTAATTTCTACCCGCCAAAGTACTTTCTCAAGGAAAAAACAAAAACTGAATACGGCAAAAAAAACCCCACCACCATGAAAACTTAATAAAACCACATTAAAAAAGAAGCAAAGCAAACAAAACTGTAGTCAAATAAACACACATACACACCCACATGCAAGACTGTGAAGTTCAATTATATGCAGATGAACTAATAACCCTGAGGTCTGCCCTGGAGTGGTTGATTTACCTAGTGCCACTCTATTGAAGAAAACTGATTTTTCATTTTCCATCAGGTGTTAGTAATAGCTCAGGTGTTAACCCTTACCGTAGTGGCTAGGTTTTCATTCACTTATCTATTCTATCATTCATTTTTTAAAAGTATAATTTGTGGCATCTTGCAAATTTCTTGAGAGCCTCTAGAATAGCTCCATTTCTCTCAGGGAGAAAATATTCCAGACTAGAAGAAAACCTGCATGACAGGAGAACTGTTCTGGCTCTATTAGAGAGAAACAAACAAACAAACAAACAAACAAACAAACAAAACTGTCCCTCTTATTAATAAGTAAGTTTACAAAAAATAAAACCTAACTATTCAACATCAGTATTTGCCTGAAGCACCTGTCCTGTACCATGCAGCCAGGAATTCTGGACAGCACCCCTCTCGGTAGTCAAAGCATATCCCTGTGAATTGTTACATTGTATAATTTAACACACATTTTAGAATTAGAAAGAAAAAAGGTACCGTTTATTTTGTTTCTTTCTATATACCTGTGGATTGTTACATTGTGTAGTTTAACACAGGTGCCTTCTGATCAGAAAGAAAAAAGGTACGCTTGTTTTGTTTCTTTCTATGGGTATTTTTTAATGCTTTTTATTTATGTTTTTGTATGCTTGATGGATAAGGGTTAGAACTTCCTTGAAAGCCCCTTAGAATTTATTTCAAAGACTAGCATTGGTCAAACACACGTATTGACAGATCTTTTGTCTTATTTCCTGTTTTAATTGAGAGTCAAAGGTTACATTCTGCTGTGAGAGGAAGACATGACCGGCAGCAGAGGTCAGGGACTCACTGGAATTCTATTAGAGCCATAAAAACAAAACAGGATGATAATTTCACCTGCTCTAACCTCAATTTTTCCAGGATAGGATAGACATTGACCTTACTGTTTGTCAGCCATTGACTCTATAAACATCAACGAGCCTAATTCTGCTTACTAAACACTGGGAATACTTTCACAAGGGTGGAAATAAAACAATGGAAAATACCCGGTGAGAATTCAAAGGCGAGACATAGGAAGGTGACAGAAAAGATAAAGTAACAGTTTTGATATTTTTATTCCTGAATCACATCTCTCCTTTGGCTAGTTTACAACAATAACTACTAACCTTCACTTTTATCTTCCTTTATAGAATGCCATATAACCTCCTTTATGTGAGTGTGTGGAAGTAATAAATCTAAAAAATTGCTCATTCTCCTAAAATCTATTCATGATACCAGAAGTGTTTGCAAATTTCAGTGGAAGCTTTTTATGCTTTCCCTTCCTTTCAGGTTTTGGGTCAAAGTGTATGTGGATATCTAATGCCACAGATGAATATGTTTTTAAATTATTTTTCAAAAATAACAGCAGTGAATGAAACATGTATTAAATATATTTCTTTCAAAAATACTTAAAAACTTGTTTGATAATATTAACTAAATAAAGTTTATATCCTAAAAACAACTTCACTCTTTTCAGTTTTTGAATTTCTGTTTGATGCCGTACTTAGAAACTACTTAACCTTGAATCTAGATATTCAGTATATCTTTTCATAGGAGATAGTGCTCAATGTCAAACAGTCATCGGAAATCCACCAGTCACAGTCCTGTCTTTAATGTCAGAAGGGTCCCTGGTTTTTCTTTTAGTCTGTCCATTGTTTTGACATGAACATTAAACTTTGAAGTATCAGATAATAGTAGATATTCCCAAGATGAGTTCAAGTTTTCTTTTCATCAGCAAAGCCCAATGGCAAAATAAATATGAGGGAGAAAACCAAGTTAGATATTTGTGTTAGACTGATAGATGTCAACTCATAAATTAGTAAATTTTCAAGTATGTAGGTCACTTCTTAGAAGTTAAACGTTCATTTTAGGGAAACATTTTTATATACCAACTTTTATCCAGAAATTTTTATATGGAATGTTCATAAAGTCATAGAAAACACAGTGATATTTGGATTACTTAATTTTTCTTAAACATCAAGTCAAATAAAGTGAATTTTACTTAATCAGAGTACATTTGTAGTGGTTCAAAGTAACTTTTTTATTTAACAAACTTATTTCCGGCTTACCATAAACAAATGAATCCTGCTAAGCATTAGACTAAAACCACATGATCATGTGAGAGAAAATGTGGTTTTTCTTTCATTTCTCTGCCCAGAAGTCAACACTGGAGCATCTGAAGTTCATTAACTACATTAAATTTCCTTATATTGCACTCAAGTTGTTTGAATTTCTGGTCATTTGGTGAGCATATTTAAGACAAGATTATGTTTGCTTCATCTTCTGAAAAGTTCTTAAGTCTTTGCTAGTACTGATCTGAGTTTGAAGAACGTGAAGGGTTGCTGCTATCTGAGAGCTAGCTCAGTTGTGTACTCTACTAAATCTGTCCTTCTCTGGGGAATTCTCTCCTTTCTTCCCAGGTATGGGCATTCCTTTATTATTTTGTATTAACAAAATATCTCAGACATATTCATTGAAGTCTGGGCTTATTCTCTGACAATGGTGTATATCCTCAGTGGCCATTAGTGATATGACTCAAAGGAAGCAGCACACTCTTTTCCCTAGGAGTCCCAAGGATATGTTCTGTGCATATAATAGATTCATCAAAGGAATTGATTTTTTTTCATTTGACATTAAAAATTAGGTGTTGCCAAGGAAATCTTTATAGATACTAATCATTACATTCAAGACATGTAATCATAGGTCATATTGTACACTTAGGGTTTCGTCACATAGATTACAAGGAAGGATGTGTAGAGGAAGTGGGCAAAGCTGTTGTGATATAATTGCAAATTCACATCACTTTAAAAAAGTTTTAAATTTGGCAAACTGCATTACTTAAAGAAACTGTGTGCTACTTCTTAGTAATAGGCACTCTTTAGTTTCATTGATGAAGCAGCCATAAAAATAAAATTCACACTCAGCAGATACTTCATAATTAACTGACCATTTCCACGTACACGTTGTAACACCTCTCACGGTTACCTGGTGTATGAACCTACCCCTTTAGAAAAGCACTAATTACCATCGACAGCGCTTCATAAACAAGTAGCTAGCCACTGAAAAGGTGAATAAAAAGATGACATGATCTAGGCTTTCAGAATATTTGGAACAACAATGATTCTGAAAAGAGGACAATCCTATTTCATTCCCACTGATGTCTGTATCCATGGAAACTCCCTTTTAATAGCATCCACAGCACACTGGAAAAACAGGTATGCTACCTTTTGAAAGTGAGTGCATTAAAAGAATCCAGCCCTCTGCTAAGAAGGTCAGCTCTTGAAAGCCTTGAAGAGCTATGGTAGCTGAGGAAGCTGGAGGGCAGTAAATCCTTCCTCTCCTTGCTAAGAAGCTTGGCCCCCGGAGGACCGCATCAGCACTCTAACACCGCGAGTGTAATGTAGAGCCTTTGTTCGCTGCCTATGATGTTGCACTCTTGAGGACTTGTTTCTTTAGCTAAGAGAACATGCAGGAGAGGCCTATTACGTGAGCCTAGAGATTAATTATGAGGAGACTCAAACTGGGAAAGACAGGCAAAAAGATGTACAGTGTGTGAAAAAAGGAGACTTGTTCGAGAGAGTGCCAGATAGCAAATGCCAGCACACTAGAAATACAGGCACTAAAATATTATTCACATGGTAACAGTTTAAAGCATTTTGTAATCTCAGCACTTTTTACTATAATAAATATTTGTCAAAGAACAATAGCCTTCCCTATAGGATTATTTAAGATGCACACTGAACACAATAGAATATTATTAAAGGTCATCATGTTTAAACCAAGCTTTAACATAGCAGAACTAGTTTTCTCTTACTACATAAAAAGAAGCAGTGAAGAGAACTTATGGGAGTGTTTGGAGGGGGAAATGGAAAAAGGATGTGTTGTAATTATATCATAATCTTGAAAAACTGAGGTAATACAAAAGGAACAATTTTATAAAGCACTTTGAAGGAATAGAGGATAAAAAAATCTTTAGTGTTTAACAAAGATAAAGATTTCATTTTTAATATGCTCACACAACAATGAGTTAATATTTTGTGTTTAAGAAGCATAAAAATAAATGATATAAATTTATGAGTTATGTGACAAATTGTTACTTTTATGGAATAATCTTAATATTTTTAAATATTATGTTTACAAACACTGAATCACTCATTTTTCTATGAGCAAAATTTGCTGAATCCATAGATTCATGACCAAATACAGTGTGAGTGTAAGAAGGCTAAGTAATATAAATTATTAAATATAAAATTAATGATGAGGTTAGCATGATAAGAGTGCTGCTATTTATCATTCAGCTCATTATGGCCATTCTCTGGCTAATGTACTTTCTCAAGCATTTTATACATATTTGTTGTGTCGTAATCATTATTATGTACTTATGAGTTGAGCACTACCACAAATTTCATATTAGGCAGGAATCTGAAGGTTAAAACAAAAGGCAAATAGTGGAGTTGGGAGATGAGCCCATACTACACTTGTGACTGTCCTGGGAGCGAGCCAAGCCAGCACTGTGCATTCTGGGAGTGGTGTGGCAGAAGCAGAAACTACTCATGCTGCTTTCATTCCTCTGTCTAGGGCATGGGAATGTACTGTACACAAGTCGCTTCTTCTTCATGGTCTTTCTGAGTGTCACATAGCACATTGTGCAGCTAAAAGGGTGCCAAGCAGCTTTTCCCCTCTCCTGTTTAGTATATGTGGAACCAGTTGAGCCCTTAATACATGTACACTCAAGCAACAACTGTTCTTATCTTTATTATATAGTGAATTCCAAGAAGTTTTCTATCAGGCCAAGTGATGACAGAGAAAGAAAGTATCAGCTGATAGATACAATGTCCACCAACCAATGCTTACTCCCTCAGATTTTCAATGTCTCATTGCCTACAGCCCAGCATTTATCAGGACTAAAACAGTAGTCACCCTTCTCGGACTGCGCATCGAGCTGGCAGGCTGTGATTTATCTTTGACTTGTTATTTCAGTCACATTTTTATTGTATACTATTATGACATTATTGTTCCTAGCCCTCATGCCTGGATGACTTCAGCCATCTCTTACCCATCGTCACTGTACGTTCTTATTTCAACCAGCATTGTGATTCCTTTCTAGGGCGGAGCAATGGGTGTATGGTGACCAATGGGTAATTGCTCAGCTAGAGAAAACAGCACTGTTTGAGATCCAGAAGTTTAGGGTGAGAGTGCTTGCTCTACGCTTCCTGGAAGTCAGATGAGGAGGAAATGAATGTTTACGTTTCTGACTCACGATGGTCCTACTATAGCAGTGTAGTTTCGATTTTGACTGCATCTTGCAGCATCTGTATCACCTTCAGTAATTGGCTTGATGTGGCCCCGAGTGTTTGTCTATGAATTAGATTTCGGTAACAATAGGCACTCAGTAACATTTAAGTGTTTATTATAATTATTAAAACTGATTGTGTCGTTACTAGAAACAGCTAATAAAATTAGTGCTGTGGAATCATTACTGAGAAAACTATTTAGTATATCAGGTATCTAGTTCAAACAGATATTTTCGGTTCATTACTGGAGGTTAAGTCAAGATGGGAATCTGAAGTACCTATTCACTTCATAGCTAAGGCTAAAGAAAATAAATGTACCTAGGCATCTTGCTCAGCTAGTTTTCTCTATTCTTTTACCAGGACCCCAAAGTGGCTACTGTGATGATACCCAGTTTCAGGACATTTTTCCCTAGCATTAAAGACAATCAAGCAAGTACTTAGAGATGTGTCCACTATCCAGGTACTGATCTAGATAGTATCTTGCTGAGTATCTCTTCCCAGGTGACAGTAGACTGTGGCAAGTGGACAACAAAAGCAAACCATCACAGAGGTCATGGTCCTCCCCCTTGTGTTAGAGCATCACTTCTTGATTTCTGTGCACATCAGCTGCAGTTATCAGAACAAACCATGGGGCGAATGCTAGAACTGAAAGGGGAGTATTGGAAATAACACGGAGAGGGCTGTGCTGCTGCAAGAGAAACAGGTGAGCACCACACGCAGCCATTTTCATGGGCTCTTCATTCCAGATGTCTTTCCCAGCAAGAGCTAGAAAAATTCCCAATTTTTCAAAAATTTACTCTTAATAGCCATTTTAAGCTGTTTTGGAATGCCAACATAAAAGATAAAATATTGTGAAATCGATTTGATAAAGCTGAGATATGTCAGTCAAGGCTCACTTGTCTATTCATTCTGAACTCAAGACAATCGTCTAAATGGAGAAGTTGAAAAATCAGCTACCAGAAAAGCTGCCTTTTTTTCTTCTTTTCTTCCTAGGTGGTGAAGGTAAGTCTGACTCATGCTGTTTGCTTAAAATGAAAAGTTGGTTTTATTTCTTGTGATTAGCTTGATTAGTCACTCTCATTTTTTCACAACAAGACTGCTTGACAGCCTTTTCTTTTTTTATTTATGACTTCGGTCAGATGTAGGGTCAAATGATTTCTGTTTGTCATTATATTTCCTAAGATTGCAATCTGGTCTGCTCCTTATTAAAAAGCCGAATAATTTCATTCACTGTAATGGGAACTATTACTGCCGGTAGTTTTCTTTGTTTTTGATCTTTATCATTAAATGAAAAACCTAAACTTTCTTACTCTATTGAAAAAATAAGTACGTTTGTGGGTTACTGCATGGTTGCCTCTCACTTAATGGAATGGATAAATTCAGCAAGGTTAGCGGAAATATTTCCCAGTGATTCTCATTATAAATCAGAAACTTATTCACATGCTGAGGTAGAAGTGAACAAAATTCACTTCAGTTCAAACCAGGGAATATTTACTGAGCACTTATCTGAGATATGGAGCACTGTATGGTATACACAGGAGAAAAAGGACATTGTGATGCTCTCAAGCACTCAGTAGTTAACCCTAAGAGGACTACTTAGCCTGAAAATAAGGAGGAATACAAGCCTTGCCATACATATAAAGAATAGACTATGGAAATTTGGATGTAGACAATATTGTGCCCTATTTTAGGAAGACAAAACCAATAGCAAAACTTCGGAAGGGGAGAGAAGATAGTGCAACTAGTGTAAACTTTAAAAAAGAACCATCTACGTCATGACTCCCTTTTTTCTTAGCTATTGAAGCAAAGACACAATGAAAGCTGCATGAGAAGCCAAACATGATGATCAGGTCTCAAAGAGCAGGATTATTATCTACTGATATGCTCACCTGCCCTCTGAAATACCATTCGCGTGAGTAGTGAGTACCCTCACTCTGGTTGTAATAATCAAAGGTGTGAAAGATTTCCAGACCCAGTACTGTTTCCTTGACCTCTTGTGCAGCCAGGAAAATGATATCCTAGGAAAGGGGTCCTCCTTTAACATCACTTAGTAAAGCTGTGCTCGTTTAAGAGGCTAGTGGAGTTCTGAAGTTATCTGCTTAGTTCCACTTGAAGTTCATCCTAAGCTCTGACAAACACTGCTTCTGGGACCTGTGAACAGAGAGAAGTCACTGCGAAAGGGGCCACTACATATCACTGACTGAACACTTACCTTCCCCAAATGAAACCATGTGAAGGCCAAAATTCAGAGACATCATTATCTCAAAAAGTACTACCTCACACCAGATGGTCCTTCTGTCACCAGCCACATATCTTATCTTTCATGTGGACCTTGTGGAATTTGTGTGAAAGGAACACCTGCCTTTGTGAGCCAGTGATGAAGCAAATGTATTGTTTAAGTTTGTTTTCTTTTGGGATAAATATCATGGACAAAAGCAATCATGGGAGGAATGAGTTTAGTTGGCTTACACTTCTTTGTCATAGTCTACCACTGAGGGGCAGAAGGTAAAAACTTGAGGAAGGAAGTTGAGTAGAAACTGAAACAGAGACCATGGAACAATACTGCTTTCTGACTTGTCTCCATGGCTAATTTTCAGCTACCTTTCTTATAGAGCCCAAGGCCACTACCTGAGAAGATACTACCCAGAGGAGGCTGGACCCTACTACATTTATTATGAATTTAAAAGAAAATTTAAAAGAAAACTTCATAGACAGTGCCCACAATTCTGAAAGCTGAGGTCCCCTCTTTCCAGATGTGTTAAATTAACAACCAAAATTAGCCATCACATGCTAATTGCCTACTCCCATCTGTATCAAAAAATGTGATTGGTACTGGGGACATTCCCAGGATGACTATCTCAAAAGTCAATGTTTTAACCTCGACTCTCTGCACAGTGGGAATAGATGACTAGATCTGCCTTGGAATAGATCACTAGATCCAGGCAGTCATAAAAACTCTTATTCTGAAGTTGCTACCCAAGCTTCTGAAGCACCCAAAGTTCTCTCTATCCAGAAAGTGGTACCTGATCCTTGAGAAACATGTCTCTGAGACCCTGGTAGCTGAGCTTCTTGTATGGCATTGCTAAAATGTTGAAGTTAGATTCAGAAAAGGGCTGTATATATAGTGTCTAACTTATCAATGGAGTCTCTGGTGGAGCAATTGTTGGTGATCAGGTATGGTGCAAATTGAGACCACTGATGAATAATCTCACTAAGAATGTGAGTCACCATCCTTGATGTCATTTTTTTAAATATCATATTGGAAACAAAAGTCTGTGTATGAATGAAAGTTGCTGTCTTCTTGTAGGAGAACTCAAGGAGATTGATATAATAATCATCTTACCCATACTACTCTGAACACTTTGGGGAGACAACATGGTGAAGAGGAAGATAGCAATTTTCTTTGCCCAGTGTCAAAAATGTGAATTCATGAAGTACTTAAAAAGTAGCAGAACTCCATAACTATGAAACCAAGTGGTAACAGATCACTTCTTGGAGGACATGAACTATTTACCATATTTTAGTGTCACAAATATAAAGCTTTCAAAGTTTACTAAGATGTTCAACATTTTTACCTCTTATACTCACAAAAAACGTCAGAATGAGGGTAATGTATGGTTTTCCCCTCAAGAGTCAATTTCTTTATAATAAAACAGAGGTTATAACATCAGAGATACTGGGCATAAAATATATTGACTCTTTTTTGTCCCGAATGGCTAGTTAAATAGTTGTATATATTTAAATATACAACAAATGAAAAAATAAAAGCTTCTGAGAAATAAACTTGAAACTGTTAGAAGTGTAGAGTAAAGCAGGATTTGATTGTACATTTCTCCAACTTCTTGTTTTATTTGGGTAAAGCTTTGGTTTTTATATATACTGTACACTTTGTGTTGTAAATGTTTCTCATGATATCCAAAAAAATTTTTTCTAAGGCCACTAAAGAAAGCATGATCTTCAGACCTCTAGACCTTGTACATATAGCACCATAGGATTTGTGCAGAACCTATAGTCATTTTTCAGTGTTAAAGAGGTATCTCAGAGCTCCTGGAACTACCAACTGCCTGTATGGGTTGTTGAATGGTGGCTGTACTGCCTTTTTAGATAATAACGACTAGCAAAAGCAATGAAAGATTTGATACAGACATAAGTAATTTTCTTGCACGTCCTTGATCCATAGCTAATTTAACTTCTTGGCCATGGAAGCTACAAACAAAGAGGCTGATGACAATTATGACTGGAGGATAGCAAGAGTTTTCTCTGCTAATTAAGCAAAAAAGACACACACACACACTAAAATTGTTCTGGAGGAGGAGCACAAATTAAGGGAAATAAAACACAGAAATAAGTTCATGTGATCCTCAGGCCTCTTTAGGAGTGATGAAGGCATGGTACAGAGCAATAACCACACTATGTCCATATGTCCATGCAGGAGAAGCAAATGATGCTTTCCTCCAAAGGCAAAGAAATAGAGAATTAGTTAAATGTTTCCAAAGAAAATGCCCAAGCTGTTACATTTCAGGAGAAATATGCTAAGGTGTTCAGATGAAGAAATAAACATATAAATTGCTACCAGAAATTTGTTTTTCAGAAAATTTGTTCAAAAAATTTGGAAAAACACAACTTTTGGGTCTGTAAAAGATGTAGGATGTTAAGGTTTTGCTGCTACACTCTTTTTTTATGACAGAAAATATTTTTGCTGACATGTCAGGGATATTATGATAAGCCAAGACTCAATATGAATTTTTCAGCAATTAATATATGATACTATTTAGGACTTTTAGATATTTTTATTTCTTTTTAAATATTAGTTGGAGAGTTTTATATATTAGTTTACTGCCCTTGTATTTTACCAGGATTAAGCACAGATTCAAATTTGCTATTGAGCATGAGAAGGGAGAGGAGCAATGACAGAAGAAGACAGAAGCAGACGTGAACCAGCTATGTTATAGCTGCTCAGGTCTCACAGTTCGGACCGCAAAGGAGATGACAAAGGTTCATGTGGCAAGTCACGGGACTCTGAGTCTATAAATTAGCTACCTAAGCCTGAAAGAGACCGAGTCAAGTGGCCTTTCTGATTACTTTGGACTGCATTGAATACTAAATACTAAATATTAAATTGAATACTAAATACTAAAAGCATGTCGAAATCAAGTGACTACCTCTTGAGGCTTGAAATAGAATGGTCATATAGTAAATGAAAATTGATAAAAGATGATCAGGTAAAAAACTGAACCTGTATATGAATACTAATTGATTTAATTTTAAGCATGCTGTATTGTATAGATAAGCAGGTGGCAGATAGTGTTCTATCTGACCAATACATGAAATAAATTTGAAAAGATAAGGCCAGATCCTAAAGTTAACAAGCATAAAATGCATTGAAGTCTAATCAATCAGGAAGTATGTATAAGTTCCAAATCTCCTGATTGCGAGAGTCCTAAAAATCAACTCTAGCATCAGGGTACAAAAATTACGGGTTATAATAGTACTTACTAAGGTGACAAAGGTAATGATGGAGAACCCATTCACAAGCCTTCTCTGCTCCTGCTGGGGCTTCTTTTCCATTGATAATCCTTGGATTCTTATACCTGGCTTCTCCTATGCACAATGGAAATGACGAGAACACATAGCTATACAGTTCTGGAACAGAGAACTTTCTGTGATTTCCAATACTCTCCTGAGATGAAGCCAGGGATTGTACTTTCTACAGAGAATAAATGTTTCATTAAAATTCATGGGGACATAAAGTATTTCAACTAAAGTGTTGACAATTTGCCCTTCGGACCAGTGATTCAACAAGGGTTGATTTTGCTTTCCATCTGAAAACAAAGCCAATGCAAACGAAATAGCAATTGTCAATAATGGAATAGAAGACATGGAAGGACAGTTGCTCCTACAAAATGGATGATAGCTGAGGTCATATCTCGGATGGCTTGAGTTGGAATTCTGTCTCTACAAGTACAGAGAAGCCAGACCCAGCTTGAAAGACTCCCTTGATAGAGTAGGTGTTGCAGAGGCCGGGAAGAACCTCACTACAGAGTATTGTCTGGCAAACTGGACTGAGCACCAGGGCACAGCATGCCTGCTCTGTGCTGTACTGTAATCATCCAAGTCCCTGGTGGTAATGGTAGATTTACCATCTTGCCCACTGTATGCTGTAAGGAAACTATGCTGGGTTAGACTGAAATATTAAAAAAAAAAGCCAAATCATTGGAGAGAATGTTGTCCAGTATTCACAGATGCCTGGAATAGTTTGTCAGTCAAATGGGACAACATCATTCACAGGGCATGTAGAAGCACAGAGTGGTCAAAAAGGGATGGGCTTGTAGTGCAATTTCTAATTATTCTTAATAATAATAAAAACCCAGAGTCAGATATTACGGGGTGAGAGTTAAAACTCCAGAGAAGCAGAGCAACCAGCCACTAGTTCTTACTTCTATGAAATTCTCAGACCGAATACAAGTACTCAGACTGAATCCTGAACCCCTGAATCCTGCCTTACATTCCTCTATCAGCCCATCCATATCGCTTCCAGTCTTCACCCCCTTGATGCTGGGATTAAAGGTGTGCACTACCCTCATTTGGCTCTGTTTCTCTCTCTCTCTCTCTCTCTCTCTCTCTCTCTCTCTCTCTCTCTCTCTCTCTCTCTCTCTCTTTTGCTTTTTCGAGACAGTGTTTCTCTGTAGCTTTGGTGCCTGTCCCGGAACTAGCTCTGTAGACCAGGCTGGCCTAGAACTCACAGAGATCCGCCTGCCTCTGCCTCTCAAGTGCTGGGATTAAAGGTCTGCACCACCACCACCCGGCTATCTGTTTCTCTTTTAAACTGTAGACTGTCTCAATCTCAAGTAGCCCAGGTTGGCATTGAACTCACGGAGATCTGTCTGCCTCTGTCTCCTGAATGCTGAGATTAAAGGTGTGCCACCACTGCCTAGCCTCTATGACTTACTAGTGTGGTTAGTTCCATACTCTGATCTTTAGACAATTTTATATTCAGACAATCACAAACAAAATTTCACCATATGGGTTTAATAAAATAGAAAAACTAGTGGTGGTGCTGACCAAGGATTGATTTTTGTTTTTTTTTCTTTTTTTTTTCTCAGTTGTTTACTTTATTTCACTTTTCAATGCTAATGATTGAGCCAACTGTCTTCTGTGTGACAAGAAAGCACTCAGCTGCACCCCAACCCTTCCTTTGTTGTATTTCTGTTTGTTTGCTTTCACTTTTGGAGATAAAGTGTTGCTTTATAATCCAGTCTGTCACTGAACTCACAATCCCCCTGCCTCCATCTCCAGAATAGAATTGCACCTGTCATGCTTCAGGAATCTAATAAGGAGATCCAAAAGAAACTGTAGACAAATAATCCGCCAGAGCTCCCGAAGAAAGCTAGAGAAGAGTGGTTCTCAGCCTTCCTGATGCTGCTACCCTTTAATACAGTGTCTCATGTTGCTGTGACCCCCACTTGAGGCCCTAAAATTATTTTTGTTGCTATTTCATAACTGTAATTTTGTTACTCTTATGAATTGTAATGTAGATATCTATGTTTTTGATGGTCTTAGGCAAACCCTGTGGAAGGGTTGTTCAGCCCCCCAAAGTGGTCATGACCCACGGGTTTAAAACTGTTGCTCTGGACTATAGAAACCCCAAATACCTACTTGCCAAAAGTCTAGGACTTGTGTTAAAACAGCCAATCACCCTTTAAAGAGATTTTGATCATATTTTTTAAGTCTCATGCATTCGTCTATGTATCTTTTGTGTTCCCCTGTGCAATACTGGGAATAGAATCCAGTGTTTTACACATACTAGGCAAGTAATCTGCCACTGACTTTTAAGCCTTATGCCTATATTTACTATTTCTTTGCATTTGATATTAACTTCTTATTTTAAACTTTTTATTCATTTTACATACCAACTACAGTTCTCCTTCCCTCCCCTCCCCTGTTCCTCCCACCTCCTCCCAACCCATTCCCCATCCATTCCTTAGAAAGCTCTCCCATGGGGAGTCAACCAAGCCTGTCACATTTAGTTGAGGTAGAACCAGGACCCTTCCTCCTGCATTAAGACTGAACATGACATAGCACAAGAAATGGGCTCTAAAAAGCCAGCTCATGCACCAGGCACCAGATCCTGGTCCCATTTCTAGGCAACCCACAAACAGACCAAGCTACACAACTGTCACCCACATGCAGAGGGCTTAGTTAGGTTCCATGCAGCCTCCCAGCTGTTGGTCTAGAGTCCATGAGCTCCTAGAAGTTCCAGTCAGCTGTCCCTGTGGGTTTCCCTGTCATCCTCTTAACTCCCCTCCTTCCCCCTTGCAAATGTAATCCCTCCTCCTGCTATTCAACTGAACTCCCTGGTGCTTGGCTGCGCTTCTCTGCATCTTCCACCAGTTCCTGGATGAAGGTTCTATGATGACAGTATAGTCACCAGTCTGATTACAGGGAAAGGCCGTAACTTGGGTTTTGTAATTGAAGGTTTTCAATGATTCATTTTGTTGTATATTTGCTAACCTAACATAGTACATTATATAAACTGTTGGGATTTAATGTGGTTTTGATATGTTGTTATAAAAGCACAAATGGGTTAGGGTTGGGTTCTCTCTGGCTTTCACAGCATGTCCTCTGACTTTGGTTTTCTCTCAGAGCATTCGCTGGTTTCAACCTCTTTGAAAGATCACCTAATACAAAGCATAATGTACGTGTAATGAGAAATTTGTGACACCTTAACCTTTGCTCTGAATTCTAAGATACTCATTTTTAGATTATTATTCCAAATTCTTCTTTGTACGGTATTTGCATGATGTGGTACCTTCTCATTAAGTTTTGACACTGGCCCAAAGGCAGTTAGTAAAATAATTTTCATTCTATGGGTGATAATAAAGAAGGATAAGAATTCTTTAAGTAGTGTAGTCAAAGCAGGAAGCAGGGACTGGAAAGCTCATGCTCTAAACCAGAATTTTCCAATACCTTTTAAATGCATCAAATAGAACGTCTGTAACTAAGTTGTACTCAAAGAATTGGTCAATATTTGTTTGTGAAAAAACTGTGATAGTATACTTGATCGTAACAGGTATTTTGCCATTTGTAACATTACTTAATACTTTGAGATATGGCTTTGGTCACTTACTAAATAACTTAAAGAAAGCCTTTAAATTCAAGTTAGTTGTCAATCTTTTGTTTTAAAAATAGACAATACATCATGTCATTTTTTTCTATAGACTGTTATCTAATGTAGTTCTTTTAATTGCCTCATCATCCGTGTTCTCGTTCTGGATTGTTTTAAACACATATTTTATATGGTACTTTTGTTGATGTCAAATTAGAATTAACACACTTGACATTCATTTTAAAGTCTTTAATTTTAATAGTCCCTCCAGTTTTGTTTTTATTTTTGAGAGAGTGAGTCATAAGTTAATGTACTTTTGATGTCTACTGAAAACTTTAAAATGACATAATATGAGCTAGGGGAAAAGTTCATGTCTTATATAAAATAGTCTTAGTTAGAATTCAGTGAAGAGTTTTACATTTAAGGAGATGAGAATGTTTTCTTCTGCAGAGTTGGGGTTGTTCCCAGGGCTTTCTGCATTCTAGGTCAGCATGCTGCCACTGTGCTGCACCCGCATCCTGCAAACCAGTTCTTGAGGTGAAATGAGTTGGTACCAAGCCATTAAAAACTTGTCCTTATACTTCAGGGATAAATAGCTCTTCTTGTTGTCCCTAAAACGGGACTCTAATAAATTTGTTAAAATAAATTTTCCTGACACTGTTGTCTTTCCACAGCTTCTGAAAATGTGAGTGAAAACAGTAAAAGATTTCAGAACTCATGATGATGGAAATGTAATTCCTAACAAAATATATAACTCACCCACATCCTTTGGCAGTGCTTGCTTGTTCCATCATTTGACTTCCCGTCAGCCTTAGCTCTCTACACATGGCAAGCACAGTGTCTGTGCAGTTTGTCATGCCACTGAAATCCACTCAGTGCTTCCGGCTGTAGGTGACTCTACTATCTGAGGATTACAGTGTTCTAACTGTACATATCCATTTTAGGAACTGATAACAATGTAAGTTCTTTATGAAAAACAAAGCTGTTATTTATGTTTTATCAATTAAGTATCAATGATAGATGTCCTTATCATCAGACTATGTTTTGTTAGAATCTTTGATTTAAATTTGTTGCTTGGATTGCTCATTCGAGTTTCATTAAGAAAAACTAATAATTCATTTTGGCTTGAGATTAAGATAGAATTTCTCTAACAATTTTCAAAATAGCTTTAAACATACTTCTGCCATTTTAAAGCATGGATTTATGCAAAGTGGTATTCTCAATACTGATGATTACAAATCTAAGATATCAATCAACTTAAAAATACTGAAGATCCTCATGTTCTGCAGGATCAAATATGATTTAACTTTTTATATAAAATTAAATAGTACATCAATCTCGTTAGTTTGCAAGCTTGTTGTAGTCTTTGCCAATAGTAAAATTATATGCATGGCAAAGAATTATATTATAATACGTCTGTATAACTTATTACTTGAAAGGTTTGAGTTATTATATTTATACATATCCTATATTATTCACATATTTATTGGGTTAAGAGGTGTCCCACTGGGAAAATGTGTGAGAAATCATGCTTCATACAATGCCGGCCTTCTTAAGAAGTTTGAGAGTTTTCTGTGATTTTGACATATACATGCATTTACATACACACACAATGCAGAGAAGCAAGCAAAACAAACAAAATTTTGAACCACTGAGATTACATTTCTTCCTTTCTAAAGTTCATAACTAATTGACTCTGTTCATCTGTTCGAGAGTATTTAATTTCCTTTTAATTTATTTTTCCTCGTGGTCAGCACTTTTCAGTTTGAGCACATGTGATAGCAAATGGTGCTATTGACTGAATGAGAAATTGAGAAGTAGATGTGGTCTGTGATACATAAACCAGTCTCTTTTGTCCCAAAGGAAAATGAAGGCATTAATGACTCTCAGCCAGTTGGTGGAGACCATTATTTAGATTCAAATTAAAATCAAGTTTGTTGTACATTGTCAACAATTCAGATGAGAAGACATTGTGCAGATCTCTGACAGCCACCCTTGATGGGTGATTTTTTACAGAGCAAGGATGTAGTTAATGGAGTTGGTTAGGCTTTTCCAATAATAAAGCATATTGGTTTTGTCTGGAGACTGACTTGCTAATTACTTGGGCCCTAAATAATGCAAACCCTGTTCTCCTTTATTAGCTAATATCGTTCAGAGGTTGGGAACATGGTTATAAAGACCAATTAAAGATACAGTTTTCTGGCATGCTAGACCCGTTCATAATCTTGGCAATATGAAATGTCATGTGGGGAAGTCATTATCAGAATCTTCCTCCCTAGTTCATATTAGTTTCTGAAAATGTTTTTCTTCTCTTTGTATCAATCCAACACAGAGCCTTTGATGGTGTTGCTATAACTCTTGTTCAATAAAAAAAAATCCTTGATATCACATTAACCTTGCATCAGATAAATAAGTACATCGGGGACTGTGGCTAATGCAGCTGAATATGAATATAATGTATTGTGTTTGAATAAAATAGAAGAAAGAGAACACAGAGCAGCCTAGGTAACAGAAAATCTTGCATAGAAATTCTATTTCTCTTAAGACATCTGTCCCATTAACAAGTATTAGTTGGAGGAAAAATCTGTTATTTTATATACAGAAAAATGCTACACCTTAAACATTCATGCTTTAGTAGTGCTGATGTATTTATTTAGTATTTTTATGTTATTCAATTCTTAGGAAGATGTTTTACCCAATATGGAAGATGAGAATAAATGACAATATTCTTACAGTTATTCTAAGACCATTACAGTGACCATGAAGATATTAATAAATTTCTTTATATGTTTTCAAAATAATTGTGCTTCTATATCATTTTAAATTCATCTGAATATCAGGAAGACGCCCTTGGTTGGTTGAATAATTACCTCCAAATATGAGCTTGGTTTAACTCCAGAATCCATGAATGTTACTTTCTGTTGAAAAAGGAGCTATTCATAAGCATAGGAACTAGTTCTTGGCATTATCGCTTTGGCAGAATCCCTGACAGAAACAATTAGGAAAGAATGATTATAGCTGTGTTTAAAGATGGTAGAAGGTACATCATGGGAGGGAAGGCAGGTCTATGGAGGGACTTTGGCTGTAGCAGGCATATTGTTATGTGGTTTTCTCATGCATCAACATGCCAGGAAAGAGAAAGCTCAGTTATAAACACAGTCGTTGTATAACCCTCCAGTCTTGTCGCTAGAGTCACAGGTCTGTCTGCCAAATAGGCCCCATATTTAAAAGGTTCTAGAACCTCGTAAGTAGCACCAGTATCTGTGGACCACATTTTCCACGTGGGAATGTAGAGGAGACATTTCATATTTGAATCATTGTAACATATTTGATTAATTTACGAAACTGGGAATTAGATTTCCGCAGAAGATTGCCTAATCAGTAGTCCTTGTAGCACACAAGCAGCGATGGAATTCACATCTCTGACACCCATATAAAGCTAGGTATGGCAGCATAATCCTATAATTAAGCCATATAGAAGCATAGACAAGAGGATCCTTGGAGTTTGTTGGCCAGCTTGCCTACCTAAATTGACAGTTCCAGGCACTCTAAGAGATTCCACCTCAAATTAAGGTTGAGATTGGTTGAACAAAATATCCAACATGGACTTTGCCCTCCATACATACATGTACACACATACCTGCATAATACATATATCTGCATATACATGCACGTATTTACATACATGCAGCATAATGTTCTCATCAGGAAGAAGTAGATGGCTTTAGAAGCAGCAGAGAAGGTGAAACGGAGCGGTGTACTTCACAGTCAGAGAACAAGCCAGGGAATGTGAGCAGTCAGGCAATGATGTTCCCCTCAAAGTATAAAAATTGGACTAGAATTGCTACTACCTGATTTTAGTTGAGTCAAAATGATTTTGGACTGTTGACATTAAAAGTGGTAAGATAAGATATTTGTGTAGTTTAATTCATAAGTTCACGGTAGATTGCTATAGAGGATGAGCACAGTACAATTTTGGTGAATGGTATCGACTCTCAAGTATGTGACTGCCTTAGCAGTTGTGATTGATGTCTCTAGCAAAGCAAAACACTTGAAAGCAAAATGTATCTATTTGAAAATCTGACTGCATCAATTATTAGACTTCTAGTCTAAGGGACATTAGCAGAGATTCTTTAGTTTTGTTTTCTTTACTCACGAAGTAAGAAAAATAATAAAATCTACCCCTTAAAGTAGTTAAAGATGACATGAGAGAATACAACTAAAGACAGTACTTAAGGCAGTGATGAGGTCATTGGAATGAATGTTCATCTTCGTTTATACCACTAAGTAGAAGCATAATTGAGGAACAATTAGTAAGTAGACAGTTGTTGTGCAACAGTCTTTACCAGGGGCATGTGTACAAGTATCTATTCATTTCAGAGTGGGAACTGACTATGGATAAAAGGACAAATAGCATCAAAGTCCAAATTGGTGAACAGGTGATGTTCATTAGGGTTATTTACAAGAATATGTCTATGAGGTACTTATAGAAGTAGAAATGACTTAAAGAAAGCTGCATCACGAAAACTTACCCCAGCATAGAGAAGAGCTTACCAAAGTCGGAACACAATGCACAGCCTACTGGCAGCCGAAGAGGTGGGAGAGTGTCCTTTCCACGTGGCTCGGTTGGTCTGAACCTCTTCTAGCCAGCATACCTGGTCTTTGTATCTTCTGGACAGTTTGGCATGTCTCTGTCTCTTCTACGTGGCTGGGCTCGTCGAAAAGTCTTCTTTGTTGTTTGGCTTATCTGTGAATTACACTCTGCAGTCCTTGCTTTTTATACTCTTTGGACTGAAGAGAAGAACAAATCCTGTGCAGATTCAGGGACTTTCTGAATACGAGTTATTTACTTCCTGTTTTAAAAAGTATCTCACCTCTCTTTTAAAAAGTCCTGTTGATTCACCTCTCTGTAAGCATTCAGTTTTAAGAAGTTTTTCTCCCAAATGGAAGGTCTTAATCTCAGAAGAAATTGCTATACAACAGCAGTGATAAGACAGTGATTCTGTCATTAGTGGGTGAGCATATGATGGAATGGGATTAGGGACCAGGAAATCAGCATGCCATAGTAGTTTGGAGGTAAAAAACGAATGCTCTTCTCACAATTTGAACAATCACTGTCGTGCTGCTCTAGGGAAGCTAATATCTTTAATGAGAAGAATTAGTCAAGAGAAAGGAAAATTTTGTACCCGTGAGTCACAGATTTACACATGGAAGATTAATATTTTGACTCAAACTTGGTGGATGAATTCCATTCACTAAGACCAAGGGTTCCATAGCATCATCAACTAGGGTAAATCTACTGTTTAAGGTGAGAATATACTCCATCTGGGAGTGAAATTATGTACTTAGTTTGTAATCTCGATCTAGCTCATGTTTCCACTTTGGTTTCTGTTGCTGTAATAATCACCATGACCCAAAGCAGAGCAGAGACAACTTACTTACTTGATTCAACCTTCTGTTTAGCTGTATTCCTAAAACATACCCAGGCATGGTATTTCCTACATTAGGCTAAGTCCTCTGCATCATTTAGCAAGTTAGAAAATGTTCCACAGACATATCATCCTATCTGACGGAGACAATACCTCAATTAGGTTACCTCTTCCCAGGTATTTCTAATTTGTGTATAGATAGCAAAATAACACCCAAAGTATTTACTTAAAAATAACATATGAGCATATAAGAATTATATTTTAATGCATGACTAATAAATAGCTCCACACGACTGGCTATTTATTTAGAGTCAGGAAAGATTTTATGATAACTTATGCTGGAGAGGATGTTGACTAAAGGGAACACTTCTTCATTGCTGGTGGGAGTGCAAACTGGTACAGCCACCTTAGATATCAGTATGGTGACTTCTCAGAAAATTAGGACACAACCTACTTCAAGATCCAATAATACTACTTTCAGGTATAAACCCAAAGGATACCCAATCATACTACAAGGACATGTGCTAAACTATCTTCATGGCCATATTATTTGTCCTAGCCAGAACCTGGAAACAACATAAATGTCCTTCAACTAAGAATGGATAAGGAAATGTGGTACATTTACACAATGGAGCACTATACAAAGGAAAAGAAATGACATCTTGAAATTTGCAGGCAAATGGATGAATCTAGAAAACATTATATTGAGTGGGGTAACCCAGACCCAGAAAGATAAATATCATATTTACTCACTCATAAATGGCTTATAGACATAAAGCAAAGAAAAGCCAGCCTAAAATTCACAATCCCTGAAAATCTAGACAACAAAAAGGACCCTAAGAAAGACATATATGGATCTAATCTACATGGGAAGTAGAAAAAGACAAGATCTCCTAAGTTAGCTGGGAGTGTAGGAGTCACGGGAGAGAGTAGAAGGGAAGGGGAGAAGAGGGAAAAGGAGCAGAAATATATATATATATAGCTCAATAAAAACAAATTTAAGAAAATAAAAAAAAATGAACACTGATTGCCAGGCAGGAAGTAGAGGCAGAGTAACCTGACTAGAAGAATTCTGAGTAGAGAAAAGACAGAGACATAGTCACTAGCCAGATGCAGAGGAAACATGATGAGAATGCTTCACTGAGAAAAGTTACCAGGCCATTTGGCTGAACATAGACAAGGATTATGGGTTAATTTAAAATGTAAGAGCTAGTTAGTAATAAGCTTGATCTAATAGGCCAAATAGTTTATAATTTATAAAAAGAAAGGTTGAGAATCCAATTCTCAGTGGACCCACTCATTTTTTATACATATATGTTAAAATATTTATCTAGAAAATCTGCTAATAATGCAAGCTTTGTCTCCTTAAAACAATTCATTTTGAATAACTTTTATTATGGGGACGTTGTAGCTTAGTTTTTCATTATGTACTTTTCTAAAATTGCCTAGGTAGTAAGTATAAGTGATCAAGTGGAAGAGTGACTTTAGCTCACTAGTGATCTTGGACTTTACTTGTCAAAACATGGCTGCTTTGAAGAAAATGGATTCTATAGTTAGACAGGGCTTCTGTTCTAAAGTATGCCTTCAACTGTCCACTAGTCCTTTCCTGCTGCACATACACTTGCTTCTGAACTGACCAAAAATATCTTTCCATTTCCTATAGTCTTGTTATCTACCCCAAAAGGTAACTGACCATTTAATTCATAAAACTGAAAAGAACATTTTTTGTCACATAGTTATTTTACCATTTTATAATGAAAGGGGACCTTCAAAGTGGCAATCTTTTTACCCAGCTCAAATTTGCCTATCTGATGTCTCAGGGGTTTGTCAGTCATAAGCCAAAGAGCTGCATGATTCTGCTGATATGTGTCTCATTATTTTTCCTGTGTTTCAGTTAATTGAAAATAAGTACATGATGCTTTTTTATCCTCTTTTTAAAAAGTCAGCCAGCATCTACCCCCAGGCCCTGAGGTAAAAGAATGAAGTTGTAAAAGGTTTTATATTTTTTTCTTGTTATACCAGGCAATTTCCCCTTAGCTTCCTATAAAAACAGCTTTGGAGTCTACTTTGATATTGGCTTTTGTGTTTAATTATGCTATTCACTGTCACTGTTTTCACAATTTTCCTAAATTGTGTCTTGCATCTTATTCTTGATATATTTATGAGTCTTTCTTCTAATAATGGCATTAAACACACACATACATATTTACCGTTTATATATATATGTATACATATGTTAATATATATATCTCATGAAATTTTAAGGGGTATATACATGCAGTTAAAGTGGTTAATATTATAAAACTCTAATAATGTATATACTATGATTATATTTTGTTTATTTTGTATGATTGCTTGCAGAAACCAAAATCATAAAACTCAATTTTCTTTTTATTCTGCCTTCCAAATCATGTCTACCAAACACATTGTCAGACATTTCTACAATTCTTGGTAAAACAAGTTACATTGACCCTACAGAATCACTGATCCCTCTCAAGGGGTCCTTGCACCAGTTTCTGCTAGCTTATCCAGAAAACCCCAGTTTTCACTCCACTGTGTGTTGTGGAATGTTAAATTAATTATCTGAAGATGCATTAAAATTGTTTATGTTATGGAATATTACTTTAACTATGTAAAGATGTATTATATTTGTTTTGCTGTCCGTGTTTGATTTGATAAGACATGTTGCTCTTTACCTTGAGTGCCTAAGGCCCCAAACTGGCCTAATAAAATAGTTGAACAGCAGTAGAGAGAAAGGTGGAGCTGGTGGACCCAGTGAATAAGTTCTAGGAGGAATCTGGGCTTGAGAAGAGAGAATGAGAGGGGAAGGAAAGGGTGAAGCCCTAGGTCAGCCAGACTGGCAGCTGCCAGGCAGACAGACATGGAGTAGGACATACAGAATGCAAGAAAGGTAAAAAGCCCTGAGACAAATGCAGATGAAGAGAAACAAGTTAATTTAAGTTATAAGAGCTAGTGAGAGAAACATAAGCTAAGGCTGGACATTCATAACTGATAAGTCTCCGGCTCATGATCTGGGGCCTGGCAGTCCAAGAAAGCCTGCTGCCACTGTGACTTTCTCCAGTGCTTTATTTTTCCTCTCCTCTGTCTCATTCCCACAATTATACCTGATGATCTTTTCCTAGAATGTCTAGAATCTAAGTTGTAACAGAATGATGAAACTCTGAATCTTGGAAAATGCTAACAGTAGTTCTTGCCTCATGTGACAGCCCTTGGGGCTTGGTGTAGCATCTCTAGACATTTTCACATTTCTGGAGCTAAACATAAATGCTTGGTGCCATACACAAAGATCATTTAAAACTTTTTTCTATATTTAAATTCTAATCAATGAGTTATAAAGACTTCCCATTTTCATAATTTTGTGAATTTCACATCTGAATACTGGAATTTGTGGAATTGCATTCCATTCATTATATTAAAGTTATCATATTTTATACAGACAGGAAAACACAGATAAACAATTTTCTGCTCCATCTAGACAAATCCTAAGCACAAACACACCCGAAGCCATTTGTAATTCTCCACTTCAAATCAATTTACCCACTTTAACACTAATTGCAAATGCAAGTAATCAAAATATGTCCATTTTTCTCAACTGGACATGGAACAGATAGAGATTGGGATTGTGTATTTAGTTTTTGTCACTCTGAAATCAGGTGGAGTCACATTTGAGTCTACATTACTACATAAATACTTTTCTAAATGCTTCACAAATTATTAGATTGACTTTATTTAACAGGAAAAGTCTAATTTATATCAAATATTGGTAAAGATATGAAAGTTACTTAGAATGATCAGTTATATCTCTCATAATACATGCTACAACTTTTCTCACTTTTTTATAGGTTAGCGATACTAAATTAATTATTAGAACAGAATTCTTTGGCATATTGAAGGATCCTTCAATATGAAAATGAATACACCATGGTTTGGTTACCGATAAACAAATGGGAAGAGAGAGCTAAGGCTGCCCACATGTGATGATTTTCTTATAAAAACATATTAAGTGCTTGCCCTATCCTGAAACCTTCTTTCTCATTGAGGAAAGAAGAAAGGGGCCAAATTGCTAGGTTTTCTACTTGATGAGCATGTCTTTAAACTATAACTTTCTCACAAAAAAAAGCATTTCCCTTTCTATAGATTAACTCGTTTCACATCTTTGGTCTACACTGTTGTATATGAGAGGTCTGGTTAAATTGAGTTTTTAGGCAGATAATTAAACAAAATATCTAAATCTTTTTTTGAAGTCTCAGAACAGAGACAGTCCAATATACTCTGGCCCTGAAGCAAGTATTTGATGTTGAGATGCTAAAAGTCTCTCAGGTGTGTCTTTGATTTGTAAGAGAGGTGAATTGAACAGAAATATCAAAAATATCATATTCTATCCATTTTAATTATACCATTTTTATTAATGTATATGACTTTACAAAATCACTATCACTTGTCTTCCCAAGAAATCATCTTACTCTAAAAAAGAGAATAATAGCCCATATCCCATAGAGATTTTGATGCCTAGATATGGTAATATGTACAAAACATTTCCACTGACTGATACTTTAAAGGGTATCCAGAATTAAAGTTCTGAAGTCCAGGAAAGAACTGAAGAATTGGAAGACAGGAAATAAGGAAAGCATAAGATGGAGAATGAGGAATAAACATAAGACCTTAGTAGAACAAAATAAGAAGCATGGAACACTCTCCCAGTATTTTTAATGCCTGAATTCAAAGTACTTTCCTTCATCAGACCATGCACTCCTGAGGTTCAAATGTCAGCTGTGCCAGATCCCCATAACTTCAAATCAACATGTGGAAAGTACAATGATATGAAAATATCATAGTGAAATGACTCATTTTATATAGCATTTTAACAATATAATTATAATATTTATAATTATGGTTTTATAATGTAAAAACATCAGTTTTAAAATTATCTCTAAATTCATTGGTTTTTTATCATAGCATAAACCACTTCAATATTCTGAATTTTAGTTACACTTGTTGAAAACATGCCATTAATAATGTGCATGTGCCTTCTTGGTCCTGAGAATTGAACAAGACGAAGACTATGTAATGAGATTAGCCAGTTATTGGGGACATTGGAAACACTCAATAGCTGGACGTTATATTGATATTCATTGCATTGTATTCTCTTGAAATAAAGTCCTATAGACAAAACAAAGAGTAAAACGATTACTTGAAATAGAGCCTTATAAACAAAAACAAACAGTAAAGCGATTACTTCAATTACTTGATTAATTAATTCAAGTAGACTGTAGTGTATGCCTGTGTTTTGAGTGAGCCACGAGAAAAGGGCAAGAAGAAAGAGTAAGGCAGGAAAATGCTAAGCATACTCCATATGGCTTATTGTTAATAACAATTAACAACAACCTTCACCCACAAGAAGTTTGCCAATCTGCCTTTGTGTAATCCTGATGAGCCTGGTGACTGGGATTGAAAATCATAGGATGGAGAATGTCCGATTCTTTGATGCATCTGCTCCTGTGACTTTACTCTGAGTTGTAAATGATCTTTCAGCCTTGAAGTTAGAGGTTCAATCACTATAAGCAGAGCTGGAATATACTGAATCGTCAGAGAGGCTCGATACTTGTAGTCAGAAGAATGAAAGCAGTCTGGTACCGGAGGTATTTGAGGAACAGCAGGAAGCCCTCATTTGTGAATATTTTTGCCAAACTTCTAACTGGAACAGAAAACTTTCAGCAGCCAAATTTGTCCATGTAATGAACTAACTCATGTGCTGAACTATTATGCTGATTTCTATGAATTTATTTCTAATTTATAGGCCTTTTAAAATTATATCTAAGGCCTCTTTTTTTTGTACTGTCTAGCATGAAAAATATTGTTAAGATGAAATGAGGAGCATTTTTCTCCGTTCTGTTCAAACCACAGATGCTGGGCTTGATTTTATTTCTAACAGTGAGATTGAAATTCTATTTTAATATGCAGAACTGCAGCCTGGGGAGCCATAAAACACAGAGTGTTTTCATTAGATGATGGCCCTGCACCTCTAGTTAACAGGAAAGCTGATTCATCAAACGGCAGCCATCACGGCTACATTAACTAAGACCTGGAATGAAAACATGAGATCGGGGTGAAAATTACCTGTTTTGCATCATATAATTGTAACTTTGGAGAAATTCCTAGTTTGTGGCATAAAACTGTTACGGAGGATGCATGAGTGTTTGTGGTAAATTTGCTGCAGATGGTCTAGAGATTGAATATTTTCTGCATTTCAAAGGGATCTTAAATTTTATATCAGTTGCCACTAATTTAAAGGAGTGAACGTTCACCTTTATGTTCTCGCTCAGCCCCGGAGAGAGAAATGAATTTGAATGAATTCTGTGTTGGAATTTCCCTCTGAAATCTTTAATGTGTAAAATAAAGGGTTGGAATCCAGGGACTGTCTTAGTTACTTTTCTATTGTATGGTCTTGGACACCATGACCAAAAGCAACTTTTAGAGGAAAATGTTAAATGGAGCTTGCAGTGTCAGAAGGTAAATCCATGACCACCATAATTGGAATTGTGGTAGAGGTGGTCAGGCCAGGTGCTGGAGCAGCAACTGAGAGCCCGTATCTCATCCACCTGAAGCAAAGACAGCTAATTAGAAATCAGCAAGAGCTTTTGAAAACACAAAACCTGTCCCCAGTTACACTCCTCTTCCAAAAAGGCCACACCTTCTAATCTTTCCCAAATAGTTCTACCAACAGGGGATCAATTGTTGAAACATATAAGCCTATAAGGGTCTTTTTCATTCAAGATACCCCTGAAACATTTTATTCTAGTGGAATTACAGAATCTGTCTGTTTACTGAATGTCCCCACTGACTTCAGGCAATAAATTGACATGCTCTCTCTGATCATGTAACTAATCATGGAAAAGGGATTGCTGAACTCAGCCCTAAAAGAAAGCATGCAGCAATAAAAACAACAACAAAATACTTTATGAATTACGCAGTCAGTGCAGTTTATAAAAAATATTAAGGCTAGCAGATACAATAAAATGTTCTTATTCATTGGATTTAAATTTTTAGATGACATTCTTCTGGATGCTGTTCTAAGTGGAAGTGGAGAAATTGAGAGAGAAGTGGGTGGGTCCACCTTGGAGGCTTCCTGAGCTTAGCTTTCTTCTTTTGACTTCAACCCTATTACCTTCACCTTGGCTGTTTCATTTAGTAGCTTCTATTAAGAATTATTTCTAAAAATGATTAGGTTGTTTAAGATTTTTTCAAAGTAACCTCTGGTACTAAATGAGCTACCCAACCAAAGTTACTAATTACAGAACTAATCTCGAAGCCAGTTTGTTAAGCATGCTTGTTTAAACTTGGTTGTAAAATTGGTTTATTACAGTGCTTGTTTAGTGTTTGTATTCCACCAAAGTGCTTTCCTTTATGCACAAATCAACTGATATTATACTTAAAATGTAATAACAAGACCATATTTACAACATGTTCCCTGAACATGTCTATTTAGAATATTTTGATCTTTTATAAATAAAAAGCAATTTAAAGAAAAAAGCAAGGAAATTGTTATGTTAAGTAAAACTCAAAAAAAAAGTTCCTTAGAATATGATTGGATGATGAAAATAATCAACTGCTGGAACTTAAGATAACAGAAAAGGATAGTGAAAATACAACATTGTAATTAATATTAATTTGTAAAATTCAGTTATGTTCATTAAAATATTACTGAAGCCAAGATTTAACTTAATGATGAGCTTGATACAGAAAATTATATGTGCATGTTTGTTCATATATATTTGTATATAGATACAGTTTTAAAAATCTATGACTATATTAAGGAACAATTTGAATCAGTAATATTATTCTATTGCATTCAATAAGAAATGAATCTTAGCTATATGGACTGATATGAGAGTAGGAAAAATGTTCAGAGTCAGCGCTGAAAGAGATCTGAAAAGAGGACTAGCGGTATGCAAAGGGCAGAATAAAATAAACATGTTATAAATACTTAATATATCAATAAGCATAATGTCACCATACCACAGTAACACACTGGATACTTATAAAGATAAAAGGATAATTTAATTCATTGTTCTGAAGACTCTAGTCCAATATCAACAGCATTGTTCTGTTAATTCAGCAGTAGCAAAATATCAGGGAGCAAGTATATGGCAGAACATTCCAATTATATACCAAACCAAGAAACTGAGAAAGAAATGAAGGGATTTGGGCCACACAATGACCAGGAATAGCATACCCTTCATGACCAAAAAGTCTACATATCAATAACATAAACCTGAGGATCAAGACAGTAATACATGCATGATTGGAGAACAATATCATATTCAAACTATAGCATGATATATTGGCAAATTCCCTAAACTTTTCCCAACTTAATTGAAAACTTAGAGGCAAGATACCTTGTTTACATATACGGGTTTATCAAAGAATATGTAGATAATATTTTTAAAGTGCTGCCTTATTTTTTGAATCAATCCACTCAAGCAGTTAACTTACAGATCAATGTGAAGTTTTTCCCCCCTTAAGAATGCAGCTTATGCTTTGTTTGGGCCTTCCAGGGTATGTTAAATACAAGGGTTAGTTAATCAAAGTTTGCAATCACTGCTGTCACTTTGGCTTTAGCTGGACAGAAGTCAGACATTTCCCAAAGCCCTGATAAACCTTCATCTGGACAGCGTAATATTCTTCCATCTCCCTTTACTTGTATGTTGTCTTATGAGTAGGGCTGCAGCGCTCACCTTACATCTGCACCTTAAGTATCCAGACGTAAATCGGAGGAGTCAGAATCACAAATCCCCAGAGCTTCTGCCATGTGGTTCCCTGTGTGCCAGTGCCTGTCTGCCATGTGGTTCCCTGTGTGCCAGTGCCTGTCTGCCATGTGGTTCCCTGTGTGCCAGTGCCTGTCTGCCACATTTCTGCACTCCTACTGCCATTTTTCCAATGTAGTGAAAATGTCCCACTTTGCCTAGATTTCCTCTCATAGGCACCAAGATTTGAAAGGGCCTCCTGACACAAAACCCTTTCATCATAGCATTCCGGTCTTAACTTTACTGTCATCACAGATCATCATGCTATTCATTGTTTTCTCAACATTTAAGGAGAAGTGTTCATATTTTTAATCAATTTTAATTATTTTTCTCTGGCAGTGGAAACGCTAGTCTGCTACCAGATAACCTAATGTAATTAAAGTGCAATTGCATGGATTATCTTTGAATTTTGGAAGACCAAGAGCATATTCTCTGTGCTGTAATAAAGCACTAACCAAAATCAAGATGGAGAGCACAGGATTTATTTCATCTTACAACTCTCAGGTCATGTTCCATCGCTAAGGAAAGTCAGGGTAGGAGCCTAAGGCAAGAACCTGGAGGCAGGAACTAGAGACCATGGAAGAGAGTTTTGTTTCGTAGCTTGTTCTTTGTGGCTATATTTCTTTTCATACAACTCAGGACCACCTGCCAATTATGGTACCACTCACAGTGCTCCAGATCCTCCCATACTAATAATCAATAAACATAAATGTCCCACAGACTTGTCTGCAGGTTAATCTAATAGAAATATATTCCCTCAACTGAAGTTTGCTCTTTCCAAATGACACTAGCTTGTGTTAGGCTGACCAAAAATTAATGAGCACCGAGGTGAAGGTTAAGTTGCTAACTAATGGCCAGTACTTTGAGCAATCATGAATATATATATAGATCCTCCATAAGAACTTCAAAGGACTGGGTTAGGGGGAGATTTGGAATAGCTGAACTCATGGAGGTTCTTGGATGGTGGTGTGCCCAGAGAGGCCACAGAATCTTCCGTTCCCTTCTTTCATGCCTTACCCTATGCAGCTCTCACCTGCGTCTTCTGTAATAGTCTTTATAAAAAAATGGAATGTCTCCCTGGGGCCTGTGAGGTGCTTCAAGCAATCAACAGAAGGCTCTTGGACCTCAATTGAAATCATGCCATCAGTAGCATGAGCAAAACAACCTGGGTCTTAGGAATGGCATTGCAAGCGGGGACTAGAGTCCAGTAAATCGTCCCAGAATTGAATGAATTCTGACACAGCTGGCTGTCATTACAAAATTTACAGCAGCGTTGTCTTCAAAATCCATTGGCCATTCAGTGTATCAGGAAGACTCTGCACATTCAGTCACGAATGTATTCTCTATTGAGAGGGCATTGCAGAAGAAATGGCTCCTTTTTTAGCTTTTGTTTCTCCTATATCTATAACTCACTCTGGCATTAGAAAGTTCTGGAGTTGACAAAGGTTAGATTGCTTTGGTCATTTTTGGTGGGTTTTAGTTTTCAGATAGCGTCCTCTTTCTGTTAGGGCCAAAATGGTATAATCTTTCTTTGGTAGCAATTTTGAATAATACACACACACACACACATACACATACACACACACACACACACATCTTCCTCCTTAAGCTCTTTTTTGTTTGTGTTTTGAAACAGAGTTTCTCCAAGTAGCCCCGCCTATCCTTGAAATTGTTCTATAGACCAGGCTGGTCTCAAACTCACAGAGCTTTTCCTGCCTCTGCCTCCCGCTGAGTGATGGGATTAAAGGTCTGCACCACCACTGCCCTGCTTATATACATGTTCTTCTGCACGGATCAGTTGGCCTTTATGCTCGATGTATTTTTATGTATTTCACAGAAAGGAAAAGCTGCCTTAACCCCAGTCCTGTGTACAATCACTTTCTTAGGCATTAGTAGATTCAAGAGGCCAGCTCCAGTATTTCCCTACAGTCATTGGTAAGTGATTATTCCATAATTGTTCCCACAGGATAAGCCAGTTTAGGAGAGTAGCAACTGAGCAAGACTGTTTCAAGAGCCTTTGAAGTTAGACAACAAGGGACCCTGCTTTCTGTATCTTGGTGAATTAGCTTAGAATGCTGAGTTCCACATCTGTTACTTTTATCTTCAGGGAAGTACACCTGCAAGAACCACACTGCCTAGATTCACTCTACCGTGAGATTTCAGACAAATTACTCCTCTCTCAAGAGTCTTGCTTTCCATCTATATAAAATAAATGCAACTGTATTTGTAGTGTGGAGAGTCCTGTGAAGACTAAAGATAGGAAATTGGCATTTGACTATGTCACAATAAATGAAATTATTAATCTTGAAAAGGAAAACACTTTTAACTCAAAGAGTAAAGGATTTCCAGAAGAGCTGCAGTTGAGTTTTGATCTGGGAAATAATAAAATAAAACTACCAGGGGTTTTGTATAACCTGATACGTATTGTTTAATATATATTAGAATATATTAGAAAGTTGAGACTAAGAAAGTGCAAAACAGACTTTCCTAAAAGTGTGTGAGCCCTTAGCCTCATGGGTAACGATTTCGGCAGAAGGCTCATTTTTAGTGTTCATAATTCTTCCTATGCCGTACTTAATATAGTTTGTGAATATCTTTTCTCTTCTTTTCATTGCTTTCATATGTGACTGGAGAAAACAGAAGAGTATGCTAATATTTATTGAACAATTTTTCAGGGGGTAAGTAACAACTGTACATATCATTCAGCTGTCCTGATAGCTATTTATGGATTCTACCAGTATGGAGCTATAGCTAAGAAACACTGGTCAATTGCCGTGTCTCACCGATCATGTACGGCTGTCCAATGATTCAAATTCAGAACAAAGCTACTAGAAGAACTGCTTTTAGTTGACATTTGAATAATTTTCTTGTCAACATGAGGTTGACATATATAATTTATGTATAGTTCTCTGTGTTTGTTAAAACACACTGAAATAATCCTTCCAGGAGAGTTGCAAACTATACTTTGAATTACAAAAGAAAACATTTAACCCCATGTGGAGATCCCCATGTCAAAGGAAATTAATTGAACAAACTGTAAATATTTGTGGATAAACTATTTTGAGATTGAATTTAGTGAGAGAGAAAAGCATTTATTGCCAAATGCATGGGACTTCACCAAAAGACAGAACAGCAAACTTTAGTAGTCAGAAGAATAAAGTTATAACCTTCATCTCTTTGTAAATTGGTGTTTCAAAGTGTCAGCATTCTGATTCCTGCCAGGGACCTTTCTGTGACACACCACTTCTATCTTTCAGGGAACTTGGTCATAACACATTACTTGTTCTTAGTAATTCTGCTCTTATTAGTAACTTCTTTGTGCTGTAAGCATGTCATAGGTCCCCTACGCTGTGATTATTATCTGCCACTGTGTACACTCAAGGGGACACTGTTACAATGGATTGATAAAGGAGTTCATTACTTTTGCTTAGCAACTCTAACAAAGACTGCATGCATGGTAGAAGGGAATATATTTGCAAGCAGACATCCAAGTTCTTTATCAAATTGTATAATTACTTACATGGCTCTAATATTGAATGATATCTGGCTGAAATAAATGGCCTCAGAAGAAAAGACTGTCTCCTTATAAAAATAATAAATATCAAATATCAAACTCAGAAAATAAAATTTTTGTCAATACTGTTTTGCCGAATAGAGGTCTGTGGAGAATATTGTTGGATTCTGTATCTGACAGTGAGAATCAGCTTCTGATCGATTTCTCCTTGCTTTGTCCGTGAACAAATTCTTAATACCTTGTTTTTTTATGTCTATTGTACAGCTACAGATACCTTTTCATACATTGCTGTCAGGATAAAGAAAAAGTCAACACAGAACTCTTAGCAAATCACATAAAACTAGACAACTGTAGTCATTGCTGTTCCTAGTATCCTAGATGCTAGGTTCAAAAATATATGTACCAAGTAACTATTGGCATATTATTTTTTTTTTTTTTTAGTATTATTTTTTTTTTAATTTTTTTTATTGATAAAAGGAGGATAAAGAAAAGAAAAAAAAAACAACTTTCCACCTCCTCCCACCAGCCTCCCATTTCCCTCCCCCTCCTCCCACTCTTCTCCCCCTCCTCCCACCCCTCTCCCCTTCCCCCCACTCCTCTCCCCCTCCCTTTCCAGTCCAAAGAGCTGTCAGGGTTCCCTGCCCTGTGGTACGTCCTAGGTCCTCCCCCCTCCATCCATATCTAGGAAGGTGAACATCCAGACTGGCTAGGCTCCCACCAAGCCAGCACATTGCGTAGGATCAAAACCGCGTGCCATTGTCCTTGGCGTCTCATCAGCCCTCATTGTTCGCCATGTTCCGAGAGTCCAGTTTTATCCCATGCTTTTTCTGGTAACAGTCCAGCTGGCCTTGGTGAGCTCCCAGTAGATCATCTCCACTGTCTCAGTGGGTGGGTGCACTCCTCGTGGTCCCGACATCTTTGCTCATGTTCTCACTCCTTCTGCTCCTCATTGGGACCTTGGGAGCTCAGTCCAGTGCTCCAGTGTGGGTCTCTGTCTCTATCTCCATCCATCGCCAGATGCAAGTTCTAGGATGATATGCAATATATTCGTCAGTATTGCTCTAGGGTAGGGTCATTTCAGGTTCCCTATCCTCAGCTGCCCAGGGAACTAACTGGGGACCTCAGCTTGGGCACCTGGGAGCCCCTCTAGGGTCAAGTCTCCTGCCCACCCTAAAGTGGGTCCCTTAACTCAGAATTGTGGTTCCGTGCTCCCCTATCCAACCTTCCTTTATCCCGATCCTCCTGTTTCCCCAAGTCCACCCTCCTTCCCTTCTACCTTTTCTCTCCCCATCTCCCCTAACCCCCATCCCACCCCACCCCCAAGATCCCACTTTTCCCCCCGGCAATTTTGTCTACTTCCCTTATCCAAGAGGATAACTATATGTTTTTCCTTGGGTTCACCTTCTTACTTAGCTTCTTTAGATTCGCCTATTGTAGACTCCGTGAACCCTATTTATGGCTAGAAACCAATTATGAGTGAGTACATCCCATGTTCGTCTTTTTGGGCCTGGGATACCTCACTCAGGATAGTGTTTTCTATTTCCATCCATTTGCATGCAAAATTCGAGACTGAGAAGCTTCTGTAAAGCAAAGGACACTGTCACTAAGACACAAAGGCAACCTACTGACTGGGAGAAGATCTTCACCAACCCCGCAACAGACAAAGGTCTGATCTCCAAAATATATAGAGAACTCAAGAAACTAGACTTTAAAATGCTAATTAACCCAATTAAAAAATGGGGCGCTGAACTGAACAGAGAATTCTCAACAGAAGAACTTCAAATGGCCAAAAGACACTTAAGGTCGTGCTCAACCTCCTTAGCGATCAGGGAAATGCAAATCAAAACAACTTTGAGATATCATCTTACACCTGTAAGATTGGCTAAAGTCAAAAACACCAAGGATAGCCTTTGCTGGAGAGGCTGTGGAGGAAGGGGTACCCTCATCCATTGCTGGTGGGAATGCCATCTTGTGCAACCACTGTGGAAGTCAGTGTTTCGGTTTCTCCGGAAATTCGGGATCAACCTACCCCTGGACCCAGCAATACCACTCTTGGGAATTTACCCAAGAGATGCTCTATCACATGTCAAAAGCATTTGTTCAACTATGTTCATAGCAGTATTATTTGTAATAGCCAGAACCTGGAAACAACCTAGATGCCCTTCAATGGAAGAATGGATGAAGAAAGTATGGAATATATACACACTAGAGTACTACGCTGCGGTAAAAAACAATGACTTCTTGGCATATTATTTTTGCTTATGTTTTTTGAGCAAGTGGAGTGGAGTCTTTCCTACTACTGCATCATTTTAAGATGGAACAATCTACTGTCTTTGTCAAACACACAACTGGTACCAATGAAATGCTGATGTTGCTATGAGACTTTTCCTCTCACCAAGGACAATGTTGGATAAAACATGGAAGCCTTTATACTTACTTAGGTCCATTTTTCTAGTAGACAAAGATACTACATTAAAATAAATTCAAGCTGAATCCATATGTCCTTTGTCACTCTCGTGCCCAGGAGTCATGTTTCTTTACGCAGTCCCCACTTTCCTCCACTAAACAAACAACATTTTCTCTGTGTGAGAGCCTCAATGTTTTCCGTTTTACCCCCTTTTTCCCCCCTGGGACTGACTGATACCTATGCTGTTACTCAAAACTTTGCTTCTTGGGAATGAATAGGAAGTGAAAAGGAGTTGGAAGGTATATGGTAAACATATGTCTAAGACTGCAGAGTGTTGTAAGCCTTAGAGATGGGGACATGCAAGGCGCTTGCTCATCTACTACTAATGCATGAATGTGTTTCCCTGTTGATTCAAAACCTTGGTGAACAGAAGTCGTGGTAGCGGGAACTGATTCAGTTGAGGTGGGAAATGAAGAATAAGTTGTATCTAAAGTGCACTATGATATAAGTATGAAAAACTAATTAGATTTGGTTGTTTGTCAAAATAAATTACTGAATATTATTGTTACTAGTGACTCACAAATGAAACTAGACCAGGAGACAGTGCTTGCATATGGATCCCCATGTTTGAATGATATGCTGACTGATTCCTCCATACCCCTTGTAAGCCTTCATTTGGTTTGGAAAATGTGCTTACAAAACAGCTCTTTGAGCTGGGCAGTGGTGGCACACACTTTTAATCCCAGCACTTGAGAGGCAGAGATAGGCAGATCTCTGTGAGTTCAAGGCCAGCCTAGTCTACAAGATCTAGTTCTAGTACAGGCTCCAAAACTATAGAGAAACCCTATGTTGAAAGGCAAAAAACAAACAAACAATGAAACAAACAAAAACTTAAAACATCTCTTTGTTCTTTAATTTTGTACTTCTCAACATTCTTATCACATTAATTAATATGGGCTCTTTAATTTAACATTTACTAAGTATTAAGAGGAAGGCAATCTGTTCTAAAAAGCTCCAACAATGACACTGAGAAATCAGAATATTTCTAGAAGTTTGTTCAAAAATTGAAGAATGTACTTACCTTCTAAAATAATATTGACTGGAAAAATGCAGGGAAGTTACAATTACATTCTTATATTATATGCTGTGTGTGTGTGTGTGTGTGTGTGTGTGTGTGTGTGTGTGTGTGTCTGTAGGCACATGTGTAAGAGAAAGAGAGAGGGAGAAAAAGAGAGAGAGGGAGGAGAGGAAGCAATCAATTGTGGGAGCCATCTTCCTACAGTAGATGATAGTTATGAAAAAGATTCTACTTTCCTTCAATGTTCTTCATCAGTCATGAGGAATCAAATTAATTTGAACTGCAAAAGGAAATTTAAAATTTGAGCATAGATAACTTTGAATAGTTGAGTCTTTTTTCACATGTCCCCAGTTCTTCAGTGGTTAACTCTAAGACACATATCTGATACATGTTTGCAGAAAATCAATTATTTTAGGACCAAATGCTTCATTCTGATTTTCAAGGGAAGGTCATATGGCTTTGGAGAGTAAATGAAAGGCATTTGAATGGGAAGAATCCAGGCTTTAGCTTTAACCTGGCACTAAGTAGATGATGTTTCTGGGCTCAACTTCAGTGTAAGAGAAATAGGCAAACTATTTCTGAGAGACATCCACCATGTAAACTTAAAACATCATGATTCTTAATCAGAAATACTAGAATAGTTGGGAATCATGTATGTGTCCTTTGCATTTTTAAGATGGAGATAATATCTAGCTCCCCCTGTGTCTTTGATCCACCAATTTTAAGTGGAGATGATGTTAATGTTTCCTTCTCTTTTGTTTATGGGAAAACAGTGATGGCACACCCCAATCCAAATCCCTCATCAGCACTAAAAATCTAATAATTGTGCTGTTACACAGTCATTATATAATACACCTTATGTTTATTGTTTACTCATCTTTCATTATTAATTAACATTTCTCAGTAAGTTATAACAGTATGCTTGGTTAAAAACATTCAAGTAAACAAACAAAAAGAGAAACCTTGTCTGTTGAGTAGTCCTGCAACTACAAGGCAGTGGGCTTTTCTGTTGAGAATATCTCAAACAGTTCATCAAATGACTCTAAACTTCCTTGCAAAGAGATAAAAAGAAATACTATTTTGGAAGAATAATCTATTTTCTCTTCTTTATTGGAACAAATAGAGGAAAACCACAATGTCAAGGCAATAAAGACCCTTTCAGGGCTTTGTTAAAGGCTCACACTGGATACAATAGTTATTCTGATCATCACGGAGATTAGGGGTAGGCAGCAGCTTCAGGAGATTTAAATGTTACAAAACGATCAGAGGGGAGATGTGTGCCTTAGATCTATATGTTCCAAGCTTATAAACTGGAAAAAATACACTCCTTATTAATTGAAAATGAAATCATCTCTCTCTAAAGTTTACTTCCTAAGGAGTAAAAAGGAGCCCAAGAATTGCAGAGGGGGCATGGGAGGAGGGAATGTAAAAAGGAAAAAGAAATTCCAGCCGCCTTACTGCTCAAACTGTGTAGGACTTGGAAGGAGCAAAGGAAGCAGCTAAATCAAACACTTAGCTGGAATGGAGAAACAGAAAGCAAACAACGAGGAATCCAATTACTTTCTGTTTGTTTTTGTAAATGGTTTTTCTGTAAGAGGAACAAAAACTATTTTGACTTGTTTTTCTCCATACTGTACTGCTGGGAGCAGCCAGTACCTTATGAGTAAGTTCAGACAACTGCTGCTACTTCTGCTAATGCTAATTAACCTCCTGCCACAAACATCAACAGACCCACATCAAAGCTTGTCTGCCTAACACCCTGCCACAGGCACCACACACACCTCTTGTAGTCTTAATTGCTCTGGGCTTCATCCCTTGCTATTTAGTTGAAGGAAACACAAGATGATACAAAGGGTCACATTATCTGTTATTTTCCAGTCAGGAAGAAAAGAAAAAGCCCGAATGTGGCTTTGGGAAATGAAAATATAATTGCTCTAAGTAAAGAGAGTGTGGGGTTCTTGATTAGAGTGCGATGGATGGAAATTTGGGGGGAGGTTTTTAGACTTCTTTGTATTTTATCTGGTAAGGACGATCAAGGGCATTCAGAGATGCAGAGTATTTTAAAAGTTCTCTCAATCTCGAATCTTTGCATAAATGCCCTCTGATTCTTCATTCCCTTCAGAGAAATCTGATTGTATAGGCCAAGGATAAAAAAGAAAAGCTTTTGTTCCTTTTCCTCTGAACTACTTTTCCAAGGTTGAAACAAAATTAGCATTTCAATAGTGATTTAAAGTCAAGGGCATGTGGTGAAATTGACCAGGACACAGCCATCTATCTACCTTTGGTGCCATCTTTAACATGCTTCTCCTAATATGCCCCTAATACCTTTCATGTTTTCAATGTCTTCTCAGCCCCCAAATCTATTATCCAAGAACTAGGTTTTCTGTTGGCTGGGAACAATAATTAAGAGATTTGAGTTTGAGTTAGCATTTTCATGCTCTTAGCATCTAATAATAGTTTGATTCATCCCTCTGCCTTAGTGTCTTTTGGTGGAAATGTACCTATGGCATTGAAGCATCATAAAGGATGGCTTGGGTATGCACCTTGTCATCTTCCTGCAGCCACTCATTGGAGTTCAGTATTCTTCCACTCTCTTAATATTTTATAATTTTGTGAATATTTTGTGTACCAGTTTTTGCCTACAGGTATAGCTCTGTATAATTCTGGGGGTCATGTAAGCCAGAAGTGGGTTTCTGGTCCCTTGGAACTAGAGTTATAGATGGCTGTGAGCTACCATGTAGTTGCAGGGAATCAAACCTTAGTTCTCTTAAGAGAAGTATATGCTCTTAACCCCTGAGCCAACTTTTCAGTCCAATATAAACAATACTGATATCAAATATTGTAGCACTTTTTCCTTCATATCAGTAATAAAACTTAAAATCAACACAGTAGCAAGAATAAAACATATTATTAGTGTGGAATAAGAGAAGAAGGAAACAAACTTGTGAATCAACATCTCAATCAGTTGGAGGGTGGCTTATAGGTGTAAGGTCCAAGAAGAGAGAGGGAAAGGTAATAAATGTGAATGTGATGAAGGGTAATAGCGACAGGATATATTTCCTAGGAATTCAGTTTTTAATATTTTTATTTGCATATACTAAATATATAAGGTTTCCTTATGATATTTCACAAATGTGTACAATGCATTTTGATTTTATTCACTTCCTAGTGTTTTCTTCCACACCATCCCACTCCCAATAGTCTCTTTTCTCTGCCCATCTTGTCTCCCCCTTCTTTCTTTCTTTCTTTCTTTCTTTCTTTCTTTCTTTCTTTCTTTCTTTCTTTCTTTCTTTCTTTTTTCGTGTGTGTGTGTGGTGGGAAGGAGCTGGAGAAGGGAACCCAGTGAGTTTTATTAGGTTTGTTTAAAGGAATACCAACATGGGTTACAGTGCCTTACCATTGGCAATACCACTGAAGAGAATGTCTTGTTTTCCCCACCAGCAAACATGAATTACCTTTAGGTTCTCTAGGAGGAAACAGGTGAGATCTGGTGAATGTTGCTGATCTCTATAGTAGGATGTTGACAGACCCACTCCTGTGAAAGTCTTTTGAAAGTAGTTGTAGCTACTGATAAGAGTACATGGCCAAGCAATGGGAAGGAAAGTGCCCTGCAGCATCCTGACTCTGACATCTTTCAGCCTAGGAGGGAAGATGTAGATGTCCCAATAATGTCTGAACATTTAATAGTCACGTAATCTCAGCACTTTGATCAGTTAGAGATCTCTGCTGTAACTGCCACTCACCACGAACGTCATCTGCTTTCACCAATGCTCAGTGCTACACTAACCTACTGGCATAACCAAAAATATTTGGAAGGCAATTTGACATGCACATCATGTTTATTTTGGCAAAGATCAGCAGAAGTTTCCACATAATGGCCTATGGCCTCCCAATCCAGGGGCTTTTATTAGTTACCTACTTCTGTAATACTTTTGTTCTAATCAAAATCATGAAAATCATCTATTGTCATGACACTGAACAGGTGGCGGGGGGAATGTTCAGCCTCGAGATAGGATTTTAATGCAGTCAGAAGATGTACTGGTCACTTTGGCAGCCATTTTTAAGGCCTTTGTTTTGGCTAGCCCACCCCAAGAAGAATGTCTTCTGAGCTAAAGTCGTGTTCAAAGAAGGGCTGAGGGTAGAGTATAACTCCAGCTCTATAGAAGGATTACTCTTTCTGAGCTTTTTCTGGAAGCATGTTATGTACAGGATACTACTTGCATGATGGGCTAGCCTTGCCCTCTCACTTAGTTCTCCATAGACTGCATGTCCTCGGATTTTAGCAGTGTTAAAAGCATCGGATTTTCCAAGATTAGAGGAGGTTTTGACTGTTTCATCACTGACTATCTCAGGAGCTTTGAAAATTTGTGAATCCATTTTCATTATTTGAAAGTTGCATATAATGATATCATTTTGTCTAACATATGATGTGGACATGAGAACTCTGTGAAAAGCTCATCATATGTTCTAGCTCTATGCACTCACAGAGCTCATTTAGATCACAGTGTTATATTTCATCTTGTAAAGAAATCATGCATCATTCATTCTGTTCATAGTAGGTCAACTAACTTTTAAATGTTGGCCGGAAAGTACTCTGGGATTGCCTTTCTACTGATTTTTGTTCAAACTTCTGTTTTCTCTAAGACAATCTTAAGTGTCCTCCTCTGAGAAGTTTCTCACTTCCTCACACGTGTTTGACGGCGCCTCTTCTGCTAATCTCCCAGAGGTTTTGTGTTGCTTGGTTCTTCTTTTTTCGCCACCCTGGTGCTTAGGCTGCACAGACGCCAGGCAGCAGTGCCCTTTGCTGCATCCCATGCACTGTATGAGCACCTGCACCACCAGCTTCCTTGGCTTGGCTCCTCATTCCAATCTGTGGACAATAGAGCTGCCTATTTGTAAAATAAAAACAAAGTAAAGCCCATTAAGTTCTTTAAATTATATAGGAATTTTGTCTTTGACAGTCCAAAAAGCAGAAATTTAAATTTTTAAATGCAAACATCAATACAAGATATAAAACGAACTCCTATTATTCATCCATTGGCTTATTTGTTTGTTTAGTAAATACATACTATGCCCCTCTGTGAAGGGGATATTTTTTTAGAAACTGCTGTTTAATACAAAGAATCTTCATAAAGTAAGGAAGTTATGTGATATTCTAATTCACAAAATAGTAGAGAAAGATGGAATCTGACACAGTTGTCTTGGCCAGTTTTCTTCTGTTTTATCTCTGGAGAGATTTCCTGAAATTGCTGTTCTAGAGGCATGAGGTAAGGAAGTGAGACCCGATACCAAACCTGCAGAGGAGTTGACTGAGCTCCTTCCTTTTATCTAAGAGGAGGGACTTCTGGTTTTAGGGTCCTACATGGACCACAGGCAGAGACTGTACTGGGCTTTGACTCCTGCTTACTCAGATCTTCTGCAATTACAAACAAAATTACCACTTTAAAATGCTTCATGATTTTCTTACAGGTGAATCAGCTTACGAGCATTATTTTTCTCTCATGTTTCTCCGGATGGCATCCAAATGTTAGTCTGAAATTTAATCAGACTGTGATTTAATTTGATCACCCTGTCAAAAAAAAAAAAAAAGATGTTACCAAGATTAAGAGGCTCTGACAAGACTTTAGTTATCAAAGTTGAAATGTTCCAACTATGAATATGTGTGTGTGTTTACACTGGAGTTGGTTTTTGGAAACATGAAAAGGAATTTAAATTATTGAAAAAAGCAAATTAAAAAGCTATGGAAGTATTTCAGAATCATTGCTAAGTTGCTTGACTGTGATTCCTAACAGAGAACCCAGAGCCTGGAGGTTTACTTTTTCCTTCTATGATTGTACTTGCCCAGAGTCCCTGTGGTCTGAAGCTAATTATTTTGGGGTTGTTTGTATTTTTGTGCTTATAAATGGCAGATCTTTCCAGGGAGTAGATTTTCAGCAATTAAGACCTGGGTGTTTGAAAGCTTACTTCATCTCTGACTGTTTTCTTCCCCAACCCCCTCAGTGGGATGAACTCAAGAGTATAATTATGGGCTCTACCTCCAAAAGAAACTGGTATTCTTATTTTGAGTTTTTTCTGCTCCCAGAGGTAAACTTTATTTTCCCGATCTGGAAAATTAAAAAAGTCATGGTTTTCAAGATTGATATTAGGGTGAAATAGTATAGCAAACAGAGAGGGGAAATTCAATGCTTAGCATATGGTAGGCCTTAACTACTGGTAAGCATTTTGTTTCCTATAGTCTTCTTTTCTATCAGTTTTTAGAGAATATTGGTAATCTGGGAACAGGTAGAACAAAGTCAGTGGAAACCATCATGGATCTATTCTGGGAATCTGTATGAACAGCTTAGAATCTATGGCAGAACCAGGGCTAATTCTGCATTTGAAACAATCTCTTTGAAATGGGTAAATGGTGGAAGAACTTTACCTGGGGAGGTAGATGTGTGGGACTACTGAAGGAGAGATCAGAGGGAGGGGGGATAAAGAACACACAAAATGATTGAAAAGCCACAGAGAAAAAAAAGTACTTTATGCTTACATTAAATACATATATAATATAATTTAAATACATACACAATATGTAAGCATGTGTGCAGACATATATAAATAATTTAAATGAAGTTAAGCCATTTGGAGTGAAAATATTCACCAAAAGTGCCATAGCTTATCTTTCAAAAACCCTAGCAGGCACGAGAAACCTGCCTTAGAGCTACTGGTCAAGGAATTCCAAAATACTTCTAAATCAATATAGTCTATCACTATAGTCCTTGGTTGTATTCTATAATTAGAAGATAAGACCCTGTTGTTAAAACCACCATATATTTTAGACACAGGAGTTAGAGAAACGGAGTTGAAACTGACTTGGAAGTCTCTTCTCTGAGGTCTAGATTTTATCTCAGCAGACGGTGCTATGCCAGAGTCTAGCAGAGAGGCATAAGCAACAGTTCTACCAAGTTGTAAAAACTAGGAACTACAACAATGACCAGCAGGGCAAGATACATGCAAGAGTGCAAGAGCGATGCTTATATCTTGCCTGTTGAAGAACCAACAGCCATATAAGTGGGCATAAGGCCAGTGCAATAGGAGTAAACTTATGTTCGGTGTTATGAAACTTGTTCACTGCCTGTGGCGGATGAAGTCATGGATTCTGAGGGAAAACAGAACTGGCAATTTCCGAAACCAGTATAATTTCCAACTGCAGTCTAAACAATATTCTTTTCCCACAGTTATGTGTATTTCTCATTCTTCATTAAAGTAGCTTCTTTTTATAACAGAGACCATCACAGAAATCTACAAGTGGCCAACGTGTAGAGAGCTAATGCTAGGACTTTGAATCTCAGTTGATACATCTAAAGCCTAATCTCTGTCCCTAAGGTCAGAAAATCACACAAAAGAGTGGTCAGAGAGATTGCAAGAGCCAAAGAAACCAGAATATGTGCTAACAGACTTAAATGACAGGTGCTTCTCCATGGAACCTGACCAACATGATCCCCTGACAAGACTTCCACAATGACAGCCCCAGTTGTCATCCCAAAGAGGTTAGGAAACGTCACAAGGCCACACCTCCTGTTTAAGAGCTATAGGTGATTCAGGACTTCTAAGAGAAAGAAAATCAGCTTTCTCCAGATATGTGCCCCTGATAGCTTAGCTAACCTGAAGTGGTTGGCTCTGAGCACATATACATGTGATCAGTACTAAATGGACTGATACACACAGACACACAGACACACACACACACACAAGAATGGAGGAGTTGGAGGTAGGAAAATGTGGGGTGGGACTGATATAAATACAGTATTCATCTTTGAAATTCTCTAAATAAAATTAAATGTAAAATAAAACAAAAATAAAAGATGCTTACACTAAAGACTTATTGATATTAAGAAGCTCTCTTCAGAATCATACTAAAGAGAGCCCCACAAGCAGAAAGAACCACTTCATACTACAGTTAAGCACTCTTTAAAAGCATTTTTCCTCTGCCCTAATATCGGTACTCTGCAAGAACTAGGGTGACATCCAGATGAATGTGAGGCCCTTGTTGTTTTCACAGAAAAGTCTCTGAGATCCTCAGATACTTTTGTTGTATTTTTAGAGTTTGAACTGAAGCTTCAGAGGACAGAAAACACGGAATAGAGGGAAAAAAATTAAACAGACAAAAGCTGATGCTGCCAAGGAAACGGAATCAGCCAGCAGGGCTGCCATGCCCAGCTGTCTCACTGTCCAGCCTCTGCGGTCTCATTAGCATTTCTCCTTCCTAGGGAGCCTGTCCTTTGCTGACCTTAGTTTTCAGGGTGAGATAAACAAGCTGGTGGCAAGGGACAGAACCCTAACTTGATGCAGTTCTAAAGGAGTCTCATTAATATGTTCGGTGTCACCCTTGCTTATCTTCAAATCGTCTCTGCAACTGCAAAGGGGATTGCTTCAGTCTGGTTCCTGGGAACTAACTAGTTGGTAAGTTGGAAGAGTCTGAGCATTTGAGAGCATTTCTCTTCCTGGGCTTCCGTCTTTCTCCCCTGGTTTTACGCTTGAATGAATTGAATAGCTGTCTACCTTTACTGCAAAGACTTTCAGGCAGCTGAGTTCGAATGCATTCCCATTTCTTTGTCAAGCTAAACATCTCTCCTGTTCAAGTGTTCTCAAAGTATACCGCCTCCTTTGCCAATCTGCTTTACTCCAGGAGTCTCTCTATGGCATTCACATTGCCCTTCGAGTACATCTAAGGACAAAATGTTAAAACTGGGGCATGATCAAACTAGAATTGAGTAGAGCTTTGTTGTAGCAGCTGCCCTGTTGCCTTCTGGGATCATGAGTGATGGCCATTGAAGTCGGTGACTCCCACAGACCTTATGCCTGCCACAGAACATGCTTACATGGCTTGCTGCTTGCCTACAGCTGTGGTGTGGGACTCCCAGGGCCAGCCAGGGTCTTGATTCCTTTTGTAGTCAGTGTTCAATGTGAGCTTTGACTATTCATCACTTTCAGCAGCCTATTAAGATGATTTTGGCTCAGGCATTCAAAGCATTATCACTTCCAGTTTCATCTCACCTGTAATCTGATGCTTTTAATTGTGAGCTTAGGGCTGAATCAGCCATGTTAAATGAGTCCTCTGTACACAGTTCTCCATCTCAATTAGAATGAAAGCGTATCTCCTAGCGTAGCTCATCAGCTGTTGTCCTGAAGTCTAGACAGACCGAACTTCTGCATTCATAGCAGTACCACTCTGTAACATAGCTAAAGGGAACATTGGGGAGCTGACTGTAGTGGACTTTTGTGTAATCACAGCACTTTAGAGTTTGAATCAGAAGCATCTGTAGTAACAGGAGTGGCGGGCTGCTTCCTGCCACCCGGCTCCTGGCTAGCTTTACCCAAAATAATTACACAGAAACTGTATTCATTTAAACACTGCCTGGCCCATTATATCTCTCCTCTTATTGGCTAACTCTCACATCTTGACTAACCCATATCTAATAATCTGTAAGCCACAACAAGGTCATGGCTTACTGTCATGAATCTAGCCAGCATCCATCTCAGGAAGGGGAATCATGGCATCTGCCTGACTCTGCTTTCTTCCTCCTAGCATTCTGTTCTGTCTTCCCTGCCTACCTATGTTCTGACCTATCAGGCCAAGCAGTTTTCTTTATCAATTAACCAATGAAAGCACAGATAGATAGAAGACCCTCCTACATCAAGTATCACATTTGTCCAGCCCACATGAACTGCACAGTGAGATCTAGTCTTGAAAAAGTAAATAAATATGGCAGTGAGAGATGGAGCCAAGAGGAGAGCAAGAGAGACGAGCAAATGAAACAGTGGTTAAAAGCTTAGATGCCCGAGAAAAAGTTGCTATGGTATGAGCAACAACTCTGAGAATTTCTGCTTTCTTATTATGATAAGAACATCTTTAAGCTCTACCTACATAACTGTTATATTTCATTAAAAAGAGTCCATTGCATTCAGATGGTTATTGTGCAGTTAAGCATATGTGTGTGTGGGCACGGATGTGTGAAAGAGAGAGACAAGGGAAAGAGCAGAAGAGACCGAGGCAGATAGCGAAAACTATCTGATGTGCTTAGGTATTAATGCATCTTTTAAAACTTCTTATTTTGTTTTTATATTATATTTCCCTTTCCATTTCCTCACTCTAAACCCTCCCATATACTCTACCCATTTCTTTTCAAATTCATGACCCCCTTTTTGAACTAATTGTTGATATATGTGTATATTCATATATGCCTATATATAACCTGCCCATTCTATATAGTGTTACATCTAAGCATCTTTTCAGGGCTGACCAATTGACAATGGACAAACAATTGTTGTCTCCTTCCCTAGGGAAACTTTCAGATTCCCCTATTTTCCTGGGATTCTCTGTTTAGCCTGAGGCCTAATTGTTTTCCCTATGCACTTTAGGATGTCTGTTGTTGTCCTTGCTCAGTAGATATCTAGGTGATCCTCTTAGTGAGTTCGATGGGTGTGCTTCGGAGACACATCACAGGAAACTCTCTCTTCCCCTGTCTCTTACAATCTTTCTGCTCCTCTTCCACGATATTCCCTGAAATTTAGGTGCTATGATGTTATGTGAGTGTATGCATTGGTACATGGCATTGCAACTCTGCATTTTGACTGCTTGTGTTTTTCTATAATGGTTTCTATCTATTACAAAGAAAATTTTCCTTGATAAAGTATAAGGGCTATACTCGTTTGTGAATATAAGGACAAATACTAAGAATGTAGCTAGGGATTATGATGGTTTAGTAAAGTGGTGGTTGTAGGTTTTCCTCCAAGACCCATAAATTCTCTATCCCTTGGTAATTGGCTAGGGTTTTAGTATCAAACATGACTTGTTTCTTATTGAGAGGGTCATAAATATGATTAGTAATGATAATAGTAATCACCAAATCTGATAGAAATATTCAAACCTTGTTTGTTAGTTATAGATTTGCTTGGTCGAATTCATAAGTTGTTAAAAAACTAAAACATTCTTTATGGAGAAATGAAATCATGCACAGAATGACTCATCTTCAGAGAGAGATTCTGGTGTGTGGTAGAAGTCCTGATCTAATGTAAGATTTAATCAAGGCCATCAAAACTGTGGTCAGCAATCACTGGTCATGTGGTCTGCATGTGCATAGTGAATACTCAGATTAGGAAGATGAAAGTCTGAGAACATCATCTTTTTTTTTTTAGATAAGGAATTGACTAAGGGAAAGAACTAGGTAATAAAAATTCTCATGAAATTTTCTTTAGTGAATATCACATGGATTGACTCTCCAAGGGAATACCATGAAGTTTGTCTAACTCTTCGAGTCCAAAGGTTCAGGACAAAGAAGACAAAGAAAACAATTTTCCTTTGAAGTGTGTATCTATTGCGACATTCTTGAAAGTGCCATCTGTACTCTGTGTTGTTAGTGTGTGAAGAGAACTAATCAGAGTGCTCATGTACTAAAGCCATGATTGCTGGAGAAGTAATGATTGCTATGTGCTGGATAAATGGTGGCATTTCTTTGATAGATCTTTTATTTTACTCATTTAAAATAAACAGTGTAAAAAGTGGTCTTAATTTGGTTTTTAGTGATGTATTTTCTACTAAACTACATTTACAAATAAATCAAGATATCCTAATTATTGTAATTATTTTGTCAAATACATCTTAAATTTGAGATTGCCATTTGAAAGGAAATTGCAAATTTCTTAATGTGTGTTATTTAGAGTTACTATTATACATTATCATTATCTATGGCCTGAATCATTAACTTAAATAGAGTCTTATTAACTTTAATATTTTATACCAAGAAAGAGAAAAACAACTTACTCAATACCATACAACAAATGTTCTCCAATAACTTCCTTGCCCTATTTGTAACAATTTTATAAATAAGAAATTGTTTATAAATAATTCCAAAAATTTAGAGAGGTGTAAAACTTTCTAATACCTAGTGTTTTCCAGAAATAATATAAACTTTTTATTGGAACTTCAAAATAAATGACAGTATGAAGTAGACCTATATTATTTTATTGTTCCTCTGTTAATGCTCCAGTGACTTTGTGTTTTTGAACTTTGTGTTTTAATTATTTTCTCAGGAAATTCTTACATGTGTTGATCACTTTCACCTCCTCCCTCAGTTCCTCCCAGCTCCATTGACTTCCCTCACACATAAATCATGCCCACTTTTCTTTTTTTACAAAAATTTTTATTGAGTACAACTTGTTCTTTAGTATTCTACAATACTGAAATAGAATAGTCACACTGTCCTGAGAATACTTTTCTCTCTTTAAGTTAGATAACATAAATTTGCAAAGGGAAACTTTGAAGTGGAAATTTCCATCTCCCTTAAGCAACTCTCAACAGCCTACAACAGTATAATAAACTGGTAGCGTGTCTTAAACTGAAAGTCACTGTCTAAGTCAGTCCATGGTGCTTATCCTCAGCCTTGTTCTCAGTGATCGAATCCACTCTGCAAAAGAACGAAAACAAGTTGACGACTGTGAAGCTCAATATTTCTAAACAGGTCTAAAAGCTGTTAATATTAAAGTAATCTATTTTAAGATTGGATAAGTATAGGATCAATTTTTTTTCTTGGTTAAGTTGTGTAGTTAAGAACAGGCAAATATGAAATATGGCAGTCAAGCCCAATGATAAAAGGGAAAAATAAGTTGAATAGGTGTAGTGCACCCAGGTGAGCTTCTCAAGGAACAGATGCCTAGCACTCCCAGGAAGATCCAGAGAGTCAGGAACTACAAACTTTAGTCTCCTGTAATATATATAGTCTAGAGAAAAGAAAGAATTAACCTGCACTGTAAATGACAATAAAAGTAAATATTAAGAGCAGACTTCTGTTTGGCAATCCTTGCCTGTAGTTTTGCATTAGTTATCATTTCAATTCCATTTCAGTTATTAAACTTCCCTCAGGTACGATTTTCTTATCTAAAGGGAAGCTACAGTAGAATGCAGAGAATTCTCAATTAATATTGTCAAATATGATTTCATTTCCAGTCATTCTTTTCTTTTGATTTGTCCTATTACAGCAGTGCTAAGAGGAAACAGAAATAGAAACAAGGAGCAATCTGCCCACAGACATTCCTCTTCCAAAATGTTGTCACGTTGTAACTTATTTTATTTCTGTGACTTAAAAAATTAGGACGATAGTTAAAATGATCAACAATAGCACGAAAAATTTCAAATTTGTGGCCAGTGAGAAGGCTCTTCAGGCAACGGCCAATCCTGACAACATGAACTCAATTTCCAAAACTAACATGGTGTTAGCAGAAAACTGATTCCTGCTAGTTGTCCTTGAACTTTCACACCAGCATTATGACAAACACACAGCACAACAAATAAATGAATAAAATATAAAATAAACATTTTAATTATTTAAGCATTTTATCTTGGTGTATTTCAGATGAGAATGAAAGCTTATGTGTGGTATTCCCATGATGCCATGATTGAGAGACCAAAACAATTGTCAATAGTTTGTTTAGAAGAAACAAAGTTTTGTGAATTTCTTTGACTACCTAGAGAATATGAGCACAAGTTTGAAGGAGTTAGATGTTCAGAAATAGAAAGACACAAGAGTCTAAGCAGAGATATCCATGTATATTATAGAAAATATCAGTTTCAGAAGGACAGATGAAGCCTTGTGAGTTAGGAAAAATAGTTAATAAATATTATCAATATTAACGATTAAAGCAACTGTTTTCATCTGAATAATTTCACTAAAAGTAACTGATTCCAAGATACTATCCAACTATAATGTGATTATAAAACAGCAAATGACCTCTCCACAAAGAGCAAGGGTCAATGTTGTATTAGTTACTTTTCTGTGGTTGAGGTAAAATACCATGACCAAGGCAACTTGGAAAAGAATGACTTTATTTGGAATTACAGTTCCACAAATAGTAAGAAGCATCTGTGGAAGCTGGAGCAGGAAACTGAGAGCTCACATTCTCAACCCAAATCAGGAAGGAGAAGAGTAAACAGGGGACATTTTGATCTTTCCACCTGCCCAGGGAAGTACTTCCTTTAGCAATGGTGAAGTAATTGAACCACTTGAATCTGCAGCCTCAACTAGAATCAAGTGTTCAGAGAAGACTGTGAAGGATTTTTTTTTCATTCAAGCTACTGTGTGTGTGTGCATGTGAGTGTGTGTGTGTGTGTGTGTGTGTGTGTGTGTACTAAATTTCAAAGGGAACACTATTGTCTTCAGTAATTAGTGAGAGGGAGATGAAACTTAGCTTACCTCATCACAAGAATGTACTGCAGAGATAATTTGTTAGAAACATCCACAGCTTCTTCCCACCAAAATCAGCAGCTTTTTCATGACTTTAGCTGACATTTTGTCACAACACAACTGATAATTTAGCTCAATTTTTAAAAACAGGCACCCCTTCCTTTTCTGTTTCTCTTCAAAGCCCAAAACAGGTAATTTTTGCTTTCAAACCTGTTTCCTTTCTCCTGAATCAATGTAGTTGATAAGGCTTTCATTTGGTGCTTTGTGCCACCAACTCTCCAATATATAGTACCTGTCAGTAGTTGCCAAGCAACTGTGACAATTGGGTGGCTTGTACACATTGGCATTCATTGCCATGATGCTGTATTGTAATGTGTATGTCAAGTAGTAACACTACTGCCAACCAGAATCAGGCTGGTATAATAAATGGGGATAACTGGAGACAAATACAGTTTTTCTTCAGCATCCATCATTGGCATTAGGTAATTGACAGGCTCAGGACTCTGATTCTTTATGAGTGAAGATTCATAAGAATGTCTTTTCATGAAATTGAGAAAGATGTACTTGATATCCAGATTCAACTTAATGGGTGTATTTACACATATGTTTGAAGGACTTCTACTATAAAGGATTTTTTCCTTCTTTTCTTTTTTCAGTTCTTTTTGGGACAGAATTTGCTATATATTTTCAGCTGACTTAGAACTTACTATGTAGATGAAGCTGTCCTCAAAATTACTGAGGTTCACCTGTTTCTGCTTTATAAGTGCTTAAAGGTATGTGGTGCCCAGCTCTATGATAAGGAATTTGGAAGGAGGCGACGATATATAGAGATGCTTTGCTATAGCTTCAAGTGAAAGGCACATGAGCATGGGTCAACAGAGGCTATCTTTTCCAGGCACCCCTTATTTCAAGCTTTCCCATTCATTCCTCTATAGTCATATACACTGTAAACTCAAGGGGACAATGTTACAGTGTGAAGGTGCTAACTGTTTACCCATCTCAAATGAGCAGCATGAACAAGTATTATCGATTGTTGTTTGTGGCACTTATGAAGAGAGGAATGTTTTAAACTAGAGAGAAGTCTTTAAAAACTCATTATGTTTTGTTTGTTTGTAGGACTAGAGTCTTGAGCACTGTTCTAAAAATACTCCTGTTCCTTAAAACTATAGAAGTAATTAAGAAGGTTTTCCCTCTGAGCGTGATATCATACTATCCTGCCACTTATAGAAAACAAACAAAAAAAGCAAACCCACAAACAAACAAAACCTGTAGAATATAGGTATCCTCGTCTGTTGTCTTACACTTAGTAATCCATAGCTTGGACACATCATAAATTTTTCCAAGAGTACATATTTTCAGGGTTTGATACTCGATAAAGGTATTTGCTTTAAATAATCTGGTGATTTCTAAAACACCAATTGCCTTCATTTTAAAAGCTATTACATTAAAGAGACATTCAGTTTCTGATGTATAACCTCATGTGGTAGAAATATAATGTGAGCAAACACTGAAGTAGTAGGGTGTTTTTGTTGAGACCCTTAACCCCCAGTAATGACACAGAGACTTCTTATTAATTTTGAAAGCTCAGCTGATAGCTTAGGTGTTGCACGAGTTCTAATAGGCCTTAATAATAAAAGCCCAGAGCAAGATATTGGGGAAAATGCTGAGTGATCAAGAGACAAAGGAACAATACCATAGCTACCTTACCTACTCAACTTCCCAACCCATAAAAGGGATTGAGTTCCCATCTCCTCCCATCTTATCACTTCCTCTTTGTCTTGCCATATCACTTTCCTGTCCTCTCTGTATAGACCTCCAGACCTCAATGGTTATCTAGTGGCTATCTCTGCCCTCTGATCTTCAAGCAAGCTTTATTTGTGGAAACAAAATATTATCATGCTTAAGCTTGTTTTTATATAGTTCTTAGAACACAAATTAGCTAATATCTATTAATCTATGTACTGCCCCATGGCTTCTTTACCTGATCTGTGTTCTGTCCATTTTGCTTTCCTGCTTTCTCTGTCTCTCCAACTTTCCTCCACCCAGAATCCACTGTGTCTGGAAATCCAGCCTAGTTATTGCCTGTTCTTCACTTTATTAAACCAATCAGAGTGATACTTCTTCAGAGTGTGCAAAAAGATTATTCCACAACTCACTACATGGATGCAGGTATTTTTTTATAATTGTTCTCAGATATGTTCTGTTCTGGAGCACAGTGAGGTACAAGAGGATGGCTTTTAAGGTTGCTTACAGTATCTCTACCTCACTGTTATCAATGCAATGGTTTGGTGGCCTCTGTTTTAGAAGTATAGTAAGCATTCTATATCAATAACTTCTATGTCTGCACACTCAGCTGCAGATTGAAAACATCGAAGAATTATATTGAGTATAGACAGACCTTTTGTCATTGTTATTATTCTTAAATGCCCTAACAACTATTTCATGGAATCCTCAATGTATTTGGTGTTATAATTAGTCTAGAGATGATTTCAAGTATATGGGAGGCTGTATGTGGATTATATACAAATACTTTAGAATTTTCCATGAGATCTTGAGTATCCACAGGGTTTTTGGTTTTCCACAGGCACTCCCAGAATCAGTCCTCCATGGATTCTGAGAGACAGAACTGTGTATGAAAAATACACATGAGATTGTTTTACATATAACTTTTATTTTATACATCATGAATACATAGAATTTATTTTATGTTATTTTACTTTATAATAACTTAATAGCCTATTCAAAATCTGCCACAGCATTGTTTTAAAACATGTATGAATATGTTTATTAGTTTTTTTTTTTTTTTGGTTTTTCGAGACAGGGTTTCTCTGTAGCTTTGGAGCCTGTCCTGGAACTAGCTCTGTAGACCAGGCTGGTCTTGAACTCACAGAGATCTGCCTGCCTCTACCTCCCTAGTGCTGGGATTAAAGGCATGTACCACCATCGCCCGGCTGTTAGTTAATTTTTAACAAAATAATTTGACAACATATTATATAAATAGTGATACAAATGTTTAGGGAACCATCCCAAAGCAGGTAATGAAAGAATGAAAACTTTGACACATCAGTAAATTAGATGACAATTATAATCTATAAAACATAAATAACTCTATAATTCTTAGAATTGAATTAATTATCACATAAAGAGGCCTTCGATCTAACTCGTTATCAGTATTGTAATTAGGAAGACCAGTGATTATGAAGTTTTCTAAGACTTGTAATTATTGTATGTATGCTGCACAGTTTAGGATATATTCTGAATTGAGTACACATATCACAGCTATATCAACTCCATCTATTAAGTACTTAATTGAAATCTAAGACTGCCTGAATAATTATCAATTTTCTTTACTTGACTTTCTGAAAGAGCCATATTGAATATTCAAAAGGACCGTATTTCTTTAGTTGGTTACCTATCTTGCTTTATGTCCATGAACTTAGACTAAAGCCAATTATTTTATTTGCAGTTACTAAGAGTTTTTAAATGTATTTATAAATCTGGATACATTTTTATCCAGAGGCTCCTTGAGAGATCATGTATGCAAGATGGTGCCTACTAAATCTCTGTATTTTTTAAAATTTAGTTTATTTAATCATCACATTAAATTCTGTAAAGGGCTGAAACTCATTAGAGCAACATGTAGTAAAATAGTACAATAAGTGAATATTTTAATAATTATATATTCAATAGTTTTATCTGTTTCCAAAGATTCTAAATTGATTTTGACATCAAATATTAGAGTTTAGTACCTAGGAAAAGCAGTACAATATGCAATTATATTACATATTCTTTTCTGCCTCTTTGAAACTATTTCCTTTCCTACCTCAACTGTAACTACATTTATTTTTATGTTATTGAGATGTGTCAACTGAATTAAATAACCTTTGCAAGACATGTTATCTATTGTTGAACCAATGTGTTGGTATTCCTTGTTCCCCAACCCCCAACCCAAGTCTTAATATCAGTCTAGGTATCTTCTGTTATTTAATCATTCTTTACTAAAGATGCTTATAACATGGAACAGATCAGAAAATATAATACACAACAAATCTGATCAGAAAGAATCCTAATATTGGCTGAGACTGAGGCTGGATTTTCTGATTAAGCACTTTCAACTGTGTCCTGATATAACACAGACTCCCAGGTCAGCCCTGGACTGACTGCTGCCTAAGCTGTCAGTCAAAAATTTTGTTTTGTTTCTGCCTATGGGGTGCTTTGTGAATATATTTCAAATTCTGGACCTTTATGAAGCCCTAGAGAAGAAATAGAAAACTTTATTATTTTTATTAAAAATGTCCAACTTCTGCAAGTGGATTTCCCTCTCTGGGAAACAGGAAAGAGGTTGGCCTAGAAATAAACAACATGCAGATGAACAGAGCCCATTTTCTGCTGTCATGAAAACAGCACAGCACTAAAATGACCAACTCCCATTATTAGGCTTGTGGGCAGTAATTTTTAATGATACATTGTAAGAATTTAATCACAATCCTCTTACATTTCTACTGTATGTACTTAAACAAGGGCCATAGTTTTATTATTTGAACTCCATAAAAATGAATCATTGTGAATAACAAATCAACGAATATTTCAACATCAGTTCATTATATAATATTTGATATTGAAATAAATGAAGGAAAATAATTTTTATGTGGCTAGTGTATGCTTGCTTCTTATTAGAAGTAAGTTAATCTAGTCTTTTAGTTTTTCAATTTATTATATTATTATTACAATAATTTTTATCATTATGATTGTGTGTGTATATGTGTATATCTATGTGCTTCAGTGTCAATATGTATGCTCTAGCATGCATGTAGAGGGAAGAGGACAGTTTGCTGGAACCAGATCTCTATTTCTCCTGAGTGTTCTGTGTATTAAAGTTGGGTTGTTTTGCTTGTGTGACAAATATTTTAACCACTCAGCCATCTCCTGGCCCTAAGCTTTAGTCTCAAATTCATCATTCTAATCATTCAGCATTTTCTTAATGTATGTATCTATTATTTTCTATTGAATCCTGGATTATTAAAGAAAAGGAGGAGAAAGAAGCATTGTCAGATGGCTCAGTAAGCAAAGTCCATCTTGTACAACTATAAAGACAGAACTCAGATCCCCAGCACCATGTGGTTATGCAACCTTCAGTTAATCTTAGCCCATAATAAGGCAGAGACAGGAAATCTCTAAACAGCTTGATTGTACAGAACAGTTTTGCAAGGGAGGGTGGGTTTAGCAGAAGACCATTAAGTGTCTGGGTGCACATGTACATATATACCTGCACACATATGAACCTGCACACATATGTGAATTCACACCACAGAAATATGAATATGCATATAGACATATAATGGACACACATTCAAGAAAAGGACAAGAGAGGCGAAAGGCAGCCTCTGATAGGAAATTGCTTTGAATATAGTAGAACTAAGATAGATTTTAAAATAAGTGTTTTAATGTAATGAGAATGACAAATTATAAATTTTGGAAAATTATTGATGGGATCTCTTGGATGTAACTCGGTTCCTACAATGAACAAATAAGATAAAATTTCTATTTCTAGGTTTCATAAAGTTATGATGAAAACTCAAATGCAAATCTCTGATTTCCTGTCTTCCCTACAGTTCAGGAAGAGAAAAGATCAGTGTTATCCCAGTGGAAGAATGGAGGTTTTTAAGGATTATCATCTTTATTGTTTTTTTTTCCAGTAATTTCTCAACATTGACCTAAATCAGTACACTTTATTCACAGAGTTTTCTGACTCATTGTCATTTATAGAGTCTCTCAGCACGTTACCAATGTCTATTGACTTTTCTTACTTGAACCTCATCTTAACAATTTGCAATTGACTTTAAAAAATTATTGTTGCCTCCTGGAACACCACACCTGATTACGTTCCCTCAATCACTTTAGAAAATTAGTTCCCTTCTGATATTTTACTCTTCCTGTGAGTGTTAAGTAAAAGAAGTTAGCTCTAAAGTGGTGAAGATGATGTTTGAGTTTTCTCCTGAATGTTCAGGCACCACAGATAAGACGGGGTGGGGGAGGGGGGATTTTCATTGCTGTGATTTCTGTGTTTTGTTTTATTCAGAAGCTTTAAGGGATGTTGGTGGACACTGAGGGTCCATATATAAGCTTCAAATCCAGAAATAAGTTGAACTTGAAAAGAAAACTTTGACTTCTAAGTCATACTAGAGGTGGAAGTTCATGAAGTGTTTCTATGTAAATTCCTTCTGATATCAGATGGGCAGTCTTCTTCCCCCTCACAACTAATTCTTTAATTCTCCAGTTACCACAGTATACATCTATCAATTCAATTCAATTTAGACACTGACTACCTGGGGTTACCTTTAGATCCCATATGTTAAGACATGGGCTCCACTAGACCATCCACACTTCCTGTGCCTACTGCAAATCCTACCATGTTAAATTCTAGTAACTGGCATTTCTTGTGAACATCGCAGCCTAGCAGTTCAGTAAAATGGGCAACACACAGCCATTATACTTTCTTAAAACAAGGAGAGAAAACAGAGAAACTAAGGAACAAATCATCAGCCCAACAAAGACAGACCAGAAAACAATACCTAGAGATATAATAATCCAAAACCCAGATGCCTAAGCCTCAGTATAAGAACATGCAATTAATACCAGCCAGGGCAATATGTCTGTCATCACTAGAGCCCAGCTCTTCAAGCACAGCAAGCCCAGAATATTGCAACATAGCTAAAGTACAAGAAAAAGTCATAAAATCAAATATGTGTAGAAGATAGGGGTCCTTAAAGAGGAAATGACTAAATCCCTAAAAGAAAACCTAAAGGAAATCCTAAAAGGAAAACACAAACAAGCATTAGAGGAAAAAAATAAATCTGTTAGTCAAGGGAAAAAAAAATCAAACAAACAGTTGAAGGAAAACAACTCAAGGCCTAATAATGGAAATAGAAACAATAAACTGAGGGAATTCTGTAAATGAAATCTTAGGAATTCAAACAGGAACTATATAGACCAACTTCACCAACATGAAACAAGAGATGAAAGATAAGAGTTTCAAGCACTGAAGATACAGAAAATATATTCAACAAAATCTTATAAGGAAATTTTCCTATCCTAAAGAAAGAGATCCCTATCAAGGTACAAGAAGCAGACAGAACAACAAATAGACTGGACAAGAAAGAATGTCCCCTTGTTGCATAATAATCAGATCACAAAACAGACAGAACGAAGAACGGATATTAAAAGTGCCAAGGGACAGAAAGCAAGTAAACTATGGACACAGACTATTAGAATTATATCTGACTTCTCAAGAGAGACTTTAAAAGCCAGAAAGGCCTGAACAGATGTGCTGCAGACTATAAGAAGCCACAGATGAAAGCCAATACTACTACATGCCGCAAAACCTTCAATCACTATAGATGGAGAAAATAAGATATTCCATTATAAAGTAAAGTTTTAACAATCTCTATCTAATAATCCAGCCCTACAAAGTTCTAGAAGTAAACTTCAACCTAAGGAGGTTAACTACACCTATAAAAACAGGAGATAAATGATCTCAGAATAGCAAAGTCAAAAGAAGGGAAATACACACACACACACACACACACACACACACACACACACACCACGACCACCACCACCAACAAGAAGAGAATAACAGGAATCAAACTTCATTGGGCATTGATATCTTTCAATATCAGTGGTCTCAGTTCCCTAATAAAGAAAGACACAGAGAAACAGAATGGATGTGGAAACAGGATCCCTCTTTTACTGTATCTAAGAAACACATGCCAACATGAAGGATAGACGTTCCCTCAGGATAAATGGTTGGAAAGTATATTCCAAGCAAATAAACCTAAGAAGCAAAAGTGCTTATTTAAAGCAAGTCATTTTGATAGCTATCAAAATAGACTTCAAACCAAAACTTAAAAAGGTAGGGAAGCACACTAATAGTCACCAAAGTCAAAATCCACCAAGATGATATTTCAGTTATTAAAATCTACCATCCAAACACAAGGAGACACAAGAAACACTACTACAACTTAAATTGCATAATGACCCTCATACATTGATAGTGGGAGACTTCAATGCCAGCCTCCTACCAGACAAAATCAGCCAAAAACCTAACAGAGAAATAGCTGAGTTAAAGGATGTAATAAAACAGACGGGCCTAACAGATTTTGCACAATACTGCACCAAAACACAAAATTACATACCTTCTTCTCAGCACCTTATGGAATTTTCTCCAAAACTGACCACATACTCAAACACAAATCAAGTCTCAGAAGATATGACAAAAATATCTTGAAATAACGCCATGCATTGTATCAGACTGTCATAGATTAAAGCTAAACTAGCTCTCAACAACAGAAGCAGAAAGCTTACAAGCTCATGGAAGCTGAACAAATGTCAGTTAATTAAGAAGGGGTTAGGCAGAAACAAAAAATTAAAGAATATCTAGAATTTATTGAAAATTAATACACAGCATGCCTAAGCTTATGGAACACAATGACCGTGGCGGTAAGAGGAAAGTGTACAGCACTGAGTGGCTGCATTTAAAAAATGGAGATCGCTTACTGGCAACTGAACAGGACATCTGAAAGCTCTAGAACAAAAAGAAGTAAGCAAGAGGAATAGACAACAAGAAATAGTCTAACTGAAATGAGTTGAGGACTGAATTCAATAAGACACAGATAAAGAGAATAATGCAAAAATAATCAATGAAATAAAAGACTTGGTTCTTGGAGAAAATCAAGAAGTTAAGAAAAACCTTATCCAAAGTACCTAAAAGATGTAAAAAGAATATCTAAATTAAGAAAATCAGAAGGAAAAATAACAGTCACTGAAGAAATCCAGAGAATTATAAGAACATACTTTGAAAATCTGTAGTCCAATAAATTGGAAAATCTAGTAAAAGATGGATAATTTTCTCACTATGTACCATTTATCAAAATTAAATCAGATCAGAAAAATAATTTAAGTAGACATAAACTCCAGGTAAAATAGAAGCAGTGATTAGAAGTCTTCTACCCCTTCCAAAAAAAAAAAAAGGATCAGAAAGTTTTAGTGTAGAATTTTATCAAACTCTTTTTTAAAATTGTTTTTATTGTGCTATACATTTTTCTTTGCTCCCCTCACTTCCTCTCCAGTCCTCTTTTACCCTCTCCTGTGGTTTCCAATGCTCCCAAATTAAACAGATCTTGTCTTTTTCTACTTCCCATATATATCAGATGCATGTATGCCTCTCTTAGGATCCTCTGTTTTGTCTCGGTTCTTAGGAATTATGAATTACAGGCTGGTTTGTCTTTGCTTTATTTTTAAAAGCCACTTATAAGTGAGGAATAAGATATTTATCTTTTGGGGTATGGGTTACCTCATTCAATATGATGTTTTCTAAATCCATCCATTTGCCTTTAAATTTCAATATATCATTTTTTTCTGCTGTGTAGTATTCCATTGTATAAATGTACCACATTTTCCCTATCCATTCTTTGGTCGCAGAGAGCTTTTAGGTGGTTTCCAGGTTGTGGGTATAACAAACAATGCTGCTATGAACATAGTTGAGCCCATGTCCTTGTGGTACAATTAAGCATCCTTTGGATATATACCCAAAAGTAGTATTACTGGATCTTGAGGTAGGTTGTTTCCTTATTTTCTGAGAAATTGCCATACTGAAATCCAAAGCAGCTGTACCAGTTTGCACTCCCACCAGCAGTGCAGGAGTGTTCTCTTTACCCACAACCTCTTCAGTATAAGTTGCCTTCAATGTTTTTTATCTTGGTCATTCTTACAGGTGTAAAATGGAATCTCAGATTTGTTTTTATTAACATTTCTCTGATAGCTAAGGATGTTGAACATTTCTGTGAGTGTCTTTCAGTCATTGTAGATTCGTCTATTGAGAGTTCTATGTTTAGGTCTATACCCCATTGTATTATTTGATTATTTGTTCCTTTGATGATCAATTCCTTGAATTCTTTGTATATTTTGGAGATCAGCTCTCTGTCCAATGTGGGGTTGGTGAAGATCTTTCCCTATTCTGTAGGCTGTCATTTTGTCTTGTTGACGGTGTCCTTTGCTTTAGAGAAGCTTTTCAGCTTCAGGAGGTCTCATTTATTTATTATTTTTTTCAGTGTCTGTGCTACTGGGTTTATATTTAGGAAGTGGTCTTCTGTGCCAATGCATTCAAGTGTACTTCCTACTTTATTTTCTATGAGGTTCAGAGTGGCTGGCTTATGTTGAGGTGTTTGATCCATTTGGACTTTGAATTTTGTGCATGGTGATAGATATGGATTTATTTTCATTCTCCCACATGTTGATATCCAGTTATGCCAGCACCATTTGTTAAATATGCTTTATTTTTCCATTTTAAATTTTTTCCTTCTTTGTCAAAAATCAGGTGTTGGTAGGTGTGTGGATTGATATTTGAGTCTTTGATTTGGGTCCATTTGTCCTCCTGTCTGTTCTTATGCCAATACCAGGCTGTTTTCAGTACTGTAGCTCTGTAGTAGTGTATGAAGTCAGGGATTATGATGCCTCCAGAATTTCCTTTATTGTACAGGATTCTTTTATCCTGTTTTTTTTCTTTTCCATATGAAGTTGAGTGTTGTTCTTTTGAGGTCTGTGAAGAATTTTGCTTGATATTACATTGAATCTGTAGATTCCTTTTGGTGAGATTCTCATTTTTACTGTGTTAATTCTACCTACACAAGAGCATGGGAGATATTTCCACTTTTGGTGTCTTCTTCAATTTCTTTCTTCAAAGGTTTAAAGTTCTTGTCATACAGGTCTTCCACTTGTTTGATTAGAGTTACTCCAAGATACTTTATGATATTTGTGGTTATTGTGAAGGGTGATGTTTCTTTGATTTCTTTCTCAGCCCAGTTATCATCTGTGTAAATTAGGGCTACTGATCTTTTCAAGTTAATCTTGTATCATGCTAAATTATTGAAGGTGTCTAGGAGTTGTTAAGTTTCTTGGTAGAATTTTTGGAATCACTTTTGTAAACTCTCATATCATCAGCAAATAGTGAGAGTTTGACTTCTTCTTTTTTTGATATGTATCTCCTTGATCTCCTTTTGTTGATTTCCTCTAGTTAGAACCTAAATTACTGCATTGAATAAATCTTGTCTTGTTCCTGTTTTTAGTGGGATTACTTTGAGTTTCTCTCCATTTTGTTTGATGTTGGCTTCTGGCTTGCTGTATATTGCCTTTATTATTTTTAGGCATGTTCCTTGTATTCCTGCTCTCCTCAAGATATTTATCTTGAAGGAATATTGGATTTTGTCAATGTTTTTTCAGCATCTATTGAGATGATCATGTTTTTTTCAGTTTGTTTATATGTCTAGCAGACTCTTGAAGAAGATTTAACCCCAATATTCCTCAAATTGTTCAACAGAATAGAAACAGAAGAAACATTGTTCAATTTATGTTATGAGCCCAGAGTTACTCTGAAACTCAAACCACAAAAAAGATTCAACAAAAAAGAAGATAACAATTCAATCTCCCTTATGATCATAGATGCAAAAATACTTTCAAATCAAACCCCAAGACATATTAAAAAGATCATCTACTGTGCTCAAGCAGGCTTCTTCCCAGAGAAGCAGGGATGTTTTAATATAAAAATGAGTAAATATTATTCACCACATAAATAAATTGAAATATTAAAAAGATTATTTCATTAGATACTTTGATTAAGCCCAACACCCCTTCATGATAAAGTCTTGGAGAGATGAGGGATATAAGGGACATTTATAAACACAATAAACGCAATTTACAACAAGCTTGTAGCCAACCTCAAATTAAATGGAAAGAAACTCAAAGCAATTGCAACAAAATCAGGAAAACAAGGATGTTCCCTTTCTCCATATCTGCACAATATTCTTTCTACTTGAAGTTTTAGCCAGAACAATAAGGCAGCTAAAGGAGATCCAGGGAATACAAATTAGAAAGGAAGGAGTCAAAGTAACATTATTTGATAAGATAGTATACATAATTGACCCTAAAAATTTAGCCAGGAAACTTCTACAGCTGATAATATTTCAATAAAATAGCTGGATACAAGTTTAACTGAAAACAAAAATAAATCGGTAGCCCTCCTATATAAAAATGGCAAAGGGGCTGAGAAAGAATTCAGGGAAATAAAATCTTTCATAACTGCCTCAAATAATGTTAAGTATCTTGGGCTAACTATAACTAAGTTTGCAAAAGACCTGTGTGATAAAAACCTTAAGTCTTTGAAGAAATTGAAGAGGATATCAGAAGATAGGAAGATTTCTCATGCACATGGATCACTAGAATTACTAAAGTAAAAATGGCTACCTTACTAAAAATATCAATCTACAGATTCAATGCAATCACCATCAAAATTCAAAAATAATTATTTTTAGACCTTAAAGGAACAACACTCAATTTGACCCCATCTGCAAAATATGCTAGGGTAATGGTGGCACAGAACTTGTGGGAGTAGCCAGTCAATGTCTGACTTAGCCCACTCTATGAGATGGAGCCCCCACACCCAACACTGTTTGAGTAACCAAGAACCAAAGCCTAGTGAGCCAGAGACCTGGGGTAAAACCAAACAGGCTTGGCCTTAAAAAAATTAATAAATTGATTTCTAATGATATTCTGCTATATTCATAGATCAGTACCTTATCCATTTATCATTAGTGAGGTTTCTTCTAGCAGCACATGGGAAAAGATGCAAAGACCCATGGCCAGACATTATGTCTGGAGAGAGAATAAATTGGTGGTCTCTATCAAATTCCACAGTTCAGAGCTCAGAGAATCGGGTGGAGGAGGCAGAAAGTTCGTAAGAGTCTAAGAGGATCAGGACACCAGAATAAGTTCTTCTAAATCAATAAAGCAAGGTACATTACATATGAGCTTACAGAGACTGAAGCAGTAAGTATATGGCCAACTTGGTCTGCACAAGGTCCTCTTCATATATAACAATTAGTTTAGTATTTTTATGAAACTCTTATGAGAATGAGTAGGTCTTTGATTCTATTGCCTGCTCTTGTTTTTTTTTTTTCATTCCTGTTGGATTGTCTTGTCCAATATTGATATGATAGTTTTTGTTTCATTTTTTTCTACTTTATTTTGTAATGTTTGGTAGTTATCCCTTTAGAGGCCTATTCTTTTCTAATGAGTGACGGAAAGGGAGTGGATCTGGAGAGCATGGGAGATGGGAAAGACCTGGGAGGAGTAAGAGGAGGGGAAATGATAATCGAGATACTGCATGAGAAAAAAATCCATTTTCAATAAAAATGAAAAATTGAAATATTTTCTATTGAAAAGATAATTCCAACTATTGCAGAAATTTCCTTTGTCAACATTTCAAATATTAGTTTAAATATAGGAAGGATTCTGATAGTGATGTAAGAACAAATACAAAGAAACAAGTTAAATTAATGTATTCAGTATTTGTATTAAGGATATAGGAACAACATTCTGGATACACAGAAGCTCAATCATTAATAAGATTAGACTATGATTTTTTTCATGTAGTCTATAATGTTTGTGTAGTTAGGAATGCAATTGTTAATTTACCATCAGCTTATGGAAAAGTTCAAGACAGATGGGATCCCAGTGCTGAGGGGGAAAGTGGACACTAGCTTCTATTCCTAACCCTGAAGCTATCTCCATGTGATAACCACTCACAAGAAAAAAAATATTTTCTCCAATGGAAACTTATTGAGTAAATAAACCGTACTTGAAGTCAGACCCTGGATGACCAACACAAAACAAACTCTGTGGTATTTTTTGAGATGTGTCTCAAAATACTTTGTTTGCACATTTAACTTGTCTTTTGCTTACTTATTATGGTTTCAAATTTTGTGTTTTTATGGAGTTTTTGTGTATGTGTGTGCATATTTCTGCATGTGTATGTGTTTTTCTGGCCTTTTTGTTTCATTCATTTGTTTGTTTTGATCATTTTTTTTTACTCCCTAAGTCTATTTGCTTTGTTTTATTATGGTTTGTTAATTTTATTATTGACCCGATTTTCCCTCCCCAACAGGTAAGAATACACTAAGGAAGAAACACACATGCACACAAGTAATAAAATTAAAAATCAGATGATAATCTGAGGATTCTTACCCATGGGAGTGTTTAAAAACCGATTTCCACATGAATTGCAAATTATTTCTTAGCTTTGAGACTTGTGTCCGTTTTTACTTTGCAGTGCTAGCATTTTGTCTGGTTTCAACTTGCGTAGGTCTTAGGAAGGCTGTCAAAATCTGAAAATTCATATGCACATCAGCTCTGCAGTGTCTGTAAAATGCTGTTTTCTCAGAGCCACCCACCAGTTCTGTCCTTTAAAATCTTCCTCTTTTCTCCTTCACATGGATTTCTTAGCTTTGTGGGAAAGGTTTGACCAAGACATCACATTTTTTATGTATTTAATTATTTAGAGAGAGCTTATTTGGTTGGTTGTTTTCATTTTCTTTTTGCTTCATTTTTGAGAAGGAAATACCATGAAGTAGAGTTGGGAAGTTGGGAGAATTTTGTAGGGGGTGGGAGATAGGAAAGAAAATGATAAAATTATATTGTATATCTTAATAAAAAAGTAACCTTCTACATTTATTAATGATGAGTCAAAACCCTCTATGCCCAGGGCCAAGTCCCACGTATATATAAGTGTAAAAATTGCATCATGAATTTTGAGCCTTTCTTATAATACTTGATGAACAAATTAACAAATGTAGAGAATCTTGTGACTTCCATGGAACCCTCTCTGTGTCTTATGCATTCTCTTTATTACGAAGCCTTGAATTTAATCTGCTAATCATCGAAGAGTCTTTCCAAAACTTAAAGTAGAACTTTTCAACAGGAAACCTTACTCTGTTATTAACCATACCCACAGTTCTCCCCCCAAAACCAATCCTTCTCAGTCACCGGGCCTCAGATCTCTTCCAGGTCTCGGGGATCCTTTGTTCCCACTTATGTGAAATAAACCAGCCAAGCAATCTCTGGTCACAAAGCTGCAAAAAGGCAAATGAGGTGCAGGTTAAGTTACTGAATGGACATAACGGAAGCGTGTGCCAGAGTCCAGGTTTGCTCGCCTAGTGGTTTGTGTGGAATCCCACAGGACTTACGGGGAAAAGTGTCAGCACGCCTGCTCCCTCCTGCGGACATGACCAGAGCTTTTCACATTGTGCCACTGGCAAAGTGTTTCTGTTTGGATAATGCTGACATTCATGAAGAAGGTAGACTCTCCTAAGCTTACTGTTATATAAAATAAAAGGACATTAGTACAATTATTTCTGTGCTTTAATCTTCAAAAGAAGCTCCTTGGAGAATTTCTTTGTTCTATGCAATTGGAAGAAAATTGGACCTTGATAGCTCATCAGGACCATAAAAGAAGGCTGCATGTATTAAAATAAAAATGCTTTTGGTTTGCAAACCAGCAGAGGTGACTTCATGTGACAATTTAACTTACATTATGTGAAATCTTATATTCACTACATTGCTAATACCATGCACTTTGAAACATTGTCCATATTCCTAAAGATTTTGTAAATGAATCAATTAATTGGGGTTAATCCACATCAATTAATACCTTTTATAAAGTTGTCTCTAAGATTTTTATTCCCTTTGAAGGCTTTGATTACTAGGTTCAAAAATTAGTCCTTCCCTGTCATTGAATCTTCATCTATTTTTACTGTTAACTCCATCACTTACATATAAATTTAAAGTCTAAATTTGTAAAACAGGAAGCCAAAGTTTTATACTTTGTTATCTTCAAAGGGGGAATGTATTAATAATTAATCAATATCTCTATTTTGACTGGATGTAGAGGCACCTAGAAAACAAGCCTCTGAGGGAGTCTGTGAGGACATTTCCTGAGAGGCTTAAGTGAGAAGGGTTGATCTGACGGTAGTAGATAGCATTCCACAGGCTGGAATCCCATGTTGAATAAGATGGAGGATGCAAGATGAGTGTAAACTTTCACCTTTTTATCTCTTTTCTTCCTAAGCAAATACAAAGTAAGCAGATCTCTCTTATTCCTGATGCTTATTGCTAAGACTTTCCTAGTTGCGTGAACTGTACACTCAAAATGTGAGCCATCATTCCTGCCCTGTTCTTTCTTGAGTTCCTTCAGCGATTTTTCTAAGTGATAAGCAATGATCCAGACATGTAAGCCAAATAAACTTTTTCTCCCTAAGTTGCTTTTGGTCATGTGTTTGTTACAAAATAGAAAGCAAACTAGGTGGGTATTTATCACAGAGTTGAGAAATGGGACTATTGCAGTTAGTATTAAAGGATGCATTAACTTTCATGCTGTTATTACTGTAAAGCACTTAATCATCAATAAACATACTTTTCATATGTTATGACCATAAATTGACATTTTTGCTATTTGATTATAGACCTGTGATCCCTATATTCTGGAGGGAGGTGGACTCAGGAGGATATTTTTGGCTATATTTTAGCAACTACAAGACTAACAGATTGTATGAGACCCTGTCTCACACAACCAAAACATAAATGAATGAAGCATTTTAACACAGATGACTTTTAGAAATAGTTTTCTTCACTTTAATATTCTGCTTTGTGTTTATGAATATTTCCCTTTGTGTTGAAGTGCTTCAATTATTTTAGGCAAGAGCTGCTCTTCTGCAGGAAATGACAAATCGGGGTCATTTGTGGTAGAGAAACATTTTACAAGTTGCTCATTAGAATCTTCATTAAGGAAGCTATGTGATACAAAGGAAAGTGTGCTAGATTGTTAATCAATAGAATTTTAACTGCTTAAAACTATTTCAAGTTAATTACCTTAAAGTTTAACTCTCAAATACTCTTGTCCACAATCCCTGGTGAAATGCTATTTTCCCCAACTTCTCTATTATTTTCACTTCTTGATTATCTTTACTCCTCTCTCAACAATTGGGTATATGTTGGATGCAGTGACATTCCCACGTGTTTAAGGTTATTTAATCCAAATGTATCTTTTAGTGTTAGGCATCTCAGATATCTTAAACTGAAAGTTAATCCATTCAATAAAATAACGATTTCCAAATTGCTAGAAAGTAGGACAATATTTTCCTTTCTTTATTAAACAGAACAAATGTAGTTAGAAGTAGTGTTTTAAAGAGAAATATATTAATTACTGATTCATTTCTAACAACAACACTTGAGAGTTTATCTAAGAAAAACTGTCACATAGTAAATTAATCAGAATATATTTAGATTCCTGCCCTTATGGAGAAAGGGGACACGATTTATTTCCTAGCAGAAACCAAGAAATTTGTAAGAAACACTAGTTTTAGATATTAAGTAATAAAATGAAGAAAATATCCAACACCCTGACAAAAGGAACATAAACAAGACTGTCGTACCCATGCCCCTGGGTACTACCTGAGAACTCCCTACCCACAGAGTGCTTGGAATAGTTTGTGTTTCCAGAAGATAGCAGTTTGGAATCGATTTGATTGTGCTGTGCTATTCAAGACAGGGTTTCTCTGTCAACTACCTTGGCTGTCCTGGAACTCATTCTTTAGACCATGTTGGTTTTAAACTCACAGAGATTTGCCTGCCTCTGCCTCTCTGGTGCTGGGATTAAAGGTGTGTACCACCACTGCCAAATTGTTGAGGTACTCTTAAAGCTTTTTTGTAGAGTAGGTGTCAATAGATGAATATTGGCTCTATTTCAAAGGTGCAAACCTACTGGGGAGTCAACCTGATACCTGTTTTATGAGCTTTATCTACTTGCTAAATTAATGACGGCAAAAAACTAATCTCAACCCTTGTCTTAATCATAAATGAAAGTTGAAATGAAGTAGGTCACTAAATGGCATGCATTCGTATACTTCTGCAATACTGACACACAGAAGATTAGAGGGAGATTACTGTGAGTCTGAGTGTATCGTGAACTATGTGTATCCCAAGCTAGCCCATGGGAATACTAAAGGATGATAAAACAAATAAAGGAGAAATAGTTTTTTATATTGATATAAAGAGTCTAAAGTTATACAACTCCTCTTTTAAAATCACTTTGAAGGAAAATATTTCTGTTTTTAGACTAGAATTAGACTTATTAAATAAGATTCATAACTTTGAGCACAGGGGGAAATGTCTGCTAGGTTTGATTGACATTTAAAGAGTAAGATACACTGTACACATGTATGACATTTTCAATGAATATAAAAATAAAAGATACCTCTGCCTCACAAAGCACTATTAAATCAAAACTCAGGACTGGATAGGTTGCTCAGTGGTTAGGAGTGCAGACTTCTCTGCCAGGGGACCTGCTCACAGGCACTTTTAACTCCACCTCCACGGGAGTCTATGGCACTGTTTGGACCTCCTCTGGTGCCCACATGCATAGGGCACATATTCACACAGACACATGCTCATAAGCAACAGTAAGCTAAAAATAAAATACATTAACAATAAATAGAAAATCAATAACAATTAGGCTAAAAGATTTGCATACAAGTATCAGGAACAAAATTTACATTTAAAAAACTCTTATAATAAGAAAATGACATGACATGTTTTTAAAAGTAAGTTAAATCAAATGTAGAAAGTATTTTAAAATGGCAAGTGCAATATATATATCTCCTTTGCTAAGTCAAAAGGATTCAGGAACCAGCCTGAAGAACTTCTGGCCATGCTGAGACAATTCAACTAAGAAAATCTGTAAAGTAGTTCACATTGAATTACTGCTTAAATTATGAAGTAAATATTTATCTGACTTGAAATTAGTATGTACCATCCTTCTGGATCCTTCTGGGTCACATTAAGACATGCATCATACTGTGGGTATTAATGTTCTCATGAAGAATGGAGTAGGTTAAATTTATATTATTTGTAATTGTATTTTCTAATTTTTTTTTACTACAAGAGTTGCTAGATTTGCTTTAGAAGAACACAATGGTAGATATTAGACATCTGACTCAGTGTGCAGAGTTTGTCTAGCATGCATGCAGGAAGCCCTATATTTTATTCCCTGGAATTGTGTAATCTCAGCACTAAGAGACTGAGATGAGAAGATTAAGTACTTCTAGCTTGTCCTTGACTCTTTTGCCTGCTTGCGACCAGACTGCGATACATGTGATCTTGTTTCAAGGAAAATAACAAAAGCAACAATCTGAAAGTAGAACCAGAATACTATATTCTGATGAAAACATCCAAAACAACACTGCTAGAGCAGAAGAAATAACTAGGAATTCAAAAAAGAAAGATGCAGCAAGAATACAACTAACATTGTTTCTGCAATATATAGAAAAATAAAATGTGAAGAATTCAAGACAAATAGACACAGGAAGAAATTAAAGATGCACAACTGATAATTTATAGTGAATTTAGAATGGATATGGAAGTTCATGCCAAGTATTGGAGAAAAATACACAGAGAAGGATTATTAGGGACATCGGAAAAGATGACTGAATATTAGTGATAACTGATTCAAAACACTGAATGGTCATAATAACATGAAAAAGCAAATGGGCAATAATGGTAAAGATTTAAGTGGCGAATAATATAATTACTAAGATTAAACATACATTCAGAAAATAATATGTATGAAAACACAACTTTTGTATCAATAATACAAAAATTAGTGGCATGATAATGGGTTTTATTTATGCCCAGAATCCAGATACATAATGTATATTTATATGGTGATATTATTTGATCATTAAATATGTGCTTTTTCAAATAACGAATTTTCTAAATTAATTCAACATAAGAAGTATGAAAACTTTAGCAATAGTAATTCTAAAGTCTATTTTGTAAAACACTGTAAATTTTAAAATGGAATGTTTAAGACAAATGTAGTCTCTATCACAGAGTCAGAAATAGCCCCATCCTTGGACCTCCCACAGGGCAGGGAACTTGGTCTGCTCTTCAGGCTGATGAGAGAGGGGGAGTTGACTGGGGGAGGTGGATGGAAATGGGAGGCGGTGGCAGGGAAGAGACAGAAATATTAAAGAAAGAAAGAAAGAAAGAAAGAAAGAAAGAAAGAAAGAAAGAAAGAAAGAAAGAAAGAAATAGCCCCATATCCACATTCATTATGTTTATGGTCAATCCACCTGCAAAAACAGATAGATTAACAGGAGAAAAGCATGGCAAACTTAATCTAAGTTTTACTGACATAAATGCTTTTATAATGGAAGCCCAGAGAAATAGGCACTTGAGTACGTCTTAACTTAGGTTCATACTTTGTTTGATGAAGATTGGTCATCAAGTGGAGATGGCTAGTCTAAATGAGATAGTATCTAATGGTAGAGAACTCAAGAACTTGCCCCACCCTTCAGTCTGGTGATTTTCTTTGTACCTCTGAATAGAGACGAGGTATCTTTTTTTCTATGGTAATTGTTGGGATGGGTTCCAAGAGGGAGTGGTGGGGGGTGACTTTCTGGCTGTGCTACTGTTTGCTAACGAAGAGCATATTTAGTGGTGATATATCAAATTACATCGAACCAGGGACATTCTCTGCCCAAAGGAACAAAAAAAAAAAAGCACATCAAAATGACCACAAAAAACTTGTGATATGCTTCTTAGTTGTTGCTAATATTCTTATTGTCTTCAGAACCTAGTTCAACAGGCAAAATGTTATTGAGAAGAGCAGCAGTCTTCAGTATGTAGAGAACACTGCATTTACACTCACATTGGTGAGAGGAATTTAAATTTCCTTAAAGTTACCCAGCTAAGAATTCCACAAAATGATCTTAAAGTAAAGAAGATGAATTGGTAATTGGTACTATGTGGTCCTGAAATTTCAAGTTCTATGCAAAACTACATACTCAGATTTCATCTTTTGTGGGATAGAAACTGCACAAAGCTATTGCGAAAAGTACCTGCATCCCTAGGTCCTACCGCTCAGTTTGAGCAATGCATACCATTAGAAAATGAAGGAGCAAATCCGCTGAAACATGATCTGTTGCAGTAACAGCAACAATGCAGCTTAATGTCATTAATCACAGAAAAGGCCCAGTAGAAAAAAGTTCTCACAATTGTATATTTATTGACAACTTTAAGACCTCTGCTCAGGGACAAGTAGAACTTTTATTTAGAATATTCCCATTATTTTTGGATATTTAGTTCAAAATCTATACAAATGTAAATAAAAATGAAAGACTCACTTTAATGGGAGAAAGACAGAATCATGGTCAAATTGAGGTGGAAATAGAAGCAGGGGTCGGTGGTAGTTATAAATACTGTCCTCTTATTTAGACTCTCCCACTCCTGTTCCCCATGAGGGGGTCAGTGATCTCACTCCCAGGAAGGAGGGTGGCCATAATAACTTCCTCACTGCACATAGTTTCCATGGCTGACACCTTATAGTAAAGAACTGATAAGCAAGAGATTTTATCATTCTATGGTTTCATCTGGAAAATATATAATATTATCCTCATCTCAAATTAAGCTGATTGACATCTATAATTCCACATACCACCTTAATTCCTGCTTTCATGTAAGTTGAATGTTCATAGTGTCTAGCATTATAACGTAGATGTCTTTGGGGAGCCATTATAAGCCTAGCATAAGGAAATTAATTTTCTCTGCTGTTAAGTAGATAGTTGAGATTTGTGTTATGTTGGCATTTTAGTTACCGTCACACTTGATACTGTTAATTTCTGCCACTCACTCGCTGAGTACTTGCTTTGTGGAAGCAAACACCTTGGTGCGTTTCTGTTACTTTTTCTCCAGAAAGAATTGGACAAAGAATACCTTAGAATGGGATAGGAAGAAAACAATTGGCTACATGGTAGGTAGGCTAATAGACAGACAGAGAAACAGATAGTTAGATGACAGATGATAGACAGAAGATACAGGACAATTGGAGTAGACAGATTTTGGAATTGTGGAGATCAATTTGTTCCAGACAGGTTGTCTGCAGGCTGGATATACTTTGTTATGGCTCAGAAGAAGTGGAATACACCTTCAGACCCAGGAACAATTATATACAGTGCTGGGTTTATGGGCCAAGGTTTGATAAACTGAAGGACTATTGTCATAAGCATTAAAATTAAAACAAACATACAAACAAAGAGAGAGAACAAAGAAAATGGTAGTCTAGAGATCTGGTTCCCAGTGCAGAAGAATTAGCATGTTATCTTTCTCTCCTTGTTCTCTCGCAGCAGCTGACTGGAGCACTGCTAACAGTGTGGACACAGTCTTCCCAGAATCATCCACGCAGACTCTCACTTACCAGAATGCCAGAATGATGTTTTGTATTACTTTACATTTTTAAATCTAAGTCACTGTGTGAAGTTGTACATTTCAGTATGTATCTCATTCAATTGTGTGTCAGGTTCTGCTAGCAACATCTTTACACAGAAGACAAACTGAGAGATAGATGGCCTATGAAATTTGCTGAGAACCTCAGAATTTGGTATATGACTATTGTATGTTACATTGTTACTCTGTGCTTTAACTTTATGCAAATAAGAGCTATAAATTAAGTTCAGAAGTCTAAAATTTTACAGAAGCCTTTAAATATCCAGAAGCATAGCGGTGTCGATCACTTTAAAGATCCTAATGATTTGATCTGAACTGAGTAGGAGTCCAAACTTGAATGCTGTGGGTTTTGGTCTCTGTGTTTTTGTCTCTCTTGTCTCTGTATCTCTCTCTCTCTCTATCTGTCTCTCTCTGTCTCTCTTGTCTCTGTATCTCTCTCTCTGTCTCTCTCAATTTCTTTTCCCATTCTTTCTTTCTCCAACATTGTCAAACAGGTGATTATTGAATTTCCAGAAAACTTGACCTGGTTCCTGCATGAAGACGCTGTTGTTTTTGAACTGCAGTGTGCTGCTATGGTCTTGCATCTAGACATGCTCACTGCTGTGTAATGCTTTGTGTTTTATTAACAGTATATTTCCATTTGCCTGATGTCAACTTCAGTCGCTTTGAAGATCCATTTTTTCTCACTTTATATTTGCTTTTCAGTCTCTCAAATTATTCCTTCATTTTAGCTTTTTAAAAAGCTATTTATTCCCAGACATTAATTATTTAGTTAATGTATTAACGAGATGCAGAAATTTATAATTGGCTGTCTCCTGACTATTAACAGAGGCTATTAGCAGTCAAAGAAAAAGCATGAATGATGATTTAACATCAAAACCTTACTAAATGTATTAGACTTTTCACGTTTTATAGTAAAATGTCATTGAAATCCAGTTTACATTAAGCATCAAGCATTATGTTAACATATTTTAGAAGTTAGGAGTAACAAGCAAATGAAGTTTCCCTATATTTACTTATAACTTGCCTTTTAAGCAAGTTGCAATCAGTTCTGCATATAAATGCATGATTGTGCAAAACACTGGCAAGTAACAACAAATACTATTCATTTAAAAGTGTTATACCTTACTGTGGGAAATTTAAAAAAAAACATACAAGCAAGTTTCTAATTCTCAGAGGTGTACAATGTCATGGTAGCTGTATTTCATAAGCAACATGATATTTTAAAGTATAATACTGAAAATATTCTGAAAAGTTCACCAAATTATCAGTGAGAACATTTCTCATAGGAGATTTTAATTCATGTACTAGCCAAATGTGTATGATCTTAACATGCATGTAAGATTCATGTAGAATGATTGTTAAAAATGTCATGGAAGGTGGACAGTGATGAAATATGTCTTTAATTCCAGCACTAAGGGAGGCAGAGGCAGGCAAATCTCTGAGTTGGGGAGCAGCCTAGTTGACAGAGTGAATTCCAGGACATCCAGAGATACCCAGAGCTAGTCTGTCTAAAAAAAAAAAAAAATGTCATGGGAATAATCAACCATTTTCTGATTGGATAAGGCCCATTCCATAAGACTAAACTCACACTTAGCATCAATATTAACCAAGAATCCATGTCTTGACAGGTTTTGGCCCTATGGAAATACTTGCTACTTTTGGTCTGCTAAATGGACATGCTATTAAACTGATTCCTAATGACTAGCATACTACCCGTAGATCAGTCTATTTCTCAAGCCTCATCAGAGAAACTTCTTCCCACTGTAAACGAAGAATAAATAATAAAGATCCAAAATTCATTAAAGTATAGAGAATAATAGACTGTGGAGCCCTCAGCTGTTAATGGGGTATCTATATATCACCATTGTTTTCAAAGGCTGAAGGAGCATAGAGAAAGGGGGTGGAAATACTACAAGAGTCAGAAGTGCTAGATGAAAGAAGGGTATGTTTTCCAATTGTAATAAAGCAGTTGCACATAAGAGGAGCTCATAGCAGTTAAGCAAAAAAATATTCTAGTATGAAGAGGGAAGGTTGGCCATTGACAGGTGCTGGAAGATGGAGTTTTTTATTTAATGTGTAGCCTCTGGTAAGCTGACCATGCTCTAGTGGATGACACTCATCCTAGAGAATGTGGGCAGCACTGAATACTTGGAATATTTAAAGAAATAAAGAGGACACAAAAAAAATTGGGGACAAAGAAAGGAAAAGCAGAGCTGGCAGGAGTTTGCTGAGGGGCAATATACTCAAAATATATTTTATGAGACACTCAAAGATCTGACTTTAAAATGCCTAGTGTCTAGTATGGAGGCACATGCACTCAGTTACAACATTTGGGAGCAGAGCCAGGAGGATCTTTTGCGAGTCTGAGGCCAGCCTGGAATACACAGCTACTTCCAGGATAACAAGGACTATATAGAGAGACCTTGTCTCAAAAAGAAAAACAAGCAACAACAAAATTATCGTAGCTATGGTCATTATTGACTACTGTATCTAAATCCATGAAAAAATAGGCTTTTTCACTTTAAGTTATTCCTGATTCAATATAAATTGAAGTTTGAAGCCAAAGCCAATATTTTAAGAACTTTAAAACATAAAAGTATCACTCCTGTCTTTCCTTCCATGTTCTGATTTGGTACCTTCAGAATTATTTTTCATAATAAATTCTTCTTACTCTTATATTTAACCCAATTTGGGAATTAGTAGTATGAAAAAAAATCCTACGTTTTAATCATGGGCAATTATTCAAGGAGGTTATGGTTAGGGAAAGAGCATGTTTAGTATAACTGGCACTCTGGAGATGGTGGCTGAGCCTAGCTTGTTGGGATGGCAGAGATCATATCTTGACCCTAAGAAATCGTATAAAAAGGGGATTAGGAAAAATCAGTTTAATGTGCTTTTTGTTTGCTCTAATGTGTGCATATGTTTGTTAATCATGTTAACAGATATTGTGGGACAATGTCTTTTATCCTGTTATTTGTAATATTTTTAATAGAACGCTGATTGGTCAGTAGCCAGGCAGCCAGTATAGGAGAGGCCACCAGGCTAGAAGTAGAGGCAGGGGAACAGGAGAATTCTGGGAAGAAGAAAGCTCAGTCTGCTGTCATGACCCAGCCACAGAGGAAGCAAGATGTGACTGCCTCGCTGAAAAAGGTACCAAGCCACATGACTAACACAGACAAGAAATATGGGCTAATATAAGTTATAAGAGTTAATAAGAAGCCTGAGCTACTAGGCCAATTGGTTTATAATTAAAAAAATATTCCTTGAATAAATGAGGCAAAAATGGTAGGATAGCTTTAAGTAATGTTCATGTATTCATTCATCTATTGAGTTATCAGCACACAGTGGAGAGAAAAATGAAAAAACTGCTTTCTAACAATCATTTGGCAAGATTAAAAATAGATATACAAATAAATATCCATGCAAATATTCATTGAAAATTATACACATCACTGAAAGAGCAAATGGATTCCTTACTTCAGAAATGACAACTCAAATGATTGATAAAGTTTTGTTTGTGAATGTAAAGCAATATAAAGCTTGCAGAGTGTCAGATTGCAAAGGAAAGCTGCCAGTACTTGTGAGAAATCAGTTTAAAGAGGCAGCCTGTCGAGAATCCTAGTTATGATGACAATTTAAACATACACATCTCGCCATGCCTCCTGCAAAGACTGCAGAAGTGACTAGGGGATATGAGACAGTGGTAGACAGGAGGAACAGAAACGGCACATGTAAACGTAAATGCCGTCATTCCTCACCTTCGTGTGACTGCAGGTGGGATTGCATTTTCACAACCAGGCGAACAGACAGACTCTGTGACAGCTGGGGTCAGAAGAAGAAAGAAATAGTCCTCTAAGGAAACAACTCTGATAGGTGCTTTGTTAAGAACACTTGGCCTGGTCCTGGGATGGGAAAATAAAAACAGAGCCAAGTGACACTTATGCAGGGAGGAGGTAATGATAATTCAAGATGGACTTTACTCTTCTACAGGTTGGTTTCTGGAAATTGACTTCACTGTTGGGAATTCTGGAGCAAGTGGACATCGTTTCTCTTGGGGAAGCTTATCTGTTGATTTCCCTCTTCACAGGGATACTGAAGAATAACCTGAGGCTATTTCTTCACTACTAGATCATTCCAGGAAAGCCCTTATGTCTATAAAGCACCAAAGCATGTAGACTGTGACCAGTTCCAACCCTTCGCATGAGAGGGCAACATCTATGATCCATTTGAACAAATCACAGAATACTTGGTCCTTCAGTTCTTTGTCTGATATAAAAGGATATTCAATTACCTTCTAAGTGCTTAAGTACATATGAATAATATTTGTGCTATTCTCAACCTTGGCCAAAAGGTTCATTTTTGAAAATTAAACTGTGATTACATTATCCAGTCTCTTCCCTTTCTTCCCTCTAACCCTCCTCATGCCCTTTTCCTTAGCCCCTCCTATATATTTCTTTATATCATCTCAATTTCATGACCTCTTTGAGATGGGCTGATACATTCTGGGGAAATTTGGAGGTATTGGTGGGGATGAATAAGATAAAAGTATGTTGTATACATGGATGAAATTTCAAAAAATTAATAAAACTATTACTTAAAGATGAAAAATAACAATTGTAGTACTAATTCCACAGAGTTGTTTAAGATAAATTATACAGCATAAAATGAGAAATTTGGCTATTGTGACATATAAACACTCCTCTAAGGCAAAGAGGAAGCCCTCCCACAGACTGGTTCTCATCTCTACTCTTTGTTGGCTAAGGAAAACAGTAGTAGCATTAAGTTGGGTATTAATAAACTATTTGGAAACCTGAAATGTGAGCGGAGTAACACAAGAGCTGGATGAAAATACCTGGGAGTGAGAGACTTAGTACGGAAAACAGGAGAAGACATGGAAGGTTTGGTGGGCTCTCTGATAGAACGTCAAAGCAAAGACAGAAAGGAAATAAAGAACGGTGAGCAAGAGTGAGATTGGCACCGTGGTGGCCTGCCCTGTGACGTCAACAAAGAAAGGAGGGGTGAGAGGGCATGAGTCGGCAGCAAGAGAGTTCTGCGCAAGTGAAGGGAGAAATGGAGCTGCTCAGCATGAGTTTAGGAGCATGACCAGATGCTGTACAAGCCAGCACACAGCACATCTGGGCTGTACTGTCCCCATCTGCTTAAGGACTTTAATGGTGCGGAGTAAAGGCACCGAGAGGGTTGAAGAATAGGTGGTAATATCAGTCACAAGATTTTATAAAGGGACAAATTCTCAAAAGCAGCAGTAAATCACCTCATGTAGTTTATGGTAAAGTTTTTATCTGTATGTTACTACATATTAACAACCAAACTCATTTGCATTAGTCAAACTACAACATTTTTATGTGTATGAAGATTCGTTGCAGTGCACAGTAACTATGAGAAGAAGCTATGTTCTAACTGTTCTAGGTAAGACAACTGTAACAAGTAACAATAAATTTACTGGTTTGTTTTTCAAAATGTATTTTCTTGTACTTCTGCAGGGCAGAAATCAGTTGTGAAGGAATCTGGAAGACTACTGTGCTTCTGGAAGTTCGGTAATTCTGACTTCCTTTGTCCAGTGTCTGTTGACTCTTGTCAAGGCTGATAACTGGGTACCTGCAGCCTCTTCTGTTACGTTCCCACGTGGCCTTCCTCACTGTATGGATCCATCTTCCTGGCTGCCATTCAGTTCCATGTTAGGGTCCATTTTCTTTCCTTGACAATTAGCTGTACAGCTGGAGATGCTGTCCTTTATGTTAGTTTCTTCTGGACTGAGAAAATGTGCATGAATCCTAGTCCTAAAGTGTTTACATATTTTCTTTTTCTATTGAATTATTCTCACATGGTGTGTGTATTTGCATGTTATAAGTATTATGTGTGTATTTTTTAGTAGGAGGGCATGTTATCATTATTACTTCTATCCTTTTTACTTTAAAATTCTTAAAATTCAGAACCAACTACAGAGTTGGTGAATTGTACACCATGTGCCTGACACTTCCATCACTCTGTGAATCTCCTTGCACAGTGGCATTTTTAATAAATCAGAATGATAGATTTATTAATAACAGAACATCTGACACATTGGTGTACTGGTCAGAGACTTGCATGGATGCTCTTCCATAATCTACATATTTTAATATCAAACTCTCTCTTGCTCTTGGTATGGCATTATTTATATCTTCCTATATTGTATGCATTATATCTATATCTGGCCGTTTATTGTGATGTCTAAACTTATCAAACCTGACCACAGCCATGTTAGAACTAGAAATCTTTAGGATATATTTCTAGAAGCAATTGACTGAATACTTTATTACAGATTTGTGTAAACACTACAAAAGGATCAAGGTCTTTAAAAGTTCCCAGTGTTTCCAATATAACATTAAGAACTTGGCAGTTTTCATATAATTTTAAATAGAAAAATGAAAAAGATATGCTTGTTGTACACTCCCTTTAGGCCTGCAGTGGATTGAGTATGTAATTGTGGTTTGGGGCTTTATGTTTTTATTGTGCATCAAAACAGAAGAGGGCTAAAGCGAAGGATCCTGTTGTTTGTTACGTAGCTGTTTTAGAAACTTCTAGAAATGGTTACTCAGTGTTCTTCAATAGCTTAAGAACTGTTTTTCACTATAAACCTACTTAAAATCTGTCTAGTCCCTCTGTATCCTTTATTTTCAAATGTTTTTCTCATGGACATACAAAAGTATAGTGTATCACCTATCTCCAGGGAAGAAATATTTTGTTTAGACAGAGACGTAAGCACAGCCAAATAAGAGATTTAATCAAGGCTCTTGAACAAGCTGTCTTGACGAAAGTCTCAGCACTGTCTTTTAGCTTCATAATAAATTCTACTGAAAATAACAACAAAACCACCTTTAAATACAGTGTGAAATTGTGCCTACTGATAAATGCTGCGTTGCTGAAAATTTTCCTTCTCCTGTAACATACAAAACTAGCGAATATACAGTCAGACTGCAAAATCCATTCAGCCAGCGACTCATTAAATGCTGCAGTGAATTCAAGGGAAGATCATGGTAACATTCAAAGGAGGCCCAGGTCCCCGAAGATGTGCACATCTAAATTCAGATGGCGCTCAACTCTTTCAGTGCCTTATTAATCTGCTCGGGTGTTACTGACTTCGAGTCTGCAGCAGAGAAAAATATGATTGATTGTGCTGCAGGATATGTGCCTTTTGCATTTCCGTTAACTATAAAACAAGCTGCATTTTAATTAAACTGCTACCAAGCCGTTCAGGTGCTCTATAAAAATAAAATGAAGCAATTAAGATGTGTTACAAGTGAATGGGATATCCCCTTTCATTTAAAAATCTGAAGGAAAAGTCAGTGTTTGCTTAATTTTTTCCCTTACTGATTCAAAAGTTTAGAAGCCATTTAAAGAGAAGAAAAAGACAGAATACTTGATTATAGTGAAATATAGGTTGGTTTATATTGTATGCATGCATATATAAAAAGGAGAAGAGAGAAAGAGGGAGGAAGGAAAGAAAGAAAGAGATTTACCCTTTTCTCAATAAGGTGTAAAGTTAAATGTAAATCATTATAAATTGTTTTTGTGAAAACAACCCTCTTTTCTAAGCAATTTTAATTATTATATCTAAACATAACATCACAAAATTTTCTCTTTTTTATTTATTGGGTTTTTATTGAAGATATATAATCCCAAATTCTAGATTAAAATTTTAAATCCTCAGTCCAAATTATGAACTTATATTTTATGAATTCAACTAGGTGTCATAGAAACTTTTTCAAGAATAAACTAGCAACCTGATGCAGAGCTTCTGGGAATGTTAATCATCAACTGAGAATTTATGATACGAAATTTTTTTTTATTCTAAGACATTATTATCTTATGGCCATTCAAGACATTATTATCTTTTTGTTCTTTTTTTTTACATGAATTAAATTGACAATGAGGACTACTGAGAAGTCAAGAACAATGGCAATGGGTTTTTGATCCTACAGCATGTACTGGCTTTGTGGGAGCCTAGGCAGTTTGGATGTTCACCTTACTAGACCTGGGTGGAGGTGGATGGTCTTTGGACTTCCCACAGGGCAGGGAACCCTGATTGCTCTTTGGGCTGACTAGAGAGGGGGACTTGATTGGGGGAGGGGGAGGGAAATGGGAGGCAGCGGCGGGGAAGCGACAGAAATCTTTAATAAGATACTTTTAAATTTAATTCATGTAAAAAAAAAACTTAGTCACAAAATTTTCTAAAGTATACTCTAGAATAAATTTGCAATAATGATTCAGAGATTACATTTATATTAAAGCTTGCAATTTTGAGATAAGAACAGGTCTATTTGGGCTGTGTCATTGTGATTTTAAAATATAAAGAGATAACTCCTCTGTTTCTACAGCAGTACACTAACTCTTTGTTACTATGGTGGAGTTATTATGTGGTGAATTCTGTTCCTCCTTCACTGAGAACACCAACAATTGGACTATGATTGATTCTTAAGTCCGTGAAATGTAAAATAGATGATCAGAAACTTAGATTCTCATAGAACTGACAGCTCACTATGGATGTATTACCAAAAGCAAAGGAAAAGCAAAATGAGAAAAGAAATAAGAAAATATAAAATAATAAAAGTTTTAATGAAAAAAATAATAATAAACACACTTACTCCAGGAATCTGGTCTTAGTTCTTGCTAAGGGTGTGATGGCAGGCAAGTCAAGAGGAGAAATATCTGGAGATCAATTTGAAGAAACCAGGATAAATGGCAAAAAAAGCAGGTCAAATGGTATGAAATTCAAAATGCTTACTTTGAAAATAACCCCATTATTGAACTCATTTGTTTATTCTTCTCAATTGTTTTCTTTGGACTGGTTTATACTGATGCCTGTTTTGGCAAGACTTAACTCAGTCATGTAAATACTCTCTCACAAGTTTAAGGAGAGGAAAGAACAAATATTGTGGACAATATAAACTTGGAAATCAGTAACACTATGACTGGTTTAATAGGCACTGTCTTTGTGGATAAGACTATAGACAAAGATCAGGCATCTCAATGGCTTGCTTAGGAATTTAGAGGGGAAAGATGTAGAATCAGGTAAAAAAAAAAAACTCTAAGTGATTTGGCTGTAGATATTAAGTTGGAATTTACATAGGTAGTTATATGGCATAGATATTTAGCGATGTCATTAGTATCTCCCACTCCCTCTTCTTTTCCTTTCTTCTCTACTTAGATAGCTCTAAAGTGCTACCCAGCTCTTATCCCAAGATTTGGGAGGAAGAGGCATGAGGATCTCTGAGTTTGAAGCCAATCTTGTCTGCATAATGAGTTATTTAGCAAGTTCCCAAGCTAACTAAGGTTGCATAGCAGGAACTTTTATCAAGCCCCAGGGAATGGAGACCCTTATCCCAATGCCTTGGGGAAAGGACTTCTTCTGGGGAGCAGGCAGTATATGACAATTTCTTAGTCTTACTTTATAGGCCTGTTCCCCTCATAAAGCTTCCAAAAGGGAAGGCAGTGATATCTTACTCTTTTCCTATTATACTATACCATTCTGATTTCTCTGTATTTATAACAGAGAATGAGCTCTTGCCCTTAACGACCTCAGGTCTGGGATCTGAATTGTAAGCATTTCATTTTTGGGATCACCTGTGTCTAGTAAATCTCTAACTTTCCTGTTCTTGGTGGAATTGGAAGGGTACAATGGAATTCCTGGTTCCACAGTGTCAGGGATTTTTTTTCCCCAAAGAACTATTTTGTTTAGAGGGGACTACCATTGTACACATTTTTATCCTTTATCAAACCCCACAAAAACTTTCCCCCAAAGAAAGGCATTGACAGTGAGAAATATTAAAAATGAAGGTAGAAAGGTGTTGGAGAGGTGTGGTCTGCAATGTCTACATGCTGGGACTTTGTCAAGCAGCAATGTCACCACGTGATCCACACCAGTGTTTCAGTTGCTCTGTCCTGAGAAAGTTCTACTTAAAGAGAAAGGCTACTTTGTCAATATTTGTGCTTACTGGCGTTTATTTGCTTGTTTTTTGATCATGTTTTCCTGAATTCAAATAAACTCCCTTGAGTCTTCTTTTGTTCCATTCCTGTGTAAAAGTACACTGAAACTAAAGTAAGGTTGTCAACAACGTTAAACTGCAGTCCACCCTATTCTCTTAGATTCTAAGATCCCAGGTCCACCAGACAAGATCCTCCATAGCTTGGTCAAAAAGTCAACAAACAGTTTAATGAAAAGCAAAGCAAAGGAAAAAAATCACTATTTGGTAGTCTCTGAGTTTGCCTAAGTTTAATATTTTTACACTGATGCAAATTCTAGATTTAAAAGACACAACCAAATTCAGTTAAACGATATATGAACTGTTAAATATTGTGAAATGGTGGAAGGTTTTATGCAGCAAATTAACTTTAATCTCAGAACTGAAGCTGTGACTGATGCAGTTGGGAAGCCAGAATGTGAGAAGAACTAAATGTTGATAACATCAGTGGTGTGGGAATGATACTTCTTAAAGTAAAACGATTCATTCTTATTCACTCAAACTATTTTTTAGTAGCTGAAACTTCTTGAAATCTATCAAGGATGGAACTAATATTTGCACACAAACACACCCTCATAAAAGTAGAACTATTATCCACAAGGTTTCCTGTTAAATGCTCTCTTGGCTTGGCTTCATACATATAGTGCTCTACCTGGGGGCAAGAAGAGACAAGAGGGCACTTGCTCACAGCATAGACTGTGGAATCAGAATACTTGATTTCAGTGCTGGATTTTGGCCATTTACTGGATCCAATGGCAACAGAAAAATAATTTCACATATCTGTGCCTAAATTTCTTCATCATAAACAAGAAAATAATGATGTCTACTAAGGAAATCTTAACCATTCACCAAGAATATGCACTTACTAGTTCACAGTTGTTTAGTAAATCACTAGCATGTTCAGTACTTTGGGAAGACTATAGGATATAGATGAAGAAAAATAGTCTCTGCCATTGTAGGTAATGTATTAAATCAAGCTTTATTTAACGTTATTATTGTTACTATTATTTCTATGGCTATCATAGCTTTTTACAAAGTCTAGCCACATACTTGACAACCAAGAGATCCTTTAATGAGCAGTATTCCCTACAAGCTATTTGAATGACAAATACATAGCACCCACGAGAAAGCAGAATAAAGGGGAATTCTTTGTGCAGAGAAGGAGAGCTAATGTAAAACTAAACAGGAGGGCATGAAACTTCCTTACTGTGAAATATGCTGGAAGAATCTCTTTATTAGCTTAGAACTTTTACTTTTCGCTGGCAGATACTACCTTTCGTATTTCTTTCCTGAAGGCAAAAAATTTGGCTCAGAAACATTTTCCATTTTGTATAAATGATTGTAAAAATGAGTTGCTTCTTTCTTACTTTATAGATGCTTGAAATTTATCCAGATTATTAAGAAGGCACAGGTAATTATTAAAATTCTGGCAGAGTAACAAATGAGATGTTGATTTACTTTTCCCTAATTCCCAAGTGCTAGAAGTAGCTAACTGGAAGATACCCCCAATTTAAAAGTATATCTGTGTTAGTCGTCTCCAGGCAGACATTTCAGAATGAATTAAGGAATTGTAGCTCACAGTGTTAAGTGTGTCTAATACTATTAGGCAAAAGACAGAAACACTGCTTAATGGATCGATTCATTAGGGAATAAAAGCAAAAATCTCAGGTGATTTCCCTGCAGAAACAGCAGCAAAAGTCGGTTAGCTGCCTTCAAAAGTTCTTTTCCCCTTTCCAGACGCCGCTTTTGTTCTGTCGGCGTCATCAATATTTGCAGCTCCTGTGCTGTGGGAAGTAATTCTATTATATGGCAGACAAAACAAGGGGGTATGCATCAGATTATGAATAACTTAATTTTGCAAAGGAATTTTACATCTTAATCTGCAGGATGATCACTTTCACTTAGGCTCTGAAACCAAATTATGTTATTGTGTTCTGTGATATAATTTAATAACTTACCCATAAGGAAATGTCAGGTCGCATTTGCAACAATCCAGGGGCCATTAAGCCAGATGGAAGGTCATTCTGTTTGAGGATTGTAAATGAACCTGTCCAACAAAGTTTTGGTTAGGGACAGCCAAGGACTCATTACATAGTCAATTTACCCAACTGCTTGCAAGAACCAAGCCAACACCAAGGCTGTACTGTCCTTTGAAGTTTGAAATGAATTTAAACATGCAGGGAATTTTTTTTTTTTAACTTTGATCAGGCCAAAGAAAGAAAATGCTTCTGCCAAAAGAAGTAATTTCCATATATTGGTTAGAAAATGAGAATAAAAATTAAACACATTGTTGGCATGCTGTGTTTGGATTTTAAAAGTTTCTTATTAGTGTCCCATTCCCTTGTAAGCTTTGCATTTCATGGGTGGAAACACACACACACCATACACATCACACACACACACACACACACACACACACACACACTCCCCACAAAATGAAATATTCAAAGAAATCTAAGATTTTAAAAATTATCACTCACATTTCAAATACTTCCAGTACCCTTTCTTCACTTACGTGTGAATTCCTCACAGACAACATGAACTAAACAACTAATGTTGATATTCTGTGCTCTATTACTTAATGGGGATATTCTAATATGTGACTAGATTTTTTTTTCAAATATAAATCATTTAAAATAATAGGAATGTCTATATTACAGGCAATTGCAGGGGTTTTTTTTGTATCAGAAAACACAGATGTAGGTTATTGACCACACACACTGACATTTACTTTTACTTGTATATTCCATTCCTGAGAACATGTCTACATACAAATGCTGCCTTCTGTTTTTATGATACAAACCAACAGTTCTTTTAAAGCTATTTGCAGGCATGGGAGCAAAATGAAATATTTGAGTAAGTTGTTATATAAATTCCCACATGAGATGGAAAAGGATTTTCTGTCCTCATTCTCTTGTGGGGATGACCAGGGGTTGGAAAAGGTAGAGGGCAAAAGAGTGTCGGACATGAAACTTAGGCCTAGGGCCAGATGGACAGCTGGGTTGCATATAATCTGAAAAAAGTCCTCTCTTGGGAGCCAACCTCATGGAAGCCATTTCACACTTTTGAATCTCATTTTCTCTTGAGTAAAACATAGAAAATAGACTTTCCCAGAATTGCTTATATTTGGATTTATATTCTATGTGAAACTTGTAAGATATCTGTCTGGGAATAATGGTTTAGAAATTTCTATTTCTGGCCACTAAGGCTATTGAGAACTGACTGGGTATGTATATCTTTAGATTTATAGTGAATAAACAATAATGCTGAAGGAAGAAGACTGTATGATCCTTCCTTTGTTATGGCACAGAGTTTTCCCTGGAGTCCAGTGAAATGGCAAACCACCCTGTGGAGATCATTGCATACACAACTTACACATACAATATGAGAAAATAAGTTCCTGGGAGTAAATTACAGTTGCTGCTTATGTACAATATTGACCAGATGGTTTATGTAATCAAAATGAGAATAGTACATAGTACTATTAAGAGTAATGGTACATAGTAATCTAGCTACATAGATTAACAAATGGAAAAACAGTGGAATGTTTATTACCTGGGCCTTGATTCTTTGTTCTTGAGTTCTGGTCATCACTTAAAGATAGTATGTGATTAATTGAATTTTAAAAGTTAATTTTAGGTACCTACTTAATATTACCTTTTGTTGTTTTTATTCTTTTTTATTTTATCATTTATCCCTTCCCTTTCCTTCTTCCAAATCTTCCCAATTTCTCCTTACTCTATCTCAAATTAATGGCTTTTTTCATTAATTATATTGTACATACACACACACACACACACACCTAAATACATAAGTACTGCTAAGTCTGAATAATATTACTTGTATGTTTGTTTCGAGGGTTGACAAGACCATTTTGTCCTGAAAAATCAATTGGTGTACTCTTTTCTAGGGAAGAATCTTTCTCCAGTTCTCAGCTCTCAGAGTTTTTTGGTTCCTTGTACTTATTTGTTTAGGGTTGAGGCAATCTGAGCTTTTCCAATCCCCTGATGGTATAAGCATGCCTACGTTGTTTTTCTAGTTTAGCTCATGTTTACAAAGTCATGTTGTGGAGATTTTCTGGATTTAGCTTCTGGAATCCTAGAACACACATCTCATATCAAAATCTCAGATCTCAGGGTCTTCCAGTCTTTCAGACACTTCAACCCATTCCCTATACCTCATCCTCAGTAAAAATCACTGATCAGAGAGATGGAAGTGGGTAAGAGATATAAGACTAGGATATCTGGTTCTAAATAGTGTTTTCTTGATATGATGAGGAAGCTGTACTCATGAATCTCAAAAATATGCTTACCCTAAACTAGAGAGACATAATGGCAGCACCAGTTGACATGACAATGTGTATAGAAGAAATTCTACAAGGTCCCACCCTTCGATAATGAGATGTAGGTGATCAATAACTGTTGAGAGAAAGAGAATCAGGTTCCTTCGGGAACAAGCTCCTACACAGTTTGTCCTGTCCCAGGTACTCAACTCTAGACACATGCACACATGAGCACTGCTAAATGACTCAACAAATTTTGTATGTGTTCGTATATGTAAAATTAGTGATTGAAGAAGAAATAATGAATGTAGGAGGGAAGAGAGGACACAAGAGAAGGAAAGAGGGAAAATGCAGTGAGAGAACCGCAGACGCAGCACTCCTGTACAAAACAGACTTGAAAACTCTAGCCATGACTTGGGTATTTTTGATTGCCACAGTGCATACATACATGCTATTTGCTGTCATACAGCATGTAGAAATCACAGAGTCCGTGTGTGCAAGGGGCAAGGAAAATGTCATAAAGTTTTGATAAATCAAATTCTTAAAATGAAGCTAGGTCATGTTCAGAAAGAAATACATAATTCAAAATGTCTTATTTAAGTGTGAGTTAGTCAGCTATTTTGTCTTATCTTCTTGTTTCGTTTGTTACTTCAACAATGAGAGAAGCAAAAAGGAAGGAGATGTGTGATACACAGGCAAATCTGTCCTCTTGTTCTTAGGAGCATTGTTATTTTGTTAGATCCTCTAATAATTATTTGAGTAAGATCACTAAATTTTCCTGTATCCACTACCTCAAGCTGAGACTATTCAGAGGAATAAGGTAATTCATAGAAGGTAATGTCACAAAAACTTTAAAAGCATGCTCTGTAGGTACAATGTCTACAGATGTTAGAGACCAGAGAACATAATCAAATTGTTACTTTTGATCTATCATTAATGTTTTATTTTATAGTACTCATGTAATTTGACAAATTCTTTTCAATATTAAAATATGAATCATGAAGCTTCTATTTCTGAATGTAAATAATATAATGAGATCATTATCCTCTTAATAAATGCTAGATATTATTATACTATAGAAGTAAACAATGCAAAAGTATATATTTAAACTTAGAATTAGATAACGTCGAGATCCCCCCACCCTCTGTTTCTCTTCCCCCTCCCTGTCCTGGTGGCAGAGAGCCTCCCTGCTCTGCCTGCTTGGGCGCTGGGTCCTAACCCCAAGCGTAGGGTAAAGGGGAGCTCGGGGGCTTCTTTGTCCCCATAGCCCGCCTGCAGCAAGCAGGGTGGGCCCTTTGTCTGCGAGCGAACCAAGCAGCACGGAGTTTCGATCAGGGCACCTAGTGAGACATCATTGTGGTGAGTGAGTGCTGCGGCACCCGGGAACAGCCCACCTACACTTCCTGATCAACCTACAGGGCTACACTGCCCGGTACCTCCTCTCTCTTCCTATCCCATCCAGCTTACATCCAGATCCCCCCACCCTCTGTTTCTCTTCCCCCTCCCTTCCCTGGTGGCAGAGAGCCTCCCTGCTCTGCCTGCTTGGGCGCTGGGTCCTAACCCCAAGCGTAGGGTAAAGGGGAGCTCGGGGGCTTCTTTGTCCCCATAGCCCGCCTGCAGCAAGCAGGGTGGGCCCTTTGTCTGCGAGCGAACCAAGCAGCACGGAGTTTCATCAGGGCACCTAGTGAGACATCATTGTGGTGAGTGAGTGCTGCGGCACCCGGGAACAGCCCGCCTACACTTCCTGATCAACCTACAGGGCTACACTGCCCGGTACCTCCTCTCTCTTCCTATCCCATCCAGCTTACATCCAGATCCCCCCACCCTCTGTTTCTCTTCCCCCTCCCTCCCCTGGTGGCAGAGAGCCTCCCTGCTCTGCCTGCTTGGGCGCTGGGTCCTAACCCCAAGCGTAGGGTAAAGGGGAGCTCGGGGGCTTCTTTGTCCCCATAGCCCGCCTGCAGCAAGCAGGGTGGGCCCTTTGTCTGCGAGCGAACCAAGCAGCACGGAGTTTCGATCAGGGCACCTAGTGAGACATCATTGTGGTGAGTGAGTGCTGCGGCACCCGGGAACAGCCCACCTACACTTCCTGATCAACCTACAGGGCTACACTGCCCGGTACCTCCTCTCTCTTCCTATCCCATCCAGCTTACATCCAGATCCCCCTACCCCCTGTCTCCCTCCATCCCTCCCTTCTTGGAGCAGAGTGCCTCCCTGTTCAGCCTGCCTGGGCGCTGGGACTGAACCCGAAGGTGAGTGCAAAGGGGAAGGTGGTAGCTCCTTTGTCTCCATAACCTGCCTGCAGCAAGCAGGGTGGGCCTTTGTTTGGAAGCTAACCAAGCAGCAAGGAGATCGGAACTGGACTCCAGGAGAAACAGCACGGGGGAGTGACATCACTTGGAAGGTACATCAGTTGGCAAGAAGACCTGATCCTGTAAAAGAAGATCCATAGGAGAATATTGGAAGGAAGAGATGGGGAGACGCCAATGCAAGAATTCACCCAACAATCTGAAGAACAACACGAAACCACCAGAAGCCAGCGACCTCACAACAGGAGGACATGAACACCTTAATCATGAAGAAGGAGAAAAAACTGACTTCATGACAGTGATTGACACCCTTAAACAGCATATAAAAAACGCCCTTATAGAAATGGATGAGAAGTATAACAGAAAGTTCGAGGAATTGAGTAAATCAGTGAATGATACCCTAGGAAAGCAAGGAAAAACAATCAAGCAGATAATGGAAACAGTTCATGATTTGAAAAATGAAATGGAGGCAAAGAAGAAAACACAAACAGAGGGCCGGCTGGACATGGAAAATCTAGGTAAACGAATAGAGACTACAGAAACAAGCATAACCAGCAGAATACAAGAGATAGAAGAAAGAATCTCAGAGTCTGAGGATAACATAGAGAAAATAAACGCACTGATCAAAGAAAACAGCAAGTCCAACAAACTCTCATCACAAAACATTCAGGAAATATGGGACACAATAAAAAGACCAAACCTAAGAATAATTGGAGTAGAAGAAGGAGAAGAAGTGCAGCTCAACGGTCCAGAAAATATACTTAACAAAATTATAGAAGAAAACTTTCCCAACTTGAAGAAGGATGTACCTATGAAGGTTCAAGAGGCATACAGAACCCCAAATAGGCTGGATCAAAAAAAAACATCCCCTCGTCATATAATAATCAAAACACAAAATATACAGAATAAAGAAAGAATATTAAGAGCCGCAAAGGAAAAAGGCCAACTTACTTATAAAGGTAAACCTATCAGACTTACACCTGACTTCTCTATGGAAACCATGAAAGCCAGAAGGTCCTGGATAGATGTACTGCAAAAACTAAGAGACCATGGATGCAAGCCCAGACTACTATATCCAGCCAAGCTTTCGTTCACCATAAATGGAGAAAACAAAATTTTCCAGGATAAAAACAAATTTAAGCAATACGTAGCCACAAATCCAGCCTTACAGAAAATAATAGAAGGAAAATCACTAACCAAGGAGTCCAACAAAGACCTCAATAACTCAGACATCTAGAGACCCTTCACCAGCGCAACTCAAAGAAGGGAAACACACAAACCCTACTACTTAAAAAGTGACCGGAGTTAACAACCACTGGTCATTAATATCACTTAATGTCAATGGACTCAACTCACCTATAAAAAGGCACAGGCTAAGAGACTGGATACGAAAACAGGACCCAACATTCTGCTGTCTACAAGAAACACACCTCAACCACAAAGACAGGCACCTACTCAGAGTAAAGGGCTGGGAAAAGGCTTATCAAGCAAATGGACCTAAGAAACAAGCAGGTGTGGCCATACTAATTTCTAACAAAGTTGACTTCAAACTTAAATCAATCAAAAGAGATGGAGAGGGACATTTTATACTCATAACAGGAAAAATTCATCAGGAAGAAATCTCAATCCTGAATATCTATGCCCCTAATATAAAAGCACCCACGTATGTAAAAGAAACATTGCTAAAATTCAAGGCAGCCATCAAACCGCACACACTAATAGTAGGAGACTTCAACACTCCTCTTTCACCAATGGACAGGTCAATCAGACAGAAACCTAACAGAGAAATTAGAGAATTAATGGAGGTAATGAAGCAAATGGACTTAACAGACATCTATAGAATATTCCACCCAAATAAGAAAGAATATACCTTTTTCTCTGCAGCTCATGGAACCTTCTCGAAAATTGACCACATACTTGGTAACAAAGCTAACTTACACAGCTACAAAAAAATATTACTAACCACCTGTGTCTTATCAGACCACCATGGATTAAAGTTAGAATTCAACAACAATGCTACCCCCAGAAAGCCTACAAACTCATGGAAACTGAACAGTCAACTACTGAACCATACCTGGATTAAGGAGGAAATAAAGAAAGAAATTAAAGTCTTCCTTGAATTCAATGAAAATAAAGAAACAACATACTCGAACTTATGGGACACTATGAAAGCAGTCCTGAGAGGAAAGTTCATAGCACTAAGTGCCCACTTAAAGAAAACAGAGAAAGCTCACATTGGAGACTTAACAGCCCACCTGAAAGCTCTAGAAAAAAAAGAAGCAGACTCACCTAGGAGGAGTAGAAGACTGGAAATAATCAAACTGAGGGCTGAAATCAACAAAATAGAAACACAAAAAACAATCCAAAGAATCAATGAATCAAGAAGCTGGTTCCTGGAAAAAATCAACAAGATTGACAAACCCCTATCCAAACTAATCAAACGGCAGAGAGAAAATTTGCAAATTAATAAGATCAGAAATGAAAAGGGGGACATAACCACAAACACAGAGGAAATTCAGAGAGTCATTAGATCTTACTACAAAAGCTTGTATGCCACTAAACTGGAAAATGTAAAAGAAATGGACACTTTCTTAGATAAATACGATTTACCAAAATTAAATCAGGACCAGGTGAACAAGCTAAACAGACCTGTCAGTCGCGAAGAACTAGAAGCTGTTATCAAAAACCTCCCTACCAAAAAAAGCCCAGGGCCAGATGGTTTCAATGCGGAATTCTACCAGAACTTCCAAGAAGACCTAATACCTATACTCCTCAATGTATTCCACAATATAGAAACAGAAGGGACATTACCAAATTCCTTTTATGAAGCTACAGTTACTCTGATACCAAAACCACACAAAGACTCAACCAGGAAAGAGAATTACAGGCCGATCTCACTCATGAATATCGACGCAAAAATCCTCAACAAAATACTGGCAAACCGAATCCAAGAACACATCCGAAAAATTATCCATTATGATCAAGTAGGCTTCATTCCTGAGATGCAGGGCTGGTTCAACATACGAAAATCTATCAATGTAATCCATCATATAAATAAACTGAAAGAAAAAAACCATATGATCATTTCATTAGATGCTGAAAAAGCATTTGACAAAATTCAACACCCATTTATGTTAAAAGTCTTGGAGAGATTAGGGATACAAGGGTCATACCTAAATATAATAAAAGCTATATACAGCAAACCGACAGCTAACATCAAATTAAATGGAGAGAAACTCAAAGCCATCCCGCTTAACTCAGGAACACGACAAGGCTGCCCACTTTCGCCATACCTCTTCAATATAGTGCTGGAAGTTCTAGCAATAGCAATAAGACAGCATAATGGGATCAAGGGGATTCAAATTGGAAATGAAGAAGTTAAACTTTCGTTATTCGCAGATGATATGATAGTGTACATAAGCGACCCCCAAAATTCCACCAAAGAACTTTTACAGCTGATAAACAGCTTTAGTAATGTGGCAGGATACAAGATCAACTCCAAAAAATCAGTCGCCCTCCTATACTCAAAGGATATGGAAGCAGAGAGGGAAATCAGAGAAGCTTCTCCATTCACGATAGCCACAAACAGCATAAAATATCTTGGGGTAAATCTAACCAAGGAAGTGAAAGATCTATTTGACAAGAACTTTAAGGCATTGAAGAAAGAAATTGAAGAGGATACCAAAAAATGGATGGACATCCCTTGCTCTTGGATTGGGAGGATCAACATAGTAAAAATGGCAATTCTACCTAAGGCAATTTATAGATTCAATGCAATCCCCATCAAGATCCCATCAAAATTCTTCACAGATCTGGAGAGGACAATAATCAACTTTATATGGAAAAACAAAAAACCCAGGATAGCCAAAACAATCCTATACAATAAAGGATCTTCTGGAGGCATTACCATCCCTGACTTCAAACTCTATTACAGAGCTACAGTAATGAAAACAGGGTGGTACTGGCATAAAAACAGAGAAGTCGACCAATGGAATCGTATAGAAGACCCGGACTTTATCCCACAAACCTATGAACACCTCATTTTCGATAAAGGAGCTAAAAGTTTACATTGGAAGAAAGAAAGCATCTTCAACAAATGGTGCTGGCACAACTGGATGTCAACCTGTAGAAGAATGAAAATAGACCCATATCTATCACCGTGCACAAAACTCAAGTCCAAATGGATTAAAGACCTCAATATCAGCCTGAAAACACTGAACCTGATAGAAGAGAAAGTGGGCAATACCCTACAACAGATGGGCACAGGCGATCGCTTCTTAGGTATAACCCCAGAAGCACAGACATTAAGGGCAACATTGAATAAATGGGACCTACTAAAACTGAGAAGCTTCTGTAAAGCAAAGGACACTGTCACTAAGACACAAAGGCAACCTACTGACTGGGAGAAGATCTTCACCAACCCCGCAACAGACAAAGGTCTGATCTCCAAAATATATAGAGAACTCAAGAAACTAGACTTTAAAATGCTAATTAACCCAATTAAAAAATGGGGCGCTGAACTGAACAGAGAATTCTCAACAGAAGAAGTTCAAATGACCAAAAGACACTTAAGGTCATGCTCAACCTCCTTAGCGATCAGGGAAATGCAAATCAAAACAACTTTGAGATATCATCTTACACCTGTAAGATTGGCTAAAGTAAAAAACACCAAGGATAGCCTTTGCTGGAGAGGCTGTGGAGGAAGGGGTACCCTCATCCATTGCTGGTGGGAATGCAATCTTGTGCAACCACTGTGGAAGTCAGTGTTTCGGTTTCTCCGGAAATTCGGGATCAACCTACCCCTGGACCCAGCAATACCACTCTTGGGAATTTACCCAAGAGATGCTCTATCACATGTCAAAAGCGTTTGTTCAACTATGTTCATAGCAGTATTATTTGTAATAGCCAGAACCTGGAAACAACCTAGATGCCCTTCAATGGAAGAATGGATGAAGAAAGTATGGAATATATACACACTAGAGTACTACGCTGCGGTAAAAAACAATGACTTCTCGAATTTTGCATGCAAATGGATGGAAATAGAAAACACTATCCTGAGTGAGGTATCCCAGGCCCAAAAAGACGAACATGGGATGTACTCACTCATAATTGGTTTCTAGCCATAAATAGGGTTCACGGAGTCTACAATAGGCGAATCTAAAGAAGCTAAGTAAGAAGGTGAACCCAAGGAAAAACATATAGTTATCCTCTTGGATAAGGGAAGTAGACAAAATTGCCGGGGGGAAAAGTGGGATCTTGGGGGTGGGGTGGAATGGGGGTTAGGGGAGATGGGGAGAGAAAAGGTAGAAGGGAAGGAGGGTGGACTTGGGGAAACAGGAGGATCGGGATAAAGGAAGGTTGGATAGGGGAGCACGGAACCACAATTCTTAGTTAAGGGACCCACTTTAGGGTGGGCAGGAGACTTGACCCTAGAGGGGCTCCCAGGTGCCCAAGCTGAGGTCCCCAGTTAGTTCCCTGGGCAGCTGAGGATAGGGAACCTGAAATGACCCTACCCTAGAGCAATACTGACGAATATATTGCATACCATCCTAGAACTTGCATCTGGCGATGGATGGAGATAGAGACAGAGACCCACACTGGAGCACTGGACTGAGCTCCCAAGGTCCCAATGAGGAGCAGAAGGAGTGAGAACATGAGCAAAGATGTCGGGACCACGAGGAGTGCACCCACCCACTGAGACAGTGGAGATGATCTACTGCGAGCTCACCAAGGCCAGCTGGACTGTTACCAGAAAAAGCATGGGATAAAACTGGACTCTCGGAACATGGCGAACAATGAGGGCTGATGAGACGCCAAGGACAATGGCACGCGGTTTTGATCCTATGCAATGTGCTGGCTTGGTGGGAGCCTAGCCAGTCTGGATGTTCACCTTCCTAGATATGGATGGAGGGGGGAGGACCTAGGACGTACCACAGGGCAGGGAACCCTGACAGCTCTTTGGACTGGAAAGGGAGGGGGAGAGGAGTGGGGGGAAGGGGAGAGGGGTGGGAGGAGGGGGAGAAGAGTGGGAGGAGGGGGAAAAGAGTGGGAGGAGGGGGAGGGAAATGGGAGGCTGGTGGGAGGAGGCGGAAATTTGTTTTTTTTTTTTTTCTTTTCTTTATCCTCCTTTTATCAATAAAAAAATTAAAAAAAAAAAAAGAATTAGATAACGTCTAGAATTGATAGCATTCAAAACCCAAACTGAAACATCCATGTATTGAATACCAGTGAATGGGTTGGCAGGCATTATGTTGTTAATTCCATTGTTTTTGGTACATACTGACAAGGTTACTTATTAACTAGATATCTGTCTACCTCTCTATATGTGCATGTGTACTCATGTCTGTGTATGTAAGTTTATGTGTGTGTGTGTGTGTGTGTGTGTGTATGAGACATGTCTGTGTGTTCTTATATAGAAACATTTAAGCCAGGTGTGCTGATTAATACGTGATAAAGGAGGCCATACATTTGAAACACAGTAAGGTGGTACAGGGAAGGTGTTAGAGGGAAGAATAGAAAGGGAGAAAATGGCATAATTACATATTAATTTTTATAAATAAGAAATTATAAAAATGAAGCATGAAGTATATGAATAGCCCTAATGGAACTAATTTGATTAAAAACAAACAAATAAAAATTTAGTATGTATATTCAAACATCACCTATATCAATCATGGCTTAATTAAAGAAACATTGGGCATTCACAATGGGGTATAAAATTCTTGTTTACAGTTTTCTTTGTTTTGATTCAAGGATAATCGAATTCCCCTTTTCAGGGGCTTTGCAAAATACCTGGAGCTCAGCTTCCTTTCTCATTTTTTGTTTCATTGATTCTATGGGGTGGTGCCACTCCCATTCAGGGTAGGTCTCCCACTCACAGCTAAAGTTCTGTAGATATAGGCCCATAGATATGCCAAGAGGTGTGTTTTCTAATAGCAAGGGGTAAGGTCCCCATACATAGACGACTACTGAGAGCAATTGATTTGGACAAACCCAAGTGTAGGCTGGCAAAGATGCTGAGGATTTATGATTTCTGTGTCTGGGTCATGCTTAGAAAATAATAGGCCCACGATTTATTCCTACCTTCTGGCTTTATAATCCTTTTTGCCACTTCTGTAATGTTGCCTGAGTCTCAAATGACTGGTAGAAATGTCTTGTTTATGGATGAGCCCTTAAGCATTCTGTATTCTCAGCATCTTGTGCGGTATGAATCTTTGAATTATTCTCTACTCACGACAAGGGAAGGCTTTTTTGATCAAAGCTGAGAATAACGTTTGTCTGTGGACATAAATGGATATTTAGACATTAGGTGATGCCATATCAGCTCCGCTAAACTAAAATATTGGGTTCCCCACCCACTACTCCAGGACCTCTTGAGTTCTGGGCCAGGGCTATAGTAATAGGCAGTGATTTCCTATTGTAGAAAGGGTTCAATAGTCACCATTGGACAAACTTGCCTGAAAAGCAAAAATTTGGGTATTTATTTCACAAGGTGCACAGGTGGGTATTACCATTGATCCATTGCTGGCTTTCCCTCCACAATAAACCACCTGGTAGCAACATCTAATACTATAAAAACCAGCAGCAGCAGGAAGGAAGCTTCCAATTAAATCCCAGCTTGATTTCTCCAGACTTTTCATCCAAGATGTGTGCTTTCTTCAGCAATAGGGTCTTATCAAAAGGTTGTGATAGATAACCAAGAGGGATGCTAAGAGCTTCTTTGTGTGTTTTTGTGTGTGCTTCTGTGGCTTCTTTGATCAACATCTTCTATGGTGTCATCCAACAGGTGGTGCTGAGATTTTTACTTAGTGATCTATTACTTTTAGATCAAAACTGTCTAGCCATGTGGAGTATCTGCCTTCAGATTCTCATGGTTTTTAGTCAAATTACCAGACAGCAGGCTTCCAAGTGTTTTCCTCACCTCCATTCATTTTGCTTTCCCTCAGCCGGGACTCTCCCATCACAACCCTCTCTTCCTGTTTGAATCATCTACTTTCAATATTTTTCCTCTCTGTCTTTATTTAATCTATCATTAGTAAAAATAGTATTTTTTTAATACTAAAATTCTTTCAACATGAGCTCAGAAGGAGTCAGTACTCTCCTGTCACATTCTGCCTGTCACTGTGCTTTTTACACAGAGTTTATCTCTGATTCTGGGGCTTTTGTTTTCTCAGCTAGCCTGGAAAATGGCAAGATTCAGCTTTCCTCTCTCTTCTTTCTCTACCCTCTGACATGGATGGGAAGCCTGACATTTTACATGGGTACTGACATTCTTATGACTATGTAGCAGAGAGCACTATTAAAATTGAATTATCTCTCTAGCTCCCTTTAGCACTTTTTGATAGCACAATGATAGTCTGGTTTGTGGTTTTATTTCTTGTTTCTAATTTTCTATGTTTCATATATGTATGTGTGTGTGTGTGTTATATAGATGATTGTAATATATATCACATATGCATTATATAGATGATAGTACATTTATATTTATATACCATATGTGTATTATATAGATGATTGTACACACACAGACACACACAGGTATATCGTGTGTGTGTGTGTGTCTGTGTGTGTGTGTCTCAATTATGTGGTTCACAATTCCAAGTTACAGTTTATTGCTGTAGGGAAGTTAAAGTTAAAAGGAATTTGGAAGCACTTATTTATATTACATGCCCGCCTGAGAGCAGAGAACAATTAATGCAAGTATGCCAATATTCAACTTACTCCCTACTTTTTATTCAGGACCCAGGCCATGAAATGATGCTTCCCACGTTTAGGATGGGTTTTCCCACCTCAATTAACTAAATTAAGAATCACTTACCAGCCAACCTAATCTGGTAAATTCTTCACAGATGTTCTTTCCTAGGCTGGTTGTTGAACGTTGTGTTAAGTTGATGCTCAAAACTAGCCATCTCAGGTTCTAAATTTAGTTTATATAAATGTATAGCTTTAGTAACTAGCATAGCAAATTTAGATAATGCACAAAGACTTGCAAATTAAGTCAGCGTTAATATTTGTACCAATGACTATACCTATACATCATGAGTATGAGTATTATAGTATTATAGTACCAATGACTATACCTATACATCATGAGTATTAAGATCAATTTTCAATTTATAAAGTGACTTAAGGAAACTATATATTTCCTTTAAAAATATGTATCTGTCCCTAAAACTCAGAGTTTTCCAAGACTGACAATGAAGCAGCATTACTATGGTTAAACATCTGTCAGACTGGAGTAATAGGAACCAAAGAACTAGGCACCCACTTAACATAGGTTATACCATTTATCTATGCCAAGAAACCATACAAGCATTATAAAACCAGATGCCCATACCCTAGTGCAAAAACACAACATGCATAAGAGACAATGGCCTCTTTCAGTGAAGATCATGAAAACACAGTTAATAAAATAAGGAAAGCAATTAAAAATAAGAAAGAGTTTAGACTAAAAAATATAAAAGAGAGAATTTTGGGTCTTGAAGATAAGATAGATGAAATAGATAACCTAGTCATAAAAACAACAACAACAGAAAGCAAATCTAGGTACAAAACATTCAGAAAATATGTAACACTGTAAAAGAATAAGCTTATTACTAATAGGTATAGAAGAAGAAATCCAGGTCAATGGCACAGAAGTATTTTTAACAAGATCAAAGAAGACAATTTGTCTAAACAAAATAAGAGATGCTTCCAATGTGCAATAGTCATAGAGAATAACAATTTGACATGACCAGAAATGAAGTTCCCCAAGACACATAATAATTGAAGCACCAAATATATGAAGCAAAAAAAAAGATATTACAAACTACAAAGGAAAACTACCTTGGCACATTTAGAAACGGGCACATTAGAAAAATACGACTTTCCAAAAGACTCTGTAAGCCAGACGTGCCTGGACAGATCTACACACTCTAAATGATCACAGAAGTGAGCCCAGACTACTATGCCCAGCAAAATTAGCAATCACAGTAAATGAATGGAGAAGAAAAACATTAACAATAACAACAAATTTAAGAAATTTCTGCTTGCCAAATCAGTTCTAAAAAATGATTTGAAAAAATTGAGTTCAAAGGAAAACATAGCTTACATGAAACCAGACACAAGAAATAAATAATCCCTAAACAGTTAATGCAAAAAGGAAACAATACCACCACAAAAAATAATAGAAACTAATAAAGACTGCTCAGGTATAACTCTCATTATTAATGATCTCAATTCCCTAATAAAAAGACAAAAAAAAAAGATTGGGAAACAAACAAGATCCATCTTTGTGTTACACCCAAGAAACACGTGTTACAAGCAAGGGCAGATATTACCTTAAAGTAACGGTATTCCAGACAAAAGAACCAGAACTGAGCAAGCATAACTATTTTGATATCTGACAAAATATATTTTTACCAAGACAAAACTTAAGAGTTGAAGAAGGTCATTACAAACACATTAAAGAAAAATTCTGCCAAGAGCATATTATAACCCTAATCATTTTTCCACCAAAGAAAAGGAAACCTAATTTCATAAAAGAAATGCTTCTACTTCTAAAGTTACAAATCAGTCCTAACACATTGATAGTGGGTGACTTCAGTACCACATTGTTAGTGATAGATTAACTATTCATACAAAAATGAAACTGAGTTAAATAACATTGTAAATCAAATAGACCTAAAAAACACCAAAAAAGCATCAGTTTTGATGAAAATATAACCTTCATTCTTTTGAGAATACTACCTTTGGCTCTGACATTTTAGTGCTTTTGATATTTGCATATTATTTTTTAATTTAAAAGGAGAGCAAATATAAACAAAATTTTCACTCTTTCCTCTATTTCTACCAACTCCACAGTTATAGGTAATATTGTCAAATTATATCACAGGGAGTTATTTCAATTTGAATCTCCATGAATAGTAACTAAAAGGTAATATTTGCACAATTTTCTCAAGCATTATGCATATTTTATAAGACATAAATAGTTTAAAATATTCCAGGCTTAAAATTTCCATTCTTGGGATGTAGAGAATTTGTTTTGTGGCATATTTTCTGGTATATTTTGATGAGATGATGCTCAGATTTTATGAATTTCCTGGAGAGTTAGCCAAGCAGTCTCAGATTTTTACATTGCTTGCTCGAGGTCCTGGGTCCAGAATTCTTTGAAAGCAAAAGAAATAAACACAACATTTTGCTTATCGTTGTAATACTCACTTAAGCCTAATTAGTTTTATTATGAAGTGAAAATTATGCCTTCATAAACTATTAAAATGTAATTGAAAAGTAATGATAAATAGAAATAGAAGAATAAAAGATAATCAGTTCCAGTTTTTGGTGGGTATTTCTTAGTGTGGTTTCTGTTATATACCCAAAATACAAATATAATTTTGTGTACTAACCACTATCAAAATGTTATAATCACATCTTGTTCTGTGCACTATGTGAACAATCTTATTTATTGCATAAGACAGTACAATTTATAAGTATTATAAAGAAACTTCATTTGGATGTCCGCTTATTACGCTCAGCCTGTGATTGAAAACTGTCTATTTACTTTATTGCCCCTCAGGCTATACTTTCATGAATTGAATTATTCTAAAACTAAAGTTTTTTCAGGATTTTTTTCCAATTAAAAATTTTCTTTCAAACAGACCAAACTCTCTCTTCTCGACTTTCAGTCTTTCACAAAATATAATTTCTCATTTTTATACACATTTATATTTTAATAGTATAATATCTAAGAAGAAACTGAAAAATTTAACTCAGTTAATTTCTAATTTTAATCCTATCATTTTGTGCTAATAATTCAGTGAAATGAATTATTTCTAGACAATAATAAAACATTGGGAATCAGATATTGGGGTAAGAAGCTGAATGATCAGAGAAGTGGTAGAGAAGCAAACAGTACCTCCTCTGTCTCTGCTTCCTAGATCCCAAAAAGCCAAGAATCTTTCTAAAACCCTTCCTGCTACCTCCTTCTCTCTATGTCTTCAGTCCTCCAAAATCTCTGTCGCTTATATTGGTCATATAGTAGCTAGCTCTGCCCTCTGATTCAAACTAAACTTTATTTATAGTCTGAGGGATCTCAGAGTGTGATCAAAATATCCTATAAGGAACCTCATTAGGAACATTTTGATTTGCATGGTTAAATGTAATACCTCATATATTTCTATCTGATAGCATTGATACAGATGAAGAAATTAGGGTTTGTTATGTATGCTCCTTTTTAGAGTCCCCCATGGGTGAGGCAGGCATTTAACTTGCTATGTAGCTGAGAATGACCTTGATCTCAGAATCTTACCCCATATATCACTGAATCACAGACGTGCCACATCATCCTTGGCTGAACAATCTGTTTGGATCTGAAAAAGAGAAAGTAAGGTATATTTTTACAGTGCAGCATCTTTAATAAGCCAGGTCTCTTTTTCTACATAAGCCACCTGAAGAAGCACATCACTGGTCAGACCCTGGGTCCAGACATTTTAACAGGGAATCAAGGTTGTCATGGAAATCACGAGCCTGGTGCTGGTTCTAGCAACATACACTGATTTTTCAGAGCGGCAATAAAGTCCTCGTTGACAATTTTCCCTGGAAGTTTCTGACAAATAGCACACACGGTTGTTTACATTTTTGTGATTTAACATCTCACTTAAATTACACAGGTGCACATAAATGTGTTTATTTGATCACAGTAATTCCACTGCCACTAACATCAGTAAGTAACTCAATACAAGAAACAAGCTGGGGCTAAATTTACGACTCTCCCCATAGCTAATGCATGACTGGAATGACTCCACAGTGAATGTCAGTTATAGCTAAGATCATATTTAAGTATGAGAAGGAACAACAGCCGTACAGCACTTCTGTAAATAGCTTCAGTTTTTCTTTTATCATTTTTTCTGTTTTTCTTCACATTTTTTTTGTCATTTGTTTTTATACAAAAGTGTTCCTTAAAAGCTACTTCTTAATATTTCTGGTCATCTTTGGATTTTTTTTTTCATTTTGACACAAAGTTCGTGTAATTTAAAATTTAGGATCTTAACCGGTAATATCTTTTCCTGCAGACACAAACAGTAGATATCAAAATAAAAACTGGTGACACCGAGTATTTAAGTAGTAAAGTTATTCATTGGTAACTTCTTACGAGCATTAATACAATCTGCTCACATTTATGCCTCTGCTGTCTCATCCTCCTGATAATACTACCACTCTCTTGCCCCTTTGCTTTCCCCACCAAGTTCCCATTCCCATGTTTTCATCCCTCCTTATGCTTCTGTGAATGTACGTGTGAATGTGTTTGTTTGTGTGTTGTGTTGGTTTGTGTGTGTGTGTGGGGGGGGGTACTTTGAGACCTACTGAGCTTAAGCAGGCCCTCTGGTACTGAGAAGAATGTGAAGCTATCCACCAGATCATGAGTAATTTGTCAGTCATTATAGACGGCCTCTTTCTCTACAGCTCTTGACTTCATTCTACTTCCCTGAGTGGGGTGGAGTTCTGTGAGCCTCCTGTTCATCTATAAGTGGATCTATGAGTGTTGACTGGCTCAGTCTTGTAAAGGCCCTACACTTGTTCTCATGACGGCTTTACCTGCCATCTACTGCATTCCCAGGCTCTTAGATACTTTCTACTCCCACACCTCAGTGTGACACTGATTCTTAAAAAATCTACAGAGAAATGCGATAGCTATGTTATAATCTCCAAAGTAAATAAAAAATTAAATGTGTATGAGAAAAAAAAAATCTACAGTGAGAATCACATATGAAAACATTAATTGCAAACCCTGTATCTTTTTGTCTGATACCAGTGGTTTGTAGCACTGAAGTATGAGAGGCCACAGAAAACATTTTTCTAAGACACAGACAGAATGCAGTTACTAGGTGCAAACGTGACATGGAATGACAGCTTTTACCTATAGCAATATGGCGCCTCAAGACAGGATGGCATATTAAAATAAAGAGAAGAAAGGCAAGGGAGGGAGAGGAGAGTGGGGATGAGTGTGGGAGAGAGGAGAAAATTAGACCTCTACGATCACCACATGGACTCATTAGTGCGATGCTGCTATATTTGGTAATCACAATACTTCATCAGGTGAAATACTGAACTGTTTCCATATCAGTGAAAACTGGGGTGCCGGAAATTCGGATATTGCTGCTTTGTGCCATAGTACATGCTGAATGTAAGGAAAATTAACCTTAAAATGAAACATCATGAGCGGATTCCTCATGCACCCTAGTGAAGGAACCAGAGCCTCATACCTGGTTAGAGTCTACTAAGAGGCTGACACTCAATAGTTGCAATTATAGATCAGTTGACATTTAAGTAAATGTAAAACATTACTTGTTTAATCTTTCTATAAAGCATGTAATTTCATTGCTGCTATGACCAATTTACTCCTGAAGATCATGCTTCTTAAACTTACCTAGTTTTCTCACATGGAAACACATAAATAACTCAGAACTCCAAACCACCATGCTATGCTGTTTCCAAACTAACTAGCTACTGTCATAAAGTATGACAAGTAAAAGACAAAGAAGGAACTAGATACAAGAATTTCTTGACTTTCTTAGTCTACAATTTATGAAAAAGGTATTATGCATTAACAGGCACTATAAATATGAATGTGTCTCATTTCCTGAAAAACGCTGAGGAAAGGGTTAACTGTTATTCTGGTAATTTTAGAAAGTTTCAACTTCAGGGCAACAAAGAGAAGGAAGAATGTGTAGGTCAATAGGATTGAAAACTAAGCCAGGCTGTTCCATCATGAGCCTCAAACCAAGTCACAATCACTGTTCCCTCAGCAGCCAACAAGGAGTGAGGATCTTACCCAACAAGACCCCATACATCCTAACCTTGACCCCATTTAAGCTTTATATTTAAATTATTTTTAATTTCATATATGCCATAATTCTTTATTTTATTTTTAATTTAATGTGTATGTACTGTATGTGCTTCAGGCCCATTCCTTACACTTTTTTTTTCTACCAAGATTCTGTCCATCCAAATTTGATCCCTCTTACGCTTTAAGAAAGATTGTTCCAAGATTGCTTTGGGTTTTCGTTGTTCATCACACGTGAGACATTTCTTTGAAGTTAGGAAGCAGTCGAAAAGGAAATAATGACTCCAAGCAGTGATTGGTTGTGCTCGTACATTCATGCTGTGAATTGACTGGGTTCAGATTATGAGACTGAAGATCAGAGAAGAGCGTGAGATGGAGGAAAGCCATGGGATGGAGCAATGATCAGCCAGTTGTTGTGGCTGGGAGTCCCAGGAGAGGTTACAGGGGAGAACTTCAGCTGAGAGTCAGCAGGGAGGAGACTATTCTTCCATATTCACATTCATATTCTTCCCCTCCTTAATATTAATATGTGCTCCTAAGATGGTCTTTATTTTAAAACTTTGTAAATGCCATCTTATAAATACAGTGGACCATTAGGGATACAGTCTTTCATGAGTGCATTTTTCACTGTGTATATTTCTCCTGTTTTTAATTTTTTCTCATTGATTGATTATTAACATGTGTTGTGACATTCACGTTTTGCCTAACCTTCCATTTGTAATATTTTTTTTTAGAGCTTGAAGGGGTATCATTAACAAAGGCACTTGATTTTGAAGTGAATCTAAGTTTCCATTTCCCTGCTGTAAATGATCTGGTGTTCACATAATTGACAACTAGAAGTAGTTGAATGTTTACATATCTCTCCTATCAGCTATTGTCAATAACTTTTGGACTAGGAGTCGGTGCTACCCCTACCACCTTCCATGCTGGGGTTTTGTCTGACTTGAGCATGGGCTCCCATAATCCCTTTAACTTCATGTGTGCAGTTGCTTTGCTATATCTGAGAGACACTTTCCATTTAGTCTTCCACTGCCTGTTTGTCTTGGATTTTTCTGATTTACTTTTATATGTATGAATATTTGCCTCAGTGTATATCTGCGTACAAATTCATGCAGTGCCCACTAAAGTCCAAATAAAATGTCTCTTTCCTGAGACTGAAGTTACATACAAGGTGGGGGAAGCCATCATATGAGTCCAGAGAGTTGGTCCTTGAGAAAAGCAAACAGTGCTCTTAACCTCTGAGGCATCTCTCAAGTCCCGACTCTTCCAATAATTCCACCCACTTTGTTGCAATGATCCGTTAGCTTTAGGAGGAGTAGTATGATATTTATATCTTATATCCAATTTAGAACTAGGCCACTATACAGTTTCTTACTCTCTGTACCTTAAAATAGTTATGAATTTCTGTGTTAATCACCATCTACTAGAAAAACATTCTGTTCTGATGATGTTTAAGGGATGCATTATGGGTATAACAACAATACCCTATGAATTTAACCAAATACCATTATTAGGTTCTCTCCTGGGACCTATGACAATGACTGGTAGATTATTGGCCTAATAATTGTGCCAAGTATGAGTTTTACATTGTGGACAGGTTACGGGAGGTCCTCCCACTCCTCCAGCCTATCGCCGCTGAGATACCAGCCCCTTGGGGCGTGGTCTCTCTCCCTTTAAAAAAGCGGCCACTTCCCTCTCCTCTCTCTCTTCACTTCCTGCTCCGCCGGTGACTTGACTTCCTTCCTGGTTACGCAGAGGGCTGACAGTGATCTGTAAGTTTTTTCCCCTTTAAATAAATACCACCCTATTAATCATAATTCCAAACCGGTGTGGCATTGTTTGTGACTTACGCCTTCATTTGGCGCCCAACGTTTGGTTTTAGAACCTCTCCCGGCTCGCAGCCGCGAGTTCGGCTTGGCGGCCGGAAGTTCGGCTTGGCGGCCGCAAGTTCGGCTTGGCGGCCGCAAGTTCGGCTTGGCGGGCGCTTGTTCAGCTTGGCGGGAACCCTTGCTTCCTCAGCCGCTGCCTGTGGATTTAAACTCCACAGGCCCACGTAGTCTCTGCCCGCCTGGTTTGCTCTTTTCTGAGTCGTTTTTAAATCCCCCTTGCAAGCACAGCTCTTAAGTGGCGCGAACCAGAGCACGCGGTTGCTGAAAGCTGCAACCCCTCAGGGTGACTCTGTCACGTGGAGGCATAAGCGGCTTCCAGGTTGCTCTTCTCTACCCCTGGATTCTGGTTTCTGGTTCCATCTCTGGAATTGATTTAATTACATTTACTTTGTTGAGCAACTTACATTTTCCAGTTTTTAACAAATACTAGGCGGACTCTGAAACAGGACCGTGTTTTCGTCGAGACTTGGCAACAGCGCCACTTGCTGGATAATAGGTAATATGGCAGTTCCCGTTTCCAACGCGAATTTTACTGTTCTGGTTACCAATACAATGGGTTATATCATGCAAGGTTTATATGACTATGGGGATAACTTAATTTACTGGTTACTAGGTTTTAGTATTCTTTTGCATATTCTATCATTTAGGAAGATCATGGCACTCCTAAGAACCATACAATCTTTACTAGAAACTCATGCAGGTCAGGAGATTAAGGATTCAAAAGAGACAATAATAAAAAGACTTGAAATGATTGAAGAAATGATTGGAGCTGGTGAACAGAGTAATAAGGCACAAGGACAGGATACAATGCCAACACCAGCTATTAGAACTGGCTTACCAAAGGTTTTAGCAGCATACCCTATACTTAATTCTGACAAAGCGTCAACTTCTCAAGGCTCAAAGGGAGTCAGAGAAGCTAGATGGACGCCAATAGCAATGAATGATCTAAAAGAAATTAAGCAAGCTATTGTTAATTTTGGCTTGCACTCTGCATACGTAAAGGAAATGATAAGGACTTGGGCTTCTAATGCTAGAGCTACCCCCCATGATTTCCATCAGTTAGTGTCTGCAGTTTTAGATAATGGACCTTCCTTGATGTTTGGAATTTATTTTAGAGAAGAATCCAAACATATGGAACAGCAAGGAAGAGCAAAAGGTATTGAGGTTTCCCAAGACCAAATTCTTGGTGCAGGAGAATATGCTGATCCACAGGTCCAAGCTCTTTATGATGATGAAGTACTGTGTCTATGTCACCAAGCAGCTTTAAATGCTTGGAATAGGATACAAGATCCAGCAAAAAGGGTTGAATCATATACCAGAATTAGGCAGGGACAGAGAGAACCCTTTATTGACTTTTTGCAAAGATTAATTAAGGCTCTGGACATAGGGGTAACAGACCCAGAAGCTAGACGAATACTTCTTGAATCTCTAGCTTTTGAGAATGCAAACATAGAATGCAAAAAGATAATTGGGCCTTTAAAGTCTAGATCAGCACCTATGGATGAATGGATTCAGCATACGATGAATGTTGAGACGTTTAGCTATAACGATGAATCTTGGGTAGGAGAAGCGATTTCCACAGCAATGAGGAGACATCAAACTGCCAGGTGTTTTAATTGTGGTAAATTAGGACATCTGAAAAGGGATTGCAGGCACAGAATTTCTAGGAATATTATCTCCTCTGGGAATGACAAAGATAGGAGACCTAGGCCTTCAGGTATATGTAGGAGATGCGGTAAAGGCCGACATTGGTCCAATGAATGCAGGTCAACAACAGACAAACAAGGCAACCCGATACCGTCGGGAAACTCCTTGAGGGGCCTCTCGCAGGCCCCCAAGCCAACAGTGGCCCAGTCATTCCCAGTCACAGTGGAGAACGTGCCTCACCAAGAAAATTAAAAGCTCCAATTTCTGCTGTAAAAAGTAATACTGGTCTAAATGATGAAATCCATGTGGAGGATGAGTCAAAAAACCCAGTTGGACAGAGTAAACGTATATTTTGGCAGACTTCTATTAATGATCAAAGACCAAAGCTAAGAGTCTGTATAAATGGCACTTTTATTGAAGGCTTATTAGACACAGGTGCGGATGTAAGTATCATTACCCCAGAATCTTGGCATCCGAATTGGCCTCTTCAAGAGGTTGATGTTCAGTTCCTGGGAATTGGAACCCTATCTCGTGTAAAACAAAGCACAAGATGGGTTGAATGCATAGGGCCCGAAGGGCAAATAGGAAGACTAAGGCCATATATAGCCAATATTGCCATAAATTTATGGGGCCGTGACCTGCTACAGCAATGGAATACCCAGATTAACATTCCTGTAGTTCCAGGAACTCATAATTCTGGGAAGTATATGATGAGGTATTATGGAAAAAGGTCACCAGCCATTCAGGCTGTACAAGAACATACAGCAAATACCAAACCTTTAGAGGTACCAACAGCCCTACCTTTAAAATGGCTAACTGAGAAGCCAATATGGATCAAACAGTGGCCTCTAGCTGAAGATAAACTACAGGCATTGGAACAGCTGGTGCAGGAGCAACTAGATGCTCACCACATTGAAGAATCAACCAGCCCTTGGAATTCTCCTGTGTTTGTTGTAAAAAAGAAATCTGGTAAATGGAGAATGGTGACAGATCTAAGAGCTGTCAACAAAGTAATTCAACCTATGGGCTCACTACAATCTGGAATTCCTTTGCCTTCTCTGTTACCAAAAGGATGGCCTCTTATAGTTATTGATTTGAAAGATTGTTTTTTCACTATACCGTTACAAGAAAAGGATAGAGAAAAATTTGCCTTCACAGTGCCTACTTATAATAATTCTCAGCCCAATAGGAGATATCAATGGACTGTCCTCCCACAGGGTATGCTCAATAGTCCTACACTGTGCCAATATTTTGTAAGTAAGCCATTGGAAATAATTCGTAAACAATTCCCCAAGTCCATTATTTATCATTACATGGATGACATCTTGTTATCTGATTCAAATAAAGATACTTTAGAAAGGATGTTTGAAGAAGTAAAGAAAGTCTTGCCTAGGTGGGGATTACAAATTGCCCCTGAAAAGATTCAAAGAGGAAATTCTATTAATTACCTAGGTTACAGAATAGGGTTAGAGAAAATTAAAACGCAAAAGGCACAAATTAGGAGAGACCGGTTAAAGACTCTTAATGACTTCCAAAGATTGTTAGGAGACATTTCCAGTCTACGACCAGCTGTTGGGATAACACCTGATCTAATAGTTCATTTAAACAAAACCTTAGATGGTGATAAAGATTTGAATAGTCCAAGAGAACTGACAGCTGAAGCAGAAAAGGAACTGACAATGATTGAGGAAAAATTACAGGAGGCACATGTGGATAGGGTGAACCCAAATCTTAGCTGCATCCTAGTCATATTGCCTTCCAGAATTTCTCCTACAGGGATTCTAATGCAGAGGGAAGATATTATTTTGGAGTGGATATTTATACCTAATAAACCAAGTAAAAAATTAAAAACTTATGTGGAAAAAGTCTCTGAATTAATTATAAAAGGTAAGCTGAGACTTCGTCAACTAGCAGGTATAGACCCAGCAGAAATTATAGTGCCTTTTACTACTGAAGAAATAAAAAAGTTATGGGAAGACAATGAACCGTGGCAAAGAGCTTGTGCTAATTTTTTGGGAGAAATTAATAGCAACTATCCCAAAAGTGGTAGACTTAACCTCATAAAAAGAACTTCTTGGATTCTTCCTAGAATTGTACGTGATGCTCCAATAACTGGAGCCCGTACGTTCTATACTGATGCAAATAAATCAGGGAAAGCAGGTTACAAGTCAGATGAATTGAGTAAGGTGGAACAAAGCCCTTATAATTCTGTCCAGAAGGCAGAATTATATGCCATTCTTATGGTGCTAAGGGATTTTAAAGAACCTCTTAATATAGTTACAGATTCACAATATGCAGAAAGAGTTATCTTGCATATTGAAACCGCTGAATTTATACCAGATGACACAGAGTTGACTTCATTGTTTATCCAGGTACAAGACATAATCAGGAACAGGCTTTGTCCGATGTACATAACACACATCCGGTCCCATACAGGTCTGCCTGGTCCTCTAGCCCAAGGCAACGCTGAGATTGATCAATTATTGATTGGAAGTGTGTTGCAGGCCTCAGAATTTCATAAGAAGCATCATGTCAATAGTAAAGGCCTAAAGAAAGAATTTTCCATTACTTGGCAACAAGCTAAGGACATTATAAAGAGATGTCCTACTTGTTCTTTCTATAATCAAACACCGTTGCCTGCAGGGAGTAACCCAAAGGGCACTAAGAGAAATGAAATCTGGCAGATGGATGTGTTCCACTTTATAGAATTTGGTAAATTAAAATATGTACACCACACCATAGACACGTATTCAGGTTTTCAATGGGCTACTGCCCTGAGCTCAGAAAAGGCTGATTCAGTAATCACACATTTATTGGAAGTTATGGCCATCATGGGTATACCTGCGCAAATAAAGACAGATAATGGTCCAGCATATGTATCTAAGAAAATGAAACGCTTTTTTGATTATTATAATATAAAACACATTACAGGTATACCAAATAATCCTACAGGTCAGGCAGTTATAGAAAGATCAAATCGTACTATAAAGGATATGCTGAACAAACAGAAAGGGACCGAAAATACCCCCAGAAATAGATTACATAATGCTTTATTAACCTTGAATTTTCTTAACGCTAATGAGAAAGGAACGACAGCAGCAGAGAGACATTGGATAATGGAAAAGTCTGCTGAACTAAATCAACCGATTTATTTCAAAGATGTGCTGACCTCTCAGTGGAAGCCAGGAGATGTGCTACGTTGGGGAAGGGGTTTTGCTCTTGTTTCCACAGGAGAAGAAAAATTGTGGATACCATCAAAATTAATAAAGTTTCGATTTGAAGAAGAGAAACCTCTTGGAAAGGAGAAATGACAACTCATCCACAATGATTATATTCATACAGGTGGTAAGAAAAACATATAGAATGGGGGCAGGGTTCTGTTCTTATCTCCACAGGAAAACACTCATCTTTGAGAAATTCAAGGGACCCTGGATGTTTGGATACTGACAGATGGAAAAATACCTGCCCGATAGGAAATATCAAGAAAACTGAATGGGCTGTGTAAGTAATATTAAACCATATTTCTAAATTTATAAAGCTGGTTTTGAAGTTGGACTCTGGCTCAGTCCCTCTCCAATTCCAAGCCTGTTAGTAAGAGAAAAACCCAGAGTTTCTGGAGTTTCTGTCTCATGTCAAGAGCCATGATGTGGGACAGAAAGAAATATGAGTTTAGAAAACATCTTTGCTTTTCTTCATATCTATCATACTTTTCATTGAATATATCTATCATGTCTTTCATTGAATATATATATATGTCTATATGATTAATGCTTAAGTTTTTCATAATGAACAATGAGTTTTTCCTGAAGTGACATTTGAAGTTTCCAGGAAGAAGATGGGGCCCCATAACAACAACTCCACCTGGTTGATATGACGTCATGATACTGATAGCGCTACAACAAGACCTGCTTTGGGTACCAGCTGCACAAGACAGTTCCAACTTGGTTAGCTGAAATGGTGCACATCTTATACAACATTTTGGCCAGACCTGCACAAAATACTCAGAGACTATTGGCAATATTAAAAGACTTGATCTTGAAATTTAACCATCATTTTACTTTCACAGGATCCCCCAGAAAGAACGTCGCCCCCATGACAGCTGGAAGTAATTCTAGAGGACGACGTCCCCTCTCCCAGTAAAGTTTGCCCTTGGGTTTAGGGACATCATTTAGGGGTTGATTATAATTAGTATACGATTGAGGGTTGGGGGAGGAATTTTATAAGCTCAGGGATCATTTTGAAAAAAAAAAAAAGAGGGATGATGGAATAATAGATTTGTAATTGTGAGTTACTGTTTTTAGACAAATATATTGGTATAGATTCTTGTATATTGATACAAAGTTAAATTATATTGACTATTGTATGCATGCATGTTTCTACCTTGTTTAAAACATTTTTATGTATTGACATATATTGTATTGTATATATTTACCATATTGCTGTGTACATTTCTACCTCTGATTAAGATACTTATATAATGTTTGTGTATTGATATATATTTACCTACTGCAATGTATATTTGTACATTGTTTATATTTGGAGGTCATTGTCCTCATTTGTTTCACAGTTGTTTATTGTCTTAATCTTTAAGTTAGATAGATATTGAGAATTATATAGACTAATAGTCATCTAAGTTTGTCATTTATAATTAGACTAATCAGGTTCTTTAGATATATAGAGATTATACTCAGTATAGATAGTCTTCAACTTCTTCAAAGAGCTGTAGAAAATGGCCTTTAATCTAACTCAGAGTTTTGTGGTAGTGAGACACAATTGCTCCTGGCAACACCACTCTATTCCCGAGAGAATGTTGAGCACCAAAGACACTCCACCTGGAGCCTTTCCTTTTGGCAGAACTGGCCTTGGGGCAAAGAAATGCCCATACCTCAACCACTGACAAAGATACAGAGCATGCATCAATGGATAAAACAGGGCTGTCTTATCCTGCCAAGACAGGGTAAGATAGTTTTGAAAAGTTGCTTGCCTTTGAAAATGGTGTGTCAGTTATGTTAGGCCTTAGCCAAAGTTGGTTGCTTCAACACTGCTAATGTGACTTTGGGTGATTGCCTAGGTAGCTAGTTGTCTCTGTGATTTGTTGCATGTTTTGGAAGTTGTTTTACTGAACTTCCTAATTAACCAGGTAACATTATTTCCCTTCTCAGATCTTCGATGGGGTTGAAGACTATATAGATGTAGTTACTTTTCTCTCATGACTTGGCCAATTTATTTATTATACAAGACCTAAGCTAGTTAGAATAGGATATTTGTACTTATTGTATATAATTTCATAGTAGGTTTAGAACTCTCTTATTTAAACAAAAGGGGGAGGTGTTACGGGAGGTCCTCCCACTCCTCCAGCCTATCGCCGCTGAGATACCAGCCCCTTGGGGCGTGGTCTCTCTCCCTTTAAAAAAGCGGCCACTTCCCTCTCCTCTCTCTCTTCACTTCCTGCTCCGCCGGTGACTTGACTTCCTTCCTGGTTACGCAGAGGGCTGACAGTGATCTGTAAGTTTTTTCCCCTTTAAATAAATACCACCCTATTAATCATAATTCCAAACCGGTGTGGCATTGTTTGTGACTTAAAAAACCTGAGAAGGCTTAAAAATAAGGGAGAGAGCGTTTAACACAGATTTTTGCTGTTTGTTGGTGGCGTGCTGTAGAGAGATTTCCTGATTCGGCAACAGCAGCAGAAAAAACGCTGTGTCATTTCAAAGCGTGGCTTCCTGGGGCTGTGCCGCCAGTGCAAACTCTGGCTTTATGTTTGTGTTCCCGCTTGGGATCAGAAGGAGAGTGCTCTGAGACCGTGCGATGACTCAGAGCTCCCCGCCTGCTCCTGGGCAGAAGGCAGAATCAGGCTTAGGCAGGCGGAAGAGCATGGCGGATTCCTGCCGCCATACAGAGACGTGTTTTTAGACTGCGCAGTGCTCTGCCTGTCAGATTTGGATGTTACTTGGATGAAAAGAATTTCTGTGCTGCACGCTCAGTCTCAGAATTAAAGTGCTGAGTGCCGCTCCTACCTGGTAGCCCCAAGAGGCTTCCTGACTCAGCTTTAGCTGCAAAACCCTGCGGCTCATTAAGAGGTCCTGCCACAAAACACTTAAACAGTGTTGATGAAAAGCTGAATGCATGCTTTTCGGTTTTCAGCCGTAGCAGGAAAAAAGCTGTGCCGTTTAAAAATGCCGGCTTTCTGGGCCATCCTGCCAGGCCAAACTCTGACTGTTTGAGGCAGGAGGGCCGGCTACAGAGAGAGGACTTGAGTGTTGTCTGTTGTAGCTTGTTGGCTGGCAGGGACCTTGAAATGCTATAAACGTGGCTACAGCCAGTACCTCAGCCGTGAGGCTGGAAAGCTAAGGATCCAGCCGGCAAAGCCACGCCTTTAGTCCTACTGATATTGCTCAGTAATTTAAAGGCTCTTGTGGTCAGAAAAAGAGAGATACACAGTAAAGAGAGCGTCAAAGAGAAAGCAAAATTTTAAATGATTTACTGTGTGTTAAAAATATATGCAAGCTGAAAGTTGAAGTTCTTAAAGCAAAAAACAAAAAAAAAAAAGGAAGCGAGTTGTTGTGTGTCTTAGTATACACCTTTAATCCCAACACTTGGGAGGCAGAGGGAGATAGACCTCTGTGACTTCAAGGTGTGGTAGCACACGCCTTTAATCCCAGTGCCTAGAAGGCAGAGACGAACAGATCTCTGTGAGTTCAAGGTGTAGTAGCAAACACCTTTAATCCCAATGCCTGGGAGGCAGAGACAGGCGGATCTCTGAGAGTTCAAAGACAGCCTGGTCTACAGATGTATGCTCAAAAAGCAAAAAGTTAACCTAGGAATGTCGCAGCTTAGATTCTTAAGCGCCTAGTGATTTAAAGGCGCAAATCAAAAGTGCTCCTGGATAGTAAAAAATTGCAGATTCACAATAGGACAGATTCAGACCACTAAACGAGTCACACTGTTGCATGAATGTACGTAGGCTTGGGACAGAGAAGAAAAAGAATATAGAGAATAAAGTTAATGGTTTAAAAAAAAAAAAGGTAAAGTCTTTAAAGAGACAGAATAAAGTAAAGTGATAGAGTAAAAATAAGCCGCGTAAAGATGAAAAATTCACAGAGAGTCTGGATTCTTTGTATTATTGTGTTTTCTTTAAAATTTTTGACTGTGAAGGAGCTAAGTACAGAGAGACATTTCATTACCTGGGCTGCCAAGCTAAACCAGAATGGATATAAGGGTATTACGATTTCAGAATTTGGATCTAAGGATATGATACTTTGGAAAAGAGATTCTGCTTTTGTTTTCACAGAGGATCAGACCTTGTGGATTGCATTTATCCCGATTTGGTATGATGGACCACGTCCTCCTGAAGGTTTGCTGTGAACATCTTCAAAAAATTACTTCACTCAACTGCCAACTGAGATAAACCTGGCATACAGGTTACACCCTAAATAATCTGATTAACGACGCCCCCATTCAGCAGGAAGCAGTTTGGAGAGAAAAAACTGCGCCCATGTTCCCAAATATGGTTTATAAACGTTCTTTTACATTTAAAGGGGGAAATGATATAGGTATGAATAATTTGTATTGATAGAGATTTACTGTCAATTTTGTTATATGTATAAATGTTTCTGATGTAACTTTTACTTGATAACTGTTTTGTTATATGTAATTTTGCTATGTTAAAGTTAAAGCCTTTTTTTGTTTAAACCGAAAAAGGGGAAATGATGGAGGAAGGTCATTGATTAAAATAAAAGAAACTGCTTTGGCCCATCTCATTGGTTAGGAGATAGGTGGGAGGAGTAAACAGAACAGAACGCTGGGAGGAAGAGGAAGTGAGGTCAGACTCCACAGCTCCGCTCTCCGGAGCAGACGCAAGAGAGATGCCATGCTACCAGCTCCAGGGAAGACGCACGCTATGAAGCTCCCACCCAGGATGGACTTAGGCTAGAATCTTCCCGGTAAGCGCACCTAGGGGCGCTACACAGATGATTAGAAATGGGCTAAATTAATATGTGACAATTAGCCAGTAAGGGCTAGAGCTAAGGGCCAAGCAGTGTTTAAAAGAATACAGTGTCTGTGTAATTATTTCGGGCATAAGCTAGCCGAGCCGGGCAGGCGGCTGGGGTTTTGGGGACGCAACCCTGCCGCCGCTCCCTATTACTACAGACAGGAACTTACAGCCAATGTGGAAGTGGTTGGCTATTCCCATGATGTTCCTGCCACCATGGTAACAATGGCATATCTTCACAGCTTAGGCATCATTGTATCTGGTAGGATTCACAGCTGGATAGAACTGATGACTCTCACTTCTACCTATGGTAAAATACATAACACCTTCTAGCACTTAGCAAGCCAGTAAGAATGAAGTTTTCAGATGTGCACTGGCTTGAAGTGTCCATGGTCTATGGCTTGAGTACGCAGTGTAAGCAAGAGTGTCTTGCTGGTAACTTATTAAGGATAACCAACAGCAGTGACTACCATCTTATTATATAGCTAATAAATGCTAATATTAGGATGAATAAGATGTGAAGACACGTGTTCTGGAATATTTGTTTAACTAGGCAAAGAAAGATGTGTTACATTCATTTGTGCTGCATTTGTTTAACTATTGTAGAGGTGTTGAATTTGAATCAATTAAATCAAATTAACCTGAACCCAGAGAGGCAGGGTGAGCAAGTAGTTGACAAGAAGTAGGAGGGAAGAATATTTTCTAGGGTTTTAGTTGGGGCTGTATGGAAGGAGAAGGGCTTTGTGGGGATGCCAGAGAAGAAAGTTAGCCACTTGCTACTCTCTCTGAGCCTGCAGGTTTTTCCCTCAGCCTTTGAAAGTCAAGTTTTATTAGAAAGATAAAGATTTAGTTAAAGCCATCTTCAGTGGCAGCAGCAGAGCCATTGTCTACAGCCCCAAGGCTACAGCCCGAGCAGCCGAGCTGCTAGAGTTTAAAGTGGAGCCACTGTAGCAAAGGTCAAGCAGCAGTGTGGTGTCCAAGGTGGGGTGTGACCACATGCAGAGAGGGGCCAGCTAGCCAGACACAGAGGAAGCAGAAAAGCAGGCTGGGCAGCGCATAGATGAGGTAAATGAGCCTTGGGGCAGCACATAGATGAATAGAGATGGGCTACTTTCAGTTAAAAGAGCTAGCAAAAAACATGGTTAAGCTAACGCTGAGCAATCAGTATTAACACTAAGTCTCCAAACCATGATTTGGAGGTCCTCAGTCCAAAAAAGCCTGCTCCCAATGCTCTTAGTGTGCATTCTGCTTTCAAAAGGGCAATGTTCAGGGTTTCACCAGTAGCAAGCAGAGCTGGATTTTGTGTTCTTTATTTAAGTGATGGAGTTTGCTTCTAATGTCACTTTTCTGAGTTAAACAAATGTTGACTATTAGAATGCTTTTCCTCCGTGATTTCTTTCCTAAGCTTTCTAGTAGTAATTTAAAGTGATAGTTTCAATGACTGATTTTTATGTAGTATGCATGTATGTGCACATGTATGTATGTATGTATTGATAGGATCTTGTTCTGTAGTCCTCATTGCCCTCCTGTCTGTCATGTTCCCATCCCAGTATCCTGTTTTCTGAGATTACAGAAATAACCCACACGTTCAATATTCAATTATCTGTAAATAATAACAAACTCTATTTGGTAAGCTTTCATTGTAAACAGAGACTGCTCTATTCATCTACGGTCATGGTGGCTCTACCCAACAACTGAGAAGTACTTAAGGCACTCCAAAAAGTTTGCCTCTGAAATCAGGTGACAACAGCAGTTTCCACCTGGAATTGTCACTTACTTGTAGTGCTGTGCTTGCCCGTAAGATCTACAAGATTGAAGGTTGCTTTAATTACCCATTTCTAACTTGCTTACTGCTTTCTAATATTTAATGATTTGGACTTAGATAATACCTTTACACTTCTTTATTTAAAGTTCTTCCGCAGTTGCATGGCCTTGGCTGGATTATCTGAATGATCTTCTAAGCAGGTCTTGACTACAGAGTATATGAAAATGGAGAGGGCAGATTTTAAGGAATGTTGTTAGCATTCCTCTCCAAAAGAAAACAAAATAAATAGTTCAAGTGATGAGTAACCTTTGCTTGTATGATATCAAATGGCAGCAAAAAAAAAAAAAATTACAGGTAGCACTTGAGTAGAAAACATGCATTACCCAGAGCAGCATCCAAGATTGAAGGACAAATGATTTCAACAACTCAAACAGTATTCTCCTGCATTGAATAAAATATAGTTCTTTAAAAAAAACAAAAATGTAAAATAAGAATTTCTATTGGAAAACGCAATCTATATGAAACTAACCATAATTATGGTTGTTTCTTTTACAGGAATCTATGGGCAACACATGGGATATTTGGGCGTCCTTCAAATTTGTTTTTTGAAATCCCTACCTCCAACGGCATGATAGGCACTCAATGCACAAGGGGAGAGACCCCTTTAATGTGATAATTAGTTTTATGATGAAAGCACTGTTTTTTTAAATCCCATTCAATCATTGATATTCTAATAAGAAGACAGCCATATATAAGGAGCAAGCCCTTGTTCGGCATCTATCTTCAAGAAGTCTGGAAGATTCTGGGCATCTTAATTTTTAAAACTATAAGAAACAAAATTATAAGCCATTTAGTTTTAATATTTTGCTATAGCAATTGTCAGTGGGTAAGATATTGTCTCAGGGATTAACGTATCATAAATTCCTATTAATTCAGAAATCAAAAGGCTCATTTTCATGCTACAGACTCATCGAACATCCCTTAGATACCCCTTCATGTCTACTGACCCTTTCTGCAAGATGTATATACTGAGACCTAATAACTCAGTAACTCACAGCTAGAGCATTGTCCTGGCCTCTGTTTCCAGATCAGGTTCCCTGATACTATTATTTCCTCTCTGAATCAGCAACAGATACTTTGAATTTTTTCTAAGTATAAGGCATTACAGAATAAAAGTTGTATTTTCCAGCTTCTTTAACACTTAAACGAAACCATATTCTTGAGTCCAATTTCTTTGGCAATAAAACCTAATATAAATGGTATGAATTTCAGGATATTCTCCAAATTGAAGTGTTATACTGGTTTTCTTTTCATTTCTTTTCTCTGTCTCTCTACTTCTGTCCCTGTGTATCTCACATCTTTTCTCTCTTTCTTTGTCCCTCTCTTATGTTGTGGGATAATGCTGTTGTACACTGTAAAGATTTGTCACTCATATTGGTTTAATAAAATGACGATTGGTCATTAGCCAAACAGGAAATGGAGACTGGGCAATCAGACTAGAAGAATTCTAGGAAGAGGAATGGCAGAGAGTCAGTCACCAGGCAGATGCAGAGGAAGTAAGAAGATAATGCCTTACAGAAAAAAGGTAATAAGCTACATGGCTAAATAGATAAGAATTATGGATAAGTTTAATTTGTAAGAGCTAGTCAGTAATAAGCCTAAACAATAGGCCATACAGTTTATAATTAATATAAGCCTCTGTGTGTTTATTTGGAACTGAATGGCTGTAGGACCAGGTGGGACAGAAACTTCTGTCTACACTCTTCCTCCTTCCTTTCCTCTTTTTTTTTCATTTAGAATACAGATCCAGAAATGTAAATGAAACAATCATTTTACAACACCAGAGGAATGCTTATAGCTTGATGTGGTAAAGCAACAAGAGAGAGGATTCTAAGTCATTGTAAGTCCCTCATGAATTTTGATGAGCCTAGACTGAAATGTTTAAATTTGCTTATATTAAAATTACTGTTCATTTGATTTGTCATCTGCAGCTTAACCACACAGGAAAAATTCAAAGTCTGTTACCTGGTTCTTACATCGTTCCAAAATAGAGACATGTTAGTAGGGACTGCTTTCATAAGTTCAAACATTATCATGGAGTCTCCATAAGTTTTTTTGTTTGCTTGTTTGTTTGTTTTATTTTTCCATTCCAAAAATTTACACTTCCTCCCCTCCTCCTATTCCCTTTCCACTCCCCCACTCGCCTCCTCCTCCTCCTCCCTGCTTGAGAGAGGGCGAGGGCGGCTGACAATGGAAGCTGACTGAGAAGCCATTGATAAAGGCACTGGGACTTGTTTTTACTGCATGTACTGAGTTTTTGGGACCCGAGTCTTCATGTTTAACAATGATCACGATCACATACAAAAATGCAGAATTATTAGAAAAGCTACCAAATTAGTCCTCATCTAACAACCTCTACAGAACCCTCACCCTACCCGGTAGCAATTGAGACTTACTTGTTTCCTAAACAAGTCATGCTTTTCATTCTTAATCTAATTTTAACCCAAGTGGGAATCTAGAAGAGTGTTTATCATTCAGTAAGTATCTTTAAAAAGCATTATTACTGAATATTTTTCCTATATCCACATTAATTTCTTGCTATGAATATGTATTGACATAATATCTTTCCCCAACCAAAGTGGAGAGATACTGTGCTTCCATGACACTGGATGTACAAATATATTTGTAAGCCATTTATTACACTTAACTTGTAAATGAAATCTAAAATCATGCATAATCTCTAAAAAGTTTCTTTATACATTTCACAGCGGCACTCCCCAAAGTCACAAAATTTACATCTGAAATGATCTCCTCTTATAGATCTGAGAGAGAGGAGGTGACGCTCATGCAATGTTGCCTTCATGTACATTGCTGGTGCTGTTTTTGCAAGCGAATGAAAGCATTTCATATCTGAAGCTGGAGAAACAGTGGCCTACCTTAATATTGTGTTTTGGTTTCTCCTATGTTCTTTCTGAATTGGAAAAACCACGGTCAATTAGTAGGAATTTTCAGAGGCTGTTAAGCATCCTATTTTTAGATACTTGTTGACAGAACACATGTAAATTAACCAATAAAAGAAAGGTGGATATATGATGTCATGTTCTACTAGCTGCATGGTTTTTGCATCTGCACATACTTTGCTAGTTTTGGCACAGCATACAATGTAGCTGACTCATTTTACAGCTGCGACAGTGCATACAGTCACATTTAGACTAACGATGTTCATTGACCTGGCTCTTTAAGAAAGAGAACTACCCATGATCATAGACAGAGATGAACATACACAGAGCCAACACCGACATCTTTTTTCTGTAGGTGGGAGAAGGGAGATAGGTGCATACCTGCAATCTGATAGATAAATTTAGACTGCAGTAATAGCCTTAGACTACAGGAAATATCACACTCTATCTGGTCAGTGTATTTCCCTCAGATGGAAATGACACAAAACCTGGAAATAATTGATGTTCTTGAAAGAAAGGGACAACGACGACGCTGGAATAATCAGCACTAGTCAAGAATTCCTCAGTGCTCACGAAGCATACACAGGTATTCATCTCTATTTGTTGGATGAATGCTCATTGGATGCGGCTCACTCTCAAAAACTTATAAATATTCAAGTTGAAACTTGTATAAATTAATCAAAAATAGCGATACTGAATAAGAACATCTTTTAAATCATCTCTAATCTCTTTATAAATGTTTTCAGTTATTATCTTTTTGAAACTAATATAGATTATTCTAATATGATGTTACATTTTTTGATTATTTTTTTCATTAGAACTACCGATCATCACATCCCCAGATGATTTAATGATATGCAATTCATCTTGTCCCTTTGTAGAAAACTTTAGATCTGCTTGAAGGCCCTATCTGTCCTTGAACTCTTATGTAGAGTTTTATCACCACTCTTGGTTTCAAGTGACTTCTCTTGTCGGAGTTACCATGAAATCCCTTCTCATCTAACACCGTATCTGTAAGCCTGCATCTTCATTCTCTCACAAGAATTATGTGTGGCCATTGTAATGCCTTACATATTTTTGTTGCAGCTAACTTTGTGCTTTGGGAGGTCTTGCCCACATTCAGTTACATACCACCTTATGGCTTCTTTCCAGGACTTGGAATATTTTTCATTTTCTTCAAGTCTCCATGACCCCCTAGTCTTGTTGTTTTACCTGACTTGAATGGACAACTCAAGATAAGACATTTTACATAGAATTCCATGATTTGTGTGCTTTTTTGGGATCCCTGTCTGAATTCACCTACCTAATGCATCTGATATTTGTCAGTCGATCACAAATAAAATGGACAGTCTGTTCTTTTGTGATATTTTCAATGAGAAATAATGACTAAAATAAATAAAAAATAACCCTGTGACTTTTATCTATGTGACCTATACAGTACTTAAAAGTTTATTTTTATTTTGACATTCTGAAATGCTCTCTATTGTCTGTGAAAAAAAGGTACTCTGTAATATAATGTTGATTGCTCTCAAAGAAACACTATTGCTAAGGTATGTGCCATTCAGTGTTATAACAAAGAATGTTACAGTGAGACACAGAAGAGCTTGGGTCCTAAATATGTAATGGCTCAAGTTCTCTCTATGAGTGAATGAGGTTTTCACTCACATATTAAATCAAAACCATTGATTTGACTACGGTGAGGATTAGAAAGAAATCCTTGAGAAGACAGAAATGCTGTATAGCCACAGTAGGGAGACCAAAAACAATTTTAATCACAATTCTAGCTTGGGTTATATTTCAATTTGACCAAGTTCCAAGGCTTTGTTGGGTGTAACAGAGCGGTAATTGAGCAGGATACTGAAATCCTTACTTACTCCAGATATCTCACCAGTCAAACAGTCTAGGGGGCTTCATTAGGTTCACTTTCTCTCCCAAGCAAAGCATTAAAAGGCAGGGATGATGTGGAGTCCAGAGAAGAGCAGCAGGGAATTCTGGAACAATGCAAACCGGAGCACACAGAGTCAGCGGTTGGATAAAGGCATTGGGGGGGGGGGGTGAAGAAACATATACATGCAGCAGACACACAAAGAAGAAGACCCTCTACAAAGCAGACAAGCAGCTCACGAAGCCCCCAAGTCCAGTCTCATTTCGAGGACTTGGGGTTGTTTAATTGTCTGAAGATTTTTCCTCTACTAATTTTGGCTTGGTAAGTTTAGAGAAAGATAGAATGCTTGATTAGCCCATAACATGTTTTGTAACATGTCCTGATCCAATCCGGATCTTGATGAGCCTGACCTACTGACAGGAGAACTAAACATACAAGTATTTGGTTTTCAGATATCAGTCGTCTGTCTCATATCAGGAGAGTGATGGAAAAGTTGGCCATCTAGGAAGCTGGCCACCTTCACTACCTAGTCATAGGCCTCTCTCCATCTTTCTGCTCACTATGGAGTCTGTTTAGCTCCTATTTCATTACCAGGATAAGGACATAACTATAACACACAATGTTTATTTATTTATTTGGGTTTTCAAGACAGGGTTTCACTGTATAACACTCCAGCTATCTTAGAACTTACTTTGTAGAACTGCCTGAACTCAAACTCACAGAGATCTGCCTCCCAAATGCTTGGATTGAAGGCATGTACCACCACTGCCTGGCTAAAAATTTTCTTATTTTAAATGAAAACACTATGACTCTGACAGTGGGTAAGACTGTAGTATTTTTTTGAGTTTTCAGAAAATCAAGTTCACCATGAACAAAATGCCTTCCTGAAATTTTCAGAGTATAAAACAATGCTAGACCCCAGACATAAAAACGAGAAAATACAATAATATCTTTGTATGTGTAGGAAATAGAAGACTAAGGATATTGTCTTCGTTAAGTTTCTATTGTGGTAAAACACTATGACCGAAAGTAATTTGTGGGAAGAAAGGGTTTCTTCAGCTTATATATCCTGCTAATGTGACAGCCTCACAAGGGAAGCCAAGGCAGGAAACTGGAGGCAGGACCTGAACAGAGCCATAAAAGAATGCTGCCTATTAGCGCGCTTCTCACAGCTTGTTCAGTCTGTTTCTTGTACACTCCAGGACCACCTGCCTAGGAGCAGAGTTTCCCAAAGGGGGCTGGACCTTCATACATCACTTATAAATCAAGAAAATGCATATAGATTTGCCTACAGGCCATTCAGATAAAGGTATTTTGCATCTCCCTTTGAAGATTGTTCTGGCTCATGCCAATTCGACAAAAATCCAGTCAGCACAGATATCTGAGGCATATTTTTAGTTTTCAATAAAACAGTGATCAATAATCAGAGAAGATCTAAGTTTCAAACTAAACTTTTGAATAAAATGTGGAGCCTTTAGTGGGTGAAGCTAGAACAGTTTCCTAGATTAGCAAGTGTGTTAATGAATTCTACCTATTTATTGATATCAATCTTACCAGTCCAGCCTCCAGGGAGACCAGTAAGATAATTAAGATATTTCAAGAAGCAATCAATCTAGGACAAATGTCTTTGTTACTATTTACTGTGTATCATCTATGTTTAGTCTCCTTTCTTTAAAATTCTGGAATATATATCTACATATATCTATATCTATATAAGTATATAGATATAGATTTTCCAATGAGAAGTTCTATAATTGAAAGTAGGCTGCTTTACCTTAGGCTAGACATAAAGATAAGATGAGAAGTATTTCCCTACTTGAATTTTCTAATCTGAATTTATAAACTTCTGAGCTCTATTTGCTCAATGCATTTATTCTTTCCCCATCTCTGTCTATGCTTCTTTCTTCCTCCACCCCACCCTGGGTGTTTTGGTTCAACACAAAACAAATAAGTGAGAAGAGTGTGTATGCAAAAAATGCTAATCTTATCTGGATGAGTGTCTGAGAAAAATTCTTTATTCTTGATCTAAATGCAAATGACTGTGGCCAGTGAATGTGGATACAGGTTATCCCATAACATGTCTACTGTAGAAATGCTTCCATTTTTGCTGTAGGAAGAAAATGCAAGTCAAGGCATTTGTCAAATACTTGAATGGAAACATCAGATAGGTGTATTACAAAAAGTGGAGTTACAAAAACTTCTGTTAGAAGTTTCAGTTCTAGGTGGGTGGTGATAGTACATGCCTTTAATTCCAGGCACTAGGAAGGCAGAGGCAGGCTGATCTTCTGAAAGTTCAAGACCAGCCTGGTCTACAGAGTTAGTTCAAGGACAGTCAGGACTAGACAGAGAAACCCTGTTTTGGAAAAAAAAATAAGAAAGAAAAACGAAAGGAAAGGAAAGGAAATGAAATAAAAGGAAAGGAAAGGCAAGGAAAAGAAATAGAAGTTTCAGCTCTAACTGATACCCAATAATATGTCTAATGTTTGCATTGAGGGGAAAGCCTTGGTCTAACTTACTACATACCAAAGCCTTTACCTTTCTGTCAAGGATACTGTTACAGATGCTTCCCCATCTTCACCAGTTTTTGTTCAAATGGAACTCTCCAAACAAACAGCATTTTTCATGTTTGCTTTTTATTCTTTTTGTTTGTTTTAAAATAACACACAGCGTTGAAGCGCCTTTTGTTTCTCAGCTTCCTGACATCAAGACGAAGAGATGCCATTCAAAGCTCGAAGTGATCCAAGTGCCACGTTAGCATCTATTTATTAAAGATGATCTTTTATGTACAGTACAGCTAGGGCATTTGGTCTAATTTACCGTACTAACATTTCCAATTTGGCTCCGAGTAGGGAGTTGTGCCAGCAGCGCTCTGTCCTATGGTGAAATAGTGCCTAATCAGTATTTATGAATAGGGTTTTAGAAGTCGCTAAAGAGCACAGGAAGAGATTTTACCTTCTTAAAGCACAAATATTGCTGAGCACTGGGAATCTGTAAGGCGCATTAGGATGCAATAGCTTGCTTTTTTTTTAAACTTGCAGTTAAAAATGTGTAATGTAATACTGTCAGTAATTTAAATGGAGTGTACCTCTTTCTTTCAGACATTAATGCTATTTGTTAAACTTTGTAATTACTATGCAAATGAAGTGCTGTACTTAAAAAAATGGCAGTGCCAAGAGTACAACAGAGAAAAACAGTTTGAAATTCAGACTAATACAAAATAACCTTCAAGCCTTTTAGAACTCAAATAGTGTGTGTGTGTGTGTGTGTCCCTCTTTCTTTCAATGCAGCATTTGGATGAAAACAATGGGGATGTATCTTTGTTCTTAATATGTTGATAGCAAAAGGCTTAGAGCCAGAGGTCTGAAAGCTTTGGAGACACATTAGCTCCCTGATCTTCACAACAGGTGGCTGGTATTTTTATCCCTCCTTTAGAGATGAAAAAAATGAGTCCCAGAGATGCTTAAATCATTTGCTCGGGGTCACTTAAACAAGCCACTGACAGCCAGGGTAGGATCTGAGTATTTCCAAACCCAAGGCTGCTATGAGAATCCCCGGACAGCAGCTACTTGAAGGGAACAGAATTTATGGTTCAAATTATGATTTCAGAATATTAAACACTGTTTGAACCAGGGAAATCTAGTTTCTTTTCAAGCTAGGTAGATATGAGAAGCAAAGGAGCAAGTCTGGTTTGCTGAGAATTACCCCTTGGCAGGAAAACAGCTGTGAGCTTCTGAGCAGTTCCTAGGTGACAAGGGCCAGCCAATGAAGAAGAGAACCATTGTGCATGCTCTGGCATCTTCAGTACCAGGGCTGTCCCTGGCATTCTTGTATGTGTGTCTGTATTGTCTCTATGTGTGTGTATCTCTGTGTGTGTATATCTCTGTGTGTGTATATCTCTGTGTGTGTCTGTATCTCTGTGTGCACGCTTATGTGTGTGTCTGTATCTGTGTATGTGTGCTTGTGTGTGTATCTGTGTGCACGCATGTGTATGTGTATGTTATGTGCGTATGCATGTGTGTGTGTTGTGTGTGTGTGTGTGTGTGTGTGTGTGTGTGTGTGTGTGTGTGTATACCAGGTCAGGAATGGAGTGGATACATGACCATTGTCATTTATGGGATTTACAGTCACAACGTCTCTTTTCCCCATTAGTCACATTTCCTACCATGAATTCCCAGCTTTGAAAAATAGACAAATGAGCAACAGCAAAAAAGGTTTTCCCTCCCTCCAGTTCTCCTCTTGGGGTCCCTTTTTGCATTTGAACCTGAGTTAATATGGCTTTTCCCTCTATAGCCTGTTTTTACAGCTTTGAACTTTCGTTGACTTAATATTACAAAGCAAACGACTCTGAGGAATTGACTTATCGATGGAGGGGCTCTTAGCCTCTTCAGGTCGTTCTATTTGCATTTTCAAATGAAATCTGTAGATTCGTGAGTAAAAAGAATGAGAAAGCGAAGTTCGGATGTGTCTTTTACAGTTATCTGTGATGAAAGGAAAGTGGCTAATAACCTTTGAGTGTTGGTGAGAGGCGGCCACTGCCAATTTGCAAACACAGAAGCGCAGAGTTACCGGAGTTACTGGCTTGCTGTTGTGGTCCTTATGGTCATAGTGAGGGGATGGAACACAGACTCGTCCAGTTAGTCTCTCTTCCCCATTTCAATCTTGAAGCACAACGAAGTGTTGAAGAAGCCACATGGGAAAAGGTGTCACTTGCAAAGGCGGCTACCCAAGCTTCAAGGCAGTGACAGTAGGCCTGAACTTTGTTTGGATAAGAAAGTTGCTTTTTTAAAGGGTGTCTACCTGGCAAGTCAGAGAAGTTAAAGTAGGAGACCTGGGTCACTGACTCATTTCCACGGCATGACTGGGACTCTCCTCAGGTGGAAGCGAAATGTGCTTTCTTGCCTGACTATGTTTTGGATATCAGCCTGATCACAGGCTCTTCACATAGTGGACAGGATTATGGAAGGCTCAGGAATTCTAATGCCTCAGACTGTATAGTGAGAAAGGTGGTAATGCATTCGGAGCTGTGCTCTTCTCTCTGCTAAAATGGACAAGGTTTTCTCTCTGCGGTTGTTGCAGAAATTAGAGGAGATTATAACTCCACCTGCTTCTAAAGGCACCTGGCTCACTATTGTGAAAATAGCAGAACTCAAAGAGTAAGATGTTCTTTTTACTTCAGTCCAAGGGAAAAGATGTATATTCACAGAGAATTGAGAATCAGGTCACATTATTTCTGCACGACAACTTTCTCCAGAGATGTGTTTGCCAAATCTACCAGCTGTCTTCACATCTTGTTCCCATGAGGTTTCTGCTTATTTTTCCTGCCCCTTTGGTGACTCCTGGGAGGCAAACTCCCTCAGGAAGGCATCAGGGTGTAGGCAGATGCTCCATTAATCTTTTTGTTGGCATTTTACAGCCAGTGGTGTGGATGACCCAAGGGCAGTTAGGAAGAGAGCCAGCTAGACAGAGCCTGAAGGCCTCTGCAGAATACTCTAGCAAAACTCTTGACAAAACTTTTAAATGGCATTGTGAGTTACAGAGAAGAGAAAGAGGGAGAGAGAGGGAGGGAGGGAAAAGGGAGGGAAGGAGGAAGGGTGAGAGAGAGAGAGAGAGAGAGAGAGAGAGAGAGAAAGAGAGAGAGAGAGAGAGAGCTCTCAATGTAGACAGTGCACTGGATGAGTCTGGGAAATGAAAGAAAGGACAGTAATAGGCAACATTCTAGAATTTTCCTATAGAATATTTTGTTTATTTCATTATTCACTTATATTACAAAAATAGGAAATTTTAACATTATATAACATGTCAATGTTGGAGAAATATAGGAAATAAACAGCATTCCATTTCTGACCCAGACAAAACAAGCATTTTAATTTTGCATTTCTCCTACTATCTAACCTTGTAGCAACAATAGCTTAGATATGAGATATTAGAGCTTTTTGATAGTACAATTGATGGTTACTTCTTGTAAGGGTATGATTTTCATTAATACCGCATGTATTTCATTGGCATTGCTTTTGTCTTTGTTGGGATTTAAGGTCTCCTTATGTAGCAGCCCATGTTGACATTGCAGCTTCGACTTCCACTTCCTATGTACTTGTAGCTGGGTACAACTATCACTATTCTCAGAATGCATCATCTTTTATGGATCAAAATTCATTGTAAAGCAATAAAAATATATTTTATTAATAACCAAACACCAATTTCTGATTAATTTTCTTCCATCTGTTTCTTATTCCTAACAACATTTTGGAATACTTCCTTTAGAAGCAAATTCCTTATGACTGATACTAGTCAAAGTAAGTGAAGGGTTATTTTAAGTATGTTTAACAGAATATGAGGAAATTATATTAATTATATTATAATTATATTAATTTTATGCCTGTTCAATTTTCTTTTGTGTATAAAATAGCCTTCAAAATAAGCACATAGCAAATGCATTGTGTTTTTTTGTACAAATGGAGACTCTACAGTGAAGAATATTTAAGTGATCTGCTTGGCATTGTACCCTGGAGCCATTTTGGGTAATGTTTCAAGACTGACTCTAAGTGTCCACTAGTTTCAGATCAGTTCATTTGCATTAGTACACAGAATGGCTTTTGTACACAGCTTGCTCAGACTCCACACGCAAGACCTATATAGCTGCTCCACTTTACACTGCCAAACCCAAGCCCTAAAGTAATATTTGTTCTGGAAACACCCTTGAGAGACTCCTGGACTGGGAAATGTCAGCACCTTTTTGGTGGCCCCCAGTGTGGGCTAAGAAACACAAAGCCTAGAGAAGTGTGTTCTAAAACGATGGTCATGTAGTTGACTTCATCTATTTAGTTAGTTCATGTTTGTTTCAGCTACAAAGTAAGCTTTCCCTTCTTGTCTATGTAGTAGTTTAAATCTGCAAAAGGAGACAGGCAATTTAAGCATGGACAAGAAAACTTGGCTTTGGTCTGGCTTGCTCTCAACTTGATCAATATCATTGGGATCATTTCAAAACACGACTGCCACAGCTAACACCTTGTTTTCTGTTATCCCATAGCTGGGGCATCATTAGGATTGTAGTTTTCTGACCTTCACCTGGCCCACCTTCTGTCTGTGGTTCCGTTTCCTCCTCGACCTTGTAAGTAATTTCTTATGACTTCAAGTTCCGGTGCTATGCTTTACTTTGCAAGGGTAGTCTAATTAAACTCTCCCAGAGTATGTTAGTTCGTTTCATTTAGGCTTCTAGTTATGTAGCCCAGACAAATCATGAACTAATAAACTTCCGTCTATACCTTATGAGTACCCAGATCTCTAGCTGACTGTCACCATCTCCAGCTCCCACTGACTTTACTGGCTCCAGGTTTTGTACGAATACACACCCACGTATGTATTCATATGTTTTTTGATCTCTGTCCTTTCACTGATGTATACACTGTATACAGAGACAACTGATTTAAGAGACTGTATTTATAGTTTCCCATTATATATGTTTTTTTCGGTATGGTGGACTAGTGTGTCACCAAAGAGATTCATATCTCAGAACTCATGAGCATGTCTTAGTTTACATGTAAAGGAGGATCTTGGTTTATTTTGATAATGAGGAGATTTTCCTGAATTCTCTGCATGGTAAACAAATGAAGCAACATTTTGAGAGATATAGCAGAGACTGAAGTGCTGTGGCCACAAGACAACATATGTCATCAGCTTTTACACAAAGGGGAATGAGTGGAGTGTCGCTTTTTAAAGTTTATTTTCTCGACGTCTCCAGAGAAATTCAGCCATTTTGACATGTTGAGTATTATTTCAATTTTACAAGACTCATTTTGGATTTTTGCCTCCCAAAAGAGTAAATCCATTTTCATTTTATTTGTGTGTAGCCTTTAATGCTATGGAAGTTTGTTTCAACAGCAATAGCAAGCTAATTCAGAGCATGTGTGCTTAGAATCTGCATGGTGCTAGCCATTGTAAACTATCATATGCACCATCTCAGATCTGATGTTCACCCTGGAGCTACTTCTTCTAATATCTTTGTAAGCATCACTTGTTCTAGGTAGAAATGAATAGTGAATGTTTTAAAGAGTTTAGTACTAGACAAATTAGAATTTTATTAATTGAGAGGTATTCAGGTAGAGTCAAGAACAGATTGAAAGGCCTGCTAGCCAGCTGGGAACTCAGTTCCTGTCATGGTAAATTGTTTAACATCTCTGTAACCCATGTTTCTGCTTCATGAAACTACAGGTAAGGATGTAGGGATTTTTATGAAAATTAAATTACTCAGTCCCTATAAATTCATTAAATGATTAGTACAATGAGTTAATTTTGTCTAGTATTAATAAGGTTTTCTCTAACAGTAATTGCAATTTTATCTCTTTGATCAGTGTTTATTAAATTCCTGGTGTTATGTGCTACACAGGTGAATGGCAATCCTTACTAAACATACAAATTTCCTCAAGATAACCCACAAGGAAAAATAGAAATACAGCAGTGCAGCTATGGATTCATGTTTGAATCTCTGTGTATATATTCCTAAGTTTATGTGAGCCAAGGTGTGTATGTGGAGGTCAGAGAACATCTCAGGGGTCTGCTCTCACCTCCTACCTTCTTTGAGACAAGTCCTCTCTTCTTGACTACTGTTTTCACCTCCTTAACTGGCCTGAGGGTTTCCATGCTTGCCCATCTTCACCTCTCAGGTCGCTAAATAAGCCCTGGAATTACAGATGTGTTCCACTGTGACTTTACTTACGGAAACGTCTACCAAGACCACCAAGTTGTATATTTAATAACAAAGTAAATCCCAATACCAAAGAAACTGAGGAAAAATCCACTCTAGAGCTGAATTGCCATTTATCACACATTGACACTTTGCTATGTGAAAACCCACATGATGTAATACTACTTTCCAAATATTCCATATTTTGAATATTCATGTCATTTAAAATAAAAATATCAGCTCTTTTTTATTGAATATTAGTTTGGAAGGCTACTGAGTTTTTGGGTTAATCTTGTATCCTGCTATATTACTGAAAGTGTTTATGAGTTGTAGAAGTTCCTTGGTAGAATTTTTGGGATCGCTTACATAAACTATCATATCATCAGCAAATAGTGAGAGTTTGACTTCTTCTTTTCTGATTTGTATTCCATTGATCCTCTTTTATTGTCTTATTGCTCTAGCTAGGATCTCAAGAACTATACTGAATAGATATGGAGAGAGTGGAAAACCTTGTCTTATTTCTGATTTCAGTGGGATCGCTCTGAGTTTCTTGTTGTAAGGAGGCTACTTGTTTCATTCCTGGCTGCTCCGCCCTGAAACAATCACATGGAAACAGTATTATTTAAGTCACTGCTTGGCTCATTATCTCTAGCTTCTTATTGGCTAACTCCTACATCTTAATTTACCTCATCTCCATTAATTTGTGCATCACCACAAGTTCATGGCCTACCTGCAAATTTCAGCACATCTATCTTCTGTGGCAGCTCTATGACTTCTCCTTGACTCTGCCCTTCTTTCTCCCAGCATTCAGCCTAGCTTTCCCTGCCTACCTAAGTTCTGCCTTCCTATAGGTTCAAAGCAGTTTCTTTATTCATTAATGGTAATCACCGCACACAGGGTGACTCCCACATGAGTTTCTCTCCATTTAGTTTGATGTTGGCTGTTGACTTGCTGTATATTGCCATTATTATGTTTAGGTATGTTCCTTCTATCCCTGTTCTCTCCAAGACCTTTATCCAAGGGATGTTGTATTTTGTCCAAAGGTTTTCCAGCATCTAAGGAGATGATCATGTGATTTTATTTTTCAGTTTGTTTATATGGCACATTACATTGACAGATTTTTGTATGTTGAACAATCCCTGCATCTTTTGGATGAAGCCGACTTAATCATGGTGAATGATGTTTCTGAGGCGTTCTTGGAAATAATTTGCCAGTATTTTATTGAGGATCTTTGCATCATTATTCATGAGTGTGACTGGTCTGCAATTCTTTTTCTTAGTAATGTCTTTACGTACTTTGGGTATCAGGGTTGTAACCTCATAAAAAGAGTTTGGAAATGTACCTTCTTTTCCTATTGTGTGGAACAATTTGAGGAGTATTGATACTAGTTCTTCTTTGAAAATCTTCTAGAATTCTAGATTGAAACCAACTGGGCATTTTTTGGTTGGAAAACTTTTTCTATTTCTTTAGCAGTAATGGGTTTATTTAATTTACTTATCTGGAGTTGATTTAATTTTGGTAAGTGATATTTATCCAGAAAGTTGTCCATTTCCTTTAAGTTTTCCCATTTTGTGAAGTACAGGTTTTTGAAATATGACCTGATGATTCTCTGGATTTCCTCCATGTCTGTTATTATGCCCTCCTTTTCATTTCTGATTTTGTTAATTTGGATATTTTCTCTCTCCCTTTTGGTTAGTTTGGATAAAGTTTTGTCTATTTTGTTAAGTTTCTCATATAACCAACTCTTTTTGTCATTGATTCTTTGTATTGTTTTCTTTGTTTCTATTTTGTTGATTTCAGCTCTCACCTCATTTTTTACCAAGAAGCAAAAAAATATAAAATGGAAAAAAGAAAGCATATTTAACAAACAGTTTTGTCATAACTGGATATCAATATGTAAGAGAATGAAAATAGATCCATATCTATCACCATGCAAAAAACTCGAGTCCAAATGGATCAAACACCTCAGCATAACACTAGCCACACTGAACCTCATAGAAGAGAAAGTAGGAAGTATAGTTGAACACATTGGCAGAGGAGACCACTTTCTAAATATAACCCCAGTAGAACAGACACTGAGAGAAACAAGTAATAAATGCGACCTCCTGAAACTGAAAACTTCCATAAAGCAAAGGACTCGGTCAAAAAGACAAATCGACAGCCTACAGAATGGGAAAAGATCTGCAACAACCCCACATCAGACAAAAAATTGAACTCCAAATTATACAAATATCTCAAGAAATTGGTCATCAAAAGAACAAATAACCCAATTTAAAAAAATGAGTACAGATCTAAACAGAGAACTCTCAAAAGAGGAATCTGAAATGACTAAAAAATACTTAAGGAAATGTTCAACATCTTTAACCATCAGAGAAATGCAAATCAAAACAACTCTGGGATTCCATCTTGCACCTTTAAGAATGACCAAGATCAAAAACACTGATGACAACTTATACTGGGGAGGTTGTGGGGTAAAGGGAACATGCCTGCACTGCTGGTGGGAGTGTAAGCTGGTACAGCCCTTTTGGATATCATATGGCAATTTCTCAGAAAATTAGAAAACAACCTACCTGAAGACCCATCAATACCACTTTGGGGTATATACCCAAAGGATGCTCAATCATACCACAAGGACATGTGCTTAATTATGTTCATAGAAGCATTGTATTTTATAGCCAGAAACTAGAAACAACCTAAATGCCCCTCGACTAAAGAATAAGTAAGGAAAATGTGGTACATTTATTAACACAATGAAGTACTATACAGCAGAAAAAAAATTAATTGAAATATTGGCTTGCCAGCACTGAGTTTTCATCCATCTGCATTATATATGTTCTCATCTCTGCTGGTATTATTTCTCTACAATGTAGCACAACATTTATGCACATTATCTTCCTTTCTATGTCATCTTGTGGCAGTTTGGATGAGAAATGTTCCTCAGAGGCTCAGGTTTTTGGACACTTGGTCCACTTTTTGGGGAGGTTCAGGAAGTTTTAAGAGACAGAAGCTTGTTGAAGGAAGTATAATTTGGGGAGGTCTTTGAGGATTTATAGGCCTATCTCACCTCCAGCTAATTTTCTCTGCTTTTTACATGTGTTTGAAGATGTGAGCTCTCAGATCTATCCTCTGACTGCCATACCTGTGGCTTGCTTCCATGCTACTAAAGTATACTTGTATTCTAGTAGAATTATGAGCCAAAATATACTCTTAACTTTGATAATTGGCATTAGGTCATGGTGTTTCACCACTACTACAGCTTATCTGTGGTGCGTGGAATAAGAATGGCTCCTATAAACTCACATGTCTGAATGATTTATCTACACTTAGTGGAACTGTTTGGAAAGAATTTGGAAGTGTGGCCATGCTAAAGGAGGTGTATCACTGGGTGTGAGGTTGAGGTTTAAAGGGTTCACATTATTTCAGTTATCTCTCTCTCTCTCTCTCTCTCTCTCTCTCTCTCTCTCTCTCTCAGTCCAATTTTAAGATCTGTATGCAAGCTGTCAGGTACTTCTATGGTACTATATCTGCCTTTGTGTTGCCATGCATCCCACAATGGTCATGACCTAACCCTCAGGAAAAATGAATTCCAAATTAAATAAATGCTTTCATTTATAATTTTGGTCTTGGTGCTTTTTTACAGCAGTAGAAATATGACCAATACCTTCATTAACAACTATTCTGAAGCAATACCCTATGCCAAGTCTTGAACTCCCCCCAATTTTATGTTTATAATACATGCCAAAACATGATATTTAAATTTGATGATTGTCATTAGTGTCAGTTGTAAATGGTCTACTGTCGAATTCTACAATTAATTGGGCTGTGTTCTGCTACTGTGCGTCCAAGAAAAAAAAATAATGACCAAAAAGTAAAAGATAAAAACACTAAGTTACTTTGAGTATAGTAAGAAAAAGTACTACTGTGATAGAGAATTAATGGTGTGTTGGAAGGATAAAACCAGTGCGTATCTGCATAGGGTATATAAAACAACTTTGGTGACGTTACAGTGTATTTTGAAAAGAGAGAATTAATTGAGATATAGATGGGATTATGACATAATTTAGCTTGGTGGACACAACAAAGTAAGAATCTTGACATGAGTTTATAGAGCTATTAGTTTTGAAATTAATTTTATAAGCAATAATGTTTTTGATGGGCAAAAATTTCTACAACAGCTAACAGATTTTCTATAACTTCGATATTATTTAACTTGGGTATGTTTGAATGCATAAACAATATACTCATGTAATCTACCTTTCAAGGTGTAATATTTTCTTTCCATTGTCCCACAATGTCTTGCATACGTTCTACAGCATATTGTAGCGTAATGGCTGCTCTATCAGTATCGATCCCAGAGGGGAGGTAGCATCATGGCTAGCAAATTAATAATCACAGAATTTGCATGAAAACTGCCCTTTTTTGTTGCTTGAAGTCCTTCAGATCAGTGAGATTTAGTCTAGTCTGAATAAAATAGTTGTTAAGTATATTTCTAATGACTGCATAATAGAAAGTGTCAAAGTCAACGAATGAAGGTCTATTAGATACTGTCTTCATTAGGGTTTCTGAAGGCGTAAGTCACAAACAATGCCATACCAGTTTGGAATTATGATTAATAGGGTGGTATTTATTTAAAAGGGAAAAAACTTACGGATAACCGTCCCAGACAACAGCCCTCTGCGCAATCAGGAAGAAGTCTAGTCGCCAGAACCGGAGCAGGAAGCAAAGAGAGTGAGAAGGGAAGTAGCCGCTTTTTTAAAGGGAGAGAGACCACGCCCCAATGGGCTGGTCTCTCAGCGGCTATTGGCTGGAGGAGCGGAAGGACCTCCCGCAACAGGTTTCTACTTTTGTGAAGAGAATTATGACCATGGCAACTCTTAATAAGAAAAATAATTGGGGCTGGTTTTCAGTCCACAGGTTTAGTCCATTATCATCATGGCAGGAAGCATATCAGGTAGATATGATGCTGAAGAGGTAGCTAAGAGTTTTACATCTGAATCAGCGGGTATCAGGAAGAGAAACTGGGAGCCACTAAGCCTGGTTTTGAGCTTCTGAAACCTTAGAGCTTACATCCTAGAGACACGTTTCCTCCAACAAAGCACATTTTCTCCATTAAGACCACACCACCAAATAGTGCTACTCCCTATGGATTTATGGGGTCATTTTTAGTCAAACCAGTACAGGTACTACATTAAGTTTTAATTCATCTTGAATTTTTAATTGAGAATTTGTATTAATATGCTCTCTCTTCTAACAATAGATGGCAACATTTTGAAGTATAAGTATTCTATAAAAACATGAGAATTTACATTGACAAAATATTCTTCATGAGCTTAATTCATTTAAAATTTTCCTTTTTCACTTCTTTTTTTCATGGATAAGAAATCTTTTTTTTTTTTTAATTAAAAATTTCCGCCTCCTTCCTCCCTTCCTTTTCCCTCCCCCCTCCCCCACTACCCATGCCCCACTCCCCTTCCCCTCCGCCTCCAGTCCAAAGAGCAGTCAGAGTTCCCTGCCCTATGGGAAGTCCAAGGTCCTTCCCGCTCCATCCAGGTCTAGGAAAGTGAGCATCCAAGCAGGCTAGGCTCCCACAAAGCCAGTACATGCAGTAGGATCAAAACCCAGTGCCATTGTCCTTGGCTTCTCATCAGCCCTCATTGTCTGCCATGTTCAGAGAGTCCGGTTTTATCCCATGCTTTTTCAGTCCCAGTCCAGCTGGCCTTGGTGAGCTCCTAGATCATAAATACAGTCACTTCTTTATTTATGATCTAGGATAATGCATAAATTTATCTCTAGGGCTGTATTTATGCAGAATACCCAATAGAGTTCTTTCATGTTTCTGAGACAGCTCTATTTGCTAATGTTCAGGACACGGTATTTTCTAAGTTAAATTGTATATGAGACTTTGGGGCCAGCAATTGAGGCATTTATTCTTTGATGATTAAGTTTAGTAGAACAGAAATTTCTATCTTACTTCATTTGGAATAGCAATTCCAACACTTATATGACTTCCTAATATTATAGAAAATTACTATCATAATTATATACCTTGCTAATATCTGTATAATTCTAGAATGAATTAAGAGTAATGTTGCATGAGAAGACTGAGTGAAGAATTTTGAGTGGAATTCGTGCCTCTGCCAGAATATCCTTCAGCTATTCATGACATAATTAGTATAATACTTGTTCATTTATAATGGCTTGTTGAATAAGTAGGAATAGTTATAATGGCAAAGAAAAAAATAAAATAAGTAGCAAAGAGTTCAGCTTCACCTGTTACTCTATGCAGTGTGTCCTGAGTTTAGGACTCCTGTGTGAGAGATAGATGATACAGCATGAATATATCTCTATAAAGCATTTATGTATTTTACAAGTTATAACTTTTGCATGAATTAAAGTTTTTATTGACAGAAATTACTATCAAAAACTAAAAATACATGTATTATATCATACAGTCCAGAATGCCTTCTCAACCCTGGGCTTATCTCCATGCTAAGCAGCCCCAAATCTGATATTTTCATTTAAATATTTTGGTAAAAGTAGAAAGCAGATTTATGAAGCCTATGAACATTGACTAAGTTTTCTGTCCTGCCCAGTTCCCGTAGTTGTTAAGTATCAAAGAAATCACACAGAAGTTTACATTAACTATAAACTGATTGGCCCATTACCTCATTATATCTTCTTATTAACTATTATAAATTATATTAGCCCATTATTTTTGTCTATGTTAGCCATGTGGCTCAGTACCTTTTTCAGCAAGGCAGTCACATCTTACTTCCTCTGTGGCTTGATCACAACTGCAGAGCAATGAGCTTTCCTCTTCCCAGAATTCTCCTGTTCTCATTGACCCGACTCTACTTCCTGTCTGGATGTCCTGTTTATACTTCCTGTCTGGCTACTGGCCAATCAGCATTTATTTAAAACATAATTTACAGAATACAGATCGTTGTCCCACACCACTTATGAGAGAAGTGCAGTCTATGTTCTATTACATACAAAAATAAGAGCTAAGGACTTTATTTCAGCAAGAACAATAGGAAAATAAACATGTCATGTATGCTTTCTGATTTAAAACTCTAAATGCCCATGACATGTTTGCTATATATGAAAGGTAGACTCAATATATTTTCTTTGGGACATTTACCATTTACAATATTTTGTCTATATTTTAGCACAGTGGATTAACTGAAGGATGTAATTAACTTCTTTGCTTATAATTTACTTTGAAATATAAATAGTATAAAAGTTTTTGTAACATTTAGTAAGTCATATGATCTCATGTTCAGCATCTGGCCTGTTTTGCCCTTATATACCACTTCACATACTTCACATATTTAAATATATTTTGAATAAAATAAATTCTAAGAGAGATAAGAAATATATTTTTGAATAAAATATACTTTTAGGGAGATAAGTGAGAAGTTAAGAAGTTCATTCATGTAACTTTATTTCTGTATGCATGGACACAGATATCCAGAGAAAGAGAGAACTTTTTAAGGTCTTCATGCAGGGCTTTGCTTCTGTAGTATTAAAGTTTGTTGATATTAATTAAAAGTATTTTGGCAGACATATTAACTTTTTTAAAAATAAATTATTCATTTTACATACCAACCACATTCCCCCCCTCCCCTCACCCTTTCCCCCTTCACCACTGCCCAACCCACTCTCATCCACTTTTCAGACAGGGTAAAGTCTCCAAGAGGGAGTCTTAAATTTCTTTACACTATTGATGGGAGCAAATATTCAGAGGTAGGAATGATCTGTATGTCACTTATCATTTTAACATGGAGAAGAACCAGTAACACACCATCTGAATTTGTACAACTGCATATGTAATTCAGTTATTTTGAGTAAAGTCTTGTTGGTAAAATTATTTTCCATTTTGTGGGCTGCTTGCTAGTATCCAACATATTCTGAAACTAACTAAAGGGTCTCCATTCTATATGAATCATATTTCAGATCACAATGACAAAGCCAACTTAAGGAAAGGTTTAATTGTGTTCCCACAGTGTGTAGCTGCAGTCCTTCATGGTAGGGAAGACATGGTAGCAGGGACATGAAGAATGCATGGGATCTACAGTCATGAATTAGAGAGAGATAGAGACTCAAGCTGAGATAAGTTTTCCTTAATATTTACTCTGAGAGATCCACTCATGAAATGGTTCTCTGTTTAGGTCTGTATTCCATTTTCTTATTGGATTATTAGTTATTTTGATGTCAGTTTCTTGAGATCTTTGCATATTTTGGAGTCAGCCCTATGTTTATTGTGGTGCTGATGAAGATCTTTTCCATTCTGTAGGCTGCTATTTTGTCTTGTTGACTATGTACTTTGCTTTACAGAAGCTTTTCAGTTTCAGGAGGTCCCATTTATTAATTGTTTCTCTTAGTGTCTGTGCTACTGGGGTTATATTTAGGAAGTGGTTTCCTGTGTCAATGTGTTCAAGTGTACTTCCCACTTTGTTTTCGATGAGGTTCAGTGTGTGTGGTTGATTTTATGGTGATGTCTTTGATCCACTTGGACTTGAGTTTTGTGCATGGTAATAGATATGGGTCTATTTTTATTCTTCTACATTTTGATATCCAGTTATGTCGGCACAGTTTGTTAAATATGCTTTCTTTTTCCATTTTATATTTTTAGCTTCTTTGTCAAACATCAGGTGTTCCTACGTGTGTGAATTCATAGCCAGGTCTTTGATTTGATTCCATTGGCTCTCCTGTCTGTTTTTATACCATTACCAGGCTGTTTTTATTACTGTAGCTGTATAGTAGAGGTTGAAGTCCAGGACTGTGATGCCTCATGAAGTTCTTTTATTGTACAGGATTGTTTAGATTATCCTGGTTTCTTTTCTTTTCTTTTTCTTTCTTTTGCTTTTCCATATAAAGTTCCATACTTTTCTGTGAAGAATTTTTGCTGGATTTTGATAGGCATTGCATTGAATCTGCAGATTGCTTAAGTCTACCACATACTTTATCCCACACCTCTACTCATATTTTAGCCTTGCATACTAATACTTGGCAAATAAAGAGTATTAGTACTAATAATAATCTCAAGGCAGGTTGATGACCATTGTTGTTGGAGCTGATTGGCAGTCAAACACCTAGCAGGCTTTGTTTGAAATCGTGCCAACCCACTTTGAGTGCTGGACTATTTTCCTATGGCAATCGATGTTTATTCTATGGTTACAGGCAGGTCTGTCCTGGTTAAGGGATCATGTTGACTCTGACCTTTCATCTACTTCCTTTCATGGTCAGGTTTGCTTCTCCTTTTTCAATTCTTTCTTCACCATTTTCTAAATAGAATTATCAGCACTGTGTATTTGCAACAACTTTGTGCTATGCTCGGGAATTTTTTTTAGAGCCACGGAATATGCTCAGTTATTTTCTGGGGAAAAATTCAGCTCATACATCTCTTCTTATTTACATATTCACCGCAAGCTTCATTTTCCCAGACATTTCTGGGCCATTTTAAATTCAGTAGTTAAGGTAATTTTCTATGTATCTTCTTGCAATGCTAACTCAAAAAAAGAATTGGTTCTGACATATTTTCTCTATAGTACAAAATACCTTTTCATAAAGGAATCATATCTCTTTCTAGTTAGAAGGTCACCAGAAACAATTTCTCTTTTAACACCTTCAAACAAAGTGTAATACGATTTTAAAGGAGAATTATGGAAAGAAATCCACTTTATCACCGATAACCAATTCTGAGGACAGCACTCTCAGTGGTAGCAGTCCCTTGTAAGCCCCTTCTCTAAAGAAATTAATCTCTCTCTGTTCCTATGGACAATAATCGGGAGGCAACTTTGTCAGGGACCAGCTCTTCTCTGCTTCTCTTTGCCAAAAGACCCGATGAAGTTTCTACATAGAAATTCAATATGAATTTTGCCTCAGGCTTTCAATATAATATTTAAAATATAAGTGAGCTGTAAAAGCTAACATTAGCTCCCTTGTGCTGAGTGACAACGAAAGGCTGCACGTGTTGTATACCACAGGCACCGGCTATCTTATTGCATCTAGGGGTATTTGAGGAGTTCATACAAATAAATAAAAAAATAAATTGTATATGCATTTAAACACTAAGGGAAAGAAACCTTGTGGATTTTAGAAAGATTATATGAATTTACATGACATTTAAATAGTGGATCTATAATTTGAATTAAAATATCTCTATGTCCATGATCAAGTATTTCTCAGAAAAAATGATAATTCTTTCTCAAAACATTTTTTTCATTCTGTACTAGGCAAACTCTGAACACAGAATTGAGACTTAGCTCTCCAAAAACTATGTATATAGAACAGAATTCTGAGCCATTATCCATTTGAACAGATGCCATAATCACTCTTTCAGGACAATTCATTATTACATTGAATTAAGAACTAAATTTAGTAAATCATGTTTTAATATTTGGGAGATATGGAAGAATTCTAATACATACTCTACTTTTAAAATATTTTTCATAATTTTCATTGACAAATTAGGAAATTTCTTCAACCATTTTATTTATTTAGTTTATTAAATGAATTCAAGCTATTTACAAGCTTGATTCATTTTCAAAGCATGAAGTTGTTTAATTTCTACAGTGTCCTTTATGCGGTCAAATAGGAATCTATTAATCCTGGTATGCACTAAGTTTGGTAGAACGTTGCTATTGTACAGTTTAAGTGCAGTTAGGTAGTTTTTTTTTTGTTGTTGTTGTTGACAGGGGCTATGGTCATCAGTATATTGCTGTGACAAATGTCAGATCTAGGCAACTCAAAAACAGACAGTTGTTCAGACTCTATTAAAAAAAAATAGGATCTGTAACAAATTAGAGCATCTTTGCTGTATTTCCATGCTCTCCATAATGCTTTTCTGCCTGTGTGATGGATGTAATGGAGAAGAGGGTTCTAAGATATATGTGTGTGTAACTACCCAAGTCTAGAATTTTAAATGCTGTGTTCAGATCTGCAGTAGCAGCAATTAATAAAAAAGGAGGCCGTGAATTTGGAAAGGGCAAGGAAGATTTCTTGGGAGGGTGTTGAGAAAGGAAAGAGGAGGGAGAAGTGATATACTTTTATTATAAACTCAAATACAGGGAAATGATAAAATCTTGCAAAGGTAGTCTCTTACCACATGAAAAGTATCAATAATGTAAAAGGTAATAATTACCAAATGGGTTGGAAATAACAAAGGATTAAAATATATTTCCACCTATATAAATTCTTACTTCTTAACTAATTATAGTCCTGATATTCTTGACTCAGGGAAAGCTCATTGGTGACATAGGTCACTTCTGTAACTAAGGAACCCACCATCCACATATGTCCACACATGAGCATTTCATGAAAGCTATAACCCAGCTAAGCATCTGAGAAGAGAAAAAAAGGGGGGGGCCAATCTGTCAGATAGAAAAAATTGCCCGAAATACCTAGAAAGGATGAAAGCTTTTAGATCACCAAATCAGAGGACAGAGCTTGAATATTTATGCATACCATTTCACTTAATTCAGTGGTGGGTTGCAATATTCTCAATTGAAACATCCCCTCTGGAGGTAAGCTCCTGAGACTCAGAAAGTACAAAAATCTGAAACTAGAAGAATTTGCAGGATCTTGCCCCAAAGTTACAGATGTAGTAATGAATTGCTGAGAGCAGAAATTATCTGTCTTGCCCTCCTGTCTTTAAGTGGTACAGAGTTCCAGGGATGTAACAACCAAAGTAGTATGGGATTTTGGGTGATATATCTGGCTTTGAGAGACCCCTGCTTCTGTAAGTGACCCCTGCTCATATTTACTTAAGTAATAATCTCAATTCACTCATTGGTTTGACAAGATGAACTTTGGTAGAGCCGTTAGCTTTGGTCTGTCTTTCATTCTGTCTCTGAGGTACAGAAACACTTGCATACATATAAGAAAAATCCCACTTAACATGAGTCATGCAGCAACTTCTCTCTATTTCATAAATAAGAAAAACAGTTAAGATATTTAACATCAGGGAATGTAGTGTTCATGCCAAGATTAAAATTCCACTTTGAACCAAAATAATGCCTTTTCCTCTATCCCATAGTGCTTAAAAGTAAATAAAAAAGAGACACTAATACTCTTATGAGGAGTATTATGAGGGCTCAAACTGGTACTATTTACAAAACCATGGTGCTTAGAACCGTTTTCCCACATCTAGACAAAAATAACCATCACTGGGTTTAGCTTGGTGGAAGCATGGATTTGGTGTATTATAAACTGGCCAGAGAAAGATTAATGGGCAAGAAAATAAGTAGAAAACTTGAGCCACTTTTAAATAATACTGCTTTTGATATTGGCCTATGATTTGATAGATAAAAGAATATACCTCGCTGAGGGAACTAAGGAGCCATAAGCTTTTTCTAACAGTAAAAAGCATAGGTAGCTCTCAGTAATGTGACACACTGAAGATACAGCACAGCCCTTCTCCTACACTGTGAGCAGAGTAGTCCCCTGGCCTGCAGGAGAATGAGGAAGTGTAACCAAGTAAGAAACCCAGGCCCCTCCAACAGAGTAACTAATATCTCATCATGCGGTATGGATGCTTCTGTAATACCCTCCCTTTCTCAGTTCATGCCTTAAGAAATCAAATAATTTCTGATACCCCACTCATCACTTTCTAGGCATTAGTGTATGAGATTTCTATCTCACACTTTCTCCCTATTTCCATCTTATATAAAAACTAGGCACAGAAAATTCAAAGGTAGCAGTCTCTGGGTTCACCAGATAAATATGGTTGTAAGGAGTACAGATCAACTCTATTATTCACTAAATCCAAGTTTCTTGTTGCCAGATGCACTGTTAAAATCTTGGGAAACTGTCAGGGAGCAGACTCAACAAAATATACCTCTTGGCAGAGTAGAGGCATGGGGATTTAGAAATACAGTAAAGAATATGAAGACATGAATAAAAATAATAAAATGAAGAAACATATAGGATAATATCAGGAAGAAATTCCAGAATGTACTGAAAATTCACCAGCATTTAATTTCCAACTGCTTAAAATATCCCTGACCACAAAAGGGAGGGGAAAGATAAAAGACTGCATTAACATGATACAAGGGAATGAACATACCAATTGAAAGTCACAGGCTACATTCATAGTTAAACACTCTGTTGCTAGAACAAAACAAGTCACTCTACACCCTAGACCAAAACATTCTGTAGGCAACTACTCCCTGGGTGGAATCCAAAGTTATCTCCATAAAGGGTATTTGAACTTACTTGGATCTTTAGATTCTTGTTTGAAGTAGGAACAATCTACTTCTCTATTCCTAGAGCACAAGGTCTGGCTTAGCCACACCTGTTGACAATAACCTTCAGAGATCAGAATTCCCTGACCAACGTCTTGGTGAGACCTTTGTTTGCAGTAGAAACACAATAACCTTGAAGGAACTAGAGGAAAGGTCCAAATCCTTTGGTCTGCATGGAAACAGGTTCACATTTTGGGGCCTCCACAGGAGAAAAAAATTGATTGGGGTCAGTGGTTTTATTGCAGCCTGGCATGGAGGAAAATAGAGAAGACAGGTGGGTATTAAATTCTGTCTTGAGGAGTGGTGGAAAATATACTGAGGGCCTGGATTAGGCTGTGCTGTGCTTATGAGTGGAAAGTCTTATGATGGGCCATCTTTTTCTCCTGAGCTGTCCTTTTCCTATTCTTGAGAAGTCACTCAGATTTTGGACCTTGACCCCTTGGGTAGCACTTGTATTTTGTTTTGAGAAACAGCTATTATTCTTTGGAAATCAGTTCACATGAACTGAGGAAAAGAGGGTGTTACAGAAGCATCCATACCATGTGATAAGATACTAGTTACTTTTCACATTGTTGTGATACATTACCTGGCAAACTCAGCTAAACTGGAGGTTAGTTTACATTATAGTTTGATGGCACAGTCCACTTTGGTGGAAAACTCATGGCAACATATAAATGGACATTTTTCTTCTGCCTGCCTGTTTGCAAATAAAGTGACAATCTTTACAGCATACAAGAGGATCATGCCACAAAAGCAACAGTTGTCACATTCATCCGGTCAGGGATGGTGCTCAGTTTGTTCTTTCTTTGTATGACCTCAGCCCACAAAACTGTGCCACATTCATCTAAGGTGAGAAGTTCTACCTCAGTTGACCCAGTCTAAAAATCTCTTCAGACATGCCCATGTCAAGAAACTGCCTCTGAGGTGATACTAGAGTATGTCAAGTTGGCAGTTAATAGTACCTATCACAAGAAGTAAAGCAGAAGTCATAGCTTCCTATCGTTTTCATGGGTGGGAGCATGGCTTCTTTACCATGTTTCTGGAAAACCATCGTTCATTTGAGTCACTTTCTCGTCTGTCATGTGACCTCTAGACATTAGAAAAATAGCTTGTGTCTACATCTCTGTCTGTTCAATTGCACTAACCCTTATGCTTTACAAGTTCAAGTCCATTTTCTTTACTCCTACTTACCTTAAAACTGCAGAGCAAAATTGAAATAGAAAAAGAAATTCAAGTTGCCGCGCACTGTGGCCCCGGTCTGCTAGACCCCAGTTCACGAGCTTCGAACAAGGGGCTGGAGGTTGAGAATACAGATTCAGAGACAGACCGGCACGCAGACCTTTAAACACTGATACCACAAGCACCTCTTTATTAGCAACATGGAGGCTTAAATACACTACAGTCAATGGCCAACAGGTGAAAATCCCAACCTCTGATCCTCTAAGCTAGGCACAGCTTCTAGTAACTTTAATTAGAAGGTTCTAGGAGGCAAGAGCCCTGAAGGCCTGGAGTCATTAGTCCCAACACAAGTTAACTTGATTCTCTTCTACCTTACTATGACATGTGCTCATGACCAATGGGGGAAAAAAACATCAAGTAGAAAAGGTAAGTTATAACATCTATTATCAGTCAGTAATAGTGGGAACAATAGTGAATGGAGTTGAGCATTCTGATGTCCATAGATTCATTTCAAAATTCTAACCTCATGCATCCTTTAGGACAAGCAATTCCATTGGTACTGCCAGCAAAATGTGAGAGAGAGTGTTTGAATATCTTAAGGTAACTGGCTATTGTTGTTATTGAATCTTACAGTGTTTATAAGTAAAATAGTCGTGGTGACTATTGGGACCTGGAAAGGACAAAATCGGCTTCTAGTCCAGGGTCTCTGGAGAAGAGTGCAGTCATGCCAACAGTTTGATGTTTGCCAAGAGGAACTCAACCCTGTATTTCTGAATTCCAGATGTACACAATAACAACTACTTGGTGTTTTAAAGAATTAAATTTGTGGTATTTCAAATGGAAAGTAGAATATCCAAGTCAAGTGAAGAACAGAAAATGAAAACTCAATGATGCTATTCTCAGCATTTGTGTATTTAACATAAAATCTTCTTGTTAGGTTAAAAAAATCAAGTTGTACAATATTAGAATTTCTCTAATGTAAAGAAAGTTTAAATATCTGTTCTCTATTCTTGCACTTTAAGGTCAAAGATTCAAGTATTTAGTTTTAAAATAAAAAAATCCCAACATTTCATATATCTAATACACTTTAAATTTTTTCCTGAGTTTTTTTTTAATTTAAAAAAATTTTTTTTCCATTCCAAAATTTACACTTCCTTCCCTCCTCACTTCCCCTTCCACTCCCCCTCCTTCCTCCCCCTTCTCTGGGGGAAGTCCAAGGCCCTCCCCCCTACATCCAGGCCTATGAAGCATTGCATCCAAATAAACTAGGGTCTCAAAAAGCCAGTACATGCAGTAGAAACAAGTCCCAGTGCCTTTATCAATGGCTTCTCAGTCAACCCCCATTGCCAGCCACATTCAGAGAGTCTGGTTTGATCACATGCTCATTCAGTCCCAGTTCATCTGGCTTTGGTGAGTTCCCATTAGATGAGGCACACTGTCTCAGTGGGTGGACCAAGCTCTTGCAGTCCTGACTTCTTTGCTCATCTCCTCCCTTCTTCTGCTCTTCAACTGGGCCTTGGGAGCTCAGTCAGTTGCTATGATTAGGGTCTCTGTCTCTATCTCCATCTGTCGCTGGACAAAGATTCTATGGTGATATTTGAGATAATATCAGTGTGCAACCACTTTGGAAATCATTGTGGTGGTTTCTCAGGAAATTGGGAATCAATCTACCTCAGGATCCAGCAATACCACTGAGATGCCCAATCATACTACAAAAGCATTTGTTCAACTATGTTCATAGCAGTATTATTTGTAATAGCCAGAACCTGGAAACAACTTATATGCCCCTCAATGAAAGACTGGATAAAGAAAATGTGGAATATATACACATTAGAGTACTACTCAGCGGTAAAAAATAATGACATCTTGAATTTTGCATGCAAATGGATGGAAATAGAAAACACTATCCTGAGTGAGATAACCCAGACCAAAAAAAGATGAATATGGTATGTACTCACTCATTAGTGGACTCTAGCCATAAACAAAGGACATTAAGCCTATAGTTTACAAGTCTAGAGAAGCCAAATAACAAGGTGAACCCAAAGAAAAACATATATAAATCCTCCTGGAAATTGGAAGCAAACAAGATCGCTGGGCAAAAGTTGGGAGCATGGGGGTGGGTTAGGGTGGAAATAGGGATGGGGGAAGGGGAGAGGGGGAGAGAGAAGGGAGAAAGGAAAGACTGGAGAGAGCTTGGGGGAGTGGGAGGGTGGAGATGAAGGAAGGGCGGCTATAGGAGCAGGGAAGAAGATATCTACTTTAAGGGATCCATTTTAGAGGGAATCTCAGGTGTCTATGAGGATGTCCCCAGCTACACTTTAAATTTTTACTCATAGAAACTATGGTAAGTATTTTTGGGTTTTGAAGAATAAAATTTAAAGCAAAACCAAAAATGCTTAAACTTTTAGGATGAGGAGAGTCCTTGAGGAGAAAGTGTTATACAAATAAACCTAATATTTTAGAATCTTCTCTAATTGTAAATCTGTTATAAAGAAAATATGGAAAAATAGAGGTTATGCTTTTCTGTCACTCCTAGCAGGAATCAATTACAAATAGCCTCTTGGTTAGGAATGGGGCTCTGTAACCAGTTCCCCTTCTCAATGCTGGACTTTTGTCTGGCTTGATATTGTGAAAGCCTTGTGCTTGCTGTCACCATCTCTGTGAGTTTGTCTGTGCATCAGCCCTCTTGGGTCTCAAGACCTCTGTTTCCTCAGTCACCAACCAGCTCTGATTTTACAATGGCTAATTTTTTTTTTCGGATTTTTTGAGACGGATTTTCTTTGTGTAAAATCCTGGCTATCCTGGATCTCACTCTGAATATCAGGGCTGTTTCAAATTTACAGAGATCCACCTGCTTCTGCCTCTTGAGTATACCACCATTGCCTGGCTAATGGTGAGATCTTATTGAGGATACAAGGTAAAATCCAAGGCAATACAAAATGAGTATACTGTTAGTGATGTTGGTAATATTTACTATTTATATTCCTTTTTAGTGAAAAATTTAGTAAGAAAGGTAATTTTTAAAAGGGTAATTTATAAAGGTAATTTAAAAAATTCTGGTTCTCAAAGAGTATTATTTATCTTTATTTTATGTTGTAAATTATGATTATTTGTGTGTGTGTGTGTGTGTGTGTGTGTGTGTGTGTGTGTGTGTGTGACTTCATGCTAACATCCAATTATTTGTATAAGGGACTGCACCCAAGATCTTTGTGTCTAAGTGTATTAGAGGGCTTGATAAATACCAAGTGAAAGAGCAAATGATCTAAATTTATTCAAAGAATTGAAAACCATTTGCTTCATGAAAACTCAATTGAAGTAATATATATCACAGCATTTTCTGTTATTTTGGTGTTGCTTACATATTAAAATATTTTGTATCCAGACAGAGAAGTTCCATTTCTTAGTATAGCTTTTGGTGTCTGGAAGTTCTATACTTTGTTGGTACTTCAGAGGAAGATATAAACTTATGCTAAGGATTTATTTGACTCAAGTTATGTCCACAAGTGCTCAGAAATGTTCTCTTTTCCCTGAATCTAGAGTGTTTCTTATAGACACAGGTAATGAGGGCTTTTGGGAGACCAGCCTCAGTGCCCTCTCCGGGTTCAGAGTGGAATCTTCAGCCAGCAGAAGGCTTGGGATCTGAGGGCAAAGATGAATCTTTTATTCTGTAGTGCTTCGTATCACTTTCTTCATTGTTCTCTTTCTATTCTAATTCTCCTGTACTATGACTACATTCTCCTGGTTTCTTCTCTTAGCCTCTTCTTCTTTATCCTTAAAACTCCCTGTCTTTTGAAGCAATAAAAAAAAATCACAAATGTTGCTTCTCATTGGTCAAAAGCACATTCCTAGGGCAATAGTGAGGTCAGCCATTGCTGTGGCAACCCAAGATTTTAAAGTTGGAGCAGTGAGACCATGATCAGAAGGCACCAGGACAGAGCCCCATGAGATAAGCTTTGAGACACAGGTCTTTGTTAACAGACTGTCAAGCAAAGAATTGGCATGCATTTCTTGGTAACCTTGGTTGGACATCTGTAGTTCTGACCTATAACTATTAGATTTTAAACTTATGATATATTTACAAAAAGCCTTTATTTAGTCTAGTCTGAACTTGCTCTGAGGTAAAAGTGAACTAATTGTGTAGAGTTAAGTGTTAGACTGAGGAGAAATTGTTATTTTTTGATATTAGTTTGAGTAAAAAGGAACAAAGCAGGGTTTTAAGTGTGAATAGTACTCATGGGACACATAGATCTAGTTATGAAGCAGGTAACAGCATATATGCTATTTTCCAAAATTATGTAACTAAATGAAAAGTAATCTTTCTGACCACCCACAGATAAATGTGCCCATAAGATTGAAATGTAGTCATAAGAATACAATATATAGAGCCAGGCAGTGGTGGCACACACCTTTAATCCCAGCACTCGGGAGGCAGAGGCAGGTGGATCTCTGGGAGTTCAAGGCCAGCCTGGTCTACAAGAGCTAGTTCCAGGAGAGGCACCAAAGCTACAGAGAAACCCCGTCTCGAAAACAAAAAAAAAAACAACAATATATACACATTTCATGAAAATGCATGGGAATGGAGAGATATCATACTGCTTGTGGCACAAGTGAGATTGAAGATGAAAACAACAGCTTTCAAGCCAGTGGCCCTGCCAGCCTTGTGAGGCGGGGTTCCTCCATCTGAGAATAATTTCTCTGGTGAGTTGACATCTGAAATATCCATGGCTATAAACAAGACAAGCAAGAAATCTTAAAGTGGGAATGATTAGAAGATCACAGTTTGTATGAATGGGAAACAGGAATAATGGAGAGGGGGGTATGAGTTTGAGGAGAAATGGTCAGAGAGAGGAGGGATAACTAAGTGGTCTGACTAACTCTAAGCATGCTTGAAAATGGCACATAGAAACTTGCAACTTTATAAGCTTTACATATCCATATATATATATATATATATATATATATATATATATATATATATATGCATGTGGGTATATGTACATATATGTAAGTACATTCACACAAAATAATTTTATTGCAGTTACCCTTAACAGAGCAGGGGATTAAGGTCATACTAGAAGTCAAAAGTTGCCTAGTTAAATACCTGGTGTTCGGTGTGGGTCACTTCTCTTGAGTTGTTCAGAGGCATCCTGGTGGCCTCGCAAACTATGTGGTCTACGGAACTGCTCTTGGTTGTCCACTAGAACATCGTGATAAGACTGTATTATTGAATATATAACACATTAATGACAGGATATGGAAAATCAAGTTGGTACTGACTGGGAGCTACTTTTTGGCTCACTATATCTCAATAATGCTGAAAGCTCTAAGCAGGCTATTGGGGCAAGGTGTGTCAACACCAATCTTGTACAGCTGTGAATCCTGTACGTTATAATGACACTTATCTCAGCCGAGCGGCATGACTGTTATAGAGATCACCAATCACTTTCTGGCTGGACTCATGGCCTTCTTCACTGGAGAAAACACGTGCCTGTTATAGGAATCTGACCAAGGATCAGTGGTTTGTTTGCTCCCAGGCCCCAGTGACGGACCTTGTACAACTATTTTGCTAATTGGATGCAGTATCAAACCATGTGCTACATTCATTTATTTATCCCCATAGATCAGTGCAGTTTTTAGACCTCAGCAGAGAAATTGCTTTATTCAGTGGATGGTGGCTAATGCAGAAAATAACTGGTTAAGTATAGAGAATAAATGTCTATGGAGTACTCAGCCTCAAATAGGGTTTATCTGCCACACTACCCACCAAGGTTCCAGGTGTATCTGCCATATTACCCACCAAGGTTCCAGGTGTATCTGCCACATTACTCACCAAGGTTCAGAAGCCTTTATGCAGAGGGAACAGAAAGATACTAACAATCAGAAGTTGGGAAGAATGATAGCAATGTAGTGTCTTCTGGGTTCATTAAGACTGTTGGCGCTCATTCTCACAGCAGGTGTGGTACCTGCAAAAGACTTGCAAATGACATTGAGCCAGTCAATAGTCTAATGGGGCGGGGGAAGTAGTTCATGAAGTTTCGGTCCTAACAGAAGAACTATAGACAAATTATAACTTATATAGAAAGTAGAGCCAGTTTTTCTTTCTAAATAGCTTCCCTTCTAGTTGGTCTTCCATACTCTAATGGTTGGCCTTACACCCAAAGATATGCAAATAGCAGGAGTTGATAAATGGACAGGGGGAGTTAGGAAAGTGGGATGGATGTGGGAAGAAGAGTTAAGGGAATTGGAGTTAAATATGAGCAAAATATATAATAAATTTGTACAACTCAAGAAAAATTAATAGCAATGTTATTAACAAATTAAAAAGATTCAAAATAAAAGGAAAAGTATTTTGCATTTTCTTAGAATCTATTTTTTGAATGATGAATTTAAAAAAACTTTTATTCAGTTTCCCCACTCAGCATCTTATATGAACTCTTATAATTTGTAACTTCGTGGCCAATGAGGTTATGAATTATTTCGGACACCACTTCCTGATTCTCTGGTAGCTCTAAAAGCTTCCTGGAATTGGTTGAGGTTCATTAATGAAAAGCCACTCCTGGTCCAAAAGAAGTGTAGTCTGGGTTTTACTTCTGACCTTGTTGGAGATATGACATCATTGTGATCTGCTCCAAAGACAAAACCTTACTTATTAGGTGTGATTCTCTTTTTGCTGAAGAGTTAATCCTGCTGGGCTGTCACTCACCTGGCCATGGGTGTGTTTCCCAGTCAAATCTTATTTACCAAAAGGCAAGCCTAGGAAAGGAAAGGAGTATTTACCCTTTTGCAAGATAATATACTTCCGTTCCCAGAAGCCCCTCCTCTGAGGCTGCCTATAGGACTTCTGCCATGTAGCACCACTAAACGTCCCACATTTCTGAGTTTTAACATTATAACTTAAGCCAATGTAACTTTGCCTTTTCCTATTCAAAAAATATTTGTGTGTGTGTGTGTGTGTGTGTGTGGTCTCTGTGTGTGTGTACATGTATACATATACATATATATATGCAAACATGCCAGAGGACAACTTGAGGGAATTAATTTTCTCCTTTCACCTCTGTGTTCATGGAATAGAATTCAGCTCTTGGGTCTTCGCAGCAACCCCCATTTCTTACTTAGCCATATAGCTGCATCCTATATTCTAATTCTATCTCCTTCTCCTACAGATATTGACCTATGCATGCTTTCTGAAGCTCTGATCTTTCTCAATGTTTCTTTGAAGACCATCATCCTTTGAACACACAGCTGCCTGCCTACTCCTTTGCTAAACATGCTTGCTTTGTTTGACTCTAAGTTAAAATGGTATGGTTTCTTGTTTTCCTCATCTCCCTCCTATTGGTGGCTGTTAATTTAAAACTTGCCTTTCATTATCTTTTCTTCAATCTCGAGTAAAATGACCCTTGAGTCTGTTTTAAAATTCTTTTATCAAGTCTATTAATAATGAAAAATGGAGTCCCTATATCCCCTAGTAACATTATGTCTCAGGGTGTGGCTATCCCTTTAGAAAAGTTCTGAGATTTCTCTCCCCATCTCCCCTCTCACCCCACCCCCAAGATCCCAATTTTTTGCCCAGCAATCTTGTCTACTTCCCATAACCAGGAGGATAGCTATATGTTTTTCTTTGGGTTCAACTTCTTATTTAGCTTCTTTAGAATATCAAATTATAGACTCACTGACCTTTATTTATGGCTAGAAACCAATTATGAGTGAGTACATCCCATGTTCATCTTTTTGGGTCTGGGTTACCTCACTCAGGACAGTGTTTTCTATTTCCATCCATTTGCATGCAAAATTCGAGAAGTCATTGTTTTTGACCGCAGAGTAGTACTCTAATGTGAATATATTCCAGACTTTCTTCATCCATTCTTCCTTTGAAGGACATCTAGGTTGTTTCCAGGTTCTGGCTATTACAAATAATGCTGGTATGAACATAGTTGAACAAATGCCCTTGTCATATGATCAGGCATCTCTTGGGTATATTCCCAAGAGTGACATTGCTGGATCCAGGGGTAGGTTGATCCCAAATTTCCTGAGAAACCGCCACACTGCTTTCCAAAGTGGTTGCACAAGTTTGAAGTCCCACCAGCAATGGATGAGGGTACCCCTTCCTCCACAACCTCTCAATCAAAGGCTATCATTGGTGTTTTTGATTTTAGCCATTCTGACAGGTATAAGATGATATCTCAAAGTTGTTTTGATTTGTATTTCCCTGATCACTAAGGAGGTTGAGCATGACCTTAAATGTCTTTTGGCCATTTGAACTTCTTCTTTTGAGAATTCTCTGTTCAGATCAGTGCCCCATTTTTTAATTGGGTTAATTAGCATTTTAAAGTCTAGTTTCTTGAGTTCTTTATATATTTTGGAGATCAGACCTTTGTCTGTTGTGGGATTGGTGAAGATCTTCTCCCAATCAGTGGGTTGCCTTTTTGTCTTAGTGACAGTGTCCATTGCTTTACAGAAGCTTCTCAGTTTCAGTAGGAACTTGGGGAAACGGAATGATTGGGATAAAGAAAGGTTGGATAGGGGAGCAGGGAAGCACATATCTTAATTAAAGGAGCCATCTTAGGGTTGGCAAGAAACATGGACCTAGAGGGGCTCCCAGGTGCCCAGGACGATATCCCCAGTTAGTTCCTGGGGCAGCTGAGGATAGGGAACCTAAAATGACCCTATCCTATAGCCATACTGATGAATATCTTGCATATCACCATAGAACCTTCATCTGGCGATGGATGGAGATAGAGACAGAGACCCACACTGGAGCACCGGACTGAGCTCCCAATGAGGAGCAGAAGGAGGGAGAACATGAGCAAAGAAGTCAGGACCACAAGGGGTACAGCCACCCATGGCGACAGTGGGGCTGATCTATTGGGAGCTCACTAAGCCCAGCTGGACTGTGACTGAAAAAGCATGGGATAAAACCGGACTCTCTGAACATGGCGGACAATGAGGGCTGCTGAGAAGCCAAGGACAATGGCACTGGGTTTTGATCCTACTTCATGTTCTGGCTTTGTGGGAACCTAGCCAGTTTGGATGTTCACCTTCTTAGACCAGGATGGAGTGGGGAGGACTTTGGACTTTCCACAGGGCAGGGAACCCTGACTGCTCTTCAGACTGGAGAGGGAGCGGGAGAGAAGTGGAGGGAGGGGAAATAGGGTGGGAGGAGGGGGAGGGAAATGGGAGCCTGGGAGGAGGCGGGAATTTTTTTTCAATAAAAAAAAGTCCTGAGATTCCCTTTTTATTCTAATTCTGAAGCATTCTCCAGTCAATTATTACCACATTAAGTGCCCTTTTCATCCCTGCTTACAATTTGCCTCGATGCACTACAGAAACATTTTAATCATTGGCTTAAAGTTAGTGAATCACAGCTTTAAAGGGGCAGAAAATGCACAATGAAAGTTCAAAGTTCAGGACCTGATATTTTTAGAAGACTTTGAGCGAATATTAGGTAGCATTCTAAAGCTTGAACTGGCCTGCATATTTCAAGCTTCATTTTTTCTTGTTGTGACTGGGAACTTGGACTTGGTTTGATCATTCTTAGCATTGTGGTGATAGTATGTCATTGACACCTGTCCTTTGTGATTTTTCCTTCATATGTTTAAATATTTTAAAGACTGGATTAGGTTCTCTGGGCAGCATTCCTGTAGGGAGCTTATTGTTGCATCCGTCATACACCCAACACTCCAAACAAAGGTTTAGAAAATGGTCATCTGTCCATACTACAGAGAAGTCAAGGAATCAAAACAGTATGTAGGATGCTTTCTTCATATTCCAATAAAACAGTCTTTGTGTTTACACTGAAATATAGGATAAAAACCAGGTTGAATGAAATTAAACATTTGTGTTCTTTTTTTTTTTGTCTAAAACATGTCATAAAATCTGGCAACTTGAATATCTGACACCCATTTCTTGGTATAATAAATTATTAAATCATTTTACAGTTTTCCTATAAGAGATTTCAGGAATAACCTCCTGGAGAATTTCTGATATTTTTATAAGACCTCAGGATAAATTATTCTTTTTAACATCTACTTCTGACCTCAGTATATAGCTCTTTGGGGAAAATACCTCTAGTTTCTCGAATCAAGAGTACATACTTATTTAAATTTTTTTATCAGTGCACTTTTATTTTCTGGATTACTGAATGATATTAAGAAGCCTGTAAGTCATGCTAAGGTTTGTTTTATGTTTCATGATGAAATGAATGGCCAGAGATCTCAGAGCAACACTTGTGTTTCATATCTACTATGTACGATTTGAGTAAACTTCCTCTCTCCTTTTTTTGTTTCTGCAGAATATATTATAAGAGTGAACTGGACTGTTTTCATCTAAACTTTCCACTGATCAAAAGAGAGGGAAAGAGCAGAATTGTTCCAGCATAAGGAGAAATACCCTCCAAAGTTTCTTTGCCAGACACCCAAAAAAATTCCACTTGAACATTCATAGTGACAGGGAGAATTTTTTTTTAAAATTGTTGAAAATCTTTTATACAATATGTCCTGAGCTCAGTTTCCCATCCCTCTATTCCTCTGATCTTTCCACCTCCAACTCTGCTCTCCTACAGAACCACCCCCCTCTGTTTTCCTTCCAAAAGGAGCAGGCCTCCAAGAGATGCCAACTAAAGATAACAAAAAACACCTTTTCACTCTGTTTAAAGGAAATATAATACTCTTTTCTGTCTTTACTCCATAATTTATGCCTTATATTTCAAACTCACGACCTAGGCTGAAAATTAGTCTATGGAGCTTTTAATTTTGTTTTGTTTTATGGACTTGTTTGTTTGGTGATTTCTAAAGACAGACCTACTAAGTAGTGAAGTGTACCTTAAACTGTGAATGCCCACAGTATAAAGAGAGGCAGAGGTATGACTTAATAAGTACAAGCATGACATCTTGGTACATGCCTATAATCCTAGCCTGTTGGAGGCAGAGACCGGAAAATCAAGCTTGGGGGTTCAGCTGGGACTTCATAAATGTACCCTCTGGAGATCATTTCTCAAATGATGAAATAATGACCATAGTAATATGAATAGAGAGGGACTTCCAGGAGAAAGAAGAGCAGGAGGTGGAGAAGGAAGCTAGACAGAAGATTTTAGATTGAAACTTTATCATTTTCAAAGAAAGAAAAATCTGTAAAAGTGAGTGCATATTGCCAAGGAAAACAGGAAATTACCCCAATCTTGAAGAAACAAACAATAGATGAGCTATAAAAGAGTTTGTGAAAGCTATGAGAATATTTTATGTATAGAAATAGGATATGCATTTGTGAAAAGTGGGTTAAATAATTATTTTTACTCCAAAACTAATAATAATCATAATATGAACAATTGGACACTTCATTTCAACAAAACTTGTCTATTTCAAAAACTTGAAATAAGGTTGAACTCATTGGGTTTTTTTGAACTTTAATATACATACTTGGAATTGTATGAGGAATTTGGTAATTAAACCTGGATAGACAGGGAAAATGAATTGATTTTTTATATGTACATATGTATAAACATTAACTCCTCCTTTTTCTTCAAATGGGATTTTTTTCTCCAATTATCAAGCTGCCTATATGCTTAGTAGTATGCTTGTTAACTGAGTATAAGTGGTAAGTTTTGAATCTTCTTTCAAAATTGGTATTTGGACAATTTTGAGTTGTCTCAGTCATAATAAAATAAAACTTTTAAAAATGTCCCTTATGACTTATAAACATTGAAAGTCCAAATTAAATCTTTAAAAGGTGTTTTTACACTATTGAAATCTATAGTGCTTATGTAAATATTGCTGGTTTCTGGCATGAAGGGACATGTTATCTGCAAAGAAAGCTTGCCCCTTGATGGATAGTCATTTGTAAAGGCAATGCAGGCATCATTCCTGAGAGACATAGGGACCAGCAGAATCAGTTATCAGAGATGGATGTTATATAACTGTAGATTTCATATTCAAAGAATAAACTTGAAACGAAAATCACTATCATCAGGCTGATATTTTATTGACACTGATTTCTTGCTGGCACCCAATTTCTCATTGAATTTTTTTTTTTTTTTTTGCCATTTGATCACTGCTTGCTTTCTCTGTAGCTATGTGCCTTCCATTAAGAAAAACAGCTCCAGTCCTGAGGAGCTGTCAAGTAGTCATCATTCAACAAAAGAAAACTTCGGGCCACGAGCTTACTCAAACTTACCAGGGTGAAACTGAGACTATAATATCTAGGGGGTGTTTTATCTTTCTTATGAACTGCCAAAAAGAGGATTCTCTGAGATGGTATGCTACTGCCAAGTAGACCTTTTTCTCAGTGGAGCTATTTCTCAATCTAGAGTTCTGGAAAACACTAAGCTAGAACTGTTTTTGATCTCCTTAGTGACCTTCAGACCCAGGTTCTCAGTGTTTTCCCAGAGACTCTCCCTCACCAGGGGATCCTCCCTTGTGAGCACAGAGCTGGGTATAAAAACATATTGAAATGCTTTTGTAATTTAGTGGGTTCAAAGTTACCCCATTGTTCCTTTCCTGCCCCAGCTTCTCTCTGACCTTCTATGTGTTACTCCTTCTTCCATGTTTTATAGTCGTGGAGGGGACACTATCAAGTACACAGTTTAAGCAAGAATATCACAGCTCCCTTGATATTTTGATAGTCTTCTCTTCTTCATCAAGCCTGACTGCACTTTCTACTCTTACGCCTCTGTGTAGGCTTACTTACTATATCAGTGGCTGTAACCCTAATGATACTATTCTTCTCATCTTCACAGTTATGGAATCAGAAAGTTAGGTTAGAGGTACTTTTCTTACCCTGTCAGAGTCTACCAGCTTTCTCCTTCTCCTTGAACTAAAGAATAATTTTTTTTTTTAACATTTCACTATTCTGGATAAAGTTAGGCATTTGTTCATTGCTGATCTCTGCTGGCTTATCATTTTAAATGTGTGTATATGTGTGGGGAGGTTGGTGTGCTGGGGGAGGGAGGGAGAGAGAGAGTGCGCACACACATATATAACATGTATTTATTTATTTATTTTGGTCAACATGTATTTGTAGAAATCATAGTAATGTCATTATCTCCATCTCAGTATTTTGTTTTGTAAAACTTGCACTTTCATTTTTGAGTTTATTAGCTGGAGTTTACTTTGTGTTCCCTTGCACATATCTAATAGACTTTCTGAGTACATAAAGTTTTATGTTTTCTGGCACCTTAATTGTTTTTTTTTCTTTTTCAAGACAGGGTTTCTCTGTAGCTTTGGTGCCTGTCCCAGAACTAGCTCTTGTAGACCAGGCTGGCCTCGAACTCCCAGAGATCTGCCTGCCTCTGCCTCCCAAGTGCTGGGATTAAAGTCATGTGCCACCACCGCCCGGCCTGGCACCTTAAATTTTTGTCTACAGTATTCAATTCCTATAATAATTTCTAGAAGTCATTGTTTAGCAAACACAGAATCTTTCGAGGGAGAATTCAAGGTCTTATGTTCTGCAGAAGGTGAAGGGAATTTAACATCTCAGTACAGGTTTTTCTCTTATATTTTATTTGGCAAAAAAATCAAGAGTACAGGATACTGTGTTGGGATGCAAAGGCTCAAGGTTTTGTATTCATTGATAAACTATTAGAATGACAACAATAGAGTATATAAAGAAAATACTTTAATACAATTATTTATCTTGACAATAATTTAAATTGGATCATAATAAAACCACAAACACTTTGTTTTCTTTGATTTTTTTCAAGCCAGGTTTTCTCTGTATAGCTTTGGAGCCTATCCAGGAACTCACTCTGTACACCAGGCTGACATTGAACTCACAGAGATCAGGCTGCCTCTGCCTCCCGAGTGCTGAGAATAAAGGCGTGTGCCACCATGGCACAGCCACAAACACTTTCAACTTGCTTCTTTATAAACTTTGCCCCATCAGCAACTCTCTGTGTTCTCTATGCCATTGGTGGCATCACTAGCTACTTCTTGAGTTGGAAAACTGCAATAGATCTCTATATCATACAGAGTTGGGAGGACTCATTCATTTTTCCTGCAAAAGTTAAATAAAGTGCAAAACTTTCAGCCCATCAATCCTTTGGCAAGCTGTCCAAGGTGACATTTCATTAGCACATTTTGTCAGTGGATAAATCGTACTGCATGCTCTGAAGCGAAGGTGGAAAACATCTAGTCCTTTTTCATTAGATCCATCTGAACTTGAACCATTGGAGATTATACACAAAAAGCACATGAGACAGAAGAAGCACTATCCTGTCTATAAACTGCATTAATCATTCATTCCCTTCAGAGTGTCTTAAGTCTCTGTCATGTCTCCGGTTAAGGTCCAAACTGGCTATTCAATTTTGAGTTGAATGACAGATACATTTCAAGGAAAATCAGAGACATTATGACTCCTGCCAAGCTTGATAAAGTCCTCATTCATCAATTAAGAGGTTCCAATAAGCTAGGATGATACAGAAAAAAAAAACATGGGAAATAGCATGATAACACTTACTGATTTTCTTGCTTCTTTCTACTTGCACAGGACTTGGGGAAATAGATATTACGAAGAATCACTGTAAAATGTGGAATCAGAGGCAGCCCAGACAGCTGGAGTAAGCTTGTTCTAGGATCATGTGTCAGTCATTAGGGGATCTCTGGACTTGTTATTGCTCAAGACTCTAATAGAGAAATTTTAATTTACCTTGAAAATTTCTTTTATTTGAACATGAAAATCTGTGGACCTAGAGTTTATCTCTTTTCCACCTTTTTTAAGTTTGTTGGACTTAAAGAGTGCTAGAAATGGTTTCTAGTTAAACAACTATGATATCAAGACGTGTCCAGAACACTACTCATACTAAATCTAAATTTTTGTCCTATAATACTGTTCATTCTATACTTCAACAATTTTTTCTCACCTATAAAATGGAGAAAACACATCATTATAAAAGCAGTATTTTCATTTGACAAATTACTAAAACGAATGATAGCTAGCCATAAATAAGATTATGATTGACTAAGCACAGCATCTGTCTACTTGTCTAATTTCTAGCTGTAGTATGAGAAATGTTAGTATTACCAAAGAATATTTGACATTGTTGAGGTAACAATAAAAGCAGATTTCTGGAAAAGGAACTGAAGTTTTCATTACTTATTTTCATAGAAGTGTATAGCTAATTAATCAACAGAAACATCCAAGCTCTCATTTGTGCCAAAGGCTGCATTTGGCAATGTGAATGATTCAACATTATTTCAAATTACTTCAAAGTGTTTTGTTTTCAATAACCTAATGGTTTTCAAACTGTTCTCTTGAGAGCCTCATGTAGCTACCCCTCAGGTGTTTTTGTAACTATAGGCTTAATGGCTCATGGGTGGGTGTTTATAGGAAGCCCTCTAACATCAACAGAGGAACTGATTTTTATATATTTTACATGTATGATTTTATAAGAAGATTATTTTGGATAAAATTTTTATAGCTAAGCAATAGAAAACCATGTGGTAAATAAAATTGAGGGTTTCTGTTTTATCACAGTTTTTAAAATCACATTTTACTTTCAAAACAAAACCTGAAATTTTCAGCTCTGAGTTGAAGCCAAGCACTGGCCCAGAAAGTTTGGATGTAGTATTTTTGTTCCATTTGGTGGACTTGCTGAATTTGATTTGATGGTCAGCAGCATAGCCAATATCAATCCTTTTATTAAAATAATTAATCGTGCTTTCTCATTTCTCAGTCTCTCCAAGCATGCCTTTTTGGGGGAAAGAATTTATCTAACCAATATAAGTTAAAAAAAAAACAATAGCCATCAAATTCTCTTTATCTATTTGTCTGTCTGTCTGTCCATCTGTCCATTCGTCCATCCATCTCCTGTTAGTAACAGTAATATGTACTCATCTTGATTTTACTTATGGTTTTCTGTGGCCTCTTACTGTCTCTGTGCTTTATATTTCTTAGGATGTGTTCTCATAGTAATTTCCCAGTCTTTTCATCACTGGGTTGATGTGGGATTGATTCCCCTCTGTATGCTGTGATTACCGTTAATGAATAATGAAACTGCTTTGGGTCTATAGCAGAGCCATAGGGTAACAGAGCTAGGCAGGGAAAATTAAAGTGAATGCTGGGAGAAAGAAGGGCAGAGTCAGAGAGAAGCCTTGTAGCCCTGTCAGAACTTTTCCTGGTAAGCCACAGCCTCGTGGTGCTGCACAGATTAATGGACATGGGTTAAATTATGATGTAAGAGTTAACAAATAAAAAAACCTAGAGCTAATGGGCCAAGCAGTGATTTAATTAATACAGTATCTGTGTGGTTATTTTGTGGCTGAGCAGCTGGAAATGAACAAGTGGCCTCCTTACCACACTGGGTGACTTAGGCAGAATCCACTCCATTGTGTAGATGTATATCCCAGACCCATGGGAACTATGAAACAGCAGAAGCTGAGCTTGATCCAGCCATCTTCCTTGTAGACTTTTTCTTTTGCCATTTACCTTCCTTACACCTCTAGATGGGCTTGCTTCGTGTATATGTTAAAATGATGGTTTCCACAGCCACATAAACAGAGACAGTCTGGAATGGATTTTAGAATAATGGCTTCAATACCTATTTCCAAACATTTTTACTTAGTAATGCCATTATTTGTTATGGACATCTTATTTTTCTTCATATTTGTGTTTTGAAAATAGAAGCATCTTTGCTTGACCTTTTAGGCAAAATAACCACAGGGCATATGTTCAATAAGCACGATATTTTTCTGGAGTATCTCTGGGATATTCTTATGCTTTTAGGCAGATCTGTACTTTAATATATTTATTCATAATTGACAGAAATTAATTTAATTTATTTCTATGGATCAGAATGGAAGCTCTTTGTGTTTGTTTTAAGGCTTCAAAGTTGACTAAGAAAGATATTTGATATTTACACAAGTGTTATTTCTCCTATTGATAAATATGTGGGGCATTTGCACATACATGACAGTGAAAAAGGAAGATCATTAGTCAAACAAAAGAAAACAAACAAAAACAACATCCATAGCCACTGAGTGGTAACTCAAATTCTTTGGGCCTCTCACCAAAATGATTTTATTTGACATGCTTACAGAACACACATAAAAGTTACTTACAAGCAGATAGATGACCCACAAAGAGCCACAGTTGTGAGGATCACAGATATGAAGAGTTGCTTGAGGATTTATTTAAAAACAAATAGGAAATTATAGGTGCTATATTGATTGATGGTTCTAAGCTTACTTCCTTTCTGATCTCTCTGAGCTGCTCTTCCATGGACTCCTGCAAACCATAGAACCTAGTACATTTGAAATTGAACTAGGCATCAAAAGATGGCTAAGTGGGTAAAACATTTGCTGGGTGAGCATGGAGACCTGAGTTGGGACCCTAACTCTCCACACATATAAAGCAGAATATAGAAGTGCATGTTCTGATCCCAGCTTTCTTTTAGTAACCTGAACGGTAGACACACGAGAATTTCTCAAAACTTTAGAGCAGGTTACTTGGTAGAAACATAGTAGTGAAAACAAGAGTCCCTTGCTTAAATAAGGTGAAAAAAGAGCACCAATACCCATGTTTGTCTTATAACCTTGAAACCCCAAACTGAACACACACACACACACACACACACACACACACACACGCAAGCAGATATACGGGAGATTTCTTAAAGAGGGGAACAGACTTAAGGTGGAGAAAGAATCAGGTTTTGACAGAAGGATACACAAGGCTATAGTAGTAATTTTATGATAAAATTAATTTGTGTGGGTGCTTGAGGAGGGAGACTGACTAAAATTGTAAAGCTGAAGAAGTGTTATTCCTGGAATTTTTGCTGATCTAAACTGCAGCCTAGTAACAAAATGTCTAAGTTGTTTAGAGTTCAAGTGGTCCTTTCGTGTGAGGGAAGGACTTTAAGACACAAACCCCATCCAAATATTTGGGCCATTGTAGACCTGTGGTAGCAGCTGAGTTAATGCAGTTCTTACAGGGAGCTGAAGAATGGCTCTAGGTAACTGAAACTACCAGTCACTGTTCATATATTGAAGGAATTAATGTCTTAATCTGTAAACTAGGCTCATAATTCTTTAAGTTTATTTTTACTGCATAATTATATTTGCCTTGTACATGTTGTAATAAAACTGTGGCAGCGCTGCAAACACTATTCTTCTGAAATCCTTTTTTTTTTGCTTCAATCAGATTATTATGGCTATGGTTTGGGAAGATTTATTATTATTGTAAATATGAATAAACTACACTGGAGTTTTATGGAACTCTCTGTATTTTCACAATAATTTACTCCAAGCGCTATACATCTCACTAAAGTATAATAATAAAAGTATAGTAAAACATAGCCACAGTGCTCTTTCTTTATAGGAGATATTTAGCTAGTCATATGTACATGATATAAGTAGAAGCTTAAATTCTCAATATTTTGTAGACTCACTAAATTAAAAGGCTATGTTAAAGGCAAAATTTAACTTTAAGATGGATTTGTGTACAAACTGTTGCTGAACAAATGAGATAAGTGTTAGTAAAAGTCTGCTAAGAAGAAAAATAGGAAAACATGGTAGTTTACACTTGTAATTTCACCATTAGGAGGCTATTGGAGAAAGATTGCTCTGCCTCAGCTACACAGTAGATTTGAGGGTAGAATGAGACAAATGTTAAGACTCTAAATCAAGAAACCAAAGCAGGGTTTGTGGAAAAAAGGAAAGAATTGTGCATCTTTCTAGTAAACAAATTAATAAGACAAAGGATTTTATATACAGTATATTATCATTATTGAGACTGAAAAATCCAAGATTGTGGAAACAGAAGACTCAATATCTGCTGAAATCTCATGTTTTTTTGTGGCACATCTCATGATGGAAAGAGAAAAGGGTGAAATTGCCCTAATTAATTATTTCACAAAGCACTTATCCCATTCATGAAGTTGGTGCAATTATGATTCAATCACTTTCCAAAATAATTAACTGCTTCACTCCATCATCTTCAGGATTCAGCTCCAATATATGAATTTTCAAGGGCACATACATTTGACCATGTAAAAATAGTCCTAGAAACATGTGCTGTAAATAAAAATAATTCTAGACAATTACTTATTATATAAAACCAGTATTTTGAAGGAATGTGGGCTTCATTCAGATTTCCAAATCACCTGGGAATAGAGATTCAGTTTCTTCAGAATTTTACATTAAATTTCACAAGTGTATTTTGAGTTGTTTGCAACATCGAATTTATTTTAAAGTTTTTCATATGTTCATGTTCTCACAATTCATGAAAAAGCTACCAACAAGTCAATGTTCTTATACTGTCCATGTTGTAAAAGTTGTGTGACTCTTTCTGGAGAATATGCGATGTCATTTCAGACCACAAATCAAAGTGACAGTCCCAAGCATCTCTAAATTGGTGGACCACCAAAATGCTCAGATTACTTACCGAAGCAAGGAGTGGAGGACTACTTAGAGAAGCTGTTGAATGACCTTCCAGTCCACTGCAGCCTGTGGAAGGATCCACGAAATAAGTGTCGGTAGAACTCCCCCAGCTCCACAGAAAGAGTCTCTTCTCCCAGTTTAGAGCTGCCTGACAGTTCTTACAGATTTCTGCATTTCCCAAGAATTGAAGTTTTGTTAGCTCGAGTCACATGAATTTCCTTGCCCTATCCTGGAGTGAATGCTGTAATCGGAGGAAATAGCTATGCATTACGGAGAAACGCTGAATTGTCTTGTAACCTCGACGGAAAGTAAAAGTTACCTTAAACGTATGATCTTAAAGATGTAGAAAATATGCCAGTCTTTGTATTAAGTCCCTATGGGCTAACATTGAGGCCTCATCGACGAAAGGCTCTTAAGAGTCTGGGTGGAGTTTGGATAAGGAGACAATCATAATCATAAGTCAATAATTTTAGAACATGATACATCCAGAAAGCCAAACTTTTTTTCAACTTTCCATGCAGATTTCGATAAGGGTCACACTAATTTGCAATGACTCCAAAGTGAACAAGAGTTCTCATTTCCCCTGAATCCTTATTTTTATCACAGCACTGTATTTCGGTAGAGAGTGTTTTTAGTTGTCAATACAAAATGCCAAATATCAATCAGTGAGTGCTTATCAAGGCCTGCCAGACCTAAGTGACACAGGGGATGATGTGAGATCTACTTGAAAACCAAAACGCTTATTTAGCTATATGTTTTACCGAAATGCTAGAAATATCCAGATGGTTAAATCTTCTACCGAAAATAGAGTGCTGTGATATCATCATTCTCCCCTTAATTCTCTCCCTCCATTCTGTTCTCTGTCAACATTGAACACTGACGTCCAATTAACTGTGCTGCAGAGTCCCATTTGGTAAGCAAGAATGTTGACTTCATTATGTTTTCACTACATCTCCAATAGTTTCTTCTGCAATGGAAATTTAGTTTACAGTATGATCAAAGATGTTAACACACCACCTGTTCTATGTCATAATGCTTACCCTGTTTAATGGGATAAAGGCTAAGGTGGGAATTCCTTTAAATAGCCAAGGGGAGATACACACAGTGTACCATAGAGTAAGATGCCTTTTTTGCTTATTTTGCCTTTTGTTGCTCTTTTGTCTTGTTGTTTCTACCTAGCTATTTAGCATATTGACTTTTTTTCCTTTCAACTAGAACACATATATATCATTTAAAGCAGTGTCTGAGTGAAAAGATTTAACCTTAAATTTCTCTATAGTAACTATTAAAAACATATTGCCAATCTGCTTTGTATTATAATAAAATCAGTAAAATTCCTGAACTGCTCCAAATTAAGTTGAATATTTCAAATAATTTGACGGCTACACACAAAAAAAATGTGTTAAAGTTAGGACACTCTTAAAAATATGTGCTTCATGGATGATTAGTTTTAAACAATTATCTTAATTTTATAGCTCATTTTTCTTGTAATAAATGAATTTCTATGCAAATTATCTCAGATTCTGGTATTTTAAAGAGAGATATTTTGTGTAGCAATCACAGGGAAACAATAATATAACAAAGGGTTGAAGTGATGATTGCTATTTAATGCCCAGCGTGGTGCTGAGGACATGAGGACATTAAGTAGTAGATAAATGCTACGGTTTTGTGTGTATGTAAATATATATATATATATATATATATATATATATATATATATATATAATGATGGAGGAAGGTCATTGGTTAAATAAAAAGAAACTGCTTGGCCCTCATTGGTTAGAAGATAGGTGGGAGGAGTAAACAGAACAGAACGCTGGGAGGAAGAGGAAGTGAGCTCAGACTCCACAGCTCTCCTCTCGGGAGCAGACACCTCAGTGAGACACCATGCTCCCGGCTCCTGGGCAGGCAGATGCGATAAAGCTCCGACCCAGGATGGACATAGGCTAGAATCTTCCCAATAAGACCAGTGCTACACAGATGATAAGAAATGGGCTAATGCCGGGCGGTGGTGGCGCACGCCTTTAATCCCAGCACTTGGGAGGCAGAGGCAGGCGGATCTCTGTGAGTTCGAGACCAGCCTGGTCTACAAGAGCTAGTTCCAGGAAAGGATCCAAAACCACAGAGAAACCCTGTCTCGAAAAACAAAAACAAAAACAAACAAACAAAAAAAAGAAATGGGCTAGTCCAGGTGCGAGAGTTAGCCTAGAAGAGGCTAGATAGAAATGGGCCAAGCAGTGTTTAAATGAATACAGTTTGTGTGTAATTATTTCAGGGCAAAAGCTAGCCGAGCAGGCGGCTGGGTTGTTGGGGACGCAGCCCTGCTGCTCCTATTACTACTATATATATATATATATATATATATATATATATATATATATATATATATATCTTTTCATGGAGATGCACATGGACATGTAGGTTTGTGTGGGTGTTGATGTCAATATGTTGTCCTGCAGTCCTGTATTGTCTTCTATCTTACTTCATATGACATGTTTTGGCCAGAAGCTGAAGCTTCACATGGATAATCTGGTAAAACCTGACTTACAGAGCTCTTCCTGTTTCTGCTTCTGTCTCTGAGACTAAAGGTGTACACTGCCACACCTGGATTTTAAATGAGCCCTGGGAATCTGGAGGGCCCAGGTGAAGATTCCTGCATTTTTGTTGCAAAAAGAATTTTACTGACAGCCATCTTTCCGGCTCTTTTTTTCTTTAGGTCAATATTCATATATATATTTATGTTTTAGAAACAGTTGCTAAAATTTATAGTGGAAAACATTGAAATTCAGAGTCACAATCCCTGTTGTAACTTTGAATGATTGTTTCTTCTACCATGGCCTTCCTTCTATGTCTTGTAGCAAACACCATTGACAGATCATACATAGCCCTTTGTCCTGAATTATATGTCATAACTTCAGGATGTTGTATCAAAATTATCATTGGCCACTAACAAAGATCTAATTTAACACATGAGATGAAGGTCTCTTGCATTCCCCACGTCACGCTGCAAATAGGGACTTGCAGACCACATGAGGGCTAAGGAGAAACCTAAGTGGGAGAGTGAGACCGTCACACCATACCAGGTGAAGCCAATGATACTAAGTCTCAGAACTTCCTATCTAGAATTATTCTACTGTTTTTGGAAGCTGACTGCTTATTAATATTTTCAAAATAACCATCATAGGTCAGCTAAAAAAAAAGGTGTTTCCTCTTGCTTTCTACTTGACTAAGAAATGCAGAGCTAACTGCACTGAGGTTTAAACTTAGCACCTTTAGCTTGTAGGAGAGTGAAATAGTTGAAAGTGTTTCATTCAGCTTTGTGACAGCTTGCTAGGACCCTCTTGTTCTGATGAAATATTTGCTCATGTATGCATGTATGTGTCTAACATACAAATGTATATATATATGAAATTAGCAGTTATATTATATATAATTAGTAATTAATAACATATATATTCTTGTGTGTGTTCTCTCTTTATTTCTCTGTTTCTCCCTGTCTATCTCCTCAAAAAGTTTGGCAAATATGGAATGTTGAATCTAGTTTGATGGCTAATTTGAAAAACAAAACAAACCTAATAATTGGCTACCAAGGCAAAGAGATGACAATGTAACAGGTGGAAAGAAAAATCCAATTGGGAATTGAGTAGCTCATATCCACGACACAAAACTTTTAAAAGAGTTTTCACACTTGAAATCCATACAATATTTCAAATTGTCTTATGGATTAAGTGTCTGTTGATCAGATTCTGGAGCAATAGGTGTTAGGCTAGAGATATTCAACAGTAAATTAATGTCATCCAAGTTTGTGACTGGAATTTTAGAACTCTTTGGCATGTTATTCGTTTCAGGAATGGAGTGATAATTTTCCAAATGTTGTATGTTTATGTGTTAAATTGGCAGCTTCTCATCTTTGCCACTGTCTACTCTGTCTGGTTACGACATAGGTGCTTAGTCCTAGTTTTGATTTCCACGTGCATTTTAAGAAATATAAACAGGAAGACATAATGTGTAAATGTTTCTGTCTTTCTGTCTATCTTTCTATCCCTCTCCCCCAAACCCTCTCTTACCAAATTAATTGAGTCACACAATTAAAGAGGCTGAGAATTCTTATCTCATGATAAGCTGTTTGTTGGTTGGGGATATTGGGAAGTGTTGCTCAGCTTAAATTCCAAAGCCTCATTTTTAGCTTAAAGATAATAGCCTAAGAACTTCATGAACCACTGGTAAAAGTCCCAGAATCCAAAAGGCAACAAATATAGTCTCTGACATCTAAGGACAGGTTTGGAAGAGTGACTTTATCAAATCTACAAGAGTGAAAATTCATTCTTCTTCCACCTTTCCTTACATCTGTCTTTCTCAGGTGATTGGTGGGTACCTACATATATTGAGAACTTGTCTTACCTTCACAGATCATTAACTGAAAAATTGATCTCCTTCACGAGACCCCTCATAGACATACCTGTAACATCTTCAAAGACAGACATTCATAGATACATGTGTGGTGAAACACCAGGTCTTCTTTAGCAGAACAGGGGAGAATTTAAGAACTGATGAACACTGAGAATAAATAATGTTTTATCAGGACTCTAAGAACTCTGAGATATCATCAGATAACATCTATCTGATGTTATCTATTATAGATAACATCTCAAGTTCTGTGCAAAATAAAAGTATAAAATGGTACATTAAAACAGATCCAAGAGTTCTTTATAAAACATTAACAAATTGAATTTGACAGTATAGAAAAAAATGTATATATATATTGCAATCAATTAAGATTTATCCAAAAATTGATAGCAATAGGTTCAGTTGAAAAAATCATATTATAATGTTAATTAGTGTAGAAAAAGTTTTGAAAAATATCAAATACATTTATCTGAATATAAAGAAGTCACAGAATAAACTGTGAGAAACTTATAGTGACTTGTAATAATTTAATTCCTAGAATGACAGCTTAACAAACGTATGTAAATTGGCAGCTTAAATAATGAAGTAATAGATTATAGTGACTATGCAATATAAAGCTATGTAAAATGGCTTGAGATAGAAAACAGCACACAAACACAAGGGACCAAAATATATTGACTCTTAAGAGCTGTTCTCTGAAATCCACATACATGCCATAGTTCATGAATGATTTGTGAGCCTGCACTTGGCTACACACACCACACACATACAAACATGCACACATGCTCGCGTGTGCACACACACACAGAGGCACACACAATAAAATTTGATGAGTCAGTAAAAAATAATCTATTAACAGTCTCTATCTTTGTTAAATTCTACTTCATTGACATGATATACTGCTATTTCTGTATGCTATGCTACGACAGAAAATAATTTATTTTCTTCTTGTTAAGCTATATTATTATTTCGACAAATATAGATTGTTTTTTTCTAATTACTGTCAGAAAAAACTATAGACAATTGATTATAAAACAAATTATGACTTCTGCTGAGAATTCTTGGTTTAGATCAGTACCCAATTTTTTAAATTGGATTAGTTTTTTGATGTCTTGTGTCTTGAGTCCTTTATACATTTGGGAAACCATGCTTTGTCGGTCTCCATGTGAGTCCTGCACTTTTCTGAATACAAGTGGAGGAGAGTGGATGGGGGCCATAGTGGAGGAGAAGAGTAGACTGGGAAGGGAAGACAGACAGGAAACTTCTGTCAGGATGAAAGATGAACAAACAAACAAGTATAAAAAAAAACAATAAATAAACCCAAATATTTTGGCAGCTTTTCTTCTAATTTTGACTATGTTGTGTTTAAAAAGCTTTATATTTATAGAACAGCCTGAAGAACTAAAATGCACATTAGTCTGCGACAAAGATGTTGTGTAAACTTATTTTGCAAACAGTTTTGGGAAATCGACCTCAGGGTGTGGCTTCTTGTCTGTGGACATGATTTCTTTAAAGGAGAAAGGCAGATTTCCTGTACTCTTTTAGGGCATGAAGCAGCATGTGACCAGTTCCCAGTTCACTTGGTCTCAGTACTGTGCATCTGTTTTCCCATAGCACGCTTTTAATATATGTGTATATGCTGGGCGGTGGTGGCGCACGCCTTTAATCCCAGCACTCGGGAGGCAGAGGCAGGCAGATCTCTGTGAGTTCGAGACCAGCCTGGTCAACAAGTGCTAGTTCCAGGACAGGCTCCAAAACCACAGAGAAACACTGTCTCGAAAAACCATATATATGTGTGTGTGATATACATATATGTATATATAATTTTTGTGGTTCTTGGTACACAAAGACTCATATGTACTTGACTGACCTTTGACAATATACTCTAATAGTATAGCAAATAAACCTTACAACAATGAGAGTCAGAATATGTGGTTAAAATTAGAATTGTACCATGGAGATACATAGCTCAAATATGTATTCCTGTGAAATATAAGCCCTGCTTCACACAGCATTGAATAATAGTTCTGTCCTTATCTCAGCAGGAAAGAAGGCAGAGCACTATTTCTGCTACATGATTTAGAATGGACAATAGAATCTAAATTTTCACCATGCCCTCCGTGATATTAGCTCATACACTTATTAACTACTGGGATACACAAACTAAATGTGCTAAGGAGATAATAGAACTGCCTTTTACTGCAAAGAACTGTCTCTTATTTTATATTTATCTGACACACATTGACAGTTAAAATCTCTGATGTTTTCAAACATGTTGCCTCAAGTCCAAAAGTACTAACTTTCAAAAAGAGCTACAGCTGGATAAAGTTGAGTATATAAAGCTCCAGCATTCGAGGGATCAAACTGTCTTCTGTACTCTGTACTCTTTAAGTGTTAGAGAGAGTGTTCTTATTCATACGTTTAAAAAGTAGAGAGATGTATTTTTTAGTAGTTACATGGTTCTGAAAGAACATCTAGCATGTAATATTTGTCTCATATATCTGTCATAAAATATTTGCATGCCTGAGACTTTGGATTGTGAAATGTGATTGTAATTGGTCTTATCAATAAAAACCCAGAACCAGATGTCAATGTGTAAGCTCAAAAATCAGAGAAGCAAAGGAAAGTCACAGTTACCTGTTACTTTTCCAAATCCTTCAACTAAAGGGGAGCTGAGATCCTATGTACACCTTGCCTTATCACTTTCTGACTCCACTTCCTGTTATTTCCTGTCTCCTGTCTGCACAGACTTCCAGACTTCTATGGTTAACTAGTGACTAGCTCTGTCCTCTGATCTTCACACAAGTGTTATTTGTCAGACACAAGAAAAATGTCACAACATTTTCTCTTTTTGTATAAATTGAAATGAGAAGGTTATAACTAATATAGAAACATTATATATAATAAGTAAAATAACTATATACAAGAATTACATTAATATGGTCTAGTCCATTAGTATTTGACAAATTCAGAGAAAATACTCCATTATCTATCCTATCTTGGTGAGTCCAAAGTATTGTACTAATTTATCTTCTGTCCTAATTTGTATTACCAACACAAAACTATCTTTTTTTGTCTTTCCACCTTATTAATGTTACCTTTCTTTCATGAGTTTCTTTTCTGAAGTCATCAACAAGGAGAACTGCAATTATCTAATCTTCAACTCCATCAGACACATAGGAAAGATATAAACTTATCTTAGTAAGCAGGAATTACAAGCAAGCAGTTTCTAAAAGATATGAATAATTACAGAAAATGCTGGCTGCCTGGAGAGTCACCCAAGTTTCCTCTGTAACACAGGAGTATACATCTTCAGCTACAGGCCTAGAATATCTGACAGACTTCTAAGTGAAGCAGGATATTTAGAAGGGCTGTCCTGCCTTGTCTTGGCAAGGTTCAGCAGTCATTTCCTTTTATGTCCTGCTTGTCTAATTTGGAAAACATACTGTCAGCAACTGCGGCAAGTGCTCTTTTTTCACCAAAGAAAGTAAACTCCTAATGGAGTTTCTTTGATGTCCATCATCTTCTCTGAAATAAAATGGTGTGGCCAGGAGAAGATGTCTTGTTGTAATAAAGAAGGACCTTATGTTATTTAAAAAAACCCTTAAATGCCATATTCTATATATCTCTGAAGTGTTTGAAGACCACTGTCTAATCTGTTTGACCTTGAAAACATACATCACAGGACTACAAGTTTGAATGCAATAGGTGACTAGCTACTAACTTGCATTTATTTATTATCCTAAATAGAGTATAATAATAAATTACAAGAATTAGAAAGTTGTATAACATTGTTTGTAAGATGTATATGTATAATATCTTGAACAAGATTAGAAATGTATGTACTGTATGTTCTAAAAGAAATAGCCTTAAATTTGTTTCAATATACAAAATCCATATCAACGTAAAATATTTAAAACTAGTAGTTTTTTTAGTTTAAAAGTAGATTCAATAATCTACCTTTGAATCATATCATTTCTATAACACACACATATTATAACTAATATAACCTGAATTTTATAGTAATACACAAAAGCCCAAGCAAACATAAATTATTTGAAATTAATAATTGCTTTTTTGATTTAAACATAGATTTAACAATCTACCCTTTTATCCTATAATCTCTACACTCCTCTTTTTTCTTTTCAGAATGAGATTCCTGAATCTAGTGTCCTTTGTTCAACTATTTATCATGACCATTACCAGTAACAACTTGCAACCAAACCCAATACAATGACAAATATCAATAACTTATTGAGTGATTAAAATCACCTCCCACCAACTCTCCCTCTTGTACTTCCTGCCTATTTAGATGTAGCTCTCTTAGCTACCTCTCCAGCAACAGGTCTCTATGTCTTTGTTTGGAGGAATATGAAACACTTTGGAACTTTGAACTAAAAAAGCAGTTGGATACTTCAAGTGAGGCTTACTGGGCAATACTGGTAAGAGCATAGAAGACAACTGCGCTGAGGGTTATTTGAACTGTGGGGACCTTGTTTAAGAGGTTTCAGAGAAGAATAATATTAGTGTGTGGCCTAGAGACTGATTTTGTCATATTTTGGTGAAAGATGTGTTTGCTTTCTGCCCATGCCGAAAGTATCTATCTAATTCTAAATTGAAGAGTTATGGATTATCAGCTTTGGCAGAGGAGATTCCAGGACAACCTAGTATTGACTGTGTTGCTTGGTTATTAGTGGTCATTCTTATATAGATCTGTAAGAAAAAAGTGCTAGCTGATCAAGGGCAAATAGGAAATGTACAGTTGGAAAAGAAAATGGGCACCAGGAACTGGAATGGAGCTAAATCCTGTGTTCAAGGACATAAACAGATTACAAGTAAAGGGAATGATGACCTCAGGGCAAAACCCCACACAGGTAAATTAAAGAAATCCTTAGTGTCAACTGTGGTGGTACCTGGCTTTAATCTCAGCACCCAGAAGGAGAAGCAGGGAAATGTAAGTGTTCAAGGCAAGTAGTAAATGAGTTCCAGAATAGCCACACTGAGTTCTAGGTGAGCCAGAATGAATTCCAGGACAGCCAAGTTTAGGTAGTGAAGAAAAACTTAAGAAAGAGAAAACTGGTGAAAATATATTTGAATGAAGGGGCCATGTTTCATTCTCAGCAAACAGCAGAATTTGGTAGGTTTGATGATTTAGTTCTGGGTTTAGAGTCAAGGATACAAGAAAGGGGTTATGGGTTATGATTTAGCAAAGCTGCTGAAGTCAGGTGTGTGTCAGGGGTGTCCCTGCATGAAAACCTTGAGAGGACATTACTTGAAGCTGTAAAGTGAAGTGTGGTTTGTGCTGGTGAAACTAAGATGCCTGAGTCATTGGATACCTGCTGAGTAGAGCTGTGAACAGGGAGTAGAAATAGCTCCTCCCCCCACAAAGCATGTGGCAGTTATGAAGCTGAAAATCATTGGATATCTGCAGAGGGTTTTGAAACCTATGTCTATAGGATCTTGCTTTGGACCAGTATTTCCTTGTTCTGCTCCTTCCTCCCCTTTGGAATGGTGATGAATACCCTGTGCCATTACATGTTGGAAGCATTTGATCTGCTTTTTTATTTTGGTATTTACAAGAGATATTAGTTAAAAGATTGATGACTCTCAGAAGAAAATTTTAACCTTGGACTTTCAAATAATGTAGATACTGTGATAGCCAATGTGTATTTTGAAGTTGGACTAAATACAGTTTGCATTATAAAATAGCTGCAAACTTATGGGGGCTTGGAGTTTGAATTAAGATGGCCCTCATAGGCCCACAGGTAGTGGCACTATTACAAGGTTTGTCTTACTTGGAGTAGATGTGACTTGTTGGAAGAAATACGTCACTGAGGTTAGACTTGTTAAAAGATATAGATTTTGACTGAAGATTAGCATAAACACATCTGAGTCTATTTCCTCCACCTATGGCTCCTGGTTCAGTAGGTGTATCCACCAAAACATGGGTCACACCTGACTCAGAGACACTTTTTACCTGACAGTTTATTATTCTATTGACTAAATTAACAATTCAAATTCTTTTTTTCTATTTGTTCCTTTCCATTTTTCTTGTCCTTTCTAAAAATATAAATCAATACACAACTATATCACTCCCCCCCCCCTTCATTTTACCTACACTTTCTCGGTCTACTTTCTTTCTTTTTCTACAATTTGATGGTTTAAACAACACTTTTTAATAAGGACTTTATGCTTATGTTTCTAATGCTTCCTTCTGAGACATGTTCTTGATTGGAATTCTCTTTCAATTTTTGAACCTACATACTGTATAATGCAATAAACTATTTTTTATTTAAATGAAATCATGAATACACTTGACATGTAGTAAACGTACTAAATGGTTTATCATTATGAGATCCTAGAGAGAAAGGCTCGTGCTTCATCTGTTTTCTTGCTTCAGGTTTGGGAAGCAGAAAGTGCTAAGTGAATGTTTGTTAAATCATCAGAGATGAAAAATTTTAAAGCAAACAAACAAAAACAAGTTTCTTGTTCTCATGTATTTTAAGGAGGTAAAAGAGACCGGTAATCTGTTAACCTCAAATATTGGAGCGATCTAGAAAAAAAATGTGTGGTAAGTAGCAGACTGAGACAGTTGTATCAGGGGTAAATCACATTTGCAACATTACTTGGCTGGGAATTTCCTACAAGCAATCATGAATGTCAGTGAGGGGTCCTTTGGATCTGAACATACTGATGAAGGGTTGGTAGTCTTATACATGTTAACTATTAGGATAAGCACACTGCATGTTTATAGATGAGGAAGGGGTTATATTAATCTCACACTTGCTTTCCTCTGCACTTAAGTACCTAAAAGTCATCCTTCAGAACACGACACTGAAAATTCAATATGTTAATTATGTCCCTCCCAAAATGAAATTTAAGTGGTAAAGAAAATAGAAGAGGGATCAAGTTTTACTTTCGTGGGTAGTCTTTCTCTTCCAATAGAAGGAAAAGCCTGCTAATGGTGAAAGATTAATTTTTTATCATCAGTATTCTCAAAGTTTTGATCCATCCACCCTCCCTTACTCCTTTACTCTTATTTTTGATCTCTCAGAGACATAATAAAGATGCTTTGAAATAAGGAATAATATAACCCCTCCTTAGGTGACTTAGTATAATGTTGGGAACCTTCAAAAAATCAATTTTTCATGTTTTACAAAAATATTTGCATTTCTGGAATGATCCTTTGGTTTTCGAGTTCTACAAAACCTTAATGTATTGGATCTCTAAGTAAGGTAGTTTCTCCTACAGTATTGTATTCTTTCTACTAGGCCTATCCAATTCTAAATCTAACTAGGATGCCCTTTTTTTTAGTTCAAATATTTCATACATGAATATATTGTCCTGTCTTTTCTTTTGTAGGTGTTGTCATTGTTAAGCTACACTTCTCTTTTAAAGCCATCCTATAACTTCTTTGTTGTAGTCATTATAAATAGAAACACTTAATCCTATTCAGTATCACGATCACTTTCAGCTTCAGGGTCATTTCATTCGTTTCTGCCTTCATAGATTTACTAAAATCTTTTCCATAGTGTGGTTGCTTCTCTTTTCAGGTAATTAACTACAATAAATTAAATCCAAAGCAGCATTGAATTGTCTGAATTCTATCACATTGTAGCTCTAAGATTCTTTAGATGAACAGAGCCCTCAAAGTGAGCTTCTTACACATACATGTTATTAGGAATATGAAAGTCTAGATGGACTTTTGCTTCTTGTTGTATATGTTAAGTCTGGTTCATGGTCACATGATGTGTTACACCTGACTGCTCTTAATCTGAGTTATTTAGTGACCTATGCTTTCCTCCTGCTGTAACCTTAATGTTAAAATTGACTTGAAGTTTAGGATCACAGTTCATAATGGAAAAGTGACAGGGTTTCAGAAAACTAGGTTAATATTACGAAGGATATTGATTTTAATGCATCTAAACATGTACCACTTTAGGTATAAACACCAAATGTGATTTGTGTTTTTGAATACTGGCATTTTCTCTCCATAAACTATTATTATTGCAACAAGCTGTTGCCCTGTGGGTATTTTTCTTTTGCAACATATGTTAACAGCAGAGGGCGTAGAAAATATGCATAAATGAATGTAGATGACAAAATTCAAAAGTGAAATTGTAAGAGAGAAAATCTACACATGGTTATCTTTCTCCATTGCTCCTTCTTGCTCAATAAATAGCGATAATTTGACCCATTTCTTTTGGTTCTCACATTAAATAGCACTTACCATTGCATTTTGAAGAAGTGGGGTGATTTAGGGATCAGTGTGCATGTAAAATTACCATGGAAACTGTAGCCACATTCTACCAATGAAACGCTTCCAACACACTTCTTCATCTTCATGACACTTACAAATGTAGTAATTTTAAACACCTGTTCTCTAGCACATGATGGCTGTGATTTAATGGGGCTCTACTAGAGCTGTAAATAGGATGGGTGTCTTGCGGTGATGTGGAATATTGGTGTGCATGTCTCTTTGTAAAACAGATAAAAATTCACTCTAACTCATATGTCCATAACTATAACATTCTTTCTCTATTCTATTTGATATCTTCAAAAGGCAGATTTAAATCTTCTCTTTTTGGCATATAAACTAATAAGACGTATCAATGCTGAACTCCAGAAAAGATTCAGTATTTATAGTGAAGCCCAAATAGACCTATTGTTTTAATTGACTAAAGGCCCCACATACAATTGAATTATTCTGATTTTATTTTTCCAAGCTTTGCTCTTTCTGTCTCTGTGGCTAGAGATCTATTTTCTTTGGTTTCACGTGTATTCAAAGTTCACCTGCAGCAATAATTTTCTTGTGATTTCTAAAGAATATATTAGTGTTGACATTTTTGATATTTTAGTTTAAATTGTAAACTTTTGTCCAATTGTAATTAATTCTTTGCAGTTATTTGTCTTAATTTCTATAAATAAACAGTGATATGGGTGCATACATTTTTAAAAAAGCAATTTTGTGTACATTTTAAATTCTGTATATATATATATACATATGAATGTATACATACATGTTTGTGGAAATTATCTTAATGGGTAACGATGACTTCATGAAAGAGAATGGTTCAATTATCTAAGTTTAGATGAATATCCTAAAATAAATAACAGGCTTAAGATGAGAGATTTTGGAACTATGCCCAGACACTGTATCTAAATATATGTATTCAAAGTAATTTAAGCAGGCTTTGGTTTAATATTAGAAAGAAGAACATAATTATTATGTTTCTTCATCAATTAAAACTTCATTTTATTTCAAAACATCACTTTGTTTCTGAAGCTGTATCCTTATATCGACACTTTGTAGATATTGCATGATTTTCTTTTAAAAATATAGATGAGGCAAGGGCAATCACAAGCCTAAAAATATAAAAAATTGGGAAAATACAGTTTATATATTAATGCTTAAATTCGAAAATTCCTGAGTCTATTTCATTTTTATCTTCTAGAAATAGTAAAATATTAGATATTTATAAAGCACAAACCTTAAATGTAAGTAGCGAGTTGCACAGATACTCTGTGATGAGAGCAAGCACATTTATCTACCCCTTCTGAAGACTAAAGTAACTGTGTCTCCTGAATAAGAGCATTGTTTATAACATTGTTGCTAAATCCTACTGTGCCTTTGAAAAGGTACAGTAAGTCTTGAGAGTCTTGACAAATATGCCTCTTCGAGAGATGAAAGCAGAACAGCACAAAACAAGATACAAGAAGACAAGGCAAATGCGCAAATGCCCCCATTTGCCTTGTTGGAGTCAAAAATGGAAGAGAGTGGACCTGGGGTAGAAGAGAGGTTGTGAGGAGTTGGGAGGTGAGGAAGAAGAAAAAACAGTGGTTTGGAGTTATTGTATGACAGAATAATCTATTTTCAATAAAAGAAAAAATACATTTCTTGGTGGCAGAGTGCATGTTAACAATTAGGACTCTTTCTTGAAATAGTTTTTTTTTTTTAATTCCTAAAATAGGCTATTTACTTTCCCAATTTTTAAGGAAAATTCAAATAAAAAATTTATTACTTTTTGTTTATTTCTTTTCTTTTGTGTAAGTATGTATGCATGCAAAGACAAATATAGCATATAACATGTGAAGGTCAGAGCACAATTTTGGCAAATCACTTCCCTCCTTCTACCACTGTAAGTTAGGAAATCTATTATTTCTGGTGTCTACTCTAGGATAGCTAATTGTTCAAGCTTCTGGGTGATTCATCTACCTTTCATCTGGCTACTAAGTGGTGGATTTATAGACACATACTACCTCATTTGGCTTTGCATGTGGTTCTTTTATATCACACTCAAGATGTCAGATCTGGGCAACTTAGTGCCTTTACAGACTGAGATACCTGATTGTACCTATGGAAACTTGTGATTTGAGATATATTAACAGTGCATATTCTGGAAATGCATCAATAAGGAAATTTTTCATATTATTTTATTTAGAGCATGCATTTTATGAGCGTAGCCAAAGCATTACATCATCTATCAAACACGTTTTCAATGAATACCATGTATTCATTTGTTCACTATTCCTATGGATCTAAAGCACAATGAACACAAATTCCCTGTATTTTTATTATTATTATTATTATTTTGTTTTTCGAGACAGGGTTTCTCTGTGGTTCCAAGAGCCTGTCCTGGAACTAGCTCTTGTAGACCAGGCTGGTCTTGAACTCACAGAGATCCGCCTGCCTCTGCCTCCCGAGTGCTGGGATTAAAGGCATGTGCCACCACTGCCCGGCTGAATTCCCTGTATTTTTAAAAGTTGATGAAATAGTTGAAAAGACATACTTACAGATATTAAAGACCTATTATGAGGTCAGGCACTTTTTGGATCCTTATATTTTCCTTGTCTCCTGTGTGGCTCTTTGGTTCTGTGTAACTAAGTTAATGAACAAGAACGCTGCTTTATTATTGATTGATTAATTGATTAATTTATGTGATTGTAGTTTTTTAAATCTTTCTTCTTCTGCTAGGACACTATTACTATTACCATTAAAAAACTTTGCTGTCCAGTGGTTTCACGATAAATCTCATTTAGAAAGTTGGTTCTTAGATCTGCTGAGGTTACAAATTTCTGTCATTAGTCATAAGCACATCTGTGCGTGCTTGGCAATGAGAGGAGACAATGTTGGCTAGCAGGAGGATATGTGTAATACTCATAATCAGAAGCTTCTTGATTACTTATCTTTTCAACCCTTCACTCCTCACCTCAAGGTATCAATTCTCTATGAAAATGAGATTTTTTTCAGAAATATTATAGACTTCTCACCAGCTTCAATGGTGTTTTTTTTTTTAACATTTTGGGGTTAGTCGGACATTAAATTGTGCAACAGAGGCAGGCAAATGAGTCCTTTATTATCCATCCTCATTGCTAAAATCTCCAAAGTACACATATGAAGGAATGTTTCAGTAACTTACAACATGGAACCAAGTGTCCTTGCCTTACAGGGTTTGGCTTATATTAACCTGCAGTGTGTAGCTTTTTGACCTGTCCCAGGCACCCCATTTGATTTTTCTGCTTCATTTATCCCAGCAGTAAGGCAATCCTTAAAAGCACCAACTGGTTAGAGCAGCGCTTGAGAGCATAATTCTGACAGCCTCCTTTATAAATCAACACTGAGGCCAGGTCATTTCAACTTTCAGTTTTGCAACATTTGTGATATAAAGAGGATGAATAAAAGAAATGGATTTGGAAAAAGAGTCCATGGTCATACATAATGAAACTAAATAGTATTCTATATTGTGCTTTTTGAAAACTAGGCATTACTAGCTTCATGACTTTTAATAAACATAATAAAATATTACAATATAAGACAAAATATAACATCATAATCCACATTTTACTACATAATCCTGCATGCATTTGTACAAACAATCGAACTATCTGTACTGATATAAGCATACTCAGCAACAAATTCACCAAATAATGTTTAATATTAGTACAAGAAATCTAATCTAAATGATCAGAATCAATTAAAACTTGTTTAATGAGACCCACAAAGCTATTCTGACAACTCAGCAAAATCACATAGTTTGAAAGATATTGACATATGGTATGACATTCAATATAAATAAGTATCCAGTCCAGGGAACCTAATAAGTACCTTATGATTTTCTAGGAAAGTGTTTCAGTATTTTATACACCTTTCTTAGGTGTTATATTTTATGAATCATGATGTCCAAATAATAAAATCTATTATTTATATATGAAAGTTTTCTCTCAAAAAAATCAAGTCTGTTTGACTTCAGTAGAGTTCATTTAAATCATCATTCTTTTTATCTCCTTGAATACAAAGACTGATTGTGCCTTGCTTGCATTTACTTCCAGATTCCCACCAGAAAATATTTAAGATAATTTATCTAAAACTGATATTACAATACATTCAATTGAAAAATTTAAACATAGAAAAATAAGGATAAAAATGCAGAAGTAAACTCCATAATCATATATAGAATAACAATAATTTTTGTATTGAAATTTAAAATAAAAGAATTTCATATATTATTTATCTAACTGTGGCTTTTTCACTTGTTGATTACTAAGAACAGTGTAGCCTTTTCATATGGTTTATATTTTCCTGTGTTTGGGAATAACTGCATAATACACCATTCTTGAATATAGAAATTTTTAACTCCAACTTTTAACCATGTAGACATTTATAACTTCAAGGACATATGAATGAGCTGATTGTAATCCATTCCTAAGTTTTTATCTGTTTTGGTGCTTGACTCACACTGAAAAGTAAACTCAGTAATGTTTAACTACTAAGGTTTTACTTTGTCTTCACTTACATAAGTTTTAATTTCAAAAGATAAAAAATAAAAATCAACACTAGGACTTACTGTTTAGCTAAGTGGTTGTAATAAAGAGAGACACATACGTAAGTCTTCATACTTCATAGTAGACTAGATCTCACTTATCTGTATTTTCAAACTGTAGTTATCTTTATTATAATTTTATGTAGAAAGCTGATAATATGAGTTTTTCCATTGTCAAATGAATATATTACAAACATAGAGCTCTAATTGTCCACGTCACTTGTTGTCTATAATCATTTTCAAACAAAGAATTATTTTACAGCTCAGTGAAATACTGTTACAAAAAATGTGTTGACCTTGCAGGAAATGGTTATTTAAAGTTCCTCTGATTATAAAAAGATATACAAATCACTACCATCACCAGGTTTCAAATCAATAAGCTCAAAGATGCAAATAGAAGAGTTATTAAAGACTAATTGGTATGTTAAAATGCCAGTGTGAATAATAACAAGTCAAAAATTAATGGTGTCATAAATATCTGATAGGCATTAAACCCCTCTCCCCGTATAAACATTGTGGTTTGAATTCATTGATTATTCTTGGGAATTTATGAACAACAAATGGAAAAATGGCAGTGAAAAATCATAATACGTAAGAAAATGGAGAAAGCAGAAACAATTTAGAAAGTAGAAATGAATAGGAGAGGAGAGTTAATGTTTGATCTTCACTGCTTCGTCTTGTCATGGAGGAGAATTTAGATACCGCAGATTATTTCTTCAATATGTGTTGTGGATAGAGTTTCTTCGTTTGCAAGAAGCAGTTATATTTATAGCTGCATATGGCTTGTATTGTTTACATGTAGAGTTTTGGAAAGTATTTGTAGATATTGTTTTAAAGTGTGTCAGAGTACTGAGCAATCACGAACAAGGTTAGTTTGGACTTCTTTGTACTATGTATTCACAGCTCTCATTGGTGTGTTTTGTGTAAGGATTATTTTCTCTCGTTCTGGTTCCTGATGCTTTTCTGAAGAGTTGGTGTGATGTCACCTGAAAGGTATGTATTTGGCTTACATGAGACTAATTCTGTATATAAGATATTTTTAAATTGATTCATTCTAAGATTCATGCATCAATGGATACAATTTCAGAATCACAAAAGATATAGAGTACTTTTTCTGGAATTGTTGGGAAATACAACAAGAATTTACACTTTAACAAAGTGAGACAGGAGTCTGAAACAATTGGGATACTTCATTGGTAAGGCAAGATACAGATAGAACTATAGTGAGTCCCATAGTTTAATGGCTACTCAAGAAAATAAGGTCTATTTTGGTTTAGCAACAAATTATTTACTTGTTGTGGAGGCCAATTTGAATTGAACTTATGTCACTAGAACTTAAGATAAAAAGGAGTCGTAAATGACCTATCGGCTAATTCAGAAAGAGTGCTGTAAACTCAAATCAGTATAGATAGAAGGACTCTTCTCTCTTTAGCCAGCGACACATGGAAACGCTCTTTGCCCTTAACAATGTGTTAACATTTTAAGTCTTATTAATAGTAACTGATACCTATAAATTTATAAGACAAAAGACATAACATTCAGTCAGATTCTTCATCCATTTTAATTTTTGTGTCTTTGGCAATATTCATGATTTGGAGCATAAATTTAACAAGTCTCCTGTCTTGTTACCTGGAGAATACAGTAATTATAAAAAACAAAACTAGTCTGTTAAAGTATCAGCCATGCTTGGGCTTAAGCAGAGTTAAGGTTTGAATGTAAAAAGTCCAAAATGGGTCACATGCTTAAACACTTGGTTTTCACTTCTTACACTGTTTCACAATGGGTCACCTGCTTAAACACTTGATTTTCACTTCTTACACTGTTTGAAAGTTTTTGGAGATTTGTGAAGGTGGAAATTTGCTGAGGAAATGATTCTTGTTGGTGGATCTGGAGATTTGAGACCTTGGCCTCAATCTGTCCTCTCTTTCTTCCTGGCTGAGAACACAGTGTAAGGAGCTGCCTTATGTTTCTGTTGACACAACCTCCCAAGCATGATGAGCAGTTTCCCTTCTTAAACATTAAATGGAAATAGAACCTTCATCCTCTGTTTCTTATTGTTATGAAAATAGTAACTAAGAATACATATAAATTTAACAAGGAAAATTTTTCCCCAAGGATTTTGATGTGTGATATGTCATTGTTTGAGAGAAATAATTTTCCCTTACACCACAGCCAGCACTTATTGCTATGAAAGGCAGTATAATATAAACAGTGGCATAAAGCAGAATAAACAAGGCAAATAGTAAAAAGGTCAGGCATCCTGAAAAGCGGCAAGAGATTTTACTTCTTTTTAATTGAAAAACTTACTTAATAAAGAAATTGTGTGCACATCTGTTGGGCAAATAGTGGTTCAGCATTAATCCTTCAAAGATTTTTCATAATGCATTTTGATTAGGTAGCAATATGGCACAATTCAAGGATAACTGTTTTAACTCCTTTTATGAAGGCACATTCTGTATTATATTTTTCTTTGTAAACAATTCTATTACCTATACATCTTCTATAATTGATTCTTTTCTAGTACATATAGGAACTTAACGAGGATTCATGCTCAATTCTTTACTTCCTGTGCTCAGAGTGATATATCTAAATTAGAGTCCTGGGTTTAATTTAAGGGTTTACTTAAAAGACAAAGACTTTTGTATTATTATCATATAAAATGTGGAAAACATTTGAATTAATAAATGAGTAATATCACACTACTCTGAAAGTACATAGTAGCATGCCACTCATTCTCAGTTGTGACATTTATATTTACTCATACGTCTTACCCAATAATTGTGCGCTGTGAGTATTTCTCATGTCTCTCCTTACTCAGTTTTCACTAGCAGCAGTGAAACTCAGGCCATTCCTTATATTTACTGCGGATCTTCTCACACAGTTGAAATGTTTTCCATTCTTTCCAAGTCTGTGTTCACTTGCTCAGTAAGACTTTCTGTGGATATTGAGCTCAACTTCCAGATTTCATTGTATTTTCTTTCCCCATCACTCTTAGGGTCATGAGCATACAACACATTTTACTTTTTAATTTTATCTTTCCTCTTCCATTCCATTGAAGAGTATCTAAGAAATACATTGCTTCCTATTTATTTAATATTTTTGTATGGGGCTTGATTCTTTTGTTGAGAGGTCTTTGGAGCCTCACTAAGCAACAACTCCAAAAGAACTAAGACCTTCCTCAGATTAGGTAGGCTTTTCATTTGTAGGCCTTTGGCATCTAACAGGGCATTTCTGTACATGTACATATCTGTACTTTACTTAAAAGGCACTGAAGTGGGGCTTTTCTCTAGTGAGTCAGCATTATTATCTTTTAAAAATTGCTTTAATTACAGTCTTTGAAAAGGTATCAGTGCTCATATATCATTACCCGAAAAATGTATATTAGTGCTGTTTTGTTTTAAAATAAGCTAATAAACCCTATAGAGTTCTAAGTGTTATAAAATTACTCATTTTTAATGCTTTAGACTGGTGACTGGTTATTACAATTTTGGCATTGTAATTTTGGCATTATAGTTAATTAATTGATATTGCTAAAGACACTCAAAACACTGATTCTTAATATCAGAAAATTCAGAAAAATCCCAGTGGACTGTCCTCCTCCAGTATGCCAGAATGTCAGACTTGGACTTGATATAACTAGACATTAATTCTTTGTAATTTTTTTTCTTAATCTAGAAAAACTTTTATAACCATTAAATTTCCCATTTTGGCACACCACTTTTAGTATTACTTTTTGGAGAAGTATTCCATTAATTTGTACTAAATATTTTGAAGAATGTAACTATTCACTATATTGTGCATCTAACCTAGGAATCAGCATTTTGTGAGCTCTCACAGTATTGAAATGTATTCATGTAATGGAACGATTTTGAGAAATGTAGCCTTAAGCCTTCTCTATTAAATCAATTGTACTTGGCTAAATTGCTTTTCATTTTCTCATTTTATTTGCTCTTGAATTTGTCTGTTTTGATTTAATACTCATCTCAGCATACTCTAATCATTCAAGTATACACCAAATCAACCAACAAAACAAACAAAAACGCAATACATACTGTGGTAAATGTATCTTTGCGATTACCTACAATGTCATCAATCTGATCGTTGACAAAATATCCTATATAATGTTTCATTAGTCATTCAAAAGTCAAATTAAACTACAGACCCACTTTATATTTGATGTTCACTATTACTATTGGACTTTGCCTAAATACTTTTTTTAATATTTTTTAAATTTATTTTTATTTTATTACGCGTGTTAAGTGTGTGAGCGTTTGTGTGTGTGAGAGAAGAGTGTTTGTGGGTCATATGAGTTCAGTTCCTGTGGAGGTCAAAATTGGCATCAGACTCCTGGGAGTTGGAGTTAAGTGGTGGCTGTGACACCTTTAATGAATACCCTACAAATGATACTTGCTCCTCTTCAGGAGCAGTTTATGTTTATAACTACTGAGCCGTCTTTCCAGCCTCGATGCCTATTTTATTATTTCATTTTACTTTTCAAAAGCACTTGCCTTTCACATTTCAGTTTCTTTTTTTAATATTAATTTATTATGTATACAACATTCTGTCTGTGTGTATGTCTGCAGGCCAGAAGAGGGCACCAGACCTCATTACAGATGGTTGTGAGCCACCATGTGGTTCCTGGGAATTGAACTCAGGACCTTTGGAAGAGCAGGCAATGCTCTTAACCACTGAGCCAAATCTCCAGCCCAACATTTCAGTTTCTTAAGTGATGTGTCTTTTAGTTATAGAGTTGAGGATCTGTAGAGCAAGCATAGTTTTGTCTCACTAATAATACAAGTCACATGCAGGTGAAATAGCAAGTTGATTAATCTCAATACCATACAGTTGGTAATACTCATAAATTCTTCAGAGGTCATATTTTAAAACTATTTAAATCCATTTTCTTGCTTAGCGTTTGAAGCTCTGTGAAGGAAATGAACACGAAGGCATTTAAAAAGCATTTATTTATTGCAAATAATTTATAAGTGCATCCTTTAAATATTTAAATGCACTTTTGATGAATTAATTATTAATTTTATTGGATTAAGATCAGAAGTTTTCTTTTTCTAGAATTAAATTCATTTAAGGCAGGATCCTCCTACAGATACTTCCTCTTTTATTTTGATTATTTAAATGCCAGAGCCAGTTTGATCACCACAACAGCCTGAGAAATTTTCAGCATTTATCTGTCCTTTATGAGAAATACTTAATAATGTTTTCAATTTACTGAATAATGAGTTAATATTTGAAAATACTGAAGATTGAGCAGTTTTTCTTCTTATGGTGCTTGTTATCAAAGAATCTCACATTGGATTTCAACGTATTCTTTACTGATTATGTAGTGGTTTGAATGAGACTGTCCCCCCCATCAAAGTTCATATATTTGAATGTTTGATTTCCAGTAAATGACTGTTTAAGAAAGACTCAAAGGTATCACCTTGTTAAAAAAGGAAAGTCACTGGGAGTTTCCTGGACTCTTTTTGCCAACTTATGGATTATATGAAAACTCCCAACTATGGTTCCACTCTATTGTCATGACTATATGACTACTGTTATTCTTCCCATGTTGATAATCATGGACTAACCCACTGAAACTATAAGCAAGACCCTAACTAAATGCTTTGTTATATAGCCTTGTTTATGGTATTTCTTTCCAGCAATAGAAAGGTAATGAAGACAAGTTTCTTAAAATTTTAGTTGCTGATTGTGTAGGCCACATGTTTTAAATAAAAATAATTAAGAATGGCAGTATATTCCACTCTAAATAAAACATTTATATGATCCTTTCCATGGTTGAAGAGGACATTGTGGAAGAGAGATGGCAAGTATGTTAAGAAGGAGAAGGCAGATTAAAGGGTTGTGAAGTACCTCCTCTAGGCTTCATACAACCAATGCAATTTAACTTACATGAAATGCGATTACCAACACTGAGCCACACAAGATGGATCTTGTCAGCAATCACTTATGCAAGTAGGATAAACTTATGCGTTTCTAGTTTTTAATATTGAACCATTGACTATAGGTAGATTTTTGAGGCGTCACTGTCTTCAGGTGGGTACCAACTACTGTGCTCCAAACTCTTGATCACAGAGACTGCCTTGATTTAACTCAATGGGTCACAAAATAACCCAAGTAGACAGGGCCATGCAAGTTATTTTCTAGGAAGAATGGAGGTCAACACGGCAAGTATGAAAACAGATACTCATTTAATAAATGTGTATGTATATATGTGTAAACTTATTTTATAACAAACTTAATTAGTATTTATGCATATTACAAAGACAACTGACAAGATGGAATAAAATATTTTATTAATACCCATAATATATGAACAAGTCTAAAAATTAATTGAAATCAGAAAATAATATAATCAATATATATGAAAAGTATTTGAGTAAACAGCAAATGAAGAAACATAAATTTCTAATGAATACATCAAAAAATGTGCTTCTCTTTACCTATCAATGGAAGACATGTCAAAACTACAGTAGTATCCCATCTCATTCCAGTCAGAATGATCATCAAGGAAACAAACTAATACCAAATGTTACACACTGTGAGAGGAAAATGCATACACCATAGGTGGATATGAATATCTATCCAACCAGAGAGCACATAAGTGTGAAACTACCCAAATCAAATAAGAAAAGACTTATCCCACCATCAGGATTTATGACCCTTCGGCTGAAAGTCATACCTGCATTATCATGGTCCTTCCTTTAGTATCTCCAGTGGAATCAGCCTATAAACCTAGATTTTAACACATGGATGGAGAAAGAAATTATAGTACATACATGAAATGAGATAATCATACAAAAATGATTGAATTTTAGTCAGGTGCCAGAAAAGTTCACTTATCACAATATCATCACATTAAGTAAACCAATCTCACAACAAAAATAACATGTTTTTCTCCATGTATGATGTTTAAGAAAAAATACATAGAAATAAAATGTAGTATTATCAGAGTTGTGGAAGAGAATACAAGAAGTGGGAAGTCATAGAGCACATGAAAAAAGTATATTTCATGTAGTTCTCCATCAGTAAGTGTTGAATAAGGTATCTTTGGAACAATTGTCAAGTATAATCTTGAAACATAAATTGGTTTCAGTATTTTTTCTAGGTATAATTTATATTTCAGGGGTGAGTATGGACCATTGATATGAGTGAGGGATAGCTCAGACTTCTGGTAAGCAACATACATTATCTTTATGGGAATTCCACTCTTTATTTCAACACCGTCTATGCTATCATGACCTGCATTTGTAGTCTTACCCTATGTGCTCAAGGTACTAGGAAGCAAAAAGAAATCATTCCTAACCAGGTGTTGGTGGTGCTTGCTTTTAATCCCAGAACTCAGGAGGCAGAGGCAGGCAAATCTCTATGAGTTCAAGATTATTCTGGTCTACCAGAGCTAGTTCCTCAGCACATAGATTTCAGTTTTATAAGGCTGTAAATGATAATTTATCCTTAGGTTGGCTATGTGGTGATAATCGTGATGTAAGTTTAGCATGTTGCCAATTAGACAGATCAATCCAGTAAAATGTTGCACGTACACAATGGGTTTATTATTGGATTTACTATCTGCATATATACAAATGTTGTCTTAGAATATTCCAAGACACTATAATTATAAAGAGATAGTGTTTAGGGTTTTCTTCTGCATAGGTCATGATCTGATGATGTAGGATTCCCTTCTTATGCTGTGAATATGATTGGTAAATAATTAAAGAAATTGGCTTGGCCTGTGATAAGATAGAGTAGAGCTAGGTGAGGAAAACTAAAATGAATGCTGGAAGAAAGGAGGCAGAGTCAGGGAGAAGGCATGGAACAGCCGCTAGTGAAAGACACCAGAAGCTTGCTGGTAGGCTACGAGCCTCATGGTAAAATATAAAATAAATGAAATGGGTTAAATTAAGATGTAAAAGCTAGCCAATAAGAAGCTAGAACTAATTGGACAAGGAGTGATTTAATTAATATAGCTTCTTGTGATTATTTTGAAAGTCTGGGCAGCTGGGAAAACAAGCAAGCAGCTTCCTATTATACTCTGATTTCAATTAATGCTCATTACATAGATATTTAATCTTGTTAATATTAGGAAACATTTTATTTACTCCCCCATTTGGGTTGTACAAGGGAATGAACCTGGGGCCTCATGCTTGTAAAACAAGATCTTCGTCACTGGGCAATGGCCCAGTCCTTTATTAAACTTTGTGTTAACTACAAATGAGATGTCATAAAGCATCTTATTTGATCAAAATATTTTAGTTTTCTTCAGTGAAATGTTGCTTAAACAATCAAAATGACTTTTCAGAAACTGTATCTATGGAATACAATACCTTGTTCTATTTATTCCTTTAATGAACTTAATATAAACCAATATACAAGAAGTACTTGTTTCTATGACAATTTATTTCTCAAAATTCCTTCTTCAAATGAAGCTGAATATGAGTACAATGAATTTAAATAAAAATGCTTCATTTTTCTCTTGTTCCTTTTTTGACTGTTGATAATTTTAATAAATGCTAGAAGCCTCTTTTTCTTCTCCTTTTACATTTCTTTTGCATTCTAAATTCTTTCAATTTATTTTTCTAGCCCTCTAGTTCATAGGGTACCCTTTGCATTTACTGTGTTACTTATTTCATTTCCCACTGGGTTTGAGACATGTCCATTTTCCAATGTTCAATTTCTGCATTGGGGAAATTTACAAAGCAGTTGTGGTTTGTCTCTATTGTGCTCATGAGGAACGTGTTCAGATCTTGTTTGTTTTTAAACAATGGCATTTCCTTCTCTCATTGAGATTCTTGTTTTTTTGCAGGGACATAGCTTCCATTCAAAAATGTCATTTAAGGAAAGACTAGAGGTCAATTTCTCGTTTGTATTTCTGCAGAACATCTAAGAAGAGGGTAAAGAACCTTGAGCAACAGGCAGCACTGTTTTCTACTCTCAAGGATTTTCTTTCAAATTATTCATCTGTATTTATGATGCCCTCGAATTGAGAAAGGGTATCCCTGCAAGATTATTCATTATATCCTAAAGGTTGAAGGGACAAAAGGGTTGGAGATTCAGCAAGTGCATGTTGTGGGGTAGAAAGTGGTCAGATTCTTCTTCTTCTTCTTCTTCTTCTTCTTCTTCTTCTTCTTCTTCTTCTTCTTCTTCTTCTTCTTCTTCTTCTTCTTCTTCTTCTTCCCCTTTATCCTCCTCCTCTTCTTTTTTGTCTTCTTTTCCTTTTGTATTTTGAGACAGGGTTTCTCGGTAGCTTTTGAGGCTGTCCTCAAACTCACTCTGTGGACTGCCTGCTTCATCCTCCTGAGTGCTGAGTTTAAAGGATTGCACCACCACCTGGCCAGTTGTCAGTTTCTTAATCGACTTCTCTCTTCAGAAAGACCTGTGTCTGTTATAAGTTTGTACCTGGGGCACACTTCATTCTCAACTCATGCCAGTGTCCTCTGTAAAGGACCAAATTTAGCCATTTTCAAAGTAATACATAGGAAATCTAGAACTATAAAAAATTAATTTCTATAGCAGTTCAAATATTTTTACTTTATTCAAATTTGTCCACTGAAACCCAAACTCTAGTGGAACTATATTCAGAGAAACATTATTTTTGATAGCAGTTAAAAATAAATGCAATGAAAGAGGTAAAATTGTGCTATGTTTAATGTCTTTTAAAGACAAGGTAGCAGTGTTCTTTATCTCCCGCCCTCTTTTCTTCAACAGTGAGAAAAGTTTTCAAGAATATATGCAACTCAAAGAGAAAGACTACTCTAGAAATGAAATCAACTCTCATCTAGAACTTGAACTTTTTTTTATATAACTTTGAAAGATACATTCAAATTTTTAAGCCACATTGATTATGTAATTTTGTTATGCTTACTCTTTATTCATGACTTCTTTAGGTTATATTTTCAAAGGAGAATCAGATTCTTAGGTTATTTATCCAGCTTATTTGAGCTCTTTGCATGTTTCACATGTGTAATGGAGATCATTGTGTGCTTTGGAATATCCCCTTGGACACTGTAAAGATTTGTCAGTTGATTTGGCTTAATAAAATACTGATTGGCCACTAATCAGGCAGAAAGTGAGATGGGGAAACCAAATTAATGATGATGGCAAAGAGAAGGATAGAGTCAAGAGAGTTACCAGCAGATGTAAAGAGAGCAATATAGACATGTCACACTGAGAAAAGGTACCAAGTCACATGGCAAAGTATGGATAAGAATTATGGCTTAATTTTAGTATAAGTTAATTTCAGTATAAGAGTTAGCTAGTAATAAGCCTGAGCTATTGGATGAGGCTTTACACTCAATATAATCCTCTATGTTGTAATTTGGGAAGCAGCTACTGAGCATTTGGGAATGGGAAGTTGGAAGAGAAATGTCCAATTATAATCAAATAGTGATCAAATCCCTGTCGGAAGAAAATGTTTTAGCAAACATAGACTTCAGAGCACTCTTAATAGTTCTGGCCACTGTGAATTTTCTACTTGTTTTTGTTATAATCCTGATAAGGAGGGTGTTTGGTTGTAGTAATAAGAGCATCAGGGCTGCGTTCCCAGCACCCCAGCCGCCTGCTTGGCTAGCTTATGCCCCGAAATAATTACATGGACACTGTATTCTTTTAAATCACTGCTTGGCCCATTAGTTCTAGCTCTTACTGGATAATTCTGATATCCCGATCAACCCATCTCTAATAAACTGTAGCACCGGTCTTACTGGGAAAGATTCAGCATGTCTGACCTGGCGGCTTGCTTCATTGCGTGCGTTCGTCTTCCCGGGAGCAAGGAGCATGGCGTCTCTCTGAGGCGCCTGCTCCTGAGAGGAGAGCTGTGGAGTCTGAGCTCACTTCCTCTTCCTCCCAGCATTCGGTTCTGTTTACTCCTCCCACCTATCTTCTAACCAATGAGGACCAAGCAGTTTCTTTTTATTTAACCAATGACCTTCCTCCATCATTTGGTGATTGCTTATCTTCCTCACATAGACTATTTTATTTAATAACTCTATGAGAAACAATCTGAAAGTTATTAATTATTCCTGAAGTTATATGTAAAATGAACTACATGAATCTCATAGCATAATGATTACACATAATACTGTGAAAGTTGTAATTTTAAGCAGTAAGTTCAATATGTTCCATTTAAGAAAGAACTGAAGTTACAATTTCATTTAATTTATGTGGCAAATATGTTACCCCAAAAGCTTTTTAATACATGATGTCTTGCAGAGTGACCATGGATAATACATTTATTTTCAGGCCATATTTGTATAGTCATATGCCTGTAAGCACACACTATACAATTTGTATTTTCTTTGGATTTCAAATGTGAGTCCCTTGCTCTATTTATGTAATGTAAATTTATAAGCCTGTACAATTTAAAGTATTCAAGTTATTAAAATATGAATAATATGTCATGTTTAGATCATTATTTAGAGTGATACTTCTCATCATATTACAACTCACAAGTTGACATTTATTCTTGGAAGAATGCTGATTCAACAGTTCCTGCACGGCAATGTGTTGAATATAAAATATGTAATATTTATGAGCATAGAACAGCAAATCTTCAGAAATAAAAATCAGAGATATTGATATCAACTTCAGATGAGAGCTGAGCTACAAAAAATGTGACTATAAGTTTTTAAGTGAAGAATTCAGGTAGAAAATTATCATTTAGAAATTATTTTTCTTCGAGAATTTCATGCTTGTATGTAAATTATTTTGATTGTATTTACACCCAATACCCTCACATATACTCACCCTACACCTGCTTTATACTATCTTTTCTCAGACCAGTTAGAGAAATAAATTATTTTCCAGAAAACTATGTAGATGATGTGCTTTACTGCAGGAAAAAAAAAACAGACTGAAGGACAGAAGAGGACCAAAAGGAGGGAGAACTAAAACAACAAATATTAAAAATTAAATAAAAACACAAAGGATGAAAGCACATGAATGGAACAATAGAGGAAGAAAGGTTGAGTCTTTTGTGTGCAAAGATTTCAATGCATATGTTGTGATTAACAGAATGGTTTACTCAGAAGAGTAGCTATAAGCATGATGTCATGGTGGTTTAGGAAAACTAGAATTAATTCAATTTTAAGTGGGTTTTGAAAATGATAAGCCAAGATAAAAAAATCATGCCCCTGAAATTATGGATTGTTTATACATCATGTGGCAAGTAGGGATTAGTATATGAAACAAGCAAGAGTTGAGACAGTGATACAGCAACATATAAGGGACCCTTTGCCTCTGTTTTACACACAACAAAGACAGAGAATTTAATGCATGAAGTACAACTTCTGAAAAAGGCTGACACAATCAATGTGTACACTGGTCAGTTTTTGGCACCTTGTGTTGCTTGCATCTAAGCTTAAGCAATCAACTTCCAGAGGAATCTATTTGTCATTTTGCAAGTAAATATACTCTATGTGCATTTGACTGACCTCCAAACTTGTGCACACAAAATACATGCTAAATATTTTAAATACTTTGAACAGTTTAGGAAAATAATGATGACAGATTTGCTTACAACAGGTATGATAACCACAAAAATTTAATAATGACATTCAAATTAACTTAGTGACAATTTTCTCTCACTCAGGTTGTTTACACAATGCTCAGTGAGGACCGGTACTTCCTAGTCTGTTTTGCTCTGTTAATGTGATCTCAGAAAAATTAGATTATCTCACCAACTACTTCATCATCATTTATGGTAATATCTTCCTTCAAGGTGGTAATAAACATTACTTGTGCATATAATGTAAGGGAATTTAAATTGTGCTTAACCCGAAGTAAGCACATTACGTATAAATATTTTTGCATCATCTCACATTAAAAATTTATAAACCTTCATTATTTATCCCTACTGTCTTGCAAGCTCTAAGCTCATTCAAAGTAAAAATTTTGTGTTCCCAAAGTAGAAACACCTGCAAGTCAGTTAACCATTTCTTTGATGCTGTCCCAGGTTCTTGCTTTGTCTCCCATTTGAACCAAAGGACATTAGAATTCAACTACTGTTATGTGTTGTTTTCAGGCTTGAAAATTATGTTCACATTACTAGTGATCTTTATGTTTTCTGACAAAGTGAACCTTCGTCTTTAAATAATTGGCTAGAGAAAGCAAGAATTCCCTCCTGGTCCATCAACAAGAGTTGCTTTGTTGTTGATGTTTGTTCTCCCTTTTCCGTCACAATTTCAGAAAAGTTCAATTTTGTCACTCTGAGTGAGAGAGGGGACCATCATTGTCCTTGTGTGTTCTATCCTTCTTATGAGGGAGCTGTTTCTGCCTACAGCTGTGCTGTAGTGTGTGCTCTCCATAATGTGTATAGCCCCATGTTATCTTTTCTTTGTATTATGGCTTATATGCTATTTGTTTCTGCTTCTAGTGGGAAGTTTTAGACACAGTTCTACTAATAGTATATAAAAAAGAAAAAAGTGTCTTAACACTAATATTTATTCTAGAGCTGGAGAGATTACTCAGTGGTTAAGAACACTGGTTGCTCTTCCAGGTTCAATTCCTAGCACTGTCCTGACACCTCACAACTGTCTGTAACTCTAGTTTCAAGGAATCTGACACCTTTACAACAATACACATAAAATAAAGTTAAATAGTAAATAATAAAAAAGAGTTATACTGCTCTTGCAGAGGACTGGAATTTAGTTCACACAACCTTGTGTTTGATGGCTCAAACCTCCTGTAACTCTAGCTTCAAGGGACAGTTTTTTCAGGTCTACAGGGAGTACCTGTACTAGCTTGAACACACTCAAACATTTACACATTTTAAAAAAACAAAATTAAATAATTTCAAAAAGAAATCAAAGTGGACAAACACCAAGCAATAAAAACTTAATCATTGGTATGGTGGTTTGAATTAAGAATGACCCCTATAGGCTCATATTCTTAGTCATTCATTAGGAGTGTCACTACTTAGAGGTGTGGCCTTTGGGGGTTTCAAATGCTCAAGCCAGCTCCCTTCCCTCTCTCCCTTTTTCTTTTCCCTGCTGAGCACACATCTAGACATAAAACTCTCAGCTACCTCTCCAACACCATATCTCTCTGTAGCAGGCCATGTTTCTTGCCATTATGACAATGGGCTAAACCTCTGAACCTATAAGCAAGTTCAAATAAAGTGCTTTCTTTTTAAGAGTTGCTGTTGTTATGGTTTCTCTTCACAGTAATATAACACTGAATAAGACAACTAAAGAGTGTTTAAGCAAACACTGAATAAGACAACTAAAGAGTGTTTAAGCAAGGAGGTAGAATAGATTCACAATGTAAATTTGATGCTAGATTTTGGAAAGATTGGATCTATACTGTCTTTTTTTACACCAAGATGAAATTTTAAATTAAAGTCATAGCTATGAGTATGATTATCAAGAATGGGCAAGCACACTAATGGTTCCCTCATATGATTTTTTAAAATAAAACATGAATAATAGGAAGAAAAGGACCTATGAATCTATAAAATATGAGAAAGTACAAATTCATAGTAACAATTTTAACTGGTAACATTAGCTAACATATTTAAAAGATAATTATCCTGATGGAGAGATTCAACTTTTGATATTATATTTTACTGGTTAGTAACAATATTCTAAAGAAAATATTTCTATTTCTGTTAAGGACAAGATTCTGTCTTAGAACACTACCTGATTTGTGGGAAACCAGTATTTTATGTTCCCTAAACCTGCTGAAAATTGACAACTACACCCATGGAAAGGCGGTTACACTCACAAGGAGTGATCTTCTTGTTTCTCTTTGGAATTCCTTTAGAAATTTTATGGCTTCTCTTTCACATGAATCAACAATGGCAAATGCCAAAAATCAAATGTAAAGATAAATAATTCTGAGAGTCTTTGCCGTCTGCATGTTTTACGCGTGCATTTCCAGCCTTCAATCCCATTCAAGCTTGTAAAGACTTTCACTTCGAAACTGCTTGCATCTACCTAATTTAGAACACAATCTTAAGAAGTTACTTTTTTTTTTTTTTTTACCAGAGATTCTTCAGTTGTTCTGTGGAATGAAATTGCAAGTCACTATACATTTTCATGGAAAATCATGATAGATAAACATCAAGTCAGGCCAATGATTGCAGGTAGACTAAGCGTGTGACATCAGCAGACTTGGCCAAAGTTATCATGGTCTTTTCTAATGCCTTGAATTATGCTCACCATATCTTAAGCATGATTTTAACCCCATATGACCTTGATAAATTGTGAATTTTAAATAAAAGAGCAAAGATAAAGAAAAGGTAGGGAAACCCTAATCCTCCACATTAAATTTTGTCTTTGAGGCACAAAACCAAGCATTTTAAAGCCTATGCCTTGAATATAATTCATTTGGGTGGTAGGAAAAGGGTCGTTCAGTCTAACAAGGACCAGAGGTGTCAAAACTCTGAAATATAAAAATAAAAATTCATGTAGTCTGTTCTGTGAAGCCACAGGGAGACAATCTACAACCAATGTTTTTGAAGAAAACACAACGTTGTAGCAAAATCTGTGTGCTTTGATATCTGTGCACTTTTGAAACATTTTATTCTTATTCAATTTCTCCTTCACCTGGAGAACACTAATGGATGGAATTTCATAGTTTATTTTACATTTGGTATGAAACAGTCAATGTTTTCATGAATTCCCAAAGCCCAGGAAAAAGTTAATTTCAGTTCAAGTGAATAGATAACCTGCACCTTCTCTTAATAAGGACAGCAACCTGGGGCCTGCAGAAGACAAAGCCAAGAGCAGCTGGGCAGTTCTGCTTAGATTTCTTTGAAAAGGGAGCAACTTCCTTTTGGCCTTGCTAAAAACCCTTTGTGGAAAAGCTGTGCAGTAGGGGAAACCATCAGAAATCATTCTTGTAGAACAGCAAGGCGGTGAGGCAAACACTGTCTCCCTCGTGGTTTTACAGTCTGTAATAGAAATTAACAGTGCCATCTGCAGCCCGATTATGCACTTTAAGATCACTGCATGCTTTATAGCAGGCATTATGGTATACGGCAGCAATTTTTGCAAAGCTAGTCACAATTATATTGGTTTCCAGAAAATTAAAAGAACCTTAAGACATAAAGAAAACTGAGACAGAGGTAGGAAGTGGGGCTATATGAACATTAAAAGAAAGACCTTCATCTAAGTTATCCGAATCTCTTTCTCTAAGCCACTGATAGCAACTCTTTCTTTTCCTGATGTTTTTACTCTGCTTTAGAAATAAATTTTGTGCTCCTAAGCCAAATTATATTATCTGCTCTAGTGGTCTATGTGAGCAATGTATTCCATATATTCATGATCTTTGTGTGAAATAAGCTTCCCTGCATTTTCTGTTTGCTCTTAAGCTCGCTAATTTTGGAACTGGTCAAGCACTAGCTTCCCATCACAGTGGTGGAGAGCATGGTAGGTCCATCAGTGCTGCCCAGGGGGGCCCTTAGATGAGAAGAACGTGGGCTGACTTTGAAACTTAATTTAAAATTGCATCATTAAATAAGCTTACAAATAGAGTCCTTAAGACTTTCCTTATCGGGTTGGAGAGATGGCTCAGAGGTCTGCTCTTCCAAAGGTCCTGAGTTCAATTCCTAGCAACCACATGGTGGCTCACAACCACCTGGTCTGGTGCCCTCTTCTGGCCAACAGGCATACACACAGAATATTGTATACATAATAAATAAATATTTTTTAAAAAAGACTTTCCTTATCAATGTTTGTTTATGTCATGGAGTAATCAAGATATTGAGGAAGTTAAGTACAAATGGATGTTTCTGAGTAAATTACTATTTATAGTCCACAGTCATGCAATCAATCTTGCGTTTTAAAGTATATGTTGTTTCATGGGATCAGCTGAAAAATAAAGGATAATATTTATTACTCAGTATCTGTATCATCTATATCTATCTGTGCATATGTATATACATATATACATACAAATACATGCCAAACTGCTTCACTGAGAACTGGGTAGAGCTAATAACTTTTGTTGTCTGTCATGGCTATTCTTGGTTGTCAACTTGACTACATCTGGAATTAACTAAAATTCAGAAACGATGAGGCACACCTGTAAAGGAGTTTTGTTTAATTTGAAGTAGAAAGATCCACTTCTGATCTAGATTTTTTAGGTAGGAAGACACACCTTTAATCCAGATCTTTTTAGCAGAGTAAATATGTGTCTCTATCTGGATTTGAGGATTTTGAGGCAGGAAGAGACACCGTCAGTCTCCGCCATACCTTCTACTGTGCTTGCCAACGGACCATGTGAGTTACTTGTATTTTTGAAGGTGCTCTTGCCTCCTTTCATCTTCTGGTGCAGCTTCTAGTAAGCAGTATTCTGTGTGCTTCCAGGGACAGGTTCCTTAGACACAATCCTTATATATAGTTGTTATGTAACTGTAAAAAAAATATTTGATAAATTGTCCCTATCCTGTCAGCTTTTACATAACTACTTAGGGTTTGTTTAAACTTCTTGCTGAGTATCCTTGCTCTCATTTGTTTAGCTCCCTGAAGGATGAAAACTATTTGTATCCATTTTTTTAAACTAATTCATTGAATCCTATAATTTAATTAATTTTTCCCTTTGGTTCATCATATTTCTAAAGCATTAAACATAAATAACATATACGTTTAAATTATCAGTTAATTTTTAAGGTGTGAGTGGTGTTTGTGAGTTCTTGTAATACTAAATGGTGCATATCTTGATTTAGTTAATTTTTATCCAAGTTCCAAATAATCCTGTATTAAATAGTTCTTAAAAGACTATTTTGAGTCCTTGATTGAAATTAATTCCTTATTTATGTCCTAAAATAAATTTAAAATTTTAAAGGCATTTTAAACTTTTAATAATTTTACTTTAAAGATTGTATTAATTTATAAAAGGCAATTTGTATTAATATAAAGAAATAATGACTAACTATGATAAAACAACAAAAATTTAATAACTCAGAGACCTAAGAAAAGAGTTGGTCAATAAACATGGATGTATAATATACCCACATTTATGGAACACTTTGAAAGCGGTGCTAAGAGCAAAGCTCATAACACTAAAATCCTAAGTAAAATACATGGAGAAATCTCACAGTAGCTACTTAATACCTGAAAGCACTAGAACAAATAGAAGCAAACTCACCAAGAAGAAGTAGATGATGGGAAATAATAACATTGAAAGCTGAAATCAATAAAATAAAACCAAAGAGAACAATACAAAGAATCAATAAAACAGAGTTGGTTCTTTGAGAAAATCAACAAGATAGACACACCCTTGTCCAAACTAACCAAAAGGCATAAAGAAGCTGTCCAAATTAATAAAATCATAAATGAAAAGGGGGGCATAAAACAGATACAGTGGAAATCCAGGGAATCATCAGTTCATACTTCAAAAACCTGTACTCTACAAAATTGGGAAAAAAAAGAAATGTACAATTTTCTGGATAGGTACCACATATCAAAATTGAATCAAGTCTAAATAAAAAATTTAATAGAGCTATAATACCTAAAGAAATGGAAGTAAAGTATTCATTAAAAGTCTCCCCCCCCAAAAAAAACAACAACAAAACCAAGACCAGATGGTTTCAGTACAGAATTCTACCAAAATTTCAAAGAGTTAATATCAATACTCTTCAAATTGTTCCACATAATAGAAACAGAAGGGACATTGCCAAACTCTTTTTATGAGGCTACAGCTACCCTAATACTCAATCCACACTAGGATGCAACAAAGAAAGAAAATTACAGACTACTAATTTTCATCTTAAACATTGATGAAAATAACTCAATAAAATACTGACACACCAAATCCAAGAACACATCAAAAACAATCATCCACCATAATTAAATAATCTTCATCCCATATATTTCAACATATGAAAATCTATCATTATAATCCACAATGTAAACAATGTGAAATAAAAAAAACAACATGAACATCTCATTAGATGAAAAAAACCTTTGACAAAATCATACATCTTTTCATATTAAAGATCTTGGAGAGATTAATCAAACAAGTGAGAGAACTGTATGACAAGAACTTTAGACCTTTGAAGAAAGAAATTGAAGAAACTATCAGAAAATTGAAATATCTCTTATGCTCTTGGATAGGTAGGATCAACCTAATAAAAATGGCAATCTTATGACATATGATCTTAGTGTCAACCAATAAAAACAATGCATATTTGACTTTGGATTCCCCTCTGTATGCTGTGAATACCATCGGCTAACAAAGAAACTGCTTTGAGCCTATAACAGAGCAGGGTGGACAGAGCTAAGTGGGGAAAACTAAACTGAATGCTGAGAAGAGAAGGCAGAGTCAGAGAAAAGCCATGTAGGCTACTGGAGACAGACAGCAGAACTTTCCCAGTAAGACACAGCCTCATGGAGATACACAGATTAACAGAAATGGGATAAATAAAGATGTAAGGGTTAATACATAATAAGAAGTTAGAACTAATGGGCCAAACAGTGATTTAATTAAAATAGTTTTCTGTGTGATTATTTTGAGTCTGAGCTGCTGGGCAGCCGGGAAACAAAGAAGCAGCCTTTTACTGCACATATTCACTGCAAAATAAACTGGTTGATATTGGCATAAGAACAGAAACATGGATTAACGAAGTCAAATTGAAGACCCTGCCATTAATACACTCACCTATGAACACCTGATTGTTTGATAAAGAAGCCAAAACTGAACAATGAAAAAAAAAAGAAAGGTTCTTCAAAAAATGATACTGGCAAAACAGAATGCCAACATGTAGAAGATTACAAATAAATCCTTATTTATTGCCATGCCAAAAACTCAAGTCCAAGTGGATCAAAGACATCAACATAAATCAAGGTACCCTAAATCCAATAGAAGAGAACGTGGGACATAGCATTGAACACATTGGCACAGAAGACCACTTCCTAAATATAACACCAGTATCACAGACACTGAAAGCAATAATCGATAAATGTTGAAATGTTTAAAGCTCTATTAAACTTAAAAGGTTCTGTAAGTCAAAGCATATGGTAAATAATACAAAATGGCAGCCTATATAATGGGAAAAAATTCTTCAACAACCCCACATCTGGCAGAAGATTGATCTCTAAAATAAAGAACTCAAGAAACTAGATATCAAAAAACTAAACAATCTAATTAAAAAATGATATTCATATATAAACAGGGTATATTCTGATCACAGTTTCCCTTCCTACAATTCCTCTCAGATCCTTGACAACTCCCAATATGCCCAATTCCAGGCTTTTTTTCTCTTCCTCCTTAGAAACCAAACAAACAGGCAAATAAATCAAGCAAAACACAATAAAAAATAAAATTAAACAAAGGAAAAGCTCAAGAAACAACAACAAAACATATGGAAGAAACCATAAAATCACAAAATCAGAAATCATAGTAACATCCCATTTTTTAATGAAGAAATAAACATAAGAGATGATGCCTGAACTAAGGTCACAGAATAAAAGGCAAAGCAAGTCAAAGTCTTTCTGACACTCATGACTGTACCTCTTTAAAATAAGTGTGCCCATGGTCTACTAAGGAGTACTATTGATCTTATGATGTGGGTGATCTAGTGTAGAGTATGGATTTCTATTTCAGTAATGTTGATGCTTTGAGTTCTCACTGCTACATTTGTTAAGAAATGCTCCCTTCCTTCCCTGCACACCATTCTCAAATCTTTCCTCGCTAGCTTTATTGGGAAATCATTCAGCTCACCACCTTAGACCACATTTTAAGTAGCAAGGCTACACATTTCTGCTACATCTCTGCATGGAGAAAATATTGGTTTTTCCTTGGTGAAAGTGAAGTAAATAAGAATTGACTTTCTTCTATAGTTTCTTACCCCAATTTTCCAATAAGCCTTTCTTCTACCTCATTTCCCTTTAATATCCTCCTTTAACTACTCAAGAACCCGATAGATTTGGGCTTTCACATTGTGTTTCTGTTGCTTGATTTTGTTCGTTATTGTGTCTTATACCAATTCTTTGCAAACAATGACTCAAATTGGTCATTTTCTTCTGAATTATATAAACATTTACATAATTGATTAGACTACAATACAACTACACGCACATACTCTTCATTTATCTTTGCAAAATGAATTTCCTTTAGGAGTTAGGAATAAGTAGGTATAAATCTGTTCATTTCGATTGTGAATAGAGAAGGGTTAAGTACAGTAACTGTGCAAGTTACGCTGGCTGACATTTTGTGAGAGGTGGCTCGAAGATAAGTTTCCTGAGACTTGTTCTTGGCAGAATTGTGGGAAATGTAGTCAATCCACTGATTCTTAGTTTACACTTTATGGGCTACTTCTTAGGCTGACCATGTTTGTGTTTTATCAACAAAGGCAAATTTCCCTAAGGTCCATTCAAAAGAATTACGAATAAGAAATTTAAACCATATTTTAAGTTCTGAACATTAGCCAGATATTAGAAATTCTGCTTTACTTCATCTAACACAGACAGAATCTTACTGGTCCCTTTTTTAGTTTTTTCTTTTTACATTTCAGCAACCATATTATTTATTTTTGGTCCTAAATTTATGTTGACCACATTTAATACAAATAGAAGAACAAAAGTTTTGTCCTACAGTCTTTCTTCTTTTCTTGCCAGTTGCCTGGGAAGTTTTTTTTTCTGTTCTGTTTTTTTCTTGATGGAGCTTTAGTATTTAATATTTCTGCTAAGCATTGTCTAAATCATTTTGTCCTTGCTCACAGTTGGCGCTTTCAGAAGGATGAGGATTTGTGTTGGTTGCTTCAGAACTTGGCCTCATGGGCATTTTAAATCTAACTATGCTATGATCATTTGATCTTAGATGTTCCCAATGTGAAGCTTGTTTAACATGCTTGGCACTCATACAGGGACTAATTCCAGAATTCATTGGAGTCATGTTGGCTGTTCAACAGACTATAGAGCAAAACCATGCTGCTACACAGGCCCAGAGGAAGCACAGAGTAGCTGTGTTCCCCAGTGCTGCCAAAGCTAGACCGCTAATAGTACACCACCAATGGAAATTCTCACTCAAGGCCTATTTTTAGCATGCGTCTTGGGAGCATAACCCGCTTATCTTGTGCTCAGACCTTGTTTGGAATTCCAACAGGAAAGATAGTCCTGTGTTTCTCTGTCTTTCTCTCCATCTGTTGTTCTGGCTACCCCTGTATCTTTCATTTACATTTTATTCCCCCTTTATTTCTCAGGATTACAAGTACTATACTAGAAATTTCTGAAGCCCTTTGAGTTTCTAAATGATCAGCATTCAGAATTCAACAGGTATATACTATGGCAGAGGAATAAAATATAGTTTGAATTTCCTTCAGGAATTCTGATATATAGTATTTACAAATAAAGTTTGTTCCATACCTTATTATTGGATATTCTAATATATTTTAGCAAAGTGGTATTTTGTAATTTTAATTATTTATAAATATGTTTAATACAAGCAACTATTTTAATTTTTATTTGAAATGCATTGAGCAATCATATTGATTAATTGCTACATATAAGTTGGGAGCATGGGGGTGGTGGTAGGGGTGGAGGTAGGGTTGGGGGAAGGGGAGATGGGAGAGAGAAGGGAGAAAAGAAAGACTGGAGAGAGTTTGGGGGAGTGGGAGGGTAGAGATAGAGGAAGGGCAGATATAGGAGCAGGGAAGAAGGTATCTACATTAAGGGAGCCATTTTAGGGTTGGCAAGAGACTTGGCTCTAGAGGGGATCCCAGGTGTCCATGGGGATGTCCCCATCTAGGTCCTTGGGCAGCAGAGGAGAGGGTGCCTGAACTGGCCTTGCCCCACTATCACACTGATGATTATCTCGAATATCACCATAGAATCTTCCTCTGGCGATGGATGGAGATAGAGACAGAGACCCTCATCAGAGCAATGCACTGAGCCCCCAAGGTCCAGTTGAAGAGCAGAAGGAGGGAGAAGACGAGCAAGGAAGTCTGGACCGCGAGGGGTTGGTCCACCCACTGAGACAGTGTGCCTGTTCTAATGGGAGCTCACCACATCCAGCTGGACAGGGACTGAATGAGCATGTGATCAAACCGGACTCTCTGAATGTGGCTGAAAATGGGGGCTGAGAAGCCATTGATAAAGGCACTGGGACTTATTTCTACTGCATGTACTGGCTTTTTGGGACCCTTGTCTATTTGTCTATTTGGATGCAAAGCTTCCTAGGTCTGGAGGTGGGGTGGGGGGGTGGTTGGACTTCCCACAGGGCAGGGTTCCCTGCCCTTAAGGAGGGAGGAGGGGGGAGGAGGGGAAGTTGGGGAGCGGGAGGGAAATGGGAGGAGGGGAGGAAGTGTGAATTTTTAAATGGAAAAATAAAATAAAATAAAAATATAACAATCCAAGCAACAACAACAAAATGAGAGCTATTTCTGTTAATTAAAAAATACCTTAAGTATATTTTCATAGACTTTTTTTCTGTATTAGATATACAGAATCAAAATTTATGAGTTTTTCTTTAATAATTTTATTTTAATTTATTTTATGTATATTTCTATTTAGCTGTATGGATGCCATTCAGAAGTGAAGCTCAATCTCTTAGAGCTGACATTACAGATGTTTGTGAGCTGTCATGTGTGATGAGAATCAAGTTCAGCTTCTCTGAGAGAAGAACCAGTGCTCTTAATCACGGAGCCATCTCTCCAAGCACAAATCAGATATTTAAACATGTTTTCAACAGCTTATTAATTATTTAAGGCAGAGTTGCTGAGTGAAATTGCACTGAAATTTACTTAAAGGTCACATTTTCAGAGTTTTTTTTTCCCCTACAAACTTCTGATATATGAATTGAGCATTATTTTAAATTGTTACTATATTTTGCCATAAAAATACTTCAAATTTTTAATAGTTTGTGAAATAAAGTTAATAATTCTTAGAGAATAGTGCCTATATTGAGAAAGATTAGAATATAATTAAATTAAGGTTTGAACAAAAAAAAGAAGAGAAATAGAAGAAAGTCTGTGAAAATATACCTCCCATTATACATTAGACATCAGGGGAATCAGCTTTGAAAAAAGTACCAAAAGAAAAAAAAAACATGACAAAATAATGTTTCTGTTGAGATAATCTAGGCAGCTATAATGAAGACAAGTAGAAAGTTTACTGCAAAGTATGACAACTCTGAGAATTTGAGGATGAAAAAAAAAGAATTTCTCAGGTCTGAGTGCTTGCAAATATATAATTTAATTTTAAACACCAGATCTTTGCATGTTTCTTATTGAATTTTTAGATAAAGAAAGAAATATGTGCTCATGTGAGAAAAGTATCTAAAGGTAGAAAAGTAATTCCTGAGTGAATTAGGATGAGTAAAATATGAGTTTACATACAGAACAGACACAAAATATCACATATCCAACTTTAAAGAAAATTCTTCCCAAGGATGATTTGCAACATAAAGTACTAACGATTGTACTGAATTAGTTGTATGAAACAGATATCAATTGGTTACCCAATACAAATGGTCAGTTTTGGAAACATAGATAACAATAACAAAATTATATGACTTCAGCAAGCTATACATGTATATGTTTACACATGCACACACACACATTAACAACATTTTCATGAAAGAGGTGATGGATCTGACAGAGATTTGTTGTGAACATGGGAGGGTTTAGAAGGAGAAAAGAGAAGAGGGAAATGATGTAATTATAATATAAACTCAAAATTATTATAAAAAGAAGTTACATTTTAGATAAAAATATTACATGAATTTTTCTTCCCAATTAGCTTTTGCTGCCGCATTCTAAGAAATATATATGACAGCTTTTGCAGTGCCAAAAATTATGAGCCACAAGACATGACTAAATTCAAACTCACTTTAAAGATAAGTACTTTGTGGGTTGAAATTAATACATAAATGCTTCATACATAATTGTACTTAAGGTGAAGATATGTACAGAGTAATCAACCCACTCTTTACAGTCAGCATTATTCTGATAACAAAATTAAATCTTAGAAGTGGTCAACAGAGAAATATAAAATCCAAGGACAAATACCCACTGACATATAAAGATAAAATACATCATAGTAAAATTAACTTTATGTGAAGCAAATGATTGGTTTAGTCAATACATTTAACAATATAATTAGAAAAATCAAAATCACATGATATTTTCAATACATAAAAAGCGTTTGAAAAAAATCTATCTTCTTTTCTTCACACAAAATGAGATAAAAAAAGGCCAGCATAAAGACATGCTCTCAATATAATGTTAAAGTTTATTAAATTTTTGATCCTAATATCATACGCTTTTATAAAATAATTAATTAAAGTTAACCAAAAGGACAAAACTTTAGGCATTGATTTGAACATGTACAGACACAATGTTGCTCTATATATTCCCAATGAACATAATATACAAAAAAAATTCTAAGTATACCTCAGATTTGGAGCATCTAGTCACAAGCGCTCTAAAAATCTGGAGGAAACTATTTCTTTTTTTTTGAAATGTTCTTTACAACTTGGGCATCTATCTCCCACGAGACTCAGTAATGACACTTCTAGATGCTTTACTAAAAGGGTCAGAAGCAAATGCACCATTAAATTTTATACATAAATGTTCTCAGCAGTATTATTTATAAAAAACAATCACAGACAAGAGACCATATAATCATTAATATGAAATTGGAAAACAAATTATTGTTTGCACATAAAATGAAGCCAACTCATGAAACTGATATGCTAACTCTCAGAATATTGCAAGGACCCTTTCAGGCTTTTCAAATAAGTTGTTACATTAATTTCCTTGGTATTCTTTTGTATTTTTTAAACATGAGCATATGTGTTTTCAGGTGTCTAAGTGTGTATGTGTGTGTGTGTGTTTGTGTGTGTGTGTATGCGTGTATGATGCATGTGTGTGTGTGCCTGTTTATTTTTGTAAGTATAAATGCATATGAGCCTTGGAGCATGTGTGGTGTTCAGAACTCAGTTTCAGGACTTGGTCCTTGCCTTCTACTTTGTGTGACAGAGTTTCTTTCTTTTTTTTTTCTCCACTGCAAACTCTACATTAGCTGTGTGACATAGAGTCTAATGTCTCTACTTATTCTCATCATACCATCAGTGCTATTAAAAATAGACATTATCATATACGGCTTTATTTAGATTTTAGAGTCTGAACTCGGGTGCAAATATATTTGTGGTAAGGGCTACCAACTGAAAAATCTCCTTAGTCTATGATATTGTATTTCCAACTCTTTCTAACAATAAAATTTTCTATGAGGTTTAGTTAAAACCTGAATACCAAGAATGATATCCACAGAATGTTGGTATTCGTTTTGGTCTGAATCATATTTATAGAAAAGTACAAGTCTCTGCTTCATAAGAAGACACCAAAACCTGGTTAAAACAATCCTCAAAAATTAAAGAACAGTAGGATATATCTCTATCCAAAATTTCAAATTATACTGTATATATATATATATATATATATATATATATATATATATATCCAGAAGGGTATTTGCGCAAAAGCAGACACATTGATCAATGGAATTGAATTGAAGACCGAGACACAAATAGACATGTGATTCTTTATAAAGAAGCCAGAAGTACACAACTGACAAATTCAAAAAATTGTGCTAGTCAAACTGAATAACTGCATGTAGAAAAATCCAAATATATATTCATACTCATCACCCGGCCCAAGTCTCAACTGCAAAAGGATCAAAATGGATGAAAAATCTCAACATAAAACCATATACACTAAAACTGATAGAAGAGAAAGTAAGGAATAATATTACACTTAGTGCCACAGGAGAAGACTTTCCGAACAGAACACTGGCAACAGAGGAACTAAAGTAAACAATTTAAAAATAAGGCCTCATGAAACTGGGAAGCATCTTCAAGACAAAAAACATCATTTTGACAAAGTGAAGCCTACAGATTGGGAGAAGATTTTTACCAATTACACATCCAAAAAAGGGCTAATACCCAAAACATATTTTAAATATATATAGTTTTAGGTAATATGAGGAGTAATATGCAGTACTTAAATATACAAAAGTTCATATATTTAAAACAGCATAATACATGCATCTTCCAAGACAAGAGTAAAGATTTCTGTCCGGTGCTCCAATGTGGGTCTCTGTCTCTGTCTCCTTTCATTGCCTGATGAAGGTTAATATTCAGGAGGATGCCTATATGTTTTTCTTTGGGTTCTCTTTCTTATTTAGCTTTTCTAGGATCATTGATTATAGGCTCAATGTCCTTTATTTATGGCTAGAAACCAAATATGAGGGAGTACATCCCATGTTCCTCTTTTTGGGTCTGGCTTGCCTCACTCAGGATAGTGTTTTCTATTTCCATCCATTTGCATGCAAAATTCAAGAAGTCCTTGATTTTACTGCTGAGTAGTACTCTAATATGTATATATTCCATACTTTCTTCATCCAGGAGCAGAAGGAGAGGGAGCACGAGCAAGGAACTCAGGGCCGCGAGGGGTGCACCCACACACAGAGACAATGGGGATGTTCTATTGGGAACTCACCAAGACCAACTGGCCTGGGTCTGAAAAAGCCTGGGATAAAACCGGACTCACTGAACATAGCGGACAATGAGGACTACTGAGAACTCAAGAACAATGGCAATGGGTTTTTGATCCTACTGCACGTACTGGCTTTGTGGGAGCCAAGGCAGTTTGGATGTTCACCTTACTAGACCTGGATGGAGGTGGGTGATCCTTGGACTTCCCACAGGGCAGGGAAACCTGATTGCTCTTTGGGTTCACTAGGGAGGGGGATTTGATCGGGGGAGGTGGAGGGAAATGGGAGGCGGCGGCAGGGAAGAGACAGAAATCTTTAATAAATAAATAAATTTTAAAAAAAGAAAAGAGTAAAGATAAAAATACTTTGAAAAACAGTGCTCATATCACCCAACATGCAAGCTATTGTGTATTTATTTTATATTTATTCATGGGTTTATATTTTATAAAGCTTGATTAAAAATCCAAGAGTTATTGTAATATTGTTTGGAATAGATACTGTTATACATCTAAATTATAACTCTTCTAAATTAGTAAGAATTGTATTTCTCATATTGATTTCTTCAGGTAGTGCTGAGATAATTTTCCCCACACCGTTAATATCAAAGTTCTCTCCCTTAAAAACTTTCTATACATATACAATGCATATTGGCTCATCTACAATGAAACTCTTGAATCTAAGAATTGGAGAATATCTCAGAAGATGGGAACAGACTGTTTATAAAAACCAGAGAGCCAAAATGCTTATAGGTAGTTTCTTCTATATATGCTAGAAATGCTGTACACATGAAATCTCAACAATATGATTGTCCAAACAAGACCGAAACAATGGCAACATCAGGCAACATTATCAGTGTGGAACGGGAGTTTCAGAAGGTCAGCAAGATGGATATCATCAGGCAATTGATGACTGTCAAAAGAGTGAGGTTCAGTTTTCTCTGGGGATGAGCCTCTTAACAGATTTGTTATCCAATCACAAACTGTCAGCTCTAAATACATATATATATTATTAGCAAACCAAATGGAATAAGGAAACTAAGTGTGTGTGTGTGTCTAAAACCATAATAACTGAAGAAGAAAGTCATGAATTTGAGAGGGATACAAGAGCACAGGAGGAGCTGGAGAAACAGAGAGTTGAGATGACTTAAATAGAATCTCATGTACAAAATTTCCAAAATATTAAAACAAATTTAAAAGAATAAAATAAACATTAAAGACATTTTCTCCATGTCTTCATGGCAGCATAAAGAAGTCCCTGTTAATCTCCACAAGAACCTCTAGATTTTAGGTGTAGTACCTCACTGAGGAATAAATTCCAGCTTCTTCATTAGCAATTAAATCTGTTCCAGACCATGAGTTCAGCAATTATTTTCATATAGAGGGCAATGTCAAAACCAGATGCTTGTCACAGCATACTCAAAATTAGAAACCATTCAAAACAGAGGCAATAATTACAACTCAACATCTGATATAGTATAACGACACTACAAGCTCTCTAGATAAACTTGTCATTAAACATTTTTGTCAAATTTTAACAAGATTATCCATTGAGCTCTATGAAACTCAAGATAAGACTTACCTTAGTTACATATGTCACAATTACTTTGCCAATGCTTGAGAAGATATGTATACGTAAAACATAAGTCTTTAGAAAAAAGAAATTCAACAGCTCCAGTGGTCTGGCAAAATATTTTCAGAACAACTCTACTAGAAAAATTGTAATGCTTATGAGTGTATGTTTGATGCCATTCTTCTTCCTATGATATGCTTGATTTAATGTCCTGTCACTTACAGTTTCATTTAATTAACAGAATTCGGTACTCACGATGCATGGACGGCTATGTGAAGGACTAATTACAGCTTTTCAAGTGGGCTCATTTTGAAGCATTTAGTAAAGGATAAAAAAAAAACCACTGATGAGAACTCATAATTACATTTTCCATGACATTTCTAGAAGACACACACCAACCAACATTGATGCCTAAACATTACTTGAGCAAGAACCAATAGACATGGTAATGAGGAAGGGAAAAGCTCATGAAGACGCTCACGCTTTATTGTCTTCCATTGCAATGATTTTCTTTCCCATTAAGTCTTTTTGTTAGTTTGAGTCATATCCTCATTGCTAGGGTTGGGGTACCTGCCAGGTTCTACAAATACATTTTTCATGTTCCAGTGATTTCTCAGATGAGACTCAAAGATTAATTGGTTATCTCTAAAGAAAATATAAACAACATACCTATTGTCATGTGCTTCTAAGATAAAAAATATTTAGTTGATTCCTTTTGGGGGGTAACTTACAAAATAAATGGAAAGACTGCCAATAATAGAGAATAACTTTTAAATTTTCTTATATATAACATGAAGGTTTATTTTGTATGGAGAACATTGTAAGGCATGTTTTTAATTTCTGTAATTGTTCATTTGTGCACCATGACACTGACCATGTAGCAAAACAACTCATCTCTTAATTTTTGCATATTTACAATGTGAATAATAACAATTATGGTGGCTTAAAACTACTATGAAGATAAACGAGTAACAAGTGTTAATAAAGATGAGTGTTTGGATCATGGTGACATCCTTCACCTGTGACTTCAAAAAGGATAGTCTAGGCTAACTAATATAGAAGTCCGTATTTTGTTAAGCATCTTTTATTATGTGTTGCTTCAACAATAAGTATGCCCCATGGGATTTTTTAGAGTAAAATAAATATAATGCATTATGACGATAATCCTCCCTTCACATCATCTAATATAAGCACCTTTATTTTGCAGCCCTATCAGATAAAATAAAGATTAGTATATTCTATGGTAAACTATATTTTTAAAATAATAAAATGAGGGAAAAGTCAAACTTGAAAATGATAACATTTACAAAATTGATAATCATGGTTGTTACATTCATACAAAGGATTTATATATTTATATATAATTCAGGTATCTCAATTCTTAACTTTTCACACATATACAAATGGTAGGAAATGTTTTATTTAATTGAAGTACACATCTTTCTAGATTTGTGTATTCCATAGCACATGCTAAAAATACATGTGTACATACCGATTGATACTAAAGTTCAAATTTCAATGTTCTAATGTTTTCTATTAAAATGCCACCCAAAAATATACAGTGTTATAATCCTTCATTATGTTGAACATTTAAATGTTAGAAAATAAATATATTTTGTGTATTTTTGAGAGATAACCAAATACATATTTGGAGATACAATAATATAATAAGGTAAGTTGTGGATTGGAACTTCATAGTATGCAGTTTTTACTCATTTTCTTGTAGTTATTTAATAACTCTTATTTAGTAACTGTTTTTGTCCTTAGATACAGCTTCAGAATGATTAGCCTAACTGAAAAGCAAGTTCTTAGAGATGTATAGACTCTGAGTCTGATTAACTTTGGCTTGTTAATTTTTTTATTTGCAAGTTATTTATAATAAAGTTTTAATTAAAAAAGAGGAAAAAACAATTATCATTGCATAACTAGAAATACTTCAGTATCTCATAGACCACGGTCTTATTTTTATCATCTAGACACAAAAGAGAAAAGATTGTATAATTTTGTTCCATTCCTGAATTTATGTGTATTGGTTGGGATAAAGCATAAACTCTCTACCTTGAATGTAAAGTAAATACAGCTCTCAATAATCTTTTTCTAAAACTTTAAGATATTACCTGAAACAGAGATTTTTAAAACTGCCAATTATATTTAAAACTAAGCATAAAGGAATCACTATTATCAATGTACAACATTTCCAAGAATCCTCTAGAAATGGGTAAGCAGGGCATTCCTGAGATGAGGGGGCAGGATGAGAGGACCAGTTATTTGTTTCAAATAGTCTATGGCTGATTGTGGTGATCAAGATCCAGAAACAACCGAAAAATTCCAATAGATTTTAGGTTGTTGTCATTTTCCAGCTTTTCTTAGGCATCACTGTGTTGCTGGCCAAAAGGCATTCAGGCTCATTACATGAAGGTCATTCTCTCCATACAAACCGAATCTCCTCAAACCTAGCTGTCCTTTTCCTCTGCAGGTGTCTTGACTCTTGTTATGCTAGTTGTGGGTCCTTTGAGAATCTTTCTACCCAAGTAGACATGTTTTTTCTAGATTTCTCTTGCATATTTCTACACATTTCAATTTCTTTAGGGACTTCTTATGATATCTTATAATGTGTTTTTTTTATTTTTATTTTTTTAACCTGAGAACAGATACTATCTGTCCTTCCAAACTATTTCTCTCCAGCTTGTTTGGTGGAAAACAGAGAGAAAGAAATCTGCAAAGATTAAAAACTGGCTATTAGTTCACCAGGCCAATTCAGAGTAAACCTTTTGAAAGTCAGCATAACCTCTGGGATACTTATCATATATAATAAAATTGATTAGTGATATTAATTTTTGTCCTTAAATATTAGACACAAAGCATATAAGTGTCATCATTAGGAAGTTGTTATGAAAATTCAACTGGGTTATTTGCACAGTTTTTATCCTATTAACTTTGTGAAACTCTATTGAATTCACCTTTGTCTATTCACTTTCATTCTCAAATATTTATATTCTTTTAACGAATTCCCCCGACAAACATCCAGTGGAATAGAAAAGAGCAATTAGTTTTTTTCTAGATACAGCAATATAAATGTTGATTTCTGAAAACCACAAATCTAATTATAAAAGAATTTTATCTTTCTGTCAATGAGCGAATGAATCAAATTCTTTATCTGAACTGTTCACTTCAAAACACTAACATTTGTGACATTTTTCTTACACTGGTGATATTATTTCACCCTGTTATGTTTAAGACTGTATTAACCAAGACTACATTGAGTAGCCCTGTAGATGTCACTAGAGATAGGTCATGCATCCTGTAGTGCTACTTCTTTCAAAAGATGGAAAGTATATGCAGGCATAATATTTTCTTCCCTGCATTCCAATCCCAAATAGATGAGATTTAATTGACTCTTTGACAGTTTTTTCTTAAGAAAAATACTATTGAAATGTTACAATGGAAATTCTGACTCTAAAACTTGACATTTACCCACAAAGTTGAATGAAATTAAGTGATTTCAATTAAATGGCATGTACAAAATTTTGGCATAGGTAAATGAGTTACTTTTTAGAACAGAGGTTCTGCTGTTTATCTTAACATATTGACAAAGACTGAAACCTTGGCAATGAGGTGCTAACATAAGGCTATCAAACACGCCTAAAGATGATCACCCTATGCAGAGCTAGCAAAAAAGGTGAATAACTGATGCTAACTTTGAAATGTGGGGGAGGCTGTTTGCTCATTCCTGGCAATTCAGACATGAACTAATCACACAGAAACTATATTATTTGCAATACTGTTTGGCCAATAGCTTAAGCGTGTTTCTGGCTATCTTAAATTAACCCCTTTGTATTAATCTGTGTATAATGACATGGCTGTGACTTACCAGCAAGGATCCAACTGGTTTTGTCTCCAGTGGGGCTACATGTGTTCTCACTGACTCTTCCTATTCTCTCTCTATATATCTCTTCCAGCCTGACTATGTTCTGTTAAGCCACTGGCTAAAATCAGCTTCTTTATTACCAATAAAAGCAACATATATAAAGAAGGACTTCTCACACCATATCCCCTTATCTGTTTATATAAAAAGGAAGGTTTTAACTTTAACAAATCAAAATTACATAAAACAAAACAGGTCTCAAGCAAGATTTACAGTTTCAACGTTTATATCTACTTTATCTCTTATCATAACTAAGGAAAACTATAACTATAAATTCTTCAACTCCATCAAAGACTCTAGAAGGATATAATATTACTTAAGTAAACAGAAAGTGCATTGTAAGCAACTTCCAAAACTCTAGAATTGACAGAGACATCTTGCTGCCTGGCCAGTCACCGAAAGGTCTTCTGTACCATTGTGGCCTCCATCTTCAGCCTACAGGCTTATCGTGTATGTCTTAACTTTTCCATTAAGCAGGAAATTTCAAAGACAGTTCCACTTATATTGGCAGTTTGTCAGTAACTTCCTTCTGTGTCCTGATGAATGTCTAACACACTCTTTTTGTTCTTTCATGAAGCAGGAAACCTGAAGGACCATCTCAACTTTAGGCAAGTTCAGCAGTCATTTTACCGTGGATCCTGCATGTTCAATTCATACAGTTCAGTCAAGAGCAGTTTCTTACCCAAATGGCTAACAAATTTCATAAGGAGCCTCTTTGATGCTCATCATCTTCTTGAAGTAGATTGATGCTGCCAGTAGCAGATGTGTCTCATTTTCATAAAAAGTTCAAAGTTCTTAAAACATTTTAAATGCCATATTCTGAAGGTCTCTGAAAGATTTGAAGAATATTATTTAAAATATTTCTCTCTATATATAGAAAACCTGACTAACATGACTACAAGCTATACTATTATAGATGACTATCTATTAATCTGTATTTCTTAATAATACATTATATTTAAATGTGTTGCACAAATACCATACCTTATTCAAGATCCCCAATAAGCCAAGATCTATGTCAATGTAAATCTCTATACCATAGCCCTCTTTAAATGTTAACAACCATTTATAAACAATATTTGTGAATTTGAGCTTAGACTCTCCAAACTGCATCCTGCTTTTTGCTGAGCAAAGTAATTTTGGGGGGTGTTCATGGCAACCTTTTGGGGGATCTTGGTCAATTAAACCACATTAGTCTGGAAGGAATCCATAGCTTCTCATTTTCTGTATTAGTCAAAAGAAGAACCACTTTTCCAAAGCAATTTATCTTTAGACCCAAATTTTGAAGTCAAATACTTTTAATTATATTTATATTGGTTTAGTTTAGCAGTACATACAATTAAATGTCTCACTGTACTTAGCTCATTCACAGTCAAAAAATTCAAATAAAACACAATAGTATACATAATCCAGACTCCCTGTATATATTCCATCTTAACATGGCTTATTTTTCTTACTTTTTCAATCTTTGACTTTCTGTATTATCTCTTTAAAGACTTTTTTTTTAAAAAAAACTATTTACTTCTTTTTATAACTCTCTCTATTCTTTCTATTCTCTGTCTCAAGCCCACATACATTTATCCCATGCTGTGACCCATTCTGAGGTCTTTATTATTTTTTTTATCTGAATCTGTCTTTATTGTCTGGTCCAAAGTGCCTTTTTTGTAATGCTAAGTGTGCATTTCTAGGACCAACTGTGCTGTCTTCCCTGCTTGTTCCACCCAGTCCAACATGCTGGATGCATGTTCACTATCTCTGAGAGTCATTCTTTCTGCCTCAGATCCAAGGTCACATGGGGTCTGTGTCACTAGTAAGCAAATTGTAACATGCTGGTCACAACCCCATTTAAGTGCTCTATAGATAGACCTTCAAAAAGAGTCAAAGTTGTTTCTGCAAGTAGCACAGACTAGGAAGCCTTCTTAAAGGAACTGTGCGGTTTTTACTGATCCCACTGAGTCAGGAAGCCTTTCTCCTTTGGCAACTCCATGGCTTCTCACTGACTCCATTTTCTTTCTTCCAGCATTCAGTTTAGTTTTCCTGCCTAGCTCCTCTCTGCATTATCACAGGCCAAAGAAGTTTATTTATTAATCAATAAAATCAATATATATGCATAATGACTTCCCACATTATCTCCCCTTTTCTGTCTAAATAAAAAAGATTTTAAATTTAACATAATAAACTTACATATAAAAACAGTATTCAATCAAGAATTACAGTTACAACATTTATAACTCCTTTATTTTTTATAATAACTAAGGAAAACTGTAATTATAACTATCTATTCTTCAACTCCATCAAAGATCCCAGAAGGATATAATTTTACCAAAGTTAACAGAGACATCTTGCTGCCTTGACGGTCACCCCAAAAGGGGGGGAATACTGTGTGACAATGGTCTTGTACCCTGTAAAGATTTGTCACTTGTATTAGTTTAATTAAAAGCTGATTGGCCAGTAACCATGCAGGAATTATAGGTGGAGCAACCAGAATAAGAGAATTCAGGGAAGAGGAAAGGCTCAGTTTACAGACATCACCCAGATGCAGGGAATGCAAGATGAAAATGCCTCACTGATAAAGGTATCAAGCCACCTGGCTAACACAGACAAGAATTATGGGTTAATATGTAAGTGTTAGTTAATCAGAAGCCTGAGCTACTAGGCCAACAGTTTACAATTAATGTAGGCCTCTGTGTATTTTGGGGGGACTGACTGACTGTGGGACCAGACATGGAAGAAACCTCTATCAATGAAATTTGATTGATATCAGTATTGTTATATTTAAAACATGGAATAATGATATAACTATTCAGAAAAATTACAATCAAGAAATAAATCAAAGATATCACACACGAAAAGAGATATTTGATTTTTAAAATATTTATTTTATCATGCGTATGTATGTTTGTCTATATGTCTATCTGTATGTCTGTGTGTCTGTATCCTTGAATGAAGGCACCTGATGGGGCCAGAAAATGATGGCAAACTTTCTGGATATGTGTTTATGGGTTGTGAACCACCAAGATGGAAAATTCAAACTGAACTTCTGTCATCTGCAAAAAGCAGTATGTACTCTGATTATGGAACTTTTAGTCAGTTTCATACTGGGGACGTTTGTAAAATAAACTGTGATCTAATAAATAGGAGAAGCTACTATGTATGGAAAAATTATATCTTTAAATTATCATGGAAGGTCTATATGAATATAATAATCCAGAACTGAGCATTCACTATGAAAGAGATGGAGGCCTGGAAAAGATTACTGAGTGATATTGAGAGCAGAATAAACACATATATTATCAATTTAATTGGTTGTCTGAAGTGAGAGAATAAAACAGATGAAATGAAGAAAAGTTATTAAAATTCCTTAGATGGGACAGAGGTAAACAATGAAAATCATTTAAAACTGTATTAGTATTAGGGAAAAACAATAATTTGGCCCCAATGTATTTAGAGTACAAGGTAAATCAGCTTTTAAATAGCTCTAAGGAAAACCCAGACAATAAAAAAGAAATGTTCAGAGTATTATAAGAAAAGTAGATCCTTCTGGAATACAGTATCTGCCAAAAATACCTCCCATTTTTTCACGTTTTTATTAAGAATTTTTGAATACATAATGTTTGCCATAGCCAGAACCTGGAAACAACATAAATGCCCATTGACCAAAGAATGGATAAGGAAAATGTACATTTACACAATGGAGTACTACACAGCAGAAAATATAGCATCTTGAATTTTGCAGGAAAATGGATGGAACTGGAAACATTATTTTGAGTGAGGTAACCCAGACACAGAAAGACAATTATCACATGTACTCACTCATAAGTAATTGTTAAATATAACGCAAAGAAAACCAGACTACAAATTACAATCCCAGAGAACTTAGACAACAATGAGGACACTAAGAGAGAGATACATAGATCTAATCTACATGGGAAGTAGAAAAAGACAAGATCTCCTGAGTAAATTGAAAGCATGGGGACCTTGGGGGAGGGTTGAAGGGGGGAGAGGAGAGGCAGGGAAGAGAGCAGAGAAAAATGTCGAGCTCAATAAAAATTAAGAAAAAAGAATTTTTGAATACAATCTTTTCTCATTTTACATAGCTTTCTGCATTCCCACCCCCTCCCTTACTCCTGCCTACCCCTCACCCCCATCTGTCCACTGCTCAAAAAGAGTAAGGCTTCCCATGTGGAGTCAACAAAGTCTGACACTTCATTAGGAGGCAAGCAGTGGTTCACTGGGGCAAAATGTGGTATTTCATTGTTAAGAAATAAAATGTAAAGAGTGGCTACTGCCGTGCTTATGCCAAGCGATGACGGAATAGAAAGCAGGAAAGACAATGATTCTCTTTGGGCGGTGTATGTTTGTCTGGGGAAACAAGTCACATACAGGGTAAGGTCTTGCGAGGAGCAGGGGGCGGGGACGCTGGCTTCAATTCCCGCCCTTATTTTATGCAACATTGGGACAGTGGTCCATGTTAAACTTGGTGCTGTGATGTCCAGCTGTCAGAAAGAGTAATAATAGTCGTTCTCCTCCTAGAGCTTTGGTGATTTTGCAAAGAAAAATAAGCATCTCTACTAATTCATCGCATGCAATGCTGGAATGTAATGATAATAAGCAGAGGGGTTTAAGCCAGAAGGCCTCTGTTTGAATCTTGGCATTGGCACTTACCAGATGCGTGGCCCTTGGCAATTTGCTTAGCATCTCTTTGGCATATTTTCTTAATACTATAAAAATAGCAAGGGTGATAATAGTATCTACTTCATGAGGATTAAACTAGTTAATATTTGTAAACTGCTTAAATCAATTTTTAGGAATCTTAAACATATGATTATAGTAAGTTTTCTGTTAATAAGGAAAATGCATGGAGATATCATTACTATTCAGGAAACCAGGGCTCTAAATTTGTATAGTACTGCAATTCTTGGGGGCAATAGTGCAGGTTGTTATGCTCATGGCACGGAGTTCCGACACAGAATATCAAATCATTTTGATAATATTCTCTGGGAAATCAAAGGAGGAAGTTTCTACAAAGCTGGAACCAAAGGCTGCGCTCTAGCTGTGAATAATCACAGCTGGCTTGCTTTAAAAGGTTAGAGGATTAGAATGTTAATAATTTTGTATTTCTTAAGCAAATATGTTCAAACAAGCAATGCACAGCTGTTTCCATGGGAGAGTGAGTTGCTGACAAGCCTCATCCTTTGAAAGGGAAGATATTTTTGATCACATAAGAGTGCAAAAAAAGTGCTTTTAAAATGTCCTTTAATGACAGGAAACATAAATATTTTTTTTCAGATCTTTAACTGAGCAAACAGCTTGTGTAATTTTTCCGAGCTTTAGAAGACTAGACAGAAAGATGAACTTAAATTCTATGATTATCAATTGTTAGGATATAAAAGAAAATTGGTGAGAAATATTAATGTGTTAGATGTAAAGTCAACACATGGAGTAAAAATTTTGGTTTTCTTGGAGTGGAATTTTGCAGTACATTTTTCATAATCATGCTACTAAAGTATTGTATAATATCCTAAAGAAGGAAAGGGAGTGGGCAGGGGTTTATGTTGATCTGTGTTGTCAGAGCAGTTAGTCCACTGTCTTCAGAATTGTGTTTACGAAGAAGCTAATGGGTAATAGTACAATGCACAATGGAGCCAAAATTGCTCACCTTTTGGTGGATGAGAAAAACAGAGAGAGGCAGAGGCTAGCAAACAGCGTGTTGATAGAACCTCCAACATCCCAGCCCTTGTGAGAGTAATTTCTTCCAGCAGATTCTCCTTTCCAAAGGTTCACCCACACTGTTAAATAGTACAGATTGAGTCCGCCCCTTTAACTAGCACCCTTTGGGGGACATTAAGTTTCTCACTACAGCTGGCTTATGTTTTGCTTTATTCTCCTTGGTTGTAATGGTAGCAATAAGAAGCCTATTGTATTTTGTCTTTGTTTAAGTCTGTAATAGAGTTTGGTAGAATAGTTGAAATATTTTTTTATGTTTTCGATACATTTTTATTATTTCAGGTGTTTCCTTCAGCTACCATTTATAGAAGGGTTATAAACAAGGTGGACACAATATAATCCCCAATGCCACAGCTTCTTCACTTATAAAATGTGAAGTACGATACAAATACTGTTGTGTAGGGTAATTGTGAAAGAATTAATTTAATATAAAAACAGAACAATACCTAATAAATAATATATGCAACAATTTTTCTAAGTTTTAAATTAAAACTAGATTAATACTTCATGTGTTGCATCATTAGGAAATAGATTTAGCTCATGAAAACAATTAAAGTAGAATTTAGACAAAGAATAAAGATATAGCTGAAAATCAAGTCATATTGTCTGTTAGATGCTCATGGAGTTTCTATTTTTTCTCTCATGATTAAAATTATTTTATACTGTATTCAGAAATATTTACCAACTCTCATATCTATGATTTTGTTCATCTCATTGGAAAATTTTTCTGAGAAAGTTTTCTTGACCCAGCTTGTTAGACTGTCTTTCTTTATCCAAAATGTCTATGATCTATGTAGTTGGATCAGTAGAGCACACTGCAGACAGAAGCAGATAGCGAGGTTAGTGGTTTTCATGAAGTAGAATATTGTAAGGTTGACACATAGGCACAGCTGTCTGCCATAGTCATGTGCTGGAAAATAGCACTTCAGTGGTATTTTTGATTTTCAATTCCAATATTTTCTGATTTAAAATTTTCTAGACATAGGAAAATAAATAACAAGTAGATTGATCAGTTTGAATACTTGCTAGGATATTTCAGTTAAGTGAATAGAGATAGAGTGTCTACGGAATGGCTTGGATACCATAAAACTTGAAACCTCAATAAAATAACAAGTAAATAATTTCCCAAATCAATTAAAATGATTCCATGTTCAGAATAAAAATAAATGAAACTCTCTCCCTTAAGAAGTCATGGCTTTTTCAGACCCCGGCCAGCTGGCCTTGGTGAGTTCCCCATAGAACATCCCCATTGTCTCAGTGTGTGGGTGCACCCCTCGCGGTCCTGAGTTCCTTGCCCGTGCTCTCTCTCCTTCTGTTCCTGATTTGGACCTTGAGATTTCAGTCCGGTGCTCCAATGTCTGAAAAAGCATGGGATAAAACCGGACTTGCTGAACATAGTGAACAGTGAGGACTACTGAGAACTTAAGAACAATGGCAATGGGTTTTTGATCCTACTGCACGTACTGGCTTTGTGGGAGCCTAGGCAGTTTGGATGCTCACCTTACTAGACCTGGATGGAGGTGGGTGGTCCTTGGACTTCCCACAGGTCAGGAAACCCTGATTGTTCTTCGGGATGATGAGGGAGGGGGACTTGATAGGGATGGGGGGGGGGATGGGAGGCGGGGGCAGGGAGGAGGCAGAAATCTTTAATAAATAAATAAATTAAAAAATAATAAAAATAAATAAAAATACCCCTCCCCCAAAGAAGACATGGCTTTCTATAAATACGCAAATCTTAATGTGTTTGTGTTTCTGCCCGGTAGAGCCAGTGGTATGTAGATCTCTGTCTCCTAAAATGTAAATTGTTCTGTATAAAATAGTCACTGGGAAAGAAATTTAGGAGAAATGCTGCTGAAAACTGCCTGATAGCTTGCATCAATTCAACATGTTTACACTTGTTTTGGTGAAAAGATTTTACACTGTGCTAAAATAACAACATACTGTGAAAGTTCAAAATGATAATAGCTTAGAAACATATTGTCAGATAGCATTTAAAATTAGTTACAAATAATAGAACCAGTTCAGCATAAAATCTTGGGAAGTATCGTTATTCTCCTTCCTATGTCCTGGATATTAAGTCTCATAGTATAGAAACTGTATTTAGCATCAAAACAAATCAAAGGATATGTTGTGGATTTGGTCATTAATACTATATGTAGATGGATCAAAACTTGTTAGCGTCGTATTGTTTGGGAATCAGCTACCTCAACTGTCAAGCCATTAGCGCTCACTATCACACAATCTGTCACTCATCATCATGATGGTAGACAGACTTCTGTGGTCCTTTATGCTCAGATTGATGTGCTTTGGAGTGGAATGAGATGTGGTACAGACTTTGTGAAAGAAGATTTTAGAATTATGAAAATTAGGATGGGGTATTGGAAATCAATACAAAATATACTTAGACAATATTTCATATAATTCTTATGTAAGTTGTGTTGAAATTAATATAAATAATATTTATTCATCAAGATGCATTTTCAAATGATTCATGAAAAGAGTATATAGTTATATTATAGAGACAAAATACTTTATAACATTATGGATTATTTTATTTATTTTAGAAATAGAGTAACTCTCAATCTAATAAGACTGATGTGTATTTGCGTGGTAAGAACTTATTAATTTTCATCTATAAATATAATTTTTATCATATGAACATGTATGTGTGTATGGTGTTGATAAGTATGCTGTTAACATATTATGTACCATATGATTATTTTATCAAAAATGTATTTCTAAAACATGTGATGGATTGTTAGTCAAACTCTAATGAAATCGTTTGGAAAAAAACTGGCAAAATCCTACATATCTAAAAAGTGGTAATTGGAATTCCAGCATTCATATCCTAAATGCCTTCTGGAAATATAATCTCAGAGGTAGACAGTATTTTCCCATTATCTGGTAAAATTCAGCCTTTTATAGAGTAAGATACAACCTAGACAATGAAGTTCTCTTGCCCACGTGTGTATTGTTGTATAGTGCTAATACCACCAATGTCCTTACTAGTTAGGGACAATGTTCTCTTCACCCATATTGTCATTCTTTCATTTCATATGAACTTTCACAACATAAAAATAATCTTTTTAAGTCTGTTAAACTGAATTCTCTTGTCCATTAAAAAAATGCTCTCTATGACCAAGTCATCTTAAAAATCACAAGAAAGTAAAGTCAGTCTGTCCTTCCTATTATACTTTCAGAAATTTTAAAACTTATTTATATTTTTAGGACACTTAAAGTAGGCTTTACAGTAACACAACTCTTCATTTCAGCATATAAATTGGACCTTAAATAACGTTTCTATTACTCAGTAAAAGTCTGTAATTCTGTATGTTCAGGGGCTAAGAGGTGAGCTTTAACAGGATTGGACACCATATTTCACCACTTTGAGATCTTACAGTAGGGAAATATACTAGGCATTTTATTTCTAATGTTTTAGGAAATATAATTAAACTGATAAGAACAGATACTACACTTGATCTTAGCCAAAAGGCCGAGAAGCGATTTTAGGAAATATAATTAACACACTGTACTAATTGTTTTATTTTGACATATAAATATAAACACACACACATATCTGTGGAACTGTAACAACTGAAATAGTGAAATCTTCTTTCAAAGTTTCCTTATGGACTTGTTATCTCTCTTGTCTTAAGTCTTAAGTTTCTTTTACATCACATGAATCCAGCAAATTTTCTGTCATACTTATTTGGTTTATTATTTTTGAAGTTTTATAGTTTTATATTTTCAGTATACTCTCTATGTTCATCCAATCTACTTAGAGTAGGTATGTTGAAATATATGCATGTTGTTACTTGAATCATTAGTTCATTTCTTTTTAATAAATAACAGTATTCATTCATATGGTTACAGTGAAATTTAATATGTATCCGCCTACTAATAGATATGTAGTTGTTTACATTTACAGACTATGAAGAATACAGCTTTTATGCACATTTAATTAGTCCGTGCAGTTACAAGTAAAGCGCTATATGCTTTCATATAAATGGAGGCTTAATATTCAGATGATATGTATTAAATTTAAAAAAAAATGACACAGAATTTTTTCAAGTGCTTGGGAAATATATTTTCAATGGCAAAACCAACAATTTCAAGTCTCTACATATTTTCCAATTTTAGTATTGTCTATATTTTGGTTATGGTCATGACAGTGTACAATTGGTCATTTTGTCCAGAATTTAAGATTAAATTACTTATTACATTGTGCCTGAGTGTTTCGTCTGCTTTTATTGTATGTGTATTACATGTATGCCTGGAGATTTTGGAGTCCAGATCCCTGGAACTGCAGTTGCACACAATTGTGAGCTGCCATTAAAGTTTGGAAAATGAAACTAGTTCTCAGAAGGAAGTACTCTTAACTGAAGAGCTAATTTTTCAATCCTTTTATCAGGAAGTTATTTTGTGTTTCTTTAATAACTACTAATATTGTCTTTAATTTTATATTAGCTAGTGACGTTTTCTTTGATTCGATATATGTTGTAATTTTCTTTTCTTTTGAATAAAAATATTGGCTTAAGTTTGTATAATAATTCTCCATATAGTCTACATTTATATTTACATTTATCAAATATATATTTGAGAGAACTTAGCTTTTCTTATACCTCATGGTGTTGAAACAAATAAAAATATGTAAACATTTATTTTATTATGTGGATATATAATTAAAACCCGAATGTGTGCTGAAATATTTTGTCCATATTAACTTGCATTGATTTACTAAAAATCACTAACATGTACATGCAGACATTTACTGCATATCCTCTGCTCTTCCCATTGGTTGTACACTAATATTCTCACCAGTTGAATAGTCTAGAGTTTGTTGTGCTTTGTGGTCAATTCTGAAATTGTAATTTTAGTTTAACTTCTCCAACTTTTTTCTTCTTTTTCTGAATTATTTTTTCTGCTGCTCATTATTTTTATTTCTATATAAATTCTGAGCTCAATTTGTCAAATTCAATAAAATTTCTGTTGGGATTTTGACATGGATTGTATTGAACTTATAAATCAATTGGTAATGAATTGTCTTTTCATAACATGAAAGGTCTCTTCATTTGCTTTGATTTCCTTTAGTTTTTCTGAAAAGTGTTTTGCAGGTATCAATAAACAAGTCTTGCTGGTGGTATTTTCTAAGTTTGTTTGAAAGTAAAAATTTGTTAATTTAATGCTTTTCTGAAAAGAATTTTTAGTCTTTTCTACAATCATGTTGAAATTGATTTTTATTTGTACCAAGAGTGAGGATTTGCTGTGATAAATGTGATCATTCCTTTGGTTCAAGGAATGTAGATTTGGTGAATTTTATTAGGAAAACAGTAGAATGCTTTAAGCAGGCCTTAATGGGTTGCACAAATGGGAACATGGAGCTGTGCAGTAGTGGTGTACACCTTTAATCCCAAAATTAGGAGACAGAGGCTGGTAGATCTCTCTATCTTTATAGGTTGAGGCCAGCTTGGTCTACAAGAACTAGGTCCAGTATAGGCTCAATAGCTACAGTGAAATCCTGTCTCCAGAAAAAAAAACATAATACACAAAACAAAACAAAAACAAGTTGGAACATGGGAGACATGGAAGTTAGTGCTGATGGTGATTTCAATTGTGGGGGCATGGATCAAGAGATTTCAGAGGAGAATAATGTTAGTATGAGGGCTTCAGACCGTTTTGTGATATTTTGGTTAATTATGTAGCTGTATTTTTGCCCTTGTCCAAAAGCCTGCCTATGGCTAAAATGTAGATATTTGAATTAATTGCACTGGCAAAAGAAATCTGAAAATAGTCTAGTACAAAATTTGTCATGTGGTTACTCGTGTTCACTTTTATGAAGATTTATAATGAAAAGGAGCAAGCTACACAGGTAAAAATACAAAATATATAGATTAAGAAGAAAAGGGGTACTAGAAAGTAGAATGAAGGAACCTGGTGTTAAATTGAATAAAGGAAATGATAACCTCCGAGCAAGACCACACCCAGTTAAGTTTACAACTTGTGAAAAGGAAGTACTTAGAGTCAGGCATACACCTTTAATCCCAGCATTCAGGTGTCAGAGATTGATAGATTTCTAAATTCAAGGCCAGCTCATTGTATAGAACAGGTTCCAGGACAGCCAAGTTTAGGCAGTGAAGGAAACCCAAATCAGAAACTAATGGAGATGTAATTGAATATGGGAGCCATGTTCCAACCTCATTAAGTAGCAGAAGTTGGCGGCTTTGACCACTTACTTCTTGCTTTAGAGTCAAGGATTGAAGAGAGAGTTTATAAAATCCCCCTCCTTGACTAAGGAAAGTCAACAAGGCCAGGCATGTGTCAGGGATGTCCCTGAATAGAGACTTAGAGAGAACACTGTGTGAAGCTCTGAAGGCAAAGCATGGATCAAGTTGGAGACCCCAAGATGTTGAAGGTGTCAGAGCCATGGGATATCTGCTAAGAAAAGCTGCTAACAGGATGTGGAACCAACATAAGAGAAATCAGTGTATTGCAATCAACAAAGCTGAAAAAGTAGGAGATTTGAAGAGTACTTTGCCATCAGACATGGAGATAAAGAGTTTAGAAGTTTCCGAGATGATCTTGGTCCTGTTTGGTCCAGTATGCTCCATTTCTCAAGTTTGGAATGGTAATGTATATCCTGTTTGACATGTGTTAGAAGTATGTGATCTACTTTTTATTTCTATTTTACAACAAATTACAGTTTTGAGATCACAAAAGTTTCAGAAGAGACTTTGAACTTTGGCACTTTAAACATTTTTGAGACTGTGATGGAGTGTGGGGGACTTTGAAGTTGGGCTGAGTAAAATTCTTCATTATGCTATGACTAGAAGACCATTGAAACCAGTGAATAGAATCTGGTGGTTGGAATAGGAATGGCTCCCACAGATTAATGTATTTGAATGCTTGGCCCATAGGAACTATCCCTTAAGGGTATGTGCTTTGTCAGAATAAGTGTAGCCTTGCTGGAGGAAGTGTGTCACTATGGGGATGGGCTTTGAGGTCTCATATGCTCAAGTTACACAGTGTGGTATACAGTGTCTCCCTACTACCTGCTGATCAAGATGTAGAATTACTGCCTCCTTCTCCAGAGCCATGTCTGCTTTCAAGGTGCTATGTTTCCCACCATGATCACAATGGACAAAAGTTCTGAACTGTAAAGCATCCCCAATGAAATGTTCTCCTTTATAAGAATTGTTGTCATGATATCTCTTTACAGCAACAGAAATTCTAACTAATTCAGACATAATAACATTTCTAGGACTTTTTCCTGATATCTGTATCCTTCTTTCAGGAATTTTAAGGTCTAAATTTGAAACTAGGAAGTCAGATGAGTTCCATCCTGTCGTTGTCTATGTTCCCTGTTCTAAAAAATATGAAGGTTGTAAGTTGGGAAAGTTACAAGTCTTCCCTGTTTTTTTTTTATTTTGTTACCTGGCATGCATTCTTTGGGAAAGTACTATTCATGTACTCGTTGTGGTGTCTTCATTTGTTTAATACAGAGGGTGAATTTTGCTTTTGTTTTTGTATCAGAGGTATAAGAGTGAAAGTTTCCAAGGAGATTTTTTAAGGAAGAACTAAATCCCTTATTAGCTTGAAAAAGTATACAGCAAGGGAGGAAACAGCTTCCATCATTGTGTCCAGGATGTGAAATTAGAATGTAAAGTGTGATCTTCCATTAAATTTGATACCAATGAGGAAAACGAGAATCAGCAGAGTAGCAGATGGTATTGCTTGCAGCTCTGGGAGAGACTTGAGGCTCATAGCCACCATCTGCCCACACAGCATTTTGTCAAACTTAGTATTTAGTGAAGTTTATTGCTACTAGCTTATGAGCATTATGAGACAGATTACCAAATTCTTGCATTCTACTATGCTTTAATTAAAAGAATTATATGCCACTTATTGACACCTTATAGAAATAATGTGAAGTACAACTACAACTCCCTATTACTCTTCTTGATAGTTTCTGCTTCCTATAATTTATTTCTTATCAAGAAGACACTTTGATTGAGTTATACCTTCAAGAGGTCTTAGGTATTCTTCTTTGGGCTCTCTGTAAGTTGACATAAATCTTATCCCCAAACACCTTCATGAAGCTTCACTATTCATTGGTAGTGAAGTCTGTTTGAATCAATTATGTTTCCTTTTAAGATTGTAAAAAGCTTTATATTTGGTAATCCCCACAATAACAATACATGCTTGATAAATTTGGGAAAGTTGGTTAGTTCATAAGAATATATTAGTAAGAACCAAAGTTTAATTAGTAGTTAAAATTTCATGAGTTGTAATTATGATATAATTGACTCCACTTTTGAGTAGAGCATCTACTGTTGCTAAGACTTCAAATGTCTTACATAGTGATATTGTCACCTTTAATAATATTAGACTGACAGAAAAAGAAGTGTCATGTTGTAAAACTGGTAAAATGTCAACTTCACAGAACTTAAACTAAGACATAAAACATCACTGATTATCATGTTGGACAACACTGAGATTGTATGTCTGATAATGACTTCCAGAAATAAAAGCAGTGTACTTATACTGTTATCACATTTAATGTAAAACATGTGCAATACATACCTCCATATCCAGAATTTAGATATTTTCTATTTCTATTATAAAACCTTAATGAAAACTAAATTAACATGGGCACACATATATTTTAAGTGTTATGAATGACAACTAAATTTTAAGTCTTAAAAATGCTGTAAAAGATAGCTATGAATTAATTTAGAAAAATAAAAATACTAGAATAACCATGAGAATTTTGAATATAACTTTCTGAATACGCCTTCTAGTTCAAATCTACTATAACAGGAACTGTGTCCTCAGAAAATATAATTAAGTGGCAATTACCATTATTCTCTAGTAGTTTGGTTAGTTCATTGATAGGTGATACAAAACTTACTATTTATCCTTTTTATGCTTTTGATTTTTTATTAATAAAACAAGAATAAAATATATTAATTTAGGGATGTTTAAGGATTAAATAATTCAAAATGTATAATATATTTCAGTATCTCCTTAGCAGGCCTATAGAGATGAAAAGATATTAGTTGATTTTTTAGTAGTGTTAAGTTCTATGTTAAATATTTAAAACTAGATTGTATGGTTGTATGTACTAGATTTGGCATGTTCAAATCCATCAATAGTCTCATTAGGTAATTGTATGTAAGTTAAGTATATATTATATGCAGTTGCTAATATTTATTGTGTGATGGCATTAAATTCATAAATTTCAGTCAGTGATAAAAAATTTATTTGAGCCGGGCGGTGGTGGCGCACACCTTTAATCCCAGCACTTGGGAGGCAGAGGCAGGTGGATCTCTGTGAGTTCGAGGCCAGCCTGGTCTACAAGAGCTAGTTCCAGGACAGGAACCAAAAAGCTACGGAGAAACCCTGTCTCGAAAATCCAAAATAAAAAATAAAAAATTTATTTGAACAGAGAAATGTCAAATGAAGGAAAATATTGAAAGTAAGATTAATTAAATATATGGTTGGTAAAAGTAGAAACTAAGTATTGTTTCCTGTAGATTGGATTATCATAGATAATGTAAATTAAACCACAGAAATTCACATTTTTTTTTACTTTTCGGATACTTATGTTTTATGAGAAATTTCTGGCAGAATTAAGTCCTTCTCTATGCGGTGAAGGAGGGATCCCTTCCACACGAGTCTCTGGGAATTGAAGATTACAATCTTCTTTCTGTGTCTTCATGTCATATCCATTCTGTATTAGTGTTTTTCAACATCCCTGATTCATTTGGAATAGGAACCATGATAATGACCTTTATTAAATTGCAAAATATCACATTATCCTAATACTGACTTATCTCATGCTCCCACAGAGTTAAGAATTCAATTTCTCATTGTGTGAGGATACATGGAGTCTAGAAATGCATCTTTAAGGATGGAAAGTGGTAGAAAATATCTAAAGTATCTTATTGATAGAAAAATGTAATTTTTATTATGAATATTAAGATATACAAACCGTAGACATAAAATTTTATTTTAGTGCCATTAATTTATTGCAGAACATTGGGTTAACAAGCCTTTCATTGAGATATAACTCATGCTGAGAAATATGGAAAGATTTTATCATGTCTAAATGAAGTAATGCACTGTGTATGAACAAGCTTTAAATGGGCAAAGCTATGTAATAACATGAGGTGAGCCAATATTGGCCATATCCAGTAAGAGGTATGTTTAAGATTTCTTTTCACTTTTGACTGTATGAATCTAATTCACAAAAAGTACATTACAGACCTAAATTCAGGGCATGGCATAGGAAAATTTACAGAGACTTGGAAACAGAGTTACTCATCTGAGAAACTAACAATCTCAATGATGCATGATAAACAACAGTCTTGATTGGATCTCCGTTTGATAACTAAAAAAAAAAGAATCTCTTGCAATAAAGTCAAAATTTATGTTTGAGTTCTTCAAATGAGACTGCATGAGCTTCTGAAAGAATAATGAATGAAAGGAGGCAGATTGTTTTGCTAAAGTCATTGGTGATTTCTTTCTCCTTCCAATAGTTTTATTTTTCCCTTATTTTCACCTTTTTATCTGTCTTGTCATATTTTTGGATTCTTCATGAAAATATAACACCATGAGTGATTTTGTTTTAATTAATTCCTACAACAATAATAACTGTGCACATATTCTGTGGCTTTATGTGCATAACTTTCTACTCAGCAGACTTTCTGTTTTCATTGCCCCTTTATTTCTTTATTTATTAAAAATTTCCACCTCCTCCCATCCTCCCATTTCCCTCCCCCTACCCCCTACCCCCTCTCCCTTACTCTCCAGTCCTAAGAGAAGTCAGGTTGCCCTGCCCTGTGGGAAGTCCAAGGCCCTTCCACCTCCATCCAGGTCTAGGAAGGTGAGCATCCAAACAGACTAGGTTCCCAAAAAGGCAATACATACAGTAGAATCAAAACCCCGTGTCATTATCATTGGATTCTCAGTCTGCCCTCATTGTCAGCCATATTCAGATAGTCTGGTTTGATCACCTGCTCGTTCAGTCCCAGTAAAGCTGGCTGGCCTTGGTGAGCTCCCATTAGATCAGCCCCACCATCTCCTTGGGTAGGCACACCCATTGTGGTCCTGACTTCCTTGCTCATGTTCTCCCTCCTTCTGCTCTTCATCTGGGCCTTGGGAGCTCAGTCCAGTGTTCCAACGTGGGTCTCTGTTTCTATCTCCATCCATCGCCAGATGAAGGTTCTATGGTGATATGCAAGATATTCATCAGTGAGGCTATGGGAGAAGGCCAGTTCAGGCACCCTCTCCTCTGCTGCCAAACTACCTACGTGAGGAAATCCACTCGGACACCTGGGAATCCCACAAAAAACTCAAGAAACTAGACATTAAAACTCTAATTAATCCAATTAAAAAATGGGGTACTGAACTGAACAGAGAATTCTCAACAGAAAAAGTTCAAATGGCCAAAAGACACTGAAGGTCATGCTCAATCTCCTTAGCGATCAGGGAAATACAAATCAAAACAACTTTGAGATACCATCTTATACCTGTCAGAATGGATAAAACAAAAAACACTAATGATAGCCTACTCTGGAGAGGATGTGGAGTAAGGGGAACACTCATCCATTGTTGGTGGAAGTGCAAATTTGTGCAACCACTTTGGAAATCAGTGTGGCAGTTTCTCAGGAAACTGGGAGTCAACCAACCTCAGGATCTCGCAATTTCACTGTTGGGGGAATACACCCAAGAGATGCCCAATCATACTACAAAAGCATTTGTTCAACTATGTTCATAGCAGCACTATTTGTAATAGCCAGAACCTGGAAGCAACATAGGTGCCCCTCAATAGAAGAATGGATAAAGAAGGTGTGGCACATATACACTTTAGAGTTTTACTCAGCAGTAAAAAACAATGAAATCTTGAATTTTGCATGCAAATGGAAGGAAATAGAAAATACTTTACTGAGTGAGATAACCCAGATCCAAAAAGAAGAATATGGTATGTACTCACTTATAAGTGGATTCTAGCCATAAACAAAGGACATTGAGCCTATTATTCATGATCCCAGAGAAGCTAAATAAGAAGGTGAACCCAAAGAAAAACATATATTTATCCTTCTGGATATTGAAAGTAGACAAGATCACCAGGCAAAAGTTGAGAGCAAGTGGTGGGGATGGGTTGGGGGGAAGGGGAAATGAAAGGAGAAGGAAGTATTGGGGAGAGCTTGGGGGAATGGGATGGTTGAGAAAGAAGGGAGAAGAGGAGGATTGGGGAGAGCTTGGGGGAATGGGATGGTAGAGATGGAAAAAAGTGTGGATATGGGAACAGGGAAGAAGATATCTTAACTAAGAGAGCCATTTTAATGTTGGCAAGAGACTTGGCCCTTTATTTCTCAAAAACACTTTATTTCACCAACTCATGTATGGAAAATTTTAAAATTGCACATTTTTCTATTTATTCTAATAAAATTGTTTCTATTGACAGATACCTCTACATATAAAAGTAATTCAGTATTTTTATGAAGTAATAATGTCTGGAAGTTTATTTGCATATGAATACTCAGGAAACCTTTCTCTTATGGAAAAACTTAAAATCATTAAAAAATAAGTTTATATTTGACAAGATAATGTGAAGAGCACACACTTTGTGGGTGTGAGTGTGTGCATGCAGAGTCCTATAGTTAAAGTCAGGTTTGTTTTTTTTTTTGTTATTGGCTTTATTTTTAATTCTTTTATTTAATTTTTTTTACATAATGTGTTTTGATTTGTTTTCCCTCTGCTAATTTCTCTCAGATCCTCTGCCACCAAACTTCATTCCCTTCCCAACCAAAAACAAAAGCCAAAAAACTAAAATCATTAATCAAAAAAGGCAAAATAAACAAAAAGAAAAAACAACAAGCAAATTAAACAAATCAAACAAACAAAACCAGAAGCAAAGCAAAATAAAAGCCCCAGAATATATTTTGTTGACCAACTAATCCTGAGCATGGGGCCTTCTGGGGGCAGGGGGGGTGTGGTTGGCATACCAGTGAGATTGCATTAGAAAACACTGATGTTACCTTTGCCAGTGGGTATCAATTGCAGATCACATCTTGGTGATGGGTGGGAACCTTTAATCACATCCTTCTTAGTGCTGGAACCTTTCTGGTTTGAAAGCATGCAGATCTTCTGTTTGCTTCCAAGTCTGTGAGTTCTATGCATATCAGTGTTGTATCTGGAACACATGATTTCCTTGGAGTTACCCACTACCATTATCTTTTACAGTCTTGCGTCCTTTTCTTCAATGTAACTCTGGGCCTTGTGGGGAGCGGTTTGATTAATATGTCCCTTTTATGATTGAGTGCTCCAAGGTCCCCATGCTCCCAATTTACTTAAGAGATCTTGCCTTTTTCTACTTCCGATGTAGATTAGATCTAGGTATGTCTCTCTTAGGGTCCTCATTGTTTTCTAAGTTATCTGGGATTGTGATTTGTGGGCTGGTTTTCTTTGCTTTGTGTTTAAAAACCATTTATGAGTGAGTACATGTGATAATTGTCTGTGTCTTGGTAACCTCACTCAAAATTATGTTTTCTAGCTCCATCCATTTTTTTTCCTGCAAAATTCAAGATGTTGTTACTTTTTTCTGCTGTGTAGTACTCCATTATGTAAATGTACCACATTTCCCTTATCCATTCTTTGGTCAAGGGGCATTCAGGTTGTTTCTAGGCTCTGGCTATGACCAACAAAGCTGCCATGAACATAGTTGAGCACATATCCTTGTGGCATGATTGAGCATCCTTTGGATATATATTCAAAAGTGGTATTACTGAGTCTTGAGGAAAGTTGTTTCCTAATTTTCTGAGAAATCACCACACTGACATCTAAAGGGACTGTACCAGCTTGCACTTCCACAAGCAATGCAGAAGTATTCCCTTTACCGCAAAACCTCTCCAGCATAAGTTGTCATCAATGTATTTGATCTTGGCCATTCTTACAGTGGTAAGATGGAATTCTTGCAGGTGTAAGATGGAATTCTTGCAGGTGTAAGATGGAGTTGTTTTGATTTGCATTTCTCTGATGACTAAGGATGACATTTCCATAAGTGTCTTTCAGCCATTTTAGATTTATCTGTTGAGAGTTCTCTGTTTAGGTCTGTACTCCATTTTTTATTGGATTATTTGTTCTTTTGATGACCAATTTCTTGAGTTCTTTGTATATTTTGGAGATGAGACTTGTGTCTGATGTGGGGTGAGTGAAGATCTTTAAAAGATCATCTAATATTCGGGGATTTAAACTAATCTCCCAAGGTAATCTGCTCCTGAGGTTCTTCGGTTCATGTGTTAGACAAAAATTAGGTTTATATGAGAGTGGCACACATGTTACCATCATTTTTCTAAGTGTGCACTCAATGGTTTGCTTGAGCCATTTGTTTTGTGCTTCCTGAGTTTTCTTTTATTGTTTTACTTGGCCCATGTAAACTAAAGTTATACAGCCAGAAATAACGATCATTACAAAGACTGAAATCTAGCATTTTTCACCTGTATCAGTTGCTTATGAAAATAATGTGCTGCATATCACACTTTATGTTTTACACTTTAGCATAAAAGCAGACAACTTCACTGGAAATTTAACACATCAGAAACAGTTAATTAGCCAGCAGGCCAGTCCTTCTTATTTTGGAAGGCTAGCTTAATCTAATGGAGATTTTGGACAAGTGGGTCTCCATGTTCTCTTGGGTTTCACATATATATTCTTATGAAGTTTCAAATGTCTCATTAGGCCAGAAGTAAAGAGACTCTTTGATTGTTCATCTTAAGTGTCAGACTGATTATATCTGGTTTTGACAAAGAAGCAAGCTTCTTGAAAGGCTTTTAAATGTATTTTGATTAAAATATTAGCTGAGGGGCAAAAGCTTGCCACATAGCAAGCAGCACCTTCCAGTGGCAGCTCCTATATAAAGAGGTCTGAAGGAAAAGCCATGCCGGCTGTTTTTCCTGCCTACTTTTGGCTTTCCATCCTTCTGGTGAGTGCATCCACTCTTTTACTGCAACTGCTTTTATCTTCCCTCACTGACATCAGAACCCAGATTCTTTATTTTTCCAATGGAGATTGAAGAAGAGAGGCACTCCTAAAATTGCCCAGTGTAAAAAGAGACTGTGCATGGGTTTCCCTGCCACCCCAACCTGAATAATCACACAAAAACTATATTAATTACAACACTGTATGGACAATGGCTTAGGCATATTCCTATTAGCTCTTATATCTTAAATTATCCCATTTCTATTAATCTATGTATCACCACGAGACTGTGCCCTATCATTAATGTGTCAGTGTTTTTCTTCTTTGGAATCTATATGGCATCTCTCTGACTTTGCCTTTTTTTTTCTCTTTGCATTCAGTTTAATTTTCCTACACAGCTCTTTTCTGCCTTACCATAGGCCAAAGCAGTTTCTTTAATCCAACGATAATAAAACATACTCACAGCATACAGAGGAGAATCCCACCTTAGTCCAGGCTCTTGGAACGATATTAATACTGCTGGAAAAACCAGTTTGAGATTGAACAGCTACGGGGTTCTTAGTCTTTCTGGCATATAGACTATGGGTAGACTACCTAGCCATGATCATAGAAACTATCTACTGAATGGCCTTTGTTCACTACCCTTATTTTATCAGCTGTGTTCTTCCTCAGCCCGAATACAGGTTCCAAGTACTTTCTATTGAAAAATACAGTTCATAAATATATTAGTTACCTGTCTACTGTGCTAAAACACAATAATTAAGGCAAGTAAGAAAACATCTATTTAGACTTGTGGTTTCAGAGGATAGGAGTAAGCCATGGCAGGGCAGGGAAGTGGCAGACATGGCTGCAGGGGCAGTTGAGAGCTTACATCTTTGTGAAACAAGAGGCAGTAAAGAAATCTGAAAATGAAGTGTGACTCTGAGCCCTCAATTCACACCTCAAGTGACAGACTGCTGCAGGTGAGAATACACTTTTTAAAACCACTCCAAAGAGCGAACAACTCAGGACAAAGATTTCAGACAGCTTGTCCTGTGGAGAACATTCTCATCCAGACCTACACACTGGGTGAAGGACAGGTCAAGAGTAGAGGACTGAAGTAAATGCAAATTAGAAAGCCTTTCAAGGAAAGAACCCACTCTACAGGCTTCCGCCCCTCAAACTTCCCCCTCCCCTTTCTTTTCTTTTCTGATTTTCTGGCTGTATGTTTATACAGATTAAACTATTTTCTTCGTCACTTATTATCTTATTTTACCAAGGTAAGTAGAAAGTTTGTGATATTAGTACGCGCCTCTGAGATCTATTAAGATATCATTTTGTCTTTATGAGAAATTTATTAGTACTAGTCCAGGAAGAACTGCTGGCCTTGTTCAGAAAGGTGTGTCAGTAGTGGAGGAGAATAGACAAAAGATAATGCGAGTCAGCTATGAATCACAGTACTACCTTTAGTTTTGATAATTAAAATAATATTTTGTCACAGATTACACCTTTCAAATGAAGGAAAGATAGCCTAAAAATGTTCTGCATTTCAAGCCATTTATTTTATTTTTAGTGATTAAATAATATACATCTAGTTTTCTCTTTTACTTAAATCCTGAAATGAATATTAGATTTTTATACAATAGTTGTAAGAATATATGTTAAAAGAAACTCACTAAGGGAAAAAGCTTGTTATAGACAATAGGCAATTTCATTATCCAATTTACAGAATGTGTAAGAGTTTCTATTTCCTACATAAAGCAATCAGGCGTTTCCCCACTTTTAAATAAGCAATGCAATAACTTATTTAAAATATTAAACCAAGAAATTTCATTTGCTTCCTGTGCAAAATCAGCACAATTCTTGCTTTAAAGATGTACTTAAAGTATCTTATAAGAAATGCTATAAATCTCAGCAGAAACACTTTAAAGGAAACACAAGAGCATTTCAGTTAACTCAAGCTAAAATTATTCATTCTCTGCAAAGTAATAATTAGGAGTTGCTTCATCCCTTTCTCCATATGATAACCTTTAGGAAGACAAGATAACCCATTTGTCTGGTGATTTTAATTCCTGGAATCAATATGCTCTCACTAGTTTAGATATAATGGAACTATCTGCTTGATGTTTTTCCTTCTCTCGTATACCCAGAGATGTAAAGGTAGAATAGAAGCATGCATTCTTCACTATTATGTCCCTTACAGTACTTTCATATTTTTAGTAAATACTTTTTGTGCACATTATAGATAAAGCAAGCGTTCTCTAATGTATTTTATATAAATGCAAACTCTAGATTTCTTAATTAAAATTGTTAATAATAAAACCACAAGTCTTTCTAGTATTCACAGTTCACACTCAGATCAAAGAAAGAGTAGTGGTTGGTATTATATTAGCTACAAGTACATGAGAACATGACTAAATAAATATATTTCAAATACATATTTCTGTTTCTGGAATTTATACTAAAACAGGCAGGTAGAAATCATGAACACCAAAGGTTTTGATATGTAGTCCAGTTTAATTGCTTTTCTAAATCCTTTAAACAGTCTATTATATGTACACATAGTCATAGAGAGTTTTATCTTGTATTTTTCATAAAAGGTTAAATATCCCAGGCTATCGTCAAAATAGAGAGCGATCTTTCTGTTTCACCCTCTCCTCTGATAACCTTCTAAGATTATAGGCCTGCGACTTCAGGCCATTTATTATTAAAAATTGTGAATTATACCTTTATGTTCGTAAAAAAAACTAAGGCAAAATGTATCAATAACATCCCTACTCCATGCCTTGTGGATGGGGTGGGAAGAACTCAACCAAATGAACCAATCAAGAGGGCCGCAGGCAGTTGGGCACTATAGTGATTTCTTTGTGATCAGGAAGCGGGCCAGTCCAGTGTCATGGCAAACTGACACTGAGACCAGTATGCAGGTGAGACCAGTATGCAGGTCTGGGCTTGTCTTCGCTTGGCTCTAAGCAGAAAAACTCGGGTCCACCTGGTACCTTGCAGCACCAGGGGCACTATTAGTGTGAGCAGTGATGGCGAGCTAGCTGACCCTTTGACCAGCCAAGTGAGTCCTGCACTTCATTTGGGCAGCACAGCAGAGCTGACCCTGTTGATGATAACATAGGTGAGCCAGCCCTAAGATTGTGACTATGAGAGACCTAATTCCACCTCTATCTACCATATGGCTGCATGGGTTTGGGAGAGATGCGTCTCCCCTGCCCCTTCCCATCAGTGCCTAAGGCAGGTGGGAAAACTGGCTCTGGTAATAAGAGCAGGAGATCCTCCCTGTCCCAGTTCAGCTGCATCACTCTAGAGATCCAGCCGTGAATGTCATCTGGGCAGCACAATAGAGCCAACTCTGCTTGCAGAGGTTTGCTTGAGCTAGTGCCAAAGTTGTGAGCATGGGAAAACTATCCCCAATTACTAGGCTGTCTTGTGGCGGCATGGGCAGGGGAGAGCTGCCGCACCCATCAATGCCTGAGACAGCTGGAGAGCTATCCCTGTGGTCAAAAGAATGGGGAGTCCAAGGTCCTCCCCCCTCCATCCAGGTCTAGGAAGGTGAACATCCAAACTGGCTAGGCTCCCACAAAGCCAGAACATGAAGTAGGATCAAAACCCAGTGCCATTGTCTTTGGCTTCGCATCAGCCCTCATTGTCCGCCATGTTCAAAGAGTCCGGTTTTATCTCATGCTTTAGCACAGGGCAGGGAACCCTGACTGCTCTTCGGACTGGAGAGGGAGGAGGAGAGGAGTTGGGGGAGGAAGAGAAGAGTATGAGGAGGGGGAGGGAAATGGGAGGCTGGGAGGAGGCGGGAATTTCTTTTTTTTTCTTTCAATAAAAAAAAATGGGAGAGCTGTCCCTGACTACCGACAGCTGCAGCACAGGGAGAGCATGCCCTGCACATTGCCTGGGAAACACAATAAAGCCGACACTATTGAGTTAAGGTGTGGGTTAACCAGCCCCAAAATTGCTGGCGAGGAAGAGCTATCCCTGTCACCCTGCCATGCACCGCGCCCCTGTGTCTGCGCTCTGTGCTCTGGCACCCAGTTTGCAAGCTTCGGGCAAGGGGGCAGGAGGTTAAAATACACAGACACACACCGACAGAGAGACAGCGACATGGGTCATCCTTGAATTCCCCAAGAATGCCCCCTTATTGTGTCCCGGGCAGATTATATAGAGATAGCCACGCCCCAGTCAAACCCACCAGAAACCACTCTCCTGCCATTAGGAACTTCTGAAGGTCTTGTGCTCAGAGCAGCTGTAGGCACTCAGATCAGGGGATTACAAGAAATTCAGGATCTGGGGTCTCACTGCTCCCAACATCACCCCTCTGTTCTGTGACAGCATGAGCAGGAGAAAGTTACTACCCCCACCCATCAACACCTGGAGAGGGTTAGAGATTGGCTTTGAGGTCACAAGAACAAGAGAGCTTTCACTGCCCCCCCCCCCCCCCCCCCCCCGTCATCAGCTGCAACACTAGGGAGAGCAGGTCCTGCACCTCACTGTCTTTACGGGATAGAGCCAATCCCATTCGTGAAGGGGTGGGTGAGCTAGGCCCAATATTGTAAGCAAAAAGGAGCTACCCCAGCTTCCTTGTCTGTCTTGTAGTGGTATAGGGGGGGAGACATGGGCCCATCACTTCTCATTCCTTATTGCTTGCAAAAGATGAGACAGATGAGTATTTATCATGTAAAAACGCAGGAAAGTGCATGCTGTTCCTCACCTAGACAGCACTGCAGAGCTAGTTGAGTAGTCAAAGGTAGGGTGACCCGGAGAGCTCTGACATGTTGCATCATGGGCAGTGCAGAGATGCCCTCCCCACCCACACCCAGTCCATCAATGCCTTTGACGGGTTGAGGAAACAGCCATAGGGTCACAGGAATGAGAGACTGTGCCTCATCCTTACCAACTGCAGCACTCAGGAGAATGCCCCCTGTACCTCACAGGGGCAACACAATAAAGCTTGCCTGATGGCTGATCCTGATGATAGAGAGTTCACCATGGTGGTGAGGAAAGGAGAGAACTGGGAGACAGACCAACCATGCAAGCATCCCAGACCCAGAACCAGGTTTATGATTTCACTCACCCCAACATCTAACCCATCTATGATCTGTTGAAGCACCTGATGGAACATGACCTGCAGACCCAGACCAAAAGCTGCAAGATTTCCATAGCAAAGAGCAACAACAGGATAGTCAAAAAGAGGCCCAGTGAGGGACCAGCATTGATGGTGTAATAAAAACCAGTATCCTTGATTCAAAGCAATGACTCTTCGCAATGAACACTTGAAAGTAAAAATACACAGACAATGGGTTTACTGTGTAACATATAGTGTCACACTGTAGCTTCCATGATGAAAATTTTAATTTTTTTGCCTTCTTTTCTTTTTCCTTTCTTCTCTTAAATTTTAAAATGCAGGGGGCAGATGCAAAAGTACTGGGAAATGAATGGGAACATGACACATGATATAAAAGACACCTAGAACAAAACAAAATAGAGAAAAATATTAACAGCCCCAAAATATAACCAAAAATTACAAGAGACCAGATAAACTGTATGGCCAATGCTGACAAAGGGATTGCAAGAAGCAGAGGCATAGATAAAGTCAAGCATGCTTGAAGGCGTAAGTCACAAACAATGCCACCCCAATTTGGGATTATGATTAATAGGGTGATATTTATTTAAAGGGGAAAAACTTACAGATCACTGTCCCAGGCAACAGCCCTCTACGCGACCAGGAGTCTAGTCGCCGGCGGAGCAGGAAGTGAAGAGAGAGAGGAGAGGGAAGTGGCCGCTTTTTTAAAGGGAGAGAGACCACGCCCCAAGGGGCTGGTATCTCAGCGGCGATAGGTTGGAGGAGTGGGAGGACCTCCCGCAACACCTCCCCCTTCTGTTTAAATAAGAGAGTTCTAAACCTACTATGAAATTATATACAATAAGTACAAATATCCTATTCTGACTAGCTTAGGTCTTGTATAATAAATAACTTGGCCAAGTCATGAGAGAAAGTAACTACATTTATATAGTCTTCAACCCCATCAAAGATCTGAGAAGGGAAATAATGTTACCTGGGTAATTAGGAAGTTCAGTAAAACAACTTCCAAAACATGCATCAAATCACAGAGACAACTAGCTACCTAGGCAATCACCCAAAGTCACATTAGCAGCGTTGAAGCAACCAACTTTGGCTAAGGCCTAACATAACTGACACACCATTTTCAAAGGCAAGCAACTTTTCAAAACTATCTTACCCTGTCTTGGCAGGATAAGACAGTCCTGTTTTATCCATTGATGCATGCTCTGTATCTTTGTCGGTGGTTGAGGTACGGGCATTTCTTTGCCCCAAGGCCAGTTCTGCCAAAAAGAAATGCTCCAGGTGGAGTGTCTTTGGTGCTCAACATTCTCTCGGGAATAGAGTGGTGTTGCCAGGAGCAATTGTGTCTCACTACCACAAAACTCTGAGTTAGATTAAAGGCCATTTTCTACAGCTCTTTGAAGAAGTTGAAGATTATCTATCTATACTGAGTATAATCTCTATATATCTAAAGAACCTGATTAGTCTAATTATAAATGACAAACTTAGATGACTATTAGTCTATATAATTCTCAATATCTATCTAACTTAAAGACTAAGACAATAAACGACTGTGAAACAAATGAGGACAATGACCTCCAAATATAAACAATGTACAAATAAATATACATTGCAGTAGGTAAATATATATCAATACACAAACATTATATAAGTATCTTAATCAGAGGTAGAAATGTACACTGCAATATGGTAAATATATACAATATATATATATCAATACAATATATGTCAATACATAAAAAATGTTTTAAACAGAGGTAGAAACATGAATGCATACAATAGTCAATACAATTTAACTTTGTATCAATATACAAGAATCTATACCAATATATTTGTCTAACAACAGTAACTCACAATTACAAATCTATTATCCCATCATCCCTCTTTTTTTTTTTTTTTTTTTTTTCAAAATGATCCCTGAGCTTATAAAATTCCTCCCCCAACCCTCAATCGTATACTAATTATAATCAACCCCTAAATGATGTCCCTAAACCCAAGGGCAAACTTTACTGGGAGAGGGGACGTCGTCCTCTAAAATTACTTCCAGCTGTCATAGGGGCGACGTTCTTTCTGGGGGATCCTGTGAAAGTAAAATGATGGTTAAATTTCAAGATCAATGTCTTTTAAAATTGCCAATAGTCTCTGAGTATTTTGTGCAGGTCTGGCCAAAATGTTGTATAAGATGTGCACCATTTCAGCTAACCAAGTTGGAACTGTCTTGTGCAGCTGGTACCCAAAGCAGGTCTTGTAGTAGCGCTGTCAGTATCATGACGTCATATCAACCAGGTGGAGTTGTTGTTATGGGGCCCCATCTTCTTCCTGGAAACTTCAAATGTCACTTCAGGAAAAACTCATTGTTCATTATGAAAAACTTAAGCATTAATCATATAGACATATATATACATATTCACTGAAAGGCATGATATGTTCAATGAAAAGTATGATAGATATGAAGAAAAGCAAAGATGTTTTCTAAACTCATATTTCTTTCTGTCCCATATCATGGCTCTTGACATGAGACAGAAACTCCAGAAACTCTGGGTTTTTCTCTTACTAACAGGCTTGGAATTGGAGAAGGACTGAGCCAGAGTCCAACTTCAAAACCAGCTTTATAAATTTAGAAATATGGTTTAATATTACTTACACAACCCTTTCAGTTTTCTTGATATTTCCTATTGGGCAGGTATTTTTCCATCTGTCAGTATCCAAATATCCAGGGTCCCTTGAATTTTTCAAAGATGAGTGTTTTCCTGTGGAGATAAGAACAGAACCCTGCCCCCATTCTATATGTTTTTCTTACCACCTGTATGAATATCATCATTGTGGATGAGTTGTCATTTCTCCTTCCCAAGAGGTTTCTCCTCTTCAAATCGAAACTTTATTAATTTTGATGGTATCCACAATTTTTCTTCTCCTGTGGAAACAAGAGCAAAACCCCTTCCCCAACGTAGCACATCTCCTGGCTTCCACTGAGAGGTCAGCACATCTTTGAAATAAATTGGTTGATTTAGTTCAGCAGACTTTTCCATTATCCAATGTCTTTCTGCTGCTGTCGTTCCTTTCTCATTAGCGTTGAGAAAATTCAAGGTTAATAAAGCATTATGTAATCTATTTCTGGGGGTATTTTCAGTCCCTTTCTGTTTGTTCAGCATATCCTTTATAGTACGATTTGATCTTTCTATAACAGCCTGACCTGTAGGATTGTTTGGTATACCTGTAATGTGTTTTATATTATAATAATCAAAAAAGCGTTTCATTTTCTTAGATACATATGCTGGACCATTATCTGTCTTTATTTGTGCAGGTATACCCATGATGGCCATAACTTCCAATAAATGTGTGATTACTGAATCAGCCTTTTCTGAGCTCAGGGCAGTAGCCCATTGAAAACCTGAATACGTGTCTATGGTGTGGTGTACATATTTTAATTTACCAAATTCCATAAAGTGGAACACATCCATCTGCCAGATTTCATTTCTCTTAGTACCCTTTGGGTTACTCCCTGCAGGCAACGGTGTTTGATTATAGAAAGAACAAGTAGGACATCTCTTTATAATGTCCTTAGCTTGTTGCCAAGTAATGGAAAATTCTTTCTTTAGGCCTTTACTATTGACATGATGCTTCTTATGAAATTCTGAGGCCTGCAACACACTTCCAATCAATAATTGATCAATCTCAGCATTGCCTTGGGCTAGAGGACCAGGCAGACCTGTATGGGACCGGATGTGTGTTATGTACATCGGACAAAGCCTGTTCCTGATTATGTCTTGTACCTGGATGAACAATGAAGTCAACTCTGTGTCATCTGGTATAAATTCAGCTGTCTCAATATGCAAGATAACTCTTTCTGCATATTGTGAATCTGTAACTATATTAAGAGGTTCTTTAAAATCCCTTAGCACCATAAGAATGGCATATAATTCTGCCTTCTGGACAGAATTATAAGGGCTTTGTTCCACCTTACTCAATTCATCCGACTTGTAACCTGCTTTCCCTGATTTATTTGCATCAGTATAGAAAGTACGGGCTCCAGTTATTGGAGCATCACGTACAATTCTAGGAAGAATCCAAGAAGTTCTTTTTATGAGGTTAAGTCTACCACTTTTGGGATAGTTGCTATTAATTTCTCCCAAAAAATTAGCACAAGCTCTTTGCCACGGTTCATTGTCTTCCCATAACTTTTTTATTTCTTCAGTAGTAAAAGGCACTATAATTTCTGCTGGGTCTATACCTGCTAGTTGACGAAGTCTCAGCTTACCTTTTATAATTAATTCAGAGACTTTTTCCACATAAGTTTTTAATTTTTTACTTGGTTTATTAGGTATAAATATCCACTCTAAAATAATATCTTCCCTCTGCATTAGAATCCCTGTAGGAGAAATTCTGGAAGGCAATATGACTAGGATGCAGCTAAGATTTGGGTTCACCCTATCCACATGTGCCTCCTGTAATTTTTCCTCAATCATTGTCAGTTCCTTTTCTGCTTCAGCTGTCAGTTCTCTTGGACTATTCAAATCTTTATCACCATCTAAGGTTTTGTTTAAATGAACTACTAGATCAGGTGTTATCCCAACAGCTGGTCGTAGACTGGAAATGTCTCCTAACAATCTTTGGAAGTCATTAAGAGTCTTTAAGCGGTCTCTCCTAATTTGTGCCTTTTGCGTTTTAATTTTCTCTAACCCTATTCTGTAACCTAGGTAATTAATAGAATTTCCTCTTTGAATCTTTTCAGGGGCAATTTGTAATCCCCACCTAGGCAAGACTTTCTTTACTTCTTCAAACATCCTTTCTAAAGTATCTTTATTTGAATCAGATAACAAGATGTCATCCATGTAATGATAAATGATGGACTTGGGGAATTGTTTACGAATTATTTCCAATGGCTTACTTACAAAATATTGGCACAGTGTAGGACTATTGAGCATACCCTGTGGGAGGACAGTCCACTGATATCTCTTATTAGGCTGAGAATTATTATAAGTAGGCACTGTGAAGGCAAATTTTTCTCTATCCTTTTCTTGTAACGGTATAGTGAAAAAACAATCTTTCAAATCAATAACTATAAGAGGCCATCCTTTTGGTAACAGAGAAGGCAAAGGAATTCCAGACTGTAGTGGGCCCATAGGTTGAATTACTTTGTTGACAGCTCTTAGATCTGTCACCATTCTCCATTTACCAGATTTCTTTTTTACAACAAACACAGGAGAATTCCAAGGGCTGGTTGATTCTTCAATATGGTGAGCATCTAGTTGCTCTTGCACCAGCTGTTCCAATGCCTGTAGTTTATCTTCAGCTAGAGGCCACTGTTTGATCCATATTGGCTTCTCAGTTAGCCATTTTAAAGGTAGGGCTGTTGGTACCTCTAAAGGTTTGGTATTTGCTGTATGTTCTTGTACAGCCTGAATGGCTGGTGACCTTTTTCCATAATACCTCATCATATCCTTCCCCGAATTATGAATTCCTGGAAATACAGGAATGTTAATCTGGGTATTCCATTGCTGTAGCAGGTCACGGCCCCATAAATTTATGGCAATATTGGCTATATATGGCCTTAGTCTTCCTATTTGCCCTTCGGGCCCTATGCATTCAACCCATCTTGTGCTTTGTTTTACACGAGATAGGGTTCCAATTCCTAGGAACTGAACATCTACCTCTTGAAGAGGCCAATTCGGATGCCAAGATTCTGGCGTAATGATACTTACATCCGCACCTGTGTCTAATAAGCCTTCAATAAAAGTGCCATTTATACAGACTCTTAGCTTTGGTCTTTGATCATTAATAGAAGTCTGCCAAAATATACGTTTACTCTGTCCTACTGGGTTTTTTGACTCATCCTCCACACGTAATTCATCATTTAGACCAGTATTACTTTTTACAGCAGAAATTGGAGCTTTTAATTTTCTTGGTGAGGCACGTTCTCCACTGTGACTGGGAATGACTGGGCCACTGTTGGCTTGGGGGCCTGCGAGAGGCCCCCCATGGAGTTTCCCGATGATATCGGATTGCCCCGTCTATCTGTTGTTGATCTACATTCGTTGGACCAATGCCTGCCTTTACCACATCTCCTACATATACCTGAAGGCCGAGGTCTCCTATTTTTGTCATTCCCAAAAGAGATATTATTCCTAGAAATTCTTTGCCTGCAATCCCTTTGTAAATGTCCTAATTTACCACAATTAAAACACCTGGCAGTTTGATGTCTCCTCATTGCTTTGGAAATCACTTCTCCTACCCAAGATTCATCATTATAGCTAAACGTCTCAACATTCATCGTATGCTGAATCCATTCATCCATAGGTGCTGATCTAGACTTTAAAGGCCCAATTATCTTTTTGCATTCTATGTTTGCATTCTCAAAAGCTAGAGATTCAAGAAGTATTCGTCTAGATTCTGGGTCTGTTACCCCTATGTCCAGAGCCTTAATCAATCTTTGCAAAAAGTCAATAAAGGGTTCTCTCTGTCCCTGCCTAATTCTGGTATATGATTCAACCCTTTTTGCTGGATCTTGTATCCTATTCAAAGCATTTAAAGCTGCTTGGTGACATAGACACAGTACTTCATCGTCATAAAGAGCTTGGACCTGTGGATCAGCATATTCTCCTGCACCAAGAATTTGATCTTGGGAAACCTCAATACCTTTTGCTCTTCCTTGCTGTTCCATATGTTTGGATTCTTCTCTGAAATAAATTCCAAACATCAAGGAAGGTCCCTTATCTAAAACTGCAGACACTAACTGATGGAAATCATGGGGGATAGCTCTAGCATTAGAAGCCCAAGTCTTTATCATTTCCTTTACATATGCATTGTGCAAGCCAAAATTAACAACAGCTTGCTTAATTTCTTTCAGATCATTCATTGCTATTGGTGTCCATCTAGCTTCTCTGACTCCCTTTGAGCCTTTAGAAGTTGACGCTTTGTCAGAATTAAGTACAGGGTATGTCGCTAGAACCCTGGGTAAGCCAGTTCTAATAGCTGGTGGAGGCATTGTATCCTGTCCTTGTGCCTCCTTACTCTGTTCACCAGCTGCAATAATTTCTCCAATCTTTTCAAACCTTTTTATCATTGTCTCTCTTAAATCCTGAATCTCCTGACCTGTATATATTTCCAGCGATTTCACTGAGGTATCAATTTTTTGGTCCCCATTCTGCACCTGTGATTCCAAAGCTTTAATTTTTTCCTTCAAAGATAACATGTCCTCCTTAAACTTTTCTTGTATATCATGTAGATTCCCATCTTGGAGGTACATTCTGTCTGTTACCTTATCAAAACTTTGTGATAAACTCTGAAGGTCAAATTCAATAGCCTGAACCCTTTCAGGTAACTTTCTAATACCCTTGGATATGGAATCAATTTTGTCTGTCATAGTATCCACTTGTTCAGATAACCTCTGATTTTCAATAATTTTAATCCTGTCAATTAGTTGTTCATTATTAGTTCGTAAAGATTCTATCATTCTTAGGAGTGCCATATTCTTCCTTAATGATAGAATATGGAAAAGAAAACTGAAGCCTAGTAACAAGCAAATTGAGGTAATCCCATAATCATATAGACCTTGTATGATGTAATTCATTGTATTAGTAAATACAAAATTGCTAATCCATTGTATTAGAGAAAACAAAGCAGTAAAATTTGCGTTAGAAACGAAAATTGCCATATTACCTATTGTCCAGCAGGTGGCGCTGTTGCAAAATCGCGATGAAAACATGGTCCTGTTTCAGTGCCTTAGTAGATGTTAAAAACTGGAAAACGCAAGTTTCTCAACAAAGTAAATGTAATTAAATCAATTCCAGAGACGGAACCAGAAACCCAGAATCCAGGGGTAGAGAAGAGCAATCTGGAAGCTGCTTATGCCTCCACGTGACAGAGTCACCCTGAGGGGTTGCAGCTTTCAGCAACCGCGTGCTCTGGTTCGCGCCACTTTAAGAGCTGTGCTTGCAAGAGAGATTTAAAAACAATTCAGAAAAGAGCAAACCACGGGAGGCCAAGGCCGCCGCTGCAAGGCACAGGCAGCGGCTGAGGAAGCAAGGGCTCCCGCCAAGCCGAACTTGCGGCCGCCAAGCCGAACTTGCGGCCGCCAAGCCGAACTTGCGGCCGCCAAGCCGAACTTCCGGCTGCCAAGCCGAACTTCCGGCCGCCAAGCCGAACTCGCGGCTGCGAGCCGTGAGAGGTTCTAAAACCAAACGTTGGGTGCCAAAATGAAGGCGTAAGTCACAAACAATGCCACCCCAATTTGGGATTATGATTAATAGGGTGATATTTATTTAAAGGGGAAAAACTTACAGATCACTGTCCCAGGCAACAGCCCTCTACGCGACCAGGAGTCTAGTCGCCGGCGGAGCAGGAAGTGAAGAGAGAGAGGAGAGGGAAGTGGCCGCTTTTTTAAAGGGAGAGAGACCACGCCCCAAGGGGCTGGTATCTCAGCGGCGATAGGTTGGAGGAGTGGGAGGACCTCCCGCAACACATGCTCAGAGGGACGTGTTGACAGTAGTTGTGCTGTGTGCTAGGAGCCTAGGCGTCTTTTAACATCCTGTTTGTGCTCTCTGTGTTCTATGTGTATTGGCTTCTGAAAGTTCTCCCATAGAAAGAGGTGGTAACAGTTTCCGCTTTACACAGAGAACAGTTACAATAAATTTGATGTATAGCCATCATCAAACATTTGTCTAGAGGTCTTAATATGGAAGATATTAAACTATAGTCATGAGCTCAGTCTTTCATTTTTGATCCATGAATGATTAATGCTAGTGGAAACAGGGGGCCTAAATTAAAGATATAATGCTCTCTCCCTCACTCTCTTTCTCTCTCTTTTTTCAGTCTTTTTATCTGTCTCTCTCTCATACATATGCATATACAATACACAGATATACAAACCTGCACATATATGTATACACAAACATATACACTACCAAATGAATATTATCTCATAAAAGAAGTCATACAAAACTTACAAGTTACTATAGCCCTCTGTTATGTTAGATCTCCTACCCAGCAGCTGTTTCAGCTGAGTCAATTTGTCTCTGATAGTGCATAGCACCATTTATAGAATATATCTGGATATGTTGTGTGTGTGTGTGTGTGTGTGTGTGTGTGTGTGTGCATGGTCATGCGTAAATGAATAGATTGCCACTCTGTTTTCTGCTCTCAGAATGAAGAAATCTTTAAAATTTAATCAATAAAGTTTATTCTCAGTAATTCACATGGAACTTGGCCTTTTTAGTAACCCCTGAAGCCTACACTTGATCTCAGAACTTTTGTCACAGGGAATTGAATTATTTTGGAGTGCATTACCATCGTATCATCATTTACAACTTTCTACAACTAAATTAAGTCATTATTAATTCTAGTATGTATTTGTTTCTCTGAATTGTGTGACTTTCTGAATTTCATTTCCTCCTAAAACATAATATGTAAAGGAATATATAATACTAAGGTTTTGGGGCAGCTACTAAGCTTTTGGGTTACTTTTCTTTAATGCAATAGTTTGACCTGCTACAGTTACAGAGGCAGTGACATAGACAATATGTAAGTATGACTGTGTACCAATAAAACTTTATCTGTAAACTTGTAGCAAGCTGTTCTGCTTCTATGGAGTAAATATTGCTGAACCAATTTAGGCTCTGCTTTCAACTGTCTATTGATAACATTTGATTAAAATTGATTCTGAGTTATATTATTGATAACTTAATTATTAATTTATGACTAATTAAATAATTGATGAACAAATTAATTGTATAAAAATATAAGCTTTATAATGTGGAGGCAATTGCTGAAGTTTCATGTAAACATGAATTTTAATTGCAATCTCTTTAATTTAGTAAAGGTTAAAATGACATGATTTGCTGAAGACATTTTTCCTTCTATAAGTTAATCCCAGTCCATCTCATGCACAGTTCAAAAGATGAATGTTTGACACTTTGCATGGGCCAAAATATTTTATTTTTAAACCTTATAGCCATGTGCTATATATAAGAGTAATGCTCTTAGCTTCATAATGAATTACAATTCAGGGAAGTAATTTAAAGATAGAATAATAAAAAAAATTCTGAATTGCACTACACATAAAAATTTCAAGTATAGTATTATTGGCTAAGATTCAGCTTCAGTTCAAGTATGGCTGTGTCCACTGATTGGCATATGAAATACGCATACTGACACTGTTACATAAGTAATCATAGACTTGAATACATCACACATTATATTAATTAATGGAGTTTCAAAATATTTTGATCCCTATATCATTTCTGTTCATTCAATAGCTGATTAAGTAATTTTGCGAACAATTTACAATGCATTTTTTTTCCCTAGCTTTACAAATGTACATATATTTTACTTGCCTATGTGTTTTTCCCTGGATCTATGGTTGGAAGCCTCTTCATATTTCTTTACAGAAAAGTGATTCTTTTGCTTTATCTCATGAAATTAGTTTCTTAGAATCCATATTGTGTCCCAAACCTTTCTTTGCTTTAAATGTCATCTAAATATTTCACCTAGTTTGTATTCCCAGGTAAGGTATCTATGAATTGGTAACAGTGTAAAATTAATCCTAGAAATCATGGCCTCTCACTCTATTTAATTACTGTGCAGTAAACCTATACTTTGGTGACATTTTATATTAAATGAGATTTAGGGAATATGCCCTGAAAGAGCAAAATGTTATTACAATAGTTCTGACTTTAGAAAATACAATATAATCAGTGCTCATATTAACATTGACTCTTGTTTATTTATTCATTCCATATAATTCTGAGGTCCCTTTTGTGGCTGGGCACGATATCTGAATCTACTCTCATATAATAATATGATGAAGTCAGGGAAAGAAATTCTCACGTGATGAAATGAAAAGAAGAAAGGAGACTTCATTTAGCAGAGAATGTCAGTTATGGCTTTCTAGATGTAAGGTGCTAAATGATTTTTTAATTTCTTTTTCTGATACAATCAATATACTTGTTGGGAGGGATGAAGACTGGAGAATGAGGAAAAGCAGTGATGGGTAGAGCAGAACGGACTAGATAAAAGCAAGGCGCTCCAGTTCTTCAATAGGAAGAGAAATGGGCCCCTGAGGAAACACTAACAGGAAAATTTACAGTAAGTCATGCAGAAGAACAGGGCAGAATTTCAGGGGAGGGGCATATCCAAATGACTTGGGAGTGGAAGCAAACTTATTTTGGCAGGGGTGTGGACAGGTGTAGAACTATAAGTTTGTCACAGGGTTGCAGTATTCCAGTCCTGTGATCATCACACATCCCTCATTCCATGAGTTTCCACTGAGTCAAACAAATCTGTCTTGAGATCAGGAGAAGTTGCATCGTGTCATCTTTGCTTCATAATGTTGTTTCTAAACCCTGAGAGAGCAAACTAGCTCATTCCATGCTTCCTTGTGCCAATTTGGATTTCCCTGTACAGGAACCCTACAATGTATTACTGTAGCAATTCATTGTAAACATATGCTCTGTGGTGGTCTGTTATTCTAGTAGATAGATAGTTGTATGAGACTAAAGACAAAATATACACCAGGAGAAGCATAATGAAGAAAGTTTGCAATGTTGATAGTACCAGTTTTAATTGGTGATCATTGGTGATTCCTTAATATGAAGTATAGGAAACAGTACAGATCCTAACACTTCATCTTACCTTACCCAAAAGGTGAGGAGGTAGTTAGAACTATCAGCTGCCATATATAATACAATGGTCTTCCTGTCACTGAGGACTGATATCACGGAGTGTTAACATTCCAATATTTCTACCTAGTCACAGACATACACAGAGACTGTTCTATGTTTTAAGAATGTCCACAGGAAAAAGGTGGTTGTTCCAAAAGCAGGCTGGACATGTGCAGAAGATGCAGAATCAAAGGAGATGCAGTTGGTACATCAGCACTGTGTACAGTAGTTTATCTTTAGTTATTCCAACCGTGGAGTCATGTTTTCTATTACATTTCAGCATGTCAGTAAAAGTTCTACCACTGAAATTTAAACTCGACAATTGTCTAGTCTATCGGAGTCAGTGTTCGTTAAGCACTGTCTCTATTTTTTTGTGGATATAGGTGCTTGAGAAAAGAAGTCAGCTCCATCTATGCAAACTGGAAAACAGCTTTGTCCACATTTAATAGAGACATGAGACCAATACTGTGAGCAAGGCACAAAATTCAAGTTCATGGATTTTTTTTTTTTTTTTTTTTTTTTTTTTTTTTTTTTTTTTTTTTTTTTTTTAGTTTTTTGAGACAGGGTTTCTCTGTGGCTTTGGAGCCGGTCCTGGAACTAGCTCTGTAGACCAGGCTGGTCTCGAACTCACAGAGATCCACCTGCCTCTGCCTCCCAAGTGCTGGGATTAAAGGCGTGCTCCACCTTCCAAACTGAAAGGTAGCCATCAGACTTGATACTTGTTTGTTAGTAGCATTTTATCATCTGGAATAGGAGTCTCAAGTAACTGGGTACACTGTGAAGATTTAGGGATATATTTTGGGTTAAAAGCAGCAAATGATGTCCAGTGAAAATGCAGTTCAGTGAGAATTTGAGCCACATCTAGGAAGAGGGAGTAGTCAGCATGGCATTACAGTAAACCAGGTATTGTGACCAGGTATACACTACAGTCACCATTATTCCCACCAGGTGGAAAGACATAGTAGGCTGAGTAGAGTTCTGGTAGCTACAAGTACTGCCAGTGTTGAGTTTGCGCTGCACACACTCTTGGTTTGGGAATAAGTTTAAGTCATTCTTGAGAAAAAGTGATAATACGAAGACTCAGTTTATCCATCTATGAAGGCCCAGGAAAAGAAAGAATTAATAATGTCACTCCTAACCGTATAGCATTTTTGTTACTATAATTTTATTAGAAACTTACTGAGAACTAAAATTTCAGAACAGTTGTGACCTTAAATAACACTCATTTAAAATAGGCCACCATGCATTGCAGAATCCCAAAAGAAAATGCAGAGACTGAAACAACCTTAATCTAGTTTTAATTATTTTTGACAGAAGAAAAAATGACAATGAAATCTACCTTCATTTATTCTGTTCTAATAGTTTACATAAAGTTTGAGAAAGGTCATTTTACAGGGTTTTGCTTTTGGGGAGTGGAACATTAAAATCTGTTATTTTTATATTTTATTTTCATGCTTCTGGGGTTTGTGATAGAACTTTAATGTTCATGATTCTATTTTGCAGGATTAAATATTAAACAATATCACTAGCTAGATATGGTACATTTACTTTCCAAGTAATTGGGTTGTGGATAAACCTGCTGCTACTGTTCATTACCCTGTAGCTTCAGAAGATTCTAACTCTATTTTCCTTTTGCAACAGTGTAGTTTGGAAATTTCCCATAAAGTTGAGAGGAGCTGAAATTAAAAGTAGATATCCTTACACTCCCTTTGAGAAAATAGTAACCTGTTCAACAGCTAAGGACATGCAAGGACAATAAGAGCTGCCAGTCTTTAAAATAGATCAGATATGGTATCCTTAGATATTTAACATGACTTTCACTTTTAAAAATTATCTCACTGTCTTATTGATAAAGTGATAGATAGATGTTTAATATAAAAGATTTAAAAAATTGAAGAGAGCAGCAAGCATCAGGCAGTTCTGGTCAGTGATTGTTATTGTTAATACTTTCTACAGGCATAGGCAGATTGGGTTGGTAATTATTTTATAAATATAAATCTTGTTCTACTTTCCTCTTCATGTTGTTTTATAAACCTTTCCATATTTTTGAAGTTCAGCAAAAGTAAATTTTATAATGCATGCCTACTTTTTATCTTAATGGATGTTTTATGATATAATCATCTATTGCTGGATATCTGGATTGCTTCCAAATGTTTGGTGCCATAAATAATAGCATGATATGGTCTCTTCACATAAATCTTTGTCCTCATTTCTGATAATTTCTTTATGAGAGATTCCCAGAAATGGAATTGCTGGGTCAATGAAAGTGAATATAGTTAAAGCTTTGATATTTTTCCAAATATGCTTTCAAAATGACTTTACAGATTTGTATACCCAATATGAGTTTAGAGCTGACCTTTCTCATAATACTCCATAAGATTTGCATGTTTAAATACATTAAGTAATTGCTCATTACTAGGCTAATATTTAGTAAATTGCTTACCATCGCAATACAAAAAATATGCATTTCATTAAAAGTAAAATTGATGCATATTATGTTGCTACATTAAACATATTGATAATATGCAATTAAACAAAGTACATGATATGATATATACTCCATCACCGCAAATATATGCACATACAAATTACATAAAAAGCTTGATGTTCAATAAAATAAAGCCTAACACTAATGAGATACCACAATAACTGATAGTTGACTCTGTAGTTAATAGCAGCATAATATTGAGGCCTTAAAATCTATTATTTTATTTTTTAATAGCTGTGTTATGAGTTTCCTAACTTGGAGAGCTAATAAAAAATGACCTTGTAGTCATGTAAGATGCTGTTATGGTTCTGGAATTTATTGTGAACTCAGTTATCTAGTTTCAAATCTGCAGTAAAAATTGTTACAAGTAAATCACTTAATCCTTAAATTTTGCAAAACAGCTATGTATTTTTGTGACAGAGTAATACAAAAATAAGGGAAACTATAATGAGTAAACATTTAATGACTTATTATTAAAGAAATAGCTAAGATCCAAATATAGAATCTATAGATACACAATAAATGTGCTCCTCTATTTGTCTTTTTCTCTCTTTTTACACACACACAAACACACACCTGGACACACAAATGCGTTGGGAAACAAAGGGAAATTTTCAAGTAAGTCTTAATTAGCAAATTAAAATATAAGCATAGAATAAAACTTGTCAAACAAAAGCTGATGGTGAAGAATTGAGAATGTTTCTACATCACACGGCTGAACGTTTTTTAATTGACTCTTGTATAAAATATTTATTGTTAAAAAGTTATTCATCTTGCTATGAATTAAATATGCATTATTATAAGGAGCTGTGACTTTCACATATATTTCTGGAATTTCTCTTTTCTTACACACTCAGCGAATAAAACATTTTCCATTGACACTGCATGTTAAAATTTATTTTATCCATGCTTGGTTATACAGACATAATATCAGCACTCAGAATATTTAGGTAAGTAATTCTGTAATTTGAGACCAGTTTCAGTTGGCTCATGATATCCTAAGTTGTAAACCAGCCTTTGTTACACACTAAGACCTCATGCTTTTCTTATTTTAAAAATATGCTTTAATTGAGATGATATCACATTCCCTTTTTACTTTCCTCCCTCCAAGCCCTCCCAGGTAGCGCCCTTGATCCCTTCTCTGATGTTCATTTTTTAAGTTTGTAGCATCTTTACTTTTTATTATTGTCATATCACACACAAAATGAATATATGTATACTCAAATATCTGTCTATGTAATCTATCTATGTACAGACATGTATTAACCTACCAAATCAATTTTTGTTAGTGGTGCATATATGATTTCAAGGTTGATGATACTATATTGGACTACCAGTACAGAGGCTCATACCTAGGAGAGGCAATTCCCCTTCTCCCAACAGCCATACGCTGCCTACAGCTCTTTGTCTAGAAATTTAATATAAATTTCTACCTATTTACATTAACATATTCATTGAAATGATCATTTGTCTGTTTTTGCTTAATGCAGCTATTTCTAGGAGACCGTGGTTTCACAACAGCTTTTGTTGTGTATGTTTCTGTGATGTTCCATGTACTATAGAAGCAGGAGCTATAATGTATATTTATACAATGGGTCTTGGCTCTCCATGAAATGTTGATATCATCTTCATTGTTTCCATAATAATTTTCCTGTGATGTTCTCTATTTACTGTAAAGAGAGACCTATTTGATGAGTAGTGACTCTTACTTATCTGTGGGTATAAGGATAAGATTTGTAATGCTATACGGAATTATCTACCTCTTTACAAATTATATATAATCTTTACAATATGGTCATTGTAGTCTATATAATCCTTTAAAAAAACTGAACAGCAAGTCTACTTTTTGATCCAGCTGTAACACTTTTTGGCATATTCCAGAGAAGCTCATGTCCTAGCCCACTCATACTGTTGAACAATGCTTTTTTCAACCTATTCACAACAGGCAGGAAATGAAAATGTCCTAACTGTCCTTTTTAAGAGCTGAATTGATGAGCAATATGTGCAACATATACACAAGGAAATACTATTCAGCTGCAAAAACTAAAGTATAAAATTTTCAGCTAAATGTTTGTACCTAGATAATATTATATTGAATAAGTTAACTCAGACCAGAAGATGAAGACCACATGTTCTCTCTCATCTGTGATTCCTAACTCCAAATCCTCAGAATTCAACATGGAGTAACCACAGAAACAAGGAAAGCACACAAAGCTGGAGTGTGTGTGTGTGTGTGTGCGCGCGCACACACACGTGTACATGTGTGGTGTACTTAGAAGCAGAGTAGAAGGATACACGACATGAGGAGTTTGGGGAAGAATAAAAGAATGAAGATCCAACTAAAAAGGAGCCAGATTTTTAAAAGAAGGTGAAATCTCAGAATGGGGGATCAAAGTAATACCAAGGTTGTTTGGCAAAGCCTCACAGAATCAAATTATTTTATATTTTTCTAAAATTGTGTTTTGCATGACACCTCCAATAAAAGATTTGTCTTTAATTTCCTGTGTATGCTTAAATTTATTGAGAAGTTCATCCTATATGCAATTTGCATTTCTCCTCTGATTATGTAATGTTTCAGACTATTGCACTAGCCTTGGATACACACACACACACACACACACACACACACACACACACACACACATGCAATCCTTCACACACACAGTGTCATTTCTGTGAAGCTATCTTGGATGTGTTTGGATTTCATTGACAAAACTAAAGAGGAGATGGTAAAGTTAGAGACTCAGCATGATACTCCTGAAGAGTCTGCCTCGCACACTCTGGGTCTGACGTGCCTACCTTCACTATGTGTGCCACAAGATGCACTGTCCTCTGGATATTTGGACTTTATTCAGATCTGTCTGGACAGGCACACCGTGGTTCTGTGCTGCTTGATTCAGTCCTCTGTGGATCCTTGTTATTGTAGATGCATTAAGTTTCATAGGCAAAAGGAGGAGCTAAAGTTGATGCACTTTTCTTTTCCTAGAAAAATGTGTTTGACACAGTCTGCTTGTTTTAAAGTCTTTATCTTCAAACTGCCGTCCCAGCCAGATTCTCAGAGTTCTTCCTGCTTGTTTCTCATGTTGCTTCATGTTTTCCACAGGTTACTTTTGAAATGATACTATTCCTAAGTATCATGAAACATCCTTCCATCTTATTTTGAAGAAATTAAGGATTATTAATATTTCTAATTAAACTTATAGAAGGAAAATTTCTCACTTCATATAGGTATAATAAAAATAATTGATAACCCAAAAGTATAAAATGTATTCAATTAGAAAATGATTTTTATTACAGAAATCAAATTTTGATTTTTGGCAACAATGCTTTTCCTCATATCATTGAAATTTTAATTGATTATAACTGTTCTTCTCATCCAATCTAATTTTTTATGGTTTTCAAACTATTTTCAGAAAGTAGGCTCATGAAATTATTTACAAATTCTTAAGGTTAAAGAAATGATTTTAGCTCTCAGAGAGGCAGCTTTGGTCTCTCCTCTCGCTCTCTCTCTCTCTCTCTGAATCTCTGTTCTTCTCCACTTCTTCCTTCCCTTTCATAAGTACTAAATAAATATCCAACCTCAAAAAAAAAGAAATGATTTTAGAAACAATTTTCTGTTAGAATTTAGAAAGTATGTTTATTTGGACAATAAATATTTCTTTGTTAAAAGAAAATATTTCAGTCTGAAAATGAATAATAGGGGACTGAAACATACATTTAATTGCCTAGACTAGCTCAATTCTGGTAGCACTTTTTCATGGGCTAGGATTTTGTACAAAATAAAAGAAGGAAAGGAGAAAATGTAATGTAAGGAAATAAAATAAAGAAAAAAGTATTGAGTTCCTTTATATTTTAAATTAATTTTCTTTGTCAAAGTTAAATGATTTTTTTAAACATAGGTTTAGGATTTTCTCCTCAATTAATCTCTGTTGGAAGAATCTGGGAGGAGTGGAAGAGTAGAAGTTTTCAGCAGGATATATTGTATTTAAAGAAGACTACTATTCTCAAAATGCACATTTCAAAACAATAAGCACTGGTTCATATTATTATGTAAATGGTTAAGCAAATTTGACACATTAAAGAGAGTTTTGTGTTATAATGGAATATTAAAAATGAAACTATGTGTGTTAAAGCACAGGTGCTTATATTTATATAATCAAGTATCAGTAAGTCATATATATATTTTATTACATATTTGTAATAATTACACTTTCATATATGTACATAGATAAGAATTAATGTGGTTCATTAAAAGTGCCTGTATGGAATATTAAACAACCTCTCTGTTTTTTAAATATGGATCTTTCTCTTATCTATGGTCTAAAAGCACTTTGGGATCTTAACATTATAATGTTATGGACAGTAAACATAGCATACTAAATTTTCAATCAAAAAATTTGTTTTATTGCACACAGAAGATGAAGAATGTGAAAGACTGGTGACGGATGAAAATGACCTATTTCTTTCTCCCTAATGACTCTAGTCATCAGTCTTTCCTGAAACTCCTATAATATTTTTGTCTACCCAGTGAAAATAAAGTTCAGCTCTTGTTTTTAAAAAATGCTTCTCTGCTACATTGACATTTCACTCTTGAGGGAAATCACATCACACTGAACACCCGCTACAGAAATAGAGCGTCCCCGTTAACTCTGAGTAAATGTGCTACATACACTGTTGAGAAAGAGAATCACAATGATGAATTTCAAGCTTACAGATGACCAAAAAATAAGCTCAATTGCAAATACATATTTTTAAAAAGCAAACTATACCAAGTTTGTTTTTATGACTAAATGATATATCAATTTTTTTCCTAAAGATTAATGATCATATAAGAATAAACCATGCAAACTTATCTTATGTATTCACTGTGAATTTGCTCCAAGTTGGGCTTTCAACAAATACGTCTTGTAATGAAAATTCAAAACTATAAAGCCTAAGCTGAGGGAGATGGGTTGTTTCACACGACACAGTGGCTCCAGCATAGACCTATGACCCTATGTTGATGTCTTTGGTCTCCCAATGACCTCCACAATCGCAGTAAAAGCTGAGGCTAAGGAAGAAGCTAAGCTGATATAAGATAGCACTTGACTCTCAATGGAACTAGCAGCATAGCCTCTGGTCTTGAATAACAGTCCGCCAAAAGGAAAAGTGACAGGCCAACCCTGCAATGATTTAGTACATTATTGATCATCATAAATACTTCCACAAGAAGGAGACTTGAGATTTTTCTAAATTAATAATAAAAATAAATTAAAACTCAAACAATAAAGTAAATTCAAATATGTATAAATAAAGACAAAATGAAAAACCAAGCTATGTCACCTCCCTAAAAATTTGGTGTTAGTGTATCAGTGGTACCATCTGAGAATGTTTTGAAGGAATTCCTAGACACTTAATTTAAGAGAATAAGTATAACTATGTCCAAATTGCTCAGAGAAGGCATGGCAGCCTTCCAAGAGAACATTAATAGAGATTTGAGTGAAATAAGGAAGTCAACAGAATGTATGGCTAAAGAATGAATTAAAGAGGCAGAATTAATGAAGGAAAACGAAACTGAAATGATGAGGGAAATGAAAAACTTTATAAGTTAGAGTGAAAGATCAGTGAAAATGTTAACTTTGCTGTTGATATACCACATTTGTCTTATCAGTTAGTTACTTGTTAAACATGTGTGTTTTCATTTCCTAGACATCGTGAACAGTGCATCAATGAACACACATGAGGATATATTTTTATAGAAACATTTGGATCCCTTCAATTTTATTACCAAGAGTGGAATACCTGGATCTTGTGACAGACCTTTATTTAAACTATTTGAAGAACACCCATGTTAATTCCTATAAGTACTGCTCCTTTGTTCCCTTAGAAGCCTTGAAAGAGGGTTCATCTTCCCCTCTCTCTTCATCAGCATCTGCTGTCATTTGTGTTTGATCTTAGCCACTGTGACTGGGTAATATGAAATCTTAAACTAGTTATCATTCGTAATTCCCTGATAACTAATATTATGTACTATTTAAAAATATTTCTAAGCCATTTGTGTTTTGAATCTTAATAACTATAATTAGTTCATGGCCTATTTTTTATTTTTATGTTTTTGAGTTATTTTTATGTTCTCTAGAGGCCTAACCACTGTGATTTGTTGTAGGAGGTCTCTTTGTCTATGTGTTGTTTTTCTTGGTTAATGAATAAAGAAACTTTCTTGGCCTATTGATAGGGCAGAACTTAGGTAGGCAGAGAAAAGAAAGAACTGAATGCTGGGAGAAGGAAAGAGTCAGGGAGAAGCTATGGATCCTCTGCCTAAGACAGATGCTGGTTAGAATCTTTACTGGGTAGCCACTGCCACGTGACAATATGCAGTTGAATATAAGTGGGTTAAATTAAAATAAGAGTTAGCCAATAAGAAGCTAGAGCTAATGGGCCAAGCAGTGATTGAAATAATACAGTTTCTGTATGGTTATTTTGGGGCTACGCTAGCTGGGACGAAGAAGCGGGCCTTCCTCCTACAATTTGTATAATTAGTAAAGATTTTTTTCCTTTTTTTGTGGGCTGCCTTTTAAGAATTATTGTATTTTTTTTTTTAGTATCATGTGGTTCCATTTTTTTTTCAACCTTTATGCTTTGCTCATAGTTTAAATGTCCTTTCCTGTGCCAATAAGTTCAAGCATACTCTCTTCTTCTACTAGATTCAGTTCATCAGGTTGAATGATGTGGTCCTTGATGCATTTGAAAGTGAGCTTAGTGCAGTGTGATAGATATGGACCTACTTTAATTCTTTAACATACAACTATCTAGTTTTATACAGATACCATGATAATTTTACTTTTATAGCTCTGAATTATATAACTGCAATTGGGAATGGTGATATAAGTCTTTAATTTCCTTAGTTGAATTTATTCCAAGATATGCTTGAGGCTGTAGTGAATGATTCTGTTTTTCTTATTTCTTTCTCAGAATGTACTTGCACTTAAACAGAAATGGAGATAAACAAAACAGTTTAATGATTTCTTGAAATAAATCCATGCATATTTTACTTGATTCTCATTAAAGTACCCAAAGAAATATTTGAAGAAACATATATTTTTCAATCAATAATGTTATAGACAAAATATATATGTATATATATATGTGTGTGTGTGTGTGTGTATTATATAAGAATGAGATTAAAACCCCCTTCCTCACTATGCAAAAATCAATTTAAATGATTGAAGATCAAAGAGCACTATCCAAAAATCTGAAAGAATTTTAAGCAAACTAGGTAAATATTTCAGATATTGTCATAGGCACATAATTCTGTATTTCTTCCTTGAAGCAGTTCATTTGTCCAATAGTTCATAGTTGAGCTGACGTACAGCATAGCATCAGATAAAATCCTTACACCCAATAAAGGAAACCGTTAATAACATGATGACTTAGCATGAGCATGGCAGAAAATCTTTTAATTCACCATCCTATACTGATCAAGAATATACATAGGGAGAATTCAAAAATTAAATACCAACAAATAATTTAATCATTAGTGGAAATGAGCAATTTCCAAGAAGAAATATGGCTCACAAAAGGTCAGTATATGTGTGTGTGTGTGTGTGTGTGTGTGTGTGTGTGTGTGTGTGTGTGAAAATTGACCAATATCCTTAGTGATCAGGAAAGCAAAAATAAAATCTATATTATATACGATGTCACTCTACTCTAAAAGACTCTCATTATGAAAATAAGCAAACAATCAAAATGTTGGTAAGGATACATGAGAAAGAACATCCATTTATATTTGTCAAAATGTAAATTAATCCAGGCACTACACTAAAGAACTGTCTTATGATCTATTTGTTCAAAATTTGAGAGTGTATTAGGGGAAATAAAATAAAAATACATCAGAGATACCAGCACACACACACACCACACTTATACATACTACAGTATTATTCACAATATCCAGGTTACACAATCATCATAGGCACCCAACAGTGAAAGAACACATAAAAATGTGTAGGAAGTATCATTAAGCTATAATGCATTAACTATTGTTTTTATTAGAATGTGAAAGGAACTGATGATTCCCTTGTTAAGTGAACTAAGCCAGACTCAGAATGACACTTATCATGTTTCTCTTATTAAAAGTTCAGATGAGATTCAAAATTCTTTTCTAATAGGAAAATGTTCTTTATTTCTTTTTGCATTTTTATTTTTATTTATTTTATTTTTTATTTTACATACCAATCCCAATTCCCTCTCCCACTCTGTCATCTGTTCCCCACCTTCTCTCCACCCTACTCCTCATCCACTCCTTTGAGAGTGTGAGCCCTTCCGTGGGGAGTCAACAAAGTCTGTGGCATCACTTGAGGCATGACTAAGACCCTCTTTCCTGTATCTAGTTTGACCCAGGTATCCCTCCATAGGGAATGAACTCCAAATAGCCAGTTCATGCATGCACTAAGGATAAATACTGGTTCCAAAGTAAGTGACCCCACAAACTGCCCAAGCCACATAACTGTCACCCACATTCAGAGGGTCTAGTTCAGTATCATGCAGGTTCCTCAGCTATCAGTCCGGAGTCAGTGAGCTCCCACTAGCTCAGAACAGCTGTTTCTGTGGGTTTTCTCATCATGGTCTTGACCCCTTTGCTCATATTATTGCTCTTCTTTCTTTACGACTGGACTCCAGGAGGTCAGCCCAGTGCTCAGCTGTGGATCTCTGCAATTTCTTCTATCAGTTTCTGGATGAAGGTTCTATGGTGGCAATTAATTTTTAATTGATTGGAGGAGAAAAAAATTAAATAATTCTTTCAAATGTAAGGGGTGAGATAGCTTTTATTAACTTTCCTGTAAGTTGGCCTTGAATTTATTGGTCATTTAAAGAATAAGAGCTTTTCTCAGTGAAATTCCCTGCTCAATTCCCTTTTAAAAATTAAACCTAAGACATTTTCCACCAGTGAAATAAGTGTCAAACGTTTGTTCAAATCCTGATGCTTTGATGTTTACTATGTGTGGTGATTTGAAAGAAATGACCCCTAAGAAGCACTATTATGAGGTGTGGCTTTGTTGAGCTCAGTGTGGATTTGCTGAAGGAACTGTGTCAGTGTTGAGGCAGACTTTGAGGTCTCATATATTCTCAAGTTTCACCCAGTGTCTCAGAACACTTCCTGTTGCCTGTAAGTTAAGACTTAGGACTCAGTTCCAGCACAATGTCTGCCTGCATGCCTTTATAACAGTTGACATTGTCGTGGTTTCTTTTTATAGCAGTAGAAACCTAACTAAGACAGGGGTTAGTACAAGGGCCTAGAATATTGCTGTGAAAGGTCTGACCGTGCTTTTTAGAAGGAACATGGACTTTGGTACTTTGAGTTAGGAAAGCAGTGGAATGCTTTAAGCACTGCTTAATGGGGTACACTACTAAGAGCATGGAAATTAATGATGCTCAGAATGGTTTGAACTCTAGGGGGATGGCTCCAAAAGGAGCAAACTGATCAGGGAAAATTATGAAATGTGAGATTAAAGGAGAAAAGCACCATGAGGAAGTGGAATGGAACTTACTCCTCTGTTCATGGAGGTGAGCTGATGAAGAAATGAAATAAAGGGAGTAGGGACTTCAGGGCAAGATCCCATCAAGCAAAGTTTCCAACGTGTGAAAAGAATTTAAAGAAACCATTAGGCAGGGTAAGATGGGGTAATCTTTTAATCTAGGCACTCTGAACTCATAGACTGACAGATCTGAGTTTAAGGCCAACCTGATCAACAGAGCAAATTCCAGAACAGCCAAGCTTAAGCAGTGAAGGGAAGCATTGGGAAAAAAAAGCAGCAGAACTTGGCACCATTGTTCACATGGTTCTGGCTTTACTGTCAATGATAGAAGAAAGACATCTCCTTTCATGACTAAGAAATTCTATGAGGACAGAAATGTGTCAGGGCTGTCACTGAATGGAGCCCTACAAAGGCTTTTTTCCCCCATAAAATGGTGAGGGTGAAGTCTGGATTGCCTTGGAGACCCTAAGATGCTGGAGATGCCAGAGCTGTGGGATACCTTCTAAGGAGAGCTGCTAAGAGGAAGTGGAATCAACACAAGAGGAAGAAGACAACAAAGTTGAAAGGAATTGAAGATCTGAAGAGTGCTTTAGCATCAGACATAGAGGTGCAGAGTTTGAAGTTTGTCCAGCTGATATTCAGTTTTGATTTTTTCCAGTTTTTTCCCTTCCCTACTTTTTGGAACAGTAATGTATATTCTGTTCCATTATATGTTGTACGTATGTGATCTTTAGATTTTAGAATTTATAGGGGATTTCAGTTAAGAGGTTGGAAGACTCTCAGAAGGGACTTTGTGCTTTGGACTTTTAAACATAGTAGACTCTGAGGACTTTTGAAGTTGGAATGAATGCATTTTTGCTTTATGACATGGCTACAATCATTTGGGACTAGGGACTGGAGTGTGATGGTTTGAAAAAAAAAGGGCTCCTGAAGGGAGTGGACCTAATAGGAAGTGTAGCTTTGTTGGAGTAGGTGTGGCCTTGCTGGAAGAAGTGTGTCATTTTGGTGGTAGGATTTGAGGTCTCATATATCTTCAAGTTATGTCGAATGTCTCAGATCAAATCCTGCTGTTTGCAAGTTAGGATGTAGGACACTTGCCTACTTCTCCAGCACCATGTCTGCCTGCACACCACCATACCATGCCATGATAAAAAGGACTAAACCTCTGAAAATCTGAGCTGCTCAATTTATTTTTCCTTACAATTTGATGTGGCCATGGTTTCTCTTTACAGCAATATAAATTCTAAACTAAGACATTAAGTGATTTGTTAACCAACTGTCAATATTTCTAGCAACAGATAGCTTAAATTTCCCTTTGTGTTAAATCTCTCTTATATACCATTCCTTTTATTCTGTATTATTTCACTCTATGCCTTTGCCACTAGTATTTATGAATTCAATATTTGTAACTACAGGGTGATGTATGCTTCAAGTATGTGTACCTGTCACTGAGAATTTCTGGAAAAGTGTATGCCTGAAGGAGGGAATTAAGGACAAAACAGCAGAGCTCCATCAAGTCCCACAAGGAAATCTCTTCAGATCCTGAGAGTGTAGTATGTCTTAAAACCTCTCTGAGATAAATGCTTTTCCGCTGTCTACAGCTTATGTTTTGTTAGCAGTAAGTGTCTAGAAAGCTTTCAGTCTCCTTGCTCCCCTTCATCTTTTAATAACCGACATGTTGTGATATGCTCTAGAATTCTTAATTTTTCCTTTCATCTTCTTTCTCAATCTTAATAACATTTAGCCAGAATTTTGTATAATTTCTCTTGCCTGCTTGAAGTAATGCTTCGACTTTTATTTTCAAACAAGAGTAGGATTTTGTTTTAAATTTCCTTTTTGTGGGTTGAAACAAGCTAAATTAGCTCTTCTCTCAGCTCAGCTTTTAATCTCTACAATGAAAACACTTTCTGATATTGTTCTTTTGATAATACTCCGTTTCAATTTTAATGAAATGACTTTTGGTAGTGATGAATTATTTATTGATAGAGACATTGTGAGTTTTGTTTTTCATATTGAACTGTGAGCTAATAGTTTAGTTTATAAAACATCACACTAATATCACATATGTATTGGTTATTTTTCTACTGCTGTGATAAAGCACCATGACCAGGCAACATATAGAAGGAAGGGTTTTTCTTTCCAGAGGGATAAGAATCTACCTCCACCATTAGGAGGAAGCCTGGCAGCAAGTGCCTGGTATTGCAGCAGGAACTGTTCACATCCTGAACTGCAAAAACAAAACAGAGAGTAAAGTGGTGATGTGGAGAAGCTTTGGAAACCTCCAAAATCACTCCCAGTGACACATCCCCTTCAGCAATGCTGTAGACCCTAAGCTTTACAAAACAGTGCCACCAACAATTCAAGCTGCCATCTATAGCATCAACAGCTATGTTGTGAGGAGACCAAACCTCTTTTCTGTAGTGTGACCTGAGGGATATCTGACATTTGCTTTTTTCTTTAAGCTTTTTGTTGCTTGGTGTTTTATGAGCCTTTATAATCAAGCTTTATACTTTCTGTGTAGCTTTGCTAATATCATTTCAAGGATAGGGGATTCTCTTAAGCTTGTTTGTCCTTGTGGTCAATGGAAATATATATATATATATATATATATATATATACATATATATATATATGAATATAGGAGGTCTAGTATTATAGTCAGATAAGTATCAGGAGTACTTAATTCTTTATGTGCCCTTGTACATTTTTTCATTATTGTGTTTACTATAGAAGAATAGCTTTTTAAGAAAGAAACTAGAAGACCTAATATTTTAAACAAGCGTCTTAATTTCAGTGTCCACTCAGTGCTAGATAAAAACCTTAAAAAATATCTAATCTGGTTTGTTCCCCTTCCATATTACATCTATAATATTTTGACGCATAGAGTAGTGACCTGGTATCATCACAGAGACTGATTATGTGGCCTTTCAACATTCACTTTCTATCTGCATGAGGGTGAGACTTGAAAACAGACGTTCTCTGTGAAAGTGAAAGAAGGCCACTGGCAATGTGGCAGGTAAGGAGCTGTAAAAATAGAATGACGAGGCAGGTACACTTTCCAAGTGTAAACTGCCAGCGAGCTGTCAACTGCCAACGGGAATTACAGCTCCATCCTAAGAAGGCCTCACATCTGAAGTGTTTAACCATCTCAGACTTCCCTGAGACATCAGGATATGCTGTTTCTCTGCTTGTCACTCTCGCCCACTTCGTGCTGTCTTAAAATAAATAAAGACATATTCTTGATCCGTGTAATATTTTTTTCAAAATGTACATATGAGAAAGAAAGTCACAAAGAAGCAGAAAGAGAGACAGAAAGACAGACAAAAAGACACTGAGAAACAGAAAAGGACAGACACACACCAAGACAGAGGAGGCTCCCAAGAAGATTGCCACATGTTATATAACTATATGCATTATATTTTCGTTAATAATTTTATGCAGTTTTTTCAAATTTTATTCTCAAATTTATTCATATTTCTTGCTCTGTGCTATTTAGTTGCTGATATCTTCAGCTTAACACAGTCTGTGTATACTCAGCACATGTTTGCGATTTGAACTAATTCTATGCTTAATAATGGAAGGTAATGAGTTTATTTTCAATGATAATTAAAATATTTCCTTAAAAAATATTTCCTTAGATCTCCAAATTCTTGCCATTTCTTTTTTACCTTCATATTTTTCTTAATGCTTTTAATCTTTTATTACTTTGCCTCAGGGAACAGCTACATGAATATCTGTTCACGATAGTATAATGAGCAAATTTAGGAAGGGTTAACACAGCTCTTTTTCTTTCTCCATTAAAAACTGGCTGAAGTGACTAATTTGGACATCAGTCTATTGGTTTGTTTTGTAACTAAGTAAAATGAAAACTCATGAACTTTTGCCAAACGTCTGGTGAGTAAAGATGTTCCCAAAAAGAAGGTGTTTTTGTCACTGCAGAAAGGATGAGTAGAAATAATAGCATCTGCTACTTTAAGGTTGTAAACCATTGGTTTCCTTTGTAATTCTAGTACAAACACATTATGGTGTTAAACAATTGGGAATTTTGAAGCTTTTCCTCAACCACAAGTTCTAATTATTCATAGGGTTCTTTGATTTTTCTACAGTACATTCTGTAACGTAGGAAAGAATATACTGTACTATTGTTCAGTCCTTCTATGTGATACAGCCTTTTAAATTCCACCACTTTCATAACTACTCAGAGTAATAATGTTATTAAAAAGTTGTAAAAGAAAAAGTAAGTTTTAAATAAAAAATTAGTTTAACCAGGTATAACAAAGGATTAAAAAAACATCATGATACACCTTTTCAAATGTTTTGGTGTTAGAATTTTTAAACATGTACATAGGAGTCCTAAGTGAGTCATTTTTTTCTGTTTATCAGTAACAAGGAATAAAGAACTCTGTGCATGTTGTCTTTGTGTTTAAATAACTTTTTCATAATGACAGAGCTTTATGGAAAATAACATCTTTATTCTAGTGTCATCCTCGATAACTAAAGGCCTTTACTTTCTTTTTCCATAATATTTATAAATGATAATTAATTCACACCTATTTCCATGCTTTATTGTATCACCTATAAGATATTTGACAACAGAAAGATGTGTATTTATTTTAGATATACATATTAGCCAAAAAATTATAAAACATATGATGGACTAGTTACTCAAAAACAACCATTCAATAAATAGATACCTTTAAAAAATAAATTGAACCTTTTCCCAGAAAAGTCTTTACAAATTTCTGATGTCTAAAATTCCTTTCTTTTATATCTAGTTTGTTTCTTTTTTCCTTATTAATCATGTTGGCTGGAATTGGTAGTTCAGGCTTGAGATCCCAGCATTAAAGAGAAGAAGGAAAGGTCTGTCAATTTTAAGAGCATCCCAGACTATATAATGAGTTCAATGTTTACTATGATGCATATAGACACCTGTCTCTCACAAACATGAATCCTTGGACTTTCTCCAGTGATAGCCTCATATACATTAGCATTTGGTTAAACACATGACCTGTTTATCTTTAGAATGGTGGTCCAACTTGGAGGGGAAGTGTGTAGAGGAAGAACTGATAAGAGTTAGAGCAAAGGTGGGAATGAATATGATCAGAATAAAAGCATCCATGAAGTTCCCAAATAATTAACTAAAATAAATTTTAAAAGGTCTTATTATCCGTGCTTTCTTTTGCAACATGTATTCTAAAATTGAAATAATACAGAGAAGATTAGTCTGGCCTTATGTAGGGATAACTTGCAAATTCACAAAGTATTTTATATTTTTATGTCAGCCTATAAACTACATATATAGTTTAATGGAAAGTCTCCATTTGTGACCTTAATGCTGATGATACTCTGAGAATTTAGACTGTCTAACAAAAAACCCCAACACCAATCATGAGAAGCCACCTTTCAAGTTATTGGTCAGGGTTGGGTAAGAGACTACAAAAATATTACAGGCTCTTTCTATTGCCTTTGGATATCCTGAGATGTGGAATCTAAGTCCATATTCCTCAAGATACCATGCTCTTCAAACACAGGGTTCATAGTCATCTGAGATAAAACTGAACTGAAAGCCTTCCTGAAGAGGGCCTTTCATAGTATCTGATGTCACCAAACAAAATTCCAAAGTAGGAGGAGCAAAATTCCTACCCAGCTTTGATGGCCATTGTGACTATGAGGCACAAAGACCAGCATGACACTATACTTTTAAGGGTAGGTAACCAACAGTTCACTAATCAAATTTAAGACCCATTTAACATGAGGGAAAGTATGTCTATTATAAGAAACATAGACAAATACTCAGAGAAGTCATGAATCTTGGAGTAGAACCTACAACCACCACTTTACTAAACCAGTACAATCCTCAACTACATTCCAAGTTTGCATCCTTATACCACACATTGGTGTAGTTTAAATCTCCATTAAGGAAACTTCCCTTTGCAACAGACAAAAGTAGTAGAGAATATAGTAGAGAATACTATAATCAATAAAATCACACAGTTGTGAGGCTCAGTCCCAAAGTCTTTATCTACAACACAACTTGGCATCCAAGACTCAGAGAACATTGTTGAAGAATTATAAGAGCAAGAGGACTAGGAAATCTTTGAAACTGCATCATCTAGAATTACAAAAGTTAAATCAATAAAGTCTCACCAACAGGATTGCTTAAACTTGAGCTGGACAAGGAAAGAACAATATACATGATGCTGTGAATGAGAGAAACTCAAGGAAATTTCAGTTCTAGACAAAGAACTACAGGGGACTAAAGAATGCCAAGAGCAGGAAAGCACTGAAATTGGTGATTCATGACCAACTGGTCAGCTATTAAAAACATATAAACAAGTCACATATAGAATAATCGACTTTTATTAACAAAAATACATATACACATAGATAGATATAGAGGTAGATATCAAAAATTAACTGGAAAAAAAAGGCCACAAATTTGAAAGAGAACAAAAAAGAAAATGGGTAATTGGAAGATTGGAGATGAAAGCATATGAAAAGGGGAAATTATGTTATATTACAGTCTCACAGAAAAGAAATGATTCGCAATATATGTAAGAAATACCATTATCTCCTATAGCACCCTCAATCTCCAATACTAGCCACTTTTGCTTCAGTTGTTACATTTCCACTGTTAAAGATCTGGTTAGGAAATTCCAGGTGGAGGAAGTAAATTTAAGAACAGAAACATGAATTGACAAATAAAGACTTTAATTTGCTGCAGGGGAAAGTTAGAATTGTGTTATTATTTGGCTTTGAATAGGTCCTCTAATGTCCCTGTTTCAAGGGTTTATTGGAGGTGATAGAACTTTGAAAATGATTACTGGAAAATGGTTAAGTATTTGATTCCAGTTTTAATGATGTAAGCAAATTTATTCTGCCTCTTGATCCCCATTGCTTGTAGTCACGATGGTCTCAGATAATGGTCTACCACAGTCTAAAACAATAAGATAAAAGACTAGGAACTATAACTCTTGAAACTTGAAAACAAAGATTAAAATTCCCTTCTTTAAGTTAATAATTTTACATATTTCATCACAGCAACATTAAACTTATTAACCTATGGTTCTCAATGGTATGATAAAAGACTATGTAATATATAGTATATGTTTAAAATTCTTTATATATATGTGTTGTTTAATGATGTCAAAATTGCATGCCACTTAATTTTCATAAAATTTCCTTTACTTTGTAATGTTTTATGAACAACAATGTCATGCTATATATAGAAATAGAAATCTCCGGGTGGGCTATAGATTCTAGGGTACACAAAATGGAGTTAAGCTAACACATATACACAGATTCTTACATTATAATTCTTATATTTTACTTTCTCTGTGTATGTTATTTGGCCGCCTGATGAATGTGTATCAAGCACATGCTTGTTATCTTTGTAAGGTGGAAGATGGCATTGAATTTCTTGTAACTGTAGTTACAGTTAATTTTGTGAACTGGGAATTGAACCCAAATCTTCTGAAAGAGCAGCCAGTGCTCTTATCCACTAAATTACCTCTCCAACTACTGTTACTTAGATATTTAAAACTTCAATATCAGTGTTCCTTCATAAAATCAAGTTTATTATACACTTTCCACTAACACAGAGGTCTAGTCAACATCAGATAGTCAGCTGGTCTGCTTGTGTGTGTGTGTGTGTGTACGTGTATGTGTATGTGTGACGTGGGATTCCCCTCTGTATTCTGTGAATACCATTGGTGAATAAAGAAACTGTCTTGGCCTGTGATAGGGCAAAAGAAAAGGAAGGCAGGGAAAACTAAAATAAATTCTGGGAGAAAGGAGGCAGAGTCTGGGAGAAGCCATGTGGTCTTGCCAGAGACAAGTGCTGGAACTTTAGCTGGTAAGCCACAGCCACATTGTGATAGACAGATTAATAGAAATGGGTTAAATTAATATGAACAGTTAGCCAATAAAAAGATAAAGCTGATGGGCCAAGCAGTGTTTTAAATACAATAGTTTCTGCGTGATTATTTTGGGGCTAAGCTGCCTGGAACCTACAAGCGGCTTCCTCCAACATGTGTGTGTGTGTGTGTGTGTGTGTGTGTGTGTGTGTGTGTGTGTGTGTGTGATGCATGTGTATACGTGTGTATGTGTGTGTATACACACATATCTATCTATCTCTATCTCTATCTCTATCTCCATCTCCATCTCCATCTCCATCTCTATCTCCATCTCCATCTCCATCTCCATATCCATATCCATATCTATATCTATATAGCAGTTTCATTTTGAACTTCTTTTTTGCAAGGAAAACTAGACATCCACTGGGTATCATGAGGTCTGTAAAAAGATACAGAAGTAAAAACCACAGGTAACTCTGATTTTATGGAGGAAATTGCATGGCTATAAATAGAAGACAACTACACAAGGATCCATGTATAGTACTCAGTCACTTCAAGCCTCAGAACTAGTTCTCAGACTAAGATAAACTAGTAGCTACAGGAGGTTGACATGGGAAAAATTCATAGCATTCCATTACAAAGTGTCCTGAAAAAATATGTCTTGATTGACGTATTCGTGTACTCTCATTCATTTCTGGTCCCTCAGACAAAAAAAAATGAATGTAAGAATAGATAAAATTACCAAAATAAAGTCTTTTCAAGTAATTTCTGAGAGAAACATTCATAACGACAAGGAATAGATAACAAAACAGAAGGCAACAAAGTCTAAAGCAAACGAAGAATAGAAATACCAAAAGAGAGCAAGATTTTAAGTTCACAGTGTTCATGGTTAATATACTTTGATACTTCTCACACATTCAAATGACAGTATAATACAGATAAAAAAGAAATTTATTTAAAATTCAGATTTGCATATCATCAACTATAGACTTAAAAGAAATCAATATCAAGCAATGACGTATAAAGCTATTTTCATTTCAAAGACTAAAATAACAATAAAATTTGGTCAGTTAATGAGATACATCAAAGATCATCTGTTTTCAACTGATATGGCATTTGATATAATAATATGAACGGACTATTGGCATTTAAACAAAAATAAATATGAAGTATATTTTGGCATGAAAGGATTAAAAATTCAGTAGAAGGGGTTATTAGCATAACTAATAGATTTTAGTAAATTGGAAACGTAATGCCTGAACTTGAAAAATATAAGCAAGCGCAAATGTTTTGTGCAAACAAATTCAGTGAACCACCTGGGAGTAAATCTAGGAGATTTATGAACTCTACATATAAAGATATGTATAAAAATATCATAATATTTTAAAAATAGTTTAAGTGTTCTGAAAACCCCACTACAAATAGAAAGAGAAGCACACAGTCTTTTCTTAGATCAGTTACAAATATAGCTACAAATTCAATGTGACCTCAAAATATTTCAATATTTTTAGAGGTTTGAGCAATGATGTTTAAACATAAGCCTTAAAGTTTATATTGGAGTAATCACAAATGATAATTGTCAATGAAATATTAAAATACAAGAGAAATGATAACATGATGGCAGTAACTATTAACATGACTGCAAAACCCAGCAAAATTGGATACATAATTCTGGCAAAGCTCACAAAAAATAATCAAAGATCAGAGTTTGAGTAACATGATATAGCAGAGGTCAAAAATAAAATCAAAAAAAGAGAAATCTCTTTCAATCTCTTTTCATCACACATAGAATCCACATATGAAAACTAACATCCACATATATCTAATAATTACAAAGCACAAAGAAAGATGTTATTTAAATTTTTTAAAACAAAATTTGTGATTAAATACAACACTTGATCTTATTCAATATGTCAAACTCTGATCCATTTTGAGGTTAGAAGAAAATGATTTCAAATTATAACAAACATTAGAAATCTGTAAGAATCATGGATGGATATTAAAAATAATTATAGGTTCAAAAACATAACAATAGCAAGAACAATAATTGTTTCTCACAAGTTAATTAGAGTTGTTTATGCCCCAATAAAAAGACTGCAATTTTAGAAGGGTGTTATTAGATTTTGTTGCAGTGTGGATATCACAGAATATGCTTATATTTACCTGCATTGTGTAGCCTTATGAACAACTAGTTATATGGCAACTTCTATTGCACGTGTGACCTACTATTGACCTAGAAATTATCTTTTGAGGTATGTGTATATCAAGAATTAACATCTTTAATGTATGTAGTCATTTGTAAAGGTTTAGAATTATATAGATTTTAGCTTTTTTTCTACATATGTTAGGCAAATACTCTATCTCTGAGTTATATTTGTAACTCTTTAGAAACTTTTAATTTTTAAAAATAGATATAATAATGTTATCATGTTTATCATTTTATATGTTTGTTAGTGAAATATTAAGCAACTAAGAAATATTAGGATAAAGTAAAGAAAAACATTAACAGAGTGTTTCAGCACAAAAATGTCTGCTAACCTAGCAACTGGTTAATCTGAGGGAGAATAATCAAAGTTTCAAACTAGCCCAAACTGCATTATGCACCCTTGTAACAAATGCTCTTATCTCTCTCAAAGTAAATAAACTTTAAACACCCAATAGAAAAACTGCAAAAGGTCTTTAAAAATTTTATCAATAGCCGGGCAGTGGGGGCACACGCCTTTAATCCCAGCACTCGGGAGGCAGAACAGGAGGATCTCTGTGAGTTCGAGGCCAGCCTGGTCTACAAGAGCTAGTTCCAGGACAGGAAACAAAAAGCTAGAGAGAAAGCCAATCTCGAAAATCAAATAAAAATTATCAATTAATTTTAATAGCTCAAATTAGAAGTGATTAAAAAACAGTAACAGAATAAGATTGTCTTTTTTTCTCCCTCAGGTCAGACAAAGGAAATTTATATTACAGGCCAGTTAGCTTACTGTCCTACAGGTGCTCTATCCACTGTTAAGTAGATTTTTGTCTAATATATCCAAATGATTGTTATTTAAAAAGCATCATGGGACTATGATTTACCATGACTTTTAAAAGATGGAATTGGCATGCATTTTTAAACATATGCCAGACTTTTTTACAAAACACCGTCATAGCTAGACATGAATCCTTCTGAAACAAATACACAATTGCTTCAAACACACTTATACACACATGCCCACAGGCACACATGCAAATATCTTGTATTTTAAATCTTTTATATCATATAATAAAATAGAAGAAGCTAATATCAATATTAAATGAGAACTGAGATAGCATTTTGCTATTTCTTGATACATTGATACCTATTAAGTTTTTCAAAGCAATATCATAAGTCTATGTTAATATTTAAATGTATATCATACTATTAAATATGAAAGGAATCAAATTGAAATGTTTATTGTCTTATCCACTTGTCAAAACTATGGCTGTTTCCTAATTCTGTAATCAATAAATCATTACTGCACAACATTGTACACTTGAATAGACATGTCTTCATAAAAGGTATAAAAAAAGCCAGTGAGCATGTTAATGGCTGTCAACATCATTAGTCATTAGGAAATGCAAATCAAACTCACAGTGAGATAGCACTTCCAACCACTAGGATGGCTATTATGAAAACAACTGGTAATAAACAAGTGCTGGCTAGAACGCAGAGCAATTAGAACGCTGTGCATTACAGGTGGGCATATGAGATGAAGCTGGTGCTTTGGAAAAGAAGCATCCTTGCAAAGTTAAATGTGGAGTTGACAGTGTCTCCTATTGTAGACAGGATCCTGTATGCTCTTCTAAACACACTAGTCCTAATCTCTAAAATCTGTTTTTCTTACCTACAGGACTCAGAAAGAGTTGAAGGTAAAAATAAATTGAGGTATTTGAAGTTTCTCTGTTTCTTCTGGTTACTTTAATACTTTCACAAGACAGTATAATTGAGACAAGGTTACAAATAGCAGAGTAGTCTAAAGTGGGTGACTCCTGTAGCTGTGAAGATCTACAGTCCAGTGACTTTCCTAACTATTTGTATTTGCAGAATCATTGCTAACAAATACATTACTGTGATGGAGGAAGGTCATTGGCTAATAAAGGAACTGCCTTGGCTCATTTTATTGGTTAGAACAGAGGTAGGTGGAGTAAACAGAACAAAACGCTGAGAGGAAGAGGAAGTGAAGTCAGACTCGACAGCTCTCCTCTCTGGAGCAGATGCCTCAGATAGACGCCATGCTGCCTGCTCCCGGGAAGATGCACGCTATGAAGCTCCGACTCAGGATGGACTTAGGCTAGAATCTTCACAGTAAGACCGGTGCTATACAGATGATAAGAAATGGGCGATAAGTCCAGGTGCGAGAGTTAGCTTAGAAGAGGCTAGGTAGAAATGAGCCAAGCAGTGTTTAAATGAATAGAGTGTCCATATAATTATTTCGGGGCATAAGCTAGCCGAGCAGGCGGCTGGGGTGTTGGGGACGCAGCCCCGCCGCTCCGTATTACTACATTACTGTTTTAAGGAACTGGTGACACAGTTCTTGCTACAGTAAAAGGTATGGATCAATAAAAGCAGGATACAAATTTATACCAGTAGAATAGAGATAAGTAGTTTTATGGGATGGGATATATGCCAAAAGAATATAACTTATAAAGAAAAGGAATGAATGAAAATATATTAGGAAAAATGAGAAAAGGGAATACATGTTTAGCAATAATATTTTCTTCTTTGAAACACTAGAAGTCATTCTCCACTTTTCCTCAAAATCCCCTCCTGGTGAGAATCAAAATTCTGTTTCTACATTTCCTGTCTTATGCTTTTTTATTTGTTTGTTTTTGTTTTTTGAGACAGGGTTTCTCTGTACCTTTTGAGCCTGTCTTGGAACTCACTGTACAGACCAAGATTGGCCTCAAACTCACAAAGATCCATCCGGTGTTGCCTCCCAAATGCTTGGATTAAAGGCATGTACCACCATGCCCGGCTCCTGTCTTATGCTTAAAAAGTGATATTGAAACAAAAATAGTTTATACCACAGCATGCATGGAATCCACAAATGCCAAAGGATGGACATGATGAGTGCCAAATTGTATTCATAAATGTGAGGGAGAGATGAGAAATGGGAGCTGGAATGTTTGAGGTCATAGGAAAACTTATTTTAGCTTACTAGGCCTTGTTATAAAATCCACTTATTTTTACTTTTAACAATTATATTATCATACTTCTAAATATGCCATCTCTGTAAGTCATAACTTTAGAGGCAGATTGCCTAAGTTAATAACATCTTATGTCACTGATAAATTAACCTCGGATAAATGATTAAATCTCTTCTTTGTCTTTGGTCAAATAAAGGGGACTTAGCTCAAGTGAGTTAGGCTAAGATGAAGATCAAATAAAAGAATTGCATATTATTTTCTATATGTAAAAAGATGTAATAAATGTTCTTTCTTAAGCAATGTTATACTTTCATCTTTACATATTGATTATGTGAACATTATTTGTAATTGTTAAAACACAAACATGTATTTATTGATTGCTTATTACATACTAAAAGATTTAAGTGTTTAAATGTTTTATTTTATTTATTATTACACTATTCCTTGAATAAATGCTAGATTGTTGTTTTGCTAGACCAGTGGAATATTAAATTACTTCTCTAAACGTTATTTTCATCATGCACAGGGAAAGTCATAATCAATCATTGTTTTTTAGATCTGCCACTTAAAGTTATGACTTATTGCATTTTATTGTCTTTTATTTAAGTTTATGAAATGATTTTTAAATTTTCTTTTACATAGAGAGTCACAACTAAAAAGGCAGATAGAATAGTGGTATGGAATTATATCTGGCTATATGAGTGTATCAGTGCTTAGCCTTTTCGTACAATTTTCAATTATCATTTCCTGTATCTTGAGATTCTAATAAAGTGAAAGATGATTGATTAATGGGAAGTAATTAGTAATTAGTGTTCAAGTTGCTGGTTAGGGAATACAGGAGACTCCCTAAACAGTGTAGGCTTTAGCTATTTCACTTAGCTTCTTTCCAGGTAAGACATATTGCTGATGACACCGTGCACTTTCAGACATTAGATCTTTTGGGGCTCTGAGCCGGACCCCAAAACTTTTTAACCCAATGGGTCTCTTTCATACTATGGGAAGGTCAGAGCAGATTTTCAAGGAAGGAAAGCAGTCACACTTCTTGCCCAAATGAGATGTTAATGAATGAAGGCAATGATTAGCATGACAAGAAGTCCCAAAAGTACAGTAATGACCTTACCTTGAGAGTAACTCACAGGAGTCTCATAGAACTTAAGGCCTACTTAATAGGAAGGAAACTGTGCCTGATACTATAAACCTAGGTGACCACTGAGTGAGCTCTGGAATCTTAGAAGAGAAACTGCTACTACCATTTTCCTGAACATGCTTAAATTTTAACTGTTTTAAATACTTATCATTGCACCCACAGAAATTGTAATGCTTATCCCTCATTTAAGGGTTTCTTTCTGCAACAGACAGAGAAATCACAGTTGGTCAGAACTCTTAGAACAAATGTGCAATGCCTAGCCCGATGCGGAATTTCTACAACACAATTCCTGTACCAAAGAATCAAGGAACATCTAGAAGAAAAGACAGGAATATTAAAAGTCACAAAGGTTCAGGATATCTGTGTGATTTTGTCTTCTTCTTTTTTTTTTTTTTTTTTTTTTTTTTTTTTTTTTTTTTTTGCTTTGCTTTTTTCGAGACAGGGTTTCTCTGTGGCTTTGGAGCCTGTCCTGGAACTAGCTCTTGTAGACCAGGCTGGTCTCGAACTCACAGAGATCCGCCTGCCTCTGCCTCCCAAGTGCTGGGATTAAAGGCGTGCGCCACCACCGCCCGGCTGTGATTTTGTCTTCTAACTATGACATGTAAGTTGCACTTATGAAATCTCAATGACATGGCTGCCTTGACAAGACCTGGACAATGACATGGACATCCTTACATGCCAGTGTAGACTGGGGAAATTGTATGGGCCTTACCACTCGATGAAGAAATGTAAAAAATTATGCCTTTTGAGAGCAAGACAGTCTGCTTCAGAGATGATCACCTGAACAGCTATTCAATAATAAATGGTCAGCCCTAAAAACATAGGCATGTAATTAACACTAAATGAAATCAGTAGGTTGTTTTGTGTGCTTTTCTATGTCTATGTGTACACATGGGTGTTTGTATTGGTGTTTTCATGTCTATGACAGTAATGGTTAAAGGGAATAATCAAGAATTTGAGAGGGAACAGGAGACATGGGGGATTTGGAGAGAAGGAGGATTTTATGTAGTATTTTAATTAAAAATAATACCAAAAGCTTTCAAAATTGACATTAGGTATTGTCTTCGGACAGTTTTGGCATTCAGAGCTCATGGCTTGCCTGTCACAGTCAATTTTGTGCATGCTAATGCCGCATTGCTCATTCCAAAGTTTGATAATCACATTGTCATATTTCATGGACGCATCTCCTGTCTGCGGCGCAGACATAAACACGCAGCTGCTGTGCACGGATCATCTGCTGCCCCATCTCAGCAAATCAACAGTGCACATCAGGCATTCCAGAGCACAAGAGATAGGAGAGCGGAAACTCATTTTCCTCCGTGAACTTCTAAGCTGCCGCTTATGATGGTCACATTTTGTTCACTGATGCCAGAAATGTGCAAAGCAAGTTTGTTACTCTTTGCATAGCAAAGAAACTTCCAAAATGACATGAAAAAGTAAGTTTTGGGCAAAAGGAAATCATCAGGACTATCTTCACCTTGTTGTTAAATATTGAACTCAGCACATTACCATGTCCCTGTGTCTGTCCCCACTTACTCCCTGCATCTAAGAGTGGTCTGTGCATGAGGACCATTTATTCATGCAGTTAGCATTCATGGGATGCTTTCATGCCAGACTACCCAAAAACTGAGGGCAAAACATTTTCTTGTTTCAAGAAACTTTCTCTATAGTGAACTAGTTTTTATTCTGTGATTAATCAGAAAGAAATAAGAAATAATTATACATGTCCCAAAAATTAGAACTACATAATCAAAAAGTATAAAAATTTAAAATAAATCTGCACATATAACAAAATCCATAAATGTTATAAGCAGTTGGATGAAACTTAACATGTGTATTAGGTTTTCATCACTGTGACAATTGAATATTGGAGATAAATAATGTAGAGATGGAGAAAAGTTATACCTCTGAACATGTTGTCCATGATAGGGTGATTCCAGTGACTTTTAAATTTTGGCAAGGTGGTGCTGTGGGAACTCCTTCAGCCAATGGCCTCTGAGATGCTGGTCCATTTGGGTGCGTATCAGGAACTAATATATGCAGACATAGGGGTGTGTGCAGCCCCTCGGCTGCTGGGTTTTGCTAAGTTCCTAGAACACGCAGAAGATTGTGGATCACTGTTCTGGGAGTTTACCTCCTGATAATTAAACGTCTATTATATTCCACCAGGGGCTAATGCAGAATTATTTAAATCATAACAAGGTAAAAAAAAACATGGTATAAGAAAATGATTCATTTCAAGACATCCATGATAAACAGAGAGAAAGAGAACGGTCTAATGACAAGATGTATCCTTCAGAGATACCCCAAGTGATCAGCTTCATCCAACTAGCTACATACTCTACAATCCTACTCAGCTTTGAGAGGCTCTCTGCACATTAACCCACTTGTAAGGTTTGTGTCCTCCTGATCTGTTACCCAGTTGTAGCCAAAGTAGCTGCACCAGTCTCCAATACATGAGGCTTTTCTGGGATATTTCAGATCTAAATCATAACAATAATTGTATAAGGTATGCTTATTTGGTCCTACAAATGACAGATCATAGAGAAGCAACCTTATAATAGAAATACCACTACTGGTCACATAAGTGTGCATTTGACTTCATATTATGACAAGAAGAGCAACAATTGACACCAGCTTCTAATCCCCAGTTTACGTGAAACAGTTTTTTTCTTTATTTATTTCTGTTTTTTTTTACACAATATTACTACTGCTTTTCTCATTTTCTTTTCTGTATTTGCTTAAAAAATAATATGGTCTAAACACTGAAAGCATATTATTTTCCATTTTAAAAATAAAACAAGGTAACTAATTACTTTTTTTCTTGTATACCATTTTCATATTCCATATTTCAACAATATGATTGGTTTGGAATTCATGCCTACTCCATCTTGATCTTAGAAGGGATGGGACAGAAAATGAGAGGAACTTCAGACTTGTGTGATGATTTGGGAAGAGTGCTGGTCAGAACCGTGAGGGTTGAATCAGAATAGAAATTTCTAGCAAAGAGCGCAGGAAAGAAAGTTAATATGATGATAAAATTTGTAGCGACCACATTACAGAAATCTAACCTTATCAGTGGTTTGTAATCATTTCTTACTCAAGAAAAATTTTCAGGTTTACCAGTGGAATCAGTAATGTAGATTGATATATAAAATAAGTTGAAGAGGTATCAGAGGAGAGGTAGCAGGGCTCCTGTGTAAAATCATCATTCAGCAATGTTGCACACACTGGAGGCTTTATGCATTATGCTTCAGTTCAATTGTTGAACAAAATTACTGCAAATAATTCTATGAAGAATGTACCTTACATTGAGGGATTTAAAAAACATTATTGGAGAGATGTTTCAGAAGATATGAATCAGCATTTTTTTCTTTTTACAGAAGACATAAGTTTTATTCCCAGGATTCACTGTGGCTGATAACTATATGTAATTTAATTTCTTGGGAAGAGGGTACCCTTTTATAACTTCCATGAGCTCCAAGCATAAGAGTGTGGTACACATTTATCATACAGTCAGAATATTTAAATACATAAAATAAAATCATACCACCTAAAATAACTTTTAAAACACTATTACATTATATAAAAATAATATGCTTATGTATGTTGCTGTTCTTGTGGAACTCTTAATAGTGGGAATGGGGCTTGTCTCTGACTCTGTTGCCTACGCCTGGGACATTTTTCCTCCTACTAGGTGGCCTCAACCAGCCTTGATATGAGGATTTGTGCATAGTCTATGCAATGTTCAGTTGATATCCCTGAGAGGCCTACTCTTTTATGAAGGGAAACAGAAGAGGAATGTATCTGGGGGAACAAGAAAGTGTGTGGGGGGAACTTGGAGGAGTAGAGTGGGGGAACTACAGTCAGGATATAATATGTGAGAGCAAAATAGATTAAAAATAAACAATTTTTCTGGAGCTTGGTGAAGTTTTATACAAAGCACAATGTTAAGAAAATAAAAATCATCCTGAAAAAATTTTCCCTTTCCTCTTCAATAATTGCTGATTATATCACCATATAAAAATAATCATATTTCTTCTGTCTTTTGTCCTCTGCAGATTGCTTATATAAGGATCACATATGGTAGACAAATACTCCTACTAAGTTGTCCACACTGCCAACTTTTTCAATGATCACATAAGCTAGACAAACACTTACTAAATTATACTTTTTACGTTGAGTTAGTGTGTCCAAGGTTGTACAGATTGGAGCCTTGAACTCTCTCTTTCGTTCAGATATAGTTTGAATGCCTTTGGCCACAGCCTCCTGAATAGCTGAGATAAAACTCTACACAATCATGGCTACTAAATTCATTATTATGTTCTTATTTCGTATATTGGAATTGCATAATTTTTGAACTTTAAATGAGTGAGATCATATAGGATTCGATTATATGTCTAGGGTTTCTTTCTTTCCCCCATCAGCATCATAATTATGAAAAGGATTCAGTCACAATACATTTATGAAGCTTTTCCTTCACAAATTTATGAGGTTGAGCGCCACATTGGATTTCACTGGATGAATGTACATAACGTGCTCACCCACTGCACTGCTAATTGCCACTTGATTGTGTCTACTTTTAAACAATATGATCAAGTGTTGCCATTAAAATTCATGTTGGGTTCTCAGTAGTCCTCATTGTCCGCTATGTTCAGAGAGTCCGGTTTTATCCCATGCTTTTTCAGACCCGGGCCAGCTGGCCTTGGTGAGTTCCCAATAGAACATCCCCATTGTCTCAGTGTGTGGGTGCACCCCTCGCGGTCCTGAGTTCCATGCTCGTGCTCTCTCTCCTTCTGCTCTTGATTTGGACCTTGAGATTTCAGTCCTGTGCTCCAATTTGGGTCTCTGTCTCTGTCTCCTTTCATCGCGCTTTGTGGGAGCCTAGGCAGTTTGGATGCTCAACTTACTAGACCTGGATGGAGGTGGGGGTTCCTTGGACTTCCCACAGGACAGGGAACCCTGATTGCTTTTCGGGCTGGGGGGAGACTTAATTGGGGGAGGGGGAGGGAAATGGGAGGCGGTGGCAGGGAAGAGACAGAAATCTTTAATAAATAAATAAATTTAAAAAAAAAAGTAAAAAGTATGTTTTTACTTGCAATTGATAATAAATTGCTTCAGCTTTAAAACAAACAAAAAAATTCATGTTGGTGCTTATTTTAACAAATGCATGGAAAATCCGATTAATTTTTATTATGATTCATATTTATTTATACCTTGTGGCTAATTTAATCTGTATTTTGATTTGACTGGTGATGAACTTTGTGTGGGAAAGTTTCTAAACCCGCAGTTACCACATTGAAGATGTTACAGTTTTTCCTGTTGATGTGAGTTACTTTTCCTTCTTTATCCTCTGTACTTTGTTCAGACTAAATTAAACATAAAGTTGTTTGTTTATCAAGCAGGACAAATGAGAAATTGTAAATAAAATGCCCTGTTTTTAAGAATGTAGACATGACAATTTAATTCTCAATCAAATCCTTGTAATGGGGTCTTTATGTGAATTAAGAATGTCTACATTTATGGAAGTTTGCAACTTCTTAATATAATAACAATGTCCTACTGCCCTAAAGGTGAATATTTGATTCTATGATTTTACTTCTTATATTTCTAATAAGAAAGCAGCATTGGAGATGAGCTTCGTGGCACACTCCTTTAATTGCAAGACTCTGAGGAAGAGCAAGTAGATCTTTGTGACTGCAAGGCCAGCTTTGTGTCCATAGTGGACTTTGGGACAGACAGGGCTAAATATGGAGAGCCTGTCTCAAAAAAGAAAAAACACAGAACAAATAAATAAGCAAAGACACCAACAATGAAAGAGGCCGCCAGCTGCCCCCACACAAAATTAATCAGCTAACTTGAGAGTGAATAACTTGTTTTAAGGTAACAATGTAAAAAAACCATATTTTATATCTATCTCATTTCCTTTTAGATAACTCATAAAAGTTTTCTTCAAGTTCCAGAGAAGAAAATTCTCTCCTGAACACCATCCTTAGTTTTCTCCTGTAAGCACCTGTGACTTTGGGAAATACGAGCCGCCTATACCCTAGGCTCCTCTCCCGGCATATATTGATTGCACAGTTATAATGCAGAAAAGACTATGTGTATAAATGTCTCTATACTATTCAAATCTTTTGTTGTTTTTCATTTATTTGCCTATGATACTGCTATTTGTCCTTATATAACTTACATAATCTACATATAACATACTTAAGAGATAAAATAGAAATAAAAATATACATAAAAGAATATGTTATATTAACATACATACTCAAATGATTACGTATTAAACTAGACACATATAAAGTAAATAAAATATATCGAGGCCCAACTATCTTCTGTATAATTATTTGCAGGTACAAATGCTATACGATAAATATACGTGCAAGACAAATGCACTTGCTTTATGTTTTTCCTGAAATTATTTTACAAAAATGAAATAGAAATGATTTGAAACTTTCTTTTGTTCATGTCCTGGTATAATACAACCTTTGCTCATATCTTTGTCCATGTGGTCTCTTAACTTTAATTTCATGCTTCAAGCTACTGGTTTGTACCTCTACTCAAGCTTCCTGAAGTATTATTAGTTTAGCATCTTATTTGTTTGCTATGTTCTTGAACTGTAATAGGAGTAAAAAGTATTTTGATGCTAGAGATCATAGCAGTAATTATAAAACAGCAAGCATACATAATGTACCATGAAAATGCTAAATAATATTAACGGAGTTTTTGAGTCTGGCATAGCAGAAGCACATTTGTCTTTTTCTTCCAATACTGTTTTCCAATTGCTTTGGACATTAAGGAAAATTCTGAAGTTTAGACCAAAGAGGGAAAAAAGAAGAAAGAAAATTGCCTTCCAGATAACATTTTCAAGATTTGTGTGCTGTCATGCTTTTCCCCACAACATTAAGCAGAATTGTGACAAGCTGTAATGATACAGGATAAATCATCTTTCATCTGCTCAGCATAAGGATTCTTTGAAGGGGAAGAAACAGGAAAAGGAATAACAATCTGTCTGCTTCAGGAAACTTAGGTCCATATGAAACACATATTGGAGCCCATAGGACTCCCAATGCTAAAATATGCAACTTTAATGAAAATTTGTGGTACAATATATAATTTTACTACTTTAATCTGCAATACCAACAGATAGTTTAGAATCTAGAAAAACTAAATTTGGAAAATACATAGCCATCTCATCCATCATGATTATGTATCAAACAGTATATTTTTATGGATTCCTTAGTAAGTCCCTGGTGAACTTCACTTCACATACTTAGATAATAAAAATAAAATACGCGCCAAGTGTCTCATGCTATACTGAAACCGTTAGCTGTAGCACTGCAAGACTAGTCTCATTTCACTAGTGCCAAGGTTAGAAGTTTGATATTCAGAAGTCCAGGAGGCTGATACAGTAAATCCAGACCTTCCTGACCAATGAGGACCACTTCCGTGCACTACATCATTACTTTGTAGAAAACGCTTTTCCGTCTCACTGAAGCCGCTCAATGAAATTAAGGTTTTTAAAGAATTATCTTTTAGTCAGCACAATAAAGAAATAAAAATATCACTAATTTATATTCTACCTATAAGCAAAACCTAGCAGGACAATATTATGAAAGCTTGGGACAGTTCCTAAATTTCCCTATGCTTTTATGGGCATAATCTTTTTTTTTAATATGCTGTGGATTGCATGAAAATAGAAGTTTTTTCTCCCTGGCTAGAGTTTTAAACTGTTTAGGAGTTTGAGTAGCTTTTGTAGGGAAATCTATAGGCTTTTATATTGATATGGGGGGTTAGAACATTGGAAAAATTAGATACTCAGTAGACATTCATATTTCTACCATATTACTCTCAAAGATATGGATAATACCCATTGCTCTTAATGTTTTGTTAAAGTGAGATCATAATTAACCCCTACTCTGTAAAAATCTAAGTATATTTGTTTTTCTTGTATGTATTATTTGGGTAAGACAAAATTGAAGCTGTTTCTCCTTGATACATAAAATAATTACATATTAATCACAGTAGATATTTTCTATTATTGATTTCATTATACTATTCCTGTATTAAACATAATTGTTTACTATTTATTGTTTTTCTAATATACTTAAAAGTTTACAATATTCTACTAAAATAAAGTGAAATGCAAACATGTGATTCTTGGAGTAAGAAACCTTTTAAATTATTTTTCTTGTTGATGTGATGAAACTTTTCATAACAAGAAACTTTCCATAACAAGTGTTTACTTTGGTTCAGGTTTTGGGGACATGTAGTCCATTTTGGCAGGGAATGCATTGGAAGCAAGAGAGTGAGATAGCTGGCCACACAACACAGCCTCCCGACTGAAGACATAGAGAGAAATGAATGTTGGTATCACCTTACTTTTTCCATTTTTCTTCATGGATTGTTCAATCTGATATTGTGTCTCATGGAATGGTGTTGCCAACAGTCAGGGTGAGTTTTCAATTCTTGGTTAAATTATTGTGTAAGCAACCTCACAGACGGGACAAAGGTATTTCTCATAAGTGGTTTACTAACACTGTGAAGTCAACAGCAAGCAGTCTTAAGGCAAATCAATTCCTTTCCTCCACCCTTTCTTCTCTCAGCTCATTCCATTTTCCCAGTCTCCAACATTAGCAAGCATCCCCTGGCAACACAGGAACTACAGAAACAAGTCACAGAACCTAAATGAGTTTGCACAAAGTCCTTCCTTAAAAGATTCCTGAATGTGTGAACAGATGAGTCTCTGATTCTTGTTCCTGTGCTTAGATCTCTGTTACTTTTCTATTGGCTTGTTTTTTTCCAACTTCAATATGATGGTTTTTGTTTTATTTTATCATCTGAAAGACTGTTCTTTTCAAATGAGGGATGAAGGGGAGTGGATTTTGATGGGAGAGAAGCTGGGGGAGGAAGTGGGAGGGATGGAGGAAAGAAAAACTGTATTAATACTATATTGCATGTGAAAAGAATCTATGTTTAATAAGAGAAAAATAAATTTAAAACTCTTATTAAGAATCAAACAAAGCAAAACAATAACACTTATTTCTTGTTTTGTCACACTAGAGTAAGCATTAGATTTTGCATTTCTTACAAGTTCTCCATTGGTATCAGTTTTATTCATCAGCAAACCCTGTTTGAGTAGCAAGTATCTTTTTATAAATATTCATTTCCATTACCACAAAAGAGTCAATATAATTATTAAAACTGTTATCTTGATAAATCACCTAGTGTACACTTAAAGTTAATTTTAATGGCTTCTCTGAAACTCTCTGAAATTAAATAATATGTGCAACTGTCCTTACTATGGTCAAAATATCTGAACCTATAGTAGAAATACCTTGATCCTTTTATTCATTGATCTAATGGTAACAAAATATCCTTAACATGCCTATTTTCAGATTTCTTAGCATACTTTTTACCTGCCATTTTATATATCTTGATCATTGACTGAATGTACTTACCATATCACTGATCACAGGTAATTCAATGCATTCAAGAAACTCTATTGATTAGTATGTCTAGCGATCAAATTACTTAGCTAAAAATCAATGCTTCATTTTTGATATTCCACAGCAATACTGCTTAATCCTCAACTCTTGAGAGGAAGGAGACTAGAGGAATTAATTTTTTATATCTGAAGCCTGTGCCATAGGCAGAGCAAATATGAGAATACAATGTTGTACATGAAAATTAATATGGCACCTGCTATTTTATAGTACTAAACTACTGAAATTGGAAAAATAGAATGCCAATGAAAGGTCCATTCTCTTGATTTCATTTTGCCAATCTGTACTCAAAAATCCAAGAGGCAATGTGAAATTGTCAATGAAACAATAATGGGATTTAGGACCAAGACCACTTTAAGAGGTACTTAGCAGTCCTTAAAGTTTATAGCTCACAAACACACAAACAGGACATATAGGTCACAGGTGTAGGCAATAAAAAAATGCTGGTCATTCTATAATAAGAGCCTGTTAATGAAACTAGTGGCTAAATTTTTTTGGGTAAACGTTTGGTCTTGACACAAGGGAGGCAGAAGCAGGCATATCTCTATGAGTTCAAGTTAAGCCTAGTATACACAATGAGTTCCATATCTGTCAGGGATTCAATTGAGATCCTGTCTCAAAAGACATGAATAAAACTAAGATGCTGAAGTGACCTCAAGTTTCTAGACCTTTAGATCTTGTCCCTAAAATTCTAGCAAATAATATTCTTGCCACAGAGTTATAGAATTTGGGGGTGGTATGTCTATAATTAAAGCCAGAATATTTTCCAACTCATAGTTTAAACTGAACATTCACTAAAATCAATAATATTAACATTAAAATATACATATGTATTTAAATATATGTATGTATAGATCACATGACTTGGATAATGGTATTGAATTAACATACTAACATGAGCTAATAGGATAAATTAGTTACTAGTGGCATATTGCTGTATTTTCTTAAATTCATGATTAGTGGCTCAATTGAAAATAATTACTGAATTCTTATGCTAAACTGAGTGTTAGAAAATCTCTTTAGAGTTAAAGTGCAGTAAAGTCCACCTTGACTTTACCTTAAGTATTTAAGGTAAGATTTTAAAATACAGAATTTCTGTTTCTATATTTTAAACATTAAAAACATAGTATGTAAAAATGTTAAAACTATATAACAGAAAAAAAACAGAATTTACAATTTTTATATCCTTATCTATGGTTGTCTTCATTATCATAGAACTGTATGTGTGTCTTTGTTCATAGGTACTCATGTGTGTGTGTGAGAGAGACAGAGAGAGAAAGAGAGAGAGAGAGAGAGAGAGAGAGAGAGAGAGAGAGAGAGAGAGAGAGAAGAAGAAGAAGAAGAAGGAGGAGGAGGAGGAGGAGGAGGAGGAGGAGGAGGAGGAGGAGGAGGAGGAGGAGGAGGAGGAGGAGAAGGAGGAGGAGGAAGAGGAAGAGGAAAAGGAGGAAGAAGGGGAGGAGGAAAAGGAGGAGGAGGAAACAAGTCCTGTTAGGTTATAAATTCCATTACCATTTTGCATTCCATGAAAATATTGAATATATCCAAGACAAAGCAACACATTTTACAACAAAATATTTAGATCACAGATATAAGATAAAAATGCAATTTTCTCTCATTTCTATAGACATGGCAACTATTATTCAGTATATTTTTAGTCAGGTATAGATTCTTAATAAAAGTATTACTCAGGGTAAATTCTTAAATATATTTTTCTTTTCTATTATTGCCGTGACACCACACTCTAGGGAAGAATGGGTCTTCTTGAAGCCACACAAAAATTATGATGGATAGTTACCTGTCCAGAATGAAATCAGGCCTTTGATCCTCACTTCCTTGTCCCCACCCTGTGAGCACATTCATTCCTTCCCTGGCATTGTAGCTAACTTCTTTGGTATTCCAGCATATACAGACCAGCCGGAAAACCATGGGGGCTGAGTAACTATTAGATTCTTGGACTTTCAATTCACAGGCACCTACTGTTATACTGCAGCCTGTAAGTGATTCTATTATGAATTTTTTGGTTATATAAATTGGAAACAAAGCTTAGGCACATGACTGCATAATGTCATAGAAATCACACATCTTTTCTGTAATATAGATTTACACACGATTGCAGCATTATTTCATAAGAAATGGTTCAAATTATGAAGACATCCTTACTGTCTAGCCTCCCAACACTGTGTCTACCTTGAATTAACACTATCTGCTAAAAAGCAACCATATCCTATCGTCCTTCTAGAGAACCAGTTCAGAGCCGAGATCAGTCAATGAATAAAGACAAGGGCATTTTCTATGGGAGCAATGAAGAAATGTGTACCACCGTTCGGTGGCCCCTGGTTGGAGATGAAAGCTCCAGTTTGAAATGAAACTTTGACCGTCGTGTGCATGTACAAAGTGGAGGCAATTTATAGAACCTCAGAGCCTGCAGGCATGAAAGAGATGTCAGTCCCAAGAGGCCTTGTTGTTACCATCACTTTATTATTGTTTCTGTGTTGTCACTAGGAATTATGATCCTCAAGGGAGGCGACCGAATCAGGAGGAAAGACCTCAGCTTGCTAGACTGAAAGAGATCTCACCTGCTGAAGCTTCGTGTGTTGTGAAATTCATGGAGAGACTGCTTGCTGCTTGATAATTGCCCTGTTCTTCCCAGGTTAGTCACAACTCTGTTCCCATCCCTTCGCCCTTCCCTCCTACAAATACAATCAGAGATGTTATTCATAAAAGCACTTGAATGCCCTAGATTGTGGTTTTGTGGTGTGTTTTGCATACTGATTTGAAAGGGATTGTCATTTTAATCAGTGGAGGATCTTCAGTAACTATGATTTCTCTTGGGAATCCAGGTAAAAGGAAAGTAGCAGTCGGTGACTTGTGCTTCCTTTCCACTGTTCCCATGTTCACAACCTTATACAGTCTATTACGGTTATATATCTTTGCCTCTAAACTGACTCACACTTTCTTGAATTTTCATTGTCTCCTGCAACATGCTTGTCAGAATGGATGTAACTTCATAGAAGTATTATGAAGAGCAAAATAAACCGGAAGAACCTTGCCTATTATGTATTAGAAGTTATTGCTAACATACATATGGAATTTTCACTATAAAGTTTTCCATGTATATTTTCAACACTAAATTTATGTAATAGTAATATTGATGATTATGCTAAAATGTAAAAGTTGCATATATAAGTAAAATATTTGATAATAGTATTTAAAATACTTATCAACAGTTAACAATATACAGAGTACTAATAAAGAATATATACTTGTGATATATAGATATAGATATATATAGAGAGAGCATATTCTATATGATGAAGATTAAGACAGTACTTTTGAAATATGGATGGTAATATTCACAGAAGAGAAAATTTGGGAATACTAAATATAATTTAAAATGTTTAAAGCAATGAGGCTAACATTTTCAAAATAATAAAACTTATTTAACATAATGTTATTAACAATACTATGAACTCTAGAAAGGGCATATACCAAGTTTTGATGAATATGGGATGACTAAAAAATTGACTTGCTATCCTGTCTTGGAAAGAACAGTAGGTATGTATTCTGAATATAGGGTCAAACATTGACATTTATATTAGTAGTTTTATAAGGACCATAAAATATTTGAGTAAAGAGAAGACATGTAAAATCTTTTCATAGCAGCTTTTTTTTTACAGGAGAAAATAAGCTTACCAGTAACATGTGGTATATACGTATACCAGAAGATTTAACAGTGTGTTGACTACAGTAAATACAGCAATATCAATATGAATAAATTTCACAAGCATTCTCTATGTGGACAGAGCAAGTAAATGTACACAATGTGAGGATATTTTAAAAAGTAAAATCTAGAAATGAGTGGCATATTACCTAAATGCTTAAATCTTATACACATAGCTTATTTACTTTACGGTATTTATATACAAACACATGTGATTATCAATAATGATATATGCCGTTGGTTTGCATTTACATAAACATACAGGTTTTATATATCAATGATGTAGGTGGGTCTTCTATCTGTTTCTTTCATTGGTTAATTAATAAAGAAAACTACTTGGCCTGATAGGTCAGAACATAGGTAGGCAGGGAAGACAGAACAGAATGCTGGGAGGAAGAAGGCAGTGAGGAAGACGTGATGAAGCTCCTGTCCAACATGGACGTAGGTTAGAATCTTCCCATTAAACCACCAACCTCATGTTACTACACACATTAATAGAAATGGGTTAATCAAGATATGAGAGTTAGCCAGTAAGAGGCTAGGGCTAATGGACCAAGCAGTGTTTAAATGAATACAATTTGTGTGTTGTTATTTCGGGTGTAAAGCTAGCCATACGGGAGCTGGGCAGGATGAAAAGCAGGCCTGCTCGCCACATCACTACATATCATACTTATGAAAGCATGCATGTTATAGATATATAATATGTACCTATATGAAATATTAATATTTTATCTATATAATAAGCCACAAATGTTTGCTTCAAAATAATCCATACATTTAAATATTGAAAAAGTATGTTATAATCTTAGAGCTACTAATTAATTATAATTATCAAGTAATGTCTTATAAATAAGAAATTATTCTATTGTGCTTTACATAATGCTAAGAACTCATCTGAGTGTGTTACATCATCCTTCCCTATCATCTTATGTTGTATGTTCTAATTGTACTTCCTGTTTTGCTGAGGAGAATTATAAGATATAGAGAAGTTAAATCACTTTCCTGTGAAATGAGTGTGTGTCAGAGCCAGAACTCGAACACTAAGCGATCCGTCCCTGGATCTCATGTTGTCACCCCATGAAAACTGTCTTTTTCCTCCTTGACTGGATCACAGAGGTGGCACATGCCAGTCTGTTGCTTAGATACACACCTTTCTTCTCACAGGTATTGACCATTAAAAAGGTAAGAGATAATGGTAAGAGGTAGTAATCTGATCTTTAAAATCAAGGCCTCACTGTTTATTCCAAATGATAAAGAATATGGTATGCTAAAATGGCAGTGATGTGGGACAGAGGAGAAACAGAGATTTATGCTAGATTTCAAATATGGGATTAGGATAAACTTGAGTGATTCATAGCACTGCACAAAGGGTGGGCTATTGTGTAGGTACTCCTGGAATTTTTGTTTTTTTAGTAAATTTAGGATGAGTTTTAAATTTAAAAGAAGAGTTAACTTTCATCCTTTTTTAAAAAAAAAACCACAAACACGTTTCATTGTTATTATCTTTTATTGCAGAAAAAATATGACATCTGCTAAGCTTTTTCCGCTTGGTTCTTGATAAGAAGTCACATCTATTGGAGCTGTTCCAGTAAGCACCAAAGGAAAGACTGTCTTTTATACCAACGCTCAGAGTCTCTCTGCACCTCTTCTCCATTACTTCTACATGAGAGCTACAGACACTCTGCAAAAATACCAGAAGCAGAACATGAGTGGAGAGGATGACATTTTCTCTTTGGACCGACATAGACAAGAGAAGACTGGGTAATAGTCCCTTTTACACTGTGCACCGAGTGTACAATTGAGAATAAAACACCAGGGTCTGGGCTTCAAGTCCAAATTGTCACTGTGGTAAGTTTTGTCTGTATGTAATAACCATCACACAGCATCAAAACCATTGGAGCTCACAATTTCCTTTAATGTGCACAGAGATGCTCATTGCAGATTCTCTTGCTTAGCTTTCTGGTTTATATGGCTTGACAGGAACCTTTGCTTTCACATAAACGTGATTCTGGACAAATCTCCCATTGCAATGTATAGTGTCAATTAAATACTCAGGAAAATTAAAGCATCTTTGATATTTGCATAAGAAGAGAATGCATGTGCTTGCATACAAATGTCTGTACTGTTTCAGGAAACATTTTATTACTCACACAAAAATGTGTTTTACTGATTTATTCTAAAAATTAGAATTAATTCCTTATAACTACTGGCATGATTTTTTACTTAAAACATTATTACAGATTTTTAATGCTAAGAATGACTTCATTTTCCAATAAAAAACAATTATACCATAAAGTTAGATATCAGACGTAAAGTTATGACTATTTAAGCAATCAAGTGATTATCAATATTTTAATTCATGTAAAACTTAAAACAAAATGCTTGAAATATTTCAAGATATCACTTGACTATTTTAAAGTCTTGCTTTTTGCTGCCAAACTATTATATAAAAGTATATCATTTATTGTATATAAATTATATTTCATATAAATATATTTTTAGGCTACAGAATAAGTAATTATATTATAATCTCAAAAATACACATATATAAATAAATAAATAATTAGGAATTGGGATAAAATGTGGTCACCAGAATTTGAAGTTACTTAGAATTATTGAAAGGAGTAAGGAGGTAACTATTCTCAAAGAGAATGCTATTGGTGAGATATTTGATGATTTTATTGTGATATCAGAATGCCTTTTGAAACCCTAGAACACACTCACAGAAGTCCTGTTTAGAGCCATGGAATCCACGTCCAATGCAAACATAGCTCTAACATGTTTCTAGCATTGTATCCATCCTCATAGGCTGATACTAAAAATCTGAGATTAATGTTTATCAAGAGCTTCAATGGTTGGAAAATCATAAAATGTGATAATTTGTGATTAGTGGAATGACTGATGGAAAAAGGAATAAAAAGGGATATCTATTTGCATTTCTCACTTTCCACACATAATCCACAGACTCATTAAGGAGTTATTTGTTGTTATTTTAGTTGCAAATGGAAATTTTTATAATGTATAATATATTCATATATATTTTAGTCGCAAATGGATATATAGATTTGTATTTACAACATACAAATGTTTAAAACAACATATATTATATTACTATTATATGGGCTCCCTAGGACTAGCCTGGCTTCTAGTAAGGCATCTGAAGTTGTTGGCCGGTACATGGGGCCCAAGGGAAGCCAGCTGTTCTGTTGTTGGTTTTTAATGAAGGCCTAAGCTTTATCAATAAAGCTCAACTGTAAAGAGATGTAAAGTCAGAGTGTGTTGTTGATTGACACACTTAGCACTTGTAACATATATTCACTCTATGGGCCAGACATAGTCCAAAGTACTGTTATGTGTGAGGTGTATAATCATGAAAAAGGCACTTTTATAAAGATTTCTTTTTATTTCTTCTATTCATTTTTCAAGCACTGACAACACTCCCTATAGGTAGCGAAAATCTTTAAAACCAATCCTGTTGCTTGATTCATAAGAGTAGGGACACTTCCTAATTAGTTACTGATTTTGGAATTTGTGGTTTTGTTTAGTGAAGGTATTTGCTCCAAAGGCAGACTACTTGAGCAACACAGTGGAACTCCTTAGCTCCAGTCTGGACTGTCCATTAGTGATGCATATTAAATTGCAGGGCATGGCCCCCTCATCTTGTTCCTTTAGTTTAACTTTGTGGCATTAAAATGTTTTTAAATCCAAAAGATTAATTTATCAGGATAATCAATGTAATCACACCCTAGAGAACTATGATTGAATGTTTCCTATTGACCAAATTTAGTTAACAGGTCATCAGTGATTATAAAACCTCAAGTTGATCTGAAAACTTTGCACGTGTTATGATATTACAAATACAAGATTCCTATATTGTGACATTTAAAAAATATATTTTTACTAAAGTACTCACCATTGCCTCATCTAAAAAAGGATTCAGAAACACAGCTTCTCTCCTGAACTCATGTTTGTTTCTTGTATATATTTGGTAATGCATGCTGTTCATATGAATTTTTGTTCTTTTGTTTGATAATAAAGCTTGATATTAATAAGAACAATTTACACCCTTGGCTATTGATAATAATTCTGTTAAGGGCTGTCTTTTGTCTATCCTAACTCTTTGTGTAGGCATTTGTGAAGCAAAATTCTGGACTAGAAACTGCTATGATCTAATTTGAACCAACAGAAGGTATCAAAGATCATGAAAACAGTGTTTTCATCCAATTAAACATGCTACTGGCTAAATAAAATTGTCCAGAGAATTCCCCTTCGTAGTTTAAAGATACACAGTGAGGACTGTCACTCCACTTGTTTTTGCTTGGCTTTGCAGGTTTCTAATAATTTTTGTAAGAAATATCTACAAGGAGCTTAAATTTGTGAAGGGCAAATCACCCAGGACATAGAAATTAGCCAGAATTCTGCTAAGCTACTACCAACGTTTCAGTGTTTATTTCAATCATCCCCAAACTAATTAGCTCCACAAAATTGAGTCACAAATCTCTAGAGCACAGTCAGTATGAGAAGATGGTGTGAGCTTCTCTTTTCCAGTTGGGCAGAAGCCCTGTAAGGACTCCATGTTTTTCCTCAGAGGATGTTGGCCACATCTGTTGGTAGCCAATGCCATAATCAAAAAGTGCATCCAAATGTAAAAGAATGTGCTATAATATCATACTTTTTAGACTCATGTACTTGGCCATTTATCTGCCTGCCCACCAATGTAGCTCTCCCTTTTTAAGAATAGTTCTTTAAGTAATAGGCTTCTTGACCCAGTCTCATTTTGTTCTCAAATGTCGAAGATTTTACAGGGGCTGATATTTTCTATTTTATCTAATCGTTTTCCCTCAATGAGGACACTTTTCAGCAAGGACATTTATTGAGACAAAACTGCCACTAGAAAGAGGTGTTTGTATTCCCCCATATATTGTCTCTCAGCAGACTGACAGGGATGCCTAGCAGTGAGTTACCTTCTTAAGACTTGGCTTCTGGAGGGTTAAGACATATGGAGGGGGCCAGAAAATACTAGAAGGAAAGGACAAAGTCCCTGCAGCAGGCCGGCTTAGAGCCACGGAGTCCAAGTCCAAAGCAGGTCAGATGCCAGGATTTCAAAGGTCATGTAAAGATCAGCCAAAAACAAATTCCCTTAGAAGCCAGTTCAGGTGTCAGCAGATTCTTCAAAGAGAGCACTGGGAATGCTTTGTTCCAGCATGTCTACCTCAGACTTATTCACGTGGAATGGGAAAGGGAAACACAAATCTGGTTACAAAATACAACTTGTGTACAAGCAGAAACATGTGAGGTTTACATAAAAGTAAATTGTTTTGTAACATGAGGGAAAAAGACCTAAGTTCACATTATTCTCTAATAACAAATAATATGAAGTTTATCATCTTGGAAATTTAAAGGATATAATACATCATTGTTCCAGTGAACCATCTTTATAATACCTGATTTGTAATATATGTATGGTTCACCTATATCAATTACATATCTTGTTATTAAGGAATCCAGATGCAAGTAAAACATTATCTACTTAAAAGAAATCTGCTTTACTGGAAAAAAAAGAACTGAATATGGTGGTGTTGAATTTGCTATAAATAGTTACTTTTATGCTTCTCTGAAGAGTGTTCTAAAGGTTTGGATAACTAGTCTATAGATATTTCTCCTAGGCAAAGCAATGTTACAGACAAAATATGTGAAGACAGGGCATTAAAAGAAAAGATCAGATGTTTGAAGAAAGGAGACAGGAAATAAATCACATGTGACCCAAGAAGGAAAGGGGACAACCTGTGGCAGAAGGGCCCAAGGGGCACAGGAGGAAGGAAGAGAAACAGGGATCAAGAACCTAAGTCTCTATGAAATTGACAAAATGGAAGTTATTAATTTGTTCACTTGGTATAAAATAAACAGCACTGAATTGGCCTGCCATGTTATGGCACAGGAAATGTATAGGCAATGAATAACCCTAGAAATATGATATGTATTTCCTGAGTATCAGTTTTGTTATCTCAAGGTAATCTCAGTATAACTCTGAATAATGTGGCCATCTTTCTCCATGTTACAATTTTCATCAAATAAAATAGGAAAATCTATTTTTCTGTCATCCCTTTCATTTTCCTAAAATTCTGTATTTCAAACATTGACCTTGGCAATGTCATTAACCAATCTAGAGTTGATTTTCTTTGTATGTTTCTACAGATATTGTACAAACTTCAATTTATTAAACAAATTAAACTTATCCTTGAAGAAAACGGGTTATATGATACACAGGTTGGGGTCTTTAAAATTTATTTTATTTTCCAGAAATGCAGAATGAATTTGGAACAGCTATGCTACAACACATTTATGATTCTTCATTAGTGAGGAACAATTGCATCTTAATTATATAATTAAAAATCTGACAAGTACAAATAATAAATAATAGCAAAAATGAACTCATCTACCAAAGGCATAAACAGACAGATATATGTGCCTCAGGACAAGAAAGCAAAAAACATTAATGAACAGTTCATTCAAAGCAAATTAGAATTTGCCAAAGGTATCCACAGAGCACTCATTCTTTATCTTCTGACAGCAGAGAGAAGAAAGAGTCTTGCTAGGCGGGTGGGATGCTACCACTGTCCACTTTTTTCCTACATCACTTGCATCAACCTTGGGGACTGTGAATTCACACATACATTTGGGAGTTAAGCTTTATGGAAGAAGACAAATATCCATAGAATCCACACAAAGCTTGGAAGTATTTTTAAACATTGTGTGTTTTCTGTGAGTAATGTCAGTGACTTCCTTGATATTTTATGCAACACCCTGAACTAACTATATGCATAGTTCTAAAAGTAAAACTAACAGCTTACTTTCATGTTTAATGTAATGACCCCTTAAATATTTAGACAATTTATATTTAATAATGCTTATGTATATGCATTTGTATGTGCATGTGATAATAATTAGTGAAATAGGAGGTCATGAATTTGAAGGAGAGCATAAAAGTTATAGGGGAGGGATGAAAGAAAAGAAAGAATTGCTGTAAATATATTATAATCTCAAAAATATAAACATTTGATAAGCTACATGCTGAGATTTAAGAGAGTCTAGAAGAGGTTTATGAAAAAGAAAACAGAACATGTGTCTCAGATCAGAATCATACTATAGTGGGATATCTATCTATCTATCTATCTATCTATCTATCTATCTATCTATCTATCTATCCCTATATAATAATACATTAATATATCTATACATATAGGTAATATGCATATACATATTAATATATTTAGATCTATATAGGTAGATCTCTTTATATATTTTTTATAGCTAGATATCTTTATATCTATTTACTATCTATCTATAGATAGACAGACAGACAAATAGGCAGATAGATAGATAATAGATAAATTAATGTATGTGTACATCCCGTATATCTGAGCTATATATATTATATAATAAGGCATATTATTTATATAATTCTTTCTATTATGGTGACATCATAAAAATATTTATTTATTCTTACTTTACACATAATCACCATAACTATTATATTGTAGTATAGCTTGAAATATATAGACAGAGTTGCAATCTAATTCATATTCACATTTCAAATTTTTAGGATCATTATTAACTTAAAAGCTGAAAACAATTCCCAAATATTTTGTTGTAGTAATGACAATGAGAAGCTTCTTGCTGGGTAGTTGTTAGGTTTAGTTTTAAAATTCAGTTTGACCCAACTTAGTAGAATTGCTTGAGAAGAGAGTCTTAATGGAAGAATTACTAGCTCAGGTTGGTCTGTGGCATGTCTGGGAGGATTATCTTGACTGTTACATACAATGACACAACCCTTGTATGTAGCAACGCTCACTTAGCTCCTATCTGACTGTATGAATGAAGATTGCTAGCTGAGGTAGGAAGGCAGTGTGGATGCATGTCTTTCTCTCTGTGCCTGACTCTGAATATGTTGTGACAGCTCTCTCAAGTTCCTGTATATATGACTTCACAGCAGTTATAGACTGATTTCTGGAAATAGTAAGCAAAATAAATATTTTTTTTCCAATTTCTTTTATCACAGCAACAAAAATGGAAGTAGAAGAGTAATCTGGAAAGAAATCTTTAAAAGAAAATTTTCCCTTTGTCTGCCATGTAGAGTTGAAGGCAAGAAAAAGATGCCTTCTTCTCTTAACCCTGCCACCTGTGGTTGGCAAAGTTGTTCACCCTCCCGCTTATCAGCTGCTGCACTCAGGAAAGGTGACTCTGAATCTCACCTGGGCAGCAAAATAGAACTGACTCTGTTCACTGAGGTTTGAATAAGACAACCCAGGAATTGCATGTTGTAAAATAATCCTTCAGCACACTATGCAAATTATTCTGTGATTGGTTTAATAAAGAAACCAAATGACCAACAGCTGGAGAGAATAAGATTAGATGGGAAAGTCAGATTAAAAACACTGTGAAGAAGAATGGCAGTGTCTGAGGAATCTTCATGGGACTGGTAAAGCCTCGAGCCATGTGGCAAACCTTAGATTAATAGAAATGGGTTAAGTTATAAGAACTAGTTAGCCATAAGCCTAAACTATCGACAAGGTATTTATAATTTATATGAAGTCTCCATGTTGGTTACTTGGGAACTGGTGGGCAGGAAAAAAGAAAAGTTGGCCTATCAATGACCACAACACAGGGCACCAACACCCACATAAAATTTGAGAAAGCTTAAAAGAGCTTCTATACACACAAAAAAGGAGACAAATGCAGTTTTTTGGTCTCATGTGTGTCATACCAGCTGTAGTACCAAGACATGACTCCCAGAGTTACTAAAGGAGGAGCAAGCTAACAAGCACCATTTACTACCTCTATGCACTAAGCGAAACTATGCTGGCAACAGGTGACATATCTGTTTAAGAAACATCTCGTGATATTAAAAAAAATACAGATTTTAAGTAAAGACAGATTGAAAAAAAACCCTCTAAATATGTTGCAATGTGTTTAAAAATATGCATAGGCTTTGGAGATACAGAGAAAGTGTAGACATCATCATAGATTAAAAACAGTTTGAAAATAGTACAGCCATTATTAAAGGAATAGAGCAAAAAATAAACCATGTAAAATGGGAAATGCACAGTGTTGATTCTGTATGTTATTATGCTGTTCTTAGGTTTTATGATTGCTAATAAAGGAGCAAAAGCTGCTAAAACACATTAGATTATTAAAAAACTGTTGGATTAAGCAAACGTATACATCTTAAAAATGTCTGACTTCAAGATGGAAGTCAAAAGATATGTTATTTTTGGGGAAGAGATTATGCTTTTATTTCCACAGTAGACGAGAGACTGTGGATTAGTTCCAGGTTGATATGGATCAGGTTTGATCGAGGAATACCTCTTAAAAATAAAGAAACCAGAAGAATTATAAAACACATGATATGTATTTTACTTGCCCAAACAAAAAAACAAAATTATCATTTCTGATAATTAGTGCACAAGTTTATACTTGTTTATATTTATATTAATGGAGACATGTATCTTGTCTTTAAAATATTGTGCATTTTTAGAACAAAGGATTTAATCACCAATGAAAATGAATGGCCTGGGAAATCCAGCATCCAGAACAGCTTCAAGGTTGCTAACTGAATGATCCAGTCTCACAGTATATTACAAACAAGACTTAACAATTATTCTGATATTCTAAAGGTTCCCCCAAAGATGTCAGCACCCTTAAAAAATAGGAAGCAATCTAGAAAAATAAACAATGCTCACATTCTCAAAAGATTGGTTATGGATGGTTGTTATCATCTAAGGGGATTTGGTTGCGAGTTTTTTTTTTTTTTGGTCAAAGTGGAAATTAAAAAAAAGTCAAGTAAGAGTCAAATTCAATACTCACTTTCTAAATGAAAAAAGGGAGATAAGATATAGAAATGATGAGATAAAAGGGTGGATTTTAATCTACTTTAAACCAAAAACAACTATTAATTTCAAAATATTTTACATTGGTATGGATTTTCGTTTATTGATACTAATGCAAAGTTAATTTTGTTAAACTGTATGTACGGTTCTACTATTGTTTAGGGTATAGTGTTTTTGTAGCTCATTTAAAATTGTAATGTATAGTTAAAATACAGATTAATATTCATCTATAATAGTCAAACTTATAGTCATGTTAGGTATGTTTCCAAGGTAATAAACAGATATATTTAATAGACAGATAATCTTCAAACAATACAAAGATCTACAGATAGGTGGGATTGGAAGGAATGATGTGAAATGAATAAATGAAAAGAAAATAAAAACAAATAAAACAAACCTTTCTAAAAATAGGCTATCAGTGTTTTGTAATTGTTCAGAAAATAAAAACAAATAAAACAAACCTTTCTAAAAATAGGCTATCAGTGTTTTGTAATTGTTCAAACAGAACTCTATCATAATGCCAGCTGGGAAACAGAGGGTTTATACTTCATCAATTTTAATGTAAGAATAAATGACTTTTCTCTCCCTCTCCACCTCGTTATCTCTCTATCTCTCCTTCTATCTACTTTTCTCTCTGAAAGCCCTGTCATCCACCCTTCTTTCTCTGATTTCTTCTAAGTTCAGAAAGTGAACACTTACACTAATTATGTTTTCAATCATAAATTGTAAATTAAGAAACTACCATATTTCAATATAGAAAGCAATTAAACTAAATGGAAACATAATAATGGATATACTTTAAACAATAATACAGAATAAATCATTTTGATACAAAACTCATACATATGTAAATTAAGATTAATATATCTCTGTTTAGTAGAATGCACCAAATTAATTGACTCCTATTCACATAAAAATTGTTGCCTGTAAAATGGTGATGATTGAAATGGATAATGAAGGAAGGATTCATTGATGCCTGATTCTGTGAAGTTGCTCTCTGAGTGCAGATGAACCTTGACATTCTTCATCCTAGGCTGACATCCCCAAAAAGAAGTATATGAATCCACAATGTTCATATAGTACCTGAGAAACTGAAAGATTATCTACAATTTCCAGGAATCCTTAAAGTGAGCACAGTTCATAATTAGGCAATATAGCATTATTATTTGCTATTTTTTTAAAAAAATTTCCAAACACATGACCTTGTGTGAGGAAGTATTACACAAATATTAAAATTAACACATAATGAGGCCTTGAGCATGAGGGGAAAGAAAGGTTGCAGTTAATATAGAGTGAGATTATATAGACGACAAATTAGACAACATTTTTATTACATGAGATCATTCAGCTTTAAACACTAGTAATAAATGAAAATTCATTATTTCATTAAATCAGTAGACAATTACAATACTTTCACTGTAATTATGTGGTAGACTCACCTTGTAGTAGAATAGTGTTCAACTTTTTCATGTATAAATTGTTAATGGACCCAAAACATTGTTAAATATTTGTTTATTGATAAACAGGCCATATATGGATCTCAATGACTTTTACTTGACAGAAATCTCAAGTAAACCAACAATAATAAATGTCTCTAACACTAATTTAGTTCACAAGGGGATATGGACCAAATAACTGTAAATGTACTCTTAGGTCCCCTCAATATTGGAGCAAGCTGTGTTTCAGGGATCCATAGAGCTTGCAGGCAAACAGGTGGGTGTGGGTGTGGGGTAGCCTAGCTGCAGGAAAACTCCCTGCTGCCTGACTAAAAAGGCCCAGCTGAAACAATCTTATACAACAAAATCTTCTGGTGGCATCACCATCCTTGATTTCAAGCAGTATTACAGAGTTGTAGTAATAAAAATTGCATCGTGTTGGCATAAAAACAGACACATTGATCAATGGAATCAAATCTACAACCCCACTGGAGCCCTGGACTGTGGTTTTCTCTGCCCATTTGTTCCTGAAGCCTCTTATAAAGTAACCACTTTGAGACTTAATATTAATTACATACTCTTTGTCCTATTAGTTCAGGTATCTTTTAACTAACTCTTACATCTTAAATTAACCCATTTCTATTATTTTATATTTTACCACGAGGCTCGTGGTTTGTTGCTTCTTGGGCAACTACATGGCATCTCCCCGAATCTGTGTTTTTACTCCTCTATCTCTCCTTGGATTTTTTGTCTTGCTATATTCTTCTGTGCCATAGGCCAAAGAAACATTTTTATTAACCAATGGTAATTAAACATATTATAGCATAGTAGAAGAATCCTAAATCATCTCCCATTTTCTGTCTAAATAAAAAGAAAGGTTTTATTCTATCATCTATTTCCTCTTTTTGAGTCTAAAGTTTCATATATAATTTATCTTTTATCATAACTAAGGAAAACTATAACTGTCTTCAATCCAACAAAGACCCCAGAAGAATATAAGTACCTAAGTAAACGGGAAGTGCATTGTAACCAACTTCCAAAACTCTAGAACTGACAGAGACATCTTGCTCCCGGGACCATCACTCAAAGGTCTTCAGTAACATTGGGGCACCCATCTTCAGCCTACAGGCTCACAGTATCTGGCAGACTTTTCCATGAAGCAGGAATTTTGAAAGAATTTTTTACCTATATTAACAGTTTGTCAGTCATTTTCTTCTGCGTCTTGCAGAATGTCTGGGCAGACTCTTTCATGAAGTAGAAACCCTGAATGACTATCTCACTTTCTTTAGGAAAGTTTGTCAGTCATTTTTCTGTGGGTCCTGTGTATCCAGTTTATACAGTATACCATCAAGCAGTCTGGGAAAAAACAGCCTTTTCCCCCCAAATGGCTAGCCTTTTCACATTAGAGGCAAATCCATAATGAGATTATTCAATTCCCATCAACATCTCTGAAGTAATTGGTACTGCCAGAAGCAGACATGTACCACTGTCGAGAAAAGTATTAGTTCTTAAAACATTTTAAATGGCATATACTGTAGGTTTTTGAAGTCTTTAAAGGTTAACTAACTGAAATATTTCTCTGTACATCTAGAAAACTTATTAAATGACTACAAGTTAGATTATTACAGATGACCATCGCGAACTTGGTGCCAGCGCACAGAGTGCAGACAAGGGGGCACGGTGCACGGTATTCTCAGACTTTATGGGGATGTATGTTGCCCCACATTGGACAACATTTATTGCTACAAATTTTCCTGTTCCACTGGTCACATCATAAATCCACACACTTATGAATACCTGATTTTTTTATAAAGAACCCAGAAATATACAATGGGAAAACAAGCATTTTCAACAAATTGCTGGTCTAATTGGATTTCAGTATTCAGAAAAATTCAAATAGATGCATGTCTATGACTCTGCACAAAACTCAAGTCCAAGTGGATCAAAGACTTCTACATAAAACCAGATATAGTAATACGGAGGAAAAGATAGGGAGAAATCCTTGAACACATTGTCATGGGATACACGTTCCTGAACAGAACACCAGTAGCACAGGCATTAAGAACAACAGTTAATAATTGGGGCCTCATGAAACGGAAAATCTTCTCTATTTAGAAATCAATACGGAGGTTTCTCAGTAATTAATCTACCTCAAGACCCAGGCATACCACTGTTGGGCATATACCTAAATGATCATACCACAAGGACACTCGCTCACCTACGTTCATAGCAGCTTTATTCATTATAGTCACAAACTGGAAACAACCTAGATAGATGTCTCTCAATGAAAGAATGGATAAAGAAATTGCCGTATATTTGCACAATGAATTATTACTCAGCTGTAAAAACAAAACCATGATGAAATATTCTGGCAAGTGGATGAAACTAGAAAAAAATATGATCCTGAGTGAGGTAACCCAGACGCAGAAAGAAAAACATGGAAGATACTCACTTATAAGTGGATATTAGCTATAAAGTGAATGCTAATCATGCTATTGTTTCCAGATAAAGAGAGGTTAAGTAACAAGACTCAGGGAAAGATGCAAGGATCTCCTTAGGAAGAGGAAATGGAATGTATTTTCCATGTGAACTAGGGACAGGTGGAATTGGAAATGGGGTGTTTAGGTTGGAGGAGTGAGAAAATACTGGAAGAAAACTGGAATTATGGGGCATTTGGGAAATGAGATAGATACCTAGTACAGTGGAAACTCCATGGAATATATAATAGAAACCCTAACAAACACTCCTAGGGGAAATAGCAAGGCCTCAAGTGCAAGAACTGAGACACCAGTAGAAACATTGGAACACTCTTGACACATACATCCTTTCAGGTTCCATGACGTTATAATTTATTAATTTCTGTTAAGTAAGAGCAAGATGGTAGACCTCAAGTAGCAGGGTATAGGCTTAACTTTGGGGTATTTTCAAAAGGCATGCTAGAGACATGACCCCCACCTCTAAATTAGAAGACTAAGCTCTCAGTAAGTACAAAGAAGTTAAAATACTTAAGATAAAAAATGTTGGTAGGTTATAGAGTATTTGCAAATACATTAACTTCAGAAAATACTTTGCAACAATGAACGTTATTTTTCATCCTTATCTTTGAAATCTCTACAGTTATTCTTAGGAAACCAAGCTCTTTCATGTTGCTTCTGAATTACATTTAAACCCATTGTGGTGTGCTGAACAATGTTTTGGTGAAGTGCTATTATGCTAATCTTCCAAGTTTATCCAGCATGTCTATATGTCCTGCTATGAGAAGAAATAAGACTGCTAATTCCAGCTATTGTTTGTTTCTTCATATGAAGGCATATTTTTTTCCCAAAATTTAATGCTCACAGCCCAGAATCCTAATAAGACTATTCTTATAAGTGAATATTAAACATTAATTGGTTCCAAAGGGGTAAGTATTCTCAAAGATGCCTGCAAGATTATTTTTTCTCAAGGAAAGAGCTGAAAAGAGTGTTTGAAAGAAATCTTCCCATTTGAGCTCAACTCTGGACTATTATCACTTCAATAAATACTTCATGGTTGTGTGTTTGCTGGCTTGATTTTTGAGACATAGTCTCATGGTGTCGTTTTGGCCAGTCTGGTACTCTCAGAGAACTGTCTCTGCCTTCCCAGTTCGAGGACTGAAGGTGTGAACCACCATATTTTTCAATAGATATGTATTAGACAACTACCATCAATCAAGGCCTTTGAGTATAGTGCTCAATAAGAAACTTTCACTTCTCAAAGTTTCAAAGAGTTCTTAATAGGCATATTGCATCTTTGATAATAAGTAATATAATATAATCAGGAATAGAATTTGAGATAAAATATAAGTATTGAGATGTATGGTTGTACAAGTCAGTAATTTTCATACTTGAAGCCAACATTTGAGGCCAGTCTGAAAACCAATATATCTATCTATCTCTCTCTCTCTCTCTCTCTCTCTCTCTCTCTCTCTCTATATATATATATATATATATATATATATATATATATATATATATATATACATGAAAGCAAAAAGATCTCACTCATTAAAATTGGGAGTGTCAGGCTAGTCATACAAAGATATTGAACTTTGGTTAAAATTGGACTTTTCTTCTGGGGTGAATTTGTCACTGGTAGTTTGGGGTTTATCAAATATATAGAAAGCTAGATACTAGTAAAAATATTGAGGATATATTTTGATCAGTAATATTAAAGGGAGAAAATATGAACATCTGATTTCAAAATTGGAATGACTTGATTTATATGGGTGTGAGTGAGTAGAATAGATGTAAGGAATGGCTTCAGAAAGATCCAAATAGTTCCTTCCATAGTGAAGAGAAGAAATGTCACAAGAGCCAGCCAGTTTAATGCAATTAATTTCACTTCTGTATTCTTACTCTCCATTGTTCTGATCAAACAAGAAGAAATTTATAATGGTCTTGAGTATTTTCTTTTTCTTTTTTCAGTTGGTATGGGGTCAAAGGGTGTTTAAGGTCTCTTTACCCAAGGGCTGTTAGATTTTATTTTACATATTCAGGGTTTTTTAAAACTAAGTTTGAGATCTATTTGAAGCCAGGATTCAAAGAAATCTGACTACTTAGTTGTGAAGGGACTCCATTAGGAGACAAAAGAGTTCTATCACCTCATTATAGACCTTGCAGTTCTGTACTTGTTGGTAATATAACTAATGTTTTCAATGATAAAAGTTTGTTTTATTTTTCCATGTAATCCAAAAGTTTAATCTCGTTCTCAAATTATGTATTATACTTAAATTTAATTAGGCCAAAAGGGAAAATTCTAGACACATCAGCCTGATCATGTATCATGCATATACAAAAATCATATAAATGATATATTTAAAAATAAATATAAAGAAAAACATCCTGGAAAGAAGAGGCTGTTAAGCCAAATTGAATGTTATATGAGCCACATTTTCCTTAGACTGATAAAACTTAGGCTAAAAGTAATTCCAGACAAAAAAAGATGTCCAGCAGGACATGTCTGCCAACATGTGAAGAACTGTATTCAAGCCATCTCATAGAAAGAATAGACTCCAGAACCTACAGCTGCTGGGATTAGAGAATTCACATGCCAGAAAGGGAAGAGGGACAGTGTCTGTGACATTTGGGATTCCTTCACCAAAAACAACTGTTATTTACAAGATGCCAACAAGTTCAACTAGAAATTAACTCATGATCCTGAAATATTAACGGATCATTCTGAATCTGTATTGCTACACATGAGGTAAACAGAGTGCACAGCATCACCCAACAAAGAAGCCTCAGTCGTCATACCATTGCAGACAGACTGGACCTTCCTAACAAAGTACCATCTGCGGTTAAGTGAGCCCATTTGTCCCGCAAGTTGCTTAGAGAAAAAGGAGATCCAAATTTGGTGGATGAATATGATATTATATTTATGTCTTTGAGATTTTTCAAAAAACTTCTAAAATTTTGTAGTGTTCTTTTAATAATAATTGCTTTCATTTTCACTTAAATTTTAAGTTGTCAAAAACAGTGTTTTATTACCTTTTCATGAATAAATATAATTAATTTTAGAATGAATATAGAAAACAATTAATATTTTCTTGTCTCTCCATCTTTCCAAAGTTCCTCTTATATTTTAATGCCATAAATATATATTTAATTCTATATCTAGGTGAGAAAGCACACATTCAATATTTGTCTTCCTTAGTGTGCCAATATAATTTCCTTAACATGAAAATATTCAGTTCTACCAGTTTTCCTTAAAATAAAATAATTCCATTCTTATTTTAGGCTCGATAAAATTCCATTGTATTTGTGTAGCATATTTAATACACATTTTACTTTGTTTATGTACACTGCAGAGGATTACTTGTCTTGACTATTACGAAAAAAGTAGAAATAAACATGGGTATGAAAATTACTTTTTCCATGTTTAAATGTTGTGGTTATTTGTATATATCTAGACATTAATCCTCCTGTCTGATGTGAAGTTACAAAATACATAGCCATCAATCAATGCATGGGGCCTAATGACATTGAAAAGCTTAGAATAATTCTGAACTGAAAAGAAAATCAAGGCAGGCTACAGAATGGGAGAAACTCCACCAGTTACACATCTAACAGAAGATGGGTGTTTAAATGGACAAGGGCCTAAGAAAGTAATAATAAAAGCAGCAAACCAATTTTAAAAAATGGACTATTGGATACAACAAAGTGTGAGCAGATGAAGAGATGTAAGTGGATAAGAAATACTTCAAAATGAGTTAAACATCCTTAACCATCGTGGGGATACAAAATAAAACTACTTTGAAATTTCATTTTATCCTATTCAAAATCACTAATATCAAGAAAATAAATGGCTACTAGATTTTCAAGTGATTTTAGAGTGTAGGTTTTCAGAATATACCGTATTTATCCTCTCTTACTGGTCCTGAAGATTAAGCCCTGGAAAACAGGCTGCTCATTAAGATAATCAAACACATGCAGGGGAATGACAAATCATCTCTCTTGTCTAGGAAAATAAATGGAAAGGTGCATGCTAAAGGCATAAGAATTTTTCCTGGGGCTGGAAAGATGGCTCAGCGGTTAAGAGCATTGCCTGCTCTTCCAAAGGTCCTGAGTTCAATTCCCAGCAACCACATGGTGGCTCACAACCATCTGTAATGGGGTCTGGTGCCCTCTTCTGGCCTGTAGGCATACACACAGACAGAACATTGTATACATAATAAATAAATTTTTAAAAAAAAAAAAAAAGAATTTTTCCTGGAGTTTGTCAATCTTGTCAATCTTGTTTATGTTTTCAAAGATCCAGTTCTTTGTTTCATTGTTTCTCTCTCTCTCTCTCTCTCTCTCTCTCTCTCTCTCTCTCTCTCTCTCTCTATATATATATATATATATATATATATATATATATATATATATTTATTTATTAAAGATTTCTGTCTCTTCCCTGCCACCGCCTCCCATTTCCCTCCCCCTCCGCCAATCAAGTCCCCCTCCCTCCTGAGCACGAAGAGCAATCAGGGTTCCCTGCCCTGTGGGGAGTCCAAGGAACCCCCACCTCCATCCAGGTCTAGTAAGCTCAGCATCCAAACTGCCTAGGCTCCTACAAAGCCAGTAAGTGCAGTAGGATCAGAAACCCATTGCCATTGTTCTTGAGTTCTCAGTAGTCCTCATTGTCTGCTATGTTCAGAGAGTCCGGTTTTATCCCAGGCCTTTTCAGACTCAGGCCAGCTGGCCTTGGTGAGTTCCCAATAGAACATCCCCATTGTCTCAGTGTGTGGGTGCACCCCTCGCGGTCCTGAGTTCCTTGCTCATGCTCTCTCTCCTACTGCTCCTGATTTGGACCTTGAGAATTATGTCCGGTGCTCCAATGTGGGTCTCTGTCTCTGTCTCCTTTCATCGCCTGATGAAGGTTAATATTCAGGAGGATGCCTATATGTTTTTCTTTGGGTTCTCCTTATTTAGCTTCTCTAGGATCACTAATTATAGGCTCAATGACCTTTGTTTATGGTTAGAAACCAAATATGAGTGAGTACATGCAAATCAAGACAACTTTAAGATACCATCTTACACCTGTCAGAATGGCTAAAATAAAAAACACCAATGATAGCCTTTGCTGGAGAGGTTGTGGAGTAAGGGGCACACTCATCCATTGCTGGTGGGAATGCAAACTTGTGCAACCACTTTGGAAAGCAGTGTGGCGGTTTCTCAGGAAATTAGGGATCAACTTACCCCTGGACCCAGCAATACCACTCTTGGGAATATACCCAAGAGAGGCCTTATCATACAACAAAAGTATATGCTCTACGATGTTCATAGCAGCATTGTTTGTAATAGCCAGAACCTGGAAACAACCTAGATGCCCTTCAATGGAAGAATGGATGAAGAAAATATGGAATATATACATATTAGAGTACTACTCAGCAGTAAAAAACAAGGACTTCTTGAATTTTGCATGCAAATGGATGGAAATAGAAAACACTATCCTGAGTGATGTAAGCCAGACCCAAAAAAAAGGAGCATGGGATGTTTCATTGTTTCTTTAGCTCTGTATTTTAAATCAATTTGTTAATTTCTGTTTTAATTTATTCCCATCTACTGCTTTTAAAATGATCTTTCCCCTTGTAGCACATTAGGATAGATGCACTAACAATATTTATCTGATATACTTCCCATATTATTTAATGTAAGAACATGTAGTTATAAACCTTTATATATATACCTTAGCTGAAGATGGAGAGATGGCACAGTCATCCGAATGCCAGTCGTGGAACATTAAGAATGTGAGTTTTGTTGAAGGGCATCTAGGTTGTTTCAAGGTTCTAGTTATTACTAATAACACTACTATTAACATAGCTGAGCAAGTGTCCTTGTGTTGTGATTGAGCATTCTTTAGGTATATGCAGAAAAGTGGTATAGCTGGATCTTGGGGTAGATTGATTAACAATTCTCTAAGAAACTGCCATAGTGATTTCCAAAGCAGCTGTGTAAGTTTGCACTCCCAGCAGCAATGAAGGAGTGTTCCTCTTGCCCCACATCCTTTCCAGCATAAACTGTTTTCAGTGTTTTTGATTTTAGCCAGTCTGAGAGATGTAATATGAAATCTAAGTCATTCTGATTCACATTTTCTTGATGATTTAGGATGTTGAGCAGTTTTTTTAAGTGTCTTTTGTCCATTTGAGATTCTTCTGGTGAAGATTCTCTGTTCAGATTTGTAGCCCATTTTTAAATTGGATTACTATTTTTTTTTTGCTGTCTTGTTTTTTGAGTACTTTATATATTTTAGGCTCAGACCTCTGCCATATGTGGGGTTGCTGAGGATCTTTTCCAATTCTGTAGGCTGCCATTTTGTTGTAGTGATAGTGTCCTTTGCCTTACATAAGTTTTTCAGGCTTATGAGGTCCCATTTGTTAAATGTTGACTGCAATGTCTGTGCTACTTGTTCTATTCAGGAAATCATCTACTGTGCCAATGCTTTTGAGGCTACTATGCACTTTTTCTTCTATCAGGTTCAGTGTAACTATATTTATGTTGATGTCTTCAATTCACTTGGACTTGAGTGATAAGGTGATAGATATGAATCTATTTGCATTAAACGTGGTGGTACATTGACGTAATTAAGTATTACGTAGTTGTTAAAATGATATTATATTTTTTTTATTTTTTTATTTATTTTTATTTATTTATTAAAGATTTCTGTCTCTTCCCTGCCACCACCTCCCATTTCCCTCCCCCTCCCCCAATCAAGTCCCCCTCCCTCCTCAGCCCGAAGAGCAATTAGGGTTCCCTGCCCTGTGGAAAGTCCAAGGAACCCCCACCTCCATCCAGTTCTAGTAAGGTGAGCATCCAAACTGCCTAGGCTCCTACAAGCCAGTATGTGCAGTAGGATCAGAAACCCATTGCCATTGTTCTTAAGTTCTCAGTAGTCCTCATTGTCCGCTATGTTCAGCGAGTCCAGTTTTATCCCAGGCTTTTTCAGACCCAGGCCAGCTGGCCTTGGAAAAGGAAAAAAAAGTTTCAGCCTCCTCCCAGCCTCCCATTTCCCTCCCCCTCTTCCCACCCTTCTCCCCCTCCCTTTCCAGTCCAAAGAGCAGGCAGGATTCCCTGCCCTGTGGAAAGTTCAAGGTCCTCCCCCCTCCATCCATGTCTAGGAAGGTGAACATCCAAACTGGCTAGGCTCCCATAAAGCCAGAACATGAAGTAGGATCAAAACCCCATGCCATTGTCCTTGGCTTCTCAACAGCCCTCATTGTTTGGCATGTTCAGAGAGTCCGGTTTTATTCCTTGCTTTTTCAGTCACAGTCCAACTGGCCTTGGTGAGCTCCCAATAGATCAGCCCCACTGTCTCAGTGGGTGGGTGCACCCCTCGTGGTCCTGACTTCCTTGCTCATCTTCTCCCTCCTTCTGCTCCTCATTGGGACCTTGGGAGCTCAGTCCAGTGCTCCAGTGTGGGTCTCTGTCTCTATCTCCATCCATCACCAGATGAAGGTTCTATGATGATATGCAAGATATTCGTCAGTATTGCTATAGGATAGGGTCATTTCACGTTCCCTATCCTCAGCTGTCCAAGGAACTAACTGGGGACCTCGGCTTGGGCTCCTGGGAGCCACTCTAGGTTCAAGTCTCTTGCCAACCCTAAGGTGGCTCCCTTAACTAAGAATTGTGCTTCCATGCTCCCCTATCCAACCTTCCTTTATCCCAATCACCCTGTTTCCCCAAGTTTCCCCCATTCTCCCCTTCTCACTTTTCTCTCCTCATCTCCCCTTACCCCCATCCCACCCCACCCACTATATCCCAATTTTCTCCCCGGCAATATTGTCTACTTCCCATAGCCAAGAGGATAACTATATGTTTTTCCTTGGGTTCACCTTCTTATTTAGCTTCTTTAGGTTCACCTATTGTAGACTCCATGACCCTTATTTATGGCTAGAAACCAATTATGAGTGTGTACATCCCATGTTCATCTTTTTGGGTCTGGGTTACCTCACTCAGGATAGTGTTTTCTATTTCCATCCATTTGCATACAAAATTTGAGAAGTCATTGTTTTTTACCGCAGCGTAGTACTCTAATGTGTATATATTCCTATCATATGACAAAAGCATTTGTTCAACTATGTTAATAGCAGTATTATTTGTAATAGCCAGAACCTGGAAACAACCTAGATGCCCTTCAATGGAAGAATGGATGAAGAAAGTGTGGGATATTATAAAATTTGAAGGCAAATGCAAGGAATGAGAAAAAAAATCATCCTGAGTGAGGTAACCGAGACCCAGAAAGACAAATACGATATGTTTTTACCCATAAGTGGACATTAGCTATAAAGTAAAGATAACCATGCTACAATTCACAGCCCCAGAGAGGCCAGGTAACAAGGAGGCCACATAGATATCCTTGGGAAGGGTAAATAGAAATTTTCTGGTTGAACTGAGGGCAAATGTGGAAGGGAACATGAGGAATAAGATTGGGGGGATATGAGGGAAAGTAATGAAAGAGATGTCTAGATGGGTGGTCATTTGGGGTCAGGTAGAAACCTGGTGCAATGGATACTCCCTTGAATCTTCAAGGATGACCCCAGCTAAGACTCCAAGCAATTACAGAGAACTCACATAAACTGGCCATCTCCTGTTTTCAGATTGGTGGCTAAACTAATTTTTGTCAGAGAACTTTTTTCTAGTAAATGATGGAATCAGATTCATTGCAAAGCACTGGGCTGAGTTCTAGAAATCCTGTTGAAGAGAGGGAGGAAACATTGTATGAGACAGAGGGGACAAAGTCTTCACAATGAAACCAACAGAGACAACTAACCTGGGCTCAAGGAGCTCACAGACACTGACCCGATATCTAGGGAACCTATATGGAACTGACTTAGGCCCTCTAATATGTGGGACAGATGCAAAGCTTATTCTACTTGTGGGACTCCTAGTAGTGGGAGGGGAACTACTGTTGGGATGTAAAATAAATGAATATATTTAATTAATAATAATAATAAATGAATGTGAGTTTGGATTACTCTGGGATTCCAAACGTAAAAAGCCAGGTATAGCACTTAGTCATACAGCCTTAGTGTTCTGTTTCCTGAAGCTCATTGCCTAATCAATGAGTTTAGACCAGTGAGAGATGCTGTATCAAAAAATCAACTGAAGAAAGATTAAGTCAAAAGGACATGAAAACTTTTCATCCAGTCTAGACACTATATGCTACAACACTGACCTACCAGAAAAATACAATCATGGTACAATTGTACCAAGATTGGTTTATGGGTGAAACTATGTCCTCTCTTGACTGATCAAAGGCTTTATCCAGTGGAGGGAATCATGCTGGATAGTAAAAATATGGTAAAAACATAGATCAGAGAATGCCTAGGCCACTTGAGAAGAATCTATTGATGCATTTTGCTAAAGGGTTGTGTTAACACTTCCTTCAAAAATAAATATTGATATTTATAGATTTATGCTACTGTAAAGACTTGTCAATTTAGCTTCTCATTGCAGAGTGTATTTGTAGATAGGAAAACACATATTTGTTCAAAGTGCTGAGGAAAATCAACCGTGAGGGCTCATATAGGTGAACACCTTTCAACACCCCTCGCAAGGCTCAGGGAACGTTAAGAATGGGGAATGACGAAAAATAATGCCAGAACTATACAATGGGGAGTATCTCTGTGAATGGTTAGTGTCTGAGCATGGCATAGTTGTTAAAACATTTGAACTCACAGCTGCTCTGTTTGCACTGAATGAAATTTCAGAGTTTGAAAGAATGCCATTGGAAATATTTTATAATACACCATAAACTTTCCACACCTAAACCACATTTATTCATTTGCTATTTATTTGGTGTGTGTGTGTGTGTGTGTGTGTGTGTGTGTGCCTATGCTAAAGTCTCATGTGTAAGTCAAAGCTAATTTGTGGGAATCAGTTATCTTTTGCACTATGTGGGTACAGCAGTCGAACCCAATTTGTCAGACTTCACCATACCTTCCTTTACCTGAAGTGTCACCTTGCCAATCTGCCAAACTGTATAAAGCATGGTAAAAATTTCCATGAGCTGAAGGGGAGTCAAACTTAATTTCATATTTTGACAAAAATTATTTTTGTTACAAACAATCTGAAATTTATATGAAAAAGTTTGTGTTTAGGGTTTGTTTGTTTTTGTGTGCTTGTTTATTTTTACACTTTAGGGGCCCATCACCTTAATAAATAAATTATTCCCAAATAAATAAACAGAAACATGACTTACTTATGAGTGTTTGGCCTTACCTTACCTAGCCAGCTTTTCCAACTTAAATTATCCCTTTCTTTTTTATTTCATTTTGCATCTGTGCTTTTTACCTTTTTAAAATTCTGTATCTCTTTCTTTTCTTCTTACTCCATGGCTGGTTGTGTGACTGGGTGGCTGGACCTTGACTACCTCTTCTCTTTCCCTTTCTTTTGCGTTTTCCTTTCTCTAGCACATATTTCTCCTCCTATTTATTTCCTTGACCTGGTAGCCATGCCTGTCCTTCTCTCTTGCCTCTCATTTGTCGTTCATCCCTTTATTAAACCAGTTAGGTGTTTTAGACAGGCAAAGCAACACCGCTTTACAGAGTTAAACAAATGCAACACATCTTTACATTTTTTACAGTTACAAAATTTATATTTACTTTATCTTTTATCATAACTAAGGAAAACTATAACTATAAATTCTTTAACTCCATCAAAGACACCAGAAGGATATATTATTACCCATATAAACTGGAAGTGCATTGTAAGCAATTTCAAAAACTCTAGAATTGACAGAGATATCTTGCTGCCTGGACAGTTAACCAAAGTTCTTCTGTACCATTGGGGCATCTATCTTCAGCCTACAGGCCCATAGTCTCCAGCAGACTTTTCCATGCAGCAGGCAGGATACAGAAGAAAATTACTGAACTGTCTTTGAAATTTCCTGCTGCATGGAAAAGTCTGCTGTGTAGTAATAAGGAGCGGCGGGGCTGCGTCCCCAACACCCCAGCCGCCTGCTCGGCTAGCTTATGCCCGAAATAACAACACACAAACTGTATTCATTTAAACACTGCTTGGCTCATTTCTACCTAGCCTCTTCTAGGCTAACTCTCGCACCTGGACTAGCCCATTTCTTATCATCTGTATAGCACCGGTCTTACCGGGAAGATTCTAGCCTAAGTCCATCCTGGAAGCGTGCATCTTCCCTGGAGCGGGGAGCATGGCGTCTCTCTGAGGCACTTGCTCCGGAGAGGAGAGCTGTGTGAGTCTGAGCTCACTTCCTCTTCCTCCCAGCGTTTTGTTCTGTTTACTCCTCCTACCTATCTTCTAACCAATGAAATGGGCCAAGGCAGTTCCTTTATTCGCCAATGACCTTCCTCCATCACTGCTGGATACATCTTTACATACTAAACAAATGTTCCTCAACATAAAAAAAAATGTAACACATCTTAAACTAATACTCCACAACATGTTTCTCCTTGCCAAGCTCAGTTCTATCAAGGGTCATGCTGGTTTCGCTGGGTGTCTACTGCTAAGCATCTCTTTCCCATCCGTGACAGCTATTTCACTTACTACGACTAGCTAGAAACAGATTTCTCTCATTTGAAGTCATTCCCACCCGCAATCCGTGATAGAGGTGTCTTAGAGGTCAGGTGAGCATTTCGTGGTTAACAGACAGGGCACACTTAAATTTATATGTATCAATGAAACAGGGTGACATTTTCAGTTGAACTCCTGGGAAAGATAGCTGCAGTTTAGCACCGAGCTCCAATACACATGGCCATTTCGAAACTGCTAAATGGTTGGAAAGGCCACGGGAACCTTTCTAATTATGGAACAAAGAGGGGCAAGTAAGGCTGACAAATACATGAGGTGTGAAATACTGTTGTCATTAGACACTGTCTTTGTGCCTCCCATGTTACCATTGCACTTACTATCCAGTTAGATCAGAGAGACACAAGGTAGTTTACCCTGAATGTTGTGTCATTCATAATCCAGAATCATAACTGATAAATAACCCCTTCTCTGCCTGAAGTACAGCATTAGTATTTACCTATCTTGAGACTAATGGTTTCTTTTTGTTTGCTTTCTAAGGTGGTGTGTAAGACATGAGGTCATTAATAGAAATTGTAACAGGATTTCAGACCACATTGCACAGAATGGAAAGAACTCAGTAAGTTACACCAGAAAACCCACACAGACTAAAAGAAACTATGGAGATGGTGTAGCAGCAGGTGTTATGCAAACAGAAATTGCATTGTTTTTCATCGAATGACTCACGAACAGCCCTTTACACAGTGTATATTGAAAAGGTCATGAACTAAAATTTGGTTTCTGGTATTGATTTCAGGTGATTTCTCATTGTAATTAGACTTAGTTTTCTGAGGATAAGCTTGGTTTTTCCATTTACTTTCCTACGAAATATATTAAATTTGAACAGCATATGTCATGCATAAAAAATACAGTAGCCTAATCTAATTTTGTTTCTAAATAATAAACATATCTAGTTAAATAAATGCCTCAACATCTCACAAAAGCATGGTATTCAGTTCACTGCAACAGTCAATGCTAAAATTTAAACATTTTCGGCAGTGTCTTCCTTCTTGGACTCATCTAAACATAAATCCTGTTATTTCTAGTTTGATAACAATTATTTCCATGGCTGCACCTTTCCTCTGTTGGGATTTTTTAATTCTTCATTTGACTATCTCAATACTGCAGAAATTCCCAACATGAGAAAATGCAATTTACATTAAAATTTTTCTCTTCATTAATTTAAAATCTTTTCCTGTTTCTCTGAACAATTTTTTCATTTGTATGTGTTTGCATGTGTTTTAGTATATTAATTCTATTTCACTCTGTCCTTTCATGTGCACTTACTCATTAATATAGAAATGACAAGTTTCTATGAGCTTTCAATCCTCCAAACGGTTTAATAAAAAAAAGAACAACTTGTATATAAGTGCTGAATAACTACTATAACATTGATTGTTGCAAATAAGGAAATAGATAAATAAATAAGTGCTTGCCTTCCCATATTACTAAAATCTCATTGTTTATTTAGTATTAAAATCTGCATTTGTTACACTGCTATAGACAATGCTAAAGACCACCTAATACCACAGATCGTAAGAAAACTGGAGAAATTGCTACAATATCTAATAAAATTTGCTATAAAGGATATATGATCCCCTATTCTTTGTGAAGTGATGTTATACAGATATTATTTTGAGTTATTATCTGGTTAAATAGTTTTTTATAAGAAGTAAATGTGTGTCCCCTGTACATCGTGATTAATTAAATTGCTCTGTTTCGGTTATTTACCACCTTGAGTGCTCCCATTATAGGTTTACCATTTGGTAAATAAAAACTTGATCAATAATTTTAAAGGCTTTAAAATTTATGGTCAAATATAATATTTGAGGAAGCTAATTGAGACTTTAAAGTTTACTCTTGACAAAACAATGCAGATCTATCTTTGCTGTTGAATTTCATCTCTCTGAATATGCTTACAACTCAAATGATTTGCTCCAAAGACATTTAACTAGGCATTAAATTGAAATTTAAGAGGATCATTATTGAGGTTAAATAGATACTTTAATGATTTCTTAAAGACATGTATTCCTATATACATCCACTATATAGCTATAAATCCTCAACAAATGTATTATGTTAGTAATATGATATAAAATCAATATCATAAATGTCAAAATGATCTCAATATGGTCTAACTACTAAGTAGGTAAACATCATCTATCTATAATCATTAGAACATAATTTGGGGCCTGAGTTGTTTACTAACTAAATATTGACATATTTACCGATCAATCTTCTGTAACGAGTGCTATGTGAACTTAAAATAGTAGTTGTGAGGCAAACCTAAATTATTTCTCTAGTTAATGCATACCATTATATCATAGCTGTTTGTATATTTTCAGGTATTTATATGTAAATATTATACTATTATACAAAATGGATCAGACGTGGATATTTTTCTGCTCCGGTATGGTAACACAATTAATAAAAACCCAGAGACATATATAGGGATTCAACCTGAAAGTCTGAAAAGCAAAGCAGTCAGCCACTGGTTCTTACCTCTACCTCAGTCTGAAATGGTGATCCTGCCTCCAGGAATCCCGGAATGAAACTGTGTCTGAAAGCTGTCTCCTCCTGTTTTATAATTCTCTCTAGTGCTGGTATTAAAGTCATGTACCATTACTGTCTAGTTCGAAGGCAAACTAGTTTGGCTACTGGGATTAAAGGTGTGTACCACTACTACCCGGTTTGTATTGTTCATCAGTATGACTGTTTTATGTCCTAACCTTCAAGCTAACCATATTTATTAAAATACAAATGAAATATCACTACATTGTATTATGTATGAGATAGAACATGTTCTCAGGAAAAAGCTGATAACAGAACTTTATAGTAAAGGAATGTGACAAATGAAAATTACAAAATATTTAAAAATTCCTTATACTACTATGGAATAATCAGTGTTTTCAAAATTATCCAGAAAAGAAATTAAAATATAAATTAAATTAATAGAAAACTAAGATATAATATGACTAAAGTGATGTAGCTTCAGATTAAAATGATAGATCTTTATTTATTAATAATTGATGCAAATTTTTAAAAACTTTCCTAAAAATACATGCAATAAAATAAGAACTCTCATATCTAAAAACATCTACTAATGGCATTTTGCAATGAGAAATTTAATTTAACCTGATAAATTTATGTCATATGAACTAACAATGGTTCTGGAAAGAAAATATAGAGCTGTCACAGAAAATGTGACCCAGATTTTTGAGCTTTTTATTTAAATTGATAAACACCAAGTCACATATAAATAAATACTAACAACTTGTACATTATCAAATTCTGGCATGAAAGTATTAAACTGACTATAATAAATCATAACATAAAATTTTTCAAAAATCAATTTTGATCCATACTTGGTAGATTCTGAAATTTTTAGTCCCAGAGAGCAAATAATATCTACATTTAATGTGATGATAAGCATAGTTTATATTTATATTTACAAACCTAAGAATTTATTATTTCTACTTGCATAACTATTAAAAGCTAAATGAAACACTATAGACTGGTATGCCAAACAATCAGCCCTGAAACCTCCACACTAATAATGTTATGTGAACTGATCATGTTATACTCAGGATATGTTTGTATATACATATAGGATGTAATAGCAAGTAATGAACAAAGAGGCCACGAATATGAAAGAGAGTAGGTAGGAGTGCTTTAAAGAGAGGAAGAAAAAGGGAGAAATGTTGTAATTTTATTCTAATATCAAAAATAAAATAATTAAAAATAAAAATTTGTAATCATTTCTTCCAAAAACCCTTCAAAAGGTATTTTCTCTTCTGTTTACAACTTTTGTTTGATCTTGTTTCCGTTATCAACTTCTGTGGAGCTATGTTGTGATTTGAATAAGAAATGTCCTAAACAGGATCATGTCTTTGGAAACTTGGTCAGTATTCTATATAGGGCAGGTTATGGAACTTTTAGAAGGAGGATCCTGGCTGTAAGAATTACATCACTGAAGGGGGAACCAGAAAGTTCTGTCATCCTTCAACTTCCTGATTACTCTGTTTCCTATATGTGGTTGAGAGGTGATATCTCAGCTTCCTTGGTAAGAAACTGTTATCAGTCACTAACCAGCTCCAGCCATCTGATGTCATGCCTTCCTCTCCATTATGGACTAATGCTATACAAACATAACCCAATTTAACTCCCTGTTCTTTAAGATGCTTTGGATCAGGGTGTTTTATCACATAAACAGAAAAAAATAGAACAAACTGACTATTAGGACCACAAATATTAATTATTTTATATATTCTAATTTTGCACAGAATGCTGGAGATAATAAAATGATCCCTTTTAAGTTTGTAACAAAATAACTTTACAGATTTATTTATTATTTATTTATTCACTCATTTGTTTAATTGTATGGTGGGAGTCCTTGAACATTGTGTGTGGTCAGAGAACATAATGAAGGAGTTAGCTCTTTCCTATCACTTCTTGGCCCCTGGAGAGTGAACCCAGGATGTCACACTTGACCACTGGTGTCATTTCCTGCAGTCATTTCACTGATTAGAGAAGCAAAATCTTAAGACACAATTTTCTTATACAAATGGATTAATAAAGCTATATCCATGCAACAAAATAAACAAAGCATATTAGTGTAGGAGGTTCTTCTGTTCGTCTGTTGCTTTCATTGGTTAATGATTAAAGTAACTTCTTTGGGCCTGATAGGGCACAAGTTTAGGTTGGCAGAGAAGACAGAATTGAATGGTGGGAAGAAGAGCAGAGTGAGAGATGCCATGGATCTTCTGCCTAAGACAAACACTGGTTAGAATCTTGCTGGTAAGCCACAGTCACATGGCAATACATAGATTAATAGAAATGGGTTAAATTAAGATGTAAGAGTTAGCCAATAAGAAGTTAGAGCTAACGGGTCAAGCAGTGATTTAATTAATATAGTTTCTGTGTGATTACTTCAGGTCTAAGCTAGCTGAGTGGCCAGAAAAAACAAATGGGCCCTCTTCCTACAAATTGGTGCCCACATGGCCAACTAACTCCACATAATACCTGAGAAGGCTTGAAAAGCAATTCTAGACTATAAATAAATAAATAAATAGAAAAAAAGAAAAACAGAGTTTAGCGCAGCTTCTTGCTGTTTGCTGGCAGTATGCTGCAGCTTCTTCTTTTCATTGTTCGCCATGTTCAGAGAGTCCAGTTTTATCCCATGCTTTTTCAGTCACAGTCCAGCTGGCCTTGGTGAGCTCCCAATAGATAGCTCCACTGTCTCAGTGGGTGGGTGCACCCCTAGTGGTCCAGACTTCTTTGCTCATGTTCTCCCTCCTTCTGCTCCTCATTGGGACCTTGGGAGCTCAGTCCAGTGCTCCAGTGTGGGTCTCTGTCTCTATCTCCGAAGTTTTCCTGAATCAGCAACAGCAGCAGCAGCAAAAAAGGCCATGCCATTTTGAAATGCAGGCTTCCTGGGCCATGCTGCCAGTGCAAACTCAGGCTATGGAACAGTTTAATGGCATTTGTGGGCCTGGAGGAAAGTAGTTAAGACCAGCTCAGTGCCCCCAACACCTAGGCAGGCAGCAGAATCAGGATTGCTGGGCATGCACAGGCAGGAGAGCATGTTGGATTCCCGCCACCATCCACAGAGATATTTCTAGGCTGCACAGTGCTCTGCATGGCAGATTTAAGTATTACTTATGTAAATAGTGTTTATGTGCTGCACACTTTTTTTTTCAGAGTTAAGCTGCTGAGCATAGCTCCTACCTGGTGGCCCTAGAGCTGGTAGTAATGGTATGTCAACCTTTTTAAAAGTGGAGAGAGGAGAGCCAGTATCTAAGGCAGTTGCAACCAAGCTATTTATGATTTTAAAAGTTCTTCAAGACAGTAAAGAATTACAGATAATGCAATAAGGGTAGATTCAGACAAAACAACTCTAAATGGGTCACAGTGTTGGATAAATGTACCTAGGCTTGGGAGAGAGAAGAAAAAAGTATAAAGAACTGGAAAAGAAGTAAATCATTTTTAAAAAGTCTTTAAAGAGATAGAGTACAGACAGTCATAGATTAAAAGAAGTAAAGGAAAATAAGCCAGGTAAAAATGAAAAATTCACAGTCTTAATTATGTAAATTATTGTGTTTTTTTCTTAATTTTTTGACTGTGCATGAGTTAAGTACGGAGAGACATTTCATTGTATGGGCCGCTAAGATAAACCATCATGTATATTGTAAAGGTATTATGACTTCCAAATTTGGGTATAAGGAAATGCTGCTTTGGAAAAGAGGATCTACTCTTGTTTCCACAGAGGATGAGAACCTGTGTATTCATTCCAAACTGGTTTGGTTTGATAGAGCATGAATCCCTGAAAGGTTGCTGTGAACACCCTCAAAAAATTACTTCACCCAACAGCTGACTCAAATGAACCTATCACAGGATACACTATCAAAGATCTGATTAACAGCACTCCCAAAATGCAGAAAGCAGTATGGACAGAACTATGCCCATATTCCCAAATATTGTTTATAATTGTTTGTTTACATTTAAAGGGGTATGCTATAGAGATGAATAATTTGCTTTGGTATGGATCTTGGTTTATTGATACAAATTCAAGGTAAATTTTGTTATACTGTATGTGTATATTTCTGCCCTTGATTAAGGTATTGCTTTGTGTAGTTCATTTACAAAGATAATGTATAATTAAGAAATATAGGTTAATAGACAATCATCTATAGTAGTCAAGTTGTAGTCATGTTAGATTTTTTTACATGTATAGAGATATATATCAGTTAGATAGGTATTCTTCAAATATTTCAGAGACCTTCAGAATATGGTATTTAAAATGTTTAATAAATTAAGACTTTTCATGACAGTGAGACACATCTGATCCTAACAGTGGCCAGTGTAAACAAGCCAGCCCTCCTCCTATACTTCCCCTCACCCCACTCCCCCATTCACTCTTCTGAGAAGGTATGGCCCCCTTTGGGGAATCAAGGAAGTCTGTTCCATCACTGCATTGAGGCCTGACCAAGGCCATTCTCTGCATTTAGGAAGAACAAGGTATCTCTCTATAAGAAATGGGCTCCAAAATATCAGTTCTTGTACTAAGGATAGATCCTGGATACACTGGCAGTGGCTTTATAAACTACCCAATCCACACACTGTCACCTGCATTCAGGGAGTCTAGTTCTGTCCTATGCAGGTTCTGCAACAGCCAGCATGGAGTCATTGAGCTCTCACTAACTAGGGTCAGTTGTTTCTGTGGGTTTCCGCATCATGGTCTTGACCCCTTTGATCATATTATCATTCCCCCCTCTCTTAAACTGGCCTCCAGGAGTGTGGCCTAGTGGTTAGTTGCAGATCTCTGCATCTGCTTCCAACAGTTGCTGGATGAATGTTTGACAATTGCAGTAGTATATTTTACTTTTAAGTGGTTCTATATTTTAATGTATAAGAAGTGCACAACAATACTGCATTCTTTCTCATGTAAGTCCTACAGGTGTAACACATTATCTTTATTACACTTACTTTGACTTTCTATTGTGTTAATTATTGTGCTAAGTTTATCTTTTTTCTTGTAACTAATGTCCACAAAGCCACTACCTTAAAACAGCTTGAAATCACTTTCTTGTATTTCTGTAAATCAAAGAGTAACAGGGGTCTCAATAGAAGGAATGATTTATGATTTCCACAATATTTGAATGACACAAAATAAGCAGAATATTCTATTTAGGAGGATTTGTGATTTTATCCATGAAAAATTTATTTACTTATTTACAGTTTATTATATTCTTTTGTTTAGTAGTGTTTTACCTTTAAAATGAGAGAAAATTCATAAACTATACAATATTATATTTTTAACATATAAATAAGGTTTAAGTTAAATATTTTATTGCTTTTCAGGTAATCATTTTCAAATTAAGATTAAAATGTAAATATATTTTAAATTAATTATAAATATTTTATATAACAATTATGCTAAATGATAATTGCTTAGCGGTAAAATATGGGTTTGCCAGTAACATTATAATGAATTTAAAATATGTCCACTGATTATTTAAGCTTTCTGAGAATATGTCTGATCATCTATGTACCTAAAGATAGGTAATGTTCAACAATTTCTCATTGACTAAAAAGGGATAAGTGAATGTCTAATTTATCATAAGTTGATTAAGTAAATATTTTCTATGGATTTCCATTTGGTAGTACTCCTTGTAATACTGCTCATATGACAGATTTTGATCCTTATTCAATCTCCATAGCTAGTATTGAAACTGAAATATTAAATTTTCCAAGGCTCTGAGGCAGGATGATACAAGATTTTAACTTGGCCTCATCAATCTATATAGTGGCATGTACTCTCCATTATACAGTATTCAAAAACAGTGCTTTAAGTTGACTGACTAAATGGAAGCGATTACCTATAATTTTCTGAAGTAGTAATCAGTATATTTCACGGTAACTTCATCTACATTATTCTGTTTGTAAGAACTGGTAACAATTTTTTTTCAAATATTTTCAAGCACATAGAGGGAGGAACGAATGGTGATAAAGACAATGGGGCAGAAATGGCAAAATCATAAAGCATGCTAATGACCCCCTCCCATGGTTGACTCTATCACATGTCTCATGTCCTGACTGATCACTCCAGACACCAACACATGTGCTCCTTCTCCTTCGGTAGAGCCCGTGTGGGGTCATTTATATTCACCTCGGGCAGACACAGAGCCTCTGCTCATTTCATCAAAGAACTATTTATGAGGCTGTAAAAAAGATGAGTTTCTCCGAATAGTCTCCAAATTAAACTTTTTAAAGTTTAATGTTGGCACACAAGAATAATTACAGTTATAAACCATTAAACATTTAGAAGAAATTTATAGGATTGGAGGGAAAAAATTTACAGCTGTGGTCTAATACCATAAATTCCCCTGTAAAAGCAGAACCACAGAAACATTTCTATCCAGGACTCCCGAAAAAGAAAATGCTACATTAGCATTACCCAAACATGCAGCCACTATTTTCAGATGTTATTTATACAAAAAGATGAATATCTTTGTAGGATACAGTTAATTAACCTTGCAAGCAAATGTCAATATTTTTTATTTTTACATCAGTGATAGAGTACACTAAATGGATTTGCAAAATTAGACTGCATATACTTGCTTATCCCAGAAGACAGCCCTGTGCCTTTGAGCCGTTTGTTTCCTCCAGGAGTTATGGAAACAGCATCCTTACTTTCCTATGTGGGTTCTTGCTCTTAGTACAGGATGTATGGTTGTTTGACGGTATTATAACCATACAGTTGCAGTTCACTTTCTAGGTTAATCTAGTCACATATTTCTGAAATGAATAAATAAAATAGTCACTTTTTTTCTCCCTGAAATTTAATGTCCTGTGAGTGTGATGTACAGTTGTCAGGACAAATGTTCATTATTGGTGAGAAAACATCTGGTCACCATGGGATATATATTTAATTGAAAATCATCCACTGTATAAAGCTGGGTAACTTCACCCCTAACAATCATGCTTTTCCGTGCTTATTTTATGTGTTCCTGTGAACTTTTGTAGCATTCAAATATTTTTTCATACATAACTTTCACATTTTCTATTGAAACAAAATGTTTTCATATTTTTAGCTTGCTTGAAAAGATACTTTCTTAAATTTACTACAAGTGTTGTAGGTAACCCCTGTTCTGAATGACAGTATCACTTGTAATTAACAGGGGCCAATAGGGAAAGGAGTAGTCCAGATAATGACCAAGATCATCCTCTACTGTGCGGGTCAGAAAGATTTTTCTCATTGACAAGGCTGCATCTATTCTAGAAAAGATTATAGGACCTACCTGAAAACCACTTCTCAGCCACACACATTTCTCTTAAAGGTAGTTAAAAATCAATAGGCAAAGTGGATTTAAACAGAAGCTTTAATCACATGCTGGCTAGCTTTACGCCAGGTTGCTTATTTATTTAAATAATTGTATGCTCCTCTGGAACTCTGAAAATCTGTATGTACAATGAAGGCTGGGATTTCAGATATTATTGAAGTTATTATTGAAGTGGAGGCTTTTAATCTACTAAACTACTGTATAATATGCATAGATTAGTGCCGATATCTTGATGGAGACCTCCAAATGCCGCACGCCGCGCCCCCGTGTCTGTGCTCTGTGCGCTGGCACACAGTTACCGAGCTTCGAGCAAGGGGCTGGAGGTTAAAATACACAGACACACACAGACAGAGAGACAGCGAAACGGGTCATCCTTGAATTCCCCAAGAATGCCCCTTTTATTGTGTTCAGGGGCAGATTATATAGAGATAGCCACGCCCCAGCCGAACCCATCAGAAACCACTCTCCTGCCATCAGGAACTCCTGAAGGTCTGGTCCTCAGAGCAGCTGTAGGCACTCAGATCAGGGGATTACAAGAAATTCAGGATCTGGGGTCTCACTGCTCCCAACAGATTAGACTTTTCATTTCTGCAACAAATATCTTAGGGAAACACCGAGAAAAATGAAAGGTTTATTTTAGCTTCCTCCAGAGTTTTTGCTTCATAATCATATTAGCATTGTGTCTGGGCTATAATAGTGGGTAGGCACAGCAGAGCAATACTTCTTCCCTTACGGTGATCAAGAAACACAGAAGAAGCAAGAAGATTATTATGATAAGATATCTTCAACAGTCATATTCTTCCAGAGAAGAGACATCAACTAGAACTTCCTCTACCTTCAAAAATAGCACCATCATCAGTGAACAGGCCTTCAATTCTTGAGATGCTCTGGTGCATTTCATGACACTGCAGTGCGAACTCCTGTTGCCCATGGTAACATTCCGCAAGTTATACATATGCCCCCAGCTGAGGAATGCAATAGTAGTTAATGAGACAGTTAGAACACACTTGTTGATTGAGATTGACCTTCCTTGAACAATAGGGAAAATTTGATCGTCATACTAAAATATATAAATAAGAAAAACATTCTGGCGCAGATGAAAAAATTTTGCAGAGAAGGGGAAACAAATGTCGCAGAATGATTTAAAGTGAGTCATTAGTCAGATGAAGAAAGTAATAATCTCTGAATATTTCTCTGTGTGTTTAATATTCATGCTCAGGATCCATGGTTTTAATCATATACTTTCAAATTGTAAGAAGAGTATATTTTTCTAGCTCTATTGGGATAATGTTAACAAAATTGTTCTATATTTACAATAATCAGCTTTGTGTTTATATTATATAATAGCATAGTATAGTATATGATTTAACCATATGTATATGCATATATATATATATATATATATATATATATATATATATACTTTAACATCATTATACATATTAAGTTAATGCTTTCTTTTACTCACAATATACATCAAGGTAGATTTCACAAGTATGAAATAAGATATTAAAAGCCAGAGAACATATGCTTTATAGCAAGGTAAACAAAAGAAAATAAATCCAGGGAATATATTTGGTCACTATTAATATGTAACCAAAACTTTGGACTCTACAGAGATCACAAATTATACAATATTAATTTTGTCCCATAATTGGAAAAAATGAGAAAAAGAGAAGATTTTATTTATAGAAAATAATGATGACAATTTTTGGCAAATAACAAATATCAATAATGAGATAGGGAATATAAAATTAAGACAATTGAAAAGTAACCATAATGAAATGAAATCTACACAAGGCAGCTAACAACCATCTGTAACTAGAATTTCATGATGTCAAACCCCTTCTTCTGCTTTCTGCAAACAACAGACATGTACATGGTACAGAGATACATATGTAGGTAAAAAGTCACACTCTTAAAAAATAAAATAAATATAAAATAATTGTGTATAGTTATATTTGTGTGTCCATGTGTCTCTATATGTAATTTCTATGTGCATATGACTCTTCAGAGGCCAGATGGTGTTGAATCCATTGCAGCCAGGATTACTGACAGTGGCGAGACAATACAAATTTTATTCAGTGAATTAAAAAAAAATATCAAGGACACAAACTAGGGTAAATAAGGAAGTATGGCTAAATCTGGGAGGAGTTAGGTAGGGTAGGGAGTAGATATGATCTAAATATAAAGCATGAAATTCTCAAGTAATCAATAAAATACTAAGAAAAAACAGAAAACTAATGTTTTTTTGGTATTAGATTGTTGATAGCAAATTTATAGGCATCAGTTACTAGAGTAGTATTCAGTAGAGAAGAGTTGCCAGACATATGCAGTAAGAGAATGGAGAGAATACTACAGTGCTGAGAAAGAGGTCCTGAACACTGAAAATCCTTAGTCTTTCAGTATGGAGAAAAGAGCATGGCCAAGACGAAGTGGCAAAGCCATGGGAAGGATAAAAACAAAAAGAAACATGTAAGTGTTCTACTACTCAAAATCACATCCAGTGTAATATTTAATAGCAATATAATGTTGCGTGGAAGAGAGATATTTTGGGAATGTTTCTGTTGGTCCTGGTTTAAGGGGTATTATATTGTTGAGAATATAGAAGTTATTTTTAAGCCATTTCCACCATTCTGCTTGCTCATTGGTTAGTATTTGAAAAAGGCACAAGAAGACAGTAGAAAATTGGAACGTTGAGAAGCAGAGAACAATTGTTTCCTGAATCACTGAGGTTCAAATTGTTCTTTATTCTCCTTACTACTGCCCAGTGTTTGACTGGTGTAATCAAGAGAAGGAACAGTAGCTACGGGTGTCAAGTGATTATAATTTCTGAGTTGTTGTTCAAGCCATCACAAGTCTGAAATATTTTCAGATGCTGCAGCTGCAACTGATGCCATTTCTGAGCAATGATCATAAAAATTTGCAAATACACAGGGATTAGCATGGGGCTCATATGAGCCTTGGAAACCAGTGTGCTGCGCAGCTGCTCATTTGGTTGTATAAATGTCCAGTCCTGAGGGGCCACTGGCTTTGTACATGAGTGAGGACTATGGCCTCCAGAATAGCACAGGTATAAATTAGAAAGGATCTTTGCTCTCAGTTCAGTAAATTAAACTTTCCAGCTTTGGATTTTTTTTTTTTTCAGTAAAGAAGTGTGCATGGTAACCTCAAGGTTGATGATCAGCTTCTGGGCAGTAAAAAGATGCACAGTTAAGTCTTTTGTCACGTTTAGTTAAAATGCTTTGGAAATGTTTTTATCTATGCAACCTTTTAAACTTTATTTTTCTTGGGACAATTTAATGAAAAGCAAAAGACAAAAAAATAAACTTTTTATTCTCCATTATATGTTGTATACTTTTATCTAGGAAAATAAATATTGTGTTGGAAGATCACAACGATGTAGATTAACTTTCTTCAGTCAATTTTAACTAAGTTTTTTTGCATTTATTTGTTTGTGTGTGTGTATGTGCATGCACATGCGTGTGTGCTTTCTATCATGCTGTGTTATGCCTGTGAAGGTCATGAGGCAACTTCCAGGAGGCAGGTCTCTCATATCCTATGGACCACTAAGACGGGATGCAGGTCTTCAGGCTTTTTGGAGGGAGCCCTTTACACATGGAGCATCTTCTCTGGCTCTTGTCCTATTTTGAAATAGTTTTCTTTAATAATTTAATACAAATCTCTTGCTAGCCTTGTAATTTATTTCACCATGAAAGGAACAAACAAATTAGTTTTTAAAAATTAGTTCCCAAGTAGAGCTTTATGTTTTTTAGTAATAATATTCCATATATGTTTCATATTCTCTTTATCCATCCATCCATCTGTTGATGGACAAAAACTACTGCCATTTCTTTGCTATCTTGAGTAAAACAGCATTAAATGTAGAGTTATTGGCAAGTATCTCTGTGGTAGAATATAGAATTCTTTTAGTATGTATCTGGGAATAGTGTAATTGGATCATATGGTATTTCAACTTTTAATTTTTTTGAGAAACCCCAAACTAATTTGCATAATGGATGTATTAATTTCCACTCCTACCAGAAGTGAATGATAATTCTTTTTCCCCTGGAACCTCTCCAGTTTGCTGTCAGATTCTTGATGATAGTCATTCTAACTGGGCTACGTGATACGTCAAAGTAATTTTAATTTGCATTTCCCTGATGACTAGGGATATGGAACTCTTTTACAAAATAGGTATTGGCAATTTGTATTCCTTATTTTGAGGAATGTCTGTTCATTTCATTACATTGTTTGTTGACTGGCATTTTGACTTTGGGGTGGTTGGTGTTGAATTTTGGAATTCTCTGTAAATTCTCAATCTTAGGCTTCTTTCTGAGAGATAGCTGGTAAAGATTTTATCTTACGTTATGGACCCAACTTTGCAGTTTCCTTTGCTATGTAGATACTATTCTATGATTTGTTTGCAGTCCTATTCATTGGGTCATAGTCCTACTTCCTATGCAACATGAATTCTTGTCAGAAAATCCATGATTACCCCAACATCTTGAAGAATATTCCTTACATTTTAGTAATTTCTAGGTTTCAATTATGGCTTTCGAGCTGCTTCAAGTTGCTTTTTGTGCGTGGTTGAAGACAAGGTTCTATTTTCATTCTTCTGCAGACACAAATTCAATTTTTCCAACACTATTTGTTGAACAAGCTGTCTTTTACGTGCTGCCTATTGTTGTCAGGATTGTCAAAATTTAGGTGGCTCTAGCTTTGTTAGTTTATTCTTCTAGTCTACTCAGTTGATATAACTACATGATTTAACTCATTTCTCATCATCTTGACAAAATATGGTGACCAAATACTTAACTCATAAAAAAGAAAGCATTTACTTTTGATCACCTTTCTAGAGGTTAGAGTCCATGACCATCACTGCAGGAAACACAGCAGCAGGTAGGCAGGTGTGGTACTTTGAATGTGATCCTCATAATCTCATAGGGAGTTTCTCTATTACGAAGTGTGGCTTTGTTCAAAAGGGTATGGCCTTGTTCGAGGAAATATGTCACCCTGGGGATTTTTATGCTCAAGATACAGCCCAGTGTCTCAGTTGATTTCCTGTTGCCTGTAAGATGTCAGCTACACTTCCAGCACCATATCAGCTTGCATACTGTCCCCACCATGATGATAATGGACTGACCCTCTGAAACTGTAAGCAAGCCATCCTCAATTAAATGTTTTCATTTTATGAGTTGTTGTGGTCATGGTGTCTCTTCACAGCAATAAAAACCCTAACTAAGACAGCAGGCATGGCACAGGAGCAGTGGCTGGGAGTTCATATCTGTTTCGTAAGGATAAGGTAGAGGGAGCAAAAGCTAACTGGAAATTTCATGAACTTTTGAAACCTCAAAACTGACACCTAGCAACAAACCTCTTTCAATAAGGTCACAGCTCCTAATCCTTTTTTTTAAATTTTTTTTTAATAACTGGGGACCAAGTATTCAAATACATGAGCCTTTATATATTCTTCTTTTTCAAACCATCACATTATCTTTTTTTGCCATTTAAACTGGCTTTGTCATTATAGTTTTTAGTACAAAATGAAATAAGGTATTGTAATATTTTCAGCTTTGTTCTTTCTCCCCACAATTGCTTTGATTACTCACAGTCTTCTATTTTATTCATGCTAATTCTCGGATCTGCATATGACACTGGAATTTTGATGTGTATTTTATTAAATCTTTAGATTAATTTAGGGAGTATAGTCATGTTTATGATATTAATTCTGTCTATTCCAGAGCATTAATGATATTTCTATTTCATAAACTTTGCTTGTTTACCATTTAAGTCTCTTAATTTCACACTGTAAATTGTTTTCCTTCTTTGATTTTGCTTATTTCTTTATTTTTCTGATTTGTTGCTGATACTCTTTTTGTCTTTTATTAAAAACATTTTTCCTTGCACATTATATCCAGAGTAAAGATCCTCTCCCTCTACTCCTCCCAAGTACTCCCTATCTCCCTTTACATCCAGATCAAGTTCCTTTCGGTTTCTCATTAGAAAAGAACAAACTTCTAAGACATAATAACAAAACATAACAAAAATAAATTAAATTATTTCTATGTACTTCATTTTACTTTGTTTTTCATTGCTCTTATGAATGAGGGTTTTTAAAAATAATTTCTTTCCATGAAATTTTATTAATAGTACATGTGACAGATATACTTTTTATTTATATTGTTTGTTTATTCTTCACCATTTCTATAGTGACTGCTAAATTTTGTAGTTTTCTTGTATATTTTATGTTTTCTAACTATATAAACATGTGGAAATAAAGACCAGTTTTCCTTTCTTCGTTTTATGTCTTTCATATTTTGCTTTTGTAAAATTGCTATTGCTAAGATATCTAGCAACATATTAAATAAAACAGGAGAGAATTCACATCCTTATCTCATTCAGATTTGGGAAGAAATGCTCTCTATGTTTGTGTGTTTGTGTGTGTTGTAGATTAAGGTAAGGAAAATTATGTTAATAAAGAGTAGGAAAATAAATGAACTTGCCATTATTTGAAAAATAAACTTAAAAGTATAGTAAGTCCTAATTCCATGATACATTTTTCACACTAAAAATGAGTTTACCCAATTCAGTTTATACAAGTCGAAGAGTAGAAATTTAGTATTCATGGCCTTGAGAAATATAAATGTTTATATGACAAAATGTTTACAGCATTTTAATGTTAGTAAATATGAAATAAAATTGAGTGTGTTTCAAAAGGCCAAATGAAGTTTCTATAATGATTTGAAAACTAGAATTTAAAATGTCTGTTTTACTTATATTACTTAAGCAACACAATGGTAGTTTTTTTTAATTACTGAATTTCAGAAGTGCCTGAAAAGGTATTTTTGTGTGTTTCTCTCTGTGTGTTCTTATACATGAGTGTATGAGTACATATATAAATATGAATGTGTGTGTATGTATGTGTGTGTGTTTATTTGTGTATATGTCTGTTATAGTGTATGAGCCTGTGTTAGTATATGAGGGGGTTCTGTATTAATTGTGTATATTTTGGAAAGAAGGAATAACTTTACTAATGCCACAGATTAAAGTCCTTTAAGGTTATTCCATGGACTAAAAAAAAGTAAAACAGGTTACAGGTGAATACATACTAATTATGATCAAGTGGTATTTGATGATAAAACGCTGGTCAGATATAATACTACTTAAAATACCCTATTAAGTAAAAATGTAAGCCAGGTATTGTACGAGGCATTAGAATTTGTTTTTTCTAATAATGTTATGAAACTAGATTGCTTAATGCATCTCTAAAATATTAAGCTAATGAGGAAAAGTCTGTAACAAGTCATGTATAAGAACATCACAAGTTAGAATTCTCCAATGGACAGGTTTCATGAAGGATGCGCTAATGTTTGTTCATTAAAGAAATGAACATCACCTACAATTGCACAGCTAGTAAAGAATAGATGAAACAAAAACAACACACACAACACAATTTGTTGCAGATGTAGATCAATGGAAATTTCCATGCATTTCTATTTGTTGCATAATTTGGCCAAGTCACTTGAGGGAATTGTACTGCAGAATCTATTAACATGGAACATATGCCCACTGACCCAGTAATACCTCTTTACTCCAGAAATGCTTGCACATGAACATACATAATAGTGTTTGCAGAAAGCAGTGCTTACAATAACAAAATAATGCAAAATGAAATCATCACAAATAATAGAACAGATAAATGAATTGCATAGACATAGCATATTGAAGCAACGCAATGCACAAATGGGTGAAATTTCAAGCACAATTTGAATAAGCAAGTATAGACAAAAGTATACATATTATGATTTATATAAAGTTTTATAAGTGAAATCTATTGTTTAAAAATGCATGTTCAGTCAATGTAGCTATACCAAAACCAAGAAGGCATTTCTTTAAAACAATTGCTATATGCAGTGAGGTGACAAGGAAATTGATTTGCAAAGAGTCATTAGGATCTGTCTAAAATTCTAGCCACAACCACCATTTTCCCTTTGTAGGCATTATGTGAGCATTTTTAGAATAGTATGATAAATACTACATAACATATTGAGTGCTTTAGTTTATGTGTGCACACTTTGAATTTATTTTTAAATAATACTTCATTTATATAATTCATTAAATGATACTTTAAATTATGCAGTCAATATGTTGAAAAAAATCTCTGGTCATGTAAGAGTGACATAACAATTGAATAAGATAAATATAATAATTTTAGTTTGAAATTTTGAATCAAAATGAGTTAAAATATACTGAGAAAGGAAACAAGATTATGTTTGAGTGGATTCAAAACTCACAAATTTCAATTATGATAAATAGAAATAAAGATACATTTTGGAAAATATATCTTTGATACCTTAATTGTATGCTCTCCTTAGTTGTCATGTATCTATATCTTTAGGGAATTTAAAATTATAAAATAGTTGCCGGGCGGTAGCGGCGCACGCCTTTAATCCCAGCACTCAGGAGGCAGAGGCAGGCGGATCTCTGTGAGCTCGAGGCCAGCCTGGTCTACAACAGCTAGTTCCAGTTCATGAACCAAAAAGCTACGGAGAAACCCTGTCTTGAAAATAAAAAAAAATTATAAAATAGTTCTCATACTTTTATGTATATCAGGATATATTTAGATAGATAATATCATTTATATTGTCAAAGTATAACCTACTGAAAGAAGCTGCTTTTCAATGTTTGCTATTTTTGTAGTATTTCAGTAATTTTCCTAGCCAGAAACCTAATCTTTTCATATTTCTCCTCCATGAGTTCAGTATATGTTGTTTGGTAAAATGTAAAACAACAAGTATGTCCCCTTTTCCACAACAATTTGGAATCTATCACTTTGCCAAAACTTTATTTAAGTAATATACACTCAGTCTTCATTTTTGTTTGTTTCTATTTCTTTGAGACAGGGTTTTCCAGTGTAGCAGCCCTAGCTGGCCTGGAACTCACTCTGTAGACCAGGAAACACTCAGTCTTAATGTCATGTTAACCAATAACTTTAGTCATTCTAACCTAACATTATTGTATTCTCTGGAACATCCAGAATCAGACAAAACATGGGATTTTTTTTTTAAATTTGTGCCAACCGAGTTCTAACAATATTAGTACTTCCTATAAACATGCGATCATAGAGCTATCTACTCGTACCTTGGGAACCTACTATATTCCACACCTCTACACAAAAGTGACTTTCCCTCCCAAAGTCCATCCACTACATATAGCCGCCGATCTAGTACTGAAGCCTTTGGAGTCCGTCCAAATACACAATGGAGCTTTTGCTTAGCTTGTTCTTATATAAGACTTATTTAGGTTAGACACAGTGATTGTTAGTGCATGTGTGCAGCTCCTCAGGAGAGCATTCCCAGTACTGTGCCCCATCCTCCATCTCTTAGAGTCCTTGCATTCCAACTTTCATGATGTTAATTTTCAGAGTGATTTCCTCCTTTCTTTCTATTTATAAATTATATATGTCTGGAATTTCAAACTATATTGTAAAAAGGAACTTGCTTTCAGGTTAAAAAACAGTAATATATAACATGGAAGAATGAGGGTCAGATATCAAAGTTTTCTGTGGAGTATTTTGTGGAGTATTTGCTAAGAGGTGATATACCTGGGTCACATGGTGGATCTATTTTTAATTTTCAAGAATTCTCTACACCTATTTCCATAGTGACTAAGCAAATTTTAAGTCCCACAAACAGTAAATAAGACTTTCCATTTCTTGTTTAACCTCTCAATTTTATTGTCAGTTTCCCCTTAGATATTTGCAAATGACTTGTGTAATATGAAATCTCTAAGTAGATTTGATGAGCAGTTTTTCTTATTGCTAGTGATGATGAATATCTTTGATATATTTCTTAGTCATGTTCTTTGCTGCCCCGTTCATAATAGCTAGGAAATGGAAATGACCTAAATGTCCTACAACCAATTAATGGATAATGAAAATGTGGTACATATATACTATGGAATAATTTTCAGCTTCAAAGAAAGAAATGAAATCATGAACTTTGCAAGTAAATGGGTGGAACTAGGAAAGATCATACTGAATGAGGTTACACAGACTGAGAATGTTAAATGTTGCACGTTATTTTTTTTAGTGGAGGCTCTTACCTACAAATCTTCAGGTGTGAGTACGTAGCCTATAGGAAGTACAGAAACCAGGAAAGTAAAAGGGGACCATTGTCAGGGGTTGGGAAGAAATAGAAAGCAGAATAGCAGGGTGCAATTGACCTACTTGGGTAAGTGGGGAAAGACAGAGGGATCTCCTTAGAAAAAAGAGGTAAGTACGGAAGAAGGTGGGAGGAAGGTGAAGGAAATCACTACATAAAAGTGACCTGTTGGGGAAATTTAAAAAGTGTGAGTTCTAAGATAGAAGAAGGGAGGTAAATTTATCAGAAAGTTTGAGGGGTAAAGGGTAATAACAAGATCAAATAATTTTGGGAGGAAAACGGAAAAGGGAGAGAGGATTGAGGTAAATACAGGAGAGAGGGATTGGGTAAAATATCAACAAGAATGTCTGAAAAACACACACAAAAATCATATTATTAACTATTCACCTTTAAAGAGCTATAATGCACAGAAGGTGGTGTTAAATATACATATATATATATTTTTAATGAATTTTTCTCTTCTGGACCTATACTCCCTCAGGTGCCAGTGCTCATCTAATAAAACTCCTAACACCACATATGAGAAGATCTCTTTTGATTCACTGGCCATGGTTGTCTAAAAGACTCCCAAGCATCTAGCCTATTGCTATTGTCTTTGGTTATCCCACCACAGAGGGAGAAGTTAAATCCCAATTGCTGAAGCTACTGAGCACAATAAAAACAGGGCCAAGACCTCTGACCTGGAGTTGTCATGAATGTCCCCTCCCTGAGAACTAGCTTCCCTGGTACCAGAAGTTAGCATGCAAGCTCTCCAATTAGAATTAAGACCTGACCAACAAGAAGGATTTGATGCCTGGTATCTAGCTAGTACTCAGTGTTAATGAAATTATGACTATTGGAGGAATATCAACAACCCCTAATTTACTAAGGCAGCAGAATCCATAACAGTAATGTATAAGCATTTGTCTTTATACCCACAGATAAGCATAGCCTTACCCCTCATTAATGAGACTTCTCTACGCAAGACCACTGTACAACATAAAACCAATCAATATGTAGAGTTGTGGAGCCCAGTGTGAATCAAAATATCTACAAAATATGCCTACACCTAGGGCACAGGAATATTGCTGAAGAGGGTTAGAAAGATTATAAGAACAAGGGATCCTGGAAGTTTGAGTTGAGATGTTTGTCTTCTTATAGCATCAGAAGCTATCCCCATAAACTCTCACCATTTGTCACCCCAAACTGGGTTATCTGAACAAGGATGATACCAATGAAGATGTCAAACTAAACAGGAAAACAACAGCAACAACAAAACATAACAATAACTACAAAAACAACAAAAACCCAGGAGGTCTTAATGTAGTCAAAGAACTACAGTAACTGAGTACATCTGGGAGTGGAGGAAATGGTTCTACCCAAGTAAGTGTACACTAACTGGTTGCCCAGTGTCATGGTCAGCCAGGAAAGCATACATACAAGTAACATTATACAGACTGAACAAAGTACATTCATGCACTTATAATTAAAAGTAAAGGAGGAGATAAATTTAAAGGAGAAAGAGAGGGATATATAGGAAGATTTGTAGAAAGGAAAGGAAAGGAAAAAAATCAGAATCTCACAAACACACAAACAGGTTGTTTTACTCAGTCAGATGGTGTTGGACTACATTGCTGGCTGGTTAGAGGTCACAGTCTGCCATACGCTTAGCAGCTTTTTCTTCAACCTCGGCAATCTGGAACTTCCTTCCACCCCAACAAAGCTTCCACCCCTTTACCTGCACTTATGTGGCGAATGTCCCTGGGCCTGGAGAACTGAGATTATTTGAAAGATACCTTTAAACCAGATGCCAGTCTCTGAAAAAGATGTTTGATTCATCTTTAGCTTGACCCTTGGCACAGATCCCTGTTAAGAAGACTCACACTGGGGCCATACTCTGACATACTAAGCCTTTGTGTTAGGAGTGTGTCACTTAATGTAAATTAGGGTTTTCCTCAGGCTCCTCAGTCCTATATATTCCTCATACAAGGCAATAAAGTTGAGTTGATTCACTGAAATCTATCGCTGGGAGGGCTGTCTCCACTAGCGCTCATGGGCCACATACAAACCTTTCTGTCACCTCTGCCATTTTTTCCTCTCAACCTGGTAGCCAACAGGACCACAGGGAAAGAGGGCTCCCATAACACAAGTGAGCTTTTCTAACTTAACTTTCTCTACTTCCATGAATGAAACAAAATACCTTTCAAGAGACTCTTGTCTTCTCTGTTAAGACACTACTAAAATTTCTTACACTGTGGTCAGCACTGGAAAGTTATGCTGGCTAGTCTTGTAAGCACGACACACCAGCTAGTTCTCTGAAAGGAGGGAACTTCAGCTAGTCTTTTCAGCATGTCCCACAAGCTAGAGTTTTTTGAAAGAAGGGAACCACTACTGAGACATTTTCCCCATGCAATCTGGCTGTTAGGCATTTTTCTTGATTATTGATTGTTGGGAGAAGGACTCAGCCCATTGTGGGTCGTTCCATTTCTGAGGTGGTAGTCTTGAATTGGGTCAAGCAAGTCATGGGAAGCAATGGAGGAAGCAGCTCCCATCTTTGGACTTATTATCATCAGCTCCCACCTTGACGTTCCTCTCTTGTTTGTGTTCTTGTCCTGACTTCCTTTGATTATAAACAATATGGAACTGTAAGCCCAAACTGTTTCCTCCCTAACTTGCTTTTAGTTCACTGTGTTTCATCACACCAATAAATCCATGATTAAGATAAAAGTTATAGATGTAAGAACTCATCTTTGAGATATTGTGTCTGATATTGACACCATGAATACACAAATAAAGGCATCTCATCTTAAATATACTCACTGTGTATGTTTTCAAATCTTCTGGTAATTTCTGGAGTCAGAAATTTGATACTGCATCAAAATTCCAAAGACTATTGAGATGATTAACATGCCAACTACAATTTATGTAGATATGTAAGTAGTTAGCTATGTATCTCAGCACATGTTTTCTGAGTCATTGATAGGAGTCAAAATAACAAAGTAGACAAAGAGGAGAAATATCAGTATTTTGGGTAAAAGGAGAGATAACTCCATTGGTTTAACCTAATTCCAAATGAGAGAGCTTTTTTTTTTTTTAAAGTGGAACTTTAAAGGAAGGATACTTAAGATTGAATGGTTATCGTGGAAATGTTTATTTGGCTTTATTAACTAGTGTATGTCAATTACATGTCAACTGGCTCTTAAGAGAGTCTTGAAGTTTATTATGAGCAATGCTGTGTTATCAATTTAAAATCACAGGACACTAATATAATTAGATTTTTAACACACAAAATTTACAGCGAATATTTATGCACTCAATCGAAAATTTAAAAGCCAGAGATAACAAGTTAATAATTGAAACAACTAATAGAGTTTCTAAATAAATGTCACTATTTTTATTAATTGATATTTAATTTGCTGTAGCTTGCCTTGGTAAATGTTAATTAAATGCCAGAAAATTCCTCATAATTTGAACATATTAATAATTTTATAATTAAGCCTTTATTGCTTATATAATTATGAGTTAATTGCAGAGCTACTAGATTTACTGTACCCTTTATAGAGAACCCAGTGATATCTGCTTTTCTCCGCAGGTCAATAAAGTTGATTGCCTGGTATTGGTGAATAGAACATCAAAATCTGTGTGTGAATAAATACACATTTTCAAAGAACACAGTAAACATTACACATCGAATTAGGAAAATGAAATAATGGAAGGCTGCCATCATTCTTGTATCAGCCTATTAGCCTTAGGACTTACCTGATCATTTACGAGAAAACAAAATTATTTTTCTTCAGATGTTTCTATAATTGTATTGAAGAGCATTCTCTGTATTTCAGGGAACTGTCACAGGATATTCAGTGTTATCGTCACAATAACCTTGCAAAAATATAATTATCACCATTTTACTGTTGTCAGAAAGTAGTTTAAAATCTAAGTAACCATCATGAATCAAGTTTTAACCTTTTCTGAATCCACTCTGAATTTTCCTTCATTTCTTCTATTTACATCTCATGTCCTTGGGAAGACCAGTTTCAATAGCCAAGGAAATCAGCATCACCTGGTCTCTTTTTTCCCCCAATTGATAACTAAACATTTATATACTAGTTTGAATGGGAGGCCCTTGTTCCCCGAGTGACATTGCTAGAAGTACATCACTAGGGGTAGTCTTCAACATCACAAAACAGCAATCCTAGGGTGTTCTATCTCAGATGGGTGCTTGCATTCAAGTCCTAAGCTCTCAGTTTCCTGCTTCTGCTACCCCGTCCACTGCATACTGCCAGAAAAACCCTATCATATTGAACTCCTATCACTCTGCAGACATAAATCTAAATAAATGCTTCTCAAAGTTGCCTGGTTCCTGTGTCTTATAATAGGAACAGACAGTGGCTAAGGTACAGTATATTATGAAAACTGTCATGATAGTAGTTGGTTCTTCCCAAACCCATATTTTCCAACTTCTCAGCGACATGGTGGAGTTGCTGAAGAAGAACCCAGACCTCCATCAGCTCTTACCTAGCCAGTGATCTGCCACAGAACAAGCAGTGTTGAACAATGCTACAGCAAAGTTCATCCATGCCACTTCCATAACGTTCTCCTGATGATTGAGAGAAAGTTTAATTACTCTGACATGCTTGTTCCCTGAGCAGTAAACAGCTTTCTCTTCAACAAAGTCTTCTGCAGTCAGCTACCCACATCTGCATTATATTCGGTGTTTTCAACATTTTTGTACCATTTTTCCTTTATAAAACACGATTTCATTACTTTTAGAGCCAATCTACGTTGTATTTGTATTTGTATATTTATGTTTTACTTAGTCTTCACTCTCTTTTTGTCCTGTTTTAAAACCAGATACTCCAAAATGCCTTTATATTGCAATAAATGTACCCAATTTTAAAACAGTTGGAATACAAATACACACACACATATCCACACACACACACACATTTTTTTTTTTTTTTGAGACAGGGTTTCTCCGTAGCTTTTGGTTCCTGTCCTGGAACTAGCTCTTGTAGACCAGGCTGGCTTCGAACTCACAGAGATCCACCTGCCTCTGCCTCCCGAGTGCTGGGATTAAAGGCATGTGCCACCACCGCCCAGCTACACACACACTTTTTACATTAGGAAAGTAATACTATTTTCATTGAATTGTTAAAAAAGCCACACAACCTCTGTTTTATAATACAATGAAACAAATTGTCATGCTTATAAACTATTTGTATCTTTTCTTTCTTTTATGGTCAAATTACTAATTTTCAGTAAGCATCAATACTATATATACAATCATATATTTATATAAATTATATAATATATTAATAATATATGTGCATATCCTTATATGAACCTAGAAAGATTATTTGAAAAGTACAGTTAATATACCCTATTAACAACTGATTATTTTTCTGATAGGGATATCAGAAGGACTTTTTGTTTTTTGCTTATTTGGTTGGTTTTACTTAGAAACATATGAAAACTAGCATTATCCAATAGGATTCAGAAAAAATAAAATGAAGGAACAGAGGTACACACAGTAAGCTTCTTCAGAAGAACCAAACCCAGATGAGTCAGTTAGACTATTCTTTACCAAGTAAAACTTGTGTACCATCTATAGATCTATAGACTCTAAGAACTGGCTGGGGATAGGATATAGACCAGCTGCTGGATATTTTGCAAAATCTGGTATAAATTTCAAGTAAAACATGAAAATAGTAAGAATCTACTTAACATTTTTACAACCAGAGAACAAAACTGAATAAAGCAGACCTAGTACAGAGTGGCTGAAGATTCTCAGGAGCAGAGGAACCTAATGGGAAGGCACGAGAAATAAGTGTTAGAGATGTTTAGAGTTTGGCTTACATGCAAGCCAAGTGACTGATCCCAGCAGGGCTCATGAAGCATCTCTTTGAAAAACAAATGAAAGTGGCTGGGTAGACATCCTTGAGAAAAGAAATATGCCTTATTCTCTTTGTACCAAACAGTATTACAAAGCAATTGACATTTAGGGAACACAAGGGCCAAATTCAAACTTTAAATCTTTATGATTTTATTTCAAGATATTATATTTATATAATTTTTATAAATTTCTTATTATAAAAGTCATAAAAAGTCAAACATCAAAACAACTATACCAAAGCAATGATCACACACACAAATGCACACACACAGACACACAGGTATGTCTCAAGTCCTAATGCCTTATCTTATTTTTGACATAAAAGCAAAACTTTTGTGATAAAATATTAAGAACTACAAGTTATTTTCATGTTTAAAATATTTATTTCATAATTTATTTATACATATATTTCTATGTGTACCATATAAATGCTGGTGCTTACAGAGAATGAATTGGGCATGGTATGCCCCGGGCCTGGAGTTATAGGCAGCTGTACCTCCACTGTTGGCACTGGGAACTGAACTCTATGTTCTGAAAAACATTAATTGTTTTTAAGTGCTGAGTATATCTTTTTATCCTCACTGGTTACTTCTTTTACACAATATTTAGAGATAAACATCTGTTGCATTTGTGGGCAAAATTATCCTGTAATTAAATTTTTATAATAATTTTCTGGGACTTTGTTTTGACAGCATAGTTTATACGTGTGTTATACACAAAAATGGAGGGTCAGAATTTGTATATGATTTGAAGGAAAAGCGTATGCAGATATCTCTATATAGAGACAATTTTCTATACTAGAGTATGCTACTTCTTCATAATCAAAGAGATAGCATAAATAGTACCAGTTTAAGCACTGAATCTGTCATGCTTCCATAAGTTCAGGAAGTTCAATCTCCAAAGGACAAAGGGCATGATTCATTTTTGCTTATTGGAGCTGAACAACACTTGGCACAGGAGACACACTTCTATACCACATATTTTCAAGTTAGAACATGCAGAAGAATTTATTGTTGGGAAATTTTTATCTAATTTTAAAACATATATATATAAGCATACATATGTATGCATGTATATATATAATCATATATGTAACTCTGATGATGCTGGAGTAAGACAGGTTGTGATTTGAGATAATATATTTCAAGCTTTTCAGCAATAGCTATGTCTTCCAATAGTTGTGAAAATTATATAATGTTTGGCAATAATTCAGTGTCAATAAGGAAGCACTTCTTAGATTCTTCAAAACAAACAAGGGAGAGTTCTGTTGAAAGGAGGTGGCAGGTTGAGGATTCATCTAATTGGTACCATATAGAGTAACTTTTAAAGAGCCCTTGAAGGAAAAAGCTTTCACGTAACATTGTCAAAACAGGGGAAGGGTTAAGCATTTAAATTTCAAAGCCCTTTCGTTCATACAAAGTGAATGAATACAGGTGCAGTTATAATTATTTATATTATACAAATGAGTATCTTTTAATAAAAGTCTCTAAGCAAACATCAATTTTGTGTACACTGTGATAAGCCATGAAGTGAGTTTTTAGAGTAATCAAGATTTCTTCACATGATCAACATAAACCAGGTTTTTCATTCTTTCCACATATTTTTTTTTTTTTAGTTTTTTCGAGACAGGGTTTCTCTGTAGCTTTGGAGCCTGTCCTGGCACTAGCTCTTGTAGACCAGGCTGGCCTCGAACTCACAGAGATCTGCCTGCCTCTGCCTCCTGAGTGCTGGGACTAAAGGCGTGCACCACCACTGCCCGACCTTTCCACATAATTCTAATACTTAAAAAGCAAACTTATATGTTAATTAGACAGATATTCACTGTTGCTGACCTCCGTTTTAGTACAATAAAATGGTAATAATGTAATAGTGATGTATTTTCTCAATAAAGAACTGTTAAAGCTTAGACCTAAGATGTGTAAACATACAATATGCATATTTTAAATTACATAACAGCACATTAAGTATTCAATAAGCTCATGTTGACACACACATATATACACATATTATATATATATTATATATAATATAAACTTTTGTTAAATAGCAGAGTACTCATTATACGGGACATCAGTTTGCATAATCTCATAAATCACTGACAACTACCTGCAATGTTTTGTCATGCCTCATTAGAGAATTAAAACAAAACCTGTCTTCAAAAATATCAAAGTCTTATTGCCTATACCACAAAGCAACTTCTTTGCTGCATAATGTAAATTCAAAATAAGCAGAAACACTGACCTTTTCAGCTTAGTTTTATAACCAACTTATTTGTAGACAGAATGAAAATCAATTTGTGTTCATAGAACAAAAAGTATGTGAACCATGACTCTGTTTTCAAAATATTTAGGCAATCAATAAGCAGTATTCTGTTTCGTATATTTTGAGATTCAGAAATATTTATCAGAGTTCATTTTCAAAGATCTGTCATCAAGTAAAATATTAATTATTGTGGATTTTTATTCTTATATTACAATTCTTTCTTTACCTATTTTTGTCTTAAATATCATAATAAATTGTGTATTTTCTATTAGTTTTTTTTTTAATGAAGATGATCTTAATTTGGATATAGATTCTTCAGAGTCTTTTATAGACTGGAAAAAATTTTATAACTCTGTGTAAAGACATCCAAATTTTTTCTTTGTAAATTTTTTTGCACAAAAGTTTGATTATTATAAATGATTATTAATCTGCAATTTTTATTTACATATTATATTTTCAAATGAGCTGTATAGGCATAATCCCCTAAACAAGAGTAGGAATATATATACACAGTGTAAAAAATTGATCTTAAATTTCTATCAATAGACCAAGATCCATACCAATGCAAAGTATTCATCTTTATATCATATCCCCCTTTAAATGAAAACAAGCATTTATAAACAATTATTTGGGGAACTTAGATATAGTTTTTTCCAAACTGCTTCCTACTGCTTGTTGGATGAAGCATTTTTAGGGTTCACAGAGACCTTTCAGGGGATTTTGTTTCATCAAACCACATTAGGCTGAATGGAATCCACATGTTCTCATCTTCTGTGGACACAAAAGCAGAACCTCTTTTCCAAAGCAACATATACTTAGGCCCAAATATTTAAGTCAAGATACCTTTAGATTTGTTTTAATTAGCAGTACCCAGAATCAAAGGTGTCCCTGCAATCCAAAAATTTAATGAAAGCACAATAATATACATAATCCAGACTCTGTATATTTCAGTTTTACGTCGCTTTTTTATTACTTTTTAATATTGATTTTAAACTTTATTTCTTTAATCTACGACTTCTCGGATTTTGCATACAAATGGATGGAAATAGAAAACACTATCCTGAGTGAGGTAACCCAGACCCAAAAAGATGAACATGGGATGTACTCACTTATAACTGGTTTCTAGCCATAAATAAGGGTCACGGAGTCTACAATTGGTGAACCTAAAGAAGCTAAGTAAGAAGGTGAACCCAAGGAAAAACATATAGTTATCCTCTTGGCTATGGGAAGTAGACAAAATTGCCGGGGAGAAAATTGGGATCTTGGGGGTGGGGTGGGATGGGGGTAAGGGGAGATGGGGAGAGAAAAGGGAGAAGGGGAGGATGGGGCAAACTTGGGGAAAAAGGAGGATTGGGATAAAGGAAGGTTGGATAGGGGAGCACGGAAGCACAATTCTTAGTTAAGGGAGCCCACTTAGGGTTGGTAAGAGGCTTGAACCTAGAGTGGCTCCCAGGAGCCCAAGGCGATGTCCCCAGTTAGTTCCTTGGGCAGCTGAGGATAGGGAACCTGAAATGACCCTAGCCTATAGCAATACTGAAGAATATCTTGCATATCATCATAGAACCTTCATTTGGTGATGGATGGAGATAGAGACAGAGACCCACACTGGAGCACTGGACTGAGCTCCCAAGGTCCCAATGAGGAGCAGAAGGAGGGAGAACATGAGCAAAGAAGTCGGGACCACGAGGGGTGCACATACCCACTGAGACAGTGGAACTATCTATTGGGAGCTCACCAAGGCCAGCTGGATTGTGACTGAAAAAGCATGGGATAAAACTGGACTCTCTGAACATGGCGAACAATGAGGGCTGATGAGCAGCCAAGGACAATGGCACGGGGTTTTGATTCTACTTAATGTGCTGGCTTTGTGGGAGCCTAGCCAGTTTGGATGTTCACCTTCCTAGACATGGATGGAGGGGGGAGGACCTTGGACTTACCACAGGGCAGGGAACCCTGACTGCTCTTTGGACTGGAGAGGGAAGGGGAGAGGAGTGGGGGGAGGTTGAGAAGGGTGGGAGGAGGGGGAGGGAAATGGGAGGCTGGGAGGAGGCGGAAACTTGTTTTTTTTTCTTTTCTTTTCTCAATAAAAAAAATTTAAAAAAGTGTTCAATGGTTATGCTATAATTTAAATGGCTTTGACTTAGAATCTTCTGGATTGCTTATTTCATGCATATGCATATAGAATTATCAAATAACATATTAATCTGTTTATTGACAGCTATTTGGATTTGCTTATTTGCTTTACTATGTAGTTTAAAACATTCTTAAGATTTTCCAAGTAATAGAGCCTGCTTCTAAAAATAAAAATAGATATACTTTTCTTTCACAAATTAAATGTGTTTTATTTCATTATCTTGCCAAATTACCAAATTACTCATCAGTAAAATATCTTGTTATATGATAAAAGAAACTATAAGAGCATCCTTGACATTTCTGTGTTCCAAAGGAGAAATAAGTGACTTTTTTTTTTTGATTTCACAGAACAGCAGATGAAAGTTTATCTTTAGAACACTTTACCATAGGTTTGGATTTTTTGTTTAGAAAAAATATGACCACTAAATTTTAAATGTCTTTTAATGATTCCTTAGCCTATTGATATAGTATTTTGAATTGACTGATTTTGATAATAACCAAGCCTGTATGCTTAGAATAATGTTTTGATGTAGGATTCCTCTCTGTATACTGTGAATATGTTTTATTGCCTTCGGATAATAAAGAAGCTGCTTTCAGCCAATGGCTTAACAGAATAAAGCTAGGCAGAAAATCAAAAGAGAGATGTAGAAAGAGAGTAGACAGAGTCAGGGAGATACCATGCAACCACCGAAGGAGACAGATATGCCCCTGTGGTAATACATAGAATAATAGAAATGGATTAATTTAAAATGTAAGAGCTATCTAGAAATACGATTAAGCAGCCTTGTAATTAATATAGTTTCTGCGTGTGATTATTTTGGGTCTGGGCAGCCAGAAAACAAGCAAGCAGTTCCTGCCTACAGAATGGCACCCACTGTGCTTAAAGATGGATTTCAGATAAAGTCAGTGCTCCAGGCCCAGGGCCGTTCTTCAGATAAGGGAAGTATAGAGCAGCAAGCCTCACTAAAGAGGAAGTCTTCCATGTTGTCTTTGGAGAGAGATATGATAGACTCATACCTCTGACAAGCAGGGCCTCCCAACAAGAATGCCTTCGTATTTAGTAACTCGTACATCTGCCTCTACTTTTTAACCATCTAGTTAGAATTGCTTTAGCTGTTTATAGAGCTTCCAGATCTTCAATCACTGCCCTTCAAACTGTCTCCCTTTTCTGAATGGAGAGTGTAATCTGAGCTAACCTTTTCCTCATAATATCTGCAAATAAATGTTCTATTGATAGCAAACTGTGAAGCCATTTATGCCTCTGGTTTTCTGAGTGGTGTTGCTTCCTCCGTGGATCTCTTTACTTGCTACAGATCTTTTCAGATTATCTATTTCTTCTGAGTCGATTTAAATCATGTTGATTTTCTGGGCCTTTTCTTTTCCATATTATCAAAGTTAATTCTTTTCAGCTGTACCTACCTTCCACATACCCCATTAATGATTTCTTTTCTACGTCAATGTTATTTGGGAATATATTGTTTAATTTATACATATTATTCTCCAAATTGCCATTTTGTGATTAAGTCTAGCCAAATTTACCAGAAAGTATACTTTGCTAGATTTTATTGCAAATTAAGTTTCTTGAGTTCTGCTTTACTGCCTATCATGACTTCTTTGACAGAGGATACTCTGTGTACTTTCAAAATGTGGCCTACTGCTATTGATAACCTGTAAGTCTATTTGGTTTAGGAAGATATTAGTATGTATTTTGATCTATCATTTGCCTGTGACTCAATCCTTTTTAAAGTAAGTAGTGAAGTCTCCAACTATCATTTTTCAAGTATTTGCTTCTCTTGTCTTTTATTATTTTTCTTTTTTTTAAGGAAACATTAAATTTAATTTAAAGATAAACAACCTGAATGTAGCTATAAGAACAATGAGAGAAACCCACTGACAAGAGCAAGGCAGTTACACTGACTGGAGGGTGGAGATGTGAGAAAGATAAGCTAGATAGGTTTTAAGTTTCCAACAAATACACTTTGAGGTCAGAGAGATCCTAGGGTCATTTCTGAGTTCCAGAATGAATGCTTCCTTTTGTCTGTGAGTATCCTGTATATCTCATAAAGCAAAGTCTCTGATTTCCTACATAGGAAAGAGTACGCTTCCTGTCTCAGGCAACTGTCCATGGAGTGGTGACTATAAAAAAACAACATATCCCTGGACGAAGAGCATGGGGGTGTTTTGTCATGTTGATTTATATATCTCTTCATCATCTCTGTTGGCGTCACAGTTTCTTCAGCATCTCTCAGGATCATATTACAATGTCTATCATAAGCGAGTAATCTGGCTCAAAGATCTCCACTGATTCTCATTTTCACACAAATTGGCTCATCAGAGCTGAGCCTGATAGCATCCAGGGCTCCTCTATGGCATTATTAGTCTATTTCTGATCTACATTACCACCACGTTTCAATGAATGGATTTGTGATTCTTGTAGCTGAATGCCCTGAATAAATGCATGTATTATTTTTGATATTTTCTTAATTTTTGGTTCTTTGATTACTGGAGACCTTTCCAGATTTTTTTCTAGTACCAATGTTTATATTGAAGTTTATCTTCTATTTAAATCATGCATTTTGAGCCTCTCAGATATTGTATTTCTGCTACTCAGTCTGTATCCTAAATATCTGTACATTGTATGTGGTTTAATTAAAATCAAGATATTATATGACATTTTAGTCACTTTTGTTACTAAATACTGTCTATTTCTCAATTCTGTTTATTTAAAAACATTTATTTATTTATTTATTTATTTATTTATTGTGAACTGTCATTTTTTGTACAACTGAAAAACTAATATTGCTTTGAAGATACTCAAGCCGAGGCAGACACAGTAATGACAGAAACTTGGTTAGAATTTCCTTTCTTCCTCACCTCATTGCTCTTAAGTCTTAGTTTGTTATTTACACACATACATATAGTTTCACATATATAATATACACAACATATGAAAATGAGATTTCACACAAAAAATTTAATTTTTAAATAAACAAAGTTTAGAAATAGAAATATACTTGTTATATATGCATGCGTGTGTGTGTGTGTGTGTGTGTGTGTGTGTGTGTGTGTGTGTGTGTGTAAGAGTAAACTACTCTTAGCTCACTATAATTTTCAATATTATTTGGGGGAATATGTTGTTCCACCATCTGACCAGTCAAATTTGGGCCATGGTAGGGATCAAAGCTGTAGCTGAATTTCAATTTTCATTGTCACAATATTAACAAAAAATTGGGGGAGAAGGATTTCTTCACCATGGGTAGAATTAGTCTTACTATTAAAAAACATTTGGCCACTTTTTTTCCATTGCCCCTTTCATTATCTGGCATATGAAAATACAGTGTTTCATTTATGAAGTCAGTGCAGCATGGGAAGGCACCATCTTAGAGGAAGGGAAGGGTGTTACCAAATCATGTACCTGCTGGTGTCTGGTTCTTCAGTCTCCAATACTGGAAATAAGTTCTGTTCAAAGATTATCAATCTATCTGATTTCATCAGGTACCACAAAAATAATGGATTAAGGTGGCATGATTACTGGAATAATTTTTTTAGTTCATTTTTATATGTTCTGAAAACAGAAGAGATAATCCCAGACTCTCAAAATACCTTAATTTCAATTATATCCTTAGGAAAATTTCCACAGGCATCAAATAATTCTTCAGTCCATTTTTATATGTTCTGAAAACAGAAGAGATAATCCCAGATTGTCAAAATACCTTAATTTCAATTATATCCTTAGGAAAAATTCCACAGGCATCAAATAATTCCCAGGAATCCATAAGGATGACCCCAACTAAGACCCTAAGCAATAGAAGGGAGAGTGCCCGAACTGGCCTTGTCTTATAGTCAGACTGACGAGTATCTTAAAAATCACCATAGCACCTTTTCCAACAAAAGATAGAAACAGAGGCAAAGACCCACATTGGAGCACTGGACTGAGCTCCCAAGGTCCAGTTGATGAGTAGAAGGAATGAGATTATGAGCAAATAGATCAAGATCGTGAAGGGTTCATCCACTGAAACAGTCTACCTGAGCTAATGGGAGCTTACCAACTCCAGCTGAACTGTGAAGGAACAAGCATAGGACCAAACTAGTCCCTCTGAATGTGGTTGACAGTTGTATGCCTGGGGCAGACTGAGGGACCACTGGCAGTGGCACAGGGATTTATCTCTACTGCTTTTACTAGCTTTTTGGGATCCTATTCTCTTTGGATGTATGCCGTGCCCAGCCTAGATGTGATAGGGAGAGCCTTAGACTTTCTACAAAACAAAATGCCTTTCCGTCTCTTAGGGATAGAGGATGTGTGTGGGAGGGTGTGAAGAGAGAATGGGAGGAGAGGAAGGAGTAAGAATTTGGATTTTTTTTTAAAATCTAATAAAAAAAATTTAGTTAAGGGTAATCATAAGCCACCGTGTTACCACTGTGAACCGAATCCATGTCCTCTGCAAGATAATCAAGTATTCTTAAACACAGGACCAACTTTTAAGCCTTATTTTTTATTTTATTTCTTAATGCTATGTTTCTTATTATTTTTTCTTTCACAAATCATATCTCATAATAGCTATTGGAAATTTTAATCATGTACATCCCCAAGAAAGCATCATGGTATTTAGTTGATATTTTAGTGAATTTTAACTGCACAGGACTATAGAATTTATCATTTTGTCTTACTGTGGAGCCACTGGCACAAGGATTTATTTCTTCTGCTTGTACTGTTTTGTTTTTGATCCCACTCTCTTTGGAGGGATATCTTACTAGATATAGTAAGGAGGGTGTTGGTCCTCCCTCAAAACAATGTGCCTTACCCTGTCTGAGAAGTAAATGGGGAGTGGGGTGTAAGGAAGGTGAAGGAATGGAAAGAGGGAGAGTTTGGTTAATGGGTTTGGTATGAACAACAAACAAACATTAAACTATCATTTTTTAATTTATTTTTAATCAGCTCTATATTTTTCTCTGATCCCCTCCCTTCCTCTCCCTTCCCCCTTCAGAACTCCCCCACATTCCCTATGCTCCCAATTTACTCAAGAGATCTTGTCTTTTTCTATTTTCCCTATAGATTAGATCTATGTAAGTCTCCCTTAGGGTCCTCATTGTTGTCAAAGTTCATTGGAATTGTGATTTATAGCCTGTTTATGTTTTTTGCTTTATATTTAAAAACTACCAATGAGAGAGTACATGTGATTATTGTCTTTCTGTGTTTGGGTTACCTCACTCAAAATAATATTTTCTAGCTCTTTCCATTTTCCTGCAAAATTCAAGATGTTATTTTTTTCTGCTGTGTAGTATTTCATTGTGTAAATGTACCACATTTTCCTTACCCATTCTTTGGTTGAGGGGCATTTAGGTTGTTTCTATGTTCTGGCTATGGCAAGCAATGCTGCTATGAAAATAATTTAGCACAATTCCTTGTGGCACGATTGAGCATCCCTTGGGTATATGCCCAAAAGTGGTATTAAAGGCTCTTGAGAAAGGTTGTTTCCTAATTTTCGGAGAAATCACCACATTGGCATCCAGAGTCCCTGTACCAGCTTGCATTCCCACCAGCAATGCAGAAGTATTTCCTTCATCCCAAAACCTCTCCAGCATTAAGTTGCCATCAGTGTTTCTGATCTTGGCTGTTTTTGCAGGTGTAAGATGGAATCTCAAAGTTGTTTGGATTTGCATTCCTCTGATGACTAAGGATGTTGAACATTTTCTTAAGTGTCTTTCAGGCATTTTAGATTTTCTGTTGAGAGTTCTCTGTTATTTTGAAAAAGAAGCAAAAAATATCAAATGGAAAAAAAGAAAGCATATTTAACAAATGGTGCTGACATAACTGGATATCAACATGTAGAAGAATGAAAATAGACCCATAACTATCATTGTGCATAAAACTCAAGTCCAAATGGATTAAACTATCAATTTTTATCTTAGAAAAATTATAAAGTTCTTCAATGTAGTGTTAATAATTAATAAAGAAACAACTCCTGCGGCTAAAGACATGGCTCGGTGAGTAAATTTCTTTGTGCTCAATCTGAGGACCTGGGTTTGATCCCAGCAGTTGTGTAAAAGGCCAGACATGGCAGCCAGTTCCTTTAGTCTTGGCACTGGGTGGTGAAAACAGAAAGATCCCAGGGCTTGGTGGCCAGCAGGACTAGTCTAATGCACGAGCTTTGTTTTGATGATAGATACTGTCTCAAAAAATAAGGTGGAGAAATGTAGCTAAACATCTGGCACCCACAAGTGTGCACACAGATAGACCCACAAAATCATGGATGGATAAGACCATACACACACACACATGCATACACACACATACACAAACAGATACACACTGTTTATCAGAATAACAAACCACTTAATAAAATATGAAATAAAAGACACTTTCATACATTACTTCAATAATATTAAATTTACATAACATTATGTTTTACATTTATTATTAACAACAGAGGTTTTCATTGATGCATTATTAGTTATGAACATAATGTCTTTAATTATCTTCCATTGAGAAAGTTATATTAGATATGCCTTTTTAAATAAAACTCATTGTGAGTCTTGTTTATAACACAAATTCTTAACCATAACCTATCTAAGATGAAAAGATTCTTTAGTATAATTTTCTTCATGATATCTAGATTCAATTGAGGTCATCATTAGGGATACATCAATTTATAATTTTTATTTTATAAAGCAATCATATCACTAACAACTCAAAGAAGACATAATTTTCCAAGTTTCAATAAAAAGTGAAACCTTGTTTTTAACTCTGACTTCATTTATTTTTGGCTGTTATAGAAAAAATATTAAACAAAGAGATTTGTAAGAACTTCTACTTATTTTCTTCCTAGGACAACAATAATCTCCGGTTCATGCTAAGAGATATGATCTGATGAGTGAGCTCAGTTTCCTTGGCGCTCTCCATTGTCTGTGGTTTCATAAGCTTCTGTGAAAGCGAACATACGTTCTGAGGTTTGATATTCGGTGATTATCATAGCAGCATCTATGTGGAAATGCACTTTCAAGGGTGTTTTATTTCCTATTTGCCACACTTCATACCACAGAGTAATACCTAAAAGTTAAATGCATTTTCTTGAAATGGGCCACAGGATAAAACCGTGCATACGAAGAAGGCAATAGGGTGCAGCGCAAGTGTGCTGTGGAAGTGAGTAAACCAGATGTCAGCGAGGCTTGAGCTCAGCGGTGGATGTGTTAATTTTCCCCTAGATCTACTCAGGGAGCTGGCAGGCAGAATCCCTTGCCTCACAGATCAGGGAAATAGCTCAGAGAAAGCTCAGAGGCAGAAAATGCCATTGACAGGGGAAAAACACTGAATTCTACTTTTTAAAGAGAAAGCAAGACTGTTTTCAGCAGATATTTTTGCTGTTGTTCTTGTTTAGAAGCAGAATTACACCACTAACAATGTCAAAATACAGAATGTAATAGGACAGATTAGAATAGAATCCACTGACTCTAGCCTTTTGCAGTGACCTAAGCAGTCCTTATTCTTTTTAATTTGATCAAACTAAGATTGAAGTGTAATGTTCCTTAGTGGACATTGTCTTCAGTCTGTCAAAACTAATATTTCAGTGTCCATAGCCTTTAATGACCTTAAATGTGCATGCTTATATTTAAAATAGAATTAAAATAAATTAAAGTGTAAATGCCCTTAAGTGGGCTTATATGTCTGGCCTTATCCTTCCTGCTTTCTGCAGAAGTAGTCCTGAAAGGCTTGATCACAAGCAGAAATAGTTATCCTGAAACTCAATATTTTGAAAGTAATAAACTACAAGCTAAACCTTATTTTTATTTAAATCCATATTGTCTGTTTATCATAGGCTATAATGAGGGAAAATTTTCTGATTCAATGGAACTGGTATTTTCATACAGGTTTACAAATAAGGATTAGATTCACAGAATTTGATGTTCAGCATTTTGACAGTATGTCATTAGATTGTCATCTCTAAATGTGTTGATCTGCACTCAGCTGTCTTGAGACACTTGTGACCTGTGGCCTCCGGAATGGAAATTCCTGTAATAATAAAGATCCTGGATGAAGCATGCTTCCTTTTATATAGAGAGGTTGGTGAAGTTATCTGGTTAGGTAGAAGTTGTACAAAATCATAAGGAAATGTATAATCGAATCTTTTAGATACTTGGGGAATGAAAATATTAGCAATAAGAGCTTTTTTGGGGGGGAAGGGAATGTGGAGGATCTGAAAACCAATCCCGTTTTCCAGGACCAGAACAGTGGATAGTGAGTACTAGGAAGGAGAAACCCTAGGATGGCAGGAGAACGCTAAGTAAAATCCTTTTACTTTGTTATAAAACACCACTGGGAAGACTCTCATACAGAAAGCGATGTAGCCAAACTTGTTTATTGTGGTAATTCTGGTAGCCAAGTCCATCCAATTCAAAGTTATATCCTTGCCTAGTATCCAAAGGAGTTTTTATATTTTTCCAATAAAAAATATGTAATATTTGTTCAAAACTAGAATATGTAATTATATTCACTGAATTTAATATATGACATACATACAAATTGTTATTTTCCATATTCAGATGTATTATTTTTAAGCAATATATGATGGTTTGCAGCTAATCTTCATGGCAATGCTATAGCAGTTTTGAACCCTCATTTTACAAACAACAGCAGAGTGAACCAAATTTACTTGAGAGCATATATAGATAGAATAATTGGCAGAGTTAGTTTTCACCTCCGGAAAGACTTCCGTTTTGGATAATTTCTTAACAAATATTGCCACTCAGTTCTCAACATAAACCATAAAACACTTTTGGAGTGGCTTCAATTTAAATAAAAAGCATGTTATGCAATAGATATGGCATGTTAGACTATAGTCACAGTAAGCACAAATTTACTCTGAAATATTTTTCAGTACGTATAAACACAGACATATGTTGAGAACTGATTTTGCTTAAAACCATGGCAAGTGTATGAAATAGTTAGAAAAGGGTTAAACAGTGCCAAATTCTTACTGGTTAATAAAAACCCTTAGGGGTTTTGTTTATTTCTAACTGGAGGAGAACTAATTTGTCATGCACCAGGGGATGCCAAACTCCAATTAACACCCTGTGTGTGCTCAGTACATTTGTAATGTATTGGCTGAATACTATGGTAGGACAAAGGACTTGGTCCTCCACAGACAGCTGATAGGCATGATTTCTGAGACTTATATTAAGTCAGAACCCGATCTAGAGACTGACTAATCTGCTAGATATTGATTGATTACTGGAACTTTTCCTTTGACTATTTCCCAGTTCAGAGTACCCAACCACGGCTATCATATTGGACCCCTGCCGAAACCCATACTCATTATAGGTTACAAATCAAACTGCTTTTTTTCCCATTAAAAATATAAAGGAATTCAAGATCTTAAGATGTATAACTACTCAATAGTTTCATTGAAGTAATGTATGTTAGTTTCATCAAACTACTAGTAAATTTATAAAATCTATAGAATATGTAGTATAGTCTTATTCTATTTGACTTTAAAACAGAATATGTAGTATAGTCATCTTTAAGTTAGATTCTGAGCTCTTTTCAGACTATTTTATTATCCATATATACTCATCTGCTAGCTGAAGAAACATTTAATTGAGGTCAAGTTTGTACTGCTTTAATAATAATTTTGACTTGGGTTGTTGAAACACTGAATTTCAATTTTTATGCAGTGAATTATTATTGCAATAACACTCAAAGCACTTTCCCCCTGAATTCAATATTGCTCTTGTAATTTAAGCTGACCTGTATTCTACATAATATATCAGATTTGAATTTTTAAAAATTGAGCTTTAATGTTATTTATCCCTCCTGTATTCCTGCCTTTATACTCCTTTCCCATCTCTCAAACCAATTTGTCCCTTACTATTCCACTATTCTCCTCTAATCCTTTATATTGACTGTGTTCTCCCCTTTTCCTTGAAATCTCCCCTTTCCATAGTCTCTTATTAATTCTCTATCTCTGTAGATATTTCAAATGAGACACACATATGTAAAAATTCAAAACTAACACCCATAAGTGAAAGACAATATATGACATTTGTCTTTCTATGTATGGAATACATCACCAAGATTGCTTAAAGTTATATCGATTAAAATGTGAGTTTAATAATTTTATAGTGTAGTGTAGATATCGCATATTATTTTTATTATCCATTCATCAGTTAACGGTCTTTCCATTTCTTGATTATTGTGACTAGAGTAGCAAAGTACACAATAATCAGAAATCTCTACAGGAGGGTATAGAGACCTTTGAGTGTATTTTCAAAGGTATAATTATATATCATGAAGGGATAAATGGCACTAAAAACTTTCTATAAGTCTCTACAGAACCCTACCTCCTACCATAGAATTTTTCTAAAATGTATACATAAAATGAGTTTAAATGGAGTTATCTTATATTGGTATGACAATACTCCAATTAGACTCCAGAGACAAACAAATACAAAGCATAATTCTGGAAACTGGTTATTTTTCATGGAGTTATTGGCCACAGAATTTCCATAAATTCACAAATATTGCAGGCTTTAGTTAATCCAATTGGTTGTCCCATAGAACTTGATGGTTAGACAGTATAGCTGAAGACACTACCTGCTCAAGTCACAGAACATGACAAAATTAATCTGGAACTAACCTGGGAGATCTACCCTAATGCCTTCTTTCCATATTGCTTGAAAGATATATACATGCTCCAGAAGCAAGAGATAATCATCAGTCATAAACACCTATATATGCATCATATTTATTTAATGTTGTAATGAATGATGTAATTTTGAGAAAATAATGACCATTTGATGTGGGGGTGACATATATCAATCTGTTGATTTCATTGGTTAAGTAATAAACAAACTGCTTGGGCTCATAGCTTAGAACATAGGTGGGTTGAGTAAACAGAACAGAATGCTGGGAGGAAGAGGTAGTGAGGTAAGACGCCTCAGACAGAGACTGACAGCTCTGCTCTCTGGAGCAGAGACACCATGCCCCCTGCTCCTGGGCAGACACATGCGATGAAGCTCCGACCCAGGATGGACGTAGGCTAGAATCTTCCCGGTAAGCGCACCTAGCTGTGCTACATAGAATATTAGAAATGGGCTAGTCCAGGTACGAGAGTTAGCCTAGAAGAGGCTAGAAATGGGCCAAGCAGTGATTAAAAGAATACATTGTCCAGCCTGGTCTACAGAGCTAGTTCCAGGACAGGCTCCAAAGCCGCAGAGAAACCCTGTCTCGAAAAACCAAAAAAAAAAAAAAAAAAAAAAAAAAAAAAAAGAATACATTGTCCATGTAATTATTTCGGGGCATAAGCTAGCCAGGCGGCTGGGGTGCTGGGAACACAGCCCCGCCGCTCCTATTACTATAACCATTATTTCTTTGTTATCTCAAAATAGAAAAGTTTTTTCTAACAGTGAACACAATTTATTTACATATTAATTTATGGAATAAGACCAACTATGAATTTAATATGTAATAAAAACATGGAAGCCGTTTTCTAGACACAACATGGCAATTTTCCATTTAAATACACAGCAGCAGTTAAAGCAACATTCACAATATTGTGAATTCCACTATGGAGTAGAGAGGTGGGCATAAATTTCCTATTAAAGTTGAGGAGCTGTGGGTAGTGTATCATTTCTTTCTTTTGTTTATTTAAAGAATTTCTTTTTGCTTTTTGTTTTTAGCCATAAATACAGGACATTGAGACTATAATTCGCAATCCTAGAGAAGCTAAATAAGAAGGTGAACCCAAGGAAAAACATAGTTATCCTCCTGGATATTGGAAGTAGACAAGATTGCTGGGCAAAAATTGGGAACTGGGGGTGGGGATAGGGGAAAGGGGAGATGGGGAGAGACAAGTGAGAAGGGGAGGATAGGGAGAACTTGGGGGAATGGGATGGTTGGGATAATGGAAGGATGGAAATGGGAGCAGGGAAGTATATATCTTAATTAAGGGAGCCATTTTAGGGTTGACAAGAGCCTTGACTCTAGAGGGGTTCCCAGGGGTCCAGAGAGATGTACTCAACTAGGTCCTTGGGCAGCTGAGGAGAGAGATCCTGAAATGGCCCGATCCTATAGACATACTAATGAATATCTTGCATATCACCATAGAACCTTCATCTGGCGATGGATGGAGATAGAGATAGAGACCCATATTGGAGCAATGGACTGACCTCCCAATGTCCAAATGAGGAACAGAAGGAGGGAGAACATGAGCAAGGAAGTCAAGACCGCGAGGGGGGGCACCCATCCACTGAGACAGTGGGGCTGATCTCTTGGGAGATCACCAAGGCCAGCATGGGATAAAACCGGACTCTCTGAATATGGTGGACAATGAGGGCTGCTGAGAAGCCAAGGACAATGGCACTGGGTTTTGACCCTACTACATATCCTGGCTTTGTGGGAGCCTAGCCTGTTTGGATGCTCACCTTCCTAGACCTGTATGGAGGAGGGAGGACCTTGGACTGCCCACAGGGCAGGGAACCCTGACTCCTCTTTGGACTGGAGAGGGAGGGGGAGGGGGAGGGGAGGGGGACGCGGGGAGTGGGTGAGGGGGAGGGAAAAGGGAGGCAGGGAGGAGGCAGAAGAAAAAAAAGAAATTGCTTTAAACACCTATAAATATTTTGAACTATAATAATAACTAACCTGGTAAGACATGCCCACTGGTGCCAGACTGGCATGAATGTCATGGGAAGAACCAACTACTTTCTGACTGGATGAAAGTCCCACTCTATAAGTTGAAACTCTTGATTTTATCACTGTCAAGAGCCTGTGGCTGAACAGGTAGACCCTAAGGACACCTGCTACTATTATTCTACAAATGGACATAGAATGAAAACTGACTCCTAATGATTTATAGTTATGTTCCTAGGTGAATACATCTCACAAGCCTTATCAGAAATGCATCTATTTTCAGTACATGCTTATTAACACTGAGAGACTCATTGGTTAAAATACAGAGAATAAGAGATATCTGATATCTATAAAATTCTTTCCTCCAAAGGCTCAAAATGGTCAAAGTTGTCACAGAAAATGGCTAATCATGAGATGTAGTAGGTGAATACAAGGGAATAGTGCCTTCTGGGCAGAACAGAGCAAAGGCACATGTGAACTCAAAGAAGGGACTGCATAACAAGACCTGAGTGAGATAAACCTAGACTAAAATTTCTATCATGAAGTTGTGAGCTGGTCAAAAATATTCCTTTTTTTTTCTTTTAGAAGATGAGCTATAGTTTGCACCTTTATTAGCTTTAATTTTATAAGCATGTAGCTAGACATAGGCAAGTAGTTCATATATGCAGTGGAAAGCTACACAATCAAGAATGTATGGATAGCACAAATTGTAATGACTGCAAAAATAAGATGTAAATTTGGGTAGGTAAGAAAGAGAAATAGATCAAGGATAAGTTGTTAGATATTGGATATTAAGTGATATACTGTACTTTGTTGACACCCATAGGAGGTTTCCAGACAGAAACAGAGGATGAGTGGATGGTGGCAGAAAAGAAGTGAGGGGAGGGAATGGAAGGAGAGGAGGGAGGGGAAACTGCAGTCAGAATGTAAATTAAATGGAAAAGTTTAATTAATAAAAAGAAAACACTTGCACAAAATTCTCAAAGAACTCAAATAATTTAAAGGTAATCTAGAAATAACCATTAAATATATACTAATAAAATGCAGGAAATTATTGAAAGGAGTGTTGACTATACTGTGATTTGATAAACTAAAAATAAAATAAAAAAATTCCAAAAGTATCATTGAGCTGTCATACCATGACAGTGCCCTTTTAACATTAGCTGTATTTCAGCTGAGTGTTTGCAGGACTGTGGAAATGGAAAAGAAAATTGGCATAACACGGAATTCATTGGCAGAAGTTTTATTTCATTTAATATGATAAAACATGTGAAAGATTATTTTGGAGAAATATATGAAAAAATATCCTTCACAATCGATAATAATTTGCTATGTTGAATTTGAATAGTACTTCCTCATTTTCTTATCACATCATTGACTTAGATGCTTAAAAGCCCAGTGCTTCTACTATGTACACCACGTGGTCTTTTCCATTCACCGTTCAACCTCATTTTGTTCTGAGGACAGAGGTGTAGGGCCATTTTCTTTCTCATTTTTTAAAAATAAAACCCTGAGGGTAAACAAAGCAAAAGCTTTCCTCTCAGTGTGCTAGAGTCTGTAGTTCTTCTTTCAGGGGACTTAAAAATGAAAGTCATTGCTCTGGTTGCCACTGTTAATTATGAATAATTTGGGAAGAGGACAGAACAGCAAGAGGAAACACTAAGCAAGCTGCCAAAGGAAATGCATGTAGCCCCTCTTCCCCTTCTGTTCACCCCCATGAAATGATGATGCCTCATTCATGATACCACCAAAGCTATACTTATTTCTTCATTTCTTAAAGAAGTTTTTAATGTATGCATATGTATGTTTTGAATGTGTATACTACATGTCTGTTCAGTGCCTGTTGGTGCCTTTAAGCATTCAGATCTCCTGATAATGGAGTTACAGCCCATTGGGAGCTCCCAAGGGTGTTAGGAACTGAACTTTGGTTCTTGGAAAGAGCAGCGAATTCTCATAACCACTGAGCCATTTCTCTAACAAATTCGATGTGTCTTTAAAGAGTTAAGGATGTGGAACACCCTCATTTTTTTCCTGTTTAAAAGCAACCATTGCAGAAAAGAATAAATACAGCAAGGCCCTACACAAAACCTGTATTAAATAATGAAAGTAGGATGATATCAATATGGCTTTTTTAAAAAAAATAATGTGGTCAAGAAATATCTCAATAACAGTCTTTTGGTGCCCAGAGTTCTAATGGGTTTATGATTGCTAATGGCTTTAATCTCATCATCTGGGATGGCAGAGTTTTAAATCTATTTACTTCAATTTCCTGCCATGCATCAGAGACGAGGATGATATTTACAGGCTGTGGGCTTTGTGTTACACTTTTTATTACATTAGAAAGTACACAGACTTTTACATCAGCAAGTTGGCTGGAGAGTTTCAGAGATGGGAAAATGAGAGAAGTCACTGAATGCAGCTCCCGAGTGACCACTAAAAATAGTCCAGAGGTTACTGTAGACAGGGCGTGGAGTGCTTCATTTTCCAGGGACATTTTGCCAGTGCTGGCAGCTCCTGAGACTGGAAAAAGCCATTGAAATAGCATTAGATATCTTGCTGCTTTATGAACAATAATTTAATCTCATAATCATTTACCTTCAATATTCTTTCATGGCCTGTGATCTTTCTTTATTTTGACTTTGCTTCTATAGTGTATCTATAGGTAATATGTTTTGGTATTCTCCTAAAAGATTGATGGTGGAGAGAACTTCAGTCATTTTGATAAATTCACTACATTTTTCTCATTTTAACTCTTAAGATAATAAAAATGTTAGAATTATTTTTTCTTGAATCTTCTTAACAATATATAAATTGTGGCATGTCTCATTGTTTCTTCATAAATTTCCATTATATTAAAAATTTATACTAAATTTTTATCATTCAAAAACATCTTAAATTTAAATATATTTTGATCACATTTTTCCCTCACCAAGTCCTTCCAGGACTCTCCTATTCTGTGCCCACCCAAATTTAAGCTCTTTCTCAAAAGGCAAAGAAAAGTCCATCACAACAATAAGACCCACAAAACTAAGCAAACAAAACAACCTCTCCCCAAACCAACCAGACACACAAAAACAAAACAAAACAAAAACTCACTGAACTGCAGCAAAATAAAGCACCCCAAAATCTGTGGAATCCCATTTATAGTGCCAGCTATTTCTGATCCTGGGGCCTGAACTGTAGTGGCTGATGTACCCAGGGTCACTCCATCAGAGGAAATTTCCCCTCTGGGCATGTAAAAGAGACAGTTCAGTTGTTATTCTTCACTACATTGGCTAGGTATTCTTTCATCCATCCATTTTGTTAATTGATAATATTTTTTTCTCATATAATCTATTCTGACTCTAGCTTTCCCTACTGTCATTCATCCCAACTATCCCCACACTCATCTCCCCTCTTCCTCAGATATACTCACTCTCTGTCTTTTTTTTTTTTTTTAAGAAAAGGAAAGGCCTCCAAGATAACAACCAAATACGACAAAACAAAATACCATACAGCAAGGAAAAGACCTCACATCAATGCTGGACAAAGCAAACAACCACATATAAAATTGTCCCAGGAGCAGGCAAAGGAGTCAAAGACACACATACCTGTTACTAGTACTAGGCATCCCACAAAACACCAAACTAAAAGCCACAACATACTCACAGAGGACCTGGTGCAGCCCCCGTGAGCCCTGCTTAGTTGATCCAGTGGATCCTGTCCTCCTGGTGTTCTCCATCCCTTTGCACTCATATACTCATCTTTTTCTTTGTCCCATGAGATTTCCCAAGTTCCAAAGAAAGGGACCTGATGGAGATCTATAATTTAGACTCATCCTCTGTTAATCTCTGTGTCTGTTTACCATCTGCTGCTAGGGAAAGTGTTTTTAATGATGGAAGAACAAGACATGGGCAATGTTGTTTTTGTTTTGTTTTTTGACCAGTCATGTTTGGTTGGTTCTACCCTAGGCCTCTGGGTGTCTCAGTCTCCTGTTCCTGGTCATCCATGTACTATTGGGTATAGTCTCTCTCTCATGGAGTGTGCCTCAAGTTGAATTAGACATTATTCAGCCACTCCCACAGGTTTGGTGCTCTCATTATCCCAGGACATCTTATAGGCAAGACAGATTGTTGGTCAAAGGTTTTAGGCTCGATTGGGATTCAGGTTTCCCTTTTCATAGCCTGCATAATACTTTTCCACACCAGAACTAGAACATATTGGTGCTTTAAAGTGAAAGCCATAACACATGTGCAGAGGACCTGGTGCAGATGAAAACAGGACCTGTCCATGTAGTCTCAGCCCCTAGGAGCTCTTATGAATTTAGCTTATGTTCATTTTGATGGTCTTGTTTCCTTGCTGTCCTATCCTTCCTCCCTCCTTCCCTCCATCCCTCTTTCCCCTTTCTTTCTCTCTCTCTCCATCTCTCTGTCTCTCTCTCTCTGTCTCTCTCTCAGATAAGTATTGATTGGTTTTCTTCTAGTTTCCTCTTCTAGGTCGCTGGACAACCAAGTCTCAAGTACATGGCCACATAAGAATTGTCAGGTGTCAGTTACATTTTCGGGGATAGAGCTTAAGTCAATTCAATTGACTATTTTCACAAGCTCTGTGTGACCTTAACCCTATATATACTATATCTTGTAGGAAGTATATCATTTTATATAGAGGGTTTATGTTACTCTTTTCTCTAGTGTTCAGAGTGCCTTTTTATACCAAAGATACTTGAACTTAGAGATAAAGGGTCGATGTAGGTACCTGTTCAATATTTTCATGTTCAATATGGGTATTTTCTTCCGCAATGGTACCTTACAGTTAGTTCATGGAGAGAAACGTATAGCCACAGCAACAGCAACTTCTTTGCCTCCTTTGATAAACAAATCAATTAGATGTTAACTCAGAACTCACACTAAAAATTTCATATGGTGACAGCTAAATGCCAGTTGGAATTCTGTCTCTCTCATTTTTGTGTGATTTTGTTTAGATCACTTTCACATGTGTGTATACTTTATGATGTTTCTACCATATTAATTCATATTCTACCCCTCAAGTGTCCCTTGACTTTAACCATCCCTCCCTGGGTCCCCTCACACAAGCCCTCACCACTTTGCAACCTGATCCTCCCATTCCAGCTCCCCCCTTCCACCCATATTTATTTATTTTATTCCCTTTACTAAAGAGATCTTCTTTTTGCTAAAAACTAAAATATTGGTGATAAAATGAAAAGGGAAATAATTATCTAAAAGTTTGATATACATATCAAATAATAATAAACACTTTACTAGTCTATTCACTTTATTTGATTCACCAGCACTTTGTATCTCTAAACTATATGATACAGCAAATCCACAAATATGGGTAATTAATCTTCAAAACTCCAAGAAAACTTATTTTCATAGAAAAAAACAAAAGATTTTAAATAAAAGTTTTAAAGTGATAACTATTTTAAATATTATAATAGATCAAGAAATTGTTGTTTATAGATCTACTTACTATTACTAGAACTATCTTCTTTGTTCTCTGTACTTGTCTGGTTTTAATATTTTCATTCTGGTATGATTTTGAAGAGGTTTATTTAAGAAATATTGTTGAGCAATATAATATTAATATTGTGACTAGAGAACTTGATTAGTTCAATATAATCAATGTATGCTATAGATCAGGGTTTTAGGCAAGGCTATTTATGATCATAAATGATTATTTGCAAATCCATGATATACTTTACAATAAAATTATCCAGTAAATATACTTAAAAATCACTTATACATTAGCTATTGAAAACTATTTTCTCATAATTCTTTCATTATCAAATTTAATAGCTAAGTTCTCCAGTACTTTTGTTAATGGAAATTCTTGTCTTATTGACTTTAGGATAGATGAATGGATAGATGAATGTATGCATACATTGATGGATGGATTATAGATAGGTGAATGCATGAATAAGTATAGAAATAAATAGGTACAAAACTTTATATAAAATATGATAAATTTTCTTTTGACTATGAATCATTAAAATACACAATTGTTATGTATTTCTCAAATGTAACTGTGATAATCATTTAAAGATGACGATCCAGTAATGCCATATACATGAGTAATGATGGATTTGGGTGAACTGAGAATCCTTTATATGTCAAAATATATAAGAAAGCATGTGCATATAGAAAAAGAGATTGTATATTGCACCGGAATGTTTCTAGAGATGTAACTTACTACTTTTTACTCCATGTCATTTTATACACAGCTCAATGTCCAGAGAAGTCCTTTTCAATTGCGGGACTTCTGGAGATTGCAAGAACACACAGATAACCAACCAATAGTACGTGATTTTTGCCACAGAACAAAATAATATAATGGAAACCTTTAAGAACTTTCTAAAGGTTACAAGACATGATGGTAGTTTTCATATACTCGAAAACTTAGTAGTAAGCTAAGAAATATCAGCATCCCAAAGGCCAAACTGTTTTATGTGTGAGAAACAAAAGGTAAAGTCAATCTTTTCTAACTTTTTATTTTCTACACTGACTCAGCCCCAATTTTTGGCTACCTGATAAAAAACAAAATAAATTAAACTAAACACAGAACAGAAAAAAGGAAGTGTTGAACTGAGAAACAATCCAAGGCTGCTATGTCAATCTACTAAAGGAAGGGCACCAACACAGCAGCAATGTGATTGAACCGTGAATCAACACATTTTACTACAATGCACTTAGTTCTGAATCTTCACAAGAATTAATCAAATGTATGCCAGTATTAAGAGGAAAGCAATTGAATATAACACTCCACTAAAACTAAAGTTTAAAGTGGATAACAGTTCAGAAGTTGGCAATCAAATGTGAGATCATTGTAAAATTGACACTGATTGTAACTGGAGATTTCTTTCCTGCCCACCATTTCCCAAATAACCACTCTGAGTTAACAACTATTTGGTCTATTAACTCAGGCTTATTATTAACTAGCTCTTACAACTTAAACCAACCCATTTCTATAATCCTATATTTTATCACAAGGCTCATGTCTTGTTACCTGATATGTTGCTTCCTCAGTGACTTCTCTCTTCCTCCCCCAGTTCTGTTTTCTTTCCTCCATATTTTTGATTGGATATCCTACCTGGCTGTATTTGGCCTGGCTATTTGCCAAATCAGCTTCTTTATTAACCAATGGTAATAAGACATATTCACAGCATACAATCCCACACCAATTGATTAAACAGCACCAGGAAAAGGATAGTCATGTATCAATAGAAGTTAGGAAAACAAGGAAGTAAACAATCTGGGTGATTACCAATAAATTTGACTGGATATTTTATGAGAAAATGTAGAAAAGAGAAAGACTGTTTAGTAATCAGGTTAGCATGAAACTCTTTTTTTGTCTGACAAAAAAAATAGTACTAATGCATTTTTATTCATTATTCTAGCCTTCATGCCTCCAAATTTTACATTTTAACTTTTTATTGTATGTACTCCTTTTCTTATATGAGATTTAGACTTATTGTAACTGTTTGAGATTATACAATTCAAGTCCAACTAAGAATGGTCTAAATGTAGAAATCTAGTTATATTTTCTTAGCATTCATCTAACCCAGCCGTCCATTTTCTGAAATTCTTCATGAGCTAACCTTCATTGTCCTTAATACAACCTTGTGACTATCTGGTTTACAACACTTCCCTTCCTGCCTCGACCCTGAAGGCCAGCTCTAGCTCCTTAAGGCTTTTGTAAAGCAGCATTTTATCAAAACAGGCAAGAAATAATAATTCACAGAGAAATATATTACTAAGAAATGACAACTACTAAAATTGCTGTTTGTATATTAATGATAAAACATTTAAATTTTTATTGCTACAACTTAGGGGTTTTCTCATGAACCTCATTTATATTAGAAAGAAATTCAATTTGAGAGAAAGTGACTTGATAATTTCTCTTCCTTACATTTTTTTTTTACTATGACTGATTTTGTAGTGTTTATAAACAGTGTTTGCTTGGCCATCTCATGTTAGTCTGTACACACCTACTTTTAACATATAAACTAAAATACTAGGCTACAAAATAAGACAGAGATTAGTTTTAAGATCCTTTGATTCAGTCTCTGTAAACTTGAGCAAAAAATGACACTGAATTGATGACTATTCTGTGAAATAAAAATGAATGTTTGCTCTGAGGTCCACAACAGAAGGTAGGTAAATACTGCTCATTATTTTGAATATTTATTGATGTAATTTATGTGTATAGATGTTCTGTCTCTATGCATATATGGGTACCACATGTGTGCTTGTATCTTAAGTGGTCAGAAGAGGTTGTCAGACTTCCTGAAATTTGAGTATGGAATGAATGTTCACAATGAACAAGGGGAAACAAGTACTTTAAACTGTTGAACCATCTCTCTAGGCCCTGTTAGTCCATATTATTGCTGACTAATGTCTGATACTTGAAGCTGAAAGCAAAAAAAAAAAATGTTCAAAACAAAACAATAGTTTTAGTAGCAAATTCTTTTGACAGATTGAAAATAAACTACCTTAAAAGATTCTTCACTAAAAGAAATGATTAATTTTCTTCTGTTTTCGTGGTTTCTGCTTTCAGATCTGTCAATAATAACTTATATGCAGGAAAATACTTATATTTTATGCCATTTTAAACTGTAAGTTTTGTTCATTTTTTACCATAACTTCAGATTGTATATACAGTAAGTTACTACAATAATATTTTGAGGGACTTCTTTAACAACTAGGGAAGCAGTTAGAATGAGCCCCAGGAGAACTCATGAAAAACTGAATGTACATCTGGAACCTTAGAAGAGAGTTAGAACTGAAGACATCTCTGCAGAGTGCCAGATGCTCATTTGAATTACATTATTTCTTCTCAAAAGTCAAAAAGGAGAGTGTGAAAAAGAATTTTGTGTATTTAGGGGTTTTTAACAATTCATATTGAGCACAAAATACTTTTGTTTCTATAAATTAAACATCCATGAATAAACATGTGAATTGCCGATGATAAGCACATCAGTGAAACCTTAGCAGTTCTGTGTAAGCGTCAAAGAAACTGCGTGGCTGTGGTCCTTATTACTTCCAGTGTCCTTGGCAACCACATTAGTGACTTGTTGCTGTGACAAAAATACCCCTACAAAGCAGCTGAAAGAAGAAAGGGCCCATTTCAGTTTATAGGGCAATGCGGTTTATAACATCTTATGAAGGGAAGGCATTGAAGAAGAAAAATGGTCACCTGGCTACATTATATCCACAGTCAGGAACCATAGACAGACAGGAAATGTATCTTGTTTATACAATCTCCAGACCTGTCCCCAGTGACTTACTTCCTCATGTAAATTCTTCCTCTTTAAGATCCTACAACCTTACAAAGCAAATCAAGAGCTGTCAGCCAAATGTTCGAAAACATTAAACTTATGGGAGTACTCAGTGTTCAAACCAAAAGAGAAAATGCATGTATTTTTTGTTTCTCTCTCTCTCTCTCTCTTTTTAATGACCGCAATCACTGTGCATTTCTCTGTATGGATTTTGGGCATTACTATGTGATTATTTGGTTGGAAATATCTCCATTATGTTCTAGGGTTTTGAGACTTAGCTGGCATAAGACTGATAAAAATAGCAAGTTTTAATTGATTTGACCCTCAGTTACTCAGTAAACTGGTGAGGCTACTCTGGTGTTTTGGTGACCTGATATTCAGTCAATTCCCTTGTTGAGAGCCAGAATGTAGATGGCTTCTTGATGGTGATTCATCATAATTCCTTCCCTTTCCCATCATTTAGAGAAAATGGTTCAAAAACCCATCCCTAGTTAGCAAATAATATAAATATTTAAAACAAAACTTGAAATAGAAGCAAAACATTTAAAGAAATGAGTGTATGGATAGTTCTTGAAACTAATAATTAGGTACTAACGTTCCTATACTTTTGAAAACTATGTGGATAGCTCTGTGAACCAAATGACTGTATTCTGTCAGTTTTGCGCAGATACAGTAGAAAAAGAATACCTTTTCTCTCAAGTAATTTAAATTCAAAAGAAGGCAACCATAAAACTGGAATTTATTTTTTTATTTTTATACACTTCTCTGGTTTTTATAATTTTATTTTTTATTTTAGTGGTATAGTTAAATATTTGTAATACTAAATCTACCATATAAACCACTTAATACTAGCAACAGTCTTGAATAATCCATGTAATCCCTTTATCTTCTAAGAGAAAAGAATATCATGAATATTGTTGATTTTGTCTTTGTACATTGCATTGAAATCTTGGGGAACTCGGAGTGGGATTAGTTTTTAAGCTTACTGAAGCTAAATAACAAGTCACCCATTTAGTATTGGAAGCCAAGAAAAAAATGATTGAGGTCAGATGCGATTAAACACCAACACTGAACAGTTTCCAGCTGATGGGATGTATTACAAAACACGGCTAGTTTTATCAATATCATTTTTCTACTTCATTAGCTTTATTTAGCCAGGAGGCTGCAGAGAGGGAGCATAGACCTCTTTATCATCACTCTACTCTATCCAGCTGTGAGGGAAATGGCAAGGGAACTTCACTGAGCCCTAAAGGGCAACGGTGAATAGATGTAGTTCTTTCCCTGCCTTGACCTCCACAACTCGGTGATGATGTTTGATGTGTTTTCAGAAGAAGCATGCTCTTTAATTAAGAAAATGTTCACTCATTTTTCCTCTATAACTGGCTTTGGGGATTTTGTAGCCACAGCTTGAAATTTGGTAGGAGAATATAAATGTCTCTGATCAGAGGCAACTACATCAAGGAAAAATTTAATATTACCGAATATCTGACATATTATATGCCAGTATGAATGGAACCATATATTCAAGGAATTGGTGCTACTTTAGACACAAAAATGCTTAAACAAATATTGCTTAATTTTATTATTCTAGTATCATAATGAAAAATCTTGTGTGACTGAGATAATTTTCTTACACTTTCTCACTGAAATCTCATATATGCCAGATAAGCTAAAATAATCATTTTCTTTTTCTGTGAAATAATTTTATTTCTCTGAGAATTTTATATATAAATTATACACCTATATCATTGTTTCTTTTCCTCCCCTTTACAATCCTGGCATATCCCTATTCCAAATGTATAATCTCTTCTTTAATTAATATTTTTACATGCACCTGCACATACATACACACATGAATGCACACACACGCATATGTGCATGTATATAACCTACTAAATCAACTTAACTTTGCTTTATATACATGTATCCAGAGTTGACCACTTGGGACTGGATAACCTATGTGGCATACCATCCTTGGGAAAGATTTGATTCTTTCTCAGAAGACATTGACCACCTGTATAACTTCATCTAGGGTAGGGACGACATGGAATTTAAACTGTCTGCATTGGAATTCAGATACGTTTTGTCATTATGCTGGACTTGTTTATGCAAGCATATTGTTGAGATTTTATGACTGAAACTTCTCTGTCATATAAAGAAACACTATCTCCTGGAAACATTCTCTTCCTCTGGCTCTTAGATTTTTTACTCTGTTCTACAATTTTCCCCAAACAATAACTGTAGGGGCCATATTCCAGATGTATCAGTTGCAATTGAGAACCCCGTAGAAACTTTTTTCTATGTTTTACTGACTTTGGAGCTCAGCAATAATCTTTTTCTCTTTCAACAAAAAAAAACATTCTTTTTGTTTATTTGTTTGTTTTGATAAAGGCTCAAAGTTACATGTTTCTGAGGGGAGATGAGTAAGTATTTAGAAAATAATTGGAAATTATATAGGTTTAGAAAAAATGGAAATAGTATTATCTTCTCTTGAGTCTTTACCTCCTCAACTATGGATAGTTGGCTAAGTTATATTACCAGGCATGAATTATCTCCTGTTGAGAGCACCATAAGTCCAACTGGGTAGCTTTTGATAACATGCAAGATTAAAGTGCCATAACCACTTTGCTTTGTTGTGGATATTTTGATGTTCCAGTCATTTGGCTATTAAGAAAAATGAAATCACGACATTTGAAGTATAAAACTAGTAGATACTGTACTAATGAGGTAATCCAGATACAGAAAGATGTGTGTTGCACATTGCTGATTATTTGTGGATCTCAGTTTTAAATATTCAGATGTGAATAAACACCCTGGAGTAAATACAGAAAACAGGAGACTAAAAATGTAACAGAGTGTTCTGGAAGAAGAAGTTGCAGTGGTGTAGTGGGAGATAGTAATGCACAGTACTATGAAGGGAGACTGGGTTGAAATAGTTGGAGGGAGACTGTTTTTTTTTTGTGCAGTAGGGAAAGAAGAAATCACTTACAGAAAGAGAGTGAAGTGGAGTAAAGAACAGCCAATAAGATTAAACAAACTACAGGAAAGTATTTCTTTAAGCAACAAATATGTATTATAAATTATAAATATAAATATAGTAAGATACTATATTTCACAAAGATATGATGGTGAATACTTGGATGTTGACACAGGAGGAATGCTGTGAATTAGAAATCTACCTGGTCTACACTGGAAGTTACTGACAAGTCGGGAGTCATAGTTAAAACCTGTGTCAAAAAAGGAGAGAGAGGGAGAGAGAGAGAGAGAGAGAGAGAGAGAGAGAGAGAGAGAGAGAGAGAGAGAATACATACATACATGCACACACATATATAGTGAATATTATAAATATTCTATGAATCTTAATGGACTTGTATATTTTTCAGCCCTTAAATATAATATATTCAGAATTAGACTAGGGAGATATCCAGACATTAACAAACTTCATTAAATATTCAACCAATGTTTCAAGGCCCAATAACTAGGACCTTGAAGGAAGTCAGGATCAGAAACCTCAACTGTCTAACTGCTGTATTATTCACCAATATTATCACACACTGTTTTTGTGGAGGAACACATCAGCATTTATCCTTTCTTAGGAAATAATCATGAGATTTGTTTTCTGCCTGACTTAAGGAGGCCACATTTCTCTGTTTAGTTCATTCTAGAGAATAACAACAGACTGTAAAGTGAATAGTTTGTAAAGCTTCTTTCTGTTTACTAGGGTATGGAAACACTGTGGGAGAAGCAGGAACTCTTCAATACCTATTACCTACTTAAATGTGAAATTAATGCAGAAAACGGAAACAATTTGGAGTTCAAAAAGATATGATATTTTCAGCTACACTTGGTTTCAAAAGATTTTAAGTACAGTTTACCACCAAGGAATTAAATTTCTGTTTTCTCAAATAACTTAAGAGCATCCAATATTTGCTTGAGTGCTGAGAGAATGAGGCAGCCACGTGAGCAGAGGTATAAGTGCAATAGATTCTTGAGGGCTGGACAATTTAATTAAACCATTCTGTGTGGAAGTGAAGAGAACCTCACAAGTTACCAGATTAGCTACTGGATTCACATTAGTCGTTCTGTATTAGGCATCTCACACATAGAAAACAATCTTCCTGCATCTTCTTACTTAAACAAGTCATATTGAGGACACTGTTAAATGAATTGAGAACACTGCTAAAGTAACTACTTAATAACTTACCAATCTGACATGGCAAAAATTATAATTAAAATTTCTAAAGGATGGGAAACGGTAGGGATTAGGAAACTGGGAGCATAAGAGAAAAATATTGAAGCAATGGAAGGAACATCAATAAATTATTTCAAAGACTGTAAAATCATATAAACTAAACTTATTTAAAAAAACAACCAAGCATATTCTGTAACAGGTACTTTTACTATCTGCTCAATTATGACTTCAAGATGCATTTATCACTTGATGGATGTGTTGCATCCTAAGAAAAAGGTACTTTTAAAAGATTCTATATTCTTATATTCAAGTGTTATTGAGACCATGGGAGAACTGAGTATAAAATCTCCATATCTGTATGTCTAACAGTCTTCTATCCATCCATCTATCAGATATCTTATGATTTATAATTTTCACTTAGTCTTTTGCTTCTAATTATTTAGCTACATATATGTAGATATAACTATAAACATATAATATATACATAAATATATATGTGTGTAACTAGATAATTATACATACTATCTATATCTATATCATCTATCAAACTATGTAACAATCTATGTAGTCTATCAACCCACCATCATATAAACAGAAGATGCCTAAATACAATATACACAAACAGAGGCGTAGTTGGTAGAGTTGGGTGGATGAGTTATTGAGTAGATGTAAATTTATTTAATTCTTAAGTACCCGTTTACTCTGTCCTTTCAAGATATGAAGTTGGATCTTAATTTTATTTAAGTATTTAATATTAAGTATGAAAAAAGAAGAGACAGTCATAAGAGCATATTCACCAAGATATAAGCAGCTCCAGTTCAGAGCACTGAAGGCCCAATTCCTGCCTTCAATAACAAGGCATGCATCTGGTGTATGTATGAACCTCCAGACAATATACGTGTACATTATGTACTTTGTCCTAATGACAATGTCCTTTGCCTACATAGAAACTGTACTTTCATAAGGTTCCCTTCATTAATTGTTGATTTTAGTGCCTTCGCTATTGGTGTTCTGTTCAGAATCTTCTCCGTTGCTAAAAAAATCACAGTCTGTTGTACCAGGTTCAGTATATTTGGTTCTATGTTTTATGTTGAGGCCTTTGATCCATTTTGATTTGAGAATTCTACAGTGATAGGTATGGATCTATTTGTGTTCTTCTACAGGCAGTCATACAGTTTGAATGGGATCATTCTTTCAAGATTCTTTCCTTTTGCCAGTGTGTGTTTCTGGCTTACGAAAATCAAGTATTTTTAGGTGTGTGATTCATGTATTTAACTGTGTGTCTTCACACCGATTCTTTTGATCAAAGTGTCTTTTTTATGCCAGTACCATGTCGTTTGTATAATAACAGCTTGGCAGCACAATTTGAAATCAGAAATGGTGAGACATCCAGCAGCTTTTTATTGTTCAGGATTGTTTAAACTACCCTGGGTTTTTTGTTTTTCTATATGAGCTGGAGAATTTTCCTTTAGTAATCTGTGGGAAAATGTATTGGAAGTTCAAATGACATTGAATTGAATCTGTAGGTTGGCTATGGTGGAATAGCCATTATTACAATGTTGATCCTACTGATATATGATCATGGGAGGTCTTTCAATTTTCTGATATTTTTCTCAATTCCTTTCTTCAAAGACTTAAAGTTTTGATCATACATGTCTTTCTTTATTTTGGTTAGAGTTACCTACAAGATATTTCATATTAATTGATGCTATTTGAAAGATGTTGGCTCTTTGGTTTCTTTCAAAGATCATTTGTCATTTGTTTAAAATAAGGCTTCTGATTTTTGTGAATTAATTTTATACCCAGATACTTTGCTGAAAGTGTAAGCTGTAGGAGTTTCTGGGTAGAATTTTTAGGATTATTTATGTACACTGTCATATTATCTACAAATAAAGATACATTGTCTTCTTACTTTCCATTTTGTATCCCCTTAGTTTCTTTCAGTTGTAGCTAAGACTACAGGAACAATATTGAATAGATATGAAGAGTGGAAATCCTCTTCTTTCCTGATTTAAGTGTAAATAATTCAATTATTCTCTTCATTTAATGTGATGTTGGCTATAGGGTTGCTATAAATTCCATTTACTATACTTAGTATCACTAATCACTGCAGAACTTTTATCATAAAAGGTTGTTGGATGTTTTTGAAGACCTTTTCTGCATCTAAATATTTGGTGGAGTGCACATTTTTAAAGTATGTAATATGATTCTCTGGATTTCCTCAGTGTCTATTATTATGTCTCCCCTTTCTTTTCTAAATTTTTAAAATTTGTGTATTCTTTTTCTGCCCTTTAGTTAGTTTAGATACAGGTTTGTCTATCTTGTTGATTTTCTTTTTTATTGTTTTTGCTGATCTATATTTTTTTATTGTTTTTACTGATCTATATATTTTTCTCCATTTCCATCCCTTCCCTTCTACCCTCTTTCAAGTTTTTCTCCCTTTCTACCCTCTATCATAGTCCCCATGCTCCCAGTTTACTCAAGAGATCTTGTCTTTTTCTACATCCCATGTAGATTAGATCCACATATGTGTCTTTTAGGGTCTTCTTTATTGTCTAGGTTCTCTGTCATTGTGAATTGTAGGCTAGTTTTATGTTTTATGTCTAAAATCCACTAATGAGTAAGTACATATTATATTTGTCATTTTGGGTCTGCATTACTTCACTCAGTATGATGATTTCTAGATCCATCCATTTGCCCACAAATTTCAAGATGTCATTATTTTTTTTCCACTGTGTAGTACACCATTGTGTAAATATACCACATTTTCTTTATTCATTCTTTGCTCGAGAATCATTTAAGTTGTTTCCAGGTTCTGGCTGTGACAAATAATGCTGCTATGAACAAAGATGAGCACATGTCCTTGTGGTATGATTAAGTGGTATCACAAAGTTGCTTTACTGGGTCCTGTGGTATTTTTTTTCCTAATTTTCTGAGAAATCACTAAATTGATTTACAAATTAGCTGTACCAGTTTGTACTCCCACCAGCAATGCCAGAGTGTTCACTTTACCCCGCGTTCTTTCCATCATAAACTGCCATCAGTGTTTTTTATTTTGACCATTCTTACAAGTGTAAGATGGAGTCTCAGAGTTGTTTTGATTTTCACTTCTCTGATGGCTAAGGATGTTGAAGATTTTCTAAATGTCTTTCAGCCACTTTATATTCATATGCTAGAGTTCTGTGTTTAAGTGTGTACCCCACTTTTTATTGGGTTATTTGTTCGTTTGATGACAAATTTCTTGAGTTCTTAGTATATTTTGGAGATCAGCCCTCTTTCTGATGTGGGGTTCATGAGGTCTTTTCCCATTCTGTAGGCTGCCATTTTGTCTTCTTGACCATACCCTTTGCCTTATTTAAGCTTCTCAGTTTCAGGAGGTCTCATTTCTTAATTATTTCTCTTGGTGTGTTTGCTACTGGGGTTATATTTAGGAAGTGGTCTCTTGTGCCAATGTGTTCAAGTGTACTTTCCTCTTTCTCTTCAGTGTAGTTAAGTGTGCTTGGTTTTATGTTGGGTCTTCAATTCATTTGAACTTGAGTTTTATTCATGGCAATAGAAATGGATCCATTCATTCTTCTACATGTTGATATCTAGTTATGCATGCAGCAATTGTTGAATATGCTTTCTTTTTTCTATTTTATGCTTGCTTCTTTGTCAAAAATCAGGTGTTCAAAGGTGTGTGGATTGATATCCGAGTCTTTGATTGGATCCATTGATTTATGTATGTATATAAACAGTTATGCATTATAAAGTACAATTAATATGCCCTTATAAAACTTGACAAAAAGAAACAAATGATGAGGAGAATGTGTGAAATGAGGAAATTTTTTCACTGTGGGACAGAGTGTAATGTGGTACAGCATCTAGGGACATATGTATAGACTATGTTCTCCCTCAATAAATATGGGACTACCATATGACCTAGCTATTCCATAGTGGGTAGGTCTATTTCCAAGGGACTCCAAGTCCTGCCACAAAAGATAATGTACATTCTTTTTTATTTTGAGTGTCCATAAAAGGCAAGTATGAAAACCAGCATTATTGTCAATCAACAGAGTAACTGGTAAGGAAATAGGGTACACAGTTATGACAGCATTTTATTGAAACAAGAATGCTGGGTGGCAGTGGTGCACGCCTTTAATCCCAGCACTTGGGAGGCAGAGACAGGTGAAACTCTGTGAGATGGAGGCCACCCTTGTCTACATACATGTAAGTGCATGCTTTCAGAGATGACCATTTAGAACTGTACAAATAATTGGAGAGTTCTCTTCTGGGAAAGTCTATTTCTCCTACACTCAGTATTTAGGTATCTGTAGTTCTTTGTGTATAGTTGAGGCATCATTATGTTTCCAGCATCAGGCATAATTCTTCTCTGTTATCCAATGTCAAAGATATTTTGGATATCCTAACTTATTTCTCTGGTATCGTTTATTGGTTTTCTAAGCATTCCAATCACAGCTTTACAATCACAGTTTAAATAATGATAATAGTCCTATTATTGGTACAATACTTCTTTACACAAAACTCTGGGACTTGAGCATTGAGCATCTTTAGTACTTGGTATAATACTCTTCATAAAGTTCTAGTACTGAGTTTTCTTGTACAATTAATATATAGTACAGGAACACATAGTAAAAGCAGACCTGATTATTTATGGGAATGATTAAGGCTTTGATAAATTAATGTTTTAACGAATATTAAAATTAAAAGTTCTTATTCTAATACAACAAAAGTATGTTACAAGGACATTGATATGTGGTGTGTATGTGCTTGTTTGTATGTGTGTGTAAGAATATGAATTCCAAGATTGTTATCTGAAGTAAATAATAATTAAATTTTTATCATAATAGTATTGTAACTAAACAGGTATGCACATCACTTTCCATATGTACTTGCTCTATTTCTAGGTGTCCTCTAAATTTGACTAGAGATATGATGAAGAGGTGTGATTCCAAATGCCAGAAACAAATGCCACTCCACTTTCTCCCTCAACATTCTGTAGACTCTGTGAGAGTATGACATCACATATATTAAGACCCCTTTAAAAGCAAACTTCACCCTTTCCCCTTTTCTTTTCTGCTGCTCCTCTGAAGAGGAAATGAGGAATTGTGTCTTTTCCTTCCAAACCCCTCCTTTTTCCCCAATAAACCTTCAATGTGAGATGTGTTGTATGGTATGATTTGTCCTTGCTGCCACTAAACTACAACCATGCTCAGACAATAGTGATTGTCAAACTTGGATGATTATTTTGATTTCTTTAAAGCCATTTAGAACCCATCCTTACACCCACCTATAAGAGTTAAACTAAGATACTTTAGCAAGGTGACTAGAAGAGATATTTCTTAAATGTACCTCAAATGATTCTAATATGTTATAATTTTTGAGTTTCATAGCGGAGTTTTCAGAAAGCCTTACATTTTCCAAGGTATATTGTCAAGTTTTACTGAATCATAAAATTATTTTCTCATAGTTCCTTTTAGAATAAATTTCCCCCATAGAAAAGAGGTAAAAGAGAAATTATGAAAAAAGAATGTTCCCTGCAGAAATTTAGAGATGCATTTCAGCAGTGTGCCTTTAAAATACATATTTTCTTTTCTATTCTATTCTACTCTCTTTAGAGAGTAGGGAAATCTCCATTTTCTTTTTGGTACCAGCATAATATGAAATTATTCGTTAACAAATCTCTGAATTGTGTTAGTTTGTTTATAATTATATGTTGTTACTCTCCGTGTGTGATTCATTCCATTTCCTTCATTGTGATTATTTCACAAATTATATTTTTTCTTTCTAAATTTTAAGCTGTTACATATTATTTATTATTTAACAGAAAATAATTCTGGGTGCTTTTCATTATACTATTCACATCTAATCGAGGACCTGGATATTCACCCACATACTTAAGAACACTTGAGTTTTGACAAAGAAGCTAAAATTGTACAATGGGAAAAAAAGAAAGCATCTTCAGCAAATGATGCTGGCATAACTGGATGTCAACATGGAGAAGAATCCAAATAGATCCATATCTAACCCCATGCAAAGATCTCAAGTCGACATAGATTAAAGACCTCAATATAAATTCAAACACACTGAACATGATAGAAGAGAAAATGAGAAGTACACTTGAATGCATTGGCACAGGAGACCATGTCCTAAATATAACACCAGTAGCATAGACACTGAGAGAAACAATAAATAAATAGGACCTTCCGAAACTGAGAAGCTTCTGTAAAGCAAAGGACACAGGTAATAAGACAAAAAGATAGCCTACTGAGTGAGAAAAGATCTTCACCAACCCCACATCAGACAGAGGACTGATCTTTAAAGCATATAAAGAACATAAGAAATTAGATGCCAATATTCCAAATAATCCAATTAGAAATTGGGATAGCTGCTTAAACAGAGAATTCTGGGCAGAAGAATCTCAAATGGCCAAAAGACACTTAAGGAAATGTTCAACATGCTTAACCATCAGGGAAATGCAAATCAAAACCACCCTGAGATACCATTTTATATGACTCAAAATGGCTAAGATCAAAGGCACCAATAATAGCTTATGCTGGAGAGGCTATGGTGTAAGGGAAACACTCATCTATTTCTGGTGAGAATGCAAACTTGTATAACCACTCTGTAAATCAGTATGGCTGTTTCTCTGAAAATTGGGAATCAACCTACCTCAGGACCCAGCAATACCACTCTTGGGCATATACTCAATCACACTATTAGGGTATCTGTTCAAATATGTTTAGAGCAGCATTATTTGTCATAGCCAGAACTTGGAAACAACCTAGATGCCCTTCAACTGAAGAATGGCAAAAGAAAATGTGGAATATTTACATACTGGAGTACTACTCAGTGGTAAAAACAATGACATCTTGAAATTTGCATGCAAATGGATGGAACTAGAAAACACAATCCTGAGTGAGGTAACCCAGACCCAGAAAGATGAGCATGGTATGTACTCACTCATAAGTGGATACAAGCTATTAACGAAGGATATTGAGCCTATAATTTATGATCCTGGAGAAACTAAGTAACAAGGTGAATCCTAAGAAAAACATATATAGATCCACCTGGAAAGGGGAAATAGATAAGATTACCTGACAAAATTGGGAGCATGGGGATGGGAGGAGAAGGGAAGACGAAAGGGAAAAAGAAGTGGAGGAGGGAAGGGGAGGAGAACTTGAGGGATTGCTATAGTCAAGATGGAGGAAGGACAGAGATAAGAGCAAGGAAAGAAACATTTTGATTGATGGAGCCATTATGGGGCTAGTGAGAAACCTTTCACTAGAGAAATTCCCAGGAATCCACAAGGATGACCCCAGCGAAGATCCTAAGGAATAGAGGAGAGGGTGACCAAACTGATCTTACCCTGTATTCAGATTGATGAATGTCTTAAATGTCACTTGGAACCTTGATCCAGCCACTGATGGAACCAGAGGCCAAGACCCATATCAGCGCACTAGACTGAGCTCCCAAGTCCAGCTGAAGAGTGGGAGGAGTGGAAATATAAGCAAAGAGGTCAAGCCCATGATGGGGACACTTGTTTCTGTGAGCTAATGGGAGCTCACTAACTCCAGCCAGACAAAGAAGGAATAAGCAAAGGACCAAACTAGACCCTTTGAATGTGGGTGACAGTTGTATGGCTAGGACAAACTGAGGGGCCACTGGCAGTGGCACCAGGATTTATCCCTACTGCTTGTATTAGCTTTTTGGAAACCTCATCTCTTTGAATGGATATCTTGCCTAGCCTAGATATAATAAGGAGGGCTTTGAACCTTCCCCAAAGCAATGTGCCTTACCATTTCTGAGGAGATGATGCTGACGGGATGAAGGAAAGGTGGTGGGTATGGGTGCACAAGAGGAAGTGGGAACTGGGACTGTTATGTATAATGAAAAAAGTTTGTTTTCTTTGTTAAAAGAAATAAAATAAGAGAAATTATGTATAAAAGACAACTGGAAACTCAGACCTCCTAATGAAGCTATGATTGTTGATCTTATATCAGTATTATCTCATTATTACATTTTATTTAGAAATGAGCCTAGTAAATTGTGAAACTTAGTTATTTTCAGCTACTTTATTTTAGTTATCACTTTACCTAATTACTCAGATAAATAAAGACATACCTCTCTGAACAAATGGGCATTTCCAGAGTCCAGAGTCCTGGAAATCAAATATACACACCAGTAAAATGAAATCCTACATATATATGTTTCTCACAATTCCTGACTGAATTACTAATGTATAAATTTGATACTCTGAAGAATAGTCTAAAATTAAGACTTTTCCAGTTACAAACCAAAACAAAAATGCGAAAGGGATAATATAATTTGTCAACAATTCTTGACTTGTTGCAGTCTACCTACACTGCTTCTGACAAAAACTTAATCTAGATTAAGTTATATATTCGAATGGGTAGCGGCATTACACATGCTTTTAAAATAACTCCTTTGTATTGTATATGAGAATGTAATGGGTTTGGGCTATACGCCAATTCTAAGTCACAATGCTTTTGTTGATTTTTTTCCTCATGGTTTCCATCCTTTACATCTTTGTGTATACCAATCTTACATTTTAGTATAAAACCACATTTTAATATTTACCCCCAAATTATCTAAGCATGTATGGGACTTTCTTTAATTAACCCTGCAATTATTGTGATAATCTGGTGAACTGTATCATGTGACTCTGCTCTTAACATTTTCTTCCTCATTCCCTCTAAATACTTAGCATAGCAAGTTTTCAAAAGTTCTTCATTGTCGTAATAAGCAAAACAAAACAAGCATTTAAAATATTTACAGTAAATTCTATTTACAAGACTATTTATTAGATACGCTGCTCTTAAAGTTCTAGCCTGTCCATAAATATGGTAATTTTAACATTTGCCATCTATTTCCTTCCCAGAAGTAACATTCTCAGCAGGCTTACCACTTCTGACATTTTCGTTCGCTTTACAAAGATAAGTGGCATCCTGGAAGCCTCTTCCTCACTCCCCATTGCATTAGCATTCATAATATTAATTGCCAAAAATTACCAGCTGCAAGAAGTTTTATCTAACAAAGCTTCTCTATGGCTTTCTCAAGACAATTTACTACCATTTATGTCCCAAGCAAACACTTAGGTATGTAAATAGGAAGAAGCCCACAATATAATTAATATTTAAAAGGTAAAATGTCAGACTTAGCTAAGCAATTTTTAACATTCTTTACCCATCCACCCCCTTTCATTAACCATGAGTTCTTCCTATAGAAGCACTGGGATTTTATTGAGAAAACTACAATTGATCTCAGCGAAGTGTTTTGATATAAAGTGCCTGTAATTTCCCGAGCAAACTGCTGAATTCAGGATTATGAATGAGTTTATTTAACTGTGAAATTTCTCTTTTTCATTTGAATACTTCCATTGAAACTATATATATATATATAAAACACTATAAATTACACTACATAAGCAAATTAGCACATGATATACACTAAGCTATGCAAACCAGCAAGAATTGGCAAGAACTGTTTCTTCATATTTTGATATTTACTGACAGATCACCTGTCAATAAAAAGCCATATCTAATAGTCATCTAGAAGTACAACGAATTCAAATTGCCTCTGTTAACCCCCCAAAAAAATGTTTTTTTTAAAGATGTTCTAGTCCTTCTGGGAAGTAAATAAACTTTTGTCATACTGAAAAGAGGATTCCTTGAAGATTAAGAATGATTTCATTTAATGTAAAAACATGGATATTTTGCAATGGTTTCTATCTCTGTATGGAAGACATTATGAGAGGTTGCTATGATGCAGTATTTTCTAGTAATGTAAGAAGCTACTACATCCATAAGGGCTCACTAACATGACTGCAAAAAAAAAAAAAAAAAAAAAAACATGAGCTGAACAAGTCCTACTACAATAGATGAACCAAAGTGGATGGAGGAAACACCACAAGGCTCTAAACTTACATAAAGAACTAAATACAACTAAGGAAGAGATTCAAAGATATAGTCTTCCCCAGGAAAGTGCATACCAATTGATTTTCCAAAACCTAATAATCAGTCCTGAAGAGAAGGGAAGCTAAGAATTTGAAAGAGAGTAAAAATGGATATGTGACAGGGTTTGAAAGAAAGGAAAGGGGAAAATAATATAATTATATTATAATAGAAAAAAACCTAAACACACGGTCAAGAAAAAAACAAAATATACACAGGTAAATACCTAAAATTTTTGTTTTAAACAGATATTGTGATTTATCTAAAATTCTAAACTCTTAATCAAAATACTAAACCCTTATTTAAAATATTTTGTGACATTGAAGTTCCTATTGAGTTGAATATAAAGAAATGACAAATTAAAATAAAAATACCAGCATTTCATATTTGGAAAAATATACTGAATGAGGTAATCCAGGAAAAAGCAATAGATATTCTAGACTCCCATATGTAGAGCATGACCTCAAATATTTACAACTGTGTGTTTAACTTGTAGCCCTGTAGAAGTCAGAGAATGAGAAGGAAGCCAGGAATGGATAGCTCCATGGGGAAAAGGTGTAAGTATAAGATAGTAACATAAAAGTAGAGGGAGGGAATACCAGAGGTGGAATGTTTTAGTCAAGGTAAGAATGGATAATTGGATGATGTGATGATTTCAAAAATGAAGGTTATACACAAAACGTATATGTTTTATAATCAAATTAATCATTATAGTTTTTTTTAAAAAATTAAAAAGCAGCCATCCTAGTTGAATGGTAAACATTTTCCCAAAAAGCCATGGAATAACAAACAAAACTTCCACTGCCAAGTGTGCCCCTTAAAAGTTTGTCAGATGTTAGAGGATTAGAATTTGAGTAGTTTGAATGAGAATGCTCCCTATAAATAAGAATACTTGGTGTCAGCCGGGCAGGGGTGGTGCACACCTTTAATCCCAGCACTCGGGAGGCAGAGGCATGCGGATCTCTGTGAGTTCGAGACCAGCCTGGTCTACAGAGCTAGTTCCAGGACAGGCTCCAAAGCCACAGAGAAACCCTGTCTCGAAAAAAGAAAAAAAAAAAAAGAATACTTGGTATCTAGTTGGTGGAAATGTTTGGGAACGATTAAGAGTGTGACTTTGTTGGAGATGCTATTCCCAGTTAGCATTCTTTCCCTCTCCTCTGTTCCATCTTGCTTGTGGATGAAGGTATGACCTCTCAGCTACTATTCTAGCACCATGCCTGGCTGTTCTGTTGCTCTACTCCGTGGAAGGATTGTCATGGACTCTAACCCTCTGGAACCATGAGTCTCAAATTAAATTTATTCTCTATGTTATTGGCTTTATTACAGCAATAAATGTAACTAAGATGGTACTGTCACTGAAGATGCCACACACACATTTGGTTGAAATGTTTCGTGAAATCAGGTTTTGCTGATTTGGAAGCTTCCTACTGTCTTGCTCTTAAAATACTGAAAGTTGTTTTGTAAGCTTCTGTGGTGATTTGAATAGGGAAGTCCCCCATCGACTCATGTTTTGCATGTTTTGGCATAGGGAGTGAAGCTATTAGAAAATGTGGCCTTGTTGAACCACATTTGTCACTGTGTGTGTGTTTCACTGTGGAGGCAACTTTGTGGTATCATATATGCTCAAGCAACGCCCAGTATGACAGCTCATCTTCTGTCACCTGCAGATCAAGATGTTGAACTCTCATTTTGTTCTCCAGTGTCATGTCTGCCTGCATGCCATCAGGCTGCCCACTATAAAGATAATGGACCAAAACTCTGAAACTGTAAGCCTATCCCAATTAAATATTTTTTTTTCTTATAAGGGTTGCCATGGTCACGGTATTTTTTCACAGCAACAGAAACTCTGAGACAGAAGTTAGTACTAGGAGTAAGATATTACTGTGATAAACTTGACCATGCTTTTGTTTAGGGGAATTTGAAATTTGGCGCTTTGGATTAGGAAAGCAGTAGACTGCTTTAAGCACTGCTATAGTGGGCCATGCTAATAAGAGTGTGGAAAACAGTCGTTCTGAGGCTGGTTTGAGCTGTGTAGGTTCAGCTCAAGAGGTTCCAGAGGGGAACAATATCAACAACTAGGATGGAAGTTGCTCAGATTATATTTTAAGAAATATTGAGATTGCCTTCTGCCCTTGCCCTAGAAATTTGTCAGAGGCAAAATGAAAACAGTAATTGAATAAAATTTTTGCAAGGGAAATTTCAATATGGCTTAATATTGAATCTGTGATATGGTTATAATTCATTATATACAATAATCACAGTAACCACAAGAGCATTATCTACCTGTAGGAAGCAAATTAATAAAAATGCCTGTGCTTATGATATTGACAGGAGGTTCCATTCTGAGGAGGTTCCATTGAACTTGGCAATGTATTCCACTTGATTTTGCCTGAGAAGACACAGGATAAAAGAGTAAAGGGTTATGTCTGTGAAAATAGTGAGCATATATTCAGAAGAAATCAAGAAAAAAGCAGGAGGCCATTAAAAAATGAGGACAATAATAAAATAAGTATAATATCAAACAAATAATATTAACATGAAATGAATGTATACTACACAAACACTAGAGTGGTCAGTAGACTTTAACTATAGATAATAGATATATTTTAGTACATTTGCTCCACTTCTTTGCTTAGGGATAAAGGATCAAAGGTTCTACACTGAACATGTTCAGTACAAATATTATGATTTACTATTGACATAATGAGGAAGAAAAGATGTACAGAATTTCTGTTTTCCTCTATGGAGATCACAAGTGTATGTGAAATAAATTATTTAATCAAAAAAGCTAATGCTAATAATATTAGGAGACTGGATACTGTAGCAAAATCTTCTAATTAAAATTTAGACAAAACTACTTCCTGCTTGACCTTACTTCAACTTCAATGAATATTTTTATTTAAACTGCTATTAAAATGGTAGAAATGTAATTTTCTACAAGAAGCAAATTGAAACCCTGTTCTATTGTCACAAATATACAGGTATTAGAAAATGGTATTGCTCTCACAAATACTAATAGAGCAGAAGCCAAGAATATGAGAATAAAAATGAAGAAAATGAGATATTTTGGTAAAATGAATAAAAAAATAATCACTAGAATCTTCATTCTGAATACCAAGTACTTTCAAATATGGATCTCTTTAATTGAAAGTCAGCAGTCTTTGTAATGACAATAGTTAGATGAAGCTAGATGATTTTGAGATTTATTCACAAGTACAAAAAGGAAGACTCGATTAGAACATTTTGGAAAAATAAATTGTAATTAAGGAAATTGGGAAGATGATTTTACAAGTAACCAAAACCTAGCTAAACATTATTCTATAAATTTGAGAATGACATTTGCTCATCATAACATTACCCCTACTTTTCTTTGCTAATGCATGCTCACATGCAACCGTCTATGTCTAATATCTTCTTCATATTCTTCCATAAGCTGCCATTCACACTGAAGTGTAGGCCTCTTCCAAAGAGCAATATCTTTCTATAGACCAGGTAGGGTTGTCTTTTTAGTCATATAAGAATATCATGCTCACAATGCACAAATATACATCACTGAACTGGCCTAGGTTTAAATGACATTTACTCATCTTTTCATCTACAAAGCCTACTGTATATACTCTTCAAATAATGGTCCTTAATGAAATATTAATGAATCAATGAATAAGTAAATAGTATTCAAAATGGCCCTGTTCTATTTATGAAACATTGGTTTCAGGAAATATGTTTCTGTAGTTTTATTAATGCTCTTGGGATCAGGACACTGTTGGCATGAATAAGAAGGCTGTTTGGCAACAGGCCAAATCCGTGAAAACTAGCACATTGCTATTAGTTCAACATTGTCCTGAATCATAAAGCTTTGTTCTACAGAAGCTACACACATACCCTCCTTTATAGGAAGTCCGCAAATGTGCTTTTGTTCCATTTAGGAAACAAACTCTCCAGATCTCTCCTTCACAATAAGCAGCTTTACATGATCTCTTGGAATTCAATATCCACCTAAAAGAAAGAAAATCTCTCAAACAGTTAACATTGTTCATTCTTTCTCTGATGGTTTATTTTTCAGATTTTTAAATTGATCACTCTACCTAATATTTCAAATTTCTCCAAAGATTACTGTGTTTAGAAATATGACCAAAACCTCCCAGGGCAGATTTTTTACACGTATTTCTTCTTTCTGTCTGCACAATAAATGTAGTGTCAATGGATTCCATCCTGGTATCAATACATTCACTGCCATAGAGTGTAATTTGCTATGTATCTCTCTAAGTTAGATCCAAATAAACTATCATCTGGCAAGTCCTTCAATATTATTCCTTTTCCCCATTCCCAATTATGATAACATCTTCCTCAAAGAGACCGCATTTACTTAATTCACAAAATTGCCAGAATGTGCTTTCTTAAAACTAAAACACACATACATGCAAACATACATGCACACACATTTATTTTAATTTCTTATATATCTTTTCCATTTGCTTATAATTTATTTTATTTAATGGGAAAATATTATTTGTATTTTAAAATGAAGTAAGCCTAAAATTCCACTGCTTTTCGAATATGTTTTCTTACTCATCTTTACTGCCGTAGCTTACATTTGAGCATGGTACATATATTATTCAGTATTGAAGTTTTATTGACTTTTTTATCATGTATGAGAAATATTTTCGTGGAAATATTTGACTTGTTATTTTATACTTGAGCGTAGATTGATTTATTTTCCTTAGCAATAATTCTGTATTATCTTAGGTATTTTGGTTCAATATTTTTCTTTTATCTTTGAATAGTTTCCAAAGATGATGATTATCTTAGAAAATTTTTTGTTTAATTATTTTTTAAAAGCAACTACATTTATTTTATTCAAATACATAAAATCTCATATAAATAGAGACTTTAAACATCAATATTATGATGCACTGGTTATAGTATGAATTCTTATCAAATTTTTGAAGTCCTGAAATTGTAGCCCATCTCTGAATTGGTATGAATATACCTTCAGGTATCTCATTGTCTCTTATGATGTACTAGTAATTGTACTTAAGTAAATATAACATGCATCCATTTATCTTTCAGAATGTATTTATATACCTAGTTAGAAAAAAAGAGGACAATACAATTTCATGTCATTGCATTTTGAAGATCAGATATTTAAGGAATGGTACAAATGACAGAAGGATTGTACATGCTGTAATGTTTATTTCCCATTAAAATTTTCTCAACAGATTCAGAAATATTGTACATCAAAAACTGATGGCAAAGCTGGAAATAGAAGATAACACCATCAACCTAATAAGGAACACCTATAAATCTGTATATGTAAAATCATGTAAGGCAGTGATAGATAAGACAGTCCTAATGTAAGATGAATATGACATAAATGTCGCTTTTCTCTTCTAGTAGACACTGCAGTAAAATTTCTAGGAAAAAATCACTAACCAAGGAAAATGAGCAGTCTTTCTGTCTGATTAAGAAGATACAAATTATGCATGTTCACAGATGATTATTCACAGATTGATGATGTCTGTTGAAGTATTTTTTCACATTGATATGACAGAATAACAGTCAGAAACAACATAGAAAAGGAAATGACTGTTCTTGTGCACAGATCTGGTCAAAAGGCCCATCATGACCAAAAAAAAGAAGGTGGATGATTTCGAGTTGATGGTCATTTAGCATCTTGTTGCATCTTATGGAGGCCAGGAAGAAGACAGGGCCAGGTGATAAAACCTCCAAGTTTTATATTAAAGGACTCATTTCCTCTTTTTTGCATAAAAATTTTTAAATTTTTTACAATTTCCTAAAGAAGTACAGTCCACTTTGGACAACATCTTTAAACACAGTTGCCTGTCTAGGAAAAGCCACATTGTAACCAGGACTATATGAATGAGACAAAAGCTTAAGGATGTATCTATTAGCTGGAAGGTCAATCAGTCAGTTAAACAAACAACTCCCCTTCAAGTTAAAGTTTTTAACTTTTACTATGAGGGTTGTTTCTTTTCTATAAAAATTATGAATAATTGGATTATTAGTACTTTTAAAACAAAACAAATTTATTAGCTTACAGAAGGTAAAGATAAATATAATTTCACTAACTGCATAAATCTTCATAAGGTAATATTGAATAAAATATCTATATCTATATAACTAGAGGAACCATTTTAAGGCATTATATCTCCTGAATTGCTTTATATCTATATCAGTTCTATACCTAAACACATATTCAATCTCTTTACAAATATGAGATAGAGATATGGTGATTATTGACAAACAAATGCTAAATTTTCCTCCCTAAGCAGACATTTATTGGCTAAAGCTCTTCATCAAGGGTTAGGACCATGATGTTTCCCTGAAGCATATTGTAATATCAACTGGTGTTGCCATTGTTCAGGTATTGTTTGCATAGACATGACCTTGCAATTTCATGGGCCCCACTTCTATGTCATAGTTAGAACAATCTCATAACACATTTCCTCATCTATTGTTTCTTAAAATCATCTTGTCCCCTTGGTAGTTTGAAAAAATGGCTCCCGAAGGGAGTGACACTATTCGGAGTTGTGTCCTTTTTGGAGGAAGTGTGTCACGGTGGGGTGGGCTTTGAGGTCTTTTCACCAGGTTCACTCAGTTTGACAAGTAGTCAACATTCTGTTGTCTCTGAGTCAACCTGTAAGGATTCTCAACTCTAACATGGAATGTGCATGCACACCACCATACTCCCAGCCATGTTGGTTATGGACTGAACCTCTGAAACTATAAGTGATCTTCCCTAATTAAATATTTCCTTTATAAAAATTACCATGGTCATGGTGTCTCTTCACAGCAATAGAAACCCTAACTTAGACACCACCTCTTCTAGGATACTCTTGAACCTTAGCAGTAAACATCTTGTTGATGCATCAGTTCGGGATAAGCACCCAACAGTCAATTTTTCTCTACAGTTTGAACAGTTGTGCTTTCTATACTGATGCCTGTGTTGCAAAAGGAAGCTTCTTGGTGAGAGTTACAAGTATTTTAAACATAAGAATAACTATTCAGAATGTAGCAAAAAAAATTGTGTAGGAAAGTAGCAGTAGTAGATTCCCCTCTAAGATTCATGACCTCATCAGCCACCAAGATCTGCATATGTTCTAAGTACAAAAAAACAGAAACAGGAAATACAAATAACAATGACAAACCAAAACTCTTAAATTATCAGTACCTAAATGACATTTTAATTGTTCTAGTTTATTCATTTATTTTAGAAACTATGGTCTCACAACCTAGACTTCCCTTAACAGAAGAATGGATGAAGAAATGTGGTACATTTACACAATGCAGTATTTCTCAGCTCATTAAGAAAATACAGGGATGGGAGCAGAGAAAAATGTAGAGCTCAATAAAAATCAATAAAAAAAAGAAAATGATGTCATAAATATTTCAGGCAAATAGCTGGAATTTAGAAACAAATAACCTGAATGAGGAAATTCAGACACAGAAAGATAGATATGGCATGTATTTTCTTACTTGTGGAAAATAACCCTGGACTACAGGATAACTGAGCTATAAGTCAAAGATGTAGAGGATCTATATAGAGAAAAGAGACTTCGGGGCCACAGAGCACTCAATGGGAGAGGAAGTGGAAAAGATTTACTTGCATCCTGGTTTTGAGAGATAGGAATGAGAGGATCGGATGGGAAAAGGTTGGGTTGAAAGAGAAAAAAACAGAGAAAACATTAGAATTGAGGGACATTTGGGGAGTGGTATAGAAACCTAGTACAGTGAAACTTCCTAAAATATATGAAGGCAACCCTAATAAATTCTCCAAAATTTCTCTGGTAGGTGATGAGAATAAATACAGAGACGAACAACCAGACATTACCCAGACAGATAGAGAGATCTTAGAGCACACAGCTCTAAATGGGATATCTTCATCAAATCCAACCTTGAGACGTCAGAGAACCCCACATAAAAAGAGGCAAAAAGTGTGTAAAAGTCAGGGGTAAGGAGAACACTAGTTGGACAAGGCCCTTTAAATCACCTGAGCAAATGTCATATAAACTCCCAGAGACTGAGACAGGAAGCACAGGGCTGGTGTGTGTCTGTAGTGGGTCCTCTGAGTCTTATCACTTTCAGTTTAGTATTTGTATGGGATTCCTGAGTGTGTGAATGAGAGGGTCTTTGATTCTTGTGCTTTCTCTTAGAGCTCTTTTCTTTCTGTTGAGTTCCCTTGTCTTTGATATGATGTCTTACCTGAGCTTACCATATTTTATTCTCTTATGCTTGGTTGTTGTCTCTTAGAAGCTCATTTCCTTTTCTAATGACAGGCAGAAAGGCAGTGTATCCAGATTAATGGATGGGAGGTAAAGGGAAGTGGGAAGAGTAAAGGAAAGAGAAATGATAATCAGGATATACTGTATAACAAAATAATCTATTTCCTGACAAAAGAGGAAAATTGAAAACAGCCGGACAGTGATGGCGCACGCCTTTAATCCCAGCACTTAGGAGGCATAGGCAGGCGGATCTCTGTGAGTTCGAGACCAGCCTGGTCTACAAGAGCTAGTTCCAGGACAGGCTCCAAAACCACAGAGAAACCCTGTCTCGAAAAACCAAAAAAAAAAAAAGCCTGGAAACAAACAAATTATAGTTTCAAAATTCTTTTTGAATAATTTTGATTCATGATTTTTCAATGGACTGAGGACCACATACACCAAATTTGTCACATAGATATGTAAGAATAATAGTAATCTGTGTCTCTGATCCACCAACCATGATCACTGGTATTAACTAATGAGCTAAAAGTTTATGTTAATAAAATCAAAACAATTCATACATGGATGTTTGTATCAGGTTAATACACAATTGCCAAAGCTTAGAAGAAGTAAGATATCCTTCAATGCATGAATGGATTAACAAACAATGATATATGTATAACATATTATTCACTTATCAGAAGAAATGCCATAATAATACACAAGAACATACTGAAGCTACACACACACACACATACACACACATATATAAAGAAATAACTTATGTATAAAAACTATATATGATTTCAATCATTTATCGTACTGAAAATTGTATAGCTGTAGAAATAAAAAGAAAATAATTAGTTGTCAATCATTTGAAATGAGAAGAGGCAGGGATGAATTGAAAAATGTAGAGAAATTTTAAATAGTGGGATTCTTCTTTATGACAATATAATAATGGATACTTATTATTCTGTGAATGCTAATTTCCAGAGAGACCAGACATTTCATAATAACAATGACATCAACATCATCCTCTCAATGGTGTATGAATAAGTTAGAGAAGTAATAACTCCATAAAATCTTAAAGAGTTTATAAGAATTCCTGAGTAAAGATGGAACATTGGGGGAGGGGCAAGGGAAGTGAGGAGAGAAGAAGGGGATGGGAGAAAAAGACATGAGTGATTTGTAAGGTCAAGTTGGGGTAAGGATGAGAGGGAGAACAAGGAAATAGCTATCTTGATAGAGGGAGCCATTATGTGGTTAGTGAGAAAACTGGCACTAGGGAAATACTCAGGAATACACAAGGATGACCCCAGCTAAGAATCCAAACTATAGTGGAGAGGGTGCCTGAATTGCCCTTCCTCTGTAAACAGACTGATGACTACCTCAAAATGCCTTATGTAATTTGATGGTATATAATTCCTGTTTAGCACCAATTGCATTATTAAATTACTTTAAGTGAAAGTATAGTATATGCAACTGATAATCCATCAACTGTTAGAGGGCAGTTTAGATGGGAAGAGATTGAAAGCAAGAGGAAGAGGGCAGGAAAATAGCTAGTGCTTATAGAAAAAAATGATTAATACGTAGGCAAGGTAAGAGGCAAAGGGCTTTTGTACAAATTCTGTGAAACCTAATGTGCCTTATCCTTTTATTGAAAAAGTAGATCTATGTATTTCTTAATGATGGAGTAGAAAAGTCCATGAACTATGTTCAACAAAAAGACCCAGTCTCAAATGAAGGAGATTCTTAGTGCATTTCAATTTTGTGATAAACACAAGAAGCTGGCAATTGTTCCTTAATGCCAGACAGAGAGACAGAGATTAGAGGCATGTCAGAATCTGATAGGACGAGGATGTTGATGGAGAGCAAAGAAGAGCAGAACAGTCCTATTACATTGCAATACTTTTTCAAAGAATATGCCACAAATTCAACAAACAGTATTTATGTATTTTTAGTTTTAAGTAACTGTCATTCAAAGATTGTTATGATCAGGAAAGTTATAAAACTTAACTTAGGATGAACTCAGACTCAAGACCTTGAACTGAGACTTGATGTTTTATGGCTCCCAAATTGAGACTTTAAGTCATACACTGTTAACAGCAGCGAAGGCACTGCCAATTTTAAATTAGTATGAATGGTCAAATTTATATCATTTTATTCATAGTGATGACTATTTTTAAGCTGTCTTGAGTTCACTGTCTTTATTGCACAAAATGACCTTCACAATTTAAAAAATAGAGTAGATTTTGTGAGACACATTAATTTTCTGAAATTCTGTAATTTTCTAGAGACAACAATAACAAGTATTCTTTAATATGCAAGAAAGATTCTTCAGAACTTCACTCCAAAACAATAGGACAAATATTTCCAGAAATGCATTAAATAAACCTTAGCAAGTAATATTCAGTTTATGATGAAATAAAGAAACGCTCCCTCACAGCACAAATAAACTGGGAGAGATGTGGAGAAGCCAAAGGGTTTGAAGTTAGGAGGGGAGTTTGTGAAATGCATCAAGATAAATTTTGCTTAGATAGTATTGACAACAACTTGATGAAGGGATGATATTATATTTTTACTAAAGGTTTCTATCTGTAATAAAACTAAGGCTGACATAAACAGATTTCAAAAATGAAAAAGTTCATCAGATTGTAGCCAGAAAGATATAATCAGCACACACACACACACACACACACACACACACACACACACACACACGTGTACACACACGGGGAGGGGACAGAGGCAGAGAGAGACAGAGACACGGGAACAGAGAGAGACAAAATGTCAAAGGCAATGCCTATTGAAGGAGAATATCAATGGCAGCTGCTGAGAGTGAAGTCAGAGTCACTGAACAGTCACTGCTTGGAAGAGATGGAATAACCTCTACTGGAGGTCATTTTGATAAAGCATTTTGGAAATCAGAACTCTCGCCAGACTACTGAAGTGAAGCTTGCAGATAGAAATGAATCTGTTCTGGTTGTTTGGTTTCAGTCTTTGAAGTAAGTTGATAACACATTGGCTTGACAGGAAGTCTCCATGTTCATAAAGTATTAAGCCATGATTTCTTTTCAGTTCAACTGCTTTCAGAGGCAATGGAGATATTACATTGAACTAAAATATGCAGTTAAAGTCAGACTAATGATTCGATTTGTACAGCTTTTGATAATAGATTTTCAGGTCAAGTGAAAACAGAGTAAAAGAACCAGTACACTTGCAAATAGTCTCAATTTAAGTTGAGACAGTGAGCAGACAGAATATCTGAGTTATCATTAAAATGCAGAAAATATGGGGAACAAAATAAATGGATGCATTGCATTTATATGTTTGCATAGATAATACAGACAAAAAGAATTTTTACCATTTCTTAAAAATCTGATTTTTAAGTTACAATCACACTTACACAAGAAAAATAAACTTAACTATTTATTATCTATATGGTTCAAATTAAATCATATTTAATATTTAACACTACTAACATCAAATAATCATTTAAATTAAATATCTGTCTGATACTAATCTAATGAGTTTAAATAATTTTTCTCTTTTAAGATTGACCAGGGTCAGTTTATTATCAAATTTATCGGTTACTTTGTTTTAGTGAAAATATTTGACAATTAGAAAAATGACGAACTCTAGAATACTAAATTTCCAGTCTTTTTGTTAATTAGCTGAATTGGGTGAGTCATTATTTCCTTAGTTACTGAGATTTATTTCACAGATTCTTGTTTACATTAGATGGGGACAAAGTTGCCACAGTTCGAAATATTCTACTTAGAAAACTCATTTAGTACTTTGCTCTCATTCATCACAATGGCATAGCTCTGAATATTTGTATTTGTCTTGTGATCACATGGGTGATAATATAATTAAAATATTATCTTGAGTTTTGGATAGCTTTATGTTGGCCTGATAGCTGTTTGCAATAAAAATAATTTGTCATGGTTTTGGTTTGCAGCAGGGAGGTGAATTCCCAATCACTACTGTCAAAGAAGGTGGACAACCACATCTTTGTACCATACTCTGTTATTAATCTATGCCTAGAAGGCTATATTATATTTTATGTAACTTATACTTACAGATTTTTCAACTTTATGGTAAATTTATTAGAACAAGATCATACCTTTTAATAAAAAGCATCTAGAAATCACTTCAACAAATGGTCAGTTTTTAAGTTTATATTAAGTGCTTTTCAATACAAATAATAAATCTCAGAAAACTCATTTTCCTTCCCTTCCTGAAATCAAGAACATGCCTTTGTGTGATAGGCTGTACGGCACAAAATAAGAACATTATATGTTAGATATGTTATATGTTAATAGTTCTAGTATATCAAGAAGCTGTGCTGTTTTATGTAAACAAAGACACTGATTCCAAGTATGTGATCAATCTTGAGGAAAGTTCCATGAGTTGATGAGAAGAAGGTGCAATATTTGATGTGTGTATGAAGTGTTCTGTAAATATTTGCTAATTCCAGTTGATTTATGACAATATTTGCCTAAACATACCTGAACACAGAGCAAGTTTCAGCACATATAAGAAAATTGAAATATCATCCAGCATCTTATCTGACAACCGTTGTAAAAAGCTGGGTATCAACAACAACAGAAACAAGAAAAAGTTACAAATCTGTCGACACTGAACAACTCACTAGTAAGTGAAAAATTATTTAAGAAAAAATAATTAAGGAGAAAAACAAATTGTTTGAATTGGATGGAAATGAAAACATGACATGCTCATTCTTATGGGACACAAAGATGGCAGACATAAGAGGCAAGATCTTAACATTAAGTTACTAAACCTAAAAAAATGGAGCAATATTATTGAACAGCTTAATTCCATACACAAAAGCTATAGAACAAAAAAGGAATAACACACAGAAAGAGAAAACAGCAAAGAATAATCATATTAATGAAATAGAACTAATGTTTGTACTGATTTGAGTGAGAATGTCCCACATAGACTCAGATAATTGACTGCTTTGTCCTCAACTATCAGTCTAGTTCTGGAAAGATTGGGATGCATGGCATTTTTGGAGCAGTTGTGACTTTTTGGAGAAGGTATAACTCTAGGAGTAGACATTGAGTTTTCATAACACCTGGCTAATCTCAATTTCACTCTGTCTGCCTGAAACTTGTGAATCAGATGACATCTCTCAGCTACTGCTGCAGTGTCATGCCACCATGTTTCCTACAAACTATGATGATTGAGCCTATACTTCTGTAACTATAAGCAAGCCCAGAGTTATATTGCCTCCTTTTAAAAGTTGTCTTAGTTATGGTATCTTCTTACAATATTAGAACAGTAAGTAAGACAAAGGCCCAGACATAATTCTACACTTCTATGGACACCTGATTTTTGGCAAAGAAGCTAAAAGTTCACACTGAATCATAATATAACCTCTTCAACAAATGATGCTGGTCAAACTAATTGCTGCATGTCGAAAACTGTAAATAGATTCATGTTTACTACCCTACATAAAACTCAACTCCAAATGGATCAAGATCAGATACCTTGAATCTGAAAGAAGTAAAAGTATTAAAAAATCTTGAACTCATTAGAACATACACACACACACACACACACAGTGTGTAAGCAGGACACCAATAACAAAGGCACTAAGACTAAAAATTAATGAAGGTGACATCATGAAACTGAAATTTTTTTTGTATGGCAAAGGATATCATTATTTGTAGAAAACATTAGGCTACAGAATGGGAGAAGATCTTAACCTATTACACAGGTAGAGGGTTGATATCTGTAATATCTAAAGAACTCAAAAACCTGGATATCAGGAATACAGATTATCCAATTAACAGTAGGAGTATAACTAAATACACAGTTCTCAAAAGATGAAACACAAGTGGCTGAGAAACATTTAAAGAAATTTTCAACATGTTTAGTCACTAGGAAAATGATAATCAAAACTGCTTTGAGATTTCATCTCAACCAATATGAGTGGCAAATATCAATAAAGAAAATGCCGGCTCTTGCTAACAAGGATGTGGAAAAAGAGAAGTTCTTGTTTGCTGCTGATAGGATTGAAAACTTGCATAACTAGTATGGAAATCAATTTTTTGTTTTCTCAGGAAACTAGGAATAAAGCTACCTCAAGATTCAGCTCTCAGACATATACATAAAGTATCTATATACTACTAGAGAAAGGTTTTTCATTCTTGTCCATTGCTGTTCCAATAATAATAACGGGCAATTAAAAGAAACCCCCAAAGTCTATCAACAGAAGATTCAGTAAGGAAAGTGTGGCACATCTACAAAACATACTATTACATATCATTTAAGAAAAATGAAGTTATTAAATAGGTAAATTCAAAGAACTAGAAAAAATCATCCAGGATATGTTCACCCTGACTCGGGAGAATTATGTTATACACTCTCTTATATGTTGATATTAACTGTTAAACTGTTGGTAAACATACTGCCATCTGTGTAACCAGAAAACATAGATCTAGAATAAGGGATTGGGGAAAGGGGATGATCTCCAATAGAATCAGAGAAAAAGGAATAGAAAATATAGTTATAGTACTGGGTAGAGGGGGGTTGAAGCTGGTTATTAAATGGAAAGCATGGGGAACAATAACACACTCTAAAGACCATTTGGAAGTCCTATAGAATCCTACTACTCTAGAAACTGCTAAAAATATACACATATATGAAGGAAATCTAAATGTAGTCACAGAATAACAAGGGAGACAAAGTCACAATTAGACATATTTCGTCATCCAATGAAACATCCAATGCCAGGAAGGGTCACATTTAATTTTTGTTGGCCAAGGGGGCCATATTTCCACATTCTGACAACTCAAGCTATTGCCAAAATCTACTAATTGCTCTCTACAACTGGCCACAAGGCCTTATTATTGTTTTATATCTCATCGAACGCAGAGAAGTTAAGCACGTGCCTGACTGGAATCATTTCACCTACCAACTAATGTTTATTGTCCTGGCAGGTACTATTCTGGCTACCAGAGGACAAAGGTAAGCACCAAGCAAACTACAAGCCCAGTGAAATACCATGGCAACCTACCTGGAAGATAGACTGGTGCAATAGTAGCGCAGATGCTGTTGGAGTATCCAATTTCTGATTATATTTACAGATAACTCTATGAGATGTAATCACACATGGCACTGCTTTGGTGTCTGAGAGCCTGAGACCAGATAGACTATAAGCCTTGGGAAAAACAAGATACTATCATTCTGCTAAAGAATGTGGCATTAAAATGACTTCTTGTGAAATTCTGCTGCCCTTGTAGATCAGCCATATTGATCAGCCATCGTCAGAGAATCTTCCTCTTGCAGTAGATGGTAGTTAATATAGAGACCCATGTTGTAATAGGAGCGGCTGGGCTGCTTCCCCAGCACCCCATACGCCTAGCTAGCTTATGCCCCGAAATAACAACACACAAATTGTATTCATTTAAACACTGCTTGGCCCATTAGCTCTAGCCCTTACTGGCTAATTCTGATATCCTGATCAACCCATCTCTATTAATCTGTGTAGCACCAGTCTTACCGGAAAAGATTCAGCATGTCTGACCTGGCGGCTTGCTTCATCCGTTCGTCTGCCCGGGAGAGGGGAGTATGGCCTCTCTAAGACGTCTGCCCCCAAGAGCAGAGCTGTCGAGTCTGAGCTCACTTCCTCTTCCTCCCAGCATTCTGTTCTGTTTACTCCTTCCACCTATGTTTTAACCTATGAGGCCAAGCAGTTTCTTTATTACTTAACCACTGACCTTCCTCCATCAGACCCGTATTTGGACAATATGCAAAGGACAGAAAACATCTGAACACTCACCTTAAAGAAAACATTTTTAGTCATCCCTTCACCTCAAGGATCAGGGAGCTACGTGAAAAAGGAGATGGAAACATTATAAAAACCAGATGAAAAAGATGACACCAGGATATCATGTCTTCCATAAGCAACAAGATTGATGCTCGTGCGAACTCGCAGAGACTGTGGTAACATACAAGAGTCCTACTCATATTCAAGACAGATTCTTAGCACTGTGAGGGTGCAGTGAAACAAGGTTCCAACCTCAACCAAGATTCTTTCTACAAATGACAACCGCTTAGAAGCAAAGATTAATCTTCTCAAATGGAATTTCACTGGACATAAAAGCCACAGATCAGTGAATGTAATGTAAAATGAATGCAATGGTGTTGGCATACAATAAAGTTCCACACTAACATGGAATGGAGTATAACAAAGGTTTATTGATCTATGAGTAAACTCACAGAAAGAGTAGTGACCCTCAATGCTCTGTATGTGCTGGGAAATGTAATTGAATCCAGCAACCAAAAGGATTGTGCATGCTTTATGTCTGCATTTATAGTATATGAAACCATGCTCAAAGTGAACCAATATCTTCAGCTACTGGCTGAAGGAGTTCTTACAGCACAATGGTATTTTGTTGATTTTTTCCTCATATTTCTTTGGTATTTTTTAACTTAATAAAAAAACGATCTTTTTCTATATATGATTTTTGATTTTGTGTTCTTATGGGTTTTGTTTTTGTGTGCATCTGTACGTGTGTGTGTGTTTCTTGTTCTTTCTTCCTCTCATTCTTTCTACTTTCTTTCCTATTCTAATTTCTGTTTATGTTTTATTTGTATGACTATTTTCTCTGCATGTATGTTTGTGCCTGATGTACATGGAGGCCAGAAGCAGGTATTAATCCCTCTTTGAGTGGAGTTACAGACATTAGTGAGTTTCCTTCCTTCCGTCTTTCTCTTTTTTTAATTTCCATTTTTTTCTAAAGTAAAAAGATAAAGCATAGAGTAGAGTGAGTAGGGAGGTTGGGAGGACATGGAAGGACCTGGAGGAGAGAAAAACATGATAAGAAAGTCTAACATAAAAAAAAATCTATTTTGAACTTTTATAAAAATCTAAAATTGATGATAATAATAAAATGTTTCATTACCTTTTCATTACAAGGATAAGATAAGTAAATACCATCAAGATTAACACTTATGATCACAATAGAATCTGAGAAATAAGGATGGGCTAATTTAAAATATGAGTCAAAATGGTCAATGAATAATTTACAAATGGTATAGTGATAAAGAAAACCAAAGACAACAACATTCTTGTCCTTTAGTTACACCGTGCTACCCTTTCATTTTTACAGCAGTTACTGATTATAGAGAACATTTCTCTGACTCTCAAAGGATGAATGAGTATTTGTTCGACTTCACACAGGAAAAAAAAATAAGAATGGGTCTTCTGCATGTAGAGATAAACAATTTCTTGCATATTCTAATTATGCTATGATAATATTTTAATTAAATAAGAAGTAGAAAAAGATGCTAGGGTGGTGGCACATACATTTAATCCCAGTATCCAGGAGGCAAAAGCAGGCAAATCTCTGTGAGTGTAAGGCAAGCCTGGTCTATGGATTGAGTTCAAGGACAGCCACTGCTGTTACACAGAGAATACCTGACTTGACAACATACACAAATAAAGCACAGCCTAGAGATAAAAATGGGGTAACTTACTGTGTTTTTATTTTAAATTAACAGTTATACATTTAACATTGAACAGAAATCAATTTAAAATCAGTCAATATTTACTCACAGTATTTTCCCAGTCATAACAAGTGGATGTATGTGAAGTATTTTCTTGTATTTTAAAGATGATCAAGAAAAACTAAATAAACCCAGAAAGACAAACATGGTATATACTCACCGATTAGTGGATATTACATAACACAAAGACTAACCACCTATACTCCATGACTCCAGAGGAGCTAGGTTGCAAGGAAAACTCTAAGAGAGACATACATGGATCCCCCTTGGAAGGGGAAACAGAGAAAATTTCCTAAGAAAAATCGGAGCATGTGGGAGGGGGGGGGGGAATAGAGGGAAGAAGGGGAGAGAGTGTTGAAAAGGGAAGGGGGAAGGAGAACATGAGGGAATGGGATGGCTGAGATGGGGCAAGGACAGAGAGGGAGAGCAAGGAAAGAATTATTTTGATTTAGGGAGCCATTATGGGGCTAGCAAGAAGCATGACAATAGGGAAATTGCTAGGAGTCCACAAGGATGTACCCAGCTAAGACCTTAAGCAGTTGTGGAAAGGGTAACTGAATTGGCCATTCCCTGTAATCAGATTGATGACTACCTGAATTGTCATCATAGAAACTTCAACCAGCAACTGATGAAAGCAGAAGCCAAGATGCACAGCTGGCACTGGGCAGAGTTCTCAGAGTGCTGTTGAAGAGTGAGAGGAACAAAAGTATGTGCAAAGGGGTCAGGACAATGGTGGGGATACCCACAGAAACAGCTGACCTGAGCTAGTGACAGCTCAGTAACTCTGAACTGACAGCAGGAATACCTGCAGAGGTCAAAAGTATGCTCTCAGAGTGTGGATTACAGTTGTGTGGCTGGGGAAGTCTGTGAGCCCACTGTCAATGGGACCAGTATTTATCCCTAGAGCATGAACTGACTTTTTTGGAGATGATTTTCTTTGGAGGGATACCTTGCTAAGCTTAGATATTGGGAGAGAGCATTGGTCCTGCCTCAGCACTATGCCAGACTTTGTTGACACCCTGGTGATGTGGGATTCCCCTCTGTATTCTGCGAATATGTTTTATTGCCATTCATTAATAAAGAAACTGCTTTGTGCCTATTATAGTGTAGAACAGGGCAAGATGGGAATTCCAAGCAGATAGAGAAGGAGAGAGTAGGCAGAGTCAGAGAGATGCCATGTAGTCACCACAGGAGACAGATGCCAGATAACTGGACTGAACCTTAGTTGGCCACAGCCATGTATTGATGCACAGATTAATAGAGATGGATTAATTTAAGATATAAGAGCTAGATCACAATATACCTAAGTGTTTGGTCAAGCAGTGTTTTAATTAATACAGTTTCTGTTTGGTAATTTTGGCTCTGGGTGGCTGAACTAATGGGCAGCCTTTCACTACAGCCCATAGGAAGCCTTACCCTCTCTGAGGAGCAGATGAGGGTGGAGTGGGTGGAAGGTGGGAGAAGCAGGAGGACTGGAGGAAGAGGGAACTGGGATTGGTATGTATAATGAGAAAATATTTTTAAAAAGGAAATAAAAAAGAAAACAATTAAGCAGACATTTTTAATTTTGTTGAAATGTACACATATAAAAATGTTTCTGACTATATTTTTATGCACTAGAATTGAGCAGATGTTTATCCTACTTTACAATCTTAGTAGTAGTAGATGTTGTTTCCTTCTCAGGACTTTTTAAATTCAAGACTTTAATTTCTAGGCTTGTATCCATAACCACTTGCATACTCTGGCACAAGCCAACCATGAAGAGATGTGTTTGCTTTATATTAGATCTCTATTGATGGTGTTCTTCTGGCTTCTTCCTTTCCTTCGTATACATTATAACAGTCTTATCACCTGGTCTTGAAGTCCAAGTGAAAGAGCTCAAATTCATTCATGGATCTCCTCAGGTTTCTCTAACTATTCTTTGACTTCTTTTGTCTTCTAACATAAGATGGGATGGAGACTTCTGATACATACACTGACTCAGCACTGCAAAACACTTGAGAGAGTAGTGCATCCATAATGGATAGAGTTCGTATGGCCATATATTTGTATGGGTTTTATTTGTCTCTCTGAGATAATGGATATGGGGAGAGACTCATGTTGATTTCTAGTCAATGTGTCCTTAGTTTTTATTAATTTATATAAAAGGTATTGAAGAAGAATTTGAAATTCCCAGTTTCCTTTATCAGTCTCACGCAATGATTTAGTATTGAAGTCATCCTGCATGTTTATCCTGCTTCCCCTCCATGACACACACACACACACACACACACACACACACACACACACAAAACAACCTAAGAAGACAAATTTGTGTTTTTGTCTGTGGAGAAACCACTAATATGCCCTAAAGAGAAAAAGATATTCACCTTCATCATATACACAGAGAAGAATGGGTCTCACATTATCCTCAGCTGGACGCATCGCTCTAAGAACTGGCAGATACCTTGGAAACTAAATTGGCTTGATAATTAAAAAATACAATTTTTAGGGCCTCTCATATCATGGAATTTAATTGTGAATGTCACTTTTTCTCTGAGGTATAATACATTTTAGCTATTCTTTATAACTTTTTTTTCAAACAGATAATGAAGTACTACTTTAGTTATCTGATATATCTGCATCGCATGTTCTGTTGTGATGACTTATACAGATGATTTCAGTGCAGAGATTTTTTGCAAAAATAGATTTATTACTACTTTTATCTGAACACATTTCTTCTAGTCTCACCCACTCCAGTCTTCCATCTAACTTTCTTAATTGTTAATACTTGATGGCATAAAATATGCTTGAATTTATTAGGCAATATTCTCATGAATAAAATCTATGTGAAAGATATTTTATCAAATTCAACATCAAACTGATAATATACTTTACAACAACCATTTGCCAAATGGAGAAACGTCAGACTCTGAATGAGCGCTATCCTTCATCCTGATAGGTGAAATTAATGAAATAATTAAAAAACCATATGAGGAAAATGAAGTGTTATAAGACACCAACAAATTGGAAAACAAAATATTATTGCCGTGATAATATGACCACCTCCAATGATCTCAACAAGAACATTGATAATTTTTTTCCATGTTGCATAATAGTCTTTAACATGTGGTACCAACCGGTGTCACAAAAAGAACACTGTACCTCCCTCTGCCTCATTAAGATAATGGAGGCTAGCCTGTTAGCACTTACTGAAAATTTACACCAAAAAATTAATAAAAAAATATCTCAGATAACATTGACGAGGAACTTTTTCTAAACTGGGAAATTTTCACTAAAAAGGACCAAGATTCACAGGTAACATGTTCTGATATTTATTGTACAAAGACACTAATCTCTTCTTTCTAGGATATTAATTATTGTTGAAAATATACTGAGGAAAGTTAAACATTGACTGTATTTAGATCACTTTCAATTTAATATCTCAATGACAAATAACATTTGAACAGTGCCTTTTTAGGAAGTCCGATGAGCCTGCTCTGCAAAGAGGTTATGATCTATTATGAGAAGAGATCTGTCCTGAACAAGCAGAACACAATTTTTTAGGGTGTGGTCAGATCAAGAAGAGAGAATAAAAATAGTTCCCTGGTGTTTTTAACCCTAAGGCAAAGTAGTCAGTAATAGAATTTCTTGTTATCTCAACCACAAGCAGCCATTACTTCACATTTTCCCCATCTTCTCTTATTTGTACTCTACTGGGACTCATTATTGTTTTCCAACCACCACAGGGGCATGGACTGCATCATTTTCATCATTTTCCATTATCTTCTCTTTTTGGTATTGAAATACTATTTTCAAGTGAATTCCTATAAATGGAAGGTAATATAAAATAGGAACCAAAGCATGTTTCAGCTGGCCCACATTCTAGGAGAATCAGCAAATTCAAATATGACTATCATATAAAGTAGAAAAAAAAGATCAGTTTCTCTATGCATCCTATTGCAAAAAAAGAAAATACTGTAATGGCATTTCATTTACATTTTAGTAAATAAAGTTTGCCTGAAGATCTGAGAGTAAAAAGTCCCACTGGTCAGCCTTACAGATCTGGTAATGGTAAAACACACCTTCAATCCCAGTAGCCACACTAGTTTGCCTTAGAAACGAATGGCGCATGCTTTTAATCATGGTGGTTCATGCCTTTAATCCAAACCCAAAAAAGGATTTAAAATGGGGGGGGGAGCTCTCAAACATAATCTCATTCTGAGATTCCTGGAGTCAGGATCGACAGTTCAAACTGAGATTGAGGTAAGAGCCAGTGGCTGGCTTTTTTGCTTTTTGGGTCTCCGGGTTTAGCCTCAATTTCTTTCCCTGAGTTTTTTTTAATCGTGCATCAAAATACTATATTGCTATATTGAAGAGATGGTAAATTTGAAAAAGAATATTTGTGAAATTCGACAGTTTCATTACAATGAATAAAACAAGTATTTTCATGCATACCTCCTAAAGGTTTTGATGAGGGAATTCTTTGAAAATCCTAATAAAAGAATAGCTCTACTTTTCCTTTTTACACATATTCATGCATACTTGTTATCCAAGTGTCATAGTTCAACTTGGTATTATGTTGATCTATGTATGGTGGCTTTGCTAAGGTGCTTTTGGCCTAAGCCTGCATCTCTTTTAATATTAAGAATTTAAGTAATTTCCTGAGAGATAAGTCACATCTAATCTCTCTAAGGAGAGTAAATCAACATTCTGGGGTTGCTAGGACTACTGAAATGATAAGCCAGCAGTCATCAGAAGATGAAATTGAAGTATGACATTGTGCTCACATCTTGCAGAATTAAATACACATTTTAAGTGATTTTGTGAGTAAAACCTCAAGAAAGTCACCACGGTGTGTGATATAATATGCCACCTTCACATCTTTTTGGTATTGAAGGTTTTATTTTTTCCTACCAGTGGCCACAACTAGTACCTCATTAGAGAGGCTACATCCAAATACTGATCATTACAGACCTTTAGTGTTGGGAGTAGGGCTGCTTGTTGGTTCTGGACTACTCAGCCCTGAAATAATCATACAGAAACTATATTAATTAAATCACTGCTTGGCCCATTAGCTCTAGCTTCTTATTGGCTAACTCTTACATATTAAATTAACCCATTTCTAGTTATCTGTGTATTGCCACATGGCTGTGGCTTATCAGGTAAAGTTCCCAGCATCTGTCTCTGGCAGTGACTCCATGGCTTCTTTCTGACTCTGCCTTTTTTCTCCCAGCATTCTGTTTAGTTAAACTCCTAAATATCGATCTGATTTTGGAAAGCCCAGATTCTTCTATGCATTTGAACATTTAACCAACAATAGAGAAAAAGATTACCAAGGCAGGACTGTTTTACTTATATATATTTTTCTATCCCTGTGGACACACTAACATTTTAGTATATATTGAGTACCAAAGAAAAGTGAGGAAAGGAGGATATAAGTGGTACCGTGTAATGCAAGACAGACATGCCTGAACATCCCAAAGTTCTCATGTACTCAGGTGATAACAGAATTTCCTTATTCTTTGTTTTTATGGTTAAAAGTTTCAGAATTACTCAAAAAATTATGTCATTGACATTACTTTCTCAACCAACAGAGAAAAAAATATAGTACTCACACAACAGTGTGATGTGAATACATCATTCAAACTATCAAATAAACAAGAAACCTTAAAAAGGAAACATTATATTGACCGTGGCTCCCATATCAGTATCCGTGCTCTAAGTTAGGTTCCTTACACATGTCAGTTACATTTCCAAATATGCTTTGGAGTTGATACTCTATTTTCATTCTATAAATATAATAATTGATGTCCAGAAAGATTAAGTTATTTTATCAAAGTTAGGAAAATGGAGGAATATTTAAATAGCCACACAATATTCAAGCCAAGGTCATCTATCAATAACATATGTTTCACATTGGGATAAACTTTAAATATTTCTATTTTATTAATTTAAAAGCCTTAATGAAGCACATAATATTATGTCAGCCTGGTTTTTGAAAATATAAATCTCCTTTGCAATAGAATACCTCATAGGATGTACTAAGTCCAACATATTCTTCCTTTTTCTGTTCTTTTTACCTGCTATTAATATTCATTCCATAAAAGATTTATTGTCATAAAGATAAGCATGAAGATACATAAAATTTTAAATCAAAAGTTAATTCTTGCATCAAAAAAGTACTTCTGTATAATAAAGGCAGTCTGGATATTTATACTACTGAGGACCAGAAAATACTTTGCATTGATATTCCAAAATGTGAACTGCCTACTCCTCAAATTACACTTTTATTCATCTCACAGTCTGAGATTTTAATCCATCGCCTATAATGAAAAAAAGTTTTTGGTGTAATTGTTCTTTGAGAAGGAAACATTTTCAGAAATCAGTTCAAGTCTTCATGACCACTGCACATACACAAGGTCATTTGGTCAAGTTTGAGGTACAATTACAAGTGTATCAGCAATACAACTGTCACCCACATTCAGAGGGCCTAGTTCCTTCTTATTCAGGTTCCGAACCCAAGTGTCAGTCTGGAGTAAGTGAGCTCCCATTTGCTCGATTCTGTTGTTTCTGTGGGTATCCCCATCATGGTCTCGGCCCCTTTACTCATAATATCACTCCTCCCTCTCTGACTGGACTACAGGAATTGAGCCCAGTCCTTAGTTGTGGATCTCTGCACCTCTTTCATCAGTTGCTGAATGAAGGTTCTACGATGACACTTAAGGTAGTCATCATTCTGATTACAGGGGAAGGGCAATTAAGGAACCCTCTCCATTGTTGCTTAGAATCCTAGCTAGGGTCATTCTTGCGGTTTCCTGGGAATGTCCCTAGTGCCTGGTTTCTCGCTAACCGCATAACTCCCTTTTCCAAGGTATCTCTTTCCTTCCTCTCCCTCTCTCTCCTTCACTCAACTTGACCTTCAAGATCTGTCCTGTTCTCCTTTCTGTTTCCCTTCTCTCCATTCCCCGTCTTCCTCCATCCTCTCCCTGCCCTCCATACTGCCAATTTACTAAGGAGATTTTATTGATAGTTGTGTGGCTTGGACAGTTTGTGAGACCACTAGGACAGGAACCAGTATTTATCCCTACTTCTTGAACTGGTACTTTGGAGCTCATTCTCAATGGAAGGATATCTTTCTCATTCTAGATATAGGAATAAATATATTGATCCTGCCTCAAGTGATATGACAGACTTTGTTGCTTCCACATGGGAGGTCTCATACTCTTTGAAGAGTTGATGTGGGTAGAGTAGGGAGAAGTTGGGAAGAGTAGGAGGGCAGAATGGAAAAGGAACTGGGATTGGTATGTAATATAATTTTTTCTAAAAATATAAAAAAAGAAAGATTGTTTATCAGCAAACTAAAATATAATAAACTTGCCATGTAGTGAAAACATTAGGGCAAAAACAAAATAAACAATAAAATAACAAAACTATTTGTTGAAACGAAAGGAAAAGCAAGGGAAGGTGCTCATTTTCAGTAACATATGACTTATCTTGGCATGGAAAAAGGAGACCATCGGGGAGCCCCAGCAAATTTCACTGTTCTTATGTCCTACAGGCAAGCCTACGAACGGATAAAAAGGGGTAACTCCAGAGTGTCCTACCTTATTCCTAATTTATCACGTCTTTTTAGAGTCATTGTAGTGACAACTGAAAGTGCAAGTTACTTTATCTTGGCTGTTGGACAATGGATTATAATTGCTTCAGAAGAAAGCTTTAATTTTGTCTTTACACAATTTTTTTTCTTTCTTTATTTATTTATTTTTTCATTGAGAAAAGAAAGAAAAAAAACAAGTTTCCACCTCCTCCCAGACTCCCATTTCCCTCCCCCTCCTCCCACCCTTCTCCCCCTCTTCCCACCGTTCTCCCCCTCCTCTCACTCCTCTCCCCCTCCCTCTCCAGTCCAAAGAGCAGTCAGGGTTCTCTGCCCTGTGGTAAGTCCTAGGTCCTCCCACCTCTGTCCATATCTAGGAAGGTGAACATCCAAACTGGCTAGGCTCCCACAAAGCCAGCACTTTGCATAGGATCATAACCCCGTGCCATTGTCCTTGGCTTCTCATCAGCCCTCATTGTTCGACATGTTCAGAGAGTCCAGTTTTATCCCATGCTTTTCCAGTCACAGTCACCAGCTGGTCTTGGTGAGCTCCCAGTAGATCAGCTCCACTGTCTCAGTGGGTGGGTGCACCCCTCGTGGTCCTGACTTCTTTGCTCATGTTCTCCCTCCTTCTGCTCCTCATTGGGACCTTGGGAGCTCAGTCCAGTGCTCCAGTGTGGGTCTCTGTCTTTATCTCCATCCATCACCAGATTAAGGTTCTATGATGATATACCCAAGAGATGCCCTATCATATGACAAGAGCATTTGTTCAACCATGTTCATAGCAGTATTATTTGTAATAGCCAGAACCTGGAAACAACCTAGATGCCCCTCAATGGAAGAATGGATGAAGAAAGTGTGGAATATCTACACATTACAGTACTACGCTGCGGTAAAAAACAATGACTTCTCGAATTTTGCATGCAAATGGATGGAAATAGAAAACACTATTCTGAGTGAGGTAACCCAGACCCAAAAAGATGAATATGGATGTACTCACTCATAATTGGTTTCTAGTCATAAATAAGGGTCACGGAGTCTACAATTGGTGATCCTAAAGAAGCTAAGTAAGAAGGTGAACCAAAGGAAAAACATATAGTTACTCTCTTGGCTATGGGAAGTAGACAAAATTGCTGGGGAGAAAATTGGGATCTTGGGGGTGGGGTGGGATGGGGGTAAGGGGAGATGGAGAGAGAAACGGGAGAAGGGGAGGATGGGGGGAACTTGGGCAAAAAGGATTATTGGGATAAAGGAAGGTTGGATAGGGGAGCACAGAAGCACAATTCTTAGTTAAGGGAGCCACCTTAGGGTTGGCAAGAGACTTGAACCTAGAGTTGCTCTCAGGAGCCCAAGCCGAGGTCCCCAGTTAGTTCCTTGGGCAGCTGAGGATAGGGAACCTGAAATGACCCTAGCCTATAGCAATATTTACACAAATTTACTTGTGGCAATTTAATCAGACAGTGTCATTGGGAGTGGAATCGAAAATATGCTTAGATGTCCAATGCTGAATAATTGTATTTCATTATGGGTCATAAGATCTTTGAGTAATTTTGATCAAGAATTATGATTATTCAGTAAATTCTAAAAGCTCATTGTTTCTAAGTGGCCTGTTCATTTTTGAGCCAAATCATGGATCAATATTCTAAAATGTATGATTGATTACATGGCCATATAGAGTTGCTTCAATCTGTTTATGTAATTCCTTTAAAGACTTGTTAACTTAAAATTGCTTGAGAATTGAAAGCAATGTTTAGCTAATATGGGGTGTGTGTGTGTGAGAGAGAGAGAGAGAAGAAGAATTATTACATATATACTTACATACAAATAGACAAAACAGATAGATAGATAGATAGATAGATAGATAGATAGATAGATAGATAGATAATATATACTTAGACAGATGTATGAACAGTAGCTATATATAACTGGTATTGTATATAAATACATATACACTTAAAGATACTCTTTGCTGTATACAAGATATTTATTTTGCTACAGGAATTTCCTTATACATAACTATATATAATATATCATTTCCCATTGATCAGTCTACTTTTCTAATATGTGTCCTTTCTCTCAATATCATGGCCTCATTTTTTTAATTGTTCATATGTGTGTGTATGAACAATTGTACATATACATATATTATTATTGTGTTCATATATGTATATGCAGTATGTACTCTTAAATGCCTAATCATCACTCCTTCTTAGTGAAAATATTTAAATGAATGTATTAAATATGAAAACAAGCTACAAGTATGTTTTCTTCAGGTCAGCTGAGGAACTGATAATGAAGAAAGGAACTCAGAATTCTCTAACATTTTACTATAAAAACAAGGTTTAAAGTATGTTGTGCATTATGTTTCTACAAAGTATTAGTAAAGAGAATTTATGATTTTGACAGTCTCTCCTGAATAATAAAGTAGTGCAATAAGTGAAATACTTTTAAATCTGTGAGAAAATAAGTAGTAAATAAGTGCTTTTTACTATGAATAAGAATAATAATTTAAGGATATGATTAATAATTTTGAAGTGATTTAAATTGATAAAGTTTAGAATTGTCACAGTTGTATTGTTTCATTCGATCCTCCAATATATCCTGCATATTTGGCATACTATTGATATCTTATTTTGTAAAGAATGGACTTTTGGCTCACAAACAGATTTATTTTGATCTCCTAATAAGAAACTCATATGGCATTCCAATGGATACTTTTATCATTGCATTTTTCACTTTGTCTTTTATTTTCCTCTTTCAAATACAATTGAGTTCTCTGAGTTATTGTAACACCACACCTCTCTGAAACATTCTTCAAAACAGCAGTAAAATATTTTTTACATATGCATATTTTGGAAATAATATTTACATGATGTGCTTAGGAAACAATTATTTCTACTTAGTAGTTATGCATAGGACAGGCTCCAAGACATGGCAGGTACATCTCAGTTGGTGACTTCTTCAATTTTCTTCATAGTGTTCTGAAAAGATATAAATCATCTTTAAAGTATTCATTTCATAAAGCATTGATGTCATTATATAAGTACTGTCTTATTATTGTGGTGACAAAGATGGAATTTCATGGTCCCAACACACTCCCTATGCCCCTTAGTGAGACTCTTCTTTTTCATTTTTCCCCTGAAGGCAATGAATCTCCATTCTCTCCGTGTTGATTTGCCTTTGGAAACTGCCATAGCGACACAGTTAGTGTGAGTTTCATAGGGTCTAGCATGGTCAAGGCTACTTCTGAGAGCTACCTTTTTAGATATTTACCAATTTGTGTCTTATTATTGTTCTTACTTTTGAGCATTGTTACATATTTTGGAAATAAACTCCTTGTGATTGCTGTCATACACAGATTTTTTAAGTGGCATACCCAACAGAAGACCCAGCAACAACAACAAAAATAAACAGCATCAACTACAAAAATATCAACAAATATTCAAGCAGTTTTAGCAAGGAGTAGTTTACTTGGCTGCCCTGGGTGACACTCTGTGAGACAGACATGATTTGTTTGCCCTGAGCTGTGCCCAAGTTTGTAAGGAAAACAAATGATTATCACTGTTTATGGCAGGAAATTGGAGGTCATTTGTTATGGAACAATAAATAACTGAAACATTACAGGGTATAAAATATTTGTATACATATTTATTGTCTTTGATTTATAACTAAGAGTATAACTACAGATCCAGCCAAAGAAAATGGAAATTTTTAAAGTTTTTTTTTTTAAAAAAAACATTCATTATTTTACCTAAAGAGTTCTGTTATTTGATCTTGACATATGCAGATATTTAAGGGGTGTTTATTGTACTGAAGTTTTAAAATGTTTTCCAAATATGCTTTTGTACCAGCATAATATGGGACAAAGTGTTCCATTGTTCCTTTACTAGCAGAATCAACAGCTTCTCATTTCGCTGAACAACTAACCAGATTCTCTTCTCTCTACCTTCTTAAAATATATTTTAGTTTTAATTATGTGTTTGTCTGTGTGGGGTACTTGCACATGCATATAGGTGTCTGCAGAGGTCAGAAGATGATGTCAGATCCCTTCCACCTACAATTATAGAACTCTGTGAACTGTAAACCAAACTTAAGTCCTCTGCAAGGGAAGTACATATGCATAGCACTGATCCATCTCAGTAGCCCATAAGCAAATATTTTTTAACACAGACAATGTAATAGAAAAGAAACATAACAAAACTGATTTTGTTGTTTTACACTTTCATTGATTTGAATGTAAGAAACATCAACCTTCATTTGTTTAAAGTACATAATTAATTCCTCTTTGATATGTGATTGTACAATAATTAAATTAATTCTAAATAAACATAGAAAACATCTTCCTCATACCCCATAGCCCCTTTATACCGAGTACTAAGCTACCCTGTTCTTAAATCTTACCTCTAAAAACCTGGAATTTGTAGATATCTTCCAACAAGTAATGATCTACTCTCTGCATATACAATCTAGGATATACTCTCTGTTCCTATAAAAATTTTAATTTTTTAAAAATTTTTCCTGATGTGTTTTTATGTATCACATCTTTTGGATTCTTTTATTTTCCTCAAATTATTAATATCGAGAATCATCGAAATTGTAACAACATTAAATTCCTTTGAAAGGTGAGTTATTTTATAATATATGGCTTATCATAAATTTTTATTCATGCATCAGATCACTTACATTTATTTGTAGTTTATGGCTATAATTTGTTTTCTGTGTACATTTAAAATTTGTTGAAAACTTAGGTTGAGAATTTTAGTCTTTTTTATGAGAATTTTGAAATTTTGTATTTTGTTTATTTTGTGATTGTACTTTAATTATATTTGTACCATTCCTGTCTTCACTTCTAAATTTTTTTATATATTCTTCTCTGCTCTCCTTCAAATTCATAGCTTCTATTTTTATCAGTTGTTATTGTATACATATATATATTTTTTCTAAACATAACCTATTGAGTACATGTAATGTTACTTGTATATATTTTGGGGACAGACCTCTTGGTACTGGAAAATAAACTGGTGTGTTCTTTTTTGACAAGGCCACCTCTTTGGTTTCTGGCTTTATCCACGGGTAACTGATAAGTGTAATCTTTACCCTTCATCAAGGAAACTTCTCTTTGTATCAAAGGCCACTACAGAGAACTATAATTATTCAATATGCAAAGTGAGTGGAGACCAATCTCAGTGGCTACATCTACAAAAGACTCTCATACCTAAGGCTCAAAAAACATGGTAAGAAGGGGATAGAAAGATTTTAACAGTAGGATTGGCTACTTTGCTGAGTCTCCTAGTAACTACAGAAACGATACCTGCAAGTCTCATTAACAAGACCACCAACTATGAGCTGAGCAAGAAAGACAGCAACAAACAAGAAAAAATACACAGGAAAAATTCCCCGAGGCCTCCACCCTACACAATGAACTCCAGGCAACTGTATTTTCTCAGCCATAATTCACATTTTTCCTCTATTCGGAACAAATTTATTTTTATTAATTGTCAGATTGAATTACAGTGTTTCTTATTGTGTTAGATGGTATGTTTTGATGTTCTTTAAAATTACTGAAAATTTTCCATAAGTATATTCCCAAGGAAATAGCCTTAACAAGTGTAATTTCTGAGCTACACTTCCAAAACTCTCACAATTAAATATACTGTGAGGTACCATCTCCTAAGTTTAAAAAGAATTCTTTGGTTCATTTCCTCACTATACTCTCTGCCATTAGATTTCTGATAAAATTCCAAAGATTGCCATATTTCCATTTATTTAGGAGACATACTTTTAGATAAAATTCTCTCTTGTTGAAAAATTTTTTGGTGCCATCAGAGATGATTTATATTAGTTTAAGTTTCCGTATTTAACAGTTCTACACAGCTAAATGTAAATGATGTAGAAGAAGGTTTAAGGAAGAGCAAGATGAGGAAGGATTTACTAAAATGTCTCTACTCTGGCATAAGGCCTTGAGCACTCCCTAAGTAAGCATGTTGTTACATAGTTTCAGCATATGTGTGTGCTGTTTAGCAACATCACCTGCACGGACTTCTGAAGCTCTTACAGATTTCTTGTCTAGTTCCCCATGATTGTTAAACAGGCTCAGCTCAGCACAAATCCTACAGCACAGACCCTCCTGTAAGGCATCTCAGTAGTGCTTCTGGGCAAACAGCAAAGATAACAACAGAAGAGACTTGTTTAGTGCCTATTCCTTGACAATTTCCAACACTAAAAAGTAACTCTTCTACAATGATTTCAACAATGTAACTAATTTATGTGGGAAGGTAATATTCTCATCAATTAAAATATGCATTGAAACATTTGCATTATTTTATGATCCAATATTTTGCTAAGTAATTGTCCATTAATTCTCTTTATGTTAGAAATTTCTATTCATTCTACTATCATATATAAGATTGTCATTAAGGCTGGTCAGTATCTTTGTAAGACTGTCATTTGAATTAAAACTATAAATGTAATATTGTAATAAGGTGATTATAATGCCTCTTTTTAAAGAAATAGGGATTAATGTGGTTAATTTCATCACACAAAGTTAACATGAAATGTTGAGGCAGAATTATAAAATCTTATATTCTATTGTACCTGATAGAGTGAAATTCAAGTAGCAGAAAACAACATCTGTCTCCAGATGTTCCTCTTGCAATTAAAAAAGCAGTGTGTGAGAGAAAAAGATGCCATGCAATAAAGTTCAAATGAAGAGGTTTGTTAGGGGAAAGGGAATATAAAAAGAGGGCAGGGGAACCTTGTTTGCTTCCAATTTCCAAGAGGATCTATATATGTTTTACTTTGGGTTCACCTTGTTATTTAGCTTCTCTAGCCTTGTGAACTACAGGCTCAATGTCCTTTGTTTATGGCTAGAGACAACTGATGAGTGAGTACATACCATATTCATCATTTGGGTATGGGTTATCTCACTCAAGATAGTGTTTTCTATTTCCATCCATTTGCATGCAAAATTCAAATGTCATTATTTTTTACTGCTGAGTAGTACTCTAATGTGTATATATTCCACACTTTCTTTATCCATTCTTTCATTGAGTGGCATCTAGGTTGTTTCCAGGATCTGGCAATTACAAATAATTCTGCTATGAACATAGTTGAACAAATGCTTTTGTGGTATGATTGGGCATCTCTTGGGTATACTCCCAAGAGTGGCATTGCTGGATCCTGAGGTAGATTAATTCCCAATTTCCTGATAAACCGCCACACTGATTTCCAAAGTGGTTGCACAAATTTGCATTCCCACCAGTAATGAATGAGTTCTCCCCTTACTCCCCATCCTCTTCAGCATAGGCTATTATTGGTGTTTTTGATTTGAGCCATTCTGACAGGTGTAATATGGTATTTCAAAGTTGTTTTGATTTGCATTTCCCTGATTGCTAAAGAGGTTGCCAGGCAAAAGTTGGGAGCATGGGAGTAAGGGTGGGGATGGGGTTGGGGGAAGGGGAAAGGGGGAGAAAGAAGGGAAAAGGGAAAGACTGGAGAGTGCTTTGGGGAGTGGGAGGGTGGAGATGGAGGAAGGGCGGATATAGGAGGAGGGAAGAAGATATGTACATTAAGCGAGCCATTTTAGGGTTAGCAAGAGACTTGGCTCTAGAGGAGATCCCAGGTGTCCACGGGGATGTCCCCAGCTAGGTTGTTGGGCAGCAGAGTAGAGGGTGCCTGAACTGGCCTTGCCCCACTATCACACTGATGATTATCTCGAATATCACCATAGAGTCTTTGTCCCATGACAAATGGAGATAGAGACAAAGTCCTTCATCAGAGCAACGGACTGAGCCTCCAAGGTCCAGCTGAAGAGCAGAAGGAGGGAGAAGATGAACAAGGAAGTCTGGATTGCAAGGGGTTGGTCCACCCAATGAGACAGTGTGCCTGTTCTAAAAGGAGCTCACCAAATCCAGCTGGACAATGACTGAATGAGCCTGTGATCAAACCAGATTCTTTGAATGTGGCTGAAAATGGGGGTTGACAGAGAAACCATTGATAAAGGCACAGCTATTTGTTTCTACTGCATGTATTGGCTTTTGGGGACCCTAGTCTATTTGGATGCAAAGCTTCCAAGGCCTGGATGTGGGGAGGGGCTTGGACTTCCCACAGGGCAGGGTTCATTGCCCTCTCTTAAGGAGGGAGGGGGAAAGAGGAGGGTGAGTGGGGGGGAGTGGGAGGGGAATGGGAGGATGGGAGGAGGGGAGGAAGTGTAAATTTTTGAATGGAAAGATTAAAAAAAGGGAAGGGAAAGGAAAAAGTGGACTCTGAGGACTGGAGCAGCAGAAGAGAAGACAGGAAGAGAGAGAAAGAGAGATGGGAAGTGGTGGTGGTGGGCAGGGCCCTTTTAAAGGAAACATAGTGGATGTGCACACCTGTTGCTCTTAGTGCCTGCACCTGAGGATATATCCTGTCAGAACCCCAAGGTCAGGCCAGTACAGATGCCTGAATACTAATCTTCTTACCTTTCTCTTTATTATAAAAAAGTTAGAAATGGGCAGCAGGTAAGGTGGGATTGAGAAAACTGTGTTCTTGAGACTACTTCCTGCTGACCTGGGAGCATCGTTCATCTTTGAGGGACCTGGGAAAGATGGAGTGGTGGCCATGGCCTCACCTAGCTGGCTGTTTCACTTTGTTTTCCAGGATCTGTGGAAATGTCAGGCACCACCTGAACCTGGAAAAATGCTGTTCAAGGTGGATGGAGGTCGACTCCCTAGAGCTTAAAGCACCTGACCCTTTCCCATCAGCATAGCATCACTTGCAAATGTTTGATAATCTTGTGCCCTCAGCTCTATGGCCAACAGCTGGTAGTCCTGCAATAACAGCTGGTTAGGAATTGTCAGTAAGTCTCCAAAAAACATCCCAATGGGAACAAGAAAGTATAAATGATGACACAGTTCCCATGAGTGAGCCATAGAAGTCAGCCCCCCAATGGCCTGCGATTCCTAGCATCCCAGGAATTGAGAGCGGGTCCATTTAGAGATGGCACAAACTGCTTGATATGTCATCAAACTTACAGAGCAGGGGCCAAGGGCTCTGAGCCTGAGAGAGACAGAGTCTCCTGGTACCAGGAAAGATAGAAAGTGAGGAGAAAACTGTGCTTGAGAAATGAAGACTCATATTTAAGGAAATGGTCAGAGTCAAGTAGCCTAGCCAGAGACCTAGTTGCCAAATTGAATGGAAAGCAAGGCTGCCAGTGAATGAGAAAGAGGATTTGTTGCTGGAGGAAGAGAGCAAATCTGTTGAATTTGGAGCAGGTGGATAGGGACCCAATGTGAAGGGATTTCCTTTCAGTGAGCTCTGCCATTGAGCAAATGTGCCACATACAACAGAGTTAATATAAGAGCTTTTATGAAGGGGGGTAGGCAGAAGAGTAAAAGGGTGAAGGGGTGATACCTCTTTCCATCTATCAGGATCACTGGCAGAATGTTGCAAAGGTCCCGTACAACACTAAGATATAACGTGCCAAAAACCAGATTTTTGGTAGGTTTATTCCCCATAAGTGAGGCAGAACAAGACCCAATGGCTTTTATCCAGCAAGGATCAAGGGGAAAGGGCACAAACTGCTCTGGAGAGTCATCACTCAAGGGGCAGGGGCCATAGGGCAAAACCAGAAAAATCCAAGGGTCTGAGAAAAGAAAGGCACAGGCCTCCCAGTGAGTCACATGTAAAGGGTGGGGACTGGGGACTCTGAGTCTGAGCGAACCTTGGTTGATTGGTACCAGGACTTAAAAGATGCCAAAAGAATAAACCACATTAGAGAGATGAGACGAGACCTCACTCATGGTAAAGAGCCAAAGGTGGTGAAAAGGGAGAAGCTCAGCAATTGTGCCAGTTTTGAATGGAGAGACCCAGTGATCCAGAGAAGAGAGGCTGTCTGTCATATGTGGACTGGGTTCCAGGACCCTGACATGCCTCAAACTGCCTCCGGGCAGGAGGAAGCACCAAGAGAGCCTTTCCCGGACAGGGACCCAATGGTGCAATTTAAATAATGCAGAAGAGAGAGAAAGAGGCTATGCAACATAATTCACATGGAGGGGTTTTATTAGAGGGTTTATTGGGGGAAAGTGAACGTGAAAAGAAGAAAGAGAAAGGGGAAGACCAGTCTCTGGGGATAGGAGCAGCAAAAGAGAAGAGAGGCAGGGAGAGAGAAGAGGAAGGGACAGAGAGACAAGCAGAGAGAGAGAGAGAGAGAGAGAGAGAGAGAGAGAAAGAGAGAGAGAGAGAGAGAGAAAGAGAGAGAGAGAGAGAGAGAGAGAGAGAGAGAGAGAGAGAGAGAGAGAAAATGAGAGATGTGTAGTGGGCTGGGTCCTTTTAAAAGGAACATCATGAATGTGCACAGCAGATTCTCTTAGTGGCTGCAGCTGAGTACCTATTCTGTCAGAACTGCAAGATCAGGCCGGTACAGATGCCTGAATACTAACACTTACTATCCTAAAACAGATCATATACAAGATCTTACCTATTGTATATATTTTAAATATTCCTGTTCCTAAATCATTGTTTTAATATCTAATATTTTAGAACCTCATTAGTATGCAAGAAAAGATGAGTGAAAAAAATCTTTTGTTTACCTGAAATCTAACTTATTCTTATGCCTACTGTCGATTGCTCGATTTATATCATTTTATCATGAAAAAATTATCAATCCACTTATCAGGATTTAAATTTCACTGCTTGCAAGTCACAAGAGAATTCTATAAATGGAAGCATTCTAATATATTTAAAACATTAATTCTACAGAATAGAATGTTTTGACAGGACTCTGATCTCCCACAGGCAAAGTTCTAGAGACATTTCCTATCAAAGTGGCAAACTATTATCCTGTCTCAGCATCCTAGTACTAATGACAATTTTTTTGTCATGTCAAATGATTAAAAAATAAATACAGAAGAGAAAAGAGCACTCTAGATAGCCCATTTGATGACTTTAATCACAAGGAACTAAGGTAAGAAAGACAGAGAGAGGAACACCTTACTTTATATCCAAAATTTTTATTTCACTAATAATTTTGTGATTTTAGTGATTTTGGCTATTCACCAAAGAAATGATTTCTTTTCCAATCAGCAATTACGGGGCTGTTTGTGCCATCTTTCCATTCAGAATTATTGAGGCACATTATAGACATTAAAGAAACACAGGACTCTGATGTTCTGAAAAATATGTTTTTATTTTGTCAACTGTTTAGACCAGAATTAACATGAACATAAAGTTATAAATCCACAGAAACTTGCTCAATCATCTCATCCTGAGTATTGGTTATTGCAAGATTGTTTTGTTCCAGAAAGCTTCTAAAACAAAAAATTACAACAAATTCCGGAGAAAAGCTCCTTCGACTAACAGTTAAAACCAAACAACCAACCAACAAACCAAAAAACCTTCCAAGTTGTCATTTCTTTCCTCCATTCATATGTTCCTTACTAGCATTGGTAGAATATCCTGATACATGAAGAAGCATAAATTACTTACGGTTCTCTTTACAAAAGACACATTCACATATATAATTTAGGTCCTTGAATATTAGAGGGAAATTTTCATCCTCTATGAATTTCAAGTACTTCAGTCAAAGTTGAATATTTCATTACTAGATAAATTCTTACTTTTATTTAAAAAGACCATGACCTATGGCTGGCAAGAAAGTTTTCACTCCACACTCATAGAGTTCTTTACAAGGGACACAGTATGAAGATTATAAAGGCAGCTAACCGTCAACTTGGCAAATCCTAAGAAAACTATATCTATTAGTTAGACAAAGAAAAACAAGCAGAAGTTATTGAGAGAAGGAAATAGGAAGTTATTATTACCAAGGGTTGATCAAAGAAAGCAAGTCTGTGGTCAAATAAACTTAACTTCGGGAGTATTGTGATATCTTATATATATACATACATATACACACACACACACACACACAGCTTTTTTAGATATCTAGAGAACAGAGAAGATTAAATACAGGTTGTGAACAAATAATTACTATGCTGAGATACAAAACCTCTTATTTCCCATTTTAATATCTTTCAAAATGGATTTCCTTAACCTTTGGTGATTCTATTTGCAAAGCCAAACAACAAGCTTTGATATTATTGAAAGATCACAAATATAATAAAAAGGTGACTATGGTAATTCTGAAAGATGAAACAATGTTCAGTTTGCAATCTCAGGTGAATAAATCCTAATGACTTTCAAATGTGTCCAAAAGTATCTATTAGAATTTTGTGTACTTTGTGAATCATTGCTAAAATGTCAAAATATTTGAAATATCCTCAGAGAAGTTTGGATATTAAAAGGTGAAAATCCAAACTATCCAAGTGGAATTTCAAATTTTAATGTTGAGACAAAAATATTACAAATTCTAGAATCAGGTATTTTCAAGAAAACACATTTTTCTTTAATATTAAGGATGATAATCCTAATAACCAACAACACTCAAATTCTAAGTTTTGTCAGGTACTACATTAAAGGGTTTTTATTTATTTGACACTAGGTTTCTCTTATTCTTTTGTGTCATTTAAGTTTTATGTCATGATGGAAAAGTATTTTCAAATCCTCCCATACACAACTCCTGCTTTCCTTAAAATTTATGGCCTATTTATTCATTTATTGTTGCTCTATACATATATGTATATTTCTAAATTCATAAGTGCAACCTGCACAGTGTATATAATGTTATTTGAATGTATGTCTTCAGAGAGGATCATTGTGGTATTGGTACCTGATAGGTATGCTTGTCTTGGGGGAGACTATGTGTCATGCTCTTGATATTCCTTATTACCTACAGTTCTTTTTGAAGGGTGGTGGCATCCTGGGGTTTCCTTCACCCATGTTTGTTGTAATAGGAGCGGTGGGGCTGCGTCCCCAGCACCCCGGATGCCTGCTAGCTTATGCCCGAAATAACAACACACAAACTGTATTCATTTAAACACTGCTTGGCCCATTTCTATGTAGCCTCTTCTAGGCTAACTCTCACACCTGGACTAGCCCATTTCTAATAATCTACTGTAGCCCACGAGGTGGCTTACCAGGGAGATTCTAGCCTATGTCCATCCTGGATCGGAGCTTCATCGCGTCTCTGCCCAGGAGCGGGAGCATGGCGTCTCTGCTCCAGAGAGCAGAGCTGTCGAGTCTTAGCTCACTTCCTCTTCCTCCCAGCATTCTGTTCTGTTTACTCCTCCCACCTATGTTTTAACCTATGAGGCCAAGCAGTTTCTTTATTACTTAACCAATGACCTTCCTCCATCACATGTTAGTATGTCTGCTAATGTCCTCCTTCAGTTCATGTTTAGGGCACCTTACAATAGTAAGACTTTATAAGTATAGATTTCTTAGAGAGAAAATTTCACAGCAAACTATATGTATGTCTTCTGGCTCTTACAACTTTTCTGTCCTCTCTTATGGAATGATATCTGAATTTTAGGTAAATGGGTTTTACTGTAGATGTGTCCTCTTGTACTGGACTTTAACACTGTATCTTGATTGTTTACTTTTCTGTAGTGGTCTCTGTTGCAACAAGAAATTTCCTCAATGAGGGGTGTGTACAAATATAAGAAGAGCTGTTTATATTTGGTTAGGGAATACCGTGGTTTAGTAAAGTGGTGGCTGTAGGTTCTCCTCCAAGATCCCATGACTCCACTAGCCATGAGACTCCAAAAGCAGTTCAGACTATTACCATTGTCATTTGTTGCCCTTAAATTAAAAATAACTTTCCCAATTACTTGTATACTACAGATATTGGTGTTTATATTTCCAATATTTATAAATGCATAATAAAAATTTAAAACACACTTAAAAGTGTGTACTATGAGTATATATTTAATTAAAAGTATATGAATATTTTATAGAATTATAGATAGTTAGTCTAGCTTGAATATGGGGTAAGAATGATTACATTATGGCCATCTTAAATAAAAGTGGTAGTCAAATAAAGATTTAATTTTATTAGAGATTTAAGTCATATTTGAAAAACCTTCATCTGGAAGTGGATGGAGATAGAGACAGAGACCCACATTGGAGCACCGGACTGAGCTCCCAAGGTCCAAATGAGGAGCAGAAGGAGGGAGAACATGAGCAAGAAAGTCAAGACCGCGAAGGGTGCACCCACCCACTGAGACAGTGGGGCTGATCTATTGGGAGTTCACCAAGGCCAGCTGGACTGGGACTGAAAAAGCATGGGATATAAGACCGGACTCTCTGAACATGGTGGACAAACAGGGCTGATGAGAAGCCAACGAAAATGGCACCGGGTTTTGATCCTACTGCATGAACTGGCTTTGTGGAAGCCTAGTCTGTTTGGATGCTCACCCTCCTAGGCCTGGATGGAGGGGGGAGGACCTTGGACTTCCCACCAGGCAGGGAACCCTGACAGCTCTTCAAACTGGAGAGGGAGGGCGAGAGGAGTTGGGAGAAGGAGGGGGAAATGGGAGGAGGGGAGGAGGCAGAAATTTTTTCAATAAAAGAAAATTGCATACGATGCTGGTTGATTAACAAGTGCTTGTAAAGTAAATCTAGACTACTGATGACACCGTCACACCAAATAATCTTCCTAATAAAACCCAAAGGAGGGATGCTGCCATCTACCCTGCCACAGAAAAGGAATATTTGCCCTATTGGTAACAAAATGTAAATATTGAACAAAAGTTCAAACACTAATCTGATTAGGAAAAGAAAAGCATTTTTTTTTTTCCTGAGACCAAGTACAGAGAAGGAGATGTACTGGTGACTGAGAATACAAAACAGGACAAACCCAAGTGAGTTGAGTGTGGTCATTTTACCTCTGTTATATAAATATTCAATATATTCAGAAATTCCTCATTAAATTAGCACTCCGCATCTGTGTCTGCCATGGCAAAGAAAGGTATTACTCCTAACAGGTTTGAGTTTCAATACATATATCCACTTGTGTTTTAAAAGTGTTCTGCCAGTGTGTCTTGTTTCTTTTTGTCAAGGCCAACTATAGCTTTTTCTTTTGATGCCAATAAGTCAATAAGTAAGGATTGTGGTTTGTCTGAGTTTCACTTCCCATGTCCACGTATTTTATCCAGTGGACTACAAGTGACAAATTCAAAACACTTTCTAATCATCATCTATGGAATAGAAGAATGGAAGCATAATCCACTAACTTCTTATCTCCAATTTTGATTCTTTTCTAATAAATTGAACAATAGTATATTACTGGAGTATATTGCTGGAGTAACAGGATGACTACACACCAAGGCTGCTTGAAACACAACCATACCATGCTGTTTTTAATAAGGGCATTGGAACTTTGTGAATAGAAGGTTAATACAATAGAGAGGTTATATTACTTAATGCTTTTAACTTTGATACTCAGATGAAAAATTTTATTGTGATATAATATAAGTAAATAAAATTCTATAATTTTGTATATTTTACATAAAATTATATAATTTTTCTGAGATATAATATACCAAGCTGAGAAATTCCCAAAAAGCAAAGTATTCCTAATGCATTTCCCTTAATTTTAATTTTTAATTTTAATCATCTGTGATTTAAGAATAATTAACAGCAGTAGCTAACTTACAACCATTTAAGTGTTTACTACTGTTCTGTCAGGATTTTCTAGTCAGTATAAGAATTACTAATAACTGTTACTCTGCAATAGAAAAAATTATAGAAAATATAACCAAGTTCTGAGGAAAATCACCTGATAAATTTTTTTTGTCTCTTTGTCGCTGTGACAAAATTCCTCAGAAAATAAACTTATTTTACCACATTGTTTCAGAATTTCAATCTGTGCTCAGTTGGTTTTGGATTTGGGTAATGATATTAGGTTAGAGCCCAGAGTAACCTCTCATTTCATGGTAGTTAAGAAGAAGGGACACAAGGAGCGTGGGGGAAAAAAAAGAGGTCCGTTATGTCACACAGTCAGTGACTTGTAGCATATCTTCTATGTTCCCCCACTTCACAATAAAGCAGTATGAGACTATGAATCAATGAGAGGTTATTCCATTGATGGAAACAACACTCTGGGTAAAATCATCTTTCACCAATATAAGCACCTGTAGTCTAAGCCCTGGACATATAAGCCCTGAAGAGAGCATTTTATACTCAATCCGTAAGAAGCATTTCCCAAGTTATCTTAGATTTTGTTTCTTTCTGATTTTCAAACTGAAGCTGACTAGGATTGAGGCCCCAATATTTCAAGATTTCTTTTCATTGATAGCTGTTTCTGTGTGTAACCAACATTACGCATCTTTCTCAAGGCAACATTACTTAGAATTTTATGTGGTTCCATGCTTATTTTAGAACTTTAGTTGCTTTTATTCCTGAAATATCCAGGAATAATAAAGTAAATGTCAGCTTGTTATCTTTATTAGTAAAATTACATTAAAGAGTCAGACAAAAGAACAATGTCTTTGCACATTGCATGCTTCTAATGACAAAAGCATCTAAAAATCTTTTATAGCCAATACACTAAATAATTGCAAACCAAAAAATCAATATATAAATATAAGTTCCATGCTCATTTGCCAACAATAAATTATAATTTTAGAAAACAATACCATTCATCATTCTGATCATAAATAAAACCATAGCAATAAGCTTAACACAACAGGTGACAAGTAGTTTTGCTAAATGACTACAAAATGTTGACAAACTTGAGCTCAAGACGAAAAACAAAATGTGTTCATGTATTAGAAGAATTGACAATGCTAAACTTATCGGCTCTACTCAAAATGATTTAGGGACTTACTAAAATTTCTGCCTATTATATTATTGATGACATTATTTGCAATACTGTACATAAGAAGGTATAAAAGAACTGGTGCTTAATTTTTCCAGGGAATTTGAAGACAAGTTAATGAAGAGGTGAATTTGAATTGATTTTGAAGATGAAAGTTTTGACATGACAGAAAATAAAATTTATAAAGTGGAAAATATGTGTTTAAATCCATCTAAAGTTGTACCATCATTAATTCCTTCCTAACAAATTAAAATGTATTCAGCAGATATGATTCTGTGTCACTGTAATATTTTTACCTATGCACAATGATTCTAAGACTCACGTGCATCAAAACAGATTGAGTCAAAAGGTTATTTCTACTTTACTTAAAAATCTCAAGTGCTAGTTCTTAATCAATATTTGATGTATAATTGATTAAACATAATAGTAATATTTATAAGTAAATGCATATGATAACATAGCTGAAAGTTTCAAATATCACCCTATCACAGAGATGTTAAATTTATTCACAGAATAAATATGCTTGGGTTTAACTTGAAATTTTATTTTAAAGGCACTGTAAATTAATTCATATTGAAATAGATTTCCTAATATCACAATTTAACTTCTACATTTAGCTTAATACGCATAAACTATTTTTGAAAGAAATCATTTGAAGATAAATGTTCTGTCTTGCTCAAATCCTATGATAAACCATTTAAATCAAAAATAACCTCTGTGCAAATGTCATGCCAATCATGATGCTTTCAAATATTTAAATATTTTTCCCTACCATACTTCAATTAAGGTAGGTCCAACAAAATGAATTTAAGTTACTCAATAATCCTAGTGTAGAAATAGTTTCCATTGAGAATCTCAATTTTCTTTCCATATAGGTGAGTGAAACCTTAGATCTTTCCTTTTTAATTGAACATGTTCTTTGGCAATTTTGCACTTGTATGTAGTGATATTTTGCTTGTAATTTAACAAGCAAAGATTCTCTGAAAATCAGAGTGCAGAGCTAAGTCACTAGCTAGCCATAGAGGCCAGAAAGTGGTGGCACACAACTTTAATCCTGGGACTCAAGAGACAGAGGCAGGCAGATCGCAGTGTGTTCAGCAGAGACAGGATCAGCCCTTCAGTCTGAGCATTGGTACAGGTAAGAACTCTCTAGTGTTTGGCTTTTCTGCTTCTCTGATCTTTCAGCACTAACCCCTATATCTCATTGCATGTTTTTAGTATTAAAACCAATTAGAATTCTTGCTACACATGTATAAAATGTATTCTGATTAACGCAGTGCCCATTTCATGTAATCTTACACACACTCTCACTTATCTCCATCCTTTCTATAATTCCTTCCAAATACTCGATTCCATTTATTTATTTAAGGATGTTTTTATTTATTCAAGATATCTGCGTGGCTGTGGATTTTGAAGTATCCATTGGCTCTTGCTGAGTAGCTAAGTGAGTAAAGAAATATGGACAACAATTGTCCATCCCCAGTAATCATCAGTAGACAACATTTTAGCAGGGAGGGTAAGGTTGTTCAGCTAAATTATTATAGTATCTTGTAAATATTTATAATTGTACTTGTAGTCAAATGCTACTCCTGGTTTTACTCAGAGAATCATATCTTAATAATTAAGAGTTCTATGAATTCAGAGATTCATGGATACCAAAAGTGCTAAGAAGAACAATATTTGAGTTCTCAGAAGCAGAAACCCACAGTCAAACATTAGGACAGAGTTCAGGAATCCTACAAATAATGAGAAAGGAATGTAGGAGCCACAGGTCACTATAGGAAGGCTCATACAATCAGCTAACCTGGACTCAGCTGGGTTCCAGAGGCTAAATCAACAACCGGAGAGCTTGCAGGAGATTTCCTAGACACTCTGTATATATGTTACAGTGGGAACAGGGGCTGTCTCTGACTACTTTATTAGCTTTTGGGACCCTACATCTAATACTGGGTCACTTTGCTCAACCTTAATACATGTGGAGGTGCATAGCCTTATTGCAACTTGATATGCCATGTTTTATAGATATTTATAGAAGAACTGCCTTTCTTTGGATGGAGAGGAAAGAGAAGAGGATTGGGGTTAGGATTGCAGATGGTGGAGATAGACTGGGAGGGAATTATTGATGAAGGCTTTGGTGAGAATATAAAATAAAAAATATATAAAAATTATTAAAAGTGATAAAACTAAAGCATACACACACACACACACACACACACACATACAAAAATTCAATAACAAACTAAAGCATTGCCAGGAAGTTTGGAACAAAATCAAAATATAATGAAGTCTATGTAAAATAAATATAAAATAAATGAATTAAAATTAATTACAAAAATAATTATATTAAATATAATGCTACTAGACTAATTAAAAGGCAGAGATTTCAAAAGTAAAAAAAAAAAACTCTATGTTACCCATGAGTGACAGTCACTAAACATGACAACAAATATAGTCTAAGGTAAAAAAGGTGGGATAATAATATTCTCTATATACACAAAGGTATGTAAATTTAGTATTGAGTAACTAATATCAACATATTAGTGTCTAGAACTCAAAGTATCAAGTATATTGGAAAAGCATTGGCTAACAAGATAGCTCTGCAGGTAAAGTTTTCAATTGAAAAGCATATGGAGTCAATTTGATTCCTAAGGTCCAAAATGAATTGCCAGGATTGGTGAGATCTCACTTATGAACCCAATATTGTGAGGATGTAGATATACATACATTACACAAATACACCATTCATATGCACACACATCTACTTTTAAACAAAATGTAACATGTCTCTTTATTATGATTAAGCCTAATATCAGTTACAAGTAAAAGTTTTTCAAATAACAAAAGAATCAAGAAAACTAATAATCATAAATGGAGGGTTTGTATTTGATTTTGTTTGTTTGTTTGTCTTATTTTTTGCTTCTGGTTTTCATGAGACTTGACCTTCAGGCTGGTCTTGATGTCACTACACAACCAAGACTGGAATAAAACTTTTTGTGATCCTCAAATTTGTGATCACAACCAAATCTAACTGCAGCTCCAGTGATGAGAATCAATACCCTGCTCTGGCTTCCACATCCTAGTTGCTGTCGTTCCATATATAAGACATGATACTCTGCTCAGAGCTGGAGTTTAGAATGCTTGCATCTCAGGAACAAACTATTCAGGAAAAAAAGTATCAAACATAAACTAGTGGGTTAACATTACTATTCTCAGCCTCTTAATAGGTATTTACAGGCTTATTTATTTATATATCTAGGATTGTAACCACTAACAATTACAGAATATCTTCACTATTTGTATGGGGAATGAAATATTTTTCAGCATGGGATAAGAGTTGTAGGAAACATGTAGAGTTTTAAAAGAGTGATATTTACAAATAAATCATGAAAACCATTCTCATAGCCAGGCGGTGGTGGCACACGCCTTTAATCCCAACACTCGGGAGGCAGAGGCAGGGATCTCTGGGAGTTCAAGCCAGCCTGGTCTACAAGAGGTAGTTCCAGGACAGGCATCAAAGCTACAGAGAAACCTTGTCTCGAAAAAAAAAAAAAAAAAGGAAAAAAAAAAGAAAAGAAAACCATTCTCATAATGGTTTCAGTAAACAAATGTATGAACCTTGGTAGGCTGAAGAAAGCGTTCTACCAGTGGCTGACTACAAACCACAACATTATAAAGAAGGAACTGTTTTTTAGTAGGGAAGAATAATTGAACTAACACTGCTCCTCCAATTCCAACTTATGAAATGTGAAAACAAAAGATCCCCAAAGAAGAATTTCCAAAACTTATCTCTACTATCCCCAAATAATGAAGTTACATCCTTACACAAAGCTCAAGTCTGATTACAAAATAAAGTTTAATTTAGGCTTAAGGTAGAAATATTTGTAGCAAGTGACAGTTAATAACCATACTGAGAGAAAAAATCAGAAAGTTTGGAACCTCATGGAAATAATTGATCAAAACCAACCCATAAATGACAAAACATTATGAGTAGACAAAGACATGGAAAAGATCTTAATTTTCAACTAACAAACATTACAATGCTAATAGTCTACAAACTGAAGCTTTGAGATGTTTATAAACTGTGGAATAGCTTTACTGAGCTAATTGACATTCATATTACCGCATAATTTTGTGGTAAAACATTTAAAATATACTTTTGTCATTGTCAAGTACACAAATCATTGTTAATAATTTTAATCATCATGATGTAAAATTAACCTCTTGAAATAATTCCTCTTGTATTATTTGGGATCTTGTACACAGTGAGAGATTCTATATCATTCTAATCTCATCAATTAAAATGGAGAATGCCTGTGTTATATTTTGACACCTTTCCATTTCTCATTTTAAAAAATACTTCAAGAAATATATTTTGATAAATTTTCTCTCCTCCAACTCTCTAATTCTTCCCAGATTCTTCACAAATCCTTAACCACTCATCATTATTTCTTTTTCTTCCTTTCCTTCCGTCTCTTTCATTTTTCATCTGTCTATCTATTCTATCATCAATCATCAATATATCTAATCTACCATCTATTATTTAAGTCTATTTAAAATAATTATTTTTACTTTTTAATTGTTTTATTCATCTTACATACTACCCACAGTTCCCTCTTCCTCCCATCCTCCTACCTCCCTCCTCCACTCCTCAGAAAAAGTAAAAAGTCCCATGGTGAGTCAAAAAAGCCTATCACATCATGTTGAAGCAGAACCGAGCCTGATGTGATATTTCCCTCTGTGTGCTGTGAATGTTTTATTATCATTTGTTAATAAAGAATCTGCTATGCTCTACGGCAGAGCAGAATAAAGTCAGACATGAAATGTGGACAGAGATATATAGAGAGAACATGAGGAGTCAAAGAGACACAAACTGTTTAGCTGCCAAAGGAGAAGGATGCCGGAATTTTACCAGTAGGCCACATCCTTGCAGTGTACAGAGATGAATAGAAATGGGTAATTTAAGATATAAGAACTAACTAGGAATACATATAAACTATTGTCAAAACAGTGTTGTAATTAGCAATAAATACAGTTTCTGTGTGATTATCAGGCCTGGGATGCCAGAAAACAAATGAGCACTTTCCACTTACAAATGACACAAATGCAGGCCAACTACATCCACATAAAACCTGATAGAGTTTGAGAACGGATTCTAAACATAAAAGAATAGAGTTAAGCATAACTTCTTGGTAGCAACATCTTTTAGATAGGCTCTGTTTGTTGGCAGCAAGCAGACTCATGGCTTCTTTAAAATCCAACTTCCTTGTTCGGGCTGGCAGTAGGAATAGCTTTGGCTCTTTCAGGAGGTCCTGCACTTAATTGGGGGCTTGTTAGCAGCATGCTACTAGTTGCTTAATGGTGTCATGATCACAGAGGGGGAGAATATACCTCTGCCATGTTGTAAGTTAAGAGAGGCAGAACCAGCATCTAGGGTCACTGCAACCAACCTGTTTGCCAGTCATAAATATGCTCCTGGTCAGGCAATGATTACAAATATGCAATAAAGACATATTCAGACAGAAACAAAACTCTGAACAGGTCACAGTGTGTTTAAAAATATACGTAGATTTGGGAGAGAGAAAAAATAGTATTGACAATCATAAAAAGACAGAAATAGTTTTTAAAAGTAAAACAAAGTCTTTAAAGAGACAGTAAAAGTAATACAAAAGAGTGCAGACAGACATAGATTAAAGGCATAAAGATAATAAAATAATAAAATTAGGTTAATAAAATATATGACTATTAAGCCATGTATATGGAAAATACACAGAGTCAGGATTATATATACGTTTTTTTCTTTGAATTTCTTGACTGTAGAGAGATTTGATTCTGGAGTCTGCTCTTTTAAAGATATCTTGACTTCAAAACTTGAGTCTAAAATTTGTGAAGGAGGTTCTGCTTTTGTTTCCACGGAAGATAGAAACCTGTGGATTCCTTCCAGGATAATACGATTTGATGGAACAAGACCCCCAGGAAGGTCTGCATGAATCCTAAAAATACTTTGTTAAACAAATAGCAGGAATTGGTTGAAGAAAACAATGCCCAGATTTCTAAAATTGTTGCTTATAAATGTTTGTTTTCATTTAAAGGGCAATATGATATAGAAATGACTACTTTACCTTGGTATAAATCTTAGTGAATTGATGCAAATTTAAGGTCAATTTTCTTATATGTATATTTCTACTCTTATTTGAGAAATTATGTTTATGTAGCTTATTAAAATATAATGTATAATTAAGAAATACAAGTTAATAATTATCTATAATAATCAAACTTTTAGTCATGTTAGGTTTTCTAGATATACAGAGGTATATATTAGTTAGATAATCTTCAGCACTTCAAAGACTTACATAATATGGCATTTAAAAGGTTTTAAGAACTTAGACTTTTCTCAACAGTGAGACATATCTGCTTCTGGCAGCACCAGTTACTTCAGAGAGGTTGACGGGCATTGAAGAAACTCATGAAATTTGCCTTTAATGTGACAACACCAGCCATTTGGGTAAGAAACTTCTCTTGCCTTGGCTGTTTTATGGTATATTGTATAAACTGGACATATAGGATCCACAGAAAATTGATTGCTAAAAACTGCCAGAAATTCTTCATTACACGGAAGAGAGCAACTGATGAACTTTGCCATTACAATGCAGAATAGATCTTCAAATTTCCTGCTTTTTGGAAAAGTCTACTGGGTACCATGGGCCTATAGGCTGAAGATGGATGTCCCAATGTTACAAAGAAATTTGAGTGACTGACCAGGCACTGATGTCCCTGTCAATTCTAGAGTGTTGTAAGCTGCTTACAATGCACTTTCTGTTTATTCAGATAACATTATATCTTTCTGGTATCTTTGATGGAGATAAAGGATAGATAGTTATAATTTTCTTCAGTTATGATGAAAGATAAATTAGATATAAAAGTTTAGACTCACAAAGAAATATTGTAACTCTAATTTTTGTTGAAACTTGTTTTATTATAGGAAATGTATTATGTTAAAATTAAAACCTTCCTTTTAATTTAGACATAAAAAGGGGAGATGATGTATGATGATGTATGCTATGAATATATTTTATTACCTTTGTTTAATAAAGAAGCCACTTTGGCCTATGGAAAGGCAGAATCAAGTCAGGTAGGAAATCCAAACAGAGATATATAGAGAGAGTAGGCAGAGTCAAAGACATGCCATGTAGTTGCCAAAGGAAAATACCAGAAACTTACCTGTAGGCTACAGCTTTGTGGTGGTACAGAGATTAATAAGAATTGCTTAAATTAATATGTAAGAGCTATCTAGAAATATGCCTAAGTTATTGACCAAGCAGTGTTGTAATTAATATAGTTTCTGTGTGATTATTCAGGTCTTAGTGGCCAGAAAAAATGAACAAGCAGTCTCCAGTTATACAAGCCCTTGTCCCCTGCACTAAGACTGAGCAAGGCAACCCACCACAAGGAGTGTACTCTAAAAAATTCAGCTCATGCACCAGGAATAGATCCTAGTCCCACTGCTAGGGGCCCCACAAACAGTCCAAGTCACACAACTGTCACCAACATGCAGAGGGCCTAGTTTGGTCTCATGCAAGCTCTCCAGCTGTCAGTCCATAGTCTGTGAACTCCTAGTAGCTCAGATCACCTGTCTCTGTTTCCATGTCATGATCTTGACACCCCTTACCCTTTCAATCTTCCTCCTTCTCCTGGACTGGACTCCTGGAGCTCAGCCAGTGCTTGATTGTATCCCAGCCACAAATGGGATATCTAAATTATATCTTCTCACCTTGAGGCTCAGGAGGGCAATGAACGATATGAGAGACAGAAGTCAGGAATAGGTAGAATGAATCAATATTGTCTGGAAACAAAGGGCATCCTGTACTCATGAACCCCAGCAGTTATGCTTGCCTGAGCAAGAGAGGCACAAGATCAATCCCACATACATTCCAGTAGAGAAGAAAGGGGGGCTCATGGGTATCCACACAAAGCTGCTGTGGGGACCCCTTCAGTCAATTCAATATCCTTTAAGACAACAGCCCACTTGGGTGTGGTTTCTTATACTATAAATGCAGCACTAAAGCTTATCCAGTCTCTCTCTCCACTGCTGGATTTGGTTCCTGTTGCCCATTTGTGCAGTGGGCTATAATCTGTGAGGCTCCCACTGAATAAAGAACCATTTACTATACTCAATTATGAGATAGTGTGAGATTATTTTATAGCATCCAGCTTCACACAGTTTAGGAGATATTGACAATTTATGACTCTGGGTAAGATAGATTCAATTTTCTTCAATGATTTTGTCTGTGTTAGGTTAAACATGCTACAACAAAGTGATCAACAACCAGAAATATATGTATAATACAAATTGGAGTCAGTATTTTATAAAAAAATTAAAGAAAATATGGCAGTAGTTAAAATTTATAGAATAAGAAGTAGGTCTGAAAGGAATTTTAGATACCAATGGGGGTTAAATATGCTCAATATACACTCTTTGTATGTAATAAATTATTAAATAGTTTATGGACTATATTTAAGTATTAAAGTACCTGATTTTTATCAAAAGCCAGAAGAGAGCTAGAAAACATTATTTTGATTGAGGTAAATCCAGACCCAGAAAGACAATTATCACATGTACTCACTCATAGGTGATTTTTAAAACCAGCCTATAACCACAATCCCAGAGAACTTATACAACAATGAGGACACTAAAAGAGACTTATGTAGATCTAATCTACATGGGAAGTAGAAAAAGATAAGATCTCCTGAGTAAATTGGGAGCATGGGGACCTTGGAGGAGGGTTAAAGGTGGGAGGGGAAAGAAAGGGAGGGAAGCAGAGAAAAATGTAGAGCTCAATAAAAAAATCAATGAAACAACAAAACAAAACAAAAACAAAACAGCCTTTCAAGGGTGGAGGGTATGTCATTCTTGCTGACCCAGAAGAAGGACCCAGAGACCCCTCAGATGGAACTGACTTGAATGCCTCCTTCCTGAGAATTAGCTTCACGGTATTAGAAAGTACCATTTCGACTTCCAAAGGAGGGAGGCAACCAATTATTCTACCAAGCTTTGTTGCCGATGAACCATATCAACAACGAGCTTGACAGGATAACCCTAAGGTTATGTTACTGACAGGTATTCCTTTCCAATAACCACCAGCTGCCTAGTTGGAAATAAGGCCCATTCAACAAAAGGGATGCCGTTCCTGATACAGGAGCAAAGTTGATTATTCAGGGTTATTAAAAACAAGTTTTTTTTTAGGGGAGAATCTATAATCTCTAATTTGTTAATCCAATATAATTTAGGAATTTGACATTTGCTCAGTATTTACAACCTTTGATATTCTGGAAACGGATAAACTGCCCAAACAGAGATTTATTATTAACATATAGTTTTCTAGATGGATACAACAAAATTTATACAATATAAAAAATATTTAAATTAAGTATTAACATATGCATTGCATACAATTACTATGTAATAAAGGTTATAATGTGTATTTGATTGGATAAAATATTTTACTTGACAAGAACAGAATATATGCATTTATAGTAGTAACATGATTCTTTTTCTCTCACTTATATGTACTTTGTGGAATAACAAGGCAATCTTTTAAAAAAAATATTTATATCTTAAATACTTATTTCTTATGTGAATGTTTAGATTTTGATTTCTCTAATACAGGATCTGCTTGTTTGTTTGTTTGTTCTTGGTCAATGCCATACTGATGAATACTTTAACTATATCCTTTATTTTTGAATCAGTTAATGTAATATAAATTTTGATTGTTGTCTGATTAATTCAGTTTACATCATCTCTCCAGTTTCTGTTTGCCTAAATGAGGATTTTATACTTTTACAAATATTTCTATAAAAAATTGTTCTGAGAATTTTGATGACTGCATTGAATCTATAGAATGCCTTACTCACCAACATAGTTAACTTTAACTTGAAACATTCTAGTTAGCTGTGGAGGAAGTTTTGGAAGAGGGATTGCCCAGATAAGATTGGCTTGAGGGCATGTCTGTGGGAAATGTCTCAGTTGCTAATTTATGTAGGAGAAGCCAGCCCACTATGAGTGGCATCATTCTGCAGACAAGTATTACTGGAGTACCTAGCTTGGAATGAACAATTTTGTTAATTTTCTGTGGTTTTTGCCTCAAATTCCTCCTTAACTTCCTCTCTTGATTCCCTTAGTAATGAAATGTAACCTGTAACTGAAATAAACCCTTTATCTCCTAAGGTTTTGTTGTTTTGTTCTGTTTTGTTGTTTGTATGGGGGGTTGTCCTGACTTTTAGCACAACAAAATAATGAAACTAGACCAAGAAGAAAATATTTAATATTAAATCTTCCAATCCATGAACATAGTATAGCTTCCATTAAATTCTGTTTTCTTTAATTTCTTTCATTAATGATTAAGTGGTCCTCAGTGGATATCTTTTTACATTTTACTCTTTTACATTTATTTATCATGTAAACTTTTGGCATGATTTGACTTAAAAATTGTAAACAAAATTCAAAATTTAAATATTTGTGGCATCAAAGGCCATAATTTCCTACAGTAGTTTTGCTAATTGTTATAAAAATAATTATTGCATTCAGTAAAATACAAATATTTAATTTTGTTACTGCTATGAATTGCATTGCTTCTTGACTTCTTTTTACTAATGTGCTGTACATATGAAATGATGCTTATTTTTATGTGTTGATTTCTAGTCTGACAATGTCAATCAAATAGTTAAGTGTTTTTGTTGGTTTCAGAGTGCCAGATTTTCTATACATAAGTTGATTTCATTTAAAAACGAAGACTTTAGCTCCTTCCTTTCTATTTGACTACACTTATTTTATCCTTTTTTCTTTCTAATTTCTCTGGATAAGATATCTAGTATTACCAAAAGAAGACCTAAAGGTGGTCTTGCTGTAATCTTGTCTTAGGAGAAAAGCTTTCACTTTGCCTGCGAGGTGACCAAGGGACTTGGTATAAACACTGTGAGAATATGGTTAAGTTGTGGAAGATGTTTACATCCCCCTAGATTGTTCTGGTCTCATTATCAATGACAGAGAGCTGTCAGCAATTGTCAGTTATACCTACAGTTTTACCATATCAGTTCCTGTGGCCTAGGTTTCCTCCCATGCCTTCAACTGTGCCTTTCTCTATGAATCTGCAAATGTATTTCTAATGATAACCTACTCAGTTCATAGTAGGCTTGAATGTTCTCGGGGCTGACTATTTGGCCTTGAACAGCCGATTGTTGTGCTCCACATGTTCTTTCTCCTCACCTAAGATCGTTCCTAACTACAAATGAGATATGTGCTTTGCAGTGAAGTTTGTGTTTGACTTTTGTTAAACACATTACATGTTATCAAATTGATCTAAAGCACATTCTTATGGACCTAGAAAGATAAATGTACTGTGAATGTTGGCAATTAACTAGATAAAAGACTTAAGACAAATCTTAAGATTTGGAGAGTTTAATAAGGGAAGAGGCTAAACTCACCAAGGCCTAACAAATGTTTAAACACCGTTCTTCCGCTGAACTGCTCTGAATCCATAATTAAATAAGGGTACATATTTACATATAAATTGGCCAAAACAATGTATTATTTTTATAGCTTCAAATATTAAGGATTGTTAGTGTTGATAAGAATCTATTTGATGGCATGTAGAAACACAATTCTGTAACCCTTGTGCTACAACCTATGGCTGAGTCATTTATTGATTGCATTTAACATTTTCAAACAGAGCAAATACATATGATTTACACTGTTGTTGAAAGTAAGGGAAGCTGCAAAAGGAAGAAAGAGTCTTCCATAAGGAAGAACACACCATTTGGTTATTCAAGACAAAATTGTCACCCCAAGAAGCAAATGCACACACATCATATTATGCAGAATGAGCATGTTGTATTTACATATTTAAGAATATTCCACATGCACACCACCAACACCACCACGACTATCAACAACAACAACAACAAGTAAGAAGAAGTAAAAGCAGGCCATGAATTCACCATAGAGTCATGAGAAAAAAAGGGAGGGTTTGGAGAGAGGAAAGGAAGGGAGAATAAGGTAATGTTATTATAATATCAAAATTTAAAAATATAAATAAATTATTAAAAAGAAATTGTACTGATGGATATAATTTATATTCCTAGCACTTACAATGGAAGAAATGGAAAATTAGATCAGAAACCTGCCCCGAGGATTATCTTTCACTGTTTATATTCATATTGTTGAAGATGTTATTTATAAGACAGTATATTCAATGAATTTTATGAATTAGCCTACTTGAGCTGTTATTAAGCTTTAAAAGGAAGTGTGTTAACTTAGTTTTCTAAGATATAAAATTTACAACTAAGCACTCAAAAATATGCATAAGTCCACAATGAAGGAGAGCGGAAAAGGCAGAACTTGAACTGAGGACCCTTTAGCTTGCACAGATGAGGCCTCAGCAGGAGTCCCAGATTGCTCTCCCATTCTTGCCATCCAAAGGATGACTCTTCTTTCAACTATTCTGGAAATTACAGACTCTTTGTTGTAGGAAGATAGTATTGTCTACCAAAAAAATATTTTTGTTTTTTTCTAATAATCGCTGCGGTAAAAAACAATGACTTCTCGAATTTTGCATGCAAATGGATGGAAATAGAAAACACTATACTGAGTGAGGTAACCCAGACCCAAAAAGATGAACATGGGATGTACTCACTCATAATTGGTTTCTAGCCATAAATAAGGGTCACGGAGTCTACAATTGGTGAAGCTAAAGAAGCTAAGTAAGAAGGTGAACCCAAGGAAAAACATATAGTTATCCTCTCGGTTATGGGAAGTAGACAAAATTGCCGGGGAGAAAATTGGGATCTTGGGGGTGGGGTGGGATGGGGGTAAGGGGAGATGGGGAGAGAAAAGTGAGAAGGGGAGGATGGGGAGAGAAAAGGGAGAAGGGGAGGATGGGGGGAACTTGGGGAAAAAGGAGGATTGGGATAAAGGAAGGTTGGATAGGGGAGCACGGAAGCACAATTCTTAGTTAAGGGAGCCACCTTAGGGTTGGCAAGAGACTTGAACCTAGAGTGGCTCCCAGGAGCCCAAGGCGATGTCCCCAGTTAGTTCCTTGGGCAGCTGAGGATAGGGAACCTGAAATGACCCTATCCTAGCGCAATACTGATGAATATCTTGCATATCACCATAGAACCTTCATCTGGTGATGGATGGAGATAAAGACAGAGACCCACACTGGAGCACTGGACTGAGCTCCCAAGGTCCCAATGAGGAGCAGAAGGAGGGAGAACATGAGCAAAGAAGTCGGGACCACGAGGGGTGCACCCACCCACTGAGACAGTGGAGCTGATCTACTGGGAGCTCACCAAGGCCAGCTGGACTGTGACTGAAAAAGCATGGGATAAAACTGGACTCTCTGAACATGGCGAACATTGAGGGCTGATGAGAAGCCAAGGACAATGGCACGGGGTTTTGATCCTAAGCAATGTGCTGGCTTTGTGGGAGCCTAGCCAGTTTGGATGTTCACCTTCCTAGATATGGACGGAGGGGGGAGGACCTAGGACTTACCACAGGGCAGGGAACCCTGACTGCTCTTTGGACTGGAGAGGGAGAGGGAGAGGGAGAAGAAGAGGGAGAGGGAGAGGAGTGGGGGGAGTGGGAGAAGGGTGTGAGGAGGGGGAGAAAGGTGTGAGGAGGGGGAGGGAAATGGGAGGCTGGGAGGAGGCGGAAACTTTTTTTTTTTTCCTTTTCTCAATAAAAAAACAAAAACATAAGCAAAATTGGAATATTTTCAAACATTATATTGGTTCAATGGAAAGGAGACAGAATGAACTTCATATTATCAAGTTCTTTAATTACAGTGTGTACAAATAATTTGTTCCTAATCAAGTTTGAAACAAATATTCTTGCTCAATATCAGTGAAGGGAATGAAGTTCTAAATGTAGATAATCTTACAGACTCTTTCCTTGACAAAATTTCTCGACTGAATGCTAAATTTCAATTAGCAATTATGTCTCACACAAAAATACCTTGTGCTCATGGTAAGTATTTTACTGAAAGCAAAAGATAGGAAATACAGAAGGTGATGCTTTTGTTTGTTTACTTTTTACCATTCAACAAGATTCTCGCTCAATTCATTTTGTCCTTCATAAGAAATAACACAGTAAACAAAAATCTTATCTTAATTTTGGTCAGTTAATCAAAGATAAAACAAGTTGGAAGTTTCAGGGCAAGAGATATAAAATTCTGGAGGAGAAATAGTTTTGAACCTCAAGCACCATTTTAAAACCTTAAGTATCATACAGATATGTAAAACTATTGACTTTTTATAACCTGCTGGTATGGAAGAGCTGTCAGGAACCAGCAAAATGGTAACTGAGGAAAAATGTCACAGCACACATGAAAGCACACACTAAATTTTTTAAGGAGATACTCAAATATTGAGACAGAGTGACAAATCTCAAAGGGATAACACTCACTCAGTGTGAATATGTTCCTCTGTGATGGTCTTATGAAAATTAGACTCAAGATAAACAAAATAATAACCCATGAGACAGTTCTCTGTTTGACCTCTGTAAAGATATTTCTATGTAATTCCTTAGGGCATATGAGACTAAGAAAATATTCAAAAAGAATTGTTCACAAATTCACCTGATATATTATTGGCACATACTTATACATATTGTGCTAAGAAGCACAATAAAGCGTGGCAATTTCCAGCACAAGGCAATGATAACTCCTGTAGCGATTGCTTGAACAGCTTTCATGTTTTTGGAGTTGGACACTACTATACTGTAAATGGTAGCATAAATTATCTTTAGGTTTTAAAAGCTCTAGATTCACTAAATAAATATGAAGAAGATGCTAGATAGGTAGAATTGGGGGAAGGTCTTCATTATGTATATTTAAAGATTTATTTTTATTGCTTTTTGTTTTTATATATGTGTGTTTATGCACATATATGTGTGGGTTTCTGGTGAGACGAGAGAACCCATCAGATCTCAAGGAGTTAGATTACAGGAGTTTTGGGGACACCAAAGTGGGTACTGGGAACCACACTTGGGTCTCCCACAAGCGCAAGCAGTACATGCTTTTAACTGGTGAATGATCTCTCCAGACTCTTTATCAGAGTTTTGTAATGGAAAATATTTGAAATTTTCTTCAGTAAGACAAATTAAAACCTAGCAAACTTTATTTGGCACCTATTATGCAAAAATAGTGTACATTTATGACTTTTATTTAGCATTAAAATTGCCAACTTGGATTCCTTACCTTAACATTAATAGGCAAGCACAGATGAGTAACAGGCTTGGTGGGAGAAGCCGTATCTATTATTTTAAAACATCAAGCTATAAGTAGTTTATTGAATTATCAACTTAAATACAAACAAACCTATAGCACACATTATGTAATACTTTGTGTTCACAATGAATTCCCCCTCCCTTTCCTTTCAGATATGGCTTCCCTTAACTGCTACAGCAGAACCTGTGCAAGGTAGGAACTGTAGGAAGCATGACTTTCGCTAAGTAAGCATTCATCTGAGGATGTTAATAGCAGTATGCCCTGTACAGTCAATCACCTTCTTCAAATCCTTTCACTTGGTTTCTTGTCTTTAGAAACAGAAGAGACATTTTATAGCCTGAGTATATTTTGAAAGAATAACTCAAGCTTTTGAAATTGCACTTACTAGTACACTGTGCACTTTCAATTGTATATCAAAGGCAGCAATAGGGCTTTATGATTTGACCCAACTCCTACCCACAGCATTGGGGCAGGAAATATGTAATACTTACCATATAATATCTTGTCATCTTTGATGCTGCAAATATATTAGAATATTTAATTGGCACAAAAGACCATTTAGAAGATGGAAAAGGGCAGTAGACACAATTTGAAAATGGCAATTAAGAAAATGCCTTCAGAGGATGGAAGCATTCTAAGTATTCTGGTTAATATAGAAATTATTGTATCCCAGTAAGGTGTGATCCATCATGGGCAGCACTCTTTGGAAATTTTGTGAAGTTTATAAAAGTCAGACATCACCAATCTGCCCTCTTTCTCGATATGGATTATTTCTGACCTTACACAAATACAAGAAGGGCTGGCAAAGATTGTGAGTCTTGTAATGGGAGAATTTGGACCCCATTTGCTACAGAGACTAATATACCAGAGGGCTAGAACATTGCATGTGGATGTGGGAAATTACACTTTTTCTTAACAAAGAAACTTCCTGCTCACTCAAGCAAGACCTCAACATTTGTTTATCTGGAAGGATGATGGTGAAATCTGTGCTCTAAATTCAATTAGTCCACAAATTCTAAAATACCTTTAGGTTCTGATTTTGCTTGTAAAAATGGACAGTGTGGGAGAATAACTTTAATGGATGATTTCGTTTTCTAATCTCCCTGTATTCAATATTGTCACCTTCATTTTCCCCTACATTCAGACATTTGGGTTATTCCCCACTGATGGTTGTTTTCACACTGTTCTGTTTTTAAGTCAGTATGAATGGGAACATATCTAGTTTCTCAGACCTCTCTCAAATATTGGAAAATTAAAATACATCTTAAACATTATAGTTTCTTCCGGTAGTGATTGACTTGGCTGGTTTTTGTGAGATGCACCGCTCTCAGACTATACTCACCTAGGGAGTTGCATGAGCGCACCTTTTCTCTGTTTCCTTAGAGTGTGTACTTCCAGTCCAGTGATGGATGTCAACAGACACAATAAGGAACCTTTTGGTACTCATTGTGTAATTAGAGCCCAAGCTGGGTGGTTATAAAGCACGGCTACCTACATTTAGCTGACTCTGTGAGGTGGCGCAGTTGAATGTTAAATATTTCCCTCTAAAGGAGTCCTGGCAGGGAATTCAGACATTTCATATTTTTCACTTATTCTACCACAGTATTTGTTTTTCTCTTGTCATAACCCTTCAAATGGCAATAAAAAATGTTTCAAGAAAAGATAATGGGGGCTTTATGCCTAGTAAGAAAGTTAGGATGAAGGATGCTTTAGGAACTGGGAGGAGTGATGTTATGATAAGGAAGAGACTTTGAAAAAATAATGAATCTGCAATGGATTATGTTATTAAGGGAAATATGAACTTATGGCCCCTCTCCCCAACATTAAGGCCCTAGGAATAGTCTTAAGATTGCATTCTAATTATTTTTGTGTTTATTTCCTATTGAGAATTTCTCTAACATGTCATTAAATGGTCTAAATATATCAATGGTATTAATCTGAACATAACTTAGGAAACTAAATAAAAGTAAATTAAAGCCAAATTATCCAGTGATACATACTAACTTCTTTTGTATGGGAAAGGTGTTTCTCTAACAAAAGTTGTGAAAGATGGATTTCTATTACTAGAGAAAATGATATTATGTTTTTATTAGCAATGCCCATGGCAAACTATTGATTCAAGATGGCAGCAACTGTCAACACCTGTATGTTCATGGGGTCTCTCCAAGGAGCCTAAGAGATGCACTGAGGTTTCACAGGAAGACACAGCAGTAGAGGATGAGTTCACAGAACACACAGTATCTCTGGAACAATGACAACCAAAAAAGGGAGGTCTTATGGGAAGATACTTTTAAAAAGTACTTTTATGGAACTGGAAATAAAAAGATGGTAGGACTGAGCAGACTACCAGAGAGCTTAGGCCAACACCAAGCCCACCTTGCTCAATCACTGTCTCCTAGGCCACTATCACGAACATGCTCCTAGTTCTTCTAGGAGGAGTAAAACATGGGCATAGCACTGGCCAAAGGGTGAAAACTTGATTTCCTAGGGTATGAATTCATGAATACTGAGGGCAGGGTGGCATACAGCAAACTTGAGCTCATGCAGGTCCTACTGCCAGACATGCTGCCCAACAAAACAATCACTCTTAACCTGAGCAACAAAAAGATATTCGAGATGAACAATGGTTCATTATCTGAAGTATGTCTTCTTGCAGGACTTCTATCGTCAGTGCTCCCTGACACTGGAGATCATGTTAATGTCTTTGGTTCATGCTGCTACCAGTTACCATGATGATGACCATGTTCCATGCACCCATGTTGATGTCTGTAGTCTGGGCTGCCACTCGGGATCTGATTGACGTCCATGATCCAATCTGCCAAAGGAAATCATGTGGAAGTCCTTGATCCCTGCTGCCACTGGCTGGTATGGGCAAGGAAGCTTCTTTTGCAGTGGTCTTGATGACTGCAGACTAATAATTGCGAATGAGAGGCAATAAAGGCTTCTGTGACAATCTTCCCCACTAACTACATAGATAGATAGATAGATAGATAGATAGATAGATAGATAGATAGATAGATAGATAGATAGATTAGATGGATAGATAGATGATAGATAGATGATGGATAGATAGATAGATAGATAGATAGATAGATAGATAGATGATAGATAGATGATAGATAGATAGATGATAGATAGAAAAATAGATAGATAGATAGATGATAGATAGATAGATAGATAGATAGATAGATAGATAGATAGATAGATAGATAAAAACCCAAGCCAGTTCAAACCGCAAACTATTGAAGAGAGTCCTAGTGTGATAATGATTCTGAAGCATAGCACTTCACATTTAATAGCTTGTGGCAGAGCTGTGGGGAAGAACTTGTTTGTTTGTTTGTTTTTTAAGGAATTTGGCATTGGGAGTTTATCACGCTCTTAAGAGTACATTGGCAAGACAAATTGGAGTTGGTATAGGAGTTAGATAAGACTACTTAAAGGAGACTCTAAAAGCTAGAAAGGCCTGGACAGAGGTGCTCCAGACTCTAAGTGACCACAGATATCAGTCCATATTATACCTAACAAGACTTTCAATCACCCTAAGTAAAGAAAGCAAGGTATTCAATGATGAAGTCAAATTTAAACAGTATTTATCTACAAATCCTGCCCTTCAGAATGTCCTAGAAGGAAAACTAGAAACAAAGGAGGTGTGTGATGATATTTTGTTTGTGATCTAACAGATAAATATTGCCTGAAGATCAGATTGTGGAGATAGCCATAGAGGCCAGGCAATGATGGCATACACCTTGAATCCCAGCATTCAGGAGGCAGAGGCAGAAGGATCTCTGTAAATTCAAGGCCACTCTGAGCTACACATAAGACTCACTTAGTCTAAAAGAAAAACACGTACTGGCTTTGTGGGAGCCCTAGGCAGTTTGGATGCTCACCTTACTAGACCTGGATGGAGGTGGGTGGTCCTTGGACTTCCCACAGGGCAGGGAACCCTGATTGCTCTTTGTATACATATAACAAAATTGACCTTAAAATCCATACCAATGTAAATTATTCATACCTATATCATATCCCCCTTTAAATGTAAAAGAACATTTATAAACAATATTTTGGGAACATGGGCGCAGTTTTTTTCTCTCCAAACTGCTTCATGCTGAATGGGGACGTCATTAATTAGGTCTTTCATGGTATAACCTGTGTGCTAGTTTCATCTCAGTTGGCAGTTGAGTGAAGCAATTTTCTGAAGATGTTCACAGCAACCCTTCAGGAGGGCATGGTCCATCATACCATATCAGAATAGAAGAAATGATCAGGGTCTCATCCTCTGTGAAAACAAAATAAGAAACTCCTTTCCAAAGCATCATGTCCTTAGATCCAAATTTCAAAGTCAAGGCATTTTCAAAATATCTATGTTGGATAAGTTCAGCAGCATTTATAAACAAATATCTTTTAGCAGCTGTTGCTCTTTTCTCAGCATTCAAACAATTCAAAGAGAGCATAATAGCATACAGTATCAAAAGTCTCTGTGTATTTTCCATCATCGTGTGGCTTTATTTTAATCTCTATTTCATTTCTTTTTACTTCTATTTTATATTCACTGTATATCTTTGACCTGGAATAACTCTGTAGACCAGGCTGTCCTTGAACTCTCAGAGATCTACCTGACTCTGCCTCCCAGGCATTCGGGATTAAAGGTGTATGCTACTACACCTTGAACTCACAGAGATCTGTTTGTCTCTGCCTTCTAGGCACTGGAATTAAAGACCTGTGCTACCACACCTTGAAGTCACAGAGGTCAATCTCCCTCTGCCTTCCAAGTGTTGGGATTAAAGGTGTGTACTACCACACACAACAACTCTCTTATTTTTTTCTTACTTTAAGAACTTCAACTTTTAGCTTGCATGTATTTTTAACACACTGTAAACCATTTAGAAACTTTCTTTGTCTTTGACACTCTCTTTACTGTATCTCTCTCTGTTTTTATGACCACGTGAGTCTTTAATTTACCAAGTAATCTCAGTAGGACTAAAGCCGTGGCTTTGCCAGATAGATCCAGTCCATTCCTTAGCTTTCCAGCCTCTTGGTTGAGGCACTGGCTGTAGCCATGTTTACTGACACAACTCTATGGCATTTCAAGGTCCCTGCCAGCAAGCGAGCTTCAGCAGCCTGTGCTTGCAAACCACATGAACCGCCTGCATAAAAGAGTCAGAGTTTGCTTTGGCAGGACAGCCCAGAAACCCGACATTTTTAAATGGTGCAGCTTTTTTCCTGCTATGGCTGAAAACTGAAAAGCATGCGTTCAGCCTTTTGTCAACACCGTTTAAGTGTTTCGTGGCAGGACCTCTTAATGAGCTGCAGGGTTTTGCAGCTAAAGCTGAGTCAGGAAGCCTCTCTTAGATGAGAGAGCTTGCTTGCCTCTAGCAAGCAGAGTAGATCCGAGAAATTGTAGCTACCAAGAAAACATGCTTTATTCTTTCCCAAGCTTTCTCAGGCTTTCAGTGGATACAGTTGTCCACATGTCTGGGCGCCATTTTGTTGTAACAGGAGTGGCGGGGCTGTGTCCCCAGCACCCCAGCCACCTGGATAGCTTATGCCCGGAAATAAAAACACACAAATTGTATTCATTTAAACACTGCTTGGCCCTTTAGCTCTAGCCCTTACTGGCTAATTCTGATATTCCAATCAACCCATCTCTAATAATCTGTGAGCACCAGTCTTACTGGGAAAGATTCAGCATGTTGAACCTGGTGGCTTGCTTAATCGCGTGCGTCTGCCCAGGAGAGAGGAGCATGGCATCTCCGCTCCAGAGAGCAGAGCTGTCGAGTCTGAGCTCACTTCCTCTTCCTCCCAGCATTCTGTTCTGTTTACTCCTCCCACCTATGTTTTCACCTATCAGGGCCAAGCAGTTTCTTTATTGCTTAACCAATCAAATCAACAGATTGATATATGACACTCCCACATCAGTTGAGCACATGTCCTTGCACCATGATTGAGCATCTCTTGGATATAGAGAGGTTGTGGGGTAAAGGGAACACTCCTGCATTGCTGGTGGGAATGCAAGCTGGTACAATCTCTTTGGATGCCAGTGTAGCGATTTCTCAAGGAATTAGGAAACAACCTTCCTCAAGGCACTCCAGGCTTTTATTATTAAGACCAATTAGGATTCGTGCAGCATTTGGCATCCTAACATGGGGCCAACATTTCCACATTAAGCCTGTAAAGGCCTTTAAAAAAGGTTCTAAGCATACAAAAACAGAGTCAAGCTCAGCTTCTCAGTAACTGCTTTTTCTTGAGTGGGTTCTGTTTGCCAGCAGCAAGCAGAGGCAGCACTCCTTTAAGGGATGGCCTCCGGACTCAGTGTTAGTGCAAAACCAGCTGGCTTTTTTAAAAGACCCTGCTACAGGACACTTAAAAGGGGTTTATGTGTAGTGGATGGCATGATACTTGGTAGCAGCAAGGTCCCAGAAGATTCCCAGAGTTGGGGTGGTAGACATGACTCCCAAAGTTGGTGGTAAACATACCTCTGCCATGAGACTAACCTCTCAGGGAACCAAGAAGCAGGGTGGTACCCACCACTGAAGTCCCTGTCTTAGTTCTTGCCACACCGCTTAGCAGTTTAAAGACTCATGTGCTTAAAGATATGATTCAGACAAATTCAGACAAAAAATAACTTCTAAATGATTTGTTTAAAATATACATAGTCTTGGGGAGTAAAAAGGTTTAGACAGTGATAAAAAAGAAATGTATAGTTTTAAAATAATAAAGTAATTAAAAGGGGAGTAAAGTAATATTTAAAAAGCCATGTAAAGTTGGAAAATACATCTTTGTTTGAATACTGTATGTTATTTTCTTGTATTTGAATTGTTTGACTACCAATGAAGGAGCCACAGATGCTAAGAGACATTTGATTATGAATTTTGTTGGATTAATGTAGCATATATATTTTGAAAATGCTTTGACTTCAAAATTTAAGTCCAAAGATATGTTAAAAATTTAAGTCCAAAAAATATGTTGCTTTTTTGAGAAGAAGTTTTGCTTTTGCTTCCACAGAAAATAAGAGGCTGTGGATTTATTCTGGGTTAAGAAAAATCAGGTTTGATAGAGGAAGACCTCTGAAAATTTTCTGATAGGAGCAGATGGCCTGAATGATCCAACATTTCAGAGCATCTACGTTGTAGTTTCATCTGACTTCTACATCCAGAATGGCTTTAAGACTTCTGACTGAGAAGACCTCTTGGTCTCACAGAATTCTCCAGTCAGGACTTAACCGTATTCCTGAATTTTCTCAGGGTCCCCCAAAGATTACCAGGACTCCCAATGAGCATGAAGTAGTATAAAGTTCTATGCCCACATTTCGAAAAGATGGGTAATGGATATTTGTTATCATTTAAGGTGGGTTGGGTACAAGTTGTTATTGGTAATGGTCAATAAAAAAGCTGAACAAAGGAAATTAAATTTAGAGATATTATTGCGAAAAGAAAGGGGAGGCTATAAAAATGTGGTAATACAACCTAGAATAGAAAATGAATTAAGTTAAACCTTTTGAAATCACCAAAAATAGGATAGATAGATAAAGGAGTATTTTCTCTGAATTTGTCAAATGCTAATGGATTAGACATTGTTAATGTAATTATTACCTGTGTATAATGTGTATAGTTATTGTATTTATTGTACTTAACTTTTCTTATATTAATTATTACCTTTTTATCTCAGACAAAGTGGAAGAAACATGGTGATATGACATTGAAAATAACTATATGGCACTAAAATGTCCACTTGAGAACTTCTACAATTGATAAATGCTTTCAGGAAAGTGGCTGGATACATGATAAACCAAAAAAATAATAGTCTTCCTATATACAAATGACAAAAGAAATCAGGAAAATTAACACATGGACTGTGAAATCATGTAAAAAATATATTCAAGCCAAAGCACACCAGATCCCAGGAAGATGAGGGTAGTTGGAAGCACTCCACTCCAAACTACTAAGCTACTGGAATTTGTTAGCTGCTGGGAAAGAAAGGCAATTTTTAACAGATCACTTTCCAATAGAAAACAACACATCAAAGACTGTTAGGGATTGCAAAGACAAAATGACACAAAATTGGAGAGGTAAGGAATGGGGTGTGAATTAGGAACGAATCAAGTGGGTGGATTTAACATAAATAAAATAACTGATAAAAATTATTTCAAAGAATTAATAAGGAAGGGAGAGTGAGATACAAAGTACACAGAGATAGAAAAAAAGAGAATTCTTATCTGTGTTGTCCTCTTGAATTTTTGTTTAAATCTCTACAAGAAAAAGAAATGTTTTAAGATGTGTGTGTCTCTCCTCATGATCCATCCCACTTGCTGATTTCAACAATCATTTTTACAAAATAAACAATCATGATTCCACTTCAAAATCATGTAAAAAATTTAATCTGTAAGGATTTCTCTTAGACTGTGTGAGAAATAAGATTAACTACTATCTTAGAGAATGATACATAATACAAAATATCTGTTATACTGTGACTGTGGAGATTTAAACACTATGAATTTTCTTAGGTATTGTGGCAATGTTTTTTTACATTCTCAATTATTTTGCTTCTTCTTATACATTAAAAATATATTTTGAGAGAACCCTTTCTACTACATACTCATAAAGTCAACAGTCAAAGTCAATGTAAAAAAAAAGAAAAAATAGAATTGATTCAATAAAAGAGAGACAGAAAAAGCAAAAATCAACAAAATGTCTAAGAAAGAAGTACTATAAATATTCCAAGATTAGAAAATATAGTCAGACATTTAGGCTATGGGGGAAATTGTTAGAGTAAATTACATTAAATTTAAATTTGTTCTATACTTTTGAAATCTAAGCATACATGTCATGGGTCATTTGTTGCAGGGGACAAATTACATGCCATCATCCCTAGCTACTCTACCCAAACATAATTTCAGTCTGATAACGAGGAACAGTTCCCCCAAATAGCAACCTCTCTCTCAGGCTTCTTTTTTGTTGTCTATCCACTCACTCTCTTCAAACTTGGGAATTATGTTGTCCCATGACTTCAAAAAATGTATGCATGTCAAGAGGAAGTATCAAATATTTACTTATTTCCATTTCTGCTATAGAAGAATTCAAGCTAAGTCATTTAATGCAACAAACTGTTTTCGTAAAGAATAAATAAAATCCCTATAAGGAGCCAGATACTGTGAAAACACTGTGCACCTATCAGATTCTAAATACTTATTATTGGTTTTGTTTTTGATATTCTCTACAACAATTCTGCAAAGTAAGCTAAAAAATGAAGAATTTGTGACTCAGAGGGGAGACCAATGGATACATTTACATGATTGAGAGGTAATATTACCGGAATTTTATACTGAAATAATTTACTTAAGTATTTTCAGGCATATTAATGAATCAGAATAACTCATTTATAGATGAGTGAGATAATTAACGGGGCTTACAGTCATGGAGAGCACAGGCCAATAACAAAGATGAGCAAATCCCATGGAATGAAAGCCAATAAGAAGCAACAGAGTTAGTTAATCACAGAAAAAGTTGCTTAGGTCTATTTGACAATATTGCTCTCAGAACATCCAAAAATATATGCATATGCAAAATGTGCTATATATATAAACATATTGAGTTTTTTTGACTTTTTACTTTGTCTAAGAACATCAAGACTGTATTTGATTGTTTGTTTCTCTTCTTTTCTGTTAGTTTTGTTTTGCTTTTTAATTATCCTGCCATTATATCTTTCTTAGTAGTCAATGAAAAATCTTGCTGGCTGTCCCTGTTCTAGGTTTTGACAACTTATGGAAAGCAGTACCACCCATATCTTAGCATCAGCTACTTTCATTCTGTGCTCTTCAGCTATTTCCTGACAGCTCAGCTTCCAGACACCATTCTGAGTTTGAAACTTCTTGGCTCTTTTATTGTAGTTACCTTTGGGCCTAATGTGTGCACTTTAGGTTGACTGATCATTTTTCCTTTTGGATTTTCATTTTATATTTATTCATACACAAACACATACATATTTGGCTCCTTTGCAAATGTCCTCTGAGATACTCTGTTTAATGCTATTACTGCATTACAAAGACCTCTAATATATATATGTATATAATCATGGTAGTAATACATTACCTGAATTTTACATTCCAAAGTCTACATCAATAAATCAGGAACATAAATTTATGCCAAGTACAAATGGTTTGTTTAGTGCATTGTGTTTTTAAAGATATAATGTATAGAAAAGAAGTACATACAGAGCAAGTTAATGGATGTGTGATGTATTTATGCTACATATTCTTTCATTAATTTTCAATAAAATGGACTATATTCATTAGCAGGGAACAGTAAATCTCTTATTTCTTATCTATTATTTGCATCAAGTAGGTGTATTAATGTTTTCCAAACTCGTGGGAACACTGGAGATAGTTTCATATACACAAATACTCACCATTACAATAATATTTTATTTTCTTTATATTCCTTCTTATTTATTAACCAGCTGTTACAGTGAAAAACATAACAAATAACCGTGTATTAAAATGACAATTTAGGACTTACCCAAACATCAGTGTTATTCTATTTAATTTTCAACCCAGCTATTATGTACACTTTCTAGTATATGTCAGAAGAATCACATTTTAATCTTATATGACAAAAGTTTCTTGTCAACATCGTAAGAAAAGTTGTGTTTCTAGCAAGAGTAAATTATGAATTTTAAAACATTCACTGGCAAATAAAATTAGTGTCTATCACTCGGGAGACTTATTTTTTAATTATTTTTGTGAGTGAGTTGTGTGCTCATTTCAATTTGTGCAGACATAAGTGCATGCGCCCACAAGGTCAGTAAGTGCATTTCAGATTCTCTGGAGCTGGAGTTATAGGCAGTTGTGGCCTATCCAATGTGGATGCAAGGACCTAACCTGAGACCTGTATATGAGCAGTGAATTCACTTAAACACTGTGCTATCTCTCCAGCCCTCACCTAGAAATCTTAGTGTATACATCTGCTCTGAGAAGCAAACTTCAAGGGATAATTAAAAATAACCAACTTTATTGATGAGAAGATGCTTTAATAATTATTCGTCATCATTCTACTATTGTTATTGTGATGAGGATAACACAAGAAACAATTAGGAATGGGTACTAATCTTCTAAACAGTTATGCATTTAATTCTAAACAAGGAATATTTGATTAATAAATGTAAAAAATCGCAGATCCATAAACTACCTGCTTAGTTTTGTATAATAAAATAGCATAACTAATTAAATTAAATTGAAATTATGGAATTATGTCTTCAGTTGGTATATTCACGTAACAGTTATTAATGACTGTATTTAGAATAAAATTATTGAATATGTAAGTCTAAACATCACAAACATTTCATTCCAACCAAGCACCTATCCTCCTTTTCTCTAAGCTATGTAACAGCTCAGTGACTCAGATCATGTACTCATCATTAATACAGGGAATTGCTTTGGCATAAAGCTAAAAAAAAAATCAAGAAGAAAAGTCTTTTTTAAGTCACATTTTTCTCTGGAGTAATTCAATGCATAGTTGCCACATGACAGCTCCTTAATTTTTTTGTGAAAAAATGTCTCATTCTGAGCATAAAAATTACAGATTTCAGTTTTTAAAAAAAGAATGAAGCCTCTGAAAATATATCATTTCACTTTCAAAAATTCTAATGCCAAGAGGTATGCAAATTAAATAAAAATTGATGGATAAATAAAAAAGGTTGACTATCTTTTTACAAAGTCTGCATCAAAAGTGAGGAATATTTAAGCACTCTTTCATTGAACAAGTAATGATGAGAGAAATTTCACATACAAGACAAAAATGTGAGGCTATCAAGCAGAAAATATCAGAAAGGGTAGCTATTTTGGGAGTAACAGAAAGCATTTTTAACTGTATCAGTAGATGAAGATTTCAGGTGAAGCTTCATACAATGAAACACATAACTAAAATGGAATTTCCAAAAATTATGAAATGCCTGCTTCATGCCTGATGAACCAGGTCATGCTAGTTTTATTTATCTTTCAATTCTTAGCATAGCCATGGATTCCACTACAGATTTCAATAAAACAATTTAAATAATTTTGCTCATATTGTTTCAGATTTGTCCATTTTTTTACAACTGTACCATGTGTGAAATTTTATGAGTCACTGAGGATAGGAATTCCTGTTGGAATCTGTAGTGAGAGATTATTGTCATAATTTTCTGAAAATATTTCAATGAGCAAAAGTTCTTATGGGAAGGTCACAGAAACTTCTCTAAAGACTGCATTTCTTCTGGTGAATATGAAGTAGGAAGGGCCTCTCTGCTCTTTGTATTTAGCTATGCAGAGGCTATCTCTCCCTGTTGACCTGACACAGCCCTAGCCAACACCATCCATAATGAAAATCAATGCCACCAAGTCACTAAACAATTACTCTGTCTTTTAAAATGCACAGGTCTTCAAAAGCAAGGATTTGGAGACTGATTAATTTGCCATTTGTCTAGGAGATTACACTAGTTGCATTATTTAACATGTCCTGTGCCCTCAACAGGTAAAACAAGAACAAAGTTTTAAAAATCATGGACCCCCATGAGAGGTGGTTTTTGACACAATGAAAAGCAGGTAGGAGTCGTGCCTTGTGCCTGCAAGACTCAGACGTCTGTGCTCACGTTAGAAGGCCATTATGTCCTGTAGTACATCTACATCTATAAAATGGAGAAAGTTGATAAAAATGGCTGTGAAGTTATTCACTAATTTGAATACTCATATTTCTTTAAAAAGAAAGGATTTTCTGTGATTTCTCTCCTTAGGAATTTATACATATGTCTTAATTCTATAAGAACAATGAGCATTAACTCATTTTTTTCCTTTATTTTTTTATTGAAAAAAAATTTCTGCCTCCTCCCAGCCACCCATTTCCCTCCCCCTCCTCCCGCCGTTCTCCCCCTCCCCCAACTCCTCTCCCCCTCCCTCTCCAGTCCAAGGAGCAGTCAGGGTTCCCTGCCCTGTGGAAAGTCCAAGGTCCTCCCCCCCTCCATCCAGGTCTAGGAAGGTGAACATCCAAACTGGCTAGGCTCCCACAAAGCCAGAACATGAAGTAGGAACAAAACCCCATGCCATTGTCCTTTGCTTCTCATCAGCCCTCATTGTCCTCCATGTTCAGAGAGTCCGGTTTTATCCCCTGCTTTTTCAGTCACAGTCCAGCTGGCCTTGGTGAGCTCCCAATAGATCAGCCCCACTGTCTCAGTGGGTGGGTGCACCCCTCGTGGTCCTGACTTCTTTGCTCATGTTCTCCCTCCTTCTGCTCCTCATTGGGACCTTGGGAGCTCAGTCCAGTGCTCCAGTGTGGGTCTCTGTCTCTATCTCCATCCATCGCTGATGAAGGTTCTATGGTGATATGCAAGATATTCATCAGTATTGCTATAGGATAGGGTCATTTCAGGTTCCCTATCCTCAGCTGCCCAAGGAACTAACTGGGGACATTGCCCTGGACACCTGGGAGCCACTCTAGGTTCAAGTCTCTTACCAACCCTACTGCTTCTCAGTCACATATGAAAAAGAAAAAAAATTACCAAGATGTTAATAATATATGTACATTCATAGCCATTTTTTCACTGATATCATTTGAAGAGTACAGACAAGTATTTTCCAACCATTAATCTATTACTTTAAACTCTCAACTCTTATGTAATTATTTGATTTGTTACATTAATTCTGAGAAAAAAATTGCCCAAAGCTGTGTTTTATTTTCTGCATAAAAATTTTAAGTCAGTGAAAACATTTTGTTAGAAAAATACATATGTTCGCAGAAAGCTGAACAGAAAGATTTCTCTGAAAACAAACAAGTTGGAAGAAGAGACCTCAAATGGGTCAGTGGTAGAAATTTCCACTTGCAGTTAGGGGATGAAACCCCAGAAGAAAGACAAGGTGACTTCAGAAATAAATCAGCATGTTTTGCAATGATGAAAGGCAGGTACCAGGTGGAACCTGCTCTTTTCTACAGATGAGTCTACTGGAATATAATGGCAATCTTTTTCAGGTTTTCTAAATATCTATCTGAATAATATATAATAATATATGCTCCTTTTATTTGTTAATGTGTGATTTAATTGCATCTGAGCGGTTTTTCTCTCTTAAGATGAAGTCATACTCTAAAATTGTGTTATATAGTGAATAAATAAGCTAAGAATAAGTAATCAGTCATGCTTAGCCTAAGATTACACAGAAATTTATCTCAGTCTTTTTTGGATTAGCATATGTAAAAAAGGCAAAGAGAGCATACTTAGAGTCTTGCCTCTGTACTCATGACTTAAATAAGTAGGCATAAAGGCGGCAGTAGTTGGTCTTTAGGTCCTGCCTCAACTTAATGTGTCAGGCTTAGCTGACTCCTCAAGGGAGGCCTTACCCTTTCTAAGAAACAGATGGACGTGGTTGGTGGGGATGAGGTAGGCCTTACTGTGGTTGGTATGTAAAAGGAATAAAAATAAAATAAAAGGACCCCCCCAAAAGAGACTCTGGATAAAACCTTTTCAATTTTAGAAAGCATTTTGAAATAATTTCCTGATTCTTGATGCTATTAAAGTTACTGCATATAGGCAAGGTACTCTGCCACACAAGAAAAGAAATTGATGACATTTTTTGACATTTGTACAGAAAAGTATTTAGAGTATCACACTTAGGTCATACCTAAAGCAACTAGTTGCTCTTGGTGGTTACCTATGATCTAATTATTCTAATTAATAGAGGAGCATATGCACTGTTAAGAAGCTAAAATGATTGACTTATGCTCACATTGTCCTTATGTAGCAAAGACTACACGTACATATGTCATGATTTTGATTTTATTTGCTTGTGTCACCTCTGAATTTCAAACATTCAAGAAGAAAAATAACCTATACACCTGGTTTCTATAATTTGTTTAGCGAAGCCAATTATTAGGAGGATTGTATATCTAGTAAGACAAGTCAACCAATGGGTGGCAGGAGCCATGCACTTCTCTGGGGAATAACGCCTGAGAAGTCTAAGGTCTGCTCTCTTTGTGGCAAAGCCCCAGGAGACCCAGACTTATTGGAGACCTGTAGCCAGTTTGCCGCATGATTCCAGGCATGGCCTTGGAAGCGCGTGCCCTCTGTGCCTTCCTTGCTCTCACTATGTGCCATACTGCTGACCTGAAAACATCACAGTAGGTCATGAAATTTAACATTATTTATTTGCATAACTATTCTGGGAAGAATGATTTTAACCACAAGGGTGTTAAGGAAATGATATTAAATAGATGCCATTAAGAGTTCCTGGGAATATTTGATGAAGAGGGAAGGAAATGCAATGTTACTGAAATTTCAGTAGCTATGCCAATACTCCAAGAAATTAATGGAGATAAGGACAAAAGGACAAGGGATGAACAGTGCCAGCTATTAACAGTAAGTCTCCTGGTTATGTTGCCTATAGGATAAATGGAAACAAACAAAACAGATAAAATCAACAACAAAAATGGTATGACCCAGGAGCTAGAGCAGTGTAAAACGCAGAATGTTTTGGTCCTACTCTGACTGATAATTTAGTTGTGAGACCCTGGATCCTAACAGATACAAATATTAACCACAAGAGACAAAACTGTCTCTCACCTTGCAAGACTCTAATTGCTTATGTTGCCAACTCGGTACATTGTTCTACCTGTAGATATGCCTACTTAGAAAAGTTCATTTGTAGCTGGCAAAACTGCTTATGCTTTTGATCATAGAGATATAGATCAAAAATGTAATTGCTACCCTTGGTAGAGTTGGGAGATGAAAGGGAAAAGAGAAGGGAACAACCTGGTAATTATTGTAACCACTTCTTAGGAACACAGAAAGTAAAAACTTGTAAAACTATTCACACAAGACACTGAAACTGTTTAAATAAAGATGGCTAATGAGATTGGGGCCTTTTATTTGAGCAACCACAGGTGGTAATAGTCTCTTCTTGGTGCCTATTCAAGTCGTCATTTCCTGTCTGGTATTGAGAACTGCCTGCAGATGTCCTTCATGTTATGGTAACAGGTAAGACTGTAAATGACACACTCTCGTGAGAAATGAAGAAGATAATAAGACCATGAGTGTCCTCCACATGGATCGATGGCAGACTGTGAGTTCATAGTAGCTTTTGGACACTTACCACATCCATTTACATTGACTGCCTGAGCAAAGGTTTCTGAAGAATAGATTTTTGAGTTACTAAATACCAAGCTAGAAAATGCTGATCTCACTAATTAAAATTTTATTCCTTGGTAATTTCCCCATCTGTCCCCCAATTTATGCACTAGTAACTATTACCTTTTTGATCAGTTTTTCTGCTGTTAAAAGAATAAGCAGTTTTGCAAGCCACAAAGGTTGTTTTCTAACTAGGCATACCTACAGGTAGACTAGTGTGCCCACTAGGAAGCATATGTGGTTACTGTGTCATGCAACATGAGAAACAGTTTTGTTTCTAGTGGTTAATATCTACATCTGATAGGGTTTGGGTTCTCATGATCAACTCAGCAGCAAAAGCTGGATCAATCTAGTCTACATTATATACTACTCTATCTCCTCTGGACATGTACAGTTTTTTTTTTCCCCATTCATTCTATGGGCAACATAACTTGAAAATTTACTCCTGATAGCTAGTACTATTTATCTCTGTTCTCATGTTCTTCTCCCTTAGCTCCTTGGGGGTACTGAGATAATTTATAGAAATGAGGAAACAGGGAAATTCTATGATTCTGCTTAATTTCTTGTACCTAGACTTTTTCCATTAACTCTTTGTACCATGTATTTAATAACATTCCTCAAAGACTTTTGTGGTTAAATCATTCCTTCTAGAACACTTATGCAAATACATACTATCAGACTTCATGACATGTTGTTACTCATTCAAGGCAACAGTATGGCTAGTGTGGTGAAAGCAAGGAGAGCAGATAGCCCACACGCTCCTGGGGTCATGCTCGGAATCATGCAGTGAACTGTCCACAGTCTTTGCCAAGTGGGCCAGGGTTTCCAGGGATGACCACAAGAAGAGCCATTTATGCTATTCTCTGTCCTTGATTCCCAAATAAGTCACATGGCTCCCACCATAAGATGGATTGAAACAGTGAAAATTAGGGAAAAAAATTCGGTAATACAACGATAATTTTATTTCCTGAAGAACTCTAAATACTATCCAGAAGGAATCATCGGCAATTTCAACTGTAACTTACTGTAATAGAAAATTTTAGCAAGAGAAATCTAGATTTACAATAGATTTCTTAGATAAGATGGATGCTTGTTCAAATTTTTCTACATTTTTCTATATGAGCATTTTGAATAACTATATTTTCACGAATATCTATATCTCAGAAATAGCATTTACTCTAAAACAAACCCTTCTATTACACCTATCATTTAATATATTAATTTTAGTAGTAACTCAGCTCCTGGCAAAAAGCAACAGCTCTGCATTTGAAAGATGTCAGTGGTAGTGATATAAGCAGCTCCCATCTGTGTGGTACTGTCACATCTGCCTCTTCTGACAATGGAACATGGGATGCCGAAACCAAATGCTGGAAGCAGCAGTCTGACTCCCATTCTGTTGGGTAAACAGAATATTTTTGTCTCCGCTGATGTATCAGTGGAACTAAAATAAACTAATAGCAATCCGGTTCATTTCCAAAACGGGATAGAAGTTTATTTTTATTACCTGGCACAATAATAGAAAAATGTTAAACGTTCGGAAATCATGTCTCTGAGATTTCAATGATGCTGTTTATTTGATCTAAGAAATGCTTCAGAATTTGGTTTTGAGTAGAGTTTGCTAAAAAACAGGCTAGCTGTGGTCTGTAGAGTCAGGTTTCTTATGAATGTTTTCATGTGTCAACTACTCATCTAAATTGGTTCCATCTTTTTTCAACATCATATTTAGTGGCATATGCTCTGCGTGCTTCTGTTTTGTCAGAAAAATGATTCAAGACAGAAGTTTAGATAAATTCAGCAGAGTCACTAATTCTGTTACTGGTTCTGTTTTTATTCATTAGTTACACCTAATATCATTTAAACATGAAAGATGTTGGCTTTCTTTCAGGACTGCATGGCTTAAAGGGGTAAAATAATAAAGAAATAAGATAATTAGAGAAGGACAACATTGTTAAAAATGGGAAAATTGATTACTGCCACTAGCAATGTTAATATGTGATTAACATCATAATTCCTCACCAGTACAGGACCACTCAGTAGGGTAGTAAATTTTCACAGGCAAAGCTTGAGGAAAGTTGGGTCAATTAAGCACTCCATGGACCACAGTGGCATAGTAGACACTGGTGAGTCAAATGATTTTCGTGTGAAATGACTTGAATGATTAAATAGTCAGAGGTTCTGTAACCACCGTGATTTACTTCATGTTTTATAACTGATGGTCATTCTCTTTTTAAATCTTTGAATCATTATTTCTTTAAAATTATTAAATTATTAAGCAACAGTGAAAATGAAAAGTGGTCATCAACATAATTTTTCTTTAAATTCTTGAGCAATTAGGTGGATGGTTCTGTGTTAAACAGAATTCAGGCCAAACAAATTCTCAACATAGACTGAGGGAGAGGTGTTGTGGTAAAATGTCTAACCAAGAAGCTATTTGTATTTGCTGCTTGTTGGAAAAGGGAAAATCATTTGTCTCCAATGGAGTGATATTGGTTGTATCAACCACACCCTAGGACTGGATTCATTATCAGGTGTAATTATTCAATACAAAACAGACTCAGGTTAGGCATATCTTTTTTTTTTTTTGTTTTGGCTTTGAGTGTTATTATTATTGTTTTGTTTGTGTGTTTTGGAGGGAAAGAACGTGTTAGGTTTCAGACCTGGAACAAATGACTGAGGTACCCATTTATCAAAGTGGACTTAGCTGCCAGGTTTTCCCTGCATTCCTCAACCCTTACCAGTTCCAGGGTCCTCCTGGTTGGCATACCCTACCCCTGACCCTGAACTGGGTCAGGTGTGCTGGGCTGCTTGTTCCTATATGATCCAACCATTTTGATTACCTGTTATCTTATTACCTTTGGTCCTTCTGGCTGCAATTCTTGGTTCCTCCCTCCCTCCCTCCATCTCTCCTTCCCCCACCCACACATGGCAGAGTGAAAGACATCTGGACTTTCCCAGATGTCACTTTCTCTAGCTATTCTCTCCCACATAGATCTAGAATAAACTTTATCCTCCTCCAGACCAAGGAGCAGTTGTATTCTTTTCTTTTTTCCTCATTGGTCATCCCTCAGCATGCTCAGGATTTTCCCTGAAAATCTGTCCATTTCTTTGTGGTGAGACGAAGTACCTTTTTACTTAAAACGTTTCTGATAGAAAAGGAATCTCTGTGTTGTAGTGTTTAGTTGTTGACTTTGGTGCTCTGTGCTTTTCTGAAAGGATATAGGAGAAATGGAGAAGGGGAGAAGGGAGGTGAAAGAAACCTGTGGGGAGTAGAAAAATTGGAAAATATGGTCTGGATGTACAGTATGAGAGAAGAATCTATTTTCAATTTAAAAAAAAAGAAAAGAAAAGAGTCTCTACTACAAACTTGCAGGGCCTTGCAAATGTGTGTATAGCCTTCCATCACTATAAATAGCAAAAGAGAAAATCATTTATATGTGAGCCTTCAATGCTAAGCACAGGGCCTTGATGTTTGAAGATTTATTTTAGGTTTTTTTTTTTTATTATGATTGGCTTCTTCCCCACCTCCAATCCCCCCCGCTTCCCCCACTCCCCTCCCTCTCCCACTCCAAAGAGCAGTCAGGGTTCCTTGCCCTGTGGGAAGTCCAAGGTCCTCCTTTCCTCCATCCAGGTCTAGGAAGGTGAGCATCTAAACAGACTAGGCTCCCTCAAAGCCAGTACATGCAGTAGGATCAAAGCCCAGTGCCATTGTCCTTGGCTTCTCAGTCAGCCCTCATTATCTGCCACATTCAGAGAGTCTGGTTTGATCCCATGCTTTTTCAGTTCCATTGGAGGTGGCCTTGGTGAGCTCCCATTAGATCAGCCCCACCGCCTAAGTGGGTGGGCACACCCCTTGCAGTCCTGACTTCCTTGCTCATGTTCTCCCTCCTTCAGCTACTCATTTGGGCCTTGGGAGCTCAGTCCAGCGCTCCAATGTGGGTCTCTGTCTCTATCTCCATCTATCACCAGATGAAGGTTCTATGGTGATTTGCAAGATATTCATCAGTATTGCTATAGATATTGATAAAAAAACTACTTCAGAAAAAAAGACATAGTAGGAACTCAGCACTGGAAAAATCTATTACAAATGTTCCCTTTACAGGACACATTTGTTTTCAAAACTAAATGGTTAATTTAAAGATTGTAGTTTGTTGTGGATCAAAATTTGTCCAATTATATTTTATCACAACAAGAATTTCCTGAACTACTTAAACATGTTGCCATAATATTGAATCTCTTTCTTATTAGAGTTGATATGCTTTACATTGTTAATCCATAGCCTTGACTCTCCTTATGCATAATTATATTTGTTGAAAATAATTTCCCTCCAGTTTAGGAATATCAGATGTTAATCTAATTTTTTTAGATGTGATACATGCCTTTCGTGAGCCTTGATTTTCTGTTTTAGGCAAAGTGAGTGAAGGAATTTATTCACTCACATTGTACTAGTGAAGACCTAGTCTGATATTCTGTTAATTGTCATCTTCCCTCTCTATGTATTTACATATTCTGTCGCCATTGTTGCATACATTAGCAATAACTAACAATTTCCATGGATATTTTCTTCCTTGACAACATTTGATTTCTAATAAAAAGTAATCAGAATTTGAATAAAAAGGAAGAAAACGAAGTCTGTGGTGGTGTGGATTGGTGTGTCTACACGATTTGCTATAACTATGGCATGGACTGGTATGTCTACACAATTTGCAATAACTATGGTGTCGATTGTGTGTCTACATGATTTGCTATAACTATGGCGTGGATTGGTATGTTTACACGACTTGCTATAACTAAACTGCAAATCATATTCACTATTATTTATAAAGAGAAGAGTATTTAAAGAAGGGATCTATGAAATATCAAATCTCATAGAAATGTTATAAGACCTTCTATACTTTTGCTAAAGTTCAATATGTAAGCCATTCATTTCTTGGAGATTTGGTCTTAAGATCTGTGTAACAGAGCACATTAACCTATTTATTTTCATTAATATAAGAAACAACTATGATATTTAATGTATTTAAGTAGCAAATAGTAAGTGATTTTTTAGTTTAACTATTTGGCTTCTGGAAAGTACTCAATGTAGGTAATCCTTCAAATATGAACCTAAATGATAAAATGTCCCTACACTCTATTAAATTCAGATGAACAAAGTCTATTGCTTTCGCACACATATACACATACACATACACAGACACACAAACACACACACACATGCGCGCGTGCGCACACGCAGACAGGCAGGCAAGCACAGAAACAGATAATTTCTTATTTATATATGGCTAGTTACCTCATTTTCAAACTTATTAACAAACTTCCTTTGTTAACTTGGAATTTTCTTACAACATATAATGACTATATATTACAAAAGTTATTAAAGTCCATGTTTGTAATTTTGTACATTTTGAGTGATTATTTAAAACACACATAAAAACAGAATAAGTCAGAATTCTTATATAACTTGTAATTAGATTTCACAATGACCAGGCTGGGGGGTGGCTCTAGAGTTTCAGTACTTGCCGTCCTAGCATGAGGTGCTTAGTTCAGATATAGGACACTTACACAAAGACATAACTGTTCCAGTGCGGTGGTCTGCAAATGTAATCCCAGCACAAGGAAATGAAGACAGGTAGATGCTAGGTGCTTGCTGTCCAGTAATCCTACTGGAATCAGAGAGTTCCAGACTCAGTGAAAGACCCTACCTCGAAAAATGCTGAAGATGACATTTCAGTATCCACCTTATACCTCCATATCAGACCACAAAGGGAAGCATACTAATATGTCATATCCCACATACCATAGACACACAGCACATGTACCACATACACAACACACTCACCACACACACAAAATACAGCACACAAAGCACACATACTATACAAACACACACAACATACACAAACAACCTTCATAAAGAAACAGTACATACCATACACACACATACACACACATACTGACACTATCAAAAACAAAAACAGTAAGATATTACTACATTAAGTTAGTACTTTTCAAAATCTATTTCTTGATTTGCTTTTCATACATATTCAATAGAAAATATTTTGGACATCCTATACATACTTCAGTTTTCATTCCTAAAATATAAATTTACCCTTACATAGTTGCAAAGATATGTAAGTCTAGACCACACTAAGAGTTAGTGTTTGCAATCCCTGTAGTTCATTTTACATAGTCCAATTGCATATTCTCAAAAACAAATAGAACTTCCTTTTTATTTTTTTAACTCTACTCCATGCTTTGTTTTTTGTAGGGCCAAGAGTTTATGTTCACACTAGTGCACATAAGTGTTTGTGGATAAAGAAGAACATAAAGTACTATGGGCATGACCAAGTACTAGTTTACAATGCAGAATTTAATAGGTTTAAAAAATAACACTTTTAAACATAATATATATTCAATTCAATGTGTCATTATGAACTATTAGAATGCCATACATTATTCTTGTGAAAACTTGGAGAAAAAATGCCTTTGATTACAATTCCAAAATGCAAGATTTAACTCATACTTATTCTTACTATGTTTTATGTTCACTAATATTAGATCTGACCACTTGGGAAGAAGCACCCTAGGACATACATATATTACAGTCTTTAGAAGGAATTTGACATCTAGACGTAATTTTTGGCCAGTTATGTTTAATTGCACAAATACCCAGAGCACCATCCAGCCAAAACCTTATTAAATTAGCATTTCTAATGGTGTTCTGTTCAACAGAGAAGTTAGTTCCTAGAAATGACTATTTCTACAGCTACAGAACCATTGGAAGTTCTGTGGAAGCAAGGCCTGAGAAATTTGGATTGCAGTCTGAAGACTCAATGTGAAGCCCTATAACCTGCTAAGGGTTTTCACTAAAGCAGTTCTCGATAACATACATTTATACAAACCTTTCATTAATGCATACTAACGAGAACTGCTTTAGTTAAATGTTTTCCTCAACATCAGGCCCTAACACCCACTGTAACTGTATTTGGATGGGGCGATGATTGGGAGGTGTTTGTGAGTTCCATAACTGTCAATCCATTAATAACCTCATAGGAAGATTCTTGGGAACCAGTATGATCTTTAATGTTCTTCTAACATGTGAGGCTACAGCTTTCATCTTTTTATTTTTCCTTATGTCTTTCAGTTTTTGCCATATGCAAAGAGCCCTATTAAATGCCAGACACTCTCATTTGTATTTGGAATTCTCAGAATCTAGTTGGTTTGAGATCTTTACTATGTTTTTCAGCCTCAAGTGCACAAAACAACTGAGATAAAAACTGATGTAAATCTGAAACTGATATAAAAATTAAATATATTTACTAAAATGGTAATGTGGATCTTGTTTAGTTTTGTTTGAAATATAAAAGTAACTAAGGAAATTTGCATATTGAAGAACAAATTCTTTAGGCTACATAGGTTAAGCAACTTTATTAGTTGAGATATGTATATCTCACACGGAGAGAAAGATCTTTTCCATAAAGGAAGCATGCTGAAATTCCTGTTTTATCTCTTGAAATGTTGTTTATTACAAACTTGTTCCAAATAATTTTATCACGGAAATATATGTATATATGTAACATACAAAAATAAGTTACATTTCTAATCTTTGTAAAATTGATTCAGGATCATACAGTGACTTTTCCTTCTATTTTAAACTTTTCTAAACCTTTACAAAATTTTCAGTAAAATGGGGAATTATACCATCCATTATGTTTTCCTATGTCCTTCAGAGATGCTCACTCTTTGACACTAGAAACTGTGTCCTTATATAGTCAATGTTCTAAATTTTTATTTAAAATATTGACATAATAGACTTCTTATACATGTTCTGAACAGAAAAGACTTAGAAAACAGTTAACATTACCAAACATCCTTTTACAGAGGCAGGTAACAAAGAGAGGCTTTACTCCATACATAATCTATTAATATCTCGTTAAGCTATTATTATGGAAAAGTCACCGGAATCAAACAATAAATACCAAAATACATCTGAAATGTTTTCATCTTAATGTTATCAAGCATGTTTCAGAAAGTTATTTTATTATTATTAGTTATTATTTTAGCAGCATACCCAGCTGCTCATGAACATTTTTAAAATAAAAGCTGTGTGTTTCTTGTGAGAAAATACTTTCTGTTTACACTCTTTTCCATAAAGTAGAAACTTACTTGTTAGCTGTATCAAACCACTGCTAGCATTGTCTCTTTTAAATTGGAACACAGCTCAGGTCTTAGCCAAGTTTACAAACTTGTTTCCCTTTCTTTTGTCTTTCTTGGTTTTGAGAGCTCAAGCTTTCAATAATTTCTCACTTTTATCTATTATACCATAAGGTTTTCCAAATTAAAAGGGCTGTAACATTTCAAGTGCATATTTAATAATTCATGCATAATACAGGACTACACATTCCCTGCTGGAATGAGCAAGCTTTCTTCAGAGATAGCATTAGTGTTTTGTCCTAGGATTATAATCTAAATCTTATGAGAATAGCTGCATTAGAATTACCATGGTGCATCATTTTAACGCACAGGCCTACAGTATAATGTTGTTGTTGGAGCAATCTAATACAACAAATAGATCTCATAACTAGAAGGATGTGAGAATGGCCCTGGAGACTGCTGGGACAAATATTGGTAGAGAGCTGTTTGTTGTGGATTTGTACCTATACAACCACATGGCCATTCTAACAAATGAATGTAAATAATTCTTAAACTACAGAAAAAGACCGACTATAATTTTTAAGTTTGTGCCTACAAATTGGGAAACAATTCAAAAATTCTAGGATATTGAAAGCGAGTCATTTTGGGATTAATGTAATTGGTATGCATCCATTTGGATTTGAAATGTGTGTAGTTAGCCTAAAGGACAAAGGATGTAGCTTCTCTTCCCATTTGTCTGGGATGCAGGACAGAGTGTAAGCGTGTAGTCCAGATTCTAGAGGTAAAGATTTCAGTTTTACTTTTATTTTCTGCAATCTATTGCTCATAGGAAATATCTGGTTGACAGGAAATGCACCTGTAACTACATGACTGTATCATCCTACAAGAAGCCAAAGAGGAAGAGATGGCATGTTGGTAAAGCAGGAGTAAATGATGGCTTTTGTTGTTGTTTGTTTTTGTTTCAATTCAGGAGTAAATGAAGTTTTTTTTTTAATCGTTGAAGTAAGCCAAGGGTCTTCTCACACTTATAGCTGTGTCGTATGTGTTTAAATTTTAGAATGTATAAGTATGTGTCCCTTTCTGATTAAAACAATTTCTACAATATCTTATATAGCTCATTCTTCAAAGGGCCACCTGAATTTTCAGAAAATAATATGATTATATGTCAAGTTAAATTCTGTTGAAAGACCTGAAATAACCTCCAGTTGCCATAAAATAAAGTCGTGTTTTGCTAGCACCTTTTACAAAACTTTCAACGTTTGGGCTATTTTTCAAGTCTATTCTTTTATAATTAGCTCTAGAATATATCAGAATTTTATGTTGTTCTACAGAATCGAGACTCCCACTCAACTGTTCAGTCTATTACGATTCAGGCTGCTTCTTACCTCTAGATCTAGTCCTGTTTGGCTTATAACATTTTTTCTCACCCTGCCCATCAGGCTAATGTCTTTTTGCCTTCAAATCTACAGAGACACAACTAAATTTGGGACCCATAATTTTATTTCCAAATTCCAAATTAGGCTCAATCATCCTTATAGCTGTTATCACACTTCACCAGATTCACTCCACTCGATGATGTTCCAATCTACTCGCTTTTCTCTTACAACTAGATTGAAAAGAGTGCTAAGAGTTAAGGAAAGATTAATTGTCACATTTGTCGTGATGTCCCCAGTGCTTAGAAAAATAACCACCACATAGGGAAGATATTTCCTGAATAAACAGCAGTAACACAAAATACATATTGTCACTAATTGCAACCTATTTTTTCCTGCACATTTCCCCAAAGTTATAGTCAGATGGAGCACTTCTCCATTCTTGAATGAAAACTCTGCAGTGCCGTCTTGTCTCCCAAATCACATTAAAGCAGTAGAAATTCTTACAACAGCCACAAATTACTTGCTTAATTAAATAATTAAAAATCAAGCCTAATGTATAAACATTTCACCACTACTAAACACAACTCCACCTCTTCTTTTCAAGCAGGACTTGAAACTTCATGAGAAGCTTCTTGAAAGACTGTCTTACTCTTCTAGTTCAAAGCTGACAGTTTTTTTTTTTCATTGGCACCATGACTACATTGTACTAAATCAATTTTTTTTTCGCCCTTCACTGTTGAATGTTTTCAACTGTTCTTCAGCACTCTGGGTCTAACTACTTAAATGCTGACGCCTTTCTTAGACACAGGAATGGTAGTGTGGTTATGTCTATTCTAGGGTATGTTTGTTTGTTTGTTTTGTTTTGGTTGGTTTGGTTTGGTTTTTCGAGACAGGGTTTCTCTGTGTAGCTTTGGAGCTTGGACTGAACCTCACTCTATAGACCAGGCTGGCCTCAAACTCAATGAGATCCACTTTCTTCTGTCTCCCAAGTGCTGGATTTAAAGGCGAGCTCTATTCTGTGTTTGAAGAGTAAGGATCTACTGAGAAATTACAAGTATACTTACTATAAAGTGCAAAGTATTTTACCATAGTTTACCTTTGTTTATTGTGGATCCAAATCCCGAGAGCGCTTAACACCCCTGGGGGATCTCCTGAAGATTTGATCATCTTGATAATGGACTAAAAATCTTCAATATTTTGCCAACCTCTGCTTCTGGGGGTATAGTGGCTTGACTTTAGATGACATAGGAAACACTTATTATTAGTTTATGGAGGAGAGGTTGTGGGGGGAAAAGACATCTAAGGCTTAGCTTTTTCTAAACGATGTTAAAATTTTGGAATCATCAGATCCATGTTCATACCCTAATGTGAAAGTGAAGCTCATATACTACAAGATGAGTACTAGTTTCTGCCAGTTTATTTAGCAAAATGTTTTTTTTTTTCAAATCATTTAGATATATGATATGTTCTTTTTTTTTTTCTTTTGATTTTTCGAGACAGGGTTTCTCCGTAGCTTTTTGGTTCCTGTCCTGGAACTAGCTCTTGTAGACCAGGCTGGCCTCGAACTCACAGAGATCTGCCTGCCTCTGCCTCCCAAGTGCTGGGATTAAAGACATGCACCACCACCGCCCGCCTATTCTGTTCTTTTATTATGGTAACATAAGACCATACCTGCTAATATTCCAGTTTTTCTTCCAAAGACATGAGAACTTTGAACAAAGGAAGCTCAAATATCAGTATTCAATGTAGCTTGTTGTGAGAATGTAACAGTTTTATAAAGTAAATGGAGTACCTGGGAATCCCGAATATGCTTTGGATAATAAGGATGCCTCAACGGATTACAAAAAAAAAAATGAAGGAGGAAAATTCCTGTAGAGTGCAGGAGATTGAACTTGGTGAACTGTACCATAATTGATAATTCAAAGTTTACATTGAATAAAGTAACAATATGCAGCTACATAATCTAAGAGTGAAATTATTAGAACCATCTAGACACTAAATTTTTATTGTTCTTTATTCATTTCAAATTAACTTAATGCAATGAAACTATAATTACCCATGTTTATACTGTAAGAATTGGTCACCCAAGGAGTGCCTTTAACACTTAGTTGGAAAATTTTAAGCACTGGTTTAATAATTCCTCTATGTTTGGTTTATTCAAAGTAAACTAAGAAACTTGAATGAAAGCAGGATAAAGGAGAAAAACACCAATCTTCTTGGTCTAGTCTGGAATTTATTCCTTTGAATGAATCATGTCTTATTCCTCAGATACTAAAATCCTTTACCTTTATGATTAATTTAAAAAATCTCTGTTTAAAACACTCATTGCATGTGTCCATCTTAGAAGGCAAGTTAAATAGACACTTAATCATCTTATAATAGCATGTTTCTAGAAGAAGATCCAGGCTTGCAATATGAATGTTTTACTACAATCCCACATAAGACCAGAGCTGGCACTTGAATTCTAACTTATTGGTTCTGACAAGCAATAAAAAAAAAAAAAAACTCTTGAAAAGCTGCCGACTTCGTGTAGGTTTCTTTTTGTTCGCAATTTTAAGCTGACAAACTAAGGTAAAAGATGTATGTCTTGATAATTCTCAAGTAACAACATGCTCTGACGTAAACATTTCCTAGGAGTTTTCTAAAAATAAATCCTCTTGGTTAAACAAAAAAGGTCATGCTAAATAACTAATAGTTAATATGGTACTTATTTTCAAGTATTTAATATGAAGCTTTTACACAAACATTCTTACCTCTCGACACAACACAATCTCTTTACCCTCGAGGGAAAGAACGTTTTACATTCACAGCTTGTTCTGCACATCTTTCCCCATCATTTTTATTCCTTGCTTCACTGTTGAAGGTATCTGTTGAGTATTCGATTCTCATCACTCAAACACACGCGGCTCTGCATGTATAATAAGTGCGCGCAGACTGCTAACAGGTTTGATTTACAAATATCTTCAGCGGGCCTCCAGGTATCACTGAAAGCCCCCCTTTCATGCTCTGCCCTTTCATTACTCATTACTTAATGGAGAAAACAGATTGATCTGTTGTCTGACAATTTGTCATCCTCCACAGCCTGCTGATGTCAATCAGGGCTAGGGGACAGACATTCGTCAGCACAACCTGAACCTTGTCATTAACAAGGGACGTGTACTTCCTGTGAAGCTGATCTGAAATCAGAGGATCCAGAGAAAGAGTAGCAAACAGAACTGGAAAGGCCAATTCAAGGTAACTCTAGCTACTAAAGGAGGGCAACGGGGTTTTGTTCAAATCAATGGCTGTGTCTCTTTTAGGTTGAAGTCAGCAAATATGAGAAACAGAAAGAAAACATCACGAGTGATGCCTGAGTTCTATGGGACGAATAACTACCAAAATCCTTAGTTATTAAATATGACTCTTAGGGCTACATAAAGGGATACATCAATTATCTTTTTAAATTAATAATTGGTACAACAAGAATGCTTTAATAAAGACTATCTTTAATTAACTGCCTTTGATAACTAGTCCCATTTATTGGCAGTGTGTGATAATTGTGAAGGCACAGGAAAACTTTAGGGAGATAGATTAAACTCATTAAAATCACAATAATTGCGTTGATAGCAATCCTAATGATTGTGTGCGTGAAAATGTTGTGAAACATAAAGACATATATATCTGTATTTTGCTTAGAAATTTGCTCCAGAAGAGAGAGAAAATTCCAGTATTGCTATGAATATAATTGTTTCTCTCAAATGATGTTAGAAAATGTTTATTTAAATGATTAAACATTTTCATTTCATGCTTAGATTTCTAATGGAAAGTATTATTTGGGAACCTTATCTAGGCCATGATGAAAACTCAATGGCAAAAGGAATTAAAGAAGGGAAAAAAAGCACTCAAAAGGAAGACAAGAAAGAAAGGAGATTTGAAGGTTTAAAAAATTCAAAGAAGAAATGACCAGAATATTTAAAACAGAAATTTATGGTCTTCTATCACATGTAGATGGAATGACCCTCCTATGCTGATACCCTCCAGTTGGACGTAACTAGTTGTTAGGCCCATGGAGAATTTTTTAAAATTTTGACTTGCCTTTTTATTGCCTGTATGTTTGATAGAAAGATGTTTTCTTGTGCATATTTTCTTCTTTTTTCAATCTACAAATTTGAACTCCTACCTAAAGTTTGAGATTATAAAGTTATAGAGCAAATAATATCCTATGAATAACTTTCATGCAATAAAATTATTTTAATGAATAGTTGAATAATTATATCTTTTTAATTTACTTGCATGTTCATGTATGTATATGTGCAGTCTTATGTTCATGTGAATATGTGTGTACAGGAGTGTGGAAGCCAGAGAGCAACGTGTCATTCTTCTGATGCCATGAATCTATTTTTCTCTTTCTTTTCTTAAGAAAGATTTTCTTATTTTTCTTTTTTTTTATTTTCCCTTTAAAATTTCCACTTTCTCCCCTCCTCCCACTACCCTCCCATTCTCCCACTCACCCTCCTCCCTCCCTCTCCAGTCCTAAGAGAGGGCAAGGTACCCTGCATGTGGGAAATCCAAGGCTCTCCTACCTCCATCCAGACCTAGGAAGGTGTGCATCCAAATAGACTAGGATCCCAAAAAGCCAGTACATGCAGTAGAGACAAATCCCAGTGCCGTTATCAATGGCTTCTCAGTCAGCCCCCATTGTCAGCCACATTCAGAGAGTCTGGTTTGATCACATGCTCCTTCAATCCCAGTCTAGCTGGCCTTGGTGAACTCCCATTAGATCAGGTACACTATCTCAGTGGATGGACCAACCCCTCACAGTCCTGACTTCCTTGCTTCATATTCTCTCTCCTTCTGCTCTTCAACTGGACCATGGAAGCTCAGTCCAGTGATCCAATGTGGGTCGCTGTCTCTATCTCCATCCATCACCGGACGAGGGTTCTATGGTGATATTCGAGATATTCATCAGTATGATTATGGGACAAGGCCAGTTCAGGCACCTTCTCCTCTGCTGCCCAGGGACCTAGCTGCGGACATCCCCGTGGATACTTGGGATCCCTTCTAGAGCCAAATCTCTTGCCAACCCTAAAATGGTTCCCTTAATTAAGATATCTCCTACCCTGCTCCTATATCCGCTCTTCCTCCATCTCAACCCTCCCACTCCCTCAAGCTTTCCCCAAATCTTCCCTTCTCCCTTCTCTCTCCCCTCTTTTGTCTCCCCCTCCCCCATGCTCACAACTTTTGCCTGGTGATCTTGTCTGCTTCCAATTTCCAGGAGGATTTAAATATAACTAGACATGAAAATTCTAATTAACACAATTAAAAATTGGGGTATGAAGTGCACAGAGAATTCCCAACAGAAGAAGTTCAAATGGTCAAAAGATACATAAGGCCATGTTCAACTTCCTTAGTGATCAGGGATATGAAAATCAAAACACCTTTGAGATACCATCTTACACCTGTCAGAATGGCTAAAATCAAAAAATAATCCAATGATAAACTATGCTGGAGAGAATGTGGAGTAAGGGGAACACTCATCCATTGCTGGTGGGAATGCAAACTTGTGCAATCACCTTGAAAATCAGTGTGGCGGTTTCTCAGGAAATTGGGAGTCAACCTAACTCAAGATCTGGCAATACTACTCCTGTGAATATACCCCATAGATGCCCAATCGTATTACAAAAGCATTTGTTCAACTATGATCATAGCAGCATTATTTGTAATAGGCAGAAACTGGAAACAATCTAGATGCCCCTCAATGGAAGAATGGATAAAGAAAGTGTGGAACATATACACATTAGATCACTACTTAGCAGTAAAAAACAATGAAATCTTTAACTTTGCATGCAAATGGATGGAAATAGAAAACACTATCCTGAGTGAGATAACCGAGACCCAAAAAGAGGAATATGGTATATACTAACTCATTAGTGGACTCTAACCATAAACCAAGGACATTGAGCCTCTAGTTCAGGAGCCTAGAGAAGCCAAATAATAAGGTGAACCTAGAGAAAAACATATATAGATCCTCTTGTAAATTATTTTCTTGGAATACTCAACTAGGGTAGGCATGGTGGTTGACCAGCCAGGAAAGGGGATCTAATTATCTCTATTCTTCAAGACTTAGGATTGTGCCACTATCCCTGGCATTTAATATGATTTCAAGTGGTCAGACTCAGGTATTAATGCTGGCACAGGAAGTACTTTATTTATTATATGATGTGGGAGTGTCATATATCAATCTGTTGATTTCATTGGTTAAGTAATAAACAACCTGCTTGGGCTCATAGCTTAGAACATAGGTGGGTGGAGTAAACAGAACAGAATGCTGGGAGGAAGAGGAAGTGAGGTAAGATGCCTCAGACAGAGACGCCATGCTCACCTCTCCCGGGTGGACGTGAGAGTTCTGCTCTCTGAGACACACGCAATGAAGCTCTGACCCAGGATGGACGTAGGTTAGAATCTTCCCGGTAAGCGCACCTTGGGGTGCTACACACAGATTATTAGAAATGGGCTAGTCCAGGTGCGACAGTTAGCCTAGAAGAGGCTAGATAGAAATGGGCCAAGCAGTGTTTAAAAGAATACGGTTTCCATGTAATTATTTAGGGGCATAAGCTAGAGCTAGCCTTGTGGGCGGCCGGGTGCCTGAGACGCAGCCCCGCCGCCTATCACTACAATTAAATACTCTTCTCAGCCTAAATAAATGTTAACTAATATATGGAAGTTCAGGGGGGAAATATATGTTTTCATTATAAAATATTAATATTTGGTCTCTGCTTCCTTTCTGGGCAGCATAACAGATCTGGCCCCATTGTCAGGGGCTTGAACAAGCCCTGAGGACATAAGAGCAGGAGTGCTGACTCCTTTCCCCATTTCCCCTACAGCAATCAGTGAAAAGGGCCTTTTACCTGGCCTGGGAAGCACAGTAGGAGTGGTTTTGGTGGTGTGGGTGAGGTGGACCTGGATTTGAGGGCCTAAGAGCAGGAGAACTTGACTGGCTCCTTGCTATTCGCAGCATTGAGTGAGCTAGCAGAAGTAGTGTGGGAGAACTCATTCAGTTAGTGAGAATGAAAGAGAGGTACTGAGCTGACTAACACAGCTACCACCCGGGCCCAGAACCAAGATTATGAGTTGTCCAACCCCAACATCCACTGAATCTATGAAGTTAGAGCATGTGAAGGGAACAAGCCTATCGATTGAAATTAGCAGGATCTCCATGACACAGGACAACGGCAGACTATCCAAGAGAAGTCCCACTGACAATTCATTATCAGTGATGTAGCAGAGACCAGAGACCTTGATCAGAGCACTGACTCCTGACAATGAACACTTGAAAGAAAGGATCACTGTAAAGAAAATGTACTTATATCACTTTAGATCTTTAGGTTTAGATTTTATATAAATCATCACATATTAAAATTTAATGTAATCAAAAAATCAAAAATATGTAAGAACCATTCAGATAAGATGGACCAAGGGCATACAAGTCAGAGGAGATCAACTAGAGGACTTTCTGAAGCATGGCTTACATTAAGTGTGCTTGGAAGAATGACACAGTCATGAAATTGGAATAATGGCACAGCCATGAAATAGTACATCAGAAAAAAGAGGCAGGAAAATGATTGGTATTTGTTTTAGAAGCAAATTAGTAATGCTTCTTAGATAAGTAAATGGCACTTTCTGTCATACATAAATACATAATAATATATATTTTTAGAGTTATGTTAATTTGCACAATCATCTTCCTGTTTTGAAAGTCAATAAAATTGTGACTTCATACTGAGACAAATGTTACATCTGGTAGAAAAAAATAAACCTGAAACTCATAGAAAATGATGGTAAAGATGTCTCTTCGGCATTATTTATGAGAAGACAAATTGAAAATCTATTTTTGACAAATTTTAAAGTAAAATATGTACTTAGGTCAATAAAAAATTAAAATTAAGGTTTTTATATTATTCTCACTTGATTTATAGATAATCACTAGTTTCAATATTAAAAGTCTATAGTAATGTCCACCTTAATATTCAGAAAGTAATAATATAGAATATGAAAGAAATATATCAGGTTCTATCATATTCTTTATAATTAGGAAAAATAAAATAAAATCAAAAATATTCTTCAACCGAAATTTCCAAAATAAACTTTAATTTGAATACATTAAAAATAATCTCTATAAGTAAGTATGTAACAAAAATATTTCCGATTCACAAAGACAGTGTATGTTAAAGAGCTAAAGCGTGATTCTTTAATAATGGAGGTATCTAATTAATATGAACTTTTCTGCTTGCACCAGGTTAAATCCAAGTTCAGTACAGACCTCAACAAGTAGTAAAAAACAACACTTAGCTAGAGGAAAATTCATTCTTAGTGGCTTATATGGATTTTAAAAATACAAATTGAAGAACCTGTCTCTTGCCTGGATCCCCACTACTTTTTTCACATCTATATTTTGATTGCATGTGTATAATGAAGACCTAAGATGTCTACTGAATGACAGTCTGTTTGCGCCTACACATGAGCTATGAATTTTTACAGGATGCCTCATTAAAAGGTTCTCAACCATAGTTGGTAATCAGTCCATTGTTAGAATGGAGGATTCCTTGCTCTACTCTGGATGTTCAGAATTGTTATGAATAAAAGTCATATATGTGAGCACATGCAGTATAATTATGTTGAATTTAATTATATTCAATGATAAATATGCTTATAGATATTAGGTAAAGTACATAATTATTTAAATGTTACCATAAATGGAGATATAAGTGACTACATTTTGTATTTAAGAATAATCTACTATGTGCTGTTAAGAATGCTAACCAACAACAAACAATTCTATCCTATCTCTAGCATAATAAATATGATGAAAAATATCACAAATTATTTATTTTCTCTTAAATGGTTTTGAAATTAAACTATGATATTATTAGCACAATTTGAAAGAAATTCACAAATCATATATTTAATAACAAAATTCACAAGATTGTCACCATCCATGATTTGAATCTGGGCAGGAACCCACAACAATATGCATATAAAAGTGTTTGTGGAAGGCATAAACCTGTAAAAAAAATAGTGGGACATCCTGGGGCCCCTGAGACACAGCTATGTAGATTATTGTCTGACTATCTTCTGCTACTTTTGTTTGTTCGTTTCTGTTTGGGGATGTGACTTCTTGCTTGTCCCTTCCTCAAGAATACACCCTTGAAGTGTCCAAAATAAATGGATCAAAGTGACCTGCTATTGACCCCTCTGGACTGTGAGACAAACACAACTCTCTTTACATCAGAAGCAGACTGTCAAAACCTTTATAAGAAAAGTTAATTTGGGGAGCCCTGCATAAAATCATTTTTATGCAGTGTGCAGACTGTTTTCTATATGGATGTTTCCATCCTTGATCTTTTCCCAAGATCCATTGTCCCTCCTACTTACTCGGTATTTATCTTTGCTTTTCCTACAATTATTTCAAAAAAGGAATCCATAAATTGAACTGAGTCTTTGAAAACCCCCTTTGTCTTTCAAATTTTCAGAATTCATAGTCAGTTCTGGATCTGTGTACTCAGGCCAAATATCTGTGGAATCAACATATCATATTTTATACATTTTATACATATGGCTTTTTGCTCATGACTCTCTTCCCAAGGCAAGTCACAAAATCTAAAATTAGCAATCCCTAAAGCAAGTTACTAAAACTCTAACTTTCCTTCCTCTCTGTATTAGAACTGGCTATGAAGAAGATATAGGAGTTTTATTTCAGTAGGATCCCTGTCTCCTTTCGGGAGGTTGAGATATAGGGCAGGGCCCAAGAAGAAACTCAACAGATAATCCTGCTTTCTTTCTCCACTTAGTCTTTGAAAATTATCTTTTCACACTTCAATATTTTTTCTGCTTTACTTATGCCTCTGTGATGTTTTCATAATAACCCTAATAGACAGAATTTGGGAAATTCCAAGTATAATTTGCTGAAGATCAATGTTCTCAGAAGTGACATGGAAGTTCCTTCATTTTTGTACATATCTCAAAAAATATCTTAGTCTGTATCACTTGTAATACCCAATAATTTTTCTGGAAGTTCAAGTAAATGGTTTTCTGGTTTCTTTGAGTAATTCAAAGACTCAGTCCTGTTTCCGCAAATGTCCCTGGTCTGGATCTGCTTCTGCTTCTGTGAATTTCACTGTCTCAAAGGAGTTTATTAAATCAACACAAAACTCTTTCACAACAGTAACTCAGCCAGTTGGTCAGATACACAGGTAAAACCACCCATTATTGGTGATTTGGCATCTAATGTGAAGAGTCATGTTTGGAGAATGAGTATTTTAAATATAAGGGCTCTGAATAGATGGCAGTAGATTGTTTAGATTAGAAAACCCAACATCTGTTCCTTTTTTTAAAATGTCACTTGGGAAATGCATGGGTCACTAATGATGAAAAAACTATGGGTGGTAAAAATCTAGACTTTGAGTACTCTGTGAATCTAGACCCTGAGCATGTATAGACCAGATCACCTTCTGTTCTCTGGGGTTTGGCTCCAATCTTACCACCAGTGAGAAAAGGTCTTAGAAATATTTGGCCACACATGCTTCAATGATCTTTTCCTCCTTCAATAAGGCATCCTTTATCCTTTCAGTAACTTCATCTTTCTTCCAAGCCCATTTTCCTTCTTGCCAGAAATGCCTTCAGAATCCAGAATCAATCCTTGAACCTTCTTCAGATGCAGCTCATTTTTTATTTATTTTATTCATTATTTTATTTATTAAAGATTTCTGCCTCCTCCCCACCACCACCTCCCATTTACGCCCCCCCTCCCCAATCAATTCCCCCTCCCTCATCAGCCCGAAGAGCAGTTAGTGTTCCCTGCCCTGTGGGAAGTCCAAGGACCTCCCACCTCCTTCCAGGTCTAGTAGGGTGAGCATCCAAGCAGCCTAGACTGAAATCCCAAGGTCCAAATCAGGAGAAGAAGGAGAGAGAGCACGAGCAAGGAACTCAGGACCGCGAGGCGTGCACCTACACACTGAGACAATGGGGATGTTCAATGCGGAACTCACCAAGGCCCGCTGGACTGGGTCTGAAAAAGCAGACGTAGCTCATTTAATAAAAAGAAAGGCAAATGATGTCTCAGTGCTGAAACTGATTATATAACCTCACGTTAAGAGCACTAAACTTAACACATTTCCCTCAATCCCCATTAGCTCTTTTCCTTGGACATAACTATTTCATATATTTTTCATTACAAACGTTCATCCAAATCTTTGCCTTTACATGTTCATAGTAGAATGTATCTCCATATCACTTGAAAATGAAAACTAGCATACAAACAAATTCATAAAATCACCTACAGTTTCCCCAGTGCTCTTAAGATCATGTTAAACTTCTTCCTTTACTGTTGTATTTACTCATCGTCTTATTTCAAGTGTGCAAATCTTGTTTATTGTCTTCTTTTAATCTCATATACCTATAAAATGCTGTGCTATTTCCCATTTGAAATGACAATACCAATCAAGAACACAACAGGGCCTTGGTCCTCCCCTCATGGATTACCTTCTGGGAATTTTCCTTGTTCAAGTTTACCTTAAAACAACTCAATAATTTTGTTGGAAGAGAATTATTTTTTGTCATCTCAATACCTCTAAATAATCCTAGATTGCTATTTCAATATCCAAATATTCATAGTCAAAAGACTGCATAATTTCCAAATGCAAAACTGAATAGATTATTCTCAACTTTTCTTCTTTTATTTCAACAAAAAATCCATAATTTCCAGTATCTTATTCCAGGAGGATCCTGTAGAGTTCTGGCTTCCTTTGTTGGCTTCTCAGAGAATTGATAACTAAATATATATGGGTTCAAAGACTTTTTCTTTGATCCTCATCTCTACAGAGACTTAATGGAAGAGTTTGAATCAAGACTTTTACTGGCAGCTCTCAAAATTATATCTTTAAAATATATTTATTCTGATAGGATTTCTGGGTTTTCAATAATCAAACCCCAACCCCAACTGACTTATATCTCTAGTTTTCATTTCAAACTTAGTATAAACAAGCGTTATGATTTGTCAACTTCTGCTTCCCAAACTCAGTCATCTCAAACTATTCACCTCACTGATAAGTAGAATCACTGGACTACCATTTCTAGGACTACAATATTTGGGGATATAGCCATTTATTATTTTCCTGTTCAAATACTTTCCATGAATCATTTTTCTGACTCTGTCTTCAAAACATGTATTTTTCTTTACCTCAATTGCTATGACGTACCCCAAATGTGATTGCCAGGTAGATGCTGTTTGTCTTCTGACTACCTATACTCTCTGATTTTCTGTTAGTATTCTGCATTTTCACACTGCCAGATAGAATGAAAGTTCCCAGCAAGGGCCCCAATAGTTTTTTCTTTTGCCTCTATTTCTATAATTTTTATGATGTTTACCTCCTTCACCACATTCAGATATTATGTCTTTTTATTGACAACTCTTTCCAAGGACTTCCCATATAAAAATGGTGTATCATTTCCTACTTAGACCACTAATATTTTTTTCCTTGGTCTAGGTGCTCTAAAAAATAACTTTGTGTTAAAGAGAGGGGAAAGGCAGGGAGGGGCACAGAGAAAAATGTAGAGCTCAACAAAAATCATGTGGAAATCAGTGTGGCGATTTCTCAGGAAATTCGGGATCAACCTACCCCAAGATCCAGTAATACCACTCTTGGGAATATACCTAAGAGATGCCCTATCATATGACAAAAACATTTATTCAACTATGTTCATAGCAGCATTATTTGTAATAGCCAGAACCTGGAAACAACCTAGATGCCCGTCAATGGAAGAATGGATGAAGAAAGTGTGGAATATATACATATTAGAGTACTACTCAGTGGTAAAAAACAATGACTTCGTGAATTTTGCATACAAATGGATGGAAATAGAAAACACTATCCCGGGTGAGGTATCCCAGACCCAAAAAGATGAACATGGGATGTACTCACTCATAATTGGTTTCTAGCCATAAATAAAGGACATTGAGCATATAATTTGTGATCCTAGAGAAGCTAAATAAGAAGGTGAACCCAAAGAAAAACATATAGTTATCCTCCTGGATATGGGAAGTAGACAAGATTGCCGGGCAAAAACTGGGAACTTGGGGGTGAGGTGGCATGGGGCTAAGGGGAAATGGGGTGAGAAACGTGAGAAGGGGAGGAGGACGGGGGAAGCTTGGAGAAATGGGATGGTTGGGATAAAGGAAGGGTTGTTAAGGAAGCAGAGAAATATATATCCTAATTAAGCGAGCCATCTTAGGGTTGGCAAGAGACTTGACTCTAGAGAGGTTCGCAGGTGTCCAGGGAGATGCTATTCATTCTCGAGAGGGAGAGAGAATGGAGTGGGTGGGAGGGGGAAAGGGGGAGGGAAGTGGAGGGAGGGGGCGATGTGTGGGAGGAGGGGGAGGGAAATGGGAAATGGGATGGAGGCAGAAATTTTTTTTTCAACAACTAAAAAAATAAACAAAAAAAACAAAACAAAACAAAATTAAATAAATACACTCCATCATGCTTTAATAATTTATTAGTCATGTAACAGACTGTTTAGTAAAATTTTTCTTCCTACTGGTTAGTGGTGGTGCATGTCTTTAATTCCAGTACTCAGGAAGCAGAAGCATGCAGATGTCTGTGAGTTTGAGGACAGCTAGAGCTGTTATACAGCGAAATTCTGTCTTGAAAAACAACAAAACAAAGAAACAAAAATATTCTCTTCATTATGTGACTCATATAAAAAAAGATAAAAGAAAAAAAGAAAAAATAATTTTGTTGTTTATGCCTAAGCCTCTTGCAATATTAAGTAATTAAAAAAGAAATTTTGCATGTCTGTCTATGACTCTAATTTCAGCACTGTGTGTAATAGCAGTTTGACATATTGACAGTATTGCTTGCAATGTTTTGACCACATTGACTCTCACCCCTTCGTATATGAGTTTTTGCATGTTAATACATGTATGGTGTGCATGTGTGTATTGCTGTGTGTAAGTGCTTGAACACACGTGACACATGTGCACAGAGATCAGAGAACAACAATGGGATAGGTCCTTACTGTCAATTTTGTGTTTCTCTTTTGTTAACTGCTGTATACCAGGCTAGCAAGTTTTTGGAAATGTCCCCGTCTCTACCATTTTTCTTCTGGTAGGAGAACAATGGGATTACAAACAATGGATTATTACTCCATCAGGGTTTTATGTGAGTTGTAGATCCAAACTCAGGTTGTCAGCCTTGTGAAGCAAGCACCTTACCAAATACACCTGGCTGCATTCAATGTCTTTTTAAGTCTGGTGTCATCCATATACTGCCAGGCCCACAGTTTTCCTGGTTTGTCCTCAGCGAACTTTTTCTGCCCCTTCTGTTTAATCAATCTAAGGATTCTTTATTATCAGCTAAAGGAATTTCTTCATCTTATATGCCAATGTAGTTCTTACATTTCAAATATATGTTTAATTATTCTGAAACACAAATGTGCATGTTTCATATTTATAATCCTATATCTCTAATGTGACTCTGTGATAGGCTTTTTGGTGTTTCACACTGAGGACAGCAAAATGTGTCTTCTGAGAATTCCTCCCAGACTTTTCATTATTTTAGGTATATTCTTTGATCTCATCTGACTTAATTCCATTGTAATATTGTTAATGCTAAAGTAGTATACATAATTGAGCATATGTGGGTGGTATTACACATACCTGAACTGATTACTTTTTCTTTGTATGCTTATATCCCCAACATCTTTGTCATGTACAAAGCAACTAACTTTGTCATGTAAAATGTCAACTAACATTTTATAATTCTTCCAGTATAGAATATGAGGAATATGAAAGAGTCAAATATTTTATGATAAATAACACATGAAAAAAATTGTTTCAAGAGAAATACATCAGAGATAGTGTCTCAACTACCCATGTCTCAAACTGATAAAAAGATGAAATATTCAAATGTGTAAATCAGTGTTTGTTAACCTTCCTAATGCTGTGACCATTTAATATAGCTTCTCATGTTTGGTGATCCTAACCATAAATTATTTTTGTTGTTACTTCTTAACTGTAATTTTTTAATGTTATGAATTGTAAAGTAAATATTTGTGGTTTCCAATGGTCTTAGGAGACCCTTTTAAAAGGACTGTTTGACACTAGCTAACGGGGTCACAACCCATAGTTTGAGAACAGTTGGCATAAATACTTGAAGAGAAACAAGAATCTTCTACATGGACATTTTACTGCTGTCAGCAGATTCTAAAAACAAACACTCTTTGGAATAACAAATTGTAAAATGAAGACATGAAGATCAGGAGTTCAAGGCAAGTCTCATCTACATAGTGAGTTTAAGGCCAGCCTGGACTAAATAAATGATATCTATCTATCTATATATCTATCTATGTATCTATCTATGTATCTATCTATGTATCTATGTATGTATGTATCTATCTATCTATCTATCATCTATCTATCATATATACATATATCATCTATCTATAATGTTCATCTATCACCTGTCTATATAAAAATAAGTATTAAGATTCAAGGGAGAGCAAAGAGTTAATGACTTTATTATAATCTTTAGCCAGTGATGTAATACTTAGATTTACACTATAATTTTGTCAAATTCTTTATTTCACCTTTGAAGAAACACCTATTTATACCTCATGTAGGACTGTACATTTGATGATGAATTAACATATTTTTGTCCTTAATCCATGCATTATTAGGTATACTCTTGCTTCTCCTTAAGGTCTATACTATTCTTTGTTATGCTATGATCCTGTCTCCATCTTGGCACTTTAGCATGGTCACCTTCCTTGACTCCTAAAATCTGAATCCAAATTCCTTCAATAAAACCTTAAAGCACTCTGCATGCCCTTATGTCCTTATTATTTTTAAATTATATATCATTATTATTTTCACATATGTCTGTGATGTGTATAGCAGCACATATGCACCACAGATTATAAGTGAAAATTAAAAAATAAATTTCTAGACTTGAATCTATCCTTCTAACTTTATATGCTTTGCAAAAATTGAACTCCGGTCATGTAGCTTTCATACAAGTAATCCTGAGCCATCTTCCTGGTCAGATAGCTATTCTAGTATAAAGTATATATATGTAATTCTGTGCCAATATTTACTCGTATTATCCAGAGTCTAGTCTAGTAGTTAACAAATGTTTAGAGCAGGTTAGGGAAACTATATTGTGAAATAACAAATGATAGGATACAGTATGATATACTCTTCTAAATATTGTCAGAAAATAGGATGCAGCAAACAGCAAGTATTCATTATTAATCACTATACTTAAATAGTCTATCAGTCAAAATGAAACCAAGTCTTCAAAATCTTCAAATAAAACAAAGTATATATTCTTGAAAATGGTGCCTAAGTGGATGAGAAACAGGCATGCCCATGAACATGAATCACAGGAATTTATGAGTATTTGTTTAACATAAACATACGTTAGTAAAATCAGATAGAAAACATAATTCAGAAGAGTTTTCATTAAAAAGAAAATACATGACTGTCATTGTATTAAACATATATGATGAATGCATACTTTTGAGCAATTCACAGATGACAGACCTAAATAAATATGATTTAAAAGTGCATGCGAAACCACAGTTATTATCACCCATAAGATTTACAACAACAAATATACATTCAGAATCTGTTATCACAAGTCACTCTATCAGTAACCAAACATTATCATGGGGAAATGAGAAACCTAGATAGTACTAAAAGAGTGTATTTATATTATTTTAACATGAACTTCTTAAATTATGGTTTTATTTAAAATTTTTCTTAGGTGCATTAAAATTACCTTCACCTGTCCCCATATAGTCATATGTATGCCATATGTGACCTCAGCTACTTAATCAAGTTATTTTCTGTTTACCAGTCTAACTCCATTTTGTCTTTCTAAAGGGCAAGTTTGAAGCATACTGACATCTCACAGGGTAAATTATTAGAATGATTTATTGGAAAGTTGTTAATTTAATGCCCTTCACTGAGCCTGTAATTTGACAATAAGTCAGTGAACTTTTAATGTTTCCTCAAAAATATATAAAAAGGGAAGAAAATAATTTAATACAGAATGTTAGAATGTTAAAAATATTTCAATGAAGATTAATAACATCTAGATTATAGTTTTTTTCTCTCTTTGAAGGAAAACACATTATCTATTTCATAACAATTGATTGCTTTCTGAGGAATGTCTTTGATTGTATCTGTATTGTTCAAGATTTGATACTAAACTGTAAGATCTTTTTAGGAAGAAATATCATCTCATCAGACATTCTGAAAGAAACAAAACTTTCTGCCACCGATAAATCACCCATATTCTAAAAATGACAATTTTCACTCGGAGTACTGTTCTCATATGAATGCTTTCTATACCAAAAATCAGAAGAATAGTCCAGAGTAAAAGATAAATAAGATATGTGTTCTAAGAAAAGAGATAGACAGATGTTGAAGTCTAAAATCAGATATGACCTTTTAAAATACATTGTGTTATTTTGTATTTTATTTGAAATATATTTCTAGATAATTCCTAGAATTAAAATATTTGAATTATAGTATATACAATATATAAATAACATGAGTGACTAAGAATAAGTCTTATTTTTATTATTATATACCAGTTTTTAACCAATTGCATTTGTCTACTTTGAAAGTAACTTTGGATCATCTATATATATTGCATATGTATGTGTCTGTATATATATATATATAAAATATTGGTTTTTGGCAATTAAACAAGTTACTATAGTATCTTTAGACTTCCTATATTTTCAATATCGTATCAATTTTAAAGTTTATGGAACTATAGCAATTAAATGAATTATATTTTAAAATATACAACATCTATAAATAATATGTATATAAATATGTATGAATAGAAATTAAACAAATAATCATTTTTATTCATAATCTATGGAAATTCAGGACGCAATGTGATTTTATCAATAATTAATCACCTATTAAAAAGTTGTTAACAGTTATTTATTTCAACTATTAGTTATTTTTTCTACTTGGCATCTTTTTTAAAGATGCTACTTCATTAGATCATAACCCTGTATGCCACTGCTACAGTGGTCTAGGACCTAGATCTAGATAGGTCATGCACCTAAGGCTTGGCCTAACGCTCTACTAAAGAGCATAAGAATAAGATGACTTCTAACATGATGTTTTGTTCATATGTCAGAGAAACTTCTTGCAGTAGAAAGGAATTAACTCAAAGGCCTTCAACTGGACAAAGTGCAGAGACCAGAGACTGTGGAGCAGTCAGCATTAAAGGGATGTCTTCATCAAACCCCTCTTCTCAAAGTTAAGAAATCTATGAGGAAAATAAGCAGAAAGATTTTAAGAACCTAATGTGATGGATGACTCCAAGGACACTCTTTCTTCTGGGCACAAGGGTAATTTAAATGGGAATTCACAGCAAAAGTGACTGCACAACAACCACCCGCACAGATTTAAGACAGAGTGCCAGCACTGAAAGGAGAAAGTGGAAACGGGTTTCCGCCAGTAACCAAAAGATTATTTACCATGGATAACCTTTGCAAAGGGAAAATCAGTGCTCTCCAATGGGTTTTCGGTTAGAATATCAAGCAAACTACAGTGTAGGTTTCATGCACAGGTCTATTTAGTCAATACAAAATTAATTCTTTGTGGTTTCGATTTTGGTGTGTGTGCATGTGTGTGTATGTTTGTCCTTTTGTTTCATTCAACTGTGTTTTGGAATTTTTGTTGCGTTTTACTTGTTACTTTTTCATTTTAATTTTTGTGTTCCTATTTTTTGAAGATGGAAAGGAGAGAGAGTGTACGGAGAGGAAAGGGAGAAGAGAATAAAGTGGTAGTGGTGGTGGTGGTGGAGGAAAAAATATTTTGAAAGGAACATAAATTCGGATGGATAGAGGGGTAGGGAGGATCTGAGAGGGTTTTGGAGCTGGTAAACATAATCAAATATAATGTATGAAAAAAGTTATATTAAAATGCCTTTCTATTTTCATTAATCTTTTCTGTAATTGTGCAAAAGAACTGAGATGGAGACATTCTTTCTAGCAGTGGGACAGCTAAGGCGATCAAAGGATGTGATCACATTTGTAGTATTGCCACAGAACATTGTCACTGCATTATTGTACTTAAGAGAGATGAGAATCAATTAAAAATGACAATGAAAACTTAAGCAGTGTGAAAAAGTGGAGAATTATTGAATGAGTTGATGCATTGTGGTTTTGTACGAAGCCATGTCCCTGTAGAATATTCTAAATGTACGTGTGGTGTTGTATATGTTCTCTGCATATTGCACTCACATTAGTCAGTCTCATTTAAAAGCTATTGTCATATCAAAATTTTCCCTTGCTTTCCCTAATGAGTATTTTCTTCTTTTCCTATTTTTTTGACCGGGTCTCTATATGTAGCTCAGACTACCTTTGAATCCATGATAACACTTTCTTAACCTTCTAAATTCTTACATTGAAGGTACACATCAACACACTGAGCTTTTCCTATTTCGTTTTCTCCCCATGTTTTTCCTTTCCCTTCCCAAAATATAGCATCGTTTATCTCTGTTGCATTTTTACCCTAAGCTGAAGGGATGCTGAGCCCCTTCTCCTGAGCAGAAGTTGCATAAATTTGCTGCTGTTCACTGCTGCAAACCCAAGTTTGCTGACCTTAAGTTTGCAGCATGAATCACAGCTGTTCCATTGCTATTGGCAGTGATTGATAACAAGGGGGATGGGAGTGATTAAAGAGCATATGATGTGTTTGTTTGCATCTTGAGTGACTGCTATAGAGTATATGCAATCAAAGGCATGGTACATTAAATAAATCAAATAGCTCCATAAATCAGCACAACCTGCCAAAAAGGAGCAGTGGGCGCTTGCATTGCAGCAGGGCTGCATGTCAGGCCTTGGGCAAGCTCTTACCTCCAGGGTGAAGTTGTCAAAGCTAGAGCTCAAAGAACCAGGAAAGGCTGCCCTTTCAAAGACTTCAAAATCTCAGTAGGAAAGCTCAAATATAATAACAATATTTTAACATTTGTGCAGGAATGTGAAGTTTGTGACATTTGTTTAGTTATATTGTCACATTGTACTTTCCTAATAATTTTATGAAATATTATTTACAGTTGTAAAAAATGAAAGCACATAGAAGAGAGATCCTTAAGGTGACTCGAGGAGTGATACGTTAGCATATTTGGACAAAATTAGAACATCAGAACTGATAGGAAGTACATACTCAACTTAAAAAGTCATTTGTAAAATACCATGGGACTGTAAGTTATAATAAAAAAGGATAAAAGAAAGCTTGAGCTGTTACAACTTAAAAATGTAATGGAAGTTACACAGACTAAGACTGTAAGATATGTATGCAAAAAGGCCACCTGGAATGTGATAAAGTTCACATTAAAAGTAAAGTTTTTTTGCTCTTTGACAAACACAGGAATTATTTAATTATGGAATATAACTTAAAATGACTTTGTTAAAGAATTATCTCATATTCTCATACGTTGCAAATATCCTCAGTGGTTTGCAACAGTTTAGCTATGAGCAGTTCTTAGACTTGGTACCATTTTCTATATAATTTTAATCACATATGTATCAGAAATTTTTTAAATTTCTATTATAGTCAATTAAAAAGCATACAGATCAATTTTCATATTGAGTTAGGCATCAACGAAGTAGCTCCCTAATGCTTTAAAGTTGCAAAATAATCTAAATAGACTATATTTTAGAGCATTTTTAAGTTTACAATAAAATATAGAGGGGAGAAGACATATTTTTTACTCTTATTCCCACAAAACTCAGGTATCCTCATTATAAGTGCCTGTACCAAATCTGTATTTTGTCTCAGGTGATGAGTCTAAAATAATACATCATCACCACTCTGAATAGACATTTCATGCTAAGTTTTTTCTCTTGGCATTATGTTATTCTATGGGTAGGCAAATATATAATAATAGGTGAAACATACCATTTTGCTATTGTTATAGAAAAATATCCAAGGCAGGATATTTTGCAATGAAAACATGTTTATGTAGCTCTAAGTTTTGGAGATTAAAGGTCCAAACCTGGGCTTCTCTAACTGGTGTCTGATGAGGGCCTTATGACAGATGGGATTGTTTCAGATGGACCCACAAAGGGCATAAATCAGATGGCAGGAAGAGTGTTCATATGAGCAGCAAAGAGATGTCCTTTCTTACTTACAGCCACTCACTTTTAGAGGAAATAAATGGGGTCTCAGAAGTACTAATCAAGAGTCCTATGAGAGCAAATTGCTTCTGTACCTGTACCCCAGATGACTTCCCACTAAACCAAGCTCTTAAAAGTCTGACGGTCTCTTCTCTGCACTGGAACTTGAGCTTCTCTCATGTAATCTTTAGGGAACACACTTAATCCATATCTAAACCAGAGTGGGATATAGTCAGCATAATACTGTCCTGGCATTCTATATGCATGTAGATTAAATTCTTTGGCATGAAAATGTCCTTCATTTCTTATACACATCCTTCTCTCAACTCCTGACAATCAGTGACTCCTTTGACTTTCCCTACTTTTTGCCTTGCCAAGTAATCCTATACTTGGGATTATAGCATATATATATATATATATATATATATATATATATATATATATATATATATATATGTGTGTGTGTGTGTGTGTGTGTGTGTGTATACATCATTAAGATTTCTTCTTACATGTAATATGTTCACCTAAGTTCCTTTTAAGACTTCCTGTAGCTTTCAAGTTCATGTATCCAAAATATTTCTCAATGTTTTTACAACCTGTTCATTTGTTTATCTTAGTTGCTTACTGGCATGTTTTAGCAATTTAGAATAAACCTAGGACAAGCATTTATTTGCAGGAATTTGTGAGGACCTAAACATTCTGCTTGTCTGAAAAAAATAGTTTTTAAAGAATATAATTTTTGTTGGACAGTTTATAGTTGTTTTAAAGTCATAAAAATCTTTGAAGGTATGAAAAAATCTTAGGACTTCTGTCACAAAAAACAGATTCATGAAGATAGCCATGTGCTATTGGAGATTACTTCTGAAGAACTGTTTTCATGCCACCTTACTAAACAACAATACTTCCTAACTACATTCTAAATATTCATCTTTATAACTCTAGGTAGGTAGTTCACATTTCTCATCAAGATTACTTCTCTTCACAATAGATGAAGATTATTACAGAAAGCAACAACTGGTCACAATGCAGCGAAAAAGTAACCTTGCTGGCACCCAGCTTAAACTGCTCCATCTACAACATAGCTTCTTCACCTAAGAGTTAAAAACATCTTGAAAGAGGGGAAGAAAGGACTGTATGAGCCAGAAGATCAGAAAATCGAGTGTGAAAGAATGTTTGAGAATTGACAAGGAAACTTTACAATAACTTAAGAAGGTGGTGACCTAAACAAGACTTGAAGAAGTACACAAATATACATCTTAACATGAAAGGGGAAAATTTCACATAGGCAAAGAACTACAAAGCGACTTAGAAATACTGGGAGCAGGAAAAACAGCCTCTCTCAGGCATGGGCTCTGATTATGCTATCCAATACTAAATGGTCAGTCCTGAAATCAAGTAACCACAGACTCAGCTGATTGTACATACTCAGCATCTAGGCAAAGAAGCAGACATGATTTAAAGGAAAGCAAGTAACGATGCGTGACAATGATTAAATTGAAGAAAAGAAAGGGAGAAATAATGTAATTACAAATTAATTTTAATGTAATAAAACATATATTTTGAACAAATAGAATTATTCTTTCTTAATATATGAATTTGTTTTTGTCATTTTGATAACATTGACACCCCAAAACATTAACCTAACATTGTATACTTTTGCAGAAAAAAATGATTTAAAAATTCCCAATATATTGTCAAAGTATGGACTGTTTGTTGCATAAAATAACATCCTAATAAAATAGCAAAGTGGTCACTTAACTATTTTACTAGTGTGCAATTTAAAATGAGAGCCAATGATATATTTATTATCAAGGAGAACTGTAGTTACTTATGCATGTAAGAACACATATACATATACATAAATGTACGCTAACATAAACACATATATGCTTATATGTAACACATATAAGTCATGTGAATAATCAATAAATTTATAGTACATGTCTCAGAAGCTTACTCATCTATCGATTTAAAATGCATTCCAAACAAAGCAATCACTTATTTAAATTAAGCATCTGAAGCTGTTGATTCTCCTCTTGACTAATCGCTTGTCAGCAAACTATCCACTGTTCCTAACAGATGAAACACTAGTGTGAGAAAAGAGATTGCACTTTGTTTTGATAGATCACTCATAAGCTAGAAAATAGCACTATTTGAAGTCAAAATTTGTTTTTAAACATTGCAAAGTATGGTTTTTAAGTTGACACTGAATTTACTGTGTAAAAACTCACTCTGGGGACTCTGAGAAAATTTAAGTGAAATGCAGCATGATTTTCAATCCTAATCTTCAGTGTGTGCTATGAAGATGTGTGAGTTTAGACTGTGGTGCAATCCTGTCTAATCTTCAGCGTGTGCTATGAAGATGTGTGAGTTTAGACTGTGGTGCAATCCTGTCTGGGTCACGTATCAGAGAAGAGCACTCATTTCCTTTGTTGATTGATTCTCTGAGAGTCACTAGCCAAAGCTACTCAAACTATAGAAATCATAAAACAAATGAAGAAAATGAGGGAACACATGCTGTAATAACTGCCTGGGAACTGAAAAAGAGAACGTAAAGAATATAAGGCTTGACATTTTGTTTAATTGTAATTTTATACTATTTGAGCACAGAGGTAAATTCAATAAAAATTATACTTCAATATATGAGGTATATCTCAGTGTATGTTTCTTTAATCTCAATGGTTTTAAAAAAAACTTCTAATATCAAAGCCATTAAGTACAGATTTTTATGTTATTATTATCTAAATACTTCCTGTTTCCTTACTGCAATTAGAATGTGGATTTTAAGATTAAAATATAGATTAATATTTTCAATGGTTTTGTAGGATCTCAAGGCTGATTTTTAAGCACAAGCACATAAAATAAGTGTGAATAAACTAAACTGTATATGAACATTTACTTATAAATATAGGGCATGTGAGGTCTAATGACAACAAAGATGTCAATAATTAATTACCTTAAATGATGGAGCTGACACAATAGTTTCTTTCTTCCATGAAGATATTGACGAAGACTGTAATAAATAATGAATGTTGGCAGAAAACATCATCAGAAATAAACATACTAAGAAGAAGTAGATGGAGCTACATAAGCAAAAGGGAGAAAGACAATGACCTGATATTCAAAGCAGGTAGGTAGTTGTTTTGGAGTGTGAGAAATACATTGTCTAGCACATCTACACATGCTTACCTCATGGCTGACAGAGGCAATCCAAAGCAACCAGGGCATTCTGAAGTAGAGATTCATTCATGTTGTTCCATAACTGAAAATGATGCCGTTGAATGAAAGATGGCCACAATATTAGTTGCTGATTTGTAGAGGAGGGAGGCACTATAATCAATAGAGTACCCACTATCTTTATGTCATAGTTTTCTCAAATTCATAATGGATAAAAACTAACAATGCAACTTAGGTATTATAGATAGTACTAAGTGTATTAAAATTGATAAAAAAGAATTATAAACAAAGAATTTCTATATATTCAGCTATCACTATAGTCAATAAGATTATTATTCTTAATATTTTAGTCAAATTTTCACCAAAGTAAAGTGACTTTAAAGCATTATATAACAGTGCACCAAACACAGCTTGGTTAGCTTGATCCATGAGGCTCATGTGTTCCTAATTTGTATCTCATTAGAATTTTTTATTACTACTTATCAGAGGAAGTAATTTTAATTCACATTTTTTGAAGTTTTTGATAAATAATGGTAACTGTGATAAAGTATTTAAAACACTAGCTTGTAAAGCCAATTCTACATCCACTTTTATTCGTTTGTTCATTACCTTGAATATTTGTCAGAAGGAATATAAAAAGCTATCATCACTCCGTAGGACTTTTTATATTAGATGAAAAATTTTACTTCAATTATTTGATATCATGCCATAATCTATCAGAGTTCTACTTTGAGACAAGCTCTATAAATAAGCATGCTGCAATTATAACTACTATACTGAATGATTTACAGTTCTGTGTAGTCTTACTTAGGAAATGGACCTGGTAATATTTAATATATTGGGTTTCACTCTAGAGAGAAGCATCAGTGGTAGGAAGCAATAAGAAAGACACAAATTCCATTAGGGTTGCATCTTTCAAGATGAACATTTATGAGTCTATTAATTGAATATTGTTTGTTCCCAAGGGATTTTTGGAGTATTATTATAAAGAGAAGTGGGCCATGATAATCAAGAAATATATTTGCCATCTATCAATCAGTTTGTATACTCAAATAGCAAAGAAATGTGCATATGAACGTATGTTTGACATGCATTTTTGTATGAGGGATCAAAATACTTAAGATATATAAAAGTTATATATTTATCTATATATAATATTAAAGTTATACATGCAGAACTTGAATAAGCTCTTTCTTTTATTTCATTGTTAGTATTTATATCAGGAAATTGCCAGAAAACAAGTTGACAATCCAAGGAAAACATAACATTTATTGTGAACATGATAAAACTCTGTGTCACCCTATGCTAAATAAATATCTAAAAGTTTTTATAATGACTTTTCTCTATTTTCTGATTTTTATAAAGGGATATGGTACAAACAAGTAACACTAAGGGTCATATGAGGGTTCATGTGGAAACCTACTACAAAAGGAGTATCTGTCTATCTATATCTATCTATCTATCTATCTATCTATCTATCTATCTATCTATCTATCTATCTATCATCTATCTATCATCTATCTATCTATCATCTACCTATCTATCATCTATCTATCTATCTATCTATCTATCTATCTATCTATCTATCTATCTATCTATCTATCTATCCCTCCTTCTATCATCTGTCTGTGTATGTATTTATGTATATATTTATATATTTATCTACACCCCCCAATACCCACACAAACACACACATGCACACACATGAAAACATCAAATTGGAATCACTAAATAACAGGATAACAAAACTCAAATGAAACCAAAGTGTTACTTGAAACCACATGAGTCTGTTTCTAGGAACTCAAGAATTTATTTAAGTAAACACTGATACAAAATACATTATATGCTACTGTGATCCAGCTGCATATCCAACTGCTCCTTCCTCTGGCCCCAACCACAGGAGCAAGGGAGTGAGCCTGAGAGCAAAAGAGTGAGAGAGCCCTTCCCTCAGCTTTTTAGTGCTCACATATGAAGACAAGACCATGCCCTGGGGCTCCTAACCCACCAAAGCCATGGACTAAAGGCATCAAAATCCCTTATCACCAAATCCTGTACCTCACCTCCAAATGAAACCTCCAGTGCTAGGAACAGATTATATCTAATTATGTTATTGCCAAGTCTATTGGATTCTCTTCAAACTGATGCTAATGCACATTTCTGAAGACAACATCTACATAGCATACTGAATACGAAGAGTTCAAGCTGGTGCTAAACAAGAGCCTTCATTCCTAAGAGATACTGTTAATAGTACTGGAAGGTATCCTGTAAAATATCAGAGGAGAACTCTAACCAACAATTCAGCTACCTTCAAACTACAATGTTGCCCCACCCACGTAATATGCTGGTGAAATAGTTGTTTAAAAAAAGTGGCAATAATCATTGACTTTAATTGTATTTAAGTCATGCTCAATGAGATAAAACTCATCACTGACACACCTTGAGTAGCCAAGAACCTGTGACCAGAATAACCATGTGCTTGGTGAAAAACCAAATACCTTTGTTCTGTGATCATGGAGCTTAAAAAAAATGACTCCTAACAACATGGTGCTATATCTATAGATCAGTGTATTACTTAGCTATTGTCAGAAAAACTTCTTCCTATAATACACGGAAAAAAATAGGGGCCCTTGCTTGGACAACATGCAGAGTAAGAGACCTAAGAGCATCCAGTCCTAAATAGAATGTCTCCATCAAACCTCTTCCCTCAGGACTCAGGGAACTGTTGAAAGGAGGCAGAATGGTTTTTTAGAGCCAGAAGGGATGGGTGACATCAAGTAAATAATGCTTTTTAAACACAGCAGTATTGACAAAGACTGACAGGATGCATAGCAACTAACTGTACAGGTACAATCTATAGATGTAGTCCCAGGTCTGAGATGGGGAAGTGGGCATGACCTCCAATCACTAACCAAGTAGTTATTGACAACTCTTCACCAAGGATAAATAAATTTTTTCACTGTAAACCACACTTAAGGGCAGGTTCCAATTCCAGCACTAGATGGTCAACTAAAAATGAACTCAATGGTATTTTGAAGAATTTTTCATAATACTTTGCCTTGGTGTTTTATACATTTTTGGTATCTTGCTGATATATTACAGTTTTCAAATTTGTGGTTTTATTAGTTCTCTGTGTGTGTGTCTGTATGTGAGTGTGTATTTGCATATATGTGTGTGTGTGTTTGCTGAGAGTGTGTGTTTGTGTGTATATATGTTGTGTATATATGTATTTGTATGTATGTGTGTTTGTGTGTGTGTGCTGCACTTTCTATGCCTTTTGCCTTTTAATTTTTTCTCTATTCCTTCATTCTACTCTTACTTTTCTTTGTTCTTTGTATTGACCTGTTTATTTTCTATAAAGAGAATGGCAGAAGCTTGGTGGGTGAGTAAGAGAATCAGAGAAGAAATGAGGGGAAACTGTGTTCAAACTATATAACATAAAATGAATTTTCAACAAATATAAGATTACATAACAAACTCACTTTTCTACTGCCCCAGAGGAAAATTTGCTCATTTGTCTAACCTCAGCTCATGAGGACTAGGTTTTAATTGTTTCAATCTCCATATAAAAAATCAGCAGCAGTGATAGGCAGTGTTCATACATGTATTGTCTCTTTCTCACCGAGACTAAACTCTACACAGACTTGATGTTTAATAGTTTAGGAAGATTGTTATTAATCTTTCTTTTTAACACCAAAACACAGAACAGAGGCATAGATGTCAGCTATTCTCTTACTAGACAACAATAAAGTGAGAGAGAGGAAAGCAAAAAACCTCCTATACTGACATTTAGATGTTGATTCCAGATTAAAGAGAGCTATTTCCAGATTCAATTAGACATAGTCTCAAGGTTGTGGCATCAGCTTAGTCATTTGATCCCATTAGCCATGGGTGCTGAGGCTTCCCCTCCGGAGATGTGATTCATTCAGGACATCAGGAGATGAGTACATTGGTATTTCAGGAATACTCTGCTGATTAATTGTCGACAGGGGAAATCCAGCCCATAAGACAGGAGTGACTTTTCACTTGACCACACAAAGCAAATGTTCAGTATTGCAGAGAAAAGTCAAAGCAAACTTTGACCCCATGAATGCTGTTATACGGTGATTCATTTATATTCCACACAGTTTTAAAACCATTCTTTATCTCCAACTTTGTTAAGTTCTGGTAGTATTTCTTTTAAATTGGGGTTATTGCCATTAGTGAGAAATCATGTAAAAAATACATTAAAAATAACTTCTATAAATGATTCTGGAATGGTAGTATCACTAAGGAACACTTGATTAATTTTACATTTCAAAGGGAAGGAAAAGGGAATTATATACACATACATAAAAGTATAAAATTTCCATAAGTATTCAAAAATGCTATATTGAATATAAAATTGGTTTCCCTTATATAAAAGTTACAGTAAACAATGGTAAAATTTTGTGAATTTCAGAACAAAGAAAAGTGTCTTTAAAAATCCTTTTGAGGGGCTGAAGATATTGCTCAATTTCAGTGGAATAATCCTTTGTACACTGTGAAAATTTGTTACTCTCATCATTGATAAAGAACTGACTGGCCATTGGCTAGGCAGGTAGGACTTATGTAGGACTTGAGGACCAAATGAGAGTGCAGGGGAAAAGGAGGGGGTGGAGTCACCGATGAAATAGAAAAGAAGCAGGAGATGCACATGCCATCCATTTAAGTTGAAAGAACTCTTTAGTAAAATACCTAAGCTATCATCAAGCATTTTTGATTAATAATAAGTCTCCTTGTGATTATTTGGGAGCAGGCAGGTGCAACAGAAAGACATACCTACAAATGACGCCAAAAGTTGACAACATAAATATCCACATAAAACATTAGAAAGCTTAAAGAAAGTTTCCAAACACACAAAACCAGAGCCAAACAGAACTTCTTAGTCTCACCGTCTCATGCCAGTCATGGTGCAGAGGCATGTCTTCCAGCAGCTGCCTGCAGGATGGAGTCAGTTGTCAGATGCCATCTGCTAGCACAATGCACTAAGCTGAGCCATGCAAGAGACTGAAAGAGCAGCCTAAGATTCATCTTGTGCAATCAAAGAATATTACAGATACACAGTAAAGACATGTCCAGATGGGAAAACATCGAAATGGGTTATGATGTATTTAAAAGTGTGTATAGGGTGGGGAGAGAAAAGAAAAAGGACAGTCATAGAAAAAAATAGTTTAAAAATTATAAAGTTTTTAAAGAAATAATAAAGTAACATAATGGATAAATCTATATAAAGATAAAAATATAAAGGAATCCTGTATTCTGTATGTTACAATGTTGTCTTTGAATTTTTGATTGCTAATGAAAAAAATCAATAGCTGCTAAAAAGACATTGGACCATGAGGGTGGTGAATTAAACCAACAAACACACACACACACACACACACACACACACACACATATAATGTCTTGACTTAATAATGAAGGCAAAGGACTGTTGCTTTTTAGAAGAGGTTATGCTTTTATTGCCACAGAAAACAAAAAACTCCGAATTCATTCAAAGTTGAAAATGAACAGGTTTGATCAGGGAAAAATCCCAGAAAATTTTGACTACAGACACAAAGAAATAAACCAAGAAAAACTACAAGACATGTAATGTACATTTACCTACTCAAATATAAATAATCACTTTGGCTAACTTATGTACAATATACAGTCTAAACTTATATTAATACGGACAAGCATATTAACTTTACAAGTTTATGTATTTTTAGAACAAGGGGATCAGGCTCCAGGAAAAATGGATGTCCCAGGCTATCCAATACCTCAGTGCAGCTCTGGTAAAGTTCTTTTCAGATTTCTGTATCAGAAGAGCTTGAAGGATGCTGACTGAGATGATCTAGACTCACATGACTGCAGCAGCCAAGACTTAATTATTATTCTGATTTTCTCAAGGTTCATCCAAAGATATCAATGCCCCCAACAACAAAAGCAGCCTAGGGAAAACAATACTCACTTTCCCAAAAGATGGACTATGGAGGTTTGTCATCATTCAGGTGTGTTGATTTCAAGTTATTATTGGTCATGGTCAAAAAAGGAGGTAAACAAAAGAGTTAGATTCAAAGATCTATTTCTGAAGAAAAGGAGGGGATAGGAATGATAGGGGAAAAGGGTAGATTATTGAATCTATTTTAATCCAAATACCACTATTAATCTCAAAATATTTTACTTTGTATAGATTTTGATTCATTGACACAAATTTAAAGTTATTTTTGTTATACTGTGTCCATGTTTCTACTGTTGTTTTTGGTATTGTGCTTATGCATTTCATTTAAAAATATAAAGTACAATTAAGGAATACAGTTTAGTAGTTATTCATCATTTATAATCAAACTTTTAGTCATATTAGGTATGTTTTCAAGATTAAACAGTTATTTTTAGATAAATAGATGGTCTTCAAACACTTCAAAAACATACAGACTATGGTGTTTAAAATAATTTAATAACATAAGGATTTGCAAGACAGTGAGATATGTTTGCTTCTGGCAATAACAATTTACTTCAGAGTAGATGACGGACATTGAAAAACCTCCATATAGTATTTGCCTTCTTTGTGGCAAAAGATAGCCACTGAACAAAACAAAAACAAAAATAAACAAACAAACAAAAAACGAAACCCATAACCTTCCCCAGCCTCATCTGCTATATACTGCCCAAACTTGACAAGCAGGACACAAAAGAAAATGACTGCAAGATATTTTCAAGACAAGGTAGGGCAACTTTCCAAAATTTCCTTCTTTACAGAATTGTTTGTCAGATATAGTAGGCCTGTAGGCCAAACATGAATGTCCCAAACATTGCAGAGCAACTTTGGGTGACTGTTCAGGCAGTCAGATGTCCCTGTCATTAGGAAATATCATATGCTTCTGAGGACTTTGATGGAATTGAAGACAAAATAATGTGACTTTTACTTTTCCTTAGTTATGATAAAAATAAATTAGGTATAAAACTTTATAGTGTTTTCTCTAAATTTGCCAAATACAAATGGACTAGATAGTGTATCTGTAATTCATATACAATAACTGCTTTTGTGAATGTAATTTACTACATTAAAGTTAAAACCTTCCCTTTCAAAAGACAAAAGGAGGGAAATGATGTGGAATAATCCTTTTGTACACTATGAAGATGTGTTTATCTTATTGTTGATAAAGAGCTGACTAGCCAATGGTTAAGCAGATAGCTATTAGGTGGGAGTTATTTACAAAAAGAGAGTGCAGGAAGGAAGGATGGTGGAGTTGCCAGTAAGATACATGGGAAGTAGGACATGAACATGCCATGCTGAGAATAAACAACTCCACATGGTAGACTGTAGGACTTTCTGGACAGTGGTGGCACATGCCTTTAATCTTAGCACTTGGAAGGTATAGGCAGGTGGTTCTCTGTGAGTTCGGTGTCAGCCTGATCCACAAGAGCTAGTTCCAAGAGAGCCAGAAATGTTACACAGAGAAACACTGACACAAATAACCAAAAGGAGAAAGGAGAAAGAAAGGGAAGGAGGGAGGGAAGGAAGGAAGAAGTGGAAGGAAGGAAGGAAGGAAGGAAGGAAGGAAGGAAGGAAGGAAGGAAGGAAGGATGGAAGGAAGGAAGGAAGGATATTTTAAGCTGAAAGAGCTAGTTAGTAACAAACCTAAGTTATCAGCTGAGTATTTATAATTAACATTAACTCTGTGTGTGGTTTTATTTGAGGTGGTTGTCCCAATTTTAAAAAATCCCACTGAAAAAAAATAAAATAAAAAAATTCCACTAACACTCAGTGATTAACAGCGCACCACTGTTCTTTCATGGGACTTGTGTTTTGTGCCCAGCTCCCACATCAGGAAGCTTATGGCAGTCTGGAAGTGTAGCTCCATATCAAGGTGTTATGATACCCACTTCTATTAACTGCAGATACTTGCACACACCTAGAGTACACATATGCACACACAAATAAATATTAATCTTTTAAAATAATGGTAAAATCATTTTAATAGATAGATTTTCACATAAAAGAATCCTTTACAGAGTTAATTATCAGCAGTAGCATTATCCAGGGGTTGAGGTCAGACTCAATTTCTACCCATAGCTATCAATTAAAAGCACCGGTTAAGAATAGCTTAACTGTTTAACGTATTTTAGAGTGCCCTGATAGAACTCATCTCTCCTCACTAGTACCAGAGAAATTGATATAAGTCTTAAAAATAAGGGTAGTTATGTAGCTCTGCAGAATATCATTTGCCTATTACATCCTGAGCCTGAACATCATAGTACTGAAAATCATAACAATAAAATAAATTATTCACATCCTTAGAAGAGTCCAAAGATTCTTCATTTCTCAGATGTTTTTGTGTAACTTCTTAATAAACAAAATTAGGCCTACATGTTAATATAAACCATATAAAATATGTAAATATGACTTAAAATTGACTCTGACATAAAAATTTAATATATTTAGAATTTCATAATATGCATTTGAATCATATTTACCTTGAACTTCCCCATTTAACTGCTTCAGATTTCTCCACACTTCTTTACTTCCCCAATTTCCTGTCAGTATTTTTTAATTTAACAAACAATCACTTCAATTTCTGATATACATATATTCCTGGATATGGGGCTATCTATACATCTCTAAAGAAAATTGACTTCCTTTTATCCTGAAGTCATCAACTAACTATACATAGTTCTTTGGTTAGGTTTGTGTGCTAATGAACTCCTTCCAATTCCATGCTAGAACATTTGGTGGCTTCATCTTCTATAGGCAACCGCAGATGCTCTGAGTTCTTGTGGATGGAGATAAACTCATTTTTGGAATACACTGTTTTTCTCTGGTCTCCCCTGACTTCTGTCTTTGAAAATCTTTCTGTTACAATTGCTTTGTCCTTGATCATCTTTGAGCCTTGAAGAGGGATGAGATATAGATGTGCAATTTGTGGCTGCGTGTTCCTTAGTAATTTATTCTCTACATTTTTAACTTGTAGTGAAATTTTGTACTAACCACAATTATTACACAAGGAACATTATCTGATGACGTCTGAGAGATGCACTAAACTACAAATAGAGATATAAACTTGGGGCACAGATTGATATTACATCCATTAAGTGAAATAATGATAATGGGATCACTTAGAAAGCTTATGAGGTCTCCAATTTTGACTTCTTAACCAAAGTTTTGTATTTTAGAATAGGTCTTAAATATAATAAGATGGCATTTCGTTACCCATATAATATTTGTGTAACCAAATATCCATGGCATATTTTCCCACATTAATCATTATTACACTTCATAGTTAGGTAAGACTGTTAATGATATTTTTTCTAGGAGTCTCTTCAACTATGAGGTCTAGATGTTATGAAGGAGGATTCCAGAATTTCATTTCTCTAAGTATGAGTGTTATTACTTCAGTAATCACATATTGCCACCAAATTCTGGTAGTTAAACAGAAAGTAACAACATATATCTACCATATATCCCAACTAAACCACTTGTGGGCATATACCCAAAGTACTCTATTTCCTACTACAGATTTAAGGTTTATTGATTTGTATTCAGAGTGGCTCTCTTTATAAACTCTGGTCTACTGAAACAGCCTAGCTGTTTCTTTGCTGACAAACGGATAATGAAAATGTGCCATCTACATGTGATTAAATTGTATTCAGCTGCAAGAAACATCAAATTATGACATTTTCAGGCAAGTGAAGAAAGCTAGAAAACTGTACAATGAATAAGGTAAGCCAGACCCAGAAAGAGAAATATCACAACTTCTCAAGCATATGTGGATCTTGGTGCCAAATCTATAGATTCACATATTTAATTTGGTGCTGTTGTTTCCTATTGTGGAAGTGGCCTCAAATCCAGGCAGAATCATATAGCATTCTTTGTAACAATCATTTCACATTGAACTCATCTTATAGGCAAATTTGTATAATACATTTTGTAAGTGTTAAGTAAGTCCCATGGACAATAATGTGAAGTATGTGTAGATAAACTATTTATAACAAAACAGATATGTAATATCATAAAATCTATATTTTCTCCAGTTTGGGCATGATTTTAGATTCTTTACTGTTCCACTGAAGCATAGAGAGTTGAAATATATGTTTATAAAGTCTCTTTATTCATATATGAGATTTATTAATATATATATATGTGTGTATACATGCCATACGTGTGTGTGTGTGTGTGTGTGTGTGTGTGTGTGTGTGTGTGTATACACACACCAGAGATTAGTTTACAAAATTGTATCCACCATGGGCGGTCTGTAATCACACAAAAGTTTTTCTGATATGATATTCTGAGCAAGCCACTAACTCAGAGGTGGGTTCAAAATGAATTAATTAAATGAAAACAAATATGATAAATATTGTAGTTTCATGAAGTAAGACTCACTTCTTTATGTTTGAATTTGTTCTCATTATAATTCACATAGTAAGTCATTTTTTAACTTCTATTAACATAAGCCCTTGTGAATATATATACATATATTCAATTTGTATATATAAATTTAATGTATATTTAAAATAATCAAAGATACAGAATTTGAACCATCTGTCACTAATAGCTCTACACAAATTCATTGCTATAGTGAGAACACAGCTAATTGTTTCTAAAGACATACATTAATGCCATTTATCTGAAAGATACGTGTCAACTTTTACTTCCTTGGTGTTTGCTTGTTTTTTCATCTTTGTCTTCCTTTAGAATACTCATCTTCTGAAATTCAAGTAAAGGCTGTACAAATCTTAGCATAAATATTTCCATCTCATTCTACAAGTGTGTTCTCAGAGTAAGTAATCTTCTGACTCTTGATTTGGTCGATCTCTTGCAATCACGACTACTACAAATAAGACTGGCTGGTCAAAGACTGTGTTATGCCGGAATAAAAGGTAAAGTCGACATTAAGATTGTTGGCACTAGATTATTCATTGAAAGGTATCAGATTTTTTGTCTCCTTATTGAGGGCACTCTAGACAGTGGGACTAGCAAGAACATGAGGGCAGTCCTTGAAATAGGACTACAATAGGAGACCTGTCGATCTGGACACAGGACAGGAAAGAAACACCAACTGACAGAATTCCCAATTGCTTTGTTTTCTAATAACTCTTTGAACGCATTCCAGTCTGTAACCCAAAGCATCTGAAAGCAAATTAGAAAGCTGTGTCAATCACATGGGAATTAATTTCTAAAATCTCAGCATTGTCCTCAGTAAATGGATGGATTTATTGAGCTTGCCTTCAAATATTTGACCTTGTTTCTGCTCAAAAAATGTCTAACTAATCAAGCTTAGTCAGGAAGATAGAGAAGTCCCATTAATAATCTGGCATGAGGCATTGTTTCAATGGGGCCATCCATTCCAATTCATACTGAAAGGATCACAAATGCTCAGACCTATAGTATTTTCATTAGTTGGTCATTATTTCAGGTAGTCTTGCTGACAAAGAAAAATCTTTACCTGTTTTATTTTATGGCTTCCGAATTTTCATTCTGCCAGATGGGTGCTTACCTAATTGCAAAACAGATTGTGTCTGTGTCTACAAAGCAAATTGAATCGTAGACTTGAGCATTAATCTCCAGGCCATATGTGTATGTTGTCCTAAGTAAATATGACAATAGCACCCAGCTATCATTGTGTGCTATTTATATAATGACTGAAGTCTATCTCTATTGATTCATCCATGACTCAGTGTTTTTCTAAATAGTAATAGGTTGCAAATGCTGGAGTCACCAGGTACTGTGTTAAATGCATACTCCAGGGTTCCTTTCAAAATCTACACTGTCAGAGTTGCTGAAGTAGAACCCCAGATGGCCCGAAGTTTTAAACAAACACTCCTCTATAGAGATTCCCATAACCAGTAAGTCTTGAAAATGAAGTTCCTCATAAAACAGTGTTTCAAGAGGAACTGAATATTGATCAGCACTGCATTGCAAGAAAGTTACAAAAGAGATTACTGTCTCTCCATATTTGTATATGCATAAAATAGTTTATAACAACAATAGAGCAGACATCTTGATTCTCAAGATTTGGTTTGCTGGTAGGGAAGGAGGGATGCTTCTGAACAGTGGACCCAAAGCAGCTAAACACATACTGGGCAGCTGAGCACTCAAAAGACAAAGACTGGAAGCCAAAGCTACTATGACTAAGAAACCCTATTCTATATATCCAATAAATTATTTTTCTATTGTTTCATGGCAAGTGTCTGTTAATTCTGTACAAACAGCATTTCCTCCAGAAACTATGGACTTAGTCTTAGTAGGTACTTAATAATAGGATTCTAATTAATTTAATTTGCTTTGATATCTGCAGATTTTAGTTTGTCCTAAGCAATTGTATATTTCTACATATGTTAAAACTATTGACAATAAATTATTCATGCCATAAATAATTATAAGCAAATCATAAAGAATTCTTCTGTTCTTATACCTCATCACTGAAAATTCATATTGCAAGAGAAAAAAACTATTGTAGCAAACCACAACCAATGACAATGCAGAGAACAAGTAAGTATGTTGTGCCCAATCCAACCAGAACATTTCCTGAAACTAAGACTCACTGCTCCTTGCTGAAGAAGATTCAAAATTTGTAAGAACCAATGTAACAAAAAAATTGCTATAAGATTATATCTCTTAGAGGTGGCAAAGAGGCCACACATATAACACACACACTGTTTTTTGAAGTTATTGGTAACTACGTTGATATTTGGAAAGTCAAAACAGATTATGAAAGAGAAATATTTAACAGGTGTTTTCAACTTTCCACCTGAGAAAGGCAAATGCTATAGTCATATAAGACTCCTGTTTGCTAGCAAAATAAATATTAGTTGTGAAGACCCTCCTTAGTTTGCTATAAATTTATTATCATATATCAAGCACCTACACTGATCAATGTAGAAGAGGTTCAAATATGTTTTCCAAGCTATGTAGTAGAGTACAGTATAAAAAGAATGATCATGCAACTTAATAATGATACAGAATAATAAAAGCAGTAAAACATTACTGGTTAGAGTTAATTTATAATCCTACTATCTAAAACCTAGTGGTCAATATAAATGCTGTGAAAAGTGGGTTTGCTTCTTAGTCAGTTCAAGTACAATTTCTTATGATTATCTTTTAAGGAAATAATCAGGTAATTGTACATTTACTTTTGTAAATATCAATAATTTCCTTAAAAATAGAATATTTGTATTAAACATTGGAGACACATGAAATAATGATTACATGAGGTATCATGCAATTATTGGATCATTTAATAATAGGGCGCATGTAGCAATAATAGTATATAAAAAAGAAATTCAAAGAATGCATAATACAGAGAAATACATACATTAAAAAAGAAAGATATGGTTACCATTCAGTAAATAAAGTGGAATGTGCTGTGCTTGTTCCAGGTGTGAATGATTTCATGTCTGTGTTTAACTATTCCACAAGGAGCTGTTGCAATTCTCAATAATTTCTCAGAAACTGTAACAGATTATGTCAGTCAACCACAGCAGTGTAGGTACTCTTTCAATGCCTACTGGGAAAAGGATGTTGACTCTCATATGTGCTCTTGAATTTCTCTAGAATATTGGCCTCTTCTGTTACTCTACTCTTAAAATCTCTTGCCAGCACCTCTTACTTTTAAAACACTAAATTGGCTGGGCGGTGGTGGCGCACGCCTTTAATCCCAGCACTTGAGAGGCAGAGGCAGGCAGATCTCTGTGAGTGCGAGACCAGCCTGGTCTACAAGAGCTAGTTCCAGGACAGGCTCCAAAACCACAGAGAAACTCTGTCTTGAAAAAAAAAACTAAAACACTAAATTGGATTTATTGAGAAAATGAATTGTGGGGAATGTAGTTCTCAAGATTTCCAAGGGACTTTAAAGGGAATAGTGCAACACTAAGTTGGCAATCCCACATAGAAATATAATGTGATGTTAATAATAGTGTTATGAATAACAGACTCTTAATGGAGAAAGCTTTTGTACATTTACTTATTTTTCTCTTCATTTCCAAGTCTTTCACAAAGAGTATTAATGATAATATCAGAACAGATGTCTAGTTTTTACTCAGTAGTATATTGGAAACTGGATACTGATACAATCCTGGATCCTTTTATGTAAGAATGAAATGTGTTGGCAACTCAGAGGAATCTCATACACTTCCTGAGGGTGGGGATATGCCTCATCTGTGATATGTATTTGCTAGATTGTATCACTATGACAAAATGTCTTAAACACCATAGCCATAATGAAGAAGAAGAAGAAGTCTGTTTGGATCATAGTTTTATAGGTCCAAACGTAGAGAGCTGGTATAAGTTTTGTCCTTGCCCACCGTATAACTTAAAGATTGTGGCAAAAGCAAATAAAATATCAAGATAAATATCTCATCGCAGGCTAGTGACAAAGGAGAAATGGAGCAATGGGAAAGTGGGGAGGGCTTCAGATGGGAAAGGGTTCTGTAGTGTTCCTCCAAATAATAGCATTCCCCCAAAATTAAAATATTTGCTCCTAGATCCTCAGGACCCTCAGATGGTGAACAGGAGAGAAGCAAAAGATTACATGTACTGAAAACAAACAAGCAAAGTCACTGGAAATGTGGATTCTGATCACCCGAACTTTAGAAAGAAAGATAATACACAATAAGTGCAATTGTGGTAAATACTTTAATACATATCCATCTAGGCAAGATTTCTTTGCAAGTAACTCTTCTGCATTCTTCATTGAACTTTTCTGCATGAGACTTCCTGTAGGAGTCTGTGACAGCAGCAGGGAGAACACTCATTTTATGTGCTGCTGTGGGAAGAGAGAAACGAAAACCGAAGAGATTTGAATGCAGTTGGTGGAAGTATAGTGCATTCAATGTGCGTATAGAATTGCTTTTGAATAATTAGGCACTTTTTACTCATTGCAAAGTGCTGAGGTATTAGGTGCATATCGGGCCTCTTGACTTCAAGACCTAATAATGAGATTTTCGGTGAGGACTCAGAAAGAAGTTAATTAGCCATTTGCAATCTCAGATTATTCACCTATAGGGTAAAGGTGTTTGATTACAAGTTTTACAATTTTTCCTTCCAGCTCTGGCAGGCCATGTTCACTTGAACACATCACTGGCAGTGCTTGGACAAAATGCCAAACATGGAAATGTTATCTCCAGTTCCCTACCAGGCGTGCTACTATCATCTTTCTGCTCTATTGCCCTTAGGCGTCAACCCAAAACATCTCTACTTGGGATTTTTCCAAGCTTCTTCTTTTAGTTATAGTTCATCAGCTCAGCGTCTCTTCCATATCTAATATGATGCATAATACGTGCTGCTGTGATGGTGTGAGCTAATGAGGTAGTGTCTTGCCAGATGGCATATTTGCATTTTAACAGGGGCCTTCTGGAAACAATGCGTTAGTACAAAGGAGGGCTTTAATTGATGCTGGTGTTATCAAACAAGGTAGGCCTTCTGATGAGAATGGCCACAGATAATGGAAGATACTATTCCGATTTTAGATACATACTCCATTTCCAAAGATAGAGTGTTTTATGTTATTAAGGTGTTTGAATGGCCTCTTAAATGAAAATATTTTCTTTTGCTTGAAATTCTCACACTTTCATCTCGTGGAGTAACCCTTCTGTACACTGTAAAGATGTGCTGCTCTCATGGTTAATATAGAGTTGACTGGTCAGGAGCAGGGAGTGGTTAAGCTGGAGAGCCAAACTAAGGGAATGCAGGGAAGAAGAAGGGTAGAGTCACAGGAGCAGTGAGCCAGACATAGAAGGAAGCAGAAGATGTATATGTCATGTTGAATAATGATTTTAATTCTAACAACCAGGAATAAGGTAGAAAAGACCAATTATTAGATAGTTGTTTATTTACTTATTTGGTGGTTTACTTAAAGCACTGCTCATATCACCTATTCACCAAGCATGTCTTCAGTTTCTACTTGGAACAGAGTGAACTGGAGAAATATTTTTAAAAAAAATGAAACAATTTGCCTTTTCCCTTAACACATATACTTCCCTGCCATACACACTTCTGCAAAGTCTGGTTCCCACCTAATCTTAGGATTTTAGAATATAAACTGAGTTTGCAAACTAGACCCAGGCATCAAAACTTTTGAACAACTATCTTGGCTTCAGTTTACCAGTGACATCTCTCCTCTAAACTCATTGGTACTGAAGTGATTATTACATTAATATATCTGCAACAATAGATTTAGAAGGTAGAAAAAAATCATAACTATTTAATGCATACCCAACCACAACATCACCAGACTCCCAAATATGCTTCCAATCCACTGCTTACACAATTAACTATGATTAGGACAAATGGGCCACAACACAAAATTAAAAGTCATAGACCTGGTGAAGATACTGTGGAAGAAAATTAATAGGGATGGGAGGAACATAAGAGAGTTATAGGGAAAGTAATAAGAATACATTATTGCACATATGAAATTGTCAAACAGTAAAAATCATCAGTAAAAAGGAAATACATTTATTTAATACTGTAAGTGATGGAGGAGGGTCATTTGTCTATGTGTTACTTTCATTGGTTAATAAAGAAACTGCCTTGGCCTTTGATAGGACAGAAAATTAGATAGGTAGAATAGACAGAACATAATGCTGGGAAGAAGGGAAGTGAGACACAGTCGCTAGAGCTCTCCTCTCCAAGATGGATGCAGGTTAAGATCCTTCCTGGTAAGCCACCACCTTGTGGTGCTGCACAGATTATTAGAAATGGGTTAATCAAGATGTGAGAATTAGCCAGGAAGAGGCTATAGTTAGTGGGCCAAGCAGTATTTAAAAGAATAGTGTCCATGTAATTAGGATATAAAGCTAGTCGTTTGGGAGTTGGGCGGGAACACCGCCCGCCTCTCCTACTACTAAGTTGCAGTTGCAACAATCAATGAATAGTTTTCTTTCATCTTTTCTCAGACAGTATCTCAAGATTTAGCTCTGTGGGCCTCAACACATTAAGCAACTCAGGACAGCCTCAGACTATTTAAAATAAACAAAAATATAATTCTACCTTTTCCAACATTTTTAGGAACTATTTCACATCAGCAGAGTCACTTTACCTGTGTTTGCCAAAGGATCATGTTCTTGTGTCTCTATATAAAATCTCCAGCAGGACAGTATTTCACACTTTGCTCACAATCATATTGCTTGAACCATGCTTCACATCGAAGGAAGGAAAACACAGACTTCAAATTCTTTGATTTACTCAAAGTGGCAGATGCATGGTGGTACTACATATGTTGCATTGTTATGACACTTGGTTAATGGGCTTCCTGAAGAAGTTTATGATATTATTGAACAATTAATTGCTTTCATATGAATAACATTAGTTCTTAAGAACAGAAGCTTTCAAAGTAGAATATCTATCTTTGTTACTAACATATTAGTTAACAACAGAATTACCATAGTGACTGTCTTATCAATTTCTGAATACATTCTGTGACGACAATTGTTGATGACATACCAAAACATTCTTTCTTTCACCTTGTATTGGCAAAAAAAAAAGACAAAAGTACATGGAATCCCAGTGATAAAGAACAGAAAGCAACTAATGCACAGGTGCTTTTAGTACAATTTGTGATTTGTTCAAAGTTTCTGAGTGCATGGGAAGAGAGTTTCTTATCTGAGCAAGCCACATTGATTTTTAGCCAGATCTAGTTTAGAGTTACTTAAACAACAATACAATATCTTAAAGATTCTGTGATGATGCATTATTTATACATATGCCATTCCCAGCTCGGCTTCACCACTGGAAAGCTTCTGACAATATTCCAGCACGTGATGGTGACAGTTGCAAAACGGTAGCTTGGTTGAGTTATATTACTTTTGCTATAGAACTCTACATGTAATTAACAGAACTAGACTTCATTTTAATCCTTTGATATGGCTTTCAGAAGTATGTATTATGTTGATGCTTTGCAAACTGCTGAAATTTGGCATAGATGGACAGTCTAAGTGACAGCCCCCGAAAATGACTCAATAACTACATGTAATTAATATGATATCCGCAAATATAACTAGACAGAACAACTCAATACAAGCATTTTCCCAGTGTGCAACTGACAATGAGCTTAATTTAATGAGTTACATTTTGAATCAGCAGGTTGCATATGAAGGAAATGAGTCATAAAAAGATTAAGATGAGTAAAATGACTGGAATTCAGATGTAGGAAGCTTAACCTTAGGCACAGCATCATACTGCTTCCCAGTGCACTGCAAAATCAGGCACTGAATTAGGAATCTGCTCCTTTTATAATATATTATTATGTTACAAATCTTATATTTGGAGACTTTGCCATTAACAAATGTATGGAAACTTTTTTCAGCATGAGATCTGTCCAAGGTAGATGAGTAGGGAATAAACTAGCATGCAACAGATTAGCATTTGAGATCATACCTAGAACTGTAATGCAATAATCAAAATACAAAAAAACCCCACAAAAACAGGAGTTAGAATGGTTATAAGAATATTTTCCAGAAGATCCTTTATTGTATAGGATTGTTTTGGCTATCCTGGGTTTTTTGTTTTTCCATATAAAGTTGATTATTGTCCTCTCCAGATCTGTGAAGAATTTTGATGGGATCTTGATGGGGATTGCATTGAATCTATAAATTGTCTTTGGTAGAATTGCCATTTTTATTATGTTGATCCTCCCAATCCAAGAGCAAGGGAGGTCCATCCATTTTTTTAGTATCCTCTTCAATTTCTTTCTTCAATGCCTTAAAGTTCTTGTCAAATAGATCTTTCACTTCCTTGGTTAGATTTACCCCAAGATATTTTATGCTGTTTGTGGCTATCATGAATGGTGAAGCTTCTCTGATTTCCCTCTCTGCTTCCATATAGTTTGTGTATAAGAGGGCGACTGATTTTTTGGAGTTGATGTTGTATCCTGCCACATTACTCAAGCTGTTTATCAGCTGTAAAAGTTCTTTGGTGGAGTTTTGGGGATCGCTTATGTATACTATCATATCATCTGCGAATAACGAAAGTTTAACTTCTTCCTTTCCAATTCGAATCCCCTTGATCCCATTATGTTGTCTTATTGCTATTGCTAGAACTTCAAGCACTATATTGAAGAGGTATGGCGAGAGTGGACAGCCTTGTCGTGTTCCTGAGTTAAGCGGGATGGCTTTGAGTTTCTCTCCGTTTAATTTGAGGTTAGCTGTTGGCTTGCTGTATATAGCTTTTATTATATTTAGGTATGACCCTTGTATCCCTAATCTCTCCAAGACTTTTAACATAAATGGATGTTGAATTTTGTCAAATGCTTTTTCAGCATCTAAAGAAATGATCATATGGTTTTTTTCTTTCAGTTTATTTATATGCTGGATTACATTGATAGATTTTTGTATGCTGAACCAGGCCTGCATCTCTGGAATGAAGCCTACTTGCTCATAATGGATAATTTTTCGGATGTGTTCTTGGATTCAGTTTGCCAGTATTTTGTTGAGGATTTTTGCTTCGATGTTCATGAGTGAGATTGGCCTGTAATTCTCTTTCCTGGTTGAGTCTTTGTGTGGTTTTGGTATCAGAGTAACTGTAGCTTCATAAAAGGAATTTGGTATTGACCCTTCTGTTTCTATATTGTGGAATACATTAAGGAGTATAGGTATTAGGTCTTCTTGGAAGTTCTGGTAGAATTCCGCATTGAAACCATCTGGTCCTGGGCTTTTTTTGGTAGGGAGGTTTTTGATAACAGCTTCTAATTCTTCGCGACCAACAGGTCTGTTTAGATTGTTCACCTGGTCCTGGTTTAACTTTGGTATATGGTATTTATCTAAAAAAGTGTCCATTTCTTTTACATTTTCCAGTTTTGTGTTATACAGGCTTTTGTAATAAGATCTAATGATTCTCTGAATTTCCTCTGTGTCTGTGGTTACGTCCCCCTTTTCATTTCTGATCTTATTAATTTGCAAATTCTCTCTCTGCCATTTGATTAGTTTAGATAGGGGTTTATCAATCTTGTTGATTTTCTCCAGGAACCAGCTTTTTGTTTCATTGATTCTTTGGATTGTTTTCTGTGTTTCAATTTTGTTGATTTCTGCCCTCAGTTTGATTATTTCCAGTCTTCTACTCCTCCTAGGTGAGTCTGCTTCTTTTTTTTCTAGAGCTTTCACGTGGTCTGTTAAGTCTCCAATATGTGCTTTCTCTGTTTTCTTTAAGTAGGCACTTAGTGCTATGAACTTTCCTCTTAGCACTGCTTTCATAGTGTTCCATAAGTTCGAGTATGTTGTTTCTTTATTTTCATTGAATTCAAGGAAGACTTTAATTTCTTTCTTTATTTCTTCCTTAATCCAGGTATGGTTCAGTAGTTGACTGTTCAGTTTCCATGAGTTTGTAGGCTTTCTGGAGGTAGCATTGTTGTTGAATTCTAACTTTAATCCATGGTGATCTAATAAGACACAGGTGGTTACTAATATTTTTTTGTAACTGTGTAAGTTAGCTTTGCTAACGAGTATGTGGTCAATTTTTGAGAAGGTTCCATGAGCTGCAGAGAAGAAGGTATATTCTTTCCTATTTGGGTGGAATGTTCTATAGATGTCAGAAGTCGACCAATGGAATTGTATAGAAAACCCGAATTTTAACCCACAAACCTATGAACACCTCATTTTTGATAAAGGAGCTAAAAGTATACAATGGAAGAAAGAAAGCATCTTCAACAAATGTGCTGGCACAACTGGAGGTCAACCTGTAGAAGAATGGAAATAGACCCATATCTATCATCGTGCACAAAACTCAAGTCCAAATGGATTAAAGACCTCAATATCAGCCCGAACACACTGAACCTGATAGAAGAGAAAGTGGGAAATACCCTACAACAGACGGGCACAGGAGATCGCTTCCTATGTATAACCCCAGAAGCACAGACATTAAGGGCAACATTGAATAAATGGGACCTACTAAAACTGAGAAGCTTCTGTAAAGCAAAGGACACTGTCACTAAGACACAAAGGCAACCTACTGACTGGGAGAAGATCTTCACCAACCCAGCAACAGACAAAGGTCTGATCTCCAAAATATATAGAGAACTCAAGAAACTAGACTTTAAAATGCTAATTAACCCAATTAAAAAATGGGGCATTGAACTGAACAGAGAAATCTCAACAGAAGAAGTTCAAATGGCCAAAAGACACTTAAGGTCATGCTCATCCTCCTTGGTGATCAGGGAAATGCAAATCAAAACAACTTTGAGATATCATCTTACACCTGTCAGAATGGCTAAAGTCAAAAACACCAAGGATAGCCTTTGCTGGAGAGGCTGTGGAGGAAGGGGTACACTCATCCATTGCTGGTGGGAATGCAATCTTGTGCAACCACTGTGGAAGTCAGTGTTTCGGCTTCTCAGGAAATTCGGGATCAACCTACCCCTGGACCCAGCAATACCACTCTTGGGAATATACCCAAGAGATGCCCTATCATATGACAAAAGCATTTGTTCAACTATGTTCATAGCAATAATTATTGTAATAGCCAGAACCAGGAAACAACCTAGATGCCCTTCAATGGAAGAATGGATGAAGAAAGTATGGAATATCTCCACATTAGAGTACTAAGCTGCGGTAAAAAACAATGACTTCTCGAATTTTGCATGCAAATGGATGGAAATAGAAAACACTATCCTGAGTGAAGTATCGCAGACCCAAAAAGATGAACATGGGATGTAATCACTCATAATTGATTTCTAGCCATAAATAAGGGTCACGGAGTCTATAATAGGTGAACCTAAAGAAACTAAATAAGAAGGTGAACCCAAGGAAAAACATATAGTTATCCTCTTGGCTATGGGAAGGAGACAAAATTGCCAGGGAGAAAATTGGGATCTTGGGGGTGGGGTGGGATGGGGGTAAGGGGAGATGGGGAGAGAAAAGTTAGAAGGGAAGGAGGCGGGGACTTGGGGAAACAGGAGGATTGGGATAAAGGAAGGTTGGACGGGGAGCATGGAACCACAATTCTTAGTTAAGGGAGCCACCTTAGGGTTGGCAAGAGACTTGACCCTAGAGTGGCTCCCAGGAACCCATGGTGATGTCCCCTGTTAGTCCCTTGGGCAGCTGAGGATAGGCAACCTGAAATGACCCTATCCTATAGTAATACTGACGAATATCTTGCATACCACCATAGAACCTTCATCTGGTGATGGATGGAGATAGAGACAGAGACCCACACTGGAGCACTTGTCTGAGCTCCCAAGGTCCCAATGAGGAGCAGAAGGAGGGAGAAGACGAGCAAGGTAGTCAGGACCACGAGGGGCGCACCCACCCACTGAGACAAGGGTGCTGATCTATTGGGAGCTCACCAAGGCCAGCTGTACTGTGACTGAAAAAGCATGGGATAAAACCGGACTCTCTGAACATGGCGGACAATGAGGGCTGATGAGAAGCCAAGGACATTGGCACGGGGTTTTGACCCTACTTTATGTTCTGGTTTTGTGGGAGCCTAGCCATGGACGGAGTGGGGCGGACCTTTGTCTTTCCACAGGGCAGGGAAACCTGACTGCTCTATGGACTGGAAAGGGAGGGGGAGAGGAGTTTGGGGGAGGGGGAGAGGGGTGGGCGGAGGGGGAGGGAAAGGGGAGGCTGGGAGGAAGCGGATACTTTTTTTTCCTTTTCTCAATAAAAAAGAAAAGAAAAAAAGAATATTTTGCATATATAACAAACTGTAAATTTAACCAGAATATACCTGTGTCTTGTTTTAAACAAGGGATTCTTCATTTTTGAGTGGACTTATTCTCCATGGTCAGTGAATTCTCCAGATCAAGCACACTCCTCGAGGAAGTTACAGGTGTTTGCCATCACTATTATCTTTACTACTTGGGGTACCCAAGCTATCATTGACAGAAAAGCAGCTGTTATGAATTTTGTCATTTTAAAGGTTTTTTTAGTCAAATTAAGAATACACAGAACCCCTAGGGTGTAATGATAATTTGTCACTTCCCAATTTATTAAAATGATGCTTTCAAAATATTTTATATTACTTAATTATTGGCTTTTATTAATATTTGTCATATTTTTTCTATCTTATGATTCAAATGTTTACTTATGTATTCATAGACTACACTTTGGTGGAAGAAGAAAAGTAATAAAATGATTAGTGGACAAATTAATTAAAATATACAATAATTTATCAATGAGATAACTTATAACCAGCATAAATTCCATAGAAATCATTTGTGAACTGTAGTAACCAGTGGTTTCCTCCCATTCTCATGTAAAAAGGAAGTCTCCAATTAGTATTTCTTAATTCTGTAATGAAAAGGTTAACTTCAAATTGTTTCTTTTTCTTACAGCAGACAAATAAACCATTGGGATTTAATCAAAAAGCAAGACACAGTGATTTAACATGTAATTTTTTAAAACTTGCTATGAATTTAATGATCACATATCTACTTTCAAATTAAATAAACAAAAACATTTTCTCTCTCTCATCAACTTTGCATATGTTGAATTTATTGAGTCATATATTATGCCATAAACTCTATGGAATAATCAAATGCCTTGGATTTTATAGTTTTTGGTTCCCATAAATAAATGCTTAAAATGAAAGATGTGAAAACTTATAAAAATAAAGATTTTCCTTAGCATTTCTTGGGCAACAAACTATAAAAATAAGTGCAAATGGTCTGTATATAGCAGATGTCTAAAGTACTTTCGTTAAATGAACAAACGGGCTTAGCACTCCAGTTGCACCTAGTAAAATCTCAATAATTTAGTATAGTCATATAAAGAACTTTTTGAATAAAAATATCATGTTACTGTATTAAAACAATCAGAAAAAATCTATAAAATACAAACCTATTAATTATTCCTCATTTAGCTCCATTGTTATCACATGGCATAGAGATCTAGCAAAATAAATATGAACTCTTTATGTAAGTTCTTATGTGTAAAATTTTATTTCATAAATATCCTTTCCATCTTGTCTCTTTTCTTCTTTTATGCCCCCTCCCTTTTTCTTCCTTTCTTCTTATCTCTCCTTTCTTGTTTTGGACCTATTTTATTTTTACCTTTCACAAGTTTAAGATGTAATTATAGTTTAGTATGAATTCAAGCATATCCAAAATTAGTGTCAATAAACTATGTTGAGATGATAAACCTTCAGAATACTATTGTTGTGTTGAGTGTTTGTGTGTGTGTGAGCATGCGTGCACACATGTTCGCAAGTATATGAATGCCTGTGTATGTGTGCTTTCATCTGTATGGGTGGTTGTACTTTGAGGCCAGAGATCAACATCAAATGGTTTTTGATATTGCTATCCATTTTATTTTATTATTTTTGACACTATTGTTAGACACAGCATTTGTTTTTCCCTTCCCTCCTTTTGAACCCTCCCATATGCCTCTTTCTGCTCTTCAAACTTGTAGCCATAGCTTTTGCTAATTGTAAGGATGTTATATTTTTATTATCTTGTTTTTATAATCTTAACTCTATAATTCCAAAACACAAATCTTTACACAAACTGTGTACTCACATTTTATTTTGTACATGTATTTCTATCTCCTCTTGAAATTTCCTTCCCCGTTCCTTTGAGAACAAGTCTATGTAAATTAACTGGTAAGACAGAGATCATCTATTTAGAGAAGATTTCTATTTGTTCTTTAGTTAATACATCCTGCCTGTTTTTAACTTCTAGAAAACACAATTTAGTCATTTTAAGTCATTGTGCAGTACTTTCTTCATTTTAGTAGCGAGTAAAGAAGGCCACTAGAATGTCGTTTTGAAGATAGGTTCTTATGTAAGACAAGTTAGTGTAAAGAACCGGAATAATTGAATTTCTATTGCACAAACATGGGAAGTTTCCCTGATTTATCATATGTGATTTTTTTCACCTTGTGCAATGCTTGACTTTTTGGGGAAGATGAAATAGCTCTTCACAGAGTTAGCAATGAAGCAAGCAATGTTGTTTGAAAGTAAAGAAAAGGAAGAGCCTATCATGTATTCCTTTAACAAACTTCACACAGGCCAACATTCGTGGTTTTACCTCTTAATACATGGCAGAAATTTTTGTACAGAATCTTGATATCTTTATGTTTTGGCTCATGGTGCATGAATTCATTTTGTGCCACTGTTTGATACTTTATATCAAATTTTCTGACATAGTTAATTCCTATTTTCTCTCTCACCTTTTTGAGCTCAGGGATACAGGATGAATCTAAGGCCTGGTCTCTGAGAATAACAGCTGTGGTAGTAATAATGATAGCTACAGTCATTGGAAAATCATGGATCACATTCCAACTCACACAAATTTGGGACAACATGTCTGTTTGCCATTACAAAATTCAACGTGACTTCTTTCTTCATACCAGCAAGAGAGTGAAGTGTGGTCTTCAGACGTCCTTCAGCAAGTATCTCAGATCACAACTTGCCAGTTATTACAAAATTAGCTAATGTCTCATTTGATTCAACACACAGTCAGGTGACTTAGGATGCTGTAGTAATTCCTGCCGCCCGTATCCTTTATAGTACCCACCCACTTGGGCATGGCTGCTTATATGCTTGTACTATATATGCTGATGTAAAGCATCTGGCCTCTTTTCCAGCTGCAGGATTTGGTTGTTGTTCCCCATTCCAGCAGAGGATTGTGATCTGTGAGTCTTCCCCTAAATAAATAACCCTCTGTTATAATTAGTCTGAGCTAGTGTGAATTTCATTTAGGCTTCATTCTTCATTAGGACTCTAAATCTAGAGATTCCTTTTCCATATACCATAATCTATCAATGTCCTCATACTGAATGGTCCTTCCACACTAAGGAGAAGACCAGAAAAGGTAGGAGGTGTTTTGGAAACTATTACAGAAGTCTCCCTACCACACTGCTATTCTCTTATCCAAGATCTTTTTGGAGGGTGCAATAAAAAATTATGTTGGTTTTATTTCCTCTATTCCTAGATATGAACAGTTCTTCCTAAAAATCCGATCACTTATACTTTAATTGGTGAGTCTCTCTGCATTTCCTTTTTTTGTCCATCTCACAGTTATGATGCAATTATACAGATTTCAATAATGGCATTCTTTCTATATAAGAATTATTGTAAAAATTTTATTATGGCATAATTTATATCCATGACAACTTTATGATGTATATATTTATTACTATATCTACACTATATATGAAGGAATAGAACTAGGAGAAAGTCTAGGTGATTTTTTAAGGAAATATTCTATAATTATGTTAGAAAACAATAGAATTAAGTAATGATAATCTAGTCTTTATAAAAATATAACTATTTCTAAAAAAGATGTCTAACCAATTACATAAAAGATAAATTTGAAATTCATTAAATATTATTAAAATTGCTAAAATACTGGTATCAATATGAATATATAAAAATTAAAACAAAAAGTTCAGTTAAGGTTTAAAATATCTGCAAACAAATATCTATGAAACAATAAATATAAATGATGACTTATAGCAAAGGAAATACTAAGTTAAAGCTAAGATTACACATTCAATTGCAAGTTTATGGTTCTATAATATTTAAAAATATTTGTTTTTGTAATATAGAGAAATGGGCATTTTAATATGCTATTGGTAGAATTTCAGGCAAGTAAAATTTTGACACCCACTCACCAATATTTATAACTTAGGGTTATAGTAGTTAAATAGGTCTACATTTGGATGAAACATGGTTCACAGAAAAAAAAACAGTGAATTCATAAAATAAACAACCAGAGCTTAAATTTATCAGAGAGATAAAATAAGCCAATAGAGCAAAGACAGACTTTTCAACAACTGGTGTTGAGCAATTAGACATATATTTGCAGAATCATAGGCCTATTTTAAAAAAACATATCCAGGCAAACACAAGGAGACTGAAAAATGGTACACCCGTTTTGCATACAGTTTCATAGTTTCTTCCAAAATGACTCAAAAAATCAATGTAAAAGGCAGTAATTACACTGACTGGCTTTATGAAAGAATAAAAAATCATATTCATACAAATCTTCTATATTTTTGTAGATAAAAGCTTTTTTTATAAGAACAAAACTCTGGAAATGACCCAGATATCTGCCTGTGAACAAAAACAACCCCTTCTCCCAAAACCCTCAGCAATAAAGAGTGACAACTGTGGTAAATACAATATCTCAAATAATCCTCTAGTAACTTTTGTTAATGAGGTCAATTCCAAGAATTTCTATATCATCTGCATTATATTACCTATCACTGTTGAAATGAAAAGAGAATTATGTAATAAAATGTGGTAAGAGAATGGAGTGTAGACAGAAAATGAACAGCAAGCAGGAGTCAATGGTAAACAAATGTCTTTGTTGTCTTTTCAGTAATGGGAAAGACATATGTTTGTTCTAATAATAAATTTTTAAAAAGTTACAGGTGTGATGACTAATCTTAGTTGGCTCTTTGGCACATCTGGAAAGACAAAACCTTAACTGACAAACTACATCTATCAGGTTCGCTTATGAGCAAGCCTGTGTGGGCATTTTCTTGATTGCTAATTGACACAATAGCACCCAGGACACAGTGGCAATATCCTTAAGCAAGTAGATCTGTGCTACATCAGAAAGACAGTTGACCATGAGCCTATGAAAAAGACAAACAGCATGCTCCCATGGTGATGACGGAAGTCACAAAAACAATCACACCCTAGTTTTATGACTAAGAAATGGGTTATTTATTTAAGGGGAAAACTTACAGATCACCATCGTAGATAACAGTCCTTTGCATGCACAGGAACAGTCTAGCAGTCAGAAGCGGGAGCTAGAAGCAAGAGAGTGGGCACATGTTTACAGCTGCTTTTAAGTATAAGAGACCATGCCCAAGTGGGCTGGTATCCTAAAGGCTATTGGCTGAAGGAACAGAATGTGATCCAACAGCACTTCCCCCTTTTGTTTAAATAAGAGAGTTCCAAACCAAGACAAAACTATATACACTAGGAACAGATATCAAATATAATTAGAATTACAACCAGCATAAACAGTATTAAGCAAGGAACATATGCTAAATATTTTAACACTCTATCCTATGGAGTCTAAATCTTGTAAAGGAAATGACTTGGTTAGATTATAAGATTACAGTAAGTACAACTATCTAATCTTCAACCCCATGGAAGGCCTGAGAAAGGAGATAATATTACTTGAGCAGCCAGGAAGTATAATCAAGCAGCTTCCAAAGCGAACAATATATGACAGAGACAATTAGCTACCTGAGCAATTACCCAAAGTCTCATTTTGCAATGTTGAAGTAACTTTGGCAATGCCCTAGTGTAACTGACAGATCATTTTCAGAGACAGAAAAATTTTCAGAACCATCTTACCCTGTCTTGGCAAAATTTGACAGCCCTGCTAATGCATTTCCAGATACCTTGTATCTTTTCAGTAGTTGAGGCATTGGAAGTTCCTTGCCCAAAGGCCAGTTTTGCCAAGAAGAAAACAACCTCCAACGGAATGTCTTCAGTGCTCAACATTCTCTTGGGAATAGATTGGTGCTGTCAGGAGCAATCATGTCTCATATCAACAGAACCCTAAGTTATTTAAATGCCATGTTCTATAGATCCTTGAATTGGTTGAAGATTATGTATCTAGACAGAATACAAGCTCTATATATCTAAAGAACCTAATTGATCTGACTATATGTACAACAAGCATGAACAACTATGACCTATAATAATTAATACCTGTATAACTTAAAGACTAAAACTTTATGTCAGAATATTAAATAATCTATAAACAAATGTGCAACAAATGAGGACAATGACCTCAAAATGTAAACAATGACTAAGTATCTTGATCAGAGGTGGGAGTAATATATAATGAAATTATATGAAAATATATTCTAAAAGTTGTATCAATATACAAACTGTCCTAAACAGAGGTAGAAACATGCATTCATACAATCTGACAGAATAACTTTGCATAGGTGTACAAATAATGTAAACAAAACTAACAAATGTAATTTGAACTTGTATCTATATACAAAACAATACTAATACATTATCCATGAATAATAACTCACAGGTATTCACTCTATTACCTACTATTATTATTCCTTTTCTTTGAACAAACATAGTTTTCACACCAACCCTCTATCTTGTACAAGTAATAATCAACAACCCATAATCAGTGTTCCCAACCCTAAGCACAAACATTTTTGGGATAGAGGCATTGTCTTCTAGAATTGCTTCCCACCATCATTAGGATGATGTTCTCTTAATGGGATCCTGCAAAAGTAAAGTGATGGTTAAGTTTCAAAACTACTGCCTAGTATAGTTGCAAACAATTTCCTAGCAGTCGATAGGTTTTGTTGTTGTTTCAAAGTATTTATTTGGCCTTCTGGCCAGAACATCATGAGAAGTTGCACCATTTCTGCAGCTTGGACCCCTCCACCCAAAAAGACGGTCTTAAAGTAATGCTGTCAGCATCACGATGTCATCTCAACCACGTGGAGTTGTTGCTATTGGGCTCCATCTTCTTCCTGGAAACTTCAAAGATTACTGCAGGAAAAGTATCTGAAGGAAAATCTATTGTTCATCGTGGAAAACTTAAACATCATTCATATAAACATACATTCAATGAAGAAGACAATATAGACAAAATAGAGATGGAGAAAGAATATTTTCCTAGAGTCTTCCTTCTGTCCCATACCAGATGACTCCTGATATGAGATAGAAACTCTGAATGTTCCTTTTAGCAACATGCTTAAATTTAGAGAAGTACAGAGCCATTGTCCAACTCCCAAACCAGCTCTATATATTCATAAATATAGAAAGTTCAGTATTAAGAGATGGTATCACTTTTACAAGTTATTTCATTAGGCTTGACTAGAATTGGCATTCATAGGTTCATATATTTCATTACGGGGTTCCCAGTTGATGGCTGTTTGTGAAGGATTACTAGGTGTGGCCTTATAATCCCACTGGGGGGTGGGCACTGGGCAAACTGACGTTTTCCTGCACAGGCCCGACACTTAATCTCCTTGTGGATCAGAAGTAAGGTCTCAGCTACTGCTGCATCCGCATGCTTTCCTGCTTACATCATGCTCACTCTCTGAAACACTGAGCTTCAAGATTAAATGCTTTCTATCACAAATTGCCTTGATCACGGGGATTTTTATGACAGTTATAAAGTAACTAAGACAGAAGTTGGTGCCAGGGAGTAGGCAATGGCTGACAGGTCTGACCATGTTCTGACCATGCTGTATTTTGGAGGAATGTGGCAGATTTTGCAACTTTGGGCCAAGAAAGTGGTTGCATTTTCAAATGAGGCCTAATGTGGCACCTTAGTAGAATCTTGGAAGACAGTGCTGCTGAGGGCAATGTAAACCCTGGAGACCTGGATCAAGAGGTTTCAGAAGGAAGAATATTAGTAATTTGACTAGAGAAAATTCTCATAATATTTTGTCATAGGATATGGCTACATTTTTGTTCTTGTCTTAAGAATCTGTCTGAGACATCACCCTCAGAGAAGCTTCCTCCGGCAGCTGATGGAGCAGAAACTGTTACCCACACCCAAAATTAGGCAGAGCTCTAAGATCTGGGAAGAAGACAAAGGCTTATAGGAGCCACTGTGGTCAAGAACCCAAAGTAAACACAGCCCACAGATTCAACTAAGTAGGGCTCATAGTGGCTCAGAGAGACTGATATGGTGTGGTAATCACCACGCCTGCATGGGTCTGTCCTTTGCATACAGGCTGTAGTTGTTTAATTGGGGTGATTGTGGGACTCCTACAGTGGAAGTTGGGGTGTCTCTGATTTCTTTGCCTTCACTTGGAACCTTTTTTTTCTCTTACTGGGCTAACTTGTTCATCCTTGACATAAAGGTGTCAGCACAGCTTTATTGCATCTTGTTATGTCATGTTTGGTGATATACCTAGGAAGCCTGTTTTTTTTTCTGAATATAAACATAGAAGTAGTGTATCTAGGGGAGAGAGAAAATGGGTGAGGGCATTGGAGGAACAGAAGGAGGAGAAGCTGTGGTCTGGATGTGTTGTATGGAAAAGAATGAATAAGGAATTAAAAAAGAATCTGTCTGAGACTAAAGTAAAGAATTTGGAACTAATTTTGTTCTTAGAGGAGATTTCATGACAACCTATTGCTGGTTCTGTTTCTTTTAGTGATGACACCCACATAGGTCTACAGTGAAATAAAGCAGGGCTAAATAAATATAAGGGTATATGGTTGGAGGATACATAGAACATTTGGAAACTTAAGAGCTAAAGCATGCTCAAATAGGTGTGAGGTTGAGAGAAGGACCATATTCCAAATGGAATAAATGAAGTGGTGGTATTAAGGGGAGACCCCACATCAACCTTCTACTGCAATTTGTGAAAAAAAGGAAAAGGAATGTTCTGCCCCAGCAACAAATGACAATTTATCTAAATATAACTCAAGGGGTAGGGGGCAGATTCCATTCAAACCAGGCAGCAGAACTTGGCAGCATGAATCACTTGGTTCTGACATAACAGTCATAAATAAAGGGTATAAGAATTAAAGGGCTGTGGAATTTTTATTTTCCATTATTGAAAGTTTCTGAGGCCAGTCTTGTGACAGCTGGTTCCCTGCAAAGAAGCCCAGGGAGGCCATTGTGTGACATAATCAAAGTGAAATCTGGATTCTGTTGTCGACCTCAAGATATTGGAGATGCCAGAGCCTTGGAATATCTTTCACGAAGAGTTGTCTACAGGAAATGACACTAACCTGAGAAAGAAGTATATCTCATTCACCATAGCTAGAAAAGGAACTATCCAAGCTTTTGACAAAGGACGTGGAGATACAGGACTTGGGGTTTGCCCAGCTGAGCTGCGGTCTGTCATTGGTTCAGTATTTTCTCAATGTACCCATACACCACCTCTTTGGAACTGTAATGTATATTATTTAGCACTTTTTGTTGGAAATAAGAAATTTTTCTTTTGATTCTAAGTGGGGTACAATTAGGAGATTAACATGAGTTACAGAAGAGATTTTTGACTTTGAACTTTTATTTTATTTTCTTTTTTAATTTATTTATTTATTAAGGATTTCTGCCTCCTCCCCGCAACTGCCTCCCATTTCCCTCCCCCTCCCCTGATCAAGTCACCCTCCCTCATCTGCTCGAAGAGCAATCAGGGTTCCCTGACCTGTGGGAAGCCCAAGGACCGCCCACCTCTATCCAGGTCTTGTAAGGTGAGCATCCAAACTGCCTAGGCTCTCCCAAAGCCAGTACGTGCAGTAGGATCAAAAACCCACTGCGATTGTTCTTGAGTTCTCAGCCATAAATAGCATAAAATATCTTGGGGTAACTCTGACCAAGGAAGTGAAAGATCTATTTGACAAGAACTATAAGTCTTTGAAGAAAGAAATTGAAGAAGACACCAGAAAATGGAAGGACCTCCCTTGCTCTTGGATTGGGAGAATCAACATAGTAAAAATAGCAATTCTACCAAAAGCAATCTATAGATTCAATGCAATCCCCATTAAAATCCCATCGAAATTCTTCACAGATCTGGAGAAGACAATAATCAACTTTATATGGAAAAACAAAAAACCCAGGATAGCCAAAACAATCTTATACAATAAAGGATTGTCTGGAGGCATTACCATCCCTGACTTCAAACTCTATTACAGAGCTACAGTATTGAAAACAGCTTGGTATTGGCATAAAAACAGAGAAGTCGACCAATGGAATCGAATAGAAGACCCTGACTTTGAACTTTTAAAGGAGGAACCCTTCTACTCACAAATAATACTGACACAATAAGAGGTGATTAGGCCATGAGAGTTCCTCCTTAGTATATGTGTTCAATGTGATCATTCAATGTGAACAGCATTTGGCTTGTTCACCCTTCTGCATCCCTTGAACAGTAATTTAAGCTCTTACCAGAAATTCGCAGCTGTTGATGTGATTCTCTCAGACATTCCAATATCCAGAATTCTGAGAAAGCACAGTTCTCCTTACGATAATACTACCAAGTGTCCAGTCTCTTTTGGCAACAGCATAACAGCAGACCACATTAAACTAGTGATAAAGTGGTAGGGGTGGTTAGAGAAAGCGTACTGTGGTGCAAAATCATTCCTTTTACTGAATATTTCAATTATCATGAAAAAAAGTTGGTAGAAATATAGAGGGTTATAGCTAGTTGGATGAAGTATGAAATACAAGGAATACAGTATTAGAAAACAGAGTAATTGCTGGCCTTACTGTAAAGTGAAAAAGAATTTGGTGGAATTATATCCATGTCCTAGCTTTTGGTGGTTGGTTAGACTTAAAGGCAATGTGCTTGGATATTTGACAGAAGTGTTTCTCAGACACAAAGTACTCAGTGGCTCCCATGGCATCCCTCAATTACATACCATAAATTGTAAGAAAGAGAAAGGACATGATCAATAATATATTAAAGGGAAAGTACAATGAGAAACTTTGGAAAACGTACATTCTGAACAGAAAAGCCTTAGAAATTGTGTTTAGAAGAGACAATCAAGCAACTTTTCTAAAAGGAGGGCAATGAAGCTGAAGCTTTCTGATCATTGAGGCTATGGAGCAGTGACCTAAGCACTCTTTGGAGATTCTGCTTCACCCACATCCTTAGTACTTAGTATTTGAGAGCAGAACATCTATATTTTGTTGAGATTAGCGCGGGATCAAAATACCGACTTCCAAGAGTTACCTTAATTCTTCATTCCCAACAATCTAATACAGGACTCATACTCTCACCTAGCTGTGGGTCACAATAGAGCTCTGAAAAGCAAAGCCAGTGGGCCTTGGAAGTTCCAGTACTGTTGGCATTTGGGTGTTATACAGAGTACACTGGCTTTGAAGTAATGGCCTCTTCTCTGAGAATTCAAAGGATTCTATCTATAGAGAACATTAAGGCCCACATAGAGTATTCCCTTAAAATTAATCACCAAAGGGTTCTCTCCTTGGCCAATATTCAGTGGTGCGATGTAGAGTTGTTCCAAGACCCTAAAACTACAGTTACTAGTACATAATAAAACAAAGGTAAATGCACAGATATGTGACTTCGAGATGTGAAAGTTGAAGTATGTGCTACACTTATCAAATGCTTATGAACAGAAATATTGGGGCTTTTAGGTACACACGTCTGTTATAAGATATGGATTCAAAGATTATCCTCAAGACTAAGAATGTAAAGTTAATTTTTACTGATGGGTCTTAAACTTACTTCTTGGGACATATTACTCTTTTATTTCATTTTTTCCTAGTTTTTTCTTTTTGAACAGGAATGTTTTTTTCATACCTGTCTTACCAGAGCAGTTTAGAAAAACTGAACCTATTTCACAGACTCTCAACTACAGAAAAACCTGGCAAGATTGCAATATATTTTCACCATCACCCATAATAAGTAAGAGTTTGCTTGCTTAAATAAATTACATAAATAATTAAATAATTAATGTTGATTCTGAAATTAGTTACAACATTAAGACTATTAGATGGAATTATCTGATTTTGTATTGGAGAACATTAATGGAATGCTATGAACCACAGAAATCAGATACTGTTCCTGGAAAGGGTCCTTCCACATCCAGGCATGAAGAATATGTTTCTCATTATTTTGACACTGAATAACATTAAACTAATTCTTTTATTTTCCTAACATGTTTTAAATTAGTGAGCACATCCTATGAGCCATGTTAACCCAGTTATGAGTTTAGCAGTATGATTTTTGTCACACTGGAAGTCTGCATTCAAAAATATGGAGGACATCAATTTAACAGCTAAATACAGTTCATGAGAATAAAAGAAGAAAATCTGAGATATAAATAATTGTAATAAATATTCAATCCATGAAACCAAGACTACATAAACATTTTCCACTAGCAAAATATTTGCCATATGAGATGTGGGGTAAAGGGTAGTTGTAAACTGGTACAGCCACTGTGGAAATCAGTCTAGAGGATTCTGAAAGGCTGAAAATAAATGCACCATATGATCCAGCTCTACTGCTTCTTGGCCTCTGCCTAAGGAGCCCTACATCCTACCCCTTAAATGTTTCCTCAAACATGTTCACTACTGCTCTAATCAAGATAAGAATTAGTAGAGCCTAAATATTCTTCAACGAATGAGTAATGAAAATGTGATACAAATATGTTAAGGGATATTATACAACCGCAAAGAAAAATGAATTCATGTTCTTTGCAGATAAATGTTTTTTTTTTTGGTTTTTCGATATTTGCAGATAAATGTATGAAAGTAGAAAAGATCATTACTGAGTAAAGTATCCAGACCCAGAAAGACAAATATTCCATGTCCTCTCTCATTGAGGTTCCTAGCTCCAAATATTCAAATGTGAGCAATATAAAGTTATACTATATTATATCTAAAATACCTATAATATACACAAATAGATAGTTAAAGGTATATACATAGTTTAAATTCCAAAGAATGTGTTTACAATACACTAATTCACCTAAAGTTTAGGTATCATTGCAGAAGAGGAATAATAAGGATTGTAATAGCTGGAGGAATCAATGAGTTTGTATGAGACTGTCTTTTGGAAATATCAGAAACTATACCCATGAAGTCTTAATTACCATCATGACTGTTTAAACATGAGCTGAACAAGAAAGGCAGGCTGTGGAGGACTCTAGAAGCCTCAACCCTACAAAAGGACCATAGGTAACGGAAAGGGGAGAAATACTCCTCACCAGGCAAAAGCATACCAATTGATCAGCTAATATCAAAATGTCAAATAATTTAATACAGATTGAGCAGGTTGTATTTCTATATTAAGGAATTTATGTGTTTGTGTATGCATGTATGTATTGTGTGTGTATGTATGTATAAATAGATAAATAGATGTGTATGTAGCAGCAATTAATGAAACAAGAGGTCACAAATTTGAAAGAGAGCAAGGGACAGTATATTGGAGTATTTATAGGGAGTGAAGGGAAAGAAAAACTGTTGTAATTAAAATCTCAAAATATAAAAGATTTTTAAAGATGAAAAAAATAAAAATCAGGAAATTGAGATTAAAAATAATTTTGCTTTAAGATAGTCCTTGCTTTACATAACTTTAACATTTAGCAAAAATGCAATAAATTTTCATACTAATGAGAATATGGTTACTTGATTTTATGTAAAGAATTAAGTCATGGCTGAATATGGATACTCTAGGGTATAGAATGCCTTCAGTGTTTCCCAGAGTGATTCAATATGTTGCTTTTAGAATCACTAATACTGTGAACACTTCACAAAAATACTGCAGTTCAAAATGGACCATTTAAGAAATTGTTGGAAATTCAGTCTTACTCTCAAGCCAAAACCCATTCAATAAATTTTTATAAACTTGAGAAAATAACTCAAACAGTAGTTTTCAAATCAAATATCCCATCTGAATTCAGTCCAAAGTTATGTTAATTTGATACTTAGATCCTGAGGAGTGTCTTTTTAGGAAAATAGTCAACTGTTCTTCATTCACAACGAAACCATTATATTCATATATATGAGGGATTTACTTTGTATGTACACTAATACATACGAAGTCATACATGCAATTGTTGAGCTCTCCAAGTTTCAAGCAGCATATGGTGTTACGGTGTGTGCAGTGCCAAGTGTTCATGTTGCAAATTCAGAACCAAGGCTGTATCAATGTTGTCTAATGAAAGTGCCAGGAAATCCTTGGATCCATTGTATGTTTGATTTTGAATTAGTTGTTGGTCATTGTGCCTTTTGAAACCTTTTATTTCTACCAGTTTTTGGTGATACCCATATTCATTCACAAACTATATTTGAAGAACTAGAAAACTGATTATTTTCTATAAAATAAAGGTGTTTCTCAGAAATTTTCATTTTCTTTGATCTAATTAAGATCCCCTGAATACCAAGACTGTGGATAGTCCAGGCTAAACAGAGCAAAGGTCACACACGACGCATTCTTCCTGCCACAGAACAATCTTTAATAAATAGGAAATATGTTCAGCTACAATCTAGGTACATTAAGTGGATTGGCAATGACATATATTTTAAATATAAGCCCTTTCTCTTTCTTTCTTTCTTTCTTTCTTTCTTTCTTTCTTTCTTTCTTTCTTTCTTTCCTTCTTTCTTTCTTTCCTTATTCCTTCCTTCCTTTCTTTATTTCTGGGGGGTTGCTTTGTTTGTTTGTTTTTTGGAGTCAGGGTTTCTCTGTGTAGCTTTGGAGCCTGTCCTGGAACTCTCTCTATAAACCAGCCTGGCCTTAAATTCACATAGATCCACCTGTCTCTGCCTCCCAAGTGCCATGATTAAAGGTGTACACCACCACCGCCCAGCTCACATGCTATTTCTTAACAATCATCTTTGAGAACTGTAATAGGAGAAAGGAAGTGGAATATTGGTACCATGGGTTTTGTTTCTGCTGGTCAGTGCTGACAAGTATTCTAGAATTCCAGAGGAATAGAAGAAAAAGAGTTTTTCATAACGTATTTGGCTCGAAAAGAAAGAGAAACATGATGAAGAAGATAGTGGGAGAAATGTCCATGTCTGTGATTTCTGAGCTCCATTTCTGCTTTGCCACCCATTTAAAATATCTGATACTTTATGTCAGATCTCTAGCTACAAAAAGGTCAGTTTGGTTGCTGCTGTAACCTTGGAAGTATTAGTTCCTGTCTAAAACTTCCAAATTCACATGCACAGATAAGCTTTGTGAGAGCAGATGCTTATATTCATCACTGATTTGATCCTTAAAATCACCAAAGTGTTTAATACAACAGTCACTGAACAAGTGCTTAAGGTAGTCCGTCTCTGTTGCACAGAGAACCCGTGAATTTGGAAGAGAACAAGTAGAGGTATGTGAGAGAGACTTCAGAGAGTAAAGGGAAATGGAAAGGATGTAATTAATGTTATTATTTCAAAAATTAAAAACTAACTGGTTTGTTCAATAAATAACTAAATATATGATGCCTTCTCAAATTTTATAAAATTATAAAGTAGTAATTTATATGTTTCTAGAAAGCTTGATTGCATCAATGTAAATAATGAATTCATGGGTTTCATCAGTATAGACTTGATAAGCATACTGCCTTTACTCACTTATATTTATTAGTAAAATAATCTTGAACATGAAACTTGTTTGTGTGTGTGTGTCTGTATGTCCATCTATTTGTTTATTTATGTTTATTAATACTTATCATTATTAACTTTCCTTAGTAATTTATCTTTATTTTTATATTAATATTCATTTACACATTCATTTAGAGTGCAGCAGATTTTTTTTTCCTCAGCAATATTTGTTTTTTTTTATTTTATTTATTTATTTATTTATTTATTTATTAAAGATTTCTGTCTCTTCCCCGCCGCCGCCTCCCATCTCCCTCCCCCTCCCCCAATTAAGTCTCCCCCCAGCCCGAAAAGCAATCAGGGTTCCCTGTCATGTGGGAAGTCCAAGGAACCCCCACCTCCATCCAGGTCTAGTAAGTTGAGCATCCAAACTGCCTAGGCTCCCACAAAGCCAGTGCGTGCAGTAGGATCAGAAACCCATTGCCATTGTTCTTGAGTTGTCAGTAGTCCTCATTGTCCGCTATGTTCAGAGAGTCCGGTTTTATCCCAGGCTTTTCCAGACCCAGGCCAGCTGGCCTTGGTGAGTTCCCAATAGAACATCCCCATTGCAGCAGATTTTTTAATGACTTTTTCATCCTCCTTACAGTAGATTGACTCTAGGCAACAAGCATTGCTTTCCCTCATCTCTGTGTCTCCGTAGTCTTTCTATCTAAAGCCCTGAACACTGTCACAAACTTCTACTTTAGATACACCAATATGAACTCTGGAATCCAAGGCATATAACATAGTCAATTTATTTTTTAACTGAAGAAGCACACAACATGATATTACCAGTTTCTGCACATTTCCTAAGAATAGTTTTTCAAACTTCTTTACTTTGTTCATGCTCTATGTTTTAAATATCAGATGAAAAATCTGTGATATCATGTAACATTGTTCCTTAAAATCTGTCTAAATTATTAGGTGTTTTCTTTTTGTTGTTGTTGGTTTGGTTTTGATTTTGACCATTTTTCTAATCCTACGTCAGCACTGCTGGCAAGGGTTTATGAACTGGTGTGTATTGTTAAGATGAGGAGTTCCCATGCTTGGAACTGATTAAATAAGATTTCCAATCATATTTGGCACAAAACGGTGGGGATTTGACCTCTGTTTTAAAAGGTTTAAATTATAAATGAGACTCATTTGTTATTCTTACCTTATATAATGAATTATGTATTTAGTGATTTCACATTGATGTTCCTCTGTGTTCTTCATTTTATTGCAGTGTTATAATTTGTCCTCAAACATTTCAACAGGTTTTCACATTTGTCTGACACTAGCCCGAAGTACCAGAAGGTTGAAAGTGAGGTCTATAAACATTTGCACCTGTCAGAGATAAGACCAATATCCATGTGAGAATGACCAGCACGGGGCTCTCATTACCATCATTCAACCGTTGACCTAGAAAACCCACTTAAATTTCAGAAAATCTGTCTTTTTTCATAATGACAAATTAAACTAGTATGTCTCAGAAAATTTAAACCAATTAATGAAAAAGGAAAGTCTTTTGTTAGTTTTTATATAGCTTATACAATTTCTCCCAGTTATAAAACACTATATGATTATTGTTGAAATATAGAAATTTCAAAGTCAAATAAGAATTTACTAGTAAAGCTCTTGTAACATTTCTAGCCCACATTTCCAGTGAACACTGATTATAAAAATACATATATCCTGATTTGTTGGGAACATCCTACATTTACATCTTTGATTTCTCTTATTTATATTTTTTAATAAAATTCAAGATATTCAATATGTATTTCCTTTGAAACTCCATTGATTCTTAGAGTTCCTGAAGGATGCTTAGCATTCTTTTCTAAATCGTGGATTCTTTCTTTCTTTCTTTCTTTCTTTCTTTCTTTCTTTCTTTCTTTTTGTATGTGTGTGTATTCAACTATATAATGTTCTGTACAGGTGCATTCTGAAGCCAGTGATTAATCTTGAATATACTTCTCAGGAGCTATCCACTTTGTTTTCTGAAAAAGAAATTCTCAGTGGCCTAAACATTCCCCAGGAGCCCAGACTGGCTGGCCACTGATCTCTAAACATATCTCTCTTTTCTACTTCCTCCTCTTTTCCCTTCTGAGAATATAAGCACACATCATCTTGTCTGACTTTTTATATAGGTTTTAGGCATTAGAACGCATGTCCGTATTTTATGAGGCAAGTACTTCACTGTTTCTCACTATTAACAGAATTACTTCCTGCTGTTTATTTCTCCATAAGCATTTCATCCAGGTTGGGAAGAAAAGCCTAAAACAAACTCTTTCACAATTGTCCTAAGGAATCAATGAAGATACCTTGAAAGCTAATTTAAAAAACAAAACAAAACATAGGATTGAGAAAGTTATTCATGAATAAGGGATTAAACAAAAAAGTTTATAGTCCTATCAAAACTTTACATAATTAATATTTTTCATACTCCCCAAACCTTTCTAATTAAGAGATTGCATGCAAAAATAGATATAATAAACTTGTCATATATACATTATATAATGACATAAAATATAAGTAATAAAAGAGAGTGATAGAAAACATAAATCACTAGACAGATAATAGAAGATAGATAGATAGATAGATAGATAGATGATAGATAGATGATAGATAGATAGATAGATAGATAGATAGATAGATAGATAGATAGATAGGTAATAGCTAATAAATGATTGACAGAGTATAGACAAACAAAACAAAAACATTGGTCTAATAATAAGAACATGTTACTTTGCTTTACAGAAGCTTCCCAGTTTCAGTAGGTCCCATTTATTCAATGTTGTCCTTAATGTCTGTGCTTCTGGGGTTATACCTAGGAAGCGATCGCCTGTGCCCATCTGTTGTAGGGTATTTCCCAATTTCTCTTCTATCAGGTTCAGTGTGTTCGGACTGATATTAAGGTCTTTGATCCATTTGGACTTGAGTTTTGTGCATGGTGATAGATATGGGTCTATTTTCATTCTTCTACAGGTTGACATCTAGTTGTGCCAGCACCATTTGTTGAAGATGCTTTCTTTCTTCCATTGTATACTTTTAGCTCCTTTATCGAAAATGAGGTGTTCATAGGTTTGTGGGCTAAAGTCTGGGTCTTCTATATGATTCCATTGGTCGACTTCTCTGTTTTTATACCAATACCAAGCTGTTTTCAATACTGTAGCTCTGTAATAGAGTTTGAAGTCAGGGATTGTAGTGCCTCCAGAAGTTCGTTTATTATATAAGACTGTTTTGGCTATCCTGGTTTTTTTTTCCTTTTTTTTTTTTTGTTTTTTTAATTTATTTATTTATTAAAGATTTCTGTCTCTTCCCCGCCACCACCTCCCATTTCCCTCCCCCTCCCCCAATTAAGTCCTCCCCCCGGCCTGAAAAGCAATCAGGGTTCCCTGTCATGTGGGAAGTCCAAGGAAACCCCACCTCCATCCAGGTCTAGTAAGTTGAGCATCCAAACTGCCTAGGCTCCCACAAAGCCAGTGCGTGCAGTAGGATCAGAAACCCATTGCCATTGTTCTTGAGTTGTCAGTAGTCCTCATTGTCCGCTATGTTCAGAGAGTCCGGTTTTATCCCAGGCTTTTCCAGACCCAGGCCAGCTGGTCTTGGTGAGTTCCCAGTAGAAAATCCCCATTGTCTCAGTGTGTGGGTGCACCCCTCGCGGTCCTGAGTTCCTTGCTCGTGCTCTCTCTCTTTCTGCTCCTGATTTGGACCTTGTGATTTCAGTCCTGTGCTCCAATGTGGGTCTCTGTCTCTGTCTCCTTTCATTGCTTGCTGAAGGTTAATATTCAGGAGGATGCCTATATGTTTTTCTTTAAGTTCTCCTTATTTAGCTTCTCTAGGATCACTAATTATAGGCTCAATGTCCTTGGTTTATGGCTAGAAACCAAATATGAGTGAGTACATCCCATGTTCCTCTTTTTGGGTCTGACTTACCTCACTCAGGATAGTGTTTTCTATTTCCATCCATTTGCATGCAAAACTCAAGAAGTCCTTGTTTTTTAATGCTGAGTAGTACTCTAATATGTATAAATTCCATACTTTCTGGGAGAAGATCTTCACCAACCCCGCAACTGACAAAGGTCTGATCTCCAAAATATATAAAGTACTCAAGAAACTAGACCATAAAAGGCTAATCAACCCAATTATAAAATGGGGCATTGAGCTGAACAGAGAATTCTCAACAGAAGAACTTCAAATGGCCAAAAGACACTTAAGGTCATGCTCAACTTCCTTAGCGATCAGGGAAATGCAAATCAAGACAACTTTAAGATACCATCTTACACCTGTCAGAATGGCTAAAATAAAAAACACCAATGATACCCTTTGTTGGAGAGGTTGTGGAGAAAGGGGTACACTCATCCATTGCTGGTGGGAATGCAAACTTGTGCGACCACTTTGGAAAGCAGTATGGCGGTTTCTCAGGAAATTCGGGATCAACTTACCCCTGGACCCAGCAATACCACTCTTGGGAATATACCCAAGAGAGGCCTTATCATACAACAAAAGTATATGCTCTACGATGTTCATAGCAGCATTGTTTGTGATAGCCAGAACCTGGAAACAACCTAGATGCCCTTCAATGGAAGAATTGATGAAGAAAGTATGGAATTTATACATATTAGAGTACTACTCAGCAATAAAAAACTGGGTTTTTTTTCCATATAAAGTTGATTATTGTCCTCTCAAGATCTGTGAAGAATTTTGATGAGACCTTGATGGGGATTGCATTGAATCTATAAATTGCCTTTCGTAGGATTGCCATTTTTACTATGTTGATCCTCCCAATCCAAGAGCAAGGGAGATCTTTCCACTTTCTGGTATCCTCTTCAATTTCTTTCTTCAATTCCTTAAAGTTCTTGTCAAATAGATCTTTCACTTCCTTGGTTAGAGTTACCCCAAGATATTTTATGCTATTTGTGGCTATCGTGAAAGGTTGTGCTTCTCTGATTTCCCTCTCTGCTTCCATATCCTTTGTGTATAGGAGGGCGACTGATTTTTTTGGAGTTGATCTTGTATCCTGACACAATACTAAAGGTATTTATCAGCTGTAGGAGTTCTTTGGTATAGTTTTTGGGGTCGCTTATGTACACTATCATACCATCTGCAAATAATGAAAGTTTAACCTCTTCCTTCCCAATTCGAATCCCCTTGATCCCTTTATGTTGTCTTATTGCTATTGCTAAAACTTCAAGCACTATATTGAAGAGGTATGGAGAGAGTGGACAGCCTTGCTGTGTTCCTGATCTTAGTGGGATGGCTTTGAGTTTCTCTCCATTTAGTTTGATGTTAGCTGTCGGTTTGCTGTAAATAGCTTTTATTATATTTAGGTATGACCCTTGTATCCCTAATCTCTCCAAGACTTTTATCATAAAGCGATGTTGAATTTTGTCAAAAGCTTTTTCAGCATCTAATGAAATGATCATATGATTTTTTTTCTTTCAGTTTATTTATATGATTGATTACATTGATAGATTTTCGTATGTTGAACCAGCCCTGCATCTCTGGGATGAAGCCTACTTGATTATAATGGATAATTTTTCTAATGTGTTCTTGGATATGGTTTGCCAGTATTTTGTTGAGGATTTTTGCAACAGACGGGCACAGGAGATCGCTTCTGTGTAACCCCAGAAGCATAGACATTAAGGGCAACATTGAATAAATGGGACCTACTAAAACTGAGAAGCTTCTGTAAAGCAAAGGACACTGTCACTAAGACAAAAAGGCAACCTACTGACTGGGAGAAGATCTTCACTAACCCCGCAGCAGACAAAGGTCTGATCTCCAAAATATATAGAGAACTCAGGAAACTAGACTTTAAAATGCTAATTAACCCAATTAAAAAAATGGGGCACTGAACTGAACAGAGAATTCTCAACAGAAGTTCAAATGGCCAAAAGACACTTAAGGTCATGCTCATTCTCCTTAGCAATCAGGGAAATGCAAATCAAAACAACTTTGAGATACCATCTTACGCCTGTCAGAATGGCTAAAATAAAAAACTCCTCTTTGCTGGAGAGGCTGTGGAGGAAGGGGTACCCTCATCCATTGCTGGTGGGAATGCAATCTTGTGCAACCACTTTGGAAATCAGTGTTTCGGTTTCTCAGGAAATTCGGGATCAACCTATCCCCGGACCCAGCAATACCACTCCTGGGAATATACCCTAGATATGCCCTATCATATGACAAGAGCATTTGTTCAACTATGTTCATAGCAGTATTATTTGTAATAGCCAGAACCTGGAAACAACCTAGATGTCCTTCAATGGAAGAATAGATGAAGAAAGTGCGGAATATCTACACATTAGAGTACTACGCTGCGGTAAAAAACAATGACTTCTCAAATTTTGCATGCAAATGGATGGAAATAGAAAACACTATACTGAGTGAGGTAACCCAGACCCAAAAAGATGAACATGGGATGTACTTACTCATAATTGGTTTCTAGCCATAAATAAGGGTCACGGAGTCTACAATTGGTGTACTATTTAGATTTGGATGTCTGTTTTCTTGATTTTTTTTTTATATACTTTGAAAATCAGGACCCTTCAGATAGAGTGTTGGTCTTTTCCAATTTTATAGGCTACTGTTTTATCTGATTGGCAGTGTCCTTTGCCTTATAGAAGCTTTACAGTTTCATGAAGTCCATTTTATTAATTGTTGATCTTAGTTTCTATCCTATTGCTTTTCTATTCAAAAAGTTGTCTCCTGTACCAATGCTTTCAAGGCTATTCATTAATTTCTCTTCTATCAAGTTCAGTGTATCTGGGTTTATGATGAGATCTTGATGTACCTGGACTTGTTTTGTGCAGGGTGATAGATATGGATATATTTTCATTTCCCTACATGCCCACGTCTAGTTTCACCAGTACCATTTGTTGAAGATGCTTTCTTTTTTCCATTGCATAGTTTTGGCTCCTTTGTCAAAAATTGGATGTCTGTAGGTATGTGGATTTATTTCTGGGTTTTCTATATGATTCTATTCATTAACCTGTCTGTTTTTTGCCAATACCATGCATTTTTTATTACTATACGTCTGTAGTAGAGTTTGAAATCAGAGATGGTGATAACCCCAGAAGTTCGTATTTTTTTTAATTTTTACTCATTTTACATACCAACCACAGTTCTCCCTCCAGTAGCATGAATTCTTAGTGCTCTTTATATTAAAATACCTGAAGTCAAATATTAGGTTGTGAAAGCCAAGAGATCACAGATGCAGCATAGCCAGCCACTACATAGACCATTTACCTCTATAAATCCTCAGACAGAAAGGATGATCCTGTTCATAGACTATGTGCTCAGCCTGCATCTTCACACTGCATCCTCAGACTGCAATGAGATCCTGTTTCCTCCCAACTTATATTCCTCTCTCCACCAAGCCATATCACTTCTCCTGTCTCTACCTCCCTAGTGCTAGGATTAAAGGCATGGGACTCCCAAGTACTGGGATTCAAGGTGTGAGCTTCTAGTGGCTTAGCTCTTCACTTTGACCTTTAGGCAAGCTTTATTTGTTAAATCACAAACAAACGATAACTAAACCCTTCCACCCCTCCTCCTGGTCCCCCTTCACCTCCCCACAAACCTAAGCCCATCCACTTATCCCAAAGTGTAAGGCCTCCCATGGGAAATCCACAAAGCCTGGCACATTAGTTGAGGCAGGACCAAACTTTTCCCCACTGCTTTAAGACTTACCATACAGGTCTTTAGTCTGCTTGATTAGAGTTACACCCTGAACGTGCCCACTCCTCTCTAATCTCAGAAATTAATCTTTTGTCAGATCTGGTTAGTACTTGGATGTCAGGTCTATAATTTTGATTGTTATACTTGGTTAAAAATGTTCAAGTTTTTTTTCTTTTTTGGCTTTGATTTTGTTTTGTTGTTTTTGCATTATTGTTTGTTGTTATCTTTTAAGCAGAAGACAGGGCAAATAAATTGATTAGTGAATTCTGTTAAGGATAAATAGAATCAGATATTAAAGACCCAAGGAAATCATGGTTCATGTATAGGCATAAGAAAATGTTTTATTTCCCATTAAGCACAAAGTGACTTTTAATTAGTGGTCACATGGGTAGCAGAATAAATCTGAGCACTACACAGTCAATAGTGATCCAATATGACCCTTGCATGGGCTTACAATGACATACAGGCCTTGTTCTACAGAAGACACCTACTGAATCAGTTGCTGTGCATGCAATGTTCAAGAACTAGTTTTTCTAAACTCTACTTGGCTGTAATGCATATGAAAGTTTAGGAAACTCTGAATTAAATTAAGATGGTAGTCCCAACAAGAATGTTAATGGAAACATTGGATTTGCTTATGTTACCGTGTGTCTGACAGACCCACTGATCACAGGTAAAAAACAATAGCATGGCTGAGACTGCTCCAATCACTTTCCCAAAACTAAATTACATAAGAGTTCCACAATGAAAGAGTTAAACACAGTCACTTCTAAGATTTAAATTATCCGCCTTGTCAGATGGCTCTGTCAGCAAATCCTTTTTCTGTGAGAGCATGGAGACCTGAGTCTGCACCCTTGGCACACTTATACAAGCAGCACTAGGTGGCACACGCCTGTGATTCAAGCAGAGAGGCAGAGACAGGCATCTCAGAGCCTTACTGTGACTGGTAAGCTCCAGGTTCAGTGACAGACTCTGCCTCCAATGAATCAAACTACACTCCAGAGACTAGATGAGCAAGTAAGTCCAGCATCTGATACTGATGTCTGGAGTTGACAAACACGCATGCACATCTGTGAATACATAAAGATTCACATAAAAATAAATAAGAATAACTTAAATGGTCTTAAAAATAAAAGTAATAAATCCTAAATAATCATGATTTTCTGATTATTTTATTCTATTTATTATATAATAATTATTTAAATCTATATCAGTGATAACTATATTTTGTTTCAACATGCAACAATAATATATGCACAGGCTTAACCCAGCCATTCCTGAGTAGTTATCACAGGACATTTGACACCCAAAGTCAGGGCTAAATATTTTCTTATACTTTACATATTGCCACTGAATTTTTTTAGAAAACTTATGAAAACTTTCATTATCTAACTAATGTAATAAATTATGCTGAGAACAAATAGCAAACAGCATCGAGAAACAGCTATTTAAAAAGTCCTCAGAAATTAGTATAAAGCTGATGAGATCTGATGAGATATTTTACATTTCCTAAAATTCAAAATCAGTCGATTAATAAATTATTTTCTACACTTTATATAAGAGACAGAAATATGAATTTTTATTTGCTGGATCATAATCAAGATGAAAAAACAAAAAGAGTGAGAAAGGGGTGAGGATCTAAGGAGCAAGCTCACAAACTCTACTCTTTCTTCTGGTTGATAAAATTCAAAACAGGTTGACACCCTGCTCTTTCCAGATTTTCAGCCAGTTGCTTTCCCTCTTTGTATCCTGAGAATTCTGTTCTATTCTCACCTCTTCTTTCTAATCTGAAAAGGTGTAAATTTCTATTGAAAATTCTGATTGTCTAGTTCCCATGAAATAATTGGTTTCCTTTGTCATCTTTTAAACAGGAAAGACAAAAGGACAGAGCATCTCAGTACAATTGCTAGAGCTGAACCTGCCTGCATCATACTTGGAGAAATACTGTTAGGTGAATGGGAGATAAAATCTCTAGCCTTGAGAAATTTGTATTGTGAAATGGTTTCCTTATCGGAGAGGTTAATGAAGATGTCAGCAAATGAGATGAGCTTTGCCAAATGCAGTCATTTTACCTCCAAACCAACTCAGAAAGTGTTAATCAGGACATTAATCTTATCAGCAGCTGGGAAGGAAGGGATGGATATGGCCATTTTCTGCACTTCATTAGAAAACATTGAAAAGATAATTATTCACAAAATCCATATTATCTATTCAATAGAGAAAAACATCTCTTTTACTAAATTAAAAATGCTATAAAGCAAAGACAATGATATATGCATGAACTAAAGATAATTTTGAAGCAAGAATTTACATTGTGTTATTTTTTTGAAACATGATTAAACTATCCAGAGATAGTAAGCAGATGATGGATGGAAGTTTATCACCTAAACAAATCATCAAAAAATAACAATAGTCTAAAGAAAATTGGTGATTTCATATCATAGTTTGGGTATGAAATATTCCCATTAACATCATGGGCTTAGTCCCCAGTTGGTGGAATTGTTTTAAGAGGCTGTAGAATATCTGAACTTTTGGGCCTAACTGGAGGAAGATGGCATTTGAAAGCAGGCCTTGATCTTTATATCCTTGTCCTAACTTTCATTCCACTCTTTGGATAAGCAGTTTCAACTTCCTAGTGACACAGTTAAATGTTGTTCATACCAATATACTATTTCCTGTCATGTAGAAATTGCATTCAAGCCAGTAGTCAAATAAGTTCTTCTCTATGGGAATACCTCTTTCATGATTTTGTTAGAATGACAATTAAAGCAGCTAAAATATGAATAAAAAATAAAACATTATTGAAAATTATACATGTTTGAATTTCCTAAAGAGCAGACCAGAAGCAAAGGTATAAAGCTGATTAGCTATGAATATGATTAACCTGGGTGTAGAGTCTGTACATGCAAACATGCATGAGAACTCATGCTCACATGCAGACAAACATAAAGTTCAGTAAGATTATTGTTAAAAATAGCAAAATTCTAGTGATAAAGAGAGTAAAACATCTAGATATATAATTCAGAACATTTTAATAAAATATAATATCTAAAAATAAAGAAAGCTCTTGATAATTTGCCTTCTAATTAATAATAATCTGTGTTTGTAGATCAGTCAAAGAGGGTGATGAAGCATAGGACGGTGATTAGGAAATGCATAGATTTAATTCCAAAATATAGGAAGCATTTTTTTATTTTTTTTAATTTATTTATTTATTAAGGATTTCTGCCTCCTCCCCGCAACCGCCTTCCATTTCCCTCCCCCTCCCCCGATCAAGTCACCCTCCCTCATCTGCTCGAAGAGCAATCAGGGTTCCCTGACCTGTGGGAAGCCCAAGGACCGCCCACCTCTATCCAGGTCTAGTAAGGTGAGCATCCAAACTGCCTAGGCTCCCACAAAGCCAGTATGTGCAGTAGGATCAAAAACCCACTGCGATTGTTCTTGAGTTCTCAGTATTCCTCATTGTCCTCTATGTTCAGCTAGTCCGGATTTATCCCATGCTTTTTCAGACCCAGGCCAGCTGGCCTTGGTGAGTTCCCGATAGAACATCCCCATTGTCTCAGTGTGTGGGTGCACCCCTCGCGGTCCTGAGTTCCTTGCTCGTGCTCAGTCTCCTTCTGCTCCTGATTTGGACCTTGAGATTTCTGTTATAGGAAGCATTTTTATAAATCAATAATAAAATAAAATTTTAAGAGATCAATAAGTTTGAACAGCTACTTTAAAATGTATACTAATTTCCAATTAACAATTAAAAAGGCACACCATGTGATTTTTCATTTTAAAACTTTAAATTAAAAACACTATGAGATAGTGTTAATAAGATGGTGAAGCAGTAGAATACTCATATACCACTTTCGAATATTGTTATATACACTAGTGATAGTAGTTTAAACCAATATATTTAATTTGGAAATGGAAATCTTGTTAAGGTTGAATATATACAATTCTTGCAATTCCATTACTAAGCATGTTTAATAGAAATGCATGAAAATACCCCAAATATACATCTATTTGAATTCTCGTTATGAACATTGACATTAACTCCCAATCAGAAGTTACAAAAATATACAAAACTATTAGGATATATCTAAAAAGCATGATGCATAATCACATCAAATGAATGCAAAGGAATAAAACATACAGACAATGAAGAAAAGGAATATATTTTTGGTAATTATAGAAATTTGATATTTCAAAATAATCATGCACAGAAGATTCAGAACCTTTTAATTCCACGAGGAGAGAAAACGTGAGCTTCAGTTTGAGAGCCAGAGAGCACTGATTTGTAGAGTGGAACCTTGCAGAAGTATCTGAGCATGCAGACTTAGGTCTGGAATATGCACTGATGCTTTTTACTTTGTACCTGGAGAAGCTTAAATGACACTATTATAAATATCTGGCAACACTGAGGTTTTTGTTCATTGCCTATTGTTGGACTTCAGTATGAAACTGTCAGTCTAGTAGAAGAAAGGTAAGGATTCTAGGATGGTTGGTCACATAACTTAAACAGGATGAGATAAAGCAAAGAAAAAATAGGACTTAAATTTTCTGTCTGTAAAATTAATGATATGGAAGTGAAATGGAAACTGATCATTGGAAACAATAAAGTGTTTTTTTTTCCTCTAAAGGCTTTCATCTAAGTATGCAGTGGTGTTTCCTTCTTATAGACTCAATATAAAAGCAAATAGTGGAAATAAACAAGGAGGAATTTCATCACCACATTAAGAATCTTGCAATACTTACCTTTGTTAGCTTTCTCAATAATGCTGTTGTCTTTTCATCGTGCTTTATTGAACAGAAGAATGAATATTCTGATGACCTTAGGCAAGTAATGACTAATTGTTTGGAGCTCCGAGAATTCAGTCATGTCTCTTAGAAAGTGTATGGACACAGGAGTTCTCTTAACCAAAAGAAGCAATCTATGGAATATCCAAATCAGCAAAGTAACACTGCTCCCCAGTGCTGGCATATTTTAATATTTGAGGCAGGGGACTTTGTAAACATCCTATCAAACTTTCATGTTGGTAGAAAATGTACCTTCTATATGCACTTTCATACTTAATTAACAGACAGACACACACACAAACACACACACACAGACACACACACTGAGTAAAACAGATAAACCTAAAGAAAACTCTAAGAGAGTTAGCACTTCACCCAAAGTTACAAAGCTGTTACGAATAATGTAAAAAAAAAAATCTAATTCTATTGGAGATAAAATTCTTAAATTCAGGTCTTTGACTTATTTGTATAGTGGCAGACAGAATATTTTAGAATTTTCAGGTCATGAAGCCTCTGTTGAAACCTCTCAATTTTATAAATTTTAAATGCAATGGGGGAAACAGCAATAAACAATACATAGCTAATGAATACAGCTGTGAACAATAAATCTTTATTCATGAAAACTGGTGGTAGATTGTACTGAAATCTGTTAGTGAGAGAAAAAGAAGCCAGGATACAAAGTAGTATAACGAAAATCTGATCTGGATTGTATAAGGAAGTAGCATTCTAAATGAAGGAACAGTGGAATCACACCAGATTATCAAAAGGAATAGGTAACCCATGACTGAATTACTTTTAACATTTTTAAATTCTTCAATGGAAGATACAACAAATAAATACACATAGTTTTAAAAGGTTGAGGATTAAAACATTGAGAAGTTTTAGAAACAAGTATCCCTTCACTCTAAAAATTGATCTTATAGTTCTTCTCTATCCATGGTGACCTTCACAAATCAGTTTCTTATATTTGATTGAATTATGACCAAAGAATAAAGAAAGAGAAATCAAACAAAAGCAAATTGTCTGTGAAAGTCAGGTACCTAAGTACATGCTATAATATCATCATTCAGAAAGCAGAGAATTGCAAATTAAAGGCCCACTTAGAATATGGAGTAAGGTTTTGTTTAAAAGCAAACAAACAAATCAGTAAAATTATACCACAGATATTCCCCATGGGGACTTAGATAAATAGAGACTGCATATAATATAGTGTGATGTGCCTGTTGAGTATCTTGGCTGAGTTCATATTTTTCTGACAGTCTAGAAGCTTGTCCCCTTCCATCGGATGTACAATTTATATCCTCTCCACCATTGTAAACACCAGCCAGTGCATTCCTGGTATCCATACTTTGACAACTTTCATATTAAAGCTCAATTTTAGTCTATGTTTCAATGTTAAATAGAATACAACTCCCAAGAGTTTCAGTTTTCTACTCTCCTGGGATGATCTAAAGAATTCAACTTACACAAAAACATTTTAATATTATTTGGAAAGTAATAACTTCTTCCTGACTACAACCCCTTGACATGCTTTAAAGAGCTGACTTCAGCAAGTTTATGATTTTAGATTATTTTTATGCTCTTTTATCTATGCTCTACAACATAGGAGAATATTCCTCAGGATATTGAACCAGCTCTTTAGAATGCCATCAGGAAAATGTGCCTTTTTTCCCAAGTAATTTTTGTAGAGTCGGTATCTAATGTCAGTGAGTGGCAATTAGCAGCAAGAAATAACTGAATAGTCTGAGAAAACACCCTGTCAATCAGGAGAAATTTGCTAGTCTATTCTAGCAATTAAAAGTACACATGCCTTCTGCTTAATTTTTGCTTTGAATATCATTTAAAGATTTTACATTATGTCCTAGAATGCTTATTTCTATATCTTTCAATGTTAGAGTTGGGAGAAGTTGGCAATTATATTTCAAAATGGCATGTTGTGGTGGTAGTCACTCTTCTCAAGAGAGAAACTATTCCAAGTTGGAAAGACTTATTATGTGCATAGTTTTGACAACTTTATTCAGTGCTCACTTGGTACCCATGTTGTTTGTTCGTGGTCAGAACATCATAGGGACAAGACCATGGGACAAGGAAGCCGTTAACTAATGGTGGACATGAAGAAGAAATCAAAAGTATAGTAAAAGAGTACCGGGTAAGATGGAGCCCCTGGACACAAGCCAGTGTTCTCTTTCCTCTACTTATGCCTCACCTTCCTCAATCTCACTACATCCATACTATATTGTCCATTCAAGTATTTGTCCACCAATGGATTATTATGTGTTAGGTGAGAGCCCTCATGATCCAGTTGACTCTCTCACAAGAAATTCCCTCACAGGCACACAAACATTAAAAAAAAAACACACTGTACCTTAGAAATCTCTCAACCATTCCCAAATCTACTTGAGGTAACAAGATTTAGTCATAATAAAGTGTATTCAATTTTAGAGTAATCAGTTTATATTTGGTTTCTTCAAGAAGCTAGGGTGTTAAGATCAACAAAGGAAAAATATATTTGAGTAAAATTTATTGTTTCTCATCAAGGTGTACATAAACACTATCACAAAGGTTGCATTTTGATGTGGTTTTTTCTGCCATAGACAACCACGTAGGGCACCAATCACACCTGCTTCCCAGATAAGGCATTGTCATTCTAAAAGTAATAATTTTAATGCGAGTGATTGAATTGCATTAGTTATGGTGGAATATACCAGGAAAATAGTCTTTCATTCACTATCACATTAAGTAAAGTATAGTTCTTCTGACTGATTGGAAAAACCATGAAAAACTAGAGGAAGCAAATAGCAGAGAGCTGGAAGAAACTCTGTTTTCTGGTGGACCTTGTGGTCTGGTCTTCTCCGAAGCAAGATCTCAGTGTAGGGAAGTACTTCACTGCCCTAGGTATGCTTCTGTTACTTTGATAAAATACCATAACAAAAGTTTCTTAGTGGAGAAAGGGTATATTTGGTTTACAATTCTAGGTTAGGGTCCCTCATTGGAGGCCAGTCATAGCAGGAAACCAAAACAATTAGCCACTTCTATATTGAACAGCAGAGAGAAAAATATTGAATGCATGTTAAAACTCAACTTACTCTCTCCGTTTCATTTGACCTAGGATACAGCCCACAGAATTGTGTTGTGCATATTCATAATGGATCTCCACATCTCTCTTAACACCATTAAGAAAATGCCTTCAAGACATACCCAACATACCCACAGGTCAGTTCCTCATTGACTCACTGAGACTCCTTACCTTAGCAATACTGTATTATGTCTAGATTATGGTATAAACTATTACTTTTCGTATATTTGCTCTTCTAAAGCTGTGACAAAACACCATGGCAAAAGCAATTTAAGAAGAAAGAGTTTATTTGGTATTTGGTCTAAAGGATTAGATTCTGTGGTGGTAAAGGGGAGTCAAGAAGGCAGGATCAGAAATCTTTGGGCTCACCTCTTGAATTGCAAGCACTAAGAACAAATGGTGATGGAACCTTGGAATGGTGAAAGACTTGCAACCTCAAAACCCATCCTGAGTGATATATTTTCTCAAACAAGATTACTCTTCCTAGATTTCTGTAAACTTTCCACAATTGTGGACCAGGTGCCCAAATGTCTGAGACCATGGGAAGGAAATCTTCAAACCACCACAGAGACAGCTGATTTTATTATGTTAAAAAAACATTTATAATAGAAGTTCTTTTTCCCCATTTCTCTGATGACCAAACGTGAGCATTTTTTAAATATATATATCCATCCAATTTACCCGCACCCTTTCTCTTAAAATCCATTACCATACCTGACATCAAACTCTATTACAGAGCTTCAGTATTGAAAACAGCTTGGTATTGGCATGAAAACAGAGAAGTCGACCAATGGAATAGAGTAGAAGACCCAGATTTTATCCCACAAACTTATGAACACCTGGTTTTTGATAAAGAATCTAAAAGTATTCAATGAAAGAAAGATAGCATCTTCAACAAATGGTGCTGGCAGAACTGGTTGTCAACCTGCAGAAGAATGAAAATAGATCCGTATCTATTGCCATGCACAAAAATCAAGTCCAAATGGATTAAAGACCTCAATATCAGGCTGAACACACTGAACCTGATAGATGAGAAAGTGGGAAGTACTCTACAACATATAAGCACAGGAGATCACTTCCTATGCATATCCCCAGCAGCACAGACATTAAGGACAACATTGAATAAATGGGACCTCCTGAAACAGAGAAGCTTCTGTAAAGCAAAGGACACTGTCACCAAGACAAAAAGGCAACCCATTGACTGGGAGAAGATCTTCACCAACCCCGCAACAGACAAAGGTCTGATCTCCAAAATATATAGAGAACTCAAGAAACTAAACTTTAAAATGCTAATTAACCCAATTAAAAATTGGGGCACTGAACTGAACAGAGAATTCTCAACAGAAGAAATTCAAATGGCCAAAAGACACTTAAGGTCATGCTCATCCTCCTTGGTGATCAGGGAAATGCAAATTAAAACAAATTTGAGATACCATCTTACACCTGTCAGAATGGCTAAAATCAACATCACCAATAATAGCCTTTGCTGGAGAGGTTGTGGAGTAAGAGGCACACTCATCCATTGCTGGTGGGAATGCAAACTTGTGCAACCACTTTGGAAATCAGTGTGGCGATTTCTCAGGAAATTCGTGATCAACCTACCCCAAGATCCAATAATACCACTCTTGGGAATATACCCATGAGATGCCCTATCATATCACAAAAGCATTTGTTCAACTATGTTCATAGCAGCATTATTTGTAATAGTCAGAACCTGGAAACAACCTAGATGCCCTTCAATGGAAGAATGGATGAAGAAAGTGTGGAATATATACATATTAGAGTATACTCAACAGTAAAAAACAATGACTTCTCGAATTTTGCTTGCAAATGGATGGAAATAGAAAACACTATCCTGAGTGAGGTATCCTAGACCCAAAAAGATGAACATGGGATGTACTCACTTATAATTGGTTTCTAGCCATAAATAAAGGACATTGAGCATATAATTTGTGATCCTAGAGAAGCTAAATAAGAAGGTGAACCCAAAGAAAACATATAGTCATCCGCCTGGATATGGGAAGTAGACAAGATTTCAGGGCAAAACCTGGGAACTTGGGGGTGAGGTGGCATGGGGCTAAGGGGAAATTGGGTGAGAAACATGAGAAGGGGAGAATGGGGGGAGCTTGGGGGAATGGGATGATTGGGATAAAGGAAGGGTGGACATGGGAGCCGAGAAATATATATCCTAATTAAGGGAGCCATCTTAGGGTTGGCAAGATACTTGACTCTAGAGGTGCTCCCAGGTGTCCAAAGAGATGTCCCCAGCTAGTACCTTGAGCAACTGAGGAGAGGGAACCTGAAATGACCCTATCCTATAGCCATACTGATGAATATCTTGCATATCACTTTAGAACCTTCATCTGGCGATGGATCGAGACAGAGACAGAGACCCAATTTGGAGTACCGGACTGAGCTCTTAAGATCCAAATCAGAAGCAGAAGGAAAGAGAACATGAGCAAGGAAGTCAGGACCACGAGGGGTGCACCCACCCTCTGTGACAGTGGAACTGATCTATTGGGAGCTCACCATGGCCAGCGGGACTGGGACTGAATAAGCTTGGGATGAAACCGGACTTTCTGAACGTGGTGGACAATGAAGGCTGATGAGAAGCCAAGGACAATGGCACGGGGTTTTGATCCTACTTCATGTTCTGGCTTTGTGGGAGCCTAGCCTGTTTGGATGCTCACCTTCATGGTCCTGGATAGAAGTGGGAGGACCTTGGACTTCCCACAGGGCAGGGAATCTGGACTGCTCTTCATTCTAGAGAGGAAGGGGGAATGGAGTGGAGGGGAAGGGGAGAGGAGAAGGGGAGTAGGGGGAGGGGGCGATGTGTGCGAGGAGTGGGAGCGTAATGGGAAACGGAGAGGAGACAGAAAAAAGTAATAAAATTTATTCTAAAAAAAATCCATGACCCACTTTTTATTAATTGTTGTTACATACATGTGTGTGTGTATATATATATATATATATATGTGTGTGTGTGTGTGTGTGTGTGTGTGTGTGTATGTGTGTGTGTGTGTGAGAATAAAATCTACATATTTTTCAATATCAACTCTGTCTGCATGACATAACTCTCCTCAACCAAATCCAACATTAAATGCAGAGTGACTATAGTCAGGAGCCCCATCCATATCACAGTGCTTTTAACCTTGCTATTGACTTTTGTCTAATTTAATTAAAAGATTAATAAAATTATTACAACTTTACATAGATCTTCTGATGAGTCTGAGAGCTATATTTACTCTGAGAACATGTTTAAGTCTTTAGAGAAAAAGACAAGGGTCCTAGTTTGGTTTCTTTTACTGTGCTAAAACATCATAACTAAACATAAATTAGAGAAGAAATGGGTTTATTTGGTTTACATAGGCAGGTCATAGTAGTTGTCACTGCAGGAAATCGGGGTAAGAACTAAAATAGAAGCAGAGACAGGAACTATCTAAGAACACTGATTACTGACTTCATCCTAATGATGTGCTTGGTTTGCTTTCCTTTACATCTCAAGACCACTTGCTTAGGAATGGCTGGGTGCTGGTGGTGCATACCTTTAATTCCAGTACTCAGGAGGCAGAGGCAGGAGGATCTCTGTGAGTTCAAGTCCTGTGTGGTCTACAAGAACTAGTGCCAAGACAGCTAGGGTTGTTACACAGAGAAACCCTGTCTCAAAAAAGCAAAGATAAAAACAAAACAAAACAAAACAAAATGCTGTGATCATGGTGTCTCTTCACAGCAAAAGAAAACCTAAGAAGTGAATGGCTAAATATCTTGAGAGTTCAGTCAACAATCCCCCTAAGGTAACAACTTTCTTTTTGATCCAACTCTTCAATTGAATAATTTCACATGATTTTCAACAATACGAATATAGGCTCAAGATCATTACCTATGCATGATCCCCCATGCCCACACACACATGTCCACTTTGTATATAATCTAGGTGTTAAATAATGTTGAGAGATTCAGATATTAGGGGTAAAGACACTATTAGCCTTATCTTGGGTTAGTTTTAGTTTTTAGGAATAGCCATTCCTTTCTCACCCCTGTGTCAGATTAATAGATAAAACTTTCGGGATCTATTGACTTAGCAGATCAATTTGCTTCCACGAACCTAAAAGTTAAAATGTTATTAGATAACATCTTACTTCTCTAGTAAGGACTTTCCCATATTTCAATAATTTTTTCTTTGATGTGTCAAAGAACATAAACATATTTTAAACTTGCCTTAAATTATGATTTATTTATTCTGTAAAACTGTAAAATTTCATGAAGATGGACTGTGGAATTTTAAGTGATGCATATCTCTGTTCCTTGTCTGTGGTCAGTAAAAGTTGGCTTTAGAATGAACTATCTTTTATTTCCTTCAAAATCAGGGTGGCCTCATGAGACTTTGTTCATGGCTGAGGTCCATGCTGCCACCAGAAGCCATGTTGATGTTGATGAGTCATGCTGGGTTCATGTTTATGTCCATTGTCCCTGGTGCCACTGGCTGTTATGGACAAAGAAACTTCTGTTGGAGTGGTGTCAATGATTCCAGACTCATAATTGAAAATGAGATTTCTGAGACAACCCATCTCACTACAAAAGGAAAGATAGAAACAGAAAGAAAGGAAGAAAGCAAGAAAGAAAGAAAGAAAGAAAGAAAGAAAGAAAGAAAGAAAGAAAGAAAGAAAGAAAGCAGAACTGTCGCATTGAAGAGAGTCTTTGGAGACTGTGACAAAGATGTTGAATTCTAACTGACAGAGTTTATGTCAAAATCTCTGAAGACAGGAGTGAAGATGCTGTCTTATCTTCTTGGGTTAGCTATAAAATACCTTTCCTGAATTTCATCATTACCTTTTCCATTTGTTTATAGGTACAAGAGGACATCTAATTTGTCAGGTATCTTAATTTGTCTAGGACTCCTCTAATTCTAAAATGATACCCCCATTCCATTGAATCATATGACTGATTCTCACAACAATCTTATGGAAAGGGATGAGTTATATTTAGCAGTTAGGCAAAATGTGGGAAATTATGATTAATAAGCATATCCTGAGTGAAAATGTTTAGGTCTTATGTATCACTCAGCACAGTAATTTGCATTAGCACCTGTCCTAGTAATGTTACAAGATGCACATTAGTCTGAGGTTAGGGGCATTGCAGACCTTGGTTTTATCTGAATCTTTTTCTTTACCTGACCCTTAATCTTAAATGGTTGTTCTCCATGTCTCAATCCAAAGGAATTAAGTTATATGTGCTTTTCTATTCCTACCAGAGTACAGAAAAAAGTACTCTTAACTTTATGCTCACCTTGTCATTTATTATTTTCTTTTCATGATTATTTCACAAACCATACACAAGAGTGTTGGAACACTAATATGCTGTGTATTTATTTCAAGAGATCTCCACAGTATTTTCTTTTCACAGGTTAATCTTGTGTTTCATGGACTTTAAGTTGGAAGGCAGTTCTCATTTGCAAGTTAGATTTTTAGATACAGATGATGCTATTCAAATTTAAGATTCCATTCTTGAAAAGAAAAAAATAAGACTTTGTATGAGAAAAGTCTTCATGATTAGAAGTTTTGTAAAGCACAGTATGTATCAACATTAGTTTTATATTTATATCTCTTTGTCCGGACATCATCCAGCTTATTTCTCCAGCATGTTGAGGAGGGCTCTTCAAGATTCAAGATTTTTTTTCTCATGATCAGTTTCATTAAAATAAATAAATAAATAAAAATAAAAAACAATAAAAATAAAATCTATCATTTAAAGGGAGGAAGTGATCGACATAACTAAGAAGCAGAAGGGTGACAAGGACTGTGTCTTCTGCCTTCTGCTCTGAGGAAGGCACACCTTGGTTTGGTTTTGCTGATTTCAAATGAGGGTAGTCAACTCGAGTCTGTTGAGGTCTGCTCTGCCTTGCCTGTTTGTTGCTCTTCCTGCAAGATTTGCCTTTTATAGCTAGATGTCGTCTGCCTGGACAAACCGATCTAAAAATGCCATGACTCTTACCTTCAGAATGTTTGTGCCAATAGGATCGGTCTTTGGAGAATTCAAAAGTTAAAAAAGCTATGGCTCAGATCGATGGACCTTTTCCATTTTATACTTGCCTCCTCTTTACCTTCTCTTCCTCTGTCATTAATGAAAAACTAAACACCACATTATCAACATAGGGAATGCTCCTTCATCTCTCAAAAGATACTACCTTCCACGGGAAAAATTTTAGAAGTGTCAAGATAGACAGCCTCCTTCTCCTAATGTTGTTAGCTTATGTTTCTATTACATCAGTTATGATTATGTTTTCATTCATCTGTGAAATAGGTACAAAACAGGGTAGGCATTGAGGATACATGCGTAGAGAACACACGGCTGTTATTCTAATGGAGCTGAGTCACTTGAAGTGACCAACGAAAACTATACATTACACATATCTAAATATGCATAGTAATTCAGGTTGATGGCTGATGGGATAATGATCTATAAGGTTATGGGAATTGAATCTTCTAAAAGGAAGTTTCTCTGAATAAGTGAAACCAACTTAGACCATGAATAATTCTTCATATGCCTTAGAAAATGCAACAATATCTATACTATCCTCATTCAGAGCCAAATATTTAATATTCATTAAATTACTTCTAGGGGAAAAATGATTTATTCATAGTTAATTTTGAAAAAGTTATAGTTCTATGGTTTGCTTTCTTGCGTGTGAAAGGTTGAGCCCTGTTGAGGCTAGCTCATTTCAGGAAATAACCAGGCCAGCTTAAAGATAAAACAATTATATTTTTAATTGTTATAAGAGAAAACTCATGCCACAAGAATGGGACATCCGACTTCCTCTGTGTCAGGCAGGAATCGCCCAGAGAGAGCGCACATCTGGTCTGTCCCAGTTTTTTTTCCTGGGCTCCAGGTAGCTGGGTCTTAACTAGGCATGATTGGTTAACAGAGCTTCCCCATCAGAACCCATTCACTTACGAGGGGAGGCAACACCTGTGATTTTCCCGTTTCTGTAGGAAAGGAACTACTCACGAAGGGAAGAGAACAGAAGCCAGGCATAAGTTTTGCACACTTTCAGAAGGTACCTGGTTTAAAATCTCAAATAGTTAGATAATTAGCTCAAGGTTTCCAGGATCAGACACTGTGAAAATGCCCTGGCCATTTGTTTCTTGGGTAGAAATACTATGACTTAAAGCAAAGAACCTTTCTAAGAATCTAGAAGTTTCTCTTCGAAATTACTGAGCTTAGAAGCACTGAGCGAAGAAGGCACATAAGTGTACTCAGGATGCTCCAATAGAAAAATATCTTCCTTTCAAAATACTGTCTCCTATACACCACTTTCTTTCCCATATAGTAAATCAGCCCATATGTCAACAAAGTGATGTTTCAGTAAACACACAACCTTCATGTTCAAAGATATATTTCTCCTATTTAGTCCAGAGCTCCAATAGAGATTGTGACAACAGGATGGTTTTTTTGACCTCACAGTAAACAATGTAACAAAAGGAAAATCATCAGACATCTTGTCCAGGAAACCAGCAGATGCTGAGAATAAAGGAGGAAGAGCCGCAAGCCAGGCCTGTTCCAGTGCCCCAAGCTGAGCTAATCGATGTGGGGTTTGTATACCCACGCTCCCGTGTCCAGGAAGGGATCAATCATATCATGTTAGGAAGGGTTCTTCTTAGATTTTTCCCAGAATTGAACAAAGAAACAAAATCTGGTCAGTCAGAATGCGATGAGATGATTTATAAACACTCTCAGCATTGTTACAGCTTTATGTAAAATAGAACAGAAACGACACTAATATTTCTACTGTGTTTATTAGGAAAAGAATAATAAAATTTTATGTTTAGCCATTGAATGGGATATAAGAATGTTTCTGAAAATATCTGTGTAATTTGCTCCCGGGAAAATGGAGTTTGGTTTTGATTATTAAAAAATGTATGTGTTGAATGTTAATAAAAAAAGTTCAAATGAAGCTAAAGATGTGAAGCTTGGATAGAAATATGTGGTTTCTTTTCCATCAGCAAGATTAAGTGGGCATCTAAGTTTAAAAGTATGGATTATGTTTATATATATATACTGGAAATCAGTACACCTCATCACAGTTAATATAACGAAATTGCCACTCCTCAGTGTCAAAGTCCCCTAATTCCACAATCAAGAAAATGAAGGAATCATTCTCATATATTTCTGGGTGGGCATTCATTCCCACCCAGGCATAATGTGGCATAATAGCCTGATTGTAGAATCTTAAGAATGGTAGGTTTATTTTGGTTCATGGATTAGGAAATAGAATATTATACCACGTAGGTGGTGGCAGGAGCAAGAAGAGGTGACTAATCACAATGTGTGCACAGTCAGGAAGCAGAGAGAGATGAAGATGCCCACTCAGCTCACTTTCCTTTTCATTCAGTTCCATCCCGTAACCCTTCAGTGTTGGTACCCACATCCAAAAGTAGACTTCCTTTGAGTTAAAACTTTAAAAAAAAAACCCATATCACCAAATTCATGGAGAGCCTAAATCCAGTTAAGTCAAAAATGCAGATTGACCATCACAAAAAGTAAACTGGCAAACTACTTTGGAAAGCAGTGGCATCTACTAAGTTAACTTTAAGATGCTTATGTTCCGTAGCCTAGCAGATTTCGTATATCATACACTTGAGAAGTTAGTGAGTGGAAAACAAGAGTAGACATGGTCATGTAAAGTATAGCAATGTTCATAGTAGCTCAAACATATAGATTATTAAAGGGCCATCATTAACATGAATAATTAACTTGTATGTAGTCATGCCATGGATGCACAAGGATGAAGAACAAGGGCAACAAGTTACATGATAATGAATAGTATTAGAATAGGGAACACAGTATGATTCACAGGCAACACTGATTACATATACACGTTTAAAAAAAACACATGCTAGGTGTTTATACAAAAGTAAAAATTAATATTACCACCATGAAATGTTGTTTAAACAACAGGAGGCAATAATTATTCATTACCCATTATGACCTACTTTTCTCTGAAGATCTTTGTCTTTAGCTCCTTGCCGTCCTTCCTCTTCTCACTTCCTGTGCAGCACTGTGAGCTGCATTCACTTAGGAAGAGTACCTGTGGTGCTCATCAGCTGTTCAGCAGAAATGTCTGCTTTCGATATGCTACCCTGCAGTCTGCTGTTTATTCACCTGCCAGGGAACTGAGAGGAATGCTGGATGCCAGAATGTGAAATCACACCAAATAGCTCTGTTCGTCCAAATAAACAAAATATGCACCACTTCAACTCAGGTTTTTGCTGGTCTCCATTAATGTCTCTGAAATTAAGCCCCGTCTCTCTTTCGGAGAAAGGCTAGATCACTTTTAACTGCATCACACATTGGGTGGGATTCTCTAAGAGGCAGAAGTGAGTCATTTGCTTTAGAAGAAATGAACAGATGTGGGCTATTTGGTGTTATTTTCTTGCTGGGATGATTAACTCACTGGGAAAGAAATGTACCAAAGCAGCAGTCAGGACTGCTTTTTATGTAGAATAAAAGTAAGGAGGCCTGAGAAGGTCCCTGAGTCATGGATATCAGGAAGGTAGAGTGCTAGAAATGGATGAGAAACTATTTGTTTTGGAAGGAAATTCACATACACTATTGTGATCTCAGGAAGTAATCAGATTATGCTTATTGTGAAATATTGTATGAAAGGTGATGAGACTAATGCAATGGTATTATAAGGTAGGAATTTACCAAGATATTCATGGAGAAGGAAACTGGTATTTCCTAGGTACATGCTACAAGCTTAGAACCAACTAGAATAACCATACCTTGGGAGACATAATTATTTTTTTAATAGATGTGGACACAAAGATATAAAAAGCTTCATCCCAAGACACTCGAGACTTTTCTCTCCAAATCTAAATCTCTGTGGTGTCCACATTACCACGGAGGGCACCAGCCAGTTAGCCCTTTGAGAGCTCCTAAACTATGACAAATTATGCGGCTGTGCATCAGTTCCATCACAGATGCTGTTCAGCAAACACCTTGGAACCCTCCAGGGGAGCAATCAAGTGGGAAAGATATTTTTCACTCATATAAAAAGGGTCTGCAGGATGGTGATGGCACACACCTTTAATCCAGCTTTCCGGAGGCAGAGGCAGATGAGTCTCTGTGAGTTTCAGGGCAGCCTGTTCTACAGAGCTGGTTCCAGGACAGCCAAGCATAAATAGAGAAATCTTGCTCAAAAAACAAAACAGAAAAAAAATAATAGTTTGGCTTCATATTTGTTTGGATTCCATAGCTCTTGAATGAAACATTAACTTGATTTTGTCCTGACCTTCAAAACAATGGGAGCAGAAATTAGAAGTGGGCTTATTCTCAAAAGTTTGATTTGTATCCTGGCTACAACTTGAGCCCCACCTAACTGGCACTTCTCTTTCATGTAGTTTTTAAGTAATAAGTTTGTAAATATGTTAATTTTCTTGACATATATAATATATCCTTGTCCACAGAAGAAAGGCAATAATAATGATTATCTATATTATGCATGACTTTCTTTAAATATAACCTTAATACTTTATTCTCTTTATATATTCACAGTGAGGTAGCTATTCCTTTGGAACGGCTTTCTTCCCCATGTTTCTGAATTCTTCTTCCACACCTATTTTGAAAGTGTCTAATGTGTTACACCATAGAGCTATCTACCAGGAACATCTAAAAATCCATTCTGTCTTGTTATATAGTTTCCAGAAGAATGAATCCTGCACATTCTCAATCTGACCTCTCAAACACTATGTGCTGACAGACTCCATCCTTCTCACCTATCAGACAATGCTAGAAATAAGAGAAGAAAAACATGAAGTAAATCACTCATGGTGTATCTATATTGTAAAGGAAATCAAAGCAGGATCCAAATAGCATGATTCTGTTCTCTTCTCAGACGTGAGGTGAATATTAGATAGGTAATTTTATGGTTTGGGGAAGGGAGATAGAAGGATATATCAGCATGCTAACCTTTATGAGTAAGTAGCTTTTTTAGTTTTGTTGCCTCCTTCATCACAGATGATGGCTAACATACACTGGAAGATGTCCTTATAATAACATCAGGCCATCCTTTGTAAGTAGCCACACACCAGAGAGACCCCAGGGACACATAGGTTCTTTTTCATTACAGAATGTTGAAATTTCCATTTCCTTTTACATGTCAGTTATCTGAAACATCACAAGAACTGAACATAAGTATCCCCTATGTCCAATAATATAATGTTCTGTCAGTGTGTCTTACGTGAAACCAAAATATCTCTCTTTTCCTCCCTATTTCAATCCCTTCTTCCCTTCTTTCCCTCCCTCTCTGCCTCATGTGTGTGCCTGTACATATGCGTGTGAACATGTTTAAGTGTATGTGGGTGTGTGTTTGAATATGCTACAGTCTTATTCCACTTCAATTGCCTGGCATCTGTTCCTTGTTTGTAGTAACCTTATGCCAATGTCAAAGATGAGAAGCTACACAAGGAAGACAATAGGTCATGTCTAGGTTCTATACTGATCATTTGGATTGGTTATAATTTTTTACACTCATATCTCTTTACACAATGACTACACAAAAAGTTGTTCTGCCTGAAATGTTTTGTTAATACCAATGTTAGACATTCAAAGGATTCATATTTAGGCTTTAATAGATATCATATGATTCACAAAATTATATCATGTTTGGATGTCAAATCAGAGACAGCCAAAGTATAACACAGGACAAAGGGTGGCATATTTTGTAGACAGCCAAAATACTTATGTAAAAAAAAAAACAAAATACTTTTATATTCATCTACCAAAACTATAAATAAAAGACCAAGTGTGAAAACAAACTTTCAGACTCCACTAATTTTCAGGAATGGAGCAGTTCTCAGATTTTCCTCTGGGTTATTCCCAACAAAGGTCACTAGAGTTTCCCCAGACAGTGCCTACAAAGTGACAGACTTGGAAATTTGGAATATTAAAATATATTGTCGTGAAGTTTATGAAAATAGACTCACAGTAACTTTAGTCAAACAGCAGCCATTTCTCTTTCCCTTACTCCGTCTCCCTCTTTCTCACAACCCCTTCATGCATTAGTTTAATTTATAGTTGAAGTGAAATGCAAACAGTTATTGTTTTAATTAACTAGAACAAGATCTCATGTCCTTGAAGTTGTTGAACCGGGCTTCACATTGATCTAAATGAAATTGTGTTTTTTAAAGTTGGTCATTTTACCTGGAGTTTATTTGAAAACACACATTCACGCAAGTCCCACATACCTGTTGTTTCACATGTTCAGCTCACCTGTAATAGCATCATCCCTAGCTTGCATTGAGCTCCATTTTTTATCAATTCCTCAAGCACTTTCTATTGCTTTCCTACTTTTGTCCAATGAGAGAGATTTTCCTTGGATCTCTGAAGCAATTTAATCTACTTTCTAGGTAATTTTTTTTGTAAGTTGCCTGGCATTTGCTCTCTAACCTAAATCTGATGCTATTGTCTTTTTGTCTAATTCTGCCTTGTATACACTCATCTTCCTCTGAATGGTTCTCATCACCTGTGAGGGACATTACTGCATTTTAAAATCATTATGGAAGAGAAGCACCAATCTTACATGCTATGATACTTTGCATCACCACTGAAAGTAATATGGAATAAGATCCAGCATTTATGCATCATGGTTGAGCAGTGTGTTTGGTTGTATACACTTAGGTGTGAATAAATACTCAAGTATTTTTAGCCACAATGGTACTTCCTGATATTGGTGTGGGTACCCTCTTTCTAGGCATAGGTATGGAGTGCTATCCTTTGTTTCATTTATCAAGGATTTAACCAGGTCTATATTCATATTTCTTCCAAAACCTCTAAATAAAAGAGCAACTAGTGCTACAGCAATACCTTTGCTTATAATACATTAAAACAGTGAATATTTTCTACACATAAAGAATGCAATTGTGGTGTAAGAGTTCCTTCTGTTTGTGTGTTGCTTTCATTGGTTAATGAATAAAGAACCTGCCTTTGCTTAGTTGATAGAGTGGGAATTTAGGTAGGTGGAGAAAACAGAACTCAATCCTGGGAGGAAGAAGGGCAGAGTCAGAGAAGCCATGGATCCTCTGCCTGAGATAGATGCCAGTTAGAATCTCTGGTATGCCACTGCCACGTGGCGATACACAGGTTAATAGAGATGGGTTAAATTAATATGTAAAGTTAGCCAATAAGAAGTTAGAGCTTATGGCAAAGCAGTGTTTTAATTAATACAGCTTCTGTGTGGTTATTTTGGGTGTAGGCTAACATGGAGGCCAGGACAAACAAGGGGCTCTCTTCTTGTCATACAATTGTATATCTTAATGTAAAAATATTGAATATCTAATTGGTAATGTGTCCATTATAGTAAGTAATCATATATAAATATATCCATAATAAATAATAACAAGTGTATAAAATATTTTTATTATTATGTTGATATTTTCTATAGTACAGTTATAATATGGTATGGTGTGTTTACAGACACACACACACACACACACATATATATATATATATAACATTTTTAAGTGATTTATTAAGACCTAGTTCAGCACAGTATGTTACTTAGAATATGAATTAATTACAAATAAAATTAAGCATAAAACCTTAAATTCTTATTTTCAAGCTAATTGTTCTTACTGCTACAGTACTCTGATAGATTATTTGAAAAGATGCACATATTGAACACCACTGTTCATTTTCCCAATAATTACTGAAGTGTCAAGGGTTAAGTAAGGGTTAAATGTATCTGTGATAAAACCATCAACAAAATGTCCCTTCATTATTAGACTTCAACAAACTTGAATGGATGGCCTGCTGTGGTTGCCCGTACTCTAGTGGACAGAAGCCTATACTGATGTATATGGGACTGCACTCATGGACTCAGTAGATTATAAGATAAAAAGAAGAAGGAGGACAATGATGACAAGAAAAGGAGAAAGAAAAAGCTGGGAGAGGGATTGGAGCTGGAGGAGTTGGAGGTAGGGTATGAGAGGAGGAAAGGATCTAAATGCATTGTATTCATGTATAAAATAATGATTCCTGTGAGCCACATTGATGATTAGCATGGCACATAACAGTATGAACACCACTGTTCTACAGGCAAATGACTAAGACTCAGAGAAGGAATGGAGGCACTGCTCAGGGAAGATCACATTGACTTGTTGCCAGGACCAAAGTGTCAACCCTGAAAAATCACACACAAGTAACACTATACAGATTCAACAGGCTGTATTGTGAATTTATGTATAAACACACACACACACATACATGCATTTATTAGCTTTAAGTTTTCTGTTTTATTAATTTTTATTGAGCTCTACATTTTTCTCTGCTCCTCTCCCTGCTTCTTCCCTCCCCTCCTTCAGCCCACCCCCAAGGTCCCCATGCTCCCAATTCACTCAGGAGATGTCTTTTTCATTAGTTTTTTTGTGAAGACTAAGGCCATTCCTTTGTAGGGGAGTGGTATATGAGAGAGATTGGAGAGAGAAAAGAGAAGGGAAAGTTGCTGTAATTAAATTACAATCTAAAAATATCCTAAATGTTATGTAGAATTAATAGTTTTAAATATCTTGAAGCATTTCCTAAAATTGGATAAAATAAGGGTGAAATGTCCCATGGTTTGAATCATGAACTGTTGTGCTCTTGTGCTGTGTGTCATCTACCTGACTGCCAGTATAACCTCTGAAGTAATTAGAGCTAGGACAGAGTTGAGACCATACATTAATAGGATGACTATCAAGTTTACTGGAATTTGAATGTCACCATATGCTGTGTGAATATTGTTCGAAGATGTCTATAATGATTTAATAATAGATATTCAATATCTGGAAGTACATATTACTAAATGACAGAATCTAAATGTTAGGTGAATTTACATATTTTGTGATCTTCTAATTAAAGATTGTTTAGGTTTGTGTTTTTAATTTTCTTCTACAAATACAAAATGAGATTCCAGTTATCTGTATTATTCCCAAATTCCATCCATATGTAAACATATGTTAATAAAACTAATCAACCCATATGCATTCATTAGGGCATCTTGTTCATTCCTACCAGTTCTTTGTCAAATCTGATTCTGCTAGGCCACTCAGCAGCTAAACCAGGTTTAGTCAAATACATTTTGTAAACATTTTTGGTTTGAATACACATTTACAAAGTAAACTAGAATTAGAATTTAGAGTTGTTTTTCATTAGTTGAAATGACCTGAAAATTGGTGTCCCTAATCCGTAATCTTGATTTTGTTTCTATCTAGCCTTGAGACAGACTGAATTCTGTGCTTTTCGCAATTAGTACATGGGGCAACTATTACCTTTTTGGTTGTCAAAGAGATATTTATTGTTATAATTTCATATAAATTCATATAAATTGTAGAGCACAAGGAAATTTTTATTTTTAATGGATGAATAATTTCATTTATCTTTTTCTTTTCATTAGCATATGTCAATTATATATCATAAAAGTTTCATTGTGAAATCTTCATGTGTGTGTATATAATGGATTTATTGACCCTCACCCCTGTTTTCCTCTCTTGCCCCTTCCCACTTCTGATGCCCCCTTTTTTCCCAACCAGTTCCCCCTTTATTTCTACTTTCATGTATTTTTTCTGTGCACATGAATTAATAATGAGTTTGATTATGGTTGCTTAAAAGATGGCTGGTTGAAGGTATATTTATAGGAGTCTGTGCAACTTAATCAACTACATCACTGAAGAAAATGTCTCTTTTACTCCAAAGAACAATTGACTTTTCATAGCTCCTAAGAGATTATCATTGTTGGTTGGTAGGATAGTTTTTAGTTATATGTCCTCCCAATTTTAGAAGCAGGTGTGAAACAGAGTCTTATATTTCAAAGGACAATCTTGAACTCCTGGTTTTCCTACTGTTTTTATTTATTAGTTTTTTTGTTTCTTTGTTTCTTTGGGTTTTTTTATTGATGTTATTTTGTTTTTTACTGAGTGGTTGGGCCACCATGACTAGTTCACACAGAGTAATTTTTAGGGAATCTTAGGATACTGGGTTAAAAATCCATCTTAAACAACTTTTTCGAAATGTAAAGTATCAGTGGCCCATTCACATACAGACCTCATTAGAGTGATTCTTAATTGTCACAACCTCCATGGGAAACAATTTGGAAGGACAGTCATGTGCTTTATAATTTTATTTTGGCCACAAGTAAATGAAATAAGATCCCATAAGATCAAATGCTTCAGTGATGTCATAATCATCTTAGTTTCTGTAATACAATGATTTCAACTAGTGCCTCATTTCTCTAAGCATGTTCTTACAGTGTTATCCACAGCCTGCTTATTCATCACAAAAATCAGAAAATATTTTAAAATTATCGTTTGTAATCTGGACAAATTCTTACACATATTATCTATTCCTAGTGAGATTAAATGACAAAATTACTGATTTGAGTGGTCATTAAAAATCATAAAGCTTTTTGTTAGATGAAAACCCTAACACAATTAGTATTATGAAACATAAAAAAAATTAATTATATGGTATCTAGATATTATATATAGAGAGAGAGATTGCATAAAATTTAATTTTATATTGTGAAAATTCTATCAACGATGTCATTCAGATGAAGGGATGGCAAATATATAAATACATTATTCCAAAATGTGAATATATTCGTCAATATTCAGATGATGGACTTGTAAATATATAAATGCATTGTTGCAAAATGTGAACATTTCTTAAATACTAGAAATAATACTTTTTAAATGAATGTATACTTGCTAATCCTTACTATTTGTTGTGTTGTTTCAATTCAAGAAGCTTACATAGTAGTATTGAATTCTGTATAGTGGTCCAGAGACAATAGCATGAGAGCATAACCACCTGCACAAAATCAGAGGGATGGGCAGTACAGCATGACCCCGACAAACAACCATCACTTATCTTAAATAATCCCAAAAACTCATTTATAAAATTTCCAAATGCTTTTGTTGTCTTTTCTGTCATAGCATTACAGTAATTTTAAAAAGTGTAAAAAAATCTCATTAACAATTTTAATAATTGATAAATAATAAAGATTTTTTTCCATCATTGATGATTCACTTATAGATCTTTGTGTGACATTTAACTTATTATACCAAATAGTTTTCCCTGTATTATCCTGGCAACATGGTATCAGGTTGCTATATCATTGCATATGAGAATGTCCCTTATAACTCTGGAAAATTTGTTATTTAATTCATGGATGATAGCACCTGGGATCTAAGAAAGTATTTGCTGGGGTCTAGGGGTCTAGGAAAGATCTGAGAGTTTAAAGACAGCACTAGGCCCAGTTTTCCCTCTCTGCACCATGCCTGTGATTCTGCTGGTGTAGTTGCTACCAAGTTTGATACCTGCTCTGTTTCTGCATTTCTAACACTTATAGCTAGAGGAATAAATATACTCCTTCTCCTCTCTCTCTCTCTCTCTGTGTGTGTGTGTGTGTTTGTGTGTGTGTGTGCACGCACATGTTTGTGTTTCTCCTCTTGTGTGTATTGTATATAAATGAATCCCATGACTGGCTGGCAGAGGACAGAAGACAACCTCAGGGAGTAGTTCATCTCCTTATATGTGCTCCAGGGATTAAACTCATCAGGCTTGACATCAAGTGCTTTATTCTTTGACAAATACGTTTTCCTGTTGTATCTTTATTATTGTCATTGTTACAGTTACTTATATTTTATGGGTGTTTGGATTAATCTCACAATTATATCACAATCTTCTTGGATGTTCAAATGCGTACAACCATGTCCAGCTAATAGTACATTATATTTACAATTCCTGCTTTTAAAACAGGAATAATACATTCAGAGTGTGATACAATATTGGCAACCTTTTATAAACATGTAAAAGAAAAGTGTTTTATCATGCTATACACTTCCAGGAACAATTCATTAGTTGGAACTTATGAAAACTGGAACTGGAGATGTGGTTTGGGGCTTAAGACATTTGCTTTTTATCCTAAGAACCTGAGTTTGGTCCTAAGCATTGAAAAGACATCTAGTCTGCTGGCTCAATGTCACCTTTAGCTTAAGATTCGAAAATGTAATGCATTTTTTTGAGTCTGTGGACTCCCTAACATACTACATACACATACATACACACCCATACATGCATGCATGCAAATATAATACAAACATACATACATATACGCATATACATACATACACAAACATAAACAAAGATAGTAAAATAAGTACTTAATAAAATTATGAAAATCCTCATAATTAGAGATACCTTTCAATAACCTTGGCACTCAAAATAAATATCAGGGACTTTTTACTTACCTGCTTTCAGTTAGTCTTCTGAAATGCTGCTTAAGTAACTTAATGTATCGTGGCTTAGGTGCTTTGCAGAACAAAGGCATTGTTTTTATCATAAAGTTGCATGAGTCTCACAATAAGTAATATATATTACACAGTTGATAATTGCAAAAAGTAATGTTCAATTATTTGAAAGAGTTGAAGATACATCAAATTATACAAAACGAGTTTCAGAAAAATTAACAATGATTAATGATTGTATACTGAGCAATAGTTTGAGTTATATCCTATAGGAAATCTTTTTTCATTTGGCTCTCTCCTTAAAAACATAACATTTGAGTCAGACATAAAAATGTAATAAGATCAGGTGATGTTTTCAAAGTCACGTCCTTGGATTTTATTGAGGATTGACACAAGGAACAGCCATATGCAGGTGGCTTCTGCATCAGCTATAAAATCATTCTTAAAACATTATCTCCGCACATTAGTCAATGTTTCCTGTCAGAAAGACCTTGAGCATGTCCTCCAGAGAACCTCACATCAAGGGGAATGTTTTTTCCCCTCTAGAACAAGCTTGCATTCTTACACTATCCATTAATTCTAGTTTTGCTCTGGGTGCCAGGACACTCAGAACCTTAGATAACGTGAAGTCATGTAACAATAAATTCTCCTGAGTAGATTTGCCTCATAAATTTTATTTGAATTTGTGTACGTATGCCATATTATACATAGCTGTCCATCATAAAATATCTTAAAACCTTCTTGGAAATGGTAAGAATATGGTTGAAACACTGGCCTTCTTAATCACCTTGGCCGTTAAGTGTTATGCCCAGTAATGCTTACCACACTGCATTATTACTGGTGCGACTGTGGTTTTAATCATGGGGAATATGAGTATGAAGCTAATTTAAACTAATAAACTATTTCTTGCATGTCTCCAGCTTGAATGTGTATGTTTTTATAAATTCTTAAGAATGTTATTCTAAACTATAAACAGCATTGATTATGTGAATAAGAAAATAGGCGAAGTTCCTCGCGGGCATGTCATGTTGGTGATACCTGGCACATATCAGGAAACATCCAGATGTGCAGGCAACTATTTCGTTTTGAACTTAGTGTTTGCTTTCAGTAGATAAGGAGAAGTAGATTTAAGGATGCATTAACAGAGTTTGCCTTAATTTTTTTCTTCAACACCCAGGTTCTCCTACTGCTTCAGGTCAAAATTCTCTGCTTGATCATTTCCACTGAACCTATAGCCAGATTTGGATTCAGTTGTGGAGGGTATGGAAGGACACTGCCTAAAACACTCTATGATTCAATACAATCAATGACAAGAACCTTTTAAAAAGCATATTCACCAGATGATAACAAAAATAGACAGTCCCTGGAATTATTTTTATTATATTGTACAAATTGTGTCATAAAATTGATTGCTCTCTTTTCTTCTTTTAAATTATACACTAAACATTACTGCAGAAACATATTAATCATTGTTCCCCCTGTTCTTGTGCCCCTCTTATTATTAAAACTCATTATACAAAGCAGGGTTGGGGCTATGCTGCTATGGTATCCCTAAAGCTAAAGTTGTAGCTGACAACAATTTTAACTCAATTCTAGGGGATTATTCATGCTATTGAAGTTCCCAGGAAATCAAGAATCTTTATGGTGCACAATCATACTGGCAGACAAAAACACAGACATAAAATAAAAATAAATTTAAAAATTATTGCATAAAAATCATATTTATTTTATATATTAAAAGAGTACATTGTTTATTAAAAAAATTTAAAACACTAGGTTGATATTCCTAGAAAATTTTAGCAAAGCAAATACTTTTAAAAGCCTGATTTTTGTAGCACTTCACTGACTGCTCATTAGTACCACGTAAGACCTCTGACATGCATGCCTTTAATTCCAGATCTCAAGAGACAGAGGCAGACAGATCTCTGTGTGTTTGAGGCCAACTTCATCTACAGAGTGAGTTCTAGGACAGCCAGAACTTTTAAACAGAGAAAATACCAAAAATTTTAAAATAATAGCAACAATTCCTTTGTGTTAAAACTTGAACCACAACTTTCTAGAAAAACTTGTTCTCTGGTGAGCCTGCAAAATTCCTGATGCTATTTATTTTACTAAATCAATATCCAGTATCCTATTAAAACTACCTTTATCATTTGCAGAATATTTATACCATTATAAATTTATCAGTTGATTATGATTAATTTAATGAAGGCTTATTTTGCTGTTTCTATTAATTAATATCTCATTATACTATAATCACAAACCAGTCAGAAAATGGATAGCACATAAATTAGTGTGTTACAGGAAACTAGACTAATAAAATATATCAGACATACAATATGTTCTTCAATGGCATCAGGGAAATAACTATGGTATAGTAAATAATCATCAGTACATATACACTGAATATACTGACCTCCTCCCCTTTTTTTACTTCCTTCCAGGCATATTTTTAAAAATGAATCAGTAGATCAAAACTAAAATACCAGAACTAAAATCTAGCAGTAAAAGTCACAATCAACAGTGTAAATTGTGATTCCCAAGGATTTCCATGCTAAAACAAATAAATTTTCTATTATAATTAAAAAATCCATCATTTTCCCCACTCTACCAATAGTAACAACAAAATAAAATACAATATATAAGTACAGATTGACCGCTGAGTAGTACTCTAATGTGTATATATTCCACACTTTCTTCATCCATTCTTCCATTGAGGGGCATCTAGGTTGTTTCCAGGTTCTGGATATTACAAATAATGCTGCTATGAACATAGTTGAACAAATGCCGTTGTCATATGATCGGGCATCTCTTGGGTACATTCCCAAGAGTGGTATTGCTGGGACCAGGGGTAGGTTGATCCCGAAATTCCTGAGAAACCGAAACACTGATTTCCAAAGTGGTTGCACAAGTTTGCATTCCCTCCAGCAGAGGCTATCATTGGTGTTTTTGATTTTAGCCAATCTGACAGGTGTAAGATGGTATCTCAAAGTTGTTTTGATTTGTATTTCCCTGATCGCTAAGGGGGTTGAGCATGACCTTAAGTGTCTTTTGGCCATTTGAACTTCTTCTGTTGAGAATTCTCTATTCAGATCAGTGGCCCATTTTTTAATTGGGTTAATTAGCATTTTAAAGTCTAGTTTCTTGAGTTCTTTATATATTTTGGAGATCAGACCTTTGTCTGTTGCGGGGTTGGTGAAGATCTTCTCCCAGTCAGTGGGTTGCCTTTTTGTCTTAGTGACAGTGTTCTTTGCTTTACAGAAGCTTCTCAGTTTCAGTAGGTCACATTTATTCAATGTTGCCCTTAATGTCTGTGCTGCTGGGGTTATACCTAGGAAGCGATCGCCTGTGCCCATCTGTTGCAGCGTACCTCCCAATTTCTCTTCTATCAGGTTCAGTGTGCTTGGACTGATATTGAGGTCTTTGATCCATTTGGACTTGAGTTTTGGATGGAAATAGAAAATACTATCCTGAGTGAGGTAACCCAGACCAAAAAAGATGAACATGGGATGTACTCACTCATAATTGGTTTCTAGCCTTAAATAAAGGTCAGTGAGTCTATAATTGGATATCCTAAAGAAGCTAAATAAGAAGGTGAACCCAAAGAAAAACATAGCTATCCTTCTGGGTAGGGGAAGTAGACAAGATTGCCAGGCAAAAAATCGGGATCTTAAGGGTGGGGTGGGAGAGGGTAAGTGGAGATGGGGAGAGAAAAGTGAGAAGGGGAGGATGGGGAGAACTTGGGGCAACGGGATGATTGGGATAAAGGAAGGTTGGATAGGGGAGCAGGGAAGCACATATCTTAATTAAGGGAGCCATCTTAGGCTTGGGAAGAGACTTGGACCTAGAGGGGCTTCCAGATGCCCAAGCTGAGGCCCCCAGTTAGTTCCTGGGGCAGCTGAAGATAGGGAACCTGAAATGACCCTATCCTATAGCAATACTGACGAATATCTTGCATATCACCATAGAAACTTCATCTGGCGATGGATGGAGATAGAGACAGAGACCCACACTGGAGCACTGGACTGAGCTCCCAAAGTCCCAATGAGGAGCAGAAGGAGGGAGAACAAGAGCAAGGAAGTCAGGACCAAGAGGAGTGCATCCACCCACGGAGACAGTGGGGCTGATCTATTGGGAGCTCACCAAGGCCAGCTGGACTGTGACTGAAAAAGCATGGGATAAAACCGGACTCTCTGAATATGGTGGACAATGAGGGTTGCTGAGAAGCCAAGGACAATGGCACTGGGTTTTGATCCTACTTCATGTTCTGGCTTCGTGGGAGCCTAGCCAGTTTGGATGTTCACCTTCCTAGACCAGGAGGGAGGGGGGAGGACTTTGGATTTTCCACAGGGCAGGGAACCCTGACTGCTCTTCAGACTTGAGAGGGAGGGGAGAGGAGTGGGGGGGAGAGGGAGAGGAGTGGGGGGGGAGGAGTGGGAGGCTGGGAGGAGGCGGAAATTGTTTTTTTCTTAATAAAAAGAAGAAAGAAAAAAAAAAAGAAGTCCAGATTGACAAAGTAACACAACATCATCTCCTGTAAGTCTGAATGAGGCCAACTTACAACTTTTACTACTTCTTTTTAATTGAAAATAGTTTGATAAAAAAAAAACCTCTCAACTGAAAACAGTTCTGGTAAAAACCAAATAGAGCCTAAAAAACTACAGAGAAAATCTTTGATAACTTATTGAAGATACTTTGGAAAATAGGTCGTTTTTGATCTTACAAATATTTTTAAAAAACTCTAACAATTTTCAGAGAAATAGACAGTAAAGGTTTTGGGTATATTAAACAACATGGTATTTCTGAACAATAGTTTCCTACCAGTGGAACAGGCGCCTCTAGAGAGAGTGCTGTGGTGTGTCCCCAAGCTAAGCCGAAGTAGTATTTTTAGTAGCTATTTGAACTGAAGAAGTCCCTCTAAAAACATCTCTTCACACTGGAAGTCAAATATAAATGGTAAATTTTCTACCTTCTGAAAACTCTAAGAATGGTAGGAGGGTTTATTTTTTTAGGTGTGTATATTGTCATAAGAGGTTTGCAATCGTGAATATTTCTTCCTGCACCTGTAGGGTTATCACCTATCCCTTTTCTGTTCTTTTCCTGGAAGAAAATATTAGTGGTATTTCTTACCATTATCAAAAGAAATGACACATTTAATATTACATAGGAACTCCATTCTATAGAGTTTTAGAAAAGTAAACATTTTAATACTTCTTTATGGGACCAACATTTTCTTTTGAAGTATTACAAATGTATCTCTGTAATTTTGAAGAATCTCTAACATACAGTGAACTCACAATAAAGCTGCTGCATTACTGTTTTCTATGTGAATCTTCTCTGGTGAGAACTGAGTAATAAGCTTATCTATGGGTATAGCAATGAGCCACAACTACTTGTCCTATTGTGGGAAGAAGGCTCACTTGTTCGTCCAAGCTTCCCAGCCACATAATAATCTCTCAGAAAACCATATTATTTGAAATACTGTTTGGCCAATAGCTTAAGCGTATTTCTGGCTAAACTCATATCCTAAACTAACCCATCTCTATTATTCTGTATATAGCCATGTGGCTGTGTCTTACCAGCTAAAGCTCCCAGCATCTGTCTCAGGCAGCGGATCCATGGCTTCTCTCTGACTCTGCTCTTCTTTCTCCCACCATATTGTTTGTCCATTTATTAGACTAATAGTAGCTTTTCCCCTAAGTCCCATGAGTTTTTTAGTTTCAGATACTTGGACCCATTAACAGTCTCAAGTATGGGTTTCACTTCATGTAGTTAGCCTTAATGTCAATCAGAAAGTAAGTAGTGGTTTCCAATGCCAAATAGTCAGCCCTCAAAACACACACACACAAACACATACATAGATAGATGATAGATAGATAGATAGATAGATAGATAGATAGATAGATAGATGATAGATATACATATACATACAAGTAACAATATATAAACTAAGATTATATTTAAGAATATATTTGTGTATATATGTATATATATGCAATATAAATTAATGAAGAAAGGGATCATGAATGTGAAGTAGAATGTGAAGGAGTACATGGGGGATGTGCATGGATCAAAGGGAATGAATTAATGCTGTAATTATAATATAATCTCAAAAAGATCGCTTTTACTAAAAAGTGATGGTTGACATATTTTTATGGCACTATTGCACCAAAAAGTCTATCTTCTAGGCAAGTTGCTATTGTAGCTCACAGGATTAAGAGCTTTTTGACAATTATGCTAACTTACTTTTCCCTCCAGTAAGGTGTACAGTGCTGTCTAGCACTATGAAGGGTAATCATTAGGGGTAAATCTCTTATTTAAGCACCAGCTCAGTTTCTTTATGTGGTGTGTAGGGAAAAGCCCAGCCCATTAGGGGGCATGTTCGCCTCGGCTAATGTTTACATATAAATCTGGCAAGCATGAGCCCTGCAGCTCTCTTTGTTCGTATTTCCTGCTCATTGCTGGATCCCTGGTGTTGTAAGATATCCCTTCATTAATATTTGCTGTTTCATATTAAGCTAGCCTGGTTATTAAGCCGCCTACAGTGGTGTCTTCAGCAAGAGGGTCTTATAATCAAGTTGTAGAGGAAAACCAAGAACATTGGCAGTAGTTTCAAATGTTCAAGAAGGAGTTCTAGAGGAACTCTCTGGCAAACAGTGCATAAAGATGTAACCCAGAACTGGAGAGTGTAGAGAGAGTGAAAGACTCTGAATTACTCAGCCCTAAATGGCATGTGGCTAGCCTCCCACCGCCACTCCACTCAAGGCTCAGAGATGTATACCAAAAGAGAAAAGATTATAAAATCTGAAAGTGGTGAACAACTTCAAAGAAGTAGTATATTCCAGACACACCAGAGCAGATGCACATATGAGGTCAGAAACTGTGACAGCGTGCACATGACTTGCTGAAATTCAAGTCAAACAGTACCACATGCAAAAGGGGAAGTTGATACAGAGTCTCTATCCAAGAAGCTATTTACAACTGATAGCTTCTGGGAAAGAGTACATCTGATTTTTTTTTTCAGTGAAGTGACAATGAGTATATCAAGCACACCATATACCAGGGCATTAAATAGAGTGACACCAGGCATATAAAACATATTTCAGGGCTGACCTTACGCTTAAGAGTAGTTGACCAACATGAAACTCCTAGGTTTTCTGTGATTTTTTAATGAGCAATTTTGTTTTATATGTGTGTGTGTGCTTTAAAGAAAGAAAGAAAGAAAGAAAGAAAGAAAGAAAGAAAGAAAGAATATAAAGGTACTGTATAGAGATAGGAGATGAACGTGAAGAAATGGATAGCTTGGGTCAGATGATATCTGGTCAAAATATATTGAATAGAAATTATAAAAATAAAAAATAGTTTTTAAAATTACAAAAAATCCCATTGTATTGGTAAACAAATATTTAAAATGAGTGGCTAAAACTTGGATCTAAAAGAATTCCTCACAATAAGTCATTCTGTGAAATTTAAAAATAAAAAAAATTAGTAGTATGAAAATAACCTGAAAGTTGTTTGTGTCATAGACAACAAAAATGTAGGCACAATGAGCAATGCATACCAATTGGTTGTCAAATACAAAATGGTCATGCCTGAAAACAGGCATACAGTAGCATTACACATACTAAAAAATTTTGTATTAATTTACATAGATATATTTGAAAGTATATGTTTCATATTTCTGAATATATATATATATACATAGATGTGTGTGAACAATTTATGAAATACGAGACCAAGAAAAGCAAACAGAACCGATACACTTATAATTAAAAAAATAAAAGAAATAATTAAAACAATGATATTCTAGTAATTCTGTGGTAGTTAATTATGATATGTTTGATATGTTTTCAGGTATAGTATTCTGCATCGTATTGTTCTATTTTCCATTCTGAGGCTACTCCATAACAGTTTTCAAATCTTAGGTTTCATACCTGTTCCAATCATCAATGAATAATTTTCCTGTCGCTTCATATCCTTCTCAACACATATTGCTAATGATTTTCCATTCTTTTTTCTTATTTATTCTTTTCTCATACAATATATCCCAACCACAGCCTTTCCCAACCTCCCTCTCTCCCAGATTCACTAATCTCAATTTTCCTTCAGAAAAGATCAGACTTCTCAGTGGCCAAACCAAGTACAGCAAAGCAAGATACAGAAAGACTACATACGAACCATCATATCTGGGTTTAAGAGATGGTTCAGTCATTGAAGGCCAGAATTATAATCAAAAAAGTAATCATTTTCTTTATCGTAGCCATTCTAAGGGAGGTGAGATGACCAGCCAGCACAGCTTTGATCTCTGTTTCAATTGGTGACTGGAAGTTCAAGCGGTTTCTGGCCTTAAAGCATTGTGCATTTGAACTTCAAATTTTGAGAAGACTATGTTCATTTCATTTTCCATTTGTTCTTTTTCTAATATCCACATCTTGTATTAAATGGATATTTGGTGTTTAAGTATTTTAGTTCCTTATGTAATCTATATGTAAGTGCATGCCAAATGCACAGCTAGCAAGTGTTCTCTTCATTACTGTGTTGTTTTCCTTGCCTCTGAGTTCTTTCAGTTTCATATGACAACATCTGTAATTTCACGCTATTATTTCTGAACTACTAGCAGTTCCTTCAAAAAGCCTTTGCTATCCCTATAATTTAAAGTTTTTCTTTATGTTTTCCTTTTGTGCTTTCAGAGTTACAATGATTTGAAAACAAATCAGATACTAAAATGTATTAAAGGGCAATTGAGGATTCCACTTACATTTGCAATTTTGTTAGGAAAAATGTGCTAAGAAACTAAAAGAATCAACTATAATTTTAAATATTATTAAGCTAAATATATTAGTAATAAAAAGTAAAAATATGAGTAGTTACTGCAACAAGAAAAGTAGCAGAATTGAATCATAAATGAGAGAAACATGTTTTAAAATAATAGCATGAGGATAATTCTAAGAACACATTACGCAAGTGAAAGAAAAAAGTCATAAAATCTAATCAGACAAGAGAAAAATTCAAAAATAAATTTAAAATATATTATAAGATATTAATATAAAATAAAATAATATAAAGATCAAAGCAAAAGTGTCTTTTGTACCTTCCTAAATCAACAGGCTAGCAAGGGTTTCTCTAGCTGATATTGGTCTTTTTAGAAGTATCCATTGGGAGCTAGGTGGTGATGATGCAGGCCTTTAATCCCAATCCTCAGGAGGCAGAAATAGACTGATCTCTGAGTTCAAGATCAGCCTAGCCTACATTGTTGGTTGTAGGCCAGCTTGGGTTGTTTCACAGAAAAACCCATCTCAAACGTCCAAGAAGTAAAGAAAAAAAGAAAGAAAGAAAGAAAGAAAGAAAGAAAGAGGAGAGAAGAAAGAAAGAAAGAAAGAAATAGGAAGGAAGAAAATAAGAAAGAAAAGACAGAAAGAAGAAAGAAAAACAAAATATTCATCGGAAGTGGGCTACAAAACTCTGCATTTCTATTGAATATAGCTTTCTCTAATAGTCTCTGAGGCAAAGATGTTTCCTTGATGCTAAGTGATAAATATACTTATCTGTGGGGTATGAGCAAATATTTAGGATGAGTTAACATCATGGTGGTTTAATAAAGTGGTGATTGTAGGAAACCCATGACTTCACTACCCCTGTGTAGTTGACTGGGTTTCCAGCACCGGGTATGGCTCTCCACTTGTTGAGTGTGTCTGAAGTCCAGTTAGAGAACTGTCAGTCACTGTCAAGGTATTCATGCCATGAAGGAACCCTTTGGTTATCATGCCATGCTAATGACTGTTGTGGTTCATTCATACAATAGCTGGATAGAACAGTTGGGGACTTCTCTCCTTTAGATGCTTACATGGCACCTCCACCCACATAAAAGGTAGTTCTCAGGGACTATAGATTCTTGTGAGTTCTAGCTCAGAGTTCTCTGGGCTCTCATTCTGAAGTGTACGGTGTCTTCTTCAGCAATATTTACCTTCCACTTCTGTAGGGTAACCAAGGGCAATAGTAATAGCCTGCCTAACATGTTTGGGGAATATCTTGAACAACCATGATTAGCAGTTCAAAAGAGGGAGTCCCATGCCTGGCATTGGTGTCCTTTTATGTGGTCTATAAATCTTGGAGAGAGAATTGTCAGCCCAGATGAATATTTTTCTTTTAAACTCTGTATGTACAGTTATATACAAATTTACATTACTATATATTTTATTTTTTAGGTATGCATTAATATGTCAATTTCAGACATCTTTACTATTATTAAACTCTCTTTCATCCTTTTTCTGTATTTGACTCCCTTATGCTACCGAATTAGAACATCTTCCCTACCCCATTTCCTCATCAGGTCAATCCTGCTATTTTCTCCTCTATTGCTCTCCACTCCTCTAAACTATCAATGGTCCCTTTTCACTTTCCTGATTTTTGCAGTTACACCAGGGTATATATTTACTTCTCAAATTTGGACCTATAAATTATGACGAAAGAGCACGTAGGATTCTCCTTTTGAGTATGAATTACCTCATCCAATATGATCTTTTATTGTTCCATCCAGTTATCAGCTAAGTTCATGGCTTTATTCTTCTTCATAGTTGAATGGTATGTGTATGTCACATTTTAACCATCCACATGTTCTTTTCTATCATTGAGTTTTTATTGAAATTTACATGTGTAATAAAATGTATTCTAATCAGTTATGTCCCCTTTAACTCCTCACAGATTTTACCCACCTGCTACCACTTAATATAGCCTCTACACTCTTAATATAGCCCTTGCTTGCCTTTCTAACCTTGTTCCCTGTCTCTAAATTGTGAAATAATTGCTTCTTTTTAATTGTGGGGAAACTGGAAAATGTTCTTCTGTACTCAGTAATATTTGGTCTCTTCTTTTTCTAAACTATTACTCCAGTTTTTTTTCTATTTTATGTCTTACCATCAACGAATGGCACCCATATTGACCTTTAATCAAATTACTCCTCCACCATCCTATAATTGCCCTTATTTTCTTTTATTAAAATTACCAAAATAGGAAATCATTTATTGTTAGATCCAGGACTAGGCATGGGCTTTCGCTTGTTGAGTGAGTCTTCAATCTAGTAAGAAAGCTGTTGGTTACTGTAAATGTATACATACCACTAAGCAACACTTTGGTTATCATATCATGTGGATCGTTTTAAAGTAACAATCTTGCATATTAGACTCTAAACATTGTAAATGCATAAATTATTTATATCATCACTCTTATGTCTTATAAGTAAATGATGCATACACTCACATAAAATTTTATAAACAAGGATACATTTGTTAGATAAATTAATTAATTAATTAAATTGCAGAATGCAGTTGTAGAGCATAAATTACCTCACAACTCTTTAGTAAACAGAGCGGTTGTTTTTCACTGAGTTTTCAGAAAAATTTATGAGGACTTTTCAAACAATTATAAATCACACCGCTGATATTCTATCTATATTAGAGGAATTGGCATCAAATGTAACCGATAAAATCAATAGCAAACAAACAGAACAGAATTTTGATGAGACATATATTTGCATGTGTTTCCCATTTCACAAGTAGATTCTAGATATAAAAATTGTCCAACAAAATGAATGCAGTCTAAAGAAATTGCATATTAGCATATATTTAAATATCATGAAATTGACCAATTTTGTGTGTTTATACGGTTTAAAAAGTTGTTACATGGTGAATTTCAACTTACTACTCCAATAACTTCCAAATGCAACTGTTTGCATGAAAACGTAGCAACAGGAACCAAGAACTAATGCAATCTCTCCAGGACATCAACCATGAAGATCATATATATGTAAATCCTGCCAAAAAACAAAAGTCTTAGTTCTATAGAGAATTTTCAGTTACCTACAATTGTACATTGAAAAAACTTTATATAGTATATTTTAGGTGACCTAAAGTAAAAATATATGATCTAATATATCCAAGTATATTTTATTAGGACTAATTTTCAAGATTCAAAAGCTATGAGTATCCATGTTCACGGTATGACACAATTTGTATTGAATGGTTCCATTAGCAAACGATACACACACACATAAACATACTTCTTAAACAAATTTCTGAGCTGGGAATAATAAAACGTTTAAGTATACAAGAAAAATCATAAAGTAAATTTTTTTACAATAGCGATCATGAAGATCATAATATATTTAATATTTAGTTTCAAGTTCTTTGGGGTTTTGGAGATTAACAGCAGGGCCTTGCCTCCCTCATACAGAGAAGTTTAAAGAGATAGTATTTTGTGTTGAATCAAATTCGCTTACACATGGAGATCTGATCTCGGCACCAAGAGAGCCATCATTGAGGTGAGTTTCTGACCCGCCACAGCAGTTTGGAACACAGAACTCTGAAGTTCCGCATCCCCACTTATTCTTACTGGGCCTCCTACAGGGCCTAAATTCCCTGCATACTGCCTCTTTCTTCCTATCCCACCCAGCTTGCATCCAGAACCCTTCCTCCTACTGCCTCCCTTCCCTCTTCGGGCACATAACATCACCTAGCTCAGCCTGTCTGGGCGCTGAGGCTGAATCCTGAGAGCAACCAGGAGGGCGAGAGCTCCTTTATTTCAATAGCCTGCCTGCAGCAAGCAAGGTAGGCACTTTGTTTACGAGCTACCCAACCAGCAGGGAGATATGATTTTGGCACCAGGAGAGCCATCATTGGGCAGGGAGATCTGATCTCGGCACCAGGAGAGATCACTGGAGCACGAGGAGAGCCATCACTTGGGAATGCCATCACTGGGAAGGTATATCAGTAGGCAAGGAGACCTGATCCTGTAAAAGAAGATTCATAGGGGAGCATTCGGAAGAAGATATGGGCAGGCGCCAATGCAAGAATTCACCCAACAATCTGAAAAACAACATGAAACCACCAGAACCCAGCGACCTCACAACAGGAGGAAACAAACACCTTAATCAAGAAGAAGTAGAAAAAAAATTGACTTTATGAAAGTGATCGATGCCCTTAAACAGTATGTAAAAAATGCCCTTTTAGAAATGGATGAGAAGTATAACAGAAAGTTTGAAGAATTGAATAAATCAGTGAATGATACCCTGGGAAACCAAGGAACAACAATCAAACAGATAATGGTAACAGTTCAAGACTTGAAAACTGAAATGGAGGCAAAGAAGAAAACACAAACAGAGGGCCGGCTGGACATGGAAAATCTAGGTAATGAATAGAGACTACAGAAACAAGCATAACCAACAGAATACAAGAGATAGAAGAAAGAATCTCGGATTCTGAAGATACCATAGAGAAAATAAACACACTGGTCAAAGAAAACAGCAAGTCCAACAAACTCTCATCAAAAAACATTCAGGGGCACAATAAAAAGACCAAACCTAAGGCTAAGAGTAGAAGAAGGAAGAAGTGCAGCTAAACGGTTCAGAAAATATATTTAATAAAATTATAGAAGAAAACATTCCCAACGTAAAGAAAGATATACCTATGAAGGTTCAAGAAACATACAGAACACCGAATAGGCTGGATCAAAAAAAAAAAAAAAACATCCCCTCGCTATATAATAATCAAAACACAAAGCATACAAAATAAAAAAAGATTATTAAGAGATGCAAAGAAAAAAGGCCAAGTTACTTATAAAGGTAAACCTATCAGACAGACTTACACCTGACTTCTCTATGGAAACCATGAAAGCCAGAAGGTCCTGGATGTATATGTACTGTAGAATCTAAGAGACCATGGATGCAAGCCCAGACTACTATGCCCAGCCAAGCTTTCATTCACTATAAATGTAGAAAACAAAATTTTCCAGGATAAAACCAAATTTAAACAATGCGTAGCCACACATCCAGCCTTACAGAAAGTAATAGAAGGAAAATCACTAACCAAGGAGTCCAACAATGACCACAATAACTCAGACATCTAGAGACCCTTCACCAGTGCAACTCAAAGAAGGGAAAAACACAAACTCTACTACTAAAAAAGAGACCGGAGTTAACAACCACTGGTCATTAATATCACTTAATGTCAATGGAGTCAACTCACCTATAAAAAGGCACAGACTAAGAGATTGGATATGAAAACAGGATCCAATATGCTGCTGTTTACAAGAAACACACCTCAACCACAAAGACAGGCACCTACTCAGAGTAAAGGGCTGGGAAAAGGCTATCAATCAAATGGACCTAAGAAACAAGCAAGTGTGGCCATACTAATTTCTAACAAAATGACTTCAAACTTAAATCAATCAGAAGAGGTGGAGAGGGGCATTTTATATTCATAACAGGAACAGTTCATCAGGATGAAATCTCAATCCTCATTATCTATGCCCCTAATATAAAAGCATCCAGGTGTGTAAAAGAAATATTACTACAACTCAAGGCAGCCATCAAACCACACACACTAATAGTACGAGACTTCAACACTCCTCTCTCACCAATGGACAGGTCAATCAGACAGAAACCTAACAGAGAAGTAAGAGAATTAATGGAGGTAATGAATCAAATGAAATTAACAGACATCTATAGAATATTCCACCCAAACAGGAAAGAATATACCTTTTTCTCTGCAGCTCATGGAACCTTCTCAAAAATTGACCATAATCTCAGTAACAAAGCAAACTTCCACAGTTACAAAAAATATTAGTAACCACCTGTGTCTTATTGGATCACCATGGATTAAAGTTAGAATTCAACAACAATGCTACCCCCAGGAAGCCTACAAACTCATGGAAACTGAACAGTTAACTACTGAACCATACCTGGATTAAGGAAGAAATAAAGAAAGAAATTAAAGTCTTTCTTGAATTCAATGAAAATAAAGAAACAACATACTCAAACTTATGGGACACTATGAAAGTAGTCCTAAGAGGAAAGTTCATAGCACTAAGTGTCCACTTAAAGAAAACATGAAAGCACCCATTGGAGACTTAACAGCCCACCTGAAAGCCATAGAAAAGAGAGAAGCAGATTCACCTAGGAAGAGCAGAAGACTGGAAATAATTAAACTGAGGGCTGAAATCAACAAAATAGAAACACAGAAATCAATCCAAAGAATCAATGAAACAAAAAGCTGGTTCCTGGAGAAAATCAAGATTGATAAACCCCTATCCACACTAATCAAACGGCAAAGAAAGAATATACAAACTAATAACATCAGAAATGAAAAGGTGGACATAATCACAGACACAGAATATCAGAGAATCTTTAGATCTTACTACAAAAGCCTGTATTCCACAAAACTGGAAAATGTAAAAGGAATGGACACTTTTTTAGATAAATACCATATACCAAAGTTAAACCAGGGCCAGGTGAACAATCTAAATAGACCTGTTAGTTGCAAAGAATTAGAAGCTGTTATCAAAAACCTCACTACCAAAAAAGCCCAAGACCAGATGGTTTCAATGTGGAATTCTACCAACACTTCCAAGAACACCTAATACCTATACTCCTTAATGTATTTCACAATATAGAAACAGAAGAGTCATTGCTAAATTCCTTTTATGAAGCTACAGTTACTCTGATACCAAAACCACACAAATAATCAACCAAGAAAGAGGATTACAGGCCCATCTCACTCATGAACATCGACACAAAAATCCTCAACAAAATACTGGCAAACCGAATCCAAGAACACATTAGAAAAATTATCCATTATGATCAAGTAGGCTTCATTCCAGAGATGCAGGGCTGGATCAACATACGAAAATCTATCAATGTAATCCATCATGTAAATAAATTGAAAGAAAAAACATATGATCATTTCATTAGATGCTAAAAAGCATTTGACAAAATTCAACATCCCTTTATGATAAAAGTCCTAGTGAGATTAGGGATACAAGGGTCATACCTAAATATAATAAAAGCAATATACAGCAAGCTGACAGCTAACACCAAATTAAACAGAGAGAAACTAAAACCCATCCCACTAAAATCAGAAACACGATAAAGCTGTCTACTCTCTCCATACCTCTTCAATGTACTGCTTGAAATTTTAGCAATAGCAATAAGACAACATAAGAGGAACAAGGGGATTAGAATTGGAAAGAAGAAGTTAAACTTTTGTTATTTGCAGATGATATGATAGTGTACATAAGCGACCCCAAAAACTCCACCAAAGAACTCCTACAGCTGATAAATCCCTTTAGTAAGGTGACAGGATACAAGATCTACTCCAAAAAATCAGTCGCCCTCTTATACACAAAGGATATGGAAGCAGAGAGGGAAATCAGAGAAGCATCACCTTTCACGATAGACACAAACAGCTTAAAATATCTTGGGGTAAATCTAACCAAGGAAGTGAAAGATCTATTTGACAAGAACTTTAAGTCTTTGAAGAAAGAAATTGAAGAGGATACCAGAAAATGGAAGGACCTCCCTTGCTCTTGGATTGGGAGGATCAACATAGTAAAAATGGCAATTCTACCAAAGGCAATTTATACATTCAATGCAATCCCCATCAAGTTCCCATCAAAATTCTTCACAGATCTGGAGAGGACAATAATCAACTTTATATGGAAAAACGGAAAAAAACAGAATAGCCAAAACAATCCTATACAATAAAGGACTTCTGGAGGCATTACCATCCCTGACGTCAAACTCTATTACAGAACTACAGTAATGAAAACAACGTGGTACTGGCATAAAAACAGAGAAGTTGACCAATGGAATCATATAGAAGACCCGAATTTTAACCCACAAACCTATGAACACCTCATTTTCAATAAAGGGGCTAAAAGTATACAATGGCAGAAAGAAAGCATCTTCAACAAATGGTGCTGGCACAACTGGATGTCAACCTGTAGAAGAATGAAAATAGACCCATATCTATCACCATGCACAAAACTCAAGTCCAAATGGATTAAAGACCTCCATATCAATCTGAACACACTGAACCTGACAGAAGAGAAAGTGGGAAGTACCAGACAACATATAGGCACAGGAGATCGCTTTCTATGTATAACCCCAACAGCACAGACATTAAGGGCAACAGTGAATAAATGGGACCTGCTGAAACTGAGAAGCTTCTGTAAAGCAAAGGACACTGCCACTAAGACACAAAGGCAACCAACTGACTGGGAGAAGATCTTCACCAACCTCGCAACAGACAAAGGTCTGATCTCCAAAATATATAAATAACTCAAGAAACTAGACTTTAAAATGCTAATTAAAAAAATGGGGCACTGAACTGAACAGAGAATTCTCAACAGAGGAAGTTCAAATGGCCAAAAGACACTTAAGGCCATGCTCATTCTCCTTAGCGATCAGGGAAATGCAAATCCAAACAACTTTGAGGTACCATCTTACACCTGTCAGAATGGCTAAAATAGAAAACTCCTCTTTGCTGGAGAGGCTGTGGAGGAAGGGGTACCCTCATCCATTGCTGGTGGGATGCAATCTTGTGCAACCACTTTGGAAATCAGTGTTTCGATTTCTCAGGAAATTCGGGATCAACCTACCCCTGGACCCAGCAATACCACTCCTGGGGATATACCCTAGATATGCCCTATCATATGATAAGAGCATTTGTTCAACTATGTTCATAGCAGTATTATTTGTAATAGCCAGAACCAGGAAACAACCTAGATATCCTTCAATGGAAAAATGGATGAAGAAAGTGTGGAATATAAACACATTAGAGTACTACGCTGCGGTAAAAAACAATGACTTCTCGAATTTTGCATGCAAATGGATGGAAATAGAAAACACTATACTGAGTGAGGCAACCCAGACCCAAAAAGATGAACAGGGGATGTACTCACTCATAATTGGTTTCTAGCCATAAATAAAGGTCAGTGAGTCTATAATTCGATATCCTAAAGAAGCTAAATAAGAAGGTGAACCCAAAGAAAAACATATAGTTATCCTCCTGACTATCAGAAGTAGGCAAGATTGCCTGGCAAAAAATTGGAATCTTGGGGGTGGGGTGGGATGGGGGTAAGGGGAGATGGGGAGAGAAAAGTGAGAAGGGTAGAATGGGGGAACTTTGGGAAACGGGATGATTGGGATAAAGGAAGGTTGGATAGGGGAGCAGGGAAGCACATATCTTAGTTAAGGAAGCCACCTTAGGGTTGGCAAGAGACTTGAACCTAGAGTGGCTCCCAGGTGCCCAGGGCGAGGTCCCTAATCAGTTCCTTGGGCATCTGAGGATAGGGAACCTGAAATGACCCTAACCTATAGCAATACTGATGAATATCTTGCATATCACCATAGAACCTTCGTCAGGCGATAGATGGAGATAGAGACAGAGACCCACACAGGAGCACCGGACTGAGCTCCCAAGGTCTCAATAAGGAGCAGAAGCAGGGAGAACATGAGCAAGGAAGTCAGGACCACGAGGGGTGCACTCACCCACTGAGAAAGTGGGGCTGATCTATTGGGAGCTCACCAAGGCCAGCTGAACTGTGACTGAAAAAGCATGGGATAAAACTGGACTCTCTGAACATGGCAAAAATGAGGGCTGATGAGAAGCCAAGGACAATGGCACGGGTTTTGATCCTACTTCATATTCTGGCTTTGTGGGAACCTAGCCAGTTTGGATATTCACCTTCCTAGACCAGGATGGAGGGGGGAGGACCTTGGACTTTCCACAGGGCAGGGAACCCTGACTGCTATTTGGACTGGAGAGGGAGGGAGAGAGGAGTGGGGGGAGGCGGAGAGGGGCGGGAGGAGGGGGAGGGAAATGGGTGGCTGGGAGGTGGCTGAATTTTTTTTCAATAAAAAAATTTAAAAAAATATGTTTACAACTGTACCTTCATTATAAATGTACAGTAAATTCTTTTGCCATCCTTCCAAGGGAAGAGAATGTTATATAGTTATTTCTCAGCTCTAATGATTAATATCATTTGTCAAATTGATTGACTTACATCACATCTGATTATTTATTATTTTGTCATTGTTGTTTTCTTTTATGATCCTGCATTTCAGGGTGAGAGTTTGTGAACCCATAAACTGAGAAAAATAGATTTATTTCCCAAGTAAGACTGAGTAAAACCCATCCCTGTGGAAAGCTAAGGAGAACAAAAGTCTAAAGGAGGATGAATACATTCTCTTTTGAGCTGGCATCTGTCTTCTCCTGCACTAAGAGTAGAATTTAGTTCCCTCAGTTGTCATGTCTCAGGACTCCAATGAGAACTACACAATTGGATCTCCTGCTCTTCAATAATAAATGATATTTCGTCAAATTTTATAGCCTCTACAATCAGCTGTGCCAAATTCATATGAATATGTGTTTTGGCCACGCACCAAGAAATGAAGAATGAAGACTTGAAACAAAAACAAAGCAAATTGCATCACTGGCAGATGTCCCTAGGAAGGACAAGTGATGAAATGATAAAAGTGAATCTGGGAAGAAAGAAAGCCTATAAAAGTGGTCCTAAAAAAGAAGTTGTGAGTAATGGGTTCACAGTGACCTTTTTTTTTTCTACACCATCTTAATGAGGGAAATTTCAGTATAGGATCAATCCAATAACTCTCATTCCCACTGTTAGAGAATTGCTCTGGCAGGCCTAATACTTTACTTCATCCATGAGTTTACCTGCCTGAGTCCCAGCTGTACTCAGTGGTACTAGAGAGAGCCTTTAGCCAAAGAAGGTAATTATTTTGGAAGAATACACTACTGAACATTTTTAACACCACCAGCCACAGATGGATTTTGCTCGGTCAGGGGAATATAATATGAGTTATCAACACAAATTGGTAAAATTCTTTTTATGTAATTTGCTATAAAATTCCTTTTGCAGAAAGTAAATCTGGCCTGAAACATTACATTTTTAAACCAACAAGTTAAAATTTAAAAGAGTGCTCTTAGGGTAATTGTCAAAACACATGGGCAAGAATGCAGTGATTGTTATTATCAAAATAAAATATATACAGAACCAAAATATAAAATAAAAACATTAAATATAGTTCTTTAAAAAGAGAAATGCAAATGAAATAAAAATCAAGAATACATTATGAGATCGAAACGTACAAATATAACAAAATATTTTCAAACATGAAAATAAAAATATTTGAAGACCAGGACTTTAGCAGAAAAAAATAGACTAATACTTTAGCTGAATTAACCAAAATCCATAAATTGTGAATAAAGCTACCAATGCTGAGAGACAGAAAGAAACAAAGAGGACATCAACATTCCCTCATTTACAATGAAGAAAGTTTTCAGCTGTGGAATGCAAGAGAGTACTTTATGGAGTGAGGAGTACCAGAAACCACTAAGAGATCAAGGAGATGTTCCTGAGCTCAGGATAAAGGAGAGAGCTCTGATGGAAGAACACTGGAGAAGACACAGCTGCATGAAGACAATACTCTAGAAATCACAACTTTCCTCCAAAAGGTGGAACAAAATGTGCTGAGTAAATACAAAACTAGTACAAACATTATATAAATTTATTAACATCAGAGAAAGTAATCAAAACGTGAAAAGCACTACTAGAGGAAGTCAACATAAAATGATGGTTTTACAAGACTGAAATTTCATGCAACTAACAGTTTACACTTAAATATATAAAACTAGAGCTTAAGAATTGTAAAAAGAATTTGGAAAACATACTATTGAGGAATTTGACAATGTAGGATACTAAATTATGTTTTAGAAATGCTACCATTTATGTAGTTGGTAGTTCAAATTAGAATAGAAAGTAAATTAGATATAACACTTTGGAGTCACCAAGATAGTACTGATAATGGAGTATTTTCTCTGAATTTGTCAAAGGCAAATGAACTAGACATTATTGATATATTTATTGCCTGTATATATTGTATATAGTTATTGCACTTATCGTATAGAGATTTTCTTATATTAGTTACAGCCTTCTTTTTTATTATAGACAAAAAAGGGGAAACGTAGTAACTTTTTTCTTATGTTTTATCAAATAAAGCTTGCCTGAAGATCAGAGTGCAGAGCTAAGCCACTAGAGGCCAGGGAGTGGTGACACACACCTTTAATACCAGGACTCAGGAGACAGAGGCAGATGGATCACTCTTAGTTTAAGTCCACTCAGGGCTACACAAAATTGATCCAGTCTAAAAGAGAAACAAAGTTCACATAAAGGTGATCCCAGAACTGGAACCACACTCTTAGCACTAGGGAGCTAGGGACAGGAGAGAAGAATATAAGGCAGGAGGAGAGAGGTAGTAGTCTGAAGCAGTTAATCCAGGGATGCAGTCAGTCTAAGGACACAGTCTGATGAGGCAGTCTGAGGAGAGGATTGCCCTTTGATCTGAGCATTGGAAGGTAAGAACTCTACTGACTGGCCACTCTGCTTCTCTGATCTCTCAGCTTTCACCCCTAATAGCTGGCTCCAAGGTTTCATTAGTAAGAACAATTAGAATTCATTCTACAAACGTGATATATTGCTATTTCCAAATATAAATCACAAACTCTAAAGACTTTCTTTGATTTCTGATAGTCAAAGAAGTATCAATAATAATTTGGTTTTGAAAAAAAGCAAAGATGCTATTTTTAAAAAAAAAATATTTAAGTTTGCATACTCCAGGAAAACCAAGAAGTATGGAAAATGAAAATAAAATAATAGTGGAAAGAAAGAAAAAACAGGAAAGAGGCTATAGTAGACATTATTGGAAGAAGTTCTGTACTCATTTTGAATGATAATGATCTTCATGCATTAATTGTCAGAATAGAACCAAAAGCTATATCAAGCTAAAGGCTATGCACAGCAATGTACTTTAAATATAAAGTTTTATAAATAAATCATACAGGTGTGTGCCAAGTTGAACCATGCTGCACTAACTAATCAAAAGTGAAAGTAATTAATTATATTAATATTAGATAGAACTTTCAAAGAAAGGAAATTATTAGTTATTGAATAGGTCATATGACAAAGAGTTCAATTCAACCAGCATATGTAATGTTCTTCATGTATCTAACAATTGACCATCAAAATACGTGAGACAGTAATAGGATTTCAGGAAGAAACTGATGAAGCCATTATTATAGCTGTAGAGTTCAATATTTCTCTGTCACAAATGGACAGACCTGTGAGGCAGAAATGTGGGGATGATATTGTCAAATTCAACAACACTGTCAGTCAATTTGATTTGTAACGCATCTCAGACTACCTTATGAGACAACTGAACAGATTTTATTCTTAAATTAACTGGAAACACTCTCCTGAGCAATATAAATCACCTTAAATATTTTAAAAATTAGAAGTAATATAGTTTACATATTTAATATTAAACTTAATATTAAACTCAAAATCAGTAATCAAGTCTATTTTGAAAATTCAAAACTTGTGGAGAATAAAGCAATATACTCTAAATGTGTATGGAATTAGAAACATCAAGGGAAGTAGAAAGTATTTTAATCAAGGGAAACTAAAAGTATAACTTCAAATCTGTTGAATGAGATAGTGCAGTGCTTAGAGGGAAATATAAACTTTAAATATACATATGAGAGAAATAAAAAGATATAAAGTTGGTATGTAAGCTTCCTTGTACATAGAAAGTTAAAAGAAGACCAAATTAAATCCATGAAAGCAAAGAAAGTTAAAAATAAAAAATACATCAGAAATTAATGAAATTGCTAACAGGAAATATAGGAAAGTATCAGTAAAAAAATTTTCAAAAATCAAGTATTCTCTGTATATCATAGAAAGATTGAGTGTTGTAAAGATATTTTTTTCTAGCCACCTACAGTTTATATAAAGCCTATAATGTCAGGATATTGTTGGTGTTTATATATACAGTGGTTCTGAGGGCTTTAGGCAGTAGTCAACATAAAGAATAGCCAGCACAGTCTTGGAAAAAACCAACCATTAGCCAACCGGCTATACTGGCTTACATATATTTAATGAAACTACAAAAATAAAGACAGCCTGCTACCAGAAATAAACATAATCAAAATGATTGTCAAATGAACAAAATATAGACCGAGAAAACCCTACAGCAAAAATAAAGCAAAGTTGTCTTTGGCAAAAGAGTTGACAATATTCTGGAATACAGGTGGTCTTTGAAACACAGAGCCCTGACACACCATGACTTTCAGAAACAAAAAGCAAACTAAAATGTCCCAATACCTTACACCATTCATAAGAAATCTGTCCAAAATGCATCGTAGGCTTAAATGTAGAACAAATAAGTACAAAAAAGGATAAGAGGTTAAAAATAACTTAAGTTTGTTGATGATTATTAGACATGCCACCAATGTTATAATTTCCAAAGATAGAATCATATATATATATATATATATATATATATATATATATATAGAGAGAGAGAGAGAGAGAGAGAGAGATTCATTCTATAGGTTCTGTGACTCTACAGAAACCTGTCTAACACACAGAGGTAGAGAATATTTGCAGTAATACAGTGTCAGTTGTTGTGGTAAAATTTTGCATGCATGGACTCATAGGAGTTGTGACTACATTCACAAAATATGACTAAGACAAGCCAGTAAAAATGCCAGCTATGACTGGGGAAGGGTACATGAAGCCCAACACCTAGTAGCAGAGTTATTGGCAATTGATGGCTCCTGGCCAGCAGGAGTCTTCTTCTAGAATATGAACCTAGAGAGTCTCCCCAAGCTCCATAAACATATGCACAGTATGCCAGTGTGAAGTTGGAACAAAACAAGTAAAATTGGGGAGACAGGAGAGGAATTGGTGTGGAGTAATAGAAGTATAATGATCACAATGCATTATATATGAAATTAATATATATATATTAATTTCATGTATAATATAATTATATTATAATCATATATATATAATTAACAAGGAAAATGCAAAAAAATTTAATGACCATACTTTCTTCATCCATTCTTCCATTGAAGGGCATCTAGGTTGTTTCCAGGTTCTGGCTATCACAAACAATGCTGCTATGAACATTGTAGAGCATATACTTTTGTTGTATGATAAGGCCTCTCTTGGGTATATTCCCAAGAGTGGTATTGCTGGGTCCAGGGGTAAGTTGATCCCGAATTTCCTGAGAAACCGCCATACTGCCTTCCAAAGTGGTTGCACAAGTTTGCATTCCCACCAGCAATGGATGAGTGTACCCCTTTCTCCACAACCTCTCCAACAAAGGCTATCATTGGTATTTTTGATTTTAGCCATTCTGACAGGTGTAAGATGGTATCTTAAAGTTGTCTTGATTTGCATTTCCCTGATCGCTAAGGAAGTTGAGCATGACCTTAAGTGTCTTTTGGCCATTTGAAGTTCTTCTGTTGAGAATTCTCTGTTCAGCTCAATGCCCCATTTTATAATTGGGTTGATTAGCCTTTTACGGTCTAGTTTCTTGAGTTCTTTATATATTTTGGAGATCAGACCTTTGTCAGTTGCGGGGTTGGTGAAGATCTTCTCCCAGTTGGTGGGTTGCCTTTGTGTCTTAGTGACAGTGTCCTTTGCTTTACAGAAGCTTCTCAGTCTCAGGAGGTCCCATTTATTCAATGAGGTCCTTAATGTCTGTGCTGCTGGGGTTATACGTAAGAAGTGGTCTCCTGTGCCCATGTGAACATGGGATGTACTCACTCATATTTGGTTTCTAGCCATAAACTAAGGACATTGAGCTTATAATTAGGGATCCTAGAGAAGCTAAATAAGGAGAACCCAAAGAAAAACATATAGGCATCCTCCTGAATATTAACCTTCAGCAAGCGAGGAAAGGAGACAGAGACAGAGACCCAAATTGGAGCACAGGGCTGAAATCTCAAGGTCCAAATCAGGAGCAGAAGGAGAGAGAGCACGAGCATGGAACTCAGGACCGCGAGGGGTGCACCCACACACTGAGACAATGGGGATGTTCTATCCGGAACTCACCAAGGCCAGCTGGCCTGGGTCTGGAAAAGCCTGGGATAAAACCGGACTCTCTGAACATAGCGGACAATGAGGACTACTGAGAACTCAAGAACAATGGCAATGGGTTTCTGATCCTACTGCACGCACTGGCTTTGTGGGAGCCTAGGCAGTTTGGATGCTCAACTTACAAGACCTGGATGGAGGTGGGGGTTCCTTGGACTTCCCACAGGACAGGGAACCCTGATTGCTTTTCGGGCTGGGGGGAGACTTAATTGGGGGAGGGGGAGGGAAATGGGAGGCGGTGGCGGGGAAGAGACAGAAATCTTTAATAAATAAATAAATTAAAAAAAATAAATAAAAAAATAAAAAAAAATTTAATGACCGTATAAGAAACATATACACATGCATGAAAAGCGTAAATTTTTTTTCCATAGAATAGAAGAATATTCTTAGGGAAATTAAGTAAATAAAGTTTTCTACTTGTGATAGAATGACCAAGATCTAGAACACTGGTAGTTGAAACAGTAGTGATGGTGTAAAGCAAAGACAATAAGTTTATTTTATTTTTATTTCAGTACTGGGCCCTGAACCTAGGGTCTCATACATCCTTGGTAAATAATCTGACACATATTGAATGAATTACATCCTCACTACTTTCCTTACATTTCAAAATGCTCTCAAAGTATTTTGAACATACCCACCCTACCACCCCAACTCTCCTGGACCCTAGAAACACATCTCACTCCCAAATTCATGCCCTGTTTTTGTTCGCTTGTTTATTTGTGGATTTTTTTTTGTTTTAGTAACTTACTGAATTCGATTAGTATTGCCTCATATGCATGGGTATGAGGTCATCCAGTGGACCATGGGCAACTTACCACTGGCCACATCTCCCAAACTGTAAGTAAATTTTAGAGCTTCACCTATTCTTAGTTGACCCAAAAGTCACTTTATTTTTTATTTTTTTATTTTATTTTTTTTGGAGATTTCAAGGCTGACTGATGACACTACTAGTGTTCTACCCTGTTTTTTTTTATTGAGAAAAAAAAATTTTCCGCCTCCTCCCAGCCTCCCACTCCTCCCCCCCCATCCTCTCCCCGTTCCCCCACTCCTCTCCCTCTCCTCCCACTCCTCTCCCCCTCCCTCTCCAGTCCAAATAGCAGTCAGGGTTCCCTGCCCTGTGGAAAGTCCAAGGTCCGCCCCCTCCATCCAGGTCTAGGAAGGTGAACATCCAAACTGGCTAGGCTCCCACGAAGCCAGAACATGAAGTAGGATCAAAACCCAGTGCCATTGTCCTTGGCTTCTCATCAGCCCTCATTTTCCGCCATGTTCAGAGAGTCAGGTTTTATCCCCTGCTTTTTCAGTCACAGTCCAGCTGGCCTTGGTGAGCTCCCAATAGATCAGCCCCACTGTCTCCGTGGGTGGGTGCATCCCTGTTTTCTGCATATAGTATCTTTCTTATGGTAATTGTAATAGTAGATTCCTATGTTATTTCTTAGGAATTTAAAGGTCTCTTTTACTGAAAACAAGAAGTTACTAACTGTTCCTGAAAGCATCCATCCAACAGATTGATGGGGACAAGATGAAAATGATTTATGCCTCTGCTGTCATTTTCTGTCTGACTCTTTTTCAGCCTTGACACTGGCCTAAAAACATCATTAAGCTACCATGAATGAAAACATCAGGACAGAAAATGGAGAAAGTTCACACTTGAAGTCACAGATCTTCACCTCTCCTAAAAGAATAATGAAGGTTTTTCCTATGTATTAGCCTATTCCTCTTACCTATTATTCCTGTCCAATATCTGCAACAGCTCAACTACAGGAATAGCAAAAGCTGACTTCCACTTCTTTATTCACTGATCACAAATGAATATTTATTCTGTTGTTCTGTTTTTTTTTTTGAGTTCTTAGCTTTAAGAAGTCATAGCTGAATCTAATCAGTTCTCCACTACAATATTATTGCTTTTTCAATGACTTTCAGATTTGAGTTTTATCTGTATTTTACAAAAAATAAGATCAACTTCTTATGTAAGTCTAGACTTAGTGGACTCACACTGAACAAGATATTCTTTAGGGAAGTGTGATGAAGAATACACCAATTTTCTTTCCAGCACAAGACTGTCAGCCCTGATTCATACAAGTAATATTATATGGACCCACAAGGTTACACTTTGAAAATATATTGTACTACATATACATATGTCGACACAATAACAATTAATAAAATAAGAGGCCATGAGCTTGAAGGAGATTTGGGGGAATTGAGGGAGGAATGGCAAGGGAGAATTACTACAGTTAAATTACAATCTCAAAACATAAGGGGAAAATCTACCAATTCTAAGAGCTGGGGCAGTGGACTGCATAAAAAAGAAGAAATTGAAAGTATCATTATATATTGCTCTCTATTGTGTCTTACTCCTGCTGCCATGTTTTTCCAGGTATGGTGGGCTGAAATAGAGTCTTTTCCCCTTAATTTGTTTCTTCTTGGGTATTTGATTAAAGAAAAACATACTGACAAAAGACCCTATAACTACTGTAGAAAAAGTAATAGAAAATAAATCACTAATTTTGAGCAAACTGAACACACATATTTGATCTTATCTGTTTTATATTATGAAGCAAAAGAGCTTTGTATGAACATGCAGAATCCCATTAGTGACTTATATTTGAACTCTTTGTGTGCTTACACTATTTTTCCACTTACAACTAAGAATACTTCTGAAAGGACTATTTATAGCTTTCTATTATACGTTGAAGGACTGATACTTTCTTCACCCTGGCCATGTATAAGATATTGCAAGTTCCTAATTGATAATCTGAGTATCAAACAAAATCATTGTTCTATTCCAACCACCACTTTATTAGTTTCCACCAAGTCTATCAGAACCAATAGTATGACTACTTGTTTTCTTTCTGTAGTTGTACTGATGGCCTGTGCTGGTATAATGCCTGACTCCTATGGTGATCATAAAGTGGTACCCGTTTTTAGCTGCCACGATGCTAAGATTCATAATTACATCCGCCGTAAGCATCTACAGAAGAGAGTATGATTGAGCTCAGCAGGCAACTGACTAACAAATGGTTGTGTAATCAGCAGTGACAGTAATGACAATGAAGATCTTCAGGTAAATACCAGGTCTTAAAGTCAACATCATGGATATGCTTCCAGAACGCTCATCTGAAATGGGAGCAATCAATATGGAAAATAAGCACACATTGAAGAACTGTTTATTCTCTGCCCCAATATATATCTGGCCTTTTATTTTTCTGGAAGATGTCTAGTCATCTTTTAAAACTCCACAAGTATGATTCTAGATGTGTAGATTTATAGTATTTCAAATTAATAACATCTACCTTTTCTCAGCTGATAACTCCAGGAAGCACTGCCTGGAAACCCTGCTGGCAGGCCAGAGAATAGGGTAGGCTATTACCACCCATAAATCCAATCCCTTAGTCTTGTCATCAGCTTTGTAGCAGACTAAATTGTGTGGCCTCTCTTTCCTCATTTCCCCCATTCCCAGGTTTCTGCACAGATTCTGACAGCATACCAAGCTTTCCTTTCTCCTGTGGACCCTCTTAGTTACCATCACCATTGACCTCTACCCCCCCACCTGCTCATCTAGTCTAAACCATTTTCATTCCAGAGTGTCAGTTTCCAATACCTAGAAACAGTCAGATCCCAAAACCTGAATCCTTCATTGACCTGAAATAGCAGGACTCAGAAGAACTCCCTCCCAGACAACACAGCCACCACACTTTCCTAAGAACCAGAAATCACAACAGAAACCAAGAAATGGAACCCCACCCAGAAAAGTGAACAAGGATTATAATGAAAGATTATAACCACCCCAAACCCAGAAGCCTAGATGCCAGCATAAAAACACCATCAACATCAGCCAAGACAGCATGTCTCCAGTAACCTACAAAAGTAGGCCCTAATGCAATACAGCTGAAGAAAAAGAAAAGGGTTTCAAAAATAGGCGTTATAAACATGATAAGGTCCTTAAAAAAGAAATGAAATAAACAGTCATGAAGTCCATGAAAACACAAACCATGCAGGGAAATAAAGGACACAGTGCAAGACATGAAAGAGAAATGGAATCACTAAAGCAAGACAAAACTGGGAAAAAATGGGAAATAGAAACTTACCACAGGACCCTCTGATGCAAGTCTGGCACAGTTTTGTTTTACTTTATTTCTTTTCTTTTTTTTTAACCTTAAAGGTCCCAGTTTGGGGTTTTCATGAGATTCTTAGTGTGCGAACATCTGTGCTTCTGTGTATGTGTATTTCTGGGATTATGTGTTTCTCGTGGCTTTCCTTGGCTCCTTTCCTTCTCTTTGTTTATTTTATTTTGCTATTATTCTTTAGATATCTGTTTTCTAGAAGAGACAGAAAGAGTATCAATTCGAATAGGAGGGGAAGTAGAGATCATCTCTGAGGAGTTAGGTGAGAAGAAACAATGATCATAATATATTGTATAAAAATAAAAGATCTATTTTAAATGAACGAAATAGGAAAAAAAATCCCCCATCAAATACCAAAATCCATGACATTTATATCTTCATGGAGTTTCAACTATTGTTTTTATGTTGTACTCTTTAAGTTATCCAGAAACTGTTTTTTTTTTTCTGGCTAATGAAACTTATGTTTTAAAAGAAACACTCTAATTAATTGCAATTGCCTATTCTATCTAGTGAAAAAAAGTCAATGTTCTTATTCATCCATGAACATCTTACAAAAATATATTTATAACTCAAGATCATAAATTTAGAATTTTTAAATTATAGTAAATATAATTAGGAAATAATTAAAATATGATAAGTGAAATTTATTCTAGAAAGAAGTTTTCTTTGCCTTAGATTACAGTTTAATTCACTTATAATAAATTGAAAAAGAAAATGATTTATTTTTACAAAACAGCAAAATTTAACATTCACTTAAAGTCCTTTTCAAAGAAAGAACTAAATGGAAAAAATGTTTCTTACTAAGTGACACATTACAACAAAATAATAATTATAAATACAAAAATACTAACTTGACAAAAAATATAATATTTTAAGAGATGTTATACTTATTTACAAAGAAAATCTGAAGTAAACTGATTATTTGCATCAACATTATTTACAAGTTTTTATAAATTTCTTAAATATTTGATCCAGGTACATAATACTCTGAGTGTTTATATGACAAAGAAGAAATTTGTATCTCATAAACACTATATAAGATGATTATGCATAATAGAGATATTAAGCAATATACCTTTTAAGGAATTAAAACTGTCAATATCATAATGCTATTAATGATTGCCATGCAAATTAACCGGTTTAAGAATATATCCTTTGTATTTGTTTTGGTTTGTTTTTTATGACTAAACAAGTAAAAGTCATAATTATTTCTAGACAATTTTGAAGATGATCAAGTAGATGGATTTGGACTAATAACTTTTGAAATTGAACTTAATGATTAGCACAGTATGAATGATCTGATTATGGAACCAAAGTGAGAATCACATTGATAGAACTGTGAAACTACATATGTAATACAATGGCTATGACAAAACCTGTGCAGTAGAGAATTGTTGCAATATGCAGTATACAAAGATCATCAGTTATCCTTACTAAAATATGGAAAAACAGGACTTCTTTCGCATAACAAAGATAAAATTCCATCTCTGATTTACACAGAGGAAGCAGAATTTAGTATGAAATTGAGTCTTCTCTCCTGGCTGTCAAGAACTTCAGAAAGAGTGGAGCATTCTCTGGTAAACAAACATCTTGAGAGTTTCTTCCCCATCAAGAGACTCTCAGTCACATTAGGTGTTCTGAGCTGTTTCCTGGAATGCCTCCCCTCTGCCTGAGCTCCTATTATCAATGACTAATTCCTCAGATATGTTCCTCCTTTCAGAATAAGAATTATTCTGGTTGCATTTAATGATTGTTTCAACATCTGTAAATATATGCCCAATATTAATGGCCTAGAGAAAAGCAAAGTTCTGTTAGACAAAAAGTTAGGGACCTGCTATAAATTAATGCTTCCTATTAAAAATTCTGTTACTACAGATTTCTGAGATTATAGGGAATAATAAAATATTTATAATGATTTAACATTCTTACATCAGGAACTTGACTATGTTTGAGTCACAGAACTCTATTTAAAAAGATTTTGGGACACTTCCAAGATATAGTAACATATAAATGAGTCTTGGGTACCACACTCTTAGAACATTATCCCTAATTTTTACTTTTATCTTATAATTAAAATGATTTGTGTATATTTTGAAATTAGCTATAGATCATTTATGATTTCATCATCTTTATTACAAGTTTCCATCTTACCACAAATATCATATGAAAACTAAAATCTGAAAAATTATAATACATTTTCTAATTATAATATTTTATGATATCATCTTAAAATCCATTTTGCTTTACAGTAGGTTATTATTGTATATTTTAAAACTAATTCCACTTGAACAATTTATAGATTCTATAACTTTCTGTGTAATTGAGTGCCAGTTCTGACACTCATAAAGCCTGTAAATATTAAAATATGTAATCCCTTTACAACTAATAATAATATATAAGAATACAAGAATCAATTGGTAGAATTCTACTGAACTAAACATTGCAGTACTTGATAAATCATTTAATGACACTAATATTATGTCAAATATTTCTTGTAATATTCATTTAATGCTCCAAAATCAGTAACTATATAGTCATAATCTTTACATTTTAATTACATAAGGAACTTTAAAAATGCAGTATTTGCAGAAATTCAATATAGAAAGAGATTGATATATATATATAAAAGACTAACATAACAGTAAATGTAACTGAGAAATTAGAATTGAATCATAAATAAGTTTAGAAATGAATCTTTTAAGGTTAAGATAACTTCCAGAAAATGAGGTTTTATTCTAAAAAATTTATTTGTGTTCTAAGCAATAACTAAATATTGGAAATTTGGTCATATTCATAGTGAATATGAAATGTCATTTTTAAAGGTTTGCAGCTAACCCTATTACATGATACACTGTCAAAACAAAATACTGTTGAAGAGAAATCTAGAAAGATAATACTATTTCTGAATATTTGATCTCTCTTCTGATTGCCATATTGTTCATAGGTACATAGTCATAGATAAAGAAAGTCTTCCCTGAAGAGGTAAGAAATATTCACCAAATTAACTCAGTCATTCTGTGTATTTTCATTCTGTGTCTGTCTTTGTTTCTGTGTTTCTCTGCATCTCTGTCTCTCTCTCCTTCCCCATTTTCATCCCTACCTCCCTCTTTGATTCTCAATTCCTCTCTATCTTCCTCTCTATCTAAAGCATCACCTAGCATGAAATGCATTCACTTGTTTTTGCTTTCAGTGTGAAATGTTCGCTCCGTGGTGGTCGCGCACATTTTTAATTCCAGCACTCAGGAGGCAGAGCAATAGGTATTAGAACCTTACATTGGCAGTTCTAATATATTTAAGCCTATTGAAAAAGATCCTTATATGTGTTCCTGTATTAAACATTGAATTCAGAAGCTGCAGTATTTTATTGAGAGAAGAATTGTTGAGATCATTCTTAGACGGTGATGTGATTATAGATATTCCAAAGGATGCAGCTGCTAGTTGAACATCATTGATGACGCAAAACTCGGAAAGATGATTCTAATTGCTTTTCAGATTGTGGAAGGTTTAAAGAGAGCCCTCTTGTCATAACAAAGCAATCAAGATGACTAAAGAAATTATACTAGTTTTTGCTTTGTTTGTGACTCATTTGAGAAGTGAAGATGAAGATGAAAACAGAAAGTTGTGAACTTTTATTGCAGTCCAGACATGAATATTTCATGAGTTCATGACTAAGTAATAAGAGGGAATTACGTCAGATTCTGGACAATAAGAAAATAGTTGAACTTCTAAGAAATTTTAAACTGAAGAGCTCTTTCAAAACAAGTGTCTCTGTCCAAATACACTCTCCTTTGAGTTGTCTTATATGGGAATATGGTATTTATGATACCAAAGACTAAGAGGAGAAAGGGAAATGAATGATGTGTCTCCTGGCCATACAGCCTTCCTTTATAGCAAAGCCCTCCTTAATGATGAATTAAGGCTGAAGAGTTTAACTCTATCTTCCAGGAAATTCCTAACTTTCACAAAATTAGGCAGATATCATCAAAAATATTCTTAGATAACTTGGAAGGACTGAAGAGAAAAGGAATTAATTAGGGACTACAAAATAGGTGGACATCATAATGAAGAATCAACTTTAAAATGTCTGGTGAGTTCCATTTAAAGAAAAACCCATTTCTTGAGTATTAAGGGTCCTGAAATTCTAATCTCTTATAGAGGCTACTTAGCTTTATCTTGGAGTTAAATAATTACCAGAATCACTTTCACTGCTATTGTATGTAATGGTTTGGAATGGTGATCTACATTTTGTGATGTGTATATAGTAAATCTATCAGTTTGGGCCACTATATGTTAATTAGAGTGTTAATTGTGTTAATTGATTAATAAAATTAATTAGGATAGGCGAGGAAAAGAAAAAAGGTTCATAGAAGAGTGGCATTGTATAGTGGAAAAGTATTGGTTTGTTATGCTAGGTGATGGGCATATATTATAAATTATTAGAGCAATCATCTGCATATCTGTATATCTTATATATATGTATAAATGATGCTTGCAATGATAGAGAAACATTTTATAGTGATTTATTCCTTGTACTTCTGTTGAAACATATATGCAGTTATGAGTGAAACTAATAATTTTTCTAATTAAGAAAGTCAACAAATAACACAGAAGTACCTGAATCTGGTTTTAAACAGAGCAGTGAAGATAACAGTGAATTAAAAAATAAAGGAACTATCAATAAACATATTAGAAAATAATACATTTCTATTGTTCCCCTTGGCCAGGTGAGCCTGGCTGCAATTCACCTGAGTGAATGTCTTGTAGAAACAACCATAATGTGGTGAGGGAATGTCTTATTCACCTACTTAAGAAGACAATAGACCTAGCTTTAAAGCAAACCTTGAATTTCTTCTTCTAATAATATATAATGATAGGGCATGTGCTCAACTATGTTCATAGCAGCATTGTTTATTATAGCCAGAACCTGGAAACAACCTAAATACCCCTCAATCAAAGAATAGGTAAGAACATTGTGGTACATTTATACGTTAGAGTACGACACAGCAGAAAAAATAATTACACCTTGAATTTTGCAGGTAAATGGATGGAGCTAGAAAACATCATTTTGAGTGAGATAACCGAAAGCCAATTATCACATGTATTCACTCATAAGAGGTTTTTAAACATAAAGCAAAGAAAACCAGTCCACAGATCACAATCCCAGAGAACCTGGACAACAATGAGGACCCTAAGAGAGACATACATGGATCTAATCTACATGGGAATTAGATAAAAAAAAATCAAGATCTTTGAGTAAATTGAGATAATGGGGACCTTGGGAGAGGTTTGAAGAGGAGGAGGGAGGCAGGGAGGGGAGCAGAGAAAAACGTAGACCTCAATAAAAATCAATAAAACAAATATGTATGATGATAGGAAATATGTACTCCAAGATGCAAAATTTCATATTATTTAAATTGAGACTTCATGCCAGTTTAGTGTATTTTGTTATCTATCCTTTAGTTTATACTAAAATTATTTCACTTAAATGGATTAAATATTTTTAGAAAGAGCATACACATTCAGATTAGGTATCAATGTGTAATTAAAAACATGCCTCAAAGGATTGCCCCTTTATTTTGATTATGAATGTGACCCCTGATAGAGTATTCACTAATATCCTATATTTTAAGCAAATGAGTCATTTAAAGGGTATAGTAATATATAAAAATACCTTCTTTGGTTTTATTTTTCAGCATTCTAACAAGTTGGGGCTAAGATGGAGGACAACTGCCGACTGCTCAGGTCAGCATGCTCTAATTAAATTTGCTACATCGCTACTTTAATTTTGCTCGACATGACATGGAGGGGGCAGGCTCAGAAGGTGATTGGTATCTAAAAGCATGATAAGAATGTGTTATACATAGCAACAGAACTGGAAACCAGAGGCACCACTTTACCTGAAAAAAAAAAAAAAGGAAAATTGGTGACAGTATCCTCCCTAGTCCACGTTAAAAACCTTAAAAATCAATGCGCCCTGTAGACTGTCCCTACCCTGGGATGATTGTCATCTGGGCTATTTTATGATCTGGTAATTTATCACATACCATGGTATTACACTTCCTCATGTTATAGTACAGAAATCTACCGTCTTTGATTGAATTGAAAAGTAGTCTGGGACCCTGAATTTTCTTTGATCATGTGCTGAAGGATTTTAGTAAGATCTACAGTCAAAGCTGAAGTGAAGCCTTAAATTGTACTAGTGTTTTAAAGACTTATTTTCTCTTGAAGATAGAAGAAATAACTTTCCCAAATACCCAAATCCAACCTCGTTTTCTAAACCTTGAAACTTATCATTCAATTAAATAGGTTAATCAGTTGAAGTTTATGGTCCATAATATTTTAATTTATTCAGAATTTTCTTATTGAAGATATAAAACAACATTTAATCAAGTAGTGAACTATTTTTGATAAATTAAAGTTACTACTATGAATAAAAATTTGAGTAATTATTCTGCTGAAGTTGAAGTGATTTGTCTTGGTTTTTTCCCCTCAAAATATCAAGAATATCTCTTAACTATTTTTTATCAAAGATTTTTTGTAAACCAGAGAATGGTTTATTATCTGAAATATTTTTGAGAAAGATCAACAACAATTTTGGACATAGGTTTTTCTTAAGTCTTCCATAATAATTTCCCTTGGATAAATATATTTTTAAAACTATAAATGGCCATTTTCCTGTGAAAACATGAAAAACTTGGTGATTTATAATGAGAAGAAATAAAATAATGATTAGCAAATAACCCATTTATGATGCCACACAGAGATGTAATAAACATTTTCAGGCTTCATTAAATATGGTCACTTTGTGATACATGGCAACCAAAGGAAAGCAACTTTATTCTCATGCTGAGAAAACAACCACAGTCGGAGACATTGATCCATTCTCATTTTCTCAAAATTTCAGCTGTGACCAACTGCCAGCCAAACCTCTTTTTTTCTTTAAAATATTATTGCATGATCCTGCATCAGTTTCTAATTCCAGAGAGAGAGAGAGAGAGAGAGAGAGAGAGAGAGAGAGAGATACAGAGACAGAGAGAGACAGAGAGACAGAAAGAGAGAGAATGTATGTGTGTGTGTATTCCATTATATTTTTTCTCTCATGCTATGGAGAGGAAACACTTTTCAACCACACAATCCAAGTATAAATTGACCAGTTTTTAAACATAAATATTTACTAAAATATAATTTAGACACTATTAAATATATTGGCATTTTGAAGTATAAATCACCCTTGAATCATCTTCCTGACCAAAGCCCTGGTAAAAGCAAACTCACCTGCTGACTTTCTAATGTGTAATTGTCTTGAATCTCATACACTAAAGTTCTCTATAGCTAGCTGTTTTGATATTCCTCCATGTTGTATTATTCCAGCATTGACTTACAAAGCGTTCTATCCTTTATGCACACTGCTTTTTTATTCCCAGCTGCTAAGTAGATGTAGATAACTTTCAGGTTAGAGGCATTCCCTATTAAGGAATGGAACTGGGAGTTACAAATTTATATATTAATATCCATTTTATAAATATTCAAGAGGAAAAATGACTGATTGTATTCTAAGTATGTGTCATACTGTGTAACAACCAGCTGATATATTTTTTGAAATTGTTAGACTTAGTTTTCATTCTCTTCATTAGTGAGGCTCTCCAGTGACATGTGATATGACATTACTTACAACTTTAACAAATCTAATGGATATTGAATGCTATGCCGCTTCGATTTAAAATCAAAATTTGGGGTAAATAATGATGACACTTTTGAAATAATTCTCTCCCATAATTGTGGGTATGAATTTTAAGTTATTTAAATTATTCATTTTGTGGTGCCTTTGTTTTAACATTTCAGATTTTTATATTATGTTTCTCTTGTTTGGGAATATGCATTTAATATTCTGTACTCTGTGCTTTCCATTTATTTCTTCAGAAAATATTTTGCAAACAGAAGTTTTTGTTCATTCATGAATCCTCATACTCTTTAATTTTAATAAATTGAGTTGCTCTCTTTACTTTGTCTTGTGTAAAAAAGTTTGCCTTTTCATAATCCATAAATGTATTTTTCTCTGTTATAATTTATTTTTTATTTCCAATTCTGTTAGTGGTTTTTTAAAATGCATTATCATTTCTCAATGCTGTTTTCTCTCCGACTGGTCTACATATATTTCTTTGAAGTTATTTCACAATCTCTATTAGCAAAAATTTTTGGCACTTCTTAAATCTGATAATCAAAGTCCTTGAATCCTGCTCTCTTTTCCCAGAATTAACTTGATTTTTTGAAATTTCTGATATTCAATACTGATTTTAGAATTAATTTATCAGATCATGTGGGTGTCATTTGTGGAAATTATTGAGGTTCCTTTACTACTCAACAAACACTGATTTCAAGGCCATGCACATGACGTGTCTTTTCAGTTTTAGTCTTTCTCACCTTTGATATTGTTTTACAGTTTCATTGTGTATTTGAACAGGTTGGTCAATTGTTCTCTAAGAATTTTCTATTTTGTGGATAATATGTAATTGTTTTTCCAATTATATTGATATTTGTAAGGGAAATTGAATTTTTTTCTTCTTGTTATTTTCTGAAACAGGGTTTCTCTGTGTGCCCTGTCCTGAAAATTCCTCAAACTCAGAGATCTACCTGTCTCTGCCTCCTGAGTGCTGGGTTTAAAGATGTGTACTGCCGTCACCCAGCCTCGGGGAAACTAAATTTCATACATGAATTTAATTCTACTATTTTAGTCATGATCTACAAATAACCAAGGTTCAATCCTTGTTATGTTCTTCACAAAAGTTCAGCAAGTTTTTCTAATAACTTTAAGTTATCTTTATTTTCAGTGACAGCTTGAATTTTTCATTTTAATACACGAGATATGAGAGATGTTGCTTTCAGATTTTATCCTATGATTAAAATACATTTATTTTTTCATATGTGAACTTTATAATAAAATTTTTGCAGTTAAAATATATTGCACTATTTTGTGCCTGAGAACACAGTTCAACAGTTCTGTTAATCAAAGGAACTATCCCAGTTGCTGGGCCAGCAAGTGGAAGAGGTTGACGGTGTCTGCTTGCTCATTTATCTATCATCTGCTGCAATGTTGGTCCCTCTTTTCCAGGAGTAATATGCCTTGTTTGACATTTAGAATGAATTTGGTCACCTCAAATTCTCTTTCTGTTCATGGAATGGTATGAGATCTAAGGTTTGGACGTTCTTACCTATTCATGTCAGAGCAAAACTAAAAGTGGAAGTGTGTTCAGGACATTGATGAGAGAGGAGTGATAATTTAATCTTTCTCTTTTTGTGTTATCTGCATACAAGTTGCAGTATCAGAGCAGACTGTATGGTGAAATACTACAGAATCTTTACTGTCTTGCTTGGCTAGGCATTTATTTTTCCAGCCTCAATAATTGTAAAAATTCAAATATAGTGAAATGTAATGCATGTGTACTTTCAAAAAGTGTGAAAAATAGAGCAGTGTAAAGTATTCATACAATCCAAGATGGACATCAGAACCAAAGTCTAAGCAATAGAACTCAATTAACAAAAGTATGACACATTGAAGATGGCAAATCTACTGTTTTTATGTGTGAAATGTGTGCCACACTCAGAGAAAAAGAGGATTAATTTATCCTTTAGTATGCAAAGTTTATGTTCAGGCACTATGTATGCCACAGGTAATAGATATATGATTGATGTTACCAAGTAAAATGAGACTGTCTTAATTCTGACCATAGGAAAACATCAAAAGTGAAAGATTCCTGACCACTCCAGTTCTACGCGAAAACCACGCTGGGTAGTGATAGAGAATAAACTCTCTGAAAGTGTGTTATCTGGATTAATAGTACAAACTACAGATGAGCAAAATTTACCAGTTCCCTTTTCCCTTGACACACTTGGAGTTCATTACCTAAGTGAGACTGAACAAAATACATGGTATTTATGATGTGCTGAAAAAACTTCATTTCTCATTCTTGTTATTCTCTGAAATTATGCTCATTTAGAGCAGAGATCACTTTGCCTCTGCTCATAGTTTACCTGTAAAGCCTTATATGGTGCTTTATTTAATACCTGGACAGTTTGATTAATAAATATTTGTTGAATTAATATGCATGAATTTGGCATCTGAAGATTTACTGAACTATCCTTCCACTGAAATCTTTTTTATTCATTCTCATGTGTTGCATTTCTTTGACCTGAACTATTTATGAAACATTTTTCATATGCCAGGATATATGCTTTATGTTCCAAAGAAGCAAAGATAAAAAAATAAAAACAAACAAAACGTAATTTGTCCTCATTGAAGAGCGTTACAACCTTTGCTTAGTCAACAGTAACTACCCAGATTAGAAAAAAAAATTGCTGAAGTGCAACCTTAGCAAGTGGTTGTACTGACGCTGAACTTGACACATAAGAATGGACACTGAGCAGGAAACAATTCCTTATCAACAGATACAGAACACATACAGCCTAGAAAGGAACTAATCTTATATGAAGTGATGCTCTCTGTTTAATTTTTCTATAGTTGTGCTGTGTGTCCCCCAGAGGTTCAAACATTAAATGAATGTATTTTATTATTTGGTTTCTGGTGGGACATATGGCAGTTCTTTGCAGTCATGCATTCATGATGGATTACAGAACCGCATGCTCTTATACTTTCTTGATGCCTTAGTCATGATGTGAGAAGTTATCTGCCAGCGTGTTCATTCCATATATGGCTTGTTGTCCACTGAAGTGCCCAAAGAAATTCATACAGGCTCCCCAAAACTGTAGGATGAGAAACATTTTGTCTCCATCTACAACCACCATATCATGTAACTCATAGTAAATTGAAACTGAGAAAGACACACAGTAAACATTAGTTTATTCTGCATAAGCTTGTGGGTTTATAGTCCTCAGTAGTGCCCTGGTGGTATTCTAGCATCTCACACTCTAAGAAACTCAGATGTCTTACAAACTGGGTATAAATGAGGAGTGAATGCAAACAAATTGCTCTGCCTCGCTTCCTTGAGTACCGTAGCCTAAGAAGGGCCACTGATATGCCTGAAACTAACTTTGCTCCATTTCTGTTCTATATAAATGAACCAGTATTCCATCTGGTGTTTGATAATGTCCCTGCTCCCCTGGCAGCTCAGATACCAAGAACAAACATATGGAAGAGTCCTTAGTTATCAATTAGGACAAGTAATAGAGTTGCTACTCTTTTTCTCCTTTGGTTACTAATGAACGGTACTCCCCTTACACATTTCCATTGCATTCTCTCAACACAAAGCTGATGACAGTGGCATGGGATTTATTATCCTTGAGGGTTTGATACCTTAGCATCCTTTTTGACAATTATTATATTTCTATTACATCTGTAGTAATCCTATATTTGATATGTTTAAATTTAAAATTTGTTTGTAAAATTTTCCCTGTCCTAGATCTAGGTTCTCATTACAGTTTTGCTGTGTTCACACAATATGAACTACTACTGTTTAGTAATATAAGTACTACAGTTTAGTAACATAAGTTATATAACATGGCAGGCACTATTGTCCGTTTATTGCATCACTGTAATACCAATGTAGATAATGTACTGCCAACTGGATCTGCTTCTGTTTGTTACAGAGTATATATTGACTGTTTTGCCTTGGGTGTGACTTCTACAAATGTTGCTGATTGTGGAGTCTCCCAAACATCAGAACTATAAAGTAGATACGTCTATTTGCAAAGTTGTGTCTAGAAATATAATTATAACTACAAAGAGACTTTTCTCTGTATCAAAACTTTATGGAGAATTTTATCCTTAAGTGTGTAAAAGTGTGGGGATTGACTTGTCCAAAAATCTGTGAACAGTCAATAATCTAGAATTCAGGAACGGATTAACTATTTAAGTATTTGATCAAAACCTGGAGGCAGGAACTTCAAGAAAAATTTCAGTGTTAATTTTTAAATAGAATCAATAATTTGGGGAGGGGCGTCTGTCTTTGATATTAAGGCCTTCAGTTGATTATATGAGACCTAGCTTCATTATGTATAGTAACTGCTTTGCTCAATGTCTAAAAATTTAAATTACACATAAAAATGATTTCTCTACTAACAAGTTCTATATGAATATTTGGCCAAATAACTGGGCACTATAGATTAACAAAGTTACTACATATGATTAATTATCATAAACCATTATCTCATGTGTAATTTTGTTCTTCCAGCTATATTGGTTTTACTGCTTATGCACTAATAATAGTTAATGGATGATGTTAAACATAAGTAGGACAGAAATGGCTGTCATAGTACTTACAAAACATAAATAACTTCCTTACACAAAGATCTCTGATTAAAAGTTGCTTCCTATGCCTTCTTTTTAATCATCGTTGGTAGTGGTACCTCATCCTTACAAAGAGTTCTACGTAGAATCACATATGTAATGAAGGGAGAAAGGGAAACTAGTGATGACTGGGGACTTAATCTGGAGGGAGAGGTAGGATAATAAAGAGGAAAGGGGCGGGGATGAATAAATAACACTAAGAATGCTTTAAAAAGCCAGGGGGAGACAATATTGTATAAGCCTAATTGATATAAGCTTACTAGAAATTCATGTTAATATATATCATGTATTTATATGTATACATAATTTAAATGGAATTGTCCAGCATGAAACGAAAATAGCTATACTGTGATCCATAGACTATATACAAAAGAAAAAAACTGTGTCAGGCAAGGAGCACATACCTTCAAGCGACTGAGCAGAAACTTTCAAACAACTATATCAAACAATACTGGCTATTAATAGTGCCTTGTATAGTCCCCCAGAACTCTACGTAAATACCCACCATTCTGAGTAGTCCTTAACTGTAGTCAGAGGGAGGGGAAGAATCTATCTGAAACTGACTTGGAATTTCCCTCTGTGAGGATCGACTCCCAGGTTATCTAAATGTGCTGTACAGAGGATAACAATGATTTCTCTACTAACAAGAAAAGGAAGGTGGCGTCTGGGAGAAACCAGAGTTGCCAGAGAAATAAGATGTGAGGTAACAAGTCACAAGCCTCGTGATAAAATATGGAATAATAGAAATGGATTAATTTAAGTTGTAATAGCTAGTTAATAATAAGTCTAAGCTAATAGGCTAAACAGTTTGTAATTAATATTAAGCCTCAGCGTGGTTATTCAGGAACTGAAGGGTGGGAGAGAAACCTTCAGTTACAGGTTCATGTCTCCTTGAAAGTTTCACACTCTTCTAATCATTTAAAAAGATTGTCTTAATATTAATGATACCGCTCATGGGATTTTTATATTAATTCATGATATCTGAAATTCTGCTTTTATTTTTTTATTATTTATTTATTTATTAAAGATTTCTGCCTCCTCCCCGCCACTGCCTCCCATTTCTCTCCCCCTCCCCCAGTCAACTCCCCCTCCCACATCACCCCGAAGAGCAGCCAGGGTTCCCTGCCCTGTAGGGAGTCCAGGGACCTCCGACCTCCTTCCAGGTCTAGTAGGGTGAGCATCCAAACTGCCTAGGCTCCCACAAAGCCAGTACGTGCAGTAGGATCAAAACCCAGTGCCATTGTTCTTGAATTCTCAACAGTCCTCATTGTCCACTATGTTCAGCGAGTCCGGTTTTATAGCATGCTTTTTCAGACCCAGGTCAGCTGGCCTTGGTGAGTTCCTGATAGAACATCCCCATTGTCTCAGTGTGTGGGTGCACCCCTCGCGGTCCTGAGTTCCTTGCTCGTGCTCTCTCTCCTTCTGCTCCTGATTAGGACCTTAGGGTTGTAGTCCGGTGCTCCAATGTGGGACTCTGTCACTGTCTCCTTTCATCGCGTGATGAAGGTGAATATCCAGGGGGATGACTATATGTTTTTCTTGTGTTATGATGACAAAAATAATCTTCTTTGTAAAACTTTCCCATTCATACATTTAATTTCTTTCATGCTGAAACTTTATTATAAAAGGAAAACTATATTCAATAATTTTATTTCTTATAATATAGATTAACATTTTTAGCATGAATAATAAAACCCAGAGACAGATTTGGGGTTCAGCCTGAAGATCAGAAAAACAAAACAGCCAACCACTTTTACCCCTACCAAATTTTCAAACCAAAGGGACAAGATCCTGTCTCCACAAATCCTCAGGTTCCATACTCCACTGAGTTCCTGTCTCTCCCTGTTTGTATTCCTTTCTCCACCCAGCCATAGCACTCCTGTCTTTCCCTTCCTAGTGCCGGGGTTAAAGGTGTGTGACCACAAGTGCTGACATCAGTTTGTGTGAGCTCTTTTTCTGTTTTAGACAGATTCTATCTTGTGACAACCAATGTGACCTTTAACCAGAGATCCATTTGCCTCTCTTTTCTGAGTCCTGGGATTAATGATGTGTACCACCAACTACTGGCCGGTATGACTGACAAGTGCAGCTGCATTGCCCTCTTATCTTCAGGCAAGCTTTATTTATAAAACACAAATAATATAACACTATAAACATTCATATTATCCAAGAAGATATTTTTGCTTATTGCTTTCTTCATCTGTGGAGCTCAAACTAACAAGCAACACACTGGAGTTCAGTTTCGCTAGAATTCAGTACCGTCTAATGGGTTCTAAAAAGTAGTTCTGACTTAACTCAAACTCAATGAGCCTTCTAAAGCCAATAGCAGACTTTATGTAGAGTTGTAGAGTCTCAAAGTCAATCTTCAGAAATCTGGGAATGTTTCTTAAGATTTTTCTTTAGGCAACTTCAGCTGGTAGAGTTGTTGATGTGAGTCTAAGATCTGAAAAGGCTTGGGGAAGTGGGTAGACGGCACATGCAAGACACATTGTCCATTCTCAGGTCAGGGAGGTAGGTTATATCCCTTACATTAATAGAAGGGTAAAGTTGGTGCCATGAGTCTAGAATAACTACCTGGAGATGGAAATTGAGGGAACATAATGGAGGTGCATGTATTTGATGGTACAACTCTAAGGTCCCTAACTGAAGGTGAGGCAGGAGGAGTGAAACAAGGCAGGCACTGGAAACATGGTCCTCAGGCAGAGTTATGTGCATGGTTCTGGGACTACTACCTGGAAAGTGAAGTCCTCAGATTACAGGAATGGATGAAGTTAATCTAGTGTCCCTACCTAGACACGGGATGCAATGGCAGTGCAGTTGGGAAAAATTCACAGGGATGCTTCTTACTCAGTTATGCCATAAGATTTGGTTAAAATTTGCACACACAATTTGAAGTGTTGTTGACATCTGAATTTCATGGATGTTCATCCTAGACCCTGAGTCAATCTTTTTATATTGTAATTTAAAATATCAGTGTTGTTTATTTCATTCCTAGGAGACAAAATCACTGAGCAAACTTCCCATTCCTCTGACTTTTACAATCTTTCTGCTCCTCCATCCATAATAATCTCTGAACCCTTGATGTGGGCCCATATTTCGATATGACACAAAAGCCATTAGCCTGGTCTGAGCTGACCACGTAGTTCTGCAGACAAGCTGTCTCTGCCCCTAACAAAGGCCAGGATGCCTGCTCCTAGCTTCTTTTGTTAAGATGTGGATTACCTGAGAAGAGATGTTTGACTGAAGCTGATGACTTAAGAGTTCAGATATTTGGTGCTTCTTTCCTTTTGTAATTTGGACGGATGTCTTATAGAGATGCTAATTCAGGGCCTACCTGACTGCTAGATGCGGATGTGATTTGGGCCCAGGCACTTGGCTGCCTAAGGAATGGCGTAATGTGTTTTCCCCCTTCCCCGCTCAATTTGGTGTGGGTATATAAAAGGTTTGGACAATAAACGAAAAGGCTGGCCATTTTCCATGATGACGGTGTAAGCTGTGTCGGTTCTTTTCCTCGCGACTCCGTTCCAGCCGGTTTGAGGAATTAGGGAATTTATGTTGGACCCTCACGGGCCACGACACCTTGATGCAAGGGTGTTATTGTAGATGTCTTTATTAGACTGGTCTCAACAACTTTGAATTTTAATTTGTTGTGGTTTTCTATTGATCTTTTGTTGCAAAGATAAGTTTCCATGGAGAAGGTTAAGGACTAAACTTATGTGAAGATAAAGACAAATATTTAATATAGTTAGGAATTAGCTATCTTTGTTAAGTGATGGTTATAGGTTCTCTTATAAGATCCATGACTTCACTAGCTTAGAATATCTGGCTAGGTTTCTAATACCATACATGATTTTACTCTTGTTAAGTCTAATTAAAGTGCTTTTGGTGACAGCCCAAGAAGGCACACTTACAGTTATCAAACAATGCTGATTGCTGTGGTTCATAGGCAACACAGGTGGATAGGACTTTTGATTGTTTCCCCTCTTTGGAAAATTTCATGTTGTCTTTTGCCACCATAGAAGCTAATCACCAAATACTTTCAGTTCAGTTCAAGCTCAGAAGCCTTTGGTCCCAGAGCCGTGACTACATGGTGTCTTTAGAAGTAGACTTGTATCTTCCCTCTCTAGAGGACAACCAAGGACAACAGAATTAATCTACAATCTTTTATGAAATCTCTTTGACAGCTCTGATCAACAACTCAAAGGAGAGTTTCTCATGCATGACTGGTGTCAGAGATTTTGTTAGATGGTCTTTGGCTCTTAGAGAAAGCATTGTTATCTCATCTGGAAAAATTACACTTAAGCACTTTATGTGTAACTAATTATACTCTGACTTAAGTGTCATATAGGTATTTTTAGCAGATAGCGAGTCATAATATTCCTTATGATTTTATAGATATCTTGCTAAAATTTTTCTTTCTTTCTTCTTCTATATTTAGCTCATTCCATTTCCCTAGTTAGAGGCCCTCATTTTGAACATTTTCCCCTTGAGATCAATTATAATTCACTAAATATCCTTCACAGTACCCTTTGACTTTCCTGGTTAATGCAGTTCCTCAAGTTTGTATACTCACATCTGAATATTTGGAACTAGGGGTTTTATATAAAAAAGAACATAAGATGTTTGTCTTACTTGGTTTAGGCTGCTTCACTTAATCCGATGTTTTCTAGTTTCATCCATTTACCTGAGAATTACATATTTTTATTTTTTATAGAACAATATTATATATGGTATATACACCATATTGTTATTATTCATTCATAGTGGAAGGAGGTCACGCCAGCATGACTGGCTAAATATAAGCTGAAAAAGGTCAGCAACAACAGATGTGATAAAGTGGACATGGGAAAGACCACAAAGTCTCAATCCTACACAAATAACCTCAGGTAACTTGGAGGTGCAGAAAGTGGAAGAAATAGTCTTCACAAGAAGAAGATACCAATTGACTATCTAATACCAAATAGTAATTCCTGAATACATACATGCATGTAAAATTATACAGACTGATTAGGATATATATATATATATATATATATATATATATATATATATATATTATATGGAGAGATAAAGGGAGTAATACAGGAGAAAATCGAAGCCTTCATCAAAAGTCACAGAAACTTATGGGGAATGTTTACAGGAAGAAATGGAAGCAGAAGAGTAAAATCTGGGGCAATATCTTTGATCGACATAGCAGAGAGTTGACAGGGAAAGACCCTGGGCAAAAGCACCAAACAGGTCAAGCCAATATATAAACCTCCTCAAACTAAATGAAAGCAGGTCCAATGGAATTACTTTTTAAAATGTGTCTAGTGTGGCCATGTCTTTGTGTGTGTAAAAGCCAAAATGCATGTGCCATATGCTGTCTGTGTTGGATGAAGGAGACTGCTCAGCATTTGGTTCTCTCTTGCTGTATTGTGTCACCAAAAAATGTAAAACAGGTTCTTGGGCCTCACTATTGCCTCCAGCCACTGAGCAGTGGCAGTTCCTCAAGTTGACAGCTGTAGTCAGAGCTGGTAATACTATTATGCTGTGTAACCTTGGGAGAACTTATGTAAAATGTCTTATAATTATGTATAATTTTTTCATATTTATTCTTATTTGGGATTTTATACTTAGGAAATAATCTAATAACATTTAAAATAATAAGCATGGAAATATTTGTTATAGCCTTCTCTAGCAAGAAGGCTAACCAACTTTAGAGAACATGTTAGAAGAGGTTGATGCATCAATATGGAAAAACTACCCATAGATATTAAAAGAATAATTATGGTTACCATTCATAACTTTAAAATCAAAATATCAATACAAAGAAAGAAATATATGCATGGTAATGGTATCTGCATTATAGTGGTGACTACTTAAAAATATGTATGGAAGAGACTATGGAACATTAAAATAGGAACAGAATTGGGGCAGATGTTTAAAATCATCATTCTTTGAGAGTTTTTCTTTAACATGATGTCTTTTTACAAAGAAAAGAATTAATGAACCAATTTTTATTATTCTATATCACTGCAAGCTTACAAAATGCATACTAATGAATAGAAGGGAAACCGTTAGAATCCCGAACATCATTGACCTAATGTGTATTGAAGAAGAGTCTGACCTTCAAGATAAAGAGATAAAAATGAAAAGAAAACTATTATGTATTAACCAAGTAACTTTGCCAATATCTGCCAGGGAAATGAGACAGGAAACAATCACTGTCCTCACTGACCTTCTGAGTATCCATGACACAGTATAACTTTGAGGCTTCAAATAAAAATGCAGTCTATTGTACCAGACAGGAAGCTTTGCACTTTCATTATGCATATAATATCTAATAGATCTTTTGAAATCATTACCTGTCAAGAGCGGAAAAGAAAGGCAGAGCGAAACCTTGAAGAATAGAGTTTGTCAAGGGTCAAAGTAAATGGCAATATACTTTAATAAGCAATAAGCCGTACATTATTTCTGGGTGGCCTAGACACTCAGTGGACTGTGGCATTATATTGCATTGCAGAATAGTTTCTTAGTGGCCTAGAATAATCTGCCAGGTTTATATCAGATTATCTGTAACTTTAAAAAAAAGAAGTCAACACCATGTAATTAGGAAGATATAATTTTGAGTTACCAAACTTAAGGCACATTATATATTTACACTCTTTCTAGCTTTTGTCTAGATCACCATTTTTGTATGTTAATCATAAAATGGAAAGGGGAATTTGTGTTTTCCAAGGTTCTTGGCAATCAACAGATGAATAAATCATGCATGTCAATAATATAGTAGAATGCATATATCACAAAATGCTAATTTTATTGTTTAGCATTAAGAAAAAGAAAAATCCCCCCCTTTTTTTGTTTCCAGACACGTGGTTTTTACCTTTGCATACTTATGGCACAGTAACTGTTCTTGTATCTAATGATATGAAATGACACATAATCATTTAATATTGGCCTAAATATTATGTGGTTCACTGCCTAGTGGCAGAGTGACTGACTAAAAGGAATGAGCAAGAGCAAAGTGGCCCAGATCCTAGCTTGTATTGGTAAAAAGCTACTGTTATCTTTCAAAGAACCTGACTCCTAATTTTCTCATTGTAGTATCAGAAGCTAGTGTCAATACTTATTGGGGTTTTTAAGGGTCTTACCAACTGAAGCCTAGTTTCTATTTGGAACCAAGAATAATTTATTCCTGTTCATCTCAACCTAACACAAAAGAAGCAATGACATCACTTTGCTAAGTATAATAAAATAGCAAAAATAATTTGACAATATAATAACATTGGGCATTTGACAGGTATAATATTGCACATTGGTAGTCTCCCTCTTCCATATACTAACATTGGATCTCCAAGACAGTCGAAAAGTGCTTTTGCTCTGAATTTTCAATAGGTCAGTGGAACAAAAGAACAGAATTTATTTTGAAAATTTTCATAAACTGTAAAAGTGAAGGAAGTGAATCTCAGGATTTGTTCGAATTATGCAAGCTAGCAGATTTATTTGAGTATGATGGCAAGTGTTGTGTGTCTAGCCTAGGTGAATGAGCCTTCTTTCTTAATTTGTCAGTCTCAGAACTCACATAATAGTGTTTCCCCAAACTCTAAGCAAGGGATAGTGACATTAAAAATAAGAAATCCAATGTTGAAATCTGAAATAGTAAGTCATCCACCATTACTCTTTGTTCAAGAGCTAGATCATTATAAGCAATATGATAATGATGAAAAACAAACTTGTAGTTAATGGAACGACATAAGAATTAATAGCACTGTTACACATAAACAGAGTCATCTGATATTTGATTAAAATGGCAAAATATATACTTGAAAAATAAAGCTTATGTCATAAATTATGCTGAGAAAACTGCTGTTGTAGAATATTAGTTGAAGATATGTTACCTTTGTTTATGCTATAGAACTTTTGTTAATGATGCAAAGATGTGTTGCATTCTTTCACGTTGCATTTATTTGATTCCATGAAGCTGTGTTACTTTGTCTAAAATACCTGTTTGTTCTAAGAAAGAGTTGAATGGCGAAGAGCTAGACCTGAAAGAGAAATAGGTGAGGCTGGCAGGCAGAGAGAATAAATACGAGGAGAAATCTAGAAAGAGATTGATCTAGGAGTGATAAAAGAAGGTGCTAACTACCTAGACATACAGCCAGACACAGAATATGAAGGAAAGAAATGATATACAGAAATTAAGAAAGGTGAAAGCCCCGAGGCAAAAGGTAGACAAGATAATTTAAGAAAAGCTGGCTAGAAAAATGTCAAGCTAAGGTTAGGAAAACGTAAGAAAGAATAAGCCTTTGTGAGTATATTTGGGAGTTAGGTGGTGGGCCACTAAAGAGCCGAAAGAAGGGAAAAAAACAACCACAGTCTCCATGTGTAAGAATTGATCTAAAGCCTATTTTTGACTCTGTAAACATTAACTCTAATCAGGTAACAGTCAAGTGAAGGAGAAACTTTGAGTATGGGAGGGAATTTTTGCTAGATGTGTGCATGACAGAGTATTAATTACCAGGATATATAACGATCTAAAAACACAATGATTTAGAAAGCAAACAATCCAATAGAAAATGCTCTGTAGGTTTCAACAGTGACATCAAACTAAGAACCCAAAACAAATAGAAGTATTTCAAAAAATGTTTATCGTCTTTAACAATTAAGTGATACAAATTTAAACAACTTTGAGATTTCATCTTACCCACTCATAATGGCTGAGATCAATAAAACAACTTACAAGAAACACTGGTGAGGATGTGGTGAAAAGGGAACACTTAATCCCCGTTAGTAGCCATGGAAACCACTCCAGCCACTCTGGAAATTAGTATGGATAAATAAAAATTTAATACAAGTAGCTAAGAAAGAAAAATAATCAATAGCCCTATTCACTCACAGTCTATCAACTGTAACAATGACCAGCATAGCCAGATATCCCTACATGTGCAATCGTGACATTCATATTTGGCAGCAATACACAGATAACTGAACTCAAAGCCTCCTGAACAGGATGAAAATCATCCCCAGTACTGTAAACCTAGCCAACAACACATGGCTATGGAGGACATGGGTCTTAGATAGGGACTTACCACCACTTCCCCAAAACACTATAGTCCTAACTACATTCTAATCCCCATAAAGGTCTGCCTCACACTTCTCCAGAGAAGTCCCACCAATCACCCCACCCTGGAAAACTTCATCCCTAAGAAACATTATACAAACCCTGTCTTCTGTTCAGTTATCTACTGTTTCTCTTCCAAGCAGAGACAGGCACCTCTTAGGTTGTTTTCTCCCAGTAAACTCATGTGTATTGTTTGCTGTGCAGTGTTATTTTGTGATATTCCTTGACTTCCAAATGCCATGATCCCTGTCTCCACAGAGCTGTAACACTTAAAGATGGTAGCTATAAATACCAGCTAAGACCACATGATGAGAAAAAAAAAAGGATTTTAATTGACTTAATTGGCATGTGTGTTTCTGTTACATTTTGTTAAGAAACTATTTTCTTTCTTTAATTTCTGTATCATGTGATGTGACATAAATTAAGAGAATATCATTGATTATAATATTTAAGTTTAAGATTTTGAAAAAAATGTTCCCCAAGGAACATTGCCACCATTTCTAAATTTATCATGTATTTGCAATTGTACCTGGGATAGTTTTATCATGTTAGGTATAATTATGACCTTGGTATTGTTTTTATTTGGAGGTTAAGTCTAATAACAGAAAGTAAAATTGTATGTTAAGTGAGATGAGATGGACTTGGGATGGGTTTAATTGTTGGTCAACTTGACTACGTCTGAAAGTAATTGAAAGCCAAGCATCTGGGTATACCTGTGGAAAAAACCATTTTTATTCCTAATCTATTGAGGTGAGATGATCCACCTTTAATTTGGGCCATTCCTTCTGCTGGCAGCCTATATGAAAGACAATGAAGAGAGAAGCTTGCTCTCTTTGCCTATATATGCTTATCGTTGCTTAGCTGGCATTAGTGAATATTTATTTGGAATTCTGGTACATACTTAAGACCTTCTGACATTTCCAACCTTGCAGACTGAACAGCATTTTTGTTCTTGACCCTTTCATGGGTATACAGCTATTGTTGAACTAGCTGGACAACAGCCTGTTAGTTATTCTAGTAAATTCCATATATTCATATAGATATATTTCATATAAACATATTCATATAGGCATATTCATATGTAATCCTATATAGACATATGAATATATCTATGTATTCTATGTATATGAATATAAATATGTCTATATGGGATTAATTAGAGCATACACAAACATCTATACATATAAACAGACACATAAATAAGTATATGTGTAAGTATTATTCTTTAAGTTCTTTTCCTCCAGGGAACGCTCACTATTACAGGTAAATAAATATTCAATTACTACTTTTAAATTAATTTTGGTTTTATTTGTGTGTGTTTGTGTTCCTCTAGAGAACTCTGGCTAATAGAGGTAAATAAATATTCAATTACTATTTTTAAATTTATTTTAGTTTTATGTGTGTGTGTGTACATACACATGGGTATTTATGTAACTACTGACCTATCTCTCCTAGCATCCATTTACCATTTTTACAATTTAATTTTTTTATGTTATCATTTAGATACAGATATTTGATAAGTACATTATTAAACTATCAGTTGGACTTGAAGTAGTTAAAAGGATAATATTTTTCTGTCATGAAATTGCTTTCTTGAGGAAGAAGTCATAACACGTTGCTACTCTTAGATTAGTCATACACTTATGACTGAATTATTAATTAAATTTGTTTCACTTTACTAGTTCAATATAAATTCAACTGTTATTTATGGTCCAACAATTATTAGATAATAAACAAAGAACAAGAATTTTAAGAGAATTACGTCAACTAAGTATTCAGAAGCTGCCATATCCATTTATAATCATCACAAAAATACAAGCTTAGTGAGTGCTGACCTACTTTATATCATGCTGAATTATTTAATTGTGTAAACACTATGGGATTTATCTCTATTTGGAAGTATGCCCTACATGCAAACTGACTCCAACTACTTCTACTGCACCAGGATTTGTTTATATTGTTCCCTAGACTTCTCCTGTTAAAGCAATCAACAGTGACTTACATATAGAGTCATATTCTTTGCTGACTCTTTGTCTCTTCATCTCAGCAAATGCTAAAAATAACAAATTATGCAATCAGAAAAACCAGTAAAAATTATAAACACAACCAACTAAAACTGGAGATGGACTTAATGATTGTCTAAACTCAATCAGGAAATGAAGCGTTGTCTACGTGCTATAGTAATATAGGTAGTATACTTAATAAATGGCAAATATATGTAATATTTACATTTAAATTCAGATACACATGTATAGCAATACATACGTGTGTGTTATATGTATGTGAATTTAGTTTTTGATGACTTTTTAAAATTAATACAATGAAAGTTAACTGATCATGACTGACAAAGATTCAATTATTTAATGACAAGTCTGTGCCTCTAAAAAAGGAATGCAATTTATAATATTTATGGTTTAATATCATTTGAGTGTGTGTCAGTGTGTGTGTGTGTGTGTGTGTGTGTGTGTGTGTGTGTGCGTGTGCGCTTGCACGTGCATGTGATAGTTTGCAGGTTTACATGTGGAAGGAGGACAGAGGATTCTACTTGGATGTGGTTATGCAGAGTTTTTTGAGTCAGATTTTCTCACTAGCCAGGACCTGGCCAGAATTCCCTGGGATCCACTTGTCTGTGATACCGCCCAGAGACTGCTAATGGGCTCCCAGCTCTGCCTGTTTTGTGGGTTCAGAAACATAAACTCATGTTCTGAGTTTATAAGGGTAGCAATTCTGACTGAGCTATTGCTACAGCCTTTTGGTTCTTTTTGATATATATCATAGGCATGTCATGGGTCTCAGATTTCATATTACAAAAGTAATATGAAAGAGTCGTACAAAACTCTAAGGGAAATATTTCTCTGAAAACACCCAGTTTTAGTTAATACCTCTGTACTACTTAAAAATAAACATAGGAAATCTGCAGAGAATTTAGGTAACATCCATCAAGTTGCTCTCTCTCAGGACGATTAATATACACTATTTTAATATAAATTTAAAGAAATATTTTTCAGATGGTTAAGTTGGCTTGGAAAATTTTATTTCATTTTAATAAAGGAAGTTTCTGCATTGCCCACACAGCAAAGAAAAATATAAACAGTAATAGGTGTAACAGAAAGTCATGACCAGCTTATCTTAGATAACAGTTAAAAAAAATATTGTCAAAATAAAGGCCCAAACAACCCAGCTGGAAGCTCTTAGACATAAGAAGTGACTTCAGCTATTTCCCAACTTACTGTTGCTGCTACTGTTTTTATAGTTGTTGTTTGAGACACCATTGAGGAGAGATTAGACCTTGGGTTTGTAGTCAACGGTTTTCTTCTCAGTGCAGTACAGAATGAAATTAGTGCAGGAGAAACTAATAATATGACCTTGGCAGGTTAAACAAACTATTATTCACCAATTATATAGCACTATGCTTAAAATGCTCCAGCAAACATTGTGAGGACTTGAAACTAAACATAGAATATGCTTATCATATTTGGATTCTCACCTAGTGGATGCTACTCATATTATTATCTTATTGATGAACTTTAGTTTCCTCTTTGAAGAACTAACTTTAACAATACTTAGTATGCCTTTTCTAGGGGGCTCATAGCAAGAATGTAGGCTTTGGGGTTCAAAAAGGCAAAATTAAAAGACATCAAAAAAAGCATATGCAAATTTTTCAATTGTAAAATTGTAAAGAACTGGAAATACAGTTCTGAAGTGAAGAGCACCTGTGACCTTGGTTCAGTTCTCAGAACTCAGGCAAATAACTCATACTTCTAACTCTAGCTCTAGTGAATTCTACACCCTCTTCTGGAGTCTGTAGGCATAACAAGTATGTGGTGTACAAGAAGTCAAAACAATCACATGCATAAAATTAGAAATCGTTAAATCAATTAGTAAAGAACTACAAACTATTTTTAGCTCATTGGCTGTCAATAAGCCAATGGATTAATAAGGAAATGGTAACTATGCCCAGAGGCTAGAGTTTGTTCCCATCCCATAATCAGCAGGTCAGAGTTATGAAGTTACATGAATTTATTCCACTCATTTCCACCTGTTTTTGTGAAGGAGCATTTAAGCCTAGCTAAAATTGGGGTTGGCTGAGAACTACATCTGGTGGAGCCATCACTTTCCATAGTACACAACAACGGATCCTGATAAATGAAAGTCACCGACATTTCTGCTAAAAACTCATGCCAGGGGGCTGGAGAGATGGCTCAGAGGTTAAGAGCATTGCCTGCTCTTCCAAAGGTCCTGAGTTCAATTCCCAGCAACCACATGGTGGCTCAGAACCATCTGTAATGAGGTCTGGTGCCCTCTTCTGGCCAGCAGGCATACACACAGACAGAATATTGTGTACATAATAAATAAATATTTTTAAAAAATACTCATGCCAGGTAATAAATAAAGACATTATAGTAAAACTATAGTGCAAGAAAAGTTCTTCGCAATTACAAACTGAAATTTGTCCTCTTATTCCAGGTTTAGATACACAACATTTAACACTGGCTTGTTGATTAGTTTAGTAAGTGGCATTTTCTTTATTTATGAAGTGGCCAAATCCCAGAGTGTCTGTTCAAGTGGATATATCACAAAACAGGTATTCTTAACTCTTTAAAATGTACATTTAGATAGATGAATACAAACAATATAAAACATTAGAGGCTAAAGCATGTTAAAAGTTAAGAACCATAGAGAATCATACTGCAAAAATAAAAACACTGGTATTAGTTGCTAATTAAAATAGTATCATTTCAATCGCTAATTATGTGTTTTGTGGGAAAGAATTATTTATTATAGAAGTTAAGAAAGGTTTCAATATTTACAACAGAAATTGTCAGGCATAAGGGGGCTTCCTAGGAAAAAGATGTTCCATGTGGAGGTAAATTTAAGGAGACCTGAGGCCTAACATTAAAAAGAAAGTGGGATGGTAAGCTTAATGAAAGACAAAAGCAGAAAAGAAGCCAGGTGAGGTTGTACTCTAATGGCCATTGTAAAAATCAATGTTTGTATCCTCAGATAAATGTCTAAAGTCATTCAGAAGGGATGGTCTCTTAAGAGAATTATAAAATTGAAGCAGGGACTGGTTTTCATTTTATGAGAATTAATTATGATTTCTTTGAGGGATTATTCTTAATACTTAGTTTAAAAGATAATGAATAAAATATATTGAGATTATTGAGCATAACTTATTTTAATTTAATTATTTTTTCTATAGTAATTTTCTTTTAAAAAGAGATGTTATTCATAACCAAATTAAACACACAAAATAGTTGAAACTTACAGTAGCTTAATGTATTACAAACTATCATGTTGTTATCACTAATTCTACTATTATAACCAGGAAAATACTAGTAAATATTCCACATAAACTAATTATACGCTTTTTGGAAACATTATTGCCAACAAGTCTCTGTGAAGCACAGTAGACTTCATATCCTATATTTTATACCTTGAGAGAGGATCCTGGTTTACTTCCTTTCTCATCTGCCATGTCTTTCAGTGTTTATAACTGTTAGCATTGTTCAGTTTCAAAAAGTATCTTACTTCTTAAAATTATCTTGAAATTTTAGAATATTTAAAGGACTTCTTGTTTTTTGTTATTGTTGTTGTTTTGTTTAATTTTGTCTATTGCTATAATCATTATAGCAAGAAGAGGTAATCAAGGTGCCAGAAAATTAGAAAATTGAAATTGATAAGTAATAGCACAAAATTAAAGAAGAGTGGCATGAATTTCCAGGGATGTTTTAAGGAATGGATACAGGATTGGAAACAAGAAAGTTCTTAATTTGAATGTTAGCTTTGTAATTTTCTATTGCAGTGGCAACACAAAATTTATCACATTAAATTTGTTTATTGTTCAATTTATTTCCTTTCTATATACAAAGAAATTATATCTCAAGGAGGTTAACAATTTGTAAAAGAAAACTTCACAGCTATGATCTTGAATGATTAAGTTTTACAAATAGATTTTACCGTGAAATTACAAATAGAGGCAACATTCTAGTTTTACGCTAATATTTACAAGTAGCCAGATGACCTTAAAATGTATAAAGTCTATGGAAAATTTTCATTTGGTAAACATATTTATGTCTAATTCCAAATGAAGTATATTAAATACTATAATTTAATTTTCAGAAATATGATTATATGTAGCTTTTATATAAACACAATATAGGTTGTATATTAATAACATAAACCTCTGTTTTTGAGAAGGTAAATCTATCAACTCTGAAGTTTCTGACAGCAAAGAAATGATGAAACTTTTGTTAAAACAATTCTCAACCTCAACTGTTGAAGTAAAATTGGACCAAAAAACAATGACAAGCAATTTATGTTATAAATTGAATGACAATTTTCTAATCAGTCTGATTGATTTTGTAACCATGAATGTATTTAAACTTTCAGAGAGTCTCTTCTCTTCTCCACATGCAATTTGTAAATCCATCTCCTTTCAGCATTAACTACATATTCAGTTGTCTATATTGGAAGACACTGAAGACAAAGGTTGTAGACAATCTTTCTTATTTGTGGGTGACATCACATCATATATTAATTCTTTTGATATATTGTTTGTTTCTCAGTACTGGATGTTGAGGTCTCATGTTTGGTAGGCAGCTTCCATGCCATCCAGTTACACAACTACCTTTGAAAACTTAGAGAAAAATTCATCTCATCAGCTAATCACATATCAGAAAATCATGGTATATTATATATGCAAAAGATCAAGAATACGAATTAATATTGCTAGCCATGTGAGTCTGATTTGGTGTCTGTATGGAGTACTCTGCCAAGCCATGACATTTTAGTTCAGATGCTGCAGTTTCAATTTAATCACTCTTGTTTGTTGATTGCCAGTTTAAAAACAAGCAATATGTCGACACAAATATGACTTATTAATTTCTAAAGACCAAGTGTCACACATGTTAAATTATATAAAATACTAATGATTTAAGAGAAAACTTGTGAAGAAAAAATATCTATGCCTATTACATTCCCCGGCTATTTCTTTTTTAGCACACATAGACAAAATATATAACTGGTGTACTATACACGTTCATGTAATGAGTTATTACAAATTAAGATTGGAAAACCCAAATAATTATAATACAATTATACTATGTGAAAATGATACTAGAGAATGTTGCTTTTATACTCCAATAAATTCTCTACATTGGCTTTTCTTTTATCTTTATAGAATTCACAATTTTCTGCTGTTTACTTTCTTCCTCACTTGTTGACCACCAAACTCCTTGACTACCATGACTTTTCTTACCTCACATACATTTGGTGCATAAAGCAAGATTCAGCTCAGTTCTGACTTGGTTTCAGCCTCCCTGAGCACCTCCAGCCTGACTGTCCACATGCACACATAGTTAGGACCTATTAGAAGCTAAGATCATTCTCTCGGCACAATCCCTTGACTCAGTGAGCAACAAAATAAAAATTCTTTTATCCAACTCCATATCGAAAAGGGAAAAGGTAAAATCAATGGGACAATAAAAACTGCAATCTTTTTTTGTCACATTTTATGACCTCATCACCACCAGACTCCACAAGGTCATCACTCCTTGTATTAGTCTGTTAACGGTCTGGGCACAATCACTGCTACCTTTTGAACCGTTGTTTTTTTTCCCCCCTACAATATTGCTTTTTGTTTGTTTGTTTTATTGGATGGTGCTATTGCTCCTCCATTTTGGTTAAAATGAACCTCAAAGAATGCTATCACAGAATGCAATAAACCCATGCACTGAGACATCCAGTTCTTGGGTGAATCATTCCTAAAGCCTTCTTTTGCCAAGGCACAGAAATTCTTATATTTAGCAGTTTACTTGGATACTTAAAATGCTACTGGTTATGATTTGCCTTCAACTTTTTGATGTTAGATGTAAAATGTTTTCCAAGCATTAGACATGTGTGATTTAATATATTTTTAAAATGTTGTGTTTCTAGAAAAATTTTCAATACATAAAATATTTTGAGCAAAATCAGAAATGGTTCCTCGATCTTTACTAGTATTTATTTGGTTGCTTGATCTCTGGTCTCTTACGCTAAGAATATATTTGTGTGTTTGTGTCTGTGTGTATTATTGTATGTATACACATTGTCTATGAAGTTACTTCATGTTTCACTTGGTTTGCTACTTAATGAATTTCTTTTCCTGAAATTGCGGAAGTTAGGTGGAAACCCTCTGCAATCACAAGTACAGAGTCTTTTATTTGTGTTATCCTTTGCTTAGTTTTGTTTCATGCCACCATCTTTCACAAGATTTTATAATTTTCCATGCTTCCCTACTACCTTTGAAAATGGTGATTCTTGTAGTTTTGGTATTTAGAACATCTGTAGATGCCCACCATCTAACACAAAGTTCTTCTCCATCTTGGCATACAAATTTTGTATTCTTTTTTTTATTATTTTTTTAATTTTCGAGACAGGGTTTCTCCATAGCTTTTGGTTCCTGTCCTGGAACTAGCTCTTGTATACCAGGCTGGTCTCGAACTCATAGAGATCCGCCTGCCTCTGCCTCCCGAGTGCTGGGATTAAAGACGTGTGCCACCACTGCCCGGCTAAAGTTTGTATTCTTAATTTCTATCTTTCACTGATATTCATTCACCCTCTATTTCCAGGCCTAGATGCCGTTCGAATATATACTTGTCTTCCTATTGCCAATTTCAGGGCTTTTTTTCAATACCATGTTCATATCTCTCCTATGTGTAATTTCTTGGCAGCCATATTACTTTTGTATGTCTGATCACACATGGTCATAGCTTAGCCAACTCTCTTTACTTTTCAGTTTTACTGTTAAAAGTAAAACCCTACCGTCTTTCACTTCAAGAATTCACTCTGAAGTTAGGAAACATTTAGGAACAATCCAAATGATGTCTTTGTTGCAAAGTTTATTCTCCTAATGTCAAAATAAACTCAATCTTTTCTTATTGCTGCTGTCTGGTTTCTGAAATCAAAGGTACCTATATCAAAAGCTTGATTCCCAAGATGAGGCCATTGGTGATGGGGCAACCACCATGAGGTGTATCCTTGAAGAGGATCCACAACCCCAGCACTCTCTTCTTTTCTCCTCCCCTCCCCTCCCCTCCTTTCCTCTCCTCTCCTCTCCCCTCCCCTCCCTTCGTCTCCTCTCCTCTCCCCTCCCTCTCTTCCCCTCTTCTCCTCTCCTCTTTTCTTCTATGTCTCCTTTCTAGCTGTGACTATTTTATCACTTGTACTTCTACTCTTTCTTTCCACACCTGAATTGAATAAACTGTGCTTAAGGAAATCATTCTCCTTTGTCAACTTAGTTTCTTGTTTAGGTGGATCATATTAACATTTCTGATCCGTATACTCCAGTTTAATGTTCTAGATAGTGTAAGTAGAATAGATATAGACATTGATGAGCATGCATCTGACATGAAGGCAATGTAGAGGAATTTCGATGTCACAGAGGACTGATCTCCAAAATATATAAATGCTATGAGACAATGATTTTACTCTGTAAAGATTTGCTTCTTGTACTTGTTTAATAATGCTGATTGGCCAGTAGCCAGGCAGGAAGTAGAGGCGGGAATGAGAACAGAAGAATTCTGGGAAGAGAAAAGATTCAGTCTACAGTCACAACACAGCCACAGAGGAAGCAAAATGAGAATGCCTCACTGATGAAAGGTACCAAGACACATGACTAACACAGACAAGAAAAATGGGTTATGTAAGATGTAAGAATTAGTTAACAAAAAGCCTAAGCTGGTTAACCAGTTTATAATTAATATAGACCTCTCTGTGTTTCTTTGGGCTGAAAGGTTATGGGACCAAGCAGGACAGATACCCCTTGTCAATATATAAAGAACTCAAGAACTTAGACACAAATTATTTTTATAAGGAGAGTAAGTATCCATTTTATGTGTTTGTAATTTCCTTTCCTGCTGCTGTGAGAAAATACACATGCAAAAACAAATGAGAAGAGAATGTCTTTATTTATAGTTATAGATCAAGGTAGATTCCACTATTATGGGGAAGTCAAAGAAGTGAGATCCTTAAAACATCCCAAGGTTAAGCTCACAAGTCATAGACTCGTGCACTCCCTCACTCATCTCATATTCTCTGCTTCATAAAAACCAAAATCTGGTGCCTAGGTCCACCCACAATTAAGGTGAGTCCAATGACATCAACTATGTTAGTCTGATAATCCCTGAGAGGCCTAGAGACTCATCTTCCTGGCAATTCACATTTCAGTAATTAACCAGCACAGGACAGGGAATTCATTTATAATTCAGGAAAGTTCCTTTTCACTTCTGAGAAGAATCTTATGTAGCCTAGACTGCCCTGTATCAGGCTATACAGGCTGGGAAAACTTTAAATTTCTAATCCACTCTCTCCAACATCTTGAAAACTGGGATTACAGGCATGTACCACCATGACTGTGTCTCGTTTATTTGGTGCAGAGAAATGAAACCATGGTGTTATGCATACTAGGCATCCAATCTATTAACTGAGTATCTGTTGTAGAACACTTACCTCCAAACTGATGCATTAAATCCAGGAGAGAGAATGAAGATCACAAAACTCATGAAAAATCCCAAATCCACACATCTTGAAAAGATGAAATTTGTGAAATTCTGGAGGACCTCTCCCTTGGGAAATAAAAGTGGTACACAACTACTGAAGGAGAAGGAATCCTCAGTCTAGTCTGGATGCTAAGAAGGTATTATTGGTCCTCTTAACCTGCCTGCAAGCCATGCAGAGAGCTCCCCATTTGCAGCTTCTGTGAGTCATCAGTGGGTTGATGTTGAATGATGCTACTCTAAGTCATCTTCAGCCACTCTCTTGTGTTTAGCCTCAATAAAACTCATTGGTTTCCCTAGTTGGACATTGGTAGATCATTACTTTGGTTTCTGATGGGTTCCGTATCTGTAATAAATAGTAAATGTAGTAATGTGTGTTTCATGTCTTCCCATGAAAGTAATCTCACACAACGGCAACATTTCAGCTCCTCAAATAATTCTAATAAAGGTTTGACGCTTAGTAGGAAAACTAAAAATTGTATGAAATAAAGCAAGTGTAAAACTAGTCTACTTCTCTTCCCGGTCAATCTGTTAAGAAGATGAGGAAACTTGATCTTTTATCAGCTTATATTTATTTATATTTAAATTACCTTGCTTCTATTCTTAACACCAACCTCAAAATCCAACACTACTAAGAACACTGTAAACATTAAGGCAAAATAAGCAGGAATAACAATAGCAACAAGGAAGAAAGCAGAGAGGAAATGCCATAAACATTAATTTAGTTTGTTAGAAACTGCCTGGTTATCAGGGTAATTTTCAGAGTTGGTCTTGCTTTGTGGTAGCTTCAGATTTAATGTTGAAGTCATCTGAGGCTAAATTGAACAAATCAGTAGTTATCATCATCTGAGCGGGGAAATTTATTCTGTGTAATTTAATGTAAAAGAGTCATTTATACTTGTGACCATTGTGTATCTCCATATTAGAGCAATAACATGGAACACAGAAAAGCCAAGCAGAGATTTACCAGCTAAGCTGCCTTATTGATGCTCTGAAGAAATATGCGACTTACACTTCAGGACATTCCAATGCAATGATAATTCTGAATTAATTTTTATAATTATTAATGTTTCATAGTGTAATATAAAATTAAAATTAAATATTATAAAAATCTTAAATATAAAGAATCATTTATAATTGATAATGTATTTCCCAGTTTACATACTGTTACACAGTTGATTTGTATTTATTTGATGCAAATTAATGAATATTTTGAAAATTCACAACTTAGAATAACTAGTCTCTACTGATAGTGTATTCAGCCTGCCCTTGAGTTGTTTTGACACCCATCACCTACTGTTTGTAAAGAAGTTTCACAATGCTTAGAGCCCCTATATTCAACTTGAAGAGATAGGATCAGCTTCTCTTTAAGCTTTAGCAGATTTCCATCATGTTGAATGGACCTTGGGTCTCGTACATTTGGGTTACGAGTCATTGGTATTAAGATAAAATTAATAAAGTGAAATTAGTATTAGGATAAAATTATAAACAATGTAAGATCTGAACTCTATTTGTTTCTACTTGTGAGAAAAATAATACTTATTTGTGAGTATTCTGAAATTTTCACCATAATCTCTGACTGCAGGCCTAATTATGGGAACAGGATCCCTTTGATAATCTATGACTCAAAAAACTGAGTATGCATACTCTAATATACCTCAGGTGAAAAATATGAATATTTTTTCTCTTTTTAGAAATAGTCAGCTTCAGGAAGAACTTGGCCTACTGCAAGGCCCAAGTGGAGGTTGCACAAGTGTTAATTGAATACTATGGGTCTCTAATCTTACAGACCAAACATTGTGCTAAAATTCTTTTTTATTTTTTAAAGGTTTTTTGAGACAGGGTTTCTCTGTAGCTGTAGCTTTGGAGCTTGTCCTAGAACTTTCTCTGTAGATCAGGCAGTCTTGCATTCACAAAGATCCACCTGCCTCTACTTCTCAAGTGCTGGGATTAAAGGTGTGTGCCACTACCACCTGGTCCTTGCTAAAATTCTTAACACTAGAGTAGGGAACCAACAGGATTACCAATTATTTTTTGACATTTTGACAAAACCTTTTTCCTCCATTCAAGTTCATAAAAAGGGAATAAAGTTATATTATACTTACAATATAATTAAACTAATTAATTATGAACACTTTTATGATATACTATAGGAACATATATATACTTATATTGTATATATATTATGCAACATGTTCTTTCAATTAAAAAGGATATAAATATCATTTAAAGAAAAACAGACTATAAATTCAAGGTTTAAAGAAATTTATAGATTTAAAAATCTCTAAAGTACAATTTGATTATTTTATATATAGCAATGCCCCTCATAATCAAAAGAGAAAAAAAGAAAGTCTGTCTAAATTAATAATAGTTGAGCAGCCCATGTATATTAATCTAATGGGTTTTATTGCAAAAGTTTTCTCCAGGCTTAATATTTCTTGTACAAAAAAATAGAAGAACAATTGGGAGTGATTAAAAATATAATTGCAGAAAATATTCATTTCAACACCAAATGAAAATTGGTAATGAATGAACAATGAATGACTATGAGTCCTGCCATTGCTCAGTAATCACAGTTAATAGAGAAATAAAGTCCAGATTAAAATATGCTAGAATAGAGCTAGTGAGAAAAAATTCAAAGTTCCTCAGTATTTTAATTTCTAATTAGTTACCTTAAACTACTGAGCAATTCTGCTAAGACTAAATTGCCCTTGCTACTTAAAGTCTTTTAGGCAGATTATATGGTCTAACAACTTTAACACTTTCAAATTGCAATGCATATGCTTTTGCTTGCTTTCAAAGATTCGAATAAAACATCACATACATAATAAGCACACAGTATAAAGAGAATGTACATATTAAAAAACAAAATAACATTGTACATATTGATGGTTTATGTTTAACATCTGTAAAATAAAATTGACGTAGATTAACCAATGAAAAAACTACTCACATTATGAGAACATAATTTTTGATGAAGGTTAAACCACAAAACATTGTTAGAAGAATCTAGCAAAGCGAATTGAATTTTTTTCCTGTAATAAGAACAGGAAAAAGTGTGTGGTTCAAAATATGTCAAAACCAATTCCCCTACATGTAGAAGAATTATTTCTGATATTTATATATATGCACTGGCAAACAATAAATGTTCAATAAAGCATTTTATTTTAATGCTAAAATGAGGAGGTGCTAAGTCACCTACCAAATAAGTACAAAAATATTATCAGAACAACATGTTTGTTTGGGCTCACAAGACTTAATCGTGCAGAGATGTCATAAAAAAAAAAAAACCAAAGTTCATTACATAATACTTTCATATATCAAAAGCCCAGCAATCACAGCAGGGAAGGTCAGCATGCCTTCAGCCAGATAGCTCTGTTCCACTCAGGGTAAATCATATGGTGATACGACCTCAAATATATCCTATATTATAGTAGTTGAAAAAAAAAACACTATTCATTTACGCACAGGGTGACTGAGGCATATGTGATATATCCAGATAACCTACCATATGAATCACTGCCAAAGCAGAAAGAAAGGAACATAGATCCTCCAGTGTTGGTTCTTCAGTGAAGTTGTATACAAGTAATGAGTGTTGCAGATTTCTCTGTTCAAAGCAATTGTCATAATCAGAACTAATGTCATGTATTTGGATAAAATCAACCAAATCATTAAATGGAAACAAAAAGTGGGTGTATAAAAACAGACATAACTTTACCCCACCAATGATATCTACAAGTCTAGAGATGCTGACAGAAGTTATAAATGACAATGTCCTCACAGAAGGCTTGGAAATTTTTACTAGGGACTAGGCATAACATTCTGCTATCTAATTTAAGAATAAAGCAAGATCACCAGATAGGACAGAGTATACATTTTCATGAAATATTGAGAATCACATCAGTGAGGGAAAGAATAGTAAAAGGCCCAAGCATTCTGAACCACCTTGTATGTCTCCACTTGCAAGCTGAGAATTTTTTTTATCCCTTAAAAACCATCTTGATCTACATAAAAGTCTCAATAAAACATAACTATGGAATATGTTGATAATAGGAACACATTTGTTACAGAATCTATGTCAAGATAACTGTATGAGGGAAGACTATGTGGCCTTATTAGTTATACTTCATTTCACTGTTACGGGATCATGATTTAAATTTGAGAGCTCATTTAATGTCATTAAATAAAATCCTTCTTTTGGACAGTAGTGAGATAGCATAACCAAAAAACCAAAAACAATAACAAAAACAAAAACACCCTCAGGCCGGGCAGCGGTGGTGCACGCCTTTAATCCCAGCACTCAGGAAACAGAGGCAGGCAGATCCCTGTAATTTAGAGGTCAGCTTGGTCTATAAGAGTTAGATCCAGGACATATACCAAAGCTGCAGAGAAACCCTGTCTTGAAAAAAAAAAACAAAAACAAAAAAAAGAAAGAAAGAAATGAAGGAAGGAAGAAGGGAGAAAGGGAGGAAGAAAAAACTCAAAATCAACATGGAAATTAAATTCCATTAATGACTCCATAAATACCATTTCTTCTAGTATCTATTTCCACCTCTGGTATAGGAGGTCCTTCTGTCTTTGTGTTGCTTTCATTGGTTAATAAAGAAACTGCTTTGGACCATTGACAGGGCAGAACTTAGGCAAGTAGAGGGAAAATAAAATGGAATGCTGGGAGGAAGAAAAAAGAGTCAAAGAGACACCACGGATCCTCTGCCTGAGATGGATGCTGGTTAAAATCTTGCCAATAAACCAGTGCCATGTGACAATATATAAAGATTAATAGAAATGGGTTAAATCAAGATGTGAGAGTCATCAAATAAGAGGCTAGAGCTAATGGGCCAAGCAATGATTTAATTAATACAATTTCTGTGTGGTTATTTTGGAGCTAAGCTAGCCAGGCGGCTGGGATGAACAAGCCGGCCCTGCTACAACACACATTCAATGATTTCTTGCAAACGTGTACTAAACTAATTGTCGAGACCATTCTTGGAACATATAGATTTGTAGAAAAAAACAGATTGCCTGTTTATCTCTATAAGGACCTCTTGAACAGCTCCAGGAGGAATACAGGAAGTCATCTCAATTTCCTGGACTTCTATTTGTGCAACATTATCGGGCACTAGGCAACACCAGCTGCACCTATCCTAGTCCACCACACATTACTGAGGAGAGGTGCTCTCACTTCACAGTGAGCTAACAGGTAACTCCCATCACCATAAAGACAATAATGAGTTCCATGTTGGGATTTCAAACTGAGGCTGCACAACGTTAGAGCTGCCGTTTTTTTTTTTTTTTATCACATCTAGGTTAGGACTTTGTGTATTATCCCATTCTGGGAACAACTATTAGCAAATTCATTAATTAAGGTCATGTTGACGCTTCTGTTCTCAACTAAAACATCTGTTAATTTATAGAGAGTTCTCCTTGGTTTAAACCAGCTTGTCACTGCTGCCTCTGGAAGAGGGCTAATGTGCTTTGGCTTTACAAGTACTGTAAGTGTGAATTGAAAGGATTAACAGATCTTGCCAATGGGCACACTATGTCCATATTTCTACATAATAATGGTACTCAAGAAGACATTGGTTCTAAAGATAATAAACGATCACTGCTCACAACAGATCTATAAACAGGATCAGGATTAATGAATTTGCTGGCAGCTATTGGTTTTAATTAGCCCAAGTTCAACTGCAGCAGAATCATGTCTGGCCAAGAGACTTGGACTTGCTAACACAGTTCCCAGATTGTCTCTTTCACTTTAGCACTGCACTTAGCCAGACTTTTGTTTTAATGCAGGCAGTCTAGCAGTTTAGTAACAATAGTAATAACAGTCTTCACATTTTTGTGTTCATTTTACTTTTTACCTGGCTACAATTTCTGTTCTCAATCAAATCGCTGAGGATGTGCTCCTACATTTCTACATGCTATATCGTGTCATTTATTGTGAATCTTTATATTGGTGGATGCATTTCTATTGTAATTTTGCTTTTAGGAGTGGCTTGCACTTCTTCCTTGCCTCTTTAAGCTTTCTTATTCCGAATGTCTCTGTGTTTTAAGAGTCTCTTTAAACCTTTCCTTGAATTCTTACCTCAAGGAAAAGCTCTCTGAGTGCTGGTTTAGAGGCCCTGTCACAGCTGGCTACAATGGCATCGACTGTTCATACGGACATTTTTAACAGGACTGTGAGCCTCCTGAGAAATGAAAGGAGTTTGTGGGAAAAATAGATATCTAATAGCCAATTCTGGGTTATTAGAAGTATTTGTAGCCCAGCCATTTTGTTAGGAGTTTTAATAACATAGCTATTGTCTGATATACAATTGCAATGTGTGACATCCAGCCCATTTGGAAAAATGATAATGTCTTTTAAAGTTCAAAACAAAAGTGTGGACCTCATCAATACTAAACTATGTTATTCTAAAACTCCCTATTTTGTATGAAAAAGAAAGAAGCCCAGAAAGTATTAGTCAGGATTCCAAGACACCTTTTTGAAATAGCACATTACATTGTGGGACTTGGAGTCTAAAGAACACTAAGTGAGGACAAAGAGGATGAAGTTCTCCACTGGATTAGATGAGCCTTAAGGGAGTCTAGAAAAGCAAGGGCTGAGATGACTGAAATTTCAACCATCAAAACTGCACCGTAGGAAAACTACAAAATGATAAACAGAGTGATGCACATAGGAGAAGTTTTTTTCTCAGGTCTAGACATGGAAAAAGTTTGTAACTAAAACTTGTCTTTAATTGAAAAAAAAAAAAGAAGCACCTAAGAGAAATTTGAAAGATATATAAAAATAGTCAAATTCTTTTCAATGTGAACTTGGTACAGTTGTTCAGAATGTGTGACTGGAAGAAGACAATGGGTTAAATCACATTATCAGAAGCTAAACCTATTTGTTTCTCTTATGCATTGCCCAGTTCTTATTAGAGAATCAGAAAATCAAATAAAACAGCTACTGCTGCCTAAAATGGGACTCCACACTTCATGGAATTGTTGATCTGATGCTAATGTGCCTCCAATATAAGCATTTTTTAAATCTCATTGTTATTATTTTAGCACTGTTTAAACTGCTATAACTGAAGACCAGAGACTAGGTAAATTATAAACCATAGAAGTTAAATCAGATTACAGTTCTGGAGAACAAAATGTTCAAGCAGTCTCATCTGGTAAAGATCTTCTGGACTGTCATAAACCTGGTGAAAGGTCAAGTGGGCTTCCAGAAAGACAGACAGAGTAACCTGGAAGGGGGAGGAGCACAAAGAAGACAGCCTGAACACAGGGAGACAGACTACACAGGAAGAAAATGAGCACAAAGGAAAGCAAACACCAAAGACGGGATAAACACAGAGAAAGAGTAATCCAAGAGAAAAAGAGAACAAGTACAAAGAGAGAAGTGTGTACACGGACAAAAGGAGCACCCAGAAGTCAGGGCAGGTCCACAAACAGAAACCACAAAGGTGGGGATTTGAGTAGAGCAAGCATATATGAAACAAACCATTTCCGCAATAAGTGTTATGGCATTCTGCTCTGCCCTTTAGACCTAACAATTTCTTGATATTCCATAACTTAAAGCTGCTAAAATCAGCAGTAATTTCAATTGGGACGAGCCTCTTCATTAATATTGCCAAGCCAGGATGAGGATCCTGTAGCTCAGCTTTAACTTTAATTCTCCTCCTTGCTGTAATTTGAATTTTCCATCTGATTCTGAATTGCCTAGAGAAAATTACTCAGCGCAATCCCTGTGGGAAGCAGCTTTGCTTGAAGGACCTTGGTAATGGGAAAGACGGAGCTGAGTCCCTTGTTGTTGTCTTTCGGTATTGTCTTTCTTTGTCAAGACAAAGACTTCCACAAATATCATGTAGACTGAGGTCCAAAATCCAGCAAAAGAGTCAGAGAGCTCCTGTTCCCATTGTTAAAAGTCCCAAAGAAGGCCAAGATATACAATGGTCACATTTTATTCATCTTGCATGAAAACTGCATCAAACATGTTGCAAGTCCTTATCTTCAATTCTCTATTTGAATTTCACAGGCTATAAAATTATTAGAAAATTAAAATTAGCAAAACACTTGTGATAAAGGGTCAAAAATGGCATTTTTTTAGAGGAGGGATTGTTTCAAGAGCTGAATTCAAGAAACTAAATTCAATATTGTTTTCTAATAGCTGTGACTTCTAAAACACCTATTCAATACTAAGATTTAACTCCTTGGATACAGCTTTTACTCAAGACTTCAAATACAACACTCATTAGCATAATGGGGCAAAACTATATATTTAAGTCGAGAATCATTTATCTGACTGAAAATAAGTTGTTGGAAGCAGTGAGACCCCAGATCCTGAATTTCTTGTAAACAACTTGTTTTCCCCTGATCTGAGTGCCTACAGCTGCTCTGAGCACGAAACCTTCAGGAGTTCCTGATGGTAGGAGAGTGGTTCCTGGTGGGTTTGGCTGGGGTATGGCAATCTCTATATAATCTGCCCCTGAACACAATAAAGGGGGCATTCTTGGGGAATTCAAGGATGACCCATGTCGCTGTCTCTCTGTCTGTGTGTGTCTGTGTATTTTAACCTCCAGTCCCCTTGCCCAAAGCTCGTGAACTGGGTGCCAGTGCACAGAGCACAGACACGGGGACACGGTGCGCGGCAGAAGTAGCCAAGAAGCATTACTCAGACAAGACCTCTGCTTCTGTTCCTCCAATTTCAGTCTTTTGAGTCTCATCCACAGCTCTGTAGCAAGCACCTGTTGCTATCTCCTTTTCCTCTGTGACCCCATTACAAATAGATCACAAAGATTTTCTCCTCCAACCTTCCTTGCACAGTTTCATTCTAACTACCTACACCGGCAGGCATTCCATGAGAACACAGCAATTGAGCAATTCAGGGATACAGGTAAGCTAATTGAAGATCTGTGTCACTCCTTCATTTCCTCTAAACCTCAAAACCCCCATCTTAACTTAACCTGTGTAATAGAACACCATCTGCAGCTTTCCTTCCCCCCAATTATATCTCGTGTGAATCCCAGAGACCTTCCTCTCCTAATCTATCTCCCCAAATTACCCCTTATCACAGCCTCCAACTCCAGCAGGCACTCCTTTCTAACGTACTGGCCACTTTTTCAAGGTAGGCTGACTCTAGACCTTTACTCTCCTTATGTTTCTCAAAATAACGCCCCCCCACCCAGGCTCATATCCAATGGCCTTCTTTGGTAACTATCTTCACTGTCTACCTCCATTCTAAGAAGACCAATAATCAGATCCTTGTTGAACACTCTGATTTCTTCCCTTTTGTGAACCCCTCCAGACTTCTAGTCTATCCCAATTGCCAAATTTCAGCTCACAATATCAAAAAAACACATGTTAGCTGGAACCACTAATGACCACACCCATCAGGTCCAGAGAAGTTTCCCCATCAGACAACACACAGACATCAAACTCCACTAACATCCAGAAATTAAAAAAAAAGCAAGGAAAAAAAAATACCCACCTAACAAAGACAAAACCAGAAATAAGTACTTAGATATGTACTTGTCCCAGAATAACAACACAATCAATAAAAGCCATCAAAATATATCTTCACTAGTAGTGCACAATAACCTTCCCAAAGCAGGTCCTGAATATTCCAAAATAGCTGAAGCACAAGAAAAGAGATAAAAGCAGCCTATATAAAGATGAAAAAGGTCTTTAAAAGGGAAATTAATAAATCCCTAAGCAATCCAGGAAAACACAAACAGTGCAAGAAATGAAGAAAACTATTCAAGACCTGAAAATGGAAATAAAAGCAATAAAGGAAATACAGATTGAGGGAATTCTAGAAAAGAAAAAATTGGGAATTTGAACAGGAACCACAGAAATAAGCTTCATTGACAGAATACAAGAGATAAAAGAGAGAATCTCAGATGTTGAAGTTGCAGTATAATAAATGGACACATGTGTCAAAGAAAATAAAGACTAAAAACCTCCTGTTGTAAAGCATCCAAGAAATGTGGGACACTAGGAAAAGACCAAATATAAGAATAACAGAAATAGAAAAAGGAAAAGAAGCCCAGATCAATGACTCAGGTAATATTTTCAACAAAATAATAAAAGAAAATTTTCCTAATCTAAAGGGAGAGGTTCCTACAAAGGTACAAGAAACATGTAAAACACCAAACAGCTTGAATCAGAAAATGAAATGCCCTCAGCATATAATAATCAAAACACTAATTGTAAGGAACAAAGAAAATATGAAAAGCTGTAAAGGAAAAAGACTAATTAACATATAAATCACTCCTATTAGGATTATACCAAACTTCTCAATGTAGACTCTAAAAGACAAATGGGCCTGGATGTTTTGCAGACTTTACGAGATCACAGATGCCATCACAGACTCCTATACCCAGCAAAACTTTCAATCACCATAAATAGAGAAAATAAGATATTCCATAATAAACCCAAATTTAAACAATGTTTACCTAAAAGTTCAGACTTAAAGATGGTGTTAGAAAGAAAACTCCTAAACATGTACTACAACCACAAAAATATAAAAAATAAATAATCTTAGACAACCAAAAAAAGGGAAATGCACACATGCATACACTACACAACACACACACACACACACACACACACACACACCAACAACAATAAAACAACACTACTATCACCAATACCATCACCACCACCAACAAAGAGAAACTAACAGAAATCAGTAATCATTGGTCTTAGATTTAATTTAATTAAGTATTAGAGGTCTCAATTCTTTAATAAAAAGTTCCAAACTAACAGAATATATATGAAAAGATTATCTGTCCTTATGCTGCTTCCAAGAAACACACCTCAACATTAAAGATAGAAAAGATATTCTAATCAAACGGACTTAAGAAGCAAGCTGCTATAGCCATTTCAATATCTAAGAAACTAGACTTCAAATCAAAACTAATCAGAAGAGATATGGAAGGAAAGTACCTAGTCCTCAAAAGGAAAATCCATCAAGATGGCATTTCAATTATTATATCTATGTACCAAACACAAGGGCACCAACCTCTGTAAAAGTAACACTGTTATAACATATATAATACCTTGAGCCTCACGTGCTGATAGTGGGAGTTTTCAATAATACTTTATTCTCACCAATGGACAGGTCATCCAGACAAAATTTAAACATAAATACTGGAGCTAACAGGCATTACAATCAAAATGAATATAACATATTCATATAACAGAAAATTCTACACAAACACAAAATAATAAGATTCACCTCAGCACATCATGGAGCTTTCTCCAAAACTGATTACAAACTCAGAAAAAAAATTCTAAATAGAAGAAAACTAAAATAACACCCTACATCATATCAGACCATGAAAATTAAAGCTGGGGATCAACAACAGAAACAATAGAACGCTTAAAAGCTCATGAAAACTGAACAATGCTCTACTGAGTGAAAATGGGTCAAGACAGAATAAAGAAGATAATTGAATGACTTTTTAAAAGACAAAATACCCTTGACAATTAAGGGTATGATTTTATTCAGGTTTCTCTTCCAGAAATAAAGTTCAGAAGTTAGATCCCACATGGATAGAGCAATCCCAGGGCTTTCTAGGTGCATTAATAACTAAGCAGGTTGTCTGGGAAGTCTGGGCAGTGAGTTTCCATTCTGAGCAGAGGAAGGGCAATTGTGTGGCATGCAAATGCAGAGTGCCCCATTTTAGTTCACTGTTTCTTGAAGCACAATAAAATGTATTTCAAAGTGATGGCAGATTCCCCAGCAACCTTTGTTGCTGTCTGGAAACATGGGCTTAGATAAAGTTCAGCCTTGTCAGTTGCTCTCAAATTAGGCCATAAAAAGAGAATTTAGTTCAGAGAGGGGAATATTTGGTCTTTAATTTCTTATTTTTAAAGACTTTAAATTGTCTCCATTTTTCTTGTTACTCGGGAACAAGTAGAAAGGACATTATTTTGAGGACGTTGCGTTTTTCTTGCCAGAAGAGGCAAGTATGACAATAACGGGGTTATAGCTGTCATTTATATTTTCAGATCTGAAGATTTCACTTTATTTATTTACTTTTATTTATTTTGTTCTATGTCTTCCTTTTCTATTTTTTAAAACTCACTCTGTTATTGTTGCTGCATTCTTTTAAACACAGGGTGGCATTAGTCTTAATAAAATATCCTAATTGTCGGCAGATATTCTTTTCGTGAAATACATCAAGGTATTACAAAAGTTTGTCTGTATCCAGCTAGAAATAGCTAGACAACCTTTGCTATATAAAATATGTGTTAATAATGCCTTTTATAGTTGATCTTAAGTTCAAATAAACAATATATATTTCAGTTACTTTTAAAGAGTTTGAGGACATTCTACAAGTATTTCTCCGAAGATTTGTACTTTGTTAGAAGTTAGACAAGCATAAACTGGAGAATATGGTCAACTTAAACAAGGTTTGGTTGAGACCTAGCATTCCCAAGTTTTCCCTGGGTCTGTATAATCTAATTATGCTCTGACTCAACAATGACTCAAAGAGAAAGCTTGGACTCCATTAAAGAAAGAAGAGCACAGGAGTACTTTTTTAAAAATTGTTTTGGTTGAGCTATATATTTTTTTTCTCTGCTTCCTTTCCATCTCTTTCGTCCTCTTCTACCCTCTCCCATGTTCCCCATTTATTCAGGAGATCTTGTCTTTTTCTACTTTCCATGTAGATTAGATTTATGTACGTATCTCTTAAAGTCCTCTTTGTTGTCTAAGTTCTCTGGGATTGTAAATTATAGGCTGTTTATTTTTCTTTATGTCTAAAACCCACTTATGAGTGAGTCCATATGATATTTGTCTTTCTTGGTCTGGGCTACCTCACTCAATATGATGTTTTTGAGATCCACCCATTTGCTCACAAATTTCAAGATGTCATTATTTTTTTTCTGCTGTGTAGTACTCTATTGTATAAATGTACCACATTCCTTATCCATTCTTCGGTCAAGGGACATTTAGATTCTTCCAGGCTCTGGCTATGTATGGCAAATGATGCTGCTATAAACATAATTGAGCACATGTCCTCCTTGTGGTATGATTGAATCAAAAGTGGTATTTCTGGGTCTTGATGTAGGTTGTTTCATAATTTCTCTGAGAAATCACCATATTGATATCCAAAGTGGCTGTACCAGTTTGTACTACCACCAGCAATGCAGAAGTGTTCCCTTTACCCCACAACCTCTCCAGCATAAGTTGTCATCAGTGTTTTTGATCTTGATCATTCTTACAGGTGTAACATAGAATCTTGGATTTGTTTTGATTTGCATTTCTCTGATGGCTAAGGATGTTGAGCATTTCCATAATTTTCTTTCATCCATTTTAGATTCCTCTGTAGAGAGTTCTCTGTTTAGGTCTGTACCCCATTTTTACTAGATTATTTGTTTTTTGATGACCAATTTCTTGAATTCTATGTATATTTTGGAGATCAGTCCTCTGTCAGATGTGGAGTGGGTGAAGATCTTTTCCCATTCTGTAGGCTGCTATTTCTTCTTGTTGACCTTTTCCTTTGCTTTACAGATGTTTTTCAGTTTCAGGAGATCCCATTTATTGATTGTTTCTCTCAGTGTCTGTATTACTGGTGTTATATTTAAGATGTGGTCTCCTGAGCCAAAGTGCTCAAGTGTACTTCCCACTTTCTCCTCTATGAGATTCAGTGTAGTATGCTGAAGTCTGTGACCAATTTGGACTTGAGATTTCTGCATGGCGATAGATATGGGTCTATTTTCATTTTTCTACATTTGTAACAAGAGTACTTTGACAGAACATTCAGTCCAGGAATATATGTCTCTACTTTTCTCTGTTCTTGTTTCCTTTCCCTAAAGAAAATTTATCATTTAAACAACTGATTTTCAAGCACTGCTTAGAATAATTCACTCAGCCAGCTTCAATGAGTTTGTTTTCTGAAACTGTGGGAAATATCTGTGGTTTCTTTCTATATACAAAGAAGATCTGCATCTTGTACTGGTCTGTAACACCTTTTTCCAGATCTTTCCTGTGTTGACTTCCTAGATAACATTTGAACCTAGAAAGATTCTAAGATCAGACATAAACAGGGTGAGTTTGAGTTTGTAACTGAGACAGTTTAGAAATTTCCTTAGGTTATGGTCTGAAACTGATATTTTCATACTTAGCTAGACTAACCAAATACATTATATTACAGTCCATGACTTAATTGAAGCCTCTAGAGAGGAATCTTCCATTGCCTCTTCATAAATGAATGTTTCCTGGGAGTCCTTAGTGGTTGCTGCTATAGCTCCATTCCCACAATCTGCCTCTGTTGCTAAACTACATTCCTTGAGTTTGCATATATATGTGTGTATGTGTCCCTGGATTTGGGGTAACTCGATTCAAGATATTCACAACTTAATTCAAGAGTGGTACAAAGATCTTGGTCTTAAAAAAGTCAAATTCTGAAATTTCTGTGTTGTGTCAGCACACTACTCATTAAAGTATCCTGGGTAACCAGTCATTGTTACCTTATTCTTGTTTCTACTCTACAGCATGCCCATGCTATGCTAGCAATTTATCATTTTTTTAGTATTTTGTTGTTATTGTTGTTATGTTAAGTGAATATACATTTGCATGCAGATCTACCTGTGTGTGTGTGTGTGTGTGTGTGTGTGTGTGTGTGTGTGTGAATGAGTGTGTGCATATGTATGTGTCTGGAAATTTAAACAACATTTTTATGTTTATGCACCAAGAACTTTACTGCCTCCTCAACCCTAGGAACTTTGTCATTGATTAGAACTGCTACAGGCATTGGTTTCCCAGTATTTCTTCCTTTCCATGTTTATGGACCTCTTGTCTCTTAGAAAAGAACTCTTAAGCACAGTGTTCCAGGAATTCACCACAAATGCTCTCTAGAGAGTAGAAGTGAATGTCAAAGGCATAGAGGGAGATCCGTGGCACAAACTGGTGCAGAATCCTGTTTAGAATATCTGTTTGCTAAATTCCTGGTTCTATATCTCAACATCATAATATATACTTAATTTCATTTATATTTCAGAATGGTAAGTATAAATTATTTGAATGTTATATTATATAATTTAAATAATCAATTGACTACACAAGATAATTAATACCACAATGATTAAGATAAAATATTATTAAACTCATGCTGATTGTGGTACAATAAGTCATTCTATCCATTAGCCAGTGATTTTAAAGCTACACATTCATAATCCATGCTATTTAAATTATATTAGATGAGATGTCAAAATAATATGGCTCAGTGCTATGCGAAGCTGTACTTTAGTAAGGTCTCAATTTGTCCTAAATGTATGTTCTATATCTTCTCATACTTCCATTAGACTTCTATATAACATAGATTTTCAGTATGTTGCTTTTGCATTCATCAGTGAAACTGATCTGTGAAGAGAATTCTATTTGCAACAGTAGTCACAACAAGGAGCAAAAGTGGATAACATTTTCTTGATTGGTTTTCTTCATTGGGCCTTTTTGTTTAGGCAAGCAAGTATTAGTTATATCTATAGTGCATTGTTTTCCTAAGATGGTCAGTGTTTGTTGTAACTGTAATTAACACAGAAAAACACTGGCATGATTTGGGTAAAGTTATATTGAATGTATCATTGTTTAATGTTTTTTGGACTGTCAGTTGTGACTGTGTCATTAAAAGAAGGGTAATCAAAGTTCATGTCAACCATATTCCTTAACGTGGTTATTCGTAACTATATTGTTATATTAATTAGATCCCCAATGAAATGAATTATTAGATTATGTATGTCTATAAAAAGAATTTAAAACAGTTTTATGTACTAAAAGTATCATTATATCATCACAAAGATATATAAAACTTAAATATGTGCTTCACTAAGATATTTAAAATTAGTTAGGCCACATTATTAATTTTGTCATTATTGTGACCATTAGAAAACTTGTATCCCAATAATAGTATTTCAATATGGTTATTTTATTGAGTATTTAAATGGAATGATAAGAGAATAATAGCTCTCATATTGTCTTACTCTCTAGATATTTTTCTTTCATCTTATACATAGATACATTTAATATATCCTTTACTTGAAATTAATTTGATAATAAAACAGTGTTTTAATGTAAGACATTTATATACTTAAGTATACATATATTTCCCCTTCCTTAGGCAATCCATACATGTTCCTCTTAGGATCCTCCTTATTACCTAGCTTCTTTGGGGCTATGAATTGTATGCTGGTTATCTTTTGTTTTACTTCTAATAGCCAATTATGAGTGAGTCAGTTACATACCAAGTTTATCCTTCTGAGTTTGGATTGCCTCACTCAGAATGTATTTTTTTCTAGTTCATTTGCCTGCAAATATCATGATGTCATTTTTTAGAGCTGAATAATACTCCATTGTGTACATGTGTCATATATTCTTTACTTTTTCTTCAGTTGAGGCATATCTAAGTTGTTTCCAGGTTCTAGCTATAATGAATAATGTTGCTATGAACATAGCTGAGCAAGTTTCCTTGTGGTATGATTGAGCATCCTTTGGGTACATGGCTCAAGACTGGTATCGCTCGGTCTAGATGTAGATTGGTTGCCAATTTTCTGAGAAACGGCCATATTGATTTCCAAAGTGGCTGTAAAAGTTTACACACCAACCAGCAGTGGAGGAATGTTTCTTTTACTCCACATCATCTCCAACGTGTGAGAAGAATGAACAGGAAATATGTAGAGAACTTTTAGACCATCAAACTGCTCTGCTTGTTGCACTGTTACTTCAATGGTGGATGCTTGTATTAGAAGGCACCTCCAGCATGTATGCACAACACTGGCTTCAGTATTAATGATGTGTGAATGGAAACTGTTATGTTAAGAGTTATGTTTCTATCAGAAAGTGTCTAGAGTCACTAAGAAGAGGGCTTTGTCAAAACTGTCAGGGAGTATCATGATTGCATTAGTTAAGAAGGGAGGAAGAGATTGCTTTGGTGACTGAGGTTGACTACATACAAGGGAAAAGCATATTGAGAAGCAAATGCATTCATTATTTCTTAACTGTAATTATAATGTGGCCAATACTTTCAGCTTCTTGATTCTTTGCCAGTCTGGACTGTAACAAAGAACATAATAAACCGTTTTCCTCTTTTAAAAAGTAAAATAATGTACACATTATTTAACACATATGTAAATAAAATACTCTTGTTATTAATCAAGTTACGGTCTGCATTTCTGGATATATACACACAACTTTAAAAAACAGTAACCTCACATATTCAATGAAATAAGCAAAGCAAGGAAAGAGATGAAAATTGTTACCTGGAAGTAGCAATCCTCGTGTTGGTGAGACTCTGAAAGCAGATATTTGTGCTGGGTGTTGATGACATCCATTTGTTTCTTGAAGATGCTGTCTTGGCTGTTTGCATTGATTTAGAAATTCTAAACTGTGATTAGATTAGTATTCTTTTCCTAGGGTGGCTTTCACAAGTTACCACAGTGCTAATGCCTTAAAATAGCACAAATTTATTTTCTCAGAGAGGAAGAGATCAAGAGTTTGAAATCAATGTGCTGGCAGTGTTTGTTCACTTGAGAGATTCAGAGAGAGAATCTATCCCACAGTTTTTTCCTAACTTCTGGTAACTGGTAAATCTTGACATTTTCCTTGTTTGTTTTATAAATGAACCACAAAATAAACATATATTCATATGATGTTTCATCTGTATCTCTGTTCATGGCTGCATCTGAATTTTATTAGGACACTAGTCCTTGGGCTTATGATGGACATTAAATTCAGCGTGATTTCATTTTAAGAGCTTTTATTTGTATTCCCAAATAAATTAATATTAATAACAGTGTAACTAATAACTGAGTCAAAACAAAAACAAAAAGATTTTATGCTAAATAAATCTTGTAATTCAGAATTTGAGGGGTACATTTTGACCAAAACATCATGTGGTTAAGTATTGTGCTGGAGATAAAAATGATTCATTGAGAAAGAGATATAAGACCACATTATACATATTTAAAAAATAATGCAAACATACACCTACTATTGTAAATAATTATCATGAAAGGGACATACAAAAGATGAGAAATGTTCAAGGAATATAGTATAAAGATTGTCCTTTTTCTACTTCCCATGTAGATTAGATCTATGTAAGTCTCTCTTAGTGTCCTCATTGTTGTCTAAGTTCTCTGGCATTGTGGTTTGTAGGCTGATTTTCTTTGTGTTATGTTAAAAGACCACCTATGAGTGAGTACATGTGATAACTGTCTTTCTGCGTCTGGGTTACCTAACTCAAAATGATGTGTTCTAGCTCTGTCCATTTTCCTGAAAAATTCTAGACATCATTATTTTTTTCTGCTCTATAGTACTTCATTGTATAAATGTACCACATTTTTCTTATCCATTCTTTGATTGAGGGGCGTTTAGGTTGTTTCCTGGTTCTGGCTATGACAAACAATGTTGCTATGAACATAGTTGAGCACATGTCCTTCTGGCACAATTGAGCATAAGTGGTTTTTAAACAGAAAGCAAAGAAAATCAGCCCACAAATCACAATCCCAGAGAACCTAGAGAACAAGGAGAACCCTAAGAGAGACATACATAGATCTAATCTACATGGATAGTAGAAAAAAAATCTCCTTATTGAATATTCCTAATATAGTTTCATAGGTAACCTTCTAATTTCATTCAGGACTCCACTCAAACGCATATTTTCATGTAGTATTTATCTGTTCATCTGGAATGAACCATACTGCTATGCCACTAGTACAACTCTATACCAAATCATCTCCCTTACTCAGATTTAATATTTTTATATTCATATTTATACACACACATACATACAAACACACACACATTATTATTTGCTATCCACAGTGTTTTAATTTTAAGAACTATGATCACAATTGAGTCTATGCTCCCTTACTGATATTTGTCATATTGGTTAGAATATGCCTGTGTGTGATAAGTACTTAAAAAACATGAATGAATGAATTAAATTAGTTCTTAAATTATATTAAGAAAATATGTGCAGATTTTGAGAACTCCTAAATGTCAGTATATTTTATATAATTTACATCAAATTTCACAGAGACCAGATTCTATGATTTTTCTAATTACCATTGCTTTTGATCTATTATATATGTCTTCCTGGTTTTTTAATAAATCAATATAAGCTATAGTAGAGTTTATGAACAACAAACAGTAGAACATATATTCTATGTGCAATTTTCTGGGTAAAATATACTAAGACAAATATATGCAATAAACATGGAATACATCCACAGATAAATATAATTCATTTGAGATTAATGATTGGTTTGGATTGTGTATGCATTTATTTATACAAAATTGAGCAAACAATCAAAAGCTGAACACATTCTTAGCAAATAACGATTCGTGCATGCTGTCACATTGGTGTTTGTAATTCTCTAACTTAGAGTCAAGTAAAATATTTTTTTTCTATTTGAATTGTCAATGGGCCAAGAATATATGTAGTGTAGAATAGATCTGTGTGGTTTTAATGAAATTATGAGTTTCCAATGCTGTTTTATTGGTATTATCAAAGGTATTTTGTTATGAAGTGTCTTTAGATTGTCAAGGACAGTTTCTGAAACAAGTTGTAGTTTTTCTTCTTAAAACACTGTAATTTATTTTTTAAATCTTTAAATTAAAGAAAACATTCTTTAAAATGATACTGTAGTTGGGAGATTTACCTCAGAGGGATTTGCAACCTATTAAATCAGAGATGAAGAGAATTACCTACACTAGACAGAATTACAGAGTTCATACCTGCCTTCATTGTAAAATGTTGCTCATCAAGTCAAATGGGTCCGTTTTACACGCAAGGATCACAACTGCCTCTGTATGTATTGAGAACACGACAAAGCAGCCATGTAAAGTGGCACAAGACCGTAATCCTAGCACTAATGCAACTGAGGCAATAAGATTGCCGTAAGTTTCAGTGTCATCTTGGAGTACATGTGATTTGCGAAGAAAAGACTTAAATAAGAGGGTCATAAATAATACATATCTAATTGCTAACATGCATTTCCTATGTTTCTAGAACTAGATATATGCTCTAGCCTGGGATCTAAATATCTATTTTAGCAATCTAAAAACCAGTAGAAACCCTTTTTAGGTCATTCAAAATGAAACCTCATATCAAAAATGGCAGCTGATTCTTCCAGTTTCCAGTTCACAAAAAATGTCATTTATGTTTGATTAGGTTCTAATTATAGCATTAAACGTGCCCCACGATAACTCAAGGTGAGAGACATTTATATTAATAAGTGTATGCTGTTATTTGTTTCTGTATTATTGCTTTTGACTCAGCACTATATTTACTCTCAGAGCTTGAAGCAGTATTCACAATGTCTATAGAGTCATAAGGAACTCAATATCAATCTTTTAGGTGCCAATCATGCACTAATAAAGACACAGGCATTTATTAGTATTAAAATTTAACATTTATAGAAAATAATAGTAAGCTTATTTATAAGTAAAACTTCTGCTTTGTAGATAATGCCATTTTATAAAAATACTGCATGCTCTGAGTTCTTTTATTTTGCTTTTAATTTGTTTTGTTGTTTCTTTTATTCCTTTTTAATTAATTAATATTTTAAAACTATCCTTTTTCACTTTACATACCAATCCCAGTACCCACTCCCTCCCCTTCTCCCACTCCATCCACCTTCTCTTCTACCCCACCCCTATCCACATTGCTTCCAGGTAGGACCAAGGTCCTGCCTACTCTATCTAAGCTGAGCAAAGTATCCCTCCAAAGAGAATGGGTTCCATAAAGCCAGTAAAAGCAGTAGGAATAAATCCTGGTCTCACTTCCAGTGGCCCCACAGTCTGCCCCATCCACACAATTCTCACCCAGGTTCAGAGGGCTGAGTTCTTATTAATAAAATAAAACCTTAGCTAACATTTTACTGTACTGATATTGCATTTGTATTTTAATAAATAAAGTTTGCCTACACACCAGAACACAAAACAGCCACATTAATCAACGATGTAAGTCATGCGGTGGTGGCACACATCTTTAGTTCTAGCAGCCACACTAGTTAACCACAGAGATAAACGGTGGTGGTGCATGCTTTAAATCTCAGCACTAAAGAGGGAATATAAAGTGGTGTGAGACAGAAACTCGCTCTCTTTCAGTCTGAAAATTTCAGAGAGGTAAAACTCTCTAGTGACTTGACTGCTTTGCTTTTCTGATCTTCAGGTTAACCCCTAATATCTGGCTCTTGGTTTTTATTATTCATGCTACATTTTACATTTCGTACTTTAAAATATAATCAAAAGACACTTATAGAGAGAAATACTGGGAAGTAAAACTAATATATAAGACTATTGATTAAAGAGAAAAATAACAGAAAATAAAAGGAAAGAGGGAGATAGAGACACAAGAAGGAGAGAGAAGGGTAAAACAGCAATAAGGATGTCTAAGAAAAGACATAAGGCATTATTTAGTCTCCCTAAAAATCTACAATATAAATAAGTCAGTGTAGAAACATACATATATAATATGAGTGAAATTTCCCATCTGGACTGATAGTGTTTCTTTCAAGCACCAAAAACTATCTAATAATTCTAACAGTAAGCATGAGGCGCAAATGATGAGCTTCTTAGGTCTAGATTTTACCTGAGGCTTTCCCCGAGGCCCTGGTTATGAAAAAAGAATATAACTCCTTCTTTAGCTAGGAAAATGTTTGGCATAGCCATTAGTAGCCTGGAGTTAGAGCACTGGGAGCGTTTCCCTGAGGACCTGATATATGAAGAAGGAAGACATTTTCTCTAAACCCAGGAATATGTCTTGCAGAGCTGCTATGGACCCAGGGCTTGGGGAAGCTCTGGCTTCTGTTCCGGGAATCTCAACACTTCCTATCCTAAGCGGTGATGGTTATCATACCGGTCCGATGTGTTGCGGTAGCTCCTTCTGCTCCTTCAGCCAATAGCTGCTGAGATACCAGCCCATTGGAGTGTGGTCTTTCTCTCTAAAAAAGTGGCCACTGCTCTCCCGCTTACTCTCTGGCTTCTGGCTCCACTTCAGGCGACTAGGCTCCCTTCCTGATTGCACAGAGGGCTATTGTCTGGGACGGTGATCTGTAAGTGTTTTCCCCCTTAAATAAATAACCATTCTATTAATCATAATTCCAAACTAGTGTGGGATTGTTTGTTGTGTTATGAAGCGGCGGGCTGCGTCCCCGCACCCGGCCACCCGCACAGCTAGCTTTACCCGAAATAATTACACGGAAACTGTATTCTTTTAAACACCGTTTGGCCCATTATATCTAGCCTTTTCTCAGCTAACACTCGCACCTGGACTAGCCCATTTCTAATAATCTGTTTAGCCCACGAGCTGGCTTACCAGGAATGATCTTAACCTGCTTCTGCCTGGAGTGGAGGAATCATGGCGACTCACTGACTCAGCTTCTTTCTCCCAGCATTCTGCTCTGTTTACTCCTCCCACCTATGTTTTAGCCTATGAGGACGAAGCAGTTTCTTTATTGCTTAACCAATGAAATCAACAGATAGAAAGATGACCCTCCTCCATCAATTGTTTGTGACTTACGCCTTTACCCATGGTCCTTATGTGCTGAGTCTCCGATGCCTGTTAGATATCTTATGTTTTTCTTGTGCAACACTTATTGATTAACCTCTTTTTGACTTTGCCCCACTGTATGATAGCTTTCCACTGACTCTGTTCCATTTTATCCATGCAAACAGTACTTGTTAATAAACTTACTTACAGAAGACATTGAGCTTGTGTAAGACCTCCTTATTCTAAAATTTCCTATTTTCTTCTTTACAAACTCATCTCCTGGACTTCTTCTTCAAACCTTTTCAGTGCAGAACCACCTGCTGATCTAGATCAATGAGCAACTAGAGAAAAATGGGATAGAAAGACCTCACTGATATATCAAATATCTCAAGACCATCTACAGCTGTTTTGCATTTATAAGCATGGATGTTTCTAAATAATTGTCTCACATGCGATAAGCATTTGATCTGACCATTGTACTTTCAAGAATTTTAGAGCTGTGTCTGACCATTATATCTTCTGCAGATTGAATTGCCATTCTAATTTTTATATGCATGTGTATATCTTTCTGATATCTTCAAATCCATAGAAAATAGGACTTAGTGCTATATCGTCTACATATTGAAATCCTTCAAAGTGACACTGTGGCCCACCATATTATGACTATTATCCTTTAAATCAAATCTGAAAGTAACCTTTTAAAGAAAATCAGAAGGCTTCCTGTTGAAATAGAAATTAGAATTGAGATTCAGCAGCTACGAAAATCATAAAAGTTGTGTAGTCAAGGTTCATGCGACATGAAAATACCACAGCACTAGTACCCATTCTTCTGTCACAAGAGCACTGGTTAGTACCGTGATCTGATGGTAGTGGCAATATCAGTTTTAGCTCTCTGTAGTCTCTGTCCATTCTCCTGGAGCTGAGTAGCTACCACTTTGCAGAAGGTGCTATGCTACTGAAAAAGATTTAGGCTAAGAGAATACTCTCTATTCTCCCTATTTTATTAATGGATTTTATAAATCTTTTGATGTCTTTTGGAAGCCTGTACTGCTGATATTTGTTGCCCTAGTACTACAACTTAACAGACTGATCGATGAGGAGTTACCTTCTAATAGTTTGCACTTTCAGCTGAAACTCTGCAACAGTGCTAAGCAGAGTATGCCCCACCCACATAGTCACCACTAGTCCATTCTCTATTAGAAGAAAAACCCATACAGTCTTTTTAAAGGGTAAAAATTGCCCATCTTTATGTCAAGTTTAGTTTATTCCATAAGTAGTGGGTTATAACCTTATACACATATACTGTAGTCCAATGTCTATTGTTCTTTTAGAGGGTGTTAACTTAAAGCACTCTTGACTCCAAAATCCACCAAAGCATGTACTTTGTGCTTCAAAAAAACAGTAAAAGACAAAATCCATAATTTATTATGGAGCTATCAGTGGCCATGTATGGCCTCACATATGGTCAACCATAGTCTTCCTATCAGAGCCATAGCTGGGATGTCCCTTACATTCAAAGGTCTCTTTCAACAGCTAGTGTAAAAGTGGGAGACACCTATAGCCTCTGCCTTAAAACTACTTTTTCCAGTTCTTTATTGAACTGGCATACAGTCTTTAAAGACTCATAAGCACAGTATTGGAAACTTTATCAATTTTGCCAGGAACTCCATCTTGACATAAAGCTAGCCGTATTTAATTTTGAGTACTCAAATAGACCCCATTTTTCATATGCTTTTCTAGTAGCAAATCCTCTTGGATACTTTAATGTTTTGGGAATCCAGTTTTACACGCTTACTAAATCATTTATATCCACTAGAACTCCTCCTGTCTTGTGAATATCACTACCTATCATGTAGTGATATTTTGTTTGTAATCTAACAAAAAAAAAGCTTGCCTGAATATCAGAATGCACAGCTAAGCCACTAGTTAGTCATAGAGGCCAGACAGTGGTGTCACACACCTTTAACCCCAGCACTTGGTGAGAGAGGTAGATGGATCTCTGTGAGTGCAAGGTCACCCTGGGCTACACAAGTTTGAATTTCTCTAAAAAAGAAACAGAGCTTACACTAAGGTGGTCCCAGCATTTGTGGTCACATGCCTTTAATCCCAGCACTAGGGAGGTGGAGACAAGTGATAAGGCTGGGCAGAGAGAGGAGCTCGGATGCAGTCTGAGGATTCAATCTGGGATGCAGTCAGAGGATTTATTATGAGCATGCAGTCGCGGCATTTGTAGAGACAGGAACACCCCTTTGATCTGAGCATTGGTTGAGGTAAGAAATCTTTAGTGGCTGACTGCATTGCTTCTCTGATCCTTCAGCCTTCACCCCTGACAGCTGATTCTAGGTTTTTATTATTAAGACAAAATAGAATTTGTGCAATACTACCATGGTATCAAAGCCTGGAAGTCTTTGGTTCAAGGTCCCTGCTGATGTCTTTTCTCTCTTACCTCTTGTAAAGGCAATTTTATCAGGTCTGTAAACTGGGCATAACACAGCTTCTCACAAATTCAATTTCTTCGGGAATGCCCTTTTGCCTTCTATTGTCTTCCAGCCCATGATATTCAGAGGACCCACACTTGGCAAACAGCAAGCACCTTCACTTCCTCATGTGAGCCTATACTTTAGAATTTGATTTATTTTTGTTATATACAATTAAGCAACCTTTGTCTAAGGGAGATACATAGTTAATATTTACATTATTCAGTTTATTTACTTTTTTGTCTCCCCATGTTAGCTTATATACCTCTATGACCACAGGCTCACTCTTCAGGTTATAAGAGAATCGTTTCTTGCTGAAAATTCTCTTTTGTTCAAACAGTTCACATGTATAGTATTTTTTTTTAACTTTCATACCATTTCTTTTGCTGGGATTTATTAAGGCATCTCTCTGCGTGCTGAATCATGATATTTTCTATCCTCTGTCTTAAAGGTCAAATCTGAGACGAATCTTTTATCATTTCTATTTTTTTCTTTTTCCTTACTATTCAACTTATTTCTCCTAGGTTCTCAATTTTTGGTTATAGGCAAGGCTCTTTAGCATGGGTAAAACTTGTAGCTTTGCCCTTGTACTCTACTAGCAATAAAAAAAAAATAGGATGTCAACACTTCGATTTCATTCGTCCCCTTTCCTTTTTCTTTGCTAGTGCAGAGGCTAAAATGGAAGATAATATATCCACAGTGTAATTTCTCCCTTGGAAGGGCAAGATATCTCTGGGAACACAGATAAGCCTCGGTACACTGTTTCTATCACAGCATGATTAAGACATATTTCCATACATGCAACTTTCAGAATCCAAAATATATTCTCTAGTCAATCGGGCATCTCCAGTCATTTCTGTACTCAGACCCTAGAAACCATTTCTGATAGAAACATGTCACTGAGATGAAAATGACCACGTGGAGATTCTCCTCAAGGGTGCTCCTCTAACAAGGCTCAGAGTCAGCCACCTCTATAATCACCCATAAGGTGAAACACAAATACCCCAGCATACAACCCAGAAGGTTGTCATACTGGGATTGTCTCTGCAGATTTTTCCAATCTCAAAAAGTATTAGCCTCAAAAACTGATTCTATGTCTTAAATGAATTGCCAGGGTTACTCAACCACCCCTTCCAAATTTATCTTTGTGTCTGTCAGTTTCAACTTGAATTTCAGGCATAATTTATTCCTTTGGAGAGAAGTGAACAAAAAAGTACATTTATCCCAGGTAGGACACTGACGACAGACCAAATAACTAGGTTACATCTAAGTCTAGTTAGACAATCCAGAAAGTTTATTGGAGTGGATGAAGGCTTATTTAAAGAATCATGAATGGGCAAAAAACAGCTGTATTTAAACAACAACAACAAAAAGAAACGTTACCTAAAATCAGTGATGATTTAAAAAGGCATGCTTCCCATTTCCAGGAGGATTTTAAATATCAACACAGTTCATTTCGCTACTTCCAAACATGAATACATTGATCAAATATGCATCTGATTTTTTTTACTTGCTTCTACACCACATGGCATTATTATTTTCTATCAATAACATTTCTGTGTTAGATTTTAGAGTTTATATATGAGCAAGAACTTGAAATTTTACTACTACTATTGCTATTAATTATTCTTTTTATTTTTATTTGTATCCTCTGTTTTTCTGATCTGATTTTGAACATATCCCAACACAGTTATTTCTAACTGTTCCAGAAGTAATTAGTCTTTATAGTGTAAATTCTTGGCTCATATTTATTTGATCTTTTGTCTATGATATTAAGCCTTCCAGTTCTTCGTGTTTGTGATTTTGTTGATTGTAAGTTACATCTTAAATTAATGCTCACTTTGTTGTTTTTGTTTACCGATTACTCTTAATCATCCTGGGTTTCTTTTTGTAGAAAGAAAATAGATACATTTGTTTAGATCATTGCAAAGAGCACAATGGGTTTTGAAGCAACAGAGTTGCTTCCTACCTGCTTGAATTTCAACTTAATATTTCAGAGCACAATCATTTTTATATCTTGTGAGCTCTAATTATATTGCATTATCTCGGTCGGGGATCTCAACCAAAACATACTTTCAAATACTGTCTAAATACTCATAACAGTGAATAATTTATTCATGGTCTATAATCTCTCTCTTAGCTCTCTCTTTCTATGTGTTATATATATACACATATATATAGTACTATTAAATATTTTCACATACAGATAATTATTTTCATCTATATTATTGTGCATATGAGAAAAAGAATTATAGTTCCAAACATTTAGCATATTTTAGAATCATCATAAAGTTTTAAGTAAGTTGTATTTTAATTGTTATTTGAACTATGAAGTCAGACTTCTTAGTAGACTGTTTTTAATAAAGATAAAAATACTAAGTCAACCAACATATGTTTATGTGTGTGTGTGTACACATGAAATTTTGGAGAGAGATGCAGATCAATATAATTTAAAATAACGTAAATCTTTTAAGGAATAAACCAATAAAATTAATCCCACTTTACTACACAACTTTATGCATGAATTAGCTCAACCGATGATCCTGGTTACTCTTAGGCAGGACTGATTACACTCTCTCTGTCACACCAGTTTTAAAATGTTATACTCACTGTTCTAAGGGAATTATCTAAGTCATAACCTGATGCTTTTACAGTAATCCACTTTTTATGTGCCTCTAAGTGATGGGTTTATGAATTTTTTATGCTTTATAATAGAGATCTTTGGAGAATTCTTTCTGTCACTAAACAATGACTTGCAAAATATACCAGTGGGCTGTAACTATAGTAAATATCCTACATTATATAATGAACTCATCAAAGGAAGAAATTTATAACTCTTTGTGACTAAATCTGAAGTAAATTTGGTTTACCTACTTCATTTATTTTCATTCAGATTTTGCTAGCCAGGAAATATTTAAAATAATCTCCAGTACCATGATTACCTTCTATTTCTGATCCTCCAAGACACAAAAACAATCAGTTCATATGCTGGTTGAAATAATATTCCTCTCTTGTTGATTACAAACAATGGACATGCAGCAATGAAAGTTTAACTTATTTATAGCTTTACGATTATTGTAAAACATATACAAATATACACAAATCTGAGAAAGAAAGAAAATATCTAAATATTTGTGGAAATACAAAGAGCCAAATATATTCTCTGTTTCTTCATTCTAATAAGTTTGATTTTGTTAGCTATTATATACATTGTAGAATAAAAAAATCATACAACTTTTACATCCTGAGCTTATGAATTCTCATCTAAGGTGGCACTTCACCTTCAGTGCTCAAAACCCAGCTTGGTTATGACATTGGAGTTTTTTTGTTTATAATTTCATCCAGGACTATAAGCTTTACATAACATCCTCTCCACCATGTAAATCCATGTGTTGTTGTGTTGCTAGTTGGTGGAATTATACTAACTTTCCACTCAATCTAGAAGAGTTGAAATCATAGCTTATAATGACAGTGGAGCCAAACATTTCAGATAGGAGGGAAGCACTCCACCATCTCCCTGTGATGAAGCCTATGCATCACTTTACTTCTTCTTAGAGTTGAACCCAACTTTCAAAGTTGTTTTATTTTTTTTTATAGCTTGGACTTTCCATTACAGAAGATTCATATTTCCTTTCTAGTTCTTCTCTCCTTCCTGAGAAGCTGGGCATTATAACTCAATAAAGGCAAAATTCTTCACTTTCTATACTCAGTTTATTAGACCCAAGCAGCTTCTCTCTGTACTTCTGAACCTAATTAACTGATTTAAAAAGTGACTGTTCTAAAAATAACTGTGCCAGGTTTTGTACAGTTGGTATGATTCATTCCTGTGATCAAGTAACCATATTGAAATGATACAATATTGGACCAGAATGCCTTAAAAAGATTAAATCTCCCATCCTCTACAATAATAATCAGAATAAAAAGCTGATCTTGGACATAGTACAGGTATCAAAACTTAGTTATTATATATGAATTTTAGTATTATATTGTCATTCAGAAAAAAATTGCTATAAAAATTTTAAAATTTGTTTGTCATACCCATTGATTAGCATTATACCTTATTACTTAATATTGAAAATTCAATCACATAAATTTCAGATTGTATTTTCCTATGGTAATCTTTTCATATCCATAACATTTCTACTATACACAGAAGGAGAGAGACTTAAAAGCATATATGTGTTGGATTTAAAATATAAAACTTTACTAAAGAAGGTATTTTTATTATTATCTTAAGCATTCATGTTAAAAATTCACAATAAGAAATAAATTTAATACCAATAAACCTACCCTTCTCAAAAGACACTGAAAATGAATATGTTGTCTTTTGAAATATTTTATTCTTAAAGCTTTACTTACAAAAGATACAGACATTCTTTCAGATGGGCTCTTTCTAACAAGACTGTTTTCATTACTTGGCTGTATCGACTAAGAGGAATAACTACCTGAAAATGATACTCTTTAAAGGTTCCTAATAATTCTATATACACATCTGATTTTCTTACCACAAAAAAACTTTTTATTCTTGCTTCTTGCATCCTAAAATGTATTCATGATGCCGTTCACTTCCTCTTGTTTCATTGTCACTTTTATCCCATGATAAAGACCATTCATTAATGAATTCTAATGAAAGACTGCTCTCCAAGTAATGCTAAAATATATAAATGTCAGAACTTCCAAGGTGAAAGAAGGGTAAATAGCTATAGCCTATGAATATCATCATGAGAAACAAATACCAAAATTATTTATTGTTGCTATCGAGATAAACACACAGAAGAATAAAGCAAAACATGGAGAAGATGTGTCACAGCTTAGGGGAGATAAATAAGTGCCAGAACTTTGGAGACAGTACATGGAAAAAGAAGTGAGTGTTTTACATTAAATGTCATTCAGTATACACCACCATCATCATTATTATTGGTGTTTTGCCTTCATGTATGAATATGCATCTTATGTGTGCCTGGTGCCTATGCACATCAAAAGACCCTAGAACCGGAGTTATGGATGGTTGTGAGCCACCATGTGGGTGCCAAGGCTGTGGATTGCATTCTCTGGAAGAGCTGAAAGTGCTCCTAACTGCTAAGTCATCTCTTGAGCCCATGAATTATTGTATTTGAAAAGATTAGGGTTGTGCATAACACATACAGAAAGAGATACGGATGGAAACTCTATAAAGCCTGTCTATAGTTTATTTTTTTACCACAATTACATTATAATACATGTAAAATAAAATAAAAATTATAACCTAATTATTATTATCACACATGATATTTTTGTTTATGAAATAGTTTTAAAGCATTAACAAGGCAACAAAACAGATGCATTTGTTTTTAAAAGTATTTCTTTTTATATTTGATGGCTTTTTATTATTGCTGTCATTTGTTTTATTTTAAAGTACACTCACAGGCTACATGGCTATAACTAAAATGAATGACATTGTAACTCCTAGTCAAAGACAATCCTTGCATTTTCTGACCCCATTTGTTTGTCTGTCTCCAGGAAGTGCTCCTTTTCTTTTTTTATTTAAATTTATTTATTTATTAAGGATTTCTGCCTCCTTGCCACCGCCTCCCTTTTCCCTCCCCCTCCCCACGTCAAGTCCCCCTCCCTCATCAGCTCAACAATATTAAGGATTTCTGCCTCCTCCTTGCCACCGCCTCCCATTTTCCTCCCCCTCCCCCGATCAAGTCCCTCCTCCCTCATCAGCTCGAACAAGCAGCCTCCAATATAATTTCAAGAAATAAAAGTATTTCTTTATTACATCAGTTTTATTTCTTGAAATTATAATGATTCCATGTATTTGGAGGCTGCTTGTTCATTTCCCAGCTGCCCAGACCCATAATTAAATCACTGTATATATATATATATATATATATATATATATATATATATATTCCTTGTATAAATAAAACTTCCTTGAGTACCTAAAAAGTTACCTGAAGGGGAAAGTTTCATGGATCCTCAACCCTATACAAAGAACTAAGTGCAAATGATGAAGGCTGAGAAGGAGAGTAATTCTCTTCCCCAGGGGATAGCTTCCCTACTGGTTTTCTTTTTTCATTGATTTTTATTGAGCTCTCATTTTTCTCTGCTATCCCTCCCTGCCTCTTCCTGGCCCTTTAACCCCCTCCCAAGGTTCCCATGCTCCCAATTTACTCAGGAGATCTTGTCTTTTTCTACTTTCTATGTAGATTAGATCTATATAAGTCTCTCTTAGGGTCCTCATTGTTGTCTAGGTTCTCTGGGATTGGTCAATTGTGCCACAAGGACATGTGCTCAACTATGTTTATAGCAGCATTATTTGTTATAACCAGAACCTGGAAACAACCTAAATGCCCCTCGACCGAAGAATGAATGAGGAAAATATGGTACATTTACACAATGGAGTACTAAACAGCAGGAAAAAAAAATAACACCATCTTGAATTTTACAGGCAATAGGATGGAGCTAGAAAAAAATCATTTTGAGTGAGGTAACCCTATTGGTATTTTATACCAGTAATCAGCCCTGAGATCATATGCATTAGCTGTCATTTTGTTTAAAAACACTTCCAACGTCTTAGTCAACAATAAACTAAGCTGTAAAAAGTTGGCCCTTATCTTCTATTCTGATTTCCATAGTTTAATTGCCATTCTGTTTTTGTTTTTTTTTTTGAAAGTAGTAATTTCAAGGATCCTTGTATAAGGGTCTAGTTACATGACACAGTCAGCAACGTTTCTGTCACAAAGCATGACAAACATAGTTCAGACCCCAACACCATCCTTAAAACCATGCGTAGTGTCACACATGGGAGGAACTAAAGTAGCACTTAAGAGGAGAGAAAAAAACTCCCTGGAGCTTTCTGACAGCTAGTACCGTGAGCACCAGGTTCAAAAAGAATCCTCTCTCAAAATGTAAAGTGGAAAGTAACTGAACAAAGCACTGAGAATACATGGACCTTTGCCCTCCATGTGTACACATACACACAAATGTGCAAAAATGAACATGTGTACATATATGAAGACACACACACTCCTACAAGATGATATGTCAAGAGAAAATGAGACTCCTTTCGAAACTTTAGAATATGTTAGGTTTGTACTAACATTTGGTGACCATATGCAGAAAGATTGTGATAGTTTAATAGTGATGACAATATCCTATTTCCCTTTGAAACTATTTTCCAGTATATATTCCACTTATTTCTACCCAGAAATTTTATGCATCCAAGCATGGTAACTAAATGTATGTATGTATGTTTGTTTGTATGTTGTATGTGTGTATACATCTATATGTTTATAGGTAATAATTATAACATATATTACATATATATGCATATATTGTAATTACATTTGGAATTGACCATACTTTTCAGAGTGTATTGAGATATGTATCTTACCTATTTTTGTATTTGTCTAAGTATTTTTATGGGAAAGGGCAACTTGCAAAGTTTGAGATATGTAGTTTCCATGCAAAATTATGTATTCCCATTTAAAAAAAAAAGACAGGCAATAAGAATGTCACAATTTTGAACCTGCCAAGTCAATTTTCATGTATTGTTTTATAGTGTTTCCCTTTATAAAATCTACTGTTAAATATTTCTATACTTAATTTTCATTTGTTTTCGTTATCAAACCTTTTCCTTTGTGCCATCAGGAGTAATTTCCCACTCAAGGATTTTTCTGTCCCCTTCAAGGGCCATGTGCTTGGCTTTATTTCTCATATTCCGTGGGGTTTCAGAGCAATCTGAAGACCAGCGAGCAGTGAAGTCTACTGTGTGCAGTTATGAGTTCTTCATTTTCAGTGCTGCCAAGCCTGCTTCATTGTTTTTGCTTTCTGTTATTGTTCTCTTGGTACTGTGAGCTTTGTTTCACTTCATCCCTCTTGGATGTTTATAAAAGAGTTAGGCATTAAATTAAATGCTGTATATTTCCTTCCACATAGGGTTCACCATGGGATCGCTGTTATACTTTCATATTTTAAGCTTGATTTTAGCAGTAAATAGTCTTAGAAACAGACTAGGATATTAAATTATTTTAGCCTTTATTAGAAAAGTTTAATGATTACTACTATTTATATTTTATTTATATGTAAGCAATCAAACCTGATATTAAGCACTAATAATGAGCTGGTTATTCATTTGTAAAATATAACCAGTATTTTCCATATTTCACTTTAAGGAGATAAATTTAAAGAATTATCACAGTAAAGCCATATCAAAAGATGTTTGTCTCCATTCCTTTCTACTTACTCTTTAAAATCACTAGCTCTATTACAATTTTTCCTTGTATTCTAGATTCCTCATGTTGATGTGTGAAATCATTCAAATGGGTCTGTGTCTTCCAGTCTTTCCTTTTCTCTCTCACTTCTCTTTCCATTATAAGTGTTTGGCTGTTCAAAAAGATAAAGACACAATGATCCAAAATACTGGCTTAGAAACACTGGTGTTCTAGAAAGTAATTGAATACTAATTTAGAGTCAGCTTATGATTTTATATTGAGAGCACTTGTAAGTTAAAAACACACACACAAACACACACACAAGTCATCTGTAGTTTTCCAATGAAAGTAAGAAGATCCTGGGACCTTTGTAGAATCACATGAAATCATGCCTACAACAGACTGTGGAATAAGCATCCTCACACTGACACAGTGAATTTTTCTAGGTTGGTCTCTATCAGATAAATATTTTTTGCACTCCCTTCCACTGCTTTGGCTGTGTGTTTCTATTAGTGCAGACACGAAGCTCATTCATTAATAAGAGCTTGCACCTTTATTTAATAGAGCTAAATATGTATTCCATCTGTGTTGACCACTGAACCAAATAATTAACCAAAAAAAAAAATCACAAGGACCGTCAAAATAAAAGAATACAAGCAGATTATTCCGAAATTAGTCATAAGAGCCATCTTTGGAAGAGAAGAAACACCATGAACCAAAACCCCAATTCTAGGAGTTATTTTGGTTCCTTTTCAGAATCGTGATTTTCAACTCAATTTGCTTCTTCACATTATGTATCTCCTAATTTCCTACAGGAACAGACAGGCACCATGGTACCAAATAATGTTTCTTAATAAGCTCCTGACAGCTATGTTTCAAAATATAAGTAAACAAAATTTCAGCCTTTCAAGAAACTCTTATAAATCTTTTAAAACCTTTCTAACACTCACCATATATAGAATGCTTTGTTTCCTGTGTGTGGCAAAAGGGAGCATTTTTATCTTTTCTGTAGCTACCTTCTCATCCTCAACACATTCTGAATCTATACCAAGATACTGTCGTGTAAGTATTCTCCAGTCTTTGTACACTCCTAAGGTAAAATAATCCCAAAGTTTTCTTCTGAATAATAGTTGAAGGTAGAAGGCTTGTAAATATACCAATTCTTATTAAATTTAAGATACCACATAGAAGCAATGATTTCCAGCCACCAAATGATAGTCTCTTTAAAGGATGGCTTAATTTTTCTGTGATATAAGGAGTTCTGTCTTGAAAACTGCTGACAATTTGAAGTCAATTAGAGCCATAAAATTTTTGGTTAGTAAACTAGGAGTTGTGAGAAGCACCAATGCCATGAATTCTGTCTATAGATCTGCAACCTTTATAAGGTTTTTTTTAATGTGACCAACAACTAGACACATATGGATTCTAACTATCTAGCTATGACATCTGTTTGTCATAGCTATGGTCCTTGGCTATATATATATATATGAATTTCTTTGTATGTATTAGAATTATGTTATCCAGTATTTTCTTCACTAGGGACAGTTTAATGTAAGTCTTAAGTAATAAAAATATTACAAAACCTTTTTAAATACTCAAGAATGAGTATTATAAAAAATTGAGTCAATATGAATTTCTTTTCCATAATTTTCAGGAATTTAAACATTCTTTTACACACTCAACATCAGCATGTGGATGCCTGCTTACCACTCAAGAGATTGGTGATATTTTATTTGTGCTATAAGAAATAAACTTGCCTGATGACCAGAGTGTGGAGTGAGCCACAAGTTAGCCATAGAGGCCAGGCAGTGGTGGCACACATTTAGAATCCCTGCACTCAGGAGGCAGAGGCAGACAGTTTTCTTGGAGTTCAAGGCTAACTTGGACTACATTAGATGATCTACTCTCAAAGAGAAGCAGAGCCAGGTAGTGGTGGCTCATACCATTAATACCAGTACTTGGGAGTCACACACCTTTAATCCCAAGACTAGGGTGGTAGAGACAGGGAGGGATATGGCTGGATGCAGAGAGAAATATATGGATAGAGGAGACAGGAGCTTAGGCCATTCAGTCTGAGTACTTTTAGAGATAGGAGACCCCATTTGATCTGAAGATTTTGTAGAGATAAGAACTAGTTAGTGTCCGGCTCCTCTGCTTCTTTGATGTTTTAGCTTTCACCCCCTAATATCTGACTCCAGGTTTCTATTAATAAGACCAACAAGATTTTACACTACATAAGAGCAATGCTATTTAGGATGGACTCAATATATAAGGCAAACTAAAGTCGAAGGCAATAGCCAAGTACATTCAGTACTTGTAGCAACTGATACTCTGAGTGTTAAGAGGAGTTACATCAGTAAGTAAGTAAGTATAATCACAAAGTCAAACCACATTTGGTGGACAAGAAACATGTGGCAAAAGCACATTTTTCCATAGAGGGATATAAATAAATAATAGCCAGTTGTAAAGGATAATCTGAAGTATACTCAACATCTACGAATACATGAAAACATTCCAAGAACAATTTCCTGTTTCCTTTTTTTTAAAAAGAAAAAAAAACTGAAGTCACACGACTCTTGTCTTGTTTTCACAAGCACTCAGAAATCTCACATGACTCCATGTCCACTTGTGGATCATGTTCTACTGATGCCTTTTACAATCCCCAACAACAGGAAAGGAAAAGAAAATTTAGAGTTCATTGAAGGAGAACAACATGGGTCCCATCCCTATTGTCCACAGTTCAGTCAAAGACACTAATAGTTCTTGGTTTCTCTAGACAATTTTCTTTGTCACTATTACATTAATCTAAATCATCTGAATTTCACAAACGAGTTATTATTCCAATATGAAAAAATTGTTTCTTCTCAGTCTTGTTTATTGTTAACCCAGTCTATAAAATACAGCCTAGTTGAGCATCTAAAAATGAACAGAAGATATCATTTCATGAGGCTATTTGAAATGATGATAGTTTTATTACATTTCACTTAAATGAAAACCAAACTCTTTAACAGAGTTACCATACAGTTACACAGTGAGTTTAAGTGCCACATGCAGCTCACATATTGAATTATTGTATAAAATAACCCTTGTGTCATATATTAGGTTTATAGTGTTTCTTAATGTTGGAAACCTCATTTGGAATTAGTGTCTCTAATGGAGAACTGACGTCAGATATTTCTCTCCCATTTGTAAGGACACTGCATGGAAGTTGCTATCTTTTCTTCTTTGTTTGCAGAAAATTAGTGTTATATTAGATTGTATGCGTTTATCTTATTTTCTTGAGGTAATAGTAGATTACATAATTCCCCCTTTCTCCATCCTCACTCCAAGACTTCCCTTATATCCCTTTATGTTCTCTTTTAAATTCATGGCCTCTTCAACATTGTTGTGGTACACATGTATATGCAAATAAATACATATTTATATATTTAATATTTAAATACATACAGCCTGTCAGTCTGTGTAATGTTGCTTTTGTGTCTGTTCTCAGGGCTGATCATTTGGTATTTGATAACCAATTGATGTTCTCTTCCCTGGCAATGACAATTTCTCCCACACTCAGCATTTGTTATTTGACTGTTCTACTTTATGTAAAGTTGAGACCTGGTGGTCTTTCCCTGTCCACTTGGGCATGGCTATTATTGTTTGCCTTGCTAAGCTCAAGTTTGCACAGTCATGTTCGTGAGGTATTATATAGCTTTTGACATCCCTAGGAGACAAAAATCCCACAGCAATCTTCTTGGTCCTCTGGCTCTTAAAATCTTTATAGTGCTCTCTCATCCTGAATCTTCCTTCAGCCTTGTGTGAACATGTTGTCTTATAGATGTCCGTTGTGACTGGGCTCCCTAATTTGGCTTTTGATTGGTTGTGTTTTCTTTCGTGGTCTCTATCTATTGCAAAGAGAAGTTTTCTTGATGAGGGGTTGAGGAATATACTTATCTGTTGAAGGCGTAAGTCACAAACAATGCCAATTTGGGATTATGATTAATAGGGTGATATTTATTTAAAGGGGAAAAACTTACAGATCACTTTCAGCCCTCTGCGTAACCAGGAAGGAAGTCAAGTCACCGGCGGAGCAGGAAGTGAAGAGAGAGAGGAGAGGGAAGTGGCCGCTTTTTTAAAGGGAGAGAGACCACGCCCCAAGGGGCTGGTATCTCAGCGGCGATAGGCTGGAGGAGTGGGAGGACCTCCCGCAACACCTCCCCCTTCTGTTTAAATAAGAGAGTTCTAAACCTACTATGAAATTATATACAATAAGTACAAATATGCTATTCTAACTAGCTTAGGTCTTGTATAATAAATAACTTGGCCAAGTCATGAGAGAAAGTAACTACATTTATATAGTCTTCAACCCCATCAAAGATCTGAGAAGGGAAATAATGTTACCTGGGTAATTAGGAAGTTCAGTAAAACAACTTCCAAAACATGCAACAAATCACAGAGACAACTAGCTACCTAGGCAATCACCCAAAGTCACATTAGCAGCGTTGAAGCAACCAACTTTGGCTAAGGCCTAACATAACTGACACACCATTTTCAAAGGCAAGCAACTTTCAAAACTATCTTACCCTGTCTTGGCAGGATAAGACAGCCCTGTTTTATCCATTGATGCACGCTCTGTATCTTTGTCAGTGGTTGAGGTATGGGCATTTCTTTGCCCCAAGGCCAGTTCTGCCAAAAAGAAATGCTCCAGGTGGAGTGTCTTTGGTGCTCAACATTCTCTCGGGAATAGAGTGGTGTTGCCAGGAGCAATTGTGTCTCACTACCACAAAACTCTGAGTTAGATTAAAGGCCATTTTCTACAGCTCTTTGAAGAAGTTGAAGACTATCTATCTATACTGAGTATAATCTCTATATATCTAAAGAACCTGATTAGTCTAATTATAAATGACAAACTTAGATGACTATTAGTCTATATAATTCTCAATATCTATCTAACTTAAAGATTAAGACAATAAACAACTGTGAAACAAATGAGGACAATGACCTCCAAATATAAACAATGTACAAATATACATTGCAGTAGGTAAATATATATCAATACACAAACATTATATAAGTATCTTAATCAGAGGTAGAAATGTACACAGCAATATGGTAAATACATACAATACAATATATGTCAATACATAAAAATGTTTTAAACAAGGTAGAAACATGCATGCATCCAATAGTCATTATAATTTAACTTTGTATCAATATACAAGAATCTATACCAATATATTTGTCTAAAAACAGTAACTCACAATTACAAATCTATTATCCCATCATCCCTCTTTTTTTTTTTTTTTCAAAATGATCCCTGAGCTTATAAAATTTCTCCCCCAACCCTCAATCATATACTAATTATAATCAACCCCTAAATGATGTCCCTAAACCCAAGGGCAAACTTTACTGGGAGAGGGGACGTCGTCCTCTAAAATTACTTCCAGCTGTCATAGGGGCGACGTTCTTTCTGGGGGATCCTGTGAAAGTAAAATGATGGTTAAATTTCAAGATCAATGTCTTTTAAAATTGCAAATAGTCTCTGAGTATTTTGTGGAGGTCTGGCCAGAATGTTGTACAAGATGTGCACCATTTCAGCTAACCAAGTTGGAACTGTCTTGTGCAGCTGGTACCCAAAGCAGGTCTTGTTGTAGCGCTATCAGTATCTGACGTCATATCAACCAGGTGGAGTTGTTGTTATGGGGCCCCATCTTCTTCCTGGAAACTTCAAATGTCACTTCAGGAAAAACTCATTGTTCATTATGAAAAACTTAAGCATTAATCATATAGACATATATATATATATATATTCAATGAAAGACATGATAGATATATTCAATGAAAAGTATGATAGATATGAAGAAAAGCAAAGATGTTTTCTAAACTCATATTTCTTTCTGTCCCACATCATGGCTCTTGACATGAGACAGAAACTCCAGAAACTCTGGGTTTTTCTCTTACTAACAGGCTTGGAATTGGAGAGGGACTGAGCCAGAGTCCAACTTCAAAACCAGCTTTATAAATTTAGAAATATGGTTTAATATTACTTACACAACCCATTCAGTTTTCTTGATATTTCCTATCGGGCAGGTATTTTTCCATCTGTCAGTATCCAAACATCCAGGGTCCCTTGAATTTCTCAAAGATGAGTGTTTTCCTGTGGAGATAAGAACAGAACCCTGCCCCCATTCTATATGTTTTTCTTACCACCTGTATGAATATCATCATTGTGGATAAGTTGTCATTTCTCCTTTCCAAGAGGTTTCTCCTCTTCAAATCGAAACTTTATTAATTTTGATGGTATCCACAATTTTTCTTCTCCTGTGGAAACAAGAGCAAAACCCCTTCCCCAACGTAGCACATCTCCTGGCTTCCACTGAGAGGTCAGCACATCTTTGAAATAAATCGGTTGATTTAGTTCAGCAGACTTTTCCATTATCCAATGTCTTTCTGCTGCTGTCGTTCCTTTCTCATTAGCGTTAAGAAAATTCAAGGTTAATAAAGCATTATGTAATCTATTTCTGGGGGTATTTTCGGTCCCTTTCTGTTTGTTTAGCATATCCTTTATAGTACGATTTGATCTTTCTATAACTGCCTGACCTGTAGGATTATTTGGTATACCTGTAATGTGTTTTATATTATAATAATCAAAAAAGCGTTTCATTTTCTTAGATACATATGCTGGACCATTGTCTGTCTTTATTTGTGCAGGTATACCCATGATGGCCATAACTTCCAATAAATGTGTGATTACTGAATCAGCCTTTTCTGAGCTCAGGGCAGTAGCCCATTGGAAACCTGAATACGTGTCTATGGTGTGGTGTACATATTTTAATTTACCAAATTCCATAAAGTGGAACACATCCATCTGCCAGATTTCATTTCTCTTAGTGCCCTTTGGGTTACTCCCTGCAGGCAACGGTGTTTGATTATAGAAAGAACAAGTAGGACATCTCTTTATAATGTCCTTAGCTTGTTGCCAAGTAATGGAAAATTCTTTCTTTAGGCCTTTACTATTGACATGATGCTTCTTATGAAATTCTGAGGCCTGCAACACACTTCCAATCAATAATTGATCAATCTCAGCGTTGCCTTGGGCTAGAGGACCAGGCAGACCTGTATGGGAACGGATGTGTGTTATGTACATCGGACAAAGCCTGTTCCTGATTATGTCTTGTACCTGGATAAACAATGAAGTCAACTCTGTGCCATCTGGTATAAATTCAGCGGTTTCAATATGCAAGATAACTCTTTCTGCATATTGTGAATCTGTAACTATATTAAGAGGTTCTTTAAAATCCCTTAGCACCATAAGAATGGCATATAATTCTGCCTTCTGGACAGAATTATAAGGGCTTTGTTCCACCTTACTCAATTCATCTGACTTGTAACCTGCTTTCCCTGATTTATTTGCATCAGTATAGAACGTACGGGCTCCAGTTATTGGAGCATCACGTACAATTCTAGGAAGAATCCAAGAAGTTCTTTTTATGAGGTTAAGTCTACCACTTTTGGGATAGTTGCTATTAATTTCTCCCAAAAAATTAGCACAAGCTCTTTGCCACGGTTCATTGTCTTCCCATAACTTTTTTATTTCTTCAGTAGTAAAAGGCACTATAATTTCTGCTGGGTCTATACCTGCTAGTTGACGAAGTCTCAGCTTACCTTTTATAATTAATTCAGAGACTTTTTCCACATAAGTTTTTAATTTTTTACTTGGTTTATTAGGTATAAATATCCACTCTAAAATAATATCTTCCCTCTGCATTAGAATCCCTGTAGGAGAAATTCTGGAAGGCAATATGACTAGGATGCAGCTAAGATTTGGGTTCACCCTATCCACATGTGCCTCCTGTAATTTTTCCTCAATCATTGTCAGTTCCTTTTCTGCTTCAGCTGTCAGTTCTCTTGGACTATTCAAATCTTTATCACCATCTAAGGTTTTGTTTAAATGAACTATTAGATCAGGTGTTATCCCAACAGCTGGTCGTAGACTGGAAATGTCTCCTAACAATCTTTGGAAGTCATTAAGAGTCTTTAACCGGTCTCTCCTAATTTGTGCCTTTTGCGTTTTAATTTTCTCTAACCCTATTCTGTAACCTAGGTAATTAATAGAATTTCCTCTTTGAATCTTTTCAGGGGCAATTTGTAATCCCCACCTAGGCAAGACTTTCTTTACTTCTTCAAACATCCTTTCTAAAGTATCTTTATTTGGATCAGATAACAAGATGTCATCCATGTAATGATAAATAATGGACTTGGGGAATTGTTTACGAATTATTTCCAATGGCTTACTTACAAAATATTGGCACAGTGTAGGACTATTGAGCATACCCTGTGGGAGGACAGTCCATTGATATCTCCTATTGGGCTGAGAATTATTATAAGTAGGCACTGTGAAGGCAAATTTTTCTCTATCCTTTTCTTGTAACGGTATAGTGAAAAAACAATCTTTCAAATCAATAACTATAAGAGGCCATCCTTTTGGTAACAGAGAAGGCAAAGGAATTCCAGATTGTAGTGAGCCCATAGGTTGAATTACTTTGTTGACAGCTCTTAGATCTGTCACCATTCTCCATTTACCAGATTTCTTTTTTACAACAAACACAGGAGAATTCCAAGGGCTGGTTGATTCTTCAATGTGGTGAGCATCTAGTTGCTCCTGCACCAGCTGTTCCAATGCCTGTAGTTTATCTTCAGCTAGAGGCCACTGTTTGATCCATATTGGCTTCTCAGTTAGCCATTTTAAAGGTAGGGCTGTTGGTACCTCTAAAGGTTTGGTATTTGCTGTATGTTCTTGTACAGCCTGAATGGCTAGTGACCTTTTTCCATAATACCTCATCATATACTTCCCAGAATTATGAGTTCCTGGAACTACAGGAATGTTAATCTGGGTATTCCATTGCTGTAGCAGGTCACGGCCCCATAAATTTATGGCAATATTGGCTATATATGGCCTTAGTCTTCCTATTTGCCCTTCGGGCCCTATGCATTCAACCCATCTTGTGCTTTGTTTTACACGAGATAGGGTTCCAATTCCCAGGAACTGAACATCTACCTCTTGAAGAGGCCAATTCGGATGCCAAGATTCTGGGGTAATGATACTTACATCCGCACCTGTGTCTAATAAGCCTTCAATAAAAGTGCCATTTATACAGACTCTTAGCTTTGGTCTTTGATCATTAATAGAAGTCTGCCAAAATATACGTTTACTCTGTCCAACTGGGTTTTTTGACTCATCCTCCACATGGATTTCATCATTTAGACCAGTATTACTTTTTACAGCAGAAATTGGAGCTTTTAATTTTCTTGGTGAGGCACGTTCTCCACTGTGACTGGGAATGACTGGGCCACTGTTGGCTTGGGGGCCTGCGAGAGGCCCCTCAAGGAGTTTCCCGACGGTATCGGGTTGCCTTGTTTGTCTGTTGTTGACCTGCATTCATTGGACCAATGTCGGCCTTTACCGCATCTCCTACATATACCTGAAGGCCTAGGTCTCCTATCTTTGTCATTCCCAGAGGAGATAATATTCCTAGAAATTCTGTGCCTGCAATCCCTTTTCAGATGTCCTAATTTACCACAATTAAAACACCTGGCAGTTTGATGTCTCCTCATTGCTGTGGAAATCGCTTCTCCTACCCAAGATTCATCGTTATAGCTAAACGTCTCAACATTCATCGTATGCTGAATCCATTCATCCATAGGTGCTGATCTAGACTTTAAAGGCCCAATTATCTTTTTGCATTCTATGTTTGCATTCTCAAAAGCTAGAGATTCAAGAAGTATTCGTCTAGCTTCTGGGTCTGTTACCCCTATGTCCAGAGCCTTAATTAATCTTTGCAAAAAGTCAATAAAGGGTTCTCTCTGTCCCTGCCTAATTCTGGTATATGATTCAACCCTTTTTGCTGGATCTTGTATCCTATTCCAAGCATTTAAAGCTGCTTGGTGACATAGACACAGTACTTCATCATCATAAAGAGCTTGGACCTGTGGATCAGCATATTCTCCTGCACCAAGAATTTGATCTTGGGAAACCTCAATACCTTTTGCTCTTCCTTGCTGTTCCATATGTTTGGATTCTTCTCTGAAATAAATTCCAAACATCAAGGAAGGTCCATTATCTAAAACTGCAGACACTAACTGATGGAAATCATGGGGAGTAGCTCTAGCATTAGAAGCCCAAGTCCTTATCATTTCCTTTACGTATGCAGAGTGCAAGCCAAAATTAACAATAGCTTGCTTAATTTCTTTTAGATCATTCATTGCTATTGGCGTCCATCTAGCTTCTCTGACTCCCTTTGAGCCTTTAGAAGTTGACGCTTTGTCAGAATTAAGTATAGGGTATGCTGCTAAAACCTTTGGTAAGCCAGTTCTAATAGCTGGTATTGGCATTGTATTCTGTCCTTGTGCCTTATTACTCTGTTCACCAGCTCCAATCATTTCTTCAATCATTTCAAGTCTTTTTATTATTGTCTCTTTTGAATCCTTAATCTCCTGACCTGCATGAGTTTCTAGTAAAGATTGTATGGTTCTTAGGAGTGCCATGATCTTCCTAAATGATAGAATATGCAAAAAAATACTGAAACCTAGTAACCAGTAAATTAAGTTATCCCCATAGTCATATAAACCTTGCATGATATAACCCATTGTATTGGTAACCAGAACAGTAAAATTCGCGTTGGAAACGAGAACTGCCATATTACCTATTATCCAGCAGGTGGCGCTGTTGCCAAGTCTCGACGAAAACACGGTCCTGTTTCAGAGTCCGCCTAGTATTTGTTAAAAACTGGAAAATGTAAGTTGCTCAACAAAGTAAATGTAATTAAATCAATTCCAGAGATGGAACCAGAAACCAGAATCCAGGGGTAGGGAAGAGCAACCTGGAAGCCGCTTATGCCTCCACGTGACAGAGTCACCCTGAGGGGTTGCAGCTTTCAGCAACCACGTGCTCTGGTTCGCGCCACTTAAGAGCTGTGCTTGCAAGGGAGATTTGAAAACGACTCAGAAAAGAGCAAATCACGCGGGCAGAGACTTCGCGGGCCTGTGGAGTTTAAATCCACAGGCAGCAGCTGAGGAAGCAACTGCTCCCGCCAAGCTGAACAAGCGCCCGCCAAGCCGAACTTGCGGTCGCCAAGCCGAACTTCCGGCCGCCAAGCCGAACTCGCGGCTGCGAGCCGGGAGAGGTTCTAAAACCAAACGTTGGGCGCCAAATGAAGGCGTAAGTCACAAACAATGCCAATTTGGGATTATGATTAATAGGGTGATATTTATTTAAAGGGGAAAAACTTACAGATCACTTTCAGCCCTCTGCGTAACCAGGAAGGAAGTCAAGTCACCGGCGGAGCAGGAAGTGAAGAGAGAGAGGAGAGGGAAGTGGCCGCTTTTTTAAAGGGAGAGAGACCACGCCCCAAGGGGCTGGTATCTCAGCGGCGATAGGCTGGAGGAGTGGGAGGACCTCCCGCAACAATCTGTGGCTATAAGAACAAATATTTAGAATGGAGTTAGGTATCATGTTGGTTTAGTAAAATGGCCGTTTTATGATCTCTTCTAAGATTCAAAACCATGCTTTCTCTGGTTAGTTTCTAGGTTATCAGTATCATATTTGACCTCCTCTTTTTGAGTAGACCTTAAGGTCAATTAAGGAATTATTGATTACTCCCAAGGTATCTGTGCCACTAGCTGTCCTCAAGATAGGAAGTAAACTACATTTGTCTAATTTTCTTATGTTCCCTGACATTGGAACCTTAAAAATATTTTTAATATTTAAATTGCTCATGCAAGCAACCCAAGCTATTTAAGAGCCTCCATAAACCCACCGCAACAACCAGTTCTCCTTTGACACTTGCATAGGACAAGTGAAATTACTCAAATTAATTGATACATGTGGATATTTCCTCCTATGCCACAAAGATTAGTGACTTTTTATGATTCTTAACTTCTTCCCTTTATGTTCTTACTTCCTACATTCTATAAAGTTCTGTTTATACTCTAAATTGCTTAGTTGATTAAAATCCTAATGGTTATCCTTTCCTGACTATCTATATACATAATCATTGAAGAGATTCCAAAGAAATAACACCCTATGAATGGAAATTTAGAATATAATTATGAACTGGATTTGAAACTATTACTGATTTTGTTGATGACAATATAAAGGAATTTAGTCCTCTATATCATGAAATGGAAAAACATTTGCTGGAATGGTATAGCTAGTCATTTAGTCGGGTTCAATCTACCATTCATCAATGGCAACACTTCCTGTGAAAAAAAATATTTGCCCTCACTATGAACTTGATTACATATAAAAATGCAATAAATTGACTGGTACTAATTGCATAAGAGAAACCCAAGAGAAATAATATAGTTTTCAGTATTAATACTCAGCTTAGAGTTTAGATAGTAAGAGATTAACTTCTAAAATCTAAAGTAAAAATAAGAAAAAGATGGACTATAGTCCATCTGCAGCAAAAGAGAAAGAGTTTTAAAATATCACAAAGAGTGGTCTCTTCTGAAAGGTAAGTCAAACAGCCTTAGTGAAGACTGATTGATAGTTCCATCCAGACAAGCCTACCATTCTCTCTAGCCCAAAGCCAGCTGTGGGTGTTTTAGAATAATGACTCTTGGTGGGATGAGCCATCACTGGAGAAGAATTCTTTTTTGGTACTCTGCTTATGTCAGAGTATCTCCATGTCTGACCACATCCTTAAGAGAGAACCCACTGTTTAAAACTGAGTAACCTGAAAGTCTGAGATTGGAGAACAATGACAAATGAGGTGGAATGTAGCACAATTAATAAAAACCCAGAGACAAAAACTGGGGTCCAACCTGAAGGTCAGGAAAGCAAAACAGCCAACCACTGGCTCTTACCTCTATATCAAATAGAGATACTGTCTCCAGGAATCCTCAGAATGAGACTGTGTCTAGGAACTGTTTCTTCCCGTCTTATATTCCTCTTTAGTCCTGGGATTAAAGGCATTCACCACTATGACCCACTATCTATGGCAAGCTAGTGTGGTTACTGGGATTAGAGGTGTGTGTTACCACTGCCTGGTCTGTAGCACTGACCAGTGGGGCTGGTTTACTCTCTGATCTTCAGGCAAGCTCCATTTATTAAAATACAAATGAAATATCACTTCAACAGAATAAATTCAGTATTCAACAACACCAAGGTCAGAAGAAGTAGTCACGGAAAACATTAGAGCCAGGACACACAAGGGTAAAATGTGTAAAATGGGCAGGAGTAGACACCGTTCAGGTATTAAAGATGATATGGAGGTAGACCCATTCCTGGTAATGTCATCAATTGAAAATGACTTTGGAGTCTCATAAAATCAGCAAGTGTTCGGCCTTCAGGGCTACCTGTGACAGACGTGCACTGCAGGAAAGGAACTGTGGCCCTGCTGAGCTTCACAGCAGCTGTAGCTACATCCTTTCATCAGGAAGGCTCCTGTTTATCAGGCATCAGTGTTGCTATTGGCTTTCCCCCTTCAACGCACATGACAGACATCCCCCATCTAGAAATAGTATACCATACAGGAGAACATACAGGGGAGTTTCAAAGAGTGAGAGAACCAGCCAGTCCCATAGACTAAGTGTGGCCTTAACCTATTCCATTCTTGTCTATTCTAGTTATTTTTTTTCTTTTTGTCTGTTTGTGTTTTTGTTGTTCTTTTTTATTTTGTTTATCATTCATCTTTTTAAATCCTTTAATTTCAGTTATGCATTTTTACTATTAGCATGTGGGATTTTGCTTTTGTTGTTTGACTCTGTTTTAGTAGTATTTTAACATTATCTTTCAAACTTTTATTTTGTAAAAATTTTAATCTCTTTTATTTTTTGTTTTACACTGAACATTTATTTTATTACTATATTAATTTCCAAATTTTCATATTTTCTTTATAAATATTGATTATTTAGATTGCAATTCTTTATTATTTACCATTTTTTTAAATTTAGTCTTACTTCACAACTTTTAGTTTATTTCATCTTACATTTGAAAGTCCTAGTCCGTCATTGAGGAAAATCAAGGCAGGAACTCACAGGAACATAGATCCTGGAACTAAGACTGGTCACTACTTGCTGCCTAGATACCTGACTCACTCATGAATACACTCATGAATATCTAGTTTTGTTTTTTATGTAGCCAAAAATCATTTTTATTGTTTTGGACCTCCTGAATCAATTAACAGTTAAAACAACATGCTCAGGCATGGTCATGTGCCAATCTAATATAGGCATTTCCTCAATCAAAGTGTTTTTTTTCTCAGATGACTCTTGACTGTGTCAAGCTGATAATTGAAGTTGAACAGGTCATTACCCTTTGCATGAACCACTCTTTTAACCCATTAATTTACTTCAATGTGTACTTTGATAAATGATTAAGTGTATACCATACTCAACAATTGACTCTCTAATTATTTTTTAGTGCATGGCTTCCACACTCCACCCATCAATACATGGGTAATACATACTGAAAATGAGCAAACAAATTTTAGAGTTAATCCATACTTTACATCCGAAGATTTTAACAGACATTTATAAAAGACTCCACTAAGTGGAATAGTATTCTGGGAATGCCATGGAACTGTTTTCTAAAAATAGATGACATTTTATGATATAATGAAAGTCGTAACAAATACAAAAAGAATTGCATTAAGTCCTCCTATCTTATCAGATCACAGTGGCACAAAATTAGAATTAAGTAACTGAAGACGTAAGTCATAAACAATGCCACACCAGTTTGGAATTATGATTAATAGGGTGGTATTTATTTAAAGGGGAAAAAACTTACAGATCACTGTCAGCCCTCTGCGTAACCAGGAAGGAAGTCAAGTCACCAGCGGAGCAGGAAGTGAAGAGAGAGAGGAGAGGGAAGTGGCCGCTTTTTTAAAGGGAGAGAGACCACGCCCCAAGGGGCTGGTATCTCAGCGGCGATAGGCTGGAGGAGCGGAAGGACCTCCTGCAACAAGTAACAATTAGAATTAGAATTAAATACTTGGAAACTGAACGATGTAACGGGTCATTGAAAAAATCAGGAAAGAAAAATAAAAGTTTCTAGAAACAAATGAAAATGAAATCACAACTTACCATCACCCTTAAGATAGAAGAGAGACAATTCCAAGAAGAAAGTTTATAGGTATGAGTAATATAATAATGGAGATCTCAGATTTTAAAAACTCAATTTAATAAAATTACAGATGAAGCAGAAGACACGATGAGCTGAAAAAGATCACCAGGGAAATACACTATATGCAAATGTTCAAGCATAAAGGAGGGGGAAAGGAGGAAAATGAATGAGTGTAAGCCTTTCTTTACCAAAAGAAAAAGTGTAAGAAAAATACATACAGAAAGCTAAAATTTTCCAATACAGGGGGGAAAAACTATTTGACTAAACACAGGCAACCAAAAAGGAGCAGAGTAATCTTGTGATTAAAAGTATAGGTGGGTGGGCCAGGTGGTGGTGGTGCATATCTTTATTTCCATCATTTAGGAGGCAAAGGTGGACAGACCTATGACTTCAAGGCCAGACCAGTCTAAAGAGCAGAGTGAATTCTAAGATAGTCCCAGAGCTACACAGAGAAACCCTGCCTAAAAACAAAGCAAAACAAAAAACAAAACAAATGTTTAAAAGCATCAGTGGGAATAGCAGTTGGAGATAAGAGGACATGGGAATAGGCTAGCTAAACCTAAAGTTATGGGGGAAAGCCTTATGGAAAGAATATGTACAAATAGTAAAAAGCATACATATGACAAATATTATACTCAATGTGTAAGAAATGAAAGCACTTTCCTTATATCAATAATGAGTCAAAGTTTACTTCTCTCTAATATTATTCAATTATTTAAGTCTATCATAGATCAATAATCAAGAAAAGAAAATGAGATTCCAACAGAAATAAAAATAAATGAGTTGAGCTATCTGTATCTTCAAATAAAAAGTTCCACAAAATCCTAAAAATAACACCCACACACACAAAAAAAAAATGTACCTGAAAACGAAAACTTTCAGGCAAAGTAGTTCCATACAGTACCAACACATAAAATTAATACTTCATAATAATGTGGAGGAAATTTTATATTTAGAACAGATTCAGAAAAGCAAAACAAAACAGATCTCTAAATCTAGTATAAATACAGCCAAAGGGATTAAAATCTTCTACAGGGCAGAGATGATGACTCCCTGGGCAAAGCATTTATTGCATAGGTAGAAGGACCAGTATTGAAATTCCCTAAAGCCTTACAGAGGTAGAAATAATAGCATATGTGTTCAATCCCAGTGCCTCTATGGGGAGATGGAGGGCAGAGATAAGAAAATACCTTAAAGCTTGTGAAGTAAATATCTAGACTGGCATACACAGTATGAAAACAGGAAAACAAACAAACAAAAAACAGAAACAGCAACAGTCAACAAGCAGAAAATCCTATTTCTAACAAAGTGGAAGGCAAGTACTGAAGAGTTTGCAATTCACCATCAAAGCATGCCATTCAGGCACTCACATTCTCTCTCTTCACTCTCTCTCTCTCATACGTGCACAGTTGTTGTTTATTTTTTGTCTTTTGTTTGTTTGTTTGTATGTTATGAGCACTGACCTAGCAGGTTCATCTCTACTGGCTTTCCTGACTTACTTTTATAGTGTGGGAAGGCATTATGTATGCGTCTTACTTGGAAATTCTTTTTTTTAATTGATTTTTATTGAGGTCTACATTTTTCTCTGATTCCCTCCCTGCCTCTCCCCTCTCCCAAGGTCTCTATTGTGTGAAGAGACACCATGACCGTGGCACTTTTAGAAAGTAAAACATTTAATTCAGGCTGGCGTACAGTTCGGAGATTTACTCCAATATCATCATGGTGTGATTCATGGCAGCAGAGCAGGAGACAGGTATCATTTAAAACCCCAAAACCTACTCCCTGCGACACACTTTCTCCAATAAGGCCACAACTCCCAAAAGGCCACTCCCTATGAGCCTATGGAAGTCATTTTAATTCAAACTACCACAGTACACTACCAAAATTGCAAAGCAGTCATCTCATTCAGCTGTGAACTTGTAGGCTACAATAGTGCCTACGCTGAAACAACAGGTCCACTGAAGAAACATGGACACCAATTTTAGGGGAGTAACTAACCACTTTCTGATTTGATTTAAGGCTTCATCCATGAGATGGAGCCAATGGCCGGCACTGTTAATGACCCAAGAAAATGTGGTTCTATAGGTCACAGGCCCTGAGGGAGAACCTACTACCATTGTTCTGCTAAATGAGGGATAATGTGCATTCAACCACAATTCTGCAAATAATTTATCTGTGTAAGGAAGAAAGAATTACTGTCATTAACATTATCAAAAAGTCTCTCTATTATTATCAAAATTAGGGAAGACTTTAGAGAGGCTATAAGTTTGTGTTTAACTTAGTAATTTGCTTATTTCTTCTTTCTAAATTAATGCGAAGACTGCAATTAAATATATTTGAGATCAGTACCTCAATGGAATAGAAGCTCATAGACTTCTGGCAACTTAATTAATAAGCCCAAAACATCAAATATTAGAGTCTGGAACCAGATATAGAATTAATATGGGACCGTGTGGCTAAGGAAGCTGTCAATGTAGTTCCCTTATTTTATTACGATGAAGGCATGCATCTTACATCATGAGTTAAAATGAGCATTCTATAGAGGACTCATAGTAAAGATTTTGAGGTGTCTGAGCCAGACGGTCTTTGGCAGTTACTGAAACTGCTGCTAAAGAATGGGGACAGCCGGCCATAAAGACATGGATGCAGCTTTGCCATCAAAACTGGACTTTAAAGGCAAGACGCTGGGTAGACTAGTTTGGCCTGTGGGAGTGGAGTTTGAAACATTACCTCAGACCATTTCACAAAATAATAATCAGTTTGATAAACAATCACTCAATTAAGAAGTATTTTATACTCCAGAGAATTCATTCAGATTGCATGTGTTCTGCAGAAGATTCTAAAGCCATTTGTGAAATGGTAGAGCAGAAAGTCTCAGCACTGGCAGTGGCAAAGTCAGAGGCTGTTCTCAGTGGACTCAAGAATGTAGTGGTCATGAATGTCTGGTTTTCCCTTTATTCATATAACTATGCTTACTTATATAATTCACCTTATATAATACAATTCTAGACGTCAAACATTTTAAGATTTCAAAGTGAAAGGGTAAGAAATGTTTGAGCAAAGAGTTTAGATACTGAGTAACAGATGCTCAATATATGTATCATGTCTATAAGGTGTCAAGTAACTACTACATGTGTCACGTAACTAATAGGCTAATGATTAACCAGTTAAACAGAATTAATTCGATAATTTTTACCAAAGGCAATTTTGTCAAACCAGAAAGGCATCTTTAAATATTTTTTCCAATAATATGGATTTATGTCCATCTGTGTCCAAATATCAAGTGATCTATAAATGTGTATAGATAGATAGATAGATAGATAGATAGATAGATAGATAGATATTTGAAATAGCTACATCTGTTCACCAATCATACCTTTAGAAGGTCAAATTCTGATTACATTAATAAATAGATGATTTTATGTCATTACTTTAGTTTGTGATTTTTTTCAGTATAGTCTCTGTAAAATTATTATATTTTCAAACTGTCCAACTAATTTTCAGGTACACTTTCTCTAAATTTTGAGACAAAATTGCCTTGCTAAAGTAGCTTGTGATTTTAAAATATTAAATTTGTGTGTTTGTGAATTTAAAACATTAAAGTCCACAATGCCTATAATTGAGACGAGTGTGTTTGTGTGTGTACACCTCATATAGACAGTTTCCACTCTATTACTTTCTCTTGCTTCCTCCTTCACTATTTTGTACTGATTTGTGACACACTTAGTTACCTAATGATATTTAACATGCTTAATTAAGTGTTTAGTTCTATTGTTCTCATAGATTAGCAAACTTAGAAAGGTAAGAACAACATTTTTCCTGTCCTTTACTATATTCTCTGGTACTACTGCAATATATGGAATGCAAAATATCTTTATAAAGAAATATGACAGGGTTAATTAAGTGATTACCTCCCCCATTAGTTAAAGTATAGATGGAAAAAAAGTGTGCTAACAAAATATTTGAACAAATAATCTTCTATGAGTTGACACTTTATTTAACTCCTAGGATAACTTTTACATTATCTCTTATGATGTCTCTCCGATTTGACATTCTTTGTGGAAGTGCACCAAACAATGAGTGTGGTCGATCCTGCAGTTTGTTGAAGAGAGCCATCAGTCTTCCGTGCTGCTCGCTGAGATCATGGTGTAGAAAATGCCCAATAAAGCTTCTAATAGAGCTACTAGAGCAATCATACTATTTTTTTTTTATTCGCACAGCAAGCAGTTACACTTCCAAAGAGTGCTTTCACACCTGTCTTCTAATTTGAAGCTTACAAGAACAGGAGCTGGGGAAAAGTGCCAGCAACCTTTTCCACTGTTCTAACATGGGCTTCCAGGATGAGAAGAGTCGAGATGAGATCCTAGTTTTCATACTTTCGATCTCATTGTCTGGACATCAGATAACTTTGACATTACCAGGTTTGTAACATACATAGGTACTTAATGTGATTCAGCAGCATACATATAGTTAACCAGTCACTTACCACAGCTAAAGGACAAACTGATGCAAAGCACAGCCAGAATATACTGTTGGGTTTTTATTAATCAGGAGAGTAGCATCATCTTTGTTAGGGAGACAGTATATAGTACAAAACCATAGGCACTGCAAATGGATAAGTGTTGCCATTTTTTCAGCACCAGGGCATACTAATCTTTATGGCTACCTATGAAAGTGGCACTGAAATATAAAATGTTTGTTTTGGGAAATCACGTCATATACATAACGGAAGGCAATTCTGAACAAGTCCCATTTCCTTTCTTTCATAATGCTGTATAATCCATTGGGTTTATAGGAGATAAATCTATTCCATATTATCAATTCCAACTATTATGTTGATTTTTTTGGGGGGGAGTATAAGGTAAAACCTTTTCTTATATGTTTCAAAAATAGGGGGTGATGACAGGATTTTTTTTTAAACCAGTGACAGATAAGAAAGGGATTTGTAGGATATCCTTACTTTTCAATGCTTCCTGTCTGTGCCCTGAACAGAAAGGAAGAACAGACATCTCGCAGCTATATGCTAATGGTGGTTGAGGGATAATGCAATCTCCTTACCTGCCCCTCTGCCATTCACTTTCTTATAATAAGTCCTTGACTCACTCAAGTTTTCTTTGTATACAAGGAAGAAATTTCATCTTAAAGAGTTAATTCATTTTATTCATTTTGTTTAAAAGATTTCTTCGTCTATCCTGATGCTTCATTACTTCAGTAATCTTTGAATAAGAAAAATAAATAAACAGTATGTTAAATACTCCAGGTCAGTGACTTAGCACTGAGTCAGTCTCTGGTTGTTCTAAGGTTAACATTGAGGTAGAGAGTAAATTAGTCCCTGTATTTGACAGTCTGAGGTTTGCCGCTTGGTGAGTAGATGACTTTGCCCAACTCGATCTAACGTAATCTCACACTTGATAATCACATCTTCACAATAAATACAATGAAGGACTTCTATTTTCACACTTTAGAGTTGAAGATAGAAAACCTTAGAGAGATCACCAGGATTCTTTTGAAGACAATGTTTATCTGGAATGTTTATCTGGGGGTTATTTATTTAAATGTTAAGAGAAGGTTCTAAAAGATAAGACATCATGTTACTCTTATTCAGACCCTTTGGCTGTGTGTTAGACATTCAAAAATGATTTCATATATATTATATTTTTCTTTGATGACATTAATAATGGAACATATTCCAAATGTATTTCTTGACAATTTCTCTGATAATTCTTGATGATAGACTGTTAAAAAAAAGCCCTAGGTTACACCTGCTTTAACCTTAGGAATGAGAGTGCTTCAGTCTTCATTATAAATTAGAAATTCATCAGCTTTTTCAATTCATTAATTTAAAAAGTCTTTCATAGCCTGGTCTGATGGTGCATGCTTTTAATCCTAGTATATGGGAGACAAAAGTAGTGGATATCTCTGAGGTAAAGGCCAAACTCAACTATAGAGTAAATTCCAGGAGACACCAAACTATACAATCAGTTTATGTTTCAGAAAAATAATAAAAATAAAAAATAAACTAAAAAGAAATGAATTCATGTTAATTCATACAACAGCACTTCTGTGTTCTTCCTTTAGCATCTGGAGTACCCAAGACCTAAGATGCATTTCTGTGGATTTAGAGTCTAAAATGGCACCACATGCTGAGACTAATGATAACACATAATAATAACTGCTGTGAAGGTTGTTACCATGTCAGCCCTAGTTTTATTTCATTTCAAAAATAATAATTTCAGTGCCCATTGCTGTGCCTCTGAGTACATTTACAAATCAAAACCATATTTTACATTTTCAAAACGCAAAATATCAACACCCAGATCATTCCGAACTCAAAAATCAGTCTAAATGATTGCCTGTGCTGCTCATAAAGAAAGACAGTGAAGCGTGGTTGAGAGCTGAGGTGGGATGTCAGTGGAGAGCCAACTTAGAAGCTCAGAAATGTGGGTAGTTGTGGAGTTTATCTGATGCAAGTAAAATGATACTGAATTAGTATGTCTCCCCCATTGCAGTATAAATGAACATAAAATATTAAAATGAAATAACTGTCTACCTAGTATTTACCCTTTTGACAGGAGCATTATTCTGAGACCTTTTAAATTTTTAAAGTTCTAACTCAATACGAGGTATATGGAAGTGTTGTTTCTCTGATGTTTTTAAGTTGTAGTTAAGTTGTGTTCTTAAAAGATCAAGTTCTGTGTCTGAACACTTAGATCTATGTTTTTAGATTGCTGAAATGTCTTAGTTTGTGCTTTAATTGTTGTGAAGAGATATCATGACCACGGTAGCTCTTGTAAGAAAAACAGTTTATTGGGGTGACTCCCTTACAGTTTCAGAGTTTCAGTCCATTATCATCATGAGGGAGAGCATGGTGGTCTGCAGAGAGATATGGTACTAGAGCTAAGAGTGCTACATCTTGCAGGCTGCAAGATGTCGACTGTCACACTGGGCAGTATTCTGAGAATAGACAACCTTAATGCCCATTCCTGTCGTGACACACTTCTTCCATAAAGGCCATACTTGCTCCAACAAAGCCACACTTCCTAATAGTGCTACTCTCTATGAGATTACATTCAACCTGACCCAGGAGCTCCCCCCTCTCTCTCCCCACCCCCTCTCCTGTGTATGTTGGGTGGGGAGTTGTTTCTGAACTGATGTATGTTTTTACTTGGTGCAACTTCCTACCTCATCCCTTCCTCCTTGTTTGTGCGTGCGTGCGTGCGTGCGTGTGTGTGTGTGTGTGTGTGTGAAGTTTCAGGAAACACCACAAAGAAAAGAACTTATCTGATGATTTAAAAAAAATCTTCAATGTTCAAAACCACCTATAATTCTACTGAACTAAGTGTATTCCCAATGATGCTTTCTATTAAGTTATTGAGATAAGGAAGATAAGAAGAGTGTATTTGATATATCTTCGGTGTCACTATCTTTGTTACTAGCCCCACAAGGATACTTCATTTATATCTAAGGGTATGGTAGACACTCTCCATCCAGCCCTTCCCTTTGTCCTCACATCTCACTTTCTTCATGGAACTCTATTCAGGAGATTATTCTTTAGTATTTTAGCATCACATCTTTTTCTTTTGAAATATTCTTTACTGCAAATATTCCTTTCAATAATACATTGATTTATTTCCCAACCTCTCAGGTCAAATGCAATATTATATAAATTCGAAATAGCATTGATAATTTCAGCTAAAATCTGTAAGACACATCAGTTATTTTTGCTTTACATTTGTTCAATAACCATTTATCTGTCTATATAGATTGTAAACTCAATGGGGAAATATATTGGTTTTCTTGTTGTGAATATATTCACACCACTGATTTCAAATTTGTTTCATTGGAAGTGGTAAGTGAATACTATTGAATAAACAATTGAATGGATTGCTAAAGGGGAATTGAATTAATAAAAATTTCAGGGAGAAAATTTGGGTGAATTGCTGACATTATATATTCAGTTAACAGACAAAACTCAATCCTTACTGCTTCTATGTATGTTTACACAAGTGTATGTATGCACATATACACTTATGCATTCATTTATACATGTTTGTGACTTAAGAGGATGTAGATTAATATTGAGAGAGGTGAGCTATCAAATGAAAGTGGAATCTAAGTTCATGAACTTGTGTTTCTGATGAGACAGTTAATAGCATAACAAATTAGACAATTTAGTTTTCTCTTCTCTTCCTGGCTCAAAGAATGAGACCATTCCAGGTTTGTGAATAAATGAAGATTTAATTATTTGCAGCTTTAAACAAGATAGGCTAACATTCAGAGACAGGAGGCATAATTTTATTAGTGCATAGTAATTATAAAAAGTAAGGGTTTTTTTTTAATATTTCCATATTACTACACCTATTCCTTGACAAGACTTTTCCTAGGGAGACTCAACACACACATTCACTCCCCCCAGAAGGGTAGCCCAGGACAGACCAAAGTATGGACACCACTAAAACCAACGTGGTGAACCAAAGTTTTATTTGAGTTATTTACAATAAAATGGGTAAGAGTTTACTTACAAGAGCAGAAATGACTCAAAGACAGTTGTATTGTTAAAGCTCACCCAAATATTGGTGATGGCTAACAAAAGTTGAGACTGGAACACACTGTAAGCTGCTTAACAGATTGTAGAGTATCATTTCCAATTCATTCAGTTTGTCTAAACCTCTTCCATGCAACTCTGTTGGTATTCCTTTCTTCAGAGCAACTGCTCTGGACTCAAAGTTTTCTTTGCACCTTGACTTGTATGACAGTGACTCTCAGTAACCCTTATTGTTTATGCTGGGGGAAAGGGACCCAGTAAGTCTGGTCAATTACAGGGACTTCCTCAACCTATTTTAAGTTGTTAAAATTTTTCTTTAGGAGCTTTTTGGAGATATTAAATGTTTCAATCTCAGAGGAAACTACTATACAACAACCCAAGCTATGACATTTTTTCTACTTCCCAACCTTAGTATCCTTTCTTAAAACTTAAAATAGGCCTTTCTACTTTCTTGTTCTTTTACTTTTTAATATATATATATTAAATATATATATTAAATATATATAAATATATATTTATATATATAAATATATTATATATATAAATATATTAAATATATATAAAGATTATATATATAATCTTTCTTGAATTTATAATATAATTGCTTCATTTGCTGTTACCTTTTCCTTCCTAAAATCTCTTACATATACTCTCCCTCCACTTGAACTTTCAAATTTATGGTCTCACTATTTAAATTATTGTTGTATATAATATATATATATATGTTTATATATATATATATTTGTTTGTAATAATATATGTGTAATACACACATATCCTAAATGTGAAAATACAAACTAACTCAGTATGTTCATTACTTGTATGAATATGTTTTTCTGGCTAACCTTTTGTTTTGATTTGTTATATTTTTCTATAATGTATTATAATTGCTATAAAGAGAAGCTAATTTGCAAGGTGGGAATGGTGCATGCCTTTAATCCCAGCACTTAGGAGGCAGAGACAGGCAGATCTCTGTTAGTTCAAAGCCAACCTGGTGTACAAGAGCTAGTTCCAGGACAGGCCCCAAAGCTACAGAGAAACCCTGTCTCCAAAAACAAATAAAAACAAAAAAAAAGAGAGAGAAGCTAATTTGATGGAGGATAGGAACTATACTTATGTGTGGGCTAAATGATAAAATTTTAAAATGTAATAAGCGATGGTGTTGACTCTGTAAACTGAAAATGTTAGGTTCTTCTCTAAGATCTGTGGTTGTTCTGAAAAATCTGAGCCTTCACTAACCCAGGATGGTGACAAAGTTTCTTGTAGTAGGCATAATTAATCCTTTGTTGAAAAAGCCTTAAGAGCATTTAGGAGTATTGGCTACTGCCAAGACAGTCATCAGGCGATGAAATGAGACAGAGATAGAGACCCACATTGGAGCACCGGACAGAAATCTCAAGGTCCAAATCAGGAGCAGAAGGAGAGGGAACATGAGTAAGGAACTCAGGACCGCGAGGGGTACACCCACACACGGAGACAATGGGGATGTTCTACTGGGAACTCACCAAGACCAGCTGGCCTGGGTCTGAAAAAGCCTGGGATAAAACCGGACTCTCTGAACATAGCAGACAATGAGGACTACTGAGAACTCAAGAACAATGGCAGTGGGTTTTTGATCCTACTGCACGTACTGGCTTTGGGGGAGCCTAGGCAGTTTGGATGCTCACCTTACTAGACCTAGATAGAGGTGGGCGGTCCTTGGGCTTCCCACAGGTCAGGGAACCCTGATTGCTCTTTTAGCTAATGAGGGATGGGGAAGGGGGGGAAAGGGGAGGCGGTGGCAGGGATGAGGCAGAAATCCTTAATAAATAAATAAATTAAAAAAGAAGATATGCATTGCTGTATGGTACCCTTAGTTTTTTGTTTGTTTGTTTGCTTTTTTTTTTTTTTGTCGATCATCAGAGAAGCTATAACATGAAGTTTCTTATCTTCTCTTTTAAAGTTTTGTATGTGAAGAAAAAAAGTTGATCTGAGATAAAACTACATTAGAAAATAGGGCTGAGAAAGCCACACTACAAACGCATAAGTGTCCACACAGTAAAAAAGGTGAATGATAAGTATTAGTCTGTACTTATGCAAGAAAGAGGAGTCTGAAGTTACACAGAGGATACTGATATGTATTGAATCTAAATTTATTCTTAAAGCATTCTTTTGAAAAATGCTAGCTATTAATCTCCAGTTATGTTGTGCAACTGAGCAAGACTTGAGGTGAACGAGTACAAGAATACAAGAATTATAATTCCATTCCTTCTGGGAATATAATTGGCCCTGTGTGTTATATTCTGCATGATCAAACTATGGGTAGAGAATGGCAGGATGTATATCAAACTTTTTGGTAATATTACTGTATTAGTTTTCTTTTTTTGGTTTTTGTTTTCAATAATTCATGCTTCTGTTTTTAGTCATTTGCTAAAGTTTAAATTACAGCTACAATACATCTTTCACATCAACATTTCAAAAAATGTCTTTTTAAAAATCAAAGTGATACTCCCATTATGTGGTGAGGAGTGATGGATGGGCACACGGGAGGCAGCTTGTGTGAGAAGATAGCATGGCTTGTTTTCCATTTGGAAGCTTTTTCACAGTCACATTATATGTACTTAAATATCTAAGTGTTTGCCAATCTCTAAAATAAAAGAAATCAAAATCAATGCCACATGTGCAAAAAAAACCCATAGTTTAAGTAAATAATGATAGATTGATTAAGATATCTATATCTTTTTATGTTAACCTTTATTCTTATCTCATTCAGTGGTTTCTACTGGGAGGTAAGTCTCGCCATATAAAAATATGAGATAACAGTACTGCATTTTCCAAACTCTGTCCTTCCTTATCTTCTGTGGTCCAGCTCAGAACTGGGCTGTATGTTTGATTTCTTAATCACTTTTTTCCACCTGCCAGGTCCTATTATCTTCTTAAGTATTCTCTGCTATCTTCTTTTTTTTAAAGACAATTGGAAATGTTACCATCCTGTCTAACATTCATTCTTTTTGATAAAATTATCCAATACAATCTGTTAAGGTAACAGACTCTCTCAGGAGACTTGAGAGAGAAAGCTTAAAAGGTGTTATTAGCAAAATAGAATGAACATACAGTGTACATACTACAGGACAGAAAATAGGCTGAATAGGTTAAAGTTCATAATATCCAAGTTTCTTAGTCTTCCTCACTTCTTAAATGATGATTTGAAAGAGAGACACATATGTAAAAGCCCCACATTAAACTATAATATTTTGTGTGGGAATAAAGAAAGCAAAAGATACAAATTTCCCTTCAATAGAAGAAGCAAAAAAAAATACTTAGTAAGAGCAGTAAAGAAAGAAATCTTTATTATTATTTAGTAACACTGGTATTCCAGAGAGTAATCATCAACAGAGAAGATGGGGAAAGTGTTAGCCTTCTATGATTCCTATATGATAAGTGCTTTGAGTTCCTATCTAAATATTTATTAAGCAATTTCATCATATTTAAAGTTGTTTGTTTTTCTAGCTGTTAATAGCTTTGAATTGTTGGCAAAATTAAATAGGACCTAAGGGTACTATTATATTCTAATATGGAGTGTCCAATGAGAGAAGGAATGGAAATGAAGCAGCAAAGCAAATATAATGCTAAAAATTGACGTGACATTTTCATATGCTCCCTCTGAAACCAAGAGAGTTCAGACAATTTTTCTTTCACAATTATTTCTTTCCATTAACGTGGAGTCCATCTAGCAAATGTTTTTGAAATCAAAATGCTCTAGCAGGAAAAGTAAATAATTAATTTCCGAAATTGCATGCAAATAAATCCTGAATATTCAGTTGAACCAAATTTTAATGAATAGTATCTTGGTTCAATATGCTTCCTTATTTTGAAATTTTGATTACATTTAATTAATTAATTAATGGGTAATTAATGAGTGTGAGAGTGTGTTTGCCATAGGGCTCTTCCAGAAAAAAAACTTGAGGTAGTTGATTCGCTCCTACCATGTGGATTCTGGGGGCGGAAATCAGGTCAACAGGTTTATCAGCATGTGCCTTTACAAAACAGGTCATGTAACCAGCATTCAGAAAACATTCTAATAAAATATATTAATTACCTTCAGGATCTTAGATTATGGTCCCTTGTTTGAATGATCTTTCCTAGGGTCTTGAGGCTGGCAAGGCAAATCTAGAGATAGAGCACTTTGTTAGCATAAGCAAAGTCTATTATTTAACCTCCAATAGGACCTAACCCCAGCATGGTGGTACAAGCTTGTGTGTAATCCCAGGACTGAGGTGGTCAAGGCAGGAGCTCAAAAGTCCCAGACCATCCTCAGCTATATAATGAGTTATAGGCAAACTGACCCTTCTTGTTAGACCTGATAATTTTTAATTTTGTAAAGTATAAATTTAAAATCTGTCTGGGTGTTTCTTGATTATTTACTTTGTTCAGGGTAAAAATGTACTCAGCCTCCCTAAATATGCAATAAATATTCTCATCTATACAACTTACAATATAGTTGTTACAATTGAATTTTACATATTCACATAGACCACTGTTATAAACAAACGGTGTGTGTATATGTGTATACATATGTGTGATGTGTATATAGATATATATGCAGTAGGCAGGAAAAATGAGTATTATTTTTATAAATGAGTTATCTCATAACTATACTTCTACATGTTTGGGGATGCACTTTAGCTGTATTCCACTCTAGCCAGTAAAAATTCTAAGGCTTAGACATAGGAAAATAAACAAATTGCAGGTACTTTTTTTTTCCTATCCCATTTTTTTAAATTTATTTATTTATTAAAGATTTCTGTCTCTTCCCCGCCACCGCCTCCCATTTCCCTCCCCCTCCCCCAATCAAGTCCCCCTCCCTCCTCAGCCCGAAGAGCAATCAGGGTTCCCTGCCCTGTGGAAAGTCCAAGGACCACCCACCTCCATCCAGTTCTAGTAAGGTGAGCATCCAAACTGCCTAGGCTCCTACAAAGCCAGTACATGCAGTAGGATCAGAAACCCATTGTCATTGTTCTTGAGTTCTCAGTAGTCCTCATTGTCCGCTATGTTCAGCGAGTCCGGTTTTATCCCAGGCTTTTCCTGGTGAGTTCCCAATAGAACATCCCCATTGTCTTAGTGTATGGGTGCACCCCTTGCGGTCCTGAGTTCCTTGCTCGTGCTCTCTCTCTCTCCTTCTGCTCCTGATTTGGACCTTGAGATTTCTGTCCGGTGCTCCAATGTGGGTCTTTGTCTCTGTCTCCTTTCATCGCCTGATGAAGGTTAATATTCAGGAGAATGCCTATATGTTTTTCTTTGGGTTCTCCTTCTTATTTAGCTTCTCTAGGATCACTAACTATAGGCTCAATGTCCTTTGTTTATGGCTAGAAACCAAATATGAGTGAGTACATCCAATGCTCCTCTTTTTGGGTCTGGCTTACCTCACTCAGGATAGTGTTTTCTATTTCCATCCATTTGCATGTACTTTTCTAAGTAATATTGAGAGTAGTAAACTAATTCAATGATCTGTATAATGAATGTATTAATTCTAATCGCTGAAATACTGACTTTCTAGGGTAACTGTGAGATTGATGGTAAAATTTGCACTGCTGATGGAAATTTCCCGTTTGGAAACATGATGGCTGTCCTTGGTGGAGTGAAAGCCTAGCTGGCAAATAGAAGCAAATGGTGGGCGGGGCACCTGTGGAAGGGATTGCTATCGTAGAGCTTGGTTCTTCCCTTGTGATTTCAGCTTGAGCAATTATTTGCTCTTGTAATTTTCCCAGCTACTTTTTTTTCCCGAGACTGTCCTGGAACTCACTGCATAGACCAGGCTGGACTCAAACTCAAGATCTGCCTATAGTGATATTTTATTTATGTTTCATGAATCAAGTTTGCCTGAACACCAGATGGTAAATCTAAGCCACAAGTGGTCAGGCAGTGGTATCACAGAGCTTTAATCCCAGGATTTGGGAGACAGAGGCAGATGGACCTCTAAGAATTCACGGTCACCCTGAGCTACACAGCATCAATACAGAAACAGATCCAGGTGGTGGCAACTCACACCTTTAATTACAAGACTAGGGAGTCATGTGCCTTTTATTCCAGCACTAGAGTGGAATATGAGGTGGGGTGGGACAGGAACCCTCTCTCTTTCAGTCTGTGAACTTCTTAGAGGTAAGAATTCTCTACTGGCTTGGCTGCTTTGCTTTTCTGATTTTCAGGTTGAACCCCATTACCGGTCTCTGGGTTTTTATTATTTTGCTACCGTTGCCATCTGTCTTAGTTAAGGTAACTATTGTGGGAAGAGACGCCGTGACCATGGCAACTCGTATAAAGAATAACCTTTATTTGGGTGACTCCTTTGCAGCTCAGAGGATCAGTTCATTAACTTCATGATGGGACGTGACTGCATGTAGGAGATGTGGTGCAGGAGAAGCTGAGAGTTCTATATATCGCAGGCAACTGGAAGTGGCCTAAGTGTCAGACTTAGTGAAGTCTGAGAAAAGACCTCAAAACCCTACCCCACGGTGACACACTTCCTCCAACAAGGCCATATGTATTTCAACAAAGCCAGACCTCTGACTAGTGCCGCTCTCAATGGTGAATGGTTTAGAGAGTGAACTGTGTGACTTTGTGGGCCGCAGTACAGCTTCCACACAAGATTCTTCTTTTTGTTGTCGCTGTGTTTGGGGATTTATTGTTGAGTGATTGGTTGGATGGTTTGGTATGGTTTTGGTTTTGATTTCAAGGGGGAAGTTGCAAGGATAGAGGGCAGACAAAAAGACACTGGGAGATGAGTAGGATCAGAATGCATGATGTGAAATCCACAAAGAATCCATGAAAGTTAACAATTAAAAAGGGAAAAATCGGGGAGGAGGCAGAAATTTTTAATAATAAAAAAAGGAAAAAAAGGGAAAAATGGTCTCTATTAACATTAGAAATCCTCAAAAGAATTAAGTTTTTAATCCAAATATCATGTCACATTTGCAAAACAAATAATTCTAATATCAGCAAACTATCAAGGATATACATAAAAATACAATTTAAAAATAAAATGAATAACAAGCAAAAGTAATTGTACTACTATGAAAAATCAAATTAACTTAGTGAGTTTAAATATTCTGTCAACCTATTTTAAAACATATGACTCTTTCTTATGATAATGAAAAGTCTGAACATGGAATGAAAACAGATCAATTAATATATACATTCATGTATATGACTACAATCAGTTGGAAAAACAGGCCATTCCCATGAAAGACATCAAGGAGAGGTATGTGGGAGAGGGTTCAGGGAAAGTAAAGGAAAGGGGGGAAGATTCAATTATATTACACTCTGGAAAATGAAAATACATAATTAAAACATATTACATTGGCTTGAGAGATGGCTCAGTGATTAAGTGGACTGGGCTGTTCTTCTGGAGGACCAGAATTCAACTCCAAGCACCCACAAGGCTGCTCAAAAATTGCCAATGACTCTAGTTCCAGGGTCCCTAATATTCTCCTTGGTACTCTGCAGGAATGGGTCATTATCATGGTTTACAGATATTTGTGCAAGCAAAACACTAATACATAAGGAAAGTGTTCTTATATGAATACAATTGCTTCCAAAATATTTTGATAACATTTTTAATGGATAAGGCTACTATCCACAATTTTCTTGAAAAGACACTGCACTTTCTGTCAGCTTTGCATCACACTTTTGACTATCAGACCTGAAAGTCACAGAGATGAGGAAAACATGCAAGTGCCCTGTTCTATATGCAGCTGCCTCTGCCCCCGGCACCAGCTGTAGCATCTTCGGCTGTTAGTAGCTGACTTTGCATTTGGTTTCTTAATGTGTGTATTGAGTTTTCTTAACAGGTTAACAAGAAAAAAAATCAAAGATATAAGAAGTGAGAGAAAGAAGAAAAATAAAGTCTAACTCCAAAGAACAGCTGCAGAGCATAATGGATAAACTAACTTTTTTCATTTTTAATCACATGAACTAGATAAATAATTAAAAACTTTAAATATATAATGCTTTCAAAGAAGGGAAACGAGCCAGGTTTCCAAAGATATTGACTTCCAAAGTGCTATATGGAGAAGCAAAGTATTAAATTTTTAAATATTCTGATCTTAATCTTTACATTACAGACTATCTGTGTATTGATTGGTGCAGTGTGTTTTCTTTCGTCTACCAAAAGCCATTTACAGACATCACTGACTGTCATTCTGGGAAATGCATTATTGTAAGATCATTATCTCTCCACATACTCAGAATCTTCCTGAGTCTGTCTTCTATCGTGTTTGGGCATAAAATGTAAACAACACTCTTAAATTCAGAATAAAACTGTGATGACTAAGTTTTTCCTTTGGATATTCAAACTATGAATCTGTGCTAGATAAAACTTTAAATGCACAGTGCAAAATTGGTTTAATTTAAAGAACAGTGAAAAAGGGGTTGTGTGAATTCACAGTCACCTCTCAACAGCACTGTTAGAAAGTGGGAGAGTCTCAGTTCATATAGTGAGTACTGTATACACACAAACCTTCAGTAACTCAGAGTCTTCATTTTTAGCGTGGGTTTCATTGAATACATCTTACTACCACTAATAGCGCTGTTGACCACCTTAGATATGAGCCAGTGTCTATGTCTATAAAAGCGAATCCCTAAATTAGCTTCTCTTTTCTTCATATACATATCATATGAGCAACACATTACATATTGATTTATAACATGCTCATCAATTTAAAATAGTAAAACTGCTTTGTCCATAGCCAGTGTTAAAGCATGTGATGTTTTGATGAACATTCATACCTTCAGTGTGCTAAAATAGGAGCAAAGGAAGAGTAACTTTTAACTTATATACAAATTTTAATAATCCCAAGAGCTTGGATCCAGGCCCTAAAGACTGCAAATTCCCCATGTTTCAATAATAAATCATTTTTTCTTTCAATAAGTCAAATCATATTCTACCAAAATTGATGTTTTCCCCTTTCTGGTTCTGACTTTAGCCTCCTAGCATAGCTAAATGCTTCTTTTGTCATAGTTAGTTCTATTAAAAAATTTGGCCAGATTAGAAACAGTTTTAACTGCTCATAAGCCTTCAGTACAATCACCATAGCTAGAAACCATGCTTCTGTTTTTCTTTTATTAACATTGCCTGTACTCACTAGATTCTGAACTAATAGAAGATCAGAAAATGCATCTTTCATCCTGTACTTCATTCTTTAACCCTGATCCCCAACAGTGAAGACACTATTTGACTATAATCAAATGAACTTTTTACATTGAATAAAAAGGTTAAAGTCATGTAACTAGGAATTTCAAAGACACGTGTATGGGACTTCTAAAGGGAGGTTGATAAAATATTTAAGAAAAAAATGATACTTTTTGCCCAACTTATATTCATAATGATGGGGAAGCTGAAACCTAGAACATTAAAAAAAAAACATAGCATGCCAAAGATTCTTTGTGTGTTGTTTTATGTATTTATGCCGATGTTTAATATAAAATTATGCAATTTAATACACGAAGATTTATGCATTGGCACAGACACTGCATGCATATATGCCCTCAATTACTGAAAATGACTATTTTTGAAGGGATGTTCAGGTAAGCTTATCTCCCAAATATGTAATTAGTACTGATGACACCAGACATATGTCCATTCTGCTGCAGCCCTGCATGTCAACTAATTATGGTTTTGCTACTCTCCAAAATGATGTATTTTTATGTAAAGTAAATGAAAATGTGTATTCATTAATGCCATATATGTCCATATATTTTACTGTCTTTGAAATTGTCTTTCCTGTATAGAGCATTGACATTTAAACAGGAGCCAAGAGTTACCTTGACAAATCTAAAATTCCCTATAATTTAATATATGCTGAAAACAGATTTTATGCCAACGTATGTGTTTTAAGTAAATGTTTCACCTTCTCTCTGAGTGAGGAGGTGCTTTTGCCCTGAAGGGCACAATTTTATGAATAAAATAGTAAATACAATTGTAGACCTAGAAGGAGCCTTTAGGGCTGGTTTTTTAATCTACTTTAGAATCTTCAAACAGGATATCAGACACATTACATAAACAAGTAGTGGCCCATGTGCTGACACCTTAATGAATTCAGGATGGGGCTAATGAGAATTAAACGGTAAGACATTAAAGTTTAATCATCTCCAAGCCTTTAGTTCCTTGCCATCTGAGTTTTTATGGATGCTGAGTATGGCAGAATGCTCAGACAGTCATTAGAGGTATGGAGAACCATACAAAGAAACATCAAAGCCGAGATTCTTGGCCACACATCTACCATGGTGTACTTGGGGAAGAGAAAGCTTTTAGGCCTATTGCTGGAAACACTTCACTTCCCAAGCTTAAAACAAACCCAAGCAAAAAAAAAAACACAGAAAAAAATAAAACATTGAAACTGTATTATATATTTCCCAAGTACCAATGATGTACAGATATAAGGTGCATGCCCAATCAGACTATCACAGTATATTTTAGGATCATTACAGATCTTTTCCTACCTGAACATTTAACAACTGTATTGATTTTTCTAACTTGTTATTTTTTTTGTCAAAGAGTGACAATGAATTTTAGACTACACACTCATTTGTCTTTTTGTCTTTGTTGCACACAAATAGCGTTTTCACTGTTGCTCTTTTAATGGTGACAGTTCACCTGTTTGTATTCATACATTGCTACTAAAATAAATGGTGTTTTTACAGAATATTGTGACTAAGTCCTAACTTAGATCATGAAAATTTCCTTTGAATGCATTTAAATATAAAAATAGTAATTATGTGAATGAATTTCTTATGACTTCACTCAAAATGAGACAAGCCTCAAAACAAAACAACAACAACAAAAGTATTCTAGCACTTGAGAATAGTTGCCTTGATGAGCTGGTGCTTAATGGATATAGAGAAATAAATTATGATGGAAATGAAAAATTAATTTATCATAAAATATAGAAAAATAATCTAAATCGAGAGCTCTAGTTTAAAAAGTATTGGGTCCCATATTCAAGAGCTGAGTGTTTCAAGAAAGCTAATAGACAAAATTTAAATAATGTGGAGTGCTTTACAGTACACAACCATGTATACCTAATTCACATGTCATGGGGACAGGTAAGTGGTCATATTTCTAGCTTCTATTATATGTGATGTACTAAGGGGAATTTACTTATATATGGCCTTTTTTTTTGAAAGCACCAGCTCATCAAGGCAACTATTCTCAAGTGCTAGAATAATGACCTGAGAGGACTTGCAAATTGGCCTTCATCTTTTTAGTATTTAACATTTTTGAATATAGGCGTTTATCTAAGATAGTGTCTAATTACCTAACTGATAGCTAAATGAAAACAAATCATACATCAAAACCATCAAAATTAATACATTTAAGGTTTTTCTCAGAGAAGTGATGTAAAAGCTAGAGAAGTTTGAAGATTTTCTTATTTAAAAATGCTTTTTATTACAGATTAAAATATTGAAGGACTTAACTGGCGTGGTTTAAAAGAAATCAGTGTCTGAATCTAAATTATGAATTTAGTGAAAGCTGAAATGTTGAGTTAGCAAAGATTTCCGGGTTGGAAAATTCATTCCGTGGCTAAAAGTGATTGCTGTTTTTCCGGATGATCATTTTGGAGTTCTAGGACACATTGAGCCCAGTGTCAGGGAAACTGATGCCTTCTTCTGGTCCGTTGGGGCACACACACAAATCTCTCTCTCTCTCTCTCTCTCTCTCTCTCTCTCTCTCTCTCTCTCTCTCTCTCTCTCTCACACACACACACACACACACACACACACACACACACACACACACAGAGAGAGAGAGAGAGAGAGAGAGAGAGAGAGAGAGAGAGAGAGAGAGAGAGAAAGAACAAGAGAACAAGAGAACAAGAGAACAAATAAAATGCAATAAAAAGGCTTTGGTTAATCAGCAATGTACAAAAGCTATGGATGGAATGCAATAACAGACAGCTAGACTTGTGGGATATTTCAGGGTTAAAATGAAATCCTATTGCAATGGAGCACTCCTAAAATATATCAAAGTGATTCTAATGAAATCTCCAAATATTGGGGGATACAGAATTCTGACTTGCCATCTCTTGTCAACAAACAAAGGTATCAATACCAGATGGTTTACATTCAGTTGAGTTTTGGGCCAAAATGGTCCCATGGAAATCTTCACAAAACTCAAGATGTTGCCAAAACAACAGGCTGATTTCTACAAACTTACAGCAAGTTCACATTGCTGAAGACAACACTCAACGAACTCACTGAACTTGATGAAAATCTAGCTGGTGCCTACATATAATCATCATATCTACGTTCTGGTATAAGAAGGTATTCTGTGGGCTATAAAAAGAAAATGTAAATACCAAGGCAAGTAAAAAACCTTTAATCTACAATGCTGTCTTGTCTATAAAAATATGTCAGGGCTATGGTAGCACAAATCTTGTGGAAATAACCAACAAATATCTGATATGACTTAAGGCCCAGTCCAGGAATGAAACCCACAACAAACTGCTTTGGTAACCAAGAACCTGAGGCTAGTTAGTCCACAGACCTAGAATAAAACCAAATACTACTGAACTGATAAAATAAAATTCCTCCACTCAGAGCTCAGGAAATTCCACAGAAGAGGAAAGAGAGACAGAAAGACTTTAAGAGCCAAAATCAACTGAGCAAGACTCATATGAACTCACAGAGACTGAATCAGCAAGCGCAGGGCCTGCCTGGGTTTGCATCAGGTCTTCTTTGTACATATTATAGCTTTAATTTAGTGCTTTTGTGAGGCTCCCTAGCGTGTGAACTACTGTGTCTCTGATTCTTCTGCTTTTTCTTTGTCTCTTATCCTTGTTGATTTACCATTTCCAATTTCAATGTGATGATTTTTGTTTAATCTTATTATATTTTATTTTCTTATATTTTGTGACAATTTCTTAGAAGCCCATTTTTCTTCTTTTTTCAAACAATCTTATGTTATATACCTGTCCCAGTTTCCTCTCCTGCCTGTCCTCCCACTCCTCCCACTTTCTTCCCTACACCCCATCGACTTCTCAGAGAGTATGAGGAGTATGGGTGCATGGGGAGTCAACAAAGTTTGTCACATCACTTGAGGCAGGACCAAAGCCTTTTGTATCTAAGCTAAGTAAGGTATCTCTCCAATGGGCTCCAAAAACCAGTTTATTCACAAGGGATAAATACTAGTTCAAAGGCCAATAACCCTCCACACATAAATTGCTCAAGCTCACCTAGTTCGGTCTTATGCTAGTTCCCCAACTGTCAGTCTGGGGTCAGTAAACTCCTACTAGCTAGGGTCAGCTGTTTCTGAGGGTATTCCCATTATGATCTTGGCTCCCTTGCTAATAATAATGCTCCTTTCTCTATGACTGGATGCCAAGGAGTTCAGCCCAGTGTTTAGCTGTGGATTTCTGCATCTTCTTCCATCAATTACTGGATAAAGGTTCTATGACGACAATTAAGGTAGTCATAAATCTGATTACAGGAGCAGGACAGTTTAGGTACCATATCCACTATTGCAAGATTCTTAGTTGGGGTCATCAGTGTTATTTCCTGAGAGTTTCTCTAGTGCCTGGATTCTCACTAAGCCCACAATGGCTCCCTCTTTGAAGGTGTATCTCTTTCTTTGCTCTCCCTCTATCTCCTTTACCCAACTTGATCCTCCTGATCCCTCATGTTCTCTTCCCTTCTCCCTTTCTCCCCTCCTCACTCCCCTACCACCACCACCCCTTATCCCTATGCTGCCAATTTACTAAGGAGATCTTGTCTACTTCCCCTTACCTTGGGGATCCATTAAAGACAGCGTACCAGGACTGAAGCAAAGGTAGGGAGGAGTTGGGAGGAATGGGGGGGTGTCATGAGGATATACTGAATTAGGAAAGAATCTACTTTCATTTCTTATCTTATTTATTCTTTCATAAAATAAATCCTACAACCTCCCCTCCTTCCACTCCTTTCATTTCTCCACCTTTGTTCTCCCCAAGAACCACTGTTCCTCCTCCATTTGCCTAGAGAAGGTCTCCCAGTGATATAAGCTGAACATGGGCTAACAAGATGCAAAAGGACTAGGCACAATCTTCATATCAATGCTGTATGAGGCAACAGTAGGAGGAAAAAGGATCTAAACAGTAGACAAAATTCTCAGAGACTCCCCTACTCCCATTGTTAGAAGTCCCACAAAACCCACAAAATTATCTATTTTCAATAAGGGGGGGATAAATTAGAAGCTATGAGGCATATAGTTTTTTCTTATTTATTTAGGTATGTAGTACATATCTCTTTTGCTTTTACTTTTGTTTTTGGACTCTAGGGCAAGGACACAGGGTCTCTCTTACCTTAGACAAGCACTCTACCAGTGAACAAAATCATATTCCCATACAAAGGTAGTTTCTTTTCTCCTGGGAGTGTATTCATCTTTATCTTAGAGGCGATGTATTCAGCGAAAAAAAAAAGTTCAACCAATCATAATGATGGTGTGTGTGTGTGTGTGTGTGAAAGTCTACATGCATTTCTTGTGAGTCACCACAACTAGAGAGAACGAACATTAGTTCCGTCATTATAGCTGTGTGAGCCGCCTTTCCTGAAAACAGGACTTCGTGTACAGCCAAGGAAGACTCACCATGGTATAGCTTATTGAGAGACAATAAAAGGGACTTTAAGAGTCAATTCGATGGATTCTGGGAAGTTTAATTTTAAAGACAGTTAACATTCATTGAAGATTTTTGAAAACCATTCTAGTTAATAGATCTGGCATTTAATCAGTAATACTTCAGAGTTAAATAAGTGGTCTCTAATGGATAACTGACTGTAAAATAGCCTCTGTTCATGGAACTATTAAGAAATCAAAAAATGAATCATTATACGAATGTACTTTTAGAAAAACTATCCTTGGGAAGGTAGGAAGGATGTCTTGCAAATCTTTGACTCCTTGTGATCACTGAAACTGATAAAAAAATTAATGTATATAACTAAAAAGTGAAAAAATAGAAGATAAAGATTTCATCCTCAAAGCCTTCAAGCTTTGTCAGTATAAGGCCTATATGATAATTGTTACGCCCTCCTAATTTACATATATGACCACAAGTTAAATTCATCAGTAAAGAAACAAACAGAATACGCTGCCTAAGATTGGTTGAGGTTTCATAATATTTTGTGAAGATTGTCTAGATAGTGTGTGTCTGCAATTGTGTCTTCTTAGTAGTGAGTGATATTATAATTAGATGAAACAACACTGGGTCTCATCTAACCATAATCAATTCTTTAAAGGCCCCGTTTCCAAACGATCCCACCCTGAAGGACAGGAACACCAGAGATCAGTTTGACAGCAAAAAAAAAAAAAAAAAAAAAAAAAAAAACAAAAAACAAAAAAACAAACTTCAATACACAACACAGGTACTATTGCAGGACCTGCAGAGCTATTAGCAGTTGTGTGTGTCTCAAAACATCTTAGTAATTGTCCATTACCTCTTACTATTTTCATTAGATGTGGGGCGGGGATGTAATTTGCACATTTATGTTATTCATTCCACATACTAGCAATAATTATATTTGGAAAACATCATATAAAATTAAAAATAAAAATGTATTTAAATATTTAGAACATTTCAAATTAATTACAATTTGTTAAGCATTCATATTGATACTCATATTTTATAGGTCAATGTTATCAGATAGTACACACACATACATGCACACGCTTTATATTAATATTCCTTATATGTAGCTGTAGAAATCTTGTTTTTATAACCCCTTTGAAAGCCTGTGAAATAATCAGGAAGTAAAAGTAAAGAACCATTGATATTGAGGGTGAGATTATATAATGTTTACAAGTTTATGTAGGAAGTCTGTAGTAAGCTAGTAAATTAAAATTCAATATTCTGCCTGCTAGTCTAGCCATATACTCATTAAACCACTTGCTACTAAATATAATAATGCCCTGCCAACATTAGATCAATTCTCCAACAGATTTTTAATAAAAATAGTTTTGGAACTTCAACACATAGCTTAACATTCCAACAGCTGATGCTGCTGTGTGCTGATAACAATCCTTTTCTGAGCCCACATTCTACCTCTCTTGCCATGCTCCAATAGTGATATTTTCATTTACATTCAGCCTATTTGCATTCTGTGTGCTTTGCATTTACTGTTAATTCTGTCTGTAATGACTCTTTTTCTCTTCAGTGGTTGGTCACGAATCACTTTTTTTTTTTTTTTTTTTTTGGTTTTTCGAGACAGGGTTTCTCTGTAGCTTTGGTGCCCGTCCCGGAACTAGCTCTTGTAGATCACGCTGGCCTCGAACTCCCAGAGATCCGCCTGCCTCTGCCTCCTGAGCTCCCGAGTGCTGGGATTAAAGGCGTGCGCCACCACCGCCCGGCACAAATCACTTTTAATATAAAATGCCTTGTCCGCAGGAAAGGCTCCTCTGATCAAGGCAGTTAAAGGCACACACACACACACACATACATACACACACACACACACACACACACACACACACACACCTCTATACTTCAAAAATAACAGTTAACATATTATCATGGATCTGTTGCCCTAAGCACATTCAACTTTAATCTGTAATTATACTATTATATTATTTATCTATTTGTTAATTAATATGTTGCTTGCTTTCCCCTTCCTTGAGGTAGGGAAATTCTATTTTGTATTGCTATGTGTCTGGGATACAGATAATCCTAATTACATATTTCTTGAATAAATGAAAAAATATTTCCATTAAAGCCTATCAATATTCATATAAAAATACTGATTTTAGATAAGAAAATGAGTTTCAGAGGAATTAAGAATTTTCTCAAAGTCATACCAATGACAAGTGCTTGAGCTATGTGTCAGAATCTTACTGCATTAAGCCCACACCAGTATCTTCTTTCAGCTTCTGATATGCACTGTTATTGCTCTCTTCTTTGAGCTGAGACACTGAGTCAGAACGAGTTGCCTTTATGAGTTGCCCAGAAAGATCTCACTGTCATTGACACCAGGATTCAGCAATGCACAGAGTCAAAAGAAAGATCTATGCTTGCACAGCCAAAGGCAAATGAGTTTTGAGTGGATAGTTGGCTTCTTCTGCACTTGATAAAATGCCATTCTTTTATGACAATAAAGGTTTTTCACAGTAATTTGGAACTTTGTGGTTTCTCCATCCAAACTACTGTAATTATTCACTATAGCAATCAGTGAACAGCTGTGCTGGAAAGAAAATGACCACCAAATATAAGTCAACTTGAAGATTATCAGCATGGTATAAGGTCGGTATTTCTGTACATCTCAATACGTACATGAGCCAATAGTTTTCAATGCATTCCCATCCCAGAAACTGTGATGAATAAAAAAACAAAATATAAAATTATAAAGGAGTTTTATTATGAAACAGGCACATTATTGAGACAACATAAGCAATACAAAACTTGAAAATTTACTATCTCTTCATAACAACACAGTTAGAAGCTTCATGAAAAATAGTTATTAGGTGGGCTTGTGGTGCCTAATCTTGGCTGTCACCCTGACTACTGTGGTGGTTGAAATGACAATGGCCCCTAAAGCTCATATGTTTGAACTCTTTGTCCCCAGGTGATGGAACAGTTAGGGAAGGATTGGGCTGTGTGAGTGTGTTAGAGGAGGGGTGTAACTGAGGAAGGCTTTGAGGTTTTCAAACACTTGTAACAATCCGGAGTCTTTGTATCTGCCCCCTACTTGCTGTGGATTAAGATGAGAACTCACAGTTCTTGCCACCGTGCCTTTGTTCTGACTCCATGGAGTCTAATATTTTGAATGCATAAGAGCAAATTAAAGTCTTTCTTGGTAGTTACCTGGGTGCTTGTGTTTTATAATGGCAACACAAAGGCGACGAAGAACACTATAATTGGGATTAAGTAAAACAAAGTTGCTGAGCACCACTGTGAGGAATCTTCTTAATTAGAGTCAAATACTCTGAAAAAATCCACCCTAAATCTGGGCCATAGCATTTGAAGGCAACCCACTTAAAGGGATAGAGAAGTTTTGCTTTTTGCCTGGTTGTCCTTATTTTTACTGGCAAGTATATCTTTCCTAAAAGTAAAACATTCCTTGACTACTATTATAACTGAATTCTTTTTTTTTTAATTTATTTATTTATTAAGGATTTCTGCCTCCTCCCCGCAACCGCCTCCCATTTCCCTCCCCCTCCCCCGATCAAGTCACCCTCCCTCATCTGCTCGAAGAGCAATCAGGGTTCCATGACCTGTGGGAAGCCCAAGGACCGCCCACCTCTATCCAGGTCTCCTAAGGTGAGCATCCAAACTGCCTAGGCTCCCCCAAAGCCAGTACATGCAGTAGGATCAAAAACCCTCTGCGATTGTTCTTGAGTTCTCAGTATTGTTTCGGTTTCTCAGGAAATTCGGAATCAACCTACCCCTGGATCCAGCAATACCACTCTTGGGAGTATACCCAAGAGAGGCCCTATCATACAACAAAAGTATATGCTCAACTATGTTCATGGCAGCATTGTTTGTAATAGCCAGAACCTGGAAACAACCTAGATGCCCTTCAACGGAAGAATGGATGAAGAAAGTATGGAATATATACATATTAGAGTATTACTCAGCAGTAAAAAACAAGGACTTCTTGAATTTTGCATACAAATGGATGGAAATAGAAAACACTATCCTGAGTGAGGTAAGCCAGACCCAAAAAGAGGAACATGGGATATACTCACTCATATTTGGTTTCTAGCCATAAATAAAGGACATTGGGCTTATAATGCATGTTCCTAGAGAAGCTAAGTAAGAAGGTGAACCCAAAGACAAACACATAGGCATCCTCATGAATATTAACCTTCATCAGGCGATGAAAGGAGACAGAGACAGAGGAGCACGGGACAGAAATCTCAAGGTCCAAATCACGAGCAGAAGGAGACGGAGCACGAGCAAGGAACTCATGACCGCGAGGGGTGCACCCACACACTGAGACAATGGCGATGTTCTATCGGGAACTCACCAAGGCCAGCTGGCCTGGGTCTGAAAAAGCATGGGATAAATCCGGACTGGCTGAACATAGAGGACAATGAGGTATAACTGAATTCTTAAAAGGTCCAGGGAATACTAAAGATAAGAAGCTCTCTAGGAATTTCCTAGCACTCCAGTGCTAGATTGGAAACACAGAGACATTCTGCCTCATAGACTGAATAAATACTGTATTCTCAGCCTCCTTGTTATGACAAAGGCACAGCCTGTAAGCCAGTCTAAAAAATGCCCCCCCCACACACACAGAGAGAGAGAGAGAGAGAGAGAGAGAGAGAGAGAGAGAGAGAGAGAGAGCAAGAGCCCATCTACTCTATTTCTTTAGAGAACACTAACTAATGCAAACCCTATAACATTTTTAAATTAATGAAAACCACATATGCATTACAATGGTGGGCTGGGATGGTGATTTCCTAAGGTTACTACAGAAAAATAGAATGATACCTATCACTGACGGTCTAGTCTTCTATCATAACAGTACAAGCCATTACATCTATTTAGGAGTAATGCTGATATAAACAAACCTTTTGTGCTTGTTAAACTTAAAAAGTGTACTCAATGGTCTTCAAACGATGCAGAGTCACCTAAGGTTGAACTTCTCTGGATGTCCCTCCCTGGTTAAGTGATGGATATATAATTGTTTTTCAGTGCACAACCTTAGGGACATGACTATTGATGATCACAGTGGGAATGATCCTAAAAGCCTTTTTTTTCTTTAGTAATATCATAGTTCATGTTTTGCTCTTCCTTTTTATGACTCAAACAGAAGTGTGCAAAGTGCCTGACTAAAGGTGATATTTCTAATTAATACTCATAGTTTTGAGTCTTACCTCTATGTATAAATAGTAAAAAAAAAAAAAGTAAGATTACTTCCAGAGAAAACTCAAGAAAGAAAATAACTAATATCAACCAAATGGTACGTATATTTATAACTGCACAGGCAGGCTTATGGCATAATGCATTATAGTTTCACAAACAATCGATACAAATTATTGGATATAAAATTACTTTTTGATGACCACTGAGAAAATACAAGCTGTTCTAGTCATTTCTCACACTATTATTGATTTTACTCTATTTTTTTCTATTGCATTTTTAAAGCACTTGATGTCAATTTTCAAGTCTCTAGTCTACAGTAAAATACTAAACAAATCCATGTACACTGAAATTGTCCAGAGTGATATCTAGGAAGAATGACTTCTTCAGAAAGCTTTCTTTGAATATCCATTGCCTATAAAAGCCTCTTTGTTAGTAATATAAAAAGATGTGTTATCCTTGCCTACACCATTTGAAATCATCTTGGTTGTTTTAAAATCATAGCATGACAATTACCGGCAAATAGGTCAGCAGAAAGGTACTGTTAACTCTCAAACCTTGAAATCATACAGTGCTCTATTATTATTTCGCATTAACCAAGCTTATTTCAAACAGACACAAGTGCCCTTCTGAGAAAATGTGGGTGATGCTGATAGTTTTTTCGCCAAGTCTTGCTAAGTAGGCCATGAAGAGTTGCTTCCTCATTTTTCCATCAGGCAGAGAATGGCTTAGAATGCTTGGGAGTGTGAGAGTCATAAAAAGAGAAAGCAGACTGAGTAGCACAAGCCTTCATGGGGTAACAATCTTGTTCTTAACTGATGCCCGTGGATGCCATGGGGATAAATGGCCCCTTCTGTTACTGAAGACACTGGAGCAGATACCTTTGGACAATGTCATTGGTTACTTTCAGCTGAAGGCAGTTTCTTAGAACGGCAGAGGAGGGAATGACTGCGACACCCTGAAAATATCGCCTGCAAATTTATAACCTGACTTATATAAGTAATTTTGGATATTGTTAAGATGACGTGGCTGGAATCCTCTACTTGCCAAAGTTGCTCAACTCCAAAGGCATTCCTCTCTAGTGTGACCCTATGTACTGAGTTCTTACAATACATTGACTTCTTTTATTCCCTCTCTCATTATTCCTCACTGTTTCTTTTCTATAATCTTCATTTCTTTTTTCTATTTCCCAAATATCTCCACATTACTATATGATTCTCACCCAACAAATAAAACTACATCAAATGTAAAAAAAAAATGAAGCAGTTTTATGAGCTTTTTCTTAGATAAATGCTGAATGAAGTTTCAAAATATGTGCTTATCATACATTAGAAAGTTGAAATTTATTATGTTTTCATACAAATTTTAATATAGCCTGTCTTAAAATTTACTCTATTAAAAAAGTTATTATTGTGTGAATTCTTAATTTTGTTAAGAGTTCACAGTTGATAAAATGGCATTAAATCATCTTAATTCAAACTTAGAAACAACAGGCAAAAGTGTATTTAAATTGTCTCTGGGTCAGGGTGATTAAACTGTTGTTCAGAATGTCTTTTCTGTTAATGGAAAGACCTGAGTTCTATTATTCAGCATACGTGTAAAAAGTTGAGCATGGTTCTGTGTTCCTGTAACCTCATCACCAGTTGATGGAAACAGATAGGTCCTCAGAGATCCCTGAGTCAGCCAAACTTGATTAAATAGTGATATTGGGGTTAAGTGAGAGACTTTATTTTAAGATAGTAAGATTGAACACATTACAGGATGATACCCAATGTTCTACTAAGCTTCCACGTGACTGCAGTGTACTATCTCCCTAGATACATATCCCAAAATAATCTGTAACAGGTTTGAACAGAAATAGTTCTTTCTCATAAATTTAAATAACTATCACATTCATGGTTATAAACATTGGCTCTTTAGTGTCTAGATTCACTGCAAGACTACATGAATTCTCATGTTTCCTACTAGTCAGCTGAGAGCCCATGAACTAATTTTATCTACAAAATATAGGAGTTTGTTAGGTGATTATCAAAGCACATTTACTGCCCTGATAGACAATGGCATTGTAATTTTACTCTCCACCCAGAGAAGAAGTGCCATGATGTTACGTACACAACATGAACTTGCAAGTCCATTTTGATTCTTCACACGTAACTGGAGAGACTGCTGGCTGAATTCTAAGGGGTTTTTCTTTCTGAAGCACAGCGTAATCTGTTCTGATGGGGTTTATTTATGTCTTTTTCCATAGCTTCTAAAATGGTATTGAGGTAAACTATGTATAACAATACCTTTGTCTATTTTGAGCACAGCAAACATCATTGCTCTCTAGAATGGCTGGTAATCAGAACATAGACGCAGTCTTTCAGCCCCTCTTCTATGATGCTTCCCTAGCCTTAGTAGCAAGATTTACTGGGCATGCACTGGGACCTGGGAATCCCATAGTCAGTTTTTCTCTGCATCTTCACCAGTTATAGTTCTTCGTAGTATCCCTCCATCTGCTGGAGAAGAAGCTTATTTGATGAGGAGTGACGGCTGCACTCATGTGTGTATGTAAGAACAGGTAGTTAGAATGCTGTTGGAAATGTAATGGTTTAGGAAAGTGTCTCTTCTCTAGGATCCCTAACCTTACTAAACCAGGTACTTGGCTAGGTTTGAAGTACCAGGTATGGATTTTCTACTATTTAATGGACTTTAAGTACTGTCTGACGCCTGCTGATTACCTGCAAGATAATTGCATCATCCTTGGGTATCTTACACCACAGGTGAAATCTTTTAGAGGCAGCCATTTTTTTTTTTTTTAGCAGACTAGGTCAGCTCTCATTCAGTTCTTCCAAGTCCTTAGTCTGATATGCTTGGTATCAGCAGTAAGCTCTTTTTCTTTTCTTTTCTTTTTTTTTTTACAAAATATCTTAAAGTTCTAACAGGTATCAGATATGGCCCATATTTGTTGGAAAATCTTAGACTTATGACTGATACAGGTTTGAAGTTGCCCATGCTCAGCAATATATTTTTTTCTTATAGAGCCTATTATTCTTGTGATGTAAAACTACTAATATATGTGTGTGTGTGTGTGTGTGTGTATGTATATATTCAACTATTATGTATACGGAATTTATGTATGTATTCAAGGTTACAAAATAATGTTTTTCTATGACCTTTTCAAATACCCTTAGTATCATCGCTGCTTCCTTCTTTCCCTGTAGAAGCCTCCCTCCTTTCTTTAGAGCTACAATTCCTCCAATTTTATTCTTTGTTCTCATTAATTAGCAACACACACACGTTCACACAGTCTCTTTCTAATTTCTAATTTCTTGGCTTCTATGATTACTTTACGTTATATACTCAAAGACACAAAGCTAGTACCATAATGCCTGCATCCAATCAGTATCTTCTAGACAAAATATGGATGTTTTAACAGTGGTTGTGAAAGCAAAATATGCATAATGAAAGCACCCGTTGATATACCAAGATGAATAGCATAAGGAAGAAGAAAACTATAGATGAATGGACAAATGTTTCCATACACACTTTATGGATTTAAAGAAACCACCTAAGGAGAATAAACAAGAAAGAAAATACTCCCATGATCCAACTGTTTCTTGGTTATAGTCAACCCACCTTTTGTCTGATCTATCCCCTAAGTTATTAATTACATGACATTTATTTAGGGATTAATACTTTGCTTAGTTGGAACAGTGAGAAAAGGAGTAGGAAGAGCAAGGATTTGGAAGTCCTATAATAACAATCATTATAGGAGCAATAATATTCCATCTCACATATCTTGCAATCTTATTAAGAATATATTTTAATTTTGTGAAACATTATTTATACATCTTAAATGTCTTAGAAATTTTATATCCTCAGGACAGTTATATTCTCAAGCACAATTCTGTGGGAATTTTATTTGATGGAACCCACAATGAATATGGACCAAGACAGAGATGGCACTAGATTAGGGACTGGTCTTCAATCTGTCATTGAAACAAACGTCCACAGAGTATTAAGGTCACCTAATGTTTACTCAGCAGCTTTTAAAAACTAGAATGAGAGAGTTCCTGTGAAAAATGGAATGCTTCTGTGATGGAAATAAAGTTTAATTTTTATAAAGCCATCCAATAGAGAGAACCTTAGGAAGAGTTGATAGTAACCCACTTAAGTGGATGAAACAATAAAGGTTTATTACAAGATTAGGGAAAGACTAGGGGCATGCACTTATTTTCTTTTGAGGTAACCTGTTCCTTTGGCATACTGCTCCAGATTTCCCATGTTTCAAAAATCCAACTTGAAGACAAATCTTAATACTCTGATTTTTCAAAGAGTACTGTCTAACTGAACAGACACAGCTCAGTGAAGACAGTGTACAGTCACAGAGATCATTAAGGCAAAGACTGACTTTGTGTGATAAGAACCCAAGCTTCTCCATTTTAGAGTTCCTAATGATTTTATCCTTAAAATACAATTTACGAAGGTCATATTGTGATCATGAGTTAAGTAGTTAGAATAAAGCAGTTCTGCCTTAAGCTGATGCGGTGTGCAATGCATGTTGGAATAGCTGCTTTCTAAGACATTTTGGGTTGACTCTTTCATTAACATACACATGCTGACATGTTCCAAATATTATCAATCCTTATTTTTTATTATCCAATGATATCTAGGCAAAGAATGGTGTGTCCAGAATTTATTATGTTAAGAATGTTAGAAATTAAGAATTGCAAAAAGAAAAGGCTAAGATGAGGAATAGATGAACCGAATAGATGGACACAGTATGCTACAGAAAGGACCAAGAGAAAATGACATGATAGGAAGTATTTGTTTTCCAGTTAGTAAAGGAAAATAAAATGATAACATGTATGTTTGTTTTATAAAATATGATGAAAATTTTACTTTAACTTCTAAATAATATGGAATAGACAAACCAATATCAGACTTAATTAACACTCTATTTCTAAAATATTAAGACAATTTCCATTTTATTAGTGATACACTGAAATATTCTATGTACCTTTCAAAGGTGAGTTAAACATCTTTTCCATTGTGCACATAACAAGTTTGTACAGAAGATCAGGGATGTGAAATTTCACTTTTGTAAACAAGACTCAAAATTTTTAAATATTTTTTTATTAAATAAAGGAACACATATTAGAAATTCAGACACCATTTTACATTATCAGTAGCTATACTCTGAAGCTTAATTAGTAATACTTTATAGTCCTGCATTACTGATTGAAGTAAATAACTAAGAAGCATAGCCTCATTCAACTAGCCAAAGCATTTACTTTGATGAAGGCCCACCTCCTTACTTGTGTAAAGTGCAAAGAGCTATCATTCTTGTTTTTTGCTACCTGTTTCATTTCATGTAGAAGCTTGATGTTTGCATCCTAATTTTCTAACCTTGAGTGCTGGGGTCTCTCATATATTTAATGAAGTCTGATAATAAATCTTCAGTTCTCCTCGAGTAAGCAATCCTACTGCAGACTCAGCTCTCTCTCCCTTGACTTTCCTGGAGTCCAAATAAGATTTGTGCTCTGACAGAGTGAGCATTTACTTTATCAGAAAGCATATTAGGGTAGGCATGTCTCAGCATAATGTGCACCAGAATCAGAGAGGATGACTAATTTGTTCTGCTATTAAGTGGATAATAAAATGATTTAGGCATGTAGATATGAAACAGCCAGCACTTTGTGAATTATATGTAGCATATTTCATCTTAAATTCAGTCAAGTCCAAAAACCTTTTATGCATCACATGACATTTACAGGAAAGACAATGCTCTACCAAGAAATTAGAAATGTTTGCCCAAGATGAGGTAGGAATATAAGGAAAGAATTATTTTAAAGTCATGTCATTTATAGACATCTTATAAATTTTGTTTTATATTTGCCTAGTTTTGTCCATTTTTTATGCTTAAATGGTTTTAAGGATGGTACACACTTAGAGAATTGATATAAAGCAAAATAATTTATTTTTTTTTAGAATTTTATTCTGGATCAGGACTTAGTAATCATGAATATAATTACAAATGTATCTGCACTCATACAGACTAATCTGGTTTCCAGAAAACACTAATCATCCCGAAAGCTATATCAAATCCTCTGGGAACAATTTGTGTTGGCAGTATATGCTGGCAACTTCTCAAAATCATTGAAAAACATATATTAAAATTCTTGGGATAGGTAGGTGGATCAGTGGGTCATGGTGCTGGCTGTACAAGTGTGAGGACCTAAATTTGGATCCCTGACACTGAAGTAAAAATAGGCTGAGTGGGTATGATTACATGTGTAAATCCACAACCAAGTAGAGGAGAGTCAAGAGGATCACTGGAGACTATGGGTCTTCAGCCTCACCCCAAACATCAGCAAGCTCCAGGTTAAGTGAAAGACCCTATCTTAAAAGAATGTCACGTAAAATTATAAAAGAAGATATGCAATGCTCTAGTTTTGCTGAATATGCATACACCCCTGCACACATGCACATACACACAGAATAATGAAATGAATTTACAAAGGGAAAACCTGCTCCAGAAGACAAAGTAGACATATTGCAAAATAATAAGTGATCTGAATAGAATACTGATGATGGCATAATTTGTAATAAGACTAATTCTGGGGGCTGAGGGAATGTCTTAGGAGGTAATGTGATAACTTAGATAAGAATGAGGATATGATTTCAATCTTCATTATCTGTACAAAAATTGCAGATATGGCTGTATGCCAGTAATCCGAGTGAAAGGAGTATCACTAGAACTCACTGATAAGAGGGACCAGACAGAATGTTATACTACTGCACAATAAGCTCATGAAAATTTCAGATTAAGTGAGAAACCACGTTACCAAAACTATAACAGAGAAGACACTCAAAAAGACACTTGATATTCTCTCACTTCTACATGTACGTATAGACATGTATACATGGAGACACATACATAAAACACACAAAGAATAATTAAGAAAATATTTCAATTGTATAATATTCCAACATTAACATTTCACTACATCAAGTAATTTTAACTTTCTGTCAGTTTTGAAAATTATTTTTCTAAGTGTTGATGCTATATTTTTTAAAATACATCGAAAATATGGGCATTTTATAAGTAATCTTAAAATTTTTCTATACGCATGTCTTTCTAGCATAGCTTTTTAACAATAAATTTTTATAAAGAATTGACATTTACTAGGAGAGAGATACTTAAATTTTAAAAACAAATTTCTTAATGATTATTTTAATCTTTAGATTCCATAAGGTTGTTTTACAGCTCTTTTTGTATGTGAAACACAATAAATTCAATTAGTTAATAAATCAATTGGCCTAAATAATAATGGGTTATGACTCTTAACAAGAAAATTACCAAAAGAAGAAATAAAAATGGCTAAGATATGTTTTTAAAAGGGTTCAATGTTGGAACACAACTTGCTCCCAATACTGAGGGGATCTAAGAGGTGAGTCAGTGGCCACAGGGCCAGACAGCCAGATGCCTCACTCTCTGGGACCTCCCCAGTGGGACAAAACCCAGGGTCCCCTCTCCAACTCCTTCTGCTTTTCTAGCCAGCCAGCAGGGAATATTCCTGCAGCAGGGCTATCGCCCAACCCACCCTGCCTCCATACCCACCTTGTCACCTGTGAGCTCAGTGGAACCCTGGAATGCAGATTGCTCCAATACTGAGAGGACCTTGGGACTTGTTCCATTACTGAGGGGACCTAAGATGCATCCACAGCAAAGATTGGACCAAGACACCAAGTACTGCAGGCCACATCTGAAGAAAGAAATGGGTAGACGCCAATACAAGAATTCCTCCAACATCCTGAAAAGCAACATGGTAAAACCAGCAGACACACAGAAGGAAGACTTGATCATCCTAACTCAGAAGAAGTAGAAGAAAATGACTTTAAATGTAACTTTATGAAAATGATGGAGACCTTTAAAGAGGAAGTGAAAATCTCCCTTGAAAAATGGAAGAGAAGACAAGCAAAAAGTTGGAAGAAATTAATAAATTGCTCAAAGTAATCCAAGAAAACAAAACAAAAAAAAAAATCAAACAGGTGAAAGAAACAGTTCAAGACTTAGAGATTGAAATAGAGGTAATAAAAAAAAACCATAAACCGAGGGAATTCTGGATATGGGAAATCTGGGTAAACAAACAGGAACTACAGAGACAAGAATAACAAACAGAATACAAGAGAAATAAGAAAGAATCTCAGGCACCAAAGATACTATAGAGGAAATAGATTCATTGGTTAAAGAAAACATTGAATCCAACAAATTCTTAACACAAAACATTCAGGAAATCCGGGACACTATGAAAAGACCAAACCTAAGAATAATAGGGGTAGAAGAAAGAGAATTCCAGCTCAAAGGTACAGAAAATATATTCAACAAAATTATAGAAGAAAACATTTCCAACCTAAAGAAGGATATTCCTCTGAAGGTACAAGAAGCTTACAGAACACCAAATAGACTGGATCAAAAAAAAGTCCCCTCACCATATAATAATCAAAACACAAAATATACAGGAAAAAGAAAGAATATTAAGAGCTGCAAAGGAAAAAGATCAAGTAACATATAAAGGTAAACCTATTACAATTATACCTGACTTCTCAATGGAAACCATGAAAGCCAGAAGGTCCTGCATAAATGTTCTGCACACTAAGAAACAATGGATGCAAGCCCAGCCTACCATTCCCAGCAAAGCTTTCATTCACCATCGATGGAGAAGAGAAGATATTCCTTGATAATAACATATTTAAACAATATGTATCCACAAACCCAAACTCACAGAAAGTACTAAAGGGATAATCTCAATCCAAGGAAGCTCACTATACCCACAATAACACAGACATCTGATAAGCCTCCACTAGCACAACCCAAAGAAGGAAAACACACAAACACTACTACCAAGAAATAACCAGAGTTAACAACCACTTGTCATTAGTATCGCTTAATATCAATGACTCGATTCACCTATAAAAAGACACAGGCTAAGAGAATGGATGTGAAAACAGGATCCAGCCTTCTGCTGGTTACAATAAACACACCTCAACCTCAAAGACAAACACTACCTCAGAGTAAAGAGCTGGAAAAAGGCTTTCCAATTAAATGAACCTAAGAAACAAGTAGGTGTTGCTAACCTAATATCTTAAAATTAATTTCAAACTAAAATCATTCAGAAAAGATGGAGAAGGACACAAAATACTCATGACAAGAACAATTCATCAAGATAAATTCTCAATCCTGAATATCTATGCCATAATACAAGATCACTCACATATGTGAAAGAAACATTACTAAACTTAAAACAAACATCAAACCCCACACACTAATAGTAGGAGATTTCAACACTCTTCTCTCACCAATGGACAGGTCAACCAGATAGAAACTTAACAGAGAAATAAGAGAACTAACAGATGTCATGAATCAAATGGACTTAACAGATATCTATAGGACATTCCACCCATCCAAAAAAGAATATACCTTCTTTTCAGCGTCTCATGGAACCCTCTTAAAAATTGATCACATACTTGGTAACAAAGCAAACCTCCACAGATACAAAAAAAAATTACTGGAGTAAGCCCCTGTGTCTTATTGGATCACCATGGACTAAAGCTAGAATTTAACAACAATTCCACCCCCAGAAAGCCTACAAACTCATGGAAACTGAACAGTCAACTACGGAACCACCCTTGGATCAAGGAAGAAATAAAGAAAGAATTTGAAGTCTTCCTTGAATTCAATGAAAATGAAGGCACAACATATTCAAAACTATTAAAGCAGTGCTAAGAGGAACGTTCATAGCACTAAGTGCCTACATAAAGAAAACAGAGAAAGTTTACATTAGTGACTTAACACCACACACCTGAAAGCTCTTAAAAAAAAGTAGGAGTAGAAGATAGGAAATAATCAAATTAAGGGCTGAAATCAACAAAATAGAAACACAGAAAACAATACAAAGAATCAATGAAACAAAGAGCTGGTTCTTTGAGAAAATCAACAAGATTGACAAACCCTTATCCAAACTATCCAAAAGGTGGAGGGAGAACATCCAAATTAATAAAATCAGAAATGAAAAGGGGGACATAAATCCATTTTATTAATCCACATTAATCCCCTTTATTAATCCATATTAATCCACATACCTATGAACACCTGATTTTTGACAAAGAAGCCAAAATACAATAGAAAAAAGAAAGCATCTTCAACACATGGTACTGGCATAACTGGATGTCAACCTGTAGAAAAATGAAAATAGATTCATATCTATTGCCATGCATAAAACTCAAGTCCAAATTGATTAAAGACCTTAATATAAATCCAACCACATTGAACCTGATAGAAGAGAAAGTGGGGAGTAGCCTTCAATGCATGGAAGGAGACCACGTTGTAAATATAACACCATTAGCATAGACAATAAGAGAAACAATAGATAAATGAGACCTCCTGATACTGAGACACTTTCGTAAAGCAAAGGACAGTCAATAAGACAAAAAGGCAAAAGAAATTGGCAAACCCCACATCAGATGAAGGACTGATCTCCAAAATATATAATGAACTTAAGAAATTAGACATTAAAATTCTAAATAACCCAATTAAAATTGGTTTACTGAACTAAACAAAGAATTCTCAATAGAAGAATTTCAAATGGCCAAAAGATACTTAAGGACATGTTCAATTTCCATAGCTATTAGGGAAATGCAAATCAAAACAACTCTGAGGTACCATCTTACACCTGTCAGAATGGCTAAAATAAAAAACACCAATGATAGCTTATGCTAGAGTGCATGAGGAGTAAGGGGTACATTCATCCATTGCTAGTGGGAATGCAAACTTGTGCAACCACGTTGGAAATCAGTATGGCAGTTTCTCAGAAAATTGGGAATCAACCTACCTCCAGATCCATAAAGCATTCTTGAAAATATACCGAAAAGGTGCTCAATCATATTACAAAAGCATTTGTTCAACTATGTTTATAGCAGCATTATTTGTAATAGCCAGAACCTGGAAACAACCTAGACGCCCCTCAGCTAAAGAATGAATAAAGAAAGTGTGGCATATTTATACATTAGAGTACTACTCAGAGGTAAAAAATGATGGCATCTTGTATTTTGTGTGCAAATGGATGGAATTAGAAAACACTATCTGAGTGAGATAACCCAAAAAAATGAATATGATATATACTCTCTCATAAGTGAATACTAGTCATAAACAAAGGACATTGAGTCTATAGTTCATGATCCTTGAGAAGCTATGTAATAAGTAGAACCCAAAGAAAAACCTATATAGACCCACCTGGGAATCAGAGACAAGATCACCTGATAAAATTGAGAGCATGGGGGCAGAGAGTATAAGGAAAGGGAGAAGGAGAGGGTTGAGGAGAGCTTAAGGAAATGGGATAGTCCAGATGGAGGAAGGACAGAGATGAGAGCAAGGAAAGAGATATCTTGATTGATGGAGCTATTATGGGGTTAGCAACAAACATTGCTATAGAGGAGAGGGTACCTGAACTGGCCTTGTCCTGCAGTCAGACTTGTCCTCTCTTAGGATTGGAGGCGTGGTGGGACGTGTGTGGAGGAAGTGGGAGGAGGGGAGGGAGTGGGAATTTAGATTGGTATTTTTTAAATAATAAAATAATAATAAAAGTGTTTAATGATTTTAGACATTTGGAAAATGTATATTAAAACAACTTTGTGCTCTCATTTTAGAGTAGACAGAATGACTAAGATCAAGGATGTAGAGAAAAAAGGCAATATTCACTTATTGGTGGTAAAAGAGGCAAATGGTGCGGCCACAATGGAAATCAATGTGTAGAAATAGATCAGCCACATGACTCGGTTCTATCAATCTTTGGCATATGCCCAAAGGGCTCAACATCAACATGTGAACTACAGTTTCATTACCATTGTTTTACAACAACTAGGAAATGGGAAAACCTTAAGTGTTTTTCAACAGGTGAATGGATGATAGAAATGTGATACATAAGCACAATGGGAGTCCATTTATCTATAAACAAAACTAAAACAGAAAGTTTACAAGTAAAAATGTAGAACTAGAAGATATTACACTGTGTGAGCTACCATGACTGAGGAAAAGCAAATACTTCATTCTCTCTAGTTTTTGATCCTAAATTCCAATCGTTAGAATGTGAAGATATATGTGTAGATACTGTTTGAACAAGAAAAGGTACAATGAATGGAAAGAAGGAACTCTAGAGAGGGAGATAGTGAGGCATAGGTTCTATAAGGCGGAAATGGGAAAAATGGCAGTGAAACAATCTTGGGAAGAAAGTGTGATTTAAAACACTAAGGATGGTTGAGAAAGTCTTAACAAAACTTTTTTTATTTACTTTAAATATGTACATTTCATGTGTGTGCATATATATATAAACATAATTTAAATGAAGTTACACCACTTAGAATAATAATTGCTGCAAGAACTATTTACTAATAAAAGAATCTTTTCAATGGCAAAAAACTAACATGCTTCCCAAAACTAAGAAAGTGTTTGCATAAACTTTAAACTGATATTTTCTCAAGATGCCATAGAAAAAAATCCATTATTTTAAATTATTATACTTTTACTTGTTTTCTAAATTTTCTAAAATATCATGTAAATATTTTAATAGAAAATATACTTATTTCTTTTTAAAGAAAAGAAGATATTCTGTACTACAAAAATGAAAATTATAACTGAAGAGTTATTTGCAATATAAAGATCTTATTCATAATATCTAGATGTTAAATGTTAGATTCATTTAGTCATTCAATTAGAAAGTTTGCCCCTGCTGACTAGCACCAATGTTACTGGAAAGTATTCTCAATGTTACTTGAGGAGAAAGGAAATCAGCAATACTGGTGACATAAGTACAAAAGCTACAGTCTGAAGCAGAGACGCCGTCTGTAGCTCAGAAGCTACAAAAGTAAACAATCACTTTTTTTAAAAAAAATTAGATTTAGGGCCTACTTCCTAAGGATAGTGCCCATGCATTACACTGCTACAGTGGCCAAGAACCTGAGATTAGATAGGTCATGGACCTATGTAAAATCTTAAAACTATTTTTCTGCTAAACAAACTTAATAGTTAAATGACATATTTCTACAGACCAGTGTCTCACTCAGCCATCATCAGAGAAGCTTATTTATAAAGTATATAGGAACTCACACAGAGATCCACATCAGATATCGAGCAGAAAGTGAAAGACTTTGGAACACTCAGACTTAAATAGACTGTCTTCATCCAACTCCTCCCCCTCGGCTCAGGGAACTCTGTTGAAGAGGAGATGGAAAGGTCAGAAGAGTCATTGGAGATGAATGAGTCTAAGGAAACTGTTATCAAGACACAGCAGGACTGATACACATTTGTACTCAGAGGCAGTTGCAATATCCATAATATGTGCCCAAATCCATGTCATACTGGATCCCAGCTCTAAATAGGGAGAGTGGATATGGGGTCCTACTCCTAACCAGAAGCTATCTAAAATTGTTATCAGCTGAAAATTGTAAAAAAAAAAAAAAAAAAAAAAAAAAAAAAAAACCATTTTACAGTGGAGTGTCACTGGGTGTACCAAAAATGTCCTTGGAAATTCCATATACAGGAGTGTTAGACAACACAATAGAAAGTCCATGATTGTATGTAGACTTTTGTGTGTATGTGTGTGGAACTTTTGTTTTCATGGTCTCCTTTGCTTCTTTGTTTTCATTTTTTAAATGTATGTTTCTTTTTGAAAGAGGGAGAGAAAGAACAAAGTTGGGCAGATAAAAAAGATGGGAAGTATATGGGAGAATTGGGTCTAACAAAATTCATTGTGTGAAATAATTTTAAGTAAAATGAACTTAGAGTTTGAAAAACGGGTTTTGTTTTTATTGAGCTGTCTTTGGGGAATACAATATGTATTATTAAGTGGTTGAACATTTACAGAGATAAAATTTAGATTGTTTGATGGGATCTACTTGTTAAGAAGATTGGAGCAAAGGTTAGGAAAGTCATTTCAATTTGTAGTTTGCAAGAGAAAGACAAAGCCTTACTTATACAAAAGAAGAGCATGAGATTAGAAAAAAAGTTCTTTGATTCTGGAATATGTAACTTCAGCATTTATCTCCATAAAATTCAGAATTTCACACTATCAGGCCAACCATCGATGATTGAGGGAATCTCTTCTCCTTCATGGTCTTTGAATTCTGAGTGACATTGCTCTATGATGTGAAATAATTGGAGTAGACATGCGGTTTACGATGATATGCAGCAGGCCCAGATGTCTCCTTGTCAAAGAATATATATTGGGAAATACTCAGAAACACAAATTAAATTTCCTTCATATTACTACTATGTAGAAATATAATTTTATCATGAGTTCAAATAAACCTACGCTTCTAGACACCAAGCTCTCTGATGTTAGCCTCATGTGCCTCTTATTACTCTCTGAATAGCAGCTCTTTTGTTACTCATCCAATTGCACATAGTGAAAAAGTAGAATGCATTTTTATATCAAGATGAATTATCTGTGCTTATAATGTATTTAAGTAACAGTCTAATGATTTGCAATTGCTTTATAGTTTCTGTCTGCTTTGTATTGTATGGTATTACTTGAATTTATTTCAGACACAGATACAATTAAAATTGCTGTTGACCCCAGGCTGGAAAGATGGCCCAATATACATTGCCAATACTAAGTGGACAAAGTGGGTTTGAGTGAAAAAAGAGGCCATGATGTTAGAAAGGAATTGTGTTAGGAGACAAAGGGATAACTTGAGGTGGGAAATAGAGATGGATTTTATTATTCATTTTTTATCTACTTCCCATAGCCAAGAGGATAACTATATGTTTTTCCTTGGGTTCACCTTTTTACTTAGCGTTTTTAGGTTCACCAATTGTAGACTCCGTGATCCTTATTTATGGCTAGAAACCAATTATGAGTGAGTACATCCCATGTTCATCTTTTTGGGTTTGGGTTACCTCACTCAGTATAGTGTTTTCTATTTCTATCCATTTGCATGCAAAATTCGCGAAGTCATTGTTTTTTTTTACCGCAGCGTAGTACTCTAATGTGTATATATTCCAAACTTTCTTCATCCATTCTTCCATTGAAGGACATCTAGGTTGTTTCCAGGTTCTGGCTATTACAAATAATACTGCTATGAACATAGTTGAACAAATGCTCTTGTCATATGATAGGGCATCTCTTGGGTATATTCCCAGGAGTGGTATTGCTGGGTCCAGGGGTAGGTTGATCCCGAATTTCCTGAGCAAGAATATATACTTAAAAATATTGACACAAACATTCAGCTTGTAACATTTATACTACTGATTTTTTAGTGTATTCTGTCCTTTGGTGAATATAGTGATATCATTGGCTATAAACAAATGAACTAATGTTAAATGATCATTAACTGATTTCCATGTATAGATTAAAAAGTCAGGAAAACTAAGAGTAAAATTTTAGACATTATATAAATTGAAGAATTCAAATTAACTGTCCATTTTCTTATGAAATACAGTAGTCAATGGATCATTGTTTAGAAACTGAATCCACGTGTGTGTAACACCAACAGCTGCATGAATATTTCAGTCAAGGTTGAACAATTTATTTTCAAAATACCATAAAGTAATAAATAATGTCCATGTGTAGATTTTCAGCATATGTTTGCTACACATACTACAGAAAAATGAAATGATCACATACTATTCTTGATATATAAACAATGAGATACCCTTTAGCTATAGAATATGAAATTATGGCTCATTGATTAACAATGTGACCTTAATAGTGAATACTATTAAGAAAAATTTGCATGGTGTTTTGGTTTTGCTCTTTTACATTGAAAGGAACAGAGAAAAATGAGAACAATACATTAAAATTAAAATTCTTAACCCTCTGATTATATTACATGTAAGAGAAAATCAAAATTGAACAAAAAAATTAAAAATTGCAAAAATGCATTAGGTTATGGACCCAGACTGACACAGAAAACTCTTGGTTGTGTTAAACATTTCAGAAAGATGTTATCATGACTGTTATACAGCTTCATGTTCAACAGCAGCCTGTGGCTTTCTGTGATGTAGACATTCTGAGCTGTGGTGATGAGGTGGTTGTAGATCTTCTGAGCTGTGGTAATGAGGTGGTTGTAGATCTTCTGAGCTGTGGTGATGAGGCGGTTGAAGGGATTCTGAGCTGTGGTGCTGGGGTGGTTGTAGACATTCTGAGCTGTGGTGATGAGGTGGTTGTATTTGGTAGAGCTGTCTTCCTATATTCTACCCCACCACGAGTCACTGTATTTACTTATATAACTAGAATTAATCTACATAATTTGATTATGAATTTTGTAAAGAGACAACTGCCTTCCTAAATTCAGTGGACCATGATTATTCCATTAATTTTACCTCCTCTACCTTCTCTGTTCAGTGTTCATATACAAATATATTTCAATGTATTGTTTGCCATAATCACCTACTTTCATTGTTCAGAGTTCTAATAGTGTTTTATTCATCAACTTCTCCATTTTTAATTAATGATTGTTTATTTTATGGCATAACAATTATTGAGTACTGCATTTTTTAAGACATGAGCAATAGTTATCCAGCTTCACTTTGTCTTTTTCATTGTTCTTCCCTCTTTAAATATCTTCCAGCCTCTAGGATTATTACTGACTTCACAGGCATGCTTCTGTATGTGAGTGGGAGTTTAGAAAGTTCTCATGTGCTGAAATGATCCCCTTTGGGGTGCAAAGTTAAATAAATTTTCATGCAGAGTAGATTTCTATTAGCAGATATTGAAGTCAAAAATTATTTCATCCAAAAACACTTCTATATGCTCTTCTTTTATGTCTGTTTCAGTCTGCATATCAGTGTGACTCTCAAGTTCATCATCACATTAATTTTTTAATTCCTAGGATGTGATCATTAAATATAAACATCTGTGATTAATGTTCTTTTACTTTAAAAAATTCTTATATTCGGTTAAATTGTTATATAACTTAAAGAATTATAGAAAAGATTCACACTTTATCTATTCACCTGATGAGTTCTAGTTATGGCAATTATGCATAGAGATCTTGTAAGCATTCATGTGCAGACATCTGCTCATCAAACTTATCTTTTCTCTTGGATTCTTTAGAAATGAATTACTGAATTGGCATGTGGAGAGAAGTCACTATGTACTGAAGTCTCTGCTTTTCCGAACAGAGGATAAATAGCTGCTGGACACCCTCACCAATAGTTAGTAAGGTCGGTACTTTTTTTATTTCAGTTATTGTGATATGTGTGAAATGCTGTATTATAGACTCTTTAAATAACTCTACACGGAGCTCGCAGGGAACAAGCACTGGGGGCAGAGTAGATGGCTGTCTGGCAGACCAAGTCCCTGATGGTGCTAGAAATGCCGAAGGCACCTGGGGAGGAGGACCCCTGGTCTTTCTCCAGATTGTAGGTTTTAGGGAGTAAGGGTTCGGGGTCCCAGGGTTACTGTTGTCTCACCTCGTCTGTCCACCAAGTATTGTTCTCCATGGAGCTCATAGGAAACGACGTGTTGAAGAGTGGAGGGAGTGAGAGTATGAACAAGGAATTCGAGACCATGAGGGGTCATCCACTGAGGTAGTTTGCTTGAGCTAATGGGAGCTCACCAACTCCAACTGGACTGGGAGTGAACGAGCATGGGAACAACCAAGACCCTCTGAAGGGGGTTGACAGCTGGGGCAGACTGAGGGACCACTGATGGTGACACTGGGATGTGTCTCTACTTGCATATACCGGCTTCATGGGATCCTATTCTCTTTGGATGTAAACCTTGCTCAACCTAGACAGTAGGGAGGACCTTGGGCTATTCAGAGGGTGGGGTGCATGGCACTCCCTTAGGCTTGGAAAAGTGGGGGGGAGAGTCTGTAAAGGAAGAGTGAGGGGGCTTGGAGGAGGGAAGAGAGTGGGAATTTGGATTGGTATTTTTTTTAAGTAATAAGAAAAGGGGAAAAGGGGGAAAAGAAAAAAAATAAGTAACTGTTTACCACAATATCAAACCCCCACTCTTATCTAGTTCAAATTTATGATTCTTACAATTAGATGGCATCCCTCCAGCTTTGTTTTTTACAGTTGTTTTTTAATAACATTTTATTTATTATTTGCAAATGTGTCACATGTATAAAAATTACATTCATCATATCTGCCCCATTACCCTTCTCTAACTTCCCTGTCCTCCTCCACAGCACATTGTCTGAAATTCATGTCCTCCCTTTTCTCAATAACACACTGAGTCCAATTAGTGTTGCTCATGCATGCAGTTTTTTGTTCTACAAACTCTTTGGATTCAGTTTGTTTATCTCTGCAGCTCTCATACTGGGTTTGGCTATGGATTCATATGAATTAAATATATAGATAAATCAAGACAGAATTAACTTATTTTCTACATTGATTTTTTCCCAATATTTAAAATGATGCAACATAGCAATTGTTTTAGTATTCTTTTGTTTTTAATAGCATTTTATATTTTAGCAGAGACTATAACATAACATATTTCTATTTAAATATTCCACTTTTGAATACTATACTGTATTTTATTGTATTTTAATTACTCTTATGTGTAAAGATTGCATTTTATTAATATGCAATAATCTTATTAAACTGAGTTTTTTAGATTTTTATTGATGTGTATATAAAGTTTGGGTTTATGCCTGTAAGATCTGTAATATTTGTTTATCTCTGCAGCTCTCATATTGGGTTTGGCTATGGATTAATATGGACTAAATATATATATATATATATATATATATATATATATATATATATATATATAGATAGATAGATAGATAGATAAATCAAGACAGAATTAACTTATTTTCTACATTGATTTGTTCCCAATATTTAAATGATGCAACATAGCAACTGTTTTAGTATTCTTTTGTTTTTAATAGCATTGTGAAATTTGCAATATGTTCACTCTTTCCAAAGATACAGTTTTGTTTGTTTGTTGTTGTTACTGTACGTGCTGCCTATACCAGACTTAGATGTACCAGGAGCTTCTATTTGTACTAATATGTCGCTGTAAGGGAACTGTGACCACATGAGATATGGAGATTTGAACTCATGTACTTACATTTGCATGATAGGAACTTTTACACAATGAACCATCTTTCTAAAAACCCCCTTTTCAATTTTCTTAAACAAAGAATCCTGACCAGTGATGATAAGTAAGAAACATACACAATATATAATAAATGCATGTATGTATATAAATAATATCTACATCTATATCTTGAGTTATATCTATCTATATATTTTCTATATATCTACATCTATTTTTAGATAGAATTAGTGTTATCTATAATACTAAAATAACAGTGTACAGTTTTAAATAGTTTTATTTTTGCACCCCTATTTAACTGGTAAAACAGTAAAGACAAGATAAATTAAAACTTATGTCTTTTCAAGGTTTGGAGGAAACATTTTATTTATTGTTCAGAGTTTTATATTATTTCTTCTATTTAGTTCATTTACTCCCAACGTGTTTATGGATGATTAGCTCTCTGACTTTTCATCTGAATTCATTTTTTAAACAATTGAATGAACTTGTTACAGAAAACAAATGACTAGCAGATTGTATGTGAGGCCATGGTAGGTAACGAGCATCAGTTAGATGGCAAAATGGAAAACTGTGCTGTGCCTTTAGGTGGTAATTAAGCTATTGGTTACACAATAGTAGACCCAAAATATCAAGGGTGAGAACAAATTACCTAAGTCATCTTTGTGTATGGTAACAGTAATCAAAACTATTCTACCACATGAAAAATGCTAGGAAGAACTTTGCTGTTGTAAACATGAATGTCAGCTCTATTAGTGCCTTTATGAAAGGGAGCAGAAAAGGATGTTTCTTCAAACAAGTACTCTGATATGGAGAATAACGGGAGGGTAAACAATGCTCTCTCTTTTTTTTTTTTTTTGCTGATATAGACTGAACATATCTATGTTTTTTTTTCCAACAGACAATCTTCATATTGAGAAAGAATAATTAAGTATACCTATGGAAATACTAATTTTTCGTCTTCATTTGGTTACACAAAATGTCCCATATTTATTTTTACCGCCCCAGAGTGAGTGGGACACTATCTCTGAAGAAGGAGAAAGAGGAAAAAAGATGAGGAGAGCTAAATTAAGAAAAAACACACAGAGAGTAATGGCACTCTGAAATTGTCAGACCTGTGTGATAGGTGAATAACATTAACCAGCATATGAACAGAGTAAATTAAAAATCACATCAGTATGAAGAAGAAGGATTTTATTAATAAAATGATGAATGACAAAGGTTTTATAAATATGAAGAATGTATGGGCCATTGTTCTTTCTTATATTCACATTTTCTAGTGCTCTGTAGTACACATTTTAAAATATGCATTGGCCATATACAGGAGGTATTGAATTATTAACATAAGATAGCCAATAGCTTCATTCATAAAACAATTAATTACTAAATACTATATTGGTGTTACTAATTGTTCAATTCTGTGCTACACTCAAATTAAATGAAATGCTTTAGTGGCGTAGTTTCCTTTTATTCCTGAATACTGATTTGCTTATAAAGGAATCTGTCATAGTAATTGATGATGAAACTTCTCTTACACCTTCTTATTTGTGCATAAAGCACATGCAGAGAGAAAAAAAATGTTTATGCCCAGTGTCACTATCCAATAATTCTCACTAAAATACATTAAGTACTTGAACCAGGAACAGCAATGCCTGATATAGATGAAAATTTAATTTACTCCTAACCAAAAAGCTATAATGGACCTACCATCATTACGTTTATTTCAAATATGAGGAAATTAATATTGAGATATCCTGCTGAGTGCGTAGTCTTGAAAGCATACTTACTTTTAAATATGGAAATCAATGTGCAGACAACTGACAAAAAAGAGAGACAATAGTTCTATGTTTCCAAGTGAAAACTACAACATTTTCCCATTTCTAAATGATACTATAATCTTTGAAATCATCACAGTAAAAAAACCAAAACCCTTAGGAAGTTATTAAAATTTAGCACTCCACTCATGTGGGAGTATGGATTCCATTTGTTGAAGAGATTATTACAGATGTGCCTAGAATAAAATGCAAATATCAAGCAGAATGGGCTGAATATCTCAGCTGGGGTTCCTATAATCTTATCACCTTAAAATCTTTAATATTAGATTAAGTATACATTCAAGTAAATGCTCTTCCTAAAATAACATGTGAAAGTGAACTAGCTGAATTGGAAAATGAAATTACCTGTACTTGTAAAACCAAACAGGAAGTGATGGTTGTGAGCTTCATTTCCACAGCAGGACCTAAAACAATGTATTGTTTACTTAAAACTCACCAGGACCATTGATTATCATAAAATAAAGAACTACAGGATATGTTCTCAGCTTCATTATGTTGACTACTTAGCAACATATATGTATAGCACATATTTAAAATTTTAAATATTTATGTATTTCTGTCAATTATATTTCATTCAATATAACTGATAAAAGGGAATACAGAACCAAATAAATTATGATATAAAAATAGGCTAGTAGAGGGTAATAAACTATTGAACATGTTTTTATTATGTCCTAACAAGCAAACTCCTAAAGGTAATATTGAAAAACATGATTAGAAATAATGAATAAGTAAATATTTTCAATTGAAAATAATATTGATTTTAATAAGAAAAGGTATGGCAGAGTATTTTTATTAACAAATTTACTATATTTCTAAGAATACACATTTCTATCTTTGGCACTATCTGGAGGTCTTTGACTAGTCTGTGATGTTTGTATGTCTAATAAGAGCATATATAAACATGATATCTTTTGGATTGTTTATGGAACTGTATTTTAGAAAAAAATCACTCGTGTCTTGATATTCAATACTTTCACAGAAATTGATATATTTACCTGAATAAACAATTTTTATTTAATTATTTATTTTACATCCTGAACACGGTTTCCCCTCCCTCTTCTAATCCCACTCTCTTCCAACCTCCTTTTTGCTCTCTCTCTCAATACCCTCCTCCTCTGTTTCTATTTAGAAAGAGCCAAGCCTCCCCATGCATATCATCAACAAAGCATAGCATATCAATTGCGACAAGGCTAAACACCACTTCTTCTATAAAGGCTGGGCAGAGACATTCAATATGAGAAAGAGTTTCCCAAGAGCCAGCCAAAGCATCAGGGACAGATGGCAATCCCATTGTTAGGAGTCCCACAAGTAGACCAAGCTTCACAACTGTCGCATATATGTAGAGGGCTTAGGTCAGTCCCATTTAAGTATCCTAGTTGTTGATTCAGACTTTGTGAGTTCCTATGAGCCAGATGAGTTGTCTCTGTGGGATTTCTTGTGATGTCCTTGACCCATCTTACTCTTACAATCCTTCCCTTTCCCCAGCAGGAGTCCCAGATCTTGACTTAGTGTTTATCTGTTGGTCTCTGCATCTGTTTCAGTCTGTTACTGGATGAATCTCTCTGATGACAACTGGGGTACTCACCAATCTGATCACAGAAGATGGCCAGTTCAGGTTAAGTATAAACTATTGCTATCAGTCATAGATGTGGTCTTCCTTGTAGATTTCTGGCAGTTTCTACCTGATCCTGAAAAACACCTTCTTTCTTATCATCTTTTTCAATATGCTCTTCCTCTACCACAACAGAAGCTGATCCCTCTAGTTCACATCCACCCCCAGCCTACCCAGGAAATCTCATTTATCCCTGCTTCCCAGGGAGATCCCTGTATCTCTGTGTTACCAAGTCTCTCTGGGTCCGTGAATTATTGCATGTTTATCTTCTACTTTACAGCTAATATCCACTTATGACTGAGAACATGTCATGTCTGTTTTTCTACACCTAAATTATCTCACTTAAAATAATTTTTCTAGTCCTATCTGCTTGTATTTAAATTTCCTAATGTTATAGTTTTTAATAGTTGAGTTATATTCTATTTTGTAAATGTACAACATTTTCTTAATCCATTCTTCAGTTGTGGGGCTACTAGGTTGTTTCCAGATTCTAGCTATTAGAATAAAGCTTTTATGACCATTCTTAACTGAGTATGATTGTGGTATGATTGAGGATTCTTTGGGTATACCCTAAAGAATTGTATAGCTGTGTCTTCAGGTAGGTTGATTACCAATTTTCTGAGTAATCGCCAAGTTGATTTCCAAAGTTGCTGTATAAGTTTGTACTCCCACCAGCAATGGATGAGTTTTTCCTAGTTCCACATCTTCTCCAGCATGAGATATCACCTGCATTTTTGATCTTAGCCATTCTGATGGGTGTAAGATGCAATCTCAGATATGTTGGATTTGTATTTCCTGATGGCTAAGGATGTTGAATATTTAGTTAACTGTTTCTATCATTTGACAGTCTTCTGTTTTGATTCTCCTTTTAAGTGTGTACCCTAGTTTTGACTGGATTCTTTGAGTTTTTTGTTGTTGGTGGTGGTGGTGGTGGGTTTTTTTTTTTTTTTTGATGTCTAGTTTCTTGAGTTCTTCATATACTTTGGAGATGAGCTCTCTGCCAGTTGTGGAGTTGGTGGAGTTTGTCCCTATTCTGTAGGTTGCTCTTTTGTCTTAATGGCAGTGTCTTTTGACTTACAGAAGCTTTTCAGTTTTAAAGGTTCTATTTATTAATTGTTTCTCTTATTGTCTGTGCTACTAGTGTTCTATTCAGAAAATTGTGCTCTATAATAATTGGTGTGGAAGGTCCTTCTGTGTTTCTTTTATTGGTTAATGAATAAAGAAACTGCCTTGGCCTCTTGATAGGGCAGAACTTAGATAGGCAGGAAAAACTGGACTGAATGCTGGGAGAAGGAAGTCAGAGAGGCAGACACCATGGAGCCACCAGAGATAGATTTGCTGAAATTTTACTGGTAGGCTAATATCTCATGGTGATGCACAGATTAATGGAGATGGGTTAAATTAATACGTAAGAGTTAGCCAATAGGAAGCTACAGATAATGGGACAAGCAGTGATTTAACTAATTAAATTTCTGTTTGATTTTGGGTCTAAGCTAGCTGGGCAGCAGGATGAACAAACTCCTACAGCTAATGAGTTCAAGGCTATTCCCCACTTTCTCTTCCTTCAGGTTCAGTGTAACTGGATTTATGTTGAGGTCTTTGATCCACATGGACTAAGTATGGATCTATTTGTATTCTTATACATGCCAACATCCAGTTATGCTATCAAATTTTGTTCAAGATGCTTTCTTTTCTCTGTTGTATAATTTTCGCTTCTTTGTCAAAAATCAGGTATTTATAGGAATGTGGATTTTTGACTGGGTCTTTGAATTAACCCCATTGATCCTCCTGTTTATCTTTATGCCAATATCATGCTATTTTTATTATCACAACTCTGTAGTAGATCAGGGGTAGTGATATCTCTGGAAGTTCTTTTACTCTACAGGATTGTTTAAGCTATTCTAGATTTTTTGGTTTTTTTGTATGTTTTCTGTATCATGTTGAGTATTTTAATGTCTGTAATAAATTGTGTAGATATTTTGGTGGGAATTGCATTGAATCTGTAAATTTCTTTTGATAAAATAGACACTTTTACTATGTTAATCCTCCTGATTCATGAGTTTGATAGGTCTTTGATCTTCTGAGTCTTTGAGAGAACAGGGATACAAGGAACATAACAAAATATAAAAGCAATGTACAGCAAGCTGACAGCCAACATCAAATTAAATGGAGAGAAACACAAAGCAATAAATCAGGAACAAGGCAAAGCTGTCCACTCTCTCCATATCTATTTAGTAGACTACTCAAAGTATCTAGAACAATAAGACAACAAAAGGGCATCAAGTGGTGTAAATGGAGACTGCTTATTTGTTTCCCATCCACCCAAATCCAAATAATCACACAGAAAATATGTTAATTACAACAAATACGAAAAAAAAGGAGATCAAGGGGTGTAGATAAAGATTGACTATTCCTTTCCCATTCATCCAGACCCAAATAATCACACAGAAACTATATTAATTACAACACTATTTGGCCAATAACTCTAGGATATTCTTAGTTAGCTCTTATATCTTAAATTAACCCATTTCCATTAATCTGTCAATCATCATGGACTGGCAATATGGTGTCTCCCTGACTGCCTACTTTCTCTCTGTGTCTCTTCCAGCCTGACTGTATTTTGCCCCACTATAGGCTAAAACAGCTTCTTTATTAACCAATGTTAATAGAATTTATTCATAGAATACAGAAAGGAATACCACATCACCTTTCATTTCTGTCTAAATTAAAAGGAAGGTTTTAACTTTTTTAAAAAAAATTAAATCATTACTTGGCCCATTAACTATAACATTTTTTATTTTTTATTGTATTTATTTTTATTATTATTAAAAATTTCTGCCTCCTCCCCACCTCTGATTTCCCTCCCCCTCCCTTTTCTCTCCCCCTCCCTCTCCAGTCCAAAGAGCAGTTGGGGATCCCTGCCCTGTGGGAAGTCCAATATCCTCCCCCTCCATCCAGGTCCAGGAAGGTGAGCATCCTTCAAAGCCAGTACATGCAATAGGATCAAAACCCAGTGCCATTGTCCTTGGCTTCCCAGTCAGCCCTCATTGTCTGCCACGTTCAGAGAGTCCGGTTTGATCCTATGCTTTTTCAGTTACAGTTGAGCTGGCCTTGGTGAGCTCCCAATAGATCAGCCCCATTGTCTCAGTGGGTGGGCGCACCCCTTGCAGTCCTGACTTCCTTGCTCATGTTCTCCCTCCTTTAGCTCCTCATTTGGGCCTTGGGAGCTCAGTCCAGTGCTATAATGTGGGTCCTCTGTCTCTATCTCCATCCATGGCCAGATGAAGCTTCTATGGTGATATGCAAGATATTCATCAGTATGGCTATAAGATAGGGCCTTTTCAGGCTCCCTCTCCTCAGCTGCCCAAGGAACTAGCTGGAGATATCTCCATGGATACCAGGGAACCCCTCTAGAGTTAAGTCTCTTGCCAACCCTAAAATGGCTCCCTTATTTAAGATATCTTCTTCCCTACTCCCATATCCACCCTTCCTTCATCCCAACCATCCCATTCCCCCAGGGTCTCCCATGCTCCCCTCCTCACTTTTCTCTCCCCATCTCCCCTTACCCCCAAGATCCCATTTTTTTGCCTGGCAATCTAGTCTACTTCCAATATCCAGGAGGATAACTATATTTTTCTTTGGGTTCACCTTCTTATTTAGCTTCTCTACGATCACAAAATATATGTTCACTAAACTTTTTTATGTCTAGAATCCACTTATGAGTGAGTACTTACCAAATTCATCTTTTTGGGTCTGGGTTACCTCACTCAGAATAGTGTTTTCTATTTCCATCCATTTGCATGCAAAGTTAGAGATGTCATTGTTTTTTACCACTGAGTAGTACTCTAATGTGTATATATTCCACACTTTCTTTATCCATTCTTCCATTGAAGGGCATCTAGGTTGTTTCCAGGTTCTGGCTATTACAAATAATTCTGCTATGAACAAAGTATGACAGGGCATCTCTTGGGTATATTCCCAAGAGTGGTATGATCCCGAATTTCCTGAGAAACCGCCACACTGATTTCCAAAGTGGTTGCACAAGTTTGCATTCCCACCAGCAAAGGATGAGTGTACCCCTTACTCCATATCCTCTCCAGCAAAGGCTATCATTAGTGTTTTTGATTTTTAGCCATTTTGACAGATGTAGGATGGTATCTCAAAGTTGTTTTGATTTTCATTTCCCTGATCATTAAGGAGGTTGAGCATGACCTTAAGTGTCTTTTGGCCATTTGAATTTCTTCTGTTGAGAATTCTCTGTTCAGTTCAGTTCCCCATTTTTTAACTGGGTTAATTAGCATTTTAAAGTCTAGTTTCTTGAGTTCTTTATATATTTTGGAGATCAGACCTTTGTCTGTTGCGGGGTTGGTGAAGATCTTCTCCTAGTCAGTAGGTAGCCTTTTTGTCTTAATGACAGTGTCCTTTGCTTTACAGAAGCTTCTCAGTTTCAGGAGGTCTCATTTATTCAATGTTGTCCTTAATGTCTGTGCTTCTGGGGATATGCGTAGGAAGTGATCTCCTGTGCCCATATGTTATAGAGTACTTCCCACTTTCTCTTCTATCAGGTTTAGTGTGTTCAGATTGATATTGAGGTCTTTAATCTATATTTATTACAATACTGCTTGACCAATTTCTATATTAATTACAATTCTGTTTGGCCAATTACTCTGGCATAATCCTTGCTAGCTTTTATATCTTAAATTAACCCACCATGAGGTGTGGTCTACCAGTAAGATTCTGGATCTTTGTCTTTTAGCAGAAAGGTGTCTTCCTGACTCTGCCTACTTTCCCTCTCTATCTCTTCCAGCCTGGTTATATTCTGTCCCACTACTGACCAAAGTGTCTTCTTTATTAACCAATGAAAATAAAACATATCAAATTGGAAAAATTAGAAAAGAATGTATCACTATTTGCAGATGATGATGTACACATAAGTGACCCCAAACGTTTTACCGAGAAACTCCTTCAGCTGATAAACACATATAGCTAAGTAGGTGGATACAAAATCAACTAAAAAAGTCATTAACCCTCTTATATAAAAATGTTAATTAATTAAAGCATTTCTATTAGGTATAAAAGTTTAAAATTCTTTGTTATAAGCTTCAGGAACTTAAAATGCAGTATGACGAAATAAGGACCGCATGATTCTATTCTTTAAGAACATTTTGCTAGATCTTACATTTGTATTTTTAAAAATTATTTGTATTTTTTGGTATTTATTATATTTTTATTTGTTTTAATTTTCCATACCAACCCCATTTCCCCTTTGATAGGGTTAGTGATAACAGGATACAGGAAACATAGAAGCTGGTGACATTACCATCTCTGAGAGACCAGGAATTTTCTAATACATTGAACAGCAAGTCTTAAAATGTTTTCTATGGAAGGTTGACATTTTTAGACTCATGGAGATATTCAGAGATGTAGTGTCCTTAGAACAAGACTGAATAATAGGCAATAAGATTCTGCAACTCTCAATAACACCCCCAAAAAAGGACACACAAAAAAGAGAATAAGATACAATGCCAATGCAAGCATGACCCTTACCGAATTTTGACCTGCTCTAGAACCATATGACTGGAGGATATAACCTTCAAAATGAGTAGTTTGTAGAATCTAGCAAGTGTTGATAGCAGAGCCCCATTCCTACCATTCTTGCAAGACCTTATCCTTTGAGGATGGAAATCTACTTCTTTCTCAAAAGAATCTATGAGATTTTTTTTAAGCAAAAAATTGAGCAAATCCAAATTTATCCCATGCTTTTTCAAACCCAGGCCAGCTGGCCTTGGTGAGTTCCCGATAGAACATTCCCATTGTCTCATTGTGTGGGTGCACCCCTCGATGTCCTGAGTTCCTTGCTCGTGCTTCGTCTCCTTCTGCTCCTGATTTGGACCTTGAGATTTCTGTCCGGTGCTCCAATGTGAGTCTCTGTCTTTGTCTCCTTTCATCGCCTGATGAAGGTTAATATTCAGGAGGATGCCTATGTGGGCGGGGAGGAGGCAGAAATCCTTAATAAATAAATAAATTAAAAAAAATTGAGCAAAAACAAACTCACCATTTTTATTGAATGTGCTATACCTCAATTTAAAAAGGAACAGCGGGACAGTGGTGGTGCATGCCTTTAAGACCAGCACTCAGGAGGTAGAGGCAGGCAGATCTCTGTAAGTTCATGGCCAACCTGATCTACATTCTGAGTTCCAAGACAGCCAGAACTGTTACACAGAGAAACCCTGTGATGTAAACAAACAAACTAACAAACAAACAAACAAAGAGACAGACATAATTTCTCCATAAAGGTCATTCCAGTTTCTAAGTCTCCAGGATTTCTGAGAGATTAACATGATGCACCCTGACCTTTGCAATATTTTTCAGTTTTTCCTGAAGGCAATTACAGGCTAAGTTTTGTGTATAAGTCCAATATTCATATTCTGATTCTTGAGGAATACCATTTAATACAAAAGTACACCAGCAGGGCAGTGGTGGCGCACGCCTTTTAATCCCAGCACTTGGGAGGCAGAGGCAGGTAGATCTCTGTGAGTTTGAGGCCAGCCTGGTCTAGAGAAACCCTGTCTCGAAAAACCACATATATATATATATATATATATATATATATATATATATATATATATATATATATATGTGTGTGTGTGTGTGTGTGTGTGTGTGTGTGTGTGTGTGTGTGTGTGTGTTATTTTTTAAATATTTTAACTCATTCAGTTATCATTCACATTAATTACATTGACTGTAATTAACGATTACAGTCTTTAAAGAATTAAGATTTTGTACAATTAAGGATGTAAGGGTCAAGTCATTCATAACTGCTAAAAGAATTCAAACACATAGCAAATATTAATAGAGAAATTGCCTATATCATTTCTTCTTGGAGGGAGAGACACAGAGAACTGTAACAGTGTTCTATAACTCATGGTAATAGTAGATTAAAGCACCTATGAAAAGTTTTCTTAAAATGATGATGTTATGTAGCAATTATTTCACAGACATACAATGTGTATATGTTTATCTAATTTGGATGATATCTTAATTGATCGCCTGTATAGATTGGAATGTATTGGAGCCCAAAGTGGCACACAAACTAATTGGCATAATTTATTGTTATTTATAGTTTGATTTTAAGAGAGGTGCCTGCTATTTTATTTTGATTTAGGCTTATTTATTCTATTTGTGTGTTTTACTGCATTTACCTATATACTACTTGTACGCAGTGTCCACAAAGGCCAGAAGGGAAACATCACCTTCCCCAGAACTGGTGTTTTACAGATGAGGGACCAAATGGTACCGGGGAAAAAAAAACACCTTTTCTCTGAAAGAACAGATTCCTTAACCACTGTGTCATCTCTTTATACCCAGGGATTTTACATTACATCTATTTCCTGGGTTTTATCACAAAAATGTAGGCAAGTCTTAGCTTTCTTGATCTAAGAAGCAACTTAAAAAGCCTCAATTACTATTATATGATATAATCTCCACATCCTTGTGAATCATGCAAGAGAAGTACAGGTTGTAAGTCTATTGTCTTATGAAAAAAAGCATTGTTTCTAGTCTGCATTCACATTGCATTAACTCAAGAGAATTTATTTTTCTGTTTTCACATGGCCTCCATTTAATATTTTTTTACTAAATATTAAATTCATTTGCCCTTTTTTTTCTTTTTTGCTCATTATCAGGCTGAAGTTGAAGTTTACTGACAAAATGAGATAATTTCCATAGAATAGTGGCTGTCTTAAATTTGCAACATGTCTTTTTTGTGGATTAGCAGCAATCACAAGTGTTGTTTAACCTGGTTGGGGGAGTGAACTTATAGGTCTTTTTTATATCTGTAATATTTCCATGCACTGTCCAATAATTCCCTTTGAAATGGAAGTGCAATCCCAGGCTCGGTGTTCTCAGAATAATGATCTCTTAAATCTTCCTGGCACTAACAGCATAAAGTACTTACTATAAAAGTACCAGTCACTGCCCACAGCGGTCCAGCAAGCAAACTGCTTATTACATAGATCCTTTGTGTATCTTGCTTGAAATGATAGACAAGGACAAGAAGGAAGGGGAGTTTCGGGTACATCACATTATGGCAGATATTGATAGAGTGGAATACATACTCATAGTTAAAGTGATGAAGGAAAAAAATGTCTATAGATTTAGAGGAAAATCTTCTCCCAGTGAAGCAAGCATAGGTAAACAGCCCCCAGAGCTTGGGAGTCTCAAGAGATGGATAGCCTGAAAAGAAAAGTAAAATGACAAAAGAAATCAAAGAATATTTTACCCACAGAGGGAAAAATCAATGAAAATGATAAAGTGCTGTTTGAGGGAAATAAAGTAATTTTTTTCCAGTTTCACCAAGAAAGGAATGGGAGATTGCAGCAGAAAACCCATGGGTGTGAGCGACTCTTAGAAGGTGAGGTTGAAGAAGCCCCATCTGATCACCTTACTGTAATTATTTTCTAGTCCAGAACTGTAAAGTGCCATTTACATGTTACCTTGTAAAATACATTTTTTATTGAAATGAGGAATCTGAACAAGTTTACTTTTTTCAACTTCTTTTCTAGGTTTCTATTTTATAAATGTTCCCATAATACAGTGTACATTATAAAATGCACATGTGAAATAATAATAATAAAATAATAAACAATAATAGAATAGAATAATGACAAATTTACCAAATTCTTAGGAGTCTCTATTTGTCTCATAGGGAGAAAGTAACCACTCCCTTATTTTTTACCTAATTTGTAATTAGTTTTGTTTATTTAACTGTCAATATTGAGTAACCACATCACAGATAGATAGATAAAAGATAGATATAGATAGGTTATAGGCAAACAACATAATATTCAAGTTTTCTTCTTTGTCCTTTCAAGTTTTTACAAATTATTCAAACATCATAAAATTTGATTGTGGGATTTTTCTTAGAATTCTATGATTTTGTGACTTATGCATTTTATTATTTTTTTGGCAAATGTGTGTTACAAATGTTTTACCCACTTCATCGTTGAAAAGTGAATGCTTAATGCTGCTAAGTAGCAAAATAAAAAAATCTTGTAAGATAAATAATAGGTTCTAGGCGCACTCCTGCTCAAAGCTATGATATAAAATAACTATACAGAAATGTGTTTCAATTTCTGAACCTCAAATAACGTGAGAATTTCCCTTGATCTTCCATCTTGGACAACTTGGCACTGTTGTGTTCTGTAACTTTAAGGACAATGGCACGGGGTCTTGATCCTACGCAATGTGCTGGCTTTGTGGGAGCCTAGCCAGTTTGGATGTTCACCTTCCTAGATATGGACAGAGGGGGGAGGACCTAGGACTTACCACAGGGCAGGGAACCCTGACTGCTCTTTGGACTGGAGAGGGAGGGGGAGAGGAGTAGGAGGAGGGGGAGAAGGGTGGGAGGAGGGGGAGAAGGGTGGGAGGAGGGGGAGAAGGGTGGGAGGAGGGGGAGGGAAATGGGAGGCTGGGAGGAGGTGGAAACTTGTTTTTTTTTTCTTCTTTTTCTCAATAAAAAAATAAATAAATAAAAAGAAAGTCATTAAGAAAAAAAGAGAAAGATATCTACTGTCATTTTCATTACACGTCGTTGATCAATTAATAAGAACATTTCACATCACCAAATACTTAGGTTTTCTCTTTGGTGCATGTCCTGTTCATGACTTGTACTGCTATTTTGAGGTGTTGTTTCCCTTTTAACATCTATAGTTTATATACTATTTAAATTTATCCACAAATAATGGATGTACTTTTCCACATTTTATCTTAGTCTTTCACCCTGTTTATTGTTTGTCTCTCTCTGTGTGTATTATTTTACTGTCATCATATGTATCAATTAATCCCATAACTTTTCATGTATTTTTGACATCATGAAGTGATAGATATTTTAGAAATCACACACTACAATAAAATAAATGTTCCTATTAAAATTTAATTTTTAATAAAATTTTCAAGAGGTTTATGGCTAACACTCCATTTATTGTAATTTCTTCCTAGTATTTAGAGCTTTCAGGAGTCTCTGGGTATACCACTATTCCGTACAATAATAACTTTCTATGGCAAAGAATGAGAGTATAATTTCATCTGAAATAATCACACATACATATGTAAAATGTTACCCTATAACTGGGGACAATAAATTATATACTAGAAAATACAAAAATAATGCAGGTCAAGAAAAAGATTGCTTGCTTTTCAGTTGTTAATGGGGTAACAAATACCTGCTACTCCAGTTCCAAACATTACAAGCTATTGTCAAATATTCTTGGTTATTCTTTGGAATTTGGTGGTGATTCAAAATTTTTGAAGTCATGACGTGCTTGAATTCTAGATCTTGGAAAGATCAAGCTCATACATACCTGGGCTTCATCTCTTAGGGCTAGTTTTCACAGTGCTGAAAGTTACTCTATAGGTTATTGCAGGAAAAAAATAGGTCATTACCTTTACCTTCTGTCAACACTGTGAGCTACAATAACATCTGGCCTGATATGATATGTCTGCTTTTACAATGGTGGCATGAATATTATAGGGTTAACCAACAGCTTCCTATCTGGATTTAAGTTCCATAATATGAAACCTATATCTGGAACTACCAACAAGGCCAAAAACCTGTAGCAACATATTATAGGTCAAAGGAGCTAATCTACTACTATTATTTTAATACATGTAAATGATATTAAAATGACTCTTATGGCTTATAGTTATGTCCATAGATCAGTATGAGCATGGGTAAATGAATCCATGAAAGTCTTTGATAAAAAGAGATATTAAATATTAATGAGGGAACACTATGAACAACAAGGTAGAGAACTGCAGTGGGCTCTGCTCTGTGGGCACTGGAAGCCATAAACAGAACACCAACTACCACCAAAGAGAGCGAGAGCCCCCTTCCCTTTCTTAAAAGCAAGCACACCCACAAACAGAAGACTACACCCCTATGTCTGGTGCCTCCAAATTCTATGGGACTAAATTAATTCCTATAACATTTTTCCTTTTTGTCTAAATAAGACAGTTTTAAACCTAATACAAAGAACAAATATCTAGTATTGCCCAGGAGGGGAAAAAAAAGGCAGAAACATACACAAAAAAAAAAAAGAACTACAACCAATGTAAAGAATATCAAGCAAGAAACACATGCTAAATGTCCAATCTAAGTTAATTAGCAACCTAACAGAGAATATGTTAATAGTTATCATATCCTAAGAAGTATAAGTATTGTTCCTTAAATGGCTTAGCTAAGTTAGGAAACAAAGTATGAAAGTTGTGACCATCTAATCTTTAACCCCATCAGAGGCCTGAGAAGAAAAATAATATTACCTGAGTAAGCAGTAAATGCAAACAAGTGACTTCCAAAAGATGTAAGAAATGACAGAGACAGCTGGCTTTTTGGACAATCACCCAAAGTCTTAATTGCAATGTTGGGACAACCAACTTTGGCTAAGGCCTAGAGTATCTGACAGATCATTTTCCAAAGCAGGAAAATTTGAAAGACTCTCCTATCCTGTTTTGGCAAGGTTCAGCATTTGCTTTTGCTTGAAAGCTGGTTGGACAGTGGGCATATGGATAGTAATTGAGCCTAGGGCATTTCTTTACCCAAAGGCCAGTTTTGCCAAGAAGTAAACAGCTCTAAGTGCAGCATCTTTGGCACCCAACATCATTTCATGAATAGGTCAGTGCTGCCAGGAGCAACCATGTCTTATGTCAACAGAATTCTAAGTTACTTAAATGCAATATTCTACAATTTGTTGAAATGTTTAAAGATTACCTATCAATGCAGAATTCAATTTTGTGCATCTAGAGAACCTGACTAACATAGCTAAAATTATGACTAACATGGGTGACTAATAACTTGTATTTTTAATACCTATATAGCTTAAAATTAAAACTTTATGTTACAAAATTAAGCTATTTTTAAACAGATGTGTAGAAATGAGGACAATGATGATAGAGGAAATGAGGATCTAGATGATAGATAGATAGATAGATAGATAGATAGATAGATAGATAGATAGATAGATAGATGATAGATAGATAGATAATCTCTATCAGTGATAGAAATGTATAGTGAAATATGATAAAAAAAATCTCAAAATTACATCAATATATTAAGCAGAGGAAGAAACATAATACATACAATATGACAAAATAACTTTACATTTATTTACAAATCTTGTAAATAGAATTCGAAGCACAGAAATATAACAAATATAATTTGAATTTGTATGAATATACAAATTATCTTCGACATGAACATAAAGATAATTTTATGTATGTAACAATATGTAAAAATCTATATTAATGTAAACTGTCTATAACTGATAGTTCACAAATAGATCAACCTATTATTTTATCCCAGGCAGTTTTCCCTTTTTCATTTCCAAAATGATATTTCTGAGCATACTTTATATTCCATCCCAACTTTAAACAACTTATAACCAAACCCTTACACAACTGCAGACAGAAGAACACACCTCTAAGTCCAGTACTCCCAAAAGCTATTGACTAAATGTATTCCCACAACATATCAGTATATCTCTTAATTCTCAACTGAGAAGATTCTTCTTATGTCAGATAACAATTAGCACAGAGACACTCAGCTGGTTAACATGCAAGAGATTAAAAGACTAGGGATTTCTCAGCCCTAAATGGGAATCACATATCACATGCCCACCTTCAAGGCTTAGAAGTGTTTGCAGAACAGAGGATAGAAATTTTGTAGGGCCCAGACATGGGGGGTGATTTATAAAAAAACATTGCTTCAAAGTTTTAAAAAAAAAGACAGTTACACATATTAGCTTACAGTTGTATCAGCATCTACAAGACCTACTTTTGTTCAAGCCAGATAACATATTAGCATTGATTCAGAAGTGTAAGAGCAAAGTCCTACTCCTAAGAGGCTACTGAAATTGTATAGATTCTAGAAAATGTCAGAATGAATTTTCTTTAATGGTGTAACTCCTGTTAGGCTGACACCACCACACACGGTGGATCTAAGAGGAGTTAGGGAAAAGGGAATTGATACACTGCATGAAATTTTCAAATAATTAAAATATAACAAATATATCAAGACTGGAATTTTTGCCACATCAGTGTAGTTAAACATCAGTAGTGAATTGACCTCTCAGGCCCATGACTTCACAACTATAGCTTTTTGGACAGGATTTGCAGAGCCAGGCATAAATTCCCTCCTGTGCAGGAGGCCTCAAATTCAATTGAAGAGTGGCTAGTTGAGCCAGTATTGTATCCGTGAGTATATATTTCTGATAATGTTGATATTGTATTTCATAAGTCTCCCACAGCAATCTATCTCTTTCCATAGGTTTGAAGGCTAGCCAACAAGGATGGAGACTCTAGGTCAGTTCCAGCTCCATTTCTCTATATTTTGCAACCACATTGAGTGAGATCTTCAGGTAGAGTTATTTCGTATTCTTACGGGCAAAGAAGTAATGGCTCAAGCCCTTATTATTTTTGGGTCCCATGAGGCCTTTGTGATCAACAATTCAGAAGGAGTACCCCACATATAGCATTAGGATTGTTTAATAAACAATGGCTTCTTAGAGAAGTATTATTCACACATGCAGGGCATATCATTCTAACTATATTACGCTACATTTTTCAATTGATTTCTCAATAAGTAAGGTTCCCATAGTAGTAGATTTTCACATAACCTTTTTATATGTCTTTTTTATTATTCTTCTGCTCTTTATTTCTCTAACCCCAATCCTCCAATCCTGCTTGGAATGTTTTCATACATTCTTAGACTCAAGGAATATCACTGAAGTGGGGAATGGGAAGATTACAAAAGCCAAAAAATAAGGACAATGGATGTAAAATCATATCTTCAAATAATGACATACCATTGCAAATTTGTTCTCATAACAGCTTCCTGAAGCTTCCTAATGACCCTGTACAGCAGCCAACCATGGACTGGAAGAGGGGATCATGAGGCCATAACCCTCCCTTATGAATTCTTGGCTCCTAAAGTATTCTCTGAAAAGAATATGATCTCACTTGATGAGTTCACCTGCTCTGGTGGACATTTCACAATACTTGGTCAAACAGATGGTCTTGGTTGACTTCAGCAGGTCATAAAACAAAACAAGGAACTATGATTGTTGGACAGGGCCATGTAGGGAGGAAGAAGGTTAGGATGTAATGGGGAAAAAAAAGGAAAGGGCAGGAGTAGGATTTAAAGAATGCATTATATACATACAAGAAGTTGTAAAACAAAATTAATCATTGAAAAAGAAATAATGCTTATACAACAATGTAACTATAATTAAAATCATGGATTATATTTTAAGGATTTAATTTTGTTTAATATATTTTATTTAAATTACTAATAATAATTATCAAAGAAAATACAAGCCCTGTTTATAAGAATTTAGAACTTCTCAATATTATTGCAAAAGCCTAAGTCAAATTCTGCAAACAAAAAATAAAGAGAATTAATATTAAATTTAAAAGTGAGTAGAATTTAACCTGGAACTCCTCTTTGGAAAGAGTCTTTATTGAACATTGCTGATCTGAAAAGAACCACAAGGAAAATATAAATTTTACTAATGAAAATTGTTTCCCTAAATATTTCATTTAACCATGTTAGATTGAGGAAGATTTTTTTGAACTCAAATTGTTTTTCAGGCAATATAATTTTAATTTCAGATTGCATTTCTATCCTATGAGTGTTTTTATGATGCCTCCAACATTCATTGTCCCTTGTTCTTCAGAACAGAATACATTATAGATATATCATCCAGTATGGAGGACGTACAAATGTGTTTCCTTTTTGAAAAATGTTTTATTTTATACTCACAACAGTCATTTTGTAGATGAAAACCAAAGGCCCAAGGGTTATGTAACATATTCAGTATCAATTGGTCTGTCTGTAATAGAACAGAAACTTGACCTGAAGCCCATCTTATTTCAAAGCCTATTTCATTCCCATTTCCCACGCTAATGTCTCACAAAGACCTGTTAAGAGTGATTGGCATTTTCTGTGTGTTCCAGACACCTCACTGCTTTTACTGAATGCTTAAAACCAGTCTACTGGGAAGCTAAGATTAGTGGAGTGAGAAAACTGAAATTCTGTAAGGTAATTGTCTAAGTTAATATCAGAGCCAGGATTTTAATCACTATTTGGCTCTAAATACTATGCATGCATTCCCTGTAATATTGTACAATAATACTATAAGACATGCATTGGAATATTAATTTTCTCTAATTTCCTTCTTGTAAAAGTCTTTGCCACATCACAAAGCCTCTTAACTTATAGTCAAATATTTTTTTCAAATAATATTTTTCCTGAAAGGGAAGGCCTTAGGCCATCCATATCTTTTGGGACTATGAATTGGTTCAAAGTGTAAATTTGCAACTCTCACACCAGAGCAACTGAGTCAACAACCCCAGTCCAGAAATCCATGCTCTGAGGTCCTTGGGAGGGTTTAACAAGTGCAAGCGGCATCAAATCATAGGTTCCAAGAAAGGTTGGTGATATGCTCCACCAAGGAGAAAATGACCAGAAAAATTTCCTTCCTATCTTTTGAGACCCAAAAACCTGGGCTCTTAGAATACAGTATGTTAACCAAGAGAAAATACATAAATGACAGTGGGGAGATGATTTAGTTGATTAAGTGCCTGGCAGCCAGGCTGGGGAACTGAGCTTGATCCTTGAATCTGGTTAGAAGAAAGAAATGGCTCTGGCAAAATAAAATTAAATTATTTAAAAAATATTTACTGTCTGGGATTCCACCTGTGGATATGACTGCCTCTATGAGAATTGAAGTATCCCTAGTGCGACAGACTCATTTGGTTATTATTTAGCAGCTTTCTCCTCAAGAATATCAAGTTAGCAGAAAAATTAAAGTTACTATATTTTAGAATTACAAAAAGGAACACAGCAATTATTATTATATCAAAGAATCTCTAACTATAAAGAAGATGATATTGTTGGACAAAACTTGGGGATAGAAATTTTGATGACTTTGAGTGCAATATCATATTTGTGCTGGGATATCATAAGGAATTAAATGCATAGCTTGATATAAAGAAGCTCAGAGCTTTTGAGAAATGTACTAACAAGTACCCATTCTCTTCTTCAAAAGCCATTTGGTAATAATAAAAAGAACACACCATTCCTATTCTTCCTGCTAAAGACAACTACATTAAAAATAAAATCCTAGAAAACATTGGTGTTTGCTTTAGGAAAACAGGCAATGGGTACCTATGAAAGCCAAGAGGCGGGTTTATCTTTCAGGTTCATAAAGAAAGAATATAGGAGCTATACAGATATAAGATTATTCCAACTTCTTGAAGCTGTAAACATGTTGATGCTTTTAAAAAGAGGATGTACCATTAGGTAGAGACAGTATTTCATGTTTGAAAATCCCTTATCAGGTTGCAAAAATAGTAAGCCACTTAGATTATTGTGCATATATTTGTTTGGTGGTAAATACTTTGTGAAGGAATCACTTGGGGAAAATATAACTCTTAAGATTTCTTAGCATAACTTTGGTAAAAATTAAGCTTACTGTTCATTCATGGCACTTACTCAGTGCCAACACAAAATGGTGAGAATAATAAGACATGACTATCCCAGCTAAAGGATTATTCTTGTGACTTATGCTACTACCACTGCTGTGTATGAGTTTGCATTATGCAGTGTTTTGTCGTGTGAAAGTCATGCATGCAGAAGTCAGAAAATCACTTTTAGGGAGTCAGTTTTCTCTTTTTATTGTCACGTGGGGTCCCAAGGTCAAAAAGAGGCTATTGAGCTTGCCCAGCTAGCAAATTTGCCTTCAAAGCCATCCCACTTACCCAGAACTAACATTTTAAACACTTTCTAAGTTCCAAAGATTGCTTAAGTGCCTTGTATTTATTAGTTTGCTCAATCTTTAAATTAAAACTATAAAATTTTAAATAGTCGAATATGATGTGGGATGCACCACTATATTCTGTGAATCTATTTTATTACTATTGGTTAATAAATAAGTTTCTTTGGCCTATGGTAGGACAGAATATAGCTAAGCAGGAAATTAAAAAAAATACAGGGGAAGAAAAGGAGGAGTCTGGGAGACACTAGCAGCCACCAGAAAAGCAAGATGTGAGATAACATCACAGCCACATGCCAATACATTGATTTATAGAAATGGATTATCTTAAGATGTAAAAGCTAGTTAGTAATAAGCCTGAGCCTTCAGTCAAAGAGTTTGTAATTAATATTAAGCCTCAGAGTAATTACTCAAAAACTAGCAGGAGTGGGAGAAATATCCAGCTACACAAATATGTTCTTGATAGCAAACAGCAAAACATCTAAGTTTAAAAGTATAAATGAATGGTAGTTAAAAATAATCATCTTCCATGATTATGAGTCAATATTTACTTAATTCTTAGGCCAAGAAATACCATTTAGTGTAGAATGAGTAGTAATTATGGTCTCAATAGTATACAAAAAATTTGAATATTTTTAATTGTTTTTTTTTTAGTATAAACACATTCAGTGTAGAGTATAGGGCCAGTGAAATTATGCACCTCTGCAGCCAGGATTGTCCGGGAGGAACCTGGAAACACTGGGAAGTTCAGTGTCCTTAAGCTCACATTGCTCATGTGCTCAAAATGAAAAGTCATGGTTAAAATATTATAAATGATTCCCATCTCTGATTAGTTTATCACATTTAAAGTACTATTAAAATTATCAAATCATTTATTTAATGAATAGATTATATGTGAAAGAAGTCTAATCTATTACACTAGAAATTGTGCTAGAAATTTGATTTGCATCCGCACTCAATCCTATATATGATGCAACAAACTGAAGAATCCCTTCTATTTTTACTCAGCTAAATTTAATAATTTAAAAATAAACTTACATAAATGGGAATTCAAAGGGATGATGAATTGTTATTTAGGAGATATACTGTAAGTCAATAGGGGCCAAGAACAGTGATTCAGTTTTTCAGTGTTTACATGTAATCATGACAACCTGAGTTCAAACCACATCATTATGTAAAAAGCCAGTTATATTTGTGTATGCCTGCACCAAAGGACTGGGGATGGGGAGAAGGGCAGATTACTAGAGCTCACTAGACACCCTGTATGGACAATCCAAAAACTCCAGCTACAGAGAGTTACCATGCTTCAAATAAAAACTAGAGAAGTGACTCTATTGCCTTCATAAGGCATCCTCCTGAATATTAACCTTCATCAGGTGATGAAAGGAGACAAAGACAGAGACCCACATTGGAGCACCGGACAGAAATCTCGAGGTCCAAATCAGGAGCAGAAGGAGACGAAGCAAGAGCAAGGAACTCAGGACCGCGAGGGGTGCACTCACACAGAGACAATGGGGATGTTCTATCGGGAACTCACCAAGGCCAGCTGGCCTGGGTCTGAAAAAGCATGGAATAAATTTGGACTAGCTGAACATAGCGGACAATGAGGACTACTGAGAACTCAAGAACAATCGCAGTGGGTTTTTGATCCTACTGCACGTACTGGCTTTGGGGGAGCCTAGGCAGTTTGGATGCTCACCTTATGAGACCTGGATAGAGGTGGGCGGTCCTTGGGCTTCCCACAGGTCAGGGAACCCTGATTGTTCTTTGAGCAGATGAGGGAGGGTGACTTGATCGGGGGAGGGGGAGGGAAATGGGAGGCGGTGGCGGGGAGGAGGCAGAAATCCTTAATAAATAAATAAATTAAAAAAAAAGACTTCTCGACAGTACAAACAACTGAAATAAATAAATAAATAAGTAAGTAAATAAATAAATAAATAAATAAAAATAAAAAAAAAACTAGAGAAGTGAAAAAGAAACCCTGCATCTACTTTTGACACCCCCAACATTTACATATACTGTGTGTATTCCAACACATGCATGCACATATACATACATATACATATATGTGTGTATATATATATATATGTATACACAATTAAATATACAAACATACATTTGTATACACATTTTAAAATAGTTAAACTTGTAAATTTAGTCGGGCAACGGGAGCCTTTAATCCCAGCACTCAAGAGGCAGAAACAGGCAGTAATCTGTGAGTTCAAAGCCAGCCAGCCTGGTCTACAGACCGATTTCCAGAACAGCCTCCAAAGCTACAGAGAAACTCTGTCTCAAAAAAAAAAAAAGTCAATTGTATACATTTTAATGCCCTAATAGAAGATCTAGGAATCCTGTCTCAAAAGTGATGAGTCGAGAAGTGAGAAAATTAAATAAACAGTTGTTAGTAGGTTCAAATTAGTCATCGTCGACCTTGCTGCCTCTTATTTTAACTTGAAGTAAAAAAATATGTAATATTGAAGCTTTCAAGCTTAATATTGGTAGTAAATGTTATAATTGGTACTCATATGAAATTTGGGGAGTTTCATGATGCCTTCCCATAGTGCAGTGCTCCACAGAATTTAAATAAATGCATTTTTACAACATTGGAAAGGCTTGTATTGAGTAGGCCAAAAGAAAATGAGTCTGACCTTCTTGAAAATTCACTGAATTTCACATAATATTGATCACACCCACACAAATTATAAAACTCTGAAAGTTAAAATCTTTTCTCTGGTAGATTAGTAAAAGTCAGAGGTCAGAGAATCCTCTTACAGTAGTCCCTAGATCTCTACTTCCGAGGCCCAGAGCAGAATGAAGAAAGGAAGATCAGAATGCCAAAAGGAAATAGAAAATAAAGGTGAAAGTGAAAATTTCTGCAGTGTTCTTAGCATTTCATCCAAATCAGTAGGTTCAAAGAACTTTGGAATAACACATAACAAGACTTTGAGATTCTCAACAATGCCAGGTTCATGTGTAAAGAAGCAAGTAAATCAGCATTCTTATAGGTCTACACTGTTTGGACTATTTGCAAGATTTTGTATTTCAGAAAATGTCATTGTACAGGTTAAAAAGGTGCTTCATAAAGCTTTCCGGCTTTCATGCCGGGTTATTAAAATATAGATGTAATAATATGTAATAGGGTCAGAAGTTTCAAGCAAGCTTTCCTAGTTATGTGTCCATTCCTTCAGTGTTTTAGAATAATCACACAAGTGGTGAAATCTTCTCTCGTTCTTTTCAGAGATATTACAGTGAAGTGCGTATCAAGAGAAAAGTAAGGAATCTAATACTATGTCCCCTGCATGATCACCGCAATGCACTAAAGCAGTAAGACACCCCTCCTGCTGTGTTTTGAGAATTAACTGAAAAGAAATATTGATCTCAACATCTGGAAACCTCTGTTCACAGACAATGAAAATTCCAGCTCGCCCCAGGCACAACAATATGCATCTTTTTAAGGACAGAAAAGCTTTTTATTTAAAGGCTATCACATAAGGAAGGCAAGATAATCTACATCAATATAAATCAAAATACTAGATATTGCTAAATAAATTAGGCTCTTTTATATATGTTTTTAGACTAGGCTTTGGAGGAAGAAAAGGTAATCTCAGAAATATAACATGTTCAATAGAACCAGCCCATCATAAAAGTTCTGATTTATTTTGATAGAGCCTGTTGTATGGTGTATAATGCTTTGAGTTGTGTTTTAAGACAAAGTGAAAGGAATAGGAGGCACATTGCCAAAGTTACAGACTTTGAATGATAATCCAAGGCTACTTCATAAATTATAGGAAACAAGAATTACCCCCTTTCTTGTTTATCCTGGAGTTGAATCCTAGCAGTAAATCTCTTTTGGGACAGTTCAGCAAGCATTTTGCAACCTTAGAAACACTAAACAACCCACACATTGCATCTACCTAGGAGGAGATGGCTATTTTGTAATGGCATGCAGAAAAAGATACTGGATCATTCCTATGATTTGTAATAAATCTTTTGTGTTTTTTCCTCACAATAATTTATCTGAAATAGAAGCCAACACCTTCCAGGTTACTGAGCCTACCTATTGAATTAATTCATGAGCTGCACTGGAAAAGGGGCCATTCTTCACCACCAGGATCATGAATATTTTAATGTCTGAATAAAGATAAGAATAAAGTTGAAGCCACTCAACTTTGTAGAGATGCCACCAGGAGAAAAGCATAGATAGATGCTGTAGCTGAATTCATTTTATATTAGCATAATTGAGATGACTGAAAAATGTATTTATTATTGTGGGACAAAACAAATCATAATACAAACATCAGCATGGTTACTTCATGGAAAAATGACTAGCATCCCCTGATGATCTAGATCACCCTAGAGAAAAATTAATATTGTTTTTGTTTCTACTTGAATGTACAAAGAACCTTATTATGTACTGAAGTTTGGTGACCTGATATTCTCAGTGTCCTATCAACTCACTAACAAGAAGTACATTTAGAGTACTTCTCCAAGATGATGGGGCACTTCTTTAGAGTAAACAACTACACCGGACATATAAGGGAATACATACACAACTTCTAGGAACAGCTGTGATTTCTGGGACTTCTGAGATGCTGCCAATAACAATCTGACAGCTGAAAAAGAGAAACTATAAATAACTGGTATGCTGTTGTTGTTATTGTTTTTACTTAATTTTTTTTTCATTTTATAAACCAACTCTAGTTCCCCCTCTCTCTTCTCCTCCCATCCCGTTTCCTCCCCCATTCCAACCCCACCCACTCCTCAGAGGGGGTAAGACCTCCCTTGGGAAGTCAACAAAGTCTGGCATACCAAGTTGAGGCAGGAACAAGCATCTCCCCCACCTCCAAACATTCCTCCATTGCTGGTGGGAATGCAAACTTGTGCAGCCACTGGCATGGCTTTTAATCTACTATCCAACACATTTTTCAGTTTGTTGCTCTCCAAAATCAAAAAAGATAAGGGTTAAAGGAAGGTTCACAAGAGATTGATAAACAAGGTATGTACAGCTATATGTTGAGTTTACTACCCATCCCTCAAGTCACTGAGTCAGTTGGCCTCTCTGACCTGAGAACACCAAGCACATGCCTGACATTCTAGAGAAGGGTAGATCAAACACTTTTGTGTCACTGCCATATGAATATGTTCTCAGTCAGCCTTGGAGCCAGAATTACTTCCAACTGTTCACTTTCTTTGTCCTTTGTAAAAGGAGACTGTGCTTTCATTTTCCAGACCCAAATAATCACACAAAAACTATATTAACTACAACACTGGCCAATAACTCAGATACATTCCTAGCTAGCTGCCACATCTTAAATTAACCCAATTCAATTATTTTATATTTTACCACTGGTTCATAGTTTGTTACCTCACATTTTGCTTCATGGGCCACTGCATGGCATCTTCCTGACTCCATCTTCTTTCTCCCTGCATTCAGTTTAGTTTTCCTGCCTAGCCATATTCTTCTCTTTCATAGGCCAAAACGGTTTATTAAGCAATGGTAATAAAACACATCCATAGCATACAGAGGGGAATCAAACATTAGTCCTTACACCTTTAGCTACAACATATTTATGCTACTTTTATCACTTTCTAAAATTTAAATCCTATATATACAAACATAAATTGTAAACAAAAATCATTCATTGATTTAAATGCTCTCACATATTCAGCATCTTCCATGTAATGGGGAATGAAGATGAAACAGACAAAAACATTTCTTTCCTTACTCCTATATGTGTAATGTAATTAGAACTTCAAGGCATTTTAATTAATATTATAATAGAGCTGCCAGTCATTTTGAAGAATGTATATTATTGTAGTTCAGTAAAGAGGTTAACCACACAATTAGTATTAATTTCATAGTTTAGATACAACTTAAGACTTGAGGAAAACGAGGGATATTCATCCCTAAATAACAGATAATTTATTTTAATAAAACATTAAATGCATATATATCAGCATCATAACACATCAACAGGAAGATAAGTTGGAAAAGGGCTAGAATATAACAGCACATTATAAAGGGAACTAAGGACAAAAATTAAGAGAACCCAGGGCAGGAATTGTCTTAGTATAATAGTCCTTCCAACATAAGCAAAGGATGCTGGGATAGTTCATGTGCACAGACAAAATGGTTAATTTAAAAGATGAATGGAACAACATTATCTCACTCCAAATATACACATACTGTCCCTTCTTTAAAAATAAAAATGTATTTACTATGCACTCTTTTCATACATAAATTAAGTCCTTGAGTGTAATGAGTGTCTAAGGGAATAAAATAAGCTTTTGAGGAATTGTAACTGTTGGCCAGAAAGAGGATTTTAAAGTGAGGGTTAATTACACCAAGAGTTAACAAAAGTGATTTAAAACAAACAAACAACCAAAGATTCACAAAAATGCTTAAATAAAAAGATATCATCATTTTCTCAAGTAAAAAATAAACTTTGTGTGTAAGAAAGTTTAGCATTATCACCTTCAATCTAGTTCTGAAGTATTAATTCAAACCTTATCATTTCTTTGGTATAATGGTCATTTATAAGACCCTTCTTCTTTCCAGGTCATAATGATTTCTAGAGAAAAAAAGATTTTTATCTAGTAAACAATTATTTGACAGGAAATTAAGTTAGAGTATATTCTAGAAAGGAGCTAATGTGACCTAGCCGTGCACAAAAGGATATGGATATGGATAAAAGGTTTCATGTGCCTATTGAGATCACTATAGCTGCCATTCTGAAATATAAAATATTATAATTATTATAGCATGGTCATTAGCGACAGGCAGAATAGAATATCACTTTCTTAAGCAGTCATTCATTGTGCAGCCTGATGAAATATATTGTCTGCCATTTTAATTGCTGATATTGGAGGTCCTTGTAGTCTGTTGTAAAAAGAATGTAGTTGATTTTTTTTCAGGTGAGTAAAATTGACTTAATAAATTTGTATGACTCTAGAAAAGGAGTTTAGTACCATATTCTCTTTTAAATTTAGATGGTGATTTCAGATCTTGAAATACAATTCATGGAAAACAAGAATTTCACCATAAAACTATTCTTGCTCTGAAAACCAGAGATTTATAATTGGGCAAAGGGTTTCAAGTCGGTATCAGGTCATAGGAGAGAAAAATGCAAAGGATGTTTTCTGCAAAGCTGTGTTTGTGACTGAGGGTTTGCTAAAGAATGGTCTATTGGAGACTTGCTATAAGAAGATGGCTAAAACAGTCAGGAATGAAGGCAAATGGAGTTTATGTAGTGTGGTCCAGTGCCCTTCATCCTAGTAGAAAGTCTGGAACTACAAAAAAGTGTGTGTTAGTAACTAGAACTTCAGATTGTAGGAAGGACACAAGAGATGACCTAGATGACAAAAGGCCACTTAATAGAGCCAGTGTTCTCCAGAACTCAGAGAATGCTAGAATGTGTGTATGCATGTATATGTATTAGCATACATGTATACATGCATGTATATAAGTATATGTATAGAGAAGGGATTTATTAAAATGACTTACAGGGTGTGGTCCAGTTAATACAACAACTGACTGACTATGAATGGAAAATCTAGGAACCCAATAGTTGTTCAGTCTACAGGACTGGATATCTTTATTGATCTTCAATACAAGCTGGAATCCTGAAGAAGTAGATTCAAATGCCAGTGAAGAAATGGACTTGCTAACATGGTGAGAACAAACAGGGAAAGAACAAAAGATTCCTTGGATATGTTTCCCACCAAAGGTGTGGTTCATATTAGATCTGAATTAAAGGTATATTAAACTAAAATTCTTGTTTAGAAATAAATCTTCTCACTTCAGATTAAGAAGAAACACCTCACAGGTGTACCCACCATTTGGAGATTTTAATTAATTCAAGATGTAGTCAAGCTGACTACCAGGAATAGACATCAAAGTCACCATGTCAGTTCTGAGGGCTGGCATTTGCTCTAATGTCAGAATGGGTGCTGGCTTTGTTCAGTTATATTAACTCTATATTTTTTTAGTTGTGTAATAGATTCATGCATATTTGTGTTTAGTAAGTAATGTAAATTTTTACACTAGATCAGCATGTCTTCCAATGTCATCTGAAATCCAGTTATTTCTCTTTATCCTTCATGGCCAGTGCACTAGATTCACAGTAATATAGCCATAGGAATTATAGAGAAGGGCTTTGCATATATGCTCTGACTCAGGCTTTATTGAGCCATACGTGTCTGTTTCTAATGTATGCTCAAAAATGTCACCACTCATTTCTTTTTCCATATCTCATAGTGAGTCACAGCTATTATATGATACTTGGAATGTTAGGGTCAATTAGTCTTTAACAACTGAAAACTCCCGTGTTTGCTTTGATTTTGCTCAGAATTTTATTAGGCCAAGTAAAAGCCATATATGTCACAAATGTACTGACCACTGCAAAAACATCACAGTGTTGAATAATATTGTAAGTGAACAAAGTGCTTGTATGCTTTGAGTCCTAGCTATACATTAAAAGCAATTGAAAGTGCATGTATGTTCAAACGCATGCACACATACTCCCACCAGTTCTCCTCACGATAACTAAAATGGGATACAACCTGCTCATTATTACTTCATGGAAAAATATGCCTATATATGTAATAAAATATTACTCAACAATAAAAATGAATGGAGATCTAATACATAGTATAACCTAGCTGAATATTATCATACAATGCTTATCATATGTATTTTATTAATAGATTTTACTGAATCATGCATTTTTGTGTTTTTAGTTAATATCTTAATTTTAACTCTCTGATTTCATTAATTTGGAATGTCTTTCTTTGTCAGCTTATTTTAAAATTATCAATCATGTTTAATCTTTTAAGAATCTAAGGTTGTTGGTTTTTTTATATTTTTTTAACTTTACTAGGAAAATTAGAAAACATTGATGATAAAAACTAAAGATGACATACAACAGTGGTTATTAACTTTCCTATGGCTGCGACCCTTTACTACAGCTATTCATGTTGTTATGACCTCCAACCATGAAATTATTTTCATTGCTACTTATTAAGTGTAATTTTATAACTGTAATTTTCTACTGTTATGAATTGTAATGTAAATATCTATCATGCAGAATATCTGCTATGCAATCATGTGAAAGTGACATTTGATTCCCTCAAAGGGGTCACAACACACAGGTTGAGAACCACTGACATAGAAGAAGGCCTGAGTTCATGTGTAAGAACAAGTAATATTGTTGATGTCTGTATACTCTCCAAAATAATCAACTGTACCAATGTAATTATTATAAAAACACAATTGATATTACACAGACATAGAATAAAAGACTTACATTTATCTGAAAATACAAAAAAAAAAAAACCCTGAACAAACAAATGGATGGTAGCAAAGGGAAAAGCTGGAGGTGACATGTGATATGCTTTGCTGAGCATCCAAAGCTAATGTAACTGAATAGAATAGCACAGGCATGGAAACTGAAAAGCAGACCAGGGGAGTGGAACAGAATGAGCAAAAATTCAGTGTGTTTATATTTTTGTCATTCACATTTTTATGACTGAGGCACATATCACATAGGATGAACTGAGGTGGGGGGCATTTGCTTGGCTTCACAGTTTTAGAAATTCCACCTGTCGTGTATGGGCTTTGTGACTTTTCAGTCTATAGTAGCTTGTATATATGATTTCAGGAGTGATATTTTAGCACTGGGAAACCAATTGGTATGCTGCTCCTTGGGCAAGACTGTCTAGTGATGCCAGCTTTCCTCAGTTGCCTAAGTTTTCCCCCATACATTTTGGAATATTCAGTAGTATTTGTTTTGTTCAGGTCATGTTTGGGCAAATAATGTAACATTTATTCTATTTTTCCTCACCAAGGAAACTTTCCTTTGCAGTCCACTAAAGAAAACCACAAACAGTCAAAATGCAAAATTTCATAGCTCAGTCTTAATGGATACATCAGTGAAAAAAAAAAAACTTCTCCAATCTAAAGCTCAGGGATCACTGAGGAAGAGGGGCAGACAAATTGTAAGAGCCAGAGGATTAGGGAGTTGTGGTGAGATTGGGTCTCCTACTAATGTCAGAAGCTACACTCATAGAGTCTGACCAACATGGAAGACATTTTTAATGAAATGTACTTAAACACTTGGAGATTCACATGGCAACAAAGGAAACCATACTCCTATAGTTTCCCATGTACAGAAAAAGAACCTTAATAAACCAAAAGCTCAAAATTTAGAAACTGCTAGGAAGTAGAAAACAGGCAAAATATTTTCCAGACAATATTCTCAGAACAAATATTCGGATATGATCCACAAACATAAGAAATGAGAGCATAATTGAGAAGTTGGATGTATCAAACTATGATGATACTGCAACACAATTGCAAGGGCAATCAGAGTGAGGAGAAACGCAGGGATGGGATGAAGGTTTCTAAAGACACCTGAAAAGGGTAGTTACTATCCACAGCATACAAACGTGCTAGTGACTTGGTGTGGCTCAGACCCGAACACTTGAAAGAAAAAATGAGGGTAGGCAAGGTTTAATCTTGAGTCACAGCTTCAGACCATCATGGCTTGGCTCGTTGTTCAGTTAGAATGCTCGGGGCAGCAGGGTTCCATGGCATCAGGCAGAGGCAGAAGTGGAACAATGCAACAAGAGGCAAATGACAATCTACTTCCCGGTTCTGTTCTCCACTGACCGATTACCTGGAACTACGTCCCAGCTCCTACCTTTCACTACCTCTAAATAATCCATCATGTCATGAGCTCAGTAAGAGGCCGGCTCATTCATTATTTCAGAGACCTTATGAGGTCTCATTATCACCAGAAAAACCTTGCAGACACTCTCATAGGTGTGCTTCTCCGATTTTCTCATGGTTTCTGTCAACTCAAAATGAATGGTGACCATCACAACAAGGAAATCAAACAAACAGAAGGCATATAAACAAATACTCTTTATTTTAAATTGAGCAAATAAAGAAATGATTGTCAGGCCCTGCACTGTGCATTCCCATGTAAGCTCAGATCCTGAGCTATAGGGTTTCAGGGCCTTGTCTGCTTAGACAAATAAAGTCTGCTTTTACATTTATGAGGTGAAACTGAGTCTATTCTTTCATTTTTCTTTGCTGATTTATTTCACACAGTACCTACCTGCATCTTAGGCAACTGTTTCCACAACCTTGCTTTGGAGCATAATATATCCATAGAGCTTTTGGCCCCTCTCAACTACTCTTTTGTGGTAGCAATCCTTCTGCTGAGTGGCCCACAAAAGACAAGTGTGTCTTTGATATCAGGAAATAGCCTGCTAACTATGTCCCACAATATATAATCAAGCAGTCCCAAGGCCCAGCTGTAACACCTTCCTGCTGTAAGCCTTGGGGTGTCTAGAGTACCAAGAAAGCAACTCCGTGGCGCTTAAGGCATGACTGCAGGCCTCACATTTATCTGTGCACCCCAAAGCAGCCCTGCCAGCTTTAGGTTCTTAGTTGTGGTCAGGAGATATGTCTTCCTGTTCATGATCACCCCTGGTTATGCAGTTGTTCTGAGGACGCAGGAAGGAGCTGAGTAAGTTCATACATCTGGAAATGTAACTGTACATCCCGAGGTGTACCTTTGTCTCTGTGCCAGTTTCTCTGGCAAGGCCCTGGGCTGGGGTGGATGGAGTCTAAAGTTCCAGGGCATCTCATCTACTGAGCACCTAACCACCTCCCTACACCCTCCATCACCACCCCTGCATCTTTCTCCACTATGACCCTGTAGTGATCTCATTGCTTATCAGACCCAGATGAAATGTCTTTACTGAGGCAAGAAAAAAAACCCAGTTTGTAATAACTGGAAGAAATGTTCCTTCCTTCCTACAAAAGTATGTATGCCATGATTGCAGAGCTATACAAATAACCTCTGGGTAGGCAAGTATGTCACCATCAAAAGAAACTAAGACGGCCCCAGTGCCTTTCTTTCCTCAGAGAGATGAAAATATACAAAATGCGTAATGAATAATTCAAAGAAATTAGCTCAACAAAGTCCAAAGAGATATAAAAATAAGTGGATACATCTACAAAGCATTTCCAAACCTAGGATTTAGGGAATGTTACAGAACAAGGAAGTGGAAAGATGGTAAGAATTCGAAGATCAGGGAGTTTGCTCGGAGACTGAGTTTCCTGGTAATATAAAGTCTCACCAATCTGATGGCCCAAATGTGATCTGAGTAGGATGAACATGCAAAACCGGACAAAGAAAAAGCCTGTTTGGCCTCAACATACACAATAAACTATAATAAGAATGATTTAAGTGAACTAATAATGTCAACTTCCCAATTTTTTGAAAGAAAATGGACATTTAGGCTAATGAAGCTCTTTGGATCCCAAGATAGATAAACCCAAAGGCTATTTCAAACCATGTTACAACAAAACTATCAAAAATAGTCGCAGAGAAGAGATCTTCCCTAACTTGATCAGCAGTAATTTCAGCAGAAATCTTGCAAACAAGGAAGAATACTCATTCAAAATTTGGGGGTGGGGGAAAGACTTGCAAACCAAGCATATTATCTATTCTGAAGCTGTCCTTCATAAATGAGAGGCAGACAATGGCAATCCAGACAGAGCCTGGTACTTTAGCACCATTAGACCTATCATGAAAGGTTGCTAAACAGCAACAACATGAAAATGAATATCTCTTGTAGAAGTAAAAGCATAGTGCAAAACAGAACGTCCCAATGCTGTCCTATTAGTGGCCGTGTCAGTTCTATTTGTAGAGGACTGCTGCAGACATAAATAAAATCAACAACAAGTACTTTAATGGATATGCTTAAGAAATAATTTCCCATGGTGAAGCATGGTAAGTGTAGCCTGGCACAGAGAACAGGGCTCAGATGTGTCATCTCACCCATGTCGGAGACTGAGACAGAAGGGTTGCTTTAGCCCAAGAGTTTAACATCTGTTCAGTCTAAATGAGAAGACATTTTAGAAAAGAAAGAAAATATGACTGTGTGACCAGTAATATAAAAGGTGAATGGATGGAGGGAATCTTAAGTATTCTGAATACACTCACACACACACGGACATAGATGTACATTTATGTGTGCACTCACATTTGTGTTTTAAATGCACTCAGATACATACAATAAGAGGAAAATCTACTGGTCACTAACTAAATATAATAATAATAGTTTTACAATGTACATATGCATAAAACTGTCACATCATTTGCTTTGAATATATACATTCATGTCTGTATATATATATATGTATATGTATGTGCATTATACCTAAATATTATATAGAAATGAATCTGGGGTAAATTATTTAATTGATTTAAGTAGAAAAAATAATGTTGGAAAAGTTCAGAAAGAGTGATAGATGATGCACTATAAGTCGTCTTAAATTCTGAGATCCATACTCACTGAAGATGAACTCAATTTTTAAGTAAATGGACAACACACCTGACTATGCACATGTGTATGAGCACATTAGTGTGACATATGACCACGCACATGTGTATGAATGCAGAAGTGACATCTATTACCATGCACACGTGTATGAATACATTAGAGACACATTTCATTTTGATTATGTTTGATAAAACACTGTTTGGAACCTCATATTGTAGTCTTTAAAACTTATTTTTGTTGATAATTACAGAATTGACTTCAAGCTCAGTAAAATTAGAAAATGCTGCAGATATGCATGTAGCATAAAGGTACTCTAAAAGTAAACAATTAGGACCGGGCTGCTTTCTCTTTTTTACTGTTTTCAAACAAGAATGGAGTAGCAGGGTACACAGTCCAACCTCCTTCTAGCTCACATTGAAGAGCTGTAGGCAAGCAGCAGCTACCACAGGATAGCAATTAAAGCCCACACAATTCATTACCCCTTTTAACAGAGTTCTTTTGTTTTGCAGCACAAAGGGGGAAGAAACCATGAATTGACACCAGTCCCATATCACGGAAGCTGTAAATTCTGTAGAGTTATGTAGTAAGCTAGCATTTGGTGTCTCTGCTGAAAACTGTGTTTATTTGTTTTCTGCTCTGTTTTGACTCAGGCAAATGCAAAGTCGGCTGGAGAATCAGCCTGCCTGCTTTCTCCAAATGCTGCCATTGTTCTTCCACCCCACAGTCTGACTTTGGTTATGTTTTAAAACCTATGTCATTTCTGACTTCAACTTTGAACAGAAAAACGAATTTTCAGGCCTTTTTCCCCCCTCTCTATTTCAATGAAATAAAATGCTTCCTCTCTAGGAAAAAATACAAATAGAAGAGGCTTGCCCAGTATCTAATTTTAAAACATTTAAATAAATCAATACCATATGGATTTTCTTTCCCTTACAATATATATTTTAAGAATCCTGTCAAAGAAAATGTCTTACATTTTTTTTTTACCTAAAACAAAATCCATCAAGGTATGTTCGCAGTTGCTCAATATAGAGCACTTACTCCCCTCTCCAGGTGTCCAATAGCTGCTGGGCCCCGTTATAAATCACCTGCTAAGGATACCTACTAGACTAGAGTGGAGTAGGGCGTGGTAGCTGGGAGAAGACGGAGCCTACAAATAATGATTATTTTGTCTGAATAAAGTTTATGAAATACCAAAGATAAGATACTACATAAAAAAACAATCATTCCTAAAATTCCATGAACCTTTAAAAGAATAGAAAATATTTTAATAAAACTTGCTTCTTTTAGATGTTTTTTAATAATTGAAACATGATACAGAATTCCAATATACCAGTATGTTTAACTTTATAAGCAAGGCTTCTTAGAACGAATAGTAACAAAGGAACTTGAGCAAGTCCATCTATACTCTACTTCATTATTGAATACACGAGGTATTACAATGTCATCTATCCTAGTTAGAAAATGGAAAGTATTCCTACCATATAGTCCCAAGATATGAATTTACATTCAAAAACTACAAACTGTTTGTACAGATATACTCTACATATGTATCATCCTTCTACTCTGTTGAAATGTTTGATTAATCTGCAAAGAGTGCCTCTGAGAGAAAATAAACCATTGTATGTAATTAGGTTGAGAGAAGAAGTAAACATTTGAAAAGGGTGTTACAGAGGTGACTCATAACTTTCTGCTTTTGCTGAGGACTCTAGTTTGGTTACCTACATCTAAATGGCAGCTCCGAACGGTTTGTAACTCCACTCCAAGGTATTCAACACCCTCTTCTGATCTCTTTGGGCACCAGCCAGGGAGATAACACACACATATATAGGCAGGCAAACATGAATATGTATAATTTTTAATAATCAAGGAGAAGTTAAGAGACCAGGATTCTGACTCTCACCATCGCAGACAGGATATATTTTGTCTTTCTATCTCCCTGCTTTTAGGTGGGTCACCAAATAAACCTCAAATTTCAGATTAAAAAAATAAACTCATTAAAAGTGCTTAGCTCAATTCATGGCCTCTCAAACCCAATCATTATCATTGAGTAATAATTATTTGCTATCATGTTGGTCAATATTTGTGTCACTGCAGTTACAAAACTTGTTGAAATAAAGTAAGGAATATCTAATATTGCACTAAATATATTGATATCTTACAGCAGATAGAATATTAGATGAGGGAAATTCAGTTACGAGAATCTAAAATAATTCTATTTTATAGGTAAGGTCACTTGGAGAGACAGGTGTGTTCATTGATGCTCATCACATGTAGTGTGAAGAAACTGACATTTGGAATGGAAGTTTGGCACCCTAATATGCACACATTTCTCTTTTCTTTTGCTGCATGAAGGCAAAAGAATGTCAAAAGTGATAGGCTTACTGGGTCTCTGTGCTCAGATCTCTAGGTTTTCAGAAGTCCCAGAAAGTATAGGCACAATTGTTAAATATCTATGTGTACACATGTTAGCTCAAACAGAAATAAAGGATGCCATACTTTCAGCTTGATACTGAATTCTTCAAAGTTGCTGCTCCTATGTGAGATTCATATCTGGTGCCTATTTAATTCCTACAGGCAGCATGCAGGACAGCAGAACAATTATCACCGAAGCATACCACAGAGCCCCGGAAAACTTCAGAATTCCTTCCCTATTATACTATAAACAGAAAAGCTATATTTATGGGTCACATTAGCCTGAAGCAAAATATGAACATGAAAATACATATTGTAAATTGAATATCTGACCTTACATATCTTTATTTTGGAAACCCTTACATATCTTTATTTTGGAAACACAAATACTTATAAAAATCCTTAAGTCTTTCTCAACTGGAAATGAATTTTCTAGGACAGTGGTGAAAATTGTTTTTTCATCTCTCTTGTTCAGCTGCTAATTCCTACAAGAAGTGCTCTTCCTAGTACTCAGCAAAATCAGTGTTGTATTCATGATTACTATGGCTTCTGACATCTGCCCCGAAGTTAAGGCACCCCTGTAAATAAGAGGCCCTTTTTCAGGGAGGAACAGTCCTTTCTGAGATGGATGATTATTTCAGCCACAGAAATTGCTAATATATGACCATTTGTGGCTATATATAGGTTTTAACCTAGTATTTCATCAAAAATTTATTGTGGGTTTCAAAGAGTAGCCATCAAGTTTGAGTCAAAATATGAGGTCAGAAGCACAAATCCTTCCAATGCAAAATTGTTGTTTTACTGACTTCAGAATATACCTTCTCATAGCAAGAGCCACTTCAGAGTGATGTCTTTTTTCCTCCTGATGAATACCATCATCGAATCCCCTAGGAATGACATTTGGTCCTTACTTCAAATGATGTCCATCAGTCCACTAAAGGAGTTGATGTACAGACTGACAATGACATACTCTTGATACCAAAAATTTTGAAATTAGGCACAAAAAATACTATAGTCAATTTTATGTATGCTAGCATGGCCACCAAATGGGGTATTATCCTTATGAAGAATTATTTAAATAGGACCCTGGTGTTAAATCTGAGCTTCTTATAGTCAGAAATCCAACTCACTGTCTGACTACTTTCAATTCCTCCGCACATTTTCCCTCTCCTCCCTGGTGTCAATGGCACCTTCCAATTTAGTAAACCAGTGAGTATAATTAATGAGATTTTCACTCTTCCTGCCAGACCATTAACAAAGGTGTTACATAAAGGCAGTCCTAGCACACAGTCCTGCATGTTCCCACTGGCTTCTTCCTCCCAACTGTACAGACTGCTCTCTACATTATCACCATTAATTTAGAATTCTTCAGCCAAAAGCAGTCACAGCTGGGGCCATTTGTGGGGTATATTTAAGGGACCAGTAATGCATTAGGAAATTTCCATAATTTTAGTTTATCAGAGAGCTAAGAGTATGAAAATCCAGTTGATCTATCTTACAGATAAAGCCTATATATCACTGCACATTAACCCTTCAATAAAATTCTAGACAATTGCCATGAAGAGAGGGGGGGGGTACTTTCTATTGTCCCTGCTTTGTCAAATCATAACACTGAACTCTGCATGTAGATCCAGTACTTTCCATAACACACCAGTACTGTCATGTCTTCTTATTTTCCACTGAAAACTCAAGAAAAGGTTTTGAAAATGTTTTTGTTCAACAAATACTCAATGCGTCCTGCATGCTTGGCACTGCTCTGGGCATTGGACATAGCAGAATGAACAAGCAAGTAAAAGTATTTCTGCCAAAAGAAATTATGATGCAGAAATTATGAATAAGCAGGTGAATTGATAAATAGCATACCCAATGGTGTTAAGTGCCAGCTAGAAAAATAAAATGTGTTAATAATGGATCAAGTAATTGATTAGAGAGAGAAATTTTAACAGATGTTATTGAAAATCCTCTTGGTTGAGAGGATGAACAAAGAGCAAAGGCAGTGAGAGACTAAGCTACCTGGATACTGGGGACCACAATTTCCTCCTTAAAAGATGCATGCCAATAACACAAATGGTGGAAGAACAAGCAATCTAGTTGGCATTTGGGGACACTCAGAGTGGGCTAATGTGGGTAAAAGACGAAGGTAGCAGGTGAGTTTATCTAAGCAAAAAGTTGAGGACTTGAACTAGACTGAGGCAGAAAGTTAATGGGATAAAAGATTATCACAAAATGCCTTGAAATAGTGTCTTCATCAGAAGTTTTGAGACGCTTCTGCTTAGAACCACCTTGAGACACAGATAATATGCAGATTCCAGTTTAGTGGGTCTCAGGTAGAGACAACAACTGAATTTTTAAAAAGCCCTCAACATCTGTCAACATCTCCTCTGTGTAGAAGAAATTTCATCCTTTGCTTCCTTTTTTCAGTGTACAAGTTCCAGGGCAACCAAGTCACAACAAACGCATTATTAATGTGTGCATCAAGGCTAGCATCCCATTTTTACAACACTCATTGTATACATACATGGCCACCTGCAACCTCTCCTTTTACTTACTGATTGTAAATACATTTAGAATGGTAAGTTGACACATTAAAATGCAAGCTCTGTATATTCTACATGTATGTTCAAAGAAATGCATTTTCATATGAGTCACTTTTGATTTTATAAAATAATTTCTACTTGAAAAAAAAATGCTTTAAAGAATGGAAGCATTCTCACATATGTCATTGCAGTTTAACCCTCCAATGTGGTCCAGATTAAACAGGCAACATCGGCGCAACTTCATAGCTAAGGAAAAATAGATTTCAAGGTAGGTTTCAGACAGGTCGTTAATGATAAAAACTCAGAATCTCGGGCCTCTTAGGCCCTAGACTAAAATGCTCCCCATTGCACTTTCCATCTTCAGGTGCACTCCGCACACAAATAGGGGAACTGAAACTTGAGAATGTATGGTACTCTCTTAAAGAATCAGCATTTATGACATTAAAATACTTTAAAATACCCACTGTTGGTATTTTTTGTGATGCAAGGTGTTATTATTTGAGGCAATAGCAAGTTTAGGAAGTAAAATATTACTATGTTTTTAATCGTTCTCTCTTTCTCTCTCTTTACTTCTCTCCTCTCTCTATTTTTTTCTGTTTCTCTAAATACACATATAAATTCATATTTCATAATTACGTCAATATGGAGGAGTACTTCTAACCAATTTGCCACCTCACAGAGGTGTTGTAAAGATTAATTAAGCTTAATTAAGTGAATTATTTGAAAGCACAGGCACGATCAAGGCACTAGGCATTGTTGGCATTTGCTTTCCAGATGAGGTTTAAGTTAAAAAGACAATCATTAGTAGATAACACATTGATGAAAATCATTCCAACATTAGACAAATCCACTTAGATCTCAAGATAATACACCAGACCATTTTAGTCATGATCAAATATAACAAGTAAGCAGACACTTGCTATGAAACTAAGAAAACTGTTCAAGATGAGAGTTTGTTTGCAGAGTATCTGTATTCCCATTGTTTCTTTGTTCTTCTCTCCTTCTACCATGCTAGTATTTAGTTCTTCGTTCTATTCTGGACATTGCTTTTTTCATCACACACAGCCAAGCTTCAACAGAAGTCTCTGCGAGGGCACAATGTGTTCGGCACATTAGACAACATTTTAAATGTTCCATTTATTTTTTTTCTGGAATGTAGTTTTGTTGAAATAGTTTTCATTTCAAATGTCAAAATGTATGAGAGGCTTTTAGCAAAACTGTAGCTTTTCCACCTGGAGATAAGAAAACTTGATTTTCTAGAACACTTTCTAATGCCCGTCAGCATCATTTAAGGCATTTCCATGTAAATGTTTTCACATATGCTCTTTCCTTTGGCTAAGTTTGTTGTCAATTCCACTTGCCTAACTTATCTGTGAGAATTCATTTTAAACATGCATTTGAAGCAAAACAGATCAATGTTAATGACTGTTAGCTATTGACAGCAGTACATTTGGAGGGGAGTTTTTATTCGTATCAAGGCTCCCAGAGCATCCTATTCGGTTATTTTAAGAAATGTAATACATATCTAACTAATATAGGCCTAATACATTTAATTTCATGCATCAAAGTTCAAGAACATAGTCATGAGAAAAAGGAAACAGTTTGTGTGCATTTTTCTGGTCTTGGAATGTTTATGTTCCTACTTATCGTGTTTACGTGAAATGAATCAATGATTGGTTAGACTGTTGGCTTGACTTTGAAAAAATGGCTGAAACTTTTTCCTATGATTTCTTCTAAGGCATAGTAAAGTATGTTTTGCAGAATATAAAAGGTATTCTTTGCTTTTTATTAAAATTATGAGGCTTTATTTTTTTTTTTTTATAGATATTTTTTATTTCTTATTAAAAAAACAAATTTCCACCTCCTCCCAGCCTCCCCTTTCCCTCCCCCTCCTCCCACTCTTCTCCCTCTCCTCCCACTCTTCTCCCCCTCCTCCCACCCCTCTCCCCTTCCCCCCACTCCTCTCCCCCTCTCTCTCCAGTCCAAAGAGCAGTCAGGGTTCCCTGCCCTGTGGTAAATCCTAGGTCCTCCCCCCTCCGTCCATATCTAGGAAGGTGAACATCCAGACTGGCTAGGCTCCCACCAAGCCAGCAGATTGCGTAGGATCAAAACTGCGTGCCATTGTCCTTGGCGTCTCATCAGCCCTCATTGTTCGTCATGATCAGAGAGTTCAGTTTTATCCCATGCTTTTTTTGGTAATAGTCCAGCTGGCCTTGGTGAGCTCCCAGTAGATCAGCTCCACAGTCTCAGTGGGTGGGTGCACCCCTCGTGGTCCCGACTTCTTTGCTCATGTTCTCCCTCCTTCTGCTCCTCATTGGGAGCTTGGGAGCTCAGTCCAGTGCTCCAGTGTGGGTCTCTGTCTCTATCTCCATCCCTCGCCAGATGAAAGTTCTAAGATGATATGCAAGATATTCGTCAGTATTGCGCTAGGATGGGGTCATTTCAGGTTCCCTATCCTCAGCTGCCCAAGGAACTAACTGGGGACCTCAGCTTGGGCTCCTGGGAGCCCCTCTAGGGTCAATTCTCCTGCCCACCCTAAAGTGGGTCCCTTAACTAAGGATTGTGGTTCCGTGCTCCCCTATCCAACCTTCCTTTATCCCGATCCTCCTATTTCCCCAAGTCCCCCCTCCTTCCCTTCTACCTTTTCTCTCCCCATCTCCCCTTACCCCCTTCCCACCCCACCCCCAAGATCCCACTTTTCTCCCCGGCAATTTTGTCTACTTTCCTTATCCAAGAGGATAACGATATGTTTTTCCTTGTGTTCACCTTCTTACTTAGCTTCTTTAGGTTCGCCAATTGTAGATTCTGTGACCCCTATTTATGGCTAGAAACCAATTATGAGTGAGTACATCCCATGTTCTTCTTTTTGGGTCTGGGATACCTCACTCAGGATAGTGTTTTCTATTTCCATCCATTTGCATGCAAAATTCGAGAAGTCATTGTTTTTTACCGCAGCGTAGTACTCTAGTGTGTATATATTCCATACTTTCTTCATCCATTCTTCCATTGAAGGGCATCTAGGTTGTTTCCAGGTTCTGGCTATTACAAATAATACTGCTATGAACATAGTTGAACAAATGCTTTTGACATGTGATAGAGCATCTCTTGGGTAAATTCCCAAGAGTGGTATTGCTGGGTCCAGGGGTAGGTTGATCCCGAATTTCCTGAGAAACCGAAACACTGACTTCCACAGTGGTTGCACAAGATTGCATTCCCACCAGCAATGGATGAGGGTACCCCTTCCTCCACAGCCTCTCCAGCAAAGGCTATCCTTGTTGTTTTTGACTTTAGCCATTCTGACAGGTGTAAGATGGTATCTCAAAGTTGTTTTGATTTGCATTTCCCTGATTGCTAAGGAAATTGAGCACGACCTTAAGTATCTTTTGGCCATTTGAAGTTCTTCTGTTGAGAATTCTCTGTTCAGTTCAGTGCCCCATTTTTTAATTGGGTTAATTAGCATTTTAAAGTCTAGTTTCTTGAGTTCTCTATATATTTTGGAAATCAGACCTTTGTCTGTTGCGGGGTTGGTGAAGATCTTCTCCCAGTCAGTAGGTTCCCTTTGTGTCTTAGTGACAGTGTCCTTTGCTTTACAGAAGCTTCTCAGTTTTAGTAGGTCCCATTTATTCAATGTTGCCCTTAATGCCTGTGCTTCTGGGGTTATACCTAAGAAGCGATCACCTGTGCCCATCTGTTGTAGGGTATTTCCCACTTTCTCTTCTATCAGGTTCAGTGTTTTCGGGCTGATAATGAGGTCTTTAATCCATTTGGACTTGAGTTTTGTGCACGGTGATAGATATGGGTCTATTTTCATTCTTCTACAGGTTGACATCCAGTTGTGCCAGCACCATTTGTTGAAGATGCTTTCTTTCTTCCATTGTATACTTTTAGCTCCTTTATCGAAAATGAGGTGTTCATAGGTTTGTGGGGTAAAATCCGGGTCTTCTATACGATTCCATTGGTCGACTTCTCTGTTTTTATGCCAGTACCACCCTGTTTTCATTACTGTAGCTCTGTAATAGAGTTTGAAGTCAGGGATGGTAATGCCTCCAGAAGATCCTTTATTGTATAGGATTGTTTTGGCTATCCTGGGTTTTTTGTTTTTCCATATAAAGTTGATTATTGTCCTCTCCAGATCTGTAAAGAATTTTGATGGGATCTTGATGGGGATTGCATTGAATCTATAAATTGCCTTAGGTAGAATTGCCATTTTTACTATGTTGATCCTCCCAATCCAAGAGCAAGGGATGTCCATCCATTTTTTGGTATCCTCATCAATTTCTTTCTTCAATGCCTTAAAGTTCTTGTCAAATAGATCTTTCACTTCCTTGGTTAGGTTTACCCCAAGATATTTTATGCTGTTTGTGGCTATCGTGAATGGAGAAGCTTCTCTGATTTCCCTCTCTGCTTCCATATCCTTTGTGTATAAGAGGGCGACTGATTTTTTGGAGTTGATCTTGTATCCTGCCACATTACTAAAGGTGTTTATCAGCTGTAAAAGTTCTTTGGTGGAGTTTTGGGGGTCGCTTATGTACACTATCATATCATCTGCGAATAACGAAAGTTTAACTTCTTCCTTTCCAATTCGAATCCCCTTGATCCCATTATGTTGTCTTATTGCTATTGCTAGAACTTCCAGCACTATATTGAAGAGGTATGGCGAAAGTGGACAGCCTTGTCGTGTTCCTGAGTTAAGCGGGATGGCTTTGAGTTTCTCTCCATTTAATTTGATGTTAGCTGTCGGCTTGCTGTATATAGCTTTTATTATATTTAGGTATGACCCTTGTATCCCTAATCTCTCCAAGACTTTTAACATAAATGGATGTTGAATTTTGTCGAATGCTTTTTCGGCATCTAATGAAATGATCATATGGTTTTTTTTCTTTCAGTTTATTTATATGCTGGATTACATTGATAGATTTTCGTATGTTGAACCAGCCCTGCATCTCAGGAATGAAGCCTACTTGATCATAGTGGATAATTTTTCGGATGTGTTCTTGGATTCGGTTTGCCAGTATTTTGTTGAGGATTTTTGCATCGATATTCATGAGTGAGATCGGCCTGTAATTCTCTTTCCTGGTTGAGTCTTTGTGTGGTTTTGGTATCAGAGTAACTGTAGCTTCATAAAAGGAATTTGGTAATGACCCTTCTGTTTCTATATTGTGAAATACATTAAGGAGTATAGGTATTAGGTCTTCTTGGAAGTTCTGGTAGAATTCCGCGTTGAAACCATCTGGTCCTGGGCTTTTTTTGGTAGGGAGGTTTTTGATAACCTCTTCTAATTCTTCGCGACTAACAGGTCTATTTAGATTGTTCACCTGGTCCTGATTTAACTTTGGTAAATGATATTTATCTAAGAAAGTATCCATTTCCTTTACATTTTCCAGTTTTGTGGCATATAGGCTTTTGTAGTAAGATCTAATGATTCTCTGAATTTCCTCTATGTCTGTGGTTATGTCCCCCTTTTCATTTCTGATCTTATTAATTTGCAAATTCTCTCTCTGCCGTTTGATTAGTTTGGATAGGGGTTTGTCAATCTTATTGATTTTCTCCAGGAACCAGCTTTTTGTTTCATTGATTCTTTGGATTGTTCTCTGTGTTTCTATTTTATTGATTTCAGCCCTCAGTTTGATTATTTCCAGTCTCCTACTCCTCCTAGGTGAGTCTGCTTCTTTTTTTTCTAGAGCTTTCAGGTGGGCTGTTAAGTCTCCAATGTGAGCTTTCTCTGTTTTCTTTAAGTGGGCACTAAGTGCTATGAACTTTCCTCTTAGGACTGCTTTCATAGTGTCCCATAAATTTGAGTATGTTGTTTCTTTATTTTCATTGAATTCCAGGAAGACTTTAATTTCTTTCTTTATTTCTTCCTTAATCCAGGTATGGTTCAGTAGTTGGCTGTTCAGTTTCCATGACTTTGTGGGCTTTCCGGGGGTAGCCTTGTTGTTGAATTCTAACTTTAATCCATGGTGATCTGATAAGACACAGGTGGTTAGTAATACTTTTTTGTAACTGTGGATGTTTGCTTTGTTACCGACTATGTGGTCGATTTTCGAGAAGGTTCCATGAGCTGCAGAGAAGAAGGTGTATTCTTTCCTATTTGGGTGGAATGTTCTATAGATGTCTGTTAAGTCCATTTGTTTCATTACCTCCATTAATTGTCTTATTTCTCTGCTAGGTTTCTGTCTGATTGACCTGTCCATTGGTGAGAGAGGAGTGTTGAAGTCTCCTACTATTAGTGTGTGCGGTTTGATGGCTGCCTTGAATTTTAGCAATGTTTCTTTTATGTACGTGGGTGCTTTTATATTAGGGGCATAGATGTTCAGGATTGAGACTTCATCCTGATGAACTGTTCCTGTTATGAATATAAAATGCCCCTCTCCATCTCTTCTGATTGATTTAAGTTTGAAGTCAACTTTGTTAGAGATTAGTATGGCCACACCTGCTTGTTTCTTAGGTCCATTTGCTTGATAGGCCTTTTCCCAACCCTTTACTCTGAGTAGGTGCCTGTCTTTGTGGTTGAGGTGTGTTTCTTGTAAACAGCAGAATGTTGGATCCTGTTTTCTTATCCATTCTCTTAGCCTGTGCCTTTTTATAGGTGAGTTGAGACCATTGACATTAAGTGATATTAATGACCAGTGGTTGTTAACTCCGGTCATTTTTTCTTTAGTCGTAGAGTTTGTGTGTATCCCTTCTTTGGTTTGTGTTGATGAAGGGTCTCTAGATGCCTGAGTTATTGTGGTCATTATTGGACTCCTTGGTTAGTGATTTTCCTTCTATTACTTTCTGTAAGGCTGGATTTGTGGCTGCATATTGTTTGAATTTGTTTTTATCCTGGAAAATTTTATTTTCTCCATTTATAGTGAACGAAAGCTTGGCTGGGTATAGTAATCTGGGCTTGCATCCATGGTCTCTCAGTTTCTGCAGTACATCTATCCAGGACCTTCTGGCTTTCATGGTTTCCATGGAAAAGTCAGGTGTAAGTCTGATAGGTTTACCTTTGTAAGTAATTTGGCCTTTTTCCTTTGCCGCTCTTAATATTTTTTCCTTATTCTGAATGCTTTGTGTTTTGATAATTATATGGCGAGGGGATGTTTTTTTTTGATCCAGCCTATTTGGTGTTCTGTATGCTTCTTGCACCTTCATAGGTATATCTTTCTTTAGGTTGGGGAAGTTTTCTTCTATAATTTTATTAAATATATTTTCTGGACCATTGAGCTGCACTTCTTCTCCTTCTTCTACTCCTATTATTCTTAGGTTTGGTCTTTTTATTGTGTCCCATATTTCCTGAATGTTTTGTGATGAGAGTTTGTTGGACTTGCTGTTTTCTTTGATCAGTGTGTTTATTTTCTCTATGGTATCTTCAGAATCTGAGAGTCTTTCTTCTATCTCTTGTATTCTGCTGGTTATGCTTGTTTCTGTAGTCTCTATTCGTTTACCTAGATTTTCCATGTCCAGCCGGCCCTCTGTTTGTGTTTTCTTCTTTGCCTCTATTTCAGTTTTCAAGTCTTGAACTGTTTCCATTATCTGTTTGATTGTTTTTCCTTGGTTTTCTAGGGTATCATTCACTGATTTATTCAATTCTTCAAACTTTCTGTTATATTTCTCATCCATTTCTATAAGGGCGTTTTTTACATGCTGTTTAAGGGCGTCAATAACTTTCATGAAGTCAATCTTTTCTCCTTCTTGATTAAGGTGTTCATGTCCTTCCGTTGTGAGGTCGCTGGTTTCTGGTGGCTTCATGTTGCTTTTCAGTTTGTTGGGCGAATTCTTGCCTTGGCGTCTCCCCATCTCTTCTTCCAAATACTCCCTTATAGATCTTCTTTTACCAGATCAGGTCTCCTTGCCTACCCAACGCGGCCTCCCCAATGTTGGCTCTCCTGGCACCAAGGGATCAGGTCTCCGTGCCCAACCCTGGCTCGTCCCAATGCTGATTCTCCCCACTGCTGTTTCTCCTGGGGCCGAGAGATCAGGCCTCCGTGCTGGTTGGGCAGCTCGCAAACAAGGCTCCTACCCTGCTGGGTGCAGGCAGGCCACAGAAGAAAAAGGAACTGCAGCCCGCCTGAACGCAAAAGAGGGGGGGGGGGCGAAGAGGGGGGCTCTGGACGGAAGCTGGGTGGGCCAGGAAGAAAGAGGCAGTACCCAGGGAATAGAGGTCCTGCAGAGAGCCCAAGAAAGACAGGACGCTGGTTCTCCTGGGGCCGAGAGATCAGGCCTCCGTGCTGGTTGGGCAGCTCGCAAACAAAGCGCCTACCCTCCTTGGTGTAGGCAGGCCACAGAAACAAAGGAAGTGCAGCCCGCCCGGCCGCCCCGAGGACTGGGACCCAGCTCCCAATGCCACGCGCCAAAAGAGGGCAGGGGGGGGCAAGTGGGGAGGGCTCTGGACGGAAGCTGGGTGGGCCAGGAAGAAAGAGGCAGTACCCAGGGAATAGAGGTCCTGCAGAGAGCCCAAGAAAGACAGGAGGCCAAGGGACCCCCGAGATCCCTGTCCCTGGCTGGCGCCGCGGGCCAGAAACTCACCCCAACGCTGGTTCTCCTGGGGCCGAGAGATCAGGTCCGTGCTGGTTGGGCAGCTCGCAAACAAAGCGCCTACCCTCCTTGGTGCAGGCAGGCCACAGAAACAAAGGAAGTGCAGCCCGCCCGGCCGCCCCGAGGACTGGGACCCAGCTCCCAATGCCACGCGCCAAGAGAGGGCAGCGGGGGGGCCAAGTGGGGAGGGCTCTGGACGGAAGCTGGGTGGGCCAGGAAGAAAGAGGCAGTACCCAGGGAATAGAGGTTCTGCAGAGAGCCCAAGAAAGACAGGAGGCCAAGGGACCCCCGAGATCCCTGTCCCTGGCTGGCGCCGCGGGCCAGAAACTCACCCCAACGCTGGTTCTCCTGGGGCCGAGAGATCAGGCCTCCGTGCTGGTTGGGCAGCTCGCAAAAAAGCGCCTACCCTCCTTGGTGCAGGCAGGCCACAGAAACAAAGGAAGTGCAGCCCGCCCGGCCGCCCCGAGGACTGGGACCCAGCTCCCAATGCCACGCGCCAAAAGAGGAGGCTTTATTTTTTATTTATTATTTCTGAAAAGGGTAGCGCTGGGCATATTTTCTTTCTTGAAATAAAAATCAATTTCTAAGTTTATTATCAATGTATGTCACAGTTCAGTAGGATTTTCCAAAATTAGTAACCTTTATAGTGTGTTTTAATTACTCTTCACTGTTATCAATAATTATAGGAAACCAGGGTATGAAAGATTTCATTTAAATATCTCTATCATATTCAATTAATTGATGTGAACATTTTCTTCTCACATTCTTGTTTTCTTATTTGCTAAAGGAGAAATCAAGAGGAGATAGAAGACCACAACACATTGCACAGTCAATCCCATAGTCAAAAGTGCACTCTGTCTCATAGTGATTGTACAATGTTAGGATTCAGAACTTCAGTTTCTAGGCCTTTGAAGAAAAATACTAAAGTCACATCACAAACTGATTTGACAATGAGAGACTGTTTGCTTTGTATAGAAGCAAAGCTTCTACTGAATGTTGCAGATTAATGCCTAGAAGATATACTTCAGGACTGAAGGGAGAGGTAAAGTCAACAAAAGGCTGGATTAGCCTGAGATCACACACCCATTTCACATACTTGCAGGGTATCAGTGATCACCCAAATTGATATACATGCATGAATGTAATAAAAAAAAAGGATAGTTAAGCAGGAATGAGGAATACAGTAAATTAGTCAAGAAAATACTTAACAGGAGATATGTTTCTGTTTCCTCTAAAATTGTCAGGATGTCTCAAATGGATCACAAGACTGAGTTCTGAATGATTCACTATCCAACACCTCTTTTCTTGATTAATATGTTTATAAGCATAATGCAATCTTTGTTGGCATGAGCCCATAATAGAAATTTGAAAACATCCTCAGCAGCCAGTTTTCTTCAGAGTTGATCATTTCCCTAGTTACTGCAGCAGTTTTAGCATTACAGATGCTTGTCACCTATCATAACTAAAATATTTAGTCTGCAACTGAAAAAAATGTATGGATGGTAGAGAAACCATCTTGGAAAGCCTGATGTTTGGAAGAAAAACAGTGTGCCTTTTTAGCATCTTAATTTAGTGAAGTAGTTGGATCCTTACCAATGAATGATTAAGTTATCCACATTCCCTTCCACACTGCAGGAGCTTCACTGTGGTATTTGGGTGTGTGTGTGCATGTGTTGAATGTATGTGTACGTGTTTGTCTGTGCATGTATGTGTATGTGTTTGTATGTGTGTGTGTGTGTTTTGTTGTTTTAAAAGTATTTCAGTTTCTAATAAAAATCACTGACCTGTATGAATCACAACAACTAACAGTCTTTTTTATTTTTTGACTGGCATCTTATGCTACCAATGTCTCTTCCACTTCCTCCTTTTCAAGTAATAATAACACTGCTTAAAACAGAAGACAAGATAGGCCCTCTCATCAAACAGTCACCAATTCAGGTCAATTCCCAGTCCTATTTGGACTCTTATAAAATCTATCATATTCTATGACTTTAATTTGGGCTGTACTAATTTTCTGCTTACACTGTGTCAAGTACTCCCGACCCAATCAGATTGTCTGTTTCCTCATCATTCCACAAGAAATTCCTGTCATGGTTTTGGGTGAGTCCAGAAGACAGCACTTCCCAATATGAACTTTGAGGCCTGGATGACAATTCCCTATGTGCCATAAAAGGCAAGTAATTTGTCTAACTAAAATAGTAAGACCTGCATTTAAGTGGTCTGGTTCATTATTTGCAATACTGTTAAATATTAACAAAATATTTCAAATATTTAGCAAGCCAATAACATTTAGAATTCTTAGTAAGAAGGCATTCATAAGAGTTTTAAAACTAAAATGAAAGAAAATACACACACACACACACACACACACACGGAGACCTGGGATGCATGGATGGAGGGTGGAGAAGTGTGCTGGTTAGATTTTGTCAGTTTGACACAAACTCTAGTAACCTGGGAAGGGAGCCCAATTTGTCTTTATTGAATGACTTGTGGGGATTTCCGTTGGGCATTTTTCTTGAGTAATGACTGGCCAGGACTGGCCTGGCTCAGCTGTCTGAGGGTGGTGCCACCCTGAGGCAGAGAGGTCTGGGCTGTGTAAAAAGGCAGGCTGACATTCCTCCGTGGTTTCAGCTTTACTTCCAGCCTCAATGGGAAGATGCTAATTCTCTAAGGACAGAGTCTTGCACAGAGTAGAGAATGTTGCTCTCTCCTATCTGTGCAGACTGAGCGTGGCTGTGGATTTCCTATGCTCACCTACCTTAGCCCTGAGGTAAAATAATACTGACTGTCTGTGTTCAGACAAAACAAAGGACTTCACATAGTTACCAGCATGGAATAAGTCTCATGCTTGTGTCTCACCCCTTGCTTTGCATTTTGAGGTATTTCTACGGTGGGAAAAGGGGGCCGTGGTAAATGAGGGGGTGTAATGGCAAATCTGAAATACTTTTCATTGCGTTTATTATTAACATAATAATCAAAAACCTCTTATTGGATTGCTTGTGGGCTACATGTTTAGACCCTGAATAGACTATTAATCGTGCATGTTGAAACTTGACAAAACAAACAACACCCAAGTATTTCAAGTTGTTAGTTTTCTGCCATTATGTGCATATCAAGAAAAATATTATGTTTCTATGATTCTGCAAAGAGGAAAAATATGTTTTTTTCTCTACCTTTTTAAAATCAGTAGTGTCAGATAGTGCCCATTGAACTACAGAACTAAAGTTTGTTACTTGTTTTGCTGATCAAACTTTAAAAAAAATCAGCTTAATTCCACATAAATAACTTTTGACCTACTAGCATTAGTGAAAACTTAAACGTTCAAACATATTAAACACTTAATCATGGCAAAGGAACACTGGTTGGCTGGCTTTCACAATATATAACAATAAGGTTCACATAGGTCTGGTGGAAAGGGCATGGATTGTAGTGTCAGAGAAAAACTGTGTAACGCCTGGCTAGGCTCATGCCGGTTGTGACAACTAAAATCTTTTGACGCTTTGAGTCTCAGCTTTCACAGCTATAAAGCTGTAGATGCTGTGATTTCTTATCTCTGTATCCAGATGAGAGTCAAGTGAAAGGATGTATCAAAAGTTCTATTTACTCTGCTTGGTAGATAACAGGTTCTTGGTTATTTTAGTAAAGAACGGAGGAGAGAAAAATATATAAAATATATTATTCTTATGTGTAAGCATACCTCTACACATAAAAAGAAGGAGATATTAAGGCATGCTGTATTCTTCACTAAAGAATGTAGATGCTTTGGATGTTTCATTTAATCTTTGTTGTTATTGTTGTTGTTGCTTAAAACTTTATTATTTTATGTACATGAGTATTTGCATGTTACAAAAGGTTGTGAGCCATCACAAGGGTGCTAGACACTGAGCCCAGATCTTTTGCAACAATAATAAGTGCTTTTGAGTGATGTACCATGTCTCCAGTCCTCAAGTTTTACATTTCAAACAGAGTTGTGATCTAATGTTTAAAATCAAAAGCATGACCACCACAGAAATAGGAGACTTTAACTCTTTATCCATAAGTCTACTTTGACAAATGGCTTGCTTTTACTAAGATGATTACGCTTTAGACTTGATCTTACTGGCTAGAAGTATAATTGATTCCTGCTTTCAGAACTTGCGTATATTGAATCTCACTGCATTTAGCCTGAAAATGGCTCTACTCTATCACTCTGCAGGATTGAATGTGCACAAGAGTAGTGCACAAGGCTTTCTGTGAGGCTGTTGGGCACCAGGGTAGCTACACATTAGTGCCTTTTGCATCCTTTGTGAATGTGACCAGAAAGTAAAACTGAATACAGTGTTTGCTGCATTTTTGCGAGATGGTTTCTTCTTTTAATTCTGGTTTTCAATTCTTCCTGTATTCTTTTCTTCAAGGATAGAAACAACTTTTAGATTATTTAAATATTTCTGTAGCTGTCTTTTATGCCTTGGAAGGCATCCTGGTGCAAGGCTCATAGATTTACCCCAGAGAACTCATTCTCAGGGTGGCCTAAACCTTCTAGGAAACCTAATGCTTCTTTGCCTCTGCCAAAGCTCTGTGTGCCTCTCCTCTTCTGGGAGAATGGAGCTCAGGTGCCAAAGGGAACAGTAAATATACCCAGAAGCTAATTTGCATTGTAAGCCAATTCAGCTTGCATCATTTGTTAAAAGCAACACACCCCTCCCCATGCCCACAACTCCCTGAAGACTTTTTTGGGTTTTCATCATGCACTGCCAGAGGTAATTTACACAAGAGTAAAGGGGTTCTTGGTAGTTAAAGAGAAATAGAACTTGACTTTTCTATTTCTTCGAGGGATCATTTCCACTTCTGTTACTGTGGTGGGCTTTCACCCTAAGTAAGGTCTACTTTGTAGAGCTATGGTTTCTAGAAAACAATGACTGGAAAAAGATTCAATATCATTCCAAACAAATTTACATCACACTTTTCATATCAGATTCATTAAGTGCTACAATTTGAAGGCAGCTATTTTTTTAACTTTATTATTTTTTTCAAAAACTATTAAGGAGTGAATATTGATTATGCATATACATGTGAAATAGGAGATAAATCCAGAAATCCATTTCTTCTATTCATAAGTATAAGAGCACACATACTAAGGGCAGACTTAAACCATTCTACTCGCTATAAATGTCTAATGTTTATTAATCCTTTCTATTCTAATCATCTCTCTCTTCATGTGCTACAATAAACATCCATTTTCTTTGCACTTTTCCTCAGGAGTAATGAAATTCCTTGGCAAACACATTTCTATTCTTCATATTTCTACACAATAGTCACCATTTTTACACATTTTACACGGAAATCAATCAATCGTCATTAAAATGCAGCATCCTCATGATGGTTACACGTTTACAGTACATTTCAACTAAGCCCAATAGAAATTCTTCACAAGTTCTCTCCCAGCTGTAATTACAATTACAAGGGTCCTTTCCAACCATTGCACATTACAAAGAAACATGGGATGGCAGAGAAGGGTTGAGATCTCACTACTCCAAAGAAGAAATGTTTCTTATGATTCTAACTGCAGTTTCAAACAAGCAGATGATTCGACCTCTAGAAGGTTCATCACCTTCTTCAGCCTGCAGGTTCAGTAGAGGAAAGACAGAGAAATAAGTATGCATTGAAATCTCCCATGGAAATGCCCTTGCTAGCCATGTGAACTCATACCTGTCATAAAAAGATCATTTTCTGGTCATCACAGTGCTTGGCTCAATGACACGGCGACCCATAGCATTAATTTTCTAATCCTAAATCTCATCAGAGACAATGAGAGACAGCCGGATGGCTAATAGATTTCAGAGACAAAACAACGAAACATTTCTTGATTATGATTTTTATGGTAAAGGTTCTTTTCTTTGTTGAACCTATTTTCTTTGTGAATTTGTTGACAGAAAAGTTAAAGTTAAAAATTCTCTTTCGTGTGTGTGTGTGTGTTTGTGAAGTTTTGCCTTGTGAAGTATTGTTCTCGTTTGTGATAGATTTGAAAATGTTGTTTACCTGATTGGCGAAATCATTGTTATTCTTGAAATAAAAACACATTTTAAAGACACTTAACGAGGTTTTCCTTACTAACCTCCCAAGGGTGAGTGTGCTCTGTGTTAGCTTGCCTTTATATTTGCTGCAGTACTCGGGCTAATGCTGGAATTCTTCTCTCTCTTGCCCTCTAGTGCAGCTTGTCAATATGACATTGCATATCCCTCATGCCTCCTTCGGAATGTTTGTCGATTTGATGCAACGAAGTGACTTTGTTTGAGCTTCTTGTCCATATACAAGTCACTGCAGACAATTGCAAAAGCTAATGAAATAAAACCAGGAGCTATGTGAGGCTTCACAGAGCAGAGCAGGCATGTATCAATGGCAAGGAGCTTCTAAAAAGTACTGTCGTTTTCTTAGGGAGAAGAAAAAGAAATGATTGATAGGAAACCCTGAGTTTAGATCTACATGTAAGGATGGAGACAGCCAAAAAGCATGCTTTCTGGGAACCCAGCCCCCCTTTGTTGTCATATGCCCAGCAAAACTATAGCACACAAGTAAAGTTTAAAAATGCTTTATTGTTTCTTTAGGGATGAAAAGTTCCTGTTTAAATAATACAAGCACGTTTTAGGAATATCGTTGATACTTGAATACTAGTAAATAATGTAACAGATTGTTTTGTTTTCTTTTTTTCACTTCCCTTTGTATTTCAAATGTGTACCCATCAGTAACAACAGAAGACATTAACATCAGTATTAAGACCAACGAAACACACACACACACAACCCTATTGTGATGAGGTGAGGAACTCAGACTGGGTCACTTCTGTGTCCCAAACTAAATCAATTGATGTTATTTTTGGTAATGATATGAATAAAATTTACTAGATTATGTAATAAATTACATGAAACCAAAATATGTATTAGTGAAGAAAGTTGTTGTGAGCTAATTATGGTTGCAGTCAAACACTATAGCATTGGTTCTGCGTAATCCATCTCATTTCTTAAAGCAGCAAAGTGGGAAGGTAGTGAAAGGCTCACCACAGAATAGCGATCATGTCAGTAAGAGCTTCATTTCTGAATTGCTCCACCAGTGTGCACTTGAGGCAACTATACTTAAACACATGGAAAGTTTCAATGTTTATTAAATCATATCGTAGTCTGAATTCACTGCCTGTAGCCGAAGACCCAAGTATCATAGAGATCTTGTACCAAGACTATTTTTTCATAGACCAGCACCCACTACATACACTGTTATTTTGAAAGAGAACCAGAACAAAAGCAATTTCAAGGTATTTTAATAAAATTAACATGTTAGTATAATGAAATACTATGCTCTAAGCATATCCTAATATGTAAGTAATTCTAAAAGCTCTGAGATGCAACACGCCTGGGAAGAGCTTGGATTCTGGCTGCATGTCTGACCCTGGGTGCTGGACTGATGCTCAAATCTAGAAGCTAATGTAGGGCATACTTTCACTGTAAATAAAATGATCAGTGTAAGAAGCTTAAAATAAAACATGATTCCAGTGTTTCTATGTAAAACTATTCTGTCACCCTTGCTTCATGACCCAGAATCGGGGACGTAAATAATTTACAATAATATAAGTGAGATATCACCAGGTGTGTATGCACCCAGATAATTTTAGGTTCAAAATGAGAGACAAATCCAAAATGAGTTGGGAAAAAGAGAGGATACTGGAACCAAAATAGAAGATACTCAGTTTCTGGCTGCTCTCTCTTTTTTTTTTAAAAAACTATTATTTCTCCACTTTTTAAAATTTGCCATACTGGACTGATGCTAATATTCAGGCAAACAATCAGCCCTCGTTATAAAACTCACTTTAATTTTCTGTATTCGAGTATTACAATCATAAAGATAAGCAAATTATACAGATGGTCACTATTTGTGTATATTATAAACATTTCAGTGAATAGGAACCTTTTATCTGTCGAGTAGACAAATATAGAATTATGTACTTCTCAAGGTATATATTTTTCCAAGTCTTCTCGACCATTAGTTGTAGAGGTCTATTAAGGTACCAAGCTCAAAGGGTGAATAAGATCTCTTTCCCATCACAAGAAGGCCTCTGCATTCATTCAAGACTTTTATATATTTTCTAAGATAGTGTCATGTTATAATTGTATTTTTTTCACAGCAGCCAAATAAAACCAAGTCAAAAATAATTTCTTGTGTACATATATATGATAATGCATATCTTTTATATCACAACAGTCTTTTTTCTGTTTTTACATGGAATAAATATGTTTTACTGTTGAACTAGAAATTAGGATTTGCATTTATAAATCTTTTGATTATGATAGAGGTACAGGAGATGATATGGAAACCAAATAGTACTATAATTCATATGATGATTTTATTTTTTGAACAAAGTGATAATAAAACTATGGTAACGATTACAATTTATATATATATATATATTATATATAATATAAAAATGAAGAACATGAAATTAAGGCAAAAAAAAACAAGCACAAGCACCATCATTTGCTTAGTTTATAGAAATAACTCTGCTGCTTTGGTGTAGGAGGTCCTTCTGTCTACGTGTGGCTTTTATTGGTTAATAATAAACTGCTTTGGCCTGTTGGTAGGGTAGAACTTAGGTAGGCAGGGAAGACAGAACTAACTTCTGGGAGGAAGTGAGCAGCCATGGATCTGCCGCCAGAGTAAGACATGCTGCCAAAGCTTAGCTGGTAAGCCACTGCCACGTGGTGATACACAGATTATTAGAAATGGGCTAAACTAAGATGTAAGAGTTAGCCAATAAGAAGTTAGAGCTAATGGGCCAAGCAGTTATTTAATTAATGCAGTTTCTATGTGGTTATTTCGAGGCTAAGCTAGCTGGGCAGCTGGGATGAACAAGCGGGCCCTCTCCTCCTACACTGCTTCAAAATCCAGAGTTACAAATGGATGTACATTTGAGCACATGCACACATATACTGCAAAGGCATTTGATATTGATGTCTATATTATCCATTATTCACATAGAGTAAAGAATATAGGGGAAAAGCAGCGGGGAAACTGGTTTTAAACACCAAGGATAATTCATTTATAATATTAACATTTGTTCATACTGAGGTGTGTCTATATGTGCTATATATGTATCATAACTATCTACTTCAACCGAACCTCAGCAGTAATAATTTTATTTTAGTCACTGCTCTATAATACTCTATAAAAACATAAAGCTAACAAATAATGGTAGAATTGCTGAGAACAGTGGTTCATGGTTCTTCTCTTCTCATATCCTCTTTCTCATATGGTGAGTATCCATATGGCAAACATGTTCAAAGAGGCAATTTGGAGACTATTAATTCTAGCCTTCAGCTTCCACTGTATAAAGGTTGAGAGCCTGGATCAGAAACAGAGATCAGAGACATACTGATGGCCCTTTCTCTACCACGTGTAGAATGAGACTTAACATGTCTCATGGTTCATATTACAGACAGTGAGCTAGACTTTACATGATGCTGTGGGGGACTGTTCAACTGGTGAGACATCTCACCAACACTACTCATTTTCTCCCTAGAGAATGGAAAAGAATGCTCATAAGCACGAAAATTTTGCACTTTGGGCCCTAATCCATGCATGTTTTGAGTATATACAATAATGAAATAAAACCAGGGGCTGAAGTATTATCAAAATGCAGAATAAATATGCTGTTTTTCATTACCTCATAATATTTCTTATGCGGACTACTTGTTTATGAGATAAGTATAACAAGTATTCATCTAACTGACACAACACTAAGTTATTGTCACCTGTGAGAACTAGCTACTAGGCTAAAATTGGTATCTCTAGAGCAGAGAAGCTACTCTCATCATTCTGGTCAGTCAAGGCACAGTTCCAACTCCTAATTCATTATGTTGATGCATAATTAGCTTAATATAATTTATAATAATATAATTAAAATTTCCATGTGTGTTTATAATTAAAATTCCAAAAACAAAAAGAGGTATGCAAGAAGACTAAATTCAGAATACTCTTTGTCTTATTCCTATAAAAGAGCAAAAAAGTGACTGGGGATTCCCTTCTAATGGTGACAGAGCTCTGACTTTACAAACATTAATGACAGCAGACTAACGAGTTAAGTGAATGAAAGCCCAACCCTGTCTGTTGCAATAGGATATTTAGTGTTGTGGCTATTGTGCAAAGAAGGCAGTGGTCTCTGCCTGTTTATTTGTATCTCATACACACATCAAATAGCTTAGCTATTGTTATACTTAAAATATTCATCTATAAGCTAACTAATCTATGCTATAAGTTAGAAAAAATTATTTCCTAAAATTTCTTCTAAGAAAATGTTCAAAAGCCCTTTAAAAGAGAGATGTCCTGTAAAAGACAGCAGGTCAAACTAAATTCTGTACAAATCAAAAAACATAGCTGCTTTTTTTTTCAGATAAAACAAATTACGCAGGAAAAAACTACATTTCTCCCTATTATCAAAAGAGAAGAGAGAGAGAGGAAGAGAGAGAGAGGAAGAGGGAGAGGGAGAGGGAGAGAGAGAGAGAGAGAGAGAGAGAGAGAGAGAGAGAGAGAGAAAGGAAAGGGGGAGGGAGATGGAAAAAAGGCAATTAAGCTAATGCAAGTTGGGTGTCACAAGGTTATAGATATTTCAAGAGCTGAGCAATTTACCGTCTGGAAAAGGAGAGGAACTCTTGCATAAAATGTCCCCAGTTCAGATTTATTATGCTTTTAGTTGTGTTATATGTGATACAATTAGCAGGAGGTGCCAATAAGGCATTCTCTCAAGGACGTGGTCATCCCATGCCATCTGTTATTAATTGCATTGTCCTTTGCAGATCCAGCTAGAGGGGAGAAAGTTCTTTGAGAAACACCTGCAAATTCTCACCACACAATGACTGGAATGTAAAAATACTTAAACAAAGAAGAAAGGACTGGACAGATCTCTAAACTGCCCACCAGGAGTTCAAAGAGAGAGAGTAAGAGATAATGAGTCTTGTTGTGATAAAATCTGTTGCTGGGATTATTTTTTTTACCCTGTCATTAAATTCTACTGCATGGATAGCTTCTCAAGCTATATATATATATATGTACATACATATACATATATTATATACATATATATATATATATTCTAAAATGGAAAGTGAATAATTATGCTATTCTTCTCTATACTAAAGATGATAGTGACTCTGTACAGAACTCACAAAGATTAGAGCTTTAAATAGGTTTTAAAAAATAAAATCACAACACAGAGATTAATAATTGACTGGGCAGATTTTTTTATTTTGCTATGTTTTGTTGTTGTTTTGTCATTTGTGGTGATTCAAATTGGTCTTAAGAATTGATTTTTGATAACTAATAGCCCTATAAATATTCAAATTATTTCTCAATTTTGCAATTACATTCATAGATATCTCAAATATGAATCCTCAAAGAATGCCGCTAAAATACAAATAGCTATTCCAACAATTTAAATTAATTCCAGAAACACTAACTTCCTTTTAGCCATCTGTGCTGAATGCTCCCTTCTGTAACTTCCAGTCCAGTGACCTCTGTAAGACAGGCAACTGCTCCATCCCTTGCTGATCTCTTTCTTTGATTCCAAGACTGGAGGCTCAGAAGCCACTCAGTGAAACTCCAAAGCACTAAGAGTAATGTCTAAAATATTTTAATGGCTAGTCATTCAACAATACTTTTAAAACACAACACTTAATTCTGTTGAGGGAAAAAAAAACAAGTATTTTGCAGAAAACCATCAGAATTTAGCTGTTACTCTCCTGGAATAAAAACAAGTGGTACGTATTTAAACTAACTATAGTTCATTTGGCTGCTAAATTACCTACCTTTTCTTATGCATTGAGTTGTACTAAATTCAAGCATGTTTGTGTGTTTGTGTGTGTGTGAGTGTGTGTGTGTATGTTTCTGTGTGTGTTTGTGTGTTCAAGCTGGGTGAGGGGGAAATAAAACCTTGTTATAAGAGCTTTCTTGTAGCTAATAAAATATAGATTGAGAAACATTTTCTCCTTTTGATTATACTTCTAAATTACAAAAGCAACCTATGCCAATAACATATTGCTACATTAAATATCTGCAGAGAAACTAACTTCGTATTAAAAGGAATAATAAATCATTTTGAATTTGGTTACAATTGATCCGTTTTGCTGGAAGAGATTACCCATGTACCAGCATCCCCAGAAGCTGCCATCATTTGTGTGCTGAGCAGACTTTTCTGTTTGTATTAATTATCTTCATCTTTCTCATTTGTGGGTTCTTTCAAGCCAAGTGTTAGTTTTCCTTCATCAAAAAAAAAAAAGTTTGTTTTGCAATTCCAGTCATTACGTATTTTGAAATTGTAAGTATGACTTGATGGTTCAATTTCGAGATTAAATAAAATATCCAAAACACTACCTTAGTAAATATAACAGATATAGAAGTTTCTGTTCTCATAGCCTGTGTTTTGATGTAGTTACTCAGATTGGATGCCAAAATCATGTTAGAGTATTTTATTTCAAATTTCAGAAAATGAGTATGTTAATTATTTATCAATATTAAAAATGGTAAAGTATATAAGAAAAACATACTGATGAATATATCATTTGAATCTGTTACATTATTGTGGTCTAAATAACTTTTATTTGTCACAGGCTATGCGAAAATTAATCAAAATACCAAACTGCTTAATCTCCTTAATTTCATTTCTTCCTTTCCTTCTTTCACATCATGCTATTTGGTACTCTCTTTAGTTGAGAGCAGAGCCAAGGATGTATCTGTAGGGTCCCAAAAGTGAATTAGTATAGACTGAACAAGAATATCTCCTAGGGGAAGATTCACATTAGAGCAATCATCTTATGCATTATTTTCTTAAAGACCTCGCCTTTAGGCCTTTGTCACAGAGCAACCAAATCTCAGAGTGCCCACTGGATAATGAACCTGATGGATGTGTGTGCTTTAGTCGGGAAGAACTCAATTACAGACCATAACAACCAGGACTATCTAAAATGCTAAAGCCACCTTAAGCAGCATTCATAAATGTGGCAATGTCAATTCTCATGCATTAATAACTCTCATGTGACCAGAAAGTGCATGCCATGTATTAATTTCAATAGGGACTGCGCCAGCCTCTGAATTGAGGGTGGAACAGACTAATGTACCTTGTCTCTTCTCTGTTTTAGTGACAGGAGACTCTCTTTCTTCATTCAGTGTCCTAGAAAGATTAACTCAGAAATTTAGAATATATTTGAAATTTGAGACACTGTTTTCCAAAAACACACAAGTATTTACACAATAGAGTTCAAGAAGAGTTACATAATACTGAGATATAAAATCTCGCTACTTCCCACCAGACAAAAAGAGTTGGGTCTAATTGTAGTCAAGAGGGAGACAGCTGCTAACAAACTTCTGAATCTAAGTTCTGTAATTTTTTTGAATTCTGTTTTTATGGAAACAATATACAGATTGCTGGTTCATTAATTTCATTAGCACAAGACAGTTGATGTAAACATGGATAGCTTCAGGTGTTTTGAAGACATTTTGAATTTTCAAGGTTTTGGTGATTTTGTGCTCATTTGTTTTTCTTATTTGTTTTGTTTTGTTTTTTGAAGTAAATTAGACATTAAAAGAAGACTGATTTTAATTAAGTTTCATTTGTATAGTGTTTTCTCTTTGGTGGCTGTCCAAAGTTCTGAATATGTGTGGTTAAAACACGTCCTTCAGTCCCTTTGTATAAACAGGCAAACCTTCCTCTCTTCCCAAGGAAAGCAGAAATTTAAGCCCTAAATGAAGTCCGTACAGAAAAAAGTAATAATTACAGCAATATGTGTGCCTCAACAACTGAGAAATTTATCATTTTTTTACTTGTTCATAGCTTTGATTTACTAAAAATTCAAACTTTGGACAAATCCATATATTCTCAATTTTTTTCCTTTCAAAGACAAAATGTAGTTCTTTTCTTTTGATATGGCTTTTTATCAAGATTAAATCTTAGCATCTAGAAACAGTTCATGGAATGCCCCCCTCAACACACACACACACACACACACACACACACACACACACACACACACACACACACACACACACATTGAATGAATGCAAATATCTACTCATGACAGAAACAAACAATTGATAGAAAAGTAAACTGTCTCTGTCTCCAGTGGGGGGAAAATATTGTATAAAAACAAGGAATGGACCTACAACCCAGAGGAAAAAGAGATCAATCAGTCAATTAACACAGAACAGAGCAAGCAAAATAATGGACCACTGTGAGTGTGCCACACGGGAACTGAGGGGAAGACCTCTCTGTTAACACAGAAAAGAACAAGCTACTCTACACCAGGATTACACAGAGATGAACATAAGTGAAAGAGATCATGTCCCCATTCCTAACCTCATCCATACACAGAACCCTGATCATAATTCCTTACACACTAACCTCAATAGAAATGCCAACCTCCTGAATTGGAACGCTGATTTCCCAAACAGATGTCAGACATTAGCCACTGGCCTCAGCTGCCATCAATATTAATCAGCTAATCTTAACATTAACAAAACATATGCATCTTAAGGACAAGCTCGTGCTGCTGCTATGTAAAGGACAATTACCAGCCAGTTCAAATAATTGGGATGATGTCAGTACATCCATTATGAACCATAATAATCTTATTTTACAAAAGATGTTTCTCCTGGTTTAATAAGAAATTATTGTAATTTAGAGTTTGCATCCTAAAATCCTTTAAAACAAGGTAGTGTTACATTCACTCTTAGGTGCGCATGGATACTTCCTGTTGTTAAGGATCATTCTTAGTATCAAACCTAGGTCAGGTACTAATTTACCAACGCTTGTTATATATTTGTATCCATTTTTAACATTTCAGACAAGGGAAGTTTATATGCATGGGAGTTGTGTTTCACTGTTATGTTGCTTGGGTTTGATAATACTTGTATTACTACATACATACCCCAGATTAAAATAATTCTGAAAAATTTGCAATAAAAGAGTCTAAGAAAAAATTAAATCATATAGTAGTGCAAGATGCATATTTTGCTTGGTTGAATTCTGTCAACAAAATATCCTGGCTTCCACCTTGCTTCTGGTCTAACTTGTCTGAGTCCACATTTTGCAAGTGGCTGTCAAGTTCTCTAAATGCTGTGTATTTCATTTCCCCTACATACTCCTGCATATATCTCCATGGACAATTAAGTATTTATAAGCACTTCTGTGGTTACCGCTGGAAGGGCAATGCTAATCATAGTAAATTATTTCCTCTCATGATGAAATGTGAACCATGCCTGATGCAGCACTCAGACAGAAGCCTTAGCAGTTAGACTAAAGAAATAACTCTCCTTATTAGAAGTCAAAAATGTAGCACAATTACAAACAATTGTACTCATTTATATGAAAATATATGACAAATGTGAGTGGGCTTGATATACTGCATTGGGGTACATTATTTTCAAGATAATTGAAGCTTTTACTATTAACAAAGTTGAAGCAATTCATGGTCTACAGAGGACAGAACACTTAAAATAAATGTAGTCCTGATATCTGTCATAGAGAATGTCAAAGTTACATACTTGTAGAGCTACTAAGGACAGTAAAAGAAATAAGCAACTATCAGAATGACACAAGGGAAGAGAGTCTATCAGATAATGTAACATTAAAAATTGAGGAGGGAATAATTCAATGTTGGGTATTTTTTCCAGGGATGCAATGAAAAAAAAAAGTCTATTCACCTCAGGGCACTGATGACTAAAATAATTACAGCCATGTATTGCTTGTTGGGGGAAAAATGAGTTTATTAAGGTTACTAACAGGAGTGTGGATCACCAGTGGTTCTTTGGGCATGGTGAAAACCAAAATGCCTATACCAAATGTAGATGATAACATAAAACCTACAACCCTCAAGGACTTGATAAACTCCCAACCACCAGAGACTCTCACCACAAATACTCATTGGTTATATACGCTTGGTGAGGGGTCCTAGTGAGTCCCCTAAGTTCCTAGAAAGTGGCTTATAACATTCATTAGTTTCCCATATCTTAAAAGTTTCTGTCTTTCATACAGCTTCAATTTAGAGAAAATATTCACAGATACACAGCACTAAGGATGAGGGATGACAAATGATAAGGTTGTAGTAAATTAATGAATATGCAATAGACTTATTCTAGCACCAGAGAAATTTTTTAAATCAAAACAAGATTTTTAAATAAAATGAAGGTCAAATAATAAAAAGGACACAGTGAAGATGCTCTAGGGTTCTCTGCACAGTGAGGATTAGACCTCCTATTGTTTTCACTTATGCTAAAAATGAAGCTCCAATTACCAGAGTGATAATTGAGAATTGGTTTTACCCATAAGCATTGCAAGAGTCATTAAGAATAGCCATAGTCAGGATGCTAGCGATACTGATGCTGACTTTGCAGGCAGAGAGAAAGCTAACTGGTTATTTACAGAATGTGACACCCATACCCCTGGATCTAAGTACTAGATGGCTGAGAAGTGAAGTAGATACACTGTGACTTTACTGGTGCTTTCTCAGGAAAACAGAAGTTTTTCACTCTTTCTTTTACAGAAGGAATCTGATTTCATATTCACCCATACAGATGCAAAGGAATAGAAAACTTAAAAATTCCTAAGGCAAGAAAGTGTGGATTATATAACACCCACAACTCCTGGAATATATTCCAATAAGGATTCTACTCTTGGAATACACTTTTAAAAAAGAACATGATATATATCATTGCCTATCTGTCTGTCTGTCTGTCTATATATATATATATATATATATGATATGATGTATTTCTTTCCTCTCAAACTAGTGACATCCAGAGAGAAATATTCAGAGTAGTACCATTTCTCAAAAAAGATTAGCCTGCTCAAATATTTTAATGCTTCAAATATTTATTAATTACCATGTGCAATAAAAATCAGATTTTATACATCATACTGAGTTATATAACCATTAGTCTAATGTCCTGAATTAAGTTAGGAATCGGAATTCTTTAAGAATAATATAGAGGGAAGTGATATAATGGATGTTTCTGATAAGTGCACATTCATCGTGCAAACAGCAGATTAATACTAGTGAGAAATTCTTATACTACAGTGAACAACTAGAGGAAAATATTTACCTGTCTTGTTTTCTTTACTCTGGAAAAGTATCTCAGAGTAGCACATGTGTGTTTTCTCAAGAATATAAGGATACAAAGCTAGCTGAAAGGAGATTGACTCAAATATAACCTAGCTAACTATCTTCTAAGACTGAAAACACTAGATTTTACACTGCCAAGGTCTGTACTGTACCCCTAAATTTGCCAGAGCACATTTAAAAACCACAAAAAAAACAATCTTCTGACTTCTCACACTATTATGATAAAAGGAAGATTAAACGCCTAGTTCATAGCAGAATTGTGACAGCATGATTCATAGATCCTTGAAGTAGACAAGGAATTAGCCCAGGAAAGGATTACAATTGAGCAAATGCCAAATCTGTTGTCAACTAACTGGGCAATTAAACCGAGTCTGTGAATAGTATTCATATGTCTGTACTACTCAGTCATTTCATCTCAAACAAATCTGTGGACTCCTTAGCAGGAGATGTATAATGTTTGGGTGTCTATTTTTGAAGCGTTCCTTCACTTTTTCAGTTGTGACACTTACTGAAGTTTAGTTATATGCATGGCAAAGTTCTCATCCACAGTCAAAGAGAACTTATGAATGCAGTAATCAAAGATCCACTCTGTGTGGAGGGTACAGTCTAGTTAATACTATAAGAAATAACTAATTCTGGTTATAAATGTAGGTGCTCACTTAACCATATCAAACTCACCTCCCTTGGTTTAAAGGACAGATAACAGCAAAACAGAAAAAGCAGAGAAATTACTTCCTCTTCCTCTTTAAAAGGAAAAACAGAAATCATGAATAGGTGAAAAATGGGGTTAGTGTAAGAAAGAAAATTATATAATTACTTATAGTTTTGAATGGAAGCCTAGTTGCCTTATTCTCTTTGAATTTGAGAACCTGCAAACTGGTACCACTGGCCCGGTTCAGGCTCGAATGGTAGAATAGGCTGAAAATAGAAAGATGAGGTGAACACCTACAGATAAACTGCTGCAGTTACTCAGACTTGCATTAATCAGTTGTGGTAATGTATAAAGAAGAAGAAATTATAGGTAATTAAAGATAAAAATGTAAATAAATTCTTAATACAAAAGAAAAAATAGATGTTCACCTTACTAGACCTGGAAGGAGGTGGGAGGTCCTTGGACTTCCCACAAGGCAGGGAACCCTGACTGCTCTTCTGGCTGATGAGGGAGGGGGACTTGATCTGGGGAGGGGGAGGGAAATGGGAGGCAGTGGTGGGGAGGAGGCAGAAATCTTTAATAAATAAATAAATATCAAAAAAAGAAAAAATAGATTAATCCAGAGGCCAAAATCTATAGCTTATAAAATTATAGACTAAAAGGCAAATAAATTAAATATAATAAATTAGGAATAGAACAATAACAATGTAAGAAATTCTTGGAAAACAAGAAAGAGTTTGTATCTATAGAAAAATACTCTCATTCTGATCACATCCTTGCTATTGTGACCCGGCATTTTTTTTCTGTTGAACAGCACAATATTATGTCAGATGAAAATAGATCAAAATTTTCCTTATAGTTGTCTGGCAATGAGATGACAGTCAAGCAAACAAATCAACTAGGCTAGATATAATCCAGCAGAACAAAGTGGACACCAAATTGTTGGCAGAGGCTCCACACAGACCCAAAATAATTTACAGAAACTATATTATTAAAACACTGCTTGGCCAATAGCTTAAGTAAATTTCTGGCTAGCTATTATATCTTAAATTAACTCATCTCCATTAATCTGTGAATCACCATGAGGTTGAGGCCTACGGGCAAAGTTTCAGCAGGCTCCAGTGGAAGCATCTGTCTCTTGCAGCAGCTACATGGCTTCTTCCTGACTCTGCTTTCTTTCTCCCAGCATTCAGTTTAGATCCCCCTCTATCCTGCCAAGCTCTATTCTGTCCTATCACAGGCAAAAGCATCTTCTTTATTCATTAATCAATAAAAGAAAGACATATACAGAAGAACTTCCCACATAAGGTATATATTATTCTCATGTTATTATAATGTACAATTATATATAATATTTATATTTAAACTAGGCAGCATTATTACATGTGAGATTATGAGAAATTCTGTTTTGGATAGATTTCTAATGTACTGTATTAAGTTTATAGTCGGTGTCTATAAACTGTGTAAACAAGTGAAAACTTGGGGAAAGTAGAGTTGTCATTGAGAATTATTAATTAATTTTTGTGTCTATAAGATAATTTTCTTTAACCAATTTTAGCTCTAAAATATAGGCTGATATATACAGTTTGTATAGATATGGAATCTCATGAAATAAGAATTATTTTTCATTTGTGATTAACATGCCATTAAAAATATAGAACTGTTCAGTTGAATTTTTCTTAGGTTATATGTAAGGGAGTTTTATGAAATATGTCCTATGATTGTTGTTTGAATTATTATTTTGTTAGCCTTAATATACGTCCTAAAGAAGTGTATTCCCAGAAAGGTCATCCAACCTCAAAGTACAAAGCCACATGTTTTCTCTCATATGTGCATCCATGCCCTATAACATGCATGTTTATGCGCATAGACAAATGTATGCATGGATGTAGTATAATATAAAGAAAAAAATAACAAGAAAGGATACTGTTGGGTGATGGGAAAGAATAGAATGAAGGCAAAAGATTCACAGGAAGAAGATATAAGCTAATTATTTTTCTACTATTAACTGTGATTTATTTTTTATTTTCTCTCTTTCCATTTGCCTTTTTGTCGTAGATGAGTATATGAAATGGCAATTGATAGTAAAAGTTTAAAATCCATAGTGAAGCATCACAGCTTCAGATTTGTTATTCTAAGTATACACAAGTTCATTGTGATGTATAGACTTTGGGTCTTTACGAGTATGCGATTAGACACTATCCTGATTTAGGTGTACAATTTTCCTTTTCTTAATAGCACAATGATTAAAACATGAAATAAATATGTTCTCAATAATTACAGGTTATAATGTGTGTCTTAGTATTAATACAAGTGATAGAAGTGTTTTGCATTGAGCCACTAAATGTAATGATTAAGCTGTTAACCAACAGATATTTAAAGATGGTAATATCACCCTTCTAATAAATAAAGCACAGGTAACTAACACACACATACACACAGAGTCTTAGGCAGTGATGTATGTACATAATCTCACATGCATATTTATAAAGAGTATGTTGTGAAAATGTAGCATTTATATGTGACATGTATGTATATATATGTATGTATATATGTATGTATGTATATGTAATGATTCTTAATGTTTTGAAAAATATGCTAAAAATGAAACCATCAAAATACAAGTTGGACTTTAAAAGAAGTTTTCCTGTTAAAGTTAATATCCTAAACTAGACATAATTCAGTAAAATGAAATTTATTATTAAGTTAGGAAGAAAATCTCTCCAAAATGATGAATATTTTCTTGACTAGAATTATTACTCATGGTAATGAGCAGTGTTATATGAAAATGAGGATTTAATATGTAACCAATTAGTAAAAAAATTAAGTCAATTACCAAACACAATTTTCCATGTTAAACATTAATTAAATTTTGAAGTATTTTTTAATAAATTTAATAAAGAAAATGTGAATTAAAAGAAAAGGGCAATTTAGCCTATTAATCAAAATAATGTTTATCATTACATATACATAGTTTTGCACAAAATGTACTTTGCATAGTAACTTATTTATTCATTATTTTAAGAGATAATTTACTATTTGGAGTTATAATAACATTTCATGCATGATAAAATTAAATACTTTAAAATTAATGTTTACTTCTATGATACAAAATAGAAAATTAAAGTCTGAGAGCACACATACATTAACATGTACATTAAATTCATTCAAGCTAGTGAAAAAATATGATGAGCATGTTAAAATAAGGGTAAGGGGCAGAGACTGTGTTTCTAATATCACTGTTTGGAGCCATGAACACACAGATATATGCAACTGCACATGAAAATTCCCACACATACACTCATGAATTGGAAACCCTATGAACATACTTATAACTTGGTAGGTAAAGGCAAGAGGATCCAAATTTATTAGAGCCATCCTAGCCTTACAGGACAGAACAAGGTACATAAGACTCAATATCAGAAACCCAAATGGAAAGAAATGGAGGAGTGAGGAGGGAACGAAGAAGAGGAGGAGGAAGAAAAAGAAATTATTCTAGGTGTTCTTCACCATACGGATTCTGCTGTAATAGATCACTAGGCAGGCCTAGTGAGATGGTGAATTCTAGAAACAAACAGAACATGTTTTCTAATTCCTAGCAAAGAAATCACTGCTAATTATTAATCAGTTGTTCAAATCTGCTCCTATAAACTGCATTGCAGAGTGCTTTCATCCTCTAAAGCACTGTTGGCAAGCAATAAAGCATGAAGTCAATAAACAATAAAACAGAGAAACAGGATAGGTAGTGCCCAGAAAACAAGTGGTATCTTTGTGTGTGAGAATGGAAACCCTAAATGTCTGAAAAGGAAACACAGATGTTTGGCAAGCAACACAAACGTCTATGGAAATATGCCTCTGAACCATTCTGGCTTTTAAGGTAACTAGACAGAGGATCTTAGAGCCTCCTCCATGAAGCTCTGACATTTGGTAATGTAGCACCCATTTTTGGAGAAGGAAGTCCACCAATTCTGGGATCCCAAAAACAAGACAGGTGAAGATGTCAAATTGATAACTTTGATAGGAAGGGACCTGCGGCTTTGTGTTGTAGGGGTAAAATGAGAGAAAAAAAGATTCCTATCATCCTTCTTTCCCACAGTTCAAGATTTGGAGTAAAACTGGGAGAGGAAAACCACTGTTTTCCTGAAGGAGAATCTTGGGTTTTGAACATTACATTTCATTTTACAGTCCAATGATCCAAATCTTGCTGGCTACCGTAGTGTTTTACGTTTTTTGGTCAATTTTAATTTAATTCCTGCTAGTGAGTTTACTTCAGCAGATTTAAAATACTTTAGAAATTATTAGTTCCTCCTGGGAGATTAATGATAATCAAGTTTTCAGTCTAAATACAATTTAGTATGGGAAACTAGTTGATTTCAGTAAAATACAGAAAATAATCTATTAAGTATTGTATTAAGCTAATGCATACTGGGCAGGTAAATATCCTTTACTCCTAACAAGCAACACTCAAACATTATGAAATACTTTACCAATTTGGAACTTTAGGGCCAGGAATTAGAAATGTGACCACTAGTGAAAGTTAGCACCAACATGTTGTAGAATCTAGGCAAGGGATGGAAAACACAGCTTCTGAATACAGTAAGATTGAATGTTTAACTCTACTGAAGTGCAAATAAAATAATAAAGGTTTGTTTATTGAATACTGATAGTAAGCTTCCTAACAAAAGCAACAGAAATTTGTTTACTTTGGAAAAAACTGAATGATGGAACTAAAAGAAAAAGAAGTATAGATGATAAATACTTTTCTTGGCAATTTCCTAGAGATCATTAAACATAAGAACCCAGTTATTGGAATGTGTAGAGGAATTCTAAGTAAAATAGATAGGATTTTTTTTATCATAAACCAATTCTGGGACAGGAAACTCTACTTTTGATGTTTTTACAATAGAAAACTTTGGAACATATTATCATATTCCAAAACTTTCAACGTTCAAAGAACACTATCTGATGGAGGAAGGTCATTGGTTAATTAATAAAGAAACTGCTTGGCCCTCATAGGTTAGAACATAGGTGGGTGGAGTAAAGAGAACAGAATGCTGGGAGGAAGAGGAGATGAGGTAAGACGCCTCAGACAGACGCCTTTCAGCTCATCACCAGGGCAGATGCGAGGAAGCTCCAACCCAGGATGGACATAGGCTAGAATATATTTGGTAAGTGCACCTAATGATACTGCACACATTAATGGGCCAAGCAGTGTTTATGTGAATACAGTTTGTGTGTTGTTATTTTGGGGCATAAGCTAGCCAGGCGGCCATGAGCCAGGGCGGCAGGAACACAGCCTGCCGCTCCGCTCCGTACAACAACTATCCATGGTGATTATATGATCTATGGTGGTATCAGGTCTGTATCACATTCCTTATCTATTTTCTATTTTCTGTTACACTTTCTGGCTTAACTACTTTTGGATACATGCACATATGTATGTGTTAAAGAGACAAGAAAGAAAACAAAATTAAAATTTTGGAATTTCATTTGTTTTTTAATAATCAGATAAATTTTAAATTAGGTAAGTCAACTACAATTAGAAGCAAAATATAGACTTTGGTATTCAAATGTAATTAAGATTAACTTTAGGAAATGTTGACATAAATTTTATCAAAAGAATTACATTATGGCAAGTTATACTGCAGAAAATCTGAGGAACCCACGTGTGGATCATGAGAGGAAAACAACTTTGAAGTTGAGCCTGATTAAGTTTTCCTTACAGAAAATTTACTTAATGGAATATAAATTGGAGCAAGTGATTTGCTAACTGATATATTTTTGTACTCTTATCACAAAATAAAAGTTGAGAAACAAAACGCAATCCTTCTCCTCTATTTATGAACATACCTAAGGCGGGAGAATTAGCACGAAGCTCTGGATTGAATTAGATTTGTGCCTTTGGGGGAGCCTAGGCAGTTTGGATGCTCACCTTAGGAGACCTGGATAGAGGTGGGCGGTCCTTGGGCTTCCCACAGGTCAGGGAACCCTGATTGCTCTTCGAGCAGATGAGGGAGGGTGACTTGATCGGGGGAGGGGGAGGGAAATGGGAGGCGGTTGCGGGGAGGAGGCAGAAATCCTTAATAAATAAATAAATTAAAAAAAAAAAACAAAAAAACAAAAACAAAAATCAGCCTCTTCAACCAGCCATGACCAAGGCATGTTGAAACAGGTTAAGTCGGTGTTGAGTATAGCAGGGAAATGAGTTACACCTGGAAAACACACTTTTAAGCAAAGGTCGTGTTCTGTATTATCTTCTAAAAGATGTCAGACCTAAAGTCTTCATGGATTACAGGGACTGGTGTCAGATATAATTATTTTATTATATAAATATAGTTAACCGAATTATTGTACAGAGCAACCTTTCTCCATTGTTTCAAAGTCTATACTTTATAACAAATTATGTTCCTGAAAAACTGGGACGTTGCTTTGATTTTTAAAATTACATTTATTCATGTGCGTATGTTTGTGTGTGTTTGTGTGTATGTGTCTGTGTATATATGTACGTGTAAATGTGCATGTGTATACATATATGGGAGGATTCACATGAAGCTTGTACATATAGAGGTCAGAAACCACATGTAGGAGTGAGTTCTCACCTTCCATCATGTCGGCTCCTCAGAGCAGGTCAGCAGGCTTGCTCACAAGTGCTATTCCTGCGGCGCCATCACACGGATCCTCCTTTCCTTTATTTTTGAAGTCTTTCTTTGGATCAACTTTTTTCAAAAATCATGAAAATACCAGGGTGATGATTACAGAAATATTTTATTAATTCATCACATCTTTGAGAACAAGCCTTTCCTTCCAACTTTCTAGTCTTGGCTCCTTTTGGGAGTCTTATTTTCCTCTAAGTTTTATAATCATTATCAACAAAGAAAGAAAACCCAATACATGGTTTGAAATTAATCTATTCAACTGAATCTTTCAATTTATCAATAATAATTTTCTTGTATCCATACAAGTCATCTTTATTATCCCTCAGCTGTTATTCTCAGTTTTCTAAGTAGCTGACCTGCATAGGTTTTAATGAATTTATTCCAATATTTTTCACATTATGTAGCTAAACCGCCTATGAGAAGCTTCAGCGGGAAAAACAGTCACAATCACATCAGTTGACCGAGATCAATCCCAGAATCTTCTGCTATAAGGAGTCAACTTATTCCTGAATCTTTCACTTGACATTGCAAGAAAGTGCAGCATTTACACACCTGAACACAAAAAACCCCACACATTTAATATGCATACAATAGCAATAAATAAATTTTTTAAAACTACTTTTAAGTTCATTGTCCAAATACTTTTTTCCCTCTGTGGAAATGTAATTACAAATTCATTTATTAAGCATAATTATTATATTTAAGATTATTTTAAGGTTTTCAAATATACAATGATTATAAGGAAATTATCAGTTGCATAGTTTTCTTTCATATCTTGGTATGTAGTTTCCATGGATTGTGTTAATACTATTTATATACTTTCAAAAGAATGCTTTTCAGATGGGGTGGTAATCAAAATTTAGTCATACCTGAAGAACTCTTACTATTATGGCCTCTTTGTGACATTGCACAATGGGCCTTCCACTGCTGTTTATCATATTAAGAGGATATTTAATTCCTAGTTGCCAAATGGTTTTTATTTTAATTAATTGATACTGAATTTGTTGAAAGTGCTTTTTTTTTATCTGTTAAACAGAACATGAAATTTCTTTTATTCTCCTAAAACTGGGAATTCTAATTTCACTTACAACTTTTGTGTTCAGAATTTGTGATGGAAGCCAGACCATACTCCATGTCTTCATCAGTTTTTAGTGCTAAGTTTATTTTGTATCAGAAAAAGTATTTGATGATGCTACTATGTTTGTAAAACTCATCCCTCTATGACTGGTTTTATCTATGTTTAAGAGTGTACTCAATTTAATTAGTTATGGGATCACTCAAACTTTCTATTCCAACCTTCCTTTTATCAGTTATAGTTAAATAAAAAACATGTTCAATTCTTCAATGTGATCCAATAAAGGATCAGAACAATTTATATTATTTATTTATTAAAGATTTCTGCTTCCTCCCCTCCACAGCCTCCCATATCCCTCCCCCTCCCCCAATCAAGTCCCCCTCCCTCATCAGCCCAAATAGCAGTCCGGGTTCCCTGCCTAGAACAATTTTTATAACATTCTCTGACCTTTCTGGAGTCTCTAATTATGGATCACTTCCATCTTCAAGGTTTTTGTATTTTTCTACCTTTTTCATTAAATTATCTCTGCAGATATTTATAAATTATTCTAATATATCAAATGCACTGTCTTTGCAGATTCTCTTCATTGTCTACTTATCTGCCTTTGCAAATTTTACAGTATATCCATTATTAACTCCTATCTTTTTTATATAATACCATCAACTTTCCTTTAGCTAACTATTCTTTTTTTAGTCTTTATAGAATACTTAGGTATTATTTTTGCTCATATTTTCCCAATCCTTATAAATATTTTCATCTATAATAAAGCTTCTAAGCATGATTTTCATACATCATACTTGTTTTGATTCGTAGAATTTGTCTTATAGTACAAATATCCATTGAGATGTGTTGTGTGACTAATGTTTCCTAGAACAGTTGTTGAATAAGACTCTGTGAAAGTAGCCTAGATACCAAAAGTATAAGAAGGCTTCTGAACATTATTTCTGCAAATATGACTCAGCAAATTGCTTCAGTGTCTTCCCTTTGAAGCTCCAGAAGCATAAATATGCAAGCATACTTTTCAGTGAATTCTTTATATGCCATATCCAGTTTTCTGCTTTTAAAACATCTTTTGTCTCATTTTGGTAATTCATTCATTCTTTTATAGGTCACTCCTTTCTTTTTATATATTAGCACTTCATAGCGTTTTACATTTTCAAGTTCACTTTATCTTTTTTAGCTTTTTACCATTATTTTTGCCATGTCCTTTTATAAAGACTTTATTCAACTCTCTCTCTCTCTCCTCTCTCTCTCTCTCTCTCTCTCTCTCTCTCTCTCTCTCTCTCTCTCTCTCTGTGTGTGTGTGGGGGGGGGGGCATGGCCCATAATTTATGTCTCTAGTATGATGAGAGAGGACAGCTGTGTAGGGTAGATTCTCTCATCTCTATCAATGGATAGAACTCAGAACATCAGGCTAGTGAGCAGTTTAGCTATCTATCCAGTCCATCTTACTTATTTTGATAACTTTGAGGATGGTATAATATTTCAATAGTGATTCCAATGCACCCAGCATCTGCAGCTGTGTTTTCATAGCTGGTTTTGCTCCTTTCCCTTGTCTACTTATCTTCCTTGTCACTGTTTATAAAATATGACAAATTGTGCTAGGAAAGTATGTCCTAGAACAGCCTAGGCACTACAAAGCTGTCTTCATCTAAAGAGGAATTATATTTGCTGTTGCTGTGTTCACATGAAGTGACAAACACCCACTGAGCCATCTCAGAGCCACCTAAGTGAAGAACTATAAACTAGAAAACCACGTGACTTTCTGAAAACTTGTCTCTGTGTCACACAGACTGATTTCCCAAATGACAGTCTTCAAAACCCTTCTGAGAGCATGTGTAAAGAGTAACAGTGGTCTATATACCCATGAGTCTTTCAAAAGTGCCATTCAGACACTCAAATAACAGAACTTGCTGAAATTTGAATGTATTACTAGGAAATAGTTTAGTCTCATATCTCTGGGATTTGGTCTATGTCAAATTTTAAGTTCACAAACTCTGTACTACAATAATAAACATCTAGACAATAAAGCACCATTATTACAGTAAGGCCAGAAATTAAGAGAAATTTTTAAGCCAATAAAGTATATAGAAAACCTGTGTTTGTCAATGATCAGATAGTAATTCTCTCTTGTAATCAATAGCCATGTAGGAGCAACAACTAAAATTCCAGAAGGAAACAATTCAAAGTTTGAAATAATATAAAATAAAAAAAGTCCAAAGGATAGAAAAACAGGATAAAGAACTAAATGAATGGGTAAGAAAAAGATTGTTGCCTTTAAATGGGTTTTTAAATCATTTTAGGTGGTCATATTACAGAGATGATACCAAAAAACATACCAACTACATGGACTAAAGGCAAAGGACTCAGTCCTACATAAAGAACTGCAGCTGATTAAGTTGTGAGCATGTCATCCTAAAGAAAGAGAACACCAATGACTGGCCAGTGACAAATGGTAAATACTGAAAATAAATGAATAACATGTATTTAGCAGGCTATATTTAAAAATGTATGTTATATTCATATTTAGGATAATATATACACATATATCAATGCATGCAATGACAATTAATGAAAATGGAGGTTATGAATTTTAAGGAGAGTGAGAAGAGGTATATGGAATTGTGCAGTGTTGACAGAGGTTAACACCCACCTGCAGTCGTTCATTCACAAAAAAACACACAGAGATCTTCATTAATTATAAACTTGTTTCCAAATTAGCTCAGGCTACTTATTAAATCTTATAACTTACATTAGCCCATAATTCTTGTTTGTGTTAGCCACATGGCTTGGTACCTTTTATCAGCAAGGCATTCTCATCTTGCTTCCTATGTTTCTGAATTGCAACTGAGCCTTTCCTCTTCCCAGAATTCTTCTATTCTGGTTGCCCCATCTATACTTCCTACCTGGATACTGGCCAATCAGAATTTTATTAACCTAGTAAAACTTTAAAAATTATACAGGGTATAAGACCATTGTCCCACAGCACTTCACCCCACCATTTTTCAAAGCAAGAATCTAATTTCCTTTGTGTAGCTTTCCTTCTGACCATTATCCATAACAACTTGTAACCACAACTCCAAACAATAACAACAGCAAAAAATCCAGAATCCAATTTTTGGTAATGTAGGCATAGTTTCCCTGGGTATTTCCTGCTGATTAGGGGTGCTGATAATATTAAGGGGACCTAAAGAAAATTTAAAATTATGGTCAAGTTTTGATTAGAGTATTCTATGAGGCTTAATCATCTCATCCAGCAGTCTTGAAGCTGTTCTGGATGTAGAACTCAGATACATGGCCCATCTGCTCCTATTGGAGATTTCTCAGGGAGTCTTTCTTGATCAGACCTGATTTTTCTAGCCTAGAATAAATCCACAACCTCTTATTTCTTATGGAAACAAAAGCAAAACCTCTTCTCCAAAGTAGCATATCTTTTTACATAAATTTTGAAGTCAAGGCATTTTCAAAATACATATGTTGGATTTACCCAGCAAATTATATAATCAAATGTCTTTCAGCAGCTGTTTTTCCTTCCTCAGTCAACAAACCATTCAAAGACAACACAATAATGTGCATTATCCAAATTCTTTGTGTATTTTCATCTTTATGCGACTTATTTTAAAGTCTATTTTTTTAATTTTTCTTTTAATTTTTTTTTGAGACATGGTTTCTCTGTGTATTCTTGGCTGTCCTGGAACTCATTCTGTAGACCAGGCTGTCTTGAACTCAATAGATCTGCCTGCCTCTACTTCCCAAGTGCTGGGATTAAGGTGTGTGCCACCAGACCCAACTTCTCTTTCTTTTTTTTTAAAGTACTTTGTCCTTTTTCTTTCCTCTCCCAAGCCTACATATATTTTTAAATACACTGTAAACTGTTTTGAGGTTTGTTTGTATATATATATATATATATATATATATATATATATATATATATATCTTTACTGTATATCGCTCTTTGTCTGACCATGTGAGTCTTTAGTTTGCTAAGCAATATGACTAGGATTAAAGTCATGGCTTTGCTGGCTAGATCTACATTGTTCCTTTGCTTTCTGAGAGTCTAGCCTCATGGCAGAGGTACTGGCTGGAGCCATGTTTATTTTCAGAACTCTATGGACTTTCAAGGTCCCTGCCACCACCAAAAAGCCTGCAGTTGGCTATTCATCAACACCATTTAAGTGTTTTGTGATGGGGCCTCTTAAAAGAGCTGCAAGATTTTTGCAGCTAAAGCTGAGTCAGGAAATCTCTCTTAAATAAGACACACTTGACTTTAGCTAACAGAGCCCACATGAAAAAAAAATGGTGCTACCAACAAGCCATGCTTAACTCTGTACTTTTTGTAAAAAGAATTCCTTCCCAACCTCTCTCAGATTTTATGTGGATGTAATTGTCCATGCTGCCATTTTTTTGACTGAGGTTTCTGTCCTTTCTGGTCCTGCAGTTGTTCAGTCCCAAAGAAACACAGAGAGGTCTTTATTAATTATAAACTGGTTGCCATGTTATCTCAGGCTTCGTATTAACTTTTATAACTTACATTAACCCATAATTCTTGTTTGTGTTAGTCACGTCGCTTTGAACCTTTTATCAGCAAGGCATTCTCATCTTGCTTCCTATGTGTCTGTATTACAAATGCAGACTGAGCCTTTCCTCTTCCCAGAATTCTCCTATTCTGGTTGCCCTGCCTATACTTCCTGCCTGGCTACTGGTCAATCAGTATTTTATTAAACCAGGATAGCTTACAAAACTTTAAAAGGTATAAGATCATTGTTCCACAACAGTGTAGAGGGAAGAAAGGGAAGGGAGAAATGTTACAATTAAATTGCTATATTAAAAGTAAACAAAAATAAAAATAAATTATTTTCAGACAAAAATTTATGTTTTTCAAAGTGTAAGGGGAGATGGGGAGAGAAAAGTGAGAAGGGGAGGATGGGGGGAACTTGAGGAAACAGGATGATTGGGATAAAGGAAGACTGGATAGGGAAGCATGGAAGCACAATTATTAGTTAAGGGAGCCACCTTAGGGCTGGTAAGAGACTTGAACCTAGAGTGGCTCCCAGGTGCCCAAGGAGATGTCCCCAGTTAGTTCCTTGGGCAGCTGAGGATAGGGAACCTGAAACAACCCTACTCTATAGCAATACTGATGAATATCTTGCATATCACCATAGAATGTTCATCTGGTGATGGATGGAGATAGAGACAGAGACCCACACTGGAGCACGGGACTGAGCTCCCAAGGTCCCAATGAGGAGCAGAAGGAGGGAGAACATGAGCAAGGAAGTCAGGACCACAAGGGGTGCACCCACCCACTGAGACAGTGGGGCTGATCTATTGGGAGCTCACCAAGGCCAGCTGGACTGTGACTGAAAAAGCAGGGGATAAAACCGGACTCTCTGAATATGGTGGACAATGAGGGTTGCTGAGAAGCCAAGGACAATGGCACTGGGTTTTGATCCTACTTCATGTTATGGCTTTTTGGGAGCCTAGCCAGTTTGGATGTTCACCTTCCTAGACATGGACGGAGGGGGGAGGACCTTGGACTTTCCACAGTGCAGGGACCCCTGACTGCTCTTTGGACTGGAGAGGGAGTGGGAGAGGAGTAGGGGAGGGGGAGAAGGGTGGGAGGAGGGGGAGGGAAATGGGAGGCTGGGAGGAGGGGGAAACTTTTTTCCTTTTCTCAATAAAAAAAATCAAAGTGTAAGAATCATTAGAAAGAAGACTCTAATGTTCACTGAATTGCTTATCCTAGAATCTCAGATCTGGAAGTTATTGCCATGGACATAAAGTGAACATAATGCAAATTGAAAAAGAGCCTGGTATTTACTACAACCCTGACACTGAACACTAATAACACAAATTTTCCTCAGTGAAGAGAATTCAGTCATAGTGAATACACCACAAAGATCGACTAGGCAACCCCAATTCCTTCTGACTCATAAACTAAGTCGAGATTTTAACTGTAATTCAATTGTGTTGTGCTTTGTTTAGTATGTATGAGAAGACTAAACTCAAACTTTCTACTACCCAGACTTCAAGATTTTTAAATTCAAGATGATTAGTTCAGTGCCATGATATGACTGACTATTTAAATTTGGCTCCATGAACCCTGGCCCTTCCTTATACTCTTTTCCATCTACATTTAAACTTAAAACTGACAATAGCTGGGCAGTGGTGGTGCATGTCTTTAATCCCGGCACACAGGAGGCAGAGGCAGGTGGATCTCTGAGTTCAAGGCCAGCCTGGTCTACAAAAGCTAGTTCCAGGACAGGAATGTTTTAGTTTTTACTACAGAGAAACCATGTCTCAAAAATAAATAAATAAACAAACAAACAAACAAACCTAACAGTAGCATGTAAGCAAGGGAGTTCCCTAGTATTCATAAAGGTCTGGTATATGCTCTCAGTACAGGTGCTCCAACAATCAGTCATACGGTAAAATGAAGCAACTTTGTTTCACAGCTTAGCAAGCTGGGCTTCTTCAGCACCATTCATGATTATAAGTTAGTATACTTTCCTCACTATCAATATGAAAGGAATAAAAATATATAACAATTAATTAAGCAATTGCAATTTGTTGGTGTTTGTGTCCCACTCCTTTACCCTTTAAAACTTTCAAAATAAACTAGGCGTTACTTTTCCTTCTAGACAGAGCAAATAAAACAAAAAAATTTACTCACAAAAGGAAGCAAGTAATATGCTTAAAGTTTGTGAGATGTAAAATAAATCAAGCAAGGAAGTCGTCTCTTATATCAGGCCTTCAACTCCTGCTTAACCTGAACTATGACACTGAGTAAATAAAGCTTCCCCTGTCTCTATGCTTACATAGTTTCTCTCCTCTTTTCCACGGATGTGAAATAATTCTGAGCCTGGTGTGACTCTCTCTCCTTTGGCGTTTACTTTGGAGGATAAATCGCAGTTCCTCATGCCTTCTGGCAGTGTGTCATTATAAAATATTTCATACCTGATGACCTTTGAGCATTTCTTATTCAAAGATTCATGAGTGCTTAGCATGAGGTGCGTCTAATGATCCCTGTGTAAACACACTGAAAGCTCCCTCCTACAAAGGCACAGGCAGGTGGAAGACATATTTTCGACACTCTGTCTTCAATCTAAGCATCAGTGGCAGTGCCTGATGGGCCTCATTTGCTAAATAAAATACAATGTGTCAATTTGAAATAAATGTAAATTATCACCTTTCTTCCTTGTTAATTAAGGTCTGATTAATGCAATACAAGTGGTCGCTGACAGTATTGTAAGAGAATGGCTTTGTTGAAAAAACAAAACAAAAAATGCTTGGCATATTAATCATGGTTTGCCTAATCCACTGAACTTAGGGTTATGAGGGTTTTTTGAAAGGATTTGTTCCATTGAAATCTGGATAGATGTTCAAATCTCTGCCTCGTAATACGTGATTCCCAAGGAGTATACAGTAGAAGGTACTAATGCTTCAGCAATAGGATTAGAACAATATCTTAATCTTCAGACAAATGACAAGAGCAAGAATTCTAGAATCAGTTTAATATAGAAGTATTTAAAAGTCTAATTCAAGAATACATTGGATAAGCCGGGCGATGGTGGCGCACGCCTTTAATCCCAGCACTCGGGAGGCAGAGGCAGGCAGATCTCTGTGAGTTCGAGACCAGCCTGGTCTACAGAGCTAGTTCCAGGACAGGCTCCAAAGCCACAGAGAAACCCTGTCTCGAAAAAGCAAAAAAAAAAAAAAAAAAAAAAAAAAAAGAATACATTGTATATGCTGGAAATCTGAATGATAAATTTTTGCTTGGGATCCTGTTTTCTGCAAAATGACAAAATAAAATGTTAATGAATATGACAGGATAGTGAATGTAAACTTATGTAGTCTAACTTAAAAGAAATGACACTATAGGAAAAAGTTCATTAATTCCTTAAATTCCATTTGTTCAATAATATAACTCAAAATTCATACTAAAAGATGTGTACTTTTAACTATATTGTAATTTTTAATTAAAATTGTTAAGGAATTACTACTTTAATTACCTAAGATATAAATTATAACTTGAAAAGTATACAGTTAAAATAAGTATTTAGTTAGGACATATGATTCTAGTCTCAAATAAAGAATTGTTTCTTTTTTCTTATAACTTTACTTTCTGGTTCTGCACATATTTTAGATATCTGCTGATTATTTTAAATAAGTTTCTAAACATTGTCAAATTCATCAATTTTGTAAAATATGTTCATATATGAATATATCAGACACTATTCCTTAAACATGAAATTTTCTTTTGTGTTTTCTCCACATTTTTGTACATCTTTGTGTTTGTTTGTACTGAGGATGAAACCTAGGGCCTTACATATGCTAGGCTGCTGCTCTACCAGTGAGATTTTTACTTTTTATTATGAGACATAGTCTCACCAATATGACTTTGAATTTTCAAAAGATATGATGAAGCCATTCCTTCATTTTATCCAATCGTTTTCTTAGACAAAAATGTAGTTACACACTGCAATTTTCTGACCTATAATTCCATTGTACAGGGCTTGGATGATAATACTTGATTCTGTGTTTTTCAACTAATTTGGGAAATTATCATCATATAATCAAGATAATATAAGCAAGAGAGTCAGATCTACATGAATTCAAAGCTGATAAAACAAGTAATCACCCTTCAATTAGAATGGAGCATGCAATTGAACAATGAAAATTTGAGCAACATTGATTCATTCGTTGCATAAATAGGGTTCCAACACCACAGTAAAGAAAAAGGTTGTAAAATTCTAAAACAAAATCAATGACACTGCTACCCAAACTTCCACTTCTCCTAGGTGCATGTTCTGAAGGCAGTCATCAGTAAGAAACAGAAGAAAGTCATCACTTCTGTGCTGTTGATTTTCCTTAGACCTTTTTATGCCTGGGCTAAACCAGGAAGGTGATGGAGGGGAAACTTTCTGCTCAGTTAATTCTTAGACCTTAGAAATTCATCACAGATGAATAAGAGGCATGGTTCTTAGTAGTGTCCAGATTAAGGTCATAGTAAAAAAAAAAAAAAGAAAGAAAAAAAAAGAAAATTGTAGCATATAAATTCGAAATATCAGTTGTCTTATATGAAGTGCCACTGGGTATATCAACCACACTGCAGAGCTCCTGCCATGTTTAAGAGTAGTCAGCCAATTCAAAACAAATGTATTAGACACCATATTTTCCTTTTTGTTATGAAGTTGAATAAGTAAGGAAGTTGAAGGATGGAAAAAATAATATGAATATATATTTATGAAATCTCAAGCATCACCCCGCCATGGGACCAGGCTGTGCCAGAGCACAGAATGGCCATGGTGTCAGGAAAAAAATCAGAAAAATCATAGACCATGATCAAGCAGGTTTCATCCCAGAGATTCAGGATGGTTCAACATACAAAAGTCTGTTAATGTAATCCGCCATATACACAAACTGAAAGAAAAATAAAAACCACATGATTATCTCATTAGATGCTGAAAAAGCCTTTGACAAAATTTACCACCTGTTCATCATAAAGGTCTTGGGGAGAGCAGGGATACAGATTCATAGCTAAACATAATAAAGAAAATATGTTGCAAGTCAACAACCAACATCAAACTAAATGGAGAGAAGCTGAAAGCGATGCAAATGAAATCAGGAAAAATACAGGTTGCCTGCTCTCTCCATACCTATTCAATACAGTACTTGAAATTCTAGACAGGGCAATAAGACAAAAGAAGAGATCAAGGGGTTATGAATTGGAAAAGAAGATGCTAAACTTTCACTATTTTCTGTTAATATGATCGTATATAGAAGTGAGCCCCAAAAGTCTACCAGGGTATTTCTACAACTGATTAACATCTTCAGTAATAGAGCAGGATATAAGAATATTTCAAAAAAGTAGCCTTCCTATATATAGATAAAAAATGGGCTGAGAAATAAATCAGAAAAATATCACCCTTCACAATAGCCACAAATAACATAAAATAACTTGGGGTAACCCTAACCAAGCAAGTGAAAACCATGTATGACAAGAACTTTAAATCTTTGCAGAAAGAAATTGAAGAGGACATCAGAAAATGGAAAGAACTGCCATGATCTCCGATATATAATGATTAACATAATAAAAATGACAATTTTACCAAAATCAATCTACAGATTCAATGCAATACTCATCAAAATGCCAGCAAAATTCTTCATATATTTCAAGAGAACAATACTTCAGTTCACATGGAAAAATAAAACATCCGGTATAGCCAAAACAATCCTGTAAAATAAAGGATCTTCTGGAGGCATCACTGTAACTGACTTCAAGCTCTACTATAGAACTATAGTAATGAAAAGAGCTTAGTACAGACACAAAAACAGACAAGTCAACCAATGAAATATAATTAAATACTCTGATATCAATTCGTACACCTTTGATCATCAGATCTTTGACAAAGAAGTGAAAACTATAAGGTGGAAGAAAAGAAAACTTATTTAACAAATGGTGCTGGAATAACTGGATGTTGACATGTAAAGAAATGAACCTAGATCCATATCTATCACCACACACAAAACTCAAGTCCAAATGGATCAAAGCTCTCAACATAAAACCAACCACACTGAATCTCATAGAAGAGAAAGTGGGAAGTAGCCTTGACTGCATTGGCAGAGGAAACCACTCCAAAATATAACACTAATAGCACAGACACTAGGAACAACAATTAATAAATCTGAACTCCAGAAACTGAAAAGGTTTTATAAAACAAATGACATGCTCAACAAGATAAAATGGCAGTCTACAGAATGGAAAATATATTCACCACCTCCACGTCTGACAGAGGACTGATCTCCAAATTATCCAAATAAATCAAAAAACTAGACATCAAAAAAAAAAAAACAAAGAATCTAATGAAAAATGGGGTGGGGAGCTAAACAGAATTCTCAACAGAGGAATGTAAAATGATCAAAAGACACTTAAGAAAATGCTCAACATCCTTAATTATCAGAGAAATGCAAATCAACACTACTCTGAGATACCATCTTATACCTGCCAAAATAATCAAGATCAAAAACTCTGAAGTTAGATTCTGCTGGAGAAGAAGCAGAGTAAGGAGAACACCATTCCACTGCTGGTCGGAGTGCAATCTTGTATAGCCACTTTGGTAATTTTTATGGCAGCTTCTTAGAAAATTGGGAATTAATCTAACTCAAGACCCAGAAATACCACTTTTGGGCATATACCTAAAAGATGCAGACTCACACCACAATGACATTTGCTCATCTATATTCATAGCAGAATTATTCATAATAGCCAGAATGTGGAAACAACCTTGATTCCACTCAATTGAAAAATGGATAAGGAAAATTTGGTACATATACACGGAATACTACTCAGTGGCTTAAAAAAAAAAACAACTAACATCTTGAAATTTGCAGGCAAATGGACAGGACTAGAAAACCCCATCCTGAGTGAGGTAACTCAGACCAAGAAAGCAAATATAATATGTACTCACTTAGAAATTGATAGACAGAAAGCAAAGGACAACCAGCCTACAGGCCACAACCCAGGGGAACCTAGGTTACAAGGAGGACCCTAAGAGAGACATACGTTGATCTGCTTAAAAAGAAGAAAATAAGAGAAGAACTCCCGAGTAAATTGGAAGCATGGGGGTGAGGGAGTGGGTGGGAGGGGAAATGCGAGAGTGCAAGGGGAGTGAGTGAAGAAAAATGTGTAGCACATTTCTATCTGGACAATTAAAATGAGAAGAATGTAAATAAAAAAATAAAGTAATCCTCAAAGAATAACTCCATATAGATCTGAAGTTAAAGACGTACACATATATACCCATCTTTTTGTATGTGTTCTAGGATTATAACTATCTAGGAATCACTCTTAAAAGTTGATCTATTTCCCTAGCCCTGCAAACAATTTAAAATTTTAAAGATGATTTTTAATAGTATCTAAAAGAAAATTGACAAACATGTAACATTTAACAATGACTTATTAGGAACAACTTATAATTCTGCAAAGTAATACAGATGGGAATCCTATTAAAAACCTAATAAGGAAACATCCAACATTCATTGAATATAAAATAGAATTAATAACCCACAAGTTCTTGTAAAAGAGAAAAAAAAGAAATATAATACCTGAATCTCATCCCCATATTTAGTACTTCCAAATTAAAAATATATCAGGCATTGAAACAAACTGGGAAGAGAAGAAAAATATGGGTTAGGAACCTTAAGCCTAGAGGGAACACATTCCCTCGGAAGAACAACAACCCTACCATTCTTGTGTTTCTGTACAAGTTTTCCTCAAATGTTAAATGTGATCCAATGCCTATGGGGAAACTCAGGTGGGCAAGTTCATTGCAATTCTCAGTTAACTTAACTTGATTGAAATACTGACACTAGCAGACTTCTCCCCACCTGTGGAGAGACAGAAAAACAGTACAGGAGAGAAAAAACTACTTCATTCAAATAAGAAAGAAGCAATATGTGAGGGCATCATACTTTCTGTGTTTATTATTAAATGATTTTTACTTTTTTTCTTAGTTTTTCAAATTTGTGTTTTAATGGGTCATTTGAATTGTTCTTTACTCTGGAAAAACATTTTATGATTTTCCTTCCTTGTTTTGTAGCTAAAAATTTCCCACATATATAATCGTGTCACTACGGCTGCTGACAACCTGAACCCATATAGCACCCTTCTCTTTCTCACTTCCCTCCATTTTCACTCTTTAACCATTCTTTCCTCCTTTCACTACTTAAATATTGATACCTTCAAATATAAAGAAACTATAAAGTTTTCCCTAACCAGTACCAAAATAATGCTGTCTTGGACCTTCATCAGGAATAAAACTTAAATTCCAAATCTTTCTTACTGCAAATTAACAACAGAACTGCTTCTAAATAATTGTATCATTTACTGAAATCCATCTCTTGACTAAAATGTAATTGGAAATATTAACCCATGGGAGGAAGGATCACTTTGTGACTCCAAAAATTACAACAAACAAACAAAAAGAAGCAAAAGAATAAAATCATACAAAAACAGGAACCAAGAAATCAGTATATCTCTGCAAGCTAAATATATATCAATAATATAATCCACACATTACCAAATATGTGAAAAAACAAACAAAAAACAGATTTCAGAGTTTTTCTTAAAAGTACTGCTAATAAAGCAAGGAACACAAATGAGCAGATAAAAGAAATAAGAAAATGTATTTTGGATCTATACGAGAAAGTTATCAAAATACACCAAATGTGTAGTAACGTAAAGACAAATTTTAAACCATGAAGGAACACTTTAGGAAGCAAATTGGGATTCTGAAAAGCCAACCAGAAATTTTTCAAATGAAAAAATCCTTCACCCAATTAAATAGAGTAGAAACCCTAATCAACAGACAAGGTCAAGCAGAACACATCTCAGACATGGAGACCAAACCTGAGAAAATGATACACTCATAATACAAAGGGAAATGATAAGTAAAATGATCAAAAATAGGACTCTGAAACACCTTATAGAATCTAAACCCAAGTGTCCATGGGCAAAAGAAGTTAAGATAAAATCTAAAAATAATTCATTCGATACCATCATCATATGTGAAAATTCTCAAAACAATAGAAAGTAAGAGACATGTAAACATAAGGGATATTTAGAACACCAAGAATCTCTTACCACATATCTTAGTCAAAATCTTAACTATATAATGAGAACAAATATCAAAAGATTTAAAAGAAAAAGCCAATGTATACATGAAGGTAGAAATGTAATGATGCCACAAAACCTTTCATAAAAATCTCCAAAACAATGAAATCATGAAGTGATATATTTATATTTTATGTATTTTAAGACCTGAATGTAAATGACTGTTAGTCAAGGTTGCTATATTCAGTATTGGCAGTTCCTATTGACTATCAATTTTACAGGAACTAGGGTCACCCACAAGCCAAGCCTTAGGGATTTTTATGTAGGGTTATTTATATTAAATTAGTGTCTAGGAATACCCGTGAGCAATTACTCTGATCATGTTAATTGAAGTAGGAATATACACACATACTAAAGAAGGAAGTAATTATTCCCTGGCCATTTCCCCAAGACTATTAAGAAGTTATCTGAGCAAGAACATTGACTGATCTCCTCTTCTTGGCTGCAGAGATAAAATGATCAGCTGATATAAGTGTCTGTCATTTCTATATATTTGCCACAAAGTATATTACTTTCTAAATGTGAGCAAAAATGAACCTGTTATGCTTTAAGTGCCTATTCAGGGCTTTTTTTATGGAGTAACACAAAAAACAAATAGAAACCAGAAAAGTTATCAACAAAATCGATAGGCAATAAGCATATATTAGTGTCAATAACTAGAAAACAAATTAGGCAGGGCCTTGAAGATCATGGCAGTACTGATCAACTTAAGAGAAACCTTACCCTTATTAACTAAGGAAAAAAAAAAGAGCAGCCTCATTCATGAGATCACATGAAAGTATTTCATAAAAGGAATATGTAGATATAAAAAAGCATGAAGGGTTTCATTATCTATATTACAAACCCATTAGCTCACATAAAATGTAAAAGAAGAAAAACTCTTATCAAGCAGAACAATAATCAATAAAGTGAAGGAAATAGCAAACCCTTTCCGTGATAAATTTGAATGAAAGTCACTGTTAAAAAGTATACACTGATTCACTAGATGAGGAAGCAAGATCTTAATTTTCTTGTTTCCAAGAAACACAGATTGCTGGCAAAGATATTACAAAACTCAAATTCAAAGGTAAGATATCAACTGAATGAACAAATAGAAACCATTGAAAAATTGATGTACTTATTGTATCTTAAAAACCAGACTTCAAACAAAATTAGTCAAAAGATATAAAATCACTACATATCAATAAAAAGAAAAATTATCAAAAATACACAACTTCAAATATTTATGGGCAAAATTTTGATGTTCCCAATTTCATTAAAACAAGCAATGAAGGGTCAGATAGGTCCTAAAAAAATAAGTGTGGAACACTTCAATACCACAGTCTCATATTTAGGAAAATTTTCCACAGAGAAATTCACCAAAAAAAACCCACACAGATATATTATATGAAAGAACATTAGGAATAAGAGGTATCTACAGAATATCCATCTAATAGATAGAAAATGCACATTCTACTTCACAGCATGGAACCTTATCTAAAAAAAAATGATCACAGAAAGTACAAAAAATAGCTGGTGGTGTTGATGCATGCCTTTAATACCAGCACTCAGGAGGCAGAAGCAGGCAGATCTCTGTGATTTCGACCAAGAGCTATTTCCGGGACAGGTTCCAAAAGAGAAAAATTGTCTTAAAAAACCAAAAAAGTATGCAAAGCAAGTTTTTGCCAACACAAACATAAACATACAATGAAATTGGGTTTTATGTCTTCTTATTAGATCACAGTGTTTTAAAATTTGTTTTGTAAGCATTTTTTTGAGAAGTTTTTTATTTATGGTCATTAGAAAAGTAAAGGAAAATTGATGGGGAATCTCTAGCTGCCAGGGTTTTTTTTTTTTTTTTTTTTTTGGAGGTTGGACCATGTTAGGGTGTAACCTTTTGGATACCTAAAGAAAAGCCACTGGACTCTCTCTCTCTCTCTCTCTCTCTCTCTCTCTCTCTCTCTCTCTCTCTCTCTGTGTGTGTGTGTGTGTGTGTGTGTGTGTGTGTGTATCCCATATCCCATACTACACAGCTGAATTTGGACCTCTTGATCCTGTTTCATGGGTTTGCCTTTAATAATAAAGAAAATATAATTGGTCTGTCTTGTAGTTAGCCTGAGATTCTTTCAACAATTGGTGCCCAATGTGGGGTTTGGGGATTTGGGACACCCCAACAGGTCCAGCCAGCTACTGCTAGGCCCCGTGTAGCTCCCCACATCACAGCTCTGCAGCCTCTGGCCTTGGTTGTGTCTTGGAGCTGCTCTGGGTCCAGCTTCCCTGGCACACGTTGCTGCCACCCAGTCAGGAATCTCTGCAGAGCATACAGTCTGTGACTTGCACTGAAGCAAGGCTCTGGCTTTTATCTTTATTCTGGTCACCAACCCTCAAAACTGCTTTGGTTGCATTAATAACTTATCTTAATTTAAGCATATTTTTCAGTACCTAAAGTGCTAGAACAAATTCTATATGTTCAAACCAATCACATGGCTATAATTGCAACACCTACTGGCCAGTAACGGTTATTGCACCTACTCCGACTCATTACAGGTGAGATTTATAAGGTCAAATTTATAATTTGAAAGGTCAAGATGACAGATAATTTAACTATGCAAGAGTTCAACAGCTTTTTTACTTATACCATGTACAGTATTATGCAAAGCTTATGTTATTTCCCTTCTACAGCCCTATATTTGATTCTAGGGGTTAGCTTTGCCTTCCATATTTTCTCGTTAAAAGTGTTTGATAATTGAGTCAAGAATGAGGCAATTTTAGAAATGATACCATCTTTACAGACTGATAACAACCAGCTAAAAGGGAAAATCAGCACTCTGGAGAAGGATACAGTCAATTTGATGAACAAAGCCATGTCAATGACAGAGGATGTTGATACATTGTCTGAGAGAATATGTGTTGTTGAATGTATTAATCAGAATCTATTGAACAGTTATGATAGGGTGTCTCTCCAGGATGGTAATATGTATTCTATAAAAATCAAATCCAAGGATGAGATGTTATTTTTACTGGACAGATTTCATACCTGGAATACTTAATGAGGTCATTAGAACAGAACACTGGGCAGGAGATCCAGACCTTACAAAAGGCAGTGGTAAAAAATTTGAAAAGATTGAGGAATTTATTAAATTTGATGACCAGGGACAAAAGGAACAAAGACAGAATTTAGCCTCATGAGTACATACTAAAATCTGAAATGGCTTACCCAGAGTTCTAACTGCCTATCCATTGGTCTCCTTGGAAAGACTATCTGTTACCACATACCCTAAGGTAATCAAAGAATATATATGGGAACCCATATGTAAAAGTAATCTAAAATAAATTAAACAAGCAATAATTAATTATGGCCTATATTCACCATTTCTTACGGAAATGGTCAAAGCGTGGGCTTCAAGAAATAAAGCAACCCCACAAAATGGGCTTTAATTAATCTCAAAAGTCCTAGAAAATGGACTGCAGGTCCTTGGGAAGTGTTATTTTAGAGAAGAAGCAAAAATTTTAAAACAACAGGGAAAAGCTTGAGATTTATCAAGATCAAATACTTGGTGAGGGATATTACTCTGATCCTCAGGATCAGGCTCTTTATGGTGAACACACTTTGTTCCTATGTAGCACAGCAGCTGTATATGCTTGGGGACAGGATTCAGGAACTAGGAAAGAGAATTGATCATATATTATGCTTGAACAGGGTCAGAGAGAACCCTTTAGTGCCTTCTTACAAAGATTAACTAAGGCTGTACAAATAGGAGCAACAGACCCAGAAGCTAGATATGTACTCATTGAATTTTTGGCTTTTGAAAATGCCAACTTAGAATGTAAAAAGATCTTTGGACCTTTAAAGGTCAGATCAGCACCAATAGGTAAATGGATCTTACATACAATGAATGTTGAATCTACCAGCACTTGGAATTATCCTATATTTGTTGTTAAAAAGAAATCTGGAAAATGGAAAATGGTGACAGATCTTAGAGCTATTAACAAGGTTATTCAACCTGTAGGTACTCTACAATCTGAAATTCCTCTGTCTTCTCCATTACCAATAGGATGGAATTACATAGTTATTAATGGATTGTTTTAAAGGATTGTTTTTTCACTATACTTTTAGAAGAAAAGAATAGAGAAAAACTTCCTTCAAAGTGCCTACTTATGATAATTCTCAGCCTACTAGGAAATACCAATGGACCATCCTCCTGCAGGGAGCACTCCATAGCCCCACCCTGTGACAATACTTTGTCAGTCAGCCATTGGAAATTATATGTGAGCAATTTTCTATGTCTATAATATACCAGTACATGGATGATAATTTGTTATCTTATTCAAATGCAGAAAAAATGTTTTAATAAAAAAATTTAAAGAAAAAATGTTTTAATAAAAAAAAGTTTTACCTAAATGGGGATTAAAATTGCTCCTGAAAATATTCAAATATGAGATTCTGTCAATTACCTAGTTAACAAAGTAGGTTTACAGAAAATTAGAACACAAAAGGCACAAATTAGAAGAGACCATTTGTGGGCTTTCATTACTTTCAAAGATTGTTAGGAGACATTTCCAGTCTATGATCAGCTGTTGGGATAGCACCTGATATAATAATTCATTTTAATAAAACCTTATATGGATAAAAGATTTAAATAGTCCTAGAAAATTAATAGCTGAAGCAGGAAAAAAAAATGATGATTATTGAGGAGAAATTACAGGAGGCACATATGGATAGGGTTACTCCAAATCTTACTTGTATTCTAGTCATATTGTCCTCCAGAATTTCTGCTATAGGAATTTTAATGCAGAGGGAAGATATTATCTTAGAATGGATCTTTTTAGCACATAAACCAACTAAAAAATTAAAAACTGATGTGGAAAAAACCTCTGAATTAATTATAAAAGGAAAATTAAGACTTCATCAATTATCAGGTATAGACACAGCAGAAATTATAGAGCCTTTTACTAATAATGAAATTAAAAAGTTATGGGAAGACAATGAACTATGGCAAAGAGCCTGTGCTAATTTTTTGGGAGAAATTAATACCAATTATCTCAAATATCAAAAAGAGTTGTCTTGCATATTGAAACCTCTGAATTTATACTAGATGATGAAAATTCACTAAGACATAATCAGGAATAGGCTTTGTCATATATATATATATATATATATATATATATATATATATATCACACATGCAATCCCATATGGGTCTTCCAGGTCCTCTAGGACAAGGTAAGTAGAAATTGATTGATTATTGATTGGAAGTGTGCTGAAGGCCTCAGAATTTCACGAAAAATTTGTCAATAGCAAAGCTTTAAAGAGAGAGTTATCCATTACATGGCAACAAGTTAAGGAGATTATAAAGAGATGTCCTACTTGCTCTATCTATAACCAAATACCATTACCTGCAGGGAGTAACCCAAAGGGTACTCAAAGGAATTTGATCTGGCAGATGAATGTGTTCCAGTGTACAGAATTTGGGAAATTAAAACATGTGCACCACACCATAGACACCTATTCTCCCTCCTTTCCCTCTTCGGGCACATAACATCACTCAGCTCAGCTTGTATGAGCACTGGAGCTGAATCCTGAGGGCAACCGGGCTTCCTTTGTCTCAATAGCCTGCCTGCAGCAAGCAAGGTAGGTGCTTTGTTTATGAGCTACCCAACCAGCACAGAGATCTGATCTCGGCACCAGGAGAGACATCACTGGAGCACCAGGAGAGCCATCACTGGGGCGTGCCATAACTAGGAAGGTACATCAGTAGGCAATGAGACCAGATCCTGTAAAAGAAGATCCATAGAGGAGCATTCGAAGGAAGAGATGGGCAGGCACCAATGCAAGAATTCACCCAACAATCTGAAAAACAACATGAAATCACCAGAACCCAGCGACCTCACAACAGGAGGACATGAACACCTTAATCAAGAAGAAGTAGAAAAAAATGACATTTTAAAAGTGATTGATGCCCTTAATCAGCATGTAAAAAATGCCCTTATAGATATGAATGAGAAGTATAACAGAAAGTTTGAAGAATTGAATAAATCAGTAAATGATACCCTGGGAAACCAAGGAAATACAATCAAACAGATAATGGAAACAGTTCAAGACTAGAAAACTGAAATGGAGGCAAAGAAGAAAACACAAACAGAGGGCCGGCTGGACATGGAAAATCTAGGTAAATGAATAGAGACTACAGAAACAAGCATAACTAACAGAATACAAAAGATAGAAGAAAGAATCTCAGATTCTGAAGATACCATAGAGAAAATAAACACACTGATCAAAGAAAAGAACAAGTCCAACAAACTCTCATCACAAAACATTCAGGAAATATGAGACACAATAAAAAGACCAAACTAACTTTGTTGTTGAATAATGGTTATCCTTCTCTAAATCTAAGTATATTGTTTAATGAAAAATTCAGGGTTTCTGTTTTCAGGTTAGGGACAGTATTTAGGGATTGATTATTACTTCTATAGCGGTAGAGGGTTGAGGTGAAATCTATCTAGGCCCAGAAATTCCCCCCAAAAAGGAGGAAAAATTGAATGGAATACTAGGTAATTTAGTGTGATACTAATAATAATAATAGTGAGTAATAGAATGAATACTTGTGAGCTATTATAGTTTCTGCACAGTTTAGAAGCTGCTTGATTGCACATCCTGCTTACTCAAGTAATATTAACTCCCTTTACAGGTTTTCAGTGGGATTGAAGATTAGATATTTTCCTCTTATGATTTAGCCAAGCCATTTCAATGCAAAACTTAGACTCTTTATAATATAATGTTTATTCAACATGTGCTCCTTGCTTAATATTGTTTATGTTGGTTGTAATCCTATTTTTTTACTTGATATCTGTTCCTAGTATATAGTTTTGAACTGGTTTTAGAACTCTCTTATTTAGAAAAAGGGGGAGGTGATGGGGAATCTCTGTCAGCCAATGATTTTTAAGAGGTTGGACCAGGTTAGGGAATGACCTTTTGGGTACCTAGAGAAAGCCACTGGCCAGCAAAGGGTAATATCTCTCTACCCCACCCCACCTCATCTCTCTGTGGTTCCTGTGCTACATAGCTGAGTTTGAACTTCTCATTCCTGTTTCATGTTTTTGCCCCTTATATTAAAAAAAATAATACTTGGTCTGTTATGTAGTTAAGATTCTGTTAGCATTTTGTGGAGGAAGAGAAATAAAAGAAACAAAAACTAAAACTGAAGAAATGAAATTCAACCTGATAGTCAACAGCATTAGAAGTTGGCTAATATAACTAGCAGAGTGGAATGAAGTGGTACTGTAGTTCAATGACATTGGCAATATCCTGCCTTGCTCCATGCAGTTAACTTTTCTATTCATTAAACTACCCCTGGCACCAAATACAAGGTCAACTTCACCAGACCAAAACTTTCTAGCAGATTATTTTAAAGTTATGAAATACCATCAACTATTAGATCAAGAAAACTCATTTTCACAGCATCTATTGTATATATTTGGAGATTGCCATACATTTGCTTATCACCCCATTGGAATAAGAGTGAGATTCTTGTCAAGATTACAAATAACCAGGCTCTGTGTCATAACCAACACATTTTATGCATACAACAATATTAGTAGAGCACAAAAGGAAATGAGATTAAATACATTTTTGACAAAAGATAAGGTAATTGTTCGGCTCTCCAATAAGTGATCTACCAGTGGAAGAGAAATTTGATCATTGCAAAGGTTACATTTTGATACTGCTTTGAAAGAAACCTATAGTGAATCTTGGTAGATTCACACACAGACTGGAGCATATGCCCTGCGTTCAATGATCTGGAGAATAGCTGAGAAATAGCTTACAGACTTGAAATAATTCATAATTGACTAGAAAGGGACAGGGAAACATTTTCTTTCATTCTTTGTAGCTTTATTTGTCCTTTTATCATTAAAGAAGGCTTTGGGATTGCCATAGTCACACAAGACTCATTTCTGATGTTGGCTAATTAAAAGAGGATGTTTTAACCATATACTGTTATGAGAAAATAGCTATCAAGTGATTCACTTTAGGAAACATTAAAATGAAGCAAGCATATTGGTGAAACTACTTTTTTTAGTTAGTTCTGGAGAAAAAAAGACTACTAAACATTTTTAGTGTTGCCATTTGATCAAAGTAGTAAGACTGTGTTTGAGAAATAGCTTTATATTTTCTTAAGCTTCAACTGAGTTTGCATGTTTAAAATCATGGCAAAGACATAATTCAAATCTGAGAAAAGTGTTTTCCCCAAAATTTTCTGTTCATGTAAAGTCAGTCATATTTCAACCTCAACATTCCTTCACACCCTATATAATCAACTAAGTGCGTATGTCTCAACAAGAAAACTTGTTTCCCAAAACAGAGCATAATAAATTAGTTTTTTGACATTTATTTATGCATTTTCTGTTTTTTTAATTTCAAATGCATCTTAATGAAAACTGCTAAAAAGAAAAAAATGAGGCTTATCATAGCACCTTATCAACTTCAATAAATAATTTATCTTGTATTGGGATTTCAAGAACTTGCCTGAGATTTCTATTTACTGGTAAAATTTTATTTTTCATAAAGATCTAAAAAGGATATAGTCAAGTAAACCTTGGGGTTTGTTTCTTCACCACTTGTGATAGTGAAAAAGCAAAGGAGGAGCCTAACTAAAAGCTCATTGGGTAAGAATGCTGTCTGGATGAGCGTCAACCGAACCCAGTATGAGTCAAACCAGGGATAGCCATACTGACTGCTGTCTAGCAGTAGGGGATAGAGAATAGAGAATCCCAATATCTCCCTGATCTGCCATAATATCAGAAATGACAAGCTCCAGGTTCAGTGAGAAACTCTGCCTCAAGGAATTAAGGCATTGATTCATCTAGTGAGACACGTGATATCCTCCTTCTCTGACCTCTGCTGGGTACTCATAAACCCTCATACATGTAAAAACAGACATGAACCACACCATAAAAGGAGGGGATTTTGTTAGGAGTAAGGTATTAAGCATATTCTTATCTTCCTCAGTAAATTAGACCACCATGTGAGGATCTTACCAAACATGTCCAAGAGTACTCCCTAATGATATTGCAAACACTCATTTATTCCATCTCATAAAAAAGCTGGGTAGACATTTGAGTGACTAGGCCATTAAATACTACAATAAAATGGAGAAATCTAGTAGTGTGTTGTATTCTATTGATGTTCTAAAATACTGGTAAAACCAATTTGGACACGAAGGTGTTTATTTGGTATACTCTTTCATCACCAGGGGAAAATCAGGGAAGGAACTCAAGGCAAGACTGAAGCAATGGCCATGAAAGAATACTGCTGACTGCCTTGGTTTCCAAACCTTTCCCTATTTCCTTCCTTACAGCACCTACAACAACCTTCCCAGGGGGCACCACCCATTGTGGGTTAGGATCTAACACATCAATTCAGTTTGTAACAAAGAAAATACTGCAACCAATTTGCTTAAAGACAATATGATAGAAGCAATACTTCAGTTGAGGCTACCTCTTCCCAGATGACTCCAGCTTGTGTCAACTTGACAAAACTAAACTAATCAGCAGACATTCATTTAATAAGAAAGGAGATACATAAAATTAGATATTCTGGACAAGGTTTGGACTATATCTATCCATTCTTTTCATTAACACTGGAAAAAGAGTAATCTTGATTATAAGGAACATTTTACAAGGTATTATTAGCTAAAATTTATCTTCACATTCTAGAATATTCCATAAAGTGGCCTAAACAGAGTAGGAAGAAGTATGGGAGATGGGAAAAACAGCAAATCATTATGAAACCTGGGTAATAACCGCCTTATGTTTTAAGGACTCTGAACTGCATCTGATCATCCAGCCTAAGTGTTTAGAAAGGCAGAAAAGTTGTCTTCTATCAGAAAAGTCCCTCACACATTGGTGTGTCACCACAGAAACAAAAAAGTAATTCTGAGAACGAATTATTTCTTACACCTCTAATTTTAGAAAATTTTGAAAAGTATCATTTTCATATGGTTAAATTTTTACTATATGGATGAACTGGCATAAAAAAGCATTACATTTTGTTTTAACTAAATATTTTTGGATTATTTCATTTTTGTTACAAGCCAATAAACATATTCAATGCAGTGCAGAAATTGAATATAAAAATTTCAAACTCATTCAAAGAATATCAGGCAGGGCTTTACTCATAGACAAAAACCAAAGAAAAGAAGAAACTACTTGAATTCTTAGGTCCTAACACCGTACAAGGCTCTTCAAAGTCTTAATTCTCCAAAGTTACTATTGGACATGTTCCTCCAATAATAGGAATTTCTTATACAATTTCAAGTGTGCATTATGTAATTTCAGATTTTGTAATCACATTACCCCCAGAGCACAGACTGCATTTTAAACCTTTCCTAACCCACATTCATCTTTCAGGCATGAGGATGAAGCATGTCACTCATTCCTACAGTGATTCACCACTTCCAATGTCTTTCTCCTCTTCTGTGTCAGTATCCGTATTTTTTTATAGTAAATAACATAGTCAAGAACAATACAGGTTTATCTATTACATTGCAAGCACTATGGCGAACAGTTACGTTAATCATCTCATCTTAGCAGCATCTTTGTGTCTCAATTACTATTGGAAGTTCCACAGATGCTGAATGACTGCCAACGGCTATATATCTGAAAGTGATTGAATTTTAAAAGCCTCATCCAGTTGTGTTAGACTCCAGAGCTTACACTGTCAGTCGCTTTGCTATTCTCGTGTTTGTAGCCATGTATTCTAATTTCCTATTTATTTCCCTGTTCCTGACGAATGTCATACACTTGAGCAAATGAGCAGTGTCTTTGATTTTGAATTCCCAACATCTTGGCAATTACCTTGCCCAATAGGTAATCATTAAAATGTGTGGAGTGAAGGACTAAATGAATTATTTATACCTCATTTCATGAGATAGCTATTGCTTCAACTATTTCATTACTAAGTGCCAAAGGGAAGTGGTGAGGACAAATGAGAAATAACTAAGGTAAAGGCAGTAACATCCATTATCCAGCCTCACATATGGAAGTCAGAGTTTTAGACTTTCATTGTGCTTATTACTCTTTAACTGTATGTTTACTCATTGGTATAATTACTCATATTGGAATTATACTTGTACAATCCTCACTCTTGATTCCTTCTTAACCCCCATTCACAACTGTTTAGTGTTGTTAAAACCTCACAATACTCAACCAAACTTACTAGTATGTAATGGACTCTATTCTAAGATATGAAATGACCTAAAACAATAGCTTCCCTACTACAGCTATTTCCTAAAACAGAAGAAAATATTCCAATAAAGATATCATTTTTCTCAAATATACCATTATTTTGTTGCAACTGAATGGCATGAAACTAATAAAAGTTCATATTATCTAAATGTACTGTTTGGAGCATGTACCTTAGACATAGGAGAAAGAAAATAGTCATATGAAAATGCTAGCTGCCATGTACAATGATAATTCTCACCATACAAATAAAAAACATCCTTAAATATAATATGTTGATTGATGATTTTCTGTATAATTTTTAGTACTTCTTAAATGTATACTTCAAATATAGAGTACCTGCTTAAAAACTTGTAAAGATTCTTTTTGTCTTAAATGCCTAAGTAGAATAAAGTAGAATCACTTGCAACAGTATACAGACTCAATATTTGTGATCTTAGAGATGTTGTTTCATTCATACAAACACATTTATATGGACATTTTCCTACCTCACAAGGATTCAAACTTCTGTGGGACATGTAGGTCTGGAATAAGCATACCAGTTGTTTACTGCTATATCCTAGACCTTAAAAACACCTAGGACATAGTAGGTATTTTGTAAATATTTGAATAATGAAGGTGTGCCTTTTGAGAAATTCTAAAATCTGAGGTAGAAATAAATTACCAACTAAAGTACAGGAAGAAGATTTCTTAAAGGACTCAAGAACAAAGTCAGTTTTTAAAGCAGGGCATGAAGCCAAGATCGAACAGTAGAAAGGAAGTAAGCCAAAATGAGAATCTAAAGAGAAGAATTAAGGTTATCGTGTATGTTTCTGTGCATGAAATTAAAAGTCACCTAATCACTTTCATACATATGACATTTTGGTATATAGAGATGTTCGAAGAGTTTTGTATTTTGCATATCTGAAAGGATCAGCATCTTGCTGATTTCATAGTAGAAGGCCCACAAAGATTCAGTCTCCTCAGAATGAGCATTTGGATGTATAGCTTCTGCATGACCTTCAGTTCTGAAATACGTTCATTGCCTAAAAACTCTAATTTCTTCTTTAATAAAGTTCTTCCCTAAACCTGCTTTCCTCTTGAGCACTGGATATATTTGCATTCTTCTACATATGGCAATCCAATTTGATAAGCCACATTTCTTGGAGGTGTTGTTTTTTTTCTTCTGTACTTTCCTCTGAACTGGGGTCTTGGTTGGGTCATTATTCAAATGCTGTGCAAACACTGCTGACTCCTAACATTTCTGCAGTCTTATATCATATATGTGAAAGAGTACTTAACATCTTTGAGCTTTACAAAGGCCTAAAGTTCAACATAGAGTAGTTTATAATAACACTAGGGCACTGAGTGTGACAATAAAATGCTCAAGGCAAGTGGTACAGGACCATCAACACCTTTTTCATTTTACTAATATGATAAGACATACAAAGATGGTCAGTACATCGGAGTCTTATACAGAAGAGAGAAATACATTTTTGGAACAAATATCTGATTTTAACAATTTTTTTATTGTCATATTGAGATAATGTATTTCTTGTGTAGCTTAGACTGGCCTTGAACCTATGATCCTCTGCATCAGCATACCCATTGCAGAGATTCTGAAGGTACCAGTGGACCTAGTCCTCAAATAAAAATTTTATAATGCCTGCATTGTATTGCCTCTTCCCTATATCTGCTCTTCCTTTGTGAATGACCCTCTACTAGTAAGGCATTGTAAAGTTAATTTGAAAGCACCAGCACCCTTTTCCCATCTCATTAGACTCCTGTGTTCTGCAGACACATTGTTCTCCTCTTCTTTCAGGTAAATCCAAGCCTGATCCAATTTGGTGAGACACAGATAAGATAATGTTACTAGCTGAGATACCAGGCCTATAAAGAAGTTTCCAATCTGATATCCATGGATGAACACTTTGAGGTGCACCACTTCCAACACCCCTGTCTCTTTCACCTTAGAATTTCTCCGAAGTTTACTACTTTCTTTGACATCTTAGCAGAGTTAAATCTTTTCCAGACTCAAGTTTAAGTCAATTTTTCACACATACCCCTGTTTAAATAAGCTGCTACTGAAGCTATTTCAAAAAATCCTGCCTTCTGGCGTCTAAATTCAAAATCTTAAACTGTCCTGTGTGTCTGGCCTCTCTCAGAGTTTCTTTCCACACTATCTGTTTGACTGTAACCATCTTGACTCAGGTCCTTATGCTAACTAAGTTACCTGTTGTTTAGAAACTGGTACATACTTTCTCTTGTATTTGAACAGTTTTGGCAATATTCTCTGTTGTCATTAACTAGTATTCATTTGTCAGAAGTCAGTTGAAGTTTATGTCCGAAAAGATACCTTTGCAACCTTAAGTATCAGCCAAGTAGGTCCAGGTGCCTATCAAAACCCACACCAGTCTTACTTTGTATAAGCTCCCTTTATTTTAATCGTTAATTTCCTTGTACAAATTACATTGACATTTCTCCAGAACCTCATTCAACTAAATGTCGTTAGACCAATGAGTGGGATAATTGCAATAATATGCCTTTTTTACAGTAAATTCCATTACTAGATTATCATGTTAATATTCTATTTATTAAAAAAATCTGTCATTAAAATGATCCTAATCTTCAATGTTATGTCAATGTATTAATTAGAAAGAACTGAAAAGCATTGCATACTTTCATAGCTGTCAATAAGGAAACTGTAATCGTAAGTACACAAGTTGTATTTTATCATATGGCTAAATTTTATTAAGGATAGAGTGTTTTTTCACATGGACCAATTGCTATTCTTCCATAATTTTAGATCATACCATCATTTCTATAGACATGTTTTGTGCTATAGAGAAATCAAAGTTAATAATTTTGAATGTATATATACACACTATATATATATATATATATATATATATATATATATATATATATACAAAATTAATTTCCATGGCTTGAAGAACCACTTGTTGATGTATTAACTCACACTACACTATGTAGAGTGTTACGTAGTTTCCTTCCTCTGTAGAGAAGTAAAGGGATGGCAGTGTATGAGGGTAGAAATGGGGCTCAGAGCTGCATTTAAATCTGAGCTCTGCCATGGATCAGCTTTATGACACAGACAAACCTGATCCTCAACAACTACAGACATCATAAACACTTCAGAGAATCATAAAGAAAATTACATCAAATGTAAGACTTTTTATTGCTAAAGTTCTAAAGAATCAAAGAATTACACAGCTCTAAGAATTACACAGCTCTGTCATCCTTGATCAAACAATGGTTAGCTGTGTCCTTGGTGTAATCTTCACACCTGTTTTCCACATACTAGTAATGTATTTACTCCTTAAGCAATCAAGCTGTTGTTTTTCTCTCCTAAAATTGCTAAATTTTGGCCTGATTCTTAAAGAAAACGTGTTTTCTCTTTGCAATGTATTACGTACCCACTGCTACTATAAAGTCAACGTCTGTGTAAAGACAAGCAAATAGGGTATAGGAATACAACATGTTTGTATTTGTCCAAGCTTTAATGCACATTCTCATCATAAAGCATTATTCAAAATGAATAAATGAGACAATTTTGTTTCTACTAACTATTCTGCCTGGGGAATGTTGCATTCTGAAATAAGTGGTAATGATGGAGGAAGGTCATTGGTTAAATTAAAAGAAACTGCTTTGGCCCATCTCATTGGTTAGGAGATAGGTGGGAGGAGTAAACAGAACAAAACGCTGGGAGGAAGAGGAAGTGAGGTCAGACTCCACAGCTCTCCTCTCGGGAGCAGACGTCCGCCATGCTCCCGGCTCCTGGGCAGACACACGCGATGAAGCTCTGAAGCTCCAACCCAGGATTGGACTTAGGCTAGAATCTTCCCGGTAAGACCAGCGCTATACAGATGATAAGAAATGGGCTAGTCCAGGTGTGAGAGTTAGCCTAGAAGAGGCTAGGTAGAAATGGGCCAGAGCAGTGTTTAAATGAATACAGTGTCCGTGTAATTATTTCGGGGCATAAGCTAGCCCAGCCGGGCAGGCGGCTGGGGTTTTGGGGACATAGCCCCGCCGCCGCTCTCCATATTACTACATGGTAATCCCTTAAATATATAAAGTGAAGTGTCATCTAGTATATCAGACAGTTAATACTAGCTAGATAATTTTACCATATTATATGAGCCAACACTTGGTAAACGCTAAGGAGTAATTTATCAAAGAAGAGATATATTCAGATAAAAATACCATTCCTCAGTGTAGGTTTACATGTAAATTTTCATGTGATGGAATTAAAGTTTCTTCTAAATTGATTGAAAATTAGAACCAAAATTATCAAATACATTACAAATGGACCCTTATTTCCTCAATGATATTCATATAATAGTTAACTAAAATCTAGTCAGTTATGAATAGAGCTGGCACATTGTAGAATATATACATTGTAGAATATATACAGGAGTGGCATGGTTTTGTTATATGGTTCCTTCTTATCTATTTTTTAATTTTTATTTAATTTTTAAAAATTCCATTTTACATTCCAGCCACAGTTTCCCCTCCTACTCCTCCTCCTACTCCCTCCCCGCCTCCTCCACAACCCATCCCCATCCAATCCTCCGCAAGGGTAAGGACTCCCATGGAGAGTCAAGAAAGTCTGGCACAGTAAGTTAGGGCAAGATCAAGGCCCTCTCCGCTGCATTAAGGCTGAACATGGCATCCCACCATAAGGAATGGTCTCCAATAAGATGTTTCATGCACCAGGGATAGATCCTGGTCCTACTGCCTCACAGATAGTTCAAGATTCGCCACTGTCTCCCAGGTATGGAGGGCCAAGTTTGGTTCCATAGCGGCAGCTTTTGAACTAGCTGGCAAGATCCACAACCAAGCACCAAGCCAAGCTCCAGGAATCCAACTGAAGAGAGGGAGGAGGGAATATATGAGCAAGGGAGGTAAAGATCATGATGGAGAAACCTATGGAGACAGATAAACCAAGCTCATGAAAATTCATGAACTATAAACCCACAACTGTGGAGCTTTTTCTAAATTTTAAGGAGACTCCAGATTTATCTTCAAATTGGCTTCATCAATTCACACTCCCACCAGCAGCATACAAGAGTTCTCATTTCCTAGTATCCATGCCAGAATTTGTTGGCATTTAAGTTCATGATGTGGCCATTCTGACTAGGGTCACATAGAATCTTAAAGTAGTTTTAATGTGTATGGAGAAGCATGAGGCCCCAGTTGTTTAACTACTGGAGAGCATACCAGATTTGGTTATTTCTAAACTCAAGTTAACACAGGAAGCTAAGATTGAATTTGGTGAACACAATAAAAACCAAACTAGCAAACAGGGAAAGAGAGTTGTAGGGATGCTGTTATAAGCAGAAAAGAAATGAAGAAGGTAGAAGGCAGAGAGATCCAAAAAACCAAGAGCTCAATTATTAATAAAAAAAAAGTAGAAAAAAATCAAAGATTTTACAGTGGTTGGGATAAGGCTGACCATGCATGAGTTCACAGCTAGAAATAATATTATTTATGCCCTATGAGCACGTATCACTATTCTCTCAGAAAAGTTACACTGTGAGTGTGTAGTAAATATTTCATGAGGGAAGTGGATGAGGAAGAGGACGGTGTAAATGCCATAATGTTCTCTACCATAAGAAAACTAAGCTTAGTTTGTCCTCAGCGGGTACTTACTGCTTTCCAAAACTGTACAACCGAGTATTGAGGTAAATCTCTCATTTTAGTGGGGTCTGATAGTGCAGCTCATATTTATTATGCCTGTATAATAAATATCTTGTATAATAATGGCATTGGTCGTAGTTGGCTAAAATTTTTCAGGATACTTCAAAAATCACTGATGCTTGGGACGTTGCCAAACTGCTATGGATAATTTAGGAGGACAGTTCCTGATCTTGGGCTGGGCTGTCACAACAGGGACCCAAGAACAATGATATAGGGGCTGAGGTAAAGTAAATTGGGGAAAGGATTAAGAGGAGTCCCGTGATATTAGGCTTATGGAGACAAAAGAAAAATGGTATTTTGCAGAAGATATGAAAAGCTAATCAGGCTACAAAGGAGGATACAAAAAGAAAATTGAGGGGAGAAAGTAAATATTTAGGTTAATCCTGAAAATAATCACCTTTGAGAAACATTAAAGGAAACCGAGACTCTCATTGAAAGTGAAGTTAAGCTTTAATAAACCCAGTATAGTGTGCAGAGTCTTATGATTACTAAGTGAGAATGGAAGTCTATTTTGTTTGAAAAAAAAGACAAAACAAAACAAAAAACATGACATTTAATAAATCTTTCCAGGGGTAAATCTAACCAAGGAAGTGAAAGATCTATTTGACAAGAACTTTAAGGCATTGAAGAAAGAAATTGATGAGGATACCAAAAAATGGATGGACATCCCTTGCTCTTGGATTGGGAGGATCAACATAGTAAAAATGGCAATTCTACCAAAGGCAATTTATAGATTCAATGCAATCCCCATCAAGATCCCATCAAAATTCTTTACAGATCTGGAGAGGACAATAATCAACTTTATATGGAAAAACAAAAAACCCAGGATAGCCAAAACAATCCTATACAATAAAGGATCTTCTGGAGGCATTACCATCCCTGACTTCAAACTCTATTACAGAGCTACAGTAATGAAAACAGGGTGGTACTGGCATAAAAACAGAGAAGTCGACCAATGGAATCGTATAGAAGACCCGGATTTTACCCCACAAACCTATGAACACCTCATTTTCGATAAAGGAGCTAAAAGTATACAATGGAAGAAAGAAAGCATCTTCAACAAATGGTGCTGGCACAACTGGATGTCAACCTGTAGAAGAATGAAAATAGACCCATATCTATCACCGTGCACAAAACTCAAGTCCAAATGGATTAAAGACCTCATTATCAGCCCGAAAACACTGAACCTGATAGAAGAGAAAGTGGGAAATACCCTACAACAGATGGGCACAGGTGATCACTTCTTAGGTATAACCCCAGAAGCACAGGCATTAAGGGCAACATTGAATAAATGGGACCTACTAAAACTGAGAAGCTTCTGTAAAGCAAAGGACACTGTCACTAAGACACAAAGGCAACCTACTGACTGGGAGAAGATCTTCACCAACCCCGCAACAGACAAAGGTCTGATCTCCAAAATATATAGAGAACTCAAGAAACTAGACTTTAAAATGCTAATTAACCCAATTAAAAAATGGGGCACTGAACTGAACAGAGAATTCTCAACAGAAGAACTTCAAATGGCCAAAAGATACTTAAGGTCATGCTCAACTTCCTTAGCAATCAGGGAAATGCAAATCAAAACAACTTTGAGATATCATCTTACACCTGTCAGAATGGCTAAAGTCAAAAACACCAAGGATAGCCTTTGCTGGAGAGGCTGTGGAGGAAGGGGTACCCTCATCCATTGCTGGTGGGAATGCAATCTTGTGCAACCACTGTGGAAGTCAGTGTTTCGGTTTCTCAGGAAATTCGGGATCAACCTACCCCTGGACCCAGCAATACCACTCTTGGGAATTTACCCAAGAGATGCTCTATCACATGTCAAAAGCATTTGTTCAACTATGTTCATAGCAGTATTATTTGTAATAGCCAGAACCTGGAAACAACCTAGATGCCCTTCAATGGAAGAATGGATGAAGAAAGTATGGAATATATACACACTAGAGTACTAAGCTGCGGTAAAAAACAATGACTTCTCGAATTTTGCATGCAAATGGATGGAAATAGAAAACACTATCCTGAGTGAGGTATCCCAGACCCAAAAAGAAGAACATGGGATGTACTCACTCATAATTGGTTTCTAGCCATAAATAGGGGTCACAGAATCTACAATTGGCGAACCTAAAGAAGCTAAGTAAGAAGGTGAACACAAGGAAAAACATATAGATATCCTCTTGGATAAGGGAAGTAGACAAAATTGCCGGGGAGAAAAGTGGGATCTTGGGGGTGGGGTGGGAAGGGGGTAAGGGGAGATGGGGAGAGAAAAGGTAGAAGGGAAGGAGGGGGGACTTGGGGAAATAGGAGGATCGGGATAAAGGAAGGTTGGATAGGGGAGCACGGAACCACAATTCTTAGTTAAGGAACCCACTTTAGGGTGGGCAGGAGAATTGACCCTAGAGGGGCTCCCAGGTGCCCAAGCTGAGGTCCCCAGTTAGTTCCTTGGGCAGCTGAGGATAGGGAACCTGAAATGACCCCATCCTAGCGCAATACTGACGAATATCTTGCATATCATCTTAGAACTTTCATCTGGCGATGGATGGAGATAGAGACAGAGACCCACACTGGAGCACTGGACTGAGCTCCCAAGGTCCCAATGAGGAGCAGAAGGAGGGAGAACATGAGCAAAGAAGTCGGGACCACGAGGGGTGCACCCACCCACTGAGACAGTGGAGCTGATCTACTGGGAGCTCACCAAAGCCAGCTGGACTATTACCAAAAAAAGCATGGGATAAAACTGAACTCTCTGATCATGACGAACAATGAGGGCTGATGAGACGCCAAGGACAATGGCACGCAGTTTTGATCCTATGCAATCTGCTGGCTTGGTGGGAGCCTAGCCAGTTTGGATGTTCACCTTCCTAGATATGGACGGAGGGGGGAGGACCTAGGACTTACCACAGGGCAGGGAACCCTGACTGCTCTTTGGACTGGAGAGGGAGGGGGAGAGGAGTGGGGGGAAGGGGAGAGGGGTGGGAGGAGGGGGAGAAGAGTGGGAGGAGGGGGAGAAGAGTGGGAGGAGGGGGAGGGAAAGGGGAGGCTGGGAGGAGGTGGAAATTTGTTTTTTTTCTTTATTCTTCTTTTATCAATAAAAAAAAAGAAAAAAAAACAGACAAAAAAAATAAAAAAATAAATCTTTCCATTCAAGAAACATCAGTTCTATTGTTAATATATCATCATCTCACTTAATGCTCACGAGAACTTTATAAGGCATATTTTATGATTATTTCTAGGTAAAAACAGCAGATTACTCCTATTTGATGAAACTGACTGATCCAGAATCACATGATTTATATTTTAGTGCATTAGCTATGTCTATGAAATGGAATGACTATATTCTTGTGGTTTTGCGTCAGTTATATAATATTAAGGGTGAGAAGTATTAGATATTTCACTGTAACAACATCCACAAAACCCCCATTTAGCCTACATAACAAATACCACATCAATATGGATACATCACTTGACCTTTCTGTTAGCCTACTAGTATTGCCAAGAACTAATGGATACAGAAATACATTCCAGATATGCTTAGTGCAATATGAATGTTGTTTCATTACATTATCAGTATGATAGGCAATTATTCTCCCTCTCCATTACAGGTTCTCTGTGATCTAACCAAAGCTAAAGATGCCTTGCTCTCTTAGATGCCATCCTCCTTATCAAGTTATATCTGTGTTGGAAATAAAGTGAAACCTGAATTAATATATGTCGATGCTGAAATCCAATTCACCTTTCTATAGACATCTGAGTTTCAATAAAATCTTGACCCTCACAAACATGGAAACTTCAACTCTTTTTTTCCTTTTTTGGAAAAAGATACCACAATTTTCCCCAAGGAATCATAATGAGAATAAAATGACATGTTGATTCTAAAACTGTCTGCAATTAATCTGACATATCAGTAGTGTATTATATGGCGTAATTTTTATGATATTTTTGTTTTTCTGTGTACCTACATATATCTCTGCATGCATCACTATAATGTGGCAGTCAGAGGACCACTTACAGGAGTCTGTTCCACTCTTGTATTATGTGTGCACTGGGAATTAAATCCAGGCTTAGCTGATAGCACATTCACAAAGACATCTTAGCAACCTGGAGCTCTGTGCACTGTCTGTCTAAACTATCTGCTAATTTTCTCAGTAAATCCATAAGAAAGTTATTTGTACAATTATCAGCCCTTAAAACTAGACTTGTGCTTCTTCGTACATAATTCATATAATAAATGTATCACTGAAAATTATACAACTCATTTGCTCATTTTTGACTCACTGGAAGTCTTATTTCAACCTAAGATGAACTGGGTGATCTCCATTATTTTCAAAACAGAAGTTTTAATTTTGCCACATTGTTATTTTTAATGTTTCTATTTAGTGTTATAGCTAAAGCTCATTGTCAAATTAGTTGGCAATTAATACTGAATAGTCAAAATGGTTTTACAAATTTCATTACAGCAACATTCAGTGAATTCTACCATTACCAAGTTTTCTGGAACAGTCTTATAATTGGAATTGCTGCATAGGTCAATGCCACATTTTGTTTAACAGTTTAACCTTTGCCGTTGTGGACAATGCATGTCATCCACAATTAAACTGCCTCTTTCCAGTAATCAAACCCTCATGCCCCTGTCCATCAGACGTACCCTGAGAAGCAGAATTACATATTCAAATCTGCCAACTCAACCCTTTTCTTCAGATTTCCAGTACACACATACCCTTGCTCTATTACCTCAATTAGCATTTAAGAATTCACACAGAGCAGTGTTAATTCAAAATAGTCTACCTTCAAAGATTAATAGACACGGGCTGTGAACCTTATTGTAGGGAGTTTCATGCTGTAGAAACATGCAAAACAGGTAAAGCAGCTTTTTGGGAGGGCTATATCCAGTGGTTCATTCAAATCATAGCATCAAAACCTATTTTCCGTGGGTCTTTTTTGTCTGTTTACTGTGTCCACACATGTCTCTTGACAGTTGACTTATGAAATAATCATACAACTAATTGTTTCTTCAGAAGCTGAAGGGGTTTTAAGAAGCCATAACTCACAACATTTGCGATTTCTGTGTTTTACATACTCCTTCAGTGACTAATTGCAGCTCTAGTGCCTGACGTCCTCCTCTAACCTCCACATGGACACGTGGGTATGTGCACATATGCTTTGGGCATGCACCACGCATGTACCCACCCACCCATATACACACATGAAAAAATGGTAAATCAGTTCTTTGGCAATGTATAGCATTATTGAGTTTAATAATAATGGTCCAGTTCAAACAGAAGAATATACTAAGGACTTCACTCATCCTAATATAGGCTGGAATTTAAAATAACAGTACTGAATTGAATTTCTTCTACTGGAGTGAACAGTTTGAAACTATGGCCATTAACTTTTGGTTCATCAATGTAAGGAGTAGATTTTAAAAATTAAAAGAAGGCCACTTAGTTATTTTTAATTTGGTTTTTCTTTACTCATTTTCCAACCAGAACATTTCAGGAGCTTCAGTGTTATTTATGATTAACAAGTATTTATTGGGTATTTCTTTTTTTTGATTTTTATTGAGATCTACATTTTTTTCTGCTCCCTTCAGTGCCTCTCCCCTCTCCCTTCAACCTTCCCCCAAAGTCCCCATGCTTCCAATTTGCTCAAGAGATCTTGTCTTTTTCTACAGTCTCTTAGTGTCTAGATTGTTGTCTAAGTTCTATGGGATTTTGGTTTGTAGGCTGGTTTTCTTTGCTTTATGTTTAAAAACCACTTATGAGTGAGTACATGTGATAACTGTCTTTCTGCATCTGAGTTACCTCACTCAAAATAATGTTTTCTAGCTCCATCCATTTTCCTGCAAAATTCAAGCTGTCGTTATTTTTTCTGCTGTATAGTACTCCATTGTGTAAATGTATCACATTTTCCTTATCCATTCTTTGGTCAAGGGGCATTTAGGTTGTTTCTATGTTCTGGCTATGACAAACAAAGCTGCTATGAACATAATTGAACACATGTCCTTGTGGCATGATTGAGCATCCTTTGGATATATACCCAAAAGTGGAATTACTGGGTCTTGAGGAAGGTTGTTTCCTAATTTTCTGAGAAATAGCCACACTGACATCCAAAGGGGCTGTACCAGCTTGCATTCCCACCAGCAATGCAGGAATGTCCTCTTTCCCAACAACCTCTCCAGCCTAAGTTGTCATCAGTGTTTTTGATCTTGGTCATTCTTACAGGTGTAAGGTGGAATCTCAGAGTTGTTTTGATTTGCATTTCTCTGATCACTAAGGATGTTGAGCATCATTAAATGTCTTTCTTCTTTTAAGAAGTCATGTTAAGGAGCATAATTAGGAAGGAAATTGGAATAAAAATTTGTATGCTAGAGGTCCCTATACACTAAGTAAGGACTGTGCTTTACATATAAATATTTTATGTTTTTAATGGAACTTTTTTTGCTTCTTCTGTAGCCTCTTCTCCCCCTCCACTCACAAATATACACATGCATACTTTTTTTCACATGCATACTTTTATATATGCATGTTTATTTTAAAATCCCCTTAATGTTATTCCTAAATTAATATTCTTCTTGTTTCTGAATGGGTATTTTGCTATCTTCAAACAAATGGGGAAAGTTTTTCCATAGATCAAAGTAAGAGTCATGGTAAAGGTTAAGTCAATGAGTAAAATCCATCCTTCCAGAGTTTATGTCAGGAATAACTATGTAAACAATCATAACTTATTACTAATATATAATACATCCCAATGAAATAGTGTGGTGATATGTCATTTCTGTCTTCTTCCCAATCATCTATTAGAAGAGACTATTTTCCCAGGCCTTGACCACTTGGAAGCGCAAGTGCTGGAGCTCTGGGAGTTAGTTGACTCTTAACATAGCCCAACCCCAGTTACTATTATTCCAGCATTTCCAGCCTTCTCCTTCTCACTGTTTTTACACAGTTGTGTTTTCAGGGACTAGTCACAATGGCATTATGGGAAAACCAAGAATACCCAGGGAAAGCCTTGGTGCATTTATCTGCAGGCCCCGCTTCAACATTAGCAGGCCTCTGTTGATTACCTTTAGAGTGTGCCTATTTGGGAGAGATTCGAAACAAAATCGGAGTACTGCAATCGGACAACATACCTTTTTATTGCTTCATATGATATTCTGAAAATATTAAAAGAGCAACTCAACTGTTTTCTCCCCACTGTCCTATATTTTTTTAGACTGTGTGGAGATTAATAGCAGCCCACAATAATCTGTTGTCCTTTGTTGGGGGAAAAACTACGCTGCTGTTTCTGGAGAGAAATAATTGGTATGTAGCTTATAGAGTCAACGACTGAATTTAATGGAGCATAAAGGGGTGGTATCTCTCACGAAGGAGGCATATTATCCGTTTAAACAGCTTCCAGTCTTGCACATAAATTAGACCTTCGACAAGCTTTAGGGGAAAAAAAAAGAAACCACACAGCAGTGAATTAACATGCATGCATAATCTTAACAAAGAAACTGTCTCTTTTGAAAAGAAGGGAAAGATCCAGTGTCTCTGCTACAGTTCGAAATCTGAAATTAATTATTGACTTTTCCATATTGTTTTCAGCCACTTTGTTTGCCCATTTATTGTAGAATGTATATATGGTAATTGTTTGACGGGAGCTCATAAAATTGAAAGTGCAAATGGGATAGTATATGAGCAATTTATTGCATATGCCCTCAGACACAGACGCAAACTTGGCATAAGTGAAAAGTGGTCAATGCATGCTTTTTCAAGGTCTTTTGTGAAGGGAGAAGAGAGAGAATATTTCAGGGTATTTTATACAGTGAAATTCTCAAACAACTGCAATTGAAAACCATTTTATTTTTATCTAAAATTTTACCATTTAGAAAACTGATTTACAGTGGTTCTAGAATTCAAGTTGGTGGACATGTTTAAGCTAAGAAAGATGTAATAATTTGTGGAATATGAAACTTGAAAATTTTCTACTTATTATATATTAAACAATAATTTTCATACTCATGAAATAAACTCTCTCACACACACACACATACACAAACACACACACATTTAGAAACACACAAAATAATATTTTGAAAGCAAACAGAAAAAATATTTAATATGATGAAGACTCAAGTAATCTCACTCTCCTGTCTCTCTCACTCTTTCTCTCTTGTTCTCTGTCTAAGCACTCCTATTTCAGATAAGCCCAAACCATAAATAGGACTCTCAAATTTAAAATTCCAAACCTACTGTTACTAATAAAAAATTAAGTACAATGATTCATCTCACCAACATCTATTTTCCTCTTAATTAAAACACCATACCTTCATCACGGCCTATTCAGAATCATCAGTTCGTTTTATTTTTTGATTTTTTTTATTTCTTCAGATTTTCACACATTATACAATGTGTCTTAAGCATATCTCTCCCACTTTTCAACTTCCTCTAGGCCTATTTGCTCAGCACATCCCCTTCTTAATTCCATACCCCTTTTTAACTTTAAAAATATATCTATACACTGAGAATTTAATATGTATACAGTGGATTTAGTTCTTACTAATCCTTATAATATCCAATGGTTCCCACACCAGGACATCCCCTTCCAATTACACATCCTATTTTTTTATAACCCAATGAGTATAATTAGAGTTGTCAGCATGTATGTGGGTGTAAGGCCAATCAGTGGAGCATAAACAATCTACTAAAGGCCACACCCATGGAGAAAAGAGACATTTACTTGCCTAGAAGCTATCGATTGCCAGCAGCTCTCATCTAATGGGTGTGGTCATGTGGGCTCTTCCCCGTCCTTGCTTAACTGTTGACTGGCTCGATCTTCTTCTGTTCTTCTGTAGGCAGTCCCAAATGTGTTAGTTCATGATGGCTATGGTTCTGTCATTTCTAGAAATCACCCTTTCACAGCAGTTCTCTCCAACCTCTCTGCCTCTTACAATCTCACCAATCCCTCTTGATCCTTAAACCTTGAGAGTATGGTGTAATGCCCTAACTGTGGCTGAGAAATTTACAATCCCATAGTATTTTTACTTTGACTAGTTGTGAGTTTCTATAATAACCACTGTCCACTACAACAGGAAACTTCTGTGATGAGCAGTGAAGGTGTGTTGCCACCCTAACCTTCAAGTATAAGGACAAATATTTAAAAGAAAGTTTGATTAGCAGTCAATTTAGCAAAATAACAATAGTAGATTTCAGACAGGGTGTGGCCTGCCTGACTGGAAGTTTTTGGTCAGGTTTAAGTTACTAGGCAAGATCTCATTCCTTTGGAGCTTCCAATAAGTACTATACATAGGCTCTTGAATATGTACCCATTCACTTGGATGTGGGCAATTAAAGTATGACCATATTCCAAGGAAAAATTGCCCTCTCTTCTCGCATGGATCATCAGTTGGAGATAAGGTCTCCTGAGAACCTTCATCATCTATGTTGGATTTTTATCGGACTTGATCTTCTGCAAGGCATGTGGAGATAACCAAAGATGCTGCAAGTTCCTCTGGACAACAGTCAAATCATATTCATAAGACAGCAATACACAATCCTTATCCCCATCTTCCAGCTCTTATATTATTTCTGCTCCTTCATTTTTGATGCTTCCTGGGTTTTGTGGATAAGTTATGAACACAAGAAGACCATTTTTTGAAAGTATTATTAGACTTACTTTCTTTTTAATACTCAGGGGAAGAACAAAATGTCTTTCTTTTGTCACAGCTTCAATTTCTATGAGTCTCAGCTTTTGCTCCCTTAAGGCACAGTGATTATAGTACCTAGATTCAAACATGTTTAAGAAACACTTTGGTACTTAGTAAAGCATGAGGAATTGAAAACAGACTAATTTAAGTTACAAACCTAAATCTCCCCTCACTAAGTGTGTGATTTTCTACATGTCTTCTAGTTTGTATAAATATCAAAGTCATATTTTGTAAAAAAAAAAAGAGCAAAGTAATGCTTAAACTTAATTATCAGCATGCTTTAAATGCTAGGTAACATATTTATACAGAGAAACAAAAAGACCATTTCTCTTTTAACAGTAAATGACATGAATCTACCTATCAACCAGCTACCTTCCACTTCTCCCTCACAGAGGAGAAAATAAAGCAGTATTAACACAATATAATAAACACAAACTCACCAAATAATTTTTAAGACTACATTGCTTGATTAATGCTTTTTTTTGAAGGAATAGTTCTTTCCTAATACCTTACTTTTATTTCATTTCAAAATGATCTGTAGTTGTGGGAGATTGTACTGTCTCACAGCACTGTGTAGTGGAGGGGAAGAGGAAGAAGAAGCATCTTCTACTGTGGTGGTCTGTGTCTAGGAGGCACAAAGACACTTACCACCCATCAGAGGCATACAGAAAAGTAAACATTTTACCTGTAAAATATCTGGCACACAGTAGCAATTTCATTATATCACATAATTACAATGTTGCCTGGAAAAATAGTTTATAATGTAAACAATATCAATCCCATATTATAATCAGAAATGTGGTTAACCTCGCCTGAATACAAAAGGTATTTGGGGGGTTGGACAGATGGCTGAACAGACAAAAGTGCTTACTTCCATCCCAGAAAACAGAAGTTTGGTTTTCTGCACCCATGTGGCAGCTCATAACTGATTGAGACTATAGTTCCAAGAAGCCTGATGCCCTCTTCTGGCCTTCATGTCCTCAGGCATACAAATGACACACATAAACTCATGCTGGCAAACACACATACACTAAGAATAAAAAAAGCTAATAAAGATATTAATATTACTTGTCATACTTTAAAGTGTCTTAATAAATATAGGTATTTTAAACAAAACGATTGTTCCTCTGTAAACTCTGTAAATTCATATTTATCAAGAAGAGAAATTCCTGCAAAGAAACAAATGCTTTTAATAAAACTTGTTCTTCAGTTTTTAAAGCTTCAGGAGTTAAATAATTTATTAAAAAAACATTTTTACAGTCAAAGAACACAGGAAGGAGTTGAATAATTCCTAAGAAAGAACAAATACTATAAACAACTCCATGGATATGGAACTGTACCCATTAATGTCATAGTATACAACCCACCTAGATCCATATAAGAATCACAAATCAGTAAATCAATTTTTATTGTAATATAGACTGATACATTAATTTGTATTTGCTATTCTATTTTAGGCAAATACATAGTACAGCTAGCAAATCTAAAACTTTGTATAGATGATAAATCATATTTCTATCATGCCAATCCAAACTAATATTAACATTATCAATCCAGCATTTGGGTTTTAGCGCTTATATTACAGATAAGAATATTATCATTTTAAGCAATTTGCTAATTATATCATCATTGATATAATTAAACGCATTGATATAATTAAAAGAGACAACACTCTTTTCCCAAAGTTCAAATTTTATAGTTATGAAACTATAATAACTCTTCCAAGATGATTATAATTATGTTCATATATGCTACAATAGCTTATTTCCATACCTGGACTCAAGGCCACCAATACCCATTACACACTAGTGCCCAAATTTGTTTCCTAGAGATCATTTGATTTCATTAGCTGTCTTGCTTTCAGATCTCAATGTATGACAGTTCTTTGCATGATTTTTTTTTAAAAAATGAGATTGTCTAGTCGAAAAGATGTCATATCAGATCAAACTTTTACAATCAGAGATTATTAAAATAATTTGAATTCTCTTTCATCTCCTGAACTGCAAAATTTCAAACATTTATTTTCTGTTTTTTTTTTATTGATAAAAGGACAATAAAGAAAGAAAAAAACAAATTTCCACCTCCTCCCAGCCTCCCATTTCCCTCCCCCTCCTCCCACTCTTCTCCCCCTCCTCCCACTCTTCTCCCCCTCCTCCCACCCCTCTCCCCTTCCCCCCACTCCTCTCCCCCTCCCTCTCCAGTCCAAAGAGCAGTCAGGGTTCCCTGTCCTGTGGTAAGTCCTAGGTCCTCCCCCTCCGTCCATATCTAGGAAGGTGAACATCCAAACTGGCTAGGCTCCCACCAAGCCAGCAGATTGCGTAGGTTCAAAACCACGTGCCATTGTCTTTGGCGTCTCATCAGCCCTCATTGTTCGCCATGTTCAGAGAGTCCAGTTTTATCCCATGCTTTTTTGGTAGCAGTCCAGCTGGCCTTGGTGAGCTCCCAGTAGATCAGCTCCACTGTCTCAGTGGGTGGGTGCACCCCTAGTGGTCCCGACTTCTTTGCTCATGTTCTCCCTCCTTCTGCTCCTCATTGGGACCTTGGGAGCTCAGTCCAGTGCTCCATTGTGGGTCTCTGTCTCTATCTCCATCCATCGCCAGATGAAAGTTCTATGATGATATGCAAGATATTCATCAGTATTGCTCTAGGATAGGGTCATTTCAGGTTCCCTATCCTCAGCTGCCCAAGGAACTAACTGGGGACCTCAGCTTGGGCACCTGGGAGCCCCTCTAATGTCAATTCTCCTGCCCACCCTAAAGTGGGTCCCTTAACTAAGAATTGTGGTTCCGTGCTCCCCTATCCAACCTTCCTTTATCCCGATCCTCCTGTTTCCCCAAGTCCCCCCTCCTTCCCTTCTACCTTTTCTCTCCCCATCTCCCCTTACCCCCATCCCACCCCACCCCCAAGATCCAACTTTTCTCCCCGGCAATTTTGTCTACTTCCCTTATCCAAGAGGATAACTATATGTTTTTCCTTGGGTTCACCTTCTTACTCAGCTTCTTTAGGTTCGCCTATTGTAGACTCCGTGACCCCTATTTATGACTAGAAACCAATTATGAGTGAGTACATCCCATGTTCATCTTTTTGTGTCTGGGACAACTCACTCAGGATAGTGTTTTCTATTTCCATCCATTTGCATGCAAAATTAGAGAAGTCATTGTTTTTTTACCGCAGCGTAGTACTCTAGTGTGTATATATTCCATACTTTCTTCATCCATTCTTCCATTGAAGGGCATCTAGGTTGTTTCCAGGTTCCGGCTATCACAAATAATACTGCTATGAACATAGTTGAACAAATGCTTTTGACATGTGATAGAGCATCTCTTGGGTAAATTCCCAAGAGTGGTATTGCTGGGTCCAGGGGTAGGTTGATCCCGAATTTCCTGAGAAACCGAAACACTGACTTCCACAGTGGTTGCACAAGATTGCATTCCCACCAGCAATGGATGAGGGTACCCCTTTCTCCACAGCCTCTCCAGCAGAGGCTATCATTGGAGTTTTTTATTTTAGCCATTCTGACAGGTGTAAGATGATATCTCAAAGTTGTTTTGATTTGCATTTCCCTGATTGCTAAGGAAATTGAACAGGACCTTAAGTGTCTTTTGGCCATTTGAACTTCTTCTGTTGAGAATTCTCTGTTCAGTTCAGTGCCTCAGAATTGTGACACAGTGGAGAATACAGAATTTGGAGCCAAATGGACAAGAGTTTAAACTGTGACCCATAACCAGCAAATTAAATGACTTTACTTCTGATCCTTTGTTTCTTGTCTATACAATAGACATGGTAGCTTCTCAAAGCAGTGCTCTGTCATGAGGACTTACGATCGTCTCTCTGAAGGTCTCGTGCAGTAGTTGTACATATGATGACTATGTAAATAATAGTTCTTTATAAATGCCCATTACTTATATAGAAATAACATTGCTGCCAATATGGAAAGGTAACCCAAACCATTCAAATATTCTTGGCTTATCTTACCTCCTAGAAGCTAAATGTGGGTTAAACACTAAGGTCTTATGAGATCTCTTCCACCATCCACTTCTTTTGATAACGCTACCAGTCAGACAGAACACATACATTATATAGACAGAGAGGGCTAAAGCAACCTTCTCTAGGTACCCCTGCCCAGAACTCTGCTTGTGTGAGCTCAAGGTTCTTCTCTCTGTGTTCCACAGTCAGAACTCAGGTAACTGCTCCCCAACCAGCAGTTCTCTCTCTCTCTGGAATGAAGGATAAAATTGAGAAAACTCCAGAAGATCCTTAAGGAAATGAGAATCCCTAAAATTTGGATGGAACAGGAGGGAAAGGTGTACTCAGAATATCCAAGACAAAGATCTCATTCCTGGATTTTTGAAGAAAAAGGAACTAAGTGAACCAGTTGCCAGGACGTCTTGTGTTGTGGAGAAGGGTTGGGACGAGGAAATGGGTGACCTATGGGTACTTCTGTTTTTGTCTCTGTCTCTGGCAGCCTTTCGTGGGGTCAAAGGCTGTTTGGAGTGTGATCCCAAGTTCATAGAGGATGTTAGTACCTTGTTGGGAAATCTGGTACCTGTAGAAGTTCCTGGGAGAACTCAACTGCTTGAGAGGCAGCATAAGGAGATAACCCACTTAAGCTCCAAGGTCTCCCACAAGGATAAGACGCTTCGGTTGTTGGGTGAGGGAAGCTGGAGTCCTGAGAGTTTGGGAGATTAAAGGGGGAAGGGAGGCATGGAAGAAAACACCTGGGTCCACTCTACATACTTCAAGGATGTGATTATTGTCTGCCCCACATGTGCCTTTCTCCTTTCTAAATAGCCGTTCGAAATGTTGTCAAATTGAGAGAATGGCTGAAGCAAGAATTTTATAGAGTGGGCAATGAAACGTGGAAAGGTAAGACATAGTTTCACTGACGAAACTTTTATGGGTTCCATAAGGTAAACAGATATGGGGAATTTTGAGTAAAAAGAACAACACAAAATAGCTGGAATTATAATTTGAAATAATCACCTAAATTTCTGATATCCCTCCCATATCCTTGTTAGGTGTCATTATCATTCAAGGCAAGCTTCTTGAAGTCCGCCAAAACCTGGAATCCCAACTGAAAAAAACACTAGAGAATTTCTCCGAAGTTGGTAATGAGGCATTTCTACCTCATAACACTGAAATGATTTCAGAGACCAGGAACTAAGGGAGGAGAAGAGGAAGGAGGGCGCAGGTTACAACGGGTCTAGTTGTAGTGAGAAATGGATATGCTGCAGGGATGACATGGGCATAAATGTGGCATGTGTGATGTGACTCTAAGCTCATTCCATCTTTCTGCTTCTCTTTTAGCTTGTTCAGAAGATTGCGGTGAGTATAGTCCATGTGGCTCCTCGAGGTTTCAGACCATATTTCCCACCTCCATTCTATCCGTGCTTCTCTCTCTCTCTAGTTAACTTTGAATACACCTCTTAGAGCTGTAGAGGAATTATCCATGTTATCTGATGACAAAATTGAACTTAGATCTTATGCACAGCATAGTTGGAAAGAGTGCTCATGCCTCCCCAGCCTACTGCTCCAACATAAACTATGAAATCATTGCTCTACTTCATTTACAGACAGCTAAATATTTAGAGTCTTTTTAAGACTTTTAAAAATCTTGACTACTAGAGAAAGAATTGGAAGAACTGTAACTGTAGAGTCCTGGGAATGTCTGAATCTAATCTGTATTTATGAACTAAGGAACACACTTGCCATATCCTTTGAATAATTATATTTTTCTTTGCCAGTTGTAACTGAAGGTCCTGTCCTTGACTGTTGGACCTGTCTTCGCATAACTACCCGGTGTTTCAGAGGAGACTATTGTAAAGGTGACATAGGCTGTGTGGTATTGCAGTTTGAGGGGACAGGGTTCAAAGAACTAGATGGTCCATTTATCTTTTTTTCAGTGCTTTAAATAAAGCTTATAGTAATGTTTTTGAAAAGAAAAAACTAAAATGTTGAGTAAAATGTTTATCTACATGAATAACTTAGAATAAAGTCAGTGGCATGGGTAAGAAGTGAATAGGGCTGGATTCTGGACTTCACTGAAGAAACTATGAGATTAAAGGGTAGCAAGGGGAAAATTTTTTGAAGCAGTCTAACACAATAAGTCCAGGAAATGTGACGAAGCAGGCAGTCCTCAACTCATTTGAACAGAGTCTATTCTATAGAAAGATTCCCAGTTACTCCTACTCTTCTTCCAAACTCATTTACATCCTTATCTCCTTCCAGATGAGAATCCAAGGAAGGCTGAAAATCGAGAGATTGCTCTGTATCTGATATTGATAGCAGAAGCTGTACTATTGACAAGTGCTGTGTTACTGTGAGTTTTCCACCCTCCCAACATTCATTTGTCAAAGAGGTGGTCCAAACTTCTCCTTTCTAACGGAAAATAGGGGGAAATTAGACAGAAGCTTGATGCAAATACTAGATGGGACATAGGACAACACAGAATAATCCAGGAACAAAGAAAACAACTATATAATTATTTTCAAAATATTACTTCTTACATTTAAGTATGGATTGTCCTTTCTCTATTTTAGATTCCATTTTTGTATCTCACATCAGAGGAGAATGAAGGTAGTACGAAGGACGCTGAAGACATATTTGGAGAATAAAATTGAAGACTTATTGGGAATGGTAGATACAGATGGTGAGAAAAACGATTTGGAGACCCAGACTTCAAATTCACAGACAGGAGAGCCATTAAGTGCTGAATCAGAGTTCCTAAGTGAGACTTGAGTTCCTGCGTGGTCATAAAATCCCAGCATCTTAAAACTGGAATAGAACTTAGGGTTTCTCCAGTGAATATCCTTACTAACATCCTGAGAAAACAGATGACATGAGAGGGCAAATGATGTACCCTGAGTTAGACAGAAAGTAAACTGGTATGTTGCAATACACACAAGAACAATATGCCGTGTGATAATAAAAGTGCATTGTTAGTCATTCTCATGGTTGGCAGTAATTAGGATACCTTCCTTCCATGTTTATAAATCAGCATTTACTATGTTTATTTTATTTCTGTTTCCATATCTACCATCAGGTTCAATGTAGATGATTTCCTAGTAAAGATAAAGATATCATTATCATAATATCTTAAGCACATAAATATACGTGTAAAATAAAGTCCAAAATACTAGTTTTGAGTAGCTGAGGTTTATCCCAATCATTTTTTTTTCTAAATCCATGTCTCAAAACAAAGTTGGATATCCTTCCTCACCAGTGTGTGTCTGGTGTGCCTCTGTGTGTGTGTGTGTGTGTGTGTGTGTGTGTGTGTGTGTGTATGTGTGTGTGTGCTAGCTCATGTGTGTATGAAAGCACATGCATGAAGAGGTTTGTGATGTGTCTCTGTGGGAGAAAGAGTGGGGGACGTAAGGACACGTCAGAGATCATTATTACACCTGATACTTTGAGGTTTCTCAGTCAAACTCAGATCACACCAACATGGCTAGTCTTGATAGCCAGGTGTCACCAAGGTCCCCTTTTTTTGAATTCCAAGGCAGGAATTACAGGAGACCCGCACTCTCACACAGGGTCGACTTGGAGCCTGTGGACCCCAACTCTGCTCTTCTTGCTTCCTTAGTAAACATTATCCACTAAGCTATCTCCACAGTCCATGTGTTTTTATTCCATGAGACTTTTTTCACTAAATATCTTTATTTGCATATTACCTTAATTATTTCATATGTGTATACACACACACACACACACACACACACACACACACACATATATATATATATATATATATATATATATATTGCACATATATCCAAGCTATCTCATCAAACTGATGTATTGACTGTTGTCTCGGTAGAGCTGAGATAGTTTGGATGAGGGATTTATGTTTATCAAAATCATCTGACTAATATAGATAAGCAAAGTCACTGTTATGGCAGATTAATGAAAACCATAAAAGTGGATTTACTCTCTTAACATGTTCTTGATTAGACAGCTAGCACATAACAAGTCTGGACTAGCTCATAGGCCCACTTAACTATAACATTCATGAACTTTCCATTTTACCTTGCTTCCTTTTATTCTATAAGCATGTTTTAGAGGATAAGCATCACAATTTATCACCATGAAACAGAGTAAATGGAGTCTTAATTCAGCAGTGGGTATAGGCCTTTGCAAATCATTCTATGATGTAGAACTCAGCGCTTACTTATAGCTGCTTCTGTGTGGATGAGATATTGAATGATGAGGATGGTCTCAGTGGAACCTGGACATTGATGTCTCTGGTTAATGTAAATTTTATTACAACAGTCAGAGCACACTGTTATAGGACACCTATCATTTCTCAATGACTTAGGGCTCACCTTCACATCTTATTCTGATACGTTTCTTAATTTATGAAATACATAATTATCTTTACATTTAATTACAAGAAAATATATGTGCAGGATAATAGAAGTGTTAAAATGTGTGATGATGAAGCTTGTTTTAGAACAATGTGTTATTATATTGTATTTAATATTTTCTGAACAGTCATGGTGCACATGTATGTTGTTGATATTGTGAAATTACTAAGTTAGCCAAACGTGTTGCCTGGGCTTGTTATTCCTTATCTTTCCCTACTATCTACTGTCCTTTAATCTGGCAATCTTTTAAAATAATTTCTAGTGTATTGTTACTGATTTCTCAGACTGAAAATTATTGTGTGGGGCTGGAGCAACAGTTCAATAGTAAAAGCATTTGTTGTTCTTTCAGACGACAAGAGTTTGATTCCCAACACCTACATCTCACCTTAAAATCATTCATAATTCAAATTTCTGTAAAACTAGAGACCTCTTCTGGTCTCTGGAGACATGAGACCCATATGTAGTGCACATGACTTGCATGTAGGCAACACATGCATAAACATAAAAAATCCTTAAAAATATATATATATATATATATATATTATTAAATGTGAAGATAATTATGTACAGATAATTATGTATTTTGTATATGTATGTATGTATGAGGGTGCTTATATGTCTATATGTATGACACTTGCATGTCTGGTGCCCACTGAAGCCAGACAAAAGCATAACCCACTAGCACCACTGTAGTATTACAGGTGGTTCTGAGCTCCTATGTGGATGTGAGGAACTGAACCATGTTCCTCTACTAAACAAACCAGTGCTCTTAACAGTTAAGTGATTGCTCCAACACTGTTTCATCATGTTTAATATACTTTAATACACTGAGGGATGGATAGGCACATACATATACAATTATAGTTGATTTTATGAATTATACAATCATGTATCCATTCCTACTGATATCAGGTTGGTTTTTATACATTCCTTTGTAGACTTTAAAAACATAGCTTTCTGGGCTATGGGCAATTAATGGCTGCTGAGATAGGGAAAACCAGTCCTCTCCAGGGACCAGCACCCAATAGAACATCCAATCTCCAGAAGTCAGCAATAAACACATCCAAATATTAATAACATTGAAATAGGAAGCATACATATATATACTTACTGTGTGTATGTATTATAAATATAATATATAATTAGGCATAATATATACTAAACAATAGGAAGAAGAAGACATTTTGAATTTGAGGACTGGGGGAATGTGGGAGGAATTGGAGGAAAGAGAAAAAGACTAAAAATAATTTAAAAATAACACTCGAAGTAAATTCTCAAACAAACAATCTTTTAATTTTTCAAGTAATGAAGACTGCTGAAGGTCTTCATTGACACTTAAAATATGTATTTTTAAAACCTTTATCATGAAAATAAAATGCTTCATAAAAAGTGATTTTTTTAAAAAAAAGTTATAAAGCATAGCTCTCTGGACAGAATCCTAATTTGCAAGAGATTTTTACATTAAATTTCTCTTTTGAAATGACTAAATATCAAATCACTTAAAGAATTGGTAATAATATTTACAATATTTTGATGTAATTATAGCTTGTCTTCTGAGCCCTAGAAAAATAAAGGACAATCTACCAAATAGAAACAAGCAGTTTGAAAATAAGGAAGCCATACTTGGGAAAAATACCGCCAGATATACTTTGTTTAAACTCCCTTCCCTTCAGGCTTGCCCTTCTCTGCTAATGATGTCATCAAACTTTTATGAGCTTTCATGTAACAGAAGAAGGTAAAAGAAACTAATTAGATATTAATAAATATTGATCTAAGACAGGTTTTGTCTAAGTTTTGTCTGGAGATTTGATGCCTGTATTTTTAAAATGCCAAAAATTATTAATAAATTGATAATTTCAGATTTTCACATTTAGGAAGCCCTGAAACCTGCAAGATGATCCATTCCCCTTAGCAACACAAAAACACAACAACAGCATTCTACTAAACAATAACAAAGTTCAGGACAGGACTCGTTATTCTAGTTCCAGGAAAACCAGTGAGTGTAGGCGCAATTCTTCCAATAACAAATTTAGTCAAAAGAAAAAGAAAATGAAAAACAGGTAGAAGTTAAAGATGATTTAAACAAAGGTGAGTTATCAAAGTCATACATGAACGTCATGTATGCACACAGTGGTTTCCTTATACAGCAATGTCTGTATCATACATGCACACAGTGCGGTCTACATGTTTTGTAGTGTATCATGAGGGTACTACTCTTTAGGGATCAAAGTAGGACACTACAGTTTTAGAGGAAGAAAGTGTCAGCCAAAGCAACGGAGAGATAAAAAGGTACTATCATATGCAGAGAGAAAGAACATAACATAAAATAAATACATGCAAAGAAACTTAAATGAGATCATTTAGAATCGAGTTTCATAAACTAGTTATAAAGAAGAAAGATAAAGAAACCTGACAAACTTCCTGTGAAAATGGTTGAAGGGAGTATCTAGCAAAACGTAACCAACAAAAAGCAAGTATTTTATTGTTGGTGCAAGTCATAAGAGAATTGAAAAAATTTGTGTGAGAATAATAGCCATTGTGATAAAATAATTGAACATTCCACACTATGTTCTCTGAACTTCTCTAGTAGTGAGTCCCTGAATTAATCAGCAGCAAATAGAAAGTTCTCTGGTGAGAGTTTGGAGACCCTTTAACCGAAGAGCAGGGCAATAAATCATTAGAAGTCTGTTTCATACTGTGGTTTTGGCAGAACAATAGTAGTAGGTTTTTCCTTCAGCCTATGACTTGTCTAACCATAGGTTTTGGCCCAATAATGGTACTAGATATGAGTTTCATTTTGTGGAGGACTTAAAGCCAATCAGAGTGTGGCTGCTTACCCCCATGATGATCTGCCACTATTGCTCAAGTAAACATGTCTTTTCAGGCAAATCATTAGTGTACCTCACAATGCTCAAGGATGAGTTATACCGATGGATACTTTTCTCCTCCTCTACCTTCGTAGCACCTTCCAGTAGTATGAAAGTTATCCAGTAGCACTTATTTCTTTATTTCTTTGATTTAAGTGTGTGGTATTTCCAGCAGTGAGTTCTTACTATCACGGTCTTAAGGGTAACTAAGAGCAAGGGAGCCTTAGAGTTTCTATCACTGGAACACCATGACCAAAAGCAAGTTGGAGATAAAGGTGTTTCTGTCTCTTACACTTCCACATCCATAGTACATCACTGAAGGAAGTAAAGGCAGGAACTGAATCAAAAGTCATGGACAAGTGTTTCATACCGGATTCCTCTCCCTGGCTTGTTCTGCCTAATACTTTTTTTCTTAAAATTGATTCTTTGGAAATTTCATGTCATGAAATCATACCCATCTCTCAGTCCCTACACACTCACCCCTCACCCTTGTAGTGTCCCCCCAAAGGAAAATTAAAAAAGAAATAATAAAAAATAAGATAAAAATTAAAGACAAAAAAATAGTAAAATAAAAAAATACAAATACAAGTACCCATTTCAGTTAAAAACCAATCAACCACATAAAAAAGCAAACAAAATAAAAAAAAACCACTTCACTCATCTGTCTTTGCTTCTCCATAGCCTCTTCATTTGTCTTGGTGACATTGGGAGCACTGTGTATAATGTTGTACACCCTTTTGTACAAACAGCTTTCATTGCAAATGTTCATTGTGCAATGTGTTGTTCAGTAGGTGTGAGGTCCCTGGCATGTCATCAACACTGTATCCCCACAGGAAATACTCTGACATCTGGCTGTTTCTTTGAGTCATTGGATATATACTTGGGTGACTGCTAAGTCCAGACCACTGGGACCACTCTCTCAAGTGAGGGGCTGGGCTAGATCGGTTACACTTGTTGTGAGGGGTAGTGCCCTCTTTCAGAAGGGTGTGTGGGAGGCAACTCTCCTATTAAGGTTGGGGCTAGCTTTCTTATGCTGGCGTCATTGGAGTCCATTTTCGCCGAGACAAGAAGTGGCATCGTCAGCTCTCAAGTGAGGGGAGCAGCTCTCTCTAGGCCGGCAAGAGGCGGGGCTCTCTCTGAGTCAGTGAGAGGAGAGGCCAGCTCAGCAAAGCCCTTGTACTGCAAAGCATGATTCAACACTTGGTTCGGGTGGGCCTCTGCTGTAACAAAAACAACGGGACATCAACACAGAGCCCAACTGTGGCAGGACCACAGATCCAGACTAGGTCAGCAGAAACAACTTGGGCCCAGATATCACCATGGACCCTGGTGGCAGCACATGCCTTTCAGATCTGCCTGATCCCAGCATTAGCATAGTCCCGAAAACCCAATATGGTCCTAGGTGGCAATAGTGATCCTGAGTAATCACATGGCTTCCAATGTCTCCAGAGTAGAAGAGCCATGGACCCATCCATGGTCCCTAGCCACAGTTGGGCCCTGATATCTACAAACATGGCCCTTGGCAGCATTGCAGACCACCCTGATCTACATGGCCTCAATGGCAGCGTGATCCTTGGACACCAAAATGGCCTCTAGTGTCAGCCCCAGATCCAAGGCTTCTCTACTGTCTTTGGTGGTGGTAACCTGAACCATGGATATCAACACAGACCCTGGCTGCAGTAGGGTCGCCAGACCCAGACATGGCCCGTGGCAGCAGCTGAGAGCGAGACAACTCCATGTTCATAGGTATCAGTGTAGATCTCTCAGGTAGGAATGGGCATGGCAGCTGCACATCCATCAGACCCATTAGGGTCACAGGTGGCAACCTAGAAGCCGGTATCCTTGTGGCTATTGTTGGGAACACCAGCATGGAGATCAACCTAGACCCTGGCTGCAGTTGGACCCAGATATGGTGCTCAGCAGTCCCAGACCCAAGCTTCTGCAATAGAAGACAAGTTTCTAGATAAACTTCCCAAAAGGTGTTTGGTGTTATTTACCCCTTCTTGTATTTCCTCCTCTGCCCTGCTCTCTACTCCTAGATGCCAATCCAACCCTTTCTGGTCCATTTGACTTGATAATTATACCACTGTATTCTATCTTTTATATTTTGAAATGTACCGCTGGTCTTTCCTTACTAAATTTTTGATCACTATGGGTATTCCAAAATGAACTATGTATAACTGCAGGTCCAAAGTTAACATCTATAAAGGAGAGAAAACATGCAAAATCTGTTTTTCTGGTTTACCTCACTCAGTATAATATTTTCTAGCTCCATCTGCCTTGAAATTTCATAATGTGTGATTCTTTTCTTTGTTCCCTTTACTAGAATTGATATTTGCAGTAAATCCAGAGCTAAGGCTAGAACACATATAGGAGGAGAGGGCCATTGCTGTTTGTATTCATACTATAATAAAATAGAGATGTTCTAGTCAAAATAGTTGTTTATATTCCAGGAAAGGTCTTGCAATACTTCTTTTTTTCAAATGTAAAGATGATAAAATCTTAATTACTTAGAACTCCAATATAAGCCTGAGATAATGATCATAGTAAAAGAATGATATCTAAAATGATGTCCTCCCAATAACAATGTCTAAGCAACTCTCATTTATGGCAATACGCAAACAACACAAATCATTTCATTTCTGGGGCAAGTATAACTTGAGAGTTGTTATTTACCTGGTGCCAGCTCCACAGGAAGCTTATCAGCATTACTCTGGAAAACATTAATATCTACAAAAGCTACCTCTTTATAGTCTTGTTTTTCTGCACTGATGATGAAACTCTTGAGGCCCCATTTCTCTGGGGGTGCTTTTTTAATAGTGAATATCTGCAGCATCATTTTTCTGTTTTTATAAGGTAGAGCACTGTAGTGATATCTCATTTATTTTAACAAGTAAAGCTTGCCTGAAGTTTAGAGAATCAAGCAGCCGCCCTGTTTAGCCTTACAGACCAGGCAGTGGTGACACACACCTTTAATCCCAGTAGTCACACTAGTTTGCCATAGAAACCAGGCAGTAGTGGTGCATGCCTTTAATTCCAGCTCTAGAGAGAAATATAAAATGGGAGGAGACAGCGCTCAGTCAGTCTCATTCTGAAGATTCCTGGAGGCATGATCACCATTTTGGACTGAGGTAGAGGTAAAAGTCAGGGGCTGGCAGTTTTGCTTTTCTGACCTTCAGGTTGAACCTTAATATCTGTCTCTGAATTTTTATTAATCATGTTACAGAGGACAATGGTAAGTTTTTAAGTTTTACTCAGTAAAAGCTGTGTTTAAAAAATATATAATAATTTATTTTACCTAGAGATATTGCAAAAAAGAAGGTGATAACCAAACTAATTAACGTACTTAAAAATTGCTTAATTGTTGCTGCATACATAGATGTATATGTGTACACACATATATTGCTAAATACAATCTACCCAGTATGTATAATGCTACTTTTATCTAGCTTTTCGGGACCAACTCTCTCAGCTTCTTTAGTTACTTGAATTTGACAGAGAAAAGTATGGTTATATGAGAAGGTTTGGAGGCAGGAAAGGGAGAAAAGAAATCATGTAATTATACTACAATCTCAAAACATAGATGAAATCATGAAACCATAAGTTTTTAGAACATAGATATTAAGACTTACTAATAGAATGAAAACAGAAGTTGTTTTAATTCTGGAATCTTATCATTTCTAATCTTTGCTATTCTTCCTATCCTTCTTATTTTCATTGGTGGAAGAAAAATCTGTACCTTCTCCCATTTTAGGTTAACTTTGTCCTGGGATATCTATGCCCTGACTTTTTCATAAATACAATGGCTTTTCTTTAATTTTCTCAGTCAGTAAGGGCTTCCTGCAGTGGTGGACACTTTTATCACTTCACTCATTTATGCCAGACTTTTTATAAAGCATTGACTTTTTCTTCATGTATGTTTTAGCTCTTAGCTTACCACAAGCTATGCTATTCTCAACACCATATGAAAATTCTTCTCCAAGGCTGTAATATATTTTTAGTAGTTATTTTCAAACAAGTCTCAGTACCCAAGTTACTTGTCAATGTTAAGATTTGTTAGATTGCTAATTGTTTTCTTAATAAAGTCTTCCAAATGTGATCTACAAGAAAGATTTGGTGTTTATTTTGTTATTTTAACAACCATATTTTGGTTGTTTTTTAAAAGCTCTTTTCCTCCTTATCTTTTTAGTGTGGGGCACTAGATAACTCAATTTGATTTTCTCTGAGTTGATCCATGAGACACTGAAATCCATTCATATGATTTTAATTGCCATGACAACTTTTTCTGAAACTTCTGTTAAAGGTTTATTGCATTTATCACTTGTGTTTGTTCAGATAAGTGTGTATGCACACACTTATGTGGGTATAAGAGAACTGTACCAGACATAAGGAGATCAGGAGAATATTGCAGGATTCAGTTCTCTCTCCAGTGTGTGGGTTCTGGGGATCAAAGCAGGTCATCAGGCTTAGCATAAAGTTCTTTACCTACTGAGTCTTCTTGCCAGCCTTCAAAATATTAGATTATCTGTTGCTTCTTAAGTGTGAATTTCCACCCCCTTTCAACTCTTCAACCTTTGTCTCTAAGCCTGCTGGATTTATCTCTCAGACAGACCATGACGACTTCAAATATCTCAAGCATAACTAAATTTCTTCTCATAGACCTCTTTGGAAATCATAGAGGATGTTTAAGTTCAAGATATATTCAGTCCCACGAAGAAGACACATGCTATATGTAGATAATGGACAAGGTACTTTGCTAAATATTTTCATAATTATCTTTTCAAAAATTCTATGAAATTACTAATAGTAATTTTGTGTAGATGTAATTGATGGATTTACATAGTTTCTTTCAAATGCTCTAAACTGTAAAATGTGGTACCTGGTTGAATTCCAAAGCCTTATCTTTACCGTAGCTGGAACTGATTTTGTAGATACCATACTTTACCTAGTGTGTCTTCAGTGTCTCTCTCTAATTCATCATAACCAATTTGATTAGGATTGGTTATCATTTCTGAATACCTTATTTAATTTCTCTGGCTTTGCTACATTGTCCAATCTCTCTCAACCCATGATAATGACTTTCCCATTGGTCCCTGGGATTCCAGCTCTGCAGGAGGCAAATTTGGACTTCTTTCAAAATTTTTCAGACCTAAAATGCAAATTTATATTAAGGCATTGGTTTAACATACTCTTTTTATGGCTTAAATTTACCAGTATGTCTCTCATAGAATCTTATATTTTCCCATTGTTTTTCCATCCCTTCCCCCTCTACTTAGAATTTGCTGAACATCTTACTCCAAGACATTCCTTCCTCAGTTCCCTGACAATATTCTTCAGGTTTCCAAACTAGTTAATTCAATCTGTAGAACAGGCAGGTCTTGAAATTGTCTCAATCATTCATGTAGAGTAGCTGGGATTACCATGAGAAATCTGTTGAGATTTTTACATAGAAATAATCACCACAATTTTCAGCATCCTCTATGATTCACAAGCATCTACACAATACTTTTCATAAAGAATTGCTGTTTAGGTTTGCACATCACATGCCTGGGCAAAAACTCCTCAGGAAACTCCTCAAGTATCCAATGATTATCTTGACATAACTTGTTTCCTAGAATTTTAGTTTTGTCTCCCCTGAGTGAGGTAACCCAGACTGAGAAAGGCAAACATGGTATGTACTCACTCATAAGTGGATATTAGATGTAAAATAAAGGTAACTCTGCTTCAATCCACAGACTCGGAGAGACTAGTTAACAGAAAGCATTCATGTGTAAAAACTCAGATCTCCCTGGGAAGAGAAAATAGATAAGATTTTGGAAGGGGACTAAGGACAAGTGGGGATAGGAACACAAGAGATCATGTTTGGGGGCACGGAGGGTGACCGGTCAGGGGAGGATATTTGCGATCAGTTGAAAGCTTGGCACAGGGCAATCTCCCAGGAACCTACAGGGAGGACCAGCTTAGGCTCCTAGCAATAGTGGATAAGTACCCTGAACTGGCCATCCAGAGACCCACAAACAAACATTAGGTGCAGTTCAGGAATTCTGTGGAAGAGGAGGAAGAAGAAACATAGCAGACAGAGGGAGGGCTCAAGTACATCATAGGAAGGATCAATCAACCTGGGCTATACAGGCTCGCAGAGACTGAACTAACAAAACTAACAAGCAAGCATGCATGTGACTGAACTAGGTCCTCTGTATATATGTTTGAGTTGTGTAGCTTGATGCACTTATGGCACTCCTAGCACTGAGAAGAATGGCTGTCCCCAACTCTTTTATTGGCTTTGGACCTTTCCCAATACTGGGTCATCTTGCCCACTCTTAATACATAAGGGGGTGTTTAGTCTTACTGCAACTTGATATGCCATGTTTTGTTGATACACACAGGAGACATGCCCTTTCCTGGATGAAGATGGAAAAGGAGGGTACTGGGTGGTAGGAGGGGAAGGGGTCAGGAAGAATGTGGAGGAAGATACAGCACAGATATAAAATAAAGATGAATTAAATATATAGTTTGTAGAAGTTTTTCTTCCAAATCTCGTAGTAGCAGTTCTTCAAATAGAACTATAGCATTGTCAACTTTTTATTTACTTTATAATAGTTAGGGGTTATTATATAAATATTAAGAGCTAATTCTATAGAAATCTGCTTCTTCATAAATGCAGCTATACCTAAATGACCTTATAATGCCTGGCACAGAATGGAAGAAAATTAGCATATATATTTATGAATGAAATCATTAATTAATGCTGTGATTTAAAAGCAAATATCCTGCAGATATTTATATTATTTTATATGGCTTTCACTGTTTCCTACCGTAATAGCTAAGGTTACTTAGACTTAGGGTTACTTGATGGTTTGATGTCTAGAACTGCCTGAAGCGGGAGCCATCTTTGGAATGCTTAGAACTGGCAAACTTGATGGAGTTAGATGAGGCTTAAAGTAAGTGCCATATTCCTGAAGCAAGCATGCAGGCAATACAGTTCAAGGCATTTCTGGCATCTCTCAGGGTGGTAGACTTTTCCACCAAACTGTCTTCCTGTCAATTGCACAAGAAACCTAAAAGAAATCCTGAACTTTTTAAGAGATATGGGGATGTTTACTATTTATCTGAAGGCAGAAATTATCTTAAGAGGCTGCAACATAAATTTCTGTCACCTGCCAGTATTTTGTATTTAGAAATCAAAAGGGTGAATAAAGAAGGGAGCAGCCATGCAACTGGCTAATGATGTTAAAGTACAATCATCTTTAGCTTTCTTAACTTCAAATGATAAGAAAAAAGGTTTATGCCAAACTGAAAGGACAGTTACAGTGAAAATCAGGGTAATGGAAGTGTTTGCAGAAGTGATGGTACTTCTCAGCCCACTTCATCCCAGGAGTCTGTCTGCTTTGGGTTCTTGACTTTGTATCTCTAAGTCTGGGTCTGGGAAAAATCTGCAGGGTGATTTTACTCTTGTATGTACCTCTTCCCCTTAAAGCAGAAACGCATGCAACTCTCTCCAATCAAGGCACTGATCGCAGGTAGACGCATTTGTCTAGTATCCACTTCAGACTGTGATGGGGCTTTCTGTGAGGGATTACTCTCAAAACACTTGCAGCCCCTTCCTAATGAGGCTTCATCAGTCTCCTGATGAGACGGCCCTTACTGGGTTCTGCTCAAAGCGCTAATAAGTACAGGCTCTTCAAGATGCAGAATCCATGCCTTCCCTTTCATCCAGACTCTTCATCTTACTAATGGTGTCACAAAAATATTCCTCAAGATTTTCTAGCAAATACAGCACTTCCTGGTTTTATGTATGAACAATACTTTTGAGTCAACAAGACATCATTTATTAAGCTGTTCTTTTTGTGACTGACTGAAAACCCCAATCTGGGCATTGAAAACAATCCAAAGAGATTTTTTTTAAAGATCAAAAAGTAGCAAACATGGGGTTTGTTGGACAGCCCCTATTAAAATATATCAAATTCTGCCAGAAATATAACTATATTTCCCTGGGAGAATTGCAAGAAAAGTTAGTCATTATCTCAGGATTCTCTAAGTGATTATTCTGGCAAGTGATTATTATTTTCTCCAATTTGCTTGTTGGAACTTCTGTTTTATCTCAGTGAACTTGCATTTTAATTTACTGCTGTAAAGTGAAAGGCTATTTTTATTGAATATTAGGACCATCATAATACCATAACAAACATAGTATAATGGTTTGTTCTGAATTGTCCAATAAATTAAATTTAGCCTTATATTTAGTTATGAAGTAAATTTTATGAACCAGAGTTACCTCAAGTGAGTGTTTCATTAAATCTTCATCCTAGAAAATGAAATTGGATTTAACATTTTTTTGCCCTGTAATTCTAGTGACTCTTTTATTTTAAAAGATATTATGATAAAAACCTTTTCATATCCTATGTAAGTCTTTTTACAGCTGTGAAAAGCTGAAAGATTACATACAATCAATAATGCTTTTCAAAATATAAACTTGTTGACAGCGATTTCTGTCCCCTCTGGTCCTACAGCCCTCTAGTTGTTCAGTCCCAAAGAAATACATAGAGGTCTACATTAATCATAAATTTGTTGGCCTATTATCTCAGGTTTCTTATTAACTCTTTCTTACATCTTATATTAGCCCATTATTCTTGTCTAGGTTAGCCACGTATCTTGGTACCGTTTTCAGGGAGGCATTATAATCTTGCTTCCTCTGTATCTGGGTTACAACTTCAGACTCTTTCCTCTTCCCAGAATTCTCCTGTTCTGGTTGCCCCACCTCTACTTCCTGCCTGGTCACCCCACCTATACTTCCTACCTGGCTACAAACCAATCAACATTTTATTAAAATAATACAATATAAGTGACAGTGTATAAGACCATTGTTCCACAGCACCTCCCACTTTTATTTTTAAAACAAAAACTCTGAATCTAATCTTCTTTGTTTAGCTTTCTTCCTGACCATTATCCATACAACTTGTAACCAACACTCTAAACAAAGGGAACTATTTTGGGAATGTGGGTGTAGTTTTTTAGGCTACTTCCTGGGGGTACTGATAATCTATGGGGACATAAAAATATTTAGAATTACGATCAAGTCCTGACTGGAGTATTCTGTGAGCCTTGGCCATCTCAGCCAGAAGTCTTGAAACTGTTCTGGATGTAGAACTCAGATATCTGGGCCATCTGCTCCTATCAGAAATTTCTTAGGGGGTCTTCCTTGATCAAACCTGATTTTTCTTAATCCAGAATGAATCTACAGCTTCTCAGTTCCTGTAGAAACAAAAACAAATCCTCTTCTCCAAAGTAACATATTTTTTGAATTAACTTTTGAAGTCAAAGCATTTTCACTTGTATTTTAATAAAATACTGATTGGCCAGTAGCCATGCAGGAAGTATAGGCAAGGTGACAAGAACAGGAGAATTCTGGGAAGAAGAAACAGTCAGTCTGCAGTTGTCCCAGAGGAAGTCAGATGCAGAGGAAGCAAAATGAGAATGCCTCGCTGATAAAAGGTACCAAGCCACATGGCTAACATAGACAAAAAATATGGACTAATTTAAGATATAAGAAAGAATTAATAAGAAGCCTGGGCTAATAGGCCAATCAGTTTATAATTAATGTGGAACTCTGTGTGTTCTCTTTGGGACTGAATGGCTGCAGTACTGGGAAGGATAAAAATCTCAGTCAACATAAACTAGCAATAACTTAAATAAATTATAAAAAGAAATCGTGTTTTTGATTTATCGTGAGGCTGTCATGCCCTGGTCTTGATTCTGAGCTTCAATGAAGGTATCACAAAGTCTTGAACTTATGACAGCAGGCCAGGATTACATATTTTACTACCTTGCTTTAAATATGTGTCTTTTGTTGCTCATATCCATTCTTTGCAATTATTATACATTTTTTATTTTTGTTATTTTTTTTAAATCAAATCCTATCTCTGGTTTCTAGGATATCTCTATGATATTCCCTATATTTTAAGCAACACTGTTCAGGTGAGGGGCTTGGTCCTGGCTCAACTTAATGTGCCAGGCTTTGTTGACTACAATGGGAGGACATATACTTTTGGAGGACTGAAAAGGGGTAGGTTGGAGGGGTGATGCAGGGGTGAAGAGGGTAGAAGGGGTGGGAGGGGAAGCTGTAGCTGGTATGTAAAATGAATAAAAAATTTTAAAAAGTATTTTTCAACAGAGAAATATTATGAGATACCAACATAATTTTAAATTCTCAGTATAGCAATATTAAGAAAAATAGGGTGAAAGCTAACTTTTTGGATTGCCTATCATCTATCTATCTATCTATCTATCTATCTATCTATCTATCGATCCATTCATCCAACTATCTATCTATGCACATATGATTTTGCCTGCTATGGGCTATTGTGAAATGCATGAGTATGTGTGTCCTTAGTAACCAAAAATGGGTGTCATATTCACTTGAACATCCTTTAATATATCTCATATAAATTTTGTGAACAGAATCCTGGTCCTATGTAAGAAGAATACTTGAGTATTTTAAATACTGAAACATCTTTTTAGAGAAAGGCTAATAATAATACATTTAACCTAAATAAATAAATTAATAATATTTTGTGTATAATCTATCCAAAAGCACTTATGGGCTGTTTCATTTATTCATTTTTATAGTGGTTCAAAATCCTGGTTATATTTTTTTATAATTTCAATACATTACAAGACAATTTGATTGAAATATCTAATCTGCACTTTTATTTAATAAAATGTGTAACTGAAAAGTAAATCTAAATTTATTTTACACTTACTGTTTTCTAACCATTAGAATCACCATGAACTTTTTAGATGTAAATTTGTTCCTTGTGGGGGTGTAACCCAGTAGTAGATATTTTCTTAGAACTTAAAACATACTAACTACCTATCTGAAAAGCTTAATTGCTAGCCTGCGCACACACACACACATACACCCACTCAAAATTATTTTTCAATGGAAACTATTGTTTTCAAATGTGAGATTTTAAGGAAAAAGAAATTTTGCTCATCTTCCCCACTTGCTATAGTGCATGTGCCCAACAGTGTATATGGGAAATGACTAAGCACACAACAGGGTTTCAAAAGAACGTGCTGTCTGTGATTCAGGCTTTCAAATACAAGATGATTCTTACTAACCTTCAGATCTAGTCCGTTTATTTAAGCCCATTAGTGGTCCTAAAAGGCTTATAGACTGCTATCACACCTTACTCAATCACAAAATAAACCTACCAATACACACATATATTAAAACAAAGCAAAACCAAAACAACAGGAACAATATACATGGTATTTACAAGTACAAAAGGACTGGTTTTGCTAATGCAAATGCAAGTGGTTAATTTTGAGATAGACATGTACCATTAGGTAATTAAGATTTATTTGTTGTTGCCAGCCTAACATGAGTTTATTGTAGTAGATCAAAGCAGTAAATCATGAGAATCAATCATTATGTTTTACTTACTTGTGACCACATTTGAGGCTTTTCTTTTTTACAGCTGGGCACTTTAATTGGTTGATCTCCTAGCTGATAAATTTATAACCTAGAGTAGGAAAAGGAATAAGATTGTTTTTGTACTATTGTGGGTTTTTTTCTTTTATTGTGCTGTGATTTTGCACTGTTCGATAGAAGGGCCTCAGTAGAGATGCTTGCATAATAGATTTAAATTATTTTTTTGTTTAAAACTTTTCAGTGATATAATAACATATGCTCTTAGACTATGTGGATGTGTTCCTTTGTAACAATACTTCTGTTAACATAGTGATGTTCATAGGCCAGTCATAATTTTCAAATGAGAAAAAAATAACCAAAACTTTTGCTTTTTTACAGTTTATCTATACCATATATGTTTACATAAACACATGCATATATGTATTGTATGAATATGCACATATGTATAACATACACATGGATGCATATGAACACATACACAGTTATAAACCTATGTGCATGTATATCGTTGTATCTCAGCTTTTCTCATGCAACTTTTAAGGCATAAAATATTTTGTAATATATGGCTTATATGCAACCATTTATAAACAATGAAGTTGAATGTTATGCACTAAATGGGAGTTGCTTTGCACATTACAAAGCAGGTCAGAAATTGTTGCTCAGAATGGTACTTTCTTCATCAATGATTCACTTTAAAAATATCCAGTACAACACTGTCCAAAAATGAAATAGGGGCTGCCAATACAGAGCACACCATTCTTTCCCCTATATTTTAATAGTTAGCAAGCAAAAACCAAGCAAAGTTGATGGATTCCCTTAACTCTACTTAAGTGATGAATTTAACTTAAAAAGGAAACATTATACTTATATATTTAGGTATATTTAGAGAGTATATAAACATGTGTAAGAACAATTAAAATACACCATGAATTTAAGAGAGAGAGAGTGAATGGGTTACATGGGATGGACTGGTTGAAGGAAAAAGAAGGGGGAAATTATATAACTATATCTCAATTTATAAAAACATTAAATAACTATGGCATTGGACTGTTTTGAATGCTTTCCTCCAAGCCTGTTTTAAGAGAGACTAACCATATTTCAAGCACACCTTGGTCACATATGTAGCAGTTCCCCTACTGGATAACACAAACTATATGCATAGTGAAATTTTGCTATGATTTGCTGAATACATGTCACTTTGTCTAGAAAACTAAAATGCATGACCAGGTAAAAAATTTTTTAACAGTTTCTTCTAAGTAAAATTACAAAGAAATGTGCGATTTATTTCTAAAGGCAGCACAGCCTTGCCTACAGAGTGCGGGTTCTTTGATAACCATTTGTGCTCTTGGCAAGTTTGGGAATAGACTCTCAAGATCCATACAGCACCGACAGTTAAATATCTGCCATCATAGTTGAAGCTGCTCCTTGAAATTAGTTCACGTAATTACCTGTCAGTGGAATATATCATTGGTTTTGGTTTTTTCAAAACTTTCTTTTTAATTTTAACATCGTTAAAGAGCACTTAGAAAATGGAATGAAATATTGGCATGACACAATGAGTGAAAAAAATAATTCCTTTCTATCTCACTCTTCTATGTAAATGTATGAATTTCCCAGTGTTGGAAACTAGGCAGCATTAATCAATGTGGCTTAAAGAATAGCCATACTTTGAAGCAGGGTTCAGTGAGACATTACGTATCATGCAGTAATATTTACAAAATGAATATACCTCCAAGCTGATGCATTGTCATACACTGTTGCTTTGTTTGCTTCTGTGATCTTCTTCTCTGAGTTCAATGGTGCATATCAAGTTTACAACCACAGTTTATTATCAAATGCATTGTGTGATTAATGGGATAGCTCATCTTTAATCAGTCGTCGATTTTTTTTCCCCAATGAGTCTTCTAGCCTTAAGCAAAATATCGTCACAGGCTTAATGTTTTACAATAGTTTTTTGTCTACTTTCCTTTCTATTTATTTTTAACAAAAGAGCTGTCATGTGAATACTGCTAATAGATTTAATAAATCATCCTGTGAAGCTTCTGTATTTCAAAGGACCTATTTGTTTAGCTCGGCAAGAGTGCTTTGTGTTTTGAATTAACAATAACTTTTGGGAAAATGATAACTCTAGTATACTGCTTGCTTTGCAATAAGTCAAAAAGGCATCCCTCCCTACCCTCATCATCAAAGAATATTTATATTCCCGCTTGATTTTACCTACCTCAATTTTATTTAGTGTCACTTGTGTCTTGCCCTTGATGCTTCCTATAAAGGGTATGACATTATAACAATTTGAACATCTTACAAAAATTCATAAAATGTCATAAAATGACTTACAAATAGTAGCAGCTTTAGGAAATGACTTCAGGATATGACTAATTCTTATACCAGGAGTTCGTTATTAATCTAACAGATGTGTTCAGCAGTCAGAACCAACACTTCAAAATTTCACAGTAATTTCTGTGTCCTAGAAATCACAATATTAGCTGTTAGGAATATTTCCTAAGCGAGCTCTCTGACGACACAAAAATTCCCAATCAAGCCAAATCAAAACAAGCCAAATTAAGAATTATCCAGGTTTAATGGGGGATCTGTGCTCTCGGGTGGCCCCTCGGGAAGCCACAGGAATGCGACCCCCAGGAGGAAGAAAGGGAGACCATGTGTTCTTCTTTTGAGGGAATCACTTAAGTACCCTGGGGAGTGGTCCTGACCCCACCCCCAGGGAGGATTCAGGAACTGGCCTGCTGGGATTTGAAGTCCAGACCAAGCCTGAGGGGCCAGGATAGAAGCAAGGGACTGGGGTCTATGCTCCCAACCTAACATTAGCTATAGTATTTTAGTTTCCCTACAAAGAGTACTGTATTATATAATATTAAAAAAGAAACATTCAAACAATAACAACAACGATGTCAATGAGAATAACAACAACAACAAAAAAGAACCCTCAAAGACTGAATAGCCTCTCTACATTTTGGGAAGAGCGAGGCTGGTAAACTAATACTCCATTCTGGAGCAAAGAAGGATGAATCAATGGCCAAAGAAATATGGTGTCTGGTGGCAAAAACTGGAATTGGTAACTGTAGAAGAATACTGGTGCTCAAGTGCCCTGCTCTGGGGAATCCTAGATAACAAGGCTTTTCTCCAGCAGCTATGCAATTCCAGAGACACTTTCACTGGATGACATGAACTAGGATATTAGAAAGTACAAATTATGTGTACTGTTGGTGGGTCTAATCATGTGGACAAACCCCCGTATTTTTACCTTTAGCAGTGACTTTTCTGCTTCTGTGGTGGTGGTGGGGGGTATCATCACTGCATTTTTTTTTTGAGTCAGCCATCCATACACAATCTTCTTTGTGGTTTTGGTTCAAATTTTGACTTTCCAGATTTTGATATTTGCTTTTGACTGAAAGAACTTTTGACCTTTGATAGGGTTTTCAAAGTTGTTGGGTTTTAGCTATAGGCAAACATGGAGTGGCCCCTATCGATTTTTAATCTTGCATAGACAATTGAATTGCTCACTGACCAGAGGGGAAGCATTCATTTGATTAGAGTTCTTTGCATGCACTTTCATCCAGGGTTGAAAGCTCACTCGTTATCAACCTGCTATGACATCTGTTGAGATTCATTCCTAAGGAAACTAGTAAACCAACTACAATTGAGACAGTATGCAGAGATAAATATAAGTTCTATGATTCCTTTCATTTGACTCGTTTCTTAAATTTAATGTGTTTTTCTGAGAAATTAGAAAACACTCCTTTGTTCACAGCTGTGAGTGTGTACTTTTCCTGTATTGCTAGTGAAAAAGCACCCACACTGGCTCCCAGCTAGCTATCTTACATGAACATATGCACAAGAGGCAAAAGAATGCTTACATTGACTCGAAGCCATGCGATTTCTACTATAAACATCTCTATCAAGACATAGATTAAAAGTTAAAGATCACGGCAAAAGCACGTCCTGCATATTATGCGGCAATGTGTGGCCTTCATATTACAAGCTCCACTGGTTCATTCCAGGGATCCTAAAAGCATGATTCTTTTAAATGCCTCCATCTGGACTAGAAGGAAAATTAGAACGTCCATTTTCTGCTATGTCCCACTGCATCCACTGCCAGTTCCAAATTGAGCAATGCACTTGAATTCTATATTCAAAGAAGCTTTTTGTTCCCAAGTACTCCAGGTTCTTTTCCATAACGCAGAGTGAGGAAGGACTATGAAGGCATCCTGGCAACACCCTCACGTAGCTTGTTTCCACAAACAGAACAAGTGCTTGCGACTCAATAACAGTTTCCAAGTGAGCATTCTGCAGTTTGCCAAAGATTACATTTCTGTCAAATGAGGCTCATGTCATTTTATTACTCACACTCTTGATTAGAGCTCAAACAAACAAACAAAAAACACAACAAAAAAGGACAGAAGGATATTTGTGATTTCTTTTTTCTTTCTGAGTGAAAATCAACCATTTGTTTAGTATGCAAGAGAAAAGAGAAGGCCCAGGGGAATACCAGCTTGTTCTGAGAACAATTACTTTACCAAAATGTGTCCTCCCATCCTCAGAAATCCCTTAGTCAGGCTCAGGAATTAGCCCCACTGCAAGACCCCCTGATGTCCTATCAGATGCAATTAAGGCTGGACTGCAGGGTCTGCACTAGAGGCCCTGGTTGTTGCATTCCACAGCCTTCCAGAGTCTTCCTCAGTTAACCATACATCAACAGTAACTTTAGTGTGTTGATCTCAGGGAAGCCTTTGCAGAGACACAACCCATCAGCAGTCATTTCAGTCTTCTGGGAAGCTTCACCACTTCCCTCTCTACTTCTGCTGCTTTTTGCTGTGGTTTGAAATTGCGATGGCTTTCAATGCATCAAAAGTGGAAGAGCAGCAACGCAGGACTCTTGGCGAAACATCTTACATACATTATCTCTAATATGCACCAAACTTTGTGATATGGAATTCATTATGACTCTAATCTTCAAGGCAAACTAAAGCTCCTATTTAACTAGTTATTTATCATGAAGCTCCTATGTCACTCAGTTACTCTACAACGACAGGTGCTACTAAGTATTAGTAGAGGTACATCACTCTGTCACTCTATACTCAGCGATAGAAAGGGAATGCAGTGTTCCAGCCTCTGGCTGTTCTTCATTGTTTGAATGCTGCATAGTCGTGTCGGAATGCCACACTGTCTGATAAACCTTCCAGAACCATTTTAATGCTGGTGACTTCGAATGATAACTCAGAAACAATAAAACCCATTGCAAAAGTACTGTCACCCCACCTTTTCTCATTTCCTACTCAGACAGCACAAAGGACTGCAATGATTTCTCTTGTTTCCTAAAGGAAGAACACATTTGAAGAGAAGAGGAAAGATTCCTAAAGGGGAGAAAAATAATAACCACCACAATAAACCAAGCCACTTACTCTGAATTCAGAGGTTCTGGCTAGTTCAAACAACTAATAAAGAAAATGGGAAGAATATAATTTGCAGCAATTTTGCAAAAGAGGAGAAATAAAACTTTACTTTTCAAATAGCCCTGGCTGTGCATCAAGCCAAGCGAGCAGTATGCTGGGGCGGACGGTAATGTGATTACGCTGGTAATGATATGCATTAGGTACATTATGGGAAACAATAATGCTCCCTACCAAACGCACTCCATCTAGTTATTGATTTTTCTTAATGTTAAAAGCACTACTCTAAAACCGAAAAGAGATATCCTTTATTTATTCTCTCTCTCTTTCGGTTTCCAAGTCCATAGATCCTTAGATGCAGAGTAGTATAGCAAGATAATGGAGTAATGTATATCTAATCTGACACCTACTGGGCCGAAGTAATGTTTCAGATAGAAACTACTAGAAATGCTTGGGGGTGGGGAGAGCCATCTAACAAAGAAAATCCAACCGCAACTTTGTTTTCTTTTTGTCTCATCTAATTTTCTAAAACAGCTTTGCAAACCCAGGATAGTTTTTTAAACAAATAGCGACTTGTTAATTATACCCACAATGCCAAGCTTATACATCCATGTTAGCATTTTCTTCTCCCATAGTGCATATTCCGTCTGTTTAGGTTTTTAATGCATTATTATTGTAAGCGAAAAAGCTATCTCTTTCCCTGGCTTCCTTCTCCAGTAAAATCACATTCTCTTGAATGCATGTACACACACACACACACACACACACACAGAGAGAGAGAGAGAGAGAGAGAGAGAGAGAGAGAGAGAGAGAGAATGAGAGAGAATGACTCCATGTTGCTCTCATTCTGCCTATAATCCCTTTTTTAACACTCAGTAATACTTGGATTCTAACAAATATCAGAAAACAAAATCAGCAGATACGTGGCACAGTAAGTTTTGATTCTACTTCGCTTCACACAATAATTTTTATGGTCTTCATTAAATGTCATTTCAGGCTGGGTTTGTCAACTTAGTAATTAAGGGAAATAATAGTCTGATGTCAAAAGTCCCCTGTCGGGCTCCTCAGTTCTCTTAAAAATAAGCAAGCCATCTATTTGTGCCAACCTCTTGGCAGATGACCGGTTCTCATTTCCCTCATCTATCTCATTCCTCCAAAGCTTTACATTTTTAGCTTTAGCGGAGAATAAAAAGCATTTATTCTTGTCATTTTCACTTGGCCAATTTCACTTAAGCTACCCCCAGAGGTTCTGAAACAGCGTGTCCTGAGAAAGAGTCCTACTGTCAGTAAAACAGCAGTGGAAAACATCTCCTTTGCTTTGTCTATGTCACCAAAGAACACCATACACATACTTTTTCGTTTCAGAAGTTTTCAGACACTTAGTAGTGCACAATTCAGGGTGAAAGTTAGTCAGCCTTACCAATGTGCTTGAAATAATGCTTCTGCTTAGTATTGTAAGACTAGTGATTAAGAAAGAAAAAAATATTTTATTTTTAAGGATCTTGCTATTATACAAAGTTTTCATTTTGCAGGTAGCCTGCTTGCTTTATAATCATTTAAGAATACAAAATATATCCTGCTGTAGGAAAGCACACAGAAACAGGAATTAATCTGATTTTTCTAAATGGCTATCAGCCAAATTAGAATGATTTCTCTCAAATAGAGGGAAAGAGTTGAATCTTTAGGTACATAGAATGAAGTGTAGTTCCTTTGTTTCTCAATCCACTAACAGTAATTTCCCCTTCTCACCTATGAGCCTTTGTCAGTGACAACTTCAGACATCTTGTTATCTCAAGGATTTTTTTAATGGAGAAACTGGTGTGTGTGTGTGTGTGTGTGTGTGTGTGTGTGTGTGTGTGTTTATGTGTGTGTCCTTGTGTCTCTCTCTTTGTGTATGTTTGCCATTGCACTTAAATTTGAGAAGTTTTCTCTTTGAAAGGACTTTCTGTGTTCTCTGTCTTAGGCAAAAGAATTTTAAAACACCTTAGTTATGAACCCAAATTGACAAAATGAGCACAGTAATGAGGCACGTTTTCCTAGAATTTTGAACATGAGTTGTTTTCTACTAAAACATTAAATATTAATTTATTATAAGAGTTCTACAAGCTTATATTATTTACTAAGAGTAAATAGTAGACATTAATTTCAAAGCACTTCCAAAATAATGGTGGTATTGTATATAATTTATTCTCTGATAAAAATAGCATTAGTTGAGCTCCAATATATAAAATATTTAGAGAATTAATGCATTTAATTTGTAAAAGCTCTCTATACATAGTAAAATCCATGAACTTTTCTACCATCTGATAATATCAATTTTAAGATGTTAAAAACACTTGTGTTGGAGTCAACTAGATAGCTCAATGGAGAAAAACATTGCTGCAAAGCTTGCTGAACTGAATTTGATAACCAGGGCTTGAATGATGGAGGGAGAGAATCATATACTGTTTCCTAGCCTACACATTTACTCTGTGGCACGTCATGTCTGCATGCACACAAACTCTCTTCCTCTCTTCCTCTCTTCCTCTCTTTCTGTCTCTCATATGCTCTCTCTAACATACTCATACATACACACAGAGACAAAAGAATAAATAAGGTATTTATTTCAAAATAATTATTTATTTACTCTCTTTATTTGTATAAGTTTACTATTAAAATAGAATAATTCTTCTAGCTACAAATGATATCCATCTATCAGATTATGTTTATTACAGGTATTTATTGCTAGTTGGTTATTATAAAACTAAGAAAAATATTTAAAATATTTTTGTATCTTTAATAATTATTTCAGACATTTTAATGAAAGTTTATTTTACAAGAATTGTAGATGCTGTTAACCAACTACTTAACCCATAAAATGGGAGTATTAAAACCCATTTATCTGGATGACATAGGGATTATATATTATATGCAAATTCTTTGCAGGGATGAATGCTACATATTAGGTGTACACAAAATACAATTTTGCCTTTGTTTCTTTAATTTTTATAATTATTTTAAAAAATAAAATTATCCATCTTACCTAAAATTGAGTATGGAAAATGCACACGTAGTCAATAGATTAGCTCTTGTCCAGACAAACAGAAACAACTGGAACCTCTATACTATGCTTTAGGAAAAATTCAATCATTTTTTGATTAAAAAATTAAACTTATTTAATTTTTGTGCTACAATTTCTGGGAATGTAGTAACCATAAGGCCTATGTTTTCATGGGAAGGGGTTAATTTAATATATCATGTGGTAGTAAATCAAAATCAACCAGGTTAAAAATAAAGATGGGTATGGATGAAAGTCATGGGCCTTTTTAAATAGGCGGAATAGGTGCTGTCGTGAGGTCATACTTGAGGAAACAGATGGAGGAAGTAAGGGCATCTGAACTGGTATTGTAAGGTGTTTGTATGTTCTAGAAATAGTGAGGATTCCGATGCCGTGGTGCCCCAATAGCTTCTTTCTAGATTACTGTCCTACTCTTCGGATAACAGTGTGTTTGCCCCATCCCATAGAAACTCTTTCAAATACTTTTCCTTTCTGCATTGTATCATTAATTGGCGGATTCTTTCAGTGTGCCAGTAATCACAGTGGAAAATGTGATATCTACATTATTCTCCCAAATATTCTACTTGTCCATCATCAAAGCAAAAATGTGGTCAGTGACATTTCATGGGTGAGAAAATGAGAGCCCCGAGGCACTGGTTAGTTTACAGCCGCTGCAGTGCCAGGACAGAATAAGATTCATCTGTAAATTCCAACTCTTTGTAGTGTGCAGCCTCTACCCTGCCACCCTACTGCTCAATATGCTCTTCAAATACAAGCTCCATTTAGCATATTCAGTGACAGTGATCTTGCTAGGTTTAGATGGATGTCACCTCCCCAAGTCACCAAATGCACCTAAGTACAATGAATGTGAAGCACTATATATCTAGACCCTGAGAAGAATAAAGATTTCTTGTGAAAAAGAAAACAAACTACTGGGTGGGATTTTAATAGAAATTATTCACAATCATATAGTTAACAAGAGAAGTCCACCATTTACAGATCAGATGTAGTACATTTTACAAACACATAGGAGAGACACAATCAGATTCAGAAACAAAGAAAATACAGGCTGTTAAAGGAAAAAAAAATAAGCAAAGCCTTCATATTCTAATACATCGAGTTTCTTCAAATAAAACACGCATAATAGTACATTTTATACAGTGTCTACAGCTACCCTGATAATGTAGTGTGAGTATACCTTTCTGCTTTGCTATTGATATACGAGCCACAAAATTGGTAAGCACCAGATGAGATTCGCTCTTCAACTTTAACATTTAAAATAAGAAAAGTTCAGTGAGTGAAGCAGACAAGCAGGAACTTCCGCAAATACTTTTCTCAAACCATTTAAAGGGGTTTAGATTTGTTTTGTTTTGTTTTTCCAAAGCAGGAATCATCTACATGCTGGCCAGCTATCATACTTAATTAAATTTGTAAGGGTCACATCAGAGGTAAAGAATATTATCTATCCAAGTAACGCAGTCAGAATATTAATGCAGTCAAAGGGTTTTCAGCTGCCCTTTCTTCCTTGCCCTTCTTATAGACATTATTTGTTTGAATAAAAATATCAAGCTAAACAGATCTACTAACTTATAACCTTTGTTTAAGTCTAATTGGGATATTTCATAAATTTATCAATTACTGTGGTCAATAAGTTTTTAGACTGAGGTTTCATCCATCTGTTCTTATTCAAATAGAGGAGGATATTGTTTATCTACAGGAAGGAAATGTATCCTAAGTAAATGTGTCTTTGCCATTTGCTCACTACCATTAATACTTAAAGTGCCATAATTCCAGAGCACTTCAGAACTGCGGGGCAGGAGTTATTGATGTGAATATTACAACTAGCAACTATAAAAACCTTATCGAAATTCACCACTGTACCCTGGTGATTCCTTTAGCAGGCTGTTCTTTTATGACGCCATCTTCCTGTCAAGCTGCTACTTCACACAAGCTGATGTTTCCTGTTTACAGCTCAGGTTTTACCCTGGACTATCAAGATTTTCTAATGAATAGATTAAGGTCATTTTCACCTTGAGACTGTCAACATTTGCCAACAGATTACTAAAGAGATAACTTCTCCACGTTGCTTGATTTCTTAAGCAGGGAGTCAGTGGAAAATGAACAGGGAATTTTGGAACAGTTAAAAAATCTCACATCCTAAAAATCATGTGGAATCATGAAAATCGTTCAAACATTCTGAGCCCCAGGTTCTTTTATGGGAATATACTGAAAATAGAGTCGATGGCATTTTAGTTCTGATTGCTCAAATAGCACAAATCCCTAAAATTGACTTCTATTTGTGTTTATATAATCTTGCAAACATATAAAATATAATTTAGTGAATAATGTTGTGTGTGTGTCATTTTTGGTTTCTACTGGTGTGATAAAACACCATGGCCATCAGCAAAGAAAGTCAGAAAAGGAACTTGCAGCAGTAACCTGGAACCAGGAACTGAGGTAGAAGCTAGAGAAATGCTTATTACTAACTTGTTTATTAAGTAATTATTATTACTATCTTGTTTATTGTTGCTCAGGTTGCTATCGTATACATCCCAAAACTACCTTCTGTGAAGTAAGGTCAGTCACAACATTGTGAACCCTTCCACATCAACCATTAACTAAGAATATACACAGAGATCAATTTATTAGTGGTATTTTTTCAATTAAGATACACCCTACCTGAACAACTCTAGCTAGGGTCAAGATGATATAAAGCTATAGGTAACCAAATCTATTTTGTTTCTTTTGGGTATATTACCTTTGAAATACTATACAAATATTCTATTAACAAATATAAATGAATTTGTTAAACATTATCACAAATAATTAAATGTAAGTTAAAATGATAATTGAGCCATTGCATAGACACATGTCGCTACATACCACAAGCAAAAGAACCTGTGTTAAGCTTGATTCATGAACTACTGTCTATCTCATTCATGACACTGATTCCCTTCCATTTCATAAATCCATAAAATATTTCCAAAGTGCAGTCAATGTGACAAGAAGAGCTTGAATAGAAATTTTATTCAAAACAATTCAAAGGATGAAAAGTGGAGAAAAACTAGGAAAATTCCCATTCTGTTCTTTCACATGACTAATATAAAAAGAAGTATGTGGAGCAAAGCATAGTAAGAATCATGACCTAAGATCTTTCATATAGATATCAGTAGTAATGTTCCAGTAAGTGCCGTGGGACAATGATCTTGTACCCTGTAAAGACTTGTCACTTGTTTTGGTGTAGTAAAATGCTGATTGGCCAATACCTAGACAGGAAGTAAAGGCAGGATGACCAGAACAGAAGAATTCTGGGAAGAGAAAAGGTTCAGTCTTTCGTCATCACCCAGACTGAGCGGAAGCTAGATGAGAATGCCTCACTGATAAAGGGTACCAAGCCACACGGCTGACACAGAAAACAATTATGGGTTAATGTAAGATGTAAGAATTAATTAATAAGAAAGCCTAAGCTAATAGGCCAGCCAGTTTATAATTAATGTAGACCTCTGTGTGCTTCTTTCGGACTGAGCTGTTGTGGGATTGGGTGGAACAGAAACCTCTGTCAACAAGTAGGGAAACAATAAATTTTGTAATTAGTATTGTTTTGGTAAATGAGCACTACCCTAACACAAATTAATTCTAGTCACTATCATTTTTCATTGCTCTTTCCTTCCATTCATCATCTTGGAAAATACCATTTGAGATGTCCAATTTTTGGTTCTTTATTCTGTAAATATCACTGTTTTCTATAATATTTAATAATTTCTTCAACTGAAATAAATTTTAGTCTTGTGTTAAATAGTATAGTATTTCAAATTATATTTGATGATGGCAATGTTTAAGTTTCACATAAAATGTGAAAGACTTATAAACACCAAAAATTAAAATCTACAGCAATATATAATTTTATAGTAAATATTCTATTTACATAGGTTGAAGTATTTCCTAGACAATTTTGATATGAAACTGTCCTTGTACACAGGTAAAATTGTAACAAAAGATTTCTTAATATCCACTTTTCAATATATAGAAACTGTCTTTTGGCACTCACAATTCATTTCAAGAAAAGACAATATAAAATTTTAAACAAAATTATGGATAGATCTGCTAGGACTGGCCATTTTTAATTTACTTCCTTTATCTTCTACCACTTAAACACACACAAACTGGCTACAGTGTGGAGGCCGAATTATGAGCCAATAACTCATTGATTAAAATGCTTCTTGTATATGGAAACTCCAAAGATCATAAGGACAGATAATGGGTCCGGATATGTTAGTAAAGCATTTATGCAATTTTGTTCCCAATGGAATATCAAACATAAGACAGGTATTCCTTATAATACTCAAGGACAAGGAATTGTGGAGCATGCCATGGCTCCTTCAAAACACAACTTCAAATGGTAAAAACAGAAGAATTAGACCTCAATCATCACAAATTTGTTGGTTATTTTCTGATCCCCAAACCCATACCCTGGAAAGTGGTGTGTTTGTTGAAGCAAGTCTCCAACAATACAGTATGAAGTGTGTCTCAGTGTGACTCTGTGTGTGTGTGTGTGTGTGTGTGTGTGTGTGTGTGTGTGTGTGTGTGTGTAGTGTAGTGTAGTGTATTTCTCACCTGATATAAGAAAAGATAAAACCACCAGGAAAAACTGTCTTTGCTCATAAGCTTTGGGTAAAGAAAGCGACTGTTTCATTATACTTGCAATTGTCATTTCAAAGCCCTGTCTCTGATTTCTAAAGGCTCTGCTAGCTTTCTGATATAACTAGATGGAGATCATTCTTCTGTGACCAAGTTACATCTCAATACAGAGCCCTCATTTTTCATGTCTCCTGCTTAAAAACAAACAGCAAGCTCCAGAGAAAGGCTTGCGCTTAGCTGATCTAAACCTAGACAATAATAGTGGCATTTTCAGAAATGAAACCAGCAATTCTCAAAGGACTCACTTCTTAAATGTTTATCTGCAAAGCACATCCCAACATATCTTGATTTTGGATATGAACTAGATTTTATCTTCCCAGACAGGTCAATATGCTTTATGGCACTGGTTTAAGAGAACTTCTGGGTACTACCGTTATTTTCTTCTGAATATTTTACCTAATAGCTACATTTGTGCCTTTTTGCATAAACATTCCTACTGAAGAATTTTATACTCAGCAAATAAAATTTTAAAAGCAGTGCATTATCTGAGCTAATAATTCACATGTAATCAGAGCACTGTATAAAAATAACACTTGGGAAGTAATCAAATTGCAAGTTTATTTTTGTCTCTTAGTACCCATTTAAAATTTATCCTGTAGGGAAAGCAGTTCCTTTTACATTTTTGGTAACAGATAGCTCTCCAATAACTATATTACAAACCCCTGTCTCAATTTAGTAATTAGATATATCCAATGCATACGCCAATCCTTTTCAATCATTTTCTTCCTCTAAAGCTGAAGTCTATCATTGGTAACCCGTTGTCTTTGAAGAAAAACTCATGTTCTCTTCTCATGTCTTTCCTGCCCAGCTTTCCCATCCTTTTCCTCATTTGACTATTTTCACAATCTCAGCAATAACTAGGGATAAAGTGGACAGGGGCCAGAGAGGATTGCTTGCTGCTCTTGGTCCAGAGAGCTGATGTCAGGACAGGTACCTGACTCTACTGAGTTCCTGGGCAGTTTCCCATTCAGCCTTCACATCAGTGACCAGATCACTCCTCCATCCTTTGCTTCTGTTCTCTAGTTGCCTATGATTTACACATTTGGGGGCCCTCTGACAGACTACAAAGAAATCTTTTTAACACTATATCTATATTCAAATAGAAAAACTTGAAGAAGTAAAGAATATTTATTCCATATGATAACAATCCCTGCTCTTTTAAAGCTATTTTAATGCCAAGCCTCTTACTTATTTATCTATATGTACTTTTGTGCTACATAGAAATTATAACATAAAGATCACATCTACATAAAAGCACTGAAATTCAGCTACTTTTGAAAAACAATATTTAAAAAAATACTTAAAGCAAACAGATTTTTTTATTCTTTGGATTTTACCTTACTTCATCAAACAAGAAGGCTACTTATAAAATGTTTTAAGGAAATAACAAATCATACTTCTTTAGTTAGTACCAAAATTTTTGAGGCAATTTCCAGCATCACTTAATATTTATACATAATATTCTCTTTCTACTTATTAACGGTAGTGTTGTAGTTTAGTGGCAGAGGCGTGAACGAATCACAATATACAACAAACCCACCTTAAAGCAGGTCAGGTGGAGCTTGCTTAAAAGGGGCCCTTTGCATGCGTGAAGAGTTTTATGCAGCTATGTAACACAAGGCATAGTTATGAACAACTGTGGGACCCTGGGCTGAATTTGTATTTGCCTGAATGCCTGACAGGTGCATCTTACGAGGTGACAGTGTGGGGGTGAGCATAATACCTGAATGTTAACAGGTAAGAAGAAAGGAACCACAAAATTTTCAAATTAGGAGTATCTAATTTGGAAGTTAATGAACTCTGTAACTACTCATTGCTTACTTTAGTAGTATAGTGAATGCCTTTGAGTAACACTATTCAAGAGGAAACCCTCTTGTCTGGTTGCTACCTTTAGTCAAAATTTCTAGTCTTTTTATGTCAAGTTTCATCAAATCTAAAAGAGGCTTCACCATGTTATTTCCATCTTTGTCAGGATGCCAGGGGATGCAATGAGATGATACCCATCAAGCTCAGCTTAAAGCATGGAACACAATTCATGCATAATAATTACTATATATTTTACTATCTTCTTTAAATGAACAGTAGTAATTATTTGTGTAAGTCAGAATAAAAGCTAATAGATATTCAATGATAACTGCATTAATTACCTGACTATATGTTATGACTATAGTCTATTTTTCCTGGAGATCTTGAGGAACAAGCATGCAATATTGAAATGGGATAATTTGAATATACAATATATTTACTATGTATTAATAATATGAAATGGAATTTGATTTTATGTTACACAAAGCTTGTTATTTTCTTTGATTAGTTATTCAGGATTCCAGTGATACTAGAATACATCTTTTGAATAACCAAATTTCATCATTTCAAAGAGAAATTCAGAAATAAAAGTTGAAAGACATTTTAGTACAGCAAGAGAGGCTATCACTGCAGCCTTGAAAGCATATGCAATCTATCATGTAATTATGAAATACAGACATGCAGTCTGCTTCTCCCTGCATACACACACAATGAAATCTCAAAAAGAAAATGAAAGAAAATTTATGAGCTTGGTGCTTAAAACTGGAGCAAAGAAAACCAACCTACAAACCACAATCCCAGAGAACTTAGACAACAATGAGGACACTAAGAGAGACTTACATAAATCTAATTTACTTGGGAAGTAGAGAAAGACAAGATCTCCTGAGTAAATTGAAAGCATGGGGACCTTGGGGGAGGGTTGGAAGGGGGAGGGGAGAGGCAGGGAGGGGAGCAGAGAAAAATGTAGAGCTCAATAAAAATCAATAAATTAACCGAATAACTCTGTTAGGATCCTCCTTGTTACCCTGCTTCTGTGAGACTGGATTGCAGCCTTTTTTGCTTTGCATCTAATATCTTTGTATGAGTGAGGACATACTATGTTTGACTTTCTGGGTCTGGGTTACCTCACTCAGGATAACTTTTTACTAGTTCCACCACCCATTTGCCTACAACTTTCATGATGTCATTTAAAAAAAAACCACTGAGCAATACTCCATTGTGTAACTGTAACACCTTTTCTTTATCTATTCTTCAGTTGAGGGTCATTTAGGCTGTTTCCAGGTTCTGGATATTAAGAATAATGCTTCTATGAACATAGTTGAGCAAGTGTCCTTGTGGTGTGATTGAGCATCTTGGGAAATATGTCCAAAAATGGTATTGCTGGGTATTCAGATAGATTGATTCCAAATTTTCTGATAAACTGTCAAACTGATTTCCAAAGTGACTAGGAAGGAGAAATAGATAAGATCTTCCAAGTACACTGGAAGCAGGAAGAGGGAAGGAAGGTTTGGGGATGGGGGAGCGAGGGGACAAGATGGGGGATTAGAACAGAAGGGAATAGCATGGGCTAGTTGGGGGAAGGACACAGAGAGCAATGAAAGAGATATCTTAATAGAGAGAGCCATTATTGGGTTAGGGAGAAACCTGATGCTAGGAAAAATCCCAGAATGACCCCAGCTAAGACTCCTAGCAATAGTGGAGAGGGTGCCTGAACTGCCCTTCTCCTATAATAGGTTCTCCTATAATCTTCTACAATCCCAATTGCCATCATAGGGCCTTCATCCAGTCACTGATGGAAGCTGATGCAGAGATTCACAGTCAAGCACTGGGCTGAAATCCTTGAGTTCAGTGGAAGAGAAAGAGGAGGGATTGTTTGAGCAAGGGGGTGGGTGAAATCATGATGGACAAACCCAAAGAGAGAGCTGACCCAAGCTAGTGGGAGTTCATGGACTTTAGACTGACAGCTGGGAAGCCTGCAATGACCTAACGAGGCCCTCTGAATCTGGGTGATAGTTGTGTGGGCTTGATCTGTTTATAGGGCCTCTGGCAGTGGTATCACGATTTATCCCTGGTGCATGAACTAATTTTTTTGGAGCCCATTCCTTATGGTAGGATACCTCTTAGCCTTGATGCAGGGCGGGAATGCTTTGTTTCCTACATCAACTTGATGTGCCAGACTTTGTTGAGTCTCCATGGGAGGCCTTAGCTTCTCTGAGTAGTGGATGGGCATGGAGTGGAGAGGAGGGGAACAGGAGGAGGGGAGGGAGGGTAATTGTATTTGGTATGTAAAATGAATAAAAACTTTGAGATGAAAATATTGAATAACTCTGACAGTTTTCAGGACACTGTTTTGTAAAACAGGCTGGTCAAGTCAACTTCATTTGCTTCAGAGAAATAAGAAAAATAGTGTTCCTTAAGGGTTTCATATTATCTTTAGGAGATAATTGTGACTGGCATATAACACATGTAAATTCCTCTTCCCCACCTAGCCAAGGTTAGATAGAGCAGCTCAAGGTGTCTGTTGTCAGTAGTAAGGACTACTGATTCAAAACTGCCTAACATCTGCCTGACCAAAAATTAAAGTCCTACATACTAGAAAACACAGCTAAAAGAATCTTATGTGTTTTTATGTGAGTGGATAAAGAAAACTGACATAGTACTTAATGGAATGGACACTAGACAGCTCCTATAAGGGAGACAGAGTGCAGGACCCGAATATAGTAACAGGCATAGGATTTAAAGCAAGAACCTGTGCAATAACTTTGCAGGCCTTGATGAGATGTTAGGTGGGCCAAACAGAAGCCATTGGGAGTGGCATAACATGAAAAAAGACAGTAGGCAAGTGTCCCATGTCATCCCCTCAGGTGTAATGCTACCTAACAGGATTTGATTTTTACCCTGTCAATGAGACTGTCCTTGATACCTCCCTTAAACTATGTTTATTTTAGCCCCATCTTGCCTCTCAGCATTAACCCCAATACTTATTCAGCTAATCATCCACCTACATAATCATAAGCTTACTGGATACAAGATTGTGTTTAAGCTTTATTGACTGTTGTTGTTATATGACCTACATGCCTGATACATAGATATTTGTCATGATCTGTTAAGGTAGTGATGACTCATGTTACTGACTGTAAAGCTGAAGGGAGCTGAAGGAGGAGGAAGAGGCTAGAGAGGTGTTCACTCTACTCAGTTTTCTGTGTCTAACTACTCATTCAAAAGGTAGCACATAACTTTGATCCAAGCAGTTGGGGGGGTTGAAGTAGGCCAATCTCATGAAGTTCAGTGTCAGGCTGGTCTCCGTAATGAGTTCCAAAAACAGTAGAGCAACATAATAGTGAGACCCATGTCAAATACAAATGAAGTAGTAAAACCAAAAATTAAACTCCAGCATTTCTATTATACACGTACATGTGTGCATGCATGTGTGCACTCTCTCTCTCTCTCTCTCTCTCTCTCTCTCTCTCTCTCTCTCTCTCTCACCTTTAATTTATTGCAAATTTAAAATAATTCATTTCATTAAATCTGAATGCAGATTACAATCCTCTAGTGTCTTGGGTATTTCATAAGGTCCCTTCTCCACATGTATCATAGTTAACAGCATGAAGCACTATACTTTGAATGTCACTTAACTCTTCATACAGAACAGCAGCCCTCATTCTCAAGAGTCTTCTTAAATACACTGCTTGATGTTCCCTCACAGCATTTGTTATGATCAGAGTTGTTATGTTAGCATATTTGTTTTCTCTCTTTATGCACTAATACATAGATACCATGAGAGTATGAAGTAGCTTTATTTCGTCATCTTCCTCCTGACTCCTAGAAGTGTAAGCAAAGGCATGTGACATAAACTAATTTTTTGTGAGTGAAATAATTTAATGTTTTATATTTATGAAGAAATAATTTTTTATGCTGTCCCAATGTCTTAAATAAAACTGTATCATTTTAACAACATATCATTGCAGTATAAAATAAAGCCAACAATAATATTTGTAAAAGTTTATATATTTACAAAGTGTTTGTAAATATTTAAAAACTCAAAACTAAATGTATGGCTTCTTATCATGACCCTCATACAAATTATCCACAGGTGAAATAAAATTATATGAGGAAAAGTTGAAAAATTCTATCCATCAATATAGGTTTTTTTTTTTACAAAAGATCGTATAGACAGAGGTTTTAAAACATCTGAAGCTTATAGAGTTCTATATTTTTCATGAATAAATAATTTGCCTCCTGTAGAGATAATAACTATAGCCATTCTAATAATATTTTTATATTTTAAAAAATACATTTGTAAAATTAGTTATAGTAGAAAATTACTTACAAAATACCGACATTTTTCTTCCATTTTTTCTTTCTCCACAAACTCTCTGGCAAAAGGCCCATTTGTCTTGTGGGAAACCATGGATTTGCAAGAAAGAACAGTTACTTTTGTGAGATCAATCCCAACTTGCTTTTCACAGAAACCACACTTAAAACTCCAGTCTGCCCTGGACTGCTGCAGAGGGATTTGAGCTGTGAAGCTCCGTCAGAGCTGATGGCTGTTCTGAAACCATCAGGTCCCAGCTCAGCTCACAGTGGCAGAGGTGACCCAACAGCACACTCTCCTTGACCAGCTGAGAGGATGGTGCCAACACTATCCTCTGTAGCATGACTGATACCCACTTATTGTTCAGACACTCGGTAGCTAGGTTAGCTTTAGTGAAGAAACATGGAGCAGCGGGAACTCATCCCAGCTGCCCTCACGGGGGAAGTTGGGAGTCTATAGCAGAGTTCGATTATTATTCTACATACAGTATAATCTCATGTCATTGTAAGCCTCCAGTCACTGGAGCGTAGACAGCTGCCTTTTTAAAGGTATCAGATATGATCCAGGCTTGACTTTCATGTCCCCTCTGCTCTTGTAAGTGCTAGGTGTTTCTAACATTTATTTTGTCTTAGTTATTTTTTTTTATTAAATAAACAAGAAATGTCTTCTTTTCAGTAGAGCCACACTGAGTGAATGTGCTACATGGAAAAACACTACAACCTATTTCTCAGTGGCTAGCAACAACAAGGAGGCAACAAGGAATTAATGTTATATTTCTTATCTTTCCCTTTTGACAGTAAGTTTAAATGGAAGACATGATTATAAATTCCATGTAAGAGCCCAAGTGTCCAGGAAGTATACCACCAAAGACAACTGAAAGTTATCTGACCTGCATTTTGTCTAAGAAAAGCAGGTACAATTAATGGTCACTGCATAGGTGCCTATCAGACAAAATGTATCCACTAATGAAATGTTAAATCTCCCAAACCATCCTTCTTTGAACTTTTCTATATTGACTTTTTATTTTTTAATGTACAATAAAATATATGGCAAATAATTATCTTATGATGTATATTTAAGGACATAATAGACATAGCAGTAAAAAAGATGTAAAGCCAATTTTGAAAATTCCGGGCTCAATAATTTATAAGCGTTGGGGCCTTAGGATATTATTTTACCTCTCTGAGTCAGCTTTTCTGTCATAAAATGAAGATAATTGCAGAAACAGAACTGTCAGTAGCTGTTGCAAAGGAGCCTCCATTAAAGCCAAAATAAATGAACATCTTTTACTGTTTGAGAAAGACTCCTATATTGCATTTTCATGTGTACATTCATAATACAAATGAATGTAAATATTTTCTATATTTCTCAATATAGAAAAGTTCAAAGAAGGATGGTTTGGGAGATTTAACATTTCATTAGTGGATACATTTTGTCTGATAGGCACCTATGCAGTGACCATTAATTGTACCTGCTTTTCTTAGACAAATGTTCTACATATATGTAAATATGCAGTATAAGGAACCCAAGCTTAATATATTTTGTCTTTTATAAAGATAGGACTTAAAATATATGTAAGAAAATCAAAATTATGTCAATAAAAGTCTGATCTATTTTTTCAAAAATAAAAAATTGTGAAAATTAAAAAAACTGACTTTTTTTAAATTTTTTTATTGATAAAAGGAGAATAAAGAAAAGAAAAAAAAAACAAATTTCTACCTCCTCCCAGCCTCCCATTTCCCTCCCCCTCCTCCCCCTTTTCTCCCCCTCCTCCCCCTCTTCTCCCCCTCCTCCCACTCTTCTCCCCCTCCTCCCACCCCTCTCCCCTTCCCCCCACTCCTCTCCCCCTCCCTTTCCAGTCCAAAGAGCTGTCAGGGTTCCCTGCCCTGTGGTAAGTCCTAGGTCCTCCCCCCTCCATCCATATCTAGGAAGGTGAACATCCAGACTGGCTAGGCTCCCACCAAGCCAGCACATTGCGTAGGATCAAAACCGCGTGCCATTGTCCTTGGCGTCTCATCAGCCCTCATTGTTCGCCATGTTCAGAGAGTCCAGTTTTATCCCATGCTTTTTTTGGTAACAGTCCAGCTGGCCTTGGTGAGCTCCCAGTAGATCAGCTCCACTGTCTCAGTGGGTGGGTGCACCCCTCGTGGTCCCGACTTCTTTGCTCATGTTCTCCCTCCTTCTGCTCCTCATTGGGACCTTGGGAGCTCAGTCCATTGCTCCAGTGTGGGTCTCTGTCTCTATCTCCATCCATCGCCAGATGCAAGTTCTAGGATGATATGCAAGATATTCGTCAGTATTGCTCTAGGGTATGGTCATTTCAGGTTCCCTATCCTCAGCTGCCCAGGGAACTAACTGGGGACCTCAACTTGGGCACCTGGGAGCCCCTCTAGGGTCAAGTCTCCTGCCCACCCTAAAGTGGGTCCCTTAACTAAGAATTGTGGTTCCGTGCTCCCCTATGGGGGGACTTGGGGAAACAGGAGGATCGGGAGAAAACTGACTTTTTTAAAACAATAATTGAAATTGATGTGTTCACTCCACAGTTAACAAAATTCATTGAGAATTTTAAAATATAAGTCTGCTTTATATTTCTTTTTCTTCTAGTCAATTCTGGAAGACCAAGAAATAGCTTCCTAGCAGCAAATCTGAAGGGGAAAAGTTTCTCCTGAAACATGGCTGATAAATTCCCACCTTCTGAACCAGTCATTCAAAATGCTTGAAACTAAACCTATCTAGTTTTCTTACGCCCCATGTTGGGAAGCATTGCCCAAACTTATGTGCTCCTGCTTCCACTGACTTACCAAGAAGTCCTAAGAAACCACGAATCTCCAGCATGACCTGAACTCCAGTTAGGAAATCTGAACCCTGCTGGTGCACTGAAGCCTTATGACTGAAGCCGGAAATCCTGACTAGGGCACTAGACACCCTTCTGTAATTGCCTCAGTGCTAGATGGCTTCCTGTGTTTGTCTTTCAACAGAATGGAATATAATGCAAAAGCTTGAAAAATGAAAGGCCTTCTCATTTCCACATGAAAAACCTTCTTACGTGGTAGCTCCACGGGGCTGTCTGCGGAGCTCTGTGAATATGTTACATTTAAGGGCTTAGATCTCCCTGCACCCGCTGCGTCACTACAGACCCCTAACAGTGTGAAGCCTGTTAGAGCAGGAGACTTTTCAGGCCCTGTCTCCAGGATGCCAATACAGCTGGTCAGTTCAATTCATTTGATGAGGGGAGGAGAAGAAGAAAGCAGTCACTCCAGTAGGGGGATTCATTAAACCCTGTCTTTAGTGGTGTGGGGACAAACAAACTGGCTTACCTTCGTTTCCCATTTTTGCCACCTGTTCCTTGGGGTTCTATCGCCTCTGCTCCGGGCTCGTCATTTGTTTTAATCACACTAAATGCAGCCCTGAATCAAGTTTCCAATCAGAAAGCTGCCATCTGCTCAACCCCCAAGAGGAGATTTAGAAGATGCTACCAGTTTCAGCCCTACAGGGGCCTCGGGCAGCTTTTCCCAATAAAAAATGCAGCGCTGGCTGCCGTTTCTCTGTGACTGCCCTTAAGACAAAGTATTTTGTGCATTAGGATATGGAGAGATTTATGTCACTGACCAGCCGTTTATAATGGGGATGTAGTGTTACTGAGCTGATAAAAAGACAGTAACCATTACCCAGTTAATAGAGTTATTAACTAGAGTTAAATTGGTTCGATAAACTGGAGGCAACAGGGAGTAACTCTCAAAAACTATTTGACCACCCACACGCTGCCAAGGACTTTAGGGATAGTCAACTAAGTGACTTACAAAAATGCAGAATGTATGAATAATGCAGCATATCATCCATTTGCATTTTATGTGTTGGCTTGTCTGTGACCTGCTGGAGTTTATGCCTATCTTGGAATACTTCTAGGCAGTCTCATTATTGGTATGAAGCCCTGGTGCAGGAATCTATCCCTGGATGCTAAGACGTAATAAAACTGTGATGTTACTTAATCTAAAGGGTACACATACATCATTACCAATGCTTCAAAAGTTGCTTGCATTGCATAGAGCTTTTTGATATTTGTGTACTAGGCTTATGTATTGTACTCCATATCTAAATTTTAAATTAATCATAGTTTTCCCAAGAACCAATATTCATTTCTATTTCACTTTTAGTGTAACAATTCTTACAAATGTCTCTGTATATGCTATAGTCATGCTTACTTGAAAGAAGAAAGAAATCAATAAAAATTGTCATTTATTAAATGGATTTAGCACTGAACTTATGGTTTGCTTGGATGACTAATGAAATACTTGGGCAGTCTCAGCAATGAACGTAATAGGAATTTCCAGGAAGGTAGTCTGTTCTAAAAAGGTAAGAGGTCAAAGCAGTAAGACTTCTAAGATCAATAAATGGCCAAATGCCCTTTGTTTTGATAAGATTCAAAGAGACAATATACTGCAGAATTTCCCGATCCTAAGACACAACTGATAAAGGTTGTTAGTTGTCTCAACTTAAGGTCTCCTGGAGTTTGTTTGAAGGATGTGAAGCCATAGTAGGACAAAATTGTATGTACACTTCATTGCAAAACAAATCTGGACTTAACAAAAAGGCAAGAGAAAGAAAGGTACATGGGGATGCTTCAAGCATTTCTATGACCTGCTGTAGCCAATACAGGCAGCCGAAAGAAAGAAAAACATAGACTTAACTAGCGATTGGAGAGATTTAACTGAGACATAAAGAAGAGATTCTTTAACAGTGGGGAATTGTTAAGTGTTAGAATGGGTCACATAGGGAAGGATGAATTTTCTCGTTAAAAGCAGACTTTAATTTGTCTAGAACATTTAAGCGTAGTCCTGCCAGCAGTAAGTAAGAGGCTGAATTCTCAGCACCTTGCTGCATAATTAACAATTCATATTAGCAAAGCTAGCAAATAACTCAGCGCTATAAGCAGCAAACACTCATTCAACATGTGGTATGTTTAAAATGAGCAATCTAAAGACCAAGTTACTGCATTCAATGAGCATGCCTTGCTTCGGATTCTGAAGATGGAGTGGTACTGGTGTTTCATCACATTCTAGAGCTAAGGTTTGTTCCCTAATGCCTTAAGAAAACAAAAATGTCTCATCAGATGCAGTGTGATACCAAAAGCCAAGAACTACTTAAGAGCAACGTGACAGACTTGGTTGACTCCCATTGGAAAGCCTTACCCTTTCAGATGAGTAGATGTGGATTGGGTGGAGGGAAGAGGGGAAGATCATGAGGAGAGGAGGGATTAATATGTAAATGAGAAAAGATTGTTTTGAAAATAAATAAATTTTTTTCTATTAAGCTATATTTCTTAATTATACATTACATTTTTAAATGAACTACACAATCACAATACCTTAATCAAGAGCAGAAATATACATATAACAAAACTGACCTTAAATTTGTATCAATAAACCAAGATCCATACCAATACAAACCTCTATAGCACATCTATATCATATCCCCCTTTAAAAGTAAAGAAACATTTTCAAACGACATTTGGGAGTATGGATGTAGTTTTGTCCATACTACATTTTGCTGTTTGAGGGTGCTGTTAATCAGGTCTTTCTTGGTGTATCCTGTGTTCTCGATTCATCTTAGTTAGCAGTTGGGTAAAGTATTTTCTTTGTGGGGGTGTTCACAACCACCTTTCAGGGGGTATTGGTCCATAAAACAATATTGGTCTTGAAACAATTCACAGGTTCTCATCCTCTGTGGAAACAAGAGAAGAACCTCTTTTCCAAAGCAATATATCCTTAGATCTAAATTTGGAAGTTATGATACTTTTATAATATACATGCTGGTTTAGCTTAAGAGTCCATTCAATGAAATGTCTCTCTGTACTTAGCTCCTTCATAGTCAAAATATTCAAAGAAAACACAATAATATAAATATTTTTTTTAAAAAAAATAAATTTTTTGTGTGGTAACATACATTTTAAAAATTTGTGAGCTATAAAGTCTGGGGCTTAACACCAAGAAGATATGATGTCTACTGTAGTAAAAAAAAAAACTAATTAGTAACTAAGTACTTAACTACTAAGTAGTTAAGATTGCTTAACATTAAACTGGACGTTTGATGCTACTTCTTGACTCCAATTGTCAGTACAGAAAGAAATGCAGAGAGTGAGGTTTTTCCGAATGCTGGTTTCTTGAGTCTGTAATTTCTCTAGGTGCTATCATTAATCTCTTTCAACCACTTTGTAGAATTACAAAATTCTCTGCACCATTAATTTCAGAGTCCAATTACTCTGGGAAGCCAGTTGTTTGTTGTTTTTAACTTTTCACCGTGTTCTTCCTCAAAGGCCCTGTCCTTACCCTGAACTGCTCCTAAGGGCAGGGGAAGGCGGGGGGGGGGGGGGGGGGGGGGGCAGGGGAGGGGCGTCTTCTTCCTTAAATTTGTGCTCTAATTCTGCTTCTGAGCCTAATTATTTTTACTTACTTGTTCATTTTGTTTTTGTGATGGAGCTTAGCCATAGCAGTTAAGGGCCCACGGGAAGGAAGGTCTCATGATCATTTATGCTTTGGACCGTCTTGAGTCTATCAGATTTATTTGAAGTGTGTCTGCATGTAAAACATAAAGATGTTAATTCAGCTTTGAGGGGCATTTCATTTCCGTGTTACTGCACTGTTCAGTGTCTGCTTAATCTTGACACATATGCATCAGTCTAGCTCATTTTCCCTCTAAAAGTATTGAGTCCTTTTCAGAATTGTTTACCTTTAGAAGTATTATTTTGCCTTGAGGAGAGCCTTTTCTCACACTCTTCGTTGAGTGGCTGGTGGACTCTTCCATTTTAAGACCTCGTAATTCCTATATCATGGAAATATACCCTGGTGCTTTGATACTGCCATTTCCAGACTCTTGTTATTCCCATTATAAAACTTAAGTGGTTTGAGACTAGGTTACCTCTCCTTATCATCTGGGTTTCTATCCTGGAAGAATAATCAACTTTTTTTTATTAATTCAATTTTTTAATCATTACATTTTAATTTTAGATAAATTTTGCTCTTTTGGAATACCTCTTTGATTAATAGCCTGCTCCCTCTCTTTTATTAGTACACTTTCTCTTATCTCTCTGAGAATATTAATCATAGTGTTGTGATGCTAGCCTTTGTCCACTGTCTGAATTGTGTTGTACCTGGGCTTTTTGTTGTTGTCTTTTATAACATTTTGCCATTTCACCCACATTTTTAGAGCGTGTGTTTTCTCACATTAAAGAGAAATTAAGAAATTATTCTAGAACCTTATGTGTTGGTGGCACTCATGAATTCATTGGCTGTTCTGCAAGTGTATGAAGTATGAAGCCAGGTTTTCAACAGGAGTCTCTCAAATGCTTGATCACATTGACTACCGGTCATATAAGAATCAGGCAAGCTAAAGCTATGGCTCATTTTCATTCTCAGATATTCAGGATTCAACAAAGCCTCATATCTTAAAGGAGCTTGGCTTATGCTTTGCTTGAGACCCTTCATCCAAAATTCCCGTTGAGATCAGTTTCCCTACAAAAATGGTTTGATTTCCTTCACTACCAGGATAGAAATGACTGCTTTGCTGTGGGAAGAAGAAAACATCTGACAGCTGTAATTTCATTTTTACAAAAAAAATTAATTTTTTTGATATTTTCTTCCTGAAGTTTGCCTTTCACAGAAACCAATGCTTCTCATCTCTGACCCCTTATGGACAATGTGAACACCTCTCCATGATGTTCTTCTCTTTAGGTACCTGTGTTCCACTCCTCAGGCAACTCAATTGCTACCCAGCCACTGTAAAGTTTGTATCACCTATTAGCTGCTATTGTTTTCATTTGTCCTTGCACTCTGATATCCCTTATCCCGTTTTTGTCATTTTCATTATGTTTCAAGAGGAATGGCAAGCTTTGAACGCATCAAACTTCCACTTTCTGTTTGCAACAGTGCAATCAAAGAAGACTGTAGGCCCCCCAAAATTCAAATACCAAGCTCCAAATTTCTGTTAAGAAAACCTTTTATGTAAGTAAGAACTGGTGTAACACTTATAGACAGGAACTGACAGAGGGGAGAGAAGCTATGAAAATAATTACTGCTGTTCTACTTAGAAGAAAAGGCAGCAAACACCAAAAAAGCTTGACTCACAGGAATATCAACTACCCAGATGCAGGTGTGTCCCAATAAGGAGACAGCAAGGAGAAAGACTCAAGAAAAGCCAAGGAGGCAACCCTGAATTCATTAACATTTACAGTATTCTCTTTATTCTAGGTTCAAGGACAAAGGAAGATCCAGTTACAGAGGCAACATATGGTTCAGCTAACTAAAATTATGGGAATAAAAGAAATAGAGGAATGAGGAGGAAAAATACTTGTTGAAAGGCACAGTGCTCTAGGAAAAAAAGAACAAAATCAAAAACAACATTAGAAACAATCAATTTTAACTATGTAAAGCTTAAAGAAATATCCATTTGACTTTTGAAAACTTTCAAAGGTATCTTTTCTTTACTCTAGAACATAGAAGATCTTGCAAGAAATTTAACAATATGCAAAGGTCTGTACCTGGAAGATTTCCGTGTTGTTAACTAGCTTGATATTGTCTCTGCTTTAATGTTATAAAGAATGCTCAATTTCAGAACCTCTAACAGGAAACAAGAAATGTTTTGTGTAGCCCATTTCTGGGATATTTCACATGCTGTCATTAACAACAACTGTAGAAAATCAGAATTACCGTATCAAGAGAGACTTTGTGATGGATTGAATAACACTTTACTTACTATTTGTCCTTCACATAATTGATACGTTAAGAGCATACTGGATTACAGGCATGAAGATTTAAAAATGTAACCAGAACAAACAGAAACAAAATTAAGGCAATGATTTGTAAGAAATGGCATAACATTAAGAGATTCTAACAAGTCAGACATTGTCTTAAATAAATTAACAATTTGGAGCATATCTTACAAACAGCCTGAAGATACTGCTGTCAAATTCCTCGTAGCAGCTACAGGTGGCAGCATCCACGGAGATCAATTCTTTGCAAACATTGTCAAAATGCCAAGTCAGAAATTCCTTTGCATTTGAAGAGCCCATGATTTGAGAAGCTCGTGTGTGGCATAGCTATACAAAAGCAAACTGTTAAATATAAGAGAAGGAACTGCAGAAGATGCCACAGTTTATGAAATAAACAAGAGGTTCTGGGCTTCATACTGGAAAACTTGGGAAATGTAAAAAGAATGACTTGGAAATTCGAACGTTATCTCAGACATGTACACCCACTCAAATGACTAAGCGCTTGCCCCAGTTAAAGAACAAATCAAGCGCAAGTACTTATTCAGTGAATTAACGACCATTACAGCAGGATGCTATGAGGCAGGAGCAGGTTAAAGGGAATATGATAATTGAGTAGCTATAGTGTCTAGCAGATGCATTGCTACTCTCCTATGTGGTAACTCCATTTTCACCCTTTTAAATGTGTATTTGTACACTTTTCAGGAAGCTTCTGCTCTAGAAGGTTTTATGGGACTTTTTCAAAAGTCTTTATTGCTTGTTGTCCATTGCTGTAAACCTCCCTGATCCTGCTTCCCCTTTTACCAACACATTTATTATTTCTTGCTCCATTATTTTCCATCCCCTATCTGTACCAATAACATTTTTCTATTTCTCCTCTCTTGAAAGTTCCTCCCATTGTCCTTTGATAGTTTTCAGACCTCAAGGTGTATTACAATTTAAACACATAACTGTAGAGTAGTAAAACAAGTGTTCACATAAAGGGAAAAGATGAAACTTTTGTTTTTCTAGGTCTGGATCCCTTAACCCAATGATTACATCCAGGTTCATCCATTTACCTGTAAATTTTCAATTCCATTTTTACTTTCCATTTTATTGATTTATTCCTTAAAATATTTTTTAATTAAAATATAATTTTACCACTTTTCTCTTTCATCTTCCTTTTTTAAATTTCAGCTTTGAGTCTTTCCCCTCCCTTCACTTTTTACTTATTATTGTTACACATATAACACATGTATAATATTTTTTTTGAAAGTAGGGCCTTTTTATTTTTACTTTGATTGTTCAAAGGAACCCAATGTTTGGTTTAACATTTAAAACCAGGGGGGTGGGGGGACAGGACTGGACCAGATAAAAAAAAAAACAAACCCTAAAGGACACCTATTGAAAGTGTACGGGGAGAGGAGGCTATTTCCCAGGCATAGGTATTTCAGCAGGTGTCACAGGGCAAGGTAGAGGGTGATGGGGCAGTGGTCACTGCCGAGAGCCTTGGAGCGGATCTTGCTGTCACACAATGCAGGTAAAAGAGAGTGTGACAACAAAAAGTAATCGAGGCGCCAGCCAACATTCTTAGCCCGAGCATTCATCATGTAAGTCCAAAAGGTGTAGGCATAGGCGGTGCTGGGGTAGAGATGCCGGAAGCTGTCAGCCAGCAGGACATCCTGCAGCAGCTCCCCAAAGCCTTGACGCTCCTGGGGAGTGAAGCCAGCATTCTCTTTGTTTCCTTTGGGGTTTCGAAGGTCAATCTCTTCATGAGCCACATTGAGGTCCCCACATAGCACAAGTGGCTTTCGGGAAGCCAAGTCCTTCAGAAACTTACGAAAGGCTTCATCCCATCGCTGTCGGTACTCCAGTCTTACCAGACCCCGGCCTGCATTGGGGACATAGGCTGTTACCAAGACAAAGGACTCAAACTCAGCCACAATCACACGGCCTTCTTGATCATGTTCTTCCTCACCAATGCCATAAGAGACTTTGAGCGGGCACTGGCGGGAGAGTAAACCCACACCACTATATCCTTCCTTGTCTGATGGAGCCGACCAGTATTGATGGGTGAGTCCAGGCAGGTCTTGAAGTTCAGCTGGGAGTTTGTTCTCTGAGCATTTGGTTTCTTGGAGGCACAAGATATCTGGTGCTTCTTCCTTTACCCAATCTAAACCTTTCTTCTTAATCCAGGCTCGAAGCCCATCCACATTCCAGGAGCATATCTTGAGAGTGGCAGATTTGCCACTGGGTGAGGTTTTCTGATCTGGAGGGTCCTCATACAAAACAGGGCCCTCTCCCGTGGCCTCTTTCTCGTTTTTCTTTGCTGAGCTTTTACTCTTCTTGGCCTCCGGCTCTGACTTGGGTTCTTCCCTGTCTTCTGCAGCCGCTCTCTTCCTACACTTTGTCATCCCGGTGACGAAAGCCCTTAGGCGCCTAAAAGCATTGTTTACTGCGCTGCCTGCAGATAAGAAACGCGAAATCAAAAGGGAGGAGAGCCTCCTCCCTCGGGCGTTCGCACACCGTGGGGCCTTGCTCACCCAGTCTTCCCGCCGCGCGCCCCGTGAGGCCCTGCAGCGAGCAAGCTGGCCGAACCCGCTCACATGTATAATATTATATATATAATATTGTCTATAACAAAATTCAACATATATTTACGCACACATATGTGTACATCTATACTATATCTATGTCTGACCATCTTATATTGTTTAGATAATAAGTTTGGGAGCTCTTTCTTAGAAAAGCTAAATTCCCTCTTTTAGCATTCATTAGTTGCCTTTAGTTCTTTCTGTAAGAGTGGGACTTCATAAGACTTTTCTCCTTTTCATGCTAGCATATCTATTGTGTATTCATATCATCATTTTTACTGACTTGTTTATGCAGCCATTTCTCCGAGAGACTCTTTCACAGTTGATTTCATGGTACTCTGACTTTTCCAATATTTCTATTTCTCTTCGACAATGTTCCCTTAGCCAAATATTCAGGAACTTAGATGTAGATCTATCTATTGCCAACGGAATCCCCATGATCCACTGGTCTTTGTATTGTGTCTAGTTGTGGTTTCCTGCAGTGTCTCTATTTGCTGTCAAGATGAATTTATTTGGTAAGCGGTGTATCTCCACTGATATGTGGATAGAAGAATAAGATTATAATATAGTTATGGACTATGATGGACATTAAAGTGCCGGAGTAGATGTTCTTCTAAGATCATGACTCCTGTAGCCACAGGTTTCTATTACCAGTCATTATTTCCTTCCTATTGAATAGCACATAAGTTCAATTTAGACATCTATTGGTTATTACAAATATGTGAATATCAGTTATTGGATGTTTATAAATAACTTTCATTGCGGTCATTGTTTTGGTTCATACGTATATCAGCTATGTAGAACTATTAAATTCTTCCTTCTATTGGTAGTTTGCATAGGTCTCTGTGGGACCTTGAAACTAAACCACAAGAAGAAACCATTCAGTTAAGATACATGGCTCACGAGAATCCTGGTTCCTGAGTGTACTTACCTTCTACCTCTGAGAAGAAACCAGAGTCAAAAGTAATAGATTGTATTGCCTGGAGAGTCTCTAGGACTACCCAGACCAACTACTTGAAAGGAAATTTCCCATGAATGGTTCTAGAGTTTTTGATGGTCTATGGTTCTTGTGGTGTCTCAGCAAGAATACCTGTTTAGCACATGCATAGTTGCTTGCTTTAGAGCCCAGAAGATAGTATGCTCTGGAAATGGAGTTATAGATAATTGGAAACCACCATATGTAGGCTGGATACTGGAAATTGGCTCCAGATCCTTGGAAAAGCAGCCAGTGATCTTAACTATTGACCCAAATTTCTGCCCCTTTTTTTTGTTTTGTGGATGTTATTTCTTTAGAAGTTATTGGCAGTGTGGTCCCATAGACCCCAAATATTACAGGATACTTTTATTGCTTAGTTATAGTCTAGAAATAAGATGGATAGTTGCCTATTACTGAAAAAACACATAATAGTATCAGAGAACATGGAAAAATCATGCTGATACCTAAAGAAAGCTTAAAGCCTGGTGGATGGCATTCATCTGCTGAAAGGTGCTATGCATATCAGGAGAGAAAAAAAAGTAGTCATGGCCAGGCCTGAATGCTGTGAGCTGCAATAACCATCAGCCTAGCAAAGACATGCCAACATCACGAAACAATGCTGTCAGGTGTGAATGTTAAGTAACTATTTTCTAATTAGACTTAAGGCTTGGTCCACAAGAAGGAACCTGTGCCCATCAGGAAAAAAAATAGTTGTATAGAGGTGATGGTTCTTAGAAGAGTACCTACTACTATTGCACTGCTAAATGAGCATAGGATCAAAACAATGACTTATCGTTATATCCTTAGATTAGCTCATCTCTCAAGCTGCATCGAAGTAACTTTCTGATGCAGAGGCTCCCAACTGATCAATAGGCAAAGAATAAGAGACTGTAAAGTCACGATCCCTAAATGATACACCTATATTATAGTCCTCTCTTCCCAAAGCTCAGGGATCATTGAAGAGGTGGGAATGTTTGTGAGCGTCACAGCTGGTTGATGACTATAAGAAAGTAGTGTTTCAAGACAAAACAGAACAGCTATGCATATGGACTCAGGATGCACAAGAACTGCCAAAATCAAGCTAGACATAATATGAAAATGGAGTAATATGAGGTAGCTACAAAATTCTACTAATATTAGTGGAGTTATCAGCAGCAGGTGACTTCAAATATAGGAGACTCGATTATTTTTAAGCCTAAAGACCCTTAGATGCTACTTTTGCTTCAGGAATTAGCTCTATTCTCATTTTTGAACTGGTATCACTAACTAGACTTGGAAAATTTAAATAAAATGAAAGGAGAAAAGAAAATTAAAGTATACATGAATTGGGAGGGAAAATGCTATGGGAAGGGAGAAAACGGTAGGAAGAGAATAGAAGATGGGCATGTATGAACTCCTACATGCAAAAAAAAAAGCAAGTGTAGATGTATCTATTGCACAAATATAGAGTCATAAGACTTTTCAGGACTACAGATCATCATTACAGAAATGCTTATATATTTACATATAAGTTCATTTATTGAAACAAAAGACAAAGGAATACAAGCAAGCTATACTTGGTGGCTATCAATAGTAATACAGAGAGGCAGTCACATACAAACTTTTTACAAGAGAAAGAAGAAAGTAGAAAAAGAGAAGCAGAAAGGCGAGATTATTCCAGGGTTCTTTCAGTAAAATAAGACTGGGTCTCTAATATATTACACACACACACACACACACACACACACACACACACACACACACACTCTTAGACAGATAGACAGACAGACAGACAGACAGACAGACAGACACACACACACAAACACAGCATCATCTTTTAAAATCTAGGTAATAATTATTTCAGGAAATGTAGTGTAAATGAAAATGTAATGTAAAAGGAGGAGCAGAAGAATACTTAAAGAATATAACTACTACAACCAAACGTAGGTTTATTGCAAAATTTCAAGTTTTAAAGAAAAACTGGAACCATTGTTACCAATGCAACACTGTTACCTTTTCTTAAAGAGATGGTGTTATGGCACAAACTATATTGATTATTGTGTTTGAGGAAGAAATGGGCAACACTTCAGAAATTGAAAGCTCTTAACACTATTGAATTCAGACCATAAAACCTTTGTGGGATTTTATTGCACAGACAAATGGTTGTATCTACCTGAGTGATTTGTGGGTTTCAAATTTATGTAATAAAAAAGAAAATGCTGACTGTTTGATTCCTTCTATAGAATTAGCAGATCACATAAAAGTAACATGCTTCATGTACTCAACTCACATTTGAAAAATTATTTTGATTAGAGACACCATTCTGTACATTCAGAGATGATGAACATATAAGTGAGGACATTTAAAAGTGAGAAATACACAGAATAATAAATTGCAATGGAAGTAGTATTAAAAGTGAGTTGATGAGACAAATAATAAGTGGCAATCCTGTCATAGATATAGTTTTTAAAAAAATACAGGTTTCTGCTATGCACACTAACAGCAAACAAGAATAGAACAACCTTTAAATTATTATGTAATGTCAATGATAAAGATACCCAACACAGGCCACTATTTTAATTGTGTTGTATGAAGTGTCTAAAACCTCAGTTGCTCATGTTAAGTTAGCCTCATGATGGTGAAATTCATTTTTCTCTAAATGTCAAATGAATCTATAGAAAAATAGCTGTTCTAGGCCAGGCCACAGGGATGATATAAAGGTAACGTGGTCTGTCTTGCTCCCAGGATCCCAGACATAGATTCTTAAAGAGGACATGACTTAGTGTTCAGTTCTAATCCAGAACTGTATAGGTTATATGACGGAGTCCCAAATTTAGAATACAGGGTGAGATACCACCAGCATTATGAGACAATTAAGTCGAGAGAAGAAAACTCTGACAAAAACAAAACCTTCCAAACTCTATTTAATTCCACATAATCAAAGTCCAGTGGAAGATTGTTTATTAAAAATATATAGCTATATCATTTGTTTATTAGCAACCAAAGAGACAGGATGAACAGGGCAGCTACTAGTTATATATAATTTCTAAAAGAACAAAGTTAAGATGTTTAAATGATAGTGATGAACCCAGCTTGAAGAGTACTGCACTAATCTGTGTGACGCCAATAAAGCATAAATAAAAGTGTGGATGCAGAAAAGACCCTTCAGGTCTGATCCAGCTAGATGACAAGCCAATGACACCTGAAATCATAAAGTAAATTTTTTTATAGCACCTGGGAGAAAAAGAATACCACCGACAAAGGGAGATTATCAAAAGACAGTTCTGACTTGAAGAGAAATACATTTTATATGCCAAATATCATTCGTGTATATAGCTAAGAAGATATCTAGAACACAGTTTGAGAGCTGGGTCATGGAGTAGAGGTCAAGCTGAGTTGACAGTTATGCAATTGAGAAGAGAGAAAGAACAAGAGGAGAAAAGAAAGTGACCCGTGAGCAGGTCATTTGCAGAGAAAGAGGCGAGATAGAAGGCAGGAGATTAAGAGAGGTTCAGCAATGTGCAAGACATGAGTAAAGCTTCAGCTAGAAACAGAAAATGATTATAGTAGGAAATTCAAGAGCCTAAAATGAGGGGCTCATGTATATGTAAAAATGTTTCCTAATATGTGCCATCATGTGTCCCTGCATGCTAGCACAGAAGTAAGTTCTATAACTCTGTACCCCACATCACCATAAGCAGGATCAAGCACCTTGACTGCATGTTTCTGGGCAAATACAAAACCATCACTCTTATTATACTGTAATAAATTAATATGACATTCTCAAATTAAGAAAAGTAAATAAATACTTTCAGCTATCCCACCCTCTTTTAATCTTATCAGCCATTCAGAACAGCAATGGAAAGAGATGAGAGAGAGAGAGGAGGAACTGTGGATGACGGCAGGACAGAAAGAGAGCAAACGTGGATGCCTGCTGAGTTGCAATTGTGAACACTAAAGAAAAAAAAAAACTTCAGATCACATTCCATCACTAGAATGACCATACTTGCATTTTTTAATGAATTTTAACATTTGAAACATTACTTTTCAGTCAACAACAGTCTCAAAGACAGTCAAGGAGTCAATGCTTGTTTGCGCTTACCAGACTATTTAGGCTCTGTTCTGTGAATTCAGCCCACAGTTGAGATCAAAAGCATGGCTTGTATGCAGCAGGTTCTAAGCAGTGACACAAACATGCTGCTCGTGGGCGGATCAGTTCAAGTCCATATAACACTTCTTGAATTGCCCAGATGAGCTTGAGGCATAACCAGGTTTCATCTCCAGTTCCAGATTGAGGGAGGGAAAACATACGCACCTTTGAGATGCCGGTTGTGGTGGCGCATGCCGGTAGGATTTGCTGAAGGAAGCAGAGGCAGGAGGATCACGAGTTCGAGGCCAGCCTGGGCTACACATTTTACAGCCTGGTCTACAGAGCTAGTCAGCCTGGTCTACAGAGCTAGTTCCAGGACAGGCTCCAAAGCCACAGAGAAACTCTGTCTCGAAACCCCCCCCCCAAAAAAAAAGAAAAAAGAAAAAAAAATGCCGGGCGATGGTGGCGCACGCCTTTAATCCCAGCACTCGGGAGGCAGAGGTAGGCGGATCTCTGTGAGTTCGAGACCAGCCTGGTCTACAGAGCTAGTTCCAGGACAGGCTCCAAAGCCACAGAGAAACTCTGTCTCGAAAAACCAAAAGAGAGAGAGAGAGAGAGAGAGAGAGAGAGAGAGAGAGAGAGAGAGAGAGAGAGAGAAGTATGGGAAGATATCAGACACAAGCAAGCAAATGAGGCAAGCACATAAAGTTTCGTTTCAGTCTTACTTCTTTTCAATTAACTGTGCTGCTGAGCACACACCAGAAATCTTTACAGTGGAAAGTTACCATGAGACGAACGCTTGAATTAGCAGGTACACTAATGCTGGTTTTATACAGTTTTCAAGCTACTAGGTAACCATACACTTCAAAACAACTTAAAGGGATTATCATACTTGCATTTGATGCTTGTATCCAGTTCCTACTCTTCATGCCCATTGTTCTTGTTAAAATTAGAAAGTGAGGTCTGTTGTTTGCACCCTTCAGTCAGAAATGTATATCCCACCCTTCAATCACAATTGCATTCACACCCCAACCCCCCGCACTTCCTTCCTTTGCATCTGGATACATACACATCAAAACCGGGTGCTGACAGACTCAGACGCTTGATAAACACCACGGAGCCTGAAATAAAACGCAGGTGATGCCTGCTCCTCTCTGACCCCTTACATCTGTGATCTATCATTTCCCAGGTGTCACTTACTGACTAAAGAAACAGAAATAATAACATGTAAATGATGTCTTTTCAGACTTAATTAATTCACAGTGGCAAGTAAAAATTGTGTGGTTAAAAGATCATTTTCCATTTATGTAGAACTTTGCTTTTCGGCCACATTAGTGTTACAAAAACACAAACAAATGGGCTATGTATAATAAATGCAGTTTTGATTCGGCAGGATATTAAACTGCCAGGGAAATTCAATCCATTCTATAAATTATGACATGGTATGCAGTCCCTATAATATGAGAGTTCTTTTTAATGATCAAAGAAGAGAAAAAAAAAGCCTTGAAATATCGTATGATACATTAGGGGCTTTTATGTATATTAAATTGCACAACGCTCACAGAACCCTCAGAAGATTGACCTTATAATGCCAATTTTTAAATGAGAAGAATTAGCTTCAAGCATATGAAATAACTTGTTCAAAACAGCACAATTGAGAGGTAGTATTGTCAGAATATTGAGACAAGTCTTCTGACTTACTGCCCCCCCCCACACACACACTTTGTCATTATTCCTCAGGAAACAATTTTCTCCTGTATGTAGAGAAAGGATAGGAAAATGAAAAGTGGCTATGAGGTAGCAATAGAGAAAAGAGACATGAGAAAGAATTGTGACCTTGAGCAAACAATATATTCATTTTCTATTTTCTGCACTATTTAAGTACAAACTAATCTCACTGGTGTCATGGGCAAAATTTAGTCTGGATGATTACAAAAATGCTTCTTCGGGGACTGAGTGGGACAGCTGCTTTAATTCTAAACTGTTTCCTGCTATTTCTATTTGGTGGCAGATATTAGAAAAGTTAAGTATACAGCAGTCACTGACTTCAAATTAAGTGGTAATGAATGCAGATTTCCATGAAGATTCCACGAGTTAGTAATTACAGTTTTATTGCTATTCGAAATGGTGAAATAAACTCAGTCTCCACTGTCCCATACATGTAATTGATGAGTTAATTTGTCTTCAGCTCTCTTGCTGTTCTAATATTTCTCCATCGATGCCATGAAAATTAATAGGATGCAAAATGTATAAAATTATACCCACTTTAAAAAAAACCACAGTACAGTACTAGGGAGACATAGTTATTTCATCTGTGGATAGTACAGGGTCACCATCTTTTTTCCCCTTTCCCAGTGACATTTTCAGATTTGACATTCTGTGACATTTTCAGTTTAATATTGCTAATACCCTGGCTGCAGAATTAAAAGTACACCCTAAGGAAGGGTTGAATGCAGATGCATTGGAAGATGTTTTTTTTTTTTCTGTGTGTCTCTTCTAACAAATGTTTGTAAGTAAACAATATGCACATTACTGGGGTGGGGCACTCTTTCCATCCCTTTCTGCATGTGGTAGGGAGTCAATTATAAGATTCCATGGAATGATACTCAATTACAATTCTGATATGCCAAGGGTCCAGGTGAGATTGTACCAGCATGTTTCCTTGGAACCATGAGATCAATGTGTAGTGGTTAGAGTGAAAAGTTCTTAGCATACAACAGGTGATGGCCTTCTCCCAGCCAAAGCCAACTGGAGAAAGGTCTCTACAGTTAAGATGAAGGAGCCCCAGGAATCTCCATACAATATATTCTAAACTGAAGAAGAGCCACAATGATAATTGAATATTGATGCTTACTGACATTTATACAGGGTCTGCTTGATGAATAAAAGGTTAGATTCATTTTTAAAATAGAGTTGATAAGCTCTGACTATGGCTTAGCAATACCTGTAGAACCCGTTGACATTCGAGAGGATGCTTCTGGTGCCCTGCATAGCCCGGTAGTCATGCTCTCCTTACTTCCTCTATGAGCACTAAAGTTTCTCAATGAGAAGATGATATTCTTACCTAATTCAGTCACAAATATGGAATAAAGAAAATATGGGTGCTATTGAATTATGTTGTTTTATTCTGTTTATGAATTTTAAAACCCAAATGAAGCATTTCCTCACGATTACTTGATTCTTACCATTTTCCACCAAAAGAACCAATAATCAAAAAACTGGGCCTCTCCTCAACTGCAAAGATAGACATTGCAGAAATGGATGTGTTTGAAATGTAACCGAAGAACCCCAGGTGAAGGCACACAGAGGTAAACAGAAATCTCCCTCTTCAAGAAAAAAAGAAGATACTGCTCAGTAATGAGAAATTGTTCCTAGTCTATGCTGACGTTTATTCTCTAGTCTTTGTCTTGTCTCAGGGTTCTCCTTCAGTGTTCTCCATGCTATGTCCTTGTGCAGACACATGGTCCTCTCAGGAAAAGTAAACATCTACCAAATGCTAAGCACTGGCTCCCAGAATATGGAGAGATCGAAATGCTGTACAAAGACTGTGGTCCTGGCGAGATATGAAGCTTCTGGGCGATTCATTCTGTTGAGATTTCAGATTACGAAAGTCATACAAACAAAGCAGTGACCTTTCAGCTTATGAGATGCTGTGCTCTATTGGTCATAATGTTGCAACCGTGATTTACGGAGAGTGGTGGTGGGCTGCAGAGGAGAACGTGTGGCAGCTTACCAGTGTTGGAAAGCTCCACTTAAACATCACGAATGCTGCTTTATGAATGACTTCAGGCAGGGGTCACACTGTTCTTGATCTTTGCTGCATGCTTCTGGTTTATTTCATGGTATCATATCTAATGATTACACTATGTATTCCCCCCAAACAAACTGCTTGAATAGCCTTTACTTTTATATTTTTATCTTACTAAATATCCAAACAAGAATGACAGTTCCATTATTTTCCCAACAACGCTGGACTTTTTAATGGGTAGCTGACCCAATTCAGCAGCACATGCACTTACAAATTTTCCATTATTTAGCAATGGCTTTTTTCATACCATTTTATGCATTTCATCTAAGTGATTTAGAAAAGTATTACTTAAATGTAAATTTATATTTAACAATATTTGGAATTATACCTACAGAGAGAGCCCAGACCAAGAAAGATAATCATTACCTGTTCTCACTCATATGTGGATTGTGGTGTCAAGTCTTTGTAGTTGTATGTTTAACATGCAATCATGTAGAGACAAAGAAACTAGACAGAAGGCACTGTTTGGGGCATAGGAAGATAAAAAGGAAACAGAAGTAGTAGAACATGGGTAATTTTAAGACGTAAAAGGCAATAATGAGGTTTAAATGGGAAAGTCATGGGAGGAAAGGGTGGAGCAGAAGATAGTGGGAAGGACAAGTAGCGCTATAAATGTTTGAAAAACATAGAAATCTATTTTATGTGCTTCCTAAGCATAGGTATACATACACACACATTTTCATACAAAGGAATTTAATTGGAGTTATACCTCAAAATGGACAACATTGATCCCAGAAACATTAAGTTGCAAATACTAAAGCCCAGTGCCAGATGTGTTATATCCCCTGCCGAGATGGTGGTCACTTCTGTCCCAGAGACTAAAACACCTTAGGGTATTGCTCATGCTTGTACCTGCCCACCAAAACCTGCCATCAAAACCATATTACTGAAGATGCCACACACTTTGGTTATAGGACTTGGAGAAATCTGTTGTTAGCAACAAGAGGAAAAAGCTTCCTCCCTATTGACTTCCAACATATTTCATAGTACATAAGGTCCCGTGTAAACTACTAAGTGGGGAAAGCCATCAACCATCCTACTCAGCGGTGAACTGCTATGTTGATCAGCCTGAAATACAGAAGCAAGGATGCAGCAGTGGCATGGTTGCTGGAGCTCTAGTCATCGGCTTTCTGATGGCATTTAAGGTTGTAGCCACAAGACAAAACACAGGCTTAGAGTTGTCAATAAGAGCAAGAATCCATGGCTGGGAGTTCATAGGCTATAACTGTGAACCTACTACTATTACTAAAAGAACATAGTACCAAACCACCCTAGAAATTTATGTCCTTATATCCACAGACTATGTTAGCATTCTCAGAACTCACTGGAGAAAATTCTGCATGCAATGGAGGAAGTTAATGCAAAAACTCAGAGCTCGTTGAAGATCAGATAATATATGCCTATGTATCACATATATATATATATGTATATATATAATTAACGCTTGAAATATATATAGGTATATATATATTTATATATCATATTTTCCTTGACAAAAGCTCAGAGAACATCATGAAATAAGAGGCAGAAAGAATATCAGAGACAGAGGTCAGAGAAAAATGAGGTGAAATAATCTTCTGGTCCTGAGAGAATTCCTACACTTACAAACTAACAGCAACTGTACAATATCAACCCAGTCAACAGTCCAGCATAATGAGATGTGGAATTCATGAGCCTTTCTACATAGCTTAGGAACTATCATCCGGGATGGCCGATGTAGGAAGAGCAATGAGTTTTCTTTAAAGTTGTGTCTCCTGATGAGTTGACCATTCCCCCCTGGAAGGATGCACACCCTTGTGTACATGAGTGGCACAAATTGTAATGTATGAGTTAATAAACAAAACAACAATAACAACAACAAAAGAACATGAAATTTAATGAAGGAGGAGATCTTAATCTTAGAGGAGTTAGGAAGAGAAATATGAATGAATATGATCAAAATATATATATATATATGATAGATAGAAAGACAGAGATAAGAAGACCTCAAATAATAAAGTATCATGAGAAATTAATTTTTTGAATCATTTTGCATGTGAGAAGTATGAGGAACTGTCTCAGGTCATATGATTCTCCTCCACTGTAACTAAAATGCAGTTGCTCTGATGCTGACTTCTAAACCACATTGTGGAATGGAATCATTATCCTAGGCCTCGATGAAGAATATATGTATTGATTTGATCACAACTAGGATAAGATCATTGATAAAGTATTCATGGTGATAGAAGTTGCATAGGACACAGGATGGTGTTCTAGCGAACATGTCAAACATGTTCTAGCACAGTAGTAACGTAAAACAATATAAAACAAAAAAAACATGTGCAGGAACAAAACGCTACGTTTTTCTCTAAATATCTTGATGTATAAAATATTAATTATTTATCTGCAGCAGACAAAAACACAAGTATAAGAAATTCAGCAAGCTTAAGCAGTTGAAGTACACATGTAGCTCTAAATAATCAGTGGCAAGCATGGGGCCTGCATGGGTCTGCACCAGGTCTTCTGCATATATGTTAGAGCTGTTAGCTTATTGTTTTTGTGGGATTCCTAACAGTGGGCGAGGGAGTTTCTGTGATTATTTTACCTGCTCATGGGACCCTTTGTCCTTCTGTTGAGTTTCCGTGTCCAACCTCAATATGAGGGCTTTCGCTTGATCTTAATGTTTTTTGTTTTGTTCTGTTTGGTTGTCATCTTTCCGAGGCTGCTGTTTTTTGAAAAGGAAATGGAGGGGAAGTGGAGAAGTGGTTGGAAGCCAGGAGAGTTGAGAGGGAAAAAATGTGGTTGGGAAGTTTTGGATGAGAGAAGAATCTATTTTTAATGATAATAATAATAATGCGTTGATACAATATGTATTTATAAAAACAGGATATTATAAGGCCATGTTGCAAACATTTTGAATAATATGAGTAATGAAACTTACCCAAACATCTACATTTCTATTTCCTCCATTTTAAAACTTTTTTCTTTTATTCTAAGATTTTATGCTTAGTTATATATTATATATGTTTATTAGGGCACACAATTATGAAGCACTAGGGAAAAATGTGTGAAAAATGCTTTTCTGTATTTTAAAATGCCTTATTATTTAGATTGCATGGCATCTTTAAAGTAATGCACAGTATAAGCAAACACAGAAGGACAGACATTGATCTACAGTGAGGACACCTAAGATTGGAAACAGCATAACTTCTATGAACTGTGAGATTATGTAGGCAAAAATTCTTTAAGGGAAATGAAATCTGTAACCAAGAATTAACTAGATAAGTAGTTTAATAAAGCAATCAACTGCTAAAAAAAAGCTCCCTTTTAATGATTTGGTATAATTATTTCAAAAATTAGAAATAAAGAAAAAAGGTGTGAGAAATACCATGTGAATTCAGCTATGATCTTAAAAACTAAGAGTAGGATGTCAAAGTGTTTTTAAGTTGATATAAAATTCATAATTTAAGAAACAACAAGGCAGAGACGGAAAAAAGCTATGGTAAAGGTGGAAGGCAATGGGAAAATAAACACAAACAAACTGTGCTGTATGGCAGAATAAATAAGGTCTCAAAACATAAGTACATCAAGTCACAGGACAGCACAAGGAAGAAGTTTGTGAAAGAACTGCTCTGAATTATGTTAAAAAACATGGAACTACAAAAGAAAAAAATAGATACTGTTTGTCTATTTCCTTAGGAAAAACAACTGTGATTCAAAAGTTAAAAATTATATATATACATATATGTGTGTGTGTATGTATATACATGCATACATATATAAAGAACAGAAACAGAAAATAGGAGGATCCGTGTTTCCAATATACTCCTAAGTAAACCTTTTTAACATTTAGGTGAATTAAATAATGTTTGAGGATATCACAACTTGATAAATACACAAAATATAAAAGAAAAGTATTGCATTTTAAAAATATATTTAATCAAAACTATAAATCATTTAAAAAACAAAAGAAATATCCTGCTCAAAGAAACTCACATTCTACCAAACATATAAGGAAGATTATAGGGCCAATTTTCTATAAAATTCCTGAGAGAAGAGAAAAATTAACAATGCCCCTGAAGTATTTCAGGAGAAAAGCAAAATATATTTAGATACTAATATATATTTACAAGACACTTTGATAATCAAATATTTTTATGAACATAAATGCAAAAGTCTAAACTAAGCATTTGAAATTTAGGAGGATAACATACAAACTCAAATGTTGGGGATGATTCATCCTAATTAAGGAAATGCAAAGAAAATTAATTTTGCAATTTAATCAATACAAGCAGAACAAAGGCAAATTTACTGCATGATCACTACAAGGAATTCTATAAGACCTGTGATAAAATCCCACTTGAATTCTGTTTACAAAGTGCCTAAGAGCAGGTGGGAGAGCAGTTTTCAATGTTTGAACAATGTTGGTAAGAACGGAAACAGAGAAGAACCTGTGTAGTGGCATTTCAAATATATGTTAATAGATAAAGACTGCCTGACAATCTGAGAGTAAAGGAGTCCCTCTGATCAGCCTTATTTTTACAGATTGTGGTAACACACACCTTAATCCCAGTAGCCACAATGACACACACTTTTAATCCCGGTAGCCACCCTAGTTGACATAGAAATCGGGTGGTGAATGCCTTTAATCCCAGTGGTGCATGCCTTTGATCTCAGCCCTAGACAGGAATATCAGACGGGGTGAGACAGCTCTCAGACATAGTCTTCTGAGATTCCAGGAGACAGGATCATATTTTTGACTGAGGTCAAGGTAAGAGCCAGCAGCTAGTTGTTTTGCTTTTTGGATCTTCAGGTTGTACCCCAATTTTTGAGCCTGAGATTTTATTTAATCATGCATCAAACCTGTAGAAAACAGTATGCAAAAAACGAGGGAAGGGTGCATTATGTGTAACCAAGCAGCTCCAAAAACAGAAACATAAAAAGGCTCCTGCTTAGAGCAAAATAATAGCTAAATCTAGAAATATCCTGAGTGTGTGTAGATGAATGACTAAACATAGTCAATCAGATACTTAAAATGGAATATTATTCAGCCTTTTTTGTTTTTTTTTTTTTTTCTCGAGACAGGGCTTCTCTATAGTTTTGGAGTCTTTCTGGAACTAGCTCTTATAGACCAGGCTGACCTTGAACTCACTAAGATCCACCTTTCTCTGCCTCCCAAGGGCTGGGATTAAAGGTATGAGCCATCACAGCCTGGGCTTATTCAGTTCTTTTAGAAAGGGAAAAATTATGCTATGGGTCAACACAGATGATACTACACTTGGTCAAATAAACAGGATATAGAGGAGAAATAATATGTAATTTTTCTTAAAGGAGTATTTAAGAGTAGCCTAATTCATAATGACAGAAAGTAGGAAGGATGGCTTCGGGCTTAGGGTAAAGAGAAATGATGAGTCAGTGTTTAGTGAGTAGGAAGTTTCAGTTTTGTCAGAGGTGAAGAGTTCTAGAGAAGAATAATAGGCACACAACATCATAGATATTTGATACTGTTAAATTATACACAAAAGTTTTCAAAATGCTCAACATTGTCCTGTCTTTTATCTAATGTACATGAGTAGTTGGAAAAAATTTAAGTAGACCAAAGTTATAAGAATTAACAATAAACAAGTGAATTTTGGTTTGTTCTTATAATTGAATTAATATTGTAAATTAATAAAAGTGCTAATTTATAAAAGTATGTGATACATTATCAAAATATAAAAATTGATTTTTTTATTGATAAACATATAGTTATCCTCTTGGATAAGGGAAGTAGACAAAATTGCCGGGGAGAAAATTGGGATCTTGGGGGTGGGGTGGGATTGGGGGTAAGGGGAGATGGGGAGAGAAAAGGTAGAAGGGAAGGAGGGGGGACTTGGGGAAACAGGAGGATCAGGATAAAGGAAGGTTGGATAGGGGAGCACGGAACCACAATTCTTAGTTAAGGGACCCACTTTAGGGTGGGCTAGGAGACTTGACCCTAGAGGGGCTCCCAGGTGCCCAAGCTGAGGTCCCCAGTTAAAAATTGATTTTAACTCTATGGATCACCAACAAATATTCAGAAAGAAAGGATAAAAAAAAGACCATTCTAAGGTCATAAAATATCAAACAAGTTGAAAATAGTGTGACAAATTGTGTGAAATACTATCACAGAAAAACTATAAACTAAGGAAACAAAGGACAGGTTATGCCATAGGGCAAAGACCCGGTGCTGTAGAAATAAAATTCTCCTGTAACTGTAGATTTCATCCCATTCAAACATTTGATAGGTGTAATTTTAATGCTAACAACTGGATGCCGAAATGTTTAATGAGGAGTCTGTGGACTAGAATATTAACACTGTCTTTACTGAGTTCCTTGCTCTGCAGAATAAAGGAAGTTATCATAAAGTCCACTACTGAAGAAAGCATGTATATAGGAAGGCTTTAAAAATTAGAGCAAATAATTATAAATAGGTATTTCTAGTACAAAGGAAATCATCAGAGAGACCTTGGAAAGCTTCTTCTTTACCTTTTCTACAAAAGTTGAAGGAACTCAGTCTGTACCATTACATCAAATAAGTGGCACAGATATTTGTATAATAATATGTCATTGGCCATGAACAAGGCATTTATTGTTTCTAAGACCCCTAAACAATAAATATTCTTGATGGGATCTTCAATCTATAGGATTTGATCTTTATTCACACTTTCCAAGGAATAGTATATAAACATGACAATAGACAACTGCAAGAGGCATCGTTGGCAATCTTATGAAGACAACGGAAAACAAAGAACTCACAAAAAAACATGCGCTGTATAATTCCACTTTGTTAAACTCTACATGACATTTTACATGTCTTGGTTAAATAATGAAATTATGAATGAAATTGTAGACATTATTATCATCAATATGGGAACCTAGTAATCAGGTTAAAGGTGGAGTAGCATATGCCCCAGGAAGCTTCACTACTTGACATTTTAATTTTGATCTTTTAAATTTGTTTTCATTTTTGAAGTTACAATTAACATTTTTCCTCCCTCCAGACCTTTCCAGGTAACCCTTCCCTTCACTTTTTCTCAATTCCTTTGCGTTTTCCAATTCCTTGACTCTTTTTCTTTCTCTATTTATATACATCTCTTCCCTTTCTCTGTTTGTGTATGTGTGTTTGCACATGCCTATTCCTAAATGAATAAATATTTTAGTGGTAAAGAATAGTAGATGTAAGATCTACATATTGACTATAACTGATAGTTCACAATAAATAGGTAAAAGTTTGTATGAAGCATTAACTATTAAACTGTATGATTATCAAAAGAATGCTTTAAAAATATTTAAATAGTATGAAGGACTGTTAGTCTGCTATACTAAAACCCTTTGCTATACTTTATTCGGATTCTCTGGCTTTTAGAAGAGCTGTATGATTCTACAGGGATTTATTGATACGTGAAAAATGCAAAAGCTCTAAAATGCCATCAATTTTTGCCCCAGGAATGGAGCCTGATTTCATAGTAAAGAGTTGAAAAAAATTTTAAAGGAATTTCTTTTTATATGGCTGGCTCCTTTACATTTCTTAGTTGTGGGCAAGCATTCCTAATTCTGTTCCAGGTTGATGACTTTGAAGCCCCTTGTCTCCTCCTGGTATGCTGTAGCTACTACCCCCAAAGTCACTACCAGTAAGAGATTCCTGCTTTTGTTGTGTTAGATCCTAAGTGGTAGACAGTGTAGAGTATACATGCCTAACTATTTAGTCCCCATACAAAATTGACAGAGATGGGACAGGGCATGAATACTGGGGACACACAGAGAAAAATAGAGTGTTACACTCTCACTTAATAAACGCACCTAACCATGTCCATCTCCTGCCAGTGGGTAAGTTATTTGAATTACAGATCAGACATTCTGACCTTCTAGCTCACAGGACTTATCCCTAGTAGGACTGCTTGCAGGGGGCATGTTCCAGTTAGAGTAAGTTCAGGGGAGTCACTACCAATTCTTTGTAACATGGAAGGTTCCAGTGGGAATCAGGTATCACAATCTCACTGCACATATGTAAGCCAGGTGATTGTCTAAAATGTAGGAAAAACAAAATATGGATGCCTTCCCAACTTAGGAAGAAAGATAACAATGGAAAATCACAATATTTCCTTAATGAGAATAAGCATCGAAAAGCAAAAGATGTTTCTCTGAGCTCACGTTCAATGTAATACGATAGGCATCTAGCCTGATAGAAGCAAGTGGGTTAGAATATTGGAAATCATTTTAGATGAAGTGGAATGATGTGTGACTTAAATTACAAACCCCCAGGTTCACAGTGCATTATGAAACAACAGGAGGGTGAAGTCAAGTTAAGAATGCCTTCATTAGTTTAACAACCAGAAATATGTTCCATTCTCCCAGGCAAACCTATGGAGGGTTAAGCTGATCTGCTGCATTGAGCAGACAGAGGGCTTCTCACCGACAGCATCTGCTGGGGACTGGGGAAAACTATTTTCTCTTAATAGATTCCATTTTCCATTTTTACTTCTTATGGTGTGCAAACTCTTAAAGAAATGATGCATTGCATGGAAATTCAACCACAGCTGAGAGTGCACATAAGAGAAGAAAAACAAAATCATAAAAGACATTAAAAGGTACATTTCAGAGCAAGTTTACTCAGTATCTCAGGCAATGGAGCATTCATGTTTGCAATTTTAACAGAAAGCTAGAAAAATATGAAAACAAAGTGCTTCCTAGGGAAAAGATATTCTTAATGCGCCTGAGAAAAGTTGGTTATTTTTAAACTTTTCCCTTTGAGATAGAGGGAGGTTGTGTAGCTGTGGATTTTAGTTCTCTCCTGAGGGTCGACATGCTGATACTTTCTTCTTAGGAGGAAAACGTTTGCTGAACTGTTTGGGAAAGATAGGCACGTGGCTGATACTGCAAGAAGCAGGTAGAGCGTTGTAGGTCCACAGCTCTGAGTTCTTGTTATGTTGTGACCTTCAACCATCATTCTCAAGCTGAGATTTGGTTGGCGAACCTATGGCTCAAAACTAGTTCTCTAGAATCAGAACATGCTTCCAGAAATATGCATCTGTGTGATCTTTCACTTACATTTGATATGCTCTATATAATTGTAACATGTTCCTCTTTGGGTCCTCCAAATACAACAATTCCCTTTTCTCTAAAAATTCAGATTGTCAGACTTCCCAGGAATTGCAAAATTTTCTCTGTATAAACTAATGTATGGTGATTTGGAACTCAATTGAGATCACAAACTCTTCCACTGCAAATGAAGAATTCTAAATAGCTCCTCCAATCTTTGGCCACAATTTGTCAAATACGCAAGTGAATTTGCCGACTAAAAATTCCTTAAAAATATTAAAGGCACATATCTATGCCACCTGGTGCTAACTAAGACACATTAGTTTTTAAATTGGTTTTACTTATAAAATATCTAAACATCTGGAAATATGGGGCCAACCAATCACCTTTTTAACTTTAAAAATGAAGTCCATTTTCTAGATCAGTAAGTTCCCTATTATGAGAAAATTTAGCTGTAGTTATATGAATAATCAGTAATATCTTACTTAAGCATGTTACTGTACCTAACTTATCTACCTATGTAGGGCAGCTGGGTTAATGTAGGGTTCATTTCTGGCACATATGAGACTAATGTATACAGTAATAACATCCATTAAAGTGACAGTTGATAGTCTTGAAATGTTATTATATAGGAGATATTGTGCTAGGATTTTCATGGATATTACCTCAGCACACATGGACAGAAACTCAATAAAAAGACCATCTAAAGTAAAGAAGTGGAATTTTCCAGATCTGGTGGCACTAGACACGGGATTTGAACCTAGACTCGCTGAATTCTAGAGCAAGTATATATCGCTCTCTATGAATAACTAAGTAAAGAGAACAAAGCCTCCAGAGGACAACAAGTTTCCCCACCAAGAAGAAGCTGTACTGTGAGCCAAGTAAAATAAAAACCGAGAATGACTAAATTTGACCTCCGGTACCTCAGACATCCAAAAATCACTGAGAGTGTCCTCTGCACTTGAAGAAGGAGATGGGGCCTTTCTAGTGTGGGTATACAGGGGCTTGTGATGAACAGCTACTTCTTTGGGAAAAAATTAAAATGGAATAAAAACAAAGTTTGTTTTCCTCCTATGGTCCAGCAACTAGAGTAAATTCAAAGAATGAGAGCTTGTTCTCAGAATTTCAGTGGGAAATCTTCATTTCTGATAAACATTATCATGTCAAAACCAAATGGATCCTCAGCAATACTCTAATTTCTTGTATCACGTGGAATACCCAAATTAACATCATATTTCAATAACTGTTACTATAAAAAAAGGGCAATGGGCCAAGTGGATGTCAGTGTGAAGGCTGAAGCTTGTTTGATGTGACTTCTGCATCTGCATGACTGAGACACAGTTCCAGGGCTGTGTATCTGGGAGACAAATGCTCTACTACAGATTCACAGCCCCAGAAAAGCATCTTCTACCTCTATAGCCTATTCTAAGAAAATTTCTAAATTTCAAAGTGATATTAAAACTTCTTTAGTTTAAATTTAAATATAAGATGAATACATGCACACACATATACACGTATGCACACACACATGCACACACAATAGGTAGACACATATTTACAAAATAACTGGAGAAAATGAGACTACATACTTTGAATCTGAGTGGGTTGCATGGGAGTGGTGGGAGGGAGGAAAGCAAAAGTGGAAATTATGTTATTATGTTTTAATTAAAAATAATTGTTGCTTTAACAAAAATTATAAAGCTAATTATAAGATGAATACTTTTGATGTTCTTTTAGTAGCAATTGTAATTAACCTTCTTTATAAAGAGTAAGTACTTTTATAAATATTCTATCAGGTACTTCCCTGTAGACAGAGGCTGCTTGTTCATTCCTGGCTGTCCAGACCTGAAATAATCACACAGAAACTGCTTGGCCAATGACTCTAGTGTGTTCCTAGCTAGCTCTTACATGATGAGATAACACATTTCTATTATTTTGGATTTTACCAAAAGGCTTGTGGTTTGCTGGTAAGGTTCCCAAGCATCTGTCTCCTTCAGTGGCTACATGGCATCTCCTTGACTCCACCTACTCCCCCCCCCTCTCTCTCTCTCTCTCTCTCTCTCTCTCTCTCTCTCTCTCTCTCTCTCTCTTTCTCTCTTCCCATGTCTGCTCAAATTTTCTGCCTGGTTTCTCTGTTAAGCCATTGGCTAAAAACAGCTTCTTTATTAGCCAATGGCAATAAAACATATTCATCACTTTCCTTCTCACCAACACAAGTTATTATACTCACCTTTATAATGAAGTACAAGTGTAGGTAACAAAATGCACAGTTCAAGGACTCCCAGAACAACGACTCCTCAATTGGAAATATTGCTATATAAATGCCACACAGGTCAAAAAAATGAAACCTGCCTAAACTGGAACTTCACTAAGATAAGCATTATTTTGACTGTTACATGATGAAGTATTGTGCTTTCTTCTTAAATTTTTGTGTAAATGGACTCATGCAACCCACACTTACTGGCTGTGTCATGTTCCTTTGGTTGACTTCATGGGGCTATTCAATGTGCTTACCCAAGCTCATCATTTCCTGTCACTTCTCATTGCACTTTCATGAGTATTACGAAAGTTTCTTATCTCTCTGAGCATGTATTTCAAATATGAACAATCTAAGGGGTTACCTATTTTGAGATGTTGTATGCATTAATGGTACAAATATTATTGAGTATGCCTTCATTATGTAAGTGTACTGGTTTAAGGTCTTTAAACAAAGGGGGAAGCACTGATTCTTGGAGTAATCATTTCTGCATAGTCAGTAGATAAGGTCAATTAGTTTTATTTGAATAATTTTATCAACTTAAAGTTAAGAAAATCCCATTTATTTAATGTTCTTATTTAATATTAGTATTAGAATGCGGTTTAAAGCATATTATCCTTCCAATGAATAAAAATAAGATCTAAAATATTTCATATTTTAACATATTAATTCATAGCAGCAATCTCCATGATATAAAAATAAATGTTAGTTCAAATCATGGCCTCAGTTTCCCCTCTCTCCTCTCATCACTTTCCCCCTCCCAACTTCCCTCGACTTTCCCCCAATCCACTCCTCCTCTGTTTATGTTCAGAGAAGAGCTGGCCTCCCATGGATATCAACAATATAAGGCATATCAAGTTGTAGTAAGATTAAGTACCTCTAACCAATGACTGGTATGTTACACTTTTATATAATACAAATAAAATCTATGTTTAGAATTAATATTCCAATACATCTATTCGTCCAATAGAAAGCTGAATGGCCAGCAGCTGGGCAGAAGAGGGATAGATGCGGCTGACAGACAAAGGGAATAAGTAGGAGAAATCAAGGAAGACAGAAGGAGAAAAAAACATCTTGCATTTATCTATTGTTCAGAATCTGAACAACTAATGTAATGGCTAGTTTTCCCAGAACTTGACTACAGTCTCAAATTTCTTAGAGTGTCTAAAGATCTCAACAACAAGAATCAGACTAGAGAACAAAATTCCCACATTATCAAAAGTTTGGGTTGGTGGGTTTTGGTCAAGCAGAGGGTAATGAATGTTTGTCATAAGTTTGGGTAAGTATATAAGAATTAAAAGATAGTTTAACTTCTTCCTTTCCAATTCAGAACCCCTTGATGATCTTTTTATGTTGTCTTATTGCTATTGCTAGAACTTCAAGCACTATATTGAAGAGGTATGGCGAGAGTGAACACCCTTGTCGTGTTCCTGATTTTAGTGGGATGGCTTTGAGTTTCTCTCCGGCTGTGGAGGAAAGGGTACCCTTATCCATTGCTGGTGGGAATGCAATCTTGTGCAACCACTTTGGAAATCAGTGTTTCGGTTTCTCAGGAAATTCGGGATCAACCTACCCCTGGACCCAGCAATACCACTCTTGGGAATATACCCAAGAGATGCCCTATCATATGAAAAAAGCATTTGTTCAACTATGTTCATAGCAGTATTATTTGTAATAGCCAGAACCTGGAAACAACCTAGATGCCCTTCAATGGAAGAATGGATGAAGAAAGTGTGGAATATATACACATTAGAGTACTACGCTGTGGTAAAAAACAATGACTTCTCGAATTTTGCATGCAAATGGATGGAAATAGAAAACACTATACTGAGTGAGGTAACCCAGACCCAAAAAGATGAACATGGGATGTACTCACTCATAATTGGTTTCTAGCCATAAATAAAGGTCACGGAGTCTACAATTGGCGAACCTAAAGAAGCTAAATAAGAAGGTGAACCAAAGGAAAAACATATAGTTATCCTCTTGGCTATGGGAAGTAGACAAAATTGCCAGGGAGAAAATTGGGATCTTGGGGGTGGGGTGGTATGGGGGTAACGGGAGATGGGGAGAGAAAAGTGAGAAGGGGAGGATGGGGGGAACTTGGGGAAACAGGATGATTGGGATAAAGGAAGGTTGGATAGGGGAGCACGGAAGCACAATTCTTAGTTAAGAGAGCCACCTTAGGGTTGGCAAGAGACTTGAACCTAGAGTGGCTCCCAGGAGCCCAAGGCAATGTACCCAGTTAGTTCCTTGGGCAGCTGAGGTTAGGGAACCTGAAATGACCCTAACCTATAGCCATACTGACGAATATCTTGCATATCACCATAGAACCTTTATCTGGTGATGGATGGAGATAGAGACAGAGACTCACACTGGAGCACTGGACTGAGCTCCCAAGGTCTCAATGAGGAGCAGAAGGAGGGAGAATATGAGCAAGGAAGTCAGGACCACGAGGGGTGCACCCACCCACTGAGACAGTGGGGCTGATCTATTGGGAGCTCACGAACGCCAGCTGGACTGTGACTGAAAAAGCATGGGATAAAACTAGACTCTCTGAACATGGCGAACAATGAGGGCTGATGAGAAGCCAAAAACAATGGCACGGGGTTTTGATCCTACTTCATGTTCTGGCTTTGTGGCAGCCTATCCAGTTTGGATGTTCACCTTCCTAGACATGGACGCAGGGGGGAGGACCTTGGACATCCACAGGGCAGGGAACCCTGACTGCTCTTTGGACTGGAGAGGGAGGGGGAGAGGAGTGGGGGAAGGGGAAGAAGGGTAGGAGGAGGGGGAGGGAAATGGGAGGCTGGGAGGAGGCAGAAACTTTTTTTTCCTTTTCTCAATAAAAAAAAGAATAAAAAGCTAGGATAAAAATACAACTATTGACCTCAAATATTTTACATTGGTATGGATTTGGGTATAATGATACAAATTTAAAGTTAAATTTGAAGTTATAAAATATGTATATTTTACTCTTATTTGGGGTATTGAATTCATGCTATTCATTTTTAAATGCAATGTACAATTAAGAAATGAAGGTTAGTAGTTAGTCATCTCTAACAACCAAACTTGTAGTTATGTTAGGTATGGTTTCAAGGTTATACAAAGACTTATTTTATATAGACAGATGACATTAAAACACCAAAGACCTATAGAATATGGATAATATGATGTTTAATAGCCTGAGAATTTTTATGACAGTAAGACACGTCTGCTCCTGGATGCACCAATTTACCTCAGAAATGATAACTGGCATCAAAGAATCACTGTATGGAGTTTGCTTTCATTGTGGAAAAGCTAGTCATTTGGGCAAGAAACTGCCCTTACCTTGACTGCTGACAGTATGCTATACAAACTGGACAGGCAACACATAAAGGAAGAAACATTACCAAAACATGGCAGGGTAGTCCTTCAAAATTTCTTGATAGAGAAGTCTGCCAGACATTCTTCAGGACTCACAGAAAAGTGACTGCTCAAATTTGCCAAGACTAAGATGGAGAGTCCTTCAAAATTACTGCTTCATATGAAAGTCTTTTAAATATCCTAGGCTTGTACACTGAATATGGATGTTCCAGTGTTACAGATGCAACTTGAGTGACTTTCCAGGAAGCCATATGTCTGCCATTTCTGAAGTTTTGAATGTGGTTTGCACTGTACTTGTTTACTTGGATAATATATTCTTCTGGGGTCTTTGATGAACTTGAATACTAGATAGTTGTAGTTATAGTTTTCTTTAGCTATGATTGAAGGCAAATTTGGTACTTTTGACTTCTCCATATAAAACAAATAATAATGATTTCTCCATATTTGCCAATTACAAATAAACAGGACATGTTAAATGCAAGCCTTACTTGATAATTGTTATTATTCCATATAGTTTTACTATGTTAAATTTAAAATCCTTCTGTTTTGTTTATACACAAGGGGGAAGTGTTGAGGAATATTACTTTAGCTAGGCAAAGATGTGCTTCATTTGTTTATGCTATGGAATATTACTTTAACTATGGAAAGGCGTATTACATTTGTTTCTGCTTTGTTAGTGATGTAAAGATGTATTACATTTGTTTGTGCTGTACTTGTTTAATCATCTAAAGATGTGTTGCATTTGTTTCACCTTGCCTGCTTAAGGCACCTGATTGTTCTAATAAAAAGCTGAAAGGCTTTTTATTATCTTCATATATATATATGTATATATATATAGATATATAGATATATAGATAGATAGATAGATAGATAGATAGATAGATAGATAGATAGATAGATAGATACATATGGGTTCTTCGATGCCCATTACCTTCTCTGAAATAAATTTTTGTTTCCAGGAGCAGACAGGTCTCTCTGTCATGAAAAGCCTCCTGTTAGTAGCTGGGCAGGAATGGATGAAAGGGCTGGCAAGCAGAGAGAATAAATAGGAGGAAAAATCTAGGAAGAGAAAAAAAAAGGAGGTGAGAACGAGGACAATGAAGAACATGTCCAAGGCCAGAAATTAGAAGCCACCAAGCAGCTAGGTGGAATAGGACACACAAAAGGAAAGGAAGATAAAATGCCCCGAGGAAAAGATAAATAAAGAGAAACAGGTTGATTTAAGTTAAAAAAGCAAGCCAGAAACTAGCCTAAGCTAGGCTGGGCATTCATAACTAATTAGAAGACTCCATGTTGTGATTTGTGAGTTGGTTGGTGGCCCAAAAGAAGGAACCTTGTATAGGATTAGTTCAACAAGACCTCTCAACTTCAAAGATGTTAAGGTAACATTCTCCACTCCATAAATATCATTTTCAAAGACAAGTTAAAAAGATTTGTAAAACTTTTAATAGTACTGTTGTGGTATGTTGCACAATGCAGCTCTGGAGCTTAAAATGTGGTATTATGAATGGAGAAAATCCACCATCTTGGCATTATAAGAACAGCTTGGGAAATTAATACATTTTACCAAAGGTTTCCACTTCTCCTACTTCTCCTTTGTACTGTTTGCTCTGTGATTTACAATATCTAATTTTTATCGTTATCTGGTAATATACTGGTTTTCCTGTTAAATGATAATTTACTTGGTTGGTATTTCTTCTTTAGCAGAGACTAAAATGTTCTTGCACCCAGCAAGCAATTAACAATAGTTGACTCACTTGAATTCATTTTTCCATATCACAAAAACCAAGCTCCCAAATATAAAACCTCTGCAGATTTTGTACTTTGAGCACAGCCAAATTTTTTTCTATAAATTTCAATGAGAAATAGAGTGATAATAAGAGTAATAAAAAAAAAAACTTTAAGGAACTCTAGACTGCTGGGTCTTTTACAAGTCTCTCATAGTTTTCTAAACTTCTTTATTTGCCTAGCAACTAGGAAATTGTGTTTTGCCTAAGATAAACCAACATATTTAGGTCTGTTTCATAATTCTGCACTCATGAATCCTAAGCATCTCAAAACTGGCATAACACATCATTCTGCATCTGATGCATAGCTGCTGTTTGACAAATGAAAATTCAAATAATCAATTCAGGGATTTGTGCTTGGCATAAAAGCAGGCTGGGGATGAAATAAGCCAGCAGAAAGAGGCTCTCTTTTTTTCAGCGTTATTTCTACATATTTCTGAATAATGCATAGTTTTGTATAACTATTATATTGTTTACACATTCAACAAGCATTCATTTATATACCTGTCCTCTATTCAGAGCAATGAACCACGCAGATATCATGAGACTGGATCAAATGTAGTCTGTGAAGTCCAAACTCTAACCTTCAAATTCTGAAGAGTCCTCAAGCCATCTATTCACAAAAGCATAGTGTAAAAATATAATATATTGGAGGGTAATCACAAATAAATTTTGGCAGGTAAGCCAGCGGGAGCATGAATAGAAGTTGATCCATATACAGCTTGTACAGTTAGTAGAAATAAAGAAAGCTCTCCTATTTCAAAGTAGGCTGACTATGTATAGATACTCCTAATACAAACACACAATATATCAAGTCATATTCCTAAGATCCTTTAATAACTTGTAGCTGATGATGACTCCTGTTCACTGCTGTTATTTATATACTGAAACATGTCCATTTTTGAGTTTTTATGTGTTTGTTTTCTGCAGCCTCTCCACAAAAAAGTTTGTATAAAATACTTTCACTAAAGCAAAAGATAAAAAAAATAAGTTGAGCTCATCTTTCAACAAGAGGGTGAAGAACGATTATATCATGAAAGTAAAACACAGCAACTCATTTCAAATGGTACTGAGAAAGGCTTTCATGTTCATTCCACATTTGCTTTCTAACAATGTCTGTGTGTGAGCATTCTTATTCTAATTCTTCAACAATGTTCACTAATGACACTATGATTTATGTAGGAATATGTTTGATTCTAATGCCAACTCCCTAGAAAAATATATTTCACTTGATAACTAGGCTTGGGTTTGGTAATACAGGCACACATAGTAAATACACAAATGAATGCAAGGAACAAGGCTGTAGTCAGGTGAAAATTGCATATTTGCCAATTAATGATCCTATTTTTATTGATGCCTTAGGCACTTGAAAAACTGATGGAAACAAATTGAAGCAATTTACTTAGAAAATACAAAAATGTACACGTGGATGGCATTTGTTACCTATTTCTGCAGTGAGACTTTTGTTATAGTTCAAAATAATGAAATAGACAAAATCTATAAAATGAAAATATCGGAATGAAACTCAGCTTCATGTAAAAGGTATTTGACCTAAATTTAAAACCTGGGTGATGACATGTGGTGAGCTGACATTTATATGGGGGAAAAAAAAGAGTGCTGTGTACTGTAACGAAAGAAGGAGTTTGGCAGAAGTGAAAGATAGTGGAGAGTGGGGGTTATAAACATAATTTCAAATGTTAATAATGCATTATGAATGAGAGCCATACATAGACGAAGAGGTGTATCAGCAGCGAAGAGTCTTTGCTGCTCTTTCAAAACAGCAGAGTCTGGTTCCCTTCACCCACATCAGGCAGCACACAATCTATTCTAATTCCAGCTCCAAGAGAACACAACACTGTTATCTGGTCTCTAAGGACACCTGAATGCACATGCATGCACCTATTCCCACATGTACCTAAACATGAGTGAAAATACAATAAAATACTTATGAGTAAAAATGAACAATATATCTAATAAAAGCTTTTAACGCCTATGAGTATTGAAGGTTAGGTAAAACCAGAGTTAATGAAACTGGGCCTTTTGCTTTGAAATATCTTTAATAATAAACTCGTTCTGGATATGCAACTTCCAGTGCAGGTCGTTTTTCTCCTCTTTAGGAGGTCGAGTTCTTCCTAGGAGTTTTCATGAGGCAGGAAAATCACATGGTGCCAGGCCCAGTCTGCAGAGCCAGAAACGGATGTTGTTGAATGCTCCTCCCGATGAAGATTCACCATGTACGTTTTGTTTTAATGGTTTTGGTAGTTGAACTTTTTTGAATATGGCCATTGATATTTTTTATAAACATCAGTTAATATTAATCATATTAATTAATTAATTAATTAATATTAATTAGTTAAAGATGAGCCTCATTGACTCTACAGGAAAAAAGTATAAATTCCCCTATATTACCAAGGTGCCTTGAAAACATGTCAACATCATTTACTACAAAAATCACAAATTTTACACCAATAACTGAAACAATAAAGTAAACAAGTGGTTTGTAAAATTATGTTTTTTAAAGTCAACACCCTAATCTATGAGGGAAAAGAAAATTGAAAGTTTTGGAGTCCATCTCACCCAGGCCATATAGGAAACAAACTCTGGTAGAGTTGTAGGAAAGATGAATAATCTAACTTACTGATAGAAACATAAGGTTGTGTAGTGACTACATAAATTAATTTGGAAGTTCATCAATAAAATAAAAATGAACTAACATATTAGCCAACTATACCTCTCTCTCTCTCTCTCTCTCTCTCTCTCTCTCTCTCTCTCTCTCTCTCTCTCTCTGTGTGTGTGTGTGTGTGTGTGTGATGAATTGAAATAAATATGCTGTAGAGATACAAATAAACACAAGTTAATTGATTGAATGACCAGGAACTAAGACCTCTCTAGAAACCATCAACAAACAAAAGAACAAAGAATAGCTGGTACATACAGACAGTGGGATTAAATTCAACCATAAAGAGCAATGAAATTATGACCCTTTTCAGAAAATGAATAAAGTCATTTATGAAGTAGAAGTCAATATAAATGCTTTTTTTATATATATAGAATTTTACATGTGTGTGTTTATATCATGAAATATAAAAAGGGCAAAGAAATCATGAGGAGTAGGGAAGGGAAAAAGAACATAATCATATACATGAAAGTGAAAAAAGCTGTCAAATTATTAGGAACAAGTGTACCTGCATGAATCTGAAGTGGTGGGTGAGAGATTAAATTGTGAATAAGGTGAACATTTAAGAACAAAGGCAGTTGATATATAAGCATTAAATGTCATAATGTAATTCATTGCTTTGTATAGTAATGTTAAAAATCAATTTTTAAAATTAAACACAAAAAGAGACTCATTTATATTCTTGGTATCATGTACTTCCTGAACTCCCTTCACTGCACAGGAGAGGCTCTAAGAAACCTAAACAAAATAGTTCAGTCTCCTAAGATTAAGTAGAGAAAGTCTTTACAACATGAAATGTTAGGGAATATCACTTTGATGCATCTGCTTCACAAGAGGACTTATTTAAAAATGTATTACCAACAAGAAAAGAATCAATAAACAAATTCTAAACTAGAAAGCCAAAACAAGAAAACTAAGATAATAATGTTGAACTAACAGTGACAGACACATGTCCATTTGTTTGGTCTACATAAGAATTTCAGCAAGTTTTATAACCTACTGATATAGCAGTATCAGTAGCACACTATTAAAATGGTTTATCTATGTACTTGGTATAGTGTGCCACCCCACACACATGCACATTTAAAGAATACACAAGAGAGAGTAGCACAGAGGACAGTTTTTCAGACCTGTTGGTCAAGCCCTTAGACACTGAGTCACTCACTACATGGTTACTAGCTGAGAAATGACTCACTAGTCTTTAGTTTACTTGCAAGAGAATGGGAAAGAATAAAGAAGTCTTTTTATCTCAAACTGGCCTGCAATTCAGCTCCATTTGATTGATGCTAAAATATTAAACTTAGATTTTTGTGATTCCTAAAGAGCATGCTGCTGTGTATAAACTGTTCAACCTGAAGCTTCAAAAATCACTGGAGATGTCTCCGTTCTCTCAGCAACATGATAAATCTAGCGTAACATTCTTATGTATGCAGAAGTGAGCTGATTAACTAATGAGACTACCCGGCCCAGGAATTGCTGTTTTACTTGCTGTGTGCCATTCTGTTGCTCTTGATTTGTTGTCATGGGATGCAGTTGCGCTCATAAAGACAACATCAAAAATGCAGATATATTTTTGCAATGTGTAAGAGCTATATTTTATGATGACATTAACAAATATGTAAACAGACCAAATATTTAAAGACATATTGCTCCAAAATGTCAAGAATAGTGAGTCATACGAGGGTTTTAAATTTATGAAATGCAAAGTTATATTTGTAGTTGCTCCACTTTGATTTCTGTTGCTGCGACAAAACACTCCAACCACAACTAGCGAGGGGAAAGAAGGGATTTATTTTGTTGACACTGATAGGCCACAGTCTATTACTGAGAGAAGCCAGGGGAGAAACTTAAGCAGAAATGAAAAACAAAAACTGTAGAAGAATTCTGATTGCTCACTGGATTCAAGTTCATGCTCAGTTGGGTTTCTTATATAGCCCAGGGAATGATACACCCTCAGTGGACTGAGCCCTCCTGACTCAATTAATAGTCAGTTAATCTTCTACAGGCAGGCATACAGGCCAGTCTGATATGGACAGCGCTCATCTGAGACTTTTCTCATGTGACTCTAGCCTGTGTTCAGTCAAAAATTAAAGATAATTAGGAGAGTATTCAAAAGTCCAGTAGCAAAACATAGCTTGGTGATAAAGAGGGACCTTTAAAAAGATTTTGCTAGCCCAAACCCAATTGCAAACGTTGTTCTTAAATTTTACTCAGATTCTAAAAACAGTCTGAAATATGTGGAACTCAACCATTCATTCATAAGTCAAGAAAAGACATATATGTCAAATCTGTCATTATTCATTTCTGCTCCTAAAATCTGGGATACACAATTTATTCTGGGCAATAACTCTTGAACTTGGTCTGATAATGACATACATCTGAAAAGTAATCAATTAATGAATTATTACTATAGCAGAAAGTCTCCTTTTCCAATTAATATAAAAGTTTATATTTTTAAACTGATATAGCAGAGATGGGTCCCAATAAAGCCATTTAGAAGCAGATTAATTTCCCCAAAACTAATGTTAGTTAAAACCAGAGTTAGGAACCAGTTAGTTTCCATTGAACTCTTGACAGTTTGGTGGTGGTGGAAACTGTTCTCAAATAGTCCTTCAGTTTAATAAAGTACCTACAGAAGTTCTGTGGATATTCTCTGTTTGACACCATCTGGTGTCATGCAGTTAGGTCCCAAAAAGGCAAGGCTCAATCATGATACAAAAGAATTAATA